>NC_140583.1:323938084-326438084 GCF_964204655.1 Triturus cristatus | reverse complement strand
TATTCGTTTGCAAGAGGTGATTGAGATGGAGGTCCAGCATGGCAAAATCTCAGCGAAGACTAAGTTCCATGTGACCAAGGATAGAGCAGGGATCCTACTGGGCTGCCTTTCGGCGGAAGACCTTGGATTGGTCATGTTTGCCCGCCAGGTTCACCAGTCTCATGCGGCAGACATCATGGCAGAGGTCCAAGAGCTCCTCAAGGGGTGGGGTGCCTCAAAGGAGTGAAGGTGAAGTTGACATCAACAAAGCAGTGAAACCTGTGGCGTTGTGCCACAGAAGAGTGCCATTCCACCTACGACTGCTTGTGGGTGCGGAGCTGGACAAGCTTGCGAAGGCCAAGGTCATTGAAAAGGTGTCGGACCGATGCCATGGGTATCCCCGTTGGTCATCGCTCACAAACAGCCAGGAGAGATCAGGTTGTGTGTGGACATGCGCCTCCCCAAAAAGGCAATCAAGAGGGAGAGACACATAACACCTACCATTGACAAGATTGTCCCGGACATCAACGTTTGAGGTGGTTTTCAAAGGTGGACTTCAACTCCAGTTACCACCAGTTGGTGTTGGACGAGGCCAGCCGTTATATTATGACCTTTTCAACCCATGTGGGGCTGCGCAGGTTCAAATGTTTGAGCTTTGGAGTATCATCGGCGGCAGTAGTATTCCAAGATGCTATTCGCGAGGCCCTGTCAGGATTGATAGGGGTTATCAACGTGATGACGTGTTGATATACTCGCACATATTGGAGGAACATCACGAAAGGCTGAGAGCGATGCTAAAGTGGTTGGTGAAACAAGGCCTGACCCTGCATAGAGACAAGTGCAAGTTCTACTCAATGGAAGTGTAATTCTTTGGCTACAGATTCTCAAAAGATGACCTCCAGGCAGACCCCACCAAGGTAGAAGCCATCCGTGCGCCCACCATTCCCCAAAACCCGATGGAAAATAGGAGTTTTCTAGGGCTGGCTAACTATTGCGGAAGATTCATTCCACCACTGACAACCATCGCGGAACCACTGAGGGCACTTACGAAAAAGGACACAAAATGGGTGTGGACAAGTGTGGCATCTCAGGCTTTTCAAGAAGGGAAAGGTGCACTCCTGAAAGGAGCTACGCTTGCCTATTTCAAGCCAGGGAGCCCCACAGAGCTTATCGTGGATGCCAGTCCCATAGGACTGGGTGTTGTACTGCTACAACAAACGGAATGGCAAGAATGGGTACCCATTGCCTATGCCAGCAAGGCACTGACGGCCGTCGAAACAAGATATGTACAAGTTGAGAGAGAGCCACTGGCGATCAGGTGGGCTTGCCAACATTTTGACATTTATCTATGTGGACACAAGTTCCAAGGGGTCACTGACCACAAGCCATTGGCGCCGCTGTTTGGAGGAACAGCGAGAAATGGGCCCCCGAGGATTGAAAGATGGGCTGTCCAACTCCAGCAATATGATTTCGAGGTGGTATACCGGCTGGGAGTCAACAACCCAGCTGACTATCTATTGTGACACCCCATGGAGGCTGACCCTTGATGTCAGCGGGAGGTAGACCATGGGCCACCGTCAGCATGGATTTTGGAAAGTTTCCTGATGAACTTGCGACACTGGTAATGGTGGATAGTTACTCAAAGTTCCCGATAGTGGAAGCGATATCCTCAACAGCGTATGCCTGCATCAAACCAGTCATGGAAAAGACCTTTGCTATGCTGGGGTTGCCAGAAATCCGGACGAACAATGGGCCGCCCTTCCAGGGAGTGAAATTCTGGGAGTTTTTGCACCACCACACCACCAAGCATCGAAACGTGACCCCTTAGTGGCCTCAAGTAAATGGGGAGGCTGAAAGATTCATACGGAACCTCAATAAGACGCTGAGGATCGATGTTGACCAGCAGGTCGAGATGGAAGGATGTTTGCATCAATTCCTGAGGGCATATCGGCAGAACCCCCACAGCACGACAGGGTGCTCACCGAGTGAACTTATGATGAGGAGAGCGGTGAGGGATGTTGTACCGGTGAATGATCAGTTGCTGCCGGGAACAATGAATGAAGACTTGACTCAAGCCAAAAGGACGAGGAACAATAAGAAAACCAGACAACGACAAAGAGCATGGAGGGTGGAACTTGTAGTGGCCGGCTCTGCCTCGCGCTGTTAGAGCGCGAGGCGTACATTCTGTGTCTCGCGCTGTTCGCGATGACGCGGCATTTGACAGTTATGACAGTTGGGGATTATTGACTGTAAGCCACAGGCAAGCGTCGTGCCCGTGGGAGTTGGATGTAATAAAGACGTGCTGTTATCCACATTGAATCGCGTCTGTTACTACAATCCTAACTGGCGACGAGTTCGACTCCCACAGAACCCACAAGATATCCCATTCAGGTACCTGATGTTGTGGACGTCCTGCGCTCTTCACATGTGACGATCGTCGAAGGTTCTCTGCCTCAGCCGTCCACAGCGCTGTGACCGCCTGTCTCCTGACGTCTCCGGATATCGTTTGAAACAGCCTGAGGTGAGAGAACGTGAACGAGAGGCGTTTCGCGCGTCTCTGCTGTTGATGTAACTCCGCCCAGCTCTTAAAGCTACAGACTCAGTTGGGTTATCTTCTTTTCTGCACTTGGTTTATACAGCAGTTTAAGTCTTCTCCGACTGGATTAACCTGGGCAGCTTTTACAAGTGGGATGAACATACGCTTTGTAGCAAAATTACATTTCGGAAAAAAAAACGACATTATGAGGGCACGACTTTGAAATGTACAAGGATTTAAACACAAATTATCTTTCAATCTCCTGTGTGGAGGTCACAGAGGCAGTTTCTTAAGCTGTGGCTTATCTAGAACATTTATTTACAGACTATTTTGTCCGCTCTGATTGCCACCATTAAATACTTCATGGTAATTACTAAAATACATATTTCCTTATCAGCATTTTCAAAGGAAATTTCACATGATGCAGTCCATTCTTCCACCATCTCCTTTCCTGGACACACCAGGCGAACCTCCTGTGCCTTGGAGGAAATGGTTCGACGCGTTTGAAAATTACTTGGGTGCTATAGGAGCACATAGGTTCAGGGCAGAAAGGAAGAAGTTTTTACTACTCCATTCCCTGGGGTATGAAGGGAGAGAAACCCTTAAACATTTACCGGATGTAAGTGTGGAAGAAGACGAAGAAACTGATGAATACAAAGACACAGTGAAAAAACTTAAAGCCAGATTTGATAAGCAGCCCAGTGTGGTGGTGTCTAGACACAAATTTTTTAAAAGAATGCAGAAAAATGAGGAAGATGTTGACACATACATTACTGCTTTGAGGAAGTTGGTAGCGGAATGCGAATTTGAAAATTTCAGTGAACAGTTGATTCGTGATCAGTTTATTGGAAAATGTCTGGACAAGACTATAAGACAAAAACTTTTATCCTTAGAAAATCCCTCCCTGGATGAATCTATTCGCATAGCGAAAAGTATTGAAACATCACAATCTTCCATTAAGGAACTGGAGAGTAAAAGCATTGAAGTCGTTACTCCTGTTCGCTTTAAAAAACATGAATGGAAAAAAGATTATCAGCCTAATAATTTCTTCAAAAGGACTGATATATGTTACAGATGTGGATATCCCTCCCATGTGAAAAGTGGTAGATCGTGTCCTGCGAGAAATGCAACCTGTCGCAAATGTGGAAAGTTGGGACATTATGATAAGGTTTGTCAAAGCCAAAAACATAAGAAAGAACAGGTAGCATGTGCCATGGATGCAAGTGGGAGTGACAGTGACGACACCCTTTGCGAACTTAAGGACATGATAGTGGTTGTTAGGGAAGGGAACATAAAAAGTGGTAATCCTGATGACTGTGTAGATCCCTATGCCATCATCGGTATAGGGGAAGAGAGTGTGAGGCTGCTTGTAGATTCTGGTGCCAGGATCACAATGATCAGTGAATCTTTGTTCAGGAGAAAATGGGGATACAGACCTCTGCAACCGCCTGATCGTGAACCTGTATCCTATGAAGGGAGAAGTATAGAACTTATGGGGTACTTTGAGGACATCTTGATATTCAAGAACAGACACATTTACGGAAAAGTATATGTCGCTGTCAATGGACTAGACATATTAGGATGGTTCCACCAAGGTTTGTTTAGCATGATGCTGTGCCCTGGAGCCAAGGAACAGATTCTAGTGGTTCGGGATCGTACACAGGTCGAGGAACTTCTCAATAAATATCCCAGAGTGTTTTCAGGTGAATTGGGGAAGATCAAAGGATTCAAACACAAGATCAAGATAAAGAGTGATGTGGTACCTGTAAAACACAAAATAAGGAGTATCCCTTTCAGCATCAGAGAAGACCTGGAGAAAGAACTTTTGTCCATGCAAAAAAGAGGGGTTATTGAACCCATAGAGTCGTCTGATTGGTCCTCTGCATTAGTCGTGGCAAGGAAGAAAAATAATGATCTCAGAATCTGCATTGACTTGCGCAATCTAAACAAGGTCATCTGGGTGGATTCGCATCCTCTACCGAACATATCGGAAATGCTGGGTGTAGTCGAGGGTGCCAAGGTCTTCACCAAACTCGACCTGGCCTCGGCGTACCACCAAATTGAACTGGACAAGGATTCACGCCATTTCACAGCGTTCAACTCCCCTGCAGGTTTGTTCCAATTTTGTCGTATGCCTTTCGGTTTGGCCTCAGCAGCCTCTGTATTTCAGAGGGTTATGGTCAATTTACTGAAGGGAATAAAGAATGTGGCCATATTCCAGGATGACATTCTGCTGTTCGCAAAAGACCAACAAGAACACGACATTGCACTGAACAAGATCCTGTCCATATTCCAGGAACATGGGGTGGTCCTAAAAAGGGACAAGTGTGAATTCTCCAAAGACAAGATGGATTATCTGGGTCACACTATATCGAGTGAAGGCGTCATGCCCAAACCGAGTTTGGTTCAAGCCATTGTTGATGCCTCCGCTCCCAAGGACAAAGCTGGGGTCAAGTCTCTGTTAGGTCTCACAGAATTTTATGCCCGCTTTATCCAAGACTATGCTACAAAGATTCGTCCCATTTCCAAGCTGCTTCAAGACAGAAGTGAATTTGTGTGGGATGATGAGTGCAAGACTGCCTTTGATTGGATCAAGGAACAACTCAGCACGGTCAAGGCCTTGAAGCCGTTTGTACAAGGGGTCCAGTGCACGCTGACTGTTGATGCTAGCAGTTACGGACTGGGCGCTGTGTTGACACAGATGGTAGACAAAAAAGAACACACCGTAGGGTTTGCATCTAGAGTACTAAGAGAAGCTGAAACTCACTATTCGGTCATTGAGAAGGAGCTCCTAGCATGTTGGTGGGGCATTGAAAAATTTAAAAATTATTTGTGGGGACAAAAATTCATTCTTCAAACGGACCACAAGCCATTAGTAGTGATTTTAGGGTGCACCAATAGCCGGGGGGCCACTCCCCGCATCGCACGCCTAGCTTCCAAACTCTTACAATACAACTTTGAGATTGTACATATTGCTGGGGGAAAAAATGTAAGAGCGGATGCTCTGTCACGTTTGCCTGCTAATACGAGTCAGGACATACAGGGCATAGATGAATGCTGTTCTGATGAAAAGGAGGACTATATTATAGCTAGTGTTGAACTTAGCAATGTTTGTACTATTGATCAGGAAAAATGGAGGGAGGCGTTGGCTGGAGATGAAGTCTCAAAAAACCTTATGAAATATATATCCCAAGGGTGGCCCAGGGAAAAGAATGTAGATGTTGTGCTACAACCCTATGTCAAGGTGTGTGATGAACTCTCTATTGAAGATGGTCTGGTGTTCAGGTTAGAGAAACTTGTTCCACCGGTGGACATCAGACCCACTCTTCTCACAAAAGCACATGAGGGGCACCTTGGTGCCACTTTAACCAAGCGTAGAGTAAGGGAGTACTTTTGGTGGCCCAAAATGGATAGAGATATTGAGGAAATGGTGCAAGAGTGCACCGTGTGTTCGTCAAGTGACAAAACTCTTCACACTAGTTGTCCTCCCCTCACTCCCATTCCTCTCCCGGGTGGCCCGTGGGAAAAACTTAGCATAGATGTTCTAGGACCCTTTCACAGCCTTCCCCAACAGTGCAAATTCGCCATTGTCATGGTGGACTACTACACTAAGTGGCCCGAGGCCAAGTTTGTCTCCAAGGTTGATTCCCAAGAAATCATTGACTTCCTAAGGGGAACATTCATGAGAGAAGGGTTTCCCCAAACTTTAATCTCTGACAACGGGGTACAATTTGTATCGTCTGAGGTACAAGAGTTTCTTAGAGAATCTGCCATCATTCATCACCGTAGTTCTCTCTATCATCCTCAAACCAACGGTTTGGTGGAGAGACTTAATAGAGTCATTGGTGATTGTGTCAAATGGGCTCTCGCCCACCACAAAGATGTGCCCCATAGTGTCAGGACAATGTTGTGGTTCTATAGAACCACTCCCCATTCGTCTACAGGGGTGTCCCCCTTTGAACTACTGAGAGGTAGAAAACCATGTACCGAGTTTAGGCCAGCTTGGATGTCTAAATGGAATAAATCATATTCATCTCCCCAGGAGATGGATGCTAAAGTGAGGTCCAAGTCTGCGGAGGCCCAGGTCAAACAAAAGGAGTACTTCGATGAAAGAAAGCGCGTTAAGATCAGAGAATTTACTGTGGGAGACAGGATCAGAATAAAGAAACCCGGTTTTGTAAGGAAAGGAGAAGCCAAGTATGGGGAGATTGTGGTTGTAGATAAAGTGTGTGGTAATGCTGTTCGAGTCAATGGTAAAGACTGGTGGAATAGTAACAAGGTGGCGAAAGTCAAAAATATGTCCAATGATGTCAAGTGTCCTATGTCGAGAAGTGAGGTCTCTCTTAGGCTTTCTCACGGTGAACTTGATGTCCCGAATTCTTCTCCCAGCCACGCCACTGTCAGGAGGAGTACCAGAACATGCAATATTCCTGTTAGATTCCGTCAATGATGTTTGTTGTTTTTTCCTCTCCACTGTTTTGTTTCTCCTGCACTCTCTCTCTCTCTCTCTCTCTCTCTCTCTCTCTCTCTCTCTCTCTCTCTCTCTCTCTCTCTCTCTCTCTGCTTCTTTTATTTCTAGAAAAGGAGATATGTAGTGGCCGGCTCTGCCTCGCGCTGTTAGAGCGCGAGGCGTACATTCTGTGTCTCGCGCTGTTCGCGATGACGCGGCATTTGACAGTTATGACAGTTGGGGATTATTGACTGTAAGCCACAGGCAAGCGTCGTGCCCGTGGGAGTTGGATGTAATAAAGACGTGCTGTTATCCACATTGAATCGCGTCTGTTACTACAGAACTGAATGTAGGAGACCAGGTGGTGGATACCATTTGAGAGAGAAACCTAGGTGGTCGTCAGTGTGAAAGGAATCATGGTCACAGCCCGGAGGGGAGATCGACAACTGTCAAGGAATGTGTCGTGGTTCAAGAAAGTCTTGTCGCCAGGGGAGGCGAGTGAGAGTGAATTGCAGGAGACCTTATCGTTGGAGCCCCTGACAGAAAATGAGGAAGCAGGAAGATCCCCGTTGACAAGTGAAGAGAGGGAAATGGAGATTCCTGAAAATGATGGAGAGATAGAATATGGGGTGGAAGCAAGGGGTACCAACAGGAGGGGTGAGAGGACATCTTAGTGTGGCCACCCTCATTGGCTGAGAGATAACCCCCAACCGAGTCAGACTCAGAGACTATCTTTGTCAAAACATGAGCAGATACGTAAAGGCAGTGTTCAGTAAGATATGGGACAATCACAAGAACCAAAGATGAACGCATGGTGTTTTTTTTGGTTTTCGTTATTATCTCGGTATTAACGGTTATGAGGGATGTAGTGAGCCATCTGGCCACTAACATACACTGTATCACACCTCAGTCTTCTGGCCCGGAGTTTATAAATAAAGCTGTTGACATTCACTTGAGGTTGTCGTTTCCTCCCAAGTAAGCCAACGAGTAAGTCTCTCATTAGTATTCAGTATACAAAGGCCTCATTCCTCCACCGATAAACACGCCCCCCCCTCACCACAATGGAGTCATCACTGGTGGAGGTCGAGTGCCCTTACGTACATCTGTTTTAATTAGTTCTAGCGCGCACGAATACCCGGATGTGTTTTGGCGCTATCTCTGCTAAAAACAGATTGACAACAAGATCACTGATCATATGGATAAAAGGCCATCAACGTATTGCTAATTTCTGTTTAACCAGTACTTTCAATGGGCAAGTGCTGAGTACCAGCACTTCTTTAATTTGAAAATGATAGTACCTTCACACCTCTTAGCATTTGTGCAATACCTTTAATGGGAGAGTACCAGCACCTCTCACTAACAAATAGGTAGTCTGGGCTAGTGAGTACATGAGCTTCTTTATTTCTATTGAAAAAACTCTGTTTAACACAGAGACTAAGGCCCTGATTTCCTAACCTTCTTTAATCACAACAACAGTTTTTCAGCACAAAATATATTTTAATTAGTAAGGCTGGTTAGTGCTGCTCATTGCACTACTTTACTTCGCATTACGCTGTGCCACAGCCTGTGCATAATAGTAGTAAATCTGGGCCTTAGTTTATGTGTGTGTGTGTCTGTGTGTGAGATGAAGACACGTGCCCCCCTCTTCTAAGCAGGATGCAAAGTGGTACACAATGTTAGAAGGAGGAACAGATTGCCAGAGGAGAGGCGATGGAAGAACGCTTGTTCTTGGTGATGGTCCGGCAGCTCAGTAGGTTGAGCACTTTCAGCAGAACTTCGAGTTCTAGCTGCAGGTTTATAGGTTTGAACGGAAGCATACATTATTCTGAGGTTGATGAGGGAGCACTACCCAGTAGTGTGTAAACAATGCAAAAAGAGAGCATTCTATATCTAATGCGAGCAATATAAAGTGAGTTGTATCCCTTGTGGTTGTTATTATGATAGAGAAAGAAGTGGAGAGAGGGAGGGATGGCGCTTAAAAACAAATAACAATTGGCAACCTGGAGATGGTGGGAGAGGCGAAAGGATATCAACATATTAGCCGAGTGCTGGGGGGCAGGGGGTCGATAAAAGGCAGCTTTACTCTAATCTATTTCGACATTAACAATTTACCGAGCCTCTTTGGACTATTTATTGCCCCGCTCCGTAAGTGGCCTTCCACGTGTGGCGGTGGCCCCTGGGGACCGCCGGTTTCTCAGCGCCTCAAGTTCACCTCTGACAGCTCTGGGGCTGCGCCATTCAATATGTCTTGGTTTTTACGACAAGTGAAAGCTTTTTTGGTTCTCTTGGTTAATTGGTTTCATCCCTCTGATGCGCCGCTCTCAATAGACACATTTCTACCTACTTCTCCCCATCAGGTCTCATTTATAATTTACGCGATGATACAAGAGGACCGCCGCCTCCCTGCGGCTCCATCCGCACTCTCTTGTCCCTGACCTCGTCGTTCGTTCACGCGCGAAGTTCACTGGAATCAAGCCACGGGTACAGTCACGTGAACACGACACACATACATCCAGACGACCGGAAGGAAGGAGGTGCGGCGGTCTCTTAAGTCTGTAGCGCAAA
This sequence comes from Triturus cristatus, assembly GCF_964204655.1. Lineage (NCBI taxonomy): Eukaryota > Metazoa > Chordata > Amphibia > Caudata > Salamandridae > Triturus > Triturus cristatus. The sequence goes on along the minus strand of NC_140583.1, from coordinate 326,428,554 downwards.
TTTGCGTAAAGGGCAGCTAGACGCTTTAAATAGAATATTTTTATTATAGCAGGAGCATCTCGCTCCCAAGTTGGCGTTTATAAACCGTCATGGGGAGTGTGCAAGGCTAAAGTTAGATTATAGAAAGCTGTGTGTCATGGGGAGCGGGAAAATGCCATTGGGTCCTCAGAGCTGGTATATTTTGCATACTTAAAATTTGAGTCACAGAAGTGAAGTAATTTGACTAGTCACACAAACACGTTTTTGGGCCAATTGCTGCCATTGGTTCCAGGCGGTATAAAAGGGGGTGGTGATGGACAGCGCATCAGAACCAAACACTCACACCCAGTCAACAGATCTGGGTTTGATCCATCACCGTTCTTTAGCCCACTCTGCCACCCCAGTTCAGACATGGCCATATGCAAATCAGTCTGACCCTGTGCCTCATGGGAACAGTCCAGCCCGAACTGCCAAGCCATGCCTTCCCTGGACCGGAAACAAGCTTCCTAGTACCGGTTTCTGGCATTTCAGCCGTCTTCAGCCAGGCTTGCTTGAATCCAGTGGCAAAGTGAGCAAGGGACTCACGTCTGAGCATACCCTGCCAACTTATGGCGAACAAAGCGGTACAAAAGGGGGTGGTGATGGACAGCGCATCAGAACCAATCAAACACTCACACCCAGTCAACAGATCTGGGTTTGATCCATTACCGTTCTTTAGCCCACTCTGCCACCCCAGTTCAGACATGGCCATATGCAAATCAGTCTGACCCTGTGCCTCATGAGAACAGTCCAGCCCGAACTGCCAAGCCATGCCTTCCCTGGACCAGAAACGAGCTTCCTAGGACCGGTTTCTGGCATTTCAGCCATCTTCAGCCAGGCTTGCTTGAATCCAGTGGCAAAGTGAGCAAGGGACTCACGTCTGAGCATACCCTGCCAACTTATGGCGAACAAAGCGGTACAAAAGGGGGTGGTGATGGACAGCGCATCAGAACCAATCAAACACTCACACCCAGTCAACAGATCTGGGTTTGGTCCATCACCGTTCTTTAGCCCACTCTGCCACCCCAGTTTAGACATGGCCATATGCAAATCAGTCTGACCCTGTGCCTCATGAGAACAGTCCAGCCCGAACTGCCAAGCCATGCCTTCCCTGGACCGTAAACAAGCTTCCTAGGACCGGTTTCTGGCATTTCAGCCGTCTTCAGCCAGGCTTGCTTGAATCCAGTGGCAAAGTGAGCAAAGGACTCACGTCTGAGCATACCCTGCCAACTTATGGCGAACAAAGCGGTACAAAAGGGGGTGGTGATGGACAGCGCATCAGAACCAATCAAACACTCACACCCAGTCAACAGATCTGGGTTTGATCCATCACCGTTCTTTAGCCCACTCTGCCACCCTAGTTCAGACATGGCCATATGCAAATCAGTCTGACCCTGTGCATCATGAGAACAGTCCAGCCCGAACTGCCAAGCCATGCCTTCCCTGGACCGGAAACAAGCTTCCTAGGACCGGTTTCTGGCATTTCAGCCGTCTTCAGCCAGGCTTGCTTGAATCCAGTGGCAAAGTGAGCAAGGGACTCACGTCTGAGCATACCCTGCCAATTTATGGCGAACAAAGCAGTACAAAAGGGGGTGCCAACCTTCCTGGTTTGCAAATCTACTCCTCTCTGTTGTTACTGTAGGGCAAAATCAGCTTCACTGTAATTGATGCATTACTAAAGCTATGATTTTAGCCTCAGTTCGAGAGAAAGGTCCAACCCAGTGCACATGGCGGAGACCCAAGTTTACATGGTGCAAACACCATTCTTATCTTTCACACTATCAAGGCCATGCACATCAACTGTTATCACCCACATATAGTTGGACATAGGGCCTTGCTTAGACCAGGCGCTGTGGCCAACACCCAATGCACTCAGCCGATAATAGGCGCTGGGTGTTGGCTACCACGAGCCCTAGAGACTAGGGGCCATATGTATGAACACATTTTACCATAGATACAGAATGGGTAAAACCCTTTGATACATGTGGCCCTAGACTCAGCATCACACACAACTGTGCATGGCCAAATGTAATACACATTGCGATTTGGCTGACAGCAGTGGGTTGGCAGAGGCTGTGGCCAGAGACGTATGAAGCAGACATTGGTGTCTGCAGGGGTTGCATGCAGGGTCTGGCCCTGTGGCTCACCACCACTACACTGCAAATGGCAAAAGGCTGTGTGCAGTGGTGGTTTGCCACTTGCACCGGTTGAGCGCTGGGTTTTGTCAGATGCATGGGTTGGCTGCCAGTTAAGAGTTGGCTGCAGGTTGGGTGCATTGCCTCTTTCCAGGCCCTACAGTCAACTCCCTCTATGCCTGACTGAAGGTCAGGGTTGGTAGTTTTCTGTATCATTTACATTCTAAATTATTACATATCTTGGCTCATGCTCAGCTCACTCTATGATTTTCCTGGCTTCCCATCTCTAAAAGAAACTGAATCTTAACCATAATTATATAGACAATATTAACGACTGTGTAATATATGTAAATCATGCCTGATCGTAACCTTAGTACTGGCCTCTTGTTGAGCTTTGCTTCTACCCTTTTCAGTTCATGTAGTCATTGTGAAGGAGGGAGATGTGATGGGATCTGTTTCTTCGGTGCCCTTAATTGTTTAACTCCAGTCCACTTAACAGTAGGGAAGGTGTTGGGATAGTAAACTACACTATTTGTAATGTTAGCACGCCATCTAGCGCAAGTCGATGTACAGACTTGCGTTGTAATGGCATAGCGTTGTAACATCGCATGCGTTGTAACGCATGCGATGTAACTGCACTGCGTGGTAAAAACCGCCTTGTAATGGCTGTTCCCCAGCTAGCTACCTTGCTCCTGGTGGGGCAGCTAGACATGTACCTACCTACATCTGTATTTTACTACTAATAAAAGGGTACCTACATGAAAACCGGAGTCTAGCTTTTAAAAAAATATCTTTACAACCCTACATAAGGTTTGTGGTTGTGGGACAGAATGCTCCAAAGCTTGAGTGGGAAACTGGACTAGCGAGTAAGTTAGTTGTCGTTCGTTAAAAAATGTTGCTTGGTTTGAAAAATATTGGGCCTCATTACGATGTCGGTCAGATTGCAGTCGGCAGGCCATCGGTTACGATCCGACCGACATCTGGTCTGGCTGTACGACCTCTGCATTATGATGTGCGGTGGGAGGAGGCATGGGGAGGAGGGACTGACCGATGCTTCCGACCGCCTCATGGGCGGATGCATCATAATTTGTTGGATGGAACCGCCGACTACTAGTAGGTCGGTTTCCATTCCGAGACGATGTTGGCGGACACGTGTCCGACCCGCATCATAATAAGGTCTATAGTCTTTTAAGTACTCCTAACAATACGCACTGCCCCATATGCCGATCTCATTCCCTGCTCCTTATATAATGTTTTTTCACAAGATGTGCCATCGTTATTGTTGGGAAATCTGAAGATCAACCCCCTCCACTCTTACTGACCAAGCTACTCCCCTCAGCAGGAGCTCATTGAAAGGGAGTTCCACTGCTTTTATTTTTAATGTGCCATTACTTTTAAAGCACAAGTTCACTGGACGGGTTTTTGATTCGTTCGGTCAAAGCATATTTCTTTTTTTCAAGAATGAGGGGAAAAGAATACAATTATAGCACAGTTCTGTAAATGTATTAGCAAGAAAGCAAAATTTCTGATGAACTCATCAATCAATACAACACTCCAGGAACTGACCAACTTGTCAGGAGACCTTTTTTCTCCAGAGCAGCAGAATATTTGCTGCTCTCTCAAGGCTGCTTTAATGTGTTGTTGAGCTGACAACCAATCGGGCCATCTCTCCATAAAGATAGCTCTTGTCCCCCCCAACCTACAAGAGGTTTTCCTGTGTCCTGTATGGCAAGTCAATCCCTCAATACCTGATCAATGCATGATCATTTGACATACTGTTTGAAGGAGGGATGGGGAGTGTGTGATTGTATGTGAGCATGCATGTGTGGTGACAGGCACTAATGGGACTATATGGCCGCCCTTTTGTACCTATGATTAGCCTACAGAACATTTTGAGTTTCTCCTTCTTTTTTGGGTTCCATGTAGGTAGGAGTTCTTGAGAGTAAGTGAAACTTTCTGGGGCCATCAGATGCGCCTCAAAAGTATTTGGGCCATGCTTTGTAGCATTCCTGGTTGAGTAGGGAGAAGCACATCGGTATTCCTGAAGTTTGGAAGACATACAGCAGCCAACACAGCTCCCCCCTCCTAACCTCCAGGAGGAGAATGTGGTTCCCTGCCCTCCACCTGGGGCCTTGTCCTAGAATGCATAACAGGGAACAGGCACTGAAACTAGAAGTGTGGCACCCCCAAAAGTGAACTGAAATTAGAAATATAATGGACAACAATCCGATGCAGTGAAAGGCCAATGGTAATTATGAAGAGCACAAAGAACCACTACAACAAACCAATGAACTTTTTCTCATATATGCCTGTGTAGTCATAATGTATACCTAAGTGTATGTACACCTAAGTACGTCTTTAAAGAGATGACATATGCTAATAAAGCCATTCTAGTGATTTGGTCGTGTGGAGAATTAATGAGCCACATGAAAAGCACAAATGTAAAATATAGTTTATTTTTAAACTTTACAAAAAAACAGGGCTCAGTTTGCACATGGTTAAAACCACTATGATGTATTATTCGTCTCTTTTATTGATCTAATTTTTTGTGTAAAATTTGACACAAGGTACTCATATTTAAAAACATGATACTTCATGAATTTCAGGAAATTTCTGAAGACATGTCTTTTCTCCTTCTAGCTTCTCTCCCCTTCCTCTGGGTGTTGGCAGTTGCAGCTGTGTGTTCTATAGGCTAAGCGCTGGAAGCCCCATTGTTGGGGCAGCTATGTGTTGTACAATCCCTATAACATAGTATAACTTCATGATGCACTACTGGACCACATTTTCACAAAATATGTCTCAGACTACATCCACGTCCTTCACTCCCACAAGCACACGCTCCCCACCTACATTACTTTGTTCATTTGCCACGCACGCTCTTTCAGTAACACCAGGATTTTTTAGAAACTCTATAATTTTAGTCAGCTAATGCCACAGGTCAGCACTCCAGTCAGAAAATTGATCCAGCGCCACTGTAACGGATGGGCAGGTTTTAGGTGCGCGTGCAGAGCAAAGCCCATTTCCACTCCTGGTTAGCAGGAGTGGGCGGGGAGTCTGCGCGTGCTAATGGGGTGCTTTGTACACCCAAGGGCTGTAATAGGAGAGGGTGCAGCAGGTGCAGGTCAACAGAGAGGTGTAGAGACATCTGGGTGTGATTTCCAGTAGGGAAAGCAGGTGCTGAGTTACGGAGGGAAAGCAGCACATGTTGTGGGTAAAGCACCCTCACGCACCGGCTTCCGAGAGTGATTTGAGGAGGCTGAAGAGGGGCGGTGGGTGAGATTTTAAAGTGGTGGGGCGCAAACGAATTAGCATACAGCACCCTAGCGAGCGAGCGCAGCGAACGAGCCCGAACCCCAAAAGGGGGGTTTGGGGGGATAACCCCCCCCCAAGAAAATTTTGAAAAAAAAGAAGAAAAATCGTGCATTTTCAAGCAAATTTGAGAAAGCAGGAAGGTTAATAAAGCAATTGTGAAAGTGCAGTTATTACATTAATAGATGGCATAACATAGGTAGCTGCTTATTCAGTATTACCACAGAGCTTCATACATTCTGTCCTATTATGCTCAGGTGCTGAATTCAGACTATAAGACTCATGGAAATCTCAGCTCTAAGAGTAGAAGAAGTTGCACAGCAGTGTAATGGTTGCCAGGCTCGTTCCGCAGGAGCGTCAGGAACTTGAAGAAAAGTCCACAGTCTTCCCCTACGGCCTTCCGACTCTATTAGACTCTAGAGTAACGAATGGCACGCAAGGGGAAAACAGGGAAACAAAACAAGGAAAGGCGGGGGAAGAAAAACAGTCTTACAACATACTGAATAAGACTCTAGAGTAACGAATGGCAAGCAAGGGGAAAACAGGGAAACAAAACAAGGAAAGGCGGGGGAAGAAAAACAGTCTTACAATATACTGAATATAAAAGAGGCAGCGCAATGCGCTGTTACCGTGATTCTGGTTGAGCTGAACTTTGTACACACACTTCACATAGGTCCACGCAAGTACCCCAAATATAAATGGTATAAAGCAGTGTTTCCCAAACTGTGGTCCGCAGACCCCCAGGGGTCCGTGACACATTCCCAGGGGGTCCTCAGGCAGTAATTTTAAAAGCACAAAAAAGTTCCTTGTAGAATCAGCAGTTTTCCAGCAACAATAAAAGTGTCAAGATTACGTCGGTGATTAATGTACCTGCTGGAGAGAGATGAGAGTTGTGTCAAGTGGCAGCTTTGACTTATCTAATGTAGCACAGAGGGTTAATATGCCTACTGCAAAGAACGTGTACCATGCATTTTGAAAAACATTTTTTATGTGCCTAGGTTAGTGGGTTACTGCTTTAGTCACAGATTCTTTTGTTACTGTGCAGTTCATAAGTGACAATAGTAATCTAGCACAGTGACCTATAAACTGTCATCAAAGAGCTGCTTGCAAGCTGCATGATACAAGTTAGAAACATATGTTTGTTTCAAGTCTTTCATTATCCTAATCCTGCTAAAAAGGTTTATTTGGGTGGCAATACATTTTTATTGTTAAAGTCAATGCTAACCACTGTTATGTTCTGAATCCTGAGTTTGTGCTTCTCCAGACCAAGCACTCTTTAAAAATGCCTACCAGTATGAATAACATGTGAATCCTACACCCTGTAGTCGCATTTGCCTTATGTAACATTTTCTATACACTGATTTACACGTATGAATCATTGTCTCCATGGGGCAGATTTGCAAGGAAATTGACTGTGTGTGTCGCAAGCCATTTGGCTGCGCCGCACTGAGTCACTTTCGAAGCACAGGGATGCGACATATTTACAACAATATGTTGCATCTCTGTGCTTCCCCCTGTGCTGGCGCACAAACTGCTGCCATGCGCCTGCACAGGCACATTTGCACCATGGTGCAAGGATGCCTGTGTCGTGGGGAGATTGTTTACATGCAGGAAGGGTTACTTCCTGCACATAAACAATCAGAAATGGCGTTTTTCAACTTCTAAGTGTGCTGCATTAGCACACATAGAACTTGCAAAACGTCATTGTTTTACTGATTGTTTATGTGCAGGAAGGGAGTCCCTTCTGTACATAAACAATCACCAGAGGTAATATCCTGTTTCTATGCGTGCTGCAGAATGCAACATGCATAGAAAGAGGAGAAATTAATACATTTCTCCAAGTTGCCCCTCCCTACGCCTCCCCTGGGGTGGCGTAGCATTCAGACACATTTCCAGATTTACGATTCCTCGTAAATCTGGAAATGTGTCTGGTTCCATGGGTTATGCGTGGGAACACCCACAGCAACACTCATGGAACGTCCCTTTCACGTAAAGTGCTGTGTGCAATTGGGCCATATTTACAAGACCAGTAAAAGTCACGCAGGGTTGCTTTTCCTGCCTTGGAAATATGGGGCACTAAAATAAAATGCGTCACCGGTGCATCACTTTTTGTGACGCACCTGTGGCACAAGGGGCTTGTAAATCTGCCCCTATATGTGTGTGATTTAAGGTGCTCTGACATCCTTCAATGGTATGAGAGATGTTATAAAACAAATTAAATACATGTGACAGAGGGGCTATGGAGAGATGAGAGGCACTGTTGGAGGAGGATAATATGGGAATCATTGAAGAACCCCAACAAAGATTGTCATATCCTGGTGCATAGTAAGGTCATCATTTACTACTCTTTAAAAGCTGATACAATTCAATATATAATGATAAATTTGTTGTAGACTGCACCATTGTTTCCTAAATTGTCTTGGGGGGAGAGCCTCCCAAAGCCCCCTTTGTAGTGGTCAGGCGCACTCACTGCACTAGGTGTGCACTGTATGGGGACTGGTCTGAAAACATTTGCCAGGGCTGCTTTGGGTTTCCAGTCTGGCCCTGGCAGGAGTCTCATACTGCGAAATAAAACCAACCATTTAAAAGTTAGTCATGGAGATGCAGCGCTAAACCTCCTGTTTTTTGCAAATTCTTTCAATATAAAATACTAAAATCCTTAGTAATTCGAGTATCCGTTTTGTGTGCACACGTGTGTTTATTGTTTTCGAATTACTGTTTTAATGTTTGAAATTTAAGTCATACAAATTGCTTGGGGGTCCCCGGCTTCCAGTGGTGACTCAATTGGGGTCCTCAGGAGTAAACAGTTTGGGAACCACTGGTATAAAGGTTTTCGCAATTTGCCAAGGGGAAAGGTTTGATAGGCAACACAAGCAACGAATCGTTCACCCTGCGGGAGACAGGTCCGGCCAGTGAACAAAGGTGAGCAAATCTGTGTAGTCTCCAAATAGAACAAACACTACAAAACTTTTAACAACAGAGATAACAATGCATTTCTTACCTCAATCAGAACTTTTTGTATTCAAACAAGTAGCAGCATTCACTTTTTGTATATCAAATCCGCACGTCTCTCTTTCAGTGTAGCAAACTTGTCAATTACTTTCATGTTGAAGTCCGGTATCTTTTGGACTAGCTTGCTCTCTACAGATAGCATCGCCAAAGCATTTAGTCTTTCCTCTAGCATGGTGTTCCTGAGGAATGTCTTTATGCGCTTTAAGGCTGAAAAACATCGTTCAGCTTCTACTGTTGTCATTGGAGTCGTAATCACAATTTTTAGTAAAGTCACTGTCTCTGTAAGTGAGTTTTCCATATGCAGTTTATGAATTAAACTCAGCAAAGTCAAGGCGCTTGTGGCCTTCCGGTACACAGGCATTCCGTAGAGTACAGTTAACTCAGTTCTCAGCTGCTCTTTTTTGAGCATAGGATACGCTTCCACAGCCTGATTCAGAGCACGCTCAGGGAAGGATTCATCATATTGTGCAAACTCTTTACTTTGCAATAAAGTCGCACTCACCAAATGTTTTGAGAACGAAAATCGTTCTTTCGCCTGCACAATTACAATGTCACATATCTCCTTTCCAATTCGAACCAGAGAGGTGATGTTTTGTCTGCGGTTTGCAAAAACAGAATGCTCCGGCAGTTTGCTCTCTAAATCTTCAACCCCATCTCTCACTTTCATAATCTGTTGTACAAATGCAGATGTATTGGCTTTCACAGAGACAGTATCTAGGTCTTTTCTTTGCAACTGATCGTATAACACATTAACAGGAATCATTATGTCATGAAATAAAAACAGTAAGAACTGAAACTCTTTGTCTTGTAGTGTTCTAATAAAGCCATGGGCTTCATTCTGACTTGTGTGATCAAAGTCTGCTCTGGATGCTATGGCGACAACACATTTCTCAAGGCCCTCCCTCTGTTCAAAGATTAAGTTGACTGTACGAATGTGAAAGTTCCAACGAGTTGAGGATCCCCTTGGTACGCTTTTGTCCACAATCTCATGAAGGACTTCTGTTCTTTTGGGGGAACGTGTGAAGAATGCTGCTATGCCTCCGATATCCTGAAAGAAAACTCGTGTCTCTCTGATCTTTGATACCGCCTGTTGCATAATAAGATTGAGTTGGTGGGCGTAACAGTGCACAAAATGAGCATTAGGGTACACATCTCGAATTCTCTTCTGAACTCCACTAAGGCTCCCACTCATTACGGATGCACCGTCATAGCTTTGTGCGATAAGTTTTTGTTTTTGAGGCAGGTCCGGGAAAATTAAGTCCAGTTGACACAGTATTGCTTCAGTGATGGTTGCTGCACTAGAGTCACTTAAATGCGTGAAGCCATAAAATCTTTCCACAATGTTTCTGTCACTGTCAAGGTACCGAAACACTAACACGGACTGTGTTTGAGTGGACACATCAGTGGTGTCATCAGCCTGAATAGCCACAAAGTCTGTGTTTCGCAACTCTTGCACAATATGGCTTCTTATAATTTCGAGCATACAGTCAAGGAGTTCATTTTGTATTGTATTAGAGGTGCCCTTAAAGACTGTAGCATGTGCTAAATGTCTTTCCAAATCCTGGTCTATGGTTGACATTAAATCCACTAGGCCTCGGAAGATCCCAGGTTTTGAGGAAGTTTCCGATTCATCATGGCCTCGCAATGCCAGTTCGAAAGCACCACAGAAACGAATGCAATCAATGATCTTGGATAGATTTTGTCTGTTCTTATCCACAGCTTCATTGTGTTTTTGAATGGATTTGCGATACGCATCATTTATCTGCTGCTCAATTGGTGCGTCTTCCCCCAACATTCCCAGTCTTGTCAGGTTTTCCAGATGATTTCTTGTGAGCGCATGCTTCTTTATTTTTTCAGCGATGTGCTTCAGGTCGACCATTCCTTGCCGTGTCCAAGAAAAGTCACCGCCAAACAGCAAGCAGGGGAAGCAGAACAGAGAATTGCGTATAGGGCAGCCTGTAAGCCAATCAGCTTTTGTGTACCAGGCATTTGAGAATGTACGTTTTGACATTTTTCCTCTGTCCTGGGTAGTTTGCTGTAGGTTTATTTCAGGCTGATGAGGTCCCAATTCTTTTAACTTCAGTTTTTGTTCAAGTGGCCGTGACTGGAATGACTTTGTAATCAGCTCTTGTACTGTATTCATGATGGGGTGTCGGGTGTTGCTGGCCTTACCAATATATATATATATATATATATATTAAAGAAACCTGTCAATAATCAAAGTACAACGTATAAGGTGCAGTGCAATAATATGAAATTTCAGTATAAATACATTATACATATATATTGTGTGCATTATCCTAATACATCTCAAATGACTGCTAAAAATAGAGCCGTACTGCCTCCTGCCTCTCTGTGCCATAGTGTTGCTGGAGGCACTGAAAGACACTGCTTGAGGGCCTTGAGAGTGACCACATGACATACATGCTCTAACTACGATGTAAAAAAATATATAGCATCAGTTGCCTTACCTTTAACACTGGTGTTTGCTGGGTTGTAGCCGGGGTCGGGTGAGAGAGCAGCAAAGGAGGTTGGGGTCCTCTTGTTGTTTGCTGGAAAATTGCCCCAAAATGCGGTAATGTTTCAGGTTGTCAGGTGCTGAAAATGAAAAGATAACAATTTATTTTTGAAACAGTAGGGTAATGAAACAAAGACTGTGGGGAAAAAACATAACGCTCCAATAAGCATTAATATTAACAATACCCATTACAATTCACAAAACAATAAAGGCAGGCTCGCAACGCACTGGGAAATTCACAGATTTCATTTGAATCAGATTAAATATTCACCAGTGTACATTCAAAAGTTAAAACTTTTATTTAGCTATCCGCATGTTTTTGGACGTCAGCACACGGGGAGGCCGGTTTTGTTACAGTAGCGTAGCTGCAATATCGGCCCCCAGCAACAAAAGAGGCACAAAGCCTTCTGCTAGCACCCCTACCACCCTCATACCCGCCACGCGGCCGGCTGAGCTCTTGACCAGTTTTGGTTCCCAGTCCAGCCCTGGTCCCTGACCATCCCTTTGACACTTATAACATGGGACTCTGCTTTTAAAGGAATTTTCAGACTGGTGGTTGTGCTCCACGAATAAAATGTTAATGACGACTTGAAGATAATTAATATCCAGTATGGGAGGCGGGGCTTTCTTAGTTCAGGCCCCTAACCAGAAACTTTCACCCGGAGAACCTCCGAATTATTTTCGTCACTTATTCTATTATAAAGATCGACGATGCTGCCCTCGGAGCCTTCCGTACAGGTTCACTCACTTCAGTCGGTTGGGGCCAAGGAACCTTTGAGTGTATTAGCGCATTCTAAACACCTCTACCATACAAACTGTTCTATATTTCCTCATAAAAATGGACGTATGTTAAAAAATTGTGGAAAACACAATTAAAAAAAATATTCCCCCAAAACGTCACAGTCTTAAATCTTTAAAAGCAGCAATATTTTAAATCTCGAAAAATACACGACATATTTCAATACATCGGAACACCTTTAACTAAATGCACTTAACAATTATTATTCAATTCGGGTCTTCTCTGCGGATAGCTGTCCTGTACATGATAGGTTGACCCAGTCATAAGGTAAAGTGTGGATCTTAATTACAAAGCGTAATCCCCCAATGACACTTTCCATATGCATGAAAAACATGTTGTTTATTTTTAAGGGGCAGTAAAGACATGTATCGTATTGTAACATTCATACAGTGCTTACTGTTCCTTCGGGGGCGTTGAAGCGCCTGCCTACATGGGTAGCAAGCTACATGGGAGTGTGGCGCAAGGCTGTAGTCTTTGTCGGTGTTGTATCACGGCATTACAATTTAAATCTACACATACATCTTCAATATATTTAGCAAGCACTATTTTAACAGCCCCCGCATATATTATTTTCTGATGACCGCTGTCACTTAGGTCACCCCCTTAATTGCAGAAAGTGCTGCCCTAAGACCGCAACAAACGGCAAAAAACTAGGAATACCGAATGAAGGAGGGATCTGCAGCCCACCCAGCTTTGGAAGCAGGCAAGGAAGCAGGCCTTTGAGCATGATTGGACCTACGACAATTCGACAAATAATTATCACGAATATAGTGCCAGATTATTCAAACTGTCTTTTTAGCAAATAGAGTGTGCAATTTTGCTGAAAAATGAATATTGAGCCCGTATAAAAAAAAGTCAAGAAATTCAGGGTATAACACTTTTCCAATAACCAATTACCCATATGGAGGATGGGGGCTAGCAATTAGCATTTACTCGGCTCAGTGTGTTGATAAAAAGGGGTTGGGGAGGGGGGGGTGTATGTCACAGGGTTGTTTTGCCTGCTTCATGGTGGCCTCAATGTACCACAAAACACTGGAGAGATGCCACCTGGTTTGAACAAGGGATGAAACGATCTGTGCGGTATGTGCTTTTAACACAACGGGCCGCAGCCGCGGGTGTTGGCGGTGGTTGGTACATGTGTGGGCACCTCTGAGCGTCACCTCACTCTCAGATATCCTTCTCCCGACCGGCTGGTCCCAGGAGCTGCTGGCCACAGGGCCACTGAGGGGTTCCAATGGAAGTCCGTAAACCAGCCTCCACAGACCACCCAACTCCAGAGGGCACCCCAGCCGGCTCCTCTCGCGCCAGGGGAACTCCCTGGGTTGTGTGGGCACCAGGCCCCTTCCAAGTAACGGCTGGCCTCACACCCGACAACATGGCGCCACGGTCGCCCTCACACTCGAAGCACCTACTGACAAGAAGGGGCTGTAGGCCAGAGAGTCCGCCGCCATCTTGTTCCTGAAAGTGGTTCATGCCTCATGGCTCAGAAGTCCGAAACTTCAGACCGAGTAGCACTAGAAAAAAGTTTATTTCATATTTCACCTACTGTCCCCTGTATTACGTACAAAATTACAAAGGCCCCCGTCGCGCACAGCAGCCTGGCACGAGTTCCTGCCCACCAGTGAACCACCCTGCCAGGCTGCCGCGGGCGCTGTCAGCAGCGGGCACGTTTCTGCCCCTGCCTTGGGTGTACTTTCTTTCACCAGTGGCCTGTGTATGCAAATACAGGCACGCATGCACAGAAGCAGAGACAAGCACATGTGCGCACACCTACACTGAAGTGTGCACACACACATGAGCTCAGTCGCACACACACGTACACACTCGTACTTAAGTGTACACACAAACAGAAACTCAGTCACATGCGACACGCACACTCGTGTTTAAGTGTACAAACAGTGGCCTGGCTGTGTATGCAAATACATGCACGCATGCACAGAAGCAGAGACAATGTGGCTGCTACTAAAACATTTCCCCTGACTGATCGTGCCTGCATTCACCACCACTTATTCTTCTCTGTAAAAAGAGCTTTTCCATCTTTGACTTTAACACTCAAACTTTGGGCATTCCTAGAAGCTCTTTACAAGTGATTCGGACCTCCATCTGGTCAGTCCGCCCCCCTTGGAGTTGCCACGCGTCTCCGAGGTTGCGGATTTATCCTGAATACTTAGTGGAATCTTTATCCTTGGCAGACCTCAGGCTCTCACCCATGCCACCGTCCCTTCACAGGCCTATAACCAACCTGCCTTCACCGCTGCCTCATACTTCTATCATCCGGACAGCACCCCTAGTCACGGCTCATTTATTTTCACTCTCTCCCATTATTAAATACTTGTATCTTACCTACTATAGGGGAACTAATGAAGGTCCTGCACACACACACCGTCCCTCACGACCACGAGGCTGGGCTCAGGCAGCGACGCGCACGCACGAGTCAGTCAGTCGAGACAGAGTGAAGTTCAAGTTAGTGAACCCGACCGTTACTTACGTCGTCACGCTCTCGGCATCCAATATGGATTGCCCGCCCCTGCGGTGACCGGCCAATCCTGGCGCAGTGGCGCTGCATGCAGCACCAGGATTGGCTTGGAGGGCACAGTGACTCCTCGCCCTGTCGCCCTTTTGCTGCCAGCGCTGCCGCCAGCAGGTCCTGCACCCCCCCCCCCCTACTAGCTAATGGGGCCGGCCTGGGTGCGCATGCTCGGGCAAGTTGCTGCCCGAAGCATACACGCGGGGATAAAAACGTTTTTTTAAACACAGACACCAGCCAGCCCGGCCCGCCCCCCCCCCCCCCCCTGCACACTCCCGATAAAGTCGGGTGCTGCCCGGCGCGGCGGCGCCGTGTAAATGGTAAGTAATATTTCGAGTTTAAAACTTGATTTATTTTAATTCTTTAACGCGGGTCCAGGGCTGGTGGGGCTACGCCCCTACGCCCCAATGGACGCACCGCGGCTGGGGAGGCATGCTGCAAGGAATGGTGTCTTAGTGCAATTAGTTACAATCTGAGACACAGGGAGGTATCATTATATCTCCAGAGACGACCTGTACCTCACATTTCCTTTTGTCTGCTGATATCCTGTATCAATTTGCCAGCACAGAAGGAGGACATGCTGTGTCTACAGCAATGAGGCGTTAGAGCGCTTCCCAATTAAGAGAAATGGCGCTTGAACCGCGCGCTTCATTACGTCTCATTAAGTTGCTCGTTCCGGCCTCTGCTGTGGTCCAAAGCTAGCCCAGCTTGAGGGTCATAGCTGCACAATCGCTTCTATAATTCATTGCCATAATGAAGGCCTAGGCGCGAGGGAAATAAAGCCCTGCATGCTCACGCTGCAGGAAAAGTGCTGAAATGCAATGCTGGCTTCACTGCAAGGCCCACGGGGAATTGTACATACAATATGTCTCAACCCTGTGTACTTCTGCCTCCACGAAACGTGGTCAGCTTTTTTTTCTCAAGAAGTGTTTCTGGTGGATTTCCAATGAAACCGCACCTTAAATTGGATTGATCAGCAATGCATTGGGGCCCATCACAAACTGACTTTAAGCCCATTTCTTTCTTGCCCCCTCCTTCTCACACAAAAGCTTCAGGAGAGCTGATGAAGCCACATTTCCTGCACAGTCAAAGAAACTATTGTACACATTGGGAAGTAATCCCACGTTTTAGCTGTTGGCATCAAGCCTTGGCAGTAACCACTATAGGATGTAATTAAACCAGAGACCTGTGTGTGCTTTAGCTTAATTTATTCAGTAATTGCAATATATTTCTATACATGGTCTATAAAAGAGAACCATATTTTAGAACCAATACCTGAAATATACGATTGATTACCAGTATGGTGGAAAGCATTGATCAAAAGTGAATATAGCGCAGTGACAAGTGGCTCAAACCAATTTATATTAAAAAGGTTATGTAATAACTAGTTATACACAAAAGTCTGACTATTCTATGAATAGATTGATTGTGATTACATTTAAAGGGGAGATGTTTTCTGTTTTTCTTTTCTAACCTCAGTGTTGTGAGGTAGCTGCATGATGGTGGGGGTTCAAATGAACTTACATAAATACAGAATTGTTACAGACTTGAAAATTAATCAGTTATATATGCATAAAACAATACAAAAGAATCACAGAGAAGCTACTATGCGGGAGAGGCGAAATACACATGTTATAATGAAATAAAGCTACATGCATGCACTATTTATAGTATTTAAACACCAGCCTCAAAAAGGCCGATCATTGACTGCTGGCCCTCTTTATTCTGACACTGAGAGGTAACTGATGGAGACATGCAGCAAAGGTTATGGGGACTTCGCGTTCGTTCATGGTTTGTAAGAGATTTCTTGTAGTGTAATAGCATAATCCAGGCTTGTATTTGTTTCTTCTGTTAACATCTGAGAATGGAAAATTACTACACTTAGAACAAAGTGCTCAGTAGTAGCTTCGAAATATTTCTTATAAGAAAATCTAATACCACTAAAAACCTGATTTCACCTTGGAAATAGTAGTATTTATTGCATCATTCTGTTCCGTGCGAGTATTAAGCATCGAGCATAACTCTCCGTGCCATACCAGAAGCTAGTGCATGATGTTCAATGCTTTCAAAGTGGGAGAATTCATTCTTCTAGATTTATATTTGACAGAATTACCTCCAACAAGTTCAGCAGGGCAACACCACGAAGCACATCGCATGGCCAAAGAGGGGCTTGATGCTGCAATAGATGATAATCATGTTGCAAGGCACCTATAGGAAGCCAGTGCTTTTACTTTCATACTGCTTAACTAGGAAATACTTAATAACAAGCATTGGCATAGTCAAAAGGTGTGGCATCACCTGACAGCCTTTTAACGCAGTCAGTGTTTGTTTTGTCACTTGTTTTATTCTTGGGGAGGGGGGGGGGGGTGGGTGCTGCTGGATCCTCACTATTATAAGAAGAATAAACAAATAGGCAAAAAGGAAAATATTTTTCTTCCTCTCAAAAAATTGTTATAGGAGTCTCTGGCCGTAAAGGGAACTACTTTGTGTGTCAATGTGCTCCTTGTGAGAGTACAGAATACCATCACTGACAGTAAAGTTAGCCAATGGCTTAAGTGGACCGACACACTGCCCCATGCTTCTTTCTTTAGTGGGAGGAAGAAAAATGTGAAGCCCCTGAAAACAGCAACACCAATGAGGCACCTGAATATAGCTGATTTGCATACATAGGCTCACCAGATCTGTGTTACCAAAGTTTGCTAACAGCCATTTGTAAAAATACAACAGAAGAACAAGGGCACTCCATGAGATAGTGTGTAACAAAATTCATCCATTTATTTTGGGTTTTCATATGACAAACAGGAAGATGATGCATTTCGACTGACACAGCAGCCTTGCTCATTTTCATCACCATTATTTTAACAAAGAAATGTTTACATATATATATATATTTGCTTCCACCCAGCAATAAGATGGATGTTTTCAGGAACTAAGGCTTGAGGATCTTAGGAATATTCTGTTAAAAGAAAATAAATCAAAACACCTGAAAAAAACAAGAACATTAACGGAGAGGACTGATGGGTCTTAAAAGCACTTCACATTGATGCAAATATCATTATTAAATTAAACCATCATACAAGGGCGCAAACATTGTGGTGATGGATTGCCAAAAATGTTATCAAGAAATTAAAAGATAATTAAATGACCCTGTGAATTATGAGGGATTAAAAGAGGATCCGACTCAACAATTTATGCAGGCATACTACACCAGGTTAAACAGCTGGCATATGCAGGAACTCCTGGATGATGATGAATTATGAGATCTACTAACAACTCATTCCATTACTCCCACAATATATGTGCTTCCAAAAGACCACAAGAGCTTCGTAAACCCCCAGGTCACCCAATCATGAGCTCATGTGGCTCCTTACTGGAAAATACATCTAGATTTGTGGACATTTTTGTGTTCCCATATGTCGAAAACTTACCCTCTTATATTCATGATTCTATGGTTTCTTGAATCAAATTGGGGATTTACCATGGAAAACGGATTATGTGATGGCTACAATAGATGTGGTCTCACTGTATACCTCTATCATACATGAGGATGGATAAAAGTGAGTGAATATTTTCTGAGGACAAATCCCAGAGCCTGCTTAACCATACACAAATGATCCTGGACATGATGCGATTCTGCTTAACCAACAATGTCTTCATCTTTGATAAAAATGTTTATAAGCAGATCAGAGGAACTGCCATGGGTGCTTCTTTTGCACCTACTCATGGAAACTTTACTATGGGCTACTGAGAGGCCGAACATGTCTGGTCAGAGGAGAACAAGGAAGTGATGGCGAAAGTAGTGTTTTGAGTACAGTATATTGACAACCTTTTTTTAATTTGGAAAGGAGGAATGGAAGAACTAAATGACTTTTTAAAATCTCTTAATAACAATGCTCTCCAATTAAAATTCACCTACACCATGAGTACACAAGAAGTACATTATTTGGATATACGTGTGTATCGAGAAAATAATAAAATCTGTACTACCTTGCTCCAAAAATCAACGGCCTGTAACAGTATTCTTGCCGCGAACAGTGCCCACCCTAAATCTCTCAAATGGAGTGTGCCTTATGGTGAATTTGTAAGGGCTCGCAGAAATTGCTCAGAGGAAAATTAATTTGAAATGCAACTTGAACAAATGCATGCAAGATTTAGGTGACGAGGATCAGTGGTTAATTTGTAAAATAAATAGTGCCGGGGCTCTCCTCGGGAGGCAGCACTAACAGGAGAAATGTGCTGGTGCAAACTGCCTCCTGACTAGAGCCCTGGCACTTATTATTCTGGGGAGGACTCTACCTAATGGCTAAAGCTGCCGATTTCAGAGCTGGGGAATCCAGGTTTGAGTCTCGGCGAAGCGCAACACCCTCTGATTTTGTGGAAAATAATGTGCCTTCTAAACGAGTGTGTCTTTAACTGGTGCTATAAGCACAGGTGCTGAGGATTAGGTGCCGGTGCTGAGCACCGGAAAGCACCTGCTCAAATTAAGCACTGACGAGGATATCCATTGGCCGTACGAAATGATGCAAAGAGGAGAGCCATGAAGCAGAGGAGAGAGCACTTGTTGCATAGAAAAAGGTCAAAAGAAAGAAGTAACAAAGATCAAGGAGATCTCAGATTTATCACGCAATTTAATACATCAAGCAGAGCCATTAAGAATGCTTTGGAAAATTATTGGAAAGTACTCGGCAAGGATGAAGTCATAAGAGATCAAACCACAAATCATTTGAGTGTAAGATACAGGAAGGCACCATCTTTAGGGGATTTGTTAAAGCAAAGTTATTTCCATTGACCAGAAAAAAGGGCAATGAAAGGGAATTGGCTTAGAACCAAGTGCCATGGATGTAAAGCGTGTCAGTATGGACAACATCGCATAGATATTAAGACATTTAGTGGGGAAAAAACAAAAATCAGAGAAAGGATATTGTGTGAGGCAGCACATGTGGTCTATGTCCTAGAATGCAGATGTGGGAAGCAAACATCTTCAGTAATGTGAACAAGTTAAAACAACGTGTTCTGCAACACATGAGAGCAATCACCAACAGAGATTTCACATATGCCATGTCGAAACATTTGTGGAAGGAACATGATGGTGACCTGAGCAATTTTTCCTTTTTTGAAATCGAACATATCCCATTGAAAATCAGAGGAGGTGATTGGGAATTGACTGAGAAAAGCAGAATCCAAGTGGATTATAACAATTGGGACTGAGATCCCATGGGGTCTAAATGCAGATGCAGAATTTGCTACTTTCTTATAACTCATTGGACAATGTTTTAATCTTTCTCCTGCCGTCTTTTAGTCATTTTCAGTTCTAACACTGTATTTTTAATTATGTTTTGAAACATTTGAAAAAATGGATGAATAGAGCTGTTGCTAATATTTATTTCCCATGTTTGACACATAATATTGCCCGTCTGCTCCCAATATCTCTGACAGAATGAGATCTCTGAATTAGCGTGATCTTTTAGATGCAATGTGAAAGAAAGAATCAAGTATGGTATGACTAATTGTTTGATAAGTAAAATAGACAACATAAGGTTGGGATTTGCATGTTTATTGTAGTCAACATGCGGATAATCCACAGTCCAACTGGTAGAATGAGGTATTGGGCAATTCTACTTTAGACAAATTACCTATAATTGTATGCACTGGCACTTTGTTTTGGATTAGACATTTTCCCTGGTTTAGACATTGTGGATCGGTTCCGCGATCCTTTCTGCGATCCTCTCTAGCATGGGGGCATGTAAAATGAGGGAGGTACACTCAGTATTTCCCTTATCATTTTCGACGTAGCAGGATGTGGGCCGCTGACACCATGGAGGTTTTCTAGTAAGTAACAATTTGGGTCCTGAGATATTAATATTTGACTATCTGGTAGGGGCAATATCACACTACAGGAGTTTCTTAAATCAAGTTTTTATATATATTTGGAAATGAGATCCAGGGGCAGATACAAAAACGCTATGGGTAGAAATGTAAACCTTATGAATAAAGTATCTACTGGTAACAGCCAATAAAAATATACTTATACTTGGCTCACATTTCGGTTCCTATAAACCCCGTCTTTGATGAAAGTACCATAGATCTGGTGAACATCATTGAAAAAAAGATAAAATCTACTGGAGGGCTGTTTAGTCCCCACTACCACGTCCTGAAAGTAGGACTATGAGCTGATGATATAGGCATGTGATACTGACATCATATAGAGTTTACAGGATTATTCATTAATGTAACAATTTAATAATGGGGACATTAATTGTGTCTGTTTTTTTAGGTTTCTTGTATTATCCAGAACGTACTATGTAACTTGTCCATTAGAGTTGGGATATAAACAGGAATAAAACGCCTAAGAAGGGTTGAATTTTTTAATTTTTTTTTATATATAAGGGCCTGGTCATTTTTGAATGCCCCTGTTTGATGAATATTTACAATGGGTCTCTTTTACCTAAAGTACTAAGGCGGAGGGCAATTTAGCCCTGGCAATAATTATATAAATACAACGTGAACCTAAATGATGCCCTGAATCCCCATGGGAGGATCAGAACAATGAGGTCTGATCTTCGACTAGTATTATGGACTAGTATGTGAGGTTCGAGCTTCAGCTTCGAGTGATTAGTTTATCTTACCTTCATATTAAAAAATGAGTGGATTTAGCTTTGATTGAAAGAGGTTTTATGAAAGTGTGACTCAGTGGCTGAGAATGAAACATATGAGTGATGGTTGGTTCTAGTTTTTGGCTTGGGCCCTTTGGACAATTATGATCTGATTGATAAGCCTTTCGTGTAACAACTATAGTGTCCCATGAGTATTTATCATGATTTATCGACCCCGATACAAGTTGAACTTATTAAGGTGATTGTTTTTAGATAAATATAATTTTATTGTAGAATCAATAAGATTATATTCTGATATAAATTCTGTTTTTTATACAGACGAACACTGTTTTATCATTTAGAGGGATATTAGTATTATTGTTGTCCTGAAGAAGGTGGTTCTACAATATTTCTCCACCGAAACATTTTGATGCCCCCCCCGTTCTGTCTTGATAAATTCGAGGAACTATGAAGCATATGTGTTACAATATTTAAATGCTTATGTTTTATTGATTCATTAGAATTAACAAAACTGTAATGACAAATAGGGGTGGGCGGAATTTGCGTAATCGCGTTACGCAAATCTCCGCGAAACGGTAAAAAATCTCCGCGAACATGCAGAAATTCCGCGAACACGCGGAATTGCTTGTTCGCGATACTTTTTTTCTGTTCGCGATCGCTGTTTGCGTGCTCGGGGTAAAATATCTCGCGAACACGCATATTGAGAACGCGAACAAGCAAAACATTTCGCGAAGTTGCGGAACGCAGATATTTGGGTAATTTCGCGTCCTCCGCGGAACGCGAAATTACCCAAATTCCGCAAATTCCGCGAACGGAACGGAATTTACCGCCCAGGCCTAATGACAAATGTGTATGTCTTGATTACTGTCTCTCTTATTAATGCCTTTATGATACATTTTAGGATAAATTAAGATTGTTTTAGAATGTTTTAAACAATTTGTATTTTATATGATTGGATATTTGGCTTTTTATTGATTGCATTAATTAAACTGATCTTTATAATTGACCTTTGAGTCCTATCTTAGATTGCTATAATGAAATGTTTGAATGTATAAATAGCACAGTGTGACATGTTTGAATGAGTCGATCTCTCCAAGAGAATTTGTTTTTTGATATACTGACTGTATAAGGTACACTGTCTCTTTGAGAAGTGGGGCAGCTCTCCTTTCTTTGAGATGGGACATGCAGGACACATGACTTAAGTTCCACCTGGGTGAGAACTGGGAATGTGCTCACTATTTTATAGATTATCTTCCCCCTCTTTTCCTTCCATAGGCATTTTATTATAGCATATTGTATTAGCACTTTAAGCATAGTGGAACATCTTTCGCAGGTTTTGCACATTGTTTAGCACTTTAATCGTTATTTGCTAAATACTGTGAGTTTTGCACATCAATTTAAATTGGGTATTTATGGTGAACTTTGCGCAGTGAAAAGGATGCAGTGGACAAGATACCTCGAATAGGAGTTGGGGTCCTCGATGTATAGGATAAGGTAATTGTGTGAGAGTAGAGAACCAATGGCGGACTTCAGTTGCTGCACTTCCTCTGTGTGATCCCCAAGTCGTAAGTTAGTAATATAATGAAAATCGGTGTGCACACTCTGCTCCTGCACCCGCCGTTGTGGGATGCCAACTGCCAGGCAGATATACAAAATCATAAGAACAATGGAGCAGTGCACTCCCAAATAAATATAACGTCACTAATGAAGCTTGATCAGTGTCTTCGTTGTAAAAAAGTATAAATCTTTATTTTCAACAAGCCATAGGATTTGCGTAATACAACAGCCAACGCGTTTCGTTCAAAGATTGAACTTCGTCAGGGCTGAAAGAAATGTGACATAAATAATATAAATACACCAATAGTGTGGCACGTGCAAAATACAGTGAGCCCAAATCAGAAAGTAACTGAATATCTATACTAAACAAGGCACTGGAAACAAATTGGTGGTGCATGATGAAAAAGACATAATACATGGGCTGGATGGAATCAGAACTGAAAATAAAAACAGAACAACACATCTACCCCTATCTAATTTTTTGGTTACACAAACATTATAGGACTAATACAGAGATTTAGACAAGTGTACAGAACATATAACAGTTAAAATCTGTGCTGCCACAAACGTTAGTAACACTGCAGATACAATCACATAAGTTATCATTTGAGTAATTCTTTAAAAGTGATTCAACCTTTACACTCGGTGATGGGTATCTCAGATCTGTGTTTGCTGATATCTGATTAGTATGGCAGATTGTAACATGCTAGGTGCAAGAAGGAGAAGTGAGAGGATGGAAACTCCATCCCCCCAAGGGTAAGAATAGTCGGATATCTTTCAAACTTTTTTTGAAAGTTGGGTATATCCATCAATCTAAGCTGAAAAATAAATAGCCCAAGGCACGCTAACAATCCCCTTATTTATGAGACCAAACAGAGACATGAAGTTCAAAAGGTGCATTAAAACCGGGCGGTACATACCGAGTGTAGTAAACGGTGAATACAGCAAATATTGTGCATCTATTGAAAGGGTCCAGGGGCCTAATCTGGTCCGGACTCCGGCCTTGGATAATGTCGGATGTTGTAGATCTCTAGACTGCTTGGTGATGTGTGAGCCTCCTTGATAAGGGCCAAAGAAGTGTATCTAGGAAAGATGGGTATTTTAAGGGTAGGGGAAGCACTATCAAAAAAGTAAACAAATATAAACTCGATAAGGTTGTGAAATAATGGTATGCAGTATGGGGGACAACTGTACTTTATAAGTAGACTGCTAGAAGAGGTTGTCAATCGTAAGGGTTATCTAAAAGTAGGGAACTCTTCTTCAACAATCCATACTGAAAAATGGCTGTACGGCATGGAAAGGTGGTGCCTGAGGTAAGAGATGAAAGCGAGCGTCGGTATGCTAATACCGCACCAATGGGAAATCACATATATAGATACACTCAATCTGGCTATATAAATACCAAGATGCGTGGACCAATATGACAACAGAGGGGAAGATACTAAAGCGCTAATATCTGTCTTTAAGTGGTTAAAGAATATATGGAAACGTGATTGTAATTGGATAAGAATATACACGTCCCTGCATGTGTGACCCACCTATCAGCTCATAAAATTAAAATGCCAGGGTAGGAGAGGAGTCAAATGACACGGCGTCTCAGCTGATGGAACAGCATCTGTGGTGTGGGCGAAGTGTCTCGTATAAGTAGGAATGCGGGAAGCGCACAAAACCAGCGTTTGAAGGTACGTGAAGACTGACTAAATTGGCAATTTGCCAACTTGGTGCACTCATGGTCTGCTGATGGTCCTGCGTGGAAAAACATCACGGAGGCTGCTCATGGTGTAGAGGCCTACTGCGTTCGATTGCTATGGCAACCGCGATGCCAGGTTGGATGTGGAAAGGAACAACAGACTGAAAGGAGATATGACGTTTGTCGAGTAAAGTACACAAAATGCATAAAGACAACAAAAAATATGTCAAATATAACGATTGAAGCATGAGGTCTAAACCAAGCATGAACGGAAAATATATATATGGTACTAATAGAAATGAAACAGGAAAGGAGACGTGCGATAGGTCTGGTAGGAATGTGGGGATATATGGAAAAAAGGTTAAGCCACCATGGGGTTGTGGAGAGAATGGAAACTGGTTGACTGGTGGTAGTAAATACCGTGCCCCAGCTTTCCCCAGGAGTAAATGTAGAGAACGGTCGGCGACCGTGTTATGCAGTCGGTTCGGAATGTTAGACGCGCATCACTGTCCTAAAAACAGATTGAGCTACTAACTATATATAAGAAAGAGATAAAGTTAAAGTAGTGATCCTAAAGGACAGATGTTCTATGCCCCTGATTGGAGGATAAGCATATTCCATAAACCAAGATCAAAAAACGAGATCAAAAAATGTTAAGTCTAAGAAAGAAAGATACAGATATGTGAGGACATCAGGCATGGTCCGAGAGAGAAACCCAGAAACCGGGACGTCCCTAAGGTGTGTATTTTTAAGGCATAATGGTAGCCTCGAGCTTCATTATTGACGTTATATTCATTTGGGAGTGCACTGCTCCATTGTTCTTACCATAAGGTAATTGTGGCTAATGCTCTGTAAAGGAAATCTTTGAAAAGTTTTGAAAGTACTGTGTTAAGGATACAATGTTTATTGAAAAGCTAAAATTAGGTATTTGGTTCTTTGTGTGTAAAATGAGTAAACATCACAAAGAAGATGCTTAGAGCAATTGATATATAGGATTTGAGATTATGGGAATATTAGTCTCTAATTATGTAGTGGTGGGTCATATTCCCTCTTCTCATATATAGTCTAAGGGAAGTTATTATTTCCAATTGAGTGTGTACCTGTATTAGTCATGCAGAGACAGCCTCAATTTTCAGATAGCTTTTTCTGATTTGGTACTTTACCGTAATTGCAACAATGTATCGTGCCTTGCTAGTCCTACTTTTGTTTGCAACAAAGTCATACACATCTCACATCAGTGTTGAATAGAAGTTAGTAAGCAACAGACCTGTTCCTTTAAACTGTTTTAAATGGATGGTGGGAGGACTACAATAGCCCTTGAAATATGACCCAGACAAAGGCTTTTTGCTAAATGCGTAGGTCTTTTCTCCTCTAATGCACATGCACATTGCTGGAAAATAAATTGAAAATCTGAAGCAATCCCGTTGCCCGCGTTCGTGCCGCCTTCTTGCGTTTGCCTGTTTTTACTTTGGAGGCAGAGTTGTTGGACAGTGACTGGGAAATGTGCATCATATATATATATATATATATATATAGTTAACCCCAATATTTGTAACGTATCTTTCACTGATGTCTCTGTTAAAAGGGTGGTCTCTGTATGCTTTGCTTTCACTTGCCCTTACTGTGACATCATGTTTTTATTGCTTACATTAAAGTGTTGTGCAAACGCCAATAGGTCTCAGCTTTGAAACCTAGTGCTTGCTGCCTTCCTAGATAAGTGCTGTGAATGCTCATTCATTCATGGCAGCCACCTTGGAACAGAAATACTGTTAAAAACTGTTTGTTAAATACTACAAAAAACATTTAATAAAAGATGTCTAGTGTGGATGCACTCACATCTATTGTTGTCATCTTTCACTCTACTTTGTTTTCTTATATTAAATTCTATTCAAAGATGGCCACTGTGGATGCATTCACACCTCAATCTTTCCATCTTTAAATGAGATTTGTTTGAATAAAGCTCATTTAGAGATGCCTGCTGCTCATGACTTTGTATGAGCACACGTTAACATCCATTTGGAATGGTCACAACCTCTTTTAAGCTGGCCATCCACATATAGGGCAGAGGGCAGAAAAAAAAACTGTTTAAATATGAGGGCAGATTCAAGAGTCTGAGGTCGTGGGGTGAGTGGGAGGAAGACATAGAAAGGAGAGGAGGGTGAGCAGGGAGAGAAAAGGATAGGTAATAGTGCCCCCAAAGCACTCTAAAGCAAAATATGACCTCAGTAAAGGAAGGATAACTCATCCAAACTGAACACTGTGTGTTCTAAATGTCCCTGGTGCGACCAACACAAGAATAGTGTAAACAGCCCGTAGATCAGGAGTAGGCAAGGGAAATAGACAGAAAAAATAATCCCAGCATGAGTGAAGGACTGACCAAAAGCCAACTAATGCAAAGTATATGCAATGTATTAGAAATAAAGGCCAGGCCAAGAGTCAGTTAAGGTGTGGAAAGATGAGACCTAAAAATGTGTTTGTTAGAAATGGGGTCTCTTCCCACTTGGTGGTGGTTTGCACCCTGTCCAAGTAGGGACCCTCACTCTAGTCAGTGTAAGGGGATTACATAGCTAAAATAACCCCTGCTCACCCCTTGGTAGCTTAGCATGAGCAGTCAGGCTTATCTCAGAGGCAGTGTGTAAAGCATTTGTACATACACCAACAGTAACAAATTGAAAAACTACAAAAAGCGTCCACTCCAGTTTAGAAAAATAACCAATATTTCTCTGAATAAAACAAGACCATATCAACCAAAATCCCACATGCAAAAGCAAAGATACCACTTTTCAAAGGTTAAATCAGTTCAGTCCATAGAAATCTATGGATGTGTCACTCTTACAACAAAGTATCTTGGATGCATCTAAATTCAAAGATGATGCAAGGCGTTGGGTAGGTGAGGCATCAGTAAAGCAAAGCGATGCGTTAGTTCCTCACGCAAAGGGGAGGTGATGAGGCAATTCCTTACTGCCAGGAAAGGTGATGCGTTGGTTCCTTGCTGCTGCACAGGAGAGGTGATGCGTTGGTTCAATAATGCTAGGGGAGGTGATGCATCAGTTCCTTACTGGAAGGGGATGTAATGCGTCGCTCTCCGGACAAGCGACCACAGTTCCTTGCTGCTGGGCAACGTCGATGAAGAAATCATCAGCCAGGGCCAATGCGTCGAAAATCCAGATGCGTTGCATTGATTCCACATTGATGAATCAGGTGCTGCATCGGAGTTGGAGCAGTGTGGCACGGACTTTGGTGATGCGGTGCTTAAAACTAATGCTGCAGAGGTTCTTCGGACATGCTACACTGAAAAGCTGGGGCCTTTGGTCGATGAGGTGATCAGAAACCACACTCTGGAGCTGTATGTGGTGATTCATCGAACTTTGTTGCGATGCGTTGATAACAACAGATGCTGGAAGTCAATCCGTAGAATTTCTCCTTCAGTTCACCAGATTCCAGTATGAAAGGCCTAGAGACTTAATTTGGCACCACTTGGCAAGTCAGGACTCTCAGCAGAAGAGCCCAGGCACTCATAGGTAAAGTCTTTGATGTCCCTGAGACTTATTAACAAGAGGCAAGCACACACAAGCCCTTGGATAACATTGGAAGCAGGAAACAGAAAGCAACGTCCAGTCCTTTCACTCCAAGGACAGAAACAGCAAGCAGCAGGTCAGCACAACAAAGCAACAGGCAGAGTGGTAGTCCCTCCTACAGCATCAAGGTCTTCTTCCTGGCAGAATGTTCATTTAGGCCCTTTAGTCTATTAGTGTTCTGATTTGAGAGTGTCAGGGGTCCAATGCTTATAATCCTTGTTGTCTTTGAAGCAGGCAAACTTTAAAGGAAAGTCTTCCTAGTGCACAAGGCCATACTTTTCCATGACTTGGCTCCAGACACACTACAGGGGGTGTGGACAGCTTTGTCTGAGGACAGGCACAGCCATTTTCAGGTGTCAGTGACAATTCCTCCCACCACTCTAGCTCTGGAAGGCCCATCAGCCTGGTGATGGCCCATCAGGATATGCAAGGTACACCGCAGCTCCCTTTGTGTGACTGCCTAGAGTGAATGCACAAGAGCCTAACTGTAATCCTAATCCTAACCCTGATGTGGATTCTACAGACAGGCAGGAGCACAGAATATGTAAGCAAGAAAATGTCTACCTTCTAAAGTAGCATTTTTAAACACACAATTTAAAAACCAACTTCACCAAAAGAGTTACTTTGAAATTGTGAGTTCAGAGATCCCAAACTCCAAATCTAAATCTGCTCCCAGGGGGAAAATACACTTTATTTCAAGGCAATCCCCATGTTACCTTAAGGGAGAGATAGTCCTTGTAATAGTGAAAAATGAAATTAGCAGTATTTTACTATTAGGACATGTAAAACACACCAGCACATGTCCTACCTTTTAAATACACTGCATCCTGCCCATGGGGCTGCTTTAGTCCTACTTGAGGGGTGAGTTACATGTAGTAAAAAGGAAGGTTTGGGCCTGGCAAGTCAGTGCACTTGGCAGATCAAAATGTCAGTTTAAAACTGCACACACAGACACTGCAGTGGCAGGCTTGAGACATTACAGGGCTGCTCATGTGGGTGGCACAATCAGTGCTGCAAGCCCACTAGTAGCATTTCATTTACAGTCACTGGTCACACCTGCTGCACTTTACCAGGGACTTACTAGTGAATCAAATATGCCAATCCTGGATAAACCAATCACCAATACAATTTAGACAGAGAGCATATGCACTTGAGCACTGGTTGCAGTAGTAAAGTGCCCAGAGCCTTTAAGCCAACAAAAAACAGGTCAGAGGAAGAAGGCACAACATTTGGGGATATCCCTGCTAAAGGGCCAGGCCCAACAGTGTTTAGCATACAATTTTCTTTCTTAACATGATATTATGGCTAAAAATTGTTTTGAAGAAAAAACATGTGCCTAATAATACCAGATACTCGTTAGCGATGCTTTGTGAACTCAGGAATATCGAGCCTGCCTCAGAATCGATCTCACTATTGTGCTGTCCAGTCGACCGACATTGTTTAGTCCATGTGCATGCTTGTAAAGAGCCCGCATTGATCTGAGTTAAGCCAAAGAAAATTGGGACATAAATAAATAATAGCCTTTTTAGTGAAAAAAATAAAAGCGATTTACCAGTGTAATTAGATACAAGATTCCAGCATTCTCCATCCTTGCTAACATTTCCTTTCATTCACGATTAACACATAAACCACCCTTTATTGAGGGCATGTTTGACCTTGAGTTTATAGACAGAACTCCTGAAAAAGCCAAAAGGGCCTTGGCCCCAGAAACTAATAAAAGTGTGCTGAGGGAGCAACAGTGTAACAGAAATCATCACATTGGCCGAGCACAAAACAAACGGGCACATTCCACAACCGGTTAAACAGCTACTCAACATGAGGCTAGGAAGCTATTTTCAATAATTAAGGAACAAATCACTCATGCCAAATGCACAAACGACTCTGCATTCTTAAAGTCAAAGCAACTGTCTCTGTAGTTTCGATTTGCAATGAATAAAAGTGTTTTCGATTCATATTTAGCATTACGAAACGCAATGCATGCACTGCAAGTCACAAGAGAAAGCGTGTGGAGGAGGTACCTCCACCTTGTGTCTCGCAATGTTATGCACAAATGTTTTGCAGTTGCTTTTGCAGTCACAAAGCTTGAATTAGTTGCCAAGGAAAAAAGGTAACCATTTGCAGAGTGTAAGCTGATAGTTTTCGACATTTCACACAATGGCAATGTGATCCTCACCCCGTGTAGATATGTGTAAGAATGTCAGCACTCTGTGATGGCTGGGATGGAGGTCTGATGTATCTGGCAGCCCCCGATCCCAGCATCGAAAACTGTTGGCAATGATGAGCAAGCTGATGCCTGCCTTTTCAGCACGAATAAGGCATAAGGTTTGTGCTAATTTGCCAACAGTCTCTTTGCACTGAGCGGAATTTGCGAATCTGTTTGTCAGTCTTCGACCATCAGTCTTTCAGTTCATGATGCCTAAATGTCCACAGCGTCACTGCGCGAAAAGCTGAAAACATCATAAAGCACATCCCGGGTGGCACTGCAGAACCTTTGCTGGTCTTTGTAAAGTAGTGGACTCTAGGTCTGCATACTTTGTAAATCAATCAATCAATCATGGAATTTATATCGCGCACTACTCACCCGGAAGGGTCTCAAGGCGCTTGGGGGAGGGGGTCTGCTACTGCTCGAACAGCCAGGTCTTGAGCTGTTTCCTGAAGGCGAGGTGGTCCTGGGTCAGCCGCAGGTGGACGGGCAGGGAGTTCCATGTCTTAGCCGCCAGGTAGGAGAAGGATCTTCCTCCGGCGGTGGCTCTCTGGATGCGAGGGACGACGGCGAGGGCGAGGTTCGCGGATCGTAGCTGTTGGGTGGGCGTGTAGAAGGTCAGGCGGTCGTTGAGGTACCTTGGGCCCAGGTCGTGGAGGGATTTGTGTGCGTGGGTGAGGAGTCTGAACGTGATCCTCTTGTTGACAGGGAGCCAGTGCAGGTCTCTCAGGTGGCTCGAGATGTGGCTGCGTCGGGGGCGTCCAGGATGAGACGGGCGGAGGCGTTCTGGATACGCTGAAGTCTTTTCTGAAGCTTGGCTGTTGTACCGGCGTAGAGGGTGTTTCCGTAGTCTAGTCTGCTGGTGACGAGGGCCTGGGTGACAGTCTTCCTGGTCTCGGTCGGGATCCATCGGAAGATCTTGCGGAGGTTGTGGAAGCAAGATGAGGAGACGGCGTTGACTTGTCTGGTCATCGATAGGGAGGAGTCCAGGATGACGCCCAAGTTGCGTGTGTGGTCCGTTGGCTTGGGTGCGGTGCCCAGGGCCGGGGGCCACCAGGAGTCGTCCCATGCGGAGGGCGACGGTCCCAGGATGAGGACTTCTGTCTTGTCCGTGTTCAACTTCAGGCGGCTGATGTTCATCCATTCGGCGACATCTTTCATCCCTTCGTGTAGGCCGGCTTTGGCGGTGTCGGGGTCTCTGGTGAGGGGGAGAATCAGCTGGGTGTCATCGGCGTAGGAAATGATGTTGAGGTTGTGTTGGCGTGCGATGGCAGCGAGGGGTTTCATGTAGATGTTGAAGAGATTAGGGCTGAGCGACGATCCTTGCGGGACGCCGCAGATGACTTCGGTGGCCTCAGAGCGGAACGGAGGGAGGCGTACTCTCTGTGTTCTGCCGGAGAGGTATGAGATGATCCATTCCAGAGCATTCCCCTGGATGCCGGTGTCGTTGAGGCGTTGGACTAGGGTGCGGTGGCAGACAGTGTCAAATGCTGCGGAGAGGTCAAGGAGGATGAGTGCCGCTGTTTCACCTTTGTCGAGCAGGGCTCGGATGTCGTCGGTGGCTGCGATGAGGGCGGTCTCGGTGCTGTGGTTGGCTCTGAATCCGGATTGCGATGGGTCGAGGGATCCGTTCGTCTCGAGGAAGGCGGCCAGCTGCTTGTTGACGACCTTCTCGATGACTTTGGCAGGGAAGGGAAGGAGCGAGATGGGGCAGAAGTTCTTGAGGTCGGTCGGGTCCGCTGTTGGTTTCTTCAGTAGTGCGCTGAGCTCGGCGTGCTTCCAGCTCTCCGGGAAGGTGGCTGTGTCGAAGGAGGCGTTGATGATGTCTCGGAGGTGGGGTGCGATGGTAGAGGCGGCCTTGTTGAAGACATGGTGGGGGCATGGGTCGGTCAGAGATACGGAGTGGATGGTGTTCATCATGCGTGTCGTGTCTTCGGGGGTCACTTCGGTCCATGTCTGGAGGATAGCGGCGGGGTGCGTAGGTTCGGTCGATGGGTGCGGGGGTGGAACACCGAAGCTGTCGTGGATGACGGCGATCTTGCGGTGGAAGTACGAGGCGAGGGAGTCGCAGAGGTCCTGCGAGGGAGTGATGTCGTTGTTGCCGGTGTTGGGGTTGGAGAACTCCTTGACGATGTTGAAGAGCTCCTTGCTGTCATGGGCGTTCTTGTCCAGTCGTTCCTTCAAAGATTTCTTCTTGGTGGTGCGGATGAGCTGGTGATGTCTGCGGGTGGCGAGTTTGAGGGTGGTCATGTTGTCGGTGGTCTTGTCGAGGAGCCAGGCCTTCTCGAGGGTGCGGCAGGCCTTCTTGGAGTCCTTGAGTTCGTCGGTGAACCAGGGGGCCTTCTTGCTTCTGGGCCTGGTGAGTGGGTTCTTCAGTGGGGCGAGGTCGTTGGCACAGGAGGTCAGCCATTGCGTGAGGTCGAGGGCTGCTGTGTTAGGGTCCGTTGTCCTGACCGGTGGGTTCTGGCTGAGGGAGGTGGTGAGCTGGTTGACGGTAATCTTGCTCCAGTTTCTGTGGGGAACCTGCTTCGGGTGGTGGTGGACCGTGTTCTTCTTGAAGCTGAAGTGGACGCAGC
Organism: Triturus cristatus; assembly: GCF_964204655.1. NCBI lineage: Eukaryota > Metazoa > Chordata > Amphibia > Caudata > Salamandridae > Triturus > Triturus cristatus. Next base: position 326,396,018 of record NC_140583.1, on the reverse strand, counting down.
TGTGGTCAGTCCAGTGGAGTCCGGTGCAGTGGCTGAAGGTGACGTGCTTGCTGGATGAGAAGTATGTCACAGACACTTAGGGATAGTGCTTAGTACTGGCCCCGAGCACATGCACTTGGACTCTTTTATTGGCAGGGTCACCTGACCGGTGACACCTTTGTTGGATGAGTGTGGGGTGGGTGTATGGACAGTGGCTGGTAAAACACTAGGCTGTGTGCAGGGTAAACAGCGTTTACCATGCATGCGAGACAACGCATGCCATTACAACGCGGTTGTTTCAACGACTGCATTGTTACATCGCATACCTTTACAACTCAAGTCAAAACAGCGACTCGCGTTAGGGGGCAGAAGGTGTTGGGTTTAAAATCCAACACCTTCACTACTGTTGCACAGACTGGAGTTGGAATAGTAATTATACTATTCCAACATCCAGCGCCCCATACAGCAAGTCGTTCCAACTTGCGTTGTAAAGGTATGCGATGTAACAGCGCGGTGTTGTAACGACCACGTTGTAATGGCATGCTTTGTAAACACATGCGGACTAACATGATATATTTGTGTGCAGCAGTACACAACATTCTTAACTAAATAGTACAGCTGAGGAGAAAAGTTTGTCTTTTTTTTTTATCCGAGATGAATTGCGTATCTCTGACAACAACTTAAAAGTGTTTAGGGGGTATGGCCAAGATGGTGCAGAGGCTGGACGTGTTGTGCTGAGGATCTGACACGGCCTCCCAGGCCCCGGTCAGTTATCCGGAACGACCTTCACCTGGGCCACCTGCTGAGCATGGAGATACTGGCTGGGGACAGCGGGACCGGCTGCAGGGGAGCCAGGTCCGGCTCCAGGGCGGTGCGATCGGTGTCACCGCTCCGGTTGTTGACTTGGGGTGGGGGCCTAATTTTTGAAAATGTATATTACCATTTTAAAAGCATCTGCTGCTGCGTTCCTGGCCTCCAGCAATTTTCAGACATCAATTAAAATGTCAAAAATAACTCTGGTGATTAATCATCTTCCTGGAAAGGGACTGGAAGATTGTCTAGAGTAAGTTTTGACTCATCCTAAGGTAACACAGAGGGTTCAAATGCCTGCTGCTAAGAACGTTTACTAAACAGATAACAAAGTGCATATAATGTAAATAGGTTAGTGGGTTTCTGCTTCTGTAAGAGAACTCCGTTTGTTACTTGTTGTTTATAAGTCAAAATCCCTAATACAGAAGATTGAGCTATTAACTGTCATCAAAGAGCTGCATGCAAACTGCAAGGTGTATATTAGAGCTGTATGTTTTTTTGCTCAGTCTTTCATCATCCTAATCTTGCGAAAAGAGTTCATTTGGGTAGAAAACAATTCTTATTATTAAGAGATCCCCTAACAATAATGTTATGTTTTAAATTCTGAATTTGTGCTTTTCTATAATAAGGACCAAACTATATTGCCTACCAGTAATGATGATATGTCACTCCAACACTATACCTTGTAGTCCTGTCTGATGTAACTTTTCCTATACACTGATTTACACACGTATTATTGTCTCTGTGCAATGTGTGTGTAGCGTAAAGTGCTCTGACACCCTACACTGGTAAGAGTGGGGCTCTAAAACTAAATGAATCTGAGAGACAGTGGTTATGGAGACTTGATGGACACTGTTAAAAGGTGCTAGTGAGGGAATCCGTGGTAGAGGTGGTCATAGGGGGGGGCACCAACAGACATTGTCGCACAGGTCGCTACGATGGATTAAGCCGGCCCTGAGTGGAGCCACCCCCATTGGATACATTTGCACAAGCGAGGAGAGAGCTGTGACTGCGCAACAGACCATCCAGCTCCAGGAGATGTCTGTGTGGCGCGGCGAAAGTGGCACGACCACTGCCTAGAGCCACCCGGCAGAGTTGAGAGCGCAAGACGAATGGAGGAATGTGCTCTGCTGACTTGCCCTTGGTGACTGGAAGACTGCCGGGGGGAGTTGGCATGCTTGGCAGACCGAAACTGATTAGAGATTCCCCAGTGTTTGCATCGGGCGGCGGTGAGACGGTGAGAAGGAGGACCAGTCACAGCAGCCTGCTCGGGCCCCCCTTGAAGGTGTGCAGGGGGTGTTAAGCGGTCACCTTTCCCCCCCGGAAGCATCTAGGAGCAGCCCTGAGAGGAGAGGTTGGGAGCTGCTGCATGTGGAGGTGGCCTGTGGCAGAGGAGGTTTGCTTGTCTGCTGGGGGGTGCTGGCCTCATGCCGCTGCCCCCGCCCAGTGAGTGGTGGAGTCATGCTTGGCCGGTGGGCTTCCTGTGTGGCCACTGGAGCCCTGTTGAATTGACCGGGAGCAATGACAAGAGTCGGTTGCCGGACTGGGCTGAGGCCAAAGGGCAGTGAGAGTCCCCCTGCCATGCAATGGACACCCAGTGAAAGTGCCCCGTGTGTGGCTTGTGGGTATCAAGACAGTTGGGAACTCCACGGTTGGAGCCTGCTGGTAGTTGAGACAGAAAAAGTCCCTAAGTGTGTGGGGAGCTAGCTCTGCTCAGGGCCCGGTGCATAGACATCTTCCCCTGGGAGCACCATGGTTAAAAATAAGTAGCCCAGGCCCACTCTGGCGCCCGAGGTCCCGGGACCTAGAGAGCAGAGATGTTATCATCTGTTATATTGCGGCAACATTAGATTCTTATATTATCAAGTTTGGTGTCATCCTGCACGCCATACAAGAGGCTGAGTCAGCTCTGGAAACTAATAAAGGCTCTGTTGCAGTGGATATCAGTCTGTTGTGAGCTGATCATAGAAAGCTAAAAAACAAAATGGATGAGGCAGAATCGAAGCTCACGTCCCTGTGGCCAACAGTGTGTGAATTGCAGGACCAACTCCAGGGGCTATGAACAAAGATTAATGCCCTGCAAGTCCACGCCAAGGATGCTGAAGGACGCTCACAGAGCAACAATGTTTGAATTGTGGGGGGGCCCGAGAATGATGTTCTTTGTTGAGAATTGGTTGTCTGCGGTGGTGCTGCAGGGCAAGACTTCAAAATTTTTCTCTGCGTAGAGGGCCCTGAGTGTTCCGGGGTGCCCTCCTCCCCCAAGGGTCCCCCCGTGTCCTATAGTGGTCTACCTGTTCAATTTCAGGGACAGGGATATAATACCTCACATAGCCCACAACAGGGACTCTGGCAAGTAGGCAGTCATGAAGTCAATATATACCCAGACTACACAGTGGCAGTCCAACATCAACATTCAACTTATTCGGAAATCAAAAAACACCTGAGGGCACTGAACATAAGATACTTTCTGATGTACCTAGCCAAATTTGGGATTATCGATCAGGGCCAGACGGTCTTTTTGATGACACCAGTGGAGGCATGGAACGGGCTCCAGAAGAAGAGTCAGCATACCTCCATGGTTGGGGAAGGTGGTGAGGGCTGGGAGCAGTGGCATCCAAGGATGGGCCACATGAGACAATCAAAAAGACACCTGACGATACAGGAGGCGGCTGAGGATATGGCACAGGTGGTGGCAGATGGGTGGCGTCAAACCTACAGCCTCCGTCATTGATGGATTCTGGGAGCTGTGACCACGAGAGCTCTGTCAGGGAGCTTGACAGGCTGGACAAGGATGGGTTGAGGGGCCCACAGCTGACACCCCAACATGTGGACAACATCATTTGACAGTCCCCATAGCTTACAAGTGTTGGGGGTGCAGTGGACCCCTGAATGAACTGACCCTAGCAGGTTCCGTTGAATGGCTCGAGGCTTGACTGGCTGGGAGCCCCACTATAAGAGTTTGTTTGCTTGAGCCATGCCCCTTACACCATCCAGTAGATGGTTACCTGTTGGACTATTCATGTTAAGTTTTGTTTGATTAAGGGGTTTTATGGAGGTGGCCAGTTTGGGCTTTCACCTGGGGAGAGGAGTTGATGTACCTCATTTGTTTTGGTTTGACCTTGTGCACTGCCAATGATTGTGGGCCCAGGTGGGAAATGTCCCCGGATCACCATGAGAGGGGGGGCTTGTTTCACAGTGCATGCATTCTCCACACTAGAATACTGACGGATGAATGGTGACCCAATACACCTTCCTGACGTGGAATGTCAGGGTAATGGCCATCACCCCAGAAACGGCATGGGGCATATGCATACCTAATGCCACTGCATATAAATCACTGCCCTGCAGGAGACACACCTCACTGGGGCTGAGCTCCAGATGGTGGCGTGCAGGTTGGGAGGGGGGGGGGGCAATTTTATGGGATCATGTACTCAGTCAACATGAGAGCGGTGTTGGTTTGGGTGGCACTGGGGGTTCTTTCTGTGAAGCAGCATGTGATGGTGAACCCTGAGGGAAGATATGTTGTGCTGGAGGGGATGCTGAATGGCCAACTATTGGCGGTCATTGTGATCTAAGCTCCTTATGTAAGGCAAATGAAGTTATTTAAACTGCTATCCCTGCAACTGTTGCATGGCCCACGCATGCTTTAACTCCAGGGGGGTCTTTAATTGTGTGGGGAACACTGACTTCGACCGGTCCACCCCATCGGTGCTGGGTGCAAACGTATTCAGGATCACTCGTCGATTCAAGAATTGGGTGACAGACATGCAGTTGACTGATGCTTGGAGGCACTCTAATCTAGTGGCTCGAGGATACTCTTACTATTCCCTGATGCATCAACTTCATTCTAGATTGGACTACTGACTCTGTTCTGTGGATATTTGTCCAAGCCTGGCCGGAACAGAATTCCTTGGGTGTTCCATATCAGACCATAGCCCACTTAAGCTGAGACAGGATTGGGGGCGGGGGGTGGCAAGGGTTCCCATTTGGGACCCTAGGGCGCAGGCGCTCGAGGATGCTCCATATTGGGATCAAATACTTATGCGCATCACGTAATATTTCGCGGACAATGAGGGGACCACCATGGATGCGACCACAGAGTGGGATCCCTTCAAAACCACGTGGGGTGTTCAACAAGTATTGAGGGGGGAATTACTGGAGCTGGAGGGGCCATTAGATGAGTGGAGCAGAAGGTAGCATCTGACTAAGACCACTGGGTTAACTCAACTGACTGATTTGGTGCCATATGGACTTGAGTAGTCAGCTCAACTGTTTATCATACAAGGCATTTGTGTCAACTCAACTTTAAGAAGGGAATAAACCAGGCAGGACACTGGCCTGGTTCTTGCGAATGGAGCTCTTAGGCCCCTGATAGGGGTGATGAGAAACAATGACATGGTGCTGTTGAACACCCAAGAAGCAATGTCCGACACATTTAGAGACTATTACTGTGAGCTATACTCTCTATGGAATAGCCTACCACCAGCCAACACCGCTATGTGTTGGTGGCCCCCACCCCAGTAGTGAATCCACTCTGTCGACAGGAGCTAGAAAAGCCACTGCTGATAGACGAGGTGCAAACAGCACTACAGGAGATGGCACACAATAAAGTCACCAGACCTGTACAGGCTTCCTGCTCATTTTTATGTCACATGCAGAACCCCGCTGACTGATACGTTGCTCAATGTGCACAAAGTAGTATTGGCAGGGGGAAACTACCAAGATCAATGGGAGAAGACCTGATAGTGGTTCTCCCAAAGAAAGCTAGAGATCTACTGGACGTCCGCTCCTATTGTCCCCTGTCCCTCCTGAACCAGGATTATAAACTTCTGGGTCGTGTCTTGGCGAACCAGATGCTCCTCCAGCCCACCACGCTTGTCCACACTGATCAAAACAGATGTATTCCAACATGCAGACTGTTCACTGTGATGGATGTGGTTGGGTCGACAGATGAGCATGAAGTGGCAGTGTCTCAAGATTAGAAAAGGCCTTCGACACTGGCAGCTGGCCCTACCTGGGGCTAGTGCTTGAGTGCTTGAGTGCATGGGCATTGGCCTGATGTTTCGGCACTGGGTGAAATTGCTCTACATGAGACCTCTGGCCAGGGTACTCGTGGGACAACCTTCTCAATAGAATTTGCAATAGCGAGTGGCAACTGACAGGGGTGCCCCTTGTCTCCAATTATTTTTGCCCTAGCCATGGATCAACTGGCCTTCATGTTCTGGCACAGGGCGCCACAATGGGGCATTCCCCAGGGTGGTAACTATCATCTAGTGCCACTTTTTGCAGACGATGCACTGGTGTTTCTGCGCAAGTCCGGTGACTCCCTGGCAGCACAGATGGGAACCCAAGACACCTTCGGGAAACAATCGGCTTTCAAAGTGAACTGGGAAAAGTCTCTTTTCACTTCGAAAGCAGATGCTACAAGATGAGGCTGTGACCCTTGGGAGCAGATTAATGTGTGCACCTTATACTTTGAAGTATCTTGGGTTTCATATTTATCATGATAACGATGACCTGATAAAAGTCGATTTGAGTAGGGTTTTAGTGAAAACTAGACAGTTGCTAGCTTTTTGGTGCATGGTACCTCTTTCTCCAGTGGGCTGCATAACCTTTGCAAAAATGGTTGTGTTGCCATGGTTACTGTTTGTTTTCTGCAATTCTGACGTTGCTGCCATGCTCTTTCTTTACCGACTTGACTATGTTGCTCTCGTACTTGATCTGGTCGGGGAGAACCAAAGAGAATGGCACTGCATAATACTCAGAGTCCACTTCAGGAGGGAGGAATAGGGGCACCAAGTTGTGAATGGTATTACCCTGCAGTGCAATTACTTTGGCTGATGACATGATTACATGCCCCCACTGATCCAGAATACATAACACTCGAGCAAATGATCGGGTATACCAGACAAGTGGACTGGCTTTTTTCTGCTAAGTTGCCCAGGGCATGGTTGCCACTGATATAAATGGTTGCGAAGGCCTGCTGGGCTAAATACCTGTTCCCTCATTCCCTTATGCGGAGTCACTCCCACTGTGGAAGCTTCCAGCCATCAGGGTCATTGCACCTCTGATATGCGTCCATGGGCCCCTTTTGGCATAGTGACTACAGGAGTTCTCTATGACCAAGGTGCGATGTGGTCATTTGTGTAACAGCGGCAAGCCTATGAACTAGGGCCTGGCCAATTCATGGCATATGGTGCACTGCACCATGCAGTGACGTCAGATGGGGCCCCAGCGCACCACATCCAAATGCAGTACACCATTGCCTGCTGATACACAGGGGTGGGGCTGTAGTAACATTATACGTTGCACTACAAGAACAACTGACAAAGCCAAGCCATGACACAAGGGCCAAAATGGGCCCAGTGTCTGCAGACGGGCAGCCAGTGGAAGGCACCAAAACAATACGTTAAAAGCATCTCACGGTACACACCTTCAGTTTAAATACCTGCATTTGAAGTACGTTTCCCCAAGGTGCATCGTTGTATGATACCAGGGACTATGGATGGGGGCCTGCGATGTGCCATATCTGAGGTGTCCTTCTGTGGAATGGGATTGCCACGAGATTCAACAAGCCTGGATGGAGGTGATGACCTGAGAGTCGGAACTCATAGGCAGAAAGCTCGCACACATGGGCTTTGTTTTTTGAGGTGGGTGGCACAGAATAACAAGCATTTGCAATTCAATAGGTCTCGCATTTGCAAGAGTTTGAGCTATTTACATTGTAAATAAAAATGCATTTTATTTATGCGTTGTTTTTCAAAACAGATATATAAAAAGCATTGTCATTTACAATGCCATTGGCTTAAACTCTCGCAAATGCATGAACTATTGCATTGCAAATGCTTGTTTTTTACTTTGCAGTGCTTTTTTTTTGTCAAGACAAATTGGAAATATGAATAAAACAAAACCACAGAACACACCATAAGTAGGCAGAACTTTCTGCATGCCAAACATACACAAGTGTTTTAAGGTCGAATAATTGGATCTTTGAGACAGCGTGCCTTATTGCATGCATGTTTCACTAGCTGTCCATCTTGTAAGGGTTCTGGCCAAGTCATCAAACAACATGGACTATTCCCCTTATTCATCTCTGGAGAGTTTTTGGCAAAGTGCAGAACCTAGTAACAAACAAGTGTCACACTCACCCTGCTGACCTCGACCCATTTTCTCCGCAAAGCCTGAACCAGCATCAAGCACTGCACAGTACGAATTATGAGCTGTATGACTGCTAGGGGTTCAGGCAGAAGGAGGGTTTGGGGGGCAGCCGGGCCCCGCGAGGTCTGCCACATGGGCAGTTTGGGAGGGGCAGCCTCACCGGCCATTTTGGGAAATTGGGCTGCTTGGGTATAGCCCAAAAGCAGTCCAATGGTTTCTATAGCCCAAAGGCTATATAGGGCCCTAGCACCTTTTCCCAGCCACCATTTTAGGTTCTGGTGACCTGGTGGCTGGGTGGGCAGATAGGAATAGTTTTTGTAGTTTTTGTGAGGGATAGTTTTTGTCGAGTTAGCAAAGTTAGTGCGTGGTAGTGCAGGGTGAAGTTTATCATGCCCAGCAAAGATTATAGAGTCCTCGAAGTGGTTCGACTCCTCAGTGAGGCTGGCCGCTTGGATCTACTAATGCCGGAGGCCTTGGGCAGAGGGCGCCTGGCGAGGCGCGTGGCCGCGGGGGTCATAGCTGCAGTGGGGGCGTGCTCCCCACCAAGGAGAGGAAGAGGGAAGGTATATCGGGCTGGCCGCACATGCGGCGCACGTGTGGCCCCAGATGCGGAGAAAGAGCCACGGCCTAGCGGTGACCCGATGGCCGTGGCGAGTGGGGAGCAGAGCAGGGCCCGCAACAGGAGCGCATTTTGCGCGTGTCTGAGCGGGTCCCCGAGAGCGAGGGGCCACTCGTATACAAAGAGAGTAGCCCCCCGCGCAGTGAAGGCAGCGAAGCCTCCGGGTGCATCGGAGGCTCTGGGACAAGAGCAGGGAGGTGAGGCTCGGCGGAAGAGCGGGCCTCGGGGCTCTCCGGTCAGGCCCACATGGAGGAAGAATAAAACTGGGAAGTGGGAAACCCCGGGGGGCAAAGCAAGGGCTCAGGTGTGCACTGGATTAACCCCACAAGTGGGGGGGAAGGTGGGGAGAGATGGGGTTGCATATGCAGCAGAGCTGGTAAGAAGGGGATGGATTGGGGACCTCACCCCAGTATGTGGAAGGCAGAGGTGATTTTGGCAGGGGGGGGCGGGTTGGGCAGCAGGAGCGGAAAAGCCAGAGGGTGTAGGGCTTGCCAGTGGGGGGGCGCTGGGGGAGGTGTTGGAGGGGGAGTTGGGGGACAGCATCCCAGAAGAAGTAGACATGGTTTGGGGGACCAGGGACTGGGAGGGTTTGGAGATTTTGACTTCCTGGCATGAGGAGGTGCGGGGTTTGGACAGAGTGGGGCAAATTGATGCCTACATGGTGCAAGGAGGGGTCATTGGGTTTAGAGGCCAGATCGAGGCAGTAGGAGGGGACCCTCGCACAGGAGGGGACAGATTGGAGGGCGGGGGCATGAGGAGGGGGACAGGGATCTTGGGGACCGGGGGAGTTGAGGACCTGGAATGGAGTGAGGGAGATGGGGCTGACGGGGTGTCATGTGTAGCACTAGATTTCAGCAAGGTGGGACAGCACTGGGCGTCCTTGACGTTTGGTGTAGGGACAGGAGGCGGGCGGGTGGATGGGGGACACAGAGTTAGGCCCAGCACATCAGTCCATACTTTTACGTTGCAGGCGTCGGAGCGATGGCAGGATTCAGACTCTGCAGATCTGGGAGCGACTTGGCAGCGTCGAGGTCGAAGAGAGGGTGGAGCCTGGCGCGGCATATCCAGTACAACAGTGGGAACCCGTCGTGGCCGGCGCAAATAGGCACTGAGTGGTCTTGCTGGCCCCAACACCTGATGGTCCTCAACGGGACACGCGACACCCGGAGCGCAGGTCTTCCAGCGGTTTGGAGGCGTTTGGACAGATGAGGGTGCAGTCGGCACCCCTGGTTGACAGGATTTGGGGGCCTGTAGAGCCCGAGGTGTTAGATTATGATGTAGATAGCATGGAAGAGGGTGAACTGCGAGAGGATGAGGGAGGTGCAGGGGGGCCCAGTAATGCTTGTCCTAGTACCTTACAGGTGTCACGGTGCCCGGCTGAGCCCACGGGTCGGACAGCTGGTTTGGGGGACAGGTCGGTCCTGGTCCAAAGGCGGAATGCAGCGCGATGGGCATCCTCTTTGGAACCAGGTAAGCAAAGAGGAAAGGTGAAACCTAAGATGGTTTCGGTGGGGATCGGGGCAGGGGAGGGGGCGGGGGGAGAGAGGGGGAGGTTATGCAGAGGAAAATATGTTTTGGATGTGGGGGTTGGCACTGACAAAACGGGTAAGGATTGGGACACCACGAAGGACAAAGAGTTGTGCGACGCAGCAGGAGGGACGGGTGACGCAGTGGTTAAACCAGAAAGCAAGGAATTGAAGATTAAGAAGCTGCCGTACATGGGGGTAACAAAGCTGCTGGTGGAGCACTTGATGTTGACCACTAAGGAGCGCATCTGGAAAGGGGAATATGTGGAACAGCTTAAATTGCTACATAGGGTGGTGCGGGCAAAGGAAGGTTCAAAGGAGGAAGAGTATGAACTGGCCAAGCGGCAGCGAGTGCCCCTTACTATTGAGAACTGGACGGCTGCTTTTCTAATATTTGCCAGTGTGTACTGTGAAAAGTACCGGGAGAGGTGCGTTGCTCTCTTTAAGATTATTGACGTCATTAGGAAGGTGCAGATCATGGGAGAGGGCTATGCTTGGGCTCAGTATGATGAGGAGTTTATGGCCCACATGGCATGGGACACCGAAGCTAAGTGGGAGGAGTTGGACACAGACCTCTGGCATCACACAATGGGATCCGCCTGAGCAGGGAAGACGATATTTACGCCAGTGGGCTCACGGTGGTTTATTGGCCCTTTCAGGGGCGACCCACCTGGGGAGGGGTGGGGGGTACAGGGAGAGGACAGGTGGGATCTGGGGGGGCCTGTTGGGATTTCAATAAGGCACTGCGCACACGGTAGTATTGCAGATTTTGGCACGACTGCTCAAAATGTGGGGGCAGACACGCCATGGTCAATTGCTTCAGGGGGGTCGGGGCAGCAGTCGAGGGGACACCAGTGGCACCAAAGGGGGTTTCACTACAGGGGTCAGCAGCAGCAAACCAGCAGTGGGGCTAGGGGGGCTAGAGGGGCTGGGCCAAAAGGCTCATACACCGGTTAGGGTGGACATGCTAGTGGCGGCTTTACAGGGTTATGATCAGACAGTGGCAAAGACATTACAAGATGGTTTTCTGGAAGGTTTTAGGTTAGGGTACCGGGGCTCCAGGATTAGACGGTTGGCAGACAACTTACAGTCAGCCAGGGAGCACCCGGAGCTGGTGCAAGACAAACTGGACAAGAAAGTTTGTGAAGGCCACATGGCAGGCCCATTTGATGATTGGCCAGTGGGGAATTTGATTGTCTCCCCAGTGGGGGGTTAATACAGCATTTATCATGGCCGAAGGTAATTCGGTGAATGATTTTATTGATGACTCTGAGGCGACTGTGTCATATTCATCGGTTAATGTGGCCATGTCACTGGTGGTGACCGCGGGCGCAACATCGGAAATGGAAAAATGCAACATAAAGTCAGCTTTCTGGCTGCGTCCAGTCCACCCGGAGGATTGTGACCTCTTTGGCATACATTTAATGGAAAATGGTACATGGATAAAGCACCACCGATGGGCTGCTCTATTTCTTGCGCATTATTCAAATGTTTCAGTAAATTTTTACAGTGGTTGTTTTCCAGGCGTACCGGGCACTAATTGGTGACACACTACCTGGATGACTTCTTCTTTGTGGGCACCTCAGACTCCACAGAGTGCCAGACAGCGCTGGACAGCTTCAAAGAGATCATGAGGGAACTAGGAGTACCCATGGCGCCGGGGAAAACAATGGGGCCCAGTACAGCTCTGTCTTTTGGGGATTAAGCTGGATTCACAAGCAATGGTGGCACGACTGCCGAGGGACAAAAAACAGCAGATGCTGGGGTTGCTAGAGGCCATGCTGGCAAAGGACAAGGTTACAGTACGGGACATTCAGGTGTTGCTGGGGCATCTTATCTTTGCGTGCGGAGTAGTGAGAGTTGGGAGGACTTTTTGTAGACGACTGGGTAGGGCCTTGTCGGGACAAAGACCGCCACACCACCATGTACGACTATCAGCAGGAGTGAGGGAGGATTTGCGCATGTGGAAGTTTTTCATGCAGGATTTCAATGGGGTGCCATTGGCACGAGAAGAGGACATGGTATGGGATGTCCACATTTTTTCAGATGCAGCAGGCAGTCAGGGCTGTGGGCTTTTCTGGCAAGGGAAATGGTGCCCAGAACAATGGCCTAGTGAGTAGAAAGCAGGGGGCAGGAGCATAGCCTTCCTGGAATTTTTCTCTTTAGTAGTTGCAGTGATGCTATGGGGGAACAGCTGGCTCACAAGAAGGTGACATTCAGGATTGACAACATGGCAGTAGTAGAAATTGTCAATCGGCAGTCCGCTAGGGACAAGCAAGTACTGAAGCTGCTAAGGGTTTTTGTGTTGGGATGTTTGCGCCATGACATAGTTTTTCAGGCGGTGAACGTGCCAGGTGTGGACAGTGACTTTGCGGATGCTCTGTCTTGTTCACAGTGGGGGAGATTCCGTGGGCTAGCCAAGGATGCGGACAGGGCCCCGACCCCCATGCCATGGCAGTTGTGGTACGTGGGCAACACCGGATGCTTCAGTTGGTGGTCGGTTCCCTGGCACCTTCCATGAGGTTGGCATATAGTCTAGCTTGGCAGGAATTTTTGTCTTCAGGGGCACAGTGGAGGGCTTCGCCGAAAGACAGGAGAGAAGACGTGATACAGTTTATATTACAGCTGATTGATAAAGGGCTATCTAGAGTGACTATTGCGGGTAAATTGGCAGGGTTTGCTTTTGTGGGAAAGCTTCTGTGGGGATATGCTCCATTGGCGTGGGATTTGGGGTAGCGCATGGTAGAAGGGTGGGCCAGGGAGCAGGGCGCAATGGGGCGAGTCCGACAGCCTTTGTCATGGGACTTACTAGGGAAAGTTTTGGGAGCCTTGCCGCGATATGTGAGGACAATTCTGAGGAGTGCCTTTTCTTCACATTGATGGTGTGGATGTTTTTTGGGGCGTTCCGGGTTTAGGAAATGCTGCGTCAGAAACATGTTGATGGGATCACCTGGGCAGATGTTGTCTCGCGGCAGGATAGGTGTGCATTTGGCTGCGCAAGTTTAAGACTGACCAATGAGGAGTGGGAAAATGAGTGTCATTGCAGGCGGCAGCCCCCCCCTAACTTGTCCTTGCAGATGGGAGGCGCGATGGAGGCCCCTTTCGGGGGGAAGTGCTGGGGGGGTTTTTAGGCACAAAAATGAGCGCAGGGTGACAGCTTTTCAAATGCTGGCTTTTTTTCGCAAAGCGCTTTCAGCGCTAGGGTTTCCCAGTAGGGGATTTGGTACACATTCCTTTAGGATAGGTGCGGCATCTGAAGCCAGGAATAGGGGTTGGGGGAGGGGAGATATCATGAGACTGGGATCCAGACTGCTACAGGAGATATGTGCGCAGCGACGTGGGGGCTTATAGCGCGGTTACATGCTTTTCCTTGTGTTCACGCAGTTTTTCTGTTTCAGGTTCGGTTGCGGGTCCCATCGCCAGGGAGATGAGGATATGGATAGTGGGGCATTCGTTCGTAAAGTGGGCACAAGTCCAAGCAAGGGGCAGCTATTTCGGTAACGGTTTGGGGTTTAATAAATAATTTTTCAAGGTTCATTGGACAGGGCGGGGGGTATGCTTTGGAGGGAGTTGTTGAGTTCATTGAATCGGTTGTTGGTGGCTGGTAGGTGCCCGGACATTTTGTTACTCCATTTGGGGGGAAAAGATATGGTCCGGGAGAAAGGTTTAGTCCTATGCACAGTCTGAAAAGGGATTTAGCCTTGTTGAAGCGCCAGTGTTCAGTTCTGGTTGTTCTGTAATCTGGACAGAATTTGTTCCTCATGGGCTCTGGAGGGGCGCTGTTAACCCAGGAGCAGTGTATAGGGCCAGGAGGAAGTTGAATACAGAGATGGCTCGGTTTTGCAGAGAATTAGGGTTCTTCAGGATTGCTCACAGAGAGATGAAGTATGACACTGTGGAATTTTCTAGAGGCGATGGGGTCCATTTATCTCGTCTGGGGATGGACCTCTATTTGCTGGAGATCTGGGAAGTCTTAGCTAGGCTGTTAAACATCTAAGCACTCCTACCAGGGCAGGGTGGGCAGAAAAAAGGGGAGGCGGCGTCCCCGCCTACGCTCCCGCTTTTTCCTGGGTGGCGGGGTTGTTAAGAAGTTGGCTACATTGGCAGAAGTTTTTATTTAAATGTTGGAAGTTTGTGGGCAGGGCTAAGGAAAGTTTAGGCACGTAGGCTAAGTTTAGATTGGAGGTTAGCTAGCTACAGTTGCAGAAAGGCAGGTACGGGTTTAGGTTTGTAGTAGAGGGTAGGAGTTGGGAACTGCAATACTATGTATTGGGATTGTTATGGAATGTTATGCAATGTTATGGTATCGGCAGGGTGGGGGATTTATGTGGGTATCATAGGGGTTGGGGGGTAAAATGGAGTTCTTAGGTAATATATGTATAGTGTGGTTTTAGTCTGTAAGGCAATGGCCTAGGTTGGACATTTGTGATATGCACCTGTTTTCAATGAAGCGGCCTTTTTCACACACAAAATGGGTGTCTGTGTTGGCTTGCCCCCCTCCCTCCCAAGTGGGGTTTGGGGGGCAGCCGAGCCCCACGAGGTCTGCCACATGGGCAGTTTGGGAGGGGGGGGGCGCCCTCACCGGCCATTTTGGGGAATTGGGCTGCTTGGGTATAGCCCAAAAGCAGCCAATGGTTTCTGCAGCCCAAAGGCTATATAGGGCCCTAGCACCTTTTCCCAGCCACCATTTTAGCTTCTGGTGACCTGGTGGCTGGGCGTTTTTGTCCCACCCCTACCCCCCCCCCCTCCCTAGAGGCAGAGGTTCGGGGAAGCAATTTTTGGGGTTGCGGGTTTTTCGGGATCGTGGCCGGAGTTGAGAACAGGTGCATAGGGATGGGAAGTTTATTGTATATGTTGTCGATGGAAACAGATGCTGCAGGGTTGTTAAGAAGTTGGCTACATTGGCAGAAGATTTTATATAAATGGTGGAAGTTTGTGGGTAGGGCTAAGGGAAGTTTAGGCAGGTAGGCTAAGTTTAGATTGGAGGTTAGCTAGTTACAGTTGCAGAAAGGCAGGTAGGGGTTTAGGTTTGTAGCAGAGGGCAGGAGTTGGGAACTGCAATACTGTGTATTGGAATTGTTATGGAGTGTTATGCAATGTTATATTATCGGCATGGTGGGGAATTTATGTGGGGATCGTAGGGGTGGGGGGGATATGGAGTTTTCAGGTAATTTATGTATAGTGAGGTTTTAGTTTGTAAGGCAATGGCCTAAGTTGGACATTTGTGATATGCACCTGTTTTCAATAAAGCGGCCTTTTTCACACACAAAATGGGTATCTGTGTTGGCTTGCCTCCCTCCCTCCCAATGAAACACAGGGTTTCCTGCAGCAGTTGTCACCACTGCTCCGGAAGAGATCAGACACACTTCTGTGGAAGAATGAACTCTCCTTTCTAGGTGAGCTTCTTGGATGCTGCTACAAATAAAAGGCTTGAACAGTCTAACCCAGAAGTACATGATGTCCATTTTACTTTGAGCTTGATTTTATTCTTCAGTGTACAAGAGTGGAGGGCAGTTTCTTAAAGTTTAGTGCAAGTAGTGCACGTACTGTAATGCGGAAACGAAAATGCTATTTTTGAGGCTTGCTTTATTTTACATATGCAGCATGATGGCACTGAGGACTATTTTCATGCATCATATTTTACCTCAGTAACACATCCGAGCTTATAGCCTGCTGAAAATCCAAGTCCACATTAGATAACAAGAGCATCAGAACCATTAAAGAATGTTGTGCTTTTACACACGGCAGATAAATCTGAACAGTTAATCTCTCCGCACCATCGATGTGGATACCTGCTTTGGCCTCGGCGGCATAGAAGAATACACAAAGAACACGTGAGCCCACAAGAAGGTCCCTGCTTGTGCCCCGTGGAAAGGTGGAGTGTGCTTGACTGGAGCGTGAAACCGACCCAGGCACACTTTCTGAGCAGTGCTGAGCCATTCAGTAATTGGGCAGCACTGGAGAGGCAAAATGAGTAGTTTAGAAGTATTTATAAAGTGGAACTTGGAGATCTTCGTGGCTTTAAGAGGTGGTGGGAAAAAGAATGCTATATTTCAATGTAAGAAACTAGCACGATGAAGCTGAACACAGACAAACAGTAAAAGAGCAGGAAACCAAGAAAAAAATAGTCCCTCAAAGAACAGATAGAGAACCATAGTTGAATGAGATAGTATTAAGTCCCTGCTCTGTGGGAGGAACAGAAGAGAGAAAGAAGGGACAAAGAGGCAGGACTGACCACTAGCAAGCAGGGATTTTTAAAGGATACTGACTTAGACAAATGAAAAGTGATGCCAAGAAAGGGGATGAACTTGAAGCACACACAGATTACAGCAGGTCTCGTAGAGACAGTGCATGCACTGTCTAGTTCGACCTAAAAACAATAAGTTAGAATGTCGCATGGTTGACCTGGTGGTGGGGCTATATGGGCGTCGCATTGCGATGGCTTGGAAAGCTTTGAGCCCCCTCAGTGGCAAGCTGGCTATATGACCTCCGGAAATGGGCCATGGCAGAGCAGACATCTCTACACATAGTAAGTTAGCAGAGTGGGATGGTACAGGGCATAACAATGTTGGACGCCTATGTCATTAAATTGGACGTCAGACTTGACGATAGACCACCCTGAACGTAATGGGGCAGAGTCAAAGCGCATGTAGGGCAGACTAGCATCAGATAAGATGGGTGAATGTTGGGCAAACAATGGAGCACTGGCAGGGGTTCTGAAGTCAAGTAGGGTCACTGGTATGTGGATGGTGTGGGCCGCTGGTATATATAATAATCTTGGCATTCAGGCAGTTGCACAGGAGTTGTTCGTGTTTATAGTTTATTACTTTGTTCCACATTACTTCACGTTGACTACAACTAACCCTAACGTGGGACTCATGCCCACATTGCCGCCCGCCTTCCCTCGCTGGTACCCTATATGGTGATGCAAACTGCGTTGCTGTAGAGGGATGGAAGGGGGCTTACTGGTTAACTGTACTGTGGTTTTGTGGAGAGGATTTGTATAAACTAATAAAGCACAATTATAACTACAAAAACTTAAAAGTGTGTACTCAACAGCCTTACTTGTCTTCTGAAGGGCACGTAGATCTTATTTTAAATGATATCAATGTATTTTTGTGATACTATAAAAATTGTGTTTTTAAGAAAATGTACTTAGGATTCAAATACTGGCCCTTATTTTATTCAAGTGTGGTGTGGGTGACCACCAGTTCACAGCAGTGATGTCTGTTGTGAATAACAATTTAATTCTTGACCAATTGAAGTCTGGATTCCTTCTGCAGCAGGGGAGTGGAATCTCTCTTGGTTGCAATGATTGCTAACGGAGAATGGGACCAGGCAGGTAGCATCAGTAAATTTGATGGCAAAATTTGACTCCTTGAACCACTGACATATCTTCGATAGATGCGATCAATGCTAGGCATCAAGAATCTTGTTTCTGTAAAACAAATAAAATTAAGAGTGTAAGGTATACTTCTGAAAACTTACCCAAATGTGCCTCATCTATTTTTCGCGGCTTTCCCTTGACAATACGGTCTTCTCACATTTTGCTGTGGTACAGGCATAAGGAGATTTTCAACATTATTGCAGAATATCGTAAAGATTGCTTTGTGCCTCGTAAATGTTATTTTACATAACAGGTATTCATAGTGACATAGAACGCAGAGGAGAATAAGACATACTGCCCAGACATTAATTGGATGCAATGAAAAAAACAGGGAATTTTGCACCTGAGTTATACATTTTAAATTCATTAACAAGTAAAAAGTTTTTGGACGATCAAAAATCCTGTAAAATAAAGTTACTAATGTGTTAACATATCTTCCGCAAACATCAAATTAGGAAGAGCAGAGGGCTGAAGGAGAACCACAAAAACCCGTTGCTTGAGAGGAAAAGTTCCTCAGCAGTGAGTCTTGAATACTTTCCAAACCTCAGATCACTGCCTAAGTGCTTCCCAATCCCCAGCATAAATTGGGATCTTGATTCACACATAATTGTACCGCCCAATCACTTCTATTTTATCAACGAGAATTTGTTCGATGGCTTCATTTTTGATCTAGAGAACATTATAATTAGAGAGAGCTGTAACCCAAGCATGACCCTGTAATAGCCTGCTTAATTTATTCAGTTTCCCTCGTTCAAAGCTCATTTAGTCTGCTAATGCAGACCGGCGTTTTCCTGGAGTCTGTGTTTTGTATGCATGGTGTGTGTTCAGAGCATGTGCAGGGTCCGGTCAGCAAAGCATGGTTTGTGATAGAATTCTGCGGTGCCCTTGCTTTTTAGTTGTTTCTGGAATGAGCATTTGGTGAAGTTCTCAGTCCTCTGTCTCCTGAACCATGGTCAACCTCCTTTGGAAATCTTTAATGGAACTCCCCTCCTTCTGCCAAACATTCTTTAGAAAGAAGCATGCTAGTGTCATTCCTGAACTGTTTGAGAAGAGTAAAGGCACATACAGGTTTACTTCCATACTTTAATAGGAGAGACAGGCTTAGTCAATGGATGGATGAAGGACCTCGCCAGTGCTTAATTTGAACCGGTGGTAGCCCCTGGTACTCATTTTTGGGGACCAGGACTCTGCTTTAGACATTTATCGAGAGGAAGAGAGGGGAAAAGTAGCTAAACAGAAAGAAGGGGAAGAGAAAGATGGAAAAGGCCATCACAAAGGTACAAAACGGGAACCTGCAAGAGAGGGAGCTAAAGGGACAAGGAGTGTCTGGTAGTGGATAAGAGAGGCGTGAAGTGGATTTTAATACTGCACAGCCTTGGTATTCGTCGCTGAAGCAAAACTCCGGGCACTTATTCTTTTACAAACTAAGCACTGGACCCCACTGAAATATAAAACATTAACACATGGTGTTGACGCTCATTGGGCTGCATACAGGTCCCCTGGCTAACTAACTAACATTCATGAAGTGCTGCATGAAATGATCAGTGCCATTGCGCCAACCGGTGTTTGCGATTTCCGTGCTGCATTATGTCCTCTTTGCATGCAATACAGGTAGGCTGGTGCTCTGCGGAATAAAGTTGTCGAGAGCCATCCAGGCTCTCTCTTACAATGTTGCCGTTTGCATTCACGCCTCGGGCCGGCTCCTTCCGAGGTGATGAAGGTCGGGAGGCCGCTCGGGGTCTTGGCAATTGCGCCGACGGGTGTTTGCGATTTCCGTGCTGCATTAAGTCCTCTTTGCATCCAATACAGGTAGGCTGGTGCTCTGCGGAATAAAGTTGTCGAGAGCCATCCGGGCTCTCTCTTACAATGTTGCCGTTTGCATTCACGCCTCGGGCCGGCTCCTTCCGAGGTGAGGAAGGTCGGGAGGCCGCTCGGGGTCTTCCCGCCGCACCATACTGGCGGAGTGGTGTAATCTTAATAAGCGCTGCGTTAGCAGGCCTTGATCTGTCACAGTCAACAGCGCTACAAAAACAATTTTTTCACAGTGCCCAAGACAACCTTCGTTGCAGAGTAGCCGTGTGTGCTGCTGTGCGCTGCGCGTGAGCTCCCTCGCAAGCATATTGTAAAATTGGGCCATGGTATTCTGCAATCTCGATCATCAACCTTTTCTAGAAATGGAGGGTACTCCGGTGTTATATGGTAGATGAGTTTGGACAAAGTGTAATGTTGCTGGTGCCCCCCAATGATGTGCAGGAGTCAGGACTGTTGTAATAGAGCCTTTATTTCACTTTAGGCTTCACTCCACCGAGAGAGCGCCGGGCAACAAGCTCCGATCGCCTCTCTCGCGCTCACTCGCGCATGTGTAGTAGCGTCCAATAGGGCCGCTACGCGCATTCCTCCCGTTACGTAGTGCGCGTCAACTAGACCGCAACACTACATATCTCCCCCTTTTATACCACACAACACAATGTACCTGACCGGATGGTTAGTCCATTTCATAGTCTCTAAACTTGGATGGTCTCACCACCGCTCGCCCAACCCGGGTGTGTCTTACCGGGGTAGTATGTCCTTCTTGACCTCCTTCTGCGACAGGGCTTCCCCTTCTTCCTTCTGGAGTGCCCTGGCCTTCTCTCTCTCCGTTCTCACCCCCTTCCCGGGTCCTTTCCTCTGTGGCCAGTCCTTCATGTAAGTCTCTCTCTCCGTTTTGCTCTTCATCAATGTTCTCTCCACACTCTCCCTTTGGGGCTCCTGCTTCCCTTGTCGCCCCTTCTGGTGGTGTTGCCCCTTCCATGTCCTCCCGGGGCCATTGTAAGATTTTGTTGCATTTGGCCATACGGTCGTGGGACCACACGTTTCCATCGCTGAGCAACGCTGCTCGGTCATACACTTCTTCCACTCTTAGGGGTGGGGAGTACTTGCTTTCTCCCTTTCGCTTTAGAACAGCCAGCTTCACTCTGACCCACTCCCCTTTTTCCAATGCTGTCTCCTTCACCTTTCTGTTGCGGTTGTAGTATTAAGTGTAAATGCGTTGTGCCTTCTCCAGGTTGTGTTGTACCACCGCTGGAGACCACTTGCTGGTGATTGTCTTCTCTTGCCAAGCAACATTGTCTCTGGTGAAGGGTTGCCTTCCTCGTAGGATTTGGAAGGGGCTGTACCCCGTACCGGTGGGGGTGATGCGATATGCCAAGATTGTACTTTGTACTTCTTTTTCCCAGTCTTTGCCCCTCGTGATGGCAGCCTGTATGGAGCCCATGAGCACCCTATTGAACCTTTCTACTTGTCCATTACTGGCCGGGTGATATATCGTCGTGTGTCTGAGTAGAATGCCGTTCCTTTCCGCGAATCTGGACCATTTGTCCGAGGTGAATTGGGGACCATTGTCACTGATTATGGTTCTGGGGATGCCCTCCCTGAGGAATACCGCCTTGAGAAAGCGCAGTATTGCGTCAGTGTCCATTACCTCTTGGATGTGTACCTCTGGCCACTTTGAGTACTTGTCAACTAACACGCATAGGTATTTGGGTATCCCCTGATCGTCAAGTACAGGTCCTAAGATGTCCACTGCCACTTCTTCCCACGGGTTACTGGGATTCGTGAACTTTCTTAGAGCCGGCCTCATTGGTTTTAGTATCTTGTCAGCTCCTTGGCACTGCACGCAGTCTCTTACGTGCCTCTCCACCAGCATATCCATCCCCGGCAACCAATACGTTTGTTTGGTTCTGGCTTTCGTCTTCACGATTCCCAGGTGTCCTTCGTGTATTATAGACAGCAGATCCGGTATTATGTTCTCCGGTGGAACCACTCTATTTCCTCTGTATACGAACACCCCGTCGTTTCCCACCGACAGCTCCTCTCTAACCTCGTAGAACTGTCGGACCTTGGGCCTCTGTCGTCTCCTCTCCGGCCACCCTCATACGATGTACTTCTTGATGTCTTCCAGGTCGCCATCAGCTGAATACGCGTCCTTCCACTCCAGTCTACTGATGGCCTTTTCCGGATCGTCTGTCAGGGCTACCATCTCGTCTTCTTCCTCAGTGCCGCTGGTGGCACTTTCCATTGCTGACGTCCTGCTGAGGTAATCCGCTATCTTGTTTCTCGAGCCCGGTATGTACTCCACGTCGTACCGATACTCCAGGAGTTTTAGCGTCATTTTCGCTATCCGGGGTGTGGCGCTGGCGTGGCCACATGACGTCAAAACCTTCACTAGAGGTTTGTGGTCCGTTTTCACTTGAAATCGCGTGCCCCACAGGAACTGGCGGTACTTTCCCATGGACCATACCACGGCCAGCATCTCTTTTTCGATCACGCTGAACTTTTGTTCAGGTGACGTCAGTGTCCTGGACGCGAAGCTGATCGTCTCCGTCCCGCCTTCTTGTCTTTCTTGCATGAGCACCGCTCCTAACCCTTTGTCGCTTGCGTCTGTCATCAATATGGATCTCCCCAGGGGATCGTACCCATACAGCGGGATCGCCTGGCTGATTTCACATTTCACCGTGTCAAACTCTTCTTGCGCCTCTTCCGTCCATGCAAACGCAGTCTTGTCCCTCGTGAGTTGTCTCATGTTGTGTGTTTTCGTGGCGAAGTGGTGGACAAACTTGCTGTAGTATTCCGCCATCCCTAGAAAGGACCTTACTTCTTCTTTGGATGTAGGCGGGGGCGCGTCACAGATGGCCTTCACGTTCCCTTTCTTCGGTGTTATCCCGTGTTCTCCTATCTCGTGCCCCAGGTATGTGACTGATGTCATTCCGAAATGACACTTCTCCCACTCTGCCGTCAGTCCGTTTTCCTCCAAGATCTTTAATACCGCTTCCAGCTTCTCATTGTGGTCTTCTGGCTCCTTCCCCATTACTAGGATATCATCTTGGAAGTATTGCACCCCCTTTATACCCTTGAATAGGCGGGCCATTAGCTTTTGCAACACTGCCGCTGCAGATGCTAGTCCAAAGGGCATGTGGCAGAACTGATAGCATCCAAACGGCGTTATGAATGACGTCAGTTTCTTGCTCGTGGGATGCAGCACCACCTGGTGGTATGTCGATGGTAGGTCGATGGTGGAGAACCATTTCACGCCTTTCGTGCGGGCCAGCATTTCCTCTATGCGTGGTAACGGGAATTTTTCTACCACGATGCACTTGTTTAATTCTCGGAGATCCACACATACGCGCACCTTGCCTGACGGTTTCATGGCCACTACCAGTGGCGCCAACCACTCTGCGCTGTCGGTCGGTTCGATGATTCCCCCGTCCTCCAGTCGGTGTAGCTCCTGTTGCACTGCCTCTCTCACTGCGATCGGTATGTTCCTTACTTTGTGCGTAACAGGGCTGACGTTCTCCTTGAGGACGATCTTGTGGGTAAATTTCTCAAGTTTACCGATCTTGCCGCCAAATACTTTTGGGTGTTCGCACCGCCATTTCGCTGCCGTCGACTCTTCTCCGTTCAAAGTCACCAGCACTTGGGTGTCCCCTCCTGGATTCAGCTGTACGCCCAACTCTCCTTGGTCCATCCACCCAAGGACTGATGGTCCCTTCTCCGCGACGTATAGTTTGCAGTGGGCGCTGCGTTCTTTGAACTGGAACAGCAGTCTACTGAATCCTACCATTGGAATGGGTTCCCCCGTGTAGGTGACCGGTCGTATGTCGGGCGGTTCTAGACGTGAGCCAAGTGTGGGTTTGAATCTCTCGTTCCACACCGATCTTTGGACGATCGTGTAAGGGGACCCCGAATCCACCACTATGGTGATTCCTACTCCTCCAATGAGCATGTCGCACTGGGATTTGCGCGCTCTTCTACCGTCGATGCCCAGTACTTGGTCTTCCACACATAGGACTTCATCGTCTTCCTCCTGACCTTCTTCTTCTTCTCCTATGTCCTGCGCCACGAATTTCACCGCACGTTGTTTCCCTTTCCTTCGAGACACCTTCTCATAGTGGCCGACCAGGCCGCAGAATGCGCACTTGGCTCTGAGGGCGGGGTACCGTTTGTCGTGCGCCGCGTGGCTCGGGCTTCCGCATCTGTAGCACCTCGCCGTTCCTTCCTTTTCTTGCTTCCACGGTTGTCCCGGTTTTCCTTTCCCCTTGTGTGATCCTTTGTATTCTCCCGGTGCCGTTTTTCCTCTTCCATATTGGTCCGCGTCGTCCACCTTATTTATCGTGAGTCTCGGGGTTTGGTCTCTCTTTGCTGCTTCTGCGCAGCGCTTAGTGAGTTCTGCCCTTTTCACTATAGCTATCACGTCTTTCAGCGTCGCATCTCCACTCGCCCACAATTTATCTTGTACTGTCTTGCTTGTCGTATGCATTACTATTTGGTCCTTAATGAATTCGTCCTGTAATGCCCCATATTTACATGTTATCGCGAGTTTCCTCAGCGCCGCCACGTAGTCGTCTATCGTTTCCCCCGCTTCTTGCTTCCTCTGCTGGAAATTGTAGCGGTCGATGGACGTGCACACTGCGGGACGATAGTGGTTGTCAAAAATCTTCAATGGCGTGTTTGAACACGTCGGTGTCCGCTCCCTGTCTGGTGACCGGTGTTAGGTTTTGGAACACCCGTATACCTTCTGGTCCCAGATTATGTAAGAGTATCCTCTTCCTCCTGGCACTGGAGAATGCCTCCTCGTTCTCGTCTTCCAGTGCTTCGAGATAATTTTTGAAGTACTCCCTCCAGTCTTCCCATTTCATTTGGGGTTCTCCTGGCCTCGGGAGGAATGGGACTGGCGTCGTTAATGCTGACGCCTGCGCACTCATCTTGGCTTCCGCCTGTTTCCTCGGGCTGCCTGGCGCCTCTGTACTCTCCCCCCTTCTTCGGGTTGTCGGGTTCCCGTCGGAGCTGCTCGCGCCGTCTCCACCCGATTCCGCCAGGGTCTCTGCCGCGCCTCACTACGGTTCGCCCACCGACGTTCGTCTGCCTCTTGGCCGGCACACTTGTTGCTCACGTGCCTCCTTCTGGTGTCCGTCTGCCACTGCCACGCTCTCCCGGTGTGTTGGTGTCTGTCCTCTACCTCCCAGGTCTGCTCTCCGCGTGGGACGTCATCCCCTCCGGGTTTTATTCTTCTATGAGCAGGTCAGGAGCTCCTCCCTCACTGGGGATCAACAGGGTCCGCTCTGTCCAAGCCTCGTCGCCACTGTAATGTTGCTGGTGCCCCCGAATGATGTGCAGGAGTCAGGACTGTTGTAATAGAGCCTTTATTTCACTTTAGGCTTCACTCCACCGAGAGAGCGCCGGGCAACAAGCTCCGATCGCCTCTCTCGCGCCGCGCTCACTCGCGCATGCGCAGTAGCGTCCAATATGGCCGCTACGCGCATTCCTCCCGTTACGTAGTGCGCGTCAACTAGACCGCGACACTACATAAAGTGAGTGAGAGTAGAAATAAAACTGACTGACTAAGGGAGATAGAGGTCAACACCTAGATGCGAGCGAGCTGTGGCTATACTTCCACCCTGTAAAAAGAAGGACCTGCGTGGGTAAATCATTAAGCCCTGGGCAGTGCTTAATTTGTAAAATCTTAGGTGTAGGTGCTCAAAATATTTTTAGGAGGCGACAGCCACTTCCCCCAGCTCCACCTACTTCCTCCACTGACTGACGAAGTACAACACTTTCCCAACTAGACAAAACTATCAATGTCGAACAGCAGAGTGCCAGGCATCAATGACTCACTCTTTCAGAGCTGGCATTAGCAAAGGTGGTGCCCAATGCAACAAACCTTTTGGTGCCCCTCCACCCCTCCAATGACCTCCCTCTCCACGGATTCCCTTACTACCGCTCTGCAACTGTGCCCCTTATCTCTCCATAGTTCCTCTCTCACAAACATTTCATTTGTTTTTATAGTGCTGCTCATACTGGTGCAGGGTGTCAGAGCACTTTATACCACAGACACATTGAACAGAGACAATGAATTGCCCTCGGAAATATTAAATAAACAATGAGGATTACAAGGTGTAGGATCACGTCATCCATACTGGTAGGCAGTATATTGTAAAAGTGCTCTGGAAAAGCACTCAGGAGTTAAAATCTGCCACACTTATTGGGGTTGTCTTTACTGATAAAAATGCATTTCTACCCAACCTAACAACAGTTTTTAGGCCAGTGTGTGGATTACGATTGTAATTTATGAATTGCAAGTAGCCAAAGGGTATCTGTTAAAAAAACACTAACCCACTGAACTATTCACATAAAATACGATTTTGTGATATTCAAAATACACATTCTTTGAAGCATACATGTTAGCCCCCTGTTCTACTGGTGAGTTCAAACTTGCACTAAACAACACTCTGATCCCTCTGCAGCAGGAACATTAAACACCACGTTATCTTTGATTTACCAAGGAGTCCCTGACAGTGGTGGGTAAATAATGCCTGCTGCCTCGGTATGGTCGATGTAGCTGTAGTCTGTGGAGTCATTGGCCGTGCCTGGCATAGCCCCAGCAACCCTTCAAGAGCAGGGGAGGGCAGCACATGTCAAGAAGGTCATGGATGTTCCTTACTTGAATTTCGCCGGGGGCAGTAGCAATTCCTTGTGGCTGGGGCTGGCTGCGCTAGGAATCTGTAATGAAAACATTCTGCTTCGATCAACAGGAGTGAGCGCCTGGTGTGTAGCAAAACAGAAAGCAGCGCCGAATCCACGTGGGCTGGGCCTGGCCTGCGCAGAGCAGATTCTGTCTCCGCCTCCATGTGAGAATGCACCGGATCCACTTGACCTAGAGGCTGAGGTCGGTCCTCAACAACAAGGCAGATTTTCTCTTTTATATCCCGTGCCAGCCATTTCAAAAACAATGTGTGAAAGGCACTCTTCAATCCCCTAAGGCCATCACCTTCACCTTCACCTTTGATCTCCGAGGCAGCTAAATCAAATTTATGGATGCCGATGCACAGCAGCGCTTTTCTTATTCAATTGTGTGCAGGCTGCAGGTCTTCATTGCACATGCAATTTGGCTAGATGTAATAGCGTGACTAATACATTTTCGTGCGGTGATACGGACACCGGCACTAAAATGCATGAGTCGAATCCCTAATGTTTGTTACTTGGCAGGGCTGCCCAATGTCCAGTGAGGAGAGAATACAATAGCCCCGGCCCTATGAAATAAGTGCCGGTGCTGAGCACCGGAAAGCACCGGCACAAATTAAGCACTGCCTTTTGGTCTCCTTTGCCTTATGTAACATTTTCTATGCACTAATTCACAAACGTATGATTCATTGTGTCTGTATGTGTGATTTTGGAAATGTGGAAAGTTTTATTTGAGGAGTGTGATTAATGGAGTTATTTTTAAATGCGGACTGTAACATCTGCAGTTGTAAAGCAAGCATGGCGGTTATTCAAGATGTTTGTTACTGATGAGGTATGTTTCACACAAGATTCCCTATTAGGCACACTACGTCATACCGCCTTTAATTCTGATCTGCTTTCGATGCACCATGTTTTTTTTAGACTAAGCGTGGTGGGACAGCACATGCAAAGACGGTGGGACTGTGTCTGACAAAGGATAGGGTGTTGAAAATGCACTGGAGAAAGTTAAATATCATGCATTTCCAATGAATGCATGATGATGTATGAACCACAATAATGTATGAGATTCCATACATACTAGATGGTACCTCTGCTGTGAGAGAACTCATGAAGAGGCGCACACCATAGGCTGTAAACACGCACACACAATACTCTCCACTGATGTCCCATTATGTTTTCATCTTCTTTGTAGTAGTAGTTAGGGATGTCTCTCAGCCTTGCTAATTGCATTATCCCATACATACTGGATGTTACCTCTACCTTGACACTCTTATTTAGAGACATACTTCCATCCTGTTTGAAACTTCTTTCTCCAAGGGCAGCAGCAGGCAGGAGTGTCTCAGAGCTTAGAAAATAGCATTTTTCCATACACACTAAATGGTATGCTTGTTTTGAGAGATCTCATGTAGGACATGCTCCAAGAGTAGCATGCACACACAGTACTCCCTAGTGCTGACCCCATGCTGTTTGCCCTATCTTTCTCCCAGTACAGTAGCAGGCAGGGGTGTCTCTGAGCTTTCACATATACACAATGATAGAGATCCCATGTAAAGCATGCACCATAAGCAGTATGCAACTTCATACTCCCCAGAGCTGCCCCCATTCTGTTTCGGTGTGAACAGAACAAGGAGAACCCTATATGCCCACGAGAAGCAGGGAAATTGTATTATGTTCTACTTCAATCTTATTTTAAAACAAATGTGTGTAGTCTCAATTCTACTAGTACGAAGAAAGGTACAGGACGCCTTCTTTTTTTAATAGAAGTTATTTTGTTGCCTGGCAACAATATAGCTCATAAATTGAAAAATAGAAAATACTCTTATGTAATGAAATATGTAATAAAGATGGACTGTAAACATCAGCTTTGTTGTCACAGTGTTCTGTACTGTCAAACAGGAACTGCGTTGCTGGCATGGATTACCTTTAGGGTTTTATTTTATAGGCATTTTTTAGAAAGGTGTATATATTTGTGTTCACACTTTGAGCATTATTGAGAAATTGATCCATGCTTTTGCCTTGAAATTTAAGGAGCTGAATATAGAGCCCATTATTGATCCATTGCAAAGTCGGTTTTATGAGCTGCTCTTCCTAAAGCCATGAGTGGCTGATAGGTTTAAAGGAGTTGCACAGCCTAATGAGATTTCACTGATCAATGGTGATCTGAGAGCCCGACAGTGTGAATGATGAAAGGAAATGGAACTGAGTGGGACAAGAGGAGTGATGACAGTGTCATCCAACTTGAGGGAGCGTTAGTGGTGAGGTGCTGTGGAGGGTTTTACCTCTTTTTTCTCTCAGTCTTTTTCCTGTCTTCTCCAGTTAATTTCATTTGGACCCCACACAAACCCATCTGCTTCTTGCGAAGACTGGGGCCTTTAGTCTAGCCTTGGCTGAAACATGACAGCAATGACGTATGTTCTGTTTAACCTTTAGTGTCACAGTAGATGGTCATGGTGAAAGACTTTGAAGTAGAGGGAAGGCAAATATAAGAAAAGTGACTCTCCTGTTTGGCCTGTGTACATTTTAGCTGGAGGGAATGGGCCTTTAATCTCACCTTGCCAAACGAGTTGTTCTGAAATTACTTTAATGCCAAGGTGGTTACTTTGTATGTGCATCATTGCGTTGCGTTAATCCTCTGAGATCCATGAAATGCATTAAATATCTTGTTGGAGGAGCTACATGACATAGAGTTTCAACTTGTCAGAATTTCGGCTTCACTAAAATGGGTAACAGTCTGCTTTTGCAAAGTTTGTTCATCAATGCCAGGTTCAGGTTTAAATTTGTGGTGAACAAAGTAACAGGTCCTAATGGGGACCATTCTTCAAAATCAGTAGTTACTAAAAAATTGGGACATGATTGCAGAAGTGCCGAGGTGCCCATTGAACATCCTCCCACTATAAGCATATTGAATAGAAATTAGGATTGTGCGTAAAATATTTCCTGAAGGCTGATTTTGCATGCATTGATGGTGGCAACTTTGGGCAGGTTTTTGGGCTGAAACTGGTCTGCGTTGGGCTGAATTTGGGCTTCAACTTGGACAGCATTGCATTTGGGACGGGTATCAAATTCTGGCAACACTGGTCACAGGCCCAGGGGAGGCCCCCCGGTGTAGTAGGCACCCACCCTCCAGCAGCAGCTTCAGCCAACGGTCACCAGGTCAAAGCAGTGCGGCGGCTGATGAATTCACACACCACACCTACCACACTGTGCAGCTCCCAGGCAATCTCCACAGAGGTGGCACAAGGCCCCCCGTCTCACCTCTGGGTCTCTCGCAATGTCGCCACAGCCTTGCACACCAACAATTTCAGCAGCCGCACTTCACCTGAGCCCAGCTTTCAGTTCCGGCCTGCTGATACCATGCAGTAAGGATGTGGCGGCGGTTAGGCCCAGACAAAAACTTCTTGCCCCTTGGGTGGTCGCCAGTCTCACCATTCCTGCACCAGGGGATGTGGTTCTATACCTAAGAACAATCCATGACTATCTGCAGCCATGCTGCTGGCCGGATGCAGAAGGATTAATGCTAGGCTGACGCACAGCAACAGTCTCACGCAACCACCATCTTTGGCATCCAGTCCTTAAGTTGTGTGAACACTTTTTGTTATCTTGGGATTACTTTTAATTCAGGGGATTCTGGCAGCCTCAGGTCAACATTTCATGCATGAAACTTAGCAGGGGTCTTTCTGAATGTTATACAGACCTGCAATGTTCCCCGCTGGTCCTGTACGGTGCAGGGATTTGAGGATATCAAAATCCATCTGTACAACAGACCGAGAAAAATCATATCTGTAGGCACCTTCCTTATCTCCCACCGATTAGCTGTCATTTTATTTAACATCAAGAGGTAAACCTGCCCAATGTTTCTGAAAGGATCAGGCTGGCCCGCTGCTGCTATGTGCTAGTGGCTGAACCAACACTGAGGCAGGTGTTAATAGGGAGGTACTTTTATATTGTTTTAAGCTCAATAGAGGCCTGTCTATTCCTTGTTTACACTATATGTATAGGATTTTTAATGAACTAGGCTTGCTTAACTTATTTTCTGCACCGCACACAAAGGTGAAATCAGAGAATCTATAGGTTAAATCCCTGTTCAGGGATCTTTGTTTAAAACAGCGACTTGACCTGAAATACACTAAATGTTCTGTGAAGGATTATAGTGAATCTTTAGCATCGATATATCCAGCGCTTTATCTGAACTTAACAGAAAGATCACCTCTTTTTCTTTTCAGAGCAGGTACTGTGTGGAGGCAGTTATATTTTTGGGGGAAGTGTACTATGGAATGGTGGTTTACGTGTCTGCCCCTGTGATTGGGCTCCTCGCAGTCTTTGTTGCACTTTCTGTTTTTTTTAATAAGTTTTACATCTATTATTCTATCCTGCTTCTTAAACCGATATTAAAATATTTAATATTTGTGAAGTTCATAGAAGCTCTACTGTAGCTGTAGCAACTTGGTAGCCCAGAGGTGTGTTGCAGCATTTGTTTTTTTTGAATCAGCAGTAAAATGCAGGATATCTATGGACGATGTTAATCCACTCCTATTGCTGGTGAGTATTCCTCGCTGTCGATTTGATGTGATCTTTCGGTCTGAGATTGCTGTTTTTGTATTTCTTGTCTGTGCTAATGGATATTAACGCACTTATGGTGAATGAATGTATTTCTTATGAGTTTTAGTAATGTTTATATTCTAATATTATGGGTTTGGTAATTATGATGTATTCGTGTTTAGCTTTTATGGTTGTTGCAACCGAATAGAGATTGTCAAATTGAACTGAAAACAGTTAAAGCGTCATGGCGTATGATACCTAAACTAAGCACAGGGCAACTTAATCTTCCAGAGCCTGCACCCACCTCACCACCTGGTCGTGTCAAACTTGTCACACAAAGATATTAAAATCTATCTGGTGACCTTCCCCCGCCGTCTAAGGGTCGGAATTTGTTTGCTCATCCTTATTTGATGCCATTTCTGTAGAGCGCTCTGCCACCCAGCGCCGAGGATTTCAAGAACTGAAATTAATAATAAATCCATGACATTCCTCTCCCTCATTCGGTAATTAATGTGTGTGTTCAACCATTAAGTACCCTTTTTAGATAATCTGGCTTTGGTCTGTCTTGCTTACTAGGGTGATGCTCAATGTGTCATGCACCTGCACCAGCATGCTAGTAATACTATTAAAATTTTACTTATTGTCTACTAGCCATCTGTTAATGGGTGTTTCAGAATTTTCTCGAATCTAACTCTGTTAAAACCGTTAGTGGCAAATAAGTTGTTTTCTCCTTCTAGAAGTATTCTATGGCCACTCCCCTTCTCACCAAAATTAAAATCATCTGGAGCATAGAGACATTCTTTGTGTCCGCCCACTGATCTCTTTTTTGAATCTTTTTGTTTAAGCACTCTACGAGATTGCATGTGTTTTCCAGCTGTGTCCCCAGTGTGCTTCTCTTCCCTGCTTTCTTTCACCCATGTGTTCCTCCCCACCCCAGTCTGTGATGGCTTGACCTTGAGTGCTCACCCGCCTGCGTTGCCTTAATGTCTGAGTTCATTTTTACTCACCCTTTGCTGAATGATCCATATCTGTTGAACACACATAGCATTTGATCTCAGTAAGATAACAAACTCGATTTCCACATTAATTTTAACAAGACGTCTGATGGGCCTTTCAGTTTATAAATGTAATGGACAATGTAAAATTCAGGAGACACTGGAGGATGCAGGCAGAAATCTGCAGAACCCATTTCTGAAACCAGTTATCATGCAACATACTTTGCTGTGGTGAAATATTCTTCAACTCCAAAGCCACATTATCTAGATATTCAAGTGGCCTCTGGAGAGGGCCCTGCACAATACAGGCAGGTTGTCATCAATGCTATTTATTCTCCATTGCATCGTCGGCCTAGAGGGTACAAGTCAAGTGAAGCTGCACTGAGTGATGGAAACATCATACTATACTGAGTATATACTGTCTCGAGTCTGGTGAGCAAGCCTCAGCACACAGCAGAAGTCACAAACCAGTGTGCCCGCATGTACACAAACCAGTGTGGCCGCATGTAGAATGGATGCAGTTTGGGTTGTCTGTGACAGAACTAATGTGCAGTAGTGGAATTATTTTCCACATGCATTGTGCTCTAATTTTGTCTGAAGCTGAGCGGGCATTTGGTTTCCTTTGTTTGATTTTATATTTTATATTTCTGCATTTGAATGGGGCATCCGTTTACATGGGCGTAGATTGGTCACTAAGATTGGGGTGGTGTGAGCTTCAGATTTTCCAACAATCATATTATGTTAAAATCAGTTTTACGACTAGCAGGGCACATGAGGGGGATTTAAGGGGCAGTTGAAAGGGAGAGGAATGCGGATTGGTAGGGATACTAAGGGGCTTATCTTTTGTAAGATAAACATTTTTAAAGACTTTCAAAACAGAGAGAGAGAGAAGAGACTGTGTGCGTTTTTGTCTGTGTTGTGTGTATGTAAACATTCCTGGTGAAATTCAACAGACACCTCAGGATACCCGACTGACAGCGCCAGTATTCAACTACATACCAGAAAATACATTTATTAGAGGGTGAAACACCCCGCAAAAGTCACACCCCTGTCTGTTAAGTGACTATAAGATTGTTGTGTGTACTTTCCCTTAAAAGAAATTTGATCGCCAGTCAGAAGCTGCAGAGTGGCTGTGATGTCGAGTCTGGTTTGGCTGAAAGTTGTTGTGGAAGAGAGTTGACTGAGGGCTGCTGACAGGAATGGAGTTCTGAGGGCAGTCGCCCTCTGGTCTTCTGAGAACGTTTCATGGAGTGTGTCCAGGGCAGAGGTTTACAGTAGTGACCTACCTGGATCTCCTCTCTTGTTAGATCATGAGAGGGGTCTCAGATCCTCAAGCCTTAAATCTTGAATGAATGTGGGTATTTTGAGGTGAGATGAGAGGTGGACTCATCAGTCAGTTAAGTAGTGAGCCCTCAGGATCCTCCTATCAGTGACAGTAATAGAAGGTGTAATCTCGACAACTTGGATTGGAATAAGGAGCCCATAACAATGTTGGTGGGAATGCAGGATTTTTACACCAGTCAACATTATAGTTTATCCTCTCCTTCTTTTCAGTAAGCGATTACTTTTCTCAGTGCGTAATTTATTATGTGACCCAAAGAGGGCACATGATCAGTCACTTAGTAGACCTGGCCTAAATACATGCACTAATTACCTCTTAGGTTGCAAGTCTATAGGGCCTAATCAACCAATCAATCAGGGACGCTACTCATGATGGTCTCAAGGCGCTTGGGGTGGTGGGGAGCAGCTCCGGTCGGTCAAAGAGCCAGGTCTTGAGGGTCTTTCTGAAGATGTGGAGGGTGGAGGCACGTCTGTTGCTGATCTTTAGCTCATTCCAGGTCTTGACCGCGATATAGGGGAAGGTTCTTCCCCCCGTTCTTGCTCTGCCATGCGCGGGGCTTCATCGAGGGCGAGGTCAGTGGATCGGAGGTTCCTCTTGGGTATGTGGAAGGAGATTCTGTTGTTGAGATATTGGGGTACAGTGTGGTGGAGGCATTTGTAGGCATGGGTGAGTATCTTGAAAGTGACACTTTTCTCGATGGGGAACCAGTGGAGGTTACGCAGGTGCTGGGTGATGTGTTCGTGTTGAGGGATGCCGAGGACGAGTCTGGCTGCGGTGTCCTGTATGGTCTGGAGTTTGCGGAGCAGAGACTTGTTGAGCCCGGCATAGAGGGCATTTCCGTAGTCCAGTCTGCTGGTTATGAGTGCGTGGATGATCTTCTTCCTTGATTCGGGGGGGATCCAGTTGAAGGTCTTTTGGAGGATGCGGAGGGTGTTGAAGCAGGTGGGGTGACGGCGTTGACCTGTCGGATCATGGCGAGGAAAGAGTTGAGTACGATGCCGAGGTTTCGGACGTAGTCCATGGGGTTGGGGTGGGCTGCCGAGGGCTGTGGGCCACCAGATGTTGTCCCATGCAGAGGTGGAGGGTCCGAGGACTAGGACCTCTGTCTTCTCCGAGTTGAGCTTCAGGCAGCTGCTGTTCATTCAGGATGCAACGTCCTTCATTCCTTCCTGGAAGTTGAGTCTGGTGGTGATTGGGTCCTTGATGAGGGAGAGGATGAGCTGGGTGCTGTCAGTGTAGTATACTATGCTAAATCTGTGCTGTCTGACGATGGCAGCAAGCAGAGCCATGTAGATGTTGAAGAGCGTGAGGCCGAGCGACGATCCTTGGAGTACTCCACAGTTGATTTGCATGGGTTCGGAAAGGAAGGTGGAAGTACTTTGGGTTCTGCTGGTGAGGAAGGAGCGGAGCCCGTTGAGGGTGGTTCCCTGTATGCCAGCTTCGTGGAGTCTGGCAGTGAGTGTGCAGTGGGAGAAGGCTGCAGAGAGGTCGAGTAGGATCAAGGCTGCAGTGTGTCCTTGGTCAAGGAGGGTGAGAATGTCATCTGTGGTGGCGAGTAGAGCAGTCTCACTGCTGTGGTTTCTGTGGAATCCGGATTGGGAAGGGTCCAGGATGGAGTTTTCTTCGAAGAATTTCGTTGGATGTTGACAGTCTTCTCAGTGACTTTTGCCGTGAAGGGGAGGAGGAAGATCGGTCGGTAGTTCTTGAAGTCCGTGGGATCAGAGGAGAGCTTCTTGAGTAGGTGTATGAGTTCTGCGCGTTTCCAGTCATCAGGAAAGATGCCGGTTTAGAAGGTGGCGTTGATCGTGCGGAGCAATGATGGCGGTGGCTCTGTGGAAAAGGTGCGGGGGCAGGGGTCCATGGGGGCTCCTGACTGGATGCCTTTCATGGTCAATGCGGTGCCTTCGGTGGTGACTGGGGTCCAGGTGGAGATGGTGGGCTGGCTGGCATTGCTGGAGGGGGAAGTGGTTTAGGAGTCAGGTGTCTGGTCGTTGAAGTTGCCGTAGAGGCCCTTGATTTTCCGATGGAAGTGGGAGCCAAGCTTGTTGCAGAGGTCCTGGGAGGGAGTGATGCCCGTGGGTTTACTGGGGGGTTGGGTGAATTCCTATATTATGCTGAAGAGTTCCTTGGAGTTGCTGGAGTTGGTGAGGATCTTGTTCTGGATGAAGGCCCTTTTGGTGAATCTGATGCGTTGGTGGCATTCTGTCATGGTGTTCTTGTAGGTGGTGTGGTCCTCTGAGGATTTGCTGTTTCTCCAGTTCTTCTCGAGACATCTGCAGATGCGTCTGGATTCTTTGAGGTCGAGGGTGAACCAGGTGGCCTTCTTGGTTCGCTGTCTGTCGGGGTTCTCTAGGGGTGCGAGCTCGTCTGTGCAGTTGGAGATCCATCTATGGAGTTTTTTGACTGCGATGTTGGCGCTTGCCGGGGTGGCGGGGGCATCGCGATTGAGGATGGAATTGAGCTGCTCCTCTGTGATTTTACTCCAGTTTCTTCGTGGAGTGCGGGGTGCAGGTTTGGGTGTCGTGGGTTTGTCGACATGGAAGTGTACGCAGTGGTGGTCCGTCCATGGGGGTTGTGTGGTGTGGCTGAACTGGATGTTGTTATCTCCTGCGAAGATGGGGTCGAGGGTGTGTCCTGCCTTGTGGGTGGGGGTGGTGATGAGTTGTTTCAGTCCGAGGTTGTCGGGGTTGTCCAGGAGGGTGGTGGAGTTGGGATTGCTGATGTTGTCGAGGTGGAAGTTGAGGGCTTCGATGAGTATGTAGTCCATGGAGGGGATGGCTTGGGGCACGATGAGGTTGGTGATGGTGGTGGTGAACGCAGTTCAAGGTCCGGAAGGTATGGAGGCAAGGGAGACTCTTTGGGTCATTCTGGGGCTGGTCTGGATTTGATAATGGAGGTGTTCGGTGGTGGGCAGGCTGTCTGTCGAAATGGAAGTTGTGAGTCGGAGGGAGCTCTTGGCAATGGCAAGTCCTCCTCCTGGGCGGTTAGGGAGGTCCTTTCTCTGGATCTTGTATCCATCGGGGATGGCGGTGGCGATGTCGGGCGGAGTTTGTCCAGGTCCCAAATCTGTATGGCATGTCTGTGCACGGAGTGCAGGTTGAGGAGGATGCACCTCAGAGCTTCAGTGGGGTTGGCGTCCGACATGGGGGCTTTGGGCCGTGGGGTGAGGATGGTGGTGAAGGTCTGGTGGCAGTGACGGCAGGAGAACTGGCCGTGGGTGGCGTTCGGCGTGGACAGCTGGCAGCTGTTGTTCCTTCTGGGGTTGAGTGCGAGGAGGGCAGCTCTGTCATAGCGGTGTGTGGTCGGAGATCCAGGGTCCCTGGCGCTGGTAGCAGTCCAGTCGTGGACCGCCACAGATAGGATTGCCATTGGCGCGCCAGCTGCCGCTATTCGTTAGGGAAGGGGGAGGGAAGCGCAGCTGGGAGGCGGTAGCAGGAAACCGACAGGGGGAAGGGGCCACGGGGGCAGCAGCGGTGGGAAAAACTGGGCAAGGAGGACACAACAGGACAACAGGAAAGAAAAGAAAGACAGATGAAAGAAAAAGAGGAAACAGGCAAAGAGGCACAAAGCAAAAAAGCACAATAACAAGACACTAGGGCACAGTGATAACAGACAAGGACAGCACAAAAACAGGCACAAGCAGAGAAACATACAAAGGGCCACGAACACCTACTGGCAGAGGTGGCACGGGGTCAGCGGCGGCGGCACAATAGCGGAGCTGCTAGGGAAAAGAATAGGTCACTGGCCAGAAGGTCAGGGGTCTTGCTTGCGTTCCCTTGCAGCAGCCGCCATTAAAAAGGGAAAGGGGAGAGAAGCGCAGCTGGGAGGTGGGAGCGAGAAACTGGCAGGGGGAGGGGATGGGGGGCAGCAGCGGCGGGAAAAAGAGGGCAGGGAGAAAACCACAGAACAACAGAAAAGACAGGAAAGACAGATGAAAGAAAAAGAAGAGACAGGCAAAGAGGCACAAAGCAAAAAAGCACAATAACAAGACACCAAGGCACAGTAATAACAGACACAGACAAGGACAGCACAAAAACAGGCACAAGCAGAGAAACATACAAAGGGCCACGAACACCTACTGGCAGAGGTGGCGCAGGGTCAGCGGCGGCGGCACAACAGCGGAGCTGCTGGGGAAAAGAATAGGTCCCTGGCCAGAAGGTCAGGGGTCTTGCTTGCGTTCCCTTGCAGCAGCCGCCATTAAAAAGGGAAGGGGGAGAGAAGCGCAGCTGGGAGGTGGGAGCGAGAAACTGGCAGGGGGAGGGGATGCAGGGGCAGCAGCGGCGGGAAAAAGAGGGCAGGGAGAAAATGACAGGACAACAGAAAAGACAGGAAAGACAGATGAAAGAAAAAGAAGAGACAAACAAAGAGGCACAAAGCAAAAAAGCACAATAACAAGACACCAAGGCACAGTAATAACAGACACAGACAAGGACAGCACAAAAACAGGCACGAGCAGAGAGACAGACAGAGAGCCTTGAACACCTACAGGCAGAGGTGGTGCGGGGTCAGCGGCGGCAGCACAACAGCAGAGCTGCTGGGGGAGAGAGCAGGTCCCTGGCCATGGGGTCAGGGGTCTTGCCTAATGGTATTTTCTTGTGTGCAGATTGTCACAATGATATGCTATGACTACCACAATGCTTCTTCACTGAATATTATATCGACAGATTGTGCACTGCATAATCATTAGATTATATCCTAATGTTTGATTCACTAATGGCTTTTACACCGAGTCCCTGCATGAACTCTCTACAGTAAGTGGTTGCCCTGCCTCCTTGGAAAGCACAAAGTCACTAAGTGAGCGAGCCAACTAATGGATTATTAAAGGCACTCACACAACAACGAGTTGCCAGGCAACCAAGCTTAGCAAATGGTTTGTCATGCCATCCTCACTAGGCAATTGCCCTATGTATGTAGGGGTATGAGACACCTACTTATTTTTCCTTTCTCAGCAGAGACTTGGCAACATCCACATCTCTAGGGCTTGGGAAACATAATTGGCTAAAAGTCCAAGTGAGGATGATCTGTAAAAAACACTGCTACTGAGTCGACTGATAGTGACCTATTTTGCAAAAGGTAGAAACAGTGGGGCCACAGCGTGCAGGAAATCTTGTAGTTGCATCATTTCCCAGAGACTGACATTGAACTGGGAAGCTCTAGTAACTGGGTCCTTTCTCTTAGCGTTCCTTTGAAAGAGATGAAGCGTGATAGTTGTATTTGTTTTAAACAGTACAAACTACCGAAGAGCAATAAAAGAGATACACTTTAAAACATTGATCACCTACATTTATGACACTCTTTATTGTGACATTGTTGTTTTACATGTGCTGTCCTAACATTTGAATTGAAGTGACAAAGAGGTGTGAATGTAAGTATTGTTGCATGCTGAACACAGGGTATAGAGTCAGAACAGGACATTTCCCATGCACTAGGATCAGACAGTACCCTAAACGTAGTACAGCATTAAACACTAATCAGGGCAGTGATCAGGGATTTCATCGAAGGGTGGAAGCCTGATCTCCTGATGATTTACTGCAGGGCGCTGCCTTGACCAGGTGGAGAGGTACCTTCACTGAAGAAATAAGAAGCAAGCCCTAGTAATGCTTGGTGACAAGCGTGGGCTGGGGCATCATCGGTGTAAAAGCCATTAGTGAATCTACATGCTGTTTTTGCCGCCACCACTCAATCAATCAATCAGGTACGCTACTCACCCTTGAGGGTCTCAAGGCGCTGGCGGGGAGAGCAGCTCCGGTTCAGTCAAAGAGCAAGGTCTTGAGGTTCTTCCTGAAGGTGTGCAGGGTCGGGGAGCGCCTGATGTTAACTGGGAGCTCGTTCCAGGTCTTGGCTGCGATGTAGGAGAAGGTTCTTCCGCCTGCTCTGTTTCTGTGGATGCAGGGATCTCTGCCAGGGCAAGATCGGCGGAGCGGAGGTTTCTTTTGGGTACGTGGAAGAGACTCTTTCGTTGAGGTACTTGGGTCAAATGTTGTGGAGGGATTTGTAGGTGTGGGTGAGAAGTTTGAAGGCTATTCTCTTCTCAACGGGGGCCAGTGGAGGTCTCGTAGTTTTTGGGTCATGTGCTCGTGCCATGGGGTCCCGAAGACGAGTCTTGCTGCGATGTTCTGGATGGTTTGGAGCTTGTGTAGAAGGGTTCTGTTGATTCCGGCGTAGAGGGCTTTGCCGTAGTCCAGTCTGCTGCTTACGAGTGCGTGGGTGACGGTCTTTCTGCATTCGGAGGGTATCCATTTGAAGGTCTTTCGGAGGATGGGAAGGCAAGGCAGTTGAAACTGGTGGAGGCGACGGAGTTGATCTGGCGGGTCATGGTGAGGGAGGAATCGAGGATGATGCCGAGGTTCCTTCCGTACGTGGTCTGTAGGGGTGGGTGGACTCCCGAGGACAGAGGGCCACCCGGTGTTGTCCCAGGCGGAGTTGGAGGGTCCAAGGATGAGGACCTCAGTTTTCTCTGAGTTGAGCTTCAGGCAGCTGTCCTTCATCTAGGCCGTGACATCCTTCATTCCTTTCTGGAAGCAGAGTCTGGTGTCTTCGGGGTCTTCGGTGTTCTTCGTGGGGGAGAGGATGAGTTGGGTGTCGTTGGTGTATGATACAATGCTGAGCCCATGCTGTCTGACGATGGCAGCGATGGGGGCCATGTAGATGTTGAAGAGCATGGGGCTGAGCAATGATCCTTGGGGTACCCCACAGTTGATCTCTGTGGGTTCGGAGAGGAAGGGAGGGAGTCTGATCCTCTGGGTTCTGCCGGAGAGAAAGGATCGGATCCAGTTGAGGGCGGTTCCTCGTATCCCAGCATCGTGAAGTCTGGCTGCGAGCGTGCGGTGTGAGATGGTGTCGAAGGCTGCGGAGAGGTCTAGTAGGATGAGGGCCACAGTGTGTCCCTGGTTGAGAAGCATGCGGATGTCATCGGTGACGGCGAGGAGGGCGGTCTCCGTGCTGTGGTTGCTGCAGAATCTGGAATGGGAGGAGTCTAGGATGGAGTTCTCTTCGATGAAGGCGGTCAGCTGTGCCTTTATGAGTCTCTCGGAGACTTTGACAGCGAAAGGGAGCAGAAAGATGGGCCGGTAGTTTTTCAGGTCCGTCGGGTCGGCCGTGTGCTTCTTGAGGAGGGGCTTGACTTCCGCCCGCTTCCAGTTGTCTGGGAAAATGTCGGAATTGAAGGAGGCGTCAATGGTCCGTCCTAGTTCGGGTACGATGGCAGCGACAGCACTGTGGTAGATGTGCAGTGGACAGGGGTCCGTGGGGGCTCCTGAGTGGGTGTTTTTCATGGTCGCGGTGATGTGTTTGACGGTGGCGGGATTCCAGGTAGTGACGGTCAGCTCGTTGTCGGTGGTGGGGAGTGGGGTGGTGTCCGGCGTCTGTTTGCTGAAATTGTCATAGAGGGCCTTGATTTTCAGGTGGAAGTAGGAGCTGAGCATGTTGCAGAGTTGCTAGTATGGTGTGACGTCCGTGGCTTCGCTGGGGGGTTTGGTGAATTGCTGTATGACGTTGAAAATGTATTTGGCGTTGGTTGCATTGGTGTTGATTTTGATCTCGATGAAATTCCGCTTGGTGTCTCTTATGTGCTGGTGGTTATTCCTTCCTTCAGGGCATTCCTGTGGTTGTTCAGGTTTTCTGTGGTTTTTCGGTTTCGCCAGGTTTTCTCGAGGCGTCTGCAGGAGCGCCTGGCTTATTGGAGTTTGGTGGTGAACCAGGCGGCCTTCAGGGGGCATTGTTGGACGGGGTGGCGGAGAGATGTGAGCTTGTCGGCACAGCTGGAGATCCAGTGAAGTTCTTTGGCTGCGGAGTTGGCGTTGGTAGTGGTGATGGGGGGTCATGGAGAAGGGTGGTGTTGAGGGGTTGCTCTGTGATCTTGCTCCAGTTCCTTTGTGGCGGGCGTGGGGGGGGTTGTGTACGGTGGTTGTGTTGAAGGTAAAGTGTACGCAGTGGTGGTCTGCCCAGAGGGGCTGCATGGTGTGGCTGAAGCAGATGTTTTTTCCTCATTCGAAGATGGGGTCGAGGGTGTGTCCTGCTCTGTGAGTGGGGGTGGTGACGAGCTGCTTCAGTCCGAGGTTGGAGAGCTTGTTGAGGAGGTTGGTGGAGTCGGGGTCGCTGCGGTTGTCGAGCTGGAAGTTCAGGTCTCTGAGTAAGATGTAGTCCGTGGAGGTGGTGGCGTGGGGCATGACGAGGTCGGCGATGTTAGTTGCGGACTGAGTGTGAGGTCTCCGGGGTCTGTAGGCGAGGGTGCCGCATAGTGTGGTCCTGGGGCTGGTCTGGATCTGGAAGTGGAGGTGTTGGGAGGGGGTCGTTCATGCTGGAGGTGAAGAGTCAGAGGGAAATCTTCTGTGCAATGGCGAGTTCTCCTCCTGGTCGGTGGGGGCGGTCCTTTCTCTGGCTCTTGTATCTATCCGTGATGGTGGTTGAGATGTCAGGGCCAGAGGTGGCATTGGTCCAGGTTTCCGTGAAGAAGTTGACTTTGGGCGAAAGGGTGTCGATCAGGTCCCAGACCTCTACGGCATGTTTGTGTAGGGAGTGCACTTTGAGGAGGATGCAGGTCAGGGCTTCGGTGGTGCAGGCGTCCAGTGGACCTTGGACGGTCGTGGGGGTGCGGTTGATGGTGAAGGATCGTTGACAGTGCTGCAGGAGAACAGTCCGTGGGTGGTGTTGGGTGCGGCTCTTTGGCAGTCAGTGTGTCTGCCAGGGCTGAGTGCGTGGAGGGTGGCGGAGTCCCATTGGCGGGGCCTCGAAGATCCAGGGTTCCTGGCGCTGGTCGTGGTCAGGTGCAGACGGGCTTGCCCTAGGCGCGCCCGCTGCACGCGTCCGCTGCGTGACCACGCAGAGGTCATCATTAAGTAGGAGATTGGGGAGCGACGTGAAGCTAAGAGGCGGGGGTGGGGGTGGGTTACGGCGGGAACAACAGCAGGACGAAGGGCACAATGCAGGCGGGAAACAGAAATCAACAGCAACTGAAATTACAACAAGC
Organism: Triturus cristatus; assembly: GCF_964204655.1. Lineage (NCBI taxonomy): Eukaryota > Metazoa > Chordata > Amphibia > Caudata > Salamandridae > Triturus > Triturus cristatus. The sequence goes on along the minus strand of NC_140583.1, from coordinate 326,354,199 downwards.
AGAGGAATAAAATAAGGGGGAAACAGCGTTAAGTAATGCAACGATAAAGGCCCACACAACAGCAAACAGATATTATTCAAAACAGAGGGATAAAATAAAAGCAGGGAACAGCGTTAAGTAGACTACAAAAAGGGCACAATGCAGGGAAAAAGAGAACAATACCGGCACAGGCAGCGAGGCAACAAGGCTGCGGGCACCAGCAAGGTGCGGTCTCAAACCCTGCCTGGGTGGGACCTCAGGCAGAGCACAGAACGGCGAAGCTGCTGGGGAAGAACAGATCTCTGATTGTGGGTCACTGGAGCAATGGCAATGCAAGATCAAGGAGTTAGCCTTGTCTCTTATGGAGACGTTCAAGAGAAGCAACAGATTATGGTTAAGCAGTTATGAGTTAAGAAAAGATATACCAGACGGGCGCATCTGTCGAAAACAGGAATTAACGTTTTTCAGCTAACTGTACAGGGGGTGATATAGAATATGGGTGCACATGAGAGCAAGTTTGGTGAGCTACAAGGTGTCTCACTAATGGAGAAAACAAAACTGATCAATGGTGCCGACACCAAAGACTACAGAAACTGGAGCTACTGTCATAGAATCGAATGACTAGTAAATGTTACCCTGAAACTTACATTGATTGCTTATAAGCAGTTTCCTGTAAACATGTTCCTTATCTGATAATAGACCTTAGCCTCAAAGACTCATGACCCAGGGCTGCAGGACTGGCTGCTTCCTCTGGCGAGGGATGCTTGACCACAACACCTGCAATAACTCATGGGGCCAATGCACAGGCCCCTGTTAGGCCAAGGAGCCTATCTCTGGATTCTCCACCACTGCGGAAAGAAAATAGGTCTGTCCTTATCAATTTAGGTAGAGTAAAAATGCATTGATTTATTTTGTGATCACAAAAAAGAAAATCCCCTGGGACAGATGTTCCCTGGCAGTCGCCAAAAATGGAGCTCTCCAAGTCCTGAACTGTCTCAAATGCATATACTGTATAGAGAATGTACCTAGGAAAGAAAACATATCAGTTAGGGAAACATGCTGGAAACTACTGTTCTATCAGATGCCATTTTGCTGATAGGGATGGCTTTTATTTTTTGTATTGCTTTCTCACAGTCTTCTATTCACCAACTCAACTTTTGCTCCGTTGCCTGCTTACATAAGCCAAATTCAGTACTGTCTCTCTTTTGTCACAGACACCTTTGGCAGAAGCCGTGATCAGCTACGTATTTTGTCTGACAAAATATCATATAAAATGTTATACAAATTGTATAAGGTGTAATTAAAACATATGTTCATCTGCACGGCTTAATAAGTTAATTTACAAGCTGGGATAAGCAAGGAAAGAAGGGTTCATGCATAGGAAAGAATAATGGTTATCAACGGCGCTCAAAGAAGTGTGTGATTTTTTGACAGATGTTATATAGAGAACTGGGAAACAGCTCTGGAAACCGGAAGTCAAACGCTAACCTGCTGAATATGAGAATAAGCTTGCCTTTATCCTATCTGGCTGCGTTGAAACCATTCACTGGTGTTGTAACTATTCTGTATGTGAGCCAAGCTGGCATTAGTACTATAAGTGGTCTGTTTTTGAGGCGTGATTGCACAAATTCTGTATTTGTTCTGTATGTGTGAGATGCTGTACCAATGCCTTACATTTTTTAAGAACTCTGCTCACATCCATGGAGGTCAATTCACCAAAATGCCTGGGGTAGCGGAAGTGACTTCACATGCTCTTTAACCTTCACTTTCACTCTCACTTACACGTTGACAAATATCCACACTTCACATACACACACACTTACACACACTGCCTACACACACACACACACACACACACACACACACACACACACATTCACACATACACACACTCCTTCTTATATAAACACACTCAAAACTACAAGCACAAGTGCTACACCACATACATACATACATTTAAACACATTTTTTTTTAACTTACCTTAGCTGTTAGGGAAAGTCACATTCAGTGGCTTCTGGCATCTACATGAGGGTGGGCATACCTTAACCAACGTCCCCTGACGTCATCTGCTCCGGACCTCTTCTCCAGGGGTGTAACAAAGCCCCCCGCAGCTCCCACTTTGCAGAGGGGCCCTGAGATTACCCATACTGGAGAAGCCCCCTCTGCCCCTACTGATGTGAGTGTGAGGGGCCCTTTAAGGATGTCTTGCAGGGGGGCCCCTCACCTTTTGTTACCCCACTGCTCTTCTCAACCTGACCTCTTCTCAACCAGATGCTGCCATATGGGCACCAATCCTGGGGCTGCCCTCATGGTGTGAGAGCAGCACCCTGATTGGAGGGAGCGGTCTCACTTGCCGTTCTGAAGGACACTGGAGCCCTGCACCTACTCTGACCCAGACGTCTTAAGACATAGACAGCTGGGTTAGAGGTTTCAAAGTGCGCATGTCTGGCTGGCCGTTGCAAGACGACAGGCCAAAAAGACATGCGCACTTTGAAAAGTGCAAAGACAGCCCACCCTCCTCCCTGCTTCTGTCATTCAGTAGAAGCCACGCCCCATCCTGACGCAAGCTTCAGGACGGGAAGATGAAAACTAAAATAGTAATGTATTACCATTTTATTTGTGATGTTTGGGGGGTAACTTAAGTGGGGCGACGTTCCTCCGTTACAACGGAGGAGCCCCCCCCCCGGTCACATTCCAACTGTGCTCCATTTGTGCTCCATTTTTTATTACACTAATAGCGAATAATGTAATATTATTCACTATTCCTATAATACATTTTTTTTACAAAGAACACGAAGAGTGAAGCTCCCACCTACGTCCATAAGGACGATCTGCTTCTCTTCCTGACATTGATTTTGCTCCTGATCGCAAAGGCAGTGCCAGGGGTCACATCGGGCATGCAAGGGGTCGTAGCAGCAACCCTTAAATGATGTCCATGCTCACATCCCTACACGAAGTGTGAAAATGTTTTTTGACAAATGGAAAATAATGTGTGAATCATAGAAATGGACGACAAGAGGACCCCCTAACGTCCATTGAGCATAAACGCTATAGCACACATATGGAGGATAAATGTATACACTGGCATAGACAAGGCTTCAACGGAGGTAATGAGGCAAAACCAAAGGGAAGCAAAATGGGAAAGGGCGACATATCGGATAGTGCACATTCAGCCTTTGAAATGATGCAACATGTAAAGTTTCGAGCTGAAAAAGCTGCTTGAGAATTTCTCACTTAAAATGCCAGGCGGGAGAGTGATGCTTTAGAAGGGCGGTTCATCTTGTTAGCAAGAAAATGACAGTAGTCATCGTAGTTACGCTAAGGCAAAGTATAGCATTTCACAAGATGTACAGTGCGCGAGGGATGTTTTGACTAATGTAGTGCCTTTTCTACATATGGGGCAGTCGTGCACTACTGCTGCTTGTGATGTTGCTGTGATTTGAGTAATGAGCTTGTTCTGGTGCTCTCTGCACATAACCTGTTTTGGGTGGGCGCAACTCTTGCACTGGCGCTTGTTGACTTTCTGTTCTGCTTATAAAGACATATTGTATCGTGGCTGTCATTACTATACATGTTCAGCGTGTGCCCCAGTGCTGTTTGTGCTGTGTATGTACTGTGCGAGGAGCATTGACTTTTGCACCTTTGCTCTACCTGTTCTGTGTCTGAGGGAAGCCTGCACATATGCCTGTTCTGGATGAGGAGGCATCACACTGCTTTTATCGGTGCTGTAGGAGTTCTTTATGAGGGAACGCTGCTTGATAAATGCCTCTTCTGCTTAGAGGGACATTCACACAGATTCGTACAAGCCGTATCTGTTCTGTGCAGCTGTGGCTGCTAATTCCCACTCACAGTGGGGCAGGTGGGGTAGAAAGGGCGGGTGGGGGGGCATCGGGTAAAAAAATTACTTTACCTCCCTGGCTGGCCGACCGACGCTGCCTCTCCTGCATCCTCTTCTTTCTTGGGAAAAAGAGGAAGTAGAAAGCGCCAAGACTCCCATGCTACCTGCAGCAAATCACAAAACTGCAATGCAGTATTGTGATTGGTCTGAGTGCCATGACACAGCGTTTAGCCAGGGGCTGGAGAGGTGGGCATGTCCTCCATGCAGGCTGTAATTCTGCCTGCATGGAGAACAGGGAATATGTACAAGACTGTTTTCGGTCGCCCGAGAGTGCCATCCAAACAGTCATTCCACACTTAGGAGGGTTGGGTTCAGTGACTAAATATCGAGGGACATAATATAGAATGCCCAAAATATCGACTCCAAAATATAGAAAGACAGAATATAGACTCCCTATCTACAAACAGGTAAGTACTAAAATATCGATTCCAAAATATAGAGGTGCCGATTCCAATCCGGTAAAACCCGGGTACAAATGGTCGTACGGAGCGTTTTCTCCGTCTGACTCGTACCCGGGAAAAACACCTTACAAACTCGCAAGTACGAATCGTACAAAAACACCATTTCCGTACGAGTCGTAAAAAACACCGACCGGCAAAAAAATACATACAAATCTGAGTCTGGACGGCGCAGACGTGACGTCCGGACGGAGTCAGGGAGCGTTTTACGGACCAGCAAGTACGAATCATGCCTACGTCACTCCGCACGTAGCATTTTTTACGGGAGCCAAAAACTGCCTGGAAATTGAGGACGACGCGAACAAGGAGCACCGTTACGCGACGGACAGCGATGGACCCCAACCTACGCGTCAACCCGGGCCTCATAGCCTACGACCTCGTCTTCAGAAACCGACGCAGACGCCGCAGAAGGTCAGAACAACCCCCAGGGGCAAAGGGGGGGGTGCAAGGGGCAGGAAACATAACCCACACCCCACAAAATACAAATATAACCTGCACATTAATTACCTCCATGGTCTGGTCACTTCGGGGGACGTGTCCACCAATCCCACGTCCCGCCACAACGGAAGTGGACGTGGACGTGGACCCGTCACCACCATAATGGTGTTACGGGACGTACCCACGCCCCCAGAGCGTGGGTACGGTCTGTACACGCGTACCCCTACATCACCACTACAATGGTGGTACGGACCATACCCATGCCCCCAGAGCGTGGGTACGGTCTGTACCACCATAGTAGTGGTGATGTAGGGGTACGCGTGTACGGACCGTACCCACGCCCCCAGAGCGTGGGTACGGTCCGTACATGCGTACCCCTACATCACCACTACAATGGTGGTATGGCCCGTACCCACGCCCCCAGAGCGTGGGTACGGTCCGTACACGTGTACCCCTACATCACCACTACAAATGTGGTACGGCCCGTACCCACGCTCTGGGGGCATGGGTACGGGCCGTACCACCATTGTGGTGGTGACGTAGGGGTACGCGTGGTACGGCCCGTACCCACGCTCTGGGGAGCGTGGGTACGGGCCGTTCCACCATAGTAGTGGTGATGTAGGGGTACGTGTGTACCGACCGTACCGATGCTCTGGGGGCGTGGGTACGGGCGGTACCACCATTGTTGTGGTGATATAGAGGTACGCGTTTACGGACCGTACCCGCACTCTGGGGGCGTGGGTACGGGCCGTACCACCATAGTAGTGGTGATGTAGGGGTACGCGTGTACGGACCGTACCCACGCTCTGGGGGCGTGGGTACGGGCTGTACACTCGTACCCCTACAGCCCCATTACATGATGGACACAAGGCGTACACACGCCACGAATGCAGGCGCAGGGCTTGGTGCAGCACATCAGCTGTAAATTGGGGGTGGTGTATGGCCAGGACAGCAGTGTACCACAGCAAGGGCGCAAGTGGGTGGGTGGGTGCCTATCACTCCCAGCAGTGCCCAGACATATGAGGGGTGGGTGCCTATCACTCCCAGCAGTGCCCAGACATATGAGGGGTGGGTGCATATCACTCCCAGCAGTGCCCAGACATATGAGGGGTGGGTGCCTATCACTCCCAGCAGTGCCCAGACATATGAGGGGTGGGTGCCTATCACTCCCAGCAGTGCCCAGACATATGAGGGGTGGGTGCATATCACTCCCAGCAGTGCCCAGACATATGAGGGGTGGGTGCATATCACTCCCAGCAGTGCCCAGACATATGAGGGGTGGGTGCCTATCACTCCCAGCAGTGCCCAGACATATGAGGGGTGGGTGCCTATCACTCCCAGCGGTGCCCAGACATATGAGGGGTGGGTGCAGAGGACCCCCAGCAGTGCCCAGACATATGAGGGGTGGGTGCCTATCACTCCCAGCAGTGCCCAGACATATGAGGGGTGGGTGCAGAGGACTCCCAGCAGTGCCCAGACATATGAGGGGTGGGTGCATATCACTCCCAGCAGTGCCCAGACATATGAGGGGTGGGTGCCTATCACTCCCAGCAGTGCCCTGACATATGAGGGGTGGGTGCAGAGGACTCCCAACAGTGCCCAGACATATGAGGGGTGGGTGCCTATCACTCCCAACAGTGCCCAGACATATGAGGGGTGGGCGCCTATCACTCCCAGCAGTGCCCAGACATATGAGGGGTGGGTGCAGAGGACTCTCAGTAGTGCCCAGACATATGAGGGGTGGGTGCAGAGGACTCCCAGCAGTGGACAGAGCCATGGGGGTGGGTGCAGAGGACTCCCAGCAGTGGACAGAGATATGGGGGGGTGTACATCATTATCAGATGACCACAGCTCCATGTGTCAATGTACGTATCCATAACTTAGGACAATGATGATAGTGCCATAACAACACATCACTGACAGCAGTGTCTCACTCCCAGGAGGATGGATGTCTTACCCCCACTGCATGACACACCACATGTGGGTGTGAGGACATATAACACATGCATAACCACCCCTGGCAGATGCAGCACAATACACACACTGAGATCATGCCACAAGACTGTATAGTCATGCCACTGCCTAATAAACTAAGAGAGCCAAAGAGAACACATACTGACACGCACATCCCAGGACTTATAGGAATGTGCAGATGCTGGCCTAGCCACCAAGATGTTGTCTGTCACGGAAGGAATCGGGTGGAGTTCTCACAGATACAAAGGCCACAATTTTGAGTCAGGTGTTCAAATACCCAGCAGGACAAGTACCATATGTGTACTAGAAAAGGGACAATGTCTCCATGAAGGCATGGCAAAACACTCTATACACAAGTACAGTGAGTACCAAGGATGGCACAGACTATGCAGCCGGACACATTGCTGAGCAGGCATGGCCAGAGTTGAAGGGATCCATCACCAGCCAAGGATATGTAGACACAGGGCAACACAACAATTGTGCAACTCTCTGCAGGGGAGATGTCAGGTGACATAGAGGAAAGAACACTCCTTGGGACAATGTCTCCAAACACAAAGAGCAGACACGACAAAGAATCTTTGCAGAGACCTTGTGACGGCACGCAGATACCAGGTTCCACCCCATGAGCAGCAGAGTACAACATGTCCCTGAAACATAACACATGCCCACAACCCCAACTCCTGTAGCATCAGCATCAACATCAATACCTGAAATGCAAGACTTTCCAAACGAAAAAGAAAAGGCTTTATTCAGCAGCAAAATAAGAATGTGTAAACGAGACTATTCACAAAGGCCAATGGCCAGTCCATTACATCAGTCCTTGGGGGGCCCACATGGCCATGCGTCTCCCCTAGCTTGCCTGCACATCACAAGACCGTGTCGTCGATTGGGGGGGGGGGCATCATGTGGGGAACGACCAGGCACCGCAGGGACAGGAGGGGGAAGGGTAGGTGTGGTGGGTGCGGGGACGGATGACTCCACCACAGGGGGTGGGGCAGCGCCAAAGGTGATGGCGAGCTCGGCGCTGCACACTTCTGCCAGTTCTTCAAGCATCGCCCCTGCACCCGGAGAAACAACAGGTCCCAAGGAGGGGGGGGGGGTCAGAGGGATGGGTTGCTGCGCTACTGGGGGAGGTGGTGGACAGGCTGGGGGACTTAACTCCCCTACCCGTGGAGTGCCTTGACCGTTTCCGCCCAGGTGAACTAGTGGGGCTGAGGCCCAGCCCAGCAAAGTAGGCCTCCTTCTCCGAATCTGGGGCAGGGGAGCCAGGGGGAGTGACATCGGAGGGACTGGGGAGTGAGTCATGTGGACGAGGACCGTGGCTGCGTGCCTGCCTGTGTGCCCCAGACCCAGTGGGTGTGCCTGCTTCCCCCTGAGTGTGCGTGTCAGGAGGTGTGCGCTTGCCCTTATGTGGTGGGGTGCTGCTACTGTCTGGTGGGGTGCGTGTGTGTGGATGTCTTGGTGTGACTGGGACAGGCATGGTTGTGGGACTTGTGGATGGGGCAGGGATAGGGGGGGACGCAGCGCTGCAGGTGATTTGCTACTGCCATCAGTGTTGAGTCCATGGACCTCAGCAACCTCCGTTGGTCCGACATCGCTGATGACATGCCCTCCATGTACGACACCATCTGTGTCAGCAGTCTGGTGTGGCCATGGAGGACAGTCAGGATCGATGTCTGCCCAACTTGCAACTGCCGCTGAATGTCCACAGACTCGGCGCCTGGCGCGAAGGATACACGTGGGCTCCTAGCACGGACAGAAGGGACCCGAGCAAGTGGGAGGGCGGTGATGGGAATGGAGGGGGCGGCAAGAGATGTACTGCTGCTTTCAGCTGTGGGAGCAGCCTCCGCCCCCTCTGGGAGCTCAACCTCGGACCCGTCTGCCTCGTAGTCTGTGTTGGTACTGGGCAGGTCCTCCGCCTCACTCCCCTCACCCTCCGTGCCACTGGATTCCACCGACTCCTCAGCAGTGGTGGCACCACTGCTCGATCCATCCTCGACGTCCGTGCCGGTGTCTCCCTCGGTGTCCTCAAATGATGCTGTGGGCAAGGTGAAGAGACAGTAAAAAATCAGTCACCTGTATACATCTCACACATGAGTCCAAACAAAATAGGCAACACTGCATATCAGGAAAGGCATCATGAGTAACATCTAGGATACTCCCCACATATGTAAGCCCTGCACTCCCCAGTTGGTTGACCCACCATGCCACTTGGATAAAAATAAAATTAGGACACAACAACAAATAACTGGAAATCACAAGATCATGAGAAGCTAGTGTCTGGGATCAGTTGAGCACAGCGAGACTATGAAGGCATGCCACCTCTTGTTCACTGTGAAACAAACAGTATTGTCGCAACGAAGGCCAAATACCACATGCCAATGCAGAAGGTGTCCCCACACTCAGAGACCTGTGAGTAGTTTTGACACCCCAAAGCAATACATTGTGACTCCTGGAGATTCACAACCCTTTACATAATGGACATGTCTAGCATGTGTGAATGTGGCACTCTGTGAACACAACACACATGTATCTGTATAGCAGAAGTCACACAAGAAGGTGCACACCAAACTACATGTACACTGTCATTGTCTAAGCTGCCAGACTCATTCAAATCAGCCACTGTTAGGCAGAAATGGCGTATCAGTAAGTACATATACATGGCACCAGGGTGGTCTGGATGACTTGACACTCGTAAGTTGGTATCAGCAACAACCAAGGACTAACCTAATTGCTAGCACACTGTGGGAAGATGTATATGTATGAACTCCAAACAAGTTTTGTTCAAACTGTGCCTTACTTTAAATTTGTGCCAGCGTGTCCCTGGAAAGTGTAAAGGTGGTGTCTTGTGCACTTCCTTGGGAGACATCTGGCATGCAGGCACATCATTGTCCTTCACAACAAAACAACAAGGTCACGCATATGAAACATTGATTGATTGATTGATTGATGTACTTATAGAGCGCAGCTATCACCCTACGGGCATCTTGGCGCTTGCATTGGGAACCCGTCCTGGTTTTTCCCTGTAAGATAACCCGTACTGGGCATCCCCAAGGTGAAAGCCAGGCATCCCGCCGCGGGGGGCCGTTGTGGAGATTAAGCAGGCTTGTTGCCCAGAGCTGCATAGTGTGAACTCGTGCTTAGAGTGGGCACCGAAGCGAGAATTATCGAGTCCGTGGACAATTGGGCTCTGGACCCTGCCGCGTCGGGAATCGAACCCAGGTCCCGGGTCTGATCTCTGCTTCAGGGTATGCCTCCTCTAACCAGTGAGCTACACTTCTCCACACATTGAGACATGTTGACAGGTGTAGTGAGTGCCAATGGACATTTTCTCTGAGTAAAAACTTGAATCATGTCATTTGTCACATGGCTATCCGTCACCTGATCACACAGTTGGCTACACATATGACCTACTGACTGTCATCTGGAGTGGCACACATGTCCACACCCAGGACAATGCATAAGCTAATGGGCCTGCAATTGTTTAGCAAAAAAGCCTAGCTGTACTGTGGGTTCCCCCTCATGGCAAGCCAGAATGTACCCACAGATGTCAGCACACAAAGTCACAACTGTGTAGCATCTGAAACACACACAGGTGGCAAAAATGTACAACCAGGATACATGATTGTCACAAACTGACACTGGCAATGACGCACAAACATTAAGCACTGGCCAACATCACGGGGGCACTACACGATGAATGTCTGTACTACGACTCATCACACACAAGTCAGAACTGGCAATGAAACATCAGGCTTGAACATGTATGCCCCTCCCGCACACACCCACCCATACCTGAGTCAATGTGACTGATACCGATCAAGAAGTGACCCCTCTTGTTCAGAGTTACAATAACTGTGCTTGAAAACTAGCTTCATTAACACAACATCACCTTGTAGGGCTGGCAAAGCATATTGGTCAGAAACAAACATCAACAGATTGTAGTAAATAGCCACACTGGCACGGCCCAGTGTGAGTATGCACAAGCAAACTGGTGTATCCCTGTCCAGTGGACAAATGTATCACACATGTGAAAAATACTACCTAGGCCAGGGAACAATGCCACAGAGGCAGAGCCATGATGTACCCACAGTGAATGTGCACAGTGTTGGATGACACACATGAGTAGGAGGGCAGGCTGTGTCAGGGGACTGTAGTGTGCACACTGCTCCATGGTCCTGGAATGAGCTGACTGTCACAGGAGAAACCGTCCCGGCACTAAGCATATGTCCCACTCATGCACATCATGTCTAAGGCCACAACATTGGTAATGCATGCTGCAAGTCTGTTCATTTGAACCCTCACACTCCTATGTTGACACTCAGCATCAGTGCCAACAATTAAGCACCCCAAAATGACCGAACAGGACAGGGCACAGGCAGACCACCCCCACACATGATGCTGAAAGCAGTGTGTACCTTGATAAACTGGCAGCCTAGATGACCATGTGCAATAGTGAGGGCACACAGACCAGGTAACACATGTCAAGGAGGGGAAGGGAGGAAGAACAGCACAGGTTGACTTTGGGGAACTGGATATGCACTGCACATATATAGCCTGGCAGTATATCCAGGCGACTGAGCAGATCAAAAAGCTGCTCGACACACAACAAACACACATGTACCTACCCCCTTCCTGCTGCTGTAACTCCCGTATCGCCTATCCAGGTCAGGGAAGACCACCACCAGGACACGCCGCATCTGGTGGGTCAGGTGCCGGCGCCCGCCATGCTTGTGAGGAGGTGAGTCTTTCAGCATGACCCGGGCGATCCTCCGGGTCCAGCACCGGATGTCCTGCCCTCTCTTCCTCACTTGTGGCAGGCACCCTCCACCGATTGCACGGCCTTGACGGCATCCTTCCAGATCTTCCCCTTGTGGTAGGGGCATACCTGTGTGTATGACAAAGTGGGACAACATCACTACACCTGCACCATGTCACAGAGACACACATTTGAACATCTTTGATCTGTTGAACAGGGCATAGTATGCTGGCAAGTAATAGCACCTTAGTCATAGGGACCTTTTCCACTGTGGGCGCACCAATGCACAACATGGCATAGTAAGTGCACAGGTGGCATGAGGGGTGCAAAACAATCCCTGATCATGGCACACACTGTGCATCCCAAGCAACACAAGGCTGATGGACAGCACCGAAAATCAGTCACATGCCCAAGGCCACTGACAAAACCTCAGCAGAGTACACAGACACATACTGGCACACATTAATCACCTGCCATTGCCAACTGCGGATGCACACCTCACTCTGCACATGTGCCACTTGCCAGGGGGGGGTCACAGGTGTGGGGCTAGCTCAGCAAGTCAGACACACAGCACGGCTTACTTCACACATCAGATGGATTGAGCAGTTGCCTCCTCCATGCAGCTGTGGTGCAACACTCCACATGGACACTCACCCACATGACAAGAAACATTGACACACATCAATGTCCAGGGGGCGTACACATCATGTGGACACTCTCACCACTCTCACCACAGCTCCACTCAACTCGCACACACATCTGTGGGTGCAGTCACCTGTCACACCGGGGAGACCACTGAATCACCGCAGAACAATAGAACAAGAATGCCCAAGAGGATTAGGCTGGCGGAATGTGCCATGCAGTGAATGTCACAGTAAGCACAATGCAAGTGAGGAGTGCACACATGAACAACATCAAGCCCTGCATGAGAGACATAAGCCCCCCCCTCCCTGGGACCCACTCCAACCAACATTGCATGTCTGTCACACCTGGCCACAATGCCAGAAGTGACAGACACAAAAAAGGTGCACAGGCAAAGGTAGTGGAGTCAGCACTCACCTGCTCCCCTGGTCGACCATACAGCATGGGGTACTGTGGGAGGATCACATCCAGCAGGGCCTGGTTCTCCTCCTGGGTGAAAGACTGGGCCCTCTCCACAGTCCTTGACATGGTGCCAGAGGGAGACAATACAGCAGCAGTGGTATCGACTGACATGTTGTGCAGGCAAGTGCCCTCTCATGGGTTCTGCCTGCCTTATATCTGCCTTGCTGGCCTATTTCATTTACAGGAGGACAGAGTGATGGGTCAGACTCATTTTCATCCTACGTTTCCTCCAATCCCTTTAAACAGACACCAGTGACAGCCTTTGCATCTTTCGATTTTGCAGCATGAGGTCAAGTCAACAACCACTTTGCAACATTGTTAAATGTGGCCAACTGATTTTTCCAGACCACATGATGTTCAATTTTGAATGTTAAACTCGGTATCCATGACAATCTGCATGCATTTAGGCCCTAATACTTGTCCCTCATGTGTCTCCATTGTAATTCTTAACTCCCCACACAAGTACGGCGCGTTTCAGACGTACCCCTGGGGCACCATCACTACAGTGATAAGGGCCGTACTCACGCGTGTATGGCCCGTACATGCGTGAGTACGGCCCGTATCACTAGGACCTACGGTACCCCCAACTATAGTGATACGGGCCGCACTCACGCGTGTAAGGCCCATACACGCGTGAGTACAGCCCGTATCACTAGGACCAACGGTACCCCCAACTATAGTGATACGGGCCGTACTCACGCGTGTACGGGCCGTACACACGTGAGTACGGCCCGTATCACTAGGACCTACAGTACCCCCAACTATAGTGATACGGGCCGTACTCACACGTGTACGGCCCGTACATGCGTGAGTACGGCCCGTTTCACTAGGACCTACGGTAACCCTAACTATAGTGATACGGGCCGTACTCCCACGTGTACGGGCCATACACGCGTGAGTATGGCCCGTATCACTAGGACCTATGGTAACCCCAACTATAGTGATACGGGCCGTACTCACGCGTGTACGGCTCGTACACGCGTGAGTACGGCCCGTATCACTAGGACCTAGGTACCCCCAACTATAGTGATACGGGCCGTACTCACGCTTGTACGGGCCGTACATGCGTGAGTACGGCCCGTATCACTATAGTTGGGGGTACCGTAGGTCCTAGTGATAGGCACTTACTCACGCGTGTATGGCCCGTACACGCGTGAGTATGGCCCGTATCACTATAGTTGGGGGTATCGTAGGTCCTAGTGATAGGCACGTACTCACGCGTGTACGGGTCGTACACACATGAGTACGGCCCGTATCACTATAGTTAGGGGTACCGTAGGTCCTAGTGATAGGCACGTACTCACGCGTGTACGGGCCGTACACGTGTGAGTACGGCCCCGTATCACTATAGTTGGGGGTACCGTAGGTCCTAGTGATAGGCACGTACTCACGCGTGTACATGCCCGTACACGCGTGAGTACGGCCCGTATCACTATAGTTGGGGTACCGTAGGTCCTAGTGATAGGCACGTACTCACGCGTGTACGGCCCGTACACGTGTGAGTACGGGCCCTACACACGCCCTCAGAGCGTGTGGACTGCCTTTCACAGCTTACACTAGTGATAGGAGGCGCACACATAAGGAATGGAGGCGTCAGGCTCGCACAAGGCTGTACATCAAGTCATTGTCAGTGCAGTCCTTCATGTGCAGGGCCTAGGTGTGTCAGGCAGTGATGTGGCACATGTCTCCTCATGTTGTGGCACAATAGATGTGTGATGAGCTGTTTACACATGTCATGTGTGATGGGGCACTACGTGGCACACTTCCCATTCACACTTTGCACATGTGTGCATGTAGGACACACGTGTCAAGCACTGCATCACTGGTATGGCACAGTCAGCAACACCCGCAATTGTCCCCTGAAGCCAGGTACACGGATAATTACATCTGACATGTGACTCCCAGCGTGCCACGATGTGACTATTTCAAGTGTGTGTCATGTGTTCCCATGAGCTTTCTGTTGGTGTTCTGTCAACTCCATCTGCTGTTGCAGCATCCAACATGTGTCTGTGTGCATATGTGCATGACACACATATACGCACACCCTGCCACATGTGGACTCACATGTTACATGTGTCATGATGGTTCGAAGCTGACTCCCTGACATGAGGCAATATCTGCATTCTCTCAATGTCTGTGTCATCAGTTTTTGACATGTACCCCTTCATGGTAATGTGTGTTATCTGTCCTTTTCAAGATTACATGTGACCTGTGCGTCTAGACTCCCGCCAGCTGTCTGTATGAGATGACATCCTTCAAATGCTGATATGTGGATGTCTGTCACTCCTGTAATGCGTCTGGCTTTTCACTTACACTGGCCCACAGCTAGTTTAATGGCATGTCGTGTTGACCTTGAGCACCCACGTGTGTAGCTGACTCTTGGTAGGAGTATCACCTGGCTGCCATACGTGGCCTGGATGCATTGCACAGAACAGACTCTATATGTAACATATGTGTATTAGCTGTTCATTGACATTGGTGTAGTGTTGTACTCAATCTTCGTTATTCCTTCCAAATTTCTGCAGGGCACCGCCTCTCCCCCGACCAATGCCAGACTTGACTGCCATGAGGGAACGTGACTGTATACGCCGCTACCGCTTCTCCCAACCGTTGATTGACAACTTGACCGCAAGGCTGGCACCACACCTCCAACCGCTACACAGGTATCCTACTGCACTGACACCCAAGATGAAGGTGATGGCAACCCTACATTTCTTTGCCACGGGTACGTTTCAATTGACCATAGCTGATGTAGGTGGCATGTCCCAGACCATGTTCAGCCGTGTCCTGCATGATGTGTTAGAGGCCATGTTGTTACACCTGGATGAATTTATACATTTTCCAACTCGTGAGCAGTTGACAGGTGTCAAGGGTGAGTTCTATGCCCTGGGAGGGATGCCCCATGTCATTGGGGCCATTGATGGGACACATGTGGCTTTGGTACCACCACAGGCACAGGAGGTAGCCTTTCGTAACCGCAAACATTACCACTTCATCAATGCCCTTGTGGTATGTCTTGCTACCATGCTGATATCCCATGTCTGTGCCCGTTTTCCAGGATCAGCACACGATGCCTACATCATGAGGCGTAGCAGGGTGCCTGAAATGATGCTGCAGCTGCGCAACAAACGTGCATGTCTTGTTGGTGGGTATACTCTGTTAGTACAGTATTTTGCGGTATCTCAATATCTTACTGCTTCTCCTGACCCACTTCTGCCCATGATGTTTCCATGTAGGGGACACTGGCTATCCCAACATGCCATGGCTGATGACGCCTCTCCGCAACCCCAGAACTGCCGCAGAACACCGGTACAACGACACCCATGGGCAGACGAGGCGCGTGATTGAGAGGAAGTTTGGCCTCCTGAAGAGCAGATTCCGGTGCCTACACAAGACCGGCAACGCCCTCCCATATGCCCCGGTGAAGGTCTGCAAAATATTCCTTGTGTGCTGCATGCTGCACAACATGGCAGTGGAGAAGGCTGTGCCACTCATCCTGGATCCCGATGAGCAAGATCATCCACCTGTGGAGGATGAAGGGCTTGGGCACGGGGCGAGTGAGGATGAGGAGGAGGATGAGGATGAGGAGATCCGGAGTCAGCTTATCCGCAACTTCTTCTCATGATGGTGAGTCCCTGTGTCTGAGTGTGCATGCTTAGAGCCTTGTGTGGCATGTGTTGCAATGTGTGTGTCGAGCTGACTGTGTGCTGAGTGACTTGGAGATGTGTTCTGATGTGTCATTCAAGTGATGATGTCACTCCACACATTTTTGCGGGAACACAAAATTCATTAATATCATGGTGACGACATCATTCCTGTAGAGTACATGTACATGTCTGCGGATTACTAGCTCTTCGCTGACTTGTTGTGTGTCTGTCCTCCCTAGGTTCCTGCGGCTGTCGTCTGCTCATGTCATCATTGCCGTCCTGCTATTCCTCATGAGTATTGCAACGTGTGCTGGATCAGAGTTACATGCACAGACATGGTGAACAGTCATTTGGGGTGAGGAGTGCAGCAAGGCGTTTTGTGGGTGGTACGTGTTTGTGATTTGTGGGGACTGCTCCTGTGCATGTTGTGTTACCATGCATACATGTCGACTCACCATGGGCCACATGACGTGTTGCATGGCTCCCATGAATTGATAGTCACCCTTCCTGACAGTCATCTGTCATGGATTGTGGATTCTGATGAAGGCATCAATGTGTGTATAACGTCACTCAGGAACATATGGGATGCTAATGGTGGACATGGTGTGGGACATCCCCATGACAGCCTCAATGGGGAATTGCAGACTCTCCGTGTGCAGCAAGGGGTGTTAGGCTCAACGCCTTCACTTGTGTGCCAGCTCAGTAGGATTTACCATATCTGTGTGTTGAAGGGGGTGTGTCCAGTGTAGCTCACACATGTTCAGCCAAATGACCTGTGACTCTGTTCCAATGGTTGCATTTCCATGAGTGTGAGGCTGAGTAATAAAGGTGTTCGTCACACTCCAAGGTGCAAGTCTCTTGCCACTTAGCATGCGGCATATCTGCCATACTTGTTGTAGATAATGCATAGGAGTCCATGTGTAGTTTAGCAACATGCATGCAGTTGCTCATGGATTAGGCTCCCGATTGGGCATGTAGTACATGGTCGTGTATGTTTTTATGCTAGGTCGACCACACGATGGGCCATCAACAGCTGCTGAGGGTGTGTCTCCTGTGCGCAGGTCGGCCTTCAGTTTACTGATCCGGTGTAATGGCTCTTTGGTGATTGTGCATGCATTGTCGCTGGGTGTGCCATGTGACACTGGACACTCCTTACTTTACACACGCGCCTGTTGCAGTTGTTCTTCTGACATCCTAGTCTTTGTGCGCAAAATGTGGCATATTGGAGGGAGATGGTGCCTGCTGCTGCGGGCCCTGCACAAGCACCCAGTGGCCACACACACAAGATGGTGTGCATCATGTTTGGCTCGCTCACATATGCCATGCTAGTCCACAGCATCTGTACCTCTTGCTGCAACGCCCTCTGCATTATGCACTTGATCCACAGATAGATCCACTCCAAGTAAAGACAGACCATCCCCCAGGTCCATGGCAACATCCATGTCAAATACTGCCCTGCCCTCTACAGAGCAAGTACATCCAAACTCCCAGGAAACTGGTCCACTTCCAGGGGGCATCTGCACACCTCAGCTTCAACACCCTGCGCCCCAGCCACCTCACCGTCCAGCATAGATAGCTGCAATGGATCACTGTCTGCTGCAGGATGACCTTCACACTCTCCACCCACACTCAGGAGGCAGTCCACAAACCCGACCCCACACCAACCTTGTACGTCTGTCATCCTAGATCCCGTTGGGCCATCTCCGTGTATCCAACCTTGCCCTGGCCACCGTTCTTCACATCCACCGTACTCCAGCATACAGGACATTGTCCTCCCACCTGGCCACACATACCTGGGACTCCCTCCCCGTGTACCTCCACATGAGCCATGACCTCTACGCCTTGATGATAATCTCCAAAATAGGTCTCTCCGCACAGTTTAGCAAGCACCCCCTCAGCAGCCAGAGGCCATCACAGGTGAATGTTGTGCTCCATGCCTACATTGTATGATACCTTGGGACTCATGCGTGTCCTGTACCAGACTCTGATCTCAGGGTATGGATGGCTGGAGTTAGTTCAACACTCAGGCATAGTTAGACATTTCCATACACATATGTCGTTGAATAATGCCAAATGACAGCAACAACTCATATGCAGAAAAATAAGATTTTATTTTTGGTGGGGTGAGTCTTTTGGTAGATGTGCTAAGGTGCACTACCGGGGGAATAGAATACAAAGTTCACAGGGGGAGATGCCATCCTTGTCAGTTGGAGTCATCAGAGTCCAGACCACAGTGTTGGTCATCATTGGTCAGACTGTGACCAGCAAGTCCATGTGGCAGAGAATGTCATTGGGTGAGGTGCTGCTGTTGCGCCAGAGGGCCAGGTGCCAGGCTAGGTGAATTGGGAGATGGGGATGGTCTGCTGACTCTCACGGTCTTTTACGTGGACGACCCACCTTCCTCCGGGGACCCTCAGATGCAGGCCTTAACGATGTTAGGGACGCTCCGTCAGACGAATCCTCCTCCTCCTCGTCCCTCCCTGTGTCTGGTGCTGGTCTACGCCTGGTGGTACAGGGAGGGTTTGCCAGGCTTTGGGCGATCTGACGAAGTGATTGGCTCACGTCCCTGTGCACCGCCAGGAGCTCAGCCAGTCTTGCCTCCATCCGTCCTTGGTGTTGTTGATGACTGGCATGATGCTCGACCTGCAGGTTCTTAATCTAATCGAGGGTCCCCTGCATCCAGGAAAGCCTGGACACGACCTGGTCGATGCCTCTGGTGTCACGCCGGTATGAGTCCAGGATGTTGCGTATGTGTAACATACCGGTGTCCTGAGCTGGCTGGTCAGGTTCGCGCCTCCGCCTGCCTCCACTCCCACCACACCTGCCCACTTGAGCCTGGCCTGCCCTTGTGGGCACATCGGGTCTACGGGACTCCTGAGGGATGGCATTTGCAGGGTTGCCTGCCTCCTCCTGGGTGCCCGGAGAACCTTGTCCCTCCTGGTCAGACTGGCTCTGTTGTTCTGTGCGAGCAGGGCTCCTGGGTGTGTCCTGGGTTGTGGCAGGAATGGGGGTGGTGGTTGGCACAGATGTACCTGACGCAGGTGCTGCAGGTGGTTGGGCACCAGAGGGTCCAGGTTGGTCGGGGTCATCCACGGAGTGGTGAGAGTCGTCGCTGCAGGTGGGATCGTCTTCACGCGGAGCCTGGGACAGTGATTATTCCCCCCCAGTGTTAGGGGGAGATCGACGACGTTGCCCTGTGTGTGAGAGAGAGACAATGTCAAAGGTGTTTCCTGCCACATCTATGTTTCATACATATTCAAGTTGACACAGTTCCTCAAGGTAGTTGGTTGTCCCTAGCATTCCTCTCAATGTCCACTTGCGTATGGGTATGTTGCGGGGGCCAGATTGGGATGTTCTCCTGAGTGTTTGACCTGTAGATTGTTGGCTCTGATGCTTATTTGGCTCTGGATTGGTGTAGTTGTGTCACATGTCCATTGTGGGAGTGTGTAAATCCGTTGCCTGCCCCGGGGGTGTGTGCTTGTGTTAGGGGGGGTGTGACCGGGCGTGCTGTTGTGTGTAGTGTGAGTTGTCATTGGGTCTCCCAGGTGATGTGTCTGTCCCCTCATGGTGCATGCTGGCATGACAGTGAGTGTGAGTTCCTGTGCTAGATACCTGTGCTTGTGGAGTTGGAGTTTGAGTGTACAGTGGTCCCAGGAGGGCCTTGTGCTGCATACAGCCGGGCCCAGTGTCAGCTACCTTGTCAGTAGTTTGCCACTCCCTGTGCATTGTGCATGGGTATGTACATATGCCATATGGGATGAGGGCATTGTTGTCTGCGTCTCATTTCCACAATGTGTTGTGTGGGGCCCACCCTCCCAGCCTCCCGGACATCCAGTCTTGTGTTTGTGATTGTTGTAGCCTTGGACATGGCCTTGCCTTGATTTGTGAAGGGTGCATGGAGACGTTAGTGGCATGAGCATGGTTTGTGAGTGTGGTTGTGTGCGGTGAGTGCTTGGGGGGAGTTGCGTGCATTTGGTGTATATGTGGTGTGGACCCCATTGCCCCATCTTACTTAAGTTGTTTGTGTACTCACCAGGCTCTGCGACTCCTTCAACTCCGTGTACTCCCACCGGCGGTAGCAGGGCCATCACCTTCTCCTCCCAGGGATGGTAGTGTACGGGTCTGCGGGGCGACCCGCCTCCAGTGATGTTAGTCTGGGCATATTCTTCATTCATTTTCCTCTTGACCGCCCGGTGCAGATCGTACCACCTGGCTTGGCATTCATGCCTGGTCCTTCGGACGGGCGCAACAGCATTCACCTTATCGACAATCCTCTGCCACATGGCAGAATTTTCAGCTATGCTGGTCTGTCTGACCAATGTTCCAATTAGCTGTGGCCCGACTCTGATGACTTCGTTGACAAGGAGGTCCAGCTCCGCCGTAGTGAACTTTGGATTCTTGTCTGTGGGCATGGTGTGGGGTGTGGGTGTGGGTGTGGGTGTGGATGGTTGTGTGTGTGTGGGTGTGTATGTGTGTGTGTGTGTGTGTGAATGTGAAGAGGGGGATGTTTGTGGTGGAGGTTGTGTGAAGGTGTGTGAGTGAAGGTGTAGTGGAGGTATGAGTGATGTGGAGTTGTTTCTCAGTGGAGGTGTTTCTCAGTGGGGTCTGGCAGCAGTGGGTCTGTTGCAAAGGCTCATGGGTTGTGTGTGTGAGCCCTTTTTATTGGTCAATTTTTGGGTGTGGCTGTGTTTGAATTTTGGTGGGTGTGTTATAAGAGGTGGGTGTGATTTGGGGCCTCTGTTTGCCTGTTTGGATGTGCCAGGTCAGTCATTGAGATGTATTTTGTCGTGTGGATGTGTTTGGTGGTGTTGTGCGAGTCCAATTGACCCTCTTGGCTGTTTTACAGTGTCCTGGTTCTGTATGAGTCATTTTCGCGTAGGTGCGATCCGTACATACGCGATGCTGGGTGTGGGTGCTGGGGTACGGTGTTGGAGTGCGGCGCGTACATGCGGTGGGGGTACGGTGCGTACACGGGCGGCCCTGGGGTACGGCGTGTACATGCGGAGGTACTGCGCGTACAGGGGGGGACGGCGCGAACATGGGGGGGCGGTGCGTACATGCGGAGGGAGGCAGGGGTTACGGTGCGTAAATGCGGTGCTGGGGTAGGTATGTACATGCAGTGGTGGGCAGGGGGTACGGTGCATACATGCGGTGAGGGGGCAGGGGGTTCGGTGCGTACATGCGGTGCTGGTGTACGGTCCGTACATGCGGTGCTGGGGTACGGTGCGTACATGCGTCGCTGGGGTATGGTGCGTACATGCGGTGAGGGGCAGGGGGTACGGTGCGTACATGCGGTGGGGGGCAGTGGGTACGGTGCGTACATGCGGTGGGGGAGGCAGGGGGTAAGGTGCATACAGGCGGTGCTCGGGTACGGTGCGTACATGCGGTGGGGGGCAGGTGGTACGGTGCGTACATGAGGTGGGGGTACGGTGCGTACACGTGCGGCCCTGGGGTACGGCGCGTACATGCGGAGATACGGCGCGTACATGCGGGGGTGATGCGCGTACATGGGGGGGACGGCGCGTACAGTTGCGGGGCTGGGGTACAGTGCGGACAGGGTGGTGTACGGTGCTGACAGAATTGGGGGTGGGGGGACTGTACGGCTCATACACCGGCATAGGTTTAGCTGTGTACATGTGTGCTACTGCATTAGCTCGGTACGGGCCTTTTTCCGTGCAATTGTGTATTCGGACGGATGGTCGGGATCGTACTAGCGCGCTCGGACTTGTGTTTTACGATTTGCACGTACAAATGTCCGGCTCACTCTCGTACACTTTTCCCGACGATATTCGGACGTAAGTAATTTCCGGCGCACTCTCGTAGACTTTTCCCGACGCTATTCGTAGATATTTTTCACGTACGGATCGTACTTGGCCGTTTGTACGGTACCTGTACGACTCGTACATAAAAAAATACGGATAAGAGTCGTACGGTACGGAATCGGCACCAGAATGTTAAAATATAGTTAGCTAAAATATCGAATTTTTTAAATGTATTAAAAATAATATAAAAGTAAATAAATATTAAAAACTATTAAATAAAACATACACAATATAATATAAAAAAGCTTAAAATGAAAAAAAAATAAAAGTAATGTAAAAAAATTTGAGATTTTGTTGGATAGTGAGAGCGTAAAAATTACTATTCCCACTCCAGTGATGCAACAGTAGGGAAAGCGTTGGATAGCGGGAAGGCAAAAATTACTATTCCCACTCCAGTGAGTGCAACAGTAGGGAAAGCGTTGGATAGCGTAGGGGTAAAAATTTCTATTCCCACTCCAGTGAGTAAAACAGTAGGGAAAACGTTGGATAGCGTAGGGGTAAAAATTACTATTCCCACTCCAAAGAGTGCAACAGTAGGGAAAGCATTGGATAGTGGGAGAGTAAAAATTACTATTCGCACTCCAGAGAGTGCAACAGTAGGGAAAGCATTGGATAGCGGGAACGGAAAAATTACTATTCCCACTCCAGTGACTCCAACAGTAGGGAAAGCATTGGATAGCGTAGGGGTAAAAATTACTATTCCCACTCCAGAGAGTGCAACAGTACGGAAAGCATTGGATAGTGGAAAGAGAAAAATTACTATTCCCACTCCAATGAGTGCAATAGTAGGGAAAGTGTAGGGATAAAAAATTACTATTTCCACTCCAGTGAGTGCAACAGTAGGGAAAACGTTGGATAGCGTAGGGGTAAAAATTACTATTCCCACTCCAAAGAGTGCAACAGTAGGGAAAGCGCTGGATAGCGGGAGCGTAAACACTACTATTCCCACTCCAGAGAGTGCAACAGTAGGGAAAGCGTTGGATAGCGGGAAGGGAAAAATTACTATTCCCACTCCAGTGAGTGCAACAGTAGGGAAAGCATTGGATAGCGTAAGGGTAAAAATTACTATTCCCACTCCAGTGAATGCAACAGTAGGGAAAACGTTGGATAGTGTAGGGGTAAAAATTACTATTCCCACTCCAAAGAGTGTAAAAGTAGGGAAAGCGTTGGATAGCGGTAGGGTAAAAATTACTATTCCCACTCCAGTGAGTGCAAGAGTAGGGAAAGCGTTGTATAGCGGGAGGGTAAAAATTACTATTCCCACTCCAGTGAGTGCAACAGTAGGGAAAGCATTGGATAGCGGGAGGGTAAAAGTTACTATTCCCACTCCAGAGAGTGCAACAGTAGGGAAAGCATTGGATAGCGGGAAGGTAAAAATTACTATTCTCACTCCAGTGAGTGCAACAGTAGGGAAAGCATTGGATAGCGGGAAGGTAAAAATTACTATTCTCACTCCAGTGAGTGCAACAGTAGGGAAAGAGTTGGATAGCGGGAGGGTAAAAATTACTATTCCCACTCCAGTGAGTGCAACAGTAGGGAAAACGTTGGATAGTGTAGGGGTAAAAATTACTATTCCCACTCCAAAGAGTGTAACAGTAGGGAAAGCGTTGGATAGCGGGAGGGTAGAAATTACTATCCCCACTCCAGTGAGTGCAACAGTAGGGAAAGCGTTGGATAGCAGGAGGGTAAAAATTACTATTCCCACTCCAGTGAGTGCAACAGTAGGGAAAGCATTGGATAGCGGAAAGGTAAAAATTACTATTCTCACTCCAGTGAGTGCAACAGTAGGGAAAGTAATGATTTAATATTAAAATAAGATTACAATAATTATAAATACCAATAAAAAGTTAATTAAAAAGAATTATCAATTAATAAAAAATAATTCCCATTGAAAAAAATTAATTACCAATTAATAATTAATTATCAATACATATAAATAAAAATGTATATTTACTTTATTGCAATTAATTTACTTCCCACCCAATTCCCCTATAAACCCACAAGCCACTCCCAATAATAAAAAATACAATTTACATTATTATCAATTAATCAATTAATGAAAATTATTTAGCAATTAATAAAAACTTAATTACCAATTAATACAAATTAATTACTAATTAATAATTAATAATCAATTAATTATCAATACACATAAATAAAAAAAAAGATATTTACTTTATTACAATTAATTTACTTCCCACCCAATTTCCCTATAAACCTACAACCCACTCCCAATAATAAAAAATACAATTAACATTATTATCAATTAATCAATTAATAAAAATCATTTAGCAATTAATAAAAATTAATTAGCAATTCATACAAATTAATTACCAATTAATACAAATTAATGACCAATTAATAATTAATTATCAATCAATTAAATATCAAAACATGTAAATATAATTAATATTTAATTTACCATAATTAAATTACTTCCCACCCTATTCCCCTATAAACCCACAACCCGCAACGGAATTAAATGATGCAAAAATTAAATTACAGAACATTCATTAGTTTAAAAAAATTAAACATACATTACAAAAATAATACATAATTTTAACACATATACTACCATACATAACATTAAAAAAAATCGATAATATGGAAATCTATATTTTTAAATTCTATATTATGGAAATCTATATTTTTAAATTCTATATTACGGAAATCGATATTTCATTCCCCACTTTCGATATTCTGACCTATCTATATTTTGATAATTCGATATTCTGTCCTATCTATATTTTAGAGTCGATATTCTGTCCTGTCTATATTTTGGATTCTATATTTTGGTCGTTCACCGGAGGGGGTTGTACCATCCTCCCCTGCTCTTCAGCCCTGTCCTGCCCCCTCATGCAAGCTGCCGCAGCAAGAGGACAAAACAAAAGGATAATAACATTAGTTGTTTTCATTTCATTTTTTCCTTTCTTTTGCTGCATGAAGGCAGTGGGGCGATGCTCCTCTGCCTTAGCTGAGGAGCCGCCACTGGTTCTGTGCCCAAAGGAAGCTTTCACTTGTGCCTTTTATGAATGAGGAACCATCACTGAAACTGTTATCTGTGATATGGGAGTTCTCTATGAGGGAATGTGTGCACTGCTGCCTCTTCAATATTTGTTCTGCATAGCGGGCCATTTACATAGATCTGTACATACTGTACTTGTTCCATGTCAGAGGTAAGCTTGCACATGTGCCTTTTCTGGATGATGAAACATTACACCACAGCAGTGGTTCTTGACCTGTGGACCGGGCACCCCTAGGGGTCTATGGAACCTACTCTGGGGTTCTGTGACTGCTTACATTATGACATAATATTAACAGATCAATAAAGAGTAACCGAAAAAGCTAAATTACATTTTTTTAAACATTCGGTAAATGTGAAGGAATTTGAAATTGGAGGCTAAAGATGAAGTTAGTATCCTCAGTTTGAATCTTAGGGGCAGTGTAAGGGCATCATGCAGACTATGTTATGGATGATGAGCGCTCTTTTTTGAATTTAGAAAAGCTCTGGCCATTCCATTAAAATTTAGATTTTTTTTTAACCTGTTTGTCAATTAAATAAAATATTTCATCGTTTGTGTACATATATGAATAATGCTTGTTTCTGAATTTTTTGTGTATTGTTTTGCGATTCATTTCATCGAACATGCTTAGGCCAGGGTCTCCGGCTTCCAGTAAAGACTCATCGGGGGTCCCTGGATTTCAATAATGACCCACTTAAGGTCCCCAGGTTCCTGTAATGATTAAGTAGGGGTCCACAGAAGTCAAAAGGTTAAGAACCACTGCAGTACAAATATCTGTGCTTCAGGAGTTCTCTATAAGGGAACGTTTGCATAGTTGGTGGTTTCTGCTTAGAGGAACGTTTCCATGTGCCTCTACATGCTGTAGCTGTTCGGTACCCATGGAAAACTTA
The DNA here is from genome assembly GCF_964204655.1 of Triturus cristatus. Taxonomy (NCBI): domain Eukaryota; kingdom Metazoa; phylum Chordata; class Amphibia; order Caudata; family Salamandridae; genus Triturus; species Triturus cristatus. The sequence goes on along the minus strand of NC_140583.1, from coordinate 326,328,206 downwards.
CACTTGAGCCTTTTTTGAATGAGGAAACATTGCACTGAAGGAGTTATCTGTTATACAGGAGTTCTCTGTGAGGAAATGTGTGCACTGCTGTGTGTTCAATACTTGTTCTGCTTAGCAGGACGTCCTTCCAGATCTGTGCATGTTATACTTGTTCTGTGTCAGAGGGAATCTGCACTTGTGTAATGTTCCCTCAGTCAGAAAAAAGCACAACAGTTATCTGTGCTGTAGGAGTTCTCTATAAGGAATGTGTGCACTGCTGCTTGTTCAATAGTCGGTCTGCATAGAGGGACGTTTCCACAGATCTGGACATGCTGTACCTGTTACGTGTCTGAGAGAAGCTTGCCTTTGTGCCTTTTGTGGATGAAGAATCATTACACTGTACTTATCTGTGATAAAGGAGTTCTCTATGTGGGAATATGTGCAAAGCTGCTGGTTCAGGATCACTTGTTTTGTTATGTTTATTTGTAAACTGCACTATCACTTGCGAGGGTATCCTGGTGTTGAGCAGGTGTGTGTGCCTAGCCCTGCATATGGTAGGTTGATTAATTGAAAAGTTAGGTCTTCAGCTTCCTTCAGAATTCGAGAAGAGAGGATGAGGCACTGATATGAGTGAGAGGTCGTGCCACACTTGAGGAGGATGTTAGCGGGTGCTTACACATATCTGTGCATGGTTTACATGTACCTTTTCTATATCCGAGTGAAGCTTGCAGTCATGCTGCTTGGGTTGGAGCTGTTTTATGAGAAGACCTGCTGCTAACTGTGCTTTAGCTGTATGTATTAGACAGATGTTTCCCTTAGTGTCGTTGATATTAGACTTGTATGTGAAGAAATATTGCCTGAATGTATTATATGCAGTGTTTGTTATGTATTACAGAAGAGCAAGCACCGTTTGCATTTGTGCAGTGACTATTCTCGGTGTGAATAATGTTTACCCTTGTCCAATATTTGTTGTAAGGGCAGCCTACACCTCTGCTGCTGCCTGCGCGGTATATGGTGTGAGATACCATTTTACTGCTATTTGTGCTGTATCCCCTCTGCATGCTTTAGGGAAATGTGCAGTCGTTGTGGCTCTTTCATTTTTATTTGTGTTTGGTATTAGCTAAGGTGAGTCTTTTCAGAAGCCACGGAGTTAAGTGTCGTTCAGCGCATTTGATGCCCTTAATTACAATTATAGTAAATATGTGGCCGAGAACATTATTTACATATTTCTGGGCTCATGGTGGCTACAGGGACATGCTATGTCAGGACTCTTCATGTTACATCTGGCGATCACTAGGGTATCAAGCACATAGGAGTTAAATATAAATGGTTACACACTGGTAGTATTTTAACACTCTTAGTAGGCGCATCCACTGGCGAACATAATGGTTACAAGTTTGTTGCATTAACGTAGTTATTTCAGTGTTAACAGCTTTTTATCAGTGCAGGAGTTTATCGAGTTACATTCCATGAATTGATAATAACTGATCATGGTGGAGCATTGGATAGTAATTGAGGGGCAGTGAGCATGGAGGAGTTACTGGAAAAGAGGCATCTTTAGTGTATACCTGAAATCGGGTAGCATGGGTCAAGACAGGGTTCTGATCAAGGAGCTACAGAATCTAGTGGCTTTGATGGTGAAAGCCTTATAAATGTTTTTATTGATCAGTATTTGTGGATTTGTAGGAAGGCATGGTTCTGATTTGTGAATTTATGGTGGCTTTTTAGGGACCTGACATTTTCTGAGTGGTCTAATGGACTCATGAGGGATAGGGCTTGTGTGTGATGTAGACACTTTTGAATTAGTAAATGGTCAGCGAGGTAGCCAGAAGAGGAAGATTAATAATAGGGTGGTGCTGTCAAATTTATTTGCTCCCCTTTACCAGCTACGCTGCAGTGAAGAGGAGAGAAATTCATGAGGTGAAGAAGAAATCTAGTTGGCCAAAGGGAAGAGACATTGACTTCATGCATGTAAGAAAGTAAAAGAGCTTTCCATGTTGCATGGAAGTTGACATTGGAAAATGAGGGCATATTTCTGAGAGGCTTGCACTGGGGATGCGCCACAAATTGTGACGCATTGGCAGCGTAATCAGGAAGTCATATTTATAAAATTACGCAATAGCCAAAATCCATCTTTTTTTAAGGCTTGAGTGGGGCAAAAGCTGAGCAGAAACAGAAGCGCCATGCACAATTTAATATATGATATAACTGTAACAGAGTGATATTTATCAGTTTGCCGATGCATCACTTATCATTGGGGAGTGCAAAACAAAGAATGGAATTTGCCAGAATTGCTGCGCATCCGCAAACCAGGCGTAGGCAATGCGCAGTGGCTTAAAACGAGCAACCGTACAATACAATTTGGTCAGCTTTAGTACACCATGGAGGTCGTCATTCTGCAACTAGAAGTCGCTAGGAAACCACTACCACAACATAGGCAGCCAAGGAGGAAGAAGCATGTATTCCGGCAGCGCATATCTCTCATTGACCTTGGGGAGGATGACGTAATAAAATTCTACAGACTCAGGAGGGATTCCATCCTTCAATTGCTGCATAACATTGGGCCAAGTCTCCAGCCACCAACTGCCAGGCCAAATAAGATTCCCACAGATGCAAAACCTATGGTTGTGATCCACATGCTGTCATCCAGCATTTTCTATATTTCTCCTCTCTGTCTTGGATGCTATAGTCAAACTCACACCCCAGTACCTCCTCTTCCTCAAAACTCAACCACAACAGCAACTGGGCACCAAGCAAGGATTTTATGCCATTGCTGGATTTCCACATGTCCTTGGTGCAATTGATTGCACATGTGAAATTGGTACCCCCTGCTGCAACATCCCACCTCTTCAGAAACCAGAAGCACATATATTCAATCAAAGTCCAGGCCACAGTGGATCCTCAGTGGTGTATATCAGTGTGCCGGATTTATGATGATTTACCTGAAGTATCCTTGAAAATTGGTGATGGTCAGCCTATAAATGTATATCAGATGTCTATACAAATGCTAGAGAAACATTTCACACCTAAAGTGAGTGTTGTTTTTGAGAGGCACACATTTCTTTTCCCATATACAAGATGAAGATGTTATAACCTATGTTGCTACGCTATGTGGGCTAGCTGTGTCGTGCGAGTTTCAAAATCTATCTAAACTAAAAGTCTCATTCGTGATCAGATAGTATGTTGTACTAATAATAGAAAGGTGAAAGAAAGACTCTTGTCCATGGATCCTACATTAGAGGAATCAATACAAATTGCCAGAAGTATGGAAAACACAGAGGTATGGATGAAGCAAATTGACTTAAATAAGTCAGCTGTTAAAAGTTTTAATAAAGTATCATCTGTAGTTGATGTTAAAGAGGTTACGTTGAATTCAAAACCCCAAATTACACAACCAATAGAAAGCAAAGTGGTAGAAAAGAGAAACATAATATGTTACCGGTATGGTGCTCTGTGGGAATATTGCTTCAAGTCTTGCTTGTGCAGCAAGAAGCATGACATGTAGATTGTGTGGTAGGAGAGGTCCTTTAGCAAAAGTTTGTAGAACAAAAGGAAGGGTGCAAGACTCTCTGTAAAAGTAGTGCATGGAAGAAATCCAACATGAGATTATTTCTACTGTCGATGACTGTGTGTCTGTTAGTGAAAATGTGTGCTCTCTAGTTCAAGAACCTATATATGGAGATAGCAATGTACAAGGAGTAAAAAATGAAAGCTCTGAACCTTTAGAAAAACTTTATTGTACTGTTTCTCTAGGTACTGCACAAGTTTATGTGTTGGCAGATTCAAGGAGTCTTTTTACTTTGATTTCTAAAGAAACGTATGTGAAGGTCGTCCAAGAAAGGCTGATAGAGTTGTTGCCAACTGATGTGAAAGCGGTGGGGTTATGAAGGAAGGAAAATTAATATCATTGGTGTGACATGGATGAATATATTTTTTAAGGATAGTGGTGTTCATGGGAGAATTTATGTGACGGAAGAAGGGTCTAATCTCTTGGGATGGCGTCATCAACACAATTTAAACATTATTTTGAATCTCAATGCAGAGGAACCTGTGATGGCTATAGAATTTGGGAAATTGAATGTTATATCCAAACTAGATGATGCTACTAAGTGGAGTGAAGATTTATTTCAATCTTATCCTGATGTATTTACAGATAAACTAGGTATGCTTGAAGGTTTTACCCATGAAATAATTTTAAAGAAAAATGCTGTTCCAGTGGTCCATAAAGTGAGGACCATACCTTTCCTTATGAGGGAACCTCTTCAACATGAACTTACTAAGCTTTTGAAAGAAATATTATCAAACCTATTGAGTCATCAGAATGGCTTTCTCCCATCGTGATCGCTCCTAAACCTGATAATAAGATTCGTTTTTGCATTGACTTACGTGATTTGAATAAGAATATTTGGGTAGAACGCCAACCCTTACCCAATATTACTGAAATGTTGAGTGTGATGGGAGGAGGAAGTATATTTAGCATCCTTGACATGTCTGCAGCTTACCATCAAATAAATTTACACCCAGAATCTAGGCCGTTAACTTCTTTCGTAACTCCTCTTGGGGCATACCGTTATTGTCGGATGCCATTTGGTTAAGCCTGGCTTCTGCAGTTTTTCAGAGGGTTATGCATAAGATTTTTCATGGTATTGAAAATGTCTTGTGTTTTCAGGACGATGTACTAGTGGTGGGAAAGTCAGAAAGTGATCATGATGGTTTGCTGAGTGAAGTTTTAAAAAGAATGGAGAAGTATGATTTGACATTGAAGAGGGAGAAATGTCAATTATGTAAAAAGAAAGTGTCTTATTTAGGCCATGAAATTTCGGGAAAAGATATTAAACCAAAGAACAGTATTTTAAGAGCTGTTATGGATACACCTCAACCAAAAGATAAGGATCAATTGAAGTCTTTCTTAGGACTTGCTGAATATTGTTCTAAATTCATTCCTATCTTTGCAGAAATAGTAGAGCCTTTGAGGAGCTTACTAAAAAAGGGAGTGGAGTACGTGTGAGGAACAGATTGTGATGCTGCATTTGCTTCTGTCAGACAGTCTCTTGCCACTGCACCAACCTTGGGTCATTTTGATGTTACAAAAAAAAAACACAGTTACAACTGATGCGAGTAATGTGGGCTTAGGAGCCGTTTTGACACAAATGGTCCATGGTGAGGAGAAGATTATTGGTTTTGCTTCACGGAGATTACAAAGGGCTGAATTATCCTATTCAGCTATCGAGAAGGAGGCTCTAGCTTGTTTTTGGGGTTTGAACCATTTTAGATATTACTTTTGGGGTTTGCCTTTTACGCTTAAGACTGATCATGAGCCACATCTGTACATATTCAAGTGTGGTAGAGGATTGGAAGGTAATGTCACTCCTCGCATTTCCAGATGGTTGTTATCTGTGTCTGATCTCAATTTCTGTGTGGAATTTGTCAGGGGAAATAAAAATGTGGTGACAGATTGTTTGTCTTGTTTACCAGTTGTTGAAGAAGAGGAGGATGTTTTTCTGTCATACAAGTTTATTGTCATTCCTTTGGATGAAGAGTTAGCTTTAAAACAAGAGGAGTGGGATGATGCTGTTCTTAATGATGATGAATACAGAGAATTGAAGACTCTGATTACCAATGGGTGGCAAGGGTTAAGTATTCCTGATGATTTTTTGAAGCAATATCTTGTGGTGAAGGATGAGGTGTGCATTCATGAAGATAAAGATTTTTGATGTAATCGTATTGTACCTCCAATATTATTGAGAGGTAGGATTTTGACAATTGTCCATGAGGGACATTTAGGAAGGAGTTTAACTAAGAAAAGGTTAAGACAGTCCTTCTGGTGGTCAAATATGGACAAAGAAGTTGAAAGAGTGGTTAGTGAGTGTATTGCTTGTGATAATAGTGACAAGTGTAAAGTGGTTAGGCAACCACCATTAGGATGTGTTGATCTTCCTACATGTCCATGGGAAAGAGTGGGTTTAGACTTTATTGGTCCTGTGGATAAGCTGGGCATAAGAGACAGGTTTTTGGCAGTTTTGGTGGATTATCACAGTACATGGTTTGTAGTTAAGTCAATGAGGGACACTTCTAGTCAGAGCGTGGTAGAGTTTTTAAATGGGAGTATTTTTAGAAGAAGGAATTCCCAAAGTGTTAGTTTCTGATAACGGAGTGCAATTAGTGTCTACGGTCATGACAACATTTTTTGAGGGACTTGGCGTCAAACATGAAAAGGTCGCATTATTCAGACCACAAGCTAATGGAGTTGTGGAAAGGGTCAATACAATAATCATGGAGAATATTCAATTATACTTAGCTAATGGCCTTGCATGGAAGTCTGAATTGAATAAAATGGTTTGGGCTCATAGAATTTCACCACACTCTACAAAAGGCATATCTCCATGTGTAGCTCTCAAGGGAAGAGAACCGGCAACTAAGGAATCACCTGTGTGGTTGTTCAAGAAAAATCAAGCGTGGGTTGATCGTTATGGCATGTTAGCAAAAGCAATGGAGTCCCAGAGAAGAAATAGGATGGTTTATTACAACAGGAAAGCTGTTAAAGAGTTGGATGTCAGTTGTGGTAACTGGTTGGCTGTGAAAAGGTTTGGTCACATAAGGAAAAGTGAAAGTAAATTCTGTCGACCAGAAAAGGTGGTCAATGTAAGAAATTCTGTTCAGTTGAGTGATGGAAAGTTCTGGAGTAAAGGAAGTCTTTGCAAAGTCAGGGGCCATATCGATGAAACTCATATTTAATATTTATGTAAATTCTTTGTTTTTCAATGATTTAATTGTGTCATCTTCATTATATTATAAGGGGGGAGATGTGTGGAGATGTTCTACTGTTGCCTTGGACATTGATGATGCGTTCAAAATGATTTCTTGCTGGAGATTCTGTTATTGGTAGTTTGTTTTGCCAGTCTGTTGGAGGTTACTGCATTAAGAAGATGTACTAAGAAATTAGTATTACAAACTACTCTGCTGGCCTGAGTGATTACTACACACTGTAAATTCCATCCCCGTAGGGAAATGGACAACCTCAGCAGCTTTGGATTCTCACCCCTCATCTGCATCAGCCATCTGAGGGGCCTGTGGTCCGTCTGAACCCATATGTATGGCCTCAGCTTCTTCAGCACCCAGACCACAGAAAATGCCTCATGCTCAATCGCCGTCCACCTCTGTTCCTGTGGAAGTAATCTCCTCCTAATGAAGGCTACAGGTTGATTCAGCTGTGAGAGCACAGCCCCCAAACCATGCTCTGAAGCATCTGTCTGCACAATGAACTCTGTTGGGTGCCTTAAGTATGGGTGCCGTGCACATGGCAGATTTTAGGGCATCAAAAGCTTTCTGGCAGTCGTCAGCCCAGTTCACTTTCTTTGGCTGCTTCCTGGAAGTCAGCTCTGTCTAGGGGGCAACAATGGTGCCATACCCCTTGACAAATCTCCTGTAATGCCCTGTGAGTCCTAAAAAGGCTTTCACCTCTGTCTCGATCTTGGGGGATTCCCAAACCACAATGGTATCAATCTCGGGTTAACCTCCCAACCTGGTGTCCCAAGTACATCACCGATTCCTGCCCGATCTGGCTCTTACTCGCCTTGATCGTGAGGCCTGCCCTTTGCAGCGCCTTCAAAACTTCCCAGAGGTAGTGCAGATGTTCCTCCCAACTGGTACTGAACACTGCGATGTCATCCAGGTAGGTGGCACTGAAATCTTCCAGTACAGCCAACACCTGGTTGACCAACCTCTGAAAGGTGAAGCGCTGAAGCACTGGGGTACCACCAGCACACGGGCTGACCCAGGCTCAGCAACCTTAGGTTCGCTATACAGGAGACCATTCTCCCAGTATATCCAATGTGATCCAGAATGATCACCTGCCGCCTGGTTAGTGGCCTGCTGCCACAAACCAATAAGAGAAGGGCACTTTTGCTGATCCTCACAGGATTCTTCCCTGGTAGTGCCTCCTTCTTGCTGCCAATGGGTAAGCTCAGGCAAGTCCCCCAGATCAGCCACGTGTTCCCCTGTAGGCTCCAAGGCATCCCCCTCAAGGCCTGCCTCCTCCTGGACTGTGGGAACTTCGGGGGCCAATTGGTAGTGCCCCTCTGGCATTGAGAATGCTGACCTCTCCTTTGCCCCATCAGTTAAGTAAATCAGCCAGGACCCAGATGTTAACTCAAACGTGCTGAGGTACTGGCCAGCTCCCAACCGATCGATGAGCTTATCAGCTCTGGGGATAGGATGCGCATCGGTCCTGGTGACCGAATTGAGCCCTCTGTAGTTCACACAGAACCGGAGTTCTGGCGTGGCACCGGGTGCGGCAGCCTTTGGGACCAAGACCACTAGGCTGGCCCAAGGGCTGTTTCAGGGCTCAATCACCCCTAGCTCTAGTATCTTGGAGACCACTTCCTTGATCCAAGCCTTGACCCTGTCAGTCACTCTGTAAATTTTGTGCTTTACAGGACTGTCCCCAGTGTCAACATCATGAACACACCACTGAGTGACACCAGGGGTCAGGGAAAACAGAGGAGCAAACTGTCCCAATAGTTGGCAACAATCACTCTGCTGTTCATGAGTCAGGGTGGGGGAGAGTGATACACCGTCCACTGACCCATCGTGCTCCTTTGCTGACAGGAGGTCAGGAAGAGGCTCAGTCTCCTCTTTCATTCCAACATCTGGTGCTAGGAGCATGACCACTTAGGACCTTTCCAAGTGGGGCTTCAGGGGGTTCACATGCAGGACCCGCAAAGGGTTCCTAGGAGACAGCAAGTCCACCAAGTAGGTGACGTTACTCTTGCACTCCACCACCTCAAATGGTCCGGTCCACATATTCTGGAGCACACAAGGCTCCAGCGGGGCCATGACCCATCTGTCCATGCTGAAACTCGATCAGAGTGGCATTGTGATTATACAAACATTTCACCTCCTCCCGACTGGCTCCCAAGTTCACTTGAGCGAGTTGTCTGAAGCGCTTAGTCTGGTTTCTTAAGGCCAGCATGTAGCACTAAACATCCTGGGGAGGTTTACTGGGAGCTTTCTCCCAGCCTTCTTTTACAAGACTCTGAGGTCCTCTTACAGGATGGCTTTACAGCAGCTCAAAGAGACTGAACCCTAAGGACTTCTGTGGTACCTCTCTGTAAGCAAACAGAAGGCATGGTAAGAGGACATCCCACTTACGCCTCAGGGTTTCACAAAGACCCATAATCATGCCATTCAGGGTCCGGTTGAATCTCTAAACCAGCCCATTACCTTGGGGCTGGTAAGGAGTGGTGAACTTGTATGTAACACTGCACTCCTGCCACAGGTACTTCATATACTTAGATATGAAGTTAGTATCATGGTCGGACACCACCTCTCTGGGGAACCCCGCACAGGAGAAAATCCCCATCAACACACAGTCCACCACGGGGGCCGTCACAGTCCGGGGAGGGATGGCTTCCTGCTACCGGGTGGCATGGTCCACCAAGACCAGAGTGAATCTGTTGCCAATGGCTGTCTTGGGATATAGAGGCCACACAATGTCAATACCCACCCTCTCAAAGGGGGTGCTGACCACAGGGAAAGGTTGGAGAGGAGCCTTACACTTCCTCCCACTCTTGCCACTTGCCTGGCAAGTCTAGCAAGACCTACAATAAGTATCAGAGTGCTTGTGCATCTGGGGCCAGTAAAAGTCGGTGACAAGCCTTTTAAAGGTCTTGTCTTGCCCCAGATGTCCAGTCAAAGGCACATCATGAGCCAGATCCAGTAGGAAGGCTCTGAAGCACTGGGGTACCACCAGCACACGGGCTGACCTAGGCTCAGCAACCTTAGGTTCGCTATACAGGAGACCATTCTCCCAGTATATCCAATATGATCCAGAATGATCACCTGCCGCCTGGTTAGCGGCCTGCTGCCACAAACCAATAAGAGAAGGGCACTTTTGCTGATCCTCACAGGATTCTTCCCTGGTAGTGCCTCCTTCTTGCTGCCAATGGGTAAGCTCAGGCAAGTCCCCCAGATCAGCCACGTGTTCCCCTGTAGGCTCCAAGGCATCCCCCTCAAGGCCTGCCTCCTCCTGGACTGTGGGAACTTCGGGGGCCAATTTCCTGTGCCCCCTGCCTCTTCTCTTTCTGGCAGGCACCTGGGACACTCTTTCAGGCACCATGTCCTCTTGAATGCCCTTACCGGCTGCCATGGACCGAGTGGTCACACATGCCCACTCAGGCAGGCCCAACATCTCCAAATGAGACCGCCGCTCCACCTTCGCCCAAGGGGAGCACTCCAAATCATTGCGTAGCAGACAGTCAGCTGGCATGGCTGGCCTCACTGCTACTTTCAAGGTATCTGAGACCCCCCTCCACTCAAAGGGAACCTGTGCTACTTTGCAGAGGCACTCTGAATTGTCAGTGGCAACTACTGGGTAGAATGTGTTGGGGACCAGCTGCTCTTCAGACACCAGCAGCTGTCACCCTGGCTCTGGTGTCTCCCAGAGCCTCCACACTATGGCCATTAATGGCCACCCACTGCCTATACCTTTTAGCGTTATCAGGCAGATGAGCTAAAGAGACCAGGGTCATTTCTGTGGGACCCCACCCATCTTGGGCACCCGACTCCTCCCCTAAGGGTACACTAGCCATCTGCCGGGGCGGTGCACCTGTGGGTGCGGTGGTAAAATTTGTGGACACCTAGGATTAAGGGTGGGCGTACTGCTCCGCTCTGCCCATGGAGTGTGCGTAGTGCTGCCTGCTTCGTGAGCCACGAAATAGGCATAACAGGCAGCGCTACGCACACGCTACAGCAGAGCAGAGTTGCCCGCCTCCCGCCCGCCCTCCCTCATTTTAAAATAACTTAAAGTATTTAAAAGTAAGAAAATATCTTACCTCAGGTGCTGCGTCCCGGGGCTCCCTCTTCCTCCTTCAGCGGCAACTTCTTCCTTACAAATGCCCATGCGCGGACGTCCGCGCATGCGCATTTCTCGCTGGTGCTGGCATAGCTCTGGAAAACAATTATCTGACAAGTGCTCCCATGCAACCAAATCATAGAGCCCCTGCAAATCATTCACCTTGCTACCATTCACCCAACCATTCAGTGCTCTGCAAAAATAGGACACATACTCCAACTAGGTACTTGACTCCATCTTCCTACAGTTTCTAAATTTTGGCCTATAAAGCTCTGGTGGTCAACCTATGCCTGGCTATCAAGGCTTCCTTCATGGGGGCATAGGACATATGATCCTCAGTGGGCAAGTTTAGCGATGTTTCCCTTCCTTCGGTGAGAAATCAGACCCACAACTCAGCTCTCCAATCTCTTTCAGGGACTCTGTGGGACTACATAGCTACCTCATAGGCCTTGAACCACTGACCCATGTCCTCATGCTTAGTGGAATCATTGATAACCTCCTTGGGGATGTATGCCTTCCCTTCTCCAGGCACTGATGGTGCGCTGCCACCAGAGAGATTGATCTCTAAACTCTTCGCTTTCACATCCAACTCCCTCAACCCTCTCTAATGCTCTAAAAGCATGCTCTTTTCATCCATGGACAATTTCTGCATTTCCAACTCCAACTTCTTATTTTCTATGTCACCCTCCTTCCCCAGCCTGGGCTTAGCAAACTCCCTCTCATGCACCCTATCTCTCTCTTTGTCCCCCAACTCATCTGGAGTCAGACCTCTTTGATAAACACTGCTGCCATCTTCAGAAGGTACCCTCCCTCCTGGCAAATTTAATTGCCCCTCCTGTTGCTCATCCACATTCTCTGCTTCCACCAGAGGCTCCTCATTCTGGCCACTGGCATTTTGAGATTCCAACCAGTCCCTCAGTGCCTTTTGGTATATATCCTTCCTGGTGAGATTTTTCACAGAGACTTTACATTTCTTGTAGATAGCTTTCAGTTGAGACACAGTGTAGGTTTCCACCCTATCTTCCTCAAATTCGATATCAATGGATGCAATAGATGCTGGCTTGGACATGATGACAAAATTGGCAGTTCTTAACTTTGCAGAAAAAAACAACATCCAAGGGAAATGTTTGGTAAAAGTATGTGGTCACGTAATGGTCTACACTATGCTAGTAGTGTACACCAATCACTGTATGTAAATCACAAATGGAAGTCCAGGATCCTCACCCCTTACCACCAATGTTAGAAATAGGGGTATCTAGTTGGCAGAGGTAGGTACCTTTGTCCAAATAGGGACTCTTGCCTCTAGTCAGGGTAAGGGGGATACACTGCTAAAATAACCCTGCTCACCCCCTTGGTAGCTTAGCACGAGCAGACAGGCTGAACTCAGAGGCAGTGTGTAAAGCATTTGTGAACTCATACAGTAATACAGTGAAAACACTACAAATGGACACCACACCAGTTTAGAAAAACTAGAAATTCTTTATCTAAACCAACAAGACCAAATATGATAAAAATCCAACATACAATATTCTTGAAAAATAGTACTTGTACAAAATTCCCTTTAAATTGCAGGAAAACCAATAAAACACAGTTCTTCCGACTCGGTAGAGTCAGGGTGCGGCGACGGAGGCGGGCGATGTTAGGTTAGCGTCGGAGTCGGTGATGTCCTTGCAGTGTGTAGCGAAGCATTACGGAGTACGGTGCCCTCAGGACGCGGTGCAAGCAGCGGGTCGTTTTCGGAGTCAGTGAGACCAGGGTTGCGTTGCGAAGCAAGGCGTTGCCCTCAGCAGTGCTTTCAGGACACGGAATCCTGCAACGGACTCGATGACAGAGTCGGCTACCCTTTTCTTCTGTGGAGATGATCAGAGATGGTGCCCACAGACACTGTGAGGTCTTTGCTGTTCCTGAGACCTCTAGAACAGGGAGCAAGCTCAGTTCATGCCCTTGAAGACCTTTTCTTCCAGCAGGGGAACAAAGCAAGCAGCAAAGTCCTTTTCTCCTTTCCTTGGCAGCAAGTAGCCACTGCAGGCCAAACCCAGACAGCAAACAGCACAGGGGAAGTATTCCTCCTCAGTTTCTCCAGCTCTTCTCCTTGGCAAAGGTTCCTCTTGATTTTCCAGAAGTGATCTAAAAGTCTGGGGTCTGTGCCCCTCTTTTTATACACAAAAATCCTGTGTTCTCTGAAGGCAGAGAGCGCCTGTACCCAGCCAAAACCAGTTCTGTCCTCACTGGTGCAGCTTCCTGGCAGGAGGTAAAGACAGCATTGTTGAAGGCAGACCGGCCAATTCAGGTGAAAGGAAATCTCCTCCCCTTACTCTAAATTAAGCCCAGGACTATTCAGCCCAGCCCTGACTCATCAGACTTCTGGAGCCCCTACCCCTCTCCAGCCCCTGTCATCCAAAAGCCAGACATGCAATACACAAACCTAGCAGAGGTACATTGGATGGTTAGTCAAGAAAATACCTACTTTCTAAAAGTGGTATTTTCAAACACAGAATGTAAAAATAATCCTCATTAAAAGATGCATTTTACCATTCTGAGTTCAGGCATACTAAACGTTACTTTCCTATCATGTTCCGAGGACCAGTTATGTTTAAAAGAGGTTAAAAACAAACTCCACATTTTGTCCCATGGGAACAGGTAGCCTTGCAATAGTGAAAATTGGCAGTAATTCACTACCAGGACATGCTACACACACCAGGGCATGTCCTACCTTTCACATACATTGCACCCTGCCCACAGGGGTACCTTGGGCCTATCTTAGGGATGACTGAGATGTGAGAAAAGGGAAGGGTAGGGCCTAGCAAGTGGGGGCACTTGCTAAGTCAACATGGCAGTACCAGACTGCCCTCAGGCTCTGCAATGGCAGGCCAGAGTTATATTTACAGGCTGCTTCTGTGAGTGGCACAATAAGTGCTGCAAGCCCACCATCAGCTTTTGATTTACAGGTCCTGGGCACACACAGTGCACTGTACTAGGGACTGACTAGTAAATCAAATAGCCAATTATGGAAACACCAATCCATAACAGTAATTTACACAGGAAGCACTGGCACTTTGGCAATGAACAGCAGTTGCCAAGGACCCAAAGCATCTAAACGAGCAAAACAAAGTCCAACACATAGCATAAACACAGGAGGCAAAGGCAAAAAAATGCAGGGGAGGCCAATGCCAATGGTGCCAGGTCTAACATGTGACTTTTGCTTTCTCGCCTTAAGTGCGCAGGATATGCCCAGACATGGGTCCCGGGCTCACTGTGCCACAGGATTCAAGCTATCCTGGCTAATGAGGGGGTGAAACCCTGAAACCGGTCCTAGGATGCTTGTTTCCCATACAGAGGGGGCCTGGCTTGGCAGTTCGGGCTGGACTGTTCCCATGAGGCATAGGGTCAAGACTGATTTGCATATTGCCAGGTCTAAACTGGGGTGGGATGGTTAGCAAAAGATTGATGGATTTAACCCAGATCTTTTGACTGAGGTTGAATGTTTTGATTTGTTCAGCATTCCGTCCATCAATTGTGTGTCTTTTGCTTTGTCGCCCTAAGTGCGCCGAGTATGCCCAGACATGAGTCCCGGGCTCACTGTGCCACTGGATTCAAGCTATCCTGGCTGATGAAGGTTAAACCCCAAAAACGGTCTTAGGATGCTTGTTTCCGGTCCAGGGAGGGCCTGGTATGGCAGTACGGGCTGGACTATTCCCATGAGGCACTGGGTCAAGACTGATTTGCATATGGCCAGGTTTAAACTGGGGTGACATGGTGAGCAAAGGAATGATGGATATAACCCAGATCTCTTGACTGGGGGTGAATGTTTTTAATTTGTTCTACATTCCGTCCATCCCTTGTGTGTCTTTTGCTTTCTCGCCCTAAGTGCGCCGTGTATGCCCAGACAGGGTCACAGGCTCACTGTGCCACTGGATTCAAGCTATCCTGGCTGATGAGGGTTGAAACCCCGAAACCGGTCCTAGGATGCTTATTTTTGGTCCAGGGAGGGCCTGGCTTGTCAGTTCAGGCTGGACTGTTCCCACGAGGCACAGGGTCACGTTTGATTTGCATATGGACAGGTCTAAACTGGGGTGGCATGGTGAGCAAAATAATGATGGATTTAACCCAGATCTCTTGACTGGGGGTGAATGTTTTTAATTTGTTCTACATTTCGTGCATCCTTTGTGTGATTTTTGCTTTCTCGCCCTAAGTGCGCTGGGTATGCCCACACGTGGGTCCCGGGCTCACTGTGCCACTGGATTCAAGCTGTCCTGGCTGATGAGTTGTGAACCCTCAAAACCGGTCCTAGGATGCTTGTTTCTGGTCCAGGGAGGGCCTGGCTTGGCAGTTCAGACAGGACTGGTCCCATGAGGCACAGGGCCAAGACTGAGTTTCATATGGCCAGGTCTAAACTGGGGTGGCATGGTGAGCAATGGAATGATGGATTTAACCCAGATCTCTTGACTGGGAGTGAATGTTTTCATTTGTTCTGCATTGCCTCAATCAATTGTGTGTCTTTTGCTTTCTCACCTTAAGTATGCCGTGTATGCCCAGATGTGGGTCCCGGGCTCACTGTGCCACTGGATTCAAGCTTTCCTGGCTGATGAGGGGTGAAACCTCTAAACCGGTCCTCGGATGCTTGTTTCTGGTTCAGAGAGGGCCTGGCTTGGTAGTTCAGACTGGACTGTTCCCATGAGGCACACGGTCAAGACTGATTTGCATATGGCCAGATCTAAACGGGGGTGGCGTGGTACTTCATCTGGTGCATTATCAGCAGATGTTCACCAAAATCAAATTTGGTTGTACCACAAATGTCATGTACATAATAAATCATGTTTTAACTGATGTAGTAGCAAAGTTGAATGAACGTCGCTAAGCCTGTCTGGGCACTTTTCTGTTGCATACGTCCATATTTGTGTATGGCACAGGTGCTGATGATGTGCAGTGAGTATACACAGACACTGTAACCAAGTGCAAACAGGATGGTGTAATGAAATCAATGTGTGTAAATATGCCACATATATTTCTTCATCATTCAGCATACTATGATCATATATTCTGCATACATTTTAGCTCTCTTCTACATAATTCCAGTGTGATTGACTATAGGTGTGGCTAAAAATACCTGCTGTTAAACACATAAAAATATTGTTGTCAAATACCTGTCACTGCAACAGTGTCTTAAATCAAACGCAGAGATTGTTAAATCATGTAGGACAGTCTCAGCAGGGTAGGCATACCCGTCTCAACATTTCTACTGTGATAGATGCTGTGAATGTGTTGATAGGCCAAATTATGAATGTGATGATAGGCCAAATTATGAAAAATCATGGATTTGAGCCATGACAACCAAAAGACATGCCAACATGTGTTTATGTAATGGTGTTAGTACATTCTCATACAAAGTTAAAAATAATCTTTTACATTACTTACCCTGATGCATGGCTGTTGTAACGCAGCCTCAGGGATACTTAAGCTTCCCTCAGAGTAGTCCATGACATCACTGCGTGAAATGGTGTGACTTAGAAGAATTTACACTGATGCCCTGGAGGCTGTATGGATATAGCTCTGGTCTTCCATGTAACCATGCTGTTGTAGAAATCTTTACCAGAATGCCTGAGTGATGTACATTGTAAGTGTGGATAAACACATAGCAGAGTTCTGGTCTCATAGGTTTGCAGGTATTAATTGGATGTCCGCCTTCACATAGCTATGCAATGTGTATAATTTGGAGAACATTGTGATAGGTAATTGTAGTTAAACCTATAGAGCGCAGTAGGCCTCAATGCATGGTTTCAGACTAATTGGCATGGTTTGGCCAGCTGGACAATCACACTATTCTGCACACAGATTGGCTTTACCTGCCAAGATCATGCCCTGTATGTACCCTATGTTCCGTTTCTGGGAGGCATGCATACAATGCAAGGTATATAGTAATGCTGCTGCACTGTGTGAAAGTTCACTTGCAAGAATTCCCTATGTTAGCAGCATACACCCTATTACACTGCTGACCTACTGGTGGGTTTAGTTAGATGGGCTAGCACAAATGCAGTCAACCTGCATCCTGGGTCAAGTGTCTCTGCATTATACTCCACAAACTGCTTGTACAGATGAGTACTCCAGCATGCATAAACACACTACTGAGATTTATTGTCTCCTTTTAAAGTTAGTGCTGACGAATGCAGCTCTGGGATAATGAGTGTACTGAAATAGATTTAAGTAAAAGTCAACATTGTATAGCTACAACTGTATACCAGAAGGTATGTATCACATTTCCATGCATTTGCCTGAGCGTACATTGGTGAATTGAAACCCCAGTACTGTTCTTTTGGAGGTGATTAACAATCCTCCATCCATGTACTGGCTACCTGACACTGAGTAGGTTAAGTCGGCAATGTGTGCTGTCTTGGGTGATTTCAGATGAGTTATGCAATGCAGAGGCACACTACCTGGGCTGGCTTACGTTATCTAATTTCACGTATGTTGATGAGCTAGTTTCAGCCCACTTTTATGATGCAAAACCAACTCCCAAAGTTTCAATTTATGGACCATGAGTCCAATTTTCAAACACCACTTCATCATGTTCAGAATAATATGGTTGCAATCATATTGTGACTACATTTCCATATTGTACCACTACAATGACCAATGTCTTTTTGAGTAGGAGATGGAACGTATGGTGCCCAGATCTCTGACTCAAAATTTGTTGTTGGTCTGGATGGCGACAAAAGATTGTAAATCAATATCAGCCTATTATCTCACACATCATGTACATTTACAACTTGAGCTAATGTTTTTCTCCTTAACCTCCCTAGAGAACATGGGGCATATTATCAAGCCAGGCGATAAAATTATCTCCAATTTAGCGGCAGAAAACTGCCGCTAAAACGGCGATAATGGGCTTGATAATATGCTCTATGGAATTCCAATTGAAGCCCATGTTAGATGTGAAGGACGTCTAACATGGGCTTCAATAGGAATTCCATAGAGCATATTATCAAGCCCATTATCGCCATTTTAGCGGCAGTTTTCTGCCGCTAAAGCGGCGATAATTTTATCGCCTGGCTTGATAATATGCCCCCATGACAGCTGATGAGGAGAAGACCTTTACATTGTGCAAAGAACGGTACCATCACATCCTCTACATTGCCAAGGTGTACAGAAAGGTGGGAATTCTATATAAAAGGGTTAAGTCAGCGGGGTCCTGAAGGCAGTAAGACCCAACTACATCTGGTGTTGGGAACGACAAAAAGGTGCCCAACAGCAGCAGCAGCCACACCAAACACAGGCACATCCGGACCTTCTACCGCCTCACAGCAGGCGACCACACAGCCCAGGAGGCCCAGACAACTGAGGGGCTCACTATTCAAATATCTCATCATCAGGGAATTGCAGAAGATCAATAGGAGGATGAGTGCCATCGAGCAAGTGCAGGCCAGCCTGCAGAAACTGATGAAAACTGTGCAGTAGGCTATGGTGCAGATGTCAGCACTATTATAGGACTCTCCTTCTCTACATTACCCTTTGCACTGGTATTAGGCAAGGTTGTTAGTTAGGGTTTAGAATAGGTATAGTGTAGGTTAGTGCCAGGTTTTATACATTTTAAGTAGGTAGCAGTATTCAAGTATTTGTTTATGATGGAGGGATGTTTAGTGCTTACATTTTTTATATATATATATATATATATATGTCATGTGATCAAGGTCCAGGAGGGACCGAAACACGTCATGGCCGACTAGCAAAAAATAAACAGTATTGCACAGAAACGTGGTCCGTGCCTGTTTTACATCCCGGAGATTGGGGATTTCGAAGAAGCAGTCAATCAGGATATATATATATATATTACGCTCAATTCCCTCTTTTTTCGTCAAAAAGGATGTCGCACTCACGGGGCGTTCGAACACAGTTTATTAAATCAAATGACCAGCATAAGACGCGTTTCGGCGAGATGCCTTCCTCGATGTTACCAAGACATCAGAAACGCCATGTTTTTAACTTCCCCCATGTCCACAAAATTGAGAAAGGACTAAAATGATCGCTCTTACATCGGCGCCATTTTGTAATGGGTGCTCACTTATATTCCACGCACCTTATCAATGTTAGAAATGAACAATTAATACATTTCAATTAAACATATCATTGATAATGCCGTGAATCGGCCCATATTCTCTCTGTATTTGTGTATCACAGGTATTATTGCATTACATATTGCAAACTTTTACACGTCACCCGTATCCACAGAAATAGAAAGAGGACTAGAATAGTTGCTGTAACATCAGCGACATTTGATAACACCGTGGATCGGCCCATATCCCCTCTCTATGTGTATTACAGGAATTATTTCATTTGATTTATCTATTACCAACTGTTATACATTTACATACTTTTATACCTCATATTCATAATTTGTGATTTACATTGAAAGACATGTTCATAGTTGATTTCAATCTTATTTCAGACACATCATGTAGTTCCAACAGCCATTGGAAATATTCGAAAAAGTTTTGGAACCCCATCTCAGTTAGATAAACTCCCAACAGATCACTTATGTACCTATGTGGACGGACAACTCCTCCCCACTATTTAACCCACGGGGGGACTTGGTCAATAGATCTATAATAAAGTGTGACTCAAGTCTTCATAGTTTCTTTACTCTATCCCCCCCATGGACACTTGTTGGGACATAGTCTAGGCCATAAAATTGCAGCAGATTGCGATTGCTTTGATGTTTTTCTGCAAAGTGACGTGCTACTGGATACATCTGATCATTTTTGTCAATAGCCCTCAGATGTTCAAGAATCCTAATCTTCAATTGATGAATAGTGCTACCTATGTAGCGTAGCCCGCACGGGCAGACCAGACAGTAAACAGCATATGGAGTACTGCACGTTATGAATTTAGTAATTTTCTTGGTCTTTTCAATGTCAGGAATAGTATATGTTAAGATTCTTTTGCTATTGGCACAGGCCTTACATCTGTTGCACGGGTAAAAGCCCATCATTTCCCTCAAAGTGCCCCCTTTCTGTGGTATTTTATCTAAGTGGCTTCTAAGTCCTTTTAGTTTGGGGGGATGACAGCCCTCTACCGAAAATCCACTGCAGGAAACTCTATATTATTTGCCACGAGCAGTCATCCCCCCAAACTTGTGAACAGCATACCATACGGAGAGCTTTTAAGGCTAAAAAGAAATAGTGCCAAGGACATAGACTTTGAAAATGCAGCTTCAGAAAGTATAGTCAGATTCACCCAAAGGGGATATAACCTGGAAGTATTAAGATCCACATTACAGAGGGTGAGAGGTATCCCAAGAGAAAATCTGTTAAAAGATAAAGATAAACCCGTGGAAAAAAGAGGGAATTGAGCGTAATATTGTTGCGGAGTCCACACCCGCAAAGTCTGCACCTGTCTGCGAGTGCCCCGCCTGAGTGTGGAGAAACGAGCGAATATATATATATATAGATATATTATCTACTGGCGGTCGCCAGTAGATAGTTATACTTAGGAATATTTTCCATAGGAAATCCGCAACATTCTATCTGGAATAACTTTGGTGCCGATTGACGAATCTTCGCAAAATTTTCAAAACTTTTGGCCAGCTCCGGTCCGCTCCTATCCTAAAAGTCTCGGGATGATTCGTGTAGTGGGGGCCGAGAAAAAAGGGGGGTCCCAAAACGTGTTTTCCCCATGCAATTTCCCATAGGACCTTTAGCCGCAGCTACAGCCCGAACTGCTGAACAGCATTACACCAAATTTGGCAAAGAGGTAGTCCTTAGTTCAGACTCATGCCTTTTGCTTAAGTGGTATAAATCCGTTCAGTAGTTTACTGAGAAAATGACATTTAAAAGTACATATATATCTATGGCCTCGGAGGGTCCGCGTACCCTAAGCGCAGCCTAAGCGCACCCTGCCGTGCACGAGCTGTATTCTAATTGGCTGTCAACACTCCAAATCAGGAATTGTTGGCAGCCATCTTGTGCCTTGGTAGAACCGAGGCACAAGAAATCAGCAAAAGAAACGCAAAAAACGCAAAAAGGGGAAAGGGTAGAAACACCCTGACCCCCTAGGCCTGCCCAGGGCCAAAAAAAGCATTTAAAAAAAAATAGTAATAGGTGAGATTTCGCGCTTCTTTGGTAATTGGCCCCCGGTGGGCCAAATCCCGGGGGCAATAGTTATGTAAAGGGGGATCCAGAGGGGCCCCGGGGACCGCCACCCCCGGGGCTTTATTTAATTATGTGCGGGGGGCTCTCAGGGCCCCCCAGCCCCAGTGACCACCACCCCCTGGGGCTTCTTAATATTCGTTGGGGGGGCTCTCAGGCCCCCCACCCCGGGAACCACCACCCCAGGGGCTTCTTAATATTCATTGGGGGGGTCTCAGGCCCCGCCAGGCCCGGGGACCTCCACCCACCGGGGCTTCAAGTTCTTTGTTGGGGGGGCTCAAAGGCCACCCCCCGGGGCTTAAAAAAATGAATGGCGGGGGGCTCATGGCCTCGGGGACCGCCACCCCCCGGGGCTTTATTTTTAAAAAATATACCCTGTGTGGGGGGGGTCAAGCCCCTCACACGCCCCATGGACCGCCACCTCCCCGGGGCTCTAAATATGTAAATTGGGGGGTCCATGACGGACCCCCCAGCCCCGGATACCACAACCCCCTGGGGCTTTGAAACAGGTGGGAGGAGGGCTGTGCGGCCCCCCCTCCTGGAGCCCTTGATGGCCCTGGGGACCGCCACCCCCCAGAGCCGGCACCTGCAGTGTCCCGGGGTGCCCACCCCCGGGACACTGCCGTTTGCAATGACAGGGCGGAAGCCTCGCGGCTCCCACCCTGTCATTGCAAACTGCTTTGCTATTTGAAAGAGTGAGCAGGAAACCTGCTCTCTCTTCCAAATAGCAAAGCAGATTGCTTTTCCACATGGGGAGCAGCATGTTAGCTGCTCTCCCTTGGAAAAGCAATGCCGGCTCCCGCAGGATGCCGGGAGCTGGCTGGGACCAAGGGGGGATTGGGGACCCCCCCACGGTCCCCAATGAAGTGGGCCAGCACCGGGGGATGGAGTCCCCGGGGCTATTAGTGGCCCCGGAGGGTCCACGCGGCCCCCCTCCACAAAATGATTTTTTTTTTTTTAAATAAAAAAAGGTCCGGCCCCGGGGGATGGGGTCCCCGGGGCCATAAGTGGCCACAGGAGGGGGGCAAGGCAGCCCCCCTCCAAATAAAATTAAAAAAAAAAAGGCCCATGCCCCGGGGGATGGGGTCCCCGTTGCAGATTATGGCGTCAGGAGGGGGGCCATGCGGCCCCCTTCCCAATGATTTATTATAAAAAAAAAATTGGGGGCAGGCCCTGGGGGTTGGGGTCCCCAGGGCCAAAAAAAATAGAAAAAAGGGGGGCTACACAGCCCCACTTCTTAAAAAAATAATTTAAAAAAACAGGATCGCGGACGGAGGCCACGCTCCCTCATTGCAAACGCGCCACGCTTTTGCAGAGGGGGAAAAATTCCCCTTGAATACTGGGGGTCCCTGGGGGCCAACTAGCCCACCAGGTACCTCCAGTATGCACCAGGGAGCTGCGTTGCAGAGAGGTGTTCTGAGGCCACGCCCGTTTTTACACCTCTCTGCAACGCAGCTCTGTGGCGCTTACTGGAGGTAGCTGGTGGGATAGTTGCACCCCAGGGACCCTCAGTACTCAAGGGGAGTTCATCCCCCAACTTAAAATGCGCCACGGGGTGCGTTTGCACAGTGGTGACGGGAGGGGGCGGGGCCTGAGTTCACATGTGTGCAATCATGCCCTGTGGCACGGTTTAAGTTGGCGAATTAATTCCTTGTCAATACTGAGGATCCGTGGGGGCCAACTAGCCCACCAGGTACCTCCAATAAGCGCCACCGAGCTGCGCTGCAGAGTGTTGTAAAAAGGGACGTGGCCTCTAAACACCTCTCTGCAACGCAGCCTCCTGGCGCATACTGGAGGTACCTGGTGGGCTAGTTGGCTGGGCTATGAATTCCGATTTACTCACCTGTTATCAGGAGAGACCTCAGTGCTGCATCTTTGAGCCCAGTACTGATCCTGAAAAGTAATTCTAACCATACTTACCAGTAACTTAAATTTCCTTCCATAGGCTAACATTGACTGGTTTCACTTGGAAAATTGTTCTAAGTGTGGAGTTTTGGAACTTTTAAATATTCACCTAAAATCATCCGAACAACGAATTCCGATTTACTAACCTGTTATCAGGAGAGAACCCTGTGCTGCATCTTTTAGCCCAGCACTGATCCTGAAAAGTAATTCTAACCATACTTACCAGTAACTTGTATTTCCTTCCATAGGAATCCATTGTCTGGTTTTCAGCAGAAAAGTTTCTAAGTGTCTATTTTCACAAACTAAAAATATTCCTAAAAAATCACCTGTATGACCTAAACGCATTCTTTCAACTGTTTACAGGAGATGCACCAGTGCTGGATCCAGGATCCATCACTGAGTAAGAAAAAGTAACGATAACACTACTTACCTGCTTTGTTAGCATGTATGAGTGAATCTATAGTCAAGTGTTTAGATGTGTGTGTAGATGTAGGAATAACTGAGTGGGTTTTTAGAAACTTGTATTGGTGTGTCAATGGTTTCAAATATGCTACTCCATATTTATAATGAGTGTTGAAAGGTTATACTAGTGTATGATGAAGTGTATCAGATTGTCATGTGGATGATGTCATCAGTGATGTCATCAGTGATGTCATTTGAGATGTCATCAGTGATGTCATCAGTGATGTCACTGACCATGTCATGAATGATGTAATATGTGACATCATCAGCAGTGGATAGCGGGCGAGCGAGTTATAGTTAGTAGAACTAACTATAACAGAGGAATTTCAATGGTTTTGTACGAGTGAAATGTCCTGCTAACTATAACACCCCTGAAACCTATGGTTTCTTTCAGTGAATTTCTAAGGTTTTTTAAATGCTGATTCCTAACTATAACATGTCTGAAACCTATGGTTTTTTCAGTGAATTTAAAAGGTTTTTTAAATGCTAATTCCTAACTATAACATGTCTGAAACCTATGTTTTTGTTCATTGAATTTTAAAGGTTTTGTAAATGACCATTTTTAAATGTATTAATTGTTATATTTATTTTTTTTGATACTGATTTACTACATTTTTTAAAACTATTTATTTTTAGATATTTTTTATTTAAATTACATTATAAATACATTATACATTACATTGCAAAATATTCTTTCTCAGAATGAATTACTTTAGTTTAAATACTTTGCAAATAGGCAATAGACTTTTAAGTACAGTAGTTACAGTTGTTGCAATGCGCAACACAATTTCAGACACAATGCAACATTGAGCTCAATGTGAATTTCTAGTTAAATGGAAATAGTTACTTTATGGATTACTTTTCTAATCACAGGACTGGATCCTAGATTTATATATCCACTGAAGAAGGGAGTTTTTAATCCTGAAACGCGTATGGCGGACATTATACTGTGCATGTTCTCCTGAATCCAGTCAGCAAGCTGCCAATTAAAAGGTGTTGGGAACTATTGGAGTGTTGTGGCTTCTCTCCGTTGGGGCGTTTTTGATGAATATTGGAAGTGGTTGTTGCTAAGCCGCTGAGGAGAGGAGCCCGCCGCTTGAAAGCGGATCCTGTGCGAGCATTCATCTGTGCTTGTACATTGTGGAAACACTGTTCCAGTTGGCAACTGTAAAGCAGAGGCTGGTAATTCGGAAGAAGCGTGCCCAGACCCATTTGGGATTTGAAATTTTGTTGAAATGTTTTTGAAAGAACGGACTCACTGTAGTTTACATGCCGAGCACTACAGGACCCAGAAGGCCAGGTGATAGGCCACGCCCACTAGGCAGGTCCTTATTTATCAGAAGGTGCAAGCAATCCGTTTGTTTCATTATGCATTACAAAGCCACTGAAGAAGGGAGTTTTTAATCCTGAAACGCGTATGGCGGACATTATACTGTGCATATTCTCCTGAATCCAGTCAGCAAGCTGCCAATTAAAAGGTGTTGGGAACTATTGGAGTGTTGTAGCTTCTCTCCGTTGGGGCGTTTTTGATGAATATATATATATATATATATTACCTACTGGCGGTCGCCAGTAGGTAGTTATAGTTAGGACCACGTTTCCATAGGAAAACCTCAACATTCTATTTTGAATAACTTTGGCGCCGGTCGACGAATCCTCGTGAATTTCTCAAAATAGGTGGGGCGCTACGCTCCGCTCCTACCCTGAAAGTCTCGGGGGGATCCGTCAAGCGGGGGCTGAGATAAAAGGGGGGTCCCAAAACGCGTTTTTCCCATGCATTTTTCCATAGGACCTTTAGAACGAGCTACAGCCCGAACGGCTGAACAGAATTACTCAAAATTTGGCAGAGAGGTAGTCCCTAGGTCAAGGAAGTGCCTTTTGTAGGTTTGGTGTAAATCTGTTCAGTAGATTCTGAGAAAATAGCCTTTAAATCAATATATATATCTGAGCCCGCTTACGGTACGCTTACCGTACGCTTACGGTAAGCGTACGGCGGCGTGCGCGAGCGCGATTCTGATTGGCTGTTAGATCTTAGTAAACATTCGAATCGGCCGAAACCAGGAAGCGGCGGCCGCCATTTTGTGTATTTCACTCTGAAAAAAAAGAGTGAAAACAAGGAAAGGGGGCAATGAGGAGAGTTACAGACCCCCTAACATTTGTAAGGGGGTCAAAGAAGGACAGAAAAGTACAAAAAAAACATTTATTGATTTTAAAAAAAATCACGGGGTACGCGTACGGTAAGCTTACGGTAAGCGTACGGTAAAAAAATAAAAATAGATAAATGAAAAGCAGATTTAAGAGTTTAGAAATTAGGGAGCTCTAAAAAGAGCTGTTGTGTTTATGAAGTCATTTTTTTAGTGGTACCTACAAGTAAGTACCGATGCAGAGTCTAAGGTTCAAGAGGAAGACTCTGTTCCCTTCATCATTGAAGTGCACACCATCTCCTCTATAAATGTCTTGCATGTCATAACGCAAGTTGTTGTGGTAAATGGCACCCATACCATAGTCACGGAGGAAAGCAGAAACAGATTTGTTGACGTGCTTTCTTGCTTTGTCAATCTGTGGACAGAAATGATTGGACCAGTTCCATTTTTGCCTTTGGCATATGTTGGAAAACACAAAGGCAGTTTTAGGGAAAAGTGTAAACAGTTGTGCAAAGGTGTCCTTCATAAGCATTTCCAGACCTACCCCAGTCAAAGTGCCTAGGTCATTGCCACCACAGTGCACTATTATGAGGTCAGGGTGTTGGATTTGAATGAAGGATTTCACCAATGGCATCAATTGGTGCCACTTTAACCCTCTCTGACCAATCCATTTAATGTCTACATTTGGCAAAGCAAGGTCTCTCACCATATCTGTTTTCTCTGCAAACTTTTCACTCCAGAAGACATAGCTGTGCCCTACAATCCACACTGTGAACATCTTCAAAGGAGAACTGGATGCACTCAGGAGGTGTCTTTCAGTAGAATGGCAATATGAAAAGAAAGACAGTTTGGAAATGGAGGCATACATATTTTTTTAAAACAAAAAGAACTGATTGGCTGTTTCATACCATTCTAGAATAAAAACTAGGCTGTATGTGAAAATTAATAGAAGCATGTTTTGTATTGGTACAAAAAAATGTGTAACCAAAGAACAGTACTATGGATTTGCTGTAAGGTTTGAAAAGTCAAGCACTCTTGCTCTGTGGAATTGAAACATTGTGTGTCGAACTTCTGACCTAACTGCACACAGCAGTGTTCCATGAGCTGTTGCTATGGTAGCAGGCAGAAGTCAAGTTGGGGGAAGGGTACTAGGCAGAAGTCAAGTTGGGGGCAGGGTACTTTTGGAAAAGGGTTGGTTTTCAACCAATAGAAATGTGTGATTACATTTGAAAAAAAGGGGGAAGCACTGAGATTTGAAACTTACATGTATATGTGTGGAAAAATAGAGGGAAAGTTTGCCATTATCTGGTTCTGCTGAGAGGAGAGAGGTGAACACAACAGAGATCCTGGCTCTGATAATCTGCTGTTTGAGTGTCACATTTCTTTCACAACTAACTAATTTTAAAGGTGAGTTTAGAGTTTGAGAGGGGATGTATGTGGTAACTTAAGAAATGAATAATAGAAATGGGAATTGTTTTTGTTGTAGTTACACATGGTGGTTTCATAATGTGACAGTGTGTAAAAGTGATTTACACTTGCCCCGAAAAAAAAAAGAGCAGTAAGTGTGCTTTCAAATTGGCAAAGAAATTTCGTTTTGGGACTAATGTGAAAACATGACTCTGTGTGCATAGAAGAATTATAGGCAGAGATTTATTGCGTCTTGCTCTGGTGATTTCACAGTTGCATTAGATGGAAAGGGGGAGCGAATTTTTTGGGGAAGAAGCAGAGGCTTAGCACACACCCATGTGCTTGCCATGTATAGTCATGCACAGTATTTAGAAGCCAGTGGGGTTTTCAGGTTTAAGTCTGTAATGCAAATACATTCAGCATCACTAAGGCTGGTTGCCCTTGGTGGAGTGTAGGCAGTCACAGAGAATGCACATGGTGGTGGTCTGAAAAAAAAACAGCTTGGACACGTGCAATTAAATAAATCAAAAATAGTGGTTTCATAATGTGTCAGTCTGTAAAAGTGATTTCAAATTGTAAAAAGAGATTTTCACTTGGCCCGAAAAAAAAAGAGCAGTAAGTGTGCTTTCAAATTGGCAAAGAAATTTCGTTTTGGGACTAATGTGAAAACATGACTCTGTGTGCATAGAAGAATTATAGGCAGAGATTTATTGCGTCTTGCTCTGGTGATTTCACAGTTGCATTAGATGGAAAGGGGGAGCGAATTTTTTGGGGAAGAAGCAGAGGCTTAGCACACACCCATGTGCTTGCCGTGTATAGTCATGCACAGTATTTAGAAGCCAGTGGGGTTTTCAGGTTTAAGTCTGTAATGCAAATACATTCAGCATCACTAAGGCTGGTTGCCCTTGGTGGAGTGTAGGCAGTCACAGAGAATGCACATGGTGGTGGTCTGAAAAAAAAACAGCTTGGACACGTGCAATTAAATAAATCAAAAATAGTGGTTTCATAATGTGTCAGTCTGTAAAAGTGATTTCAAATTGTAAAAAGAGATTTTCACTTGGCCCGAAAAAAAAAGAGCAGTAAGTGTGCTTTCAAATTGGCAAAGAAATTTCGTTTTGGGTCTAATGTGAAAACATGACTCTGTGTGCAGAGAGGAATTATAGGCAGAGATTTATTGCGTCTTGCTCTGGTGATTTCACAGTTGCATTAGATGGAAAGGGGGAGCGAATTTTTGGGGGAAGAAGCAGAGTCTTAGCACACACCCATGTGCTTGCCATGTATAGTCATGCACAGTATTTACAAGCGAGTGGGGTTTTCAGGTTTCAGTCTGTAATGCAAATACATTCAGCATCACTAAGGCTGGTTGCCCTTGGTGGAGTGTAGGCAGTCACAGAGAATGCACATGGTGGTGGTCTGAAAAAAAAACAGCTTGGACACGTGCAATTAAATAAATCAAAAATAGTGGTTTCATAATGTGTCAGTCTGTAAAAGTGATTTCAAATTGTAAAAAGAGATTTTCACTTGGCCCGAAAAAAAAAGAGCAGTAAGTGTGCTTTCAAATTGGCAAAGAAATTTCGTTTTGGGACTAATGTGAAAACATGACTCTGTGTGCATAGAAGAATTATAGGCAGAGATTTATTGCGTCTTGCTCTGGTGATTTCACAGTTGCATTAGATGGAAAGGGGGAGCGAATTTTTTGGGGAAGAAGCAGAGGCTTAGCACACACCCATGTGCTTGCCGTGTATAGTCATGCACAGTATTTAGAAGCCAGTGGGGTTTTCAGGTTTAAGTCTGTAATGCAAATACATTCAGCATCACTAAGGCTGGTTGCCCTTGGTGGAGTGTAGGCAGTCACAGAGAATGCACATGGTGGTGGTCTGAAAAAAAAACAGCTTGGACACGTGCAATTAAATAAATCAAAAATAGTGGTTTCATAATGTGTCAGTCTGTAAAAGTGATTTCAAATTGTAAAAAGAGATTTTCACTTGGCCCGAAAAAAAAAGAGCAGTAAGTGTGCTTTCAAATTGGCAAAGAAATTTCGTTTTGGGTCTAATGTGAAAACATGACTCTGTGTGCAGAGAGGAATTATAGGCAGAGATTTATTGCGTCTTGCTCTGGTGATTTCACAGTTGCATTAGATGGAAAGGGAGAGCGAATTTTTGGGGGAAGAAGCAGAGTCTTAGCACACACCCATGTGCTTGCCATGTATAGTCATGCACAGTATTTACAAGCGAGTGGGGTTTTCAGGTTTCAGTCTGTAATGCAAATACATTCAGCATCACTAAGGCTGGTTGCCCTTGCTGGAGTGTAGGCAGTCACCGAGAATACACATGGTGGTGGTCTGAAAATATATTCTGAAAACAGCAAAAATAAGGCAAAAATATTTTTTGGAAAAAAATGTAAATATGTGTACTGTATTATAAAATGTTTTAAAAATATTAATACTTTTTTCTTTTTTTCCAGATAGATATAGAAAATTTTCGAAAACTACAAACATTTTTTAAACTATTTTTTAAAAAAACAAATGAATAAATATTTTTTTGAGTGAGTATGGTAAGTCAATAATAATAATTGTATTCTCTCAAGGACCTTGTAATGTGATAATTGATTTTTAGTGTTTTTTTTTAAAAATAAAAAAAAGGTACGCGCACCGTACGCGTACGGTAAAAAAAAAAAAAAAAGGTTTTAAAAAACATATGTAAAAAAAAGATGAAAGATAAGGTTGGCTCTTAAAAGAACCGTTGTGTTCATGCAGGGACAGAGGAAAGGAAGCATGGGAAAATCATTCAAAGCTACAAATGTGCTGATCTATTTTGTTGTTCACTAGGGAAACACTGGTCTCCCTATGACAAATTAGACCTTTACAAAATGTGCAATGAATATCAACCTTCCGAAATCGAAGGTTCATTTCCAGAGGGCCAGCAAAAGGAGATTCTCCCCCCACAGATGAAGGGCTCACCTGACCTGCAGAAGAAGGAGTCAGCCCTGCAGATGATGGTCCAGGCTGAGCTGCTGTGGATGTACTGGCTCGTCTTTCTGAAGAGTTACCTCCAAAAAGATGACCATGTGTCCTTCCGTGTACATCCTGGAGGTGCCTCTTCATGGTGTGATTCCCAAAGGAATACTTCCTGTTAGGATTACCTCTAGAAAGTACACGCTTACACAGACAGCAAGTAACTAAGGGTGCATTCACCTTTTGCTGGCCTTCTGGAAAAGTAAAATAATCCCAAACATAAGAAGGCTTTTGTTTCCTCGATCTCTGCCTCAAGACAGTGCTGCTGGTGCTAGGCTCACTCTCAGAAGAGCTCTGCTGTTCTGCCATCGTATCCCAAAGACAAACCAGCTCCTTCTCCCAAGGGATCACAAGCAGAAATGAGGGGAATGGGTGTGGTGTAGGAGAGTTCTAGAACTGAAAGTAGTTTCAACCAATCAAAAGTTGTGTTTCATGATCACATGACCTACCGTACGCTTACGGTACGCTTACGGTACGCTTACGGCAAAAAGTACGCGTGCGCGTAAAAAAGACACGCGCTTCCGCGCATGCGCATAACAGTCACTCCCCGGCACTTCCGCGTAACGTGCGCGTGTGGCGTAAGCGCGCACGCGTCCCACGCGCAGTACGCGCGGCTACGCAAATTGCGTAACTATACGCAAGCAGCGTAGATAGATTACGGACGTTGCGTAAACCGTACGCTTACCGTGAGCTTACGGTACGCGTACTAAAAAAAAAAAAAAAAAAAAAATCTGGTCATAAATTTTACATGTTTATTTTAAAAAATATATTAAAAAAAAATATTTAAGGATTTTAAAAATTTAAGCATAGTCTTTATAAAATGAAAGAAAATTAAATTAAAAATATGTTTGAAAAAAATGAAGAATAAAAAAAAAAATTAGCATTTAAAAAACCTTGCAAATTCACTGAAAAAACCATGGGTTACACACACGTTATAGTTAGGAATTAGCATTTAAAAAACCTTGCAAATTCACTGAAAAAACCATGGGTTTCACACACGTTATAGTTAGGAATTAGCATTTAAAAAACCTTAGAAATTCACTGAAAAAACCATAGGTTTCACACACGTTATAGTTAGGAATTAGCATTTAAAAAACCTTAGAAATTCAGTGAAAAAACCATAGGTTTCACACATGTTATAGTTAGCTGGACATTTTACTCGTAAAAAACCAATGAAATTGCCCCGTTATAGTTAGTTCAGCTAACTATAACTCACGCGCCCGCAATGCACTGCTGATGACGTCACATATTACATCACTCATGACATGGTCAGTGACATCACTCATGACATCACTGATGACATCTCAAATGACATCACTGATGACCTCACTGATGACATCATCCAGTGAATGTGTGTTTTTCTGAAAATTAAATATGTTTTATATATGTATATCTCAAGGTCGATGGAAGAATAAATGGGTATATAAGTGTCTAAATGGATGATTTGTTTTTAAAAAATTGATTGTGTAACTGACTGATTAAGTGTATCTCTCACTTTGTGTATAAGTGGCTGCATGGGTTGGTGAGTAGCTACATGGGTGTCTATATAGGTTAGTAGTTGTTTTTTTGAGTATCAGTCTGAGTGTCTGTATGGTTCGGTGGGGGGTATTACGTAGTGCATAGGTGCATGAATGAGTGACTCACTGTTTGTATGTGTTGAAGACAGCATGTGTGCAGGACTGTATGGGTGGATGAGTGTGTGTATGGGTGTGTTAGTGAGTGAATGACTGTCCCAATAGTGTCTTCAGGAGTAACTACATATGTTTTAAACTAGTATATGTGACTATTGGTGTATATATGTGAGTATATGTGAGAGGGACAGATTGAAAGAGTTCCTGTATGAATAAGTATGTGTTTCTATAAGTGATTGTTTAAAAGACTAAGTATGTGTAAGTTTCCGTAGAAGTAAGTGTGGTGGTGTGTGTATAACTGTATATGCAGGTGAATGTATGTTTGATTCTTTATTAGCATGAGTGACTATGTGTGTGAGTAACTCTATGGATGAGTGGCATTATGTAACAGGATGTATAGGTGTATGAGTACATATGATGAGTGAGTACATGTATGAGTGACTGTATAGGACTGTTGGTGAATGAGTGGATGTGTATGTGGATCTTAGAATTACTGAAGAGGTTGTTGTAACTGGTATTGGTATGTCCATTGTTTTGAAAATTTTAGTCTCTATTTTTGAATGTGTGTATCAAAGCTTATATTAAGGTGAGAGGAGGTCTGCCACTCTATCACAAGGATGATGTCATCATTGAGGTCATCAGTGATGTCATTTGAGATGTCATCAGTGATGTCATGAGTGATGTCACTGACCATGTCATGAGTGATGTAATATGTGACGTCATCAGCAGTGCATTGCGGGCGCGTGAGTTATAGTTAGCTGAACTAACTATAACGGGGCAATTTCATTGGTTTTTTACGAGTAAAATGTCCAGCTAACTATAACATGTGTGAAACCTATGGTTTTTTCACTGAATTTCTAAGGTTTTTTAAATGCTAATTCCTAACTATAACGTGTGTGAAACCTATGGTTTTTTCAGTGAATTTCTAAGGTTTTTTAAATGCTAATTCCTAACTATAACGTGTGTGAAACCCATGGTTTTTTCAGTGAATATATATATATATATATATATATATATATATATATATATATATATATATATATATATACATACAAGTACCAGGTGCATTCATCCACTTCCCAACAGGCGAGGAGAAAGCATACGGACACCGGATCGTGCTTCAGTGAGGTTTATTCAGAGTCAGCATCGGCGTGACATGCCATTACGCGTTTCGGCCAGCAGGTGGCCTTGATCACATAGAGTAACAGCCATACTAGACATCCTAATATATACAACACTGAGTGGTCACATGGTAAATGGTGTGAAACGACATAAAAGAAATCTGGATTATTCGTTTTTTTCCCCCATTAGAAAACAGAAGTTATCACTTGTCATGATACATTGTTGCGCAATTGTACAAATACATGAATATAAGTTATAAAGTGCAGATACTTAAAGTACAAAATCTAGCAAATTTAAAATGCAGATCGCAGGAGTTTCTGTGTGCAAAATACGCAATAAAGTTCACAACACAACTGGTCATATAAGGTATATGCATAAAATAACCATGACTGAAAACAGAAATGTATATGACATAATAGAACCCAGACCTGGTTGTTTGAGGCGAAGTTGACCCTATTCATGATTGCATGAAAAAAATATATGTTGGAGTACAACGCATTCTTCTGTTCATAAACCAGAGAGGCTACTATACTGGTAGCAAATATGTCGGTCGAATTCATATTTGTTTTTTTCGGTATATAAATACCTGTTTTTAAGGTGAACTTAGTGCAAAAATGTGTGAAAAAATGAAATGAAGGATGAAAAAAACGGCTAAAAGCCAAAAGAAGACAGTATTGATCAATATGGAATGAACAGAATATTGAAGTATACTACAATGAACATCATATATAAATACAATTTACAAAAAATTCATTTCAATAAGCAAATGTAATCAGCCAGATGTTGAGTTAACGTTTCTTCGGTAACGGTGGTCCCAAATACATTGCGGTAAGTACTGTCAAAGCCAAATTGTATGGGAGTTCAATTGGGAATGTCGAAGACACCAGTATCAGGAAAGATGTATCTAACAATCAAAAACAGAGAGATGAAAATAGAAAGATAAAAGAAATAAAAAGAGATAAAAGGACTAGAAACAGGGAACAATTGATCACATGAATAAAAGTGAAGATAAGGTATCAATGGGCATCATCATGAGTCAAATTGTAGTGCTGGTAAATACTAGTATAGCTATTTTCAGATACAGTTGTATAAATCCTCGGTGTTATTTAATCCCGTGGGTGCCTTACTGTCGAACTCAAGGATATACCTTGTTTCGAGTTGTCTTAGGGTCTTTTCTCTGTTGCCCCCTCTACGAAATGCAGGGACATTATCAACCACAAAGTATTTAAGACAACCTAAGTCATTGTTGTGGCACCTTTTAAAATGTCGTGCTACAGGATAGCTAGAATCATTGTTGACGATGGCTCTCAAGTGCTGGAGGATTCTAACATGGGCTTGGAGTTTGGTACTGCCGATGTAATTAAGGCCACATGTACACTTGAGAACATACACCACGAATTCTGATCTACAGGTGTAGTGGCCCGTGATTTGTCTAGCACTGGGACTGAAGGGGACAAAATATTCAGTGGTGTTTTGACCGAATTTACAGGCCCTACAGCTTGTGCACTTGAAAAAAACATTTTTCGGTTTGAGCCATGCACTGTTTGAGGGTTTGTTCTTGCTTGATTTCATGAGATCTCCCTTCATGGTCCTGGCCCTTCTGAATGTGATTATGGATTTTGGGGGTAGCATAGGTGCCAGAACACCATCAGTGAGTAGAATGGGCCAGTTTTTGTTGATAATGGCCCTAATTCTATGGTGTTGTTTGTTGTAGGTCGTGATATACATACATATACATATATATATTCTGCTCCAAAGGTTGTCCACCTGGTGAGTAGCGCTCGATCAGCAGCTTTATTTATGATAGGGAGGGACAAGGATCCGCTTAATGGAATTGCCTGACGCGTTTCGAAGCTCCATATGCTTCTCTTCAGAGGCTTGAACGGAAACGGTGTGTGCAAACGCTGAACCCGCTTCGCCACTTTCATATTGCAATCCCACCAATGGGAAGCTCGAATGCTGATCGAGTGCTACTCACCTGGTGGACAACCATTGGAGCAGAATATAATACGCGGCCGTCCTGCCGCGGAGTGTGCACCACCCTGTAATGTTAGGGGGGCCACCCGACATGGTAACTATCATGTCGGAAATGTGGCTCAGCAGTGGCAAACAGGATTGAGGACGTGTCCACTTGCAGGGTCCATACAGGACAAGATTTGTGTGCTATCCGGGCTACATATCCCACAATGCACAGTCTCATTTGAGCTTCCCATTGGTGGGTGTGCAATATGAAAATGGCAAAGTGGGTTCAGCGTTTGCACACACCGTCTCCGTTCAAGCCTCTGAAGAGAAGCATATGGAGCTTCGAAACTCGTCAGGCAATTCCATTACGGAGTGGCTTCTACAAGCAGATCCTCGTTGCTGCCTATCATAAATAAAGCTGCTGATCGAGTGCTACTCACCTGGTGGACAACCTTTGGAGCAGAATGTAATATGCGGCCGTCCTGCCGCGGAGTGTGCACCACCCCGTAATGTTAAGGGGGCCACCCGACATGGTAACTATCATGTCGGCAATGTGGGCCAGCAGCGGCAAACAGGATTGAGGATGAGTCCACTTGCAGGGTCCCTACAGGACAAGATTTGTGTGCTATCCGGAGCACATTTCCCACAATGCACAGTCTCATTTGAGCTTCCCATTGGTGGGTGTGCAATATGAAAATGGCGAAGTGGGTTCAGCGTTTGCACACACCGTCTCCGTTCAAGCCTGTGAAGAGAAGCATATGGAACTTTGAAACGCGACAGGCAATTCCATTACGGAGCGGCTTCTACAAGCAGATCCTCATCCCTGCCTATCATAAATAAAGCTGCTGATCGAGTGCTACTCACCTGGTGGACAACCTTTGGAGCAGAATGTAATATGCGGCCGTCCTGCCGCGGAGTGTGCACCACCCCGTAATGTTAGGGGGGCCCCCCGACATGGTAACTATCATGTCGGCAATGTGGGCCAGCAGCGGCAAACAGGATTGAGGACGAGTCCACTTGCAGGGTCCATACAGGACAAGATTTGTGTGCTATCTGGAGCACATTTCCCACAATGCACCGTGTCATTTGAGCTTCCCATTGGTGGGTGTGCAATATGAAAATGGCGAAGTGGGTTCAGCGTTTGCACACACCGTCTCCGTTCAAGCCTCTCAAGAGAAGCATATGGAGCTTCAAAACACGTCAGGCAATTATAATTACGGAGCGGCTTCTACAAGCGGATCCTCGTCCCTGCTTATCATAAATAAAGCTGCTGATCGAGTGCTACTCACCTGGTGGACAACCTTTGGAGCAGAATATATATATATATATGTTTGTTCACTAAAAATAACACTGAAAATAATACACCAATGTAGATAAATATGTTTTAACATATATTCGAATTTCTTATTGAATGCTTAATAAGGGAGAAATTATGTGTTTCCTTTCTTCCTTCCTCTCACACTATTCTCTTTTGTTCTTTTCTTTGCAGGAGAAAAGGAAGGGACTAAATCTGGCACAAAGGGTCAATGGGGTCCCTACCCTTTTCTTCACTAATCCTCCAGAGTATGGTATCTTGACAACTATCAAGCAATCTTGAAGTAGGACTTTTCTAGTCTACCTTAACAACTATGGGTATTATTCAGGATTAAATAGACACTATGTCATAAGACTTTAATTGTACCATAGATATTTGAGTAGATAAGTTTTCTCTTCCCTCTCTGCCCACTCCATGAGTCCTTTTGCCTATTGATTTTCACTTATGGGTGTGTTATAGGGAGTCTAATGAAATAGGGTTAGCACAATAGGCCACTTACGATACTCTTACTGAGACAACAAACGTCGACTTAGGAACTTAGTGTATTAACTAATTTAAGACAATTGCTCTATACAAGCTTTGAGACTATGTTTGAAGCTCCCAATATTTTGTGAGTTCACTGCTATATAATCCATTGATTCTGTCTGCCACTATTAGGCAAGTTACTGTTTTATACAATTTTATTTGATTACCACATGACAATGAGCACTTGAATACAGTCATCTTTTCCTCTACGGATAATTGGCAGGGGTGTAGTTGTATTATCTGCGAGGTTCTATTATTTATACAGATGCAAAATCCTCTGTTTCATTGCCACTATCAGGCGCAGGGGGCTCTGTTCGTGTGTTTGCAGACTTACTTGGTCTCGTAAAGTTTTATTCAAAGCCTTCACTATACGATCGAGAGACCAAACGCACAATGTTACATTAGGAGTAAAGGCTATGCGTAACGAGTGCCTAATCTCTGTTTTGTATCAGTGCTACTTTGTCACTATGCTTCAAAGGATGTCTTGAGAATTGTACATTGCTAATTACACGTATTTATAATTAGTGTTACAAACATATAACGGATGCGCAATTTTCTTAAGCACACGCATTGCAAACTCTAACATTTTGGAAACTCATGCATTCTCGTAAGATACCATTCACTAGGTTAATAGAAGATAACTATACAACTTTGCATCCGCATAACACACTACAAAATGGCACTTGATGTAACGTAGCTGACCAGAGCATTCACAATGTCGAAAGTCCTATGTTGATGTCAATGATCATGTAATCGAACAGTATGTATTGTGGCATCTTTTGTTTGACATGCTGTGTGACCAAGCCCGTCCGCGGGTGAAACGCGTTACAGCTGGTTTATGAAGTGAATAAACCCAACTTTGCCGATTTGACCTTGTACCTCCCTGGTATTGTTTAATTGCTCCACGAGCGCGTTTGGGACTCCGATCGTGTTATATATATATATATATATATATATATATATATATATATATATATATATATTACCTACTGGCGGTCGCCAGTAGGTAGTTATAGTTAGGACCACGTTTCCATAGGAAATCCTCAACATTCTATTTTGAATAACTTTGGCGCCGGTTGACGAATCCTCGCAAATTTTTCAAAATAGGTGGGGCGCTACGCTCCGCTCCTACCCTGAAAGTCTCGGGGGATTCGTCAAACGGGGGCTGAGATAAAAGGGGGGTCTCAAAACGCGTTTTTCCCATGCATTTTTCCATAGGACCTTTAGACACGGCTACAGCCCGAACGGCTGAACAGAATTACTTGAAATTTGGCAGAGAGGTAGTCCTCAGGTCAAGGAAGTGCCTTTTGTTGGTTTGGTGTAAATCTGTTCAGTAGATTCTGAGAAAATAGCCTTTAAATCAATATATATATCTGAGCCAGCTTACGGTGCGCTTACGGTGCGCTTACCGTACGCGTACGGTGGCGTGCGCGAGCGCGATTCTGATTGGCTGTTACATCTAAGTAAACATTCGAATCGGTCGAAACCAGGAAGCGGCGGCCGCCATTTTCTCTCTCGCACTGTGAGGGAGAGGCTGTAAACAAAGGGAAAAAACATATAAAGGGGCTGTTTAGACAGCGCCCATGCACATAGCCATGTTAGTTGAGTCCTCAAAGATCCCCCAAGGCCAAAAACGGTAAATTTTAATTTTTTGAAAATTTCGCCGATTACGCTTACCGTACGCGTACCGTGCGCTTACGCTAAAAAATATATAAAAAAAAAAAAACGCACTCTCTGTGCATGGCATATTATTGTCATCACTTACAAATTAACTTTAACAGATTACCTATCACAAGGAAGCGCATAATATGTCCTCCATGTGCGCACGGTGCGTTACGTGGGCACGCGGTGCACGTAGCGCACTGCGTGCCCACCTTGCGTGTACGGCACTAACTGCGTAAAGTGGGCGCGCGGTGCGCGAAGCGCACCGCGTGCTCACTGTGCGCGCACGGTGCGCGAAGCGCACCGTGCGCGCACGGAACGAACTGCGTTAAGTGGGCGCGCACGCCACAAAAGGCGTAAAGTAACTTAGCATTTAAAAAAACGTACAAATTCACTGAAAAAACCATAGGTTTCACACATGTTATAGTTAGGAATTAGCATTTAAAAAACCTTGCTAATTCACTGAAAAAACCATAGGTTTCACACATGTTATAGTTAGCTGGAAATTTTACTGATAAAAAACCAATGAAATTCCCCCGTTATAGTTACTGTAAGCAACTATAACTCACGCGACCGTAATCCTCTGCTGATGACATATGTGTCTTTATGAAAAAAAAAAAATTGTAATATATGTATAGCTAAAATTTAATGGAAGAAGACATGGGCAAATAAGTGTCTAAATACAGTATTAGCATCAGCAGAGGATTACGGTCGCGTGAGTTATAGTTGCTTACAGTAACTATAACGGGGGAATTTCATTGGTTTTTTATCAGTAAAATTTCCAGCTAACTATAACATGTGTGAAACCTATGGTTTTTTCAGTGAATATATATATAGATATCTATCTGTGAGCAAGGGCGGATGCCCGAAACGCGTCAGATATTTGTGAAGACTCGGCTTTAAAATAAACTAACAACTATTGTGCCTGACTTTGGATCTGCGTGGTTTCTGCTTTCCGTGGACACGGATTTTTTTGGAGACTGCAAACATGGGATATATATAGATATATATATCATAATGGTTGGATTAATACAATGAACAAGTGTATGTTGGTGCCACACACGTTGATAGACTATGTAGTCTCAAGTGATTTGTGAATTGATCCATATTTAATCAAGGTGGACAAAGTATCATACTTAGTATTGATAAACTAGCGTATTTAACGATAATGTTTTTATTATTAAAAATTTCTCAGAGATACCCAGTCTAAAGTTACTTGCTGACTGGTTATTTTAATTGCACACTAAAATTTGGTAATGGGCGATATTGCAGCAGAACATTGCAGATTAGGAATAATGGTACTGCTTCAACAATGTTGTAGGAACTAATTGAAACAACTATGTTTCAATATTGGTAAAACAAATGAAGTTAATGTGTATAACTATACAAAAGTAACAGTTGGAGGAGAGTAGGATCTGCTTCACATGGTTACCCCCACTTTTTGCTGGTGTTTCACTGTTTTTCGACTTCAGTCTGGCTGGGACCCTGCTATTCAGGGCCCCAGCTTAGCTGCTTCTTCTCTAAATTGATTGCACGTACTTTAGGTACATTCCAGATTGGATCCTGGGGTACCCTTGTGAGTCCTTAGTATATGGTATACTATGTACCCAGGGCATAGGTACCCCAGAGGCCTACCAGGGGCTGAAGCATGTATTGTGCCAACCCTGGAAAGCCCTCCATGATGACACCACAGGTCTGCTACTGCAGCCTGGCTAAGGTGGTGCACGCACCCCTTACTGAGGTATAGGTTCACTATACCTCACCTATCACTGCACATACAAACCTATCAGTCACCCTATGGCAGGCCTTATCAATCCTTAAGGTAGGGTGCTTGGTTATATGTGAGAGGGTGCCCAGGCATGAGCTGAGCCCCTCTGAGCCTTTTGAATCTCTTCTCCGGGTTTGTCAGTGGTGCAGCCTGACCATATACTCTTAAGTGCATTACAGCTAAAACGGTTATTGCTAACTTTGGACTGGCTGCACGGAAACATGTCGTGTTTGGTGTCAAACACCTTGGAATCATACCCCCACATCAGTTCTTCTTGTCTCTCCCTTCTAGAGGGAGAGACATGGCAGTACTGGTATACCCGGTAGAAACGTAACAGAGCCCTTGCATCACAAAATGGATACTGCAGCCACAGACAAGGGTCTGGCCTCCTGCTGCTGACCAAAACTCCAGCAGGGGAGGCCTGG
Organism: Triturus cristatus; assembly: GCF_964204655.1. NCBI lineage: Eukaryota > Metazoa > Chordata > Amphibia > Caudata > Salamandridae > Triturus > Triturus cristatus. The sequence continues at coordinate 326,287,895 of NC_140583.1, read as the reverse complement.
ACAATAGGTTTCCTGTCACAGGGAGGTGTAACCACCTCCCAGACAGGCTGATGTGTTTTGGGGCTGGGTGGGAGCACTCTCAGAGTGCTTTGAAGTCATGCACTGGGTGCACATTTGGTGTCCCTGTGCATAGTCCAGCTCAAACCGGTTCAGGGGCTTCCAGCCCCTGCTCTGGTGCGAAACTGGACAAAGGAAATGGGTGTAGCCACCCCTCTTTCCTAACCCTCCCATAGGTGGGTCCCTAGAGCTAGTCCAACCACTTCCTTAGGTATAAGTAAGGAACCTCTGTAACCAGAACTTTAGATATCCCTGGACGAAACTCTGAAGCTGAATCCTGGAACATCGATGCTCTACTAAAGACTAGAGGACTGAAGTAATCTCCCTTGGAGTCAAGGAGTGACTCTCCTGCTTGGCAGGCACCAACAAAGCATTTTGCCGGTCTGCATTTCCAAAGTTCCCGCTGGACTCCGAAGTAGTTGCTAGCCAGGAAGGGGATTTCCAGACATCTTAGAGGCCGACCTGAGTCCCCAGAAAAGCTGAGACCCGCAGCCCTCCTGAGTAGCGTGGAACCGGAGCTCCTGGTCACCGTGCACTTTTGCAAGTGCATTGACTTCTCAACGTCTTTTGAAGTCGTGCTTGGGATTTCTTGTAGTCCCCACCTCGAGCAGAGCATCCACCAAAGATTGTCGGACTAGTCACCCCGAGTGACCCGTGGGCTGCCATTTTGTGGATTGTTTGGGTTTCACGGAACAGGATTTCTAAGTGGAGGTTGTTGCGGGAAGCCCCACCGCTGCAGCTTCATGGGTCCGCTCTCTGTGAGGATAGCACAGCTTGAGTGGGCAGGACTTGCCATCTTTTAATGACATGGAGAGGCTTGCAGGACTGTGTTTATCCCCTGATGATTGTTTAATAATGAAAGATGACGGCGCCCAATTGGGTTTTAATTCGGGCACTACCGGTACCAGAATGTTTTTGGAATATTGAAATAAGGAAGGATTAATATTGAAATAAAAGAAGGATGATCTGTTAGTGTCATTCTTCCAAATTTGTCTGTGAAGAAGGGTTACAGTACCCGAAACGCATCGGCTGAGAGAAACGGGGAGTGTTCTATCATACCTACTCGTGGAGAAGAGCAGTACTGAGTGTGTCGACCACTTAGAGGTAACTTGAACAAATATAAATATATATATATATATTTTCCACTCGAACTGGATGCTGAACGTAACAAATCCACGAGCCCATTTGATAAGGTAAGGTTAATTTATTTCATAAAGACAAAAGTACGCGTTTCGACCACGTCCGTGGTCTTGGGCACCTGATATACATATATATACATATATATACATATATAGTTCAGAAGAAGTTGCATTGTGCAGAAGCCTCATGGGTTGAGGCTGGTTCGGCGTTTGCCACCGCCTAGTTATCACAAATATAAATCCTTAACGAGCACACAAGGAAAAAAACAGCCGCTCCAACGTAGCAATTGTATCGGATATTTTTATCTGACAACAGAAACAGACGCGTTTCGACCTGACTTTCTTGATCAGGTAACCCAATGTTTTTCAAAAGATCAACATTTATACTTCGTCACACGATCTGGGTATGATACCCTATACTTAACGATAACTGGAGGAATGGCTCGGATACTCAGAGACTTGGATGGGTCATCTTTGTGGTCGAATACTACATGGTTAGTAGGGTGGTTGCTGACCAGTCAAAAAGGGACCTATACCCATTAGAAATTATAAATGGTATGAATTATATAGGGGCAATGGCACCTAGTCAAGTGAGGAGAATAGGAGTAGGTGCGGAGACTGGTTAGTCCCGGTGGAGTTGTGGAGGTATTTAGAACAAATATTTTTGATGGAGCTTTGTCACATTTAAGAAACTCATTCCTCCACTCCTTGAAATAGTCTGATCTATGTCCATAGCTCCAGTGGTCTGGACATTTTGGATTAAGTATACAGCTCTAACCTATGAGGCTGTGGTCCTTGTTTAACGCTGCTTTTGCCTTGGTTCAAGTATTTAACGAAACCAATAAAGGAGTTGAGAAGGGAGGATACTCTGTGCCCCCGAACTGAGCAGCTAAGACTCGGGTTTTATCCCTCAAAGAAACCGTTTTGTGCAAAAGGAGGGATAGATTGTCCTCCATCACTTTGGAAATCGGATATAATGATCTGGGAGATGTGTTAGAATTTATTGTAGCCTGAAGAAGGTGGTTAATGACTACGATACCACCGAAACGCGTTGCTTTTTTTAATGAAATATTCTGACAACACCTGGTCCTAATACAATAGGCCTTATAAATATCGGGCCTGAGGAGAAGACACGGAATGGATTTAGTACATTAAATTGGTATTAACAACAATATTCAATTCCATGAATTTGGAGTGCTCTCTGATATTGAGTAAGTCGTTGTTAGTTTGACCTGTTTTGAACATCATAAGGTTCTCCCGTTGTATTATGAATGTAATGTTTTTAATATATGTGTACAAATGAAATAAATGAAATATACGTTTTTTATACATTATATGATATTAGTCTATTGAATAAAGATACAAGATATATTCTTTTACATTATGCTCTTGGTTTCTATTTGGTGTTGAGAAATGGTGTATTGATTGAATGCAGCTGGTTTGAATTGATTTGTACTGTATGCTATATAAAGAACCCAAAGGGACCCTTTCGTTTGACTATATGAATTAATGCATGTACAGTGCGTGCAGTAATTTTTATGTCGCACGTAACAAATGATGTAAACAAGACTCAGATTGAGTAAATGGCTGTTGTCATTATGAATCCAGGGGTGTACTAATATAAAGTTACAAGTTTGTAACAATGGGACTAAGGCAATGTTGAGTTGACACTACATATAAGGTTAAAATGTTATGTTGGGTAACACTACATGGACAAAGTTATATCATTTTGCATTAAGGAGGGAGTACAGTATTTAACTCTACAAGTATGTTGTCTATTGTAACTGAAATGCTTGCTATATGACATAGTATAAATGTTGATCTTTAAAAAAAATGGGTTATGTGATCAAAACCATCAGGTCGAAATGCATCTGTTTCTGTTGCCAGATTAAAATACCCGATACAATTGCTACGTTGGAGCGGCGTTTTTTTCCTTACATGCTCGTTAAGGATTTACATTTAGAATATATAAAAAATATTTAAAGACCAAAATACCGTACAAATATATGTTTGTTTAGGTTAGTAAATGTTTAGGATGTAGCTGCTGTTCGTATTCTGGAAATCTATGTGTATAAATGGGGGTGTGGAGTTGATGTTTAACTTATCTTGTGTGTATAGTACTTAAGATAGTTTAAGATAATTTAAGATAGTTTAGGCTAGTGTTAGTTTAGTTAGTGTAGGCTAGGTAGGTGTAGGTAGTTTAAGATAAGTTAAGATAGTGTGGATTAGCGTTTTAGGTTTGTTAGTGTAGGCTAGGTAGGTATAAATAGTTTAGATAGTTTTCATAGAATTAAACATTTTCAACTAACACTGGTTTGTCATCATTTCATATTTGTGTTAGTAACATTGAGTACACATTGCAGCTATTGAACTGCAACATTGGAAGGTATATTTTGCATTGTCAAAGGCCTATGCCCAACTGTTAGTCTACCTCACATTTGAGCCAAGTATCGATAGTTTTCCAAACTTTAGGCACTGTAAGTGGGCTTCATTTGGTGATTGTACACAAACTGCAATACATGTAGTCTCCTACTGTAGCACTCTGTGTGAAAGGATTGGGGCAGATATAGGTTTGATAGATGTGTCACTAGTAATTGCAGATCCCAGGCTGTGTTGGGACACACACTTGTGCCTGGCTCTGCCGCACACACCTTTGCACCATTGTGCAAGTGCGTCATTGTTTTTGGGTGGCTACAAAATATAAATGTATTCACACCTGCCTGGAGAACCTCCTTCACCATTGGCATGGACTACTTGTTAAGTGTGGCACTTTATGCAGCTCACTTTGGTTAAGTACTTTCAATGTTTCATGCCCTTAAGGCTCCCATGTTCTTTTCCCCTTGAAAGGTGTAGCTTTGTTTCAGGTTCTGTGCTCTGGCTCCCATGCAAACGTATGTGTGTACAATGTACAAGGGATGTAATGTGTGGTTGCACTTACTCACCACATATGAGGCCTCTCTGGGGCAGAAGAGCACATTTTTTAAATGTGTCCCACTATAGCATTTTTGACAAATTACCAGCTGACACATGTCCCCAAAATGGAGCCCTTGCATTTCTTGGTAACTGACAATCAAGGTATTTGATTGTCCTTGTTCCACCTTGTAGCACAGGTATGATGCTAATTCATGTGGAATATGGGCATGAGTATTTGCCTTTTATTGGTACAACGTTGCAGATTTATGAACTGTAGAATCTCTTCGGTGTGAGCAGTGAGGCATCATTTTATGGCCTCACAGTTCCCATTTATAGGTGGTGTGATTAGAAGCAGATTCTCACTGTGTATCAGTCAAGTGACTGCAGCTTGTTGTTACATACTGACATTGCATTAGTAAAGAACGCATTGTTTATTATATCATTTGTTAGAACTGGGGGTCTCTTGTTGGCAGAGGTAGGTACCTTTGACCAAATAGGGACCCTTGCTTCTTACATTGGTGGTCAGCGGTGAGGATTCTGGGCTTGCATTTGTGACTCATATACAGTGATTGGTGAACACTCCTAGTGAGTGCAGACCAAACACAACCACATACTTTTGGTAGATTGTTTTTCCTGGGATTTTCTATTTTTGCCAAGAACTGCCAAGTTTAACCACCACGAGTATAGCAGCTTCCATAGCATCTGTTGATTTTGATTGGGAAGAGGAGAAACTGGAATGCTACAATGTGAGACAGCTAAAGCACTTCTGCAGGAAATTTAAAGTTGCTATGACTGGTCTCACCAAGAAGGATGAGTTCCAAAAGGTGCTGAGTGCCTAGGTCGAAGCAACCCCTGAGAATGAGGACGGGGTTGAGAATGCGGATGAACAGCTGGATGGACCTTTGGGTCCAGGGGGGAGAAGAGCAACCTCCCCAGTAGATAGCAGTGTTTCTGCCAAAGGCCTGTCCCCAGAGGAGTTGGAGGACAGGAAGGAGTGTAGGATGCATGAGATGGAGTTGACCAAGCTCAAGTTAAGTGGACAGTTAGAATTTGAATTGCAAACTAGGAAATTGGCCCTGGAGGAAAAGCGGATGCAACTGGAGCATGAGAAAAGTTTGAGGGAGATGGAATTGAAAGCAAGGAGCTTAGAAATTACTCCCTCTGGTGGCAGCACACCGTCCATGCCTGTGGAAGCTAGGGTGTCTATTCCTAAAGATGTGGTGAAAGAGTTTTATAAGAATGATGACATTGGGCATTGGTTCAAAGTCTATGAGGTAGCCATGTCTTCCCACTGGGTCCCTATGAAGGATTGGGGAGCGGGATTGTGTCAGCAGTTCCTTAGTGAGGGACGGTATACACTGTTAGACTTGCCCTCTGAAGTTCATAATTCTTATACCTACATGAAAGATGCATTGATGTCCAGGTATGGGTTGACTCCTGAATTGTATAGACAAAGGTTTAGAAATTGCAAGAAATTGGAGTCACGCACATGGGCAGAGTATGTAACTTTCTTTTGCAGAGCATAGGATGGTTGGCTGAAAGGAAGCACAGTTAATGCTTTTGAGGGGCTCTTTGATTTAGTTGCATGGGAGCACTTATCAAGTAATTGTTTTCCAGAACTATGCCAGCACCTGATTGATAGCAGGCTGACTAACCCTAGGAAGCTTGCTGAGGAGGCGGCCTGCTGGGTGAGCACCCGGGTCCATAAAGGTCACGTGAGAGACTCAGCCAAGAGTGGGCAGGGTCCCCAGCAGGAGAGTGGGGGGGACAAAGGTAAACAGAGGGAGTTCCAGAAAGGGCCCCAAAATAATCCCCAAGGGAACCAAGGAAAAGGTTCCCAGCCTCCCCCTGAGAAGAAGCAAGGGGCCCGACAGGTAGACCTGTTCCCAGGGGACTCCTGAGGTGCTTCACATGTGGTGAAGTGGGCCATAAGTATAATGATCCCCGGTGCCCACAGGCAGATGGCGAGAATAGCCCTGGGGGAGAAGGTGGGTGCCCAAGGTGGGTGGGGTCCTGCAGAGATGTTCCTTGTCTCTTTAGGAGACTGTGAGGTGGTCCCCAATACCCAACTGCCTGATAACACTAAAAAGTACAGGCAGTGGATGATCATCAATGGCCATAGAGTGGAGGCTCTTCGTGACACAGGAGCCAGTGTGACAGCTGCCAAGTGTCACCTGGTGTCTGAAGAACAGGTTGTCCCCAATGCATTTTGCCCAGTTGTTGCCGCTGACAATACAGAGAGCCACTGCAGGGTGGATTAGGTTCCCTTTGAGTGGGGGGGTCTCTGGTACTGTTCAGTCATGCCTGGTGACTGTTTGTTGGGGAATAATTTGGAGAGTTCACCTTGGGCGAAGGTGGAGCGAAGTGCTCAATTGAAGTTGTTGGGTCTGCCTGACTGGGCATGTGTGACCACACGGTCCATGGCAGCCAGTAAGGGTGCTCAAGAGGACCTGGAGCGTCAGAGGGAGGCTTAGGTGCCTGCCTTAAAGAGAAGAGGCAGGTGGCACGGGAAACCAGCCCCCAAAGTACCCACGGTCCAGGAGGAGGCAGACCTTGAGGGGGATGCCCTGGAGCCTACAAGGGAACAGGTAGCTGAACTGTGGGACCTGCCTGAGCTGACCCATTGGCAGCAGGAAGGAGGACCCTCCAGGGAAGAGTTCTGCTAGGAGCAGAAGAAGTGCTCTTCTCTTGTGGGGTTGCGGTAGCAGGCTACAAACCAGGCAGCATGTGATCAGTCTGGATCACATTGGATTTACTGGGAGAATGGTCTCCTGTAAGTGAGCCTAAGGTTGCTGAGCCTGGGTCAGCCCGTGTGCTGGTGGTAGCCCAGCGCTTCAGAGCCTTCCTACTGGGGCTGGATCATGATATGCCTTTAGCAGGACATTTGGGGCAGAACAAGACCTTTGAGAGGCTTGTCACCCACTTTTATTGGCCCCAAATGCGCAAGAGTTCAGAAACTCATTGCAGGACCTGTCAGACTTGCCAGGCAAGCGGAAAGAGTGGGAGGAAGCAGAAGACTGCTCTCCAGTCATTCCTGGTGGTCAGCACCCCCTTTGAATGGGTGGGTATTGACATTGTGGGGCCAGTGGACCCCAAGACAGCCATGGGCAACAGGTTAATCCTGGTCTTGGTGGAACATGCCATCCGGTACCCGGAAGCCCTACCTCTGAGGACAGTGACGGCCCCCGTAGTGGGACGGGCCCTGATGGGAATTTTCTCCCAAGTGGGGTTCCCTAGAGAGGTAGTGTCTGACCGAGGTACAAACTTCATTTCCAAGTATATGAAGTCCCTGTGGCAGGAGTGTGGGGAAACCTACAAGTTTACCACCCCATACTACCCCCAAGGAAATGGGTTGGTTGAGAGATTCAAGCGGACCCTAAAAGGCATGATTATGGGTCTTGAGGAACCTATGAGGTGTAAGTGGGATGTTCTCTTACCATGCCTGCTCTTTGCATATCGTGAGGTGCCACAGAAATCTCTAGGGTTCAGCCCCTTTGAGCTTCTCTATGGTCACCCAGTGAGAGGACCTCTGAATCTGATCAAGGAAGGCTGGGAGCAATCTCCCAGGAAAACTCCCTAGGATGTATATAGCTACATGCTGGCCTTCAGGAACCAGACTAGGCATTTCAGGCAACTCGCTGAGGCGAGTCTGGAAGCCAGTCAGAAGGAGATGAAGCGGTAGTACGACCAGAATGCCACTCTGGTGGAGCTTCAGCCTGGTCAGAAAGTGTGGATCAAGGCCCCAGTGGAGCCCTGCGTGCTCCAAGATAAGTGGACCGGACTATTTGAGGTGGTGGAGCGCAAACGTCCTGTTACCTACTTGGTGGACTTGCGGTCTCCCAGGAATCCCTTGCGGGTCCTGCATGTCAGCCACCTGAAGCCCCACTTGAAGAGGTCCGAAGTGGGCATGCTCTTAGTGATAGATGCTGGAATGGAGGAGGAGACTGAGCCTCTTCCTGACCTCCTGTCAGCGACAAAGCGAGATAGGTCAGTGGATGGTGTAAACCTCTCTTTCACCCTGACCCCTGAGCAACAGAATGACTGTAACCAGTTGCTGGTACAGTTTGTTGATCTGTTCTCCCTGATTCCCAATGTCACTGATTGGTGCGTCCATGATGTGGACATTGAAGATAGACCTCCTGTGAAGCACAAAACTTACAGGGTGACTGACAGGGTGAGAGAGTGCATCAAGGAGGAGGTCTCCAAGATGGTTGTGTTAGGAGTGATTGAGTCCTCTAACAGTCCTTGGGCAAGCCCACTGGTCTTGGTCCCAAAGGCTGCCGCACCGGGTGCCACGCCAGAACTCTGGTTGTGTGCAGACTACCAAGGGCTCAATTCAGTCACGAGGACTGACGCACACCTCATCCCCAGAGATGATGAGCTCATCAATCAGTTAGGGGCTGCCTGGTACCTTAGCACATTTGATCTAACGTCTAGGTACTGGCAAATCGCCTTGACTGTTGGGGCAAGGGAGAGGTTAGCATTCTCCACACCAGATGGGCACTACTAGTTCTGGGTTATGCCCTTTGAGATGAAGAATGCCCCTGCCACCTTTCAGAGGTTGGTCAACCAGGTGTTGGCTGGACTGGAAGAGTTCTGTTCCGATTACCTGGATGACATTGCAGTGTTCAGCGCCAGTTGGGAAGAACATCTGCACCACTTCTGGGAAGTGTTGATGGTGCTGCAGAGAGCAGACCTCACGATCACGGCGAGCAAGTGCCAGATCGGGTAGGGTTCCGTGGTGTACTTGGGACACCAGGTTAGGAGTGGCCAGGTGGCGCCCCCACAGCTCAAGATTTTTAGGACTCACAGGGTACCACAGGAGGTTTGTCAAGGGGTACGGCAACATTGCACCCTTGACTGAGCTGACTTCCAGGAAGCAGCCCAAGTAAGTGAATGGGCTGACACCTGTCAGAAGGCTTTTGACGCCCTGAAGACTGCCATGTGCACAGCACCCGTGTGTGATGCTTTGCACTTTCAAGGTGGTTTTCACAAAGATTTATACAGTAAATGTAAATGTCAAATGTAAATGTCAAGGTACTTATAGAGCGCACTGTCACCAGACGGCCACCTTGTGGTGTCCCCTTTGCGGTTTCCTGGCGCTGATACTCATACCGCTGTGGAACCCCTCCTGGCTTTCCCTGTGAAGTGTCCACTCCTGGGCACCCCCAGGGTGAAGCCAGGCATCCTTAGCACTGTTGGGGCCGGTGTGGAGGCTAAGCAAGCTATTGCCCAGAGTTGCAGCGTGGGGCCCGTGATTAGAATAGGCACCGAGGCGAGAATAGACAGGTCCAAGGAAATTGAGCCCCGCCAAGGCGGGAATCGAACCCTGGTCCCTGGCCAGAACTCTGCTTCAGGGTCTGCCGATCTAACCATTGAGCCACACTCCTCCACTCCAGTCTTGGAATGAGTATGCTGTTCCTTTATTTAAGAATATCTGTACACAAAGAGCAAGAAAACAGTTTCTTTATGGATTTTATCCTTCTTTAAGTTTCTTTGTCTCTCTTCCTTTCAGGGTCTTCTATGGTGGCCTCCTGGATGACGTCTTCCTGACCCACAATCTCCCCCAGAAAGAAGATAGGCTCAGGTAAGTTTTTCTGATTGTTTTCTTTATCAGTTATACTATAGGGAAGGGTGTGGGGGACCACCAACACCAAAATCATACATTCCAGAAAAGAAATATGTTTGGCCAACAAAAGAAAACCATATAAATGGTGAGGAGGGAGAGAACGGTGACATGAATCAAAAGAGGAAGGTGTAATCACGCACAGACACGAAAAAGAACGTTTGCATATGCTTTCATGAACGTATTGTTTATGCTCTGCGTGCTTCCCCCTTGTCTCCCCGTCTCTCCTGACCTCTCATCCTCTTTGCCAATAACCTCATAGGCGCCCACGCACCTGTAAGAGCCACGACCCCCTGGGGCCATGGCAGGACTCGTCAGCTCGACTCTGTGATGGCTGGGCTTCGTCTGCTTCAACTGGCATGACGCTTGATCTCCTCCGGCCGTCTTCTTTTCTTCTCGTCAGGAATTCGCTTCCTGTAAGAATCGCCTCTCCGTCGTTCTCTCGACCCACCTGCATCCTCTGTCGCGCCTCTCGTTCCTTCTTTAGTTGTTCACCTTCTGGTACTAGTGCCTGCTCTTTCCCCATGGGACCTCCCACATAGGCAGTCACAGCGTTTTCCTTAAAGGGCCCGCTATCTTCACTTTGGTCTCTCGTGCCACTTGAAGGGATGTCAGACATTCCACTCCATACGGGCCGCAAATAAAGGAGGGGGGAAAAGTTAGACGGAATGCAGTCTTTTCTGTTCATTTCTTGTCTCTCCTCATTATGGCTAGTGTCTTCCTGACACCGTGCTTAAGGCGCCCAACTTCTCACAGGAATTAATTGTTCAGACAGATGTTTCAGAGCATGGTGTGGGGGCTGTTCTATCACAGATTAATGCGGAGGGCCTAGACCAACCTGTAGCCTTCATCAGTTGGAGGTTACCTCCACAGGAACAGAGGTGGAGTGCAATTGAGCGTGAGGCATTTGCTGTGGTCTGGGCACTGAAGAAGTTGAGACCATACCTGTTTGGGACTCACTTTTGGGTTCAGACGGACCACAGGCCCCTCAAATGGTTGATGCAGATGAGGGGTGAGAACCCAAAGTTGTTGAGGTGGTCCATTTCCCTACGATGGATGGACTTTACGGTGGAACACCGCCCTGGTACAGAACACGCCAATGCCTATGGTCTGTCCAGATTTTTCCGCCTTAGTGAAGAGAACTCCCAAGGGAAAGGGTAGTTCTCCACACATTTCAGCTGGAGGAGACACGTGTTAGACCTGGGACCATTGCCGTGAGTCTCCCTTCCATTTTTTCTGATTGCCTGTTTTTAGATGCTTTGGGCACTGTGCCACTGCTATTCAGTGCCAGAGTGCAAGTGCTCCCTATGTTAAATTGATGTATTTGATTAGTGACTCCATGATTGGGTTATTTGATTTACTTGTCAGACCCTAGTAGAGTGCACCATGTGTGCCCAGGGCTTGTATCAAATGCTGCTGGTGGGCTTGCAGCACTGGTTATGCCACCCACATAAGCAGCTTGTAAAGTGTGTCTCATGCCTGCCATTGCAGAACCTGTGTGCAGTCTCTGACTGCCATGTTGACCTGGCAAGTGCACCCACTTGCCAGTTCCTAAACCTTCCCTTATCTTCATATCAGACACCCCTATGGTAGCCCCAAGGGCAGGGTGCATTGTAAGTATAAGGTAGGACTTGCCCCGGTGTGTGTGGCATGTCCTAATAGTGAATTACAGCCATTTTTGTTTTTCACTATTGCAAGGCTACCTGTTCCACTTTGGGCAGAATGGGCAGTTTGATTATAACATCTTATATTCCTAACTGACTCAGGGAACTAGTTAGAAATTAGAGTTTAGTATGCAAGAACTCAGAATGATAAAATACACCTTTTAGTGAAGTTGGTTTTAGCATTCGGTGTTTGAAAATACCACTTTTAGAAAGTAGGTATTTTTTTGCCTAACTATCCAAGCCTGCCTCTGCTAGGTTGTGTATTCCTTGTCTGGGGTTTGAGTGACAGGAGCTGGGGGATTCCAGGAGACAGGGTGAGTCAGCACAGGGCTGAATAGAGAGATCTGCATGTAGATGGGTGGGAGGAGTTGCACCTGGGACCTGAATAGGGATGTGCCTTCCCTCCACAATGCTGGCTCCACCTCCTGTGGTGCGTCTGATTTCCCTGGCCTACACTGTGAAAAGAATGAAGGAGTCTTATAAACAAAGTGCTCCAGGACTGACCAGAACTGGTTTGGACTAGGCAAAGGCCTCTCTGTCTTCAGAGAACAAAGAGAAAATGAGTATAAAAGGGGTGACCCAGACCCCAGAACTTTAGATCGCTTTGGGAAACAAGAAGAACCTTTGCTGAGGAGAGGAACCAGAGAAACTGAGGTAGAGACTATCCCTAGCTGAGTGCTGTTTGGGGGATTGGCCTACAGTGGTTGCCTGGCTCACAAAGAAAGGAGAAAGGACTTTGTGCTACTTTCAAATCAACTTGTGAAGGATCTAAAAAGGACTTGAGATAGAGCTTGTCTCCTGCTGAAGTCTCAGGGACAACAGATTTCACCCACCAGCTCGCTAAGAGTTATTTTGAAGTGCCTGCTGTTATGTTGGGCCTTCTGAGGGACTGCGTGTCACAAGGAGCTGGAAGCACGATTCACGAAGGAGAGGCGTGTCACCGCCCCAGTCGTTGTTGTCGCATCACTGGAGAAGGGTGTCGCCGCTGCCGCTTCGCATCGTAGAAGCGCCTCGCATGGCCGGAGAAGAGTGTCGCCGTCGCATCATTGGAGAAGCGTGTCGTCGCCGCAGCCGCTGTCGTCGCATCACTGAAGAAAGGTGTCGCCGCTGCAGCGGTTGCATCGCATTGCCGAAGCGTCTCGCATCACCGGAGAAGAGTGTCCCCGTCAGACGCCGTCGCATCACCGGAGAAGCATATCGCAGGGCCTGTCGCGGCTCAGAAGAATCGTTGAGTTGCCACACGGCCATCGGGTGCGCACACATTGTGTTGCATCAAGAAGAAGACGCCATTTTGTTTCAATGCACTGGATCTTCATCGCATCACGGCGTTGCGGGCCGCGTCGCCACGGAAGCGCAGTAAGAAACCGACGCATTACCTCCCCACGCCGAGAAGAAGCGACGTATCCCCTAAGCATCAGTAGGGACCCGACGCATCACTGTTCTTGCGTGTAAGGAACCGACGCATCTCCTTCCTTGCAACACTTTCGTTGTATAGCGTTACGCATCCAAAGTTACATTGAACTTAAAGTGTTGCATTTACCATCTAAAGAGAACTAAGCTATTTCTACCATTTTTAAAGTACAGTGTTGTGGATTTTTGTCGTTTGTGGTCTTGTGATAAGTCTATATAAAGAATACTTATTTTTGATATAAAACCTGTGTGGTGTCCATCTGTAGTGTTGTCACTGGATTACTGTATGTGTTCACAAATGCTTTACACACTGCCTCTGAGATAAGCCTGTCTGTTCATGCCAAGCTACCAAGGGGGTGAGCAAGGGTTATTTTAGGAGTGTACCCCCTTACTATGACTAGAAGCAAGGGTCCCTATTTGGTCAAAGGTAACTACCTCTTCCAACTAGAGACCCCCAGTTATAACACTATTGCAGTGAAATGAAATGAAATTACATTTTTATTTTTTTAGTTAATTAAAACCATACAATTTTTCCACGTGAATCAGTTACTAATAAAAAATGAAATTAAAATCATGCTGACTAAGTTACCATGCAAGTCCCATAGTATAATACCTAATTCCAACCTTGCAAATTTGTCTGAATTAACCAACAAGTCATAAATTTCAGAATGGAGTTAAAATTAGAATATAAAAAAACTTCAGAAGTCAAGCAGTATGCTAGTTAATTGCACTTCTGACCAGCAATGATTTGTCAAATTTAATTAGATTTGTATATCAGTGTGTCCCAGGCCCACCGTTCTGCTGATCAGTGACCTTACGATGATTCACGTATTAATACTTCCTGGGAGTGAGTCAATGTACGTGAACCAAGGAGACTCCTTTTACTTAAAAATGAATACATATGTTATGTTTAAAATCGGCGTTTAATACCCAAGAGTAGAACCCCTATTGGGCCATTGTTTTCAGGGTCGGATCATGAAATCAGAGGAATTTTATCAGTTTACAGTTCATTTGTGTGTGTGGAAGAGCTGTGGCGCAGCGGCCAGGGTGCCTGACTCCAGATCACAGGGTTCACGGTTTGATCCCCGACGGCAGGTTAGCCCAGCACTATGTGACTCTGGGCAACAGCTTGCTTAAGCTTCCTGACCGCTCCCAGCGCCAGGACACCTCTCCGGAGGTAGCTGTGCGGTTTACAAACACTGGCATTTACATTTGAGGATCAGATAGATCTATCCCGTTCATTATAGCAGATCAACGTCCTTTTAATCTCATTTTTTATTAGCAACTGATTCATGTAGGAAAATTGTTATGGTTTTAATTAACTAAACACATTTCCATTGCAGTGGTTTAACTTGGTGTAAGTACATATCCAAAGGCAGGATGTGAAATTGAGTTTTGTGCACGCTTCTAGTGATGCAAACAAGTGGGTTTTGAATGGTATATGTAGTCCTTTAAGCTAAAAACCATACAATACTCTTTGTAGTTTAGTGCAAATTGGTGTATGGCGGTTATTTTTATTGAAGACTGTTGATCCCTCTCAATTTTTTACAGGAGTCCTATTTTCCAATTGTGGCCAGCACCAACAGTTATTGAAAGTGTAGATGACCAGACAGAGTCCATTTGGGAAACATGTCATGCAACGTGTGAAGGTGAGGAGAATTTCAGTGAGGAGGTACAAATTGCCATTAGGGATGGCATGGGTGTTTCAAAATCCACAAGTGGATAAAATCAACAGGAGCACAAACAGTACAGTACTGGGAGGCAAAGGAGGTGGCATTATGTCAAACACAGGACCACTATGAAACTGGCCAGGCTGATTTGCAGGGATGCGTCAGGCAATGTAAATCTGCCTCTATGTTTTTAAAGGTGAGCAGTCTGTATATCGACTTTTTAATATCGAGGGACAGAAATATCGAGTCAAAAATATCGAATGCACAAAATATCGAAATAGATAATATCGATGTTAAAAATATCAGTTTTTTTTTTACTGATATGTCGATGTAAGTAATATCGTTAGTAATATCGACATGTGAAAATATCGTCATTGTATGTTTAGTAAATATTTTGAAGTTGTTTGTATAAATAGTTAAAATGTATATAATTGTTCTGCTCGATTTTCCCGGCCTTCTTGTGAGGAACAATGATGGAATGTGACTTCAGTCTCTTATCATTCAAGTCTAAGGGTTAGAGTAGTGAATGGAGCCTATTTACTAGGCACTTCGACATGATTCTGTGCTCTTCCCCATAGATCAGGGCTTGCACACATAGCCTAGGGGATAGATTCGTTAGTATTAGGGATAACCTGTCCTGTAGTGAGGGTATTTCATGGAGCTGTGCTGAATTCAGGCCTGGTAGGCCTCAAACGGGAGAGACTCCATCTTTCTATCTGCTCCGGCAGCTTGGGATGAGGTGTTATTCGCTTGGAGAGAACCGGTTCAGGCCAGCCCTTATCGAAGGATTGTATTTTTCTTCATGCCGAAGACACTACATCAGGCCGGCCGGCTGGGAACGTGTCCTTGGTACGGGGAGGTACAAGAATTTGGTGGGCGGCAGGTTACGGGCCGGAATTTTCCATGAGGAAACGCACCTCTATATTAGTGAAAGTCTGAGGCAGTTACATGTTCAGTCCGTAGGCGGCATCTAGCCGTTAGCAGTAAAGCTACTACTTATTCCAGGGAAGACAGACGCCATCTTGAAGGCGGAGAAGAACCGAGAGACAGATGCTCTCCTAGCAGAATAGCCAGAGAGGAGAGAGTAGCCGATAAGGAAGAGGTCCCAGTGACTCGGAGAAGGGTGATTCCAGGCGAGCCGAGGCACAGACGAGAAGGGAACCTAGATGACCACTGAGTGCAGGCTACATACTACTAAGGTGATGTCGACCCTTTCTTATTAGAGTGTACAACTTAATCTTTCACTTTTCTTTGCAGGTTATGTGTTATATCGTAATGTTATGTGATTGTGTATGTAATGAGTAATAAAGTACCCAGTTTGTAGTGAACCAACATGTGCTGCGTGTTCTTGTATGAGAGGGTAGTCTATTCTTCTAGTCAGCTGCGGCTACATGAACAGATGTTAACCCTGATCAGGTAAGTGGTAACTGAATAAGGGAAAGAGGAGCCCCTCGAACCTGAGAACAGGCTATGCTCGAACTGGCAATCCTTGCGTGATCTGATGAATAGTGAGACTGATTCCCTTTTTGTATGTTATGGTGATCATAGGATGAACTGTCGTATGAGACTGCCGTCTAGGTAGAGAGGTCTGGATTCGTATAGGATCGCGAGGCCGCCACTTGTGATACTGTCGTATGGGCAGAGAGGTCTGGATTCGTAGGGGATCGCGAGGCCGCCACTTGTGATACTGTCGTATGGGCAGAGAGGTCTGGATTCGTAGGGGATCGCGAGGCCGCCGATTGTGCTGAGACTGCCGTCTGGGTAGAGAGGTCTGGATTCGTATGGAATCGCGAGGCCGCCACTTGTGCTGAGACTGCCGTCTGGGTAGAGAGGTCTGGATTCGTGTGGGATCGCGAGGCCGCCACTTGTGATACTGTTGTATGGGCAGAGAGGTCTGGATTCGTATGGAATCGCGAGGCCGCCACTTGTGCTGAGACTGCCGTTTGGGTAGAGAGGTCTGGATTCGTGTGGGATCGCGAGGCCGCCACTTGTGATACTGTCGTATGGGCAGAGAGGTCTGGATTCGTATGGGATCGCGAGGCCGCCGATTGTGCTGAGACTGCCGTCTGGGTAGAGAGGTCTGGATTCGTGTGGGATCGCGAGGCCGCCACTTGTGATACTGTCGTATGGGCAGAGAGGTCTGGATCTGTATGGGATCGCGAGGCCGCCGATTATAAGAGGTCTTGGTATGTATAGTAGGAATCCCCTGTCCTTAGGTGGTAGATATATGTGGTTGCATTATTGTAAATAGGTTCTAGGGAGGGGGTAACGTTCTGGCTGGGTTAGTGAGGCTCTGATGAGCGGGTTCTATCTGATCCGAAAACCCAAGCAGAACATTTGGCGTCACGAACCGTTTACGAAACCTGTGTGCGTTGTGGTTGTATCGTGTTTGCTTTCGGCGCGTGCGTGGTTTTGTTTGTATATTATTTGTATATACTTGTGTGTAGTTTTCTTTTCTCTTTCTTCTTTCTCTTTTTCTCTTTTTCTTTCTTTTCCGAGATGTTTTCTAGAAAGTCGAAATCTACTTTTAAGTTGCCCGTTGATATTCCCGGCTGGGATTCAACGCCTTATGAAGCCTTAGCCCGTGAGTGGGCTGATTCTACTGGTTTGAGTGAGAATTGGAATTCTTTTTTGGAGCTGGCGGAGCCGGCTAATGTGATTACTTGTTTACAGAAGGCGCCGGTATCTAAGGGTGATGAGCTTCCCGTTTTGGGGCGCAGAGGTTGGATTGTTCTGTCGGCGTACAGGATTCTGCATGAGAGGTTGTTGAAGTTACAGAACTTGCATAAGGATTTGGAAGCGAACTTTGTTGAGATTCAGAATGCTCATACTTTGTTGCGATGTCAAAATAAGTTGCTTGCTGATAAACTTGAGACGTACCAAACTATTGCCGAGAGGGCGGCTGTGCGAATTGCTCGTTATTAATACAAGAATCGGCGTGGTCGGGTTTCGACGCGAAAGGTGCGTCTGGTCGTGGCGAAAGCCGGACTGGATTGGAATCCTGATGAATGGGATGGTAATATCTGGAACTCGAGTGATTCTCTTTCCTCAGGTGAGGAGTCTGCCAAGCGCGAGTCCTCTCGCTCCGGCCGTGATTGTAAGTCTGCTTCTTGCGCCTCTGATGGTGCACCCCGTGATTGCGCTCGTCCTTCGAGTGGGGTCGATGCTTCTTACACTGATTGTTCCTCTACGTGTACTGGTCGAGCTCCTTGTGATGCTCGTCCCGCGGTCTCGGTGCATCCAGTTTTTTGGCGGAAGTTGCAGCAGGCTCCCGGTGCTCCGAATGGTATTGCTTTAGACTCTTTGGAGGATTTTACTCAACAAGAAATTGGTGATATTTTGCAGCGATTTCGGCAGCGAGCTGGTGAGACCTTACTCACATGGATGGTGCGCCTTTATGAACTGGGCGCTGCTGGCATTATGTTGGATACTGGCGATTGTTTGAAGTTTTGTTCCTTGAGTTCGGATTCTACTGTACAGGATCATTTTCGTAACTTTAATGCTGGTGGTCAAATTTCTTTGCTTCAATTGGCGACTGAGGGTTGTAATCAAAAATATCCTACTGAGTCTGACTGGCCTGTGAATGACAAACCGTGGTATACTTTGCGCGATGCTGCACAACGTCTCAAAGAGGAGGTGATGAAAACGGCTATTTTTCTAAATACTGCTGACAGGTTGCTTGATGGTTTCTTGACATCTTCTGTGCGGAATCGTATTATTCGTTCTTCCCCTGTTGCTTATAAGCAGGTCATGATGACTTTATTGATTAATCAGACTGGTAACATGTTATCTGTGGTGCTGGAATCGGTACGCCAACTCGGTGAGTTGGGTGAGTGGTTTAAACCTGAACGGCAGTCCCGGCCTGACACTCGTACTCCTGGTGACAATAAACTTACTAGACGTGATATGTTTTTTGGTCTTATGGCCGATGGTGTGCGGAAGGAGGACATTGATGGTGAGACTACTTCTCGTTTGTGGGAAATGTTTCGCAAATGTGGCTTGGATCGAAAGGAGGGTGCCCGGCGTGTTCGGACAACTGAGTGTGATCGTGGTTTTTCTGACGGTAGCGGTGATGACGACCGCCGTGGGCGCTCTGATCGTCGTGATGATCGACGTTATGTACGTGATTTGTCCCCCCGTCGTGTGAGAGACAGGGAGAGAGAGGGGGAAAGAGAGAGGGGGAGAGATGATTATGTTAACAGCAGACGTAGAGATGATAGGGATCAATCCCCTGAGTTGAGAAGGAGAGAGGATCGACACATATTGGCCGATCGAAACCCGCAGTACAATGCAGAGAACAGGAATCCATTTCGTAATGGAGATGGATATGAACAGGAGGTATCGATACCTGGGAAACGTGAGAGTCTTTATCCTGATTTATCCTGGTACACAGAACGCAGTAAAGATGACTAGGAAATAGGTCAAGCTCCAGTACACAGATGGGCTCACAGAGATAATAGACCCTATGTAGATATTGATATTTATTGGAGACATCGTAATATCCAAAGGGCCCGAGCATTGGTAGATACAGGAGCGGAGGCCACTCTTATTCATGGAAAATCAAAGAAGTTTAAAGGTCAGTCTTTTACAATTACCGGATTAGGTGGAAAGGAAACTCCCGCAGTTCAAACTTTACTTGAAATGAGAATAGGTAGAATTCCTAGAAAAGAATACTCTGTATTAGTGGTGCCACTCTTAGAATTCATAATTGGAATTGATATTTTGAAAGGAATGACTTTGCACTTAGATGATGGATGTTACCAATTTGGAACTAAACATTATATATAGTCCAGGCCTGTACGGGTTGGTCGTTTGAGAATGCCCCCCATAAAAGTTCCCCAGGCGACAAAAGTGGTTCGTCAGAAGCAGTATCGTATTCCAGGTGGTCATGAAGAGATTAGTACCACTATTCAGGAGTTGGTGGATGCAGGAGTTATAACCCCAGTTACTTCTGCTTGGAATAATCCTGTTTGGCCTGTACGTAAGAGTGATAATTCTTGGCGCATGACTGTTGATTATCGAGAATTGAATAGACACACACCCTCTTTGACTGTTGCAGTACCGGATGTTATTACCCTAATTGAAAGAATCCAAAAACATCCAGGTACATGGTATGCGTCCATTGATATTGCTAATGCTTTCTTTTCGATTCCGATTGCCCCTGAGTGTCAGGAACAATTCAGTTTTACGTGGAACGGGCGTCAAATGACGTTTAGAAGTCTTCCCCAGGGCTATGTGCATAGTCCTACGATATGTCACCGGCTGGTGGCAGAGCATTTGGCTGAGGTACCGGTTCATCCGCAAATTCAGATATGTCACTATATTGATGATATTTTGATCCAAGGCGAATCACAAGAGGAAGTTCAGACCCAATTAGATAGAGTCATTGAGTGCTTGCGTGAGAAAGGTTGGGAAATCAACCCGGATAAATTACAAGGTCCGTCCCAGGCTGTGAAATTTTTGGGCATTAATTGGCATGAGGGGCACCGAGAAGTGATCCCTCAGGTTAAACAGAAAATAATTGATTTTGCAGTTCCGAGGAATAGGAAAGAAGCCCAAAGCTTCATTGGCTTGTTTGGTTTTTGGCGCCAGCATATTCCTCATTTAAGTCAAATATTGGCCCCTTTGTACCAGGTCACTCATAAAAAGAATGCATTTGAATGGGATAAACCACAGCAAGATGCGTTCAGTCTGGCAAAAGAAGCAATTCAGCATGCTCTGGATTTATGGCCTGTATGTGATGGTGATGTGGATTTGAATGTGTCTGTACAAGGCCTTTATGCGAATTGGAGTTTGTGGCAGAAACAAGGCAGGAGTAGAGTACCGTTAGGTTTCTGGACCAAAAAGTTACCTGATGCTGGTGAGCGTTATACACCTTTTGAGAAACAGTTACTTGCATGTTATTGGGCTCTGGTGGATACCGAGCAATTGACTTTGGGACATGATATAGTTTTGCGACCTGAAATTCCTATCATGCAGTGGGTTATGAGTTCGCCGAAAACTCACCGAATTGGACACGTTCAAGAGGCGAGTGTGGTTAAATGGAAATGGTATATACAAGACAGGGCACGTGTGGGACAAAAAGGAGTTGCATCTTTGCATGAGCAGGTGGCACGGGCGCCATCAACTGAGACTGAGAGTGAATGTTCCGTACCTTTAGTACAGGAGTCTCCTGTTAAGTGGGGTAGACCTTTTGATGATTTGTCCGCAGAGGACAGAAACCATGTCTGGTTTACGGATGGATCTGCAAGGTTCATAGGGACGAAACGGCATTGGAAGGCGGTGTCCTATAATCCGATCACACAAAAATTGCTGAGTACAACTGGTGAGGGTAAGAGCAGTCAATTTGCTGAACTCTATGCTGTTTATCAAGTTCTGAAACAAGAGTTACCTGGCACATGTCATATTTTCACCGATTCTTGGTCTACCGCCAATGGGCTGGCAGTTTGGTTACCGACTTGGCATTCCCAAAGTTGGAGAATCCATTCAAAAGAACTGTGGGGAAAAGAATTATGGCAGGAGATTTGGGAAATGCTCCCACAGAGTACTGTTACAATCTTCCATGTGGATGCTCATACCCCGATAGACTCTCTTGACAAATTCTTTCATAACATTGCAGATGAGAAATCTAAAATTGCTGAGGCAGTGGTGGACAGGCAAGATTCTGATATTGCGGGATTGGCGAAATGGGCCCACCAGAAAGCAGGACACTTTGGAGAGAAAGCCACTAGCAGGTGGGCTGCTGATCGAGGAATTTATATTCCCCTAGATTTAATCAAAAATGTTATTCTACATTGTCCCATTTGTCAGCATATCAGGCAGCGCAAAGTGCCCCAAATTGTTAAAGGTCATTTACATCGCGGGAAATTGCCCGCTCAAATTTGGCAGATTGATTACTTTGGTCCACTTCCTATGAGTAGGAATTGTCAATATGTTTGCACTATTGTTGATACAGACAGTGGCCTGTTGGTGGCCCTTCCCTGTAAGCAAGCTACCCAATTGAATACTATTAAAACATTGGAATTGATTATGATGTATTATGGTGTGCCATTCCAAATTCAATCTGATAATGCATCCCATTTTCGTGGAAGATTGGTACAGGAATTCTGTGTGGAAAACAATATTGAATGGGTGTTTCATATACCATATTATCCACAGGCCTCGGGTCTTGTGGAGAGGTTGAATGGCCTGCTGAAAGACCAATTACGTAAATTAACAGATGACAAGTATAAGAATTGGCGAGACTTTTTGCCTCAAGCGTTATTGATTTTGAATAACCGTCCTTTTCTAAATGCTGAATCCCCACTTATGCGTTTGTTTCCTCCGAATGTTGATGCTAAGCCCAATGAAATCAGAGAGACTGTGATGTACTGGGAGATTACTCCCGGAGCTTTGGCTCCATGTAGAGCGACCCCAGGGTCGGCAGGTTTAGACTTGCATGCCATGGGTGACACCGTTATAAAAAGTAAGGATCGAGACATCATTGAAACTGGTGTTGGTGTTCATATACCAACTGGAAATTTCGGATTAATCGCCCCTAGATCGGGGCTGGCTGTAAAAGGCATTCAGGTGCTTGGAGGAATCATTGATAGTGATTATCAGGGAGAGATTAAGGTGCTCCTGCTGAATAGCAGTGAGGTTGACTTACTGATACATCAAACTGACCGAGTGGCTCAATTGCTAATAATGCCTGTTTTCAGTGGTGAGATCACAAAAGGCACTGCCCCAACGTTGCTAACTGTACGAGGCCAGAAAGGTTTTGGCTCCACAGATAATCCTGGGGCCAGAGTTTGGGTGCAGTCGCCTAAGAATCCCCCTGAACAAGCAGAAGTCATTGCAACCGGTCAAGACAACACCATTTTAGTTATGAGACCAGGGAAAGATAGCTGGGAAGCAGTCCCGGCTGACAAATGTTACTTACGAGAATGAATAATGCCTGTATTTGATTCTCTTTCAGATCATTCTTTGGACTGTTGCTGCAGGATGTGTCGGCGTTGGACTCCTTTTGGGCTGGTACGACGAGAGAGGAGGGATCCCATCAACCCGGGCTGAGTTGAGAACCCGAGTGTCGCGTTCCTTCGCTGCGTGGGATTCGTCGTCGAACTTTTGGATTACATTAGCAAAACAAGTGACTAAAGCCCCTCATTTCTGCTTGACACCGATGAGATCGGTGACGGACATTCTAGCGACTTGTTTAGTTGCTGTCCCTGCTTCATTGGAGACTTTGACTCATATTTTTAATATATCAAATGCTCGCCCCAATGTTCTTCTGGGCGATTTCGCTGCCCAGAAGGCAGTTACATGTTCAGTCTGTAGGCGGCATCTAGCCGTTAGCAGTAAAGCTACTACTTATTCCAGGGAAGACAGACGCCATCTTGAAGGCGGAGAAGAACCGAGAGACAGATGCTCTACTAGCAGAATAGCCAGAGAGGAGAGAGTAGCCGATAAGGAAGAGGTCCCAGTGACTCGGAGAAGGGTGATTCCAGGCGAGCCGAGGCACAGACGAGAAGGGAACCTAGATGACCACTGAGTGCAGGCTACATACTACTAAGGTGATGTCGACCCTTTCTTATTAGAGTGTACAACTTAATCTTTCACTTTTCTTTGCAGGTTATGTGTTATATCGTAATGTTATGTGATTGTGTATGTAATGAGTAATAAAGTACCCAGTTTGTAGTGAACCAACATGTGCTGCGTGTCCTTGTATGAGAGGGTAGTCTATTCTTCTAGTCAGCTGCGGCTACATGAACAGATGTTAACCCTGATCAGGTAAGTGGTAACTGAATAAGGGAAAGAGGAGCCCCTCGAACCTGAGAACAGGCTATGCTCGAACTGGCAATCCTTGTGTGATCTGATGAATAGTGAGACTGATTCCCTTTTTGTATGTTATGGTGATCATAGGATGAACTGTCTTATGAGACTGCTGTCTAGGTAGAGAGGTCTGGATTCGTATAGGATCGCGAGGCCGCCACTTGTGATACTGTCGTATGGGCAGAGAGGTCTGGATTCGTAGGGGATCGCGAGGCCGCCACTTGTGATACTGTCGTATGGGCAGAGAGGTCTGGATTCGTAGGGGATCGCGAGGCCGCCGATTGTGCTGAGACTGCCATCTGGGTAGAGAGGTCTGGATTCGTATGGAATCGCGAGGCCGCCACTTGTGCTGAGACTGCCGTCTGGGTAGAGAGGTCTGGATTCGTGTGGGATCGCGAGGCCGCCACTTGTGATACTGTCGTATGGGCAGAGAGGTCTGGATTCGTAGGGGATCGCGAGGTCGCCGACTGTGCTGAGACTGCCGTCTGGGTAGAGAGGTCTGGATTCGTATGGGATCGCGAGGCCGCCACTTGTGATACTGTCGTATGGGCAGAGAGGTCTGGATTCGTAGGGGATCGCGAGGCCGCCGATTGTGCTGAGACTGCCGTCTGGGTAGAGAGGTCTGGATTCGTATGGAATCGCGAGGCCGCCACTTGTGCTGAGACTGCCGTTTGGGTAGAGAGGTCTGGATTTGTGTGGGATCGCGAGGCCGCCACTTGTGATACTGTCGTATGGGCAGAGAGGTCTGGATTCGTATGGGATCGCGAGGCCGCCGATTGTGCTGAGACTGCCGTCTGGGTAGAGAGGTCTGGATTCGTGTGGGATCGCGAGGCCGCCACTTGTGATACTGTCGTATGGGCAGAGAGGTCTGGATCCGTATGGGATCGCGAGGCCGCCGATTATAAGAGGTCTTGGTATGTATAGTAGGAATCCCCTGTCCTTAGGTGGTAGATATATGTGGTTGCATTATTGTAAATAGGTTCTAGGGAGGGGGTAACGTTCTGGCTGGGTTAGTGAGGCTCTGATGAGCGGGTTCTATCTGATCCGAAAACCCAAGCAGAACAATAATATGAGAAATATTTATATTGTTTTAGGGGCGGGATGTTGGGTTATAGGGGATAAGGGTGGGAAGTGTTTTAAACATGTTTATATATTGTTTAATTAAAAAAAAAAATATTTAGAAATTGTAAATTAAATTTAGAATTTTAAAAATAATTTGTTGGTTTATAGGGGATAAGGGTGGGAAGTGTTTTAAAAATATTTATATATTTGTTAATTTAAAAAAAAAAATATTTAGAAATTGTAAAATAAATTTCGAATTTTACCAATATTTTTAGGAGCGGGATGTTGGTTTAGAGGGGATAAGGGTGGGAAGTGTTTTTAAAAAGTTTATATATTTGTTAATTTTGTATTAAAATAATTTAGAAATTGAAAATTAAATTTCGAATTTTACAAATATTTTTAGGAGCGGGATGTTGGTTTATAGGGGATAAGGGTGGGAAGTGTTTTAAAAATGTTTATATATTGTTTAATTTTGTAAAAAATTTATTTAGAAATTGTAAATTAAATTTCGAATTTTACAAAGAATTTTAGGAGTGGGATGTTGGTTTAGAGGGGATAAGGGTGGGAAGTGTTTTAAAACTTTTTATATATTTGTTAATTTTGTATTAAAATAATTTAGAAATTGAAAATTAAATTTCGAATTTTACAAATATTTTTAGGAGCGGGATGTTGGTTTATAGGGGATAAGGGTGGGAAGTGTTTTAAAAATGTTTATATATTGTTTAATTTTTAAAAAAAAAATATTTAGAAATTGTAAATTAAATTTCGAATTTTACAAATAATTTTAGGAGTGGGATGTTGGTTTAGAGGGGATAAGGGTGGGAAGTGTTTTAAAACTTTTTATATATTTGTTAATTTTTAAAAAAATTATTTTGAAATTGTAAATTACATTTAGAATTTTACAAATAATTTTAGGAGCGGAATGTTGGGTTATAGGGGATAAGGTTGGGAAGTTAATTTAAAATGTTTATATATTTTTAAATTTTAAAATATAATTATTTATATAATTTAAATATAATTTAGAATTTTACTAATCTCATAATTAAATATAAATTTCAGTCAGATTAGTAAATTAATTAAGTTCAGTGTCCAGCATTTATCTTAATTAAATATAGAGTGGAGTGGGAATAGTAAATTAATTAAGTTCAGTGTCCAGCACCTACTCTAATTTAATATAGGTTGGAGTGAGAATAGTAAATAAATTATGTTCAGTGTCCAGCACTTATCTTAATTAAATATAGACTAGAGTGGGAATAGTAAATTAATTAAGTTCAGTGTCCAGCATCTACCCTAATTAAATATAGATTGGAGTGAGAATAGTAAATTAATTAAGTTCAGTGTCCAGCACTTATCTTAATTAAATATAGATTGGAGTGGGAATATTAAATTAATTAAGTTCTGTGTCCAGCACATACTCTAAGAAAATATAGGTTGGAGTGAGAATAGTAAATTAATTAAGTTCAGTGTCCAGCACTTATCTTAATTAAATATAGACTGGAGTGGGAATAGTTAATTATTTAAGTTCAGTGTCCAGCACCTACTCTAATGTAATATAGGTTGGAGTGAGAATAGTAAATTAATTAAGTTCAGTGTCCAGCACTTATCTTAATTAAATATAGACTGGAGGGGGAATAGTAAATTAATTAAGTTCAGTGTCCAGCACATACTCTAATTAAATATAGGTTGGAGTGAGAATAGTAAATTTATTAAGTTCAGTGTCCAGCACATACTGTAATTAAATATAGGTTGGAGTGAGAATAGTAAATTAATTAAGTTCAGTGTCCAGCACTTATCTTAATTAAATATAGATTGGAGTGGGAATAGTAAATTAATTAAGTTCTGTGTCCAGCACATACTCTAAGAAAATATAGGTTGGAGTGAGAATGGTAAATTAATTAAGTTCAGTGTCCAGCACTTATCTTAATTAAATATAGACTGGAGTGGGAATAGTTAATTAATTAACTTCAGTGTCCAGCACCTACTCTAATGTAATATAGACTGGAGTGGGAATAGTTAATTAATTAAGTTCAGTGTCCAGCACCTACTCTAATGTAATATAGGTTGGAGTGAGAATAGTAAATTAATTAAGTTCAGTGTCCAGCACTTATCTTAATTAAATATAGACTGGAGTGGGAATAGTAAATTAATTCAGTTCAGTGTCCAGCACATACTCTAATTAAATATAGGTTGGAGTGAGAATAGTAAATTTATTAAGTTCAGTATCCAGCACTTATCTTCATTTAATATAGACTGGAGTGGGAATAGTTAATTATTTTACTTCAGTGTCCAGCACTTATCTTAATTTAATATAGACTGGAGTGGGAATAGTAAATTATTTTAGTTCAGTGTCCAGCACCTACCCTAATTTAATATAGGTTGGAGTGAGAATAGTAAATTAATTAAGTTCAGTGTTCAGCAGTTATCTTAATTAAATATAGACTGGAGTGGGAATAGTAAATTAATTAAGTTCAGTGTCCAGCACCTACTGTAATTTAATATAGGTTGGAGTGAGAATAGTAAATTAATTATGTTCAGTGTCCAGCACTTATCTTAATTAAATATAGACTAGAGTGGGAATAGTAAATTAATTAAGTTCAGTGTCCAGCATCTATGCTAATTAAATATAGATTGGAGTGAAAATAGTAAATTAATTAAGTTCAGTGTCCATCACTTATCTTATTAAATATAGATTGGAGTGGGAATAGTAAATTAATTAAGTTCTGTGTCCAGCACATACTGCCAACTCAGTGAATTGTGGTGTCCCAGAAACTCACCTCAGAACCCAGAAACCAGTATCCGGCTAGTATTAGTGTCCCATTCGTTATCCGAGATTAGGCTCAGAGATCCCAATGAAAAGACAACCCAGAACAAGCGACTCAGTATAATCTCAGGAATGGTGGGAATCGGAAATACCTGTTCGTATATTATTCTCACATCAGTCCACAACAAGAATCAACAGAGATACGGTGAAAATAAAAAGAGTTTATTTTTATAGACCACGTGTCCTAAGATGCAGTACTTTGGCTAATACAAGCAGACAAATGATTAAAATCAAAACCATCAGCATCGTTACAATACCATAGAATATAAAAGGGGTGATCATTTTATAATGACAGTGGATAATACCACCTTCCCTTTACTAAGAAGCTAATATTATTATGATGCTAATAGAAGGTCTCTTAGGCTTGAATAGGGGACCCCATACCTCAAAGATCAGCTTAGTGAAATCACATCACAGGAGCATCAGGAGTCTTCTTGCAGGAAGGCTCGTCTTCGGTGTGAATAATAAACATGATGTCTGTGTTATTAAAAGCACCAACTTTCAGGTATTTACAGCTGCCTGTGTGTTATGTCTAAATAGTGGGTCGATCAACCTAGAGTAGAAAACATGCATTGTCTAACAAACCAGACTGTTTTGTCACGCCATGTACAGACCAAGGTCGCTGCGCAGAGCTCGGGATGGTAACAACAGATTGCTTCCGTGTGAGGCAAAGCTCGAGTCAGCAGTTTGTTTAAGCAATAACATGTAAACGCAGAGTCGTGCGCAAAAGCGGCAAGATGGCTTTCTAACATCTAACGCGGTTATGCTAACTTAACAATGTATGTACGTATTAAGGGAGTCCTCACTACATGCCCCCTTGATCGAAGCACTATACAGTAGGCAAGAAAAAAGAGAATGCAAAGTTCAGTTTCGACAGAGCACAACAAGGCGTATTCAATTAATAAACAATTTATAGTTCAGGCAAAAGCCGAAAAAATTAAAACCCAAAAGGGGAGAAAAAACAAAAAAACCACAAACATGTGATGGGAAAATTTTTAAAATGTTGCTGTGGACAGCAGTCCAAAGGCACGGGAGAAAAAACCTAGAGGACCACAGTTCACTCAATCCATGAACGTATATGCAGCATACGTGGCCACTGCTTCCAACAAGAAATTGTTTGCAGAGCCACGAAAAGTTTCAGCCATCCAATTAATCAAAGAAAAGGAACATACATGTTCTTCAATGAGCGGAGCCTCTAGCACAATCAGAGGGCAACCGAATTGTTCCTCCAGATAGCTTATATTCAAGAAATCATAGGCTGCTCTTGCGATGTCCCAATTACCCAGGATACCATGCACCGCACCACAGGCCATAATCCGAACACCAGAACAGGCAAACTAGTGAGACACTAAGGGCCTCATCAGTCGATCATAATCCGGCACCGGAGACACCGTGTTGGTTAAGCATAAATCCAAAGGCCATTCAAAGGGACAATCTAGGCAGTGAAAGACTGGCTGTACGCAGGTGAAGTAGGAATACCGGAAGGATAATCCATACGCCAGGCTCAAAGTCGCCAATGGCAGCGTACCATAATATTCAAGCATCCTGTCACGGAGAAGATGCAGACGGGACAGGTTGTCGTGTGGCACAGAAAGAGCAGCCATTTTGCAGTATGAAAAGTAAAAGCAGCACTCCTGCCACAAGCGCCAGAATCAGCGGGACACCTCCAAAGATGCTCGAGAAAATAGAATGAAAAAATGCCGGAATCACACCAAAAATAGTTTGGAAAGAGGTCACGAGGCCCGAGCCCACACGCTTAAAAAAATGAGCCAGGCCGGTCGTGGACGAGGCATTGAAAATTGTTTGGATCAAAGCACCAAAATGTAGGGGGAGGTCAGTATTCAAAAGCGCCTGTTCCTCAGTACGCGTATTTGCAACGTGAAGGACAAATGTTTCACGGGAGGAAGTCAATGGCACCTCCTTTTGGGACAATAGCGCCCTTATTCTGCTCATCTTGTTGAACTCTGCCTTCAAGGTCGGAATCGAAGGCCAGATGGAAACATCCAGCCGCCCATGCGGGGGTGGAAAATAGTCCCAGGGGAACTTTTCTGCCTTTAACGTTTGTAATGTCCATGCAAACTGCATAACAGAACGCAACAGGTTTTGACCATGATACAATACAGACACATCATCATGCACAATATCAACAATTGAAGAAACAATATTGTCCAATGTATAAATACGGGAAGAAAGAGTGCTAATGCTGTTATCAATAACTACTAATACCTTTTCCATATTAGCCTGATCAATAGCTCTCAATCGTGACGCTGCCTCTATTTGCGACAGTTTCCATACTTCGTTGTAAATAGCATACGCCCACCTTTTGGATCTGCCACTCACAGGACCTTTAACAAAATCATTCAAATCTATTTTGTCATGTAATCTTGATAAATGAACTTTGACGGATGCCAAGGTGGAATGTCGCAGCCAGGATTGACATAACTTTCCTACAGAGTATGTAGTTACGGTATGTGACGAATCAAACCGAGGGTCCACTCGTTGCTGAGTATACCCCGGTTTCAGACCTAGAAAACGACGTTGACATGTATCTGAACTGCTTTGCCAAACTAACCATCCATCACTACTAAATTTCGAAATATTGAAAGATGTATTAGAAATCAATGACTGCAAAGCAGGAAGGGACAGATCTGTGTGGTTATCCCAATTGGGGTAAGCACCCAGATCCGGCACAGAAGGTGACTTTAGTTGTTTAGAAATGTGCAATCCGAAACAGGTGGTTCGGAAGATGGTTGAATTTAAAAACAACATATGATTTGGTAATAGACTGGCACGATGCAAAGCTTCAGTTCCCTGAACCTGCCACGGTTTGGAACCCCAAACCGATTTAAGATCAATAGTAGCCTTCCATAGATCATAACCTTTGATTGACAACTCGTCCATAAAGGACTTAGAATAAAGTAACTTGGTGTGTGTGAGTCTAACCTTTGTGGCAGACTCAGGCATAACCTTAAAATAAAAGGAAGCCGGGTTGGAAACACTCAAATCAGTAAAATAAGTATACTTATCAACTAATGTAGGTGAACTGCCGAAAGAGGGAGTGGGACAGTGTTCCCATTGGGTAAAATTTACAAAATTACGAAAAGTGTTTGCTTTATGCAGAAAGTGATTGCCATAATGTTGAAAACAATATTGTTCCGCATAATTAGCCGCATTTTCATATAAATCTTCAGCATCAAAAGCGGCATAATATTTCAAATCTGAAAACAGTGCTTCAATGGCGTGAACATCCCAATCATCAGAACGTATGTTTTGCTTAACCACATCACCCATAGAAACACGAAATACATTAGGTATAATATTTTCTTTAGGTGTTTGGAGTAATATCTGTAGTGGAAACATAAAGAGATGGAATATATACGTTAGTTATTTATTTGAGTAAAGATAAATTAGTGTTTTAGTTTAATTTGGCAGTTTAGTTAGAAAATAATATTTACTTACGTTTTTAGAATAGTAGTAGGATGTAGGTTTCTTCTGTTTAGCAGAGTTTCTTCTTCGTTCAATGCTTTGGTTTAAAGCACAGTAGAAGACTTGTTTTAATTGGTTTATATAGTGGTTTTTAATTGTTTCTTGAATGTTATTGGTTGTTTTCTGTATGTGGCCTTTCTATTGGATGGTTTGAATTTTTTTAAGTTAATTGGTTTCCTTTTATGGAAAATGCTAAGTAAGAGTATATTTAGTTTTAAAGGAGGAGAGTTTTAAATCATTATATATAAAAAGATTGTTTATAATGTGTAGTGAATGTTTTTTAAATGTGTTCGAAATGCCAATGTGTTAATTATTTCAGTGTTTTTTTGTTATGTTGTTAAATATTGAGATCGCTATAAATGTTATGTTTATGTTTAAGTAGAATCTCATTTGAAAAATGTATGTTTTGGGAAAATATTGTCTTTATGTTGTTTAAAATATTGGTTTTATTAGTGTTAGAGTTGTCAATATATTTAAAAAAAACGATATTATTGATGTCTATATTTTGGTTATCGATATTTGTGACATGTGTCATATTTATTTACTCATGTCGATATTTATTATTGCGATATTTATGTGTGCGATTTTTGTGTGATCGATATAATTGTATTTCGATATTGTAGTGTCAATATTAGTGTCATTTTTTAAATAAGTATACAATGTCGATATTTTTGATGTCGATATATTTGATGCGATATTTGTGTAGTTCGATAATGTGTCTGTCGATAATATGTCAGAGATCCGTTTTTAAAGCACCTGCTGCTGCGTTCCTTTCCTCCGGCAATTACCAGGCATCACAAAAATGCCAAGATAACTGCTGTGATGAATGTTCTTCCTAGACAGAGATCGGAGTTTAGTATAGTTGCGGTTTTGACCTATGTGAAGGTAGTACAGAGGGTTAATATGCCTGCTGCAGAGAATGTATACCATGTAGATTACGGATTGCATATAATGTAAATGGGTCAGCAGATTACTGCTTTTAAAAGATATATATTTTTGTTACTAGAAATTTATAACTTAAAGTCTTAATATAAAATAGCGAGCTATTAACTTTCATCATAGAACTGCATACACATTGCACAGTATACATAAGGGCATAGATTAATGTTGCAAAAAGGGTTCATTTGGGTAAAAATCTAATCTTATTATTAAAGAAAACTCCCAACTATGCTGTTTCTTTATCAAATCTGAGTTTGTTTGTGCTTCTCCCCACCAAGCACTCCTAAACTATACTGCCTACCAGAATGGATGTGACTCCTACACTTGTAGTCCTTTGGCTTATCTAACAATTCCTATGCACTGATTTACACACGTATGATTGAGTGTGTCTGTGCAATATGTGTGTGATGCAAAGTGCTCTGACATCCTTTACTGGGATGAGTGCCACTATATAACTAATTCAATGCATCTGAGAGAGAGTGGTTATGGAGTCTTGGTCACTGTTAAAGGGTGGTGGTGAGAGAATCCGTAGTGGAGGTGGTCATTGGAGGCGCCAACTAACACTGTCGCACTGAGCGCCACCAGTGCTACAGCCGGCCCTGTTAGCCGTGCTACACAAATCTGAGTATTATTATTATTTGAGGTAGATCCAGTAAAAATAGTAATGGGTTCATACCAACTACTATAATCATGCCCTTAATGTTGCAGATAAAAACAGTTTTTCCCGAGAATATGTACAAGAAGTCCAAAAGTAATACAGATCAGCAAAGCAGTCCCTGTTACATTTCACTTTTTTGACATCATGTTGCATGGTATAACCAGTCCTGCTTCCTATGAGTATTTTATTTACCCAGATGTGTTTCAGTAATTTATTTTTTCATGCAGTTTATGAATCTTATACAGTGCTTCATGCAAGTTGAGTTGTCTCCAAGTGTTTGGGTGAGTTCATGGTGTGGATGGGGGTTTATGATGGGACAAAATTGAGTGCTCCAAAAATGCATCTGATAGCAGTGTGTGTTTCTCTTAGTGCCTCTCACTGGGTCATAATGGTGTTCAGAAAATGCCCATGTAATCTTTGGCCTCTCTGTAGAGCAAAGAGCGAAGGTCCCATTTGTGCTATTTGGAACAAAGGAGACACATAGCTGGCGAGATATTGACAGTGAACTATTAGTGGTGGGAGGGTCAACGAATTAACAGGGCAGTCCAAGACAAGGGTATGGCTTGGCTCTAAGAGTCTGTGCACGAGCCAAGTCCTGATAATATGTGGCGTGTAGATTATGGAATAATCATCATGCAAAAATATGAGGAAGTCTCTTCAAAATTCCAAAAAGCACATTTGTTTAACATACAGAAGCGTTTCACTGTGATACATCACTTTATTTCACTGAGTTGAAAAGCATTTCATAAAACTGACAGTTTTTTAATTTGAGCTTAGAAACAGTAATACTTCCTGCCATGACAACAATGCCATTAGTGAACCAAGGGGTAAATCAGTTGTCATCTGTACCCTATATATGGCATGTATTTTTATCATAGTTGGAGCTATGCTATAGTTAATTAAATCAAACACAAGATATGTTTTATTATACAACACACATCCTCAAATTGCATATTCCACCATGTTCTTCGGTAAATAAAATATTTGCCTAAGAGTACACAATTTGGTCAAGCAGGGAAGCCAAGGTTGACCCAATTATTCTCATATTGTCCGGTCCTGGCACTAGATGGGTATCTTATTCTCTCTCATGCTATACATCAAGGGTTAATGTTTGTCTTCAATTATTGGTGAATGAGCTTTGAGTGTGGGTGGCAGGCACAAGCCACATGAAAGCTCAGCTTGCTTTAGTCCTAAGGTTTCAAGAGGACCTCAAGGTGTGCCAGACATCTGGATCGAGCCTCCAATGGCTTGCCCACCCCTATGGAGTGTTGACAGTGCCAAAGGGAAAAAAACATTGTGCTAGAGAGAGTGGAAGCATGGTCCTTTGAGGGGACAGAGAAAACGCATAATGGGAGAAGACGCCCTGAAAGGGTGTGCCTTGTTTCACACACTGGAGGAACCAATGTTCGATAGTGATGGACACCTAATATTATAAGTGAAAAGGTGCCCTCCCCCCTACAGGCCACATGTGTTGCCGCGAGGAAGATCTAGAGTGGTTTTGGAGTTCTGAAGAGGATGAGAACTGCTGCTGCTGTCTTTGGAGACCTTGGAACCACTATGTCCTTTGTATTGTGGAAACAACTAGTTGGACTGGTTGTGAGGAGTGTCACTGCCAAAAGGGTATACCTTGGGAGCAATCCCTGAATTTACAGTATTGTCTGTGGAACCGAAGAGTAGGGGAAGCCAGGCCAAATGAGCAGGCCATGTCATAACCCTGTTTAAAATTCTCCAAGCCAAGTCGACCGCCTTTCCAAAATCATGAGCATCATCAAAGGGAATGTTCATAACAATCAACTGACCAAACAGCCAGTTAGGTGTATCCAGGCATAGGATGCATGGAAATAAAGAAGCTTATGGACCTTATCGCTGTAGCCACAGTATGTAGGCCAAAGCAGAAGAGGTTCTTTTTGGATGTTTCCTGAACAACATGCAACACCTCTGCAAAATAGTCGTGTTAGACCGGGCACCTTGGCGTGGGTCTCCCTTCCATTTTTTGCTGTTGCCTCATGTGTTTTTGCTGGTGTTAGATGCTTTGGGCACTGTGCCACTGCTTTCCAGTGCCACAGTGCAAGTGCTCCCTATTGTAAATTTATGTATGGAT
Source organism: Triturus cristatus (assembly GCF_964204655.1). Taxonomy (NCBI): domain Eukaryota; kingdom Metazoa; phylum Chordata; class Amphibia; order Caudata; family Salamandridae; genus Triturus; species Triturus cristatus. The sequence continues at coordinate 326,253,538 of NC_140583.1, read as the reverse complement.
TAGTGATTCCATGATTGGCTGGTTTGGTTTACCTGCCAGACCAGAGTATAGTGCACCAGAAGTGCCCAGGGCTGGTAATCCAAATGCCGCTAGTGGGCTTGCAGCACTGGTTGTGCCACCCACAGAAGCAGCCTGTTAAAGTGTGTCTAAGGCTTGCCATTGCAGAGCCTGTGTGCAGTCTGGTACTGCCATGCTGACTGGGCAGGTGTACCCACTTGCCAGTCCCTAAACCTCCCCTTTTCTACATATCAGACACCCCTATTGTAGGCCCAAGGGCAGGGTGCATTGTAAGTATAAGGTAGGACATGCCCTGGTCTGTGTGGCATGTCCTAATAGTGAATTACAGCCATTTTCGTTTTTCACTATTGGAAGGCTATCTGTTCCCCTTAGGTAAGAATGGGCAGTTTGATGATTACATTTTATAATCCTAACTGACTCAGGGAACTAGGTAGAAATTCGAGTTTAGTATGCCTGGACTCAGAATGATAAAATGCATCTTTTAGTGAAGTTGGTTTTAACATTCTGTGTTGGAAAATACCACTTTTAGAAAGTATGTATTTTCTTGTCTAACCATCCAAGCCTGCCTCTGCTAGGTTGTGTATTCCTTGTCTGGAGTTTGAGTGACAGGGGCTGGGGGATTCCAGGAGGCAGGGTGAGTCAGCACAGGACTGAATAGAGAGATCTGCATGGAGATGGATGGGAGGAGTTGCACCTGACACCTGAATAGGGCTGTGCCTTCCCTCCACAATGCTGGCTCCACCTCCTGTGGTGCGTCCGATGTCTCTGCCCTGCACTCTGAAAGGAAAGAAGGAGTCATGTAAACAGAGTGCTCCAGGACTGACCAGAACTGGTTTGGACTAGGCAAAGGCCTCTCTGCCTTCAGAGAACAAAGACAAACTGATTATAAATATTGGGACCCAAACCCAAGAACTTTAGATCACTTTGAGGAGAGGAACCAGAGAGACTGAGGAGAGACTATCCCTAAGCTTGAGGGATTAGCCTGCAGTGGTTGCCTGACTTCCAGAGAGAGGAGAAGGAACTTTGTGTATACTTTATTCAACTTGTGAAGGATCTCCAAGGGCTAGAGAAAAGAGCTTGCCTCCTGCTGAAGTCTCAGGGACAACAGACTTCACCAACCAGCTCCCCAAGGGTCTTTTGGAAGTGCCTGCTGTTTTGCGAGGCTTTCTGAGGGACTGCGTGTCGCAAGGAGCTGGAAGCGTGACTCACGAGCAAGAAGCGTGTCGCCGAACTGCCGCTGCCGCTTCACAACGAGAAAGCGCACTGCATCGCCGGAGAAGAGGATCGACATTGCATCAGACGCAGCCGCATCCCCGGGAAGCGTGTCGCAGGGCCTGACGCGGCCTAGAAGAACCGTTGAGTCACCGCAGGGTCCCCGTAGCGCCTCGCATCACCGGAGAAGAGGATCGGCGTCGCAGCAGATGCCGCCACATCACCGGGAAGCGTGTCGCAGGGCCTGTCGCGTCTCGCATCATTGTCAAAGCACCTTGCATCGCCGGAGAAGAGGAACAACATCGCATCAGATGCCACCGCATCACCGGGAAGCACGTCGCAGGGCCTGTCGCGGTTCACATCGTTGTCACAGCATCTCGCATCACCGGAGAAGAGGAATGACGTCGCAGCAGACACCGCCGCTTTACCAAGAAGCGTGTCGTAGGGTCTGTCGCAGTCCGCATTGTGTCGCATCAAGAAAAAGATGCCATCTTTGTTTCATTGCACCGGATCTTCATCGCATCATGGCGTTGCGTGCCGCATCGCCACAGAAGCGCAGTAAGGAACCGATGCATCATCTCCCCTTGCAGAGAAGAACCGACGCATCCCCTACGCAGCAGTAGGGACCCGGTGCATCACCCTTCTTGCGTGTAAGGAACCGACGCATCAACTCCCCTGCAAAATTTTCGTTGCATAGCTTTACGCATCTCAAGGTACATTGAACTCAAAGTGTAGCATTTTAACATCTGAAGAGAACTAAGCTAATTCTACCATTTTAAGTACAGTATTGTGGATTTTTGTCATTTGTGGTCTTGTGATAAGTCTGCATAAAGAATACTTATTTTTAATACACAACTTGTATGGTGTCCGTCTGTAGTGTTGTCACTTGATTACTGTATGTATTCACAAATGCTTTACACACTGCCTCTGAGATAAGCCTGTCTGCTCATGCCAAGCTACCAAGGGGGTGAGCAGGGGTTATTTTAGGAGTGTATCCCCTTGCCCTGACTAGACGCAAGGGCCCCTACTTGGACAAAGGTACCTACCTCTGCCAACTAGAGACCCCATATCTAATAGGTCCCAAAGGTGACCAGGGAGGTTTAGAAAACACATTTTTGCAATTTCCTATGGGTCATGAGAGTAGCTTTCCTGGAGAAAAAGGGCAAGGCTCCCCAAAAAGAACAACCTTTTCTCCATTGCCTCAATCCTTTTAGATTCCTTCTTGGGTAGTAGAAAAGGAAGAGTCAGGATTCTGCTAGGAGGAAGTGGAAGCATCTACCATAAGACTCTCCGGGAGGGAGACAGGGAAGGTTGAGATGAAGGATGATGACTCTAGGTGACTTGAGGATTTACCATCTGAGCAGAAACTTGTTTATGCCATGCAAAATGAGATCCATGAAGGCCTTGTTGAAAGGGAGCAAAGGATCCACCGGAGAGGATGCCAGCTCTGGAATCTCTGTGTGGTTAGTTTAGTTTTCATCTACAGGCAAATGCACTCCAGAAAGCTCAGAAAAAGTGGGTAACACAGCAATGAAGCAATTGTGCTGATGGTCTCTCCAGATCTACCCCAGGAAAAGTACCCAGTCCACTTGCTTTCTGCAGAATCAACCTGTCCCCACCATCTGTGCTAGTAAGGGGAAAAAGATGGCCATCATCATGGTTGAAGATATTAGGCATCTGAATGTTGAGTAAGAGTCAAAAATCTCCTAAAAACTGCCAAAGTACTTATCACAAGGTAAAGCCCTGCAGGGAACTCTTTCTCTATCAACTGTTGGGCATGGAACTAGTATCATAACAAAATGGATTTCACCTTTCGAAATTTGTCCCATTTTGAACAGATCCACGGTAGTTGGTACGCTGTCAAAAGAGCAACTGCCAATTCCTTTGGCAGAGGAAGAGGTTAGGCGAGTGCCATGGCAGCACTGGGAGGAGACTGAGCAGGTTGGCCAGGGCCCGGGATGGAGTCTCTGATGAAATCCAGGTCAGAGGCCCCTGGGGATCTAGCGGCTTTCAGGTGCAACGGATGAAGGTGGAGGGTAAAAGAGCCACTATAGCCTGGGTGAAGACAACAAACAATGCAGTGTCAGCCCCAGGAAATGGAAACCCTAGTCAGAAAGCAGGTGGCTGTGGGCCCAGACCCAGTTTAATCTCTACCAATATTAGCTTTGAGGATAAAGTTGATGCCCAAGAGTCATAGAATGTCCTGGAGCAGTGACGCACCGGTGGTCATATTTAGCTCGTGGCATGAAGAGCTACGCCTTCCACTCCTTCATGGCCTTGGCATTCATGAAACTGCACTTCTCACGCAGCCCAGAGTTCATTTTGGGCACCGGGGGCAGATAACTTTTACTGTTAAATGTCAGGACACGGCTAGCGTATCCAGTCCTTTTTTTCACTGTGTATTCTACCGCTTGTGGTCTTGTTATAATGTGGTGGATACAATAAATGTTATGCAGTGGCAAGAAACACCATGTCTGGATCAGATACTCAATCCTTACATGGGAAAACCTGAGAGCTCAGTTGAATGCTTTCCCACAGTCTTCATAGTAAATTCAATTAATGGTACTTACATTTGAGTTCTGTCCTTTTTGTACCTGTTTATGAAGGTGCAGGTGGAGGAAATGTCACGTGGAATCAGTATGATCATCTTAGTGTATAATACGTCTGACTTAAATAGGATTATTACTTGCAAACAAGAGTGAGTCGAAATGCACATTTTAAATTTAATTTGAAGTGCCAGAACCTACTGACTTTGGTAGCTCATACACTGGGATCGCTTGTAAAGTGGATTTTTGTAGGCCTTCGGTGCACGCAGCTTTGGCTGCTGTGCACAAAGAACCTTTATTGTGGCACACAGAAGAGAACAATTAGAGGGAATATTGATCATGATGAATGAGAGTGTGAAGTAAAGGGATTTGTCATCAACTATTTTGAATGTCACAGATCTACCAAAAAGGATGATGAGCCAGATATCTTTAGCATCTCAGATGTGTAGGGATTTGCCAGCTACTTGGTGGGTGACTTTTCGTCACTGCATCAGAGCCTGAAGCCTGATCGTAAGGACTGGAGTGTTGTTTTTCATGAGACTACACATGAATGATGAACTTTCTTTCAATTACTGTGGTCAAGAATGGCAGATGTCTGATTGAGTAATTGTTGTTTGGTTTGGTAGGTTTAAATTGTTTTAAAGAAGTTGGACTGTGCGATTGATGGGTAATAGTCTTGTGGCAGGTGTCATATCTTGCGCTGAATGACCCCCCAGGTCTGGCCTCTCATGACATATCCTATTGCACGACCCCTAGGCACATTCTGTCCTCACCACATGGGTTTCTCTGCTTGGTCAGAGCACAAAGAAAGCACCTTTGACCCATCACCATACTCACGAGGCCTCATTTTGCCAGCCAAACAAAGCGGTCACGAGGTCTCCTGGGATTTGGTAGTCATGTTGGGGTGCGGTCTATGAAGACCGCATCCAAAGCGTCCACCGCGCTTGGCTTCAAGAACCTACTGGGAGATGGATCTCCCCACTCCAGCTCCTGATTCCAGCACTCCAGCTCCTGATTCCAGCACTCCATCTCCTGATTTCAGCACTCCAGCTCCTGATTCCTGCACTCCAGCTCATGATTCCAGCACTCCACCTCCTGATTCCAGCCCTCCCGCTCCCGATTCCAGCACCCCAGCTCATGATTCCAGCACTCCAGTTCCCGATTCCAGCACTCCAGCTCATGTTTCCAGCACTCCAGCTCATGATTCCAGCCCTCCTGCTCATAATTCCAGTACTCCAGCTCATGATTCCAGCAATCCAGCTCATGATTCCAGCTCTCCAGCTCATGATTCCAGCACCCCTGCTCCTGATTCCAGCACTCCAGATCATGATTCCAGCACTCCAGCTTCTGATTCCTGCCCTCATGCTCATGATTCCAGCACTCCAGCTCATGATTCCATGCACTCCAGCTCATGATTCCAGCACTCATGCTCCTGATTCCAGCACTCCAGCTCCTGATTCTCGGTGGCCCGGTGGAGTTCGGCGGCAGCTATCGCACACCTCACGGGCGCACCTCCTAAACAAGCACTTGCAGTGCCATAGGTCCCGCATTTGCGAGAGTTTTAGCTATTGACATTGTTAATAATAATGCCTTTTATTTATGTGTATAAAACCTGCAAGCGGCGTTTAAGCACCGGTTACAGGTTTTGTAAACACATAAATAAAATGCATTATCATTTACAATGCCAATAGATCTAACTCTAGCTAATGCGAGACGTATGGCACTGCAAGTGCTTTTTTTCTATTCTCAGCACTGAATAAAAACGTGTTTTCTTGACATTTGTGAAATGTTCAGAATAAAGCCCTCCCTTAAGAACGATGTGAGCCGCTGTGAACTGCCCTCTCCACAGTTGTCTGCAAACTGTATTGGGAGCAATTCTTTAAAATATACATAAAAAGTATTCTGACCTCATGCTCTCGGCAGTTTTGTGTAACTTTCTTCCTTCCATCGAAGAGAAGATGTGGCTTAACGGAGAGAGCGGTCGACCTTGAAACTGGGTTCAAGTCTCTGCATCTGCTCAACATCCTGTGATTTTGGGCAAATCACTTAATCTCTCAGTGCCTAACAAAATGAACTTCTCCTTTTGTAATGTAACCGGTGCACATGTAAAGCGCTCTGACACCTTAGGGCCGAGTTTGTGCTGTATAAACCCGCAGACAAAAAAAAATGCCTTTATCGGAATGCACGAGGCACTCCTCTACATGTGAAAGTACACTTCACCACAGAGACGCCAGTCACATCCAACCCCAAACGCATTGCCCCCAATCGCCACAGCATTGGCAAAGTCAATAGGGTAGGCCTCCATGTGATGAGGAGCACCCACTGTGAACCGGAGGAGATCCCAGGCACAAACAGCCCAACACATAACACCTGACAAATGCGTGACCACAGGCGGTGCCATCACCCTCTCACCAAGGGGCCTGTGCGACACAGTCAAGGAAACCACAGCATCCCGACAAACCCACATGAACTCTCACCTTGCATACAGTGCACCACACTGCTCCCATGAAACGGCACTGCAGGGACGCCAAAGACCCACAATGCTGCATGAGGGCACTGCAGGGATGGCAACGATCCACAATTCTGCATGCAAGGACACTAACGACCCACAATGCTGCATGCAGGCACTTCAGGGACGCCAACAACCCACAATGCAGCATGCAGGCAGTGCAGGGACGCCAACGACCCACAATGCTGCAAGTGGGCACTGCAGGGATGCCAATGACCCAGCTGAGAGATGTGTGGAGTCGGGAGATTACTGAGCCTCGTCCATGAACGAAAACGTTCTCGTACCCTGCCCCCAACAGCGCTGCCCTACGGCAGCCACCTACACTGAGAGACCTTAGGGGGCGTCTCAACTTGCGGACTGAAAATCCCTTTATTCCTGTACGTAAACTCACAGAAGGGGCTGATGGACAGGGAGAGGAATGCGGGCTGCCTGGTGACCGGGAGACTGAGTTCACAGCGCACAAATAAAGGTGGGACTATGCAGCTTAAATTTAAAGTAATATTCACTTTGGTACAGTACCACACTGCGCTTTCTAAGGACTAGGCAGGAGACAGCTGCATGCAGCCAGCGAAGCAGGTGGATGGTAGCAGAGCTGTGTGCTGAAGCTGTCCAGGGGAGAACGGGGTGCAGCTCCTAGTCGGCCATGCATCACTGACGCTTCTGTGATATTTGCAGATTCCCTTCACCATCCCAAAGTGTCCAGTCCCCAGATAGGAGAGCAGCTGGGCCCGTGCCGGATGCCCCCTCTCTGCCCGGGACAGTCGTCCCCTAGAGCGGAATGGGTCATCTGTACCTCCCCCACAGGTGTCACTATGTGACCCCCGGCACTGATGGAGAGGCTGCAGCTGTGGGTGTTCAGGTGCCTCGCTCTTCTCTTCCTGCTCTGCTAGGCTGCTGCCTGGGTCCTGGTAAACACCTTCCTCTTCATGCGCAGGAGAGTCTGCATAGCGGCTGCTGGACGCATGAGTAACAAAGCCGTCTGGACAGGCCAGGCAAAATTAAGTGCGAGATTAACAGCCAGCCAATCCAAGGAGATAACAAGCATTTAAAAATGCAATAGGACTCGTATTACGCGAGACCTATTGCATTATAAACAAAAGTGCGAGCATCCAAGAAGCTATGATCGGGAGTGGGGGGGGGTGGGCAGAGAAGTTATGGGGGGCAGAGGAACAAAAGAGTTTGTAAAGTAAAGGGGACGATAGCCATGGAAGAAGAAAAATGACGACATGGCTGTCAGGAGGAGGGAAAAACAAGCCGAAAACAAATCAGAATACAGCATTTCCGATTTAAGCCAATGAAAAACATGGAAGGAGAGTGGGCGGAGCTTCCCCTGCTATACTGTATACTGCATGGCTCGCAAAGCGAACAGCGCGTTGCGATGCAACGCTATGCGAGACCTAAAAAGAAAGACAAGAACAAACAGAGTTATTTATCCCAGATTCCACACTACGCCCCTCCCACAAAGGCCAGCGCACTGCGCCTTGCCACAAAGATATTAACTGGGATTTAAGATATTGATCCACAAGTTTTGTGCATTACAAAAAAATATTAAAGACTTGAGACACTGAACAGCAATAGTCTTCCCAAAGGTAGTGTTTCTGAGCTTTCTTCTCCTATGCCAGCAATAGGAATGTTTGTTAACACATTTCCTATGCCGATAATAGGAAGTACTGGATACTTGGCGACCTTGAGACCCAAAACTTCGGTAAGTGGGCATGGAGGTTAATGTGTGGGAAGAGGCTGCATGTTTCTGGTATGAGAAACGGTGCGTGTATTTAATTACTTGCTTCTCTCTGTGTTTGTATCAAAAGGGGTGCATGACGACTGTGGAAACCTGTACCCTGAGACCAAGAGTAGAATCTCAGCCTGAGAGAGCACTGCCACATATCCTAAAGAGAGACACAATATCTCCCCAAACCTTCCTTCTCCCTTTCCCCCTTCCTCCTTTCCCCTAAAGGCTGATCACCCACACACTGTTGAGTGCCCAGGATTAGTCTGAAGGTGAGAGGGCAGACTATCTTCGTTTTCACAGAACCTGCACTTCAGGTGAGTGGTACTTCCACTACAGAGGTGTATTGACAGTGTTGAAAAGGGAAAAAGGGAGGAGGGATGGAAGAGAGAGTATATTATGGGGAACAGGGCGGTTTTGTCCCTGAAGGTGGAGGTTTTCATGGAAGAGGTGATCTTGTTGAGGTCTTTGGATGGGGGACACCAGAATTATTTTTTATTGTTTTGTTTATTTAGGTGTACTAGTCTCTGAGGGAATATTATTGGTGGTCTTAGTTAACCACTGTCTGTTGCTCAGATTATAATTATGGGATTGAGGTGTGAGTAGCGTTGTGATAAACCTGGGACCTGCGTGGAAGATGCCTTGATTCTGATTGTTGGTCTCACTCCTGCTTCTTCATAAATCTCATATCATTTTACAGGGGTAACGTGGTTGTTTGAAAGAAGATGAATTGCACCACATAGTTTCCAGGCTGTGTATTTCTCTGCTGTTTTTGAGATGTGTTTGATTATTCCATAGGTTCCATTTTGAACGATTTATAGGATTTCTGGGACACGCATGGGCAAGACTGTGGTAGAGAATATGGCCAGAGGTGAAAGGTGGTGCAGGCATCTAGCTGAAAGAAGGAGGTGTCAGAGTCCTTTAAGATATTTCTCAGGGAGCTCAAAAGGAAGAGAGAGCAAAAGAGACAGACCAATAAGGGGTGGGGGAGAGGAGGTCCAGGGTGGGTGTAGTGGGGACGGGGGTTCGTGTCTCGATTTCTCTTAATTGCTGTTGCCCTTTTTGTTCCAAAAAGGTTAGTAGCTCTGGCTGTTCTCTCTTTAAAGGTTGACTATAAATGAATGCTCTGCTGGTGGTGTGAGGAAAGTCTGCAATGTTGCTCTCTGTGCTCTACCGGTTGTGTATCTGAGGGAAGCTTGCACTGCCGCAGCCCTGCTAGGCAGTGCAAGATCGGCACTGCAGACCTGTTGCACCTTTCTTTTGTGACTAGAGAGGCTTGCTCTGTCTACCCCCCGGCTGTATCTTCTATGAGAAGCCCCGATGTATTGTACAGTAACAGGGCCCCTTCATCAACATATGCTTCCGGGTATGAGCATTCGCTCTTAAAAAATACTATTAGCTGCCCTTCTATAATAATGATGGTTCCCTAGGCTTATTGAAAAAGGCTGGAATATATTCCGAGAGGTATAATTAGATTCCCTGTGATGAATGTAGAATGGTACAAGGGAAGAAAAGAGCCCGCTGAGATTAAGTCCCAAATACCGTAATAGAAAAATATAATCATCCCCATCTTCGAAATCATCTTTCAGAGTCACTTTAAAGAATTAAAAATTAACTACTCTAATATAATTGCTGTCCCGGCTGAGGGAAAGCAGTAGACCTAATAAATCATGCCAGGAAGCTCTGCCTGGGAGACAGCCAGCATTCTGACTTTCGGCTGGAAAGAAGCAGAAATGGGTTTTGCTTTGAGGTCACATGGTTAATCCTCTCTGCAGTGTATTAGCAAATGAACTCCGTCTTGATCCAAGAGACAGATCATCCGCCTGCAGGCATTTATCCCTCAGCGTGCCTTGATCATGGTCCACGCGTGTTTATCCTCATACATGTTATCCCAATGTGTGTAAGATTTTGGCCAACGCGTTATCCCAGTTTGTTACTTTATCCTACTCTGCACATCTTTATCCCAGGAGATGGCTTTATGATCTATCTGCACATGCAATTATTGCATCAGGATGTTTCACACATAGGCCCTACATTGCGTGAACTCTTAGTCAGGGCTTTAAGTGGGGAAAAAAACTGAGCGTGCTCTAAAAGGGGTTCGGGCAAACCTCTTGAAGGGGTGTGGCCTATCCAAATAGGGGCGTCGTGTAAATCAAGATAACTAGCATTGTGTGCTTAAGAAAATCCCCTCCAATTATCCTACTTTCGAAAAACACTCTCTTTAAAGGATTTCCCTTCCTCCTACAATGCGGCTCACCTAGCATGACGTCTCCACCTCTCAGTAGTGAGCAAAATGAGCATGCGCACATCGATGTGCAGGCTTTCACTGCAGTCCAATAAAAAAAAAAAGAAAACGGACTACCTTTGCGAGGCTCGAAAATAGAGCCCAATAGAAACCCGTTTCGAGGCTCCCTGAAAATAACTGCCAGTGCTCAGACCCGGCCCACTAAAAGCCCTGCATCCATCCATCCTAAGAACTGCGCCATCCAACCATCTTTCAATCCATCCATACATTCCTACCAACATACATACATCTGTCCCGGCACCTATCCTAAGCATCTATCTGCCCACCCGTACTGGTCCATTCATCCATTCATCCTTCCATCCATCCATCCACCCATCCATTAATTCAGCCAGCAATCCATTCATTAATTCATTCAGCCATCCATGCATCCATACATGCATACATTTGTTCCAGAACCTATCCTAAGCTTCTGTCAGACCACCCGCCTATCCTAAGTACTGGTCCATGCATCCATTCATCTTTCCATCCATCCATACATCCATCCATCTAGCTATCCATTCATCCATCTGGCCATTCATCTACTCTCCTTTATTCACCTATCCGTCGTTCTTTCCGTGCACCTTCCGCCCCCGATCCTAAACACCCCGTATTATACTCATCCACCCAGGCTCTTAATGGGCCGAAAAGGCTGGTGTTAACCATTGACAGGCAGATGTTTCTGCTAAAGAACAAGAAAGCTTTCAGTTGTTCTTTGTGGACCATAGTTCACCACCCTTCTCTGGTGGTGTTTTAAACAAAGGTTGATCCAGCGAAAGAAATGTAAACCAGCTTTTCAGTGTAAGGCGCTAATTCAGAAACATAACCTTTTTCCCATTTCTATATAGGAACATTACTTTAAATTGGCCGTGACTGACAGATACTGAATACCTGTAGTTCTTAAATTTGAGAGAGTATACCAAACAGCTAATTTGGGGTGGTGAGAACCTGCCCTTCTATATTTCCATGTGAAGCACAGTATAGTAATATAAAGGTAATTTCAAAGCTAATATCTTCATATTAAAGAGGGGGTGTGAGAACTAAGTGAGCCAGGCAAAGCGTGTGTTTTCCTAGCACTGAAACAAGACACTGTGAAAGGTCAGAGCAGGGATGTGCTGGAGTTGGCTGCCTGTGGTCGTCTCCAGAGGCGCAACTAGAGCCAAATTTCGGGGGAGGCTAATTCTTTCAGCAATAGGCAGAGTGGGGATGCAGGGGCTCTAAAAAAGGGGTGAAAAACAACAGAGCCTCATTCACAAGCAAATGGTATTTTAAAGACCTGTTAAGTACTCGGTGTGGCTGTGTGTGTGTGCCCGGGAAGCTGTCTCAGCCCGGGGCAATGGGAGTTAAGCGCCTGGTCGTCTCTCTCCTAATCATCCCATGATGATGTTGCTCCTGCGCTGCAAAAAGAGAAGGGAAACCCTGAAAGAAAATGGCTCTCTTTAAAGGATTTCCCTTCCCCTAAAACGCGGCTTACCTGGCATAACGTCTCCACTTCTCAGTAGTGAGCGATGTGCATGCTCTCACTGCAGTCCAATAAAAAAAAAGAAAGAAAACGGACTACCTTTGCGAGGCCCAAAAATAGAGCCCGATAGAAACCCGTTTCGAGGCCCCCTGAAAATAACTGCCGGTGCTAAGACCCGGACCACTTAAAGCCCTGCTCTTAGTAAATCTTACTTAGAGTTCACGCAATGTAGGGCAGCAGGCACATTGGCTACGCTGCGTTGCAATGGGTGCAGTTCTGCGCCTTCCAGTGCTCCTGGTGCGGACGTGTGTGCAGCCATGTGCCAACGTAGGCACTCTTTCACTACAGTACAAGTGGGTCTGCATTGATATCTTCATAGTTTTTGTGGAGGGTGGTGTCCCTTCCTGCTTAAAAACTATGCTATAAGGCTATTTCCTCTGTGTGTGCTATAGAAAGCCACACACATACAAAGAGGGAAAAACAAGGAGAAATACAAATATTTCGCCTTGTAATGCCACCTTCAGGTAGGCTCAGAATTTTAGCATAAATCCAATGTCTGCAAATCTTTGAAGATATGGATTTGCATAAAAATCCATGGGTGGATGCACGAGAATGCCCATGCACCACCGTCAGAACGCCTCCCTGCAAATCAGCCCTTGCGTTGGTTTGTAAATCCCAATCAGGATTTTATGCAAAACCTTTGTAAAGCTGAGCCAGAATCTGAAAACACATCATCGCCAAAAGAACTATCAGAACTGCACCAATTCAGGAAAGAGCTGAAGAATCACCTCTTCAAAGAATATGACCTCTCGAGAATTTAGAAAGCCCCTTTCCCTTTACTGAATATAGTAACCCCCTCTCTCCTGCTCTTTAAACTTTTGCTGGCTTTACAGCAATCACTTGCCCTTGCCTAAGATGGCATTATACTAATATGCATATTCAAGTCCACACAGCTGTATTTATCAAATACAACCCATTGGCCGAGATATAAATGTATTACTCTGATTCTCCAAGCTCAATGCTTATACTTCAAGGTGAGGTTGCCTATTCACCCCAATGGCTCATATATTTGGTGGGCCTCAGGCCCCTCTGCTGCCTTGAAGGGCCCATAAAAATATCCTACATTACAGTGGTGGCTCCTCCACTAAGGCAGAGGAGTGTCGTCCCACTGCCGTCGTAAGCAGTGTAAAAGGAAAAATAAAATGATAATAACAGAAGTTATTATCATTTTATTTTCAGTATCAGCCAGATTAGGGCGGGTGGAGCTAGGCTCCCATGACGTCAGGGAGGAGGAGTGGGTGCTGCACTCTAAAGTGAGTAGGACGGTTTAGCCGGCCGTCGTGGCCCAGCCAAACTGTCATGCGCACTTTGCATGTTCCCCGCCAGGCTGCAATGCAGATTGATGCATTGCAGCGTTGTGATTGGCTTAGGGGGGCCTGGTTGCTTCCTGCTTCCTTTTCTCACAGTAGCCAGGAAGAGGATGGAGGAGAGACGCTTGGGAGAGACACTGTGCTGAGGTAAGTGAATTTACATTTTTCTTTATTTTTTCTTGCCCGTTCCCTCCACCTCGGTCCAGAAATCCGTCCCGTACCAGCCATCACTGCTGCATTATGATTTATCACCTCTGTGGATGAGGCAGAAGCAAGAACAGAAATACGGACACTGCTAGAATAAACTTGGGAGCAAATCTGTTTATTGATAGGCAGTCTGAGTGTTACTTAGATATCCACTCATATCACAGCTTTAGAGTAAGGTTAAAACATAAGAGCATGTCTTCAATCGATTCAAGAATCTAAAAAAATAATACCTCAAATTCATGAGTAAGCTAACTCCTTGTTAGCTTTAGGTGTCAGACTCTCTGACTTCCAACCAGTGATGAGAGACAGATATTGAGGCATCCGCCCATGTGCCCTTCCTAAAATGTCACCAAAGCATCCCCCCATACATACCTATGCCATCCTGGCATAGGTGGAGACTGCTCCATCCTTTCATAGGTCAATTCAATGAGGTATAGATGTAAGCCGCTATTCAAAATGGAAGAGGAGGGCTTCAGAGGGAAACAGCATTTACAACGCTGCTGTTACCACGCAGGTAGGTAACAACATGGTCATTACAATGACCGTGTTGTTACCACGTGTGGCTTTACATCGCAAGTCGTTTCTATGACTTGCGCTAGGTGGCGTGCAACATCAGGGAATGTGTTTGAATTTAAATCCAACACATTCCCTGCTGTTGCGCTAACTGGAGTAGGAATAGTAATTTATACTATTCCTAAGTTCAGCGCACCACCTAGCTCAAGTCGCAAAAATGACTTGCGATGTAATATCACATGTGGTAACAACGCGGTCATTGTAACGACCGCGTTGTAACCTACTGCTTGGTAATAGCACACATAGTAACGTGCTATATTCGACTTTAGACTGTGCCCGGTGACCCCAAAAGTTACAAGCAAATCCTTCATGATTGATACGTTGATAATTTAGCTAACTAAAGGTCCACTGACTTTCTGACATCTGACATGTGAAGAAAACACTGTCTGTGAGTTTGGAGAGTGGTAAAATAAAACACTGTCTCCTATTCAGGATGAAAGCAGTAATTATCCACTGGCATAAACCATGGGCACATGAGCAAACTTAATTTACACAGAAAGACCATTAAATAAGGAGGCTTTTGCATATGGGTCCTCAAGTCTCTCATTCTCCTTGCTGAAGTGATCACTCGCAGAAAGATCGCTTTCAATATATGGTACTTAGATTATGCATCTTTAACAGGATATGTCAGACTCTTGCAAACAAGCCAACACTAACAGAAGATTCCAGTCTAGACCAGTTGGCTATTTACTAACATGAGGACTGAAAGCCTCCCAACTGATGACGTGCAGCGCCTTGATGCAAGCTAAGTCCTGTCAATGGGCCATGGGTGGTTTTGGAAGTGAACCAATGAAGATGAAGAGTGGTGCCACCTGGGGATATTGAAACACCAATCCAGTCTCACAATCCCAAAGCCTTTCCCATCTCTCCATCTCTGGAAACAGGCCTGAAAGATGTCCAATTGTCATGAATAGACTCTCTTATGGAAGCTCTGTGGTGTATCTCAATGGAGCAGATCACCATCCATATATGTCCTAAATGTATGAGCCATACGGCCCAGACTCTGCAAAGTCTCAACGGATATAATCAAAGGTTCAAGATAACCAACATACAGACGTTTTGCATAGGCAGAAGAAGAACCACTTCTGGTGACTTTTAGCATTACCTGTATTTCCAGGTTAGGAAGTAGAAGATCAAGGGGACTGTGGAGAAGGAATAGAGAAATAATGGTGATCAAGAGGATGAAAGGACATCCACAACTCATTCTTCTTTTTCTTGGAGCCTTGAAAGAAGCAAGCGGAAGAAAACATTAATTGGTCTACAAACAAATGTTGCCTGCAGTTCCAAAGATTTTGCAGATGGTAGAAAAGTGACCTGAAAAGAGAGCTGAAGAGAGGCACAAATCTTAGGAAGATGGAAACACCTTGCCCAGATGATATAGTGTGTACATAAATTATGGAGGCTGAGAACTCCCCTAGGGAGATATTTAAGATAGTAGAGAGTTTCCTGAAACCTCAACCCCTTAAAAGTATCATTCCGACATCTCCTCCGCTGTGTGAGGAATTAGCCTCTTTTTTTCATGACAAAATTGCGGCCATTTACTCTGCCTTCCCGATTACGGATGAGCAGGAGATGCCTTTGGCTGGTCATTCAGGTAATTGGTCAGAGTTCCATCGGTATGAAAAGGACGCTTCCCTGAGGGATCTTATGAAAGTCAAGTCTGGCTGCCCCTCTAATCCCTGCCCGGCTAGAATTCTCAAACTCCTAGCCCCCGCAGTGAACAACACATTGAACAATGTTTGGAACACCTCACTCGACACAGGAATTTTCCCTACAGAATGGAAGAAAGCCTTTGTCCGTCCTATTCTTAAAAAAGAAGACTCTGATCCTACGGAATTGAAGAATTTCAGGCCTATCTCCCTGCTCCCCGCCCCTGCAAAGATTCTGGAAAAGGAGGTCCAGAGGCAGCTGACGGACTTTCACGAATCCAATAGCTGCCTACATGACTCAAAATCAGGCTTTAGGGCGGGCTATAGCACTGAGACGGCACTGCTGGAGGTGACAGAATCAATTCGGGAGACAATGGATACTGGAAGCTGTGCCATGCAGGTGCTGCTTGATCTGTCGGCAGCCTTCGACACGGTCTCCCATAAGATTCTGCTCAATAGGCTCCAGTCACTAGGTGTTACAGGGACCGTCTTACGTTGGTTCAAGTCTTTTTTGGGAGATAGATCTCAACAAGTTCTCCTTCACCCTCACGTCTCGAGTTCTAGGACACTATTGCAGGGGGTCCCTCAGGGATCCGCCCTGAGTCCATCCCTGTTCAACGTATATCTGGCCCCCCTGGCATCTATTGCTGAAGGTTTGGGTGTACGTGTTGTTTCATACGCTGACGATACCCAACTTATCTTCTCCTTCAAAGAGCAAAATGAGAATGCTTTTACTAATTTCAGGCAGTGTCTCATTGATATCTCCTCTTGGATGACTGATAACTGCCTGAAATTAAATACTGACAAGACCGAGATATTGTTTTTTAATCAGCCGATCCCCCCTCAATCTGAGCTCTGGTGGCCATCAGAACTCAACCCCCCACCAATTCCAGTCAACTCAGCAAGGAACCTGGGTTTTAGAATGGATACCCAACTAACAGGTAAGGCCCAAATAGCCTACATATCCTCACAATGCTTCTGGAAAATGAAGGCTCTACGCAGGTGTCTTCAACTCCTTCCTTTGGAATGCAGAAAGATGGTGGTTCATGCGCTTATCACCTCCCAGCTAGACTATGCCAACAGCCTTTTCATTGGTCTCCCTGACTATCTCTTGAAGAGACTTCAAAGAATTCAAAATGCTGCTGCCAGATTGATTAGAAATGTGCCACTGGTTGCCGGTAAATAAAAAGAGTGATGTTTAAGGCTCTGGTCCTAGCCCACAAAGCGCTCAGAGAGGTTGGCCCCCTCCATCTGAGACAGAGGCTCCAAAAATATCAGAATGCCAGAACTCTACGATCTAGCAACCTGAACCTCCTAGCCATTCCACGCTATAGGAAAGCAAGGCTAGGAGAGAGAGCCTTTGCAGTAAAAACGGCTACGCTGTGGAATATGATGCCAAACCCCCTGCGTCAGATCAAAGCGGAACTGCCATTTAGAAAGGCCCTCAAAACTTGGCTGTTTGACCTGTCCTCTTCCGTCTAACGCCTCGATCTCTCTCCCGTCATCTCCCCGCCTCTCTTTTGGATGCTAGCGCCGGGACACCTCCGTTGGAGGTAGCTGTTGCGCTCTACAAATGCTTAATAATAATAATAACCTATGCATATGGACTGATGACAAGCTTTACAGTGGATATCAGCAAAAGTGCCAACATGTGAAACTAATACAACTAACCTCTGTGACTGTCTTTCTGCATAATGATAGGGAAAGCCTCTTAAAAGGGGGTGAAACAAGTCAGGGCCCATATTTCTATGTCCTGTTTCTTCTTACTGGATTAATAGCGGTGTTTGAAAAAACGTCAATGACCCTAGTCTGAGTTGATCCCCAAGCTCATTAACAACTAATGTCCACTGGAGTCAGCGGACATGACAAAATGTATTGGGATGCAGAGAGTAACTCATTTTGTGAGACTTGGAGAGAAGAGCCACCATCATTTTGAATCAATAATCTTGTCTATTACATCAATCACAAGCTCAATGTCATGCAACACAGGCTTCCAGCACTGCATCTGAAGACAGACCTCTGATCCCAAGTACAGATGTGACAAAAACACCAAATAGACACGAAGGAAGGCAACAATCAGCAGACTCTGAATTTCCTCAAATAAGAACTTCCTGGTTGAACAGGAAAGGGTTGTCACCAACTTACCATGATCTTGCACCTGGAGTCACTCGTTAATCAAGGCCAGGCCTTCAGGAGAAGACCTGAAAGAGAAGCAGTTAATCTGGTGGCTCTTCCGCCTTGAAGGAAAATCAACCCTATCTATGTAACGCTCCCGTCCTGATACTTGCGGAGCCTCTCTCCGTAGCCATGTGCATGAGAGAGTCTCTAAAAGAGGAATGCTTAGGTCGCGTGGGGCTTCCAATATTCCTATATTACACTGCAACTGCTAAGGTTTCTTATTTTATAGGCCCGCATTTAGAGATGAGATATTATGGAGAAGACTATAAAATACCTTTTGAAGGGTTCAATGGAGGCTTCCTAGCCAATAACAAAATTAACTAACATAAGATCCGATAGTCTCCAGTCTGAAGTGTGGTTTCCTTGCTGTTGTATTGATTGGTTTTTATGCTATTGTGTAGAGTTGGGTTCTATTGAATTTTGTGTTATTTTGTTGTATTGTGCTTTGGTATGGTGTCATGTTTTTCTGATAATTTGGTGTCTTCATTTATTCTGTTGTACTGTGGGTTTTGTGTGCTATGTAGTTATTTTATTATTTTGCTTTGCTGTGTTACTGTGTCTGTGTTGTGCTGGTGGGTTGCTTTAGATGACGCTCTTTGTAATATGGTATGGTGTTGTTGGAGGTTAAGTGTAGTACACCTCCTTAAAGAGTTAAATACACTGTTTTCACACAATACTACTACACTGAATAAATTTTTGTGAAATGGTACATGAGGTGTTATCATCAAGGAGGTGTATTAGCCCCAACTATACATGTTTTGGTATTGAGCTCAGGCATTTAAAGAATTTTAATAGTCACTTTCACTTATCTTAAAGTCGGTCGAATTTGAAGCTTTTGGTAATGTGGTTTGGAGAGTGGTAAAATAAAACACTATCTCCTATTCAGGATGCAAGCAGTAATGATCCACTGGCATGGTGGATGCGTAGCAGGGAACTAATTAACTCTCACAAACATTCTGTTTGGCTGCTGGCTGTTGTCATGGATGGGGCAGCTTAGAAAAGCCCTTTAAAAGCTCTTTAAAAGTTTGCAGCAACTTCTCGCGTTTCCTGCTTCGCGGGAAACGCTCGTTTATTCCTGCACCGCGGCGAAAAACTAAGAACGCACTACAGCACCCACAAGGCAGTGGGGACCTATGCCACGCCCAGCACACCCGGACCAGGTGAATAAAATCATCATAGGACCCGCGTACAGCGGGAGAACATTCTGTTTGGCTGCTGGCTGTTGTCACGGATCGGGGCAGCTTAGAAAAGCCCTTTAAAAGCTCTTTAAAAGTTTGCAGCAACTTCTCGCGTTTCCTGCTTCGCGGGAAACGCTCGTTTATTCCTGCACCGGGGCGAAAATCTAAGAACGCACTACAGCGCCCACAAGACAGTGGGGACCTATGCCAAGCCCAGCACACCCGGACCAGGTGAATAAAATCATCACAGGACCCGCGTACAGCGGGATGAAGCCCGGACAAAGGGTGGACAGTCTGAGACAGTCAGAGACTGAAGGAGACTGGACTGGGCCATTCCCTTTGGTTGACGGACACGGACATCTCGTTGATGGAGGGAAGAAGAAACCCACGTAAAGTACTGTATTGTTATCCCCATCTGTAGAGCAGTATTATAGCATTTGATAAATATAGAGTTTAGCTTGTGAGGGAGGAAGTATGGCATCAAAATCATTGAAAGGACAGAAACTGAGTAGCAAGGGAGGGACAGGGGGGATTATAGGTCCCATAGATGCTTTTATCACCATGGCCGCTTCGGTTCTGGAAAAGGAGATCGACAAAACGGTGCAACGTCTATCCCTTGATCCCGCCCTTCAAAAAAGATCGTCACTTGGGAATATTGCCCTTGCAGCGTCACCAACGTCTGCTCAGATCCAGAGTGCCCCTTTAATTTCACTCTAATATGGAGCAGTCTGTTATTTCTGACATAAGTGGGGTGGATGCTAGCCTAGTTTCTTTTATGGCTTATCCGAGTACTGACACTGGGGCTAGGAAAAGCATTGAGCCAGCATTAGAACATCGAGCGGCACATAAACCCCTAGAAAGTACGCCAGCGCCGGCCTTGAAGCGTAAACGCTGTGGCATAGCACTGAAGGGGGGGAGCCGCAAGAGGACTAAAGTTACCTTATCCGGTCATAAGGGGGGCACTCTGAGAGGCAACAAAAACACCTCTTTGCAGGAGGTGAACCATGTGTCCTCCCAAGTCAATTCCATTCTTGACAAAATAGATGCTGCCCCAGGTGGAGCTGGAGACACTGTTTGTTTATTAGAAAAGATTGAATGCCTGCTAATATCACTAATCTCCCCAATAGTCGAACGGCTTAGAAGGATAGGCACGCAGTTAGATGCCCTTCAAAATGTTACTCTCGCTAACTCAAATATGCTTAAAAAATTGGGGAAAGTACAACAGCCACAAAATAGCGTACCTACTTTAGTTAATCCTCCGAAAACCAGTCAGAAGTCCTCTCTTAAGGAAAAACCGGTTAAAGGGAGTAGTGCACACTTTAAACCTGGGGGGGGGGGGAAACTAAAGGAATGCCATTTCAGGTAGTAAGTGATACACAGACAGGTAACACAGCTGAAAACCACTGTCAGATAACCCCGAAAAGTACACAGACAATCGACAATACTCAAGTTAAAGTGGCGCCTATGGTATCCAATGGTGTGAGTAATATTAAGGGAATTGATCTCCCTGAGGAGTCTTATCCATTTGTGATTGTCCTGGTGGGGGTTCCAGAGTGGGTGAACAATAGGGCAGAGTCTTACCATGAACTAAAAAACAAGGTGATGTTTTGGTTAGGGAAAAACCGGCCTCTGAGACGAGACCTACATGGGGAAATAATAAATGTGAGACGGGTCTGCTGGTTAGGGCAGAAGGCAAAGGACATTGAGGGAGACTGCATTATAGTGAACTTTAGAAATCCACGTGTAGTTCAGTTCATTAGCGGTTTCCCGAATCATATTAATGGGGGTGGAATTATGACCTTTGATCTGAGCTATTTCTACTCATGGCCCCTCCAAATGGCTGGTATGGAGAATTTTCCTGTGCAACCCCCTGGGAGAAATTGTGCCCAAAGGAGGCACTTTGCTAAGACACTATCCGTTCCCCTATTGTACAGAGGTTATCCCCAACATAACCCTCGTCATACCTTGGGAACAGACAATCTTTTTAATGTCCCGGTCTTCAATTAGTATGATGCTCTGTCCAACTTAGGCTGGATAGATTGACTCTGGCATAGCTTAGGGAATCGAGTTATACCCGGTCCCCGGGAGGTTGGTGAGACCCAGGCTCCAAATGCCATGATGCCAAATGATGATGTAAACACCCCAGTGGGGACGACAGGAGTATTGGATAGGCTAGTTTATTCTCTGACTACTACTGATATAAAATTTGTAACCTGGAATATTGCTGGCTTGCGTAACAAATTGGACGATCCCATTTGGAGAGAGTTTATGGGGACAGCGGACATCATTGGGCTACAAGAAACTTGGGACTTAGAAAATATTTTAAGTTTAGATGGCTATTCTACTTATTTCCTCCCGGCAATAGCCTCGGTCATGGGGAGGGCAAAGGGGGGGTTAGTGACGTTAATTGTGGCTACCATCCTAGGGATACATACACAGATAGAAACTGGTCTCCCTTATTGTTTAGCTGTACAAATTGCTTGTGACGGGGCATGTAATATTTTAATTGTGAATTTTTATAATTCTTACAATAGATCAGGCCTGACTGACCAACTGGCTTCTCTCGACTATTTCCTGGACAAATATAGGAAGGTAAATCAGTATAATTGCTCTATTATTCTCCTGGATGATTTTAATATTCATGGGCGCCCAGAAAATTGCTCATCTCTGGACTAGTTGGGACCCATAGAGCAAGGGGAAGTTCATTTTGAGCATTCAGCACAGGGGGTATTTCTCGAAAAAATGTTGGCTGATCATGGTCTGATGCTCCCACAAAGGGAAAATGAAAACATACCTACCTTTAAAGGCAGAGGAAAAGGCTCAAATGTTGATTATATTTTTATCAGTCTTTCACTAGGGAATATTATTAAGAGTTATAGTGCGGAGTGGTCTCAATTTAGCGATCACAACCCAGTAAGCCTTAGAGTTGCAGATTTTATTAGTGTCCCTGAGAAAGGTCAGAACAGGGCTGGTAAGAAAGATTTAGTCCCAACGGATCAGGGCAGAAGATTAAGATGGGGTAAGGTTGTCCCTGAAGAATTTTCCATTAATCTCAGGGCTAATGTAGGTAGGGAGTTTGACATATTTAGGGATTTGGAAGCAGGGGATCAGGAGGTTTTAGATGCGTACCAAATAGTCTGTACTATAATAGGGGCTGATCTTAAATGTCCAGGTCATGCTAAAGACCCGGAGGGGGTCGGCTGGTTTGACCATAAATGTACACATGCTAATCAAAAACTACGAATGGCCCTGAGGGGTAACCCAGTAGATAGGTCACTCGTGGCCTCCCTAAGAAAATCATATAAAAGGGCCGCAGAGACCAGAAAGAGCGAGATTAGGGAAACAGCTTGGGATGATCTGAACTCCATTGATGTGCTGAAGAATAGTGCTAAATTCTGGTCCGTAGTTAACAAACCCTTTTTTAATGATGTTTGTAATCATGTGTTAGATTGCAACATACAGGAACAGTCATGGCTCTCGCATTTTAAATCAGTTTATGAGGTGACAAATTCGGGTGAGGAGGGCTCACCCGCTGTCACTTTGTATCCATATACTTTTTCGGGCACGGTGGAAGAGGTGGCAGACGCCTTAGGGAAAATGACTAGCAATAAGGCCCCGGGCACAGATGGCGTTCCTGCTGACCTCTTCAAATCAGATGACAAGTTATGGTCCAAAGTTTTAGCTAACGTTTTTAATAGAGTTTGTAAATCCGGTATTCCAACTACTTGGTCGGAATCAGTTATTGTGCCGATATTCAAAAAAGGTAATAGAGGGGATTCCAGCAACTAACGCCCGATCTCGCTCATTGATTCTGCAGTAAAGGTCTTAGGACGAGTGGTCCTGAGTAAACTCTGTGACAAATTGGAAGAGACAAACACCCTTTCAGTTCTCCAATTTGGATTCAGGAAGGGTCGTGGTTCTATAGACCAATGCCTTAATCTCCAACTTTTAATTGGGAAGTACACAATTGCCAAAAAGGGTTCATTACGCATAGCATTTATGGACCTCTCATCGGCCTTTGATCGAGTAAATAGATCAAAGCTGTGGGTCATACTCCTAAAACTAGGCATTGATGAAAACATTGTGTACTTCCTGGCAGATCTCCACAGGGACCTTACTGCTACAGTTAGGTATGACCGCCAGGGTAACTGTACGGGCAAGGTCGAGATTCTAAGTGGGGTCAGGCAAGGCTGTATTTTAGCCCCCCTTCTTTTTACCCTTTATGTTAATGACCTCGGTGTGGTCCTAGGGAAAGCATGTAAGGACATACCGAGGGCGGGTAAGTTTACGATACCGGCATTACTTTATGCAGATGATGCCGCTCTTTTGGCACGTACCATGGTAGGATTACAGTTGCTTCTAAACTCATTTTATGATTTTATGAAAGCTTTAGATTTTAGTGTTAATTATTCTAAATCCCATGTAATGACTGTGGGACCGAAGGGCAAACAAATAAAGAATTTGCATTGTAACGGAAATGTTCTGTCTAAAGTCTCTAGATTTCCATATTTAGGGGTTATTTTCGATGATAGTTCTTCATGGCTGCCTCAATTGGCAGCCAAGCGTAATGTTCTGTCTAGGGCAATCCTGTCAGTATTAGGATTTGCGCGGAAATTAGGCGTGAAACCACTGCAGGCTGTTTTAAAGGTGTATGACGCTAAATGTGTCTTTTGGCCTTGTATGGAGCAGACTTATGGGGTTTTAAAGATGTAAAATCGCTGCAGTGTGTGGAAGACAAGTTCCTAAAGAGTATTTTATCTGTACCCCAATCCACACCGGGGTTTATTGTCCACCAAGAATGTGGGTTGGAATACCTGGTGGACCGAATCGCAATTGCACCACTCTTAAAATGGATCACAGTGTGGTTGAATGCAGACCTAGAATTAAATCATGAGGTATTAAGGGACTGCCTAGCCCTTGAGCGATGCAATTCCATTCCGTGGCTGAACTATATTAAAAAGATAGCGGATACTTTAGGTCGTCCTGACTTGTATAGTCAGCCATCTAAATTAGTTAAGGGGGATGTGAAATGGGTAAAACATACATATAGGCTCATTATGGGACCAGAAAGGGAAGATAAAGAATTGTCTAAACCTACTGTAAGAGCGCATCGGTTGTTAACAAATTCTGGGGAGATGGAATTGTATTTGAGAGTGGTTAACAATTCCAATCATAGATTCTTGTTGACCA
This sequence comes from Triturus cristatus, assembly GCF_964204655.1. Taxonomy (NCBI): domain Eukaryota; kingdom Metazoa; phylum Chordata; class Amphibia; order Caudata; family Salamandridae; genus Triturus; species Triturus cristatus. Next base: position 326,229,436 of record NC_140583.1, on the reverse strand, counting down.
GATTTAGGTTGAACAAAATGCATCTTCTTATTACAGGTCGTCCGGGTTGGACAAATGTGAAAGATATAGAAATTTGTCCTTGTGACGGATTCTCCATCATGGACACCACGCACTTCTTGTTCTTTTGCACATATTTTATCCCAATAAGGAAAAAGTTCATATTACCCCTAATTAAAGATAAAGGCTTCAGACAGGTTAGACCGGCCCTTCTGTACCTGCAATTGTTGTCAAATACTTGGGAAATTTTTAATATTGCGAATTTTCTTACCATAGCTATGAGACTGAGCAAAAGAATAAATTGGAAGAGAGTAGTCAGATACATTTTAGAATGATATTTATAATGTCTGTATTTACATTTTTTTTTAAAGAAAAATAACGTATTTTTAGGGGACCTATTCTTGATGTTTGTACACTTTTATGGTTTTTGTAAATGAACCGAATAAAGTATTTCTTGACTTGAACTCTCACATCCTTGGTATGAGTCGATATGTTTCAGCAATAATGTCGAAGCTGCTCAAGGGGGTCAGAATGGCTATTCTCTGGACCAGAATTGCGTGTGCGCTAAGGCATGCGATAATATCACAGTGCGTAACTTCCGGTTTTAGTTTGTGTTATAATACATTTGAGTTTTTATAGATCTGTAGTTCCTTACTACATTGGTGCCCGGAGGGTGCGAACCCTGTAGTCACACATTTGTCAAGGGTGATCACCACTGTCCAAACCTACAACATGGCCTCCAGGGCTCCGGATATATGACTCAGGATTGTTTTGTGCAGGAAGGTGTCTCTTCCTTTACAAAAACAATCCTGGTCACAATGCACACACCGTTGCACCATGGTGTAAGGGTGCCTGCATCAACGCTAGGCAGCACATTGTGCACCAGCGCTGGGAAATGACAGGACTGTGCCGTATATTGTTGTGTACAGCACATTCACTCCCTTTCCCTATCCGGCAGCTCAGCAAGGTGACCTGATGCGCTGTGTGATTATTTGTTAAATATGCCCATGAACAGAGAAAGGTTTTCATAAGCAGCATAATAAAGTACAAGGCCCATGCTTTTCAATTTGTGCTGAGGTCAATAGCTATATAGAACATTATGGCAAGCAAAAAGAAACCATACAAGATGACGTCAACGCAGAACCTTTTGACTCCAACTACTGGACATTGTGCAGTCAATAGTGTTTTTAAAACACATTTGAAAGTAGTGACAACCTCTAATATTTGTGTTTGTGCTTAAATAAGCGTGAACACTAAAAGATATTAAACTAAGGGATTGTGAGTTAAAATCTATAAAGGGACTACAATCTGGCAGAAGCTGTTCAAGGTTTGATTTTTTTTTGGACTGGACCCATAGTATGGATCATGGAGCATTTAGCAAGAGGATATTTGCTACAGAAATAACAGAAAATACAAAATATTACACAGTTTGTTAGAAGAGCTGAAAATAGGGAATACGTATTATCAAAGCCAGTATGGCTGAGTTTGAGGTGCCAGCGCATATGAACATAGGCATACAGGAATGCTATAAAAGTAGTTAAGCGTGAAGAGTGCTGTACTGCTTAGGTGTAAAACAGTACCTAATGCATTTCAATGCAAGCTCCTTCTGGACGGTGGAATGATACACCCAATAGCCATTACCATGATGTAAGAGAGTAGTACATCTCTGGGTAGAGGCAAAACCCACTCGAAGTTTTTTTTAAAAGTTGGGAAAAATACATCGTGCAGACAGTTGCGCTTTGAAGGAAGACCTAAAAGCACCTGAATGACAGAGACATGTAACACCCAAAAAGCAGTGTTCACGGTTGTGAAGAAGATGTATATTTTAAGATACTTCCTGAAAATAGGAACATACAGGGTGAGTTAAGTTACGATATGTGCCTCACCGGCGTAGCCAGGGGGGGGGGGGCGGTCTGCCCCAGGCGACACTATTTTCAGGACGGCAGCCACGTGGCACTGATGGCCCATGGCGGCGGCCTTTATAATTTATTTGCGGACACTGATACAGTGTCCCCAAATAAATTATAAAGGCCGCCATCATGGGCCATCAGTGCCGCGCGGCCGCTGCCCCTACAGTGAGCGATGTACAGTGCACCCCCACACACACACTTGCAGAAAAAAATACGAGACGGGCATAACGGAGGGCTGCGGTTCAGGCGGGAAACAGTGAATTGGCTGGCGGGGCGGGGCTGGGACGACGGCGTGGCACTTGTGCATCGGCAGCCTGGGATCGGGTTGCCGAGGCCGGGAGGCCTAACTGTTTGTTGATTGTCTCCATAGTCGCTGCGAGTTGGAAGCGGATAGCTGCAGACCCCGGTGAGGCATCCTGCTCTGCGGAGGAAGATCCGGAATGGGTGCGGAGGCACTGCCGCTGCCTAGCCAGTGTTGAGGTGAGTGAGGCTAAGGGACACTCCGTAGTGGGGCCCAGGGATCTGGCGGTCAATGCCTGTGTGCGGCTGAGGGCCTGGAGGATCGTGGTGAATTGGCACAGAAATCCAGCCTACTTAAGTTCCAGAAGAGCCAACCACCGACTGGTGGTGCGGCGGCTCTGGGGACTGGACTGTGCTGCCTGGCTGCCCGCCCGGGCCTTGATTGCCTGGGGGGGGGGTTCCTGTGCTGTGAGCACACGTGTGCCGCAGCGGCGACGTATCCCCCTGGGGTGAGAAGGTGCAGTGATTTGGGCCTGATGCATAGACGTGTGGAGAGTGTCTCGGGCCTAACCGAGGATAAATATTTGTTGCCTGCCGTCTGAGTGTGCACGTGGGCAGACTGTCTCGCTACGCTGCAGGGTCGGGAGTCAGCGCATGCCAACAGACTTCAGGCCCCAGGAAATGCTGCCGCCGCCCGCCAGCCGGGTTTGACTGTGCCCCCTAACCTCTACACACGGATATTTCAGGGCAGCCCTGGGCATCGGGCCGCTGCAGAGTTGTTAAACTTTGTATTTTCTGGGAAAATTGCTGCAGGGTTCCCTCGTCCTTTTCAATATAGTTTTTGTTGCTTCAACAGCCAAGATAGGAATCGTTTGGCTTTTCTTTTAATATCAAATCTATTGTTTGTTTCTGCTGTTGTGGTGGTGCAGGTGCCTGGTGCACATTGCGTGCGCCAGGTTTCCCTCTCCTGACTGTATTTCAGTTTACTTTTAGTTTACTTCAGGCAGTGGAGAGGCCTGCGCTCTGTGTATTGTAAGCGATGCAGTGCTGGCCCGCTTACTTTTCTTTTCTGGCTCCATCAGCGAGTCAGAAGCACGCTACCATGGTTCATGTTCTCCTTTCTCTTTGCTCAGTCTCTGCACAGAAACAGCAGATAAGAGTGCCAAGGCCAATTTCTGTCTCTGTTGACGGTCGGGCCACTTGGGAATCGGCTCTCCAAACTACAATGGTGTGGGGACCCCCTCACCCCTGAGGTGCTGTGTACTCTGGAATAAAACCACCTTCTGCTATATTTCTTGTCAATACAGGAGTCTCCAGGAAGCAATTTAAATGTCTAAATGTCAAGATAACTCTCGTGAATAATGTTCCTGCTGGAGCCAGATAAGCGTTTTGTCTAGTGGCAGTTTCACCCATCATCAAGTAGCGCAGATGGTTAATGTGCCTGCTGCATAGAACCATGTGCCAGACAGATCACTACACTGCATTTTATGTGGCAAGCTCAGGGGGTTACTGCTCTTGTCACAGAGATCCTTTTGTTACTTGAAGTTCATAAGTTACAATCCTAATATAACACATATACATATGAAACGCAATCAATGAGCTGCATTTAAATTGCGTGGTATAGGTTAGAAATTTATTTATCCCCAGGTTTTCATTATCCCAATGTTGCTAAAAAGGTTAGGTTGGGTAGAAATACATTCTTTTTAATAAAACCAACCACAGTGGTACGTTTAAAATCCTGTGTTTGTGCCTTTCTGGACCACACACATTTAAAATATACTGCCTGCTAATAAGGATGATGTGTGATTCCTACAACTTGTAATCCTCACTGTCTTACGTAACATTTCCTATAAACTGATTTGCACATGTATGATTTGTTCTCTCTATAATGTGTGTATGATGTAAAGTGCTCTGACACCCTGCACTGGTATGAGGAGCACTATAAAAGAAATGAAACACGTGAAAGAGACAGATTAGTGCCCTTCCATTTCAGGTGCTTTGTATCAGTTTGAAGATCTTACAGTTTTTCATTGCTCATATGGGTGTTGCTTGTGGTATTTATCTGTTTCCATGGACTTCTTTGCTCGATTTTACTCGCCAGAAAGTGCCACTCTTAAGTGTCACACATTTGGCCATTAAATGTCACTCATAAGTATACTGAAACTATGAAAATGTCACACATAAGCAATCTTAAACCTTGGCAGCTATGAGTACCCGGAAGGTAAACATACTGTTGCCACCACTGCTCCCTAAAACACAGTGATAGTCCTGAGGCTTATCTTCCGTGTGGGGAGCAATCCCCTCAAATAAAACAGGCATGCTTGGAATTCCTTTGCTGATACTGTGTGCATATGTCTTTGTATGCTCCTCTTTTTCAGATTGTCTCTTCACAAGTGTGACCCATTCCTAAGCGGTGTTTATTTGTTATGGTGTTTAGTTTGCACGGTTGCTGTCGGAAGAAACATTAACTATCCTAAAAGTATAAAATCCAACTTGCCCTACAGTAGTGGCCTTGCCTGTGCCACCACTGTGGAGTCTATACAGGAGAGCCTAAGGCAAGAGCTAAACGGACATGTTGCACCTCACTCAGACCTGTCCTGAACAGCCGGGCCACCCGCGCTGTGGGGCCGGCCCATAATTTAAATTGACATGCCGCCAGGCCTGGGAATTATCACCAAACATCAAGAGAGCCCAGGCCGGCCCTGCCGACACGATGTCACTGGGTGAATGAGAGTGCTGCGTCATGCACTCAAGAGACCGTGGTGGGAGACTGAGGGCTGATCGTCACTGGTAGAATCACGCTGCCTCAGCCTAGGGGGAGAACGGACACTGTAAGTTAACCAGCCACTTCCACTAGTTGTCAGTCACAATATCACAATCAAATTAATCAAATTTCCGGAGAGCGCACAGCGTTTCTATTCTAGTACTGCTGCAGCAAGCGATGCCTTTATTAGGGCTCCCATGAGGCCGAACATTGAGGACAGCAGTAGTCAGGCTCCCCCGCACAGGCACCGGCTGCATTCACTGGTACACAGTCAGGAATTGAAGGCAGCATAGAGCATGATTGTGGGGGTTATTCCCAGCTAGGGATACAGACAGATGCAAAGAGGGAGTCTGGCTGGGGATGGATCCTATGTTTAGCTTTAGGATTATTACTGCTCAGTGTCTCGAAGTGTCTTTTTGAAAAAATACAGCATAGATATCTAGGCTATGTGTACCTCAGTCAGCCTCTCCTCCTGAAGGCTTGCCTCCTCCATCATGCCTCATTGTATTGTAATGTTAATTACTTAGACTAGTCATGCATATTACTTTCAGCCTCAGGTTAATAATAGCTGGTGGCGCTGTGCGTAGTGCTGTAATCAACACATTGATTTTTATTAAACTGCTCAATATGCCCTTTTGAAATAAATAGCATCATTTTGCATAGCTGCCAAGGTTTCAGATTGCTATGTGTGACATTTTTAGAATTTCAGTCTAATTATGAGTGACATTTCAACAACTGTGAGTGACGCTTCCGCGCGGGCAAAATCAAGCAATGAAGATGATGGAAACATATAAATATTATAAGTTACACCCATTTGAGAAACAAGAAACTACAAGAAGATCTTAAAACGGCTGGAAAGCACCAGAAATGGATGGGCATGCACATTGCTAGGGCTCACAACCCAGGCTGGAAGCTGCTGAATGTGGTGATGAGGAATAAGGTTAAAAATACATGATAACGGGATGGAATAATGGAGTATGTCTAACGTTATGACGTAAAGCATGCCAAGAATGTCAGAACACAAAAGCAGTGTGGGATTTCTCTAAGTCACCAGGCCTTGTGTGAAATGAACTTCTATATATCAATAGCAAGCTGGAGGTTTTTGGCGTGATAGAGCCAAGCTACGCGGTTGACTTCATCGGGGGCTCTGGAGCAAATATGTCCTTTTTTCCGCAGTACCCCCTCCCCCTCATGCTATCGGCCATGGGCAGCAATCTGAGGGATAGCCCCGGGCGCAGAAGCTCTAGCTACGCCACTGATGTGCCCTGGTACTGGTGAGGCTTTGAGGAATCACCTGCCTGCACGCTCGGTGCTGCGAGCCACTGGAACAGGAACATGGCACAACTTCAACAGATAATGGCCCCGCTGGGCTCTTACAGACTATAGCTCAGCGCAGACGTCATTATGAACAGTTTTCCCACTTGCCAAACCAACCTAAGTCCCTGTTCAACGACAGGCTAAAGCGTCATTACAATTACCGTCTGAGGTGCTATTGTGCGCGCTGCCCGGAAACGGAAATATTTCAAGGGGCAGGGCAGCGCGAGGTTGGGCGTACGGCTTCTGGTTTATTAACTGTTGCGCTGCTACGCACTCCTTCGTGCCCCGTACCTCCACATGGTGTCACCCCATATGATGGGGTCACCCGGTGCGGTCCGCACCCCCCCGCATCCCCCTAGTGACGCCACTGGTTTAATCTGGGTGCATAATGCTTTACTGGTCTTCGGGGGCATTTCCAGAGAAGAGATGTATTACTGCAGATTATTTCTTGAATTTGGTCTGGAGATGCAGGTTAGTTGTACGTTTGAGATCATCTCGAATAGCACAAAATACTTTTTTTTATTGAATGTTATAAGTGTTTTTTGCGCCCAATTAAGAAAACAGAAGCCATTGTATTACTACCATCTCAGATGTACATCAATCAATAGCTCTATGAGCAAATGTGAGCCAATGCTTTCAACGGTTTACAGTAATCGCAACCAATTGTAATTTGAACTATAAATAACCTTGGACTTGTTCCCGTTCTACTCTCCCTCTGGCCTGTTCTGCATGTTGGTGTTGTTTCAGGGATGGGCGGATGGCGTTACATGTATGTGGGTTCAGTGTAGGGCATCCAGTGGTTGAGATTGAATTAAAGAAGGGTGAGTGAGTACTCATTGCCTCAAAGTACCAGTGCACTGCGGAGAAGTGCCGGTACTCTCCCATTAAAAGTATTTAACCCCTGTAGAGAAGTTAAGGTATTTGCTTTTTAAAATTGAAGAAGTGCAGGTGCTCCGTTCCTGTGAGTACCTGCCCACTTAAAACACTGGGGCTAGCTAAATCTGTTGTCTCTTCTTCAGTTGTTACGAGTAATTTTCTCATGGTATATGCGTGTTGTCTATATCATCAGTGCGCCTTCGGTCATGGAACTTGTTTAGGGCCTTATTTCCGTGATCTGAGGAGGATGTTTACTATTTATGTTATAAGGTGGCTACTGTCTTTGTTGCTTGGTGAAGGCTGCGCTCTCAGCTGCATCTCTGGTTTCAGGTATGTCACCCACACCTTTGTGTTCATGGCTCTCCTGCACTTCGCAAGCACTAAGGCTAGTCGTGAATTTACAGCGATTTTCCATCTTTTTCTATATGTAGATGTGGCTTAAAAGGCACATTTCTCAAGTGGTTTTTGGCGTTTGCCTGATATATTCATAGTATTCCATAACTATTCATCCAAAGATTGTATTCCATAACCGTTCCATCAGTATTTTATCCATAACTTATCACAGGACATTCCCACACCATATGACAGAAGTGGGCGGCAGAGCTATTACACCATGGGTTGTGGCCAGTTGCACCTAACTACTACTTGGCTATTGCCGAAGGGCAGAGATATGCTTGGGTTGGATAGCTGAGTGGTATAACTTTGAAGTGGGCATTTCTAGACCCCATTTTGGCATATTCTGAGGTTCTTTCCCATTCCGTTTCAGAAGGTTTCCGCTCCAATTTCTCTTCTCACTTTGATTTTACTATGTCAGAGTCCCAGTAGTATGCAGATGATAGAGCTGTGTAGTAATGTCACAATGCGCCTACCATGCCCATGTGCCAACAGAATGTGTCCAGTTTCTCTCTTGATGGGTGTTACACCTGGCACCATTGGCGTGGGTCTTCCTTCCATTTTTTCCCTGTTGCCTCCTATGTTTTGCGTTGTTTTTGCTGGTCTAGATGCTATGGGCTCTTTGCCACTGCTATTCAGTGCCAAAGTGCAATGTTCTCCCTGTTGTAAATTGTTGTAATGGATTAGTGACTCCATGATTGGCTTATTTGATTTACTTGTCAGACCCTAGTACAGTGCACCATGCATGCCCAGGACCTGTAAATCAAATGCTTCTGGTGGGCTTGCAGCACTGGTTGTGCCACTCACAGAAGCAGCTTGTAAAATATGGCTCAGGCCTGCCATTGCAGAGCCTGATTGTGCAGTTTGGGACTGCCATGTCGACTTGGCAAGTGCACCCACTTTCTCAGTCCCTAAACCTTCCCTTTTCTACATATTAGTCACCCCTAAGTTAGGCCCAAGGACAGGGTGCATTGTATGTAAAAGGTATGACGTGATAGTAAATTACAGCCAATTTTGTTTTTCACTAATGCAAGGCTACCTGTTCCCATAGGCCAGAATGGGCAGATTGATTATAACATCTTATATTCCTAACTGACCCAGGGAACAAGGTAGAAATTTGAGTATAGTATGCCTGAACTCAGAATGTTAAAATACATCTTTTAATGAGGGTATGTAGGAAGATGGAATCCGACTACATGGTTGCCCCCACTTTTTTCCTGGTGTTTTGCTGGTTTTCGACTTAGTTTGGCTGGGATTCTGCTATTCAAGACCCCAGCCTATCTGCTTACTCCCTTAAATTGATTAGAAGTACTTTAGGTACACTCCAGATTGGATTCTGGGGTACCCTTATAAGTCCCTTTTATATGGTCTACTATGTACCCAGGGCATAGGTACCCCAGAGACCTACGGAGGGCTGCAGCATGTATTATGTCACCCCTCGGAAGCCATCCAAAATGACACCACAGTTCTGCTACTGCAGCCTGAGTGAGGAGGTGCATCCACCCCTTACTGAGATATAGGTTTACTATATCTCACCCTATCACTGCACATATAAACCTAACAGTCACCCCTATGGCAGGCCTTCTCAATCCTGAAGGCAGGGTGCTTGGTTTTATGTGAGAGGGTGCCAATGCATGAGCAGATCCCCTCTGCAGCCTGCAGAATCTATTCTCCGGGGTTGTCTGTGATGCAGCCTGACCATATACTCTTAATTGCATTATAACCTCGCGGTAAATGCTAACTTTGTGATGGCTGCACGGAAACATGTTGTGTTTGGTGTCAAACACTTTGGAATCATACCCCCACATCAGTAACTGGTGTAGGAGTATGATCCCACCCTTCTAGAGGGAGAGACATGACAGCACCGGTATACCCGGTACCAGCTAACAGAGCCCTGGCATCACAAAATGGATGCTGCTAGCCACAGGCACGAGTCTGGCCTCCTGCTGCTGACCAAAATTCCGGCAGGGGAGGACTGGACAATAGGTTTCCTGTCACAGGGAGGTGTTATCACCCCCCAGACAGGCTTTAGTGGATTAGGGCAGGGTGGGTGCACTCCAAGAGTGCTTTGAAGTCTGCACTGGGGGCACATTTGGTGTCCCTGTGCATAGTCCAGCTCAAACCGGTTGCAGGGGCTACCAGCCCCTGCTCTGGTGCGAAACTGGACCAAGGAAATGGGTGTACCCACCCCTCTTTCCAAACCCTCCCATAGGTGGGTCCCCTGAGTTAGTCCAACCCCTTCCTTGGGTATAAAGAAGGAACCCCTGACTACAGAACTTTAGATATCCCTGGACGAAACTCTGAAACTGAATCCTGGAATTTTGACAATCTACACAACGCTAGATTACTGAAGAATCTCCCTTGGAGTAAAGGAGTTACTCCCCTGCTTGGCAGACACCGAAGAACCAACAGTCTGGTTTGCATCTCCAAAGCACCTGAGGACTCTGAAGAATTTTGCAACACAGGAGGTGGGTTCCCGTGGTCTCGGGGGTTGATCTGTGCGTTCAGCCACTCTGAGGCCTGTATCCCTTGTGGAGACTGTGCAACTCGAATCCCGGGACACCGCGATGATTTGCAGTACCATCAGCTTTGAGGCGACCTCTGCAGCTGAGCTTTGGGTCACTTGTAGTGTTAAATGGTAGCGGCAGTCGTAGTCGATACCCTTTCAAGTATTGCCCGGCGGTAATCGCCTCTTATACCATTCGATGCTAAACCAATAAAGAGGCAGGCGCCGGAGACTGGAAGGCAGGAAACAAAGTTTTATTCCGTCGGAGTGGAACACATCAGATCAGACAGCGAGGTATCGTCACGAGGTGCTCTAACTGCATCTCTGAGGCCTGGCCTCTTATACACAGGTTTATGACTTTATTGCAGGTTTATCATACATGGCACATTCTTGAGATTGTTTTGATACATGAAAGAACATCCTCGGAATCCCCACTTCGAGCTCGTTCCCACACATATCTACAGTGGAAGTCCCCACCCCACCCACAGTAGGAGATGGCTATCACACAGCTGGACATTCCGCCAATTCCCGGGGGTGTGTGCGACCGGTCGGGTCTCAGGGGGTGGGGGGCCTTGATCTACTGTAATCCCTTTGATGTGGGGTGTTTCCCTTACAGTAGGGGCAATAAACTGTATCCGCAGGGCTAGGTGATGGCCTGGGATCGGTTCGGACAATGGGGCGCAGAGGAAGGGGGTTATCAAAGAGATGCATGACCATGTATGGGATGTCGGTCAGGCGTGGGATGTGGTTCCATGGCAGGGTCGCGCAGAAGGAGAGGGTTTATGGCCCGTGTATGAGAGAGCGGGGGTGGCCGGCGCGCGGGGGAATGCTTGCAGCGCCAGGGGGACGCGCTGGCGATCGGCAATGAGCAGGGAGAGACCAAGGTGCCTAAAATGGCTGCCGTGCGCTTTCCTGTGTGTCGCGCTGGGGAGAGACAAGATGGCGCAGATAATGTTCAGTTCGCAAGCTAAATTTCCACAGTCCTCCCTTTTAACATATCTCGCCAGCTTGTTTAGTTCGGATCTATCCCCATCATACTACGAACTTCCACCTCATACAAAGCTTTCATTCGCTCCGCTTCAAAGTTCAAAGTCTTAGGGCAGATGCAGTTCATAAAAAGCGAACATAAAGGTGGCAGACACTGAATCCCCAAGCAACATCCACATAGTATCACAATTGGTATTAGGATAAATGAAAACAGCCTCCATCCCCAACTTCTAATAGTGTCCCAAAACCAACTTCCCAGTGACCATTCTTCTTGCTCCTGATGAACCTCTGCGGAAAGTCTGTGGAGGTGTTCAATTGCTTTGTAGACTGAGGGTGAGTTATCCGGTACGTAGGTACAACAGCTGGACCCAATGATGCGGCATGCTCCTCCACGATCAGCCAGAACCACATCTAGAACGAGGCGGTTCTGAAGAGCCACCAGGCGGACGGCCTGAAGCTCGGCGGTGTTGTTGGCGAGGATGCCAGCCGTAATGTTCATCGCCGTTTCGACTGCCTGGGTTAAGTGGCGGATGGCACGGCTGTTTGCCATTGGACCCCAGAGTGGAACAAGACCTTTTACTGCGTCCATGAACTGTGCTCCGGTGGAGTCGGCTTGCGCAATGTCTTTGGCACGTTTCTGTCGGTGATGGTTTGCTGGAGCCACATATGTCGGAGGAAGGACAAAGGCGATGTAGCAGGTGCCTCCCCAACCTTTCGGAAGCCAGGTGTAGGGCTTAGTACCACAGACGAAGTACATATTCGGGGAGGCAACAAAGGAGGGTGGATCAACTGAGTCCAATGTTCGGGTGATGAGGCAGGAGCTGTGGCCCACCAGCTGCGCCCCCAGGCCTTCGAGGCACACAAATCCAGTGATGTTAATGACGGCTAGGGCCACTGTTAGGGTGGCGGCCGTTCGTTTCCGGAGGTAAGAGAAGGTGGGTCTGGCTGGGTTGTTGAACACCTGCATTTCAACTCGTTCTTTGGCAGGGATGTCCATGTGAAAGGAAGTGTTTGATCTCAGAGGACAGAAGGGGGCAGAAGTTCTTCCAGTTTTGTTCAGCCAGAACCCATGGTAGAAGTGTGACATAGTTCTGCCGGAAGTGGCATTGTCCTTGTAGCTTTCTTGCAGGAGGATTAGCCAGGCGAGGCAGGAACCATGGACAGAAAAAGGTGAAGGGATGAAAGGGATAGAGTGTCCAGTGGCATGTGGTAGCAATCCACAGATCCAGCAATTAGTGGCATTGGCGGCAAGATTGTGTTGGTGGAGCAACTGCACAAAAGAGTTATTCCAGAACTCCTTACGCCTTTCTCGGAGTTGGGGTGAAAGTGAGATCAGATGGTGTTCTTTCATGGTGATAGGTTGAACGGTGGTCAGCAATGTCTTATGAGCGGGTGCGCTCTCCTCCATGATCCAGAAGGTGACCATGAGGAGAAGGCAAAAGAGAAGGGTAATGAAAAGTGCAATAGTCTTTGAGCTGTGCATTCTGTCAGTCTTTGGGTTTTTGTAGTGGATCTTCGGACGTCCGGTTGCTTCCATCATTTTCATGTCGGATGCTTCCATCACCTTCAAGGGACTCGGTAGCGGGCAGAACCACAGACTTTGTTTAGTTTCTCTCCTGGTGGCCCTTGAGGTGGCTAGGCAACCGCTTTTGAGATTTCAACTTAGTTTTGTGGTCTGCTTAGCCGAAGTTCCCTCCTTTCGTCGTAGGTTATACCCTTCTTTGGATGGGACAGTAGGATCGGGATATTTCGTTAATTCAAGTGTCTCTGTATCCGGGCAGTGGCTCAGGGATGGTCGGTCTTTGTCCAGTAGTTCCTCTTGGGCGGTGATGTTGTCCGTGGTCGTCAGGGTCGATGATACCTTCTTGCAGTGGTGTGCATGCAGCCAATTGCGCTTCCCCTCCTCTCGAAGAGCTGTTCGGGTGGTGATCAGGACTTGCAGAGGGCCCGTCCACCGGGGCTCCAGACTCTTGGTGCGCTGGAAGTTACGCACTAAGACAAAGTCACCCGGTTGGATGTCGTGCCCGGGGCCTCTGGAAACGTCGGGAATGGCTTGCAGCACCTGCTGATGGATAACAGACAACGTTTTAGTTAGGTTGTACAAATAGTCAGACATGAGGACGTCCGGGACGTCGTGGATGGATGTTGGTTTCGGTGCAGTCCAAAGGTTCATGGGCCGCCCGAAGACGACCTCGTAGGGGGTTAAATGGTGTTTGGTGGGGGTGGAACGCATTGATAGCAATGCTAGCGGGAGAGCGTCTGGCCATTTCAGTCCTGTGGTGGCAACTATTTTTGCTATCTTAAGCTTCAATGTGGCATTATGTCGCTCAAACAAGCCTGCAGATTGGGGATGGAAGACCGCATGGAACTTCTGTTTTACACCCAGCCCCTTTAAGATGAGTTGGATAACCTCGGCTACAAAGTGGGGGCCGTTGTCGCTCCACAAATTTCGACAAAGGCCGTATCGGGGGAAGAATTCTTTCAGTAGTACTTTTGCGGTAGTCATAGCGGTGTTGTCGCGGGTTGGGTAGGCTTCCACCCACTTGCTGAAGGCACACACAACGACAAGTACGTACTTCAAACCTTGGCCCCTTTCTAACTGGACGTAGTCCATTTGTAGGACTTCAAAGGGGTGATTGGGAACCCCAAACCCTCCCCGGGGTACAGCAGTTCCTTTCCCAGGGTTGTGTTGGAGGCAGACCAGGCATTGTTGGACCAGACGTTTGGCTGAGTCTGAGATTTTGTCGTTGTGCCAGACTTTGGAGATGAGTTCGATCATGGGAGCAGACCCTATGTGTGCGGGGGAGTGTGCCATGGTCAGCATGGGGATCAAGTATGAGTCAGGTAGCAACCATTTGTTCGAGTCTTTAGTTCGCCAGCAACCGTCATCGTCCTTCAATCCCACCCGGGCCCATTCAGTTAATTCGTGTGGTGAGCTGGCTAATTGGATGTCCCTAATCGTTTCCCTAGCATCCTTCCATTTCTCAGTTTGTGACCTGGTTACGTACATACGGGTCGTGGACCTATTCTCGGCTGTGGTTCGGGCAGTAATGTCAGCTAGTGCATTTCCCTGTCCTATAATGTCTGTCACTTTCTTGTGTGCCTGGCATTTGATCACAGCCATCCGTGTGGGGAGGAGGACTGCTTCGGTCAGGGCAGAGACTAGATCTCCATGCAGGATGGGTGTGCCATGGGAAGTCAAGAATCCCCTCTCCTTCCAAAGGAGCCCAAAGTGGTGAACTACCCCGAAGGCGTATTGGCTGTCTGTGTAAATGTTTGCGGTTGTCCCTGCTGCCAGGATGCATGCTCGTGTGAGAGCAATCAGTTCAGCCGCCTGTGCGGATCGCTGTGTGATGCGGGCTGTCTCAACAACTGTTCGGGCTGTGGTGACTGCATAGGCAGCGGAAGTGGTGCCATCGGGGAGCTTGATGCATGAGCCATCCACCCATAGTTCTCCGTCAGGGTCCGGGAAGGCAGTATCTCGAAGGTCAACCCTACTCTTGGTCTGTTCGTCGGTGAGAGTCACACAGTCATGTATGGGGGGCGCATTGGGGTCAGTGTCAGGGAGAGGTAGTAGAGTGGCTGGATTCAGAGTGGTGCATCGTTTCAATGTGATGTGGGATGAAAGCAGAGTCAGTTCATAGCCGGTCAGTCGTGCGCTAGTCAGGTGTTGAGTCTTGGTCTGGTTCAGGAGGGTGTCAACCGCATGGGGTACCAATACAGTGAGGGGGTTCGAGAGCACGATCCCCTCACTTTGCCGGATAGAGACAGCAGCGGCGGCTACTGCTCGAAGGCAGGCGGGCAATGCTCTGGCTACAGGGTCAAGAGTGGCAGAGAAGTAGGCACAAGGGCGTTGTTTAGGGCCTATGGACTGGGTTAGGACAGACAACGCACATCCCTCCCTTTCGTGGGTGTAGAGGGAGAAAGGTTTAGTGTAGTCTGGGGTTCCTAGGACTGGGGCCGAGCAGAGGGCGTCTCGTAATTCTTTGAAGGAGGATTGGCATTCGGGTGTCCAGGGGAGGGGGAAGGGGACATCTTTAGCCAACAGGGAAAGCAGAGGTTTTACAATAAGACTGAAGTTTGGCAACCATTGTCGACAAAAGGAGGTGAGGCCTACTAGAGACCGCACTTGCTTCTGAGTTTTGGGAACAGGGGTTTCTAGGATGGTCTGAATTCGGTCAGGGGTAAGTTTCCTCCCATCCTTGGATAGGAGGTGGCCTAGGTATGTCACTTGGGGTTGGTAGAACTGTAACTTCTTCCTGGAGACCTTGTGACCGTTCTCCGCGAGGAAGTGGAGGAGGTGAAGGGTGGCCGTGACAGCAAGTGGGGTGGTGTCGGCCGCCAAAAGGATGTCGTCGACGTACTGTATTAACACCACTCCATCGGGTAATTGGACTGTATCTAGTTGTCTCTTGAGGGCTTGGCTATAAATGCTGGGACTCTCAGTGTAGCCTTGGGGTGCCCTACAGAATCTGTACGACCGGGCTTTCAAAGTGAAGCCGAACAGGTAGCGGCTGTCTGGGTGGATGGGGATGGAGAAGAATGCGTTCTTGAGATCAATAACAGTAAAGGTGGTGGCAGTGGACGGAATTAGGGTGAGGATGGTGGTGATGTCTGAGACCACGGGGTACTGAGGTATGACTACTTTGTTAACTTCTCGTAAGTCAACAATGAAGCGGTATGCTTTCTCATCTCCCTCGCCTTGCTTCTTTACAATGGGTAGGATAGGGCTGTTGCAAACATTACTGACTACTTCTTCTACTACTCCTGCATTGACTAGGGACTGGATGATTTCCACCAATGCCTTCTCACCTTCGGGCGATATTCGATACTGTGGAAGCTTTGGTAGCACTGCGTCCGGTCGGATGGTTATGTGTACTGGGTCGATCACCATGCGCCCTACATCTGAGTCGGTTTTAGCCCATAGATGTGAAGGTAACGTGTCGAGTAGGGACAGGTCAGCATCAGTTATAGAGAGCATACGTCGTGTGTGACAAGGTCTGAACAGATCTGGGTTATCGTGCAGGATGACTCGAACTCCGTCTGGGGAACATCTGATGGTAGCTCGGAAATGTTTTAGCAAATCGAGTCCCATAATAGCATCGGGGGTGTTGAAGGAGAGCAGAAAGGTCGTGTCAGTGGCGTTATCTTCTAAGTCAAAGGAGATTGGTGCTGATAAGGGGTTAGTGGAGGGCGTTCCATCGAAGCCTATTGAGGTTACGTGTGAGCCAGACAAGGGTGCCCTAGGAATCAGTCGTTTAGATAACGCACTACGTGTCGCCCCAGTATCTACCAGGAATGGAGACTTTGTGCCCAAGACCTTAGCAGTGACGTAAGGACCTTGCTGGTCAACACGGAGTTCGACTGGATCCCTCCCTTGCCCCTGGCGGTCCTATGCGAAGTCATGGGTGCTTTCGTAGTCGGACTGCTGACACTGGTTTTGTCGGGGGCGATCAAAGGTGTTTGGTCTGCCTGGCCTGTCGTTGATGGCGTCGTTCGTGTACCCTCGTCCCTGTCCTCTATTTCTGGGGTCATATGCTGTGTCTCTGGGGTCCCTATTTTTGTTCAATTCCAGAAGGACCGGGCACTGGGATTTCCAGTGTCCGAACCCTCTACAGAACGCACATTGGTTCCCATCTAAGTCTCTCCGTCCGTTGTAGGGTGCAGGTGTATGGTCTCTAGGGGGTAGCTTTCTAGGGGCGGTTGGTTGGTAATTCCCTTTTGGGGGTTCCCTTCCTATGGTCACCCCTTGCAACTGTGCTATCATTACCCTCTCCTTCAGTTCCTTTTTCTTCCTCTCTGACGCCCTATCGTTCTCATTCTTTTGGTTTTCGTAGTATTGGGCCATCTGGAGGATTGCTGCGGGTTTGGAGGCTGCCCAACTACTCTCGCTGGTCTGTAGCTTCTGGGAGACTTCTTGTGACAGACCCTTCACATAATTCTGGACAAAGAGGTGATGTCCAGTTGCGGTGGTCATGTCCTGGCCACTATAATCGGAAAACCCGGTCTCGAATCGAGAGAAGTATTCAGACACATCCTCCTGGGGTTTCTGGCGACAAGCCGTCACTATCGACCAGTCTACCTTTCTTTCTGGGATTAGAGTCTTCAACTTCTGTACAATCTTGTCTGGGAGCTCCAATATGGCTTTCGGGGGTTTCTGTCCCGGTTCTCGCTGTTTATCTATGGTATCGAGTTGTACCCAGGTATATCCGAACGGCTCAGCGTGGTCAACTTTTCGGATTTGCTTCCACACATCAGCCGGCAGACATAACCCGAAGAACAAGTCGATATCTGCTAAAGTCATTATTGTTGAACCTAAGGCTGTACCTAGTTCGGTGTAGAAGGCAGTCGGGTTCTTTCTTAAGTCGGGTAGGGTTTTTCTAAAGGTCAAAATGTCTTGTCGGTCCCATGGCTGGTAGACCCAATTATATACAACCCTTCCCTTCGCATCTTGGTGGTTGATGTCGTCATGTGTTCCCTGACCTCGTGGGGGGACCCAGTAGGGGGCGGCCTCTTTGATGGGCATCATGGTATCAGCCCTTCCTGCCTGGGGCTTAGTCGCTATGGGGGTTTCTGCTTTGGTTGTCTGTCTGTGCTCTTTAAGGTGCCGATAGACCTCGAGTGTACGAGTGAAGAGGTTCGTCACATCACCCTCTCCTTCTTCCCCAATGTCTACCTTCCTATATAGGGCCGCTAAGCCTTCGGGACCTTTATCGTGGTACCTATCCTCATATGTATTCAGGGCGTGATAACAAAGTCGTACGACAAAGTGTCGTCTGCGGTTGTCGGCATATGAGTTATACACGTCTGTTATATACTCCTCACTTTCCTTTCGCTCCACCAGTGTCCCTACTATCTTGTCGATTCCTGCTCGTTCATCCTTTGTTAGTCGATTCATTCTGGTGGAATCTTTCTTTCTCATCTCAGGGTCATCCAACGTTATTGCCGACGTTGTGTTCAGTACAGGAGGCTCGGCCGGCGCGGAGGCCGTGAGGACCGAGGCCCCTGTACTGCTTTCGCTTGTGTTTGGGGGTTGTGGGTGTTGCACTACCGATTGGGAGGGTGCGTATGGAGGGGGCATGTAAGTGATCGGGGGACCTAATAGTAATTCGTCATTCGTTCGTTGCTTAGAAGACAACTCAGGGTAGAGCATAGAGGGGGTCCTAACAGGGTACTGGCCTGATGTTTTGGGCTCCTGTCTTAGTTTAGTTTCCCTTCTCTCCTTTATTTCTTCTTCTAACTTTCTAGCGGCAAGGTGAGCTGCCTTTCGTAATTCCTTTTCTGCTTTTACTTCTTCCCTCTTTTTCCGTTGTGTTGCTTCTTTGTGCCACATGCCGATACTGTCAAGCATAGTAGGCGTCGTTTTATTACTACGCAGAGCTATTTCTAGCATTTCTATTTTATGGTCGTCGAAGGATCCCATCAGTGGCCACTGACTCTCGGGGTCCTTCCTTGTATATTTATGCCATAGCTTGCTATAAGCTACGGCGACTAGTCCATATTTAGTGAACATGTCCTTATTAGGGGTGCCTTCCAGTGGAGCCGGATGGTCCACCTCTAATAAGCGGTCCGGGCAGAACCAACTACCAATCAGTGGGGAGAAGATAGGCATGACGGGTTACAACGGGGACAAAAGTCAGCACTACCTATCTTTTCACTGCTTGCAAAGACTAGACAGAATATCTATATTCCTCGTTATTTGTAAGCAGAGAATACCTCCAAAGAACCAATATCGAACAACTAGTGTTCGGACAATCAATCAATCAATGGGGAGATAAAGATAGGCACGACTGGTTACAATGGGGACAAAAGTCTGCGTTACCTACCCTTCACTATTTGCAAAGACTAGACAGAATATTTCTATTCTACGTTATTTGCAAACAGAGAATATCTCAAAGAGCACTATCCTTCAAAACAATCAATGTTCGGACAATCAATCAGTGGGGAGATAAAGATAGGCACGACGGGTTACAATGGGGACAAAAGTCTGCGTTACCTACCCTTCACTATCTGCAAAGGGAGAGAGAGAGAGTATTTCTACTCCTCCCCGTTTGTAGACAGCGAATATCTCAAAGAGAACAATCAATAAGCAATACTAGTATTTTTCAATCAATCAATCAATCGTTTCGCAATTTGTCGTGTTTCACGACCTTACCTGGACCGCGTGGACAGTTTCTCGTCTTCCGCCTCCAGCGCCCGATCGTCCTCTACTCTCCGTATTTGCCGCGGCACTCCTGATGGTTCCCAGTCAGGACCGTAGATCACTCGAGAGAGGTCTGCTCGGAACCAGTGAAGTTCGGATGATCGGCTGCCAGACGAGGGTCTATCGGGCAGGAGCTCTCCCGATCGTTGCCGTCGTTCACTCTGTCGTCGGGACCTCTCCCACTGGATCCATGTGTCGCTGATGGGCCCCACGCTTGGGACGCCAATTGTTAAATGGTAGCGGCAGTCGTAGTCGATAACCTTTCAAGTATTGCCCGGCGGTAATCGCCTCTTATACCATTCGATGCTAAACCAATAAAGAGGCAGGCGCCGGAGACTGGAAGGCAGGAAACAAAGTTTTATTCCGTCGGAGTGGAACACATCAGATCAGACAGCGAGGTATCGTCACGAGGTGCTCTAACTGCATCTCTGAGGCCTGGCCTCTTATACACAGGTTTATGACTTTATTGCAGGTTTATCATACATGGCACATTCTTGAGATTGTTTTGATACATGAAAGAACATCCTCGGAATCCCCACTTCGAGCTCGTTCCCACACATATCTACAGTGGAAGTCCCCACCCCACCCACAGTAGGAGATGGCTATCACACAGCTGGTCATTCCGCCAATTCCCGGGGGTGTGTGCGACCGGTCGGGTCTCAGGGGGTGGGGGGCCTTGATCTACTGTAATCCCTTTGATGTGGGGTGTTTCCCTTACAGTAGGGGCAATAAACTGTATCCGCAGGGCTAGGTGATGGCCTGGGATCGGTTCGGACAATAGGGCGTAGAGGAAGGGGGTTATCAAAGAGATGCATGTCCATGTATGGGATGTCGGTCAGGCGTGGGATGTGGTTCCATGGCAGGGTCGCGCAGAAGGAGAGGGTTTATGGCCCGTGTATGAGAGAGCGGGGGTGGCCGGCGCGCGGGGGAATGCTTGCAGCGCCAGGGGGACGCGCTGGCGATCGGCAATGAGCAGGGAGAGACCAAGGTGCCTAAAATGGCTGCCGTGCGCTTTCCTGTGTGTCGCGCTGGGGAGAGACAGCGCAGATAATGTTCAGTTCGCAAGCTAAATTTCCACAGTAGCCCTGATCCTGAGCAGCATTTGCACCAAAGATTGCCCGCCTACACTTCACAAGTGTTCCGTGAGCTGGCCCTTTGTGTTTTCGCTTGAGGTCCCTTTGCAATCCCTGGTTCGTTGACTGGTGGGTCCCTGTGAAGGTAACTCTGACTTAATTGGGCTCTCCTGGTTGCTCCAGACATGCCCTGACTCTCCATTGCTTGGGGAGTTACCAGGACTTTGCTGGTCCACACCAAAGCATCTTTCCTCTTCCTGCATTGGTTGCTGTTACCAAGGCTTGTTGTGTCCAATCCGGGCACCAATGCTGCAGCACTCAACATCCTTTGCGGGACAGCTCGAATCCAGCTCCTGGTCAATGTCAACGCCTCCTAGTCCTCGTGGCGGAAGAGTCAAGCTTCCCCTCTTTGCACCTGAAGAACCCGACATCGGTGGGCATTCATCTATCGTGCCCATGGTCTCTGGCTAGTGATGCAGACTCTGTCCCCTCTGCTTTCAGGTTCTTCACATCTTCGATCCAGGCTTGGATCTCTTCGGACAATTCTCCTCCTCCCGGCAGCAGCACTTTGCAGCAGATAGCCATTGAAATCGATGAAGACGCCCGACACCTATGCACCCGGCTTCCCTGGGTTAGGTAACACGAGTATTCCGGTGCACCTGTAGGTGTTGGCTAGGCCTGGGCCAAAATTCCGTTCCGTTCGCGGAAATTGCGATATTTTGACATTTTCGCGTTCCGCGGAAAGTGCGAAAATGTCAAAATTTCCGCATTCCGCAGCTTAGCGATAAGTTTTTTTCTTGCTCGCGCTGTAAAACAATACATTCTCGCGCGCGCGCGATCGCCTTACCTGAATCCCTGCGTTCTCCGACAAGTTTTCTTGACCCGGTCGCGTTCTCCACGAGATGTTGGATTTTGGTAGCCATTTTGCGCTGTCTCGCGAGAGTTCGCGGCCGCATTCAAGTCATTTTCACGCGATCACGTCATTTGTCGCGCGATCACGTCTTTCTTCTCGCGATCATGCACCGCGCGAGTATGAGAAGATTGAGATCTCGAACATGTCATTCTACATCGCGAGCCAGAGAATGAGGACGCGGGCACATGAAATCGAACGCGAACAGGAGAAAGAGACCGCGAACACGTCATATCCAACGCGACAGGGACAAAGAAGAGATCGCGATCATATCGTTTTCGACACGCCGGCGGAAGTAATGTGAAGCTCGAGAACTCAACAACGTAAAATTTACAATTTGGAGAGGAATATCGGCTCTAGCAGCATGAAACCATCTGCAAATACTGATTTTGGATTTAAAGAACTCCTTACATTCACATTTGGCTTTCCTTTTTTGTGCAAGGAGTCATTTTTTTACAAGGTGGAGAGAGGGAGGAAGTGACACAGATTCTCCAACTTCCTGTTCCTGTCCAGCAGGCTCCTCCCAGTGCTTTGTCCATCTCCTGCTCATTCTGCCTTTGGATTTGGAGCTGGAAAGATCACTCTTTTTGTCTGCTGCATCATTGCAATTGGATTTCAGGATTTTTGGAATAGGATATTTTACAAGTAAGTGGTTGTTGTGTTTGATTGTGGGCATTGCAGTTGTTGTGTAACTACAATTTATTTTTGATAATTAATTATCATCATTCCTTTTTTTTTTTTAATTTTTTTTAATTTTGTGGGTTGTAGTAGTAGGCCCGAGCTAGCCATGGGCATGGCCTCATGGGTGTGTGTGTGCATGATGAAGCAACTGTTCCTTTTGTTTTTTGAATATATTTCATTTTCAATCACATTTAGGGCATGGATGGCATTGGATTGAGTTGGGGAAGTGTGTTTTTTGGGGTGGCCTTGCTGATGTTGTTGGGCCTGGCCATGTGGCTGGTGGCCATTTTGAGGCCTAGGCCTGCAAGCTTGCCTGGCCTTGTCTGCCAACAGGCCTGCTTTCATCCACTGCTACCAGAGCAGGTAGCCACAGCTTTAGTAATCTACTGTTTTCTGTGTGCTCTGTTGAATTTAGACATCATTTAGGGCATGGATGGCATTGGATTGAGTTGGGGAAGTGTGTTTTTTGGGGTGGCCTTGCTGATGTTGTTGGGCCTGGCCATGTGGCTGGTGGCCATTTTGAGGCCTAGGCCTGCAAGCTTGCCTGGCCTTGTCTGCCAACAGGCCTGCTTTCATCCACTGCTACCAGAGCAGGTAGCCACAGCTTTAGTAATCTACTGTTTTCTGTGTGCTCTGTTGAATTTAGACGTCATTTAGGGCATGGATGGCATTGGATTGAGTTGGGGAAGTGTGTTTTTTGGGGTGGCCTTGCTGATGTTGTTGGGCCTGGCCATGTGGCTGGTGGCCATTTTGAGGCCTAGGCCTGCAAGCTTGCCTGGCCTTGTCTGCCAACAGGCCTGCTTTCATCCACTGCTACCAGAGCAGGTAGCCACAGCTTTAGTAATCTACTGTTTTCTGTTTGCTCTGTTGAATTTAGACATCATTTTGGGCATGGATGGCATTGGATTGAGTTGGGGAAGTGTGTTTTTTGGGGTGGCCTTGCTGATGTTGTTGGGCCTGGCCATGTGGCTGGTGGCCATTTTGAGGCCTAGGCCTGCAAGCTTGCCTGGCCTTGTCTGCCAACAGGCCTGCTTTCATCCACTACTACCAGAGCAGGTAGCCACAGCTTTAGTAATCTACTGTTTTCTGTGTGCTCTGTTGAATTTAGACATCATTTAGGGCATGGATGGCATTGGATTGAGTTGGGGAAGTGTGTTTTTTGGGGTGGCCTTGCTGATGTTGTTGGGCCTGGCCATGTGGCTGGTGGCCATTTTGAGGCCTAGGCCTGCAAGCTTGCCTGGCCTTGTCTGCCAACAGGCCTGCTTTCATCCACTGCTACCAGAGCAGGTAGCCACAGCTTTAGTAATCTACTGTTTTCTGTTTGCTCTGTTGAATTTAGACATCATTTAGGGCATGGATGGCATTGGATTGAGTTGGGGAAGTGTGTTTTTTGGGGTGGCCTTGCTGATGTTGTTGGGCCTGGCCATGTGGCTGGTGGCCATTTTGAGGCCTAGGCCTGCAAGCTTGCCTGGCCTTGTCTGCCAACAGGCCTGCTTTCATCCACTGCTACCAGAGCAGGTAGCCACAGCTTTAGTAATCTACTGTTTTCTGTTTGCTCTGTTGAATTTAGACATCATTTTGGGCATGGATGGCATTGGATTGAGTTGGGGAAGTGTGTTTTTTGGGGTGGCCTTGCTGATGTTGTTGGGCCAGGCCATGTGGCTGGTGGCCATTTTGAGGCCTAGGCCTGCAAGCTTGCCTGGCCTTGTCTGCCAACAGGCCTGCTTTCATCCACTGCTACCAGAGCAGGTAGCCACAGCTTTAGTAATCTACTGTTTTCTGTGTGCTCTGTTGAATTTAGACATCATTTAGGGCATGGATGGCATTGGATTGAGTTGGGGAAGTGTGTTTTTTGGGGTGGCCTTGCTGATGTTGTTGGGCCTGGCCATGTGGCTGGTGGCCTTTTTGAGGCCTAGGCCTGCAAGCTTGCCTGGCCTTGTCTGCCAACAGGCCTGCTTTCATCCACTGCTACCAGAGCAGGTAGCCACAGCTTTAGTAATCTACTGTTTTCTGTGTGCTCTGTTGAATTTAGACATCATTTAGGGCATGGATGGCATTGGATTGAGTTGGGGAAGTGTGTTTTTTGGGGTGGCCTTGCTGATGTTGTTGGGCCTGGCCATGTGGCTGGTGGCCATTTTGAGGCCTAGGCCTGCAAGCTTGCCTGGCCTTGTCTGCCAACAGGCCTGCTTTCATCCACTGCTACCAGAGCAGGTAGCCACAGCTTTAGTAATCTACTGTTTTCTGTTTGCTCTGTTGAATTTAGACATCATTTAGGGCATGGATGGCATTGGATTGAGTTGGGGAAGTGTGTTTTTTGGGGTGGCCTTGCTGATGTTGTTGGGCCTGGCCATGTGGCTGGTGGCCATTTTGAGGCCTAGGCCTGCAAGCTTGCCTGGCCTTGTCTGCCAACAGGCCTGCTTTTTCATCCACTGCTACCAGAGCAGGTAGCCACAGCTTTAGTAATCTACTGTTTTCTGTGTGCTCTGTTGAATTTAGACATCATTTAGGGCATGGATGGCATTGGATTGAGTTGGGGAAGTGTGTTTTTTGGGGTGGCCTTGCTGATGTTGTTGGGCCTGGCCATGTGGCTGGTGGCCATTTTGAGGCCTAGGCCTGCAAGCTTGCCTGGCCTTGTCTGCCAACAGGCCTGCTTTCATCCACTGCTACCAGAGCAGGTAGCCACAGCTTTAGTAATCTACTGTTTTCTGTTTGCTCTGTTGAATTTAGACATCATTTAGGGCATGGATGGCATTGGATTAAGTTGGGGAAGTGTGTTTTTTGGGGTGGCCTTGCTGATGTTGTTGGGCCTGGCCATGTGGCTGGTGGCCATTTTGAGGCCTAGGCCTGCAAGCTTGCCTGGCCTTGTCTGCCAACAGGCCTGCTTTTTCATCCACTGCTACCAGAGCAGGTAGCCACAGCTTTAGTAATCTACTGTTTTCTGTGTGCTCTGTTGAATTTTTAGACATCACCTTCCTGAGAGTGTAGTGTGTGGCTGTACACAGTACTAGTAGTATAACATAGCTCTAGTTAAAAAAAATTCATAAATGGCTAGACTATCTTTTGTTTGCACTAGTACAGTACTAAGTAACTGAACCACAAAAACAAATGCAACATTTCACTGATGTTCTTCTCCTGTCTTCTTTGCTTTTAGGTGCACAAAAGACAGAGTAGGAGGTGTCATCGGCATCACCTGGCTACCCGTTGTACTGCCAGCCAGACAGAAGTCCTGCTGCGCATCACGCCCACGTGTGACCAGAACTTGTTGTGCATCTGCCTCCTGCCTGACGTCGGAATAAGATGGCCCCAAAGAAAGGTACCAGGTCCAGTACCAAGAAAGTTGCTGGTGAGAAGAAGGAACAGAAAAAGGAAGTGCCATTAACCACGACTGGTGGTGTGCCGGCCAAGGTTTGGTTTTTTTTGGCACCAAAGCGTTGTCCGGGAACCAAGCTGGGAGCAGCACAGCGGTCCAGCAACCCCACCAACCTAGGCCCAAGGGCTTTACTGTCGCAGAGGTAGCCAGTCTACTAACGGGCAGCGATGTTGAAGAAATGTCATTACGGCAAAGTAGTACACAATCAAGTTCAACGCAGGCGCAAACTCAGCAGATCAGTGTGCAGCCGCAACAAGAACAGCAGCAGCAGCCGCCGCAACAAGAACAGCAGCAGCAGCTGCCACAACAAGAACAGCAGCAGCAGCCGCCGCAACAAGAACAGCAGCAGCAGCCGCCGCAACAAGAACAGCAGCAGCAGCCGCCACAACCAGAACAGCAGCAGCAGCCACAACCAGAACAGCAGCAGCAGCCGCAACCAGAACAGCAGCAGCCGCCGCAACCAGAACAGCAGCAGCCGCCGCAACCAGAATAGCAGCAGCCGCCGCAACAGCCCACCATAGTAGTTGTTGCTCCTGACGTAGGGGCATTTCAGGAAATCGAGCTTCCTGCAGACAAAGCGGAGCGAAGTCAAACCACTGTTTCAGAACATCTATTGTCTTCCAGACCACCAGCAAGGAAAAGGAGGCTTAGTCCATCATCTTCTTCTTCAAGCCCCGCTTCTGATGATCGTGATGACACTTGGGTCCCACCAGCTCGGTCTGAGAGTGAAGTACGCCACAAGACATTGCTTCTGAAAAGGAAGGTCCCAGAAAAACTTAGAGTTATGGAGGTAGATGTAGAAGAGGGGGGTGATGATGTTGATGAAGACGAGCCAGTCATCACGCACATTACTCCCGCCCCAAAGGGATTGGAGACCGACATTCTAACCCTATCCAGAAAGGCTGCTACTGAGCGGGATGTAGCACGGCTCTCACCAACACAGGTTACACCACCACTACCTCCAGCTGCCATATTTTCCAAGGCCCGGCAGGGACCTACATCCAGCTCAACCACCTCAGTAGGAAGTGGTAGTAAAAGTCACAGTGTAGGTGGACAGGGTCACATATTTTCAAGCACCCCCTCAAGTTCATCTGGTGTTGAAAGTGGCACATCCAGCAGTGCCAGAAAGTTCTCCTCCCCAGTTTGGGACTTCTTTTCTGTTAGCGCCAAGGAGGAGAACGTTGCTATATGCGCAATTTGTCGGCAAGGTGTTCGGCGTGGTAAGCTTGGTACAAACTATGGTACCGGAGGACAAGCAAGTCATCTCAGAATACACCACACTATTGTGTGGGAGGATCACCTACTTAAGTTAAAAGAAAGTAGGAAAACTAAACCCTTTGAAGTTGGTCAGGAATCAGGGAGCGATATTATTGTGGTGGCAGGTGAAGAACAGGGAGGCATTTCTAGCCCTGTCTCCAGTAGTGCAGTCACTGCAGTGGTAACGCCCACATCCTCCTCAGTAACATCAGAGTGGCACCGCAGTAAGAGCCATACTCAGAGTGGGGGTGAGACACCAAGGCGACCGGCGAGTACCTCAATGAGACAATCTTTGTCGTTGAGCCTTAGTGGGTTAATGGCACCACTAAGGAAAGTAAGCCAGCCTACCATTGACAGCATGTTTAGGTTGGAGGGGCAGTTCCAACGCAACCACCCAACGGCACGATTGTACAATGCGAAGCTGGCTAAAATGTTAGCGCTGGACCTTCTTCCTTTTTCATTTGTGGAAGGGGTGAGTTTCCTTGAATTTGTGTCTGCCATCTGCCCGAAATGGAAAGTTCCAAGCCGGTCCTATTTCGCAAGAATTGCTGTTCCGGCACTACATCATGATGTGCTGGAATTGGTTGGACAAGCTTTGCAGAAGAGTGCTGTGCACAATATCCACCTGACAACAGACATGTGGACCAGTTGCCAAGCCACAGATTACATGTGCATCACTGCACACTGGATCTCTTTTGTGGGGGTTAAAGATCAACTATCTGCACGAGGTGTTGTTGACACAGCTGCGATTTTTGAAGGTACTCGGAAACATGCAACTGTAGCCATGTTCGCCATGGAGAAATCTCATACGGCTGAAAACATTTTAGAAGAGTTTCGCACCAAGGTTTTGGAATGGCTGCAGCCCAGAGGGCTTGGTATTGGTTTTGTTGCCACAGACAATGGCAGTAATGTACTTAAGGCCATGGAACTTGGTTCCTATTTCAGGGTTCCGTGTTTGGCACACTGCATAAACATTATAGTGCAAGACTTTCTGAAAAAAGAACCCATAGTAAGCAATTTACTGTCCATCTGCCGAAGAATATGCACTCATTTCAGCCATTCTTTTAAAGCTCGGAAGCAGCTGAGGATCCTCCAACGTGAGCGTAGGATGCCAGTCAAGGCACTCATCCAGGAGGTGGCAACACGTTGGAACTCAACGTATTACATGCTTGATCGTCTGTACGAACAGCACAGGTCACTCAATGATTATGTCTGGTACAGAAGCAGTGATGCTAGTGTTAAAGGCATGACCCTTCAGAGGGAGCAATGGACCCTAATTCAATGCCTGACTGAGATGCTGTCTCCTTTTGAGGTCTTCACACGTGAAGTCAGCAAGGAGGACTGTACAATGGGCCAAGCTATCCCATTGTTGCAAATGCTAGAGCATGAGCTGAATAATGTGTCTGAATCCTACAAAGGTGTAGAGGACAGAAGGCAAGCCCATGACTTGGTGGAGAGCTTATCCAGGCGCTTATCAGAAAATGTAAGGATACAAAATAAAATTTTGTCACAAGAAATTACATTTGTGCCACAATTCTGGATCCACGTGCAAAATTAGGACTATTCCTTTCTTTTTCCGACACTGATGTTGCCCGCTACAAAAGTTGTATAGCTGAAGCAGCCATCAAGTTTGAAAACGAAGGGCTGCTAATTAAAAGCCCGCCACATCAACCCACAACAAGTACTGATACTGAAGCAGGCCATGCAGAATCAAGTGCAACTTCGTCGGGTGAGGGCAGTGCGGTTGGCTCACAATCGCAACACTCACCATCACCATCGACTACAAAAACAATAACTGGATCATTCGGCCGAGTACAATCATTATCAGATTGGTATGTAAAGATGGGCCTTAAGCACAGTGCTGATGCACAGAAAAAACAGCACAAAAGCTTACCAGCAGCAACCCTGAACATTGAGCGGATGGTCCAGGCCTATCTGGACGACCCAACAGAGGTGTACGTTGATCAAAACCCAGTGCAGTATTGGTATAGGAAAAGGTCTGAATGGCCACAGCTCAGCAGGCTGGCGATAAGCTATCTGGCTTGCCCTGTCGCAAGTGTCTCTTCCGAACGTGTTTTCAGTGCTGCTGGTTCCATTGTAACCTTGAGAAGGACCAGTCTATCTCCCAAAAACGTGGAGAGGTTAACAATGATCAAAATGAATCAGCACTTCATACCACCGAATTACACAATGCATGAATCAACAGAGGAAGATGAGGACAGCGGCTCAGGTGACGGAAGTATTGTGTCAGATGATTACCTACTACTGGAAGATCCCCCAGAGTTTGAGGACGAGCTATACTTCCCTGACAATTAGGCTCGCACTTACTGTCTTCCTCCCTTTTTTCCCCCTTTGTTTGTGTCTGTTGTTCCGGTTATAAACTTGTGAATCGCAACCAATGAATTATCACCGTCTTCTAATCTTCTAATTTAAGATACAAGTTTCAGGTGTCTGCCATTTGACACTACAGTCCTCAGAATCCAGCTCCTCCGCTCGATCATACTGCATCTCCTGGTCAATTCCATTTCCCTCATGAATGATGATTGGATGATTGTAACAACAAATTCAAACTTTCCTCGTCCTTCCAAAACAAGTGGACCATGAATCTGATGACTTCTATAGCTATCCTCCTTCAGAGCCGAGAGAGACTGGCCATTAACTGAAAATAAGATGCAACAGGTAATGATTGATGCCATGCATTGGCCGCAGAATAGCAGACTGAATGATATAGATTTTGTTGTGTGTGTTGCGCATGAATGAATTGATGTAATTGTGCACTGCCACTAATCAACATTCTACAGAACACACTAGTAATTACTAATTTTCCCCTTCTGGCAAACAAGAAATGTGTACTTCTCCTGCATCTTGGTGATACATTGCTTTTAATTCAATACAGGAAGGGGACTCACTCAATCTGCGCAATGCAAATGACTGTGACTTAACAGCACCGTCCATCATGATGATGGCGAAAGAGACGGCCTGCAGCGTTAACGAGATGAGATGCAACAGGTAATGATTGATGCCATGCATTGGCCGCAGAATAGCAGACTGAATGATGTAGATTTTGTGGTGTGTGTTGCGCATGAATTGATGTAATTGTGCACTGCCACTAATCAACTTTCTACAGAACACACTAGTAATTACTAATTTTCCCCTTCTGGCAAACAAGAAATGTGTACTTCTCCTGCATCTTGGTGATACATTGCTTTTAATTCAATACAGGAAGGGGACTCACTCAATCTGCACAATGCAAATGACTGTGACTTAACAGCACCGTCCATCATGATGATGGCGAAAGAGACGGCCTGCAGCGTTAACGAGATGAGATGCAACAGGTAATGATTGATGCCATGCATTTGCCGCAGAATAGCAGACTGAATGATGTAGATTTTGTGGTGTGTGTTGCGCATGAATTGATGTAATTGTGCACTGCCACTAATCAACTTTCTACAGAACACACTAGTAATTACTAATTTTCCCCTTCTGGCAAACAAGAAATGTGTACTTCTCCTGCATCTTGGTGATACATTGCTTTTAATTCAATACAGGAAGGGGACTCACTCAATCTGCGCAATGCAAATGACTGTGACTTAACAGCACCGTCCATCATGATGATGGCGAAAGAGACGGCCTGCAGCGTTAACGAGATGAGATGCAACAGGTAATGATTGATGCCATGCATTGGCCGCAGAATGGCAGACTGAATGATGTAGAATTTGTGGTGTGTGTTGCGCATGAATTGATGTAATTGTGCACTGCCACTAATCAACTTTCTACAGAACACACTAGTAATTACTAATTTTCCCCTTCTGGCAAACAAGAAATGTGTACTTCTCCTGCATCTTGGTGATACATTGCTTTTAATTCAATACAGGAAGGGGACTCACTCAATCTGCGCAATGCAAATGACTGTGACTTAACAGCACCGTCCGTCATGATGATGGCGAAAGAGACGGCCCGTTAACTTAAGATGAGAAGGAACAGGTAATAAATGATGATAATTAATGGCATGCATTGGACACCTGACTCTGAGCTATTGGTCTTTGTGTTTGCGTTGTTTGTTGTGCACAAAGTGATGTCAAAGTGTACTAGTGGTAATCTATCTTTCTGTACACAATAAAGAATGACTCAAGTCAGTAATATTTATATTTCTACTCTTGTTGTGTTATAAAAATTACACTTGTACTGCAGGCCGATCTTCAGTCAGTAGAAGTATCAGAGCTGATGATGAAGTCAGGAGGATGTTTCATGAGTGGCATAAAACGGAAAAGCCTAAAGGTAAACACGTGAACAACAACCACAGCACA
Source organism: Triturus cristatus (assembly GCF_964204655.1). NCBI lineage: Eukaryota > Metazoa > Chordata > Amphibia > Caudata > Salamandridae > Triturus > Triturus cristatus. Next base: position 326,198,645 of record NC_140583.1, on the reverse strand, counting down.
CCCAAATGTCTGTGTAGAAGTTGAATAGAGTGTAGCGGTGGGATGACTGCAGTGCATTGATTTTACTAACTTTAACTGTAAAATGCTATGTCTGGAATGGATAATGTGCTTTGCGTTTGTCCAACTCTTTGAGAGAAAAAAAAAGGACTCTAAAGTGTTAACGTAGGATGTGCTAATGGTAAGCACTGTGGGCCTGATCTCTCCTGTTACTGTTGAAGGTCTATGCTGGAAACAGACTACAGTAGAGATGATGCATATGCATACATGCCACCTCGGAAAGTGTTCTTGTTGCACTACACCATCACTTGTGCATTTGTTTTCACTTTCTTTCTGAATATCCCCTTTGGTTTTCAATCTAAAATTACAGGCCGGGCCTTGTCCAAAACTTTGTAAAACATTACAATGCATATTAATTACCTTACCAATCAATCACCTTTTTATTCCAGCCGGGCAGTGGCGAGTGGCGAGGCGACACACCCAAGATTGATGGACGAGAGGAGCAAGAGGAATGCCGAGATGCAAAAAACCAGTCCACATTTTTGACCAGGATAAGACAGTAACAGTATCCACTTTTCACTTCTTTTCAATAATTTGATTAATATCTTGTATACATTCTTTACAACAGTGTGTTCTTGGAGTTGTTATTATCAATCATCATTACGTTTGCTCTGTGTTTACGATTCTTCACTACTAATATTTAAAATTTCTATTTGCTATCTGTTAAAGTATTAAGGCCGGAACAGAACAAGAAATAGAAGTGTATGTAATCCGGGTCTCATCATGCATGCATTTCCTTTTTATACCTTAACATATGGAATGGATATGGTATGGTAGTCTTCAATGATTGTCGTTTGTTTGTCTATGTATGCATACTGTTTTTCTATGTCAAACCTTTCCCAAAATCCCCCTTCCCATCCAATCAACGGACCCTAACCCTCTTCCCCCGGGCTGTGTGACTTATTGTCGAGGTGTAACTAAATTAAATGTACACCAATACTTAATCACACACTTGCTGGGGCGGATGTGGTGAAAGCAACACTACTTCAATTTCAATGCAGAGCGATGATCTTCTTCTGCTTGCCCACCCATGAGTAGGATATTTCAGAGGTTATTTTATTTAACAAAGGAACATATACCTCAGCATGAATTGCCGGCATTGATTGGATTTGTTTGTTGTCATTCCTCATATACAGCACTAACTGTTAGACTGTAGGCATAGTCAAGTCGACAAAACTATAGTTTGTAACTCTGTCTAGTAGGCTATCCTCATAATAACCAGCATTCAGTTTCTTTGTCAAATATTTGAGCATATAATTGTTGCTCGGTAAATTCTGTGATGTACTTCATTCAACTACTCCTCTAACAGTCTCTCAAAGGCGATTGACTATCTCCTTTTCTTTTTTTGGAAATGCTGCCACCCTGCCAGTGTATACTACTACTACTATACTACCACCACCACCCCAATCATGGCATGTATGAAAAAGGAAACCATCTTCACCATGCAGCCAGTGCTGTGCCACAGTTGGACATAAACATCAAGCACCGGTAAGAGAGAAGTTTGGGGGAGGCAGAATCAATAATGGACATGTTGTCAATGATTTCAGTTTCAAACACCACTCCAAAGAATGCATAGTAGGACCAGTCAATGAGTGAGGTGTGTCGCATCTATCTGTTTGTGTCTTATACAGTCAGCAAATTATTGAAATCAAACACACGCTATGGGCGGCCATGCACCAGCAAAGAAACAGTGTGATGTAAAACAGTTACCCCACCTACAAAACATTAACAACATTGCATGTAACATAGAAAAATATATTTAATTGACCCTAACAAATAAACTAAACCCACAAAAGCTGACCCACCCACCTCCCTAACCCCAACGACTGTCCATAGAAGTAGAGAACGCCCAAACGAGTGAAGAACGAACAGGAATTAAAAAAGGGGCAGTGACAGGGACTAACTGGTGGGGCGGGACTGGAGGAGGACACGCATCTGGTCCTCTAAATGGGCGACGCGGCGTCTAAGGCCGCGGCAGTTGCAGCCACAGTGGGGGGGGCACCGGAGATGACACGGTTGCGGCGGGCAGCCGTCCGGCGGTGGCGCCGTACCGCTGGAGGGCGGTGGCTGGGGCCCGGGGCACTGGAGGAGCCTTCAATAGCTGCAGCAGCCTCCTCCTCCTCCTCGGCTAGGACCACCAGCCGCCGGTATTCCTGCTGGATTGCCTCCAGCTTCCGGCGCCGTGCCTTGGCGGCCAACTCCTTACGGTGGAGTTTCGGAGTTGCTGTGTATCAAAAAGAAAAAAACAAGACAATTGTAAAATATAGTCTTAATAAAACAGTAGGACAAGGTAATTATTTATACACATAGTGGCATGGTAGAGTAGCACTATAAAATAAAGCACAGTAGTACATAACATTTTAAATGTCGCCCGTCCTTCTTCCTTCCACCTGTCTTACACTTTTTAGTTGAACAGTGCACCAGGTGCTCTTCTCCATAAAACTTTCAAAGCGGAGTTGAAATCAGATAGATGAGGACATTGGTTACTCAATACTCCGGCTCCTAGTCCTATACCAATTAAAGGGAATTCTAGTCTTCTAGTTCACTCTTCAAACGTCCCCAAGAACTCATACTTACTTACGACATCGGATAGCGGGCGGACTTTGTCCGCCCGCCATCCGACTGCTAAAAAGGGTGGGGGTCCCGTGGGGACAATTAATTAGGATGATGCGCCCGGCACAGTGGCGGGCGCACCCTGTTTTTTTAAATTTAAATTCTGGTTGGCTTTGCTGAAAGCAATGCTAAAATGTTGTGCTGCTTTTCCAAGCACAACATGACGGGCCTCGCACGGAGCCTGTCACGTTTTGCTTTGAAAGTCGGGGGGGTACCATAGCATCGGTAGGTACCCTCCATGGGGGCCCCCAAGCATACTCTGCAATGTGTGCATGCCTTTCCGTGGCGGACGGCAATGCCGCCACGCAAAGGCATTCCAAAATACAGATTATATGGCTGCCGGTGTGGTGAGAGAGACACCACCGCCATATTGAACCCTTTTCCGCCTGGACATGTCTGAATATTTTCTACAGGGATGGCGGGAGGTTTGCCCCTGCTGTGACGGCAGTGAATTCCAGCCAGCCCGGCGGGGGCAATACGCCCACCATCCTAATGGGGCCCTAATTCACAACTGTACAGTATACATATACATACAGTACACCTTTGCAGTGAGTGTGCTGTCAAGTTCAACAATAGTTAAAGATTATGAATCTAACTTACCACCGCCTGCCACTGGTGCTGCCACTCCCCCTCCGTTGCTATCTGCAACTGCCGCATCCTCGCCCTCGGCGTCGCCTTCGCTGGCCCCAGCAATGGTGGTCGGTAGTGCGCCTAGAAAACATTACACATTTATTAGGCGACATATACACCTCCCCCCTATTGATCAGTAGCAAGGTTGAAAAATGAGTTAATACTAACATACATCACTAGTACAAATCAGGTAGTAGTAGAGTAGACACTAAGTTATATGATCATTGTAGCATTTGCTTGATTAGCCCTAGCCATGCACATGTGACGTTACCTTTACCTTGCAGCTTCTTAAGACACCTTTGAGCCCACATGACCTGCCTCACACTGCTACTGTCTAGTCTACGCGCTGCGTACAAGCGGTAAACAAACATTAACAAGCCACTTTTTTAGGAAGAACTGGTGTACTACTGTTACTGTTAGTCCATATTGCTTATCAATAGATGCTACACTTTTTGGCACGGCTGAGAAATGCTTGCAAGTTGCAATATACTAACGCACACCATTTCTTTTTTCGCATTACAGACGCAAGATTCCCTTCTACGAACCAGAGCTTCTGAACGATGCACCAACTACCAGTACTAGGTTCTTCTGAGGTGAGGGGTCCCTTCACTCACATCTTCATTTATAAATGTATATAAACTAAATTGCTATGGGATGGTGGTGCTGCCTTCCACCACTTCAGTTGTCATGATTTAATTCCCAACTGTATAAGTGTAACAATGTATATTGTTTTAATGTTATTGATTTGCCGGTTGGTGCTGCTAAGAAAACAGTGTACAGACCTTCTCAAATTGAAATAAAAATTTTAAACTTACATAGACTTTGTGGTATTTGGTGTGGAGTGGACTAACTTACACGAGTGAGCAAATTAAAGTAAGGGTGTGCATGTGAATTGCTTCCACGACAGAGGTTGGGTGTGTTATTTTCTGGGTTGTCTACTTGTTGGTTATCTTGGGGGGAGGGTTCCGAGACCTAATAGGTATGACAAGACAGTACTATAGTCAAGCAGTGGAATTGTGGTGGGTGCGGAATTTCTGATTGAGGTGTGCAAGGAAGGTCCAACCTACCATCACCAACATCCTATTTTCTGGTGCAAATGTATGTGCAAGATCCCTACAACAGTGGTATGTCCTATAGGGTATCATATCAAAATATTAAGAAATCTGGTAGGGCTGTTGTTGCTGTGAATTTTCAAAGCCTAAACATCAATAAGAGTAAAAAGTAGTACAAGACAACGACCCAACGGATTGTACGAGCTACTGGTGAATATGAGTTTTATATTACAACCTTTCACAAAGAGTGGCACTGGCCAACTGGGCAAGACTAGCTACTACAGTACAGACAGACAGACTGATAGTATGTAGTAGTACTCAGTCATCATAGCGGAGGCAGGGATAAGCTTTTTGAAACCGTACAGATCGAAGGATAATTGGTGGTAAAAAAATAGCATTTGGAAACACACTATAGTTCGGGAGAAATGGGGCAGTAAAAGTTATGGAATAAGAAATATTATTAAAAACAAGAAGACTTACTGGGGCCAGCAGAGGAGCCCTCAGTGGTGTCCTCCTGGTGGTGTTCCTGTCCCGCCGACTGCCCAGTCCCTGCCCGTCTGCCCCTGGGTGCTGATGAACAGGAAAGATATAAGAAAGAGACAAACATTGATGGATGGTGTCAAACAAATACAATATTTTTCAACAACAGTCAAAAAACACTTATGTAAACAATTGCAATAACTACATTGACCGATCTCATCTGGTCAACATGTAATATCGGGGGATTCGCAGTTCGACTACTTAAGTTACTATTTATCAACAGTAATCCATTCTTCCATTCTGATTCCAGAAAACTAAGTTACAAGTAAGCCTAAGTATTAGTACAACGTACCACCCAACCTAGCCCACCTATTCCAGGCATGCCAATTGTACATTAAGTATGCATTTCCACTGTATTCCTCAACAATGTGTATGATCCAATCATGGAGGACACATGAACATGACTACATTTTTTGTATACACCAAATTTTGGTTTGATTGATGCTGATCTGCTACTGCTAAGTAACTGCAAAGCCTACCTCCACTCATTGAACAAACTAGAAAGGTTCTAAAGACTGCCGTACTAGCAGCACGTCACGTAACTGAGTGAGGGGGGCATCACGCATACCACTAACCAATTAGAAGCTCATACAAAGTACCTAAACCTATGTATCAATCCGCCCCTATCTATTAGTGACAGGACAAAGTAAGGAGTGGACGTGAGTCACTGTAGCATTACGTAACTTAATTTCTCTAAAATAAACTCGTAAAGAATCACGCTAAGCAAGCGCAAACGCAAAGCTGCAAACAAGTAAGATTAGTAGTAGCGCAGAAGAGCACCTGTGTCATAATCACAGAAGACTTTTAAACGTTATTAACCTGGAATGTATTGCAAGCAGCAACATTCTAGCTGGTTGGAAGGAAAAAAAGATATTCGCAATATATAACATAGAGCAGAAGAACAGACACAAAGTTGTAATAATTAAATAGGTACTCACCAAGCCCCGGGACCTCCACTCCTAGCAGGTCCAGCAGGTCCTGCTCACGGTCCAGGATGTCGGACCACTGGTGCGTCAGCTGTGCCTGGGTGCGCCGGACCCCAGAGATGCGCGACACTGCCCGGCGCACCTTCCCCCACCGCTGCCGACGCTCCCGGAGGCCGTACCCGGACCCAGGCCTGCCACCTGCTGCCAGGGTTGAGGGGAGGTGGCGCTGCACAAAGAAAATTAGTGCAGCCAACTCCGCCTCCCCAAATAAGGCCCGTGCATGCACCCCTTGTGGGCGCCGCCTTCCGCAAGGAAGGCGGTCGCGGCTCTGGCTGCGCCGGCGAACAGCCCTGCCCTTGGACATGGTTCTGGGGACGGGGCTGGAAAGAAAAGGTAAAATAAATAAAGGAGTAAAGGAAATAAATAGCGGGCAATACAAAGAGAAAAAGTAGCTAAAAAACAAAAAAAAAGTACACAAAAACCAAAAATATAGAGGCAGGAAAATAGTTAGAGAAATAATAAGTAATAAAGATCCAAAAAAAGTGGCTATAAACAAAGGATTGAAAAGATTTAGGGAGGATTGAAAATCAGGCCCCAGAACCATGCAATAGAGTGGAAAACAAGATGGCCGCGCCCATTGCGACCACGTGCGCAAGTTCGCGCGATATTTTCTCCCTGAGCAAGCAAAAAGCAACGCGATCAAGTAAAAGCGATCGCGAACAGGAAATATCGACCGCGAACATGCATTGCGCGACCCGGAACAGGAAGTAAACAACGCCAGAGGGCGGGACAAGTGAAAACAAGATGGCCGCGCCCGTGAGCAACCGCATGGGTAAGTTGGCGACCCGCGAACACGCAAAAAATACCGCGAACAGGTGGCAAAAAAACTTCCGCGTCTTCGCGATATTTCCGGCGTGTTTGCGGAGATTTTCTACATTCTCGCGATAATTTGCGGAAGTTAATTCCGCAAATTCCGCCCACCCACTGTTGGCCCTAGAACCATCTAAGTCCAATAGAATTTGTTCCTAGTCCACCTCTAAGTGTCCTTAACCTCTAAATTTCCAACCGCGACTTTCCCATAGAATAGTACGGGGCTCGCGCCTGTGTTCTCACACTGCACGCGTCCCCCGTGGGTCTCCTGTGTCACTACCTTGGGTGGTTCCTTGGGGTCCCAGCGATTCAACGTGCTCTAGGCACTGTGTCTAGTCAAGTCGTGGTTCTTATACCCCTTTCTTAATATATGGTTTAGTTTGCCCCTATGGCCTATCGAATATCGTGCTAATTTACTGTGATATTTTAATTGTAACATATGTGCTTTGATATCTAGCCTCATAAAGAGACTAGCAGGGTGTGTTCAGTAATAAATACATATATTTTATATATATACCTGGTGTGGTTCTCCTTTCATTTGGTCATTCAAGAGATTACAGACTGGTAAAACAAGCTGCTTACAATCCGTCAAGACTTAGCCTGAAGGCTGCTCTCCATAGCTACCACTAGGATAGCTTTCAAATAAGGTTGTCTTTAACCTATCATCGATAAGGGGTTGTTTGGACTGGTGCAAGGTGCCCACTATAACTAGTGGACAGCATATACCAGGCCAACTTCTCACAGGATGATTTTTACATGTGTTTGAAAATACCACTTTTAGAAAGTAGGTATTTTCTTGCCTAACCATCCAGCATGTCTCTGCTAGGTTTGTGTATTCCATGTCTGGTTTGTGAGTGACCGGGGGCTGGAGAGGGCCTCGGCTCCAGCAGTCTGATGGGTCAGGGCTGGGCTGAATAGGACCTGCATTGAATAGAGAGTAGGGGGAGGAGATTTCCTTTCACTGACCTGAGCCCTCATAGAATTGAGGGTGGAGATTTCCTTTCAGCTACCTGGGCAAGGTCTGCTCTCAAACAATGCTGTCTCCACCTCCTGCAGGAATCTGCACCCAGGAGGACAGAACTGTTTTTGGCTGGGCACAGACACCCTCTGCCTTCAGCGGACAAAGGATTTTGCAGTATAAATATTGGGGCCCGGACCCCAGAACTTTAGATCACTTCTGGGAATCAAGACTAACCCTTTGCCAAGGAGAAGAACCGGAGAAGCTGAAGGAAGATTACTGCCCCTGTGCTTTTGCTATTGGGGTTGGCCTGCAGTGGTTACTTTATTGCCAAGGAAAGGAGAAAAGGAACTTTGTGTGAACTTTTACTATCTTGAGAAAGATCTCCCAGGGCTTGTGACTGAGCTTGCCTCCTGTTCTGAAGTCCCAGGGACACAAAGACTTCACCACCTGCTCCCCCTGCTGGGAATTCTACCTGCAGTGAGGTGCCTGCTGTTGTTTGGGCCCTCTGAGAGACTGCGTGTCGCTTGGAGCTGGAAGCTTGACGCAATGAGAAGAAGCGTGTCGCCGCCGCAGCAGTTGCCGTCGCATCACCGAAGAAGCATGTCACTGCCGCAGCTGTTCGCCGTCGCATCACCGATGAAGTGGGTCACATCACCAGAGAAGCATGTCGCCACCGCAGAGGTTGCCGTTGCATCACGGGAGAAGCGTGGCGAAGGGCCTGTCGCAGCTCAAGAGTCTACCGAGTTCGCCGCACGGCCGTCGGGCATGCACGCATCGCATCCATGTTGTCTCATCGCATCAAAGACGCCATTTTGTCGCATCGGACCGGATTATCGCATTGCATTGAGGCGCCATCTTGTCGCATCGCACCGGATCACAGTTGGAAACCGACGCATCACCTCCTCTCTGGTAAGGAACCGACGCATCACCTCCTCTGTGGAGCAGTAAGGAAACAATGCATCACCTCCCCTGCAGCAAGGAACTGACGCATCACCTTCCCTGTGACCTTTTGTTTGTTTTGCGTGACGCATCCAAGGTACTTTGAGAGTAAAGTGTCGCTTTTACCATGTACATTGAACTAAGCTATTTCTACCATTTTAAAGACTTATTTTGATTACAGTATTGTGGATTTTTTTTGTTTGGTCTTGTGTTAAATCCAGTATAGATTACTTATTTTTCTAAACTGGTGTGGTGTCCATTTGTAGTTTTTCCACTGTATTACTGTATGTGTTCACAACTGCTTTACACACTGCCTCTGAGATAAGCCTGTCTGCTCGTGCCAAGCTATTAAGGGGGTGAGCAGGGGTTATTTTAAAAGTGTAGCCCCTTACCCTGACTGGAAGCAAGGGTCCCTATTTGGACAAAGGTTCAAACCATTGCCAACTAGAGACTCCCATTTGTAACAATGGGGATGCCCATTAATTTATGGCATGTTTGTTTGGCCGCGTTTGAGAGTGCGTCATATGCCATGAAGAGGCACTGAACACATGCCGAATGTTTTCAAATGCAGAGAGTATGCTGCTTACATACAGGTCACCAACTGGGTTTAACACAGCTTCAGGGTTTGATTGGGATTAGAAATTTAAAAAAAGGTGGCCCACATTTGCATATTGCTGTTTTTTCAAAACACTGCTTTGGCAAAGTTTTATAAAAACCTGAAAACAAGTGAGGCCACTTCTGCTCAGGCTCCCTGCCCCCGCTAAGTATGCATACATTAATTGGCCGGCCCAGTGAGTGAAAGGGAGTGGCACCTCTGCCCGTTGATGAAAGGGAGGGAATGGATGCCCATCTGCCTCCAGCAAGCTACTCAGGGTCCCACTGGGCCATTGGCGACATCCAAACACACCAGACACAGCCCAAATCGGTCTCCAAGTCTGCCAAAAAAGCAGCCCACAGCTAGAACTTCGATACCGGCCTCTCGGCCATTTCCCGAATGCCCGCTTTACTAATCCGACCCTGCGCAGCTTCCACCCACGGGCGTTTGTCCAGTGTGTCTGCCATGTCCCGGAACCTCGGAAGACACCGTAATGGGATCTCAGATGATTGCGCTGTATCTTTGCCATCAATGTCAGGCCGTGCAAATCAGTCTGGGAGAGGGGCAGGGCTAGGAAGTGCCATCTTTGCATCTCCTATTAGCACCTCGAGCAGTGTGCAGGTTAGCAGCTTCAGTACGTAACTCTTTCCCTTCTGGGTCTATGTCTTCAGCCATGGCATTGGCCACTGTAAGTGGACTGCCATGCAGGAGGCTGCAAAGTGAGGGGCACCCAAGCCACCATTATAGCGCCTGAGACTTTGAGTTATGTGCTAGGTGCTTCAGTGCTTAATTTGTAAAATATGAAGTGCAGGTGCTCACATTTTTTAGGAGGCCACACCCACTTTCTCGGCTCTGCACACAACCTCCAGTGGCTCCACCCATTTCCTTTATTGGCCCCATCCACAAGCCTAAACACATTAGACCTACCTCCCCACTGATTGAGTTTCGCAAGAAGCTGAAGACCTAATTCTTCATATAAGCATATCGAAGACCTTACACCTACACACCTGCCCAAGGGCCTCGATACTCTATTGTGTGATTAGTGCGCTATATGAATCAATCTAACATAATATATTTTAACGTTTGAGAAGCCTATAATAACAACTTAATAGTGAATTCAAATGAGAAAATGTGTGTAAATCTCAAACTTTACCATCAGTAAGGTCTTTTGAGGGACTGAGGCAGCTTTATAAACTAAAGAGAATGTGCTTGTACTGTGCTGTTTAAAAGAATTGAAGGTATGAAGGTAGGAATACATTAAAGTAGACAACAACAAATGCAGGCAGGAAGGGAAGTACTGGAGCGTGGAATTAAATAAGTAATGGATGAAAGAAGGAGAAAATCAGAAAATAATGTGAAAGGAAGACATGAAGGAATAGAAGAAATGAGGAAGAAAGGAAGTGGATGATGTGTGATGGATAAATAGAAAGATGAAAGGAAATGAGAAAGAAAAGCAGAAGGAAGGGTTGAAGATAAGAAAATGAAGAAAGGATGAAGGAAGGAGCAGGCAAAAAAGAAAGTAAGGAATGAAAGGAGGAAGAAGGGAAAAATGCACCAAGGGAGGGAGGATGGTGAATGAATGAGGGTATAAGGAAGCAAGAATGGAAAGAGGAAAGGAGGCATTACTGGATTTGCTGAGGAAGAGAACAAGGAAAGAAAAAGATGGCACGAAGGAAAAGAGTTCAGGGGAATGGATACGTCTATGAAAGGTACTGGGTCAAGGAAGGACAGAGGAAATAATGGCTTGGTAATATTGCGAAGACATTAAAAAACAAAAGATTAAAATACATATCTGTGTCCTTAGCACACCACTTATGTTTGTAAATCACATATTCACCAGAAGGGACCTTGACGCCAAATAAAATTGTTATCCAGATCAAGGCCACTAATTTTATCGACCTAAAAAAGACTGAGTGGCCACACCAATATTTAAATTTATGACCCTGACATCAAACACAGATTCCTGGAGTGGGTATAAATATATGCTCAAGAAGGAAAAACATAAAAGGGAGAGTGAGGAAGGAGGAGAAGTCTGAAGGCAAAGATAGATATAGTAGACAAAGAATGTGAAGAGAAGTGGGGAAAACAGAGATTAGGAGGGCAAGATTGAAGATGTTGAGAATGAAAAGTGGAAAGAGGAGAAAGGCATGGGAAGAAGAGCAGACAGCATGTGAAAGGAAAGTGGAAGGGAAAGAAGGAAAGGTGAAAAGGTGGTGATTAAGAGGAAACATGGACGTAGGGCAGATAGTGAAGGAAGAATGAAGAGAAGGGAAGGTGTGAGGCGTGAAGGGGAGAAAGAAAAGCAGATACTGAGGGAGAGAATGAAGAGTACACCTCTGCTTTATTACCTATACCGTAATTCATTATGTAAAGTGGAGGGGTGACACGGCTGTTTCATTCTTGGCATGTCTCATCAATGCATAGCTGTGCTGTCCAAGACGCACAATAGCAATTCTTGAAGTGTGTCAAGGTTTTATGCCACCAAAAGATGTTTTGTGGCATCACAATTGGATATCCCGATAAAAGTGTCAGTTAAAGGCCTAAGTTCAGGGCTGAGGTGGCACAGCGGAGCTGTGAGTGGAGGGCCACTGCCCAGCCAGTGAGAACTACGGATTAGGAGAGAGCAGCACTGGCAGAGATGTGGGGATGTGCTTATGCTCTAGAATTAGCAGAACACCTGTGTGGGTTTATTGTGCTTTGACCGTCGGAGGAGAGCAGTAGAGCTTAGCTTGGCAAGGCCTTCCTAAATGTTTTCACCAGTGTTGTGTAGGTTCGTAAACTAGGCTGCAGCATTAGGGGCACAGATGAGACCAGGACTGCACATCCTGGTCACAGACACCCTCTAAAAAAAATATCATTTGGTGCAGGCCAGACTGGGCCCCTCCCACCTCATGGCTCCGGTGCACTGTACCTGCTGCACCAATGGTCACTAATATGCCCCTGCTATCATCCATTAGAACCACCTTTTCTTGCTAATGTTCCTCACTGTTTAACATGCTTGCTTCCAGTTCATAATGTGTATTTTGTGAAACATACGTTCAATCCTGTGTTTCCAACTCAAGAATACTCATATTGCCTCGAGAAGGAAAGCCTGCATGGCCTTGCCAGGTTTCAAGCATATGACTATGAGGCCAAACACAGATCGATGCAATGAATACATTACTCTCTTCATCATCATATAACTTGGAAATTGCTGACTTTCTAGTTATTTTCTCAACATTGCCTAGAATTAGTTTAGGCTAATGGAAATATCACCTCTCATCTCTAGATTTCCCTCCCCTAGCCACCTATCAAAAGTGTTTAATATTTTCTATTAGTTCCCTGGGTGTTTGAAGCTCACCCTTTCAAAAGTTGAAATAATTGCAGCCTACACTAAGTCTCAGAGATTTTGAAAATTTTGATTCAAATAGTAGGTACAGTGCATTCTCCTACGTGGTATATGCCCTGCTTGTGCACGTTCCACACTGGGCCAAAGACAGCCCAGCAGCCACGGAAAGACTGTGTGTGGAGCCTCTGCTACACTTGCATGAAAACAAGGATAAAAACACCATGCCTCCATGCAGCATACTAACATGGCAGTTGTTGGACGCTCCCATTGTCCATTTACCACCAATACATATCACCATAGAAGCAACACTTTTGATGCAGTCCGCCATTTAAAACTAATAGCGCTGTGATGATGACATATTTGCCAGTGCAGCTTCAAACTTGTGCACCGAAGGTGAAATTACAGCTGGCATGAAATTGTACCCCGGACCATACAGTTCTTAAGAAGCATGCTGTAGTGTCTCAGAAGAACCCTGGGCATGTTTTGGAGGATGGGAGGGGAAGGAAATGAGGGATTCATGCTCAAAACCTGCATCACATGTTTATTTTCCTGATGTTTTATATAGCACTATCTCGACTGAAGATATTGGAGCGCTTTACAGGAGTGTCCCTGGCTGGGCAATATTGAATTCCCTGCAGAGGAGCATGCCAGCAGTGAGCAGCATGTATTGCCAGGTGTGATTGAGCACTTGTGCTGAACGCTTTCAGTTCTTGTTCTCTTCCGTTTCCTTCTCACTGCATGCACTGTCCAGGGCAACGTAAATCTCCGCTGAATCAGGTCAGGTGACTGAATTTAGGATGCATGGAGAGCAGAGCTTAGGAGGCACCGCAGGAACTCACAGCCCAGCCTGTGGGTAGAGCGCCTGGCTCTACTGTCGCACATGTACACTTCTGTATGTGCATGGTTCTCAGCAGTGGGGTGTTATTTCATTCTTGCTACACTTGTATAGTTTTTGGTCACTCCAGTGCATGGCATCAGCCGCTCGGCTGGACTAGGGGTTGGTGCCCTGCACGCAAAGCATGTGTGCTGCCACTCCTCCTGCCTCGGTCGGTCATCCAGTGTTTCTTTAGACTTTCCCTACCTAGGCTGATAAAAAGTCAAAACAAGCGCAGTACATGCCAGAAGAGGATGAAACAAGACAGGTCCCACACAACGAGGAGACCGTGTTGGATTTAAAGCATTTGGCGTGCATAAAATTGGATTTCCCGTGCTGAATGTTTATAAAGGATTAATTATGCCCATCCCTACAATAGTCCCGGCCCTAAAAAATAAGGGCCGGTGCTCAGCACCGGAAAGCACCGGCACAAATTAAGCACTGAGGTGCTTGAGTGTGGACTAGTGTAGTGCTATGTAGGCAAACCATGCTGCCTTATTAGAGAGTGTGAAACTCTGAGTAGCTAAATCAGAGTCAAGAACGGGCTAATGGTTCTAAAATTCTCTGTGACATATATAAGGTGAGCTGTAAGGTGGACACGCTGCCATGATGGTGTCGTACAAGTTTTTGGAGTCCTGGTAATCTGCCAAATGCTTATTCAGTACATGAGATGTAATGGGATTGATCAGCACGTTTTAGCTCAGGCACAATATCTTCTTTGCAAGGTATTAGGTCAGCGCGTCGGCCACACATCTATTTATAATTGAGGGGCAGGACTCACTACCCAATTTGACAGGTCATAAAGTGAAGAAAAGATAGTGGTGTTGTGGGAGAGCAGCTCACTGGTTTTGAACTAGCACAGGGGCTTAAACAGTGCGAAGAGCTTTGGTAGAAGTATCATAAATGCATGCAGCCAGGGAAGTTAACACTTCCAAACAAAAGCAAATGAACACAGCAATTCAGCGATGGGAACCCCCTGTTAAGTTATATTAAATACAAGAGATTTCACAAATACAGCGCTATGCAGGAAAAATCTAAACATGTCTCTGTCGTGCAGCCTGGGTGTTACTGTCCAGCCTGTTTGCTTGACACACCAATTTGAAATGTCGCCAGCCGCCACTGATGGATCAGGTTCGAGGCGAGCTGAATGGGGATGCCACTTCGCCTTAGCAAACCATTGCATGTGCAGATGGTATATGCACCTTACGTTCAAACCCCACTCTTCCTCCTCCTTCCTTTGAAAAAGACACTTAAACATGGTTTTGCTAAACAAATTAGGACACCGCTTTCAAATATAAATATAGAGGCACAGTTTTCCAGTCTGTGACTCCTCACTGTGATGTCGTTTGTCCAGAGTATGGAGGCACAAAGAAAGGCATATCTAAAGCACTATTGATGCTATGTGTCACTAAAAAATAGGAATAACAAATGTACCGTCAAACTTCTGTCCTGTATCTCCACTGAGCCTTTAATACATTTGACTCTCAGCAAACACATGCACCGAGCATCCACTGGGTGGCAGCCAGCTACCACTGGCACTGTAGATTACAGTTTGAAACTGCGAACAACCAGATTAAGCATTACAAAATATATTTTGAAGTCACTCATTAAAGTCACATCATATGAACATGTCCACGCGCTGAACCACACCTCGATGATGCCTTATGCAGTGCGCTGGCATTGGATTGGCGGCGATGCAGTCCCTATCAGACTTTGGTGCTATCAGCTGGACCCATCTCTTTCTATTAACACATGGAGTTACGGAGGGCAAGGCTAAAGCATTTCTGATAAGAATGACAGACATGGAACTCAGTTTAAAAGTTTACTCAAATAATTAAAGTACAGAAAAGCCGAAGCTGGGCCATCAAATAAGGTAGTTAATAAGCAGCAGCAGCCCGCCCATAAGGACTGAGGGGCCATGCCCGCTCCATTTGGATATAAAGAGTGTCTGTCAGGCTCAACAAAGGTCAGCATGACATACACTTTATTTTCAGGTCAGGCATCCAGGTGGTAGATATGCGCTAAATGCACAGGTTCCGGTCTGTCTCAGCTGAACTTTGCCTGGCTGAGGATGTCACAGCTCATGTGGCCTCCACAGCTCGGCAAAGCACCTCGAGGCCCAACCCCCCCTCCCCCCCCCTCATAATGAGTTGGAGCTTCACTGATTGCCTCAGACCTGGGTGCTTCAGGTCTAAACCCTGAAGTTTCCACTCAATAACTGACACCTTGTCTCAAAGTGTGTGTGTGTGGGGGGGGGGGGGTTCAACAACTCTCTCTGACCCCATCCTTCTCCGTCACGAGGTAGGGACTGTTGCCTCCCCTCATTGACTGACCTGACACCTCCAAGGCTTCCCTTCCCAGAGACCTACAGCAGGTAAATGTTGCGTTTTAATTTACTATTTGGTGGATGTTTGTATGTTTGAATGTTTGTGTATTTGTGAGTGAGTGTTGTGAATGTGTGTGTGTGTGTGTGTATGCGTGCCTGCATGGGAATGCATGGGTGTGTGTGCTCATGTGTGTGTGTGTGTGTGTGGGGGGCTCCTTCTGCCCCCCTCTAAGCTGTACTTACCGGCCGCCACTATTAATAAGCACAAAAAACATTAAATTATGCAGAAAAGAAATCAGCAAAGTTCTAATGGAAATCCAGCACAGATTTCTTTCTAAGAATAGGGATAGTCTCACCCTAACATGCAGACACCACGCTCTTATATAGTGTTTTAGAAAAACGCTACATACATTTGCTACAATAGTACATAGTTCACATTGTTTTCTCAAAGAAACGAAAATAAGCAAAGGAGCAACAGTTGCATGAGAATAAATTCAAGGATGTTCTCTCTATTCGAGTTCTTGTATACACCCATCTGTTTTCAGCTATGAAATGTTACATAGTGTGTAGTTCAGTCTAGGATAGTCTCTTTGTGCTTGAAGGAGTGCACTCTGTTTACTTAGCTGTAAAAAATCACTCTCTTGTCTGATGAAACCGACAAATCCCTTATAATGACTGAACAGCTGGAGTCACGTGTTAGACTGCAGTCACAGTGAAAATGGATGACAAGAACTGAGTTGCTCTCAGTTTATTTAAAACCTACATTCTTATATTCTAAGCATTGAATTTGAAGCAATCTGCTCTCACAAACTCAATCTGCTCTGAATTGAGTTTGCTCATTTCAACTGAAAGGTCATGAAAGCCAATGTTCTGGGCATCACACTATGAAATTTCATAATTATCCTTTACAACTACAATCTCATCTCCCTCCAACTCCCTGCCATGCTCCACGGTGCCACAGTGCCACTCAATGTCAGCTCCTTTCATCCGGTCCCCCGGTGTGGAACTGATTTCACAAGGTAGCAGAAAATGTGAGTTGAGAACCCCGCAGAGAGCGGGTTTTAAACCCATTGTGTGGAGACGGAGCACAAATGATGCCCATTGGGGTTCTGCAAACTTGCCAGGACATCAGCAGCAACCGCGGAAGCTTCTGTGTTTTTGGTGGTGTGTGGGGTATTAGAGTGCCTCTTAGGCGGTGCTCTGCACAAAGTCCCACTCCTCTGAAGAATTCATGGCTGGAGAGATAATAGGTTCAAGGCTCTGCTCCCTCCAAATATCCCCCTCTCACACAAATCGTTTTTTGGAAGTTGACATGTCTGCTTCTTCACCATTGAAGCTGGTGGAGCAGCCTAGCTTTTGTACTCCTTAATTTGACTTATTATATGTTAATCAATGTGCTAACATGTTAACCCGTGTGTTAATATGTGGCAGTACATGGATGTAACCAAGCCACATTTATATAGCTGAAGCATTATCAATGGATTGCTTATGATGTATTGCATTCATTTACCTGTAGCGTTAGCCTGACCGCGAGTAGGCCTGAGCCACTCAAAGTAATCCTTTAAGACATGTACTGTTGATTTCTATGTGGTTTAACATTTCTCTTTTTCCTAGCAAGAGTCTTACCATTTTAGTCAGTTAGAAGAATACTCATTGTTTTAGCTTTAGAAATGTTAGATTACAAAAGGTAATTGAAGCTTTGTCTGGTTATCAGAACTTAGGGGCATATTATCAAGCACAGCGTTAAAATTATCGCCGCTTTAGCGGCAGAAAATTGCCACCGAAACGGCGATAATGAGCTCGATAATATGCCGCAGAGAATTCCAATAGAAGCCCATGTTGACACCAGAACATGGGCTTCTATTGGAATTCTCAAGGGCATATTATCAAGCCCATTATCGCTGCTTTAGCGGCAGTTTGCTGCCGCTAAAGTGGCGATAATTTTAACACCGTTTCTTGATAATATGCCCCTTAGAGAGTCTACTTGCGCCCAAAAGATGGCGTATCCTGATTGGCCCATCTGGCAAAAAGATGGTGGGAAGAAGCTTTTTGAGAATTCTGTTTGATATAATTATGTGTCTCTTAGAATAGTTTAACAGAGCCTGTCCTGACTTGCCGAGGGAAGATCTTTCCCTAACTCTGCTGCTACCCCTATCTTTGGTTCTTGAGCTTCTCTCTTGAACGCCTATGCCTACTTCACCTAAACCCTGACTTGGTTCATCCGATGCTGAGAGCTCCCACTTACAATTTTCCCTTGACACTCTTTATGGTTAATTTAGCTTAGGGAAGTTACTTTATAAAACCAATATATTCTCTGTTCAACATTTTAAAGTTGATTATGGTTTGCATTACTATTTATATAATATATGACTTCAAATTGAATATTTGAATTGATATATATGTTTGTATTATAAACTGAATTATTGATTGATTAAAGCTTGTAACTGACTCATCTGCTAACAATCCTTTGAGGTTTGGAATACATCATCTCTGTCATTATTGTGGAGCCAAATAGGTTTCTTTTTTTTTTTTTTTTTTTATTGTTTCCAAGACGGATTCACAAATGTAAACATACATGAATTGATGTAGCATAGTGCGGCATAAAAGTAGAGAAAAAGAGCATAGAAATAAAAAACAAATCACACATCCTACAATATACCCATATCGTCAGACAAAAAATTCATAAGGGTTCCCCAAATTAGAATACCTAAACGTTTCTTCCTGATCCCTTTTAGGGCATATAAATGCATTTCAATTTCATACATACGATACAACTTAGCTCTCCAAAATTCAAACGTCGGAGCCTCAGGTGATAACCACTCTGTTGCAATACATAACCGGGCAACAGTCATTGCAAGAAAAAGAAAATAAGAATGTTCTTTTAAAACCTGATGGCTGTATATACTTTGACATCTTCCCAATATCATTAGTGATGGAGAAATCTTTAACGGACAACCTAATACCAATGAAATAAATCTTTCAACCTCAGCCAAAAAATGCATCAGTTTTGTACAATTATAGAAGATATGCACCATGTCTGCTTCTTGTTCTCCACACCGAAAGCATTTACCATCATACTTTTCGCCCCAAGTCGACATACGTTTAGGAGTATAGTATAACCTAAAAATAGTTTTATAAACTTGGGCTTTTAAATTGGCTGCCAAACAGATTTTCTTAGCAAGACATAGCGATTCCCCTATTTCAATTTGGGGGTCTGCCAATTGTGTAGTCCAGTACTGGTTGTATTTTTGCATGTCATCATTTTTATAATCGTTTAAAATCGCATATAATGGACCAATCCTTTTCTGAAGCCGAATTCCCTCAATTAAGTCATTAGGAAGTGCCTCAATATGATTTTTTAAACAGAAGTCCCGGACTTGAAGATATTTAAAAAATAACGCCGGTGAGAGCCGAAATTTATCTGATAATTCTGCATATGTTACAAATATAGCATTTTTATGATATAAATCCCCAATTCTTGAAATCCCTTTCTTAAGCCATACCTTAGCGGTATCATCCCAAAACACCGAGGGAAGTAATTTATAGGCTTCAAAAGGAGTGTAATATGTAATTTTACCAAGTTTAATTATTCTCTTAACATTTCTCCACACTTTAAATGCTGAGGCAAGTGTCTTAAATCGTGTATGTTTGTAATAATTGCCCTCTAGTTCTTTTAATAGACAGCCTTTTGCTTGTGCTCCTAAAAGTAAAAAGAAAATAGATGGGTTATCCGCCTCATTCTTTGAAGATTCCCCTATCAATATATATCCCATTTTTTGTAAAAAACAGATATAATAATAAAAAAGAAAATCAGGTATACCGCGTCCTCCTCTTTCTTCCGGCAATGTAAGCCATTTCATGGATCTACGTGGTTTACCGGGGGCCCAAACAAACTTCCCACAGATATTTTGTAAATACTGTATATGTTTAAGTGGAAATTCCAAGGGGATACTGCGAAATAGATATAATATTTTAGCTAAGATATTCATCTTAATTATATTCCCTCTTCCAATGATGGATAATTGAAGTCTACTCCATTTATCTAATGACTGTTTAATCTGGGCTATGCTCACTTCCCAATTACTCTCAACAATTTCTTGCATTTGAGTTTTAATTTGAATACCCAAATAGGTTACTTCATTAGTAACCCGACAGTCATTAAATTGTATATTCTTCGTACACAGAATTTGGGTTTTTTCCGCATTTAATTTGTATCCTGACATTCTTCCAAAATCTTTGGCCAGTGATTCAATCTCCACTATTGCCTCCCTGGGATCAGTAGTTACAATGGCTATGTCATCCGCATATGCAAATACTGTAAATAAAATATCAGCAACTGGAAAGGGTTTAATACATAGAGAATTCTTTAGGCTTATGATGAAAGGATGGATATATAAGGCAAACAATAAAGGGGAACAGGGGCACCCTTGCCTTGTTCCTCTAGTGATTTTGATTTCCTCTGACTTTAAGCCCATAGCTGAAATTCTGGCAATTGGTGCACTATATAGTACCTGAATTGCTGTTAAAAAGGCACTTCCAAAACCCATCCGTTTCATCACCTCCCACAGATAGACCCATTCCACGCGATCAAAAGCTTTCTCAGCATCGAGAAGTATCAAAGCTAAGTCCTTTTTTTTCACGTCAGCATAATCAAATAAAGTAATAACTTTATTGATATGAGAGACCGTTCCTCTTTTGGGTATAAAGCCATGTTGATTTATGATGACTAATGATGATATAACTTTAGAAATACGATTGGCTAACATTTTAGAGTTTAATTTGCTGTCACAATTAAGTAAAGATATAGGACGATATGATCCTGGTAATTCAGGAGGTTTCCCTTTTTTACTAAAAACGATTATAGAAGCGTCGTTCCAAGTAACGGGTGCTATTCCCTTTTGTGCCATCCTAAATGTTGATAACAATACATTCTTCAGTGGTTCAAAAAAACATTTATAAACCTCCCCCGGAATAAAGTCAGGGCCGGCAGCCTTCCCATTAGGTATTTGACTAACAGCCTCCTCTAATTCCTCCATAGTAAAAGGACTATCTAAAATATCAGCTTCAATATTATTTAGTTGTTTTAACACTGCACAATCAGGGATCTGAGCCATGATGGAGTTTGATTGCTGAGTATACAGTTCCGAGTAAAATTGATGAAATACTTGTAGGATCTCCAAATAGGTTTCATTGAATTTTATTTTGTGTACTGATGTTAGCTCCTTTCACACACTTCCAATCGATAACAACATGTCCACATGATCAGTGGTGCAATTTAATTGACAACTACACCAAAGTTTTCAGGTATAAGAAAGTGCACAACGTCACTGGTCATCCTTGTAGCAGAAACCCTACTGCCAAGAAATGCCAAACCTGAAGCAGCAACTAACGTGTTTAAGGGTGCAGTGAAAACCTGCATTGGACGGTCCTCCCCTGAAGGAGGTGCTTAAAACACTCCTCATCAGACTTCTGTGGTTATTTGAGCACCACATTGGAGGTAAGGCCAGGCATTTTAGAGACGTTGGGGCAGGGGTTCACAAAATGTAGAGTGCCAAAGTTCCTAAACTGCTCTGCCACTTTGAGGAGAGAGCTGCAGAGACATATGTAATAAATATGGTCTGCTTCCCCAGCACAGGTGCTCTGTAAGGATACCTAGGGCCACATACATTTCACAATGGTGTGTATGTACGGTCTAGAATAGATTTTGTTCTGAAATGCTACCTTTACTGTGGAAAATCCTATGCATAGACATTTAAAAAAAAAAAAACATTTGTCATATTTTATGTGTGTTGCACAGTGTAGCCGACACACAATGTGTGAAATGTAAGCAGAAATAAAAACATTTCTCCTACTTTGCGGCTGCCTCAAAGGAGTGTTTTCCCTGGAACCCTCATGTACCATCCATGGAAAGACCCATTGACACAAAGTAATGCAAAGCAGAGCAAAGTGCTATTTGTGCTACAAAAAGGAAACTTTTCCACTAGAAACAAAATTGAACGGGAAACTGAATACCGTATCAAGACTTTGAGCCAATCTGCATGCCTTTGGGGAGGCACAAACTCATGATATTTCCCAAAACGATTTTCTCTCATAGAAGAACCCGGGGGTAGGCACAGTATGGGAGTTCTAGCCAATCAAAATCATTTCTGATTCTATAAGGGGCGTGGATTTCGAATGCTATAAGAAGCGGATAAATCAAACAGAACAGATGCTCTTGGTCTGTTCAGTATTAAATCTTCGAAAGAGGCAGCTGTCCTGGCAGTTTGCTTGAAATAGCCCAGACGTCAATTAGCTAATTCAGCCCCATGTAATAACTGTTTCCATCATTTAGCAGTGACTTGCAGACGGTGAGCTGCAATCTGCAATGATTCTCGAGTGGTACTGCTCATCCCAGCTGCAGTCAGCGGGTCACGCTGAGGGTGATGGGGGATGTTGTCGAGCCGCACACGAGATGTGCACACACTCATCCCAGCTGCACACGGTAGGTCACGCCGAGTGTGATGAGGGTTGTTGTCGAGCCGCACACGAGACGTGCACACACTCATCCCAGATGCACACGGTGGTTCATGCTGATGGTGATGGGGGATGTTGTCGAGCCTCACACGAGATGTGCACACTCATCCCAGCTGCACACGGTGGGTCACGCTGAGGGTGATGGGGATGTTGTCGAGCCGCACACGAGATGTGCACACTTATCTCAGCTGCACACAGAGGGTCACGCTGAGGGTGATGGGGGATGTTGTCAAGCCGCACACGAGATGTGCACACACTCATCCCAGCTGCACATGGCAGGTCACGCCGAGGGGGATGAGGGATGTTCTCGAGCCGCACATGAGATGTGCACACACTCATCCCAGCTGCACATGGGGGCTCACGCTGAGGGTGATGGGGTATGTTGTCGAGCCACACACGAGATGTGCACACACTCATCCCAGCTGCACACGGCGGGTCACGCTGAGGGTGATGGGGGATGTGGTCAAGCCGCACACGAGATGTGCACACTCATCCCAGCTGCACACGGTGGGTCATGCTGAGGGTGATGGGGATGTGGTCGAGCCGCACACGAGATGTGCACACACTCATTCCAGCTGCACACGGCGGGTCACGCTGAGGGTGATGGGGGATGTTGTCGAGCTACACACGAGATGTGCACACACTGCTGCTGGCCAAGACACCAACAGGGGACCACTAGAGAGGTCAGCACTCTAGTGTCGCCTGGGCACCCCATACCCCCCACCCCCTTCAGGGACAGGGATTCTGTTTGGAGTCCCCCCCCTCTCCAGTCTGGTTGTGGCGCACGAGGGGCGTCACTTCCTGGGCACCCAGGACTTGAGGGAGGGTATATATCCCTCCCCCACTATTTTGGCAACCTCTTTTAATGATAATCGCCGCACATGCCATCTCTGACGTGTCCGTGAGACGTGTACCAAGATAACCAGGAGCAGTTTGCACGGTGAGTGGCCCCCTTTCCCCATCCCTATCATTGGGCATCTTCAGGCTGAGGGCCTTACTCGGCCATCGCCGATGTTTTGTCTGCCTGAGGGCGATGTGGGGGTTGGGCCTCCTCCTGGCTATTAAAGTGATTTGCTTGGCCTGTGTGACCACTCAGACACGTGGGTGGCCCAGGGCATAGATGGGATCATTGCTGGCCCTTCTGGGCGCCTGGGCGTTCGTGGCCAGTCTTCTGCTCTAATGCGGGGGGATGCAGGCGCTGGGAGTGAGGTTAGTTGCCCAAATACCCTGCGTAAGCCCCACCCCCGGGCCAGGGCCCCTGTGGGACCCCCGTTCTAACTGGTAATTCCTTCCCCGGAGATCCGTTGCAGCTGTGCATGTGCATAATCAGGGCGAAGAATCGGGACAGTTGGCAGGCAGAAGGAGTGGTTACAACTAACTTGTACTGGGTCCGGAGCTTGCCCGGTTTTACCGGCCACAATTGCTGGTATGTTGGCCCCTCCTCCCGGGCTGCTATGTGTACCGTGCCCCCCCCCCCGGTCGGATCGCAGAGCCGGTTTCTGCAGCGGTGAGTCCCAAGTTGGGGGGGGCAGTTGTTGCGGTCTAGGGCTGTGGAGGAAACCATCTTGGGAGTGGTTGGGGACTCCGGTTGAGGTTGTCCCGCATGCCCTGATTTTTTAATTTGTGTTGCGGGGGTTGGGGCCAGGCCGGTGCCTGCGGCAGCCGGATTGAGGTACTTTTCCCAACTGTTAGGGTCAGAGACGGAGGGCCCACAGCCTGGCTGTGCACGGTAGGGGTGGGCGGAATTTGCGAAATTAACTTTCGCAAATTATCGCTAACATTTTTAAAATTATCGCAAACAAGCGGAAATATCGCGAAGATGCGGAAGTTTTTTTCCGGCATGTTCGCGAGATTTTCTGCATGGTTGCGGGTCGCCAACTTACCCATGTGGTTGCTTGCGGGCGCAGCCATCTTGTTTTGAGTTGTCTCGCGGTGCATGATCGCGAGAAGAAAGACATGATCGCGCGACGCATGACGTCACTGCGGGCGCGAACTGTCGCGAGACAGCGCAAATGGCTAAAAACAATACAACATCTCATGGAGAACACGACCGGATCAAGAAAACGTGTCGGCGAACGCAGGGATTCAGGTAAGGCGATCGCGCGCGCGCCAGAATGCATTATTTTACAGCGCGAGCAAGAAACAAATTATCGCCAAGCTGGAATTTTTGACATTTTCGCGCTCTCCGTGGAACGCGAAAATGTCAAATTATCGCAATTTCCGCGAACGGAACGAAATTTTCGCCCAGGCCTAGTGCACGGACCCAACGGGTTGGGGCGATGGCAGGGCGGGCTGTGGTGGGGCCGCCGGTGCCCCGCAAGTCAGCGTGAGCTGTGTCGAAACAGCGGGGGGACATCAAGAATCAAACAGCCCAAATCACTGCTCTCTCCTGGTTGAGACTGTTTGAGGGTGTACAGTTAAGGGGATGTTGCCTTTCACAACATTGAGCATGCGCAAATGCAAAGAGCCCTGAGACACTGGATCTGATCATGCGACTTGTTCTCCTCTTTGAACGCGCGCAGTTCAATTTTGACGTCATGCCACGTTTTAAGGGAAGGGAAATCCTTGTAATTTTCTCTCGGGATTCCCCATCTCTTTTTATACTTTAGGAGCAGCAACATTGTCATGCTTTAAGTGGAAGCTTTTCAATATTATACACAAGCCATAGTTTCTGCTTATTTAGCTTATGCAATTGTGCTGACTTGTTGTAGGTGTGATGTTACGTGTATCTTATATCTGGATGCAATGACAGAAACAGCAAAGCACAAGTCGGCCTGCTCACTATGCTAAGCACAGATACGGGCTTTGGGCCAATTGGGTATTTGAGACACTACCGTTATCCGCACGGCCCCACCGCCTCCAACCCCTTAACGAGCGTGTCACTGCTCCAAGGCGGGAAGGGCCACCCCTGGCCATCACGGGTCTCCACCAGGTGCTGGATTACCTGTGGGTGCCTGCATCGTCGTCTCTAGGTAGTGGGTCTTGCGGGGAGAGCGTCACCGCATCTTGTATCCGTTGATCCTGGATCCGTGGGCAGGGTTGCTGCCTACCAGCCAGCTGCTTATAGCCTCTTCTCTGAGCTACCGTATCGGGTGCTACCGTCGAGTCCACGGTTCTGGCTGGGCATGTTAGATGTGGCAGGGGGTGGTGCGCCCCCTCCACCCCAGTGGGTAAACCGGGGTGACCGGTGGGTGATGCTAGCGGGTCTGGTCGCAACAACTTAATATTTATTATATATAAGCCATAGTAACTGCTTATTTAGCTTATGCAACTAACGACCTTTGACGAATCCAATAGTGCTGACTCGTTGTAGGTATGATGTTACATGTATCATATATCTATAAGCAATGACAGAAACAGCAAAATACAAGTCAGCCCTCCCACTATGCTAAGCACGGACTCGAGCTTTGTACCACAGGAGGCCTGTCATTCCCGTGGAGGCGAGCCTGGGGTCAGATGGAGTGAGCCTGCAGTGTACCGGAAGGTGCCTTATTCTCATTTTCTGTCCCCAGCAGGGTCTGGGTGAGTGGAGCATGAATTTTACCCAGGGCCTAGTTCCTTGGGATTAGATTGAGTTCACTTTATAACTGGGATATATATATTCAGCTGATTTGTGGAATGTAAACTGCTGCTCTGTTACTGCTCGTTTGTTTGGACTAACGGCTAGGGTGGTAGACTTTAATGCTGGGGTGCTGGAGAACCGGGTTCGAGGCTGGTGGGAGGTTTGGACTTCTTGTAGTCTCCCAGTACCGTCGGTAATGCAACATGCGGTCATGTAAAGCGCTGTATAAAACCACTAAGAGGCTGTTCAATAACTATCTCTACGCCCCCGCTCAGGCCATTGGTTCGTTATGTGTGGTGTTAATCTACGGGCGTAGGCATGGAGTGCGAGGTTCTTGTTTTCTTTCCGTCGTGTCTGAAGCGGGAGGGTTGTTAATTAGGCACAGCTGTGGGCTGGATCTTGCCTCGCAGGATTGGGGTTAGCTTGACCTGAAATCTCCCGGTTCATTACACATGGTTTTAATGCTGGGGGCATTTCATATTTACACGGCATGCATGGTCCTGTTGTCCTACGGTCTGGCTGAAGGCATTGGGGAGCCCAGTGATGCGAAGGTATAACCTTCTCCAATGCACAGCCTTCTTCAGGATGCGTGGTGGGCTCTGGCGTGTTTAACACAGCATTTTGAAGGTTTGAGGTCAGGAGTGCATACTAGTGCACAACAACACATTCGGTAGTATCAGCTGCCCTTGGTAGAAACTTATTTGGTGGCCCCTGTTTGGAACAGCTTTGAATTAGTCCAGCCCTTTCACGCCCACTTTAAGAAGCGTTACTGACAGTGCACGGACACACTCTTCCAATTCCTAAATGTGTTTGCATGCAATATTCGGGGATGGTGATGTGTTTTCAACACGGTAACAGCAGCAGCTCACTAATATTACTGAAAATAATATGTGACTCTACCACTTAGCATATAGTGGGTTCTGCTTCGATCAAAAATAAACCTTTTAGTGAAGTTGTAAGTGTGGAACACATGGCCCAAGCGGCGCATGGTGAAGTTTTGCAGGGAGGCATACTGGGGTCAGTAAGCGGAGCGCAGTGGGTCGGTAGTGTGACTGTTGGTGTTAGTGTTGCTCTCGCAGGTTGAGAAGAATAACAAGAAACTTGTACTTGGTTGGTGCCAATTTGATAAAGGACTGTTCTTCGCAAACACATGGAGTTGGCCAACCTGTGGGTGGCTAACGGAAAATCACGGGACCATTCTTAAATGTGGGCAATTCCAAAGGTGGTCAAAGCATCCTTATGCATCATAGGTTGAAATCATTCAGGAAGGCTGCTGCAATTTCCATTGCAGGACGCACTGTTTCTCAGGTTGGGGCGATGATTCATTGTCACTGCGGGTTGAGCTGCCCGATCCCCGGCAAGGAGCTGGTTGCCCACGCTCCAACATGTTTCCTTGTTTCGCTGCCTACTTGTCCGGTATGGCCTCCAAGGGATTTCTTTACAGTCCACCATCTTTGTGGAGGCAGTTTTGGGCTTGTGGCTGGGTAGCGGTGGTTTGGGATGCCGCGAGCGCAGCGAGACTGCCAGTGCAGTAGCTGCATTTGTTTGGAGACAGCATGGGGGCACTGGCGCCATAACAGGCGACTTGGGAACTGTAGGCCAGTTTTGGGTCCCAGCATCGGTTCTGCACCGAGTGGCCCGGGGCAGGTCACTTGGTTCACCATGCCAGTTTATGGCTATATCGGGCGCAGTGCAGCCGTGAATTACCAAGGGGCTCCATTCGGTGGTTCCTGAGATGGAGCACGTTGCGCGGTATAGGTGGAGCAGTGGCAGTTGTGTAGGATTTGTAGGAATGTGCACCCCTGCTCAGTGCCAGCAATGGGGACTGGGAAGGACCCGGCTGTTACAGGGCATGGTCAAGCGCAGTGTCTGGCGAACCACAGCCTACATTATTCTCAGGGGGCACTCAAGCTTCATGCAGGGGGTGTTGTCCATGGGTGGATCCTTCAGCAGTGCCTTGGTGAGTAACTTGCGCAGGGGATTGGGTTTGTGGTGCCTTTCCTTTGGAGTTGGGATGTTCGGTGTAAACCTCGGTGTCCTGTTTGGCGCCTGGGTGGCGTGCGCCGTGGGAAGTCTGTTTCGTATTATTGCATTGAGCAAAGATTTCGCTGCTTGGCCAACAAGGTCCTTTGGCCACCAGGAGTTCTGCATGTGGCTCTTCTCAATGTCTTATTGATGAATGTGCTACTGATGACAAATGGTAAAATGGTGGTCGGTTTTGGCCAGGGCTCGGCAAGTATGGTTTCATCTTTCTCACCTAATACTTGTGCATTATCGGCCTAGAAGCCAAGTATACTTCACGGGGCTCTGCTCACACCAAAGTGGGCCAAGATCACACAAAGCACAGGCTGAGAGTGGGGTGTCAGTCAAATATAAGGCGAATTATGAGAAATATGCCAGAGGTAGCAAAGACGACATCACAAACTTGGTCAGTGATAATATCATGGTTCATCTTTTGTCCCAATATAGACAAAAGTTATGGACAGGCTCTGTTTTGCAAAGAATAGTTATTTTGTCTCTGCATGTGCCTCTTTCGTAGTACAACGAGGTCAATTTTGTCTCCAACACGGGGATTGTGCACCGCTATTCCGTTTCCAAAGGGCTCCCGCTTTCGGCACCTGGCTTACGTGCAGGTGACCTGTCTGGCTGTTGCGGAAGTTGATTAGTGTAATGGTCCCAATTGCGGGTAAGCTTACTACTCATCGAATGGAGACAATTAATGCAATGTTCAACACATTAAGGTGACAGTCCCACCAGTTCAGAATGGATGCATGTTCAATATGCTACGCAGCGAGGCCTGAATTGTGACTTCAGTTATATTATGCAACTAACAAGCATTGTTAAAGCCAATGGTACTGGCGTGTTGTAGGTGTGCTGTGGTTTTGTAGTATATATCCAGAGGCAATGTCAGAAGCCACAAATTAACAGTCTGCCTTTGCCACTGGTTACCAGCCCAATGGTGGGAAAGTATAACTTTACACTTACTCAGGAAATTTCAACGCAAAGAGAGGCACTGCGAAATACTTAGACTGCATTGTGCAATTGGCTACGAGGGCCTTTATTGGGAACACCTGCGGGCACCATATAGAATCAGGTACCATGTACACTGGGTGGGCATTCCTCTGCAGCCAAGGGTAGGTATCAGGTCGCTTCAGTTAAGACATATTCACCAGCGCTTTAACCAGAGCAGCAGGCGGGTGGTAGTAGTTGTCAGCTAAAAAGTGTGCTGTGGCGCAGTAAAGTTTGGTTAACACTGCGTAAATGGCGACAGGGTATTATAGACCTTTTGGCGTCCCAATATTCAGGAAAGGGCAGGTTTTTGCACAGTATGTCCCCCCTGGTTCCCACAGACTTGTCTGCTCCCTGGTTATCCTTCTAGGGGCTAGAACCTAAGACTGGAAGGGGCATCTTCTGCGACCGGAGTCCCAAATATGTTGATAGTCAATGCTGGGGTAGATGTACCTTGAAGGGCATGATTACTTCTTTGCCTGTCCCAAATTTTGGGGTCAAACTGGGTTGGAGTATTAAGTCCACAGTCTTTAGGAATCATCCAGCATTCCTTCAATCCAAATAAGCGCAGTTAGCGATACATCAGCTAGTGGGTAACATACACTGGTTATCAGCGACATCATGCCCGGAGGGCACGCGCGCTTCACATAAACACAGAGCTGCACCAGTAGGGTACCAAGTGACAGAAACCAGTAAATAGGTTGAATATATGTGTCTCTCTGTCCTTACAGCTGTGTGGAGCTGGTATCATTGAGGGGTACGCCCAGGTGAAAATTGTGTGCTTCTTAAGGTTTTTATGACCAATACGGTTTGTGGTATTGATGGAGCAGGGTTTTTACTCTAAAACCAAATATCTGTTTCATTTTCGCATGTTATAAACTAAAAGTACTACTGACTAATTATTAATGACTAAAAGTTTGTCGAATATTGACTAATCAACCTTATTAACAAGAGAATTACACGTGGGAATGCTATTGCATGGCTAAATAACAAGTGAACCAAGTTGGTGAGCAGACTGACAGAAAACGATGTTGCTTATGTGATTTTATGGTGTTTTGCGCTTATAATTAATATGCATTAATAGCTTATGATGTCGCAAATGGCTAGATAAATACATACACATAAAGGTATTAGTTGGGAATTAACACTGTATAATCATATGCAGTAATTATGTTTTGTGTTTCTTCACTCTTAAGTTGACAAATTGTGGCCTACTGAAAGATGGCCACCTCCTGCAGCCTGCAGTCGAGTAAATGACATAATGAAAAATTTTGCAAGAAGGCTTCGCGTTGCCTGTGACCTTGCTCCTCTGATGAAAATGTAAAGTCATGATCATGACGACACATCTGGGAGAACTGCCAGAAAAGAATATTGAACTCTTGAACTGTCAATCCCACAACTGAGATACATTCTATCTGGGAAAACATCCGTGAAAGTATCGAATAAATTATGGACATTATATTTTCTATTCATCGTTCAAGACAGACAATAGCTGAGAACTTTTGCTCATGTTGCAAGACGACATTATTTCCGCCATTCATCCGTTCTGAATAAAGAAATGTTACTTTTTGGAATGCGATTTTTAATATAAATAATAGTAGACTAGAGAGGTCTAGCGCCACTTCTTTTCGAGCTGATGATCCGAGGTCCCGACGCTGACGGAGAGGACAGAGACTCCACATGACTGATAGAACTTTGCATTTCCTTGCTGAGGACCGGTTCTGACTTAGGATCTGACATTTAGCCAGAATAGGTAATTATGAAAGAAATGGTTTTGCATTTAATTGGCTTTTCATGCAATTTTAGATAAAAAAATTTCTTGTTTGAATTACTGACTCGGGTGATTATTTCTGGTCATGTTTATTGATTTATTGTGTATTCTTTGATATGTATTTTGTTAGATCTACAAGCAACAAGCAGGTCGCATTGACCTCAAAGTATAGGCAGATTTAGATAGAGCACATGTAGAAGGTGTTTCTCCTTTACCAGGCACGGATAGTGTGATTTAGGGTGAATGTTGGTGTAATGGGCCCCACCAGCGTGTGATGTATGTGTGCGTGTGTGACTGTGAAATCATTCCGTCCGTGGAAGTAGAGGGGATTCGGAAGCTCTGATCTGCACCAGTTTCTTGGTAGCAGAATGATGGTTTGCTATTGTCTTGATCTAGCAAAATTGCGTGTATATAGGCTTGTTGATTATTGATTGATATTTGTACTAACACTATATGTTGAAGTCATGTTGAGTTCTATGTATTGTGAACGGCTTCTGGGACGTAGGGAGTCGGTGACAGTTCCGTAGTAGAGCAGAGGGAGTGATGCTCTCGGAAAAAGGCGAGATTGTTGGCCTTGTATGCAGACAGGGGAAAACGGGTGACAATTGAAGTTGCTCGTCGCATTGTTTGGGTTCGATAAGGTAACATTGTCGTGTGTTGCCATTAGAGACGTTTTCTGTGTGAAAGAAGTGTATATGATAGCAAAGGTTATCTGTGAAACTCTGGTCTTAAGTCCCAGGGATCCGTAAGGTATTCCGTTAAAGCTTACCGCTGGAGAATTAATAGGTATTCTCGGAGCTTGTTAGAAGGACAGGGCAGAGGTAAGCGCTGCTTTGTTAACGTGTGATATAATTCTGTAGTAGGACAGACTGTTCACTGTTCTCGGGAAAGACAGAATTCTGTGTGAATGTACTACATTTTCCGGTGTGTAAGCGTGTGAATGAGAAGGCATTCTGGTTAATTGTGAAACTCTTAGGAACATTCCGGAGGGAAACAGTTAATTGATGCTTGTAAGAAGGGTAGAGTAGAGGGACGTGCTACTTTATCAACGGAAGTAACGATTCTGTAGTAGGGCAGAGGTAAGCGCTGCTCTCGGGAAAGGCAGAATTCTCGTGGGAAAGGTCTTTTGCTGTTCTGTGGCTAGCGAAGCAGACAATGGAGATGTTTGTATGTTGTAACTAACAGACTCGTAGAATTTGAAACAAAGTCTACCAAGTAGTCTTGTAAAGGAGGGGTAGACGAAAGAAACAGGAGACAGGAGCAGAAGCGACTGCAGCGACTGCTGACGTCAGGGAGACCGTGCTGTGCAGTGGGTTAGAACAGTGGAAGCACGGTGGTTGGCGTGCTAGTGAACGCCGCGCTAGGATTGGAAGACATACAGGGTGACGTAGACGCTCCAGGATTGGTGCGTTGGTGTGAGTCACGCTGCAATTGGACGAAAGATCGTACAGCTGTAGTAAGAGTAAACAGCTAGCGGAAAATAAGGAAGATGTATTACCATGCAGAGGAAAAGAAGAAAAAGTCCTTGCTTAGTAAAGTTAAGACCTGGTTCGACAAGGATAAAGACATAGTGACAAGGGAAGGACAGTTATTGCCCCTGATAAGAACCCCGGCATCCTTCATGGTTGCGAAGTATGGGTATCATACCTGTATTTGGTTAGACAACTGGGTGAAATACACCAAAGATGTCGGAGTATTAGCGTTCCCAGAACATGGTTCATTTAATCTGGCCATACTGAGGAACTTACGAGAGCAGATGATGAATCTAGAGCCTCGGCCTAGGCCGACGCAGTTTGAAGCCTTAACTGAATGGGAAGATGAAATGCATGAACGAGAAAAACAGAGGGGTGGGGGTAGTTATAGATATATGTTTGGGCGGAAGTATGATCGCGAAACCCATCATGACAGAATGAGAAGGTGGCGAGATGCCAGTATGACCGAGGGATTATATCCTGTAAGACCAGCAGAAGAGTCAGGAGGGAGAAAATGTACAGAGAAAACAAATAATGTAGAAATCAGAAGACATGGGGCAAATGAGTCTGATGATGATGTCTTAGAGGACATGCTCTACAAAAGACCACCCCCGTATAGACGAGAACCAGAGGTAGGAACAGCAGATACCCAAATGAGAAACACCCTGCGGACTATAAAGACATAGGCTACGGCCCCTGAGTTGAAAAGCAGTTGTTCTCTGGCGGAAAGAGAAAGAGAGAGAGAGAGAGAGAAAGAAAGAGAAAGAGAGAAAGAGAAAGAGAGAGATAGAAAAAGAGAAAGAGAAAGAGAGAAAGAGAGAGAGAGAGAAAGAGAATTAGAGAGAGAGAGAGAGAGAGAGAGAAAGAGAGATAGAGAGAGAAAATGAACTTGAAAATGAAAAGACCAGAGAATTAGCAAGAACTACATCTGAACTAACAGAGAAAATCAGGGAGTTGACTAAGAATCTTGAAGCTGTCACAGTGCCTGTGACAATAGGCCCGGTTATGCCGATTTTTGACTAGCAGAGGACGGGTGAAAATGGTTTGACAGTGCCATATGTAGGCAATAGGTTAATTGTACCTCCGGAGCAGGCAGAAATGAGAGCGGGAGAGAATCATTGGAGACATACTGTATGTGGAGGAGAAATGAGTGTGCAGACTAATTCAAGTTTGAATTCTGGATGTATGGAAGGGAACAGAGGATCAATTTTGGAACCGCAGAGGGTGGCAGAAGCAGGGGGTTCAGGAAAATCTGTAATAACTGCTGAAGATTTGAATGACTGGCTAAAAACATTGCAGAAAAAGGAGAAAGAGTCACAGGGAATTGATGTAGTTAGGCTACGTATGGAAATGGAGGAGTTGATAGTAGGAACAATACCAACGGAAACGCTGAAGGATTATCAGGAAGGGGAAATACTCTTTTTGTGTAAAAGTATCACATGGAGAGCAAAAAACATACATGACAGGTTGAAAGGAATAGCCAGTGAATTAGGAATTGACATGGATAAGGTGAAAGCTTTACAGAAAACATACCGAGTGGATTTTTCAGACAAGGATATTGAGAATCTGAACAATGCAGGCCGAACAGGACAGATTAAGGAAATGATTGCCTTGTTGAAGAAATGGGGAGATGTAGAAAGATGGAAAGACAGGTGGTTTCGAAAGCGAGAGGATGGGACAGATAGAACTTACTCAGCATTTCCCTTGAAAGAAAAGGAGAAGGCAGTAACAGCTTACCCCATGAGAGAGATTCCAGGAGGTGGGTATGTACATGTTCCATGGACCAGACAGGATATTCTATCATTTACGAATGATTTCCCTCGACTAAGGGAAAAGCCTGTGGAGTGGTACAGACAAGTCAACAGATTTGTAAAGCTGTCAAAAGTATTGTGGATTGACTTGAATAGTCTGTTTGATATAATTGTACCAGCAGACCTGTGGGCAGAGTGTAAAATAGTCGTAGACTGGCCCACTAAGGAATACCCGAGAGATCAGAAAACAGGAGCTCCAGATCCAGAGGTCATGAAGAAGTATGAGCAGGTTATGGCCTTCTTGAAAAATAAAGTGCCACCTAAGGAGACAGACTGGGTTAAAATAGACCGAACACATCAGGAATTGAAAGAATCAGTCCATGCTTACTATGAACGACTGATACTAGCTTTTAAGCAGTTCAGTGGAGATGAACACCCGGGTGACAAGGATCTGAGTCATTTTGTGTACAGATTTGGTTATGGTTTGCGGCCTGAGATCAGTGAAATGATACGGCAGCATACCGTGGACTGGCAGAGTAAAAAGATTGATGAAATGTTGCGACATGCAAAATACTTCAGTGATGAGATTGAGGCAAAGCAAAGAAAACTAAAAGAAAAGGCAATGTGGGCACTAGTGAAGGTTGCAGAAAGACAGGAAGCTCAGTTGGTTGAACAGGCAAATAACCCAGGAAATAAAGCTAAGTTTGGTTCAGGAAAAGGAAAGGGGAATATAGAAGAGGCAAAGAAAAAGTTCCCCTGCCACAACTGTGGAAAATTGGGGCACTGGAAATTCGAGTGTAAGAATCCGCCGTCTACTAATGACGATAATCCATCATTGAATTCACAGGTGCAGAGTGAGGGGTGTGGTCAGCATCAGCCACAGCAGAAGGCTGCTAGTCACCAGAATAAGGAGCCAAAACCACCTTTGCCACAGAGGAAAGGATCCCAGAAGTACAGCCAAGAATCAGGGTTCTACGATGATGAGCAGTTAAACAGACCAAAATGCGCAAGCGCTGTTGCTCAATACTGGCTGAAAAATGAGGGAAGTGATTCTGAAGGAGACTTCTGACGGTGCCGAAGAGAGGAGGAGGAGTGCGTACTTGGCGCAACTCTAGAAATAGACCAGGCAGGGCCTTTTGTAGATGGAAAAATTAATGGGGAAAGTATTACTTTCCTAGTTGACACTGGGGCCACGAGATCAACTGTCAGGTCAGCTGATATAAAGAACCTCCCTCTCTCGGACTAAGCAATCCAAGTAGTTGGTGTGTCCAACACACAGATCAAAACACTACTTGCTGAACCAGTAAGAGTAAGAATAGGGAAATTTTCAGACATGCACCGATTCGTAGTGTGTGACACAAGTCCTGTGAACTTGTTAGGCAGGGATTTACTGTGCAAAATGAATTGCACTATTTTCTGTACTCCAGATGGAATCACCTTTGAGACACCTGATGAGGATGTGCTATACCGAATGACCATGGATAACAAAGAAAGTGAGGCTTTGGGAACATATGCAATATTTAATCCAGATGCATTACCCCCGGAGTTGAAACAGACAGTGAAAGCAGCGGTTTGGGATTTCACTGGAGAAGATGTGGGTCTGATGAGAAATGTAGATCCAGTAAAAATTACTGTAAAAGAGGGAGTGGTTTACTCAAACATCCCACAGTACAGGTTGACACCAGAAATAATTGAAGGAATAACACCCATAATTGAAAAGATGATACAGCAGGGGGTGTTAAGAGAAATTTTGAGCAGCCCATGTAATTCACCAATAATGGGACTGAAGAAACCTAATGGGAAGTTCAGAATAGTACAGGATTTGAGAAAAATTAACAAAATTGTTGTATCATGCTGTCCCATTGTGCCAAATCCATCAGTGATCCTGTACCAGATTCCTCATGATGCAGAATGGTATACTGTAATTGATTTGTGTCATGCTTTCTTTTCAATCCCGTTGCATCATGACAGCCAGCCAATATTTTCTTTTAGATTTGGAGAGCGGATTTTGGCATGGTGCCGAATTCCACAGGGGTACACAGAGAGCCCCTCTATATTTAATCAGTTGCTGAAGAAATCTCTGGAGAGTTTAACAATGCCTGAAAACTCAGTCTTGGTCCAATACATTGATGACCTGCTTGTGGCATCAAAAACACGTGAAGCTTGTGAAGTAGACACTATTGCTCTACTGAATCACTTGGCAGATGGAGGATTAAAAGTATCTCCAGCCAAATTGCAATTTTGCAAGAAAGAAGTCCAGTATTTGGGACATAACATTGAGAAAGGTCTAAGGAAGGTGACCATTGACAGGATTAAAATCATTAAAGGAATGAGAGCTCCAATGACACAAAGAGAAGTGAGAATGTTCTTGGGAATGGTGGGTTACTGTCGTCAGTGGATAAGTAATTTTTCCCTGATTGCCAAACCATTAATTAAATTAACCAAAAGTGATGTGAAAGATCCATTAGAACTAAACCCAGGCTATGTGAAGCTCCTGCCTTAGGAATGCCTGATTATGAAAAAGAATTTGAGCTGTACTGTAGCGAGAGAAATGGATGTGCACTATCAGTGTTAATCCAGAAACATGGACGTCTGAGAAGGCCAATTGCCTATTTCTCAGCAACACTTGACCCAGTAGCAGTGGGTTTACCAGGTTGCCTGAAAGCAGTAGCTGCTACCTGTAAAAGTCTGGAACAAAGTGAGGGAATCATAATGGGATACCCTGTACAGGTATACCTACCTCATGATGTGGCTATCCTTTTAACAAGGAGCCGAACACAGTTCATGTCTCATAGTCGGCTGACTAAGTATGAGAAAGTCATTCTTGGTGCAACAAATGTAAGTCTGGAGAGATGTGTGAATGTGAATCCAGCGACACTGTTGCCTGATGCTGAATGTGTGGGAGTGAGAAATGAAGCTGATCACGATTGTCTGGATGTGCTTGATTACTGTACAAAGCCAAGACCTGATATAAGAGATCTGCCATTACCTGAGAGTGATCATGTGTTGTTTGTGGATGGATCATGCTTGAGAACAGATGAAGGAACGTTGAGTGCTGCATATGCTGTATGTATGGTTTCAGGAGTTGTGGAAGCATCACCTTTGAAAGGAGTTAAATCCGCTCAGGTGGCAGAATTGGTGGCACTGACAAAAGCCTGCAAAATTGGAAGAAATGTGAGAGTGACTGTGATGACTGACAGCCAGTATGGCTTTGGGGTTGTCCATGACTTTGGCCAGCTATGGCTACAGAGAGGTTTCCTGACCTCAAGTGGAACTCCCATAAAGAATGCTGAAGTGGTGGGAAAGCTGCTAGAGGCGATACAGCTGCCTAAAGAACTAGCAGTAGTAAAATGTGCTGCTCATGGTCAGGGTGATGATTTTGTCACCGTTGGCAATAAATTTGCTAATGACATAGCACAATATTGTGCCAGAAACAATCATTCCATCAATCGGTGTAAGGAGAAGGAAATGTCTTCTTGTTCATTAATGTTTAATAATGAAGTAGGGACCTGGGAGGAAGTGAAACAACTGCAGGATGAAGCAGAAGACGATGAAATGAGAGATTGGGTGAAGGCAGGTTGCGCACCTAGAGAAAAAGATCATGTGTGGGTCTATAGGGATGGAAGACCAGTAATGCCAAACAGCATGCTATCAACAATGGCAAGGATGTATCATGGCCAAGGACACTTGGGGGGGGATGCTATGATAAGAGCCTTTAAACAAACCTGGTACAGTCCAAAGTTTAGACTGATAGCAGAAAGTCTCTGCCAGAGATGTCTGATATGTCAGCAGTTCAATCCTGGAAAGAAAACAGTGGTGAGCCTAGGAACAATAGGCAGGGAAGGAGGACCCTTTACAAGAATGCAAATAGATTTCATTGAAATGCC
The DNA here is from genome assembly GCF_964204655.1 of Triturus cristatus. Classification (NCBI taxonomy): domain Eukaryota; kingdom Metazoa; phylum Chordata; class Amphibia; order Caudata; family Salamandridae; genus Triturus; species Triturus cristatus. Next base: position 326,160,969 of record NC_140583.1, on the reverse strand, counting down.
CCCAGTCAACAGGTTAAGGTATGTCCTGGTGGTAGTCTGTTTGTTCTCAAGGTGGGTGGAAGCATACCCAACAAGAAGAAATGATGGGATAACAGTGGCCAAATTACTGTTAAGAGAGTTCATTCCAAGGTACGGGTTCCCAGTAACCATTGAATCAGACAGAGGAGGACATTTTTATAATGAAATCATGGGTCTGATCTGTGAAGCATTGAGTGTACAGCAGAAGTTGCATTGTGCCTATCGACCAGAAGCTTCTGGGGTTGTTTTTTTTTTTTTTTTTGTTTCCAAAACCTTTATTCAGCATGAACACGAGATACACAGCCCCACGCCTACAACCATCCCGTGGCCGGCGGCTTGGCACAAAACTGAAAGTGAACGTGAACACAGCTGCCTGCCTACAACCCTCAGGGGGCCGGCTGCGGCATAGGAAATAATGAAAGACAGTATAACATCACGAAAGACCATATCCCATCACCAACTGAACATTCTGCAGTGAATGATCTTCCCACAGGAATATGCCTAGTGGTAGCGAGGCAACCTATAGTCACGTGCAGTGGCCTTCACACCTCTCATCCCAGCATAGTGCCCGGCAAAGGAACAGGAGGAGCTCCACCCCGGGCGAAACAACAATAGAGGACATCCATCCCAACCCCCGTCGACCCAACTCCCGCTCCCGTCCCGTCAGCTGGGTCGATGTCGTAGAAGTAGTGTCCTAGAAGACTAGGGGTTAAGTGATCAGATAGGTTTGTTACGGCTGTGGGTGCGCTAATAGATAAGTCTGAAGGGGTCCCCAGATGTCAGTCGGCCTAGATGCGGAGGGCAGGAGTTCTGCATATCGAAGTAAAGTATCTTGACAGTGTATCATGTCCCTGATCCAGTCCTTAAACTTAGGAGCTCTGCCCCTCCCCCATCTACAGGCTATCAGTCTTTTTGCCATGAGAAGGGCGACTGTGGCAAATCTACGGACCGGTATTTTTATAGTTTTTGTGTAGCCCAGGAGTGCCTGCGTCGGGGAAGGTGACAATGGAACATCTATCATTTCCGAAAGACCGGAGTACACTTTTTGCCAATAGTTGGCTATTTCCCGGCACCCCCATGCCATGTGAAGGAAGTCCGCCGCCGGAGCACTACAGCGCCAGCAGAGATCCCCCTCCCTGAGGCCCACCCTATGCATATGAGCCGGAGTACAATAGAGCCTATGTAAGAACCTATAATGGATTACCCTGAACCTACTGCTAGAGGAGATTTGGTCGGTTTGTAAGCAACAATAGCTCCAGATGTCATCATCTATGGGCAGGCCCAGCTCCTCTTCCCATTTGGTGCGTGCCCTGCAAGGCAAGGAATCTGGTGTAGTACGTAGAGAGTGATATAGGAGAGAGACTGCGTGTGCCGGAGTGTTAGCCTTGAGTAAACGATGCAGGGGCTCCAGTGTGGGTGGCTCATCAGGAAATTCCCCCGTCAATGCTCGAATACCACTACGAAGCCTGATATATAAGAATGTGTCCATGGGAGTAGGAGCACGGTCGGCGGACATGTGCGACCAGGAGCGGAAGCGTCCGTCCTGATAGAGGTCCCCCCATGTCTTAATGTCGAATTTAGCCATAAAGTTCTTAAACAATTGTTCCTGCAAAAGTGGCAGCTGGGGATGATATGCTAGGGGAAGTAGTGGAGAATATAGCAGCGCAGCGCGGGCTATCTTCGCAATGTATCTCCACGCTAGAATGGAACTCGAGACCGTGGTGCGGTATACCGCTCGCGTCTCTGGTGTACTCAATATTGCTCCCTCCAGTGGGATAGGATTGACCAGCCAGTGTTCCACAGCCGTCTGTGGTAGGAAGGGAGTGGGGCGAAACCAATGATAAACGTAGTGAGCTTGTGCACTATAATAGTACATCTCAAAGTCCGGCAAGTCGAAACCGCCCTGCGCGAACGGGCGGGTCAATACCTCCCAACGAAGACGCGGCTTCTTCCCTCCCCAGACCAGACGGATAAGCTCAAACCTCAGAAGTTGAAAAAAGGATTTGCCTGGGTAATATGGGATATTCTGAAAAAGATAAAGGATCTTCGGAAGAACCACCATCTTGATGAGGGAAGAGCGGCCTGCAAAAGAGAGGGGTAGCGTGATCCATCTGGTCACGCAGGCTTGGACATGATCAAACGTGCGGCCATAGTTCATCCGCATCAGCTCCTCGCGGTCACGAGAGAGAAGTATGCCCAAATATCGAACCTCATCCATGTCCCATCGTAGGGGGTAGTCCAGAGGGAACGGTTGGGCGGCCGCAGTCAGCGGAAATATAGTGGATTTCCCCCAGTTGATATGGATACCAGACATACCCGCGAAGCGAATAAACTCCCGGAGGATGGGATTTAGGTTCGTAGCAGGGTCACGAATGTAGAGCGTGATGTCATCCGCATATAGGGAGCTGAGCACCTCTCGCTGAAGACAACGCAGAGCCTTATCTCGGTGGTGTTGACGGAGCCGGGCAGCCAGCGGTTCCATCGCCACTGCAAACAACAGCGGGGATAAGGGGCACCCCTGACGGGTACCACGCGACACCCCAAAGGCTTCCGATATGCGCCCATTCACCCCCACCCTCGCAACCGGTCGGTCATAGAGGATATCAATCCAGCGCGTGAAACCCCGGGGCATCCCCATGTTACGCAAGATACAATTAAGATAGTCCCATTCCAGGGAGTCAAAGGCCTTGGTGGCGTCCAAAAAGACCGCCACCAACGGCAATTCCGGGTCCACATTGTGCATGATGGAAAATAGCGTCCTGAGATTATTGGAGGTGGCCCTGCCAGGGACGAAGCCCGCCTGATCCGATAACACCAAGCCTCCCAACAACAACTGTAAACGATTAGCAAGTATTTTAGTCAAGATTTTGGCGTCACAGTTAATTAAAGAGAGCGGGCGGTAGGAGTCACAGAATTGAGGTGGCTTCCCCGGTTTTAATAAGGAGGTAATCAGTGCCTCTTGCATAGATGGAGGGAGTGTGCCCGACTCATGTGCCTCCAGAAAGACCCCCTGGAGTACCGGAGCCAAGATGTCTATGTATGCCTTGTAAAAATCCATGGGTAACCCGTCCAGACCCGGGGCCTTCCCTGGTGCCATCTGATTAATCGCATCTCTAACCTCCTCCAGGCCTATCGGTTCCGCCAGAAACTCCCGCTGACGGTCTGAGAGCCAGCCCAGCGTGAGCTCCTTCAGGTAATCGTCCATATCTAATGCACCGACTCTGGTAGTAGAGTAAAGTGTGGAATAGTGTGAAGTGAAAGCCTCCAAAATCGAGTGTGTGTCACGTATAGGAGTTCCATCCTCCCCCTCCAGCTCCAACACGAAATTAGAGCCCCTCAGGGGGCGGACCGCTCCCGCCAAAGATCTACCGGGTCGTTCCCCCTCCCCGTATGTACGAGCCTTGAAATATTTGCCCCGGAAATTGACCTCTCTGTCAGCGGTGGCCATGTAGTCCGATAGTGCCTCGCGGTATTTTGCCTGTGCATTTGTATTGTCGGCGTAGTCTGGGCTAGTCTCCAAGGCATGGAGTGTGGACTCTAATGTATGTAGCGTGTTGCGTAAGGCTTTCAACACCCCGGAGCCCTTAGAGATGCAGAACCCCCGTATTGTGACCTTGAGCGCTTCCCATAAGGTGGCCACTCGGTCCACTGACCCCTTGTTAAGGGACAGGAAGTCTTCTAGTTCTTGAGATAATTCAGCACGGAACAGGTCATCAAGTAAGATATTTGGCTGGAGTCGCCACGTGGGGGATCTACCTAGAATGTCCTGTAAACGGAACTTGGCCAGTACCGGGGAGTGGTCAGAGAACGTTCGGCCGACATGCTGCACATCCACCAGGGAAGGGGCTAAGGCTCTATTTACCATAAGGTAGTCCAGTCTGGCCCATGTGGCATATGCATTGTTCCAGTGCGTGCCCTCCAGGGAAATCGGGTGTAAGTGACGCCAGGTATCCACGACATCCTGAGTGTCGCATATGCCCCTCAGATATCTATGTGTGGTAGTATAGTGGTGTATAGAGGGGTTGGATCGATCCATAGCGGGGTCTAAGACAGCGTTGAAATCCCCCCCCCAGATGAGATGTGTGGATCCCACCTCCCGGATCTTGTTCCAGAGAGTAATGAAGCTGCTAGGGTTATCGCAGTTGGGTCCATAAGAGCAGGCTAGGGAGATAGTCTCGGTACCCATCCTGCCCCATGCGAGACAATATCGACCCTCTCGGTCTGTTGCAGTACCCAGGGGGACATAGGGAACGCCTCTTTTTACCAGAATAGTAGTGCCTCTTGCATAGGAGGAGTAGGGCGCATGAATCGAGTGAGCAGCCCATCTGGCAGCGAAGGTGCTCCCGCGGAGGGGGTCCATATGAGTCTCTTGCAGAAAGACAACCTGGACATTCAACCTGTCTAAGGCACCCAAAATTCGTCGTCGCTTTCTCGGGTCCCCCAGTCCCCTGACATTCCAGGTAATAGCAGTGAGCAGCCCCCCCCTCCCCGCTCAGTGTGTGTGGCGTGGGTCGCGTTCACTAAAAGAGGCAGTACAGGTGAAGTGGCCCTTTAGGCAGCAATTCCAGAGGTTCAGTTGTCTACAAACGGCGGCATACTGTGTTACTTCAAAAAATATGTGTGCAACGCTCATGCTGAAAAAAAAGAACAAACCCAGAACATACCCTCGAGAACCCACCCACCCACCCACTCCGACATCCCAATCACGTCGGGCATCACCCCCACCCCTTACAATCCTACAATGTCCTAACATTTACTGATTGGGGAACACCCAAAAGGGGGACACTAGGGGTCCAGACCCGCCATCCCACTCCCCCGATATCGCACCCGCTATCCCCCGGAGCCAAGGTCCAGCGGAAACGCGGGAAGGGGGAGGTTGGTGCCAGGGCGCATTCAAATGTAAACATCATCAAGGAACCAACTAAACCAGCAAGGCCTACCAAGTGGTGGCTCAATAGTAGAGGGCGAAGATACATAGGTGTTTGCGTGACCAGCACTAAGCCTCAACAGAAAAGCATAGGAAGAGCAAGGCCAACCCTGGGAGTATCATTAATGTAACATGTTAACAGCTGGAAATACCAACTCAGTCAATGGCAGAGGTGGGGGATCGGGAACCAGCCCTTTCTAATGAGGATCGGGTTGGTTCGGAAGATGTTTTGCAGTCCTTCAGGAAGAGTTCAACTTGGGACGGATCCTGAAATACATGGGGTCTGCCAAGGTGGACCACCCGCAGCCGGGCCGGGTATAACATAGAATATTGAAGTCCTTTTTGCTGCAGTCGTTTCTTGACCGGTCCAAATTTGCGACGTGCCTCTTGCACTGACTGTGTAAAGTCCGGGAAGAATGACAGTGTGATATTGTCATAGAGGACAGGTTGATTTTCCCTGGCCAGTCGGAGCAAAGTGTCCCGATCTCTGTAATTGAGGAAACGGATTACTACCGGCCGCGGGGGCGCACCTGGCACGGGGCGGGGGCCCAAAGTGCGGTGGGCCCGCTCCACCACCAGTTGTGGAGAGAATGCATCTGCGCCAAAGAGGTCAGACAGGAGTTTTTCAACGAAAAGTTCCATTTCCCCTACTGAGGTAGACTCCGCCAGACCAATAAGGCGTATGTTGTTGCGACGCGATCTCGCCTCCAAGTCCTCGTTCTTGTCGGCGATGACTTTCAACAGTCTCTCCATTTGAGAGACCTTGGAGGTGGTGACCGATGCCCCATCCTCCAGCTCCGAAATCCGCTGCTCCGCCTCCTTGGCCCGTTCTTCCTGCTGGTCTAGTCTGTGCACTACGGAGTCGAGACGACGAGACATGCCATCAATCTTAGAATCTATGGAAGTGAGGCTGGTCTGCATGTTCAAAAGGAGCGCCTTCCAGTCCACCTCTTCAGCGTCGCCCCCCTCAGGCTCTCCATCTCCCGGCGGTGAGGCCCTGGGTTTCTTCTTCTGTGACTCGAATGGGAGCCGGGACTGCTTAGCATCAGTCTTCCCCATTATGTCAGGCGACGACCGAGCCCTCAGTCCTGGTAGCCAACAGGGAGCAGACTCAGTATGACAGTCAATGGCTGGGTGCGTGCGGCCGTGTAGGAACCGGGCAGCACGTCAAATATTTCTCAGCAGGATTCACATCTGATGGCCGCCAAGCGGGGAGCCCATAAATATGCACCAAGATGGAAGGATGTCAGTACAATGTGACAGCGTCAGGGGCCCCCGCCAGGAGGAAGGCCCCGGCCTTCGCCGACAGTACTAGCCGGGCACCCCTCCAACCGACCACCAGCTCGAGCCGACCGCCAGCGTATGCAGCAACCCCCTCCGCGGTCAGCGCTGCGACTCGTAATCCACTAGGGTCGCCGCGGCAGGGGAGGGCCCCACGCAGGGGGCCGGCAGCGCCGCTCCCCAGCAAAGCGCCAGATGCCGTTCGCAACCACTGCCCCTCGTGAGGTCACCTCATTCCGCAACTCCCCGTCCAGGTCCAATACATATGGCAGGCACGACCTCACAGCAAGCTCCGAGGTGGGGGCAGTCACAACCAGGGCTCCACTGCAGCCACGGGGGGGCAGGGCTACGCCGATCCCCACAAGTCAGTCTAGAATCGTCCCAGTGCGGTTTCTTAAGGATCTGACACCTCCCGCAAGGCCATAGCATGCCCCCGCCTTACCGGCTCTTCAGGTGGTCCACGAGGGTCAACAAGTACCCCCGGATGTGCGCCAGCTGCCGATCTCCTCCGCCGTTGTCGGCCGCGTTTCGCGGCCTAGCGCTCACGCGTAATCCCCGGTGCAGCGTGTGCGTGGCAGCCGGCCTCCGCTTTCCAGGCGAGTGGCAGCAGCAGCCGCAGGAAGTTTCGACGGTCGCCTCCGCCGAACCGTCGATCGGATTGATTCCAGAGTCACTATGGGCAGTCTCCGGACCCTGGCCCAACAGTCGAGCCTGTTAAAACTGTGGTTCCCCGATGCAGGATGGAATAGTGAAGCGTGGAAGCGCCCGGCCGGCGAGAGCCTCACAGGTGTGCGGCTATGTTGGTCCGGCGCCCTCTAGCGCCCCCAGCTTCTGGGGTTGTTGAGCAGATGAACGGTACTATCAAAAACCGAATTGGCAAAATGTGCTTAGCCACAGGAATGAAATGGCCCGATGTCTTGCCTCTAGTCCTGATGACCATTAGGTCTACTCCAGACAGAACAACAGGTTTAAGTCCACATGAAATTATCATGGGACGTGCTATGAGGCATGCATATGTACCTGTGAACAAGCTGATGACTATAAGTGATGACATGATTTTGGATTACTGCAAAGGCCTGGCTGACGCAGTTCATTCTGTGTTTCACCAGGTTGGAGAAGACGCCACCACACTTGAAAAGAAACCAGCCCATGATCTAAGCCCAGGGGACTGGGTAAGGATAAAAGTCCACAGAAGAAGGAATTGTCTGGTTCCAAGGTGGGGAAGGCCAAGACAGGTCATTCTGACCACAACAACTGCTGTAAAGTGTGCTGGGGTTAAAAATTGGATACATGCAAGTCACACACTGAGAGTTCCAAATCCCAGAGATGGTACTGGAAAAGAATACTTTGAAGAATCAAATTCCAGTGATGATGCAGACAGTGAAGCAGTAAGAAGGAAAAAGAATCCTGAAAGTGGGGAAAGTGAGAAAAGAGAAATTGTCATCCCACCAGAAGAGGTTCTGAAGAGAACAGTGCAAACTGCAGAAGCGAGTTCAGACTCAGAAGAATTGCCTGAAGTTCCAATTGACAGTGACCAACACAAAAAGAAAGAAAGAAAAGAAAAGAACATTCCAACAGAAGAAACACCAGAATCACATGAGGAGATTGGTCAAGTTCCACCTGAGATAAATATTAAAGAAAAAGGGACAGACCAAGACAGAGAGGGACAGATTGCGGAAAAACCCCGAGGAGGTGTAGGGAACATCCACAACAAGCTAGGTGAAGGGACAAGTAGACAGCAAGAAGATTGCGTGTCGGAGACCCGAGGAGGGACAGAAGTAGGGAAATCTCAAGTGGTGGGAAAAGAGACTGTTGGAGAAAAGGAAGTTGTTGGAGAAAAGAAAGCTGTTAATGAACCAGAAGCAACTGAAACAGAGTCTGATGAAAGTGACAATGAGATACGTGAAGGACGAGTTCTGAGAAAGAGAACTTGGCTTGGAGAAAGAAACAATAAAGAAGGAAAGCAAAAGAGAAATGCTAAAGGAGATCTTTGGCCAAATAAGATACAGAGACTAAGGTATAGACTGACACGAGTTAACTCTTCGAAAGCTGAACAAGTGAACGAAGTGTCAAGTCAGAATCCTACCAAAGAAGAAGAGACAAAGATACCTGAGAAAACCAAGAGAATAAGGAAACCAAACCAGAGGTACAAGTCACCGGAATGGACGTATGTGGCACTGCCTGAAGAAGGAGAAGAGACGGACAGCCAAGGAAGTCCAGAGGAGGCTTTACTGAAGGAGGTTGCTGAAGAAGAAGCTGTGGGAATCCTGAGAGTTATCTTGTCCGATATTGGAGAAGAGACGGATGTTCAGGACTTGATACAGTTTGATGATGATGAAGAAACAGTGAAAAGTGATGAGAATCCAAATTGAGTGAATCCAAAGAAAATCCCTTGGAGAAGGAGAAGTAATACTAGAATTAGTAGATTTTAATAATCTAGTGGGTACTTGCTGCCCTTAAAAGTTCAGTAGAGGAGTAGAAGAGGCTAAGTCAAAAGACACGGTCAAATTAACAAAATGGTTAACACTGAGAATAAAAGTAGATGTACCTTTCTGAAAAGATGGTGCAAAATGTGCTGCTGCTGTACAGGTTTATTAATGCTGTTGTGGAGCGTACTTGCTCTACTGATTTCATTTAGAGTCACTATAGACACTTTAGAAGGTCATACTGAGAACAAGACTAATATAGGGAAGAGTCCATTAAAGGTAGTTCCAACTAGAACTAGTAATGTACATATACATAAAGATAGGTCAATTAACGATTTTTCTAGCAATGTTTTTTCAAAATTGTTGTATGAATACGTAAAGACAATGGAAGTAAGGGTTTGCTACGTCTGCATGCAATTGCCTGCCTCTGTTTCGGAAGGAGTGACTTATCATCATCTTCCGGCTACGTATGGAATCTCCTGTAGTGTGTTGATTAGCATATTTTATCAGTTAGGGAGATTAGATTATAATATGTCTAATGTAGATAATATTCTTGGGCAATTGCCTATGAATAAAGAATTGAATCCTGCAAAGGAAGCTAACACTTTAGGTGAGATTTTTTTAGAAACTAAAGAATGAACCCTAGAATATGTTTTTAGAAATAATTTAACTTGCAGTTTGAAGGGAGAAGAGAAGAATTTTCTAGACATGGTCGAAAGAAGAAGGTTGAATATGCACAAGAAAGCAGAAGGGCATAAAATGAGTGATACAATGTGGGATATTGAAAAAGAAAAGGAGTTGAAAGATGGAGCCAGTCCAACTATGGCTATAGATGCCCCACAGAAAGGGAAATTGTGCATTACCCGGAAGAGGTCCCAATATGATTATTATTTCATAGGGACTAGTGAGTGCCATGATACATACTTTATTGCAACCGGATGGGGATTTAGAGGAGGAGAAGATCCAGTCTTTCCGGGAGTGTATTATATTTGTGGGAACAAGGCTTATTACCGTTTGCCTGACCATTGGTTTGGTACATGTTATGTTGGCCTGGTCTTTCCAAAGATTTTTCATATGGATAGAGTAGATGATGCTGAACATTCTAACACATTAACACGTTATAGAAGAGAAACATGGACAGAAATTGTGGGAGATATTTTTGGAGCTTTAATTCCAGCAGTGGGAATTTCTTTGAATGCATTTGGCATTCGGAAGCTGTCAACAGTGGTAGATCGCTTGTCAACAAGCACCGCTGGAGGCTTTCTTTTGGTTAATACGGAAATGGTTGCTTTGCGTGCTATGGCAATGCAAAATCGACTTGCCCTTGATATTCTTTTGGCAAAAGAGGGTGGAGTCTGTGGAATGCTGAAAGTTCAACATTGTTGCACTTACATTCCTGACGAAAGTAAAGATCTAAAAGTTTACATCAAAAATATTACTGATTTACATGAAGAATTAGTACCACTGGAAGCTGAAAGTATCTGGACTAAAATGGCTAACAAGATGATTGCTATTAAGAACTTTGTAGCTAGGTTAGGTAGTACCATATTTGGTAAAATATTATTTCCTTTAACTTGTGTAATAATTGCATTATTGATCCTTAGATTAGGATGTATGTGTTGTAGATATAGAAGAAATAAAAAGAAAATCACAAAAGAAAATATTACAAAGAGACAAAAGAAATCAGAAAGAGATCCACAAGAAATAGAACTAGAAGAACTAAGAGAAAGCATGTATATAGAAACTAAAAAGGAAGATGAGATGGAAACGAGGGTCTAAAAACAAAGAACAAAAAGATATTTCAAATTTTTCAAAAGGGGAACCTAAATTGATTTTTGGGGTTTTGATTTTTGTGGTGATTATATATCACCAAAGGGGGGATTGATGGAGCAGGGTTTTTACTCTAAAACCAAATATCTGTTTCATTTTCGCATGTTATAAACTAAAAGTACTACTGACTAATTATTAATGACTAAAAGTTTGTCGAATATTGACTAATCAACCTTATTAACAAGAGAATTACACGTGGGAATGCTATTGCATGGCTAAATAACAAGTGAACCAAGTTGGTGAGCAGACTGACAGAAAACGATGTTGCTTATGTGATTTTATGGTGTTTTGCGCTTATAATTAATATGCATTAATAGCTTATGATGTCGCAAATGGCTAGATAAATACATACACATAAGGGTATTAGTTGGGAATTAACACTGTATAATCATTTCTATGCAGTAATTATGTTTTGTGTTTCTTTACTCTTAAGTTGACAAATTGTGGCCTACTGAAAGATGGCCACCTCCTGCAGCCTGCAGTCGAGTAAATGACATAATGAAAAATTTTGCAAGAAGGCTTCGCGTTGCCTGTGACCTTGCTCCTCTGATGAAAATGTAAAGTCATGATCATGACGACACATCTGGGAGAACTGCCAGAAAGGAATATTGAACTCTTGAACTGTCAATCCCACAACTGAGATACATTCTATCTGGGAAAACATCCGTGAAAGTATCGAATAAATTATGGACATTATATTTTCTATTCATCAATCAAGACAGACAATAGCTAAGAACTTTTGCTCATGTTGCAAGACGACATTATTTCCGCCATTCATCCGTTCTGAATAAAGAAATGTTACTTTTTGGAATGCGATTTTTAATATAAATAATAGTAGACTAGAGAGGTCTAGCGCCACTTCTTTTCGAGCTGATGATCCGAGGTCCCGACGCTGACGGAGAGGACAGAGACTCCACATGACTGATAGAACTTTGCATTTCCTTGCTGAGGACCGGTTCTGACTTAGGATCTGACATTTAGCCAGAATAGGTAATTATGAAAGAAATGGTTTTGCATTTAATTGGCTTTTCATGCAATTTTAGATAAACAAATTTCTTGTTTGAATTACTGACTCGGGTGATTATTTCTGGTCATGTTTATTGATTTATTGTGTATTCTTTGATATGTATTTTGTTAGATCTACAAGCAACAAGCAGGTCGCATTGACCTCAAAGTATAGGCTGATTTAGGTAGAGCACATGTAGAAGGTGTTTCTCCTTTACCAGGCACGGATAGTGTGATTTAGGGTGAATGTTGGTGTAATGGGCCCCACCAGCGTGTGATGAATGTGTGCGTGTGTGACTGTGAAATCATTCCGTCCGTGGAAGTAGAGGGGATTCGGAAGATCTGATCTGCACCAGTAGCACACCAAGCTGATTGTTTAAGGTCATCCTGGGCCGCATTTACACATCCCAGTAGGATCGTTACAGCTGGGTCGAGCCAGTCCCATTTAGAGGTACGCCTGGGGGGAAAATGGTGTGCTCCTTAAGGTTCCATGACCTAGGCGTTGTGTGGCATCTCCCACATCAAATGTTAGGCACCATATTCAGACAGTGCGCCCTGTATCGAATCAAGCAGATTCTCTAAGCGGGTATGCCTAGGGGGCTTCACAAGTGGGAGCTGAGAGGGCGTAATTCCCATAAGGAATAAGGGTTGCTAGTTATGGACATTCCTGTGAGCCTTGATTTAGCGAGTGAAGGGACTGTGCCAAGGTTAAGTATAATCCTGCTCGCCCTAATAGCCTAAGTAGGCAAGCGGGGGTAGGAGAGGTCTCCTAACAAGTGAGCGGCTGTCCCAGAGACGGGAGACACATGAGTCCAGTCACACAGGGTGCTAGAAGGGCGGCAGCTAGTGTGATCAGCAAATAGGGGGAGCATTGTGAGCCAGGGTGTCTGAAACTGTCCCGCCCAGAGTCATGTGACGCAGTGGAACTTTCCGGCGTGGGGTGAATATTGCTTGGCACAACTTCACAGGGCAAAACGGCTTTTGTTTCATCTGACACTAGTTGATCCAAGCTAACGTCAAGGGTGCACTGCTTAAATCAGACAGATTCTCTAAGCTGGTATGCCTAGGGGGTTCCACCACAGAGGGAACTGAACGGGCAAAATTCCCATAAGGAATAAGGGATACATGACAAGGGCAGGAGGGCCCCTTGCCCATTGTCACACACTTCTAGTTATGAACACTCCTGTGCATCATGTTTAGCAAGCATAGGGACTGTTCAAAGGTTATAATAGCCAAAGTAGGCAGGTGGGTGGGGGAGTAGTCACCTAGCAAGGGGGCTGCTGTCCCATAGATGGGGCACACAGGTGTTCAGGCACACACGGTGCTAGAAGGACGGCAGTTTGGTGAGATCAGCAAATAGATGGGGCAATGTGAGCCATGGTGTCTGCATTCGTCCCGCCCAGAGTTGGCACGGGGCTGAGGCATGTGATGCAGTGTAATTTTCCCGCATGATGGTGAATAGTTCTTGGCACAAGTTCACAGGCCAAAAGGGCCTTTTGTTTCATCAGACACTAGCTGACCTAGGCTAACGTCTAGGGCTATTGGGATATAGATGGGGTTCATCTGTCACCAGTAGGGATGGATCGCTTCCTTCTAGATTTGCAGGAGGCTCTAAAGATGAGAGGTTGCAGGTAAGGGTATAGCTGTTTGGTGGGGTGCTCTGGTGGTGACGGAGGCTACCTCCAGAGCTGTGGCGGAGTTACAGGGTGATCTGGAAGCAGGCCGGTACCAAGGGTACCTCTGCATGGCACCATAGGGGGTGCCAGAGCCAAATCCGAGGAGCCTCATGGGAGGGTCCTTGAAACTGTGTCGGTGCCCCGCTGGGCCTTTGGGCGGTTGTGGGCCTGAACAACCAGGGGGGTTTGCTATGCGACGCTCCGCCCTGAAAGGGGCGTGTGTTAGAAGGTACCAACGGTCACGTGATCCGGGAAGAGGATCACTAGTAAGGGCAGCACAGGCGGGGTTCGCCCCAGTGGTGCCTGGCTCATCAGGCGGGCAGGCGGCTCAGTTGGTTGCCTGCCCTTGGATCGCCCGTAAGAGATAACCCACATATTACATAACGGTGTACGTAACAAACCTGCAGCAACTTTACCCCCAAAAAATATTGTGTTGTGTGTTTATTTATGGGAAATGTATAGTATGTTGGAGGGGTGGAAAAGGATGCCAATGACGATACTATGATACCAGTTGCACACAGTGGGTCACGCTGAGGGTGATGGGGGATGTTCTCGAGCCGCACACGAGATGTGCACACTCTTCCCAGCTGCACACAGCGGGTCACGCTGAGGGTGATGGGGGATGTTGTTGTGCCGCACACGAGATGTGCACACCTCATCCCAGCTGCACATGGCGGGTCACGCTGAGGGTGATGGGGGGTGTTGTCGAGCTGCACATGAGATGTGCACACACTCATCCCAGCTGCACACGGAGGGTCACGCTGATGGTGATGGGGGATGTTGTTGAGCTGCACACGAGATGTGCACACCTCATCCCAGCTGCACACGGCGGGTCATGCTGAGGGTGATGGAGGATGTTGTCGAGCTGCACACGAGATGGCAACACACTGATACCAGCTTCACACGGTGGGTCACGCTGAGGATGATGGGGGATGTTGTCGAGCTGCACACAAGATGTGCACACCTCATCCCGGCAGCACACAGTGGGTCACGCTGAGGGTGATGGGGGATGTTGTCGAGCTGCATACGAGATGTGCACACCTCATCCCAGCTGCACACAGCAGGTCACGCTGAGGGTGATGGGGGATGTTGTCGAGCTGCACACGAGATGTGCACACCTCATCCCAGCTGCACACAGCGGGTCATGCTGAGGGTGATGAGGGGTGTTGTCGAGCTGCACACGAGATGTGCACACACTGATACCAGCTGCACACAGTGGGTCACGCTGAGGGTGATGGGGGATGTTCTCGAGCCGCATACGAGATGGTCACACACTGACATTAAACAGGACTTCGCCAAATGTGGGGCAGAGTCCCAAGGCAGTCACTGAAGATTCACAGTGGGGTCATTTAAAACGTTTAGCTGAAGGAGATAACCATGTGCTTAACATAAGAACGTTTTATTTTTGTCTCAATTTGTAATTGGACGTAAATTATACAATGATAGTAGGTCTAGATTATTTAGTAAAACGAAAATGTCGCGGTCAAGTCTGGAAATGTTTGTGAATCCCTTTCCAGAACCCCGGATCACCTCTATTGGAGCTGGTCGGATTGTTGTAAAGCTAGCCCTGTGAATGGCGCCCTGGAGCGCAGGATGTTTGCAGCAAACAGACAGCCCTGGGCAATGAAACATAAGTGTGGTCTCTTTTTCCAGTGCGCCTTCCTTTTAGATCAGAAATATCAATACGACTTATACAAGCTTTCTTCATGTTAAAAACAGATGTCTTCACGTATCTTGAAAGGAGGCAAATGCCATGTGACTATCTCCAGAAAAACTAACACCGTCCTACCGGAAACACGAACACGTTCCTATGCTTAGTTAGTGCTAGGTCCGGCAAATGGTTCTCATAGATCATGGCTATTGCACTATTGCTAGAAATAGGAGATTATTGCTTTTCCAACGTGCCACTGCTGGTGTAGTTTTATCCACAATGCAATGTTTCTTCAAGAATGCTAGTTGACAATGAAATGGATGTGTTCATTTTTCACCCCTTAACTTTAAAACCTTTTGCCTTCCGACTTTGAAACTCGATAGAATTTGCTTTGAGAAAAAAACATTATCAATATCAAAGTGGCATAAAGTTCTGATTTGAGGATCTAGTGGCATATGTTCAAAGACTAAACGCCGCCATAGCGTCAATTTTTTGATGTTACAGCAGCTATTTTTTTATTGCCTTATTTACAAGTTGCCGCTGTTACTTATTTGTGGAGGGACCGCAAGTTGAGGAGGATGAAGTTGAACAGCTCGGCTGCGCTGTTGGTTTGCTGGGCGGCAGGAGGCTCTGGTGTGCTGATGTGGCAGAAGATGCGTTTGCAGTTTCGGCAGGCACAGGGTGCAAGGGAATACTAAGGTGATGGTAGATGGCAGGCGGTGGCTCTAGAAGGGACTGATGCATTCTGAGAGTTATAGTTTTGGATCACACAAAGGTTCCTGATTACAGTGGTTTGTAAAAGGAAAGAACAAGGCTGTAATATGGTCTTTCTTTTCACATCATGTCATCTTGTAACACTAGGAAAAAAGCCAGATTAGGGATTTCAAAATATGTAGAAGACCTACTGGTGGTGGAGACCTACTTGTGGCGGGGTATGGTGAGATACCAGCACTGAAAGTGTCTACCTTGGCACCACAGCAGGATCTGGTATAAAACTGTAACATCTATGCCCTTATTATCCTCTGATTAGTGTGAAAGTGATGAGTAACCACAGATTTCTATTCTCAGATTGCAGAAAGGATTGCTACTGCCTTAGGAGGAAAATATAAATGATAGCAGCTTAACAAACAAAAAGTCCTTTTGTGATCAGGACTGCCATGTTAGGCTGAGGTGCTGTGATCATGTTGGTGATCTTGTTTCATTAAAAGGGAACCCAAAGCCTCATTAGCTGCAAATCTGATATTCAAACCATTCTACAACTTTTTCACTGCTGGGCAGCCGAATGAGCTAGAATTAAAACCAGTGCGACAATGCCCATTTGGGATGTGCTTGGACTCACATTATAATTTGGCTCAGCTCTTTCACCACTTCCAGGGTACAACACGTTGCTACCAAGAAGGTAACCACTGCCATTGTTCTTGAGTTTGTATCTCAGGCTATGGATTGAAAACAATGCCTACACTCCCAGAGTCTGGTGTTCATGAAAGATAATGGAACCAAGGTACGGGTTTTATACTAAGGGACTGATTTAGGGGATGGCAGTAATGGTGGAGCCACCAAGAACAGCTGCATCTGTGTCCACACCTTGAACCACCCTGTTTGGATCAGCTTGATGCAGGATGTACTCTCAGCAGATATACCTCTATTGCTATAAGGGGTCCTCCAAGGTGCCAAGGCGACTCTGATAGAACTGATAAAGGAGTACCTACCCAGTCTACAGTAACTCGTCTGTCCCAAGGTCTGGCAGAGGTAGCCCTTCATGACCCCCATGGAAAACGAAGAAAGGGGAACTTTCGAAATAAGGTCCTCTTCTCTTTGTTTTGCATGGATGGATATGTGTGGCTGTATATATACAGATGCACATAAACAGACAGGGATGTTGACTTTTTGTCCAAATGGTGTCAATTTGTGGGTCTCATCAGGATATAAGTTGTTAGCAATTGGGTCTATAGTTGGGAGAGGTATGCACCCTGTACAATTAGGGACCACAGTGGTAAAGTGCCCAGAGTCCTAAGGCCAGCAAAAACTGATCAGTAAAAAGCGAGGCAAAACAGGCACAAAGTTTGAGGTTAGACCAACCTAAGGCTGGCAAGTCTAACATAAGTCATCTGTTTATGAACCTCATTTGCAAATACAAATATTAATTAATCAAATAAACAAAAAACAGGGGAAGTTTACAATGTATTAGGCTTGGGCGTAAAATTCTGCTACGCTCGCAGAGTTTGAAGAGTTTTCCTCACCCCGCGTAGAGTGCATAGTTCCCAAAAAATCCACATTGCGGTGCGGAGTGGAGTATTACCTCTCTTGCGGCACACCAACGTTAGCTTGGCAAGCGAGGAAAATCATATGCTAGAATCACCTCCCGGCGAGTTTTCTCAATACAGGCAGTCACAGCAGGTCGCTAACGCTCACGTTGTGAAACCTACCACTCATGTTGTGGAAGCTGTCGCTCTAGTAGGACATCTACACGAGCGGCAGAAAGATGCAGTACCCTTATGCAATGCGCGCGGTGCCGTTCGTGCTGGACCACCTCCAAGAACTAAAAAATCAGCGCAAGTACCTCACTCTACTCTGCCACTTGCAGAATTACGCAGAGTGCGGCTGAGTTTTTCAGCACTTTGTGGAGTTCCGCATAGAAGAACTCCGCAAACTCCACCCAGGCCTACAATGTATAAACTGTATCTAACATTGAGTGTAACTTACAGTGTATACACTGCAGTTAATAGTGAGCAGTGGCTTTCAGATTTAGATAAATGTGAGCAACCCACCCTTTGAGTACCACTGGTAATTCACCATTGGTGTCTAATAGTTTACCCTGGAAACCGGTGTCATTACTCTTTTGATGAACTAATAACAGAGGAACCAAAGACAGAGGAGGGAGCAACCTCTTCTCATGCACTGATCATGCTGATCATGCAGTGAATAAGCAGGAATTATACCCCATGATTAAGGGGCACCCAGGATTTAAAACAAGCAGACCCACTGATTGGATTAGCCTATCCATCAGGGAATGATACAAGAATGGACTCACTAACCAGTGATTTGTGCTACACTGTATTCATTTTCAGACACCAGGGCGGTAGAGTAAGCAGAGATTCAGGAATGGAATCAAGGAGTTTGATTGCTATTATCCCTGTACGACCCAGGAACAGGGTCTGGACTTGAGAAGGTGTCTCTGACTCTGATGACCTGAGGACACTGATTACCTGTGAAAGGGATTTGCCAGGCTTACAGTGGAAGCTGGGGTTGAGCTCACCAGGCGAAAGACTTTGCACCACCCTAGCAGGAAATGAGCTATCTTTGAGAACTCTTGCAGATCAACCGCTTTGAAGCACAACAAGATTCCAGGCAGTTGCTCAAGATAAGGAAACTTGCTGCACATCAACAAGGGAGACAGTGGGAGCTCCTTACTGTCAGTGCAGGCGAGACTGATTTGGCCCTACACATGTGCTGTGGAAGCCTGTGGGTGCTTCCAGGTACAGCCTTTTGCTGGGAAAGAGAGCCATGTTGAAGAGTGTACCATCTGAACCCTTGATCCTTGCCTCAGGACTTGCATAGTCTCCAGCTTTATCCTTTCTTGTCCTGCACTAGTAGCAAGCAGCACTGTCCCTGTGGGTGTCATGCTATTATAAACTCAAGACTACGACCAGTGTGCATCTGTGGTACAGATCCCCACCCCTTTTTGTGTCATCTGATGGTATCAAGGTATACTGGCATCCTGGCAAAACACTACCTTGTGGATTAAAGACAAGTCTGGCTAAAGTTCACACATGGCTGGGGTCCACTTAACTGCTCATCACTTTGGAATACTATGAAGGTGCTGATGCTTTCACTGAGCATTAAAAGGCCATCCACCACAGTAGATTAATGGTATCATATTATTTTAGACCATATGCTTCTTACTTTATCTAGGAATAGAAAATGCATTTTATTTTACACAGCCAAGGTATACAGTTCATTGGGTGCTGACGCTAGGTACCAGCTTTACATTGCCACATGACCTCAGCACTATGCATTTGAATCAATGAGGGTGGTGTGCCACTATCTAGGTTGGACTGGACTTTTGAGCAATCAGGACAGCCCGATTGCCTGGTCGGACAGATTAGTGTGTGGGATGATTATTTAATAGTTTGTGGGCCGGTTTTATGGCCATGTGGGCCAGTTTTTACTGTTGATTGTCGCGCTATTGCCATGAACACTTCCTGCAGCAAACAAAAATGCATGCACTTTCCCATACCTTGCAAAATACCTATAAAGTGTGTCTTTATTAATTGGCCTGATTTCTTAAATATTGGCCACTTTTTTAGCTGTCTGGTTTGCTAACCGGGGCCACTTTTATTTTGATGCCAGGTTCAATTTTTTGACCAAATCAGATCCGGGCCACTATGCATCTAGTACTCTGAGTTAAGGTCATGGTTGGCCAGAATTCAACAATAGCAGCAGCTTTATTTTTTCTCTGTGGCATTTGAGATGAGGAATAGCATTGAGTAGCAGATACAGAAACAGGTGGTAAACCATGTACCAAGAGCTCTTTTTATTTTTTACTATCTCTATTTTCTGCCAGTACCCTACCCTCACCAGAAAAGAAAAAACAGAGGGGCTAATGAAGGGGATCAAACCTGAGGTCATTCAAAAAGGTGCATGGCAGTTAACATACCCCTGACATTTTGGTGAATTGAGGTCATCATAGATTGGTGCAGAAGTCATGCATGAATGCAGGTCTTTGAAACTGATCATGTTGGATGTGCCAGAAAAGGGAAACGTTCCAAAAGGCAGCAGTACTTAACAGCTGGCGGGACCTCTGAGCAAGTTAAACACTCTCTGTTGAGATTACAGGTTTTAGGGGCATATTATCAAGACAGGCGATAAAATTATCGCCACTTTAGCGGCAGAAAACTGCCGCTAAAACGGCGATAATGGGCTTGATAATATGCTCTATGGAATTCCAATTGCAGCCCATGTTAGATGTGAAGGACATCTAACCTGACCTTCAATTGGAATTTCATAGAGCATATTATCAAGCCCATTATCGCTGTTTTAGCAGCAGTTTCCTGCGGCTATAGCGGCGATAATTTTATCGCCTGTCTTGATAATTTGCCCCGTAATCTCTGCAGGTATGCCTGTCTTGTTTCTTCCTAGATTGATGTATGTATACCTAGTTTGTGTACTGATCTCTTTGCAACTCAGAAATGCTTGGAGCAAGGGTTATCTGCTTACTGTACTCTTGGCTATGAACGCCCTGAATCATTCTGACTTTGGACCGGCTCACTCTTTTCACAGTGCCACATGCATTAACTCCTTCACTATAATTTGTATAGATGTTTTTGCTTTTCCAGTGAACCGGGGGAAGGGAGGGTGAATTGCACTGCAGCACTGAGGCAGTATGAGATGGTGTATTGTTGTAAGGTAAGAACAGTGAGACAGAGAAGAGGTTGCACAGAACACTACCATCATCGTGGTGAAAGGCTACTGCCATTGCCAGAAGTTAAGCAACCCAAGCAAAACTTATAGTGAACAGTAGGAGTTAACAGATCTTTTTACCTGTGTCAGTGTGTTAAATGGTAGCGGCAGTAGTAGTCGATAACCTTACAAGTATTGCCCGGCGGTAATCGCCTCTTATACCATTCGATGCTAAACCAACAAAGAGGCAGGCGCCGGAGACTGGAAGGCAGGAAACAAAGTTTTATTCCGTCGGAGTGGAACACATCAGATCAGACAGCGAGGTATCGTCACGAGGTGCTCTAACCACATCTCTGAGGCCTGGCCTCTTATACACAGGTTTATGACTTTATTGCAGGGTTATCATACATGGCACATTCTTGAGATCACTTTGATACATGAAAGAACATCCTCAGAATCCCCGGCTCAGATCCGATCCCACACATAGATACAGTAGGAGTCCCCCACCCGCAGTAGGAGATGGATATCACACAGCAGGATATTCCGCCAGTTCCCGGGGGTGTGTGCAACCGGTCGGGTCCCAGGGGGTGGGGGCCTTGATCTGCTGTAATCCCTTTGATGTGGGGTGTTTCCTTTACAGTAGGGGCAATAAACTGCATCCGCAGGGCTAGGTGATGGCCTGGGATCGGTTCGGACAATCGGGCGCGGAGGAAGGGGGTCATCAGAAAGGATGTATGAACATATATGGGATGAAAAGGAGGTGTTGGCCAGGCACGGGGTGCGATTCCATGGCAGGGTCGCGCAGAAGGAGAGGTTTTACGGCCCATGTACGAGAGAGCGGGGTTGGCCAGCGCGCGGGGGATGTTCGCAGCGCCTGAGGGGCGCGCTGGTGATCGGCAATGAGCGGGGAGAGAGAGAGAGAGAGTGGGGCACCTAAAATGGCGGCCGTGCGTTCGCTGTGCGTGGTGCTGGGGAGAGGCAAGATGGCGCAGATAATGTTCAGTTACAAGCTAAATTTCCACAGTCCTCCCTTTTAACATATCTCGCCAGCTTGTTTAGTTCGGATCTATCCCCATAATACTACGAACTTCCACCTCATATAAAGCTTTCATTTGTTCCGCTTCAAAGTTCAAAGTCTTAGGGCAGATGCAGTTCATAAAAAGCGAACATAAAGGTGGCAGGCACTGAATCCCCAAGCAACATCCACATAGTATCACAACCTGTATTAGGGTAAATGAAAACAGCCTCCATCCCCAACTTCTAATAGTGTCCCAAAACCAACTTCCCAGTGACCATCCTTCTTGCTCCTGATGAACCTCTGTGGAAAGTCTGTGGAGGTGTTCAATTGCTTTGTAGACTGAGGGTGAGTTATCCGGTACGTAGGTACAACAGCTGGACCCAATGATGCGGCATGCTCCTCCACGATCAGCCAGAACCACATCTAGAACGAGGCGGTTCTGAAGAGCTACCAAGCGGACGGCCTGAAGCTCGGCGGTGTTGTTGGCGAGGATGCCAGCCGTAATGTTCATCGCCGTTTCGACTGCCTGAGTTAAGTGGCGGATGGCACGGCTGTTTGCCATTGGACCCCAGAGTGGAACAAGTCCCTTTACTGCATCCAGGAACTGTGCTCCGGTGGAGTCGGCTTGTACAATGGCTTTGGCACGTTTCTGTTGGCGATGGTTTGCTGGAGCCACATATGTCGGAGGAAGGACAAAAGCGATGTAGCAGGTGCCTCCCCAACCTTTCGGAAGCCAGGTGTAGGCCTTAGTACCACAGACGAAGTACATGTTTGGGGAGGTAACAAAGGAGGGTGGATCAACTGAGTCCAATGTTCGGGTGATGAGGCAGGAGCTGTGGCCCACCAGCTGCGCCCCCAGGCCCTCGAGGCACATAAGTCCAGTGATGTTGATGACGGATAGGGCCACTGTTAGGGTGGCGGCCGTCCGTTTCCGGAGGTAAGAGAAGGTGAGTCTGGCTGGGTTGTTGAATACCTGCATTTCAACTCGTTCTTTGGCAGGGATGTCCATGTGAAAGGAAGTGTTTGATCTCAGAGGACAGAAGGGAGCAGAAGTTTTTCCAGTTTTGTTCAGCCAGAACCCATGGTAGAAGTGTGACACAGTTTTGCCGGAAGTGCCATTATCCTTGTAGCTTTCTTGCAGGAGGATTAGCCAAGCGAGGCAGGAGCCATGGACAGAAAAAGGTGAAGGGATGAAAGGGATAGAGTGTCCGGTGGCATGTGGTAGCAATCCACAGATCCAGCAAATAGTGGCATTGGCGGCAAGATTGTGTTGGTGGAGCAACTGCACAAAAGAGTTATTCCAGAACTCCTTACGCCTCTCTCGGAGTTGGGGGGAAAGTGAGATCAGATGGTGTTTTCTCATGGTGGTAGGTTGAACGGTGGTCAGCAATGTCTTGTGAGCAGGTGCGCTCTCCTCTATGATCCAGAAGGTGACCATGAGGAGAAGGCAAAAGAGAAGGGTAACAAAAGTGCAATAGTCTTTGAGCTGTGCATTTTGTCAGTCTTTGGGATTTTGTAGTGGATCTTTGGACGTCCGGTTGCTTCCATCATCTTCATGTCGGGTGCTTCCATCACCTTCAAAGGACTCGGTAGCGGGCAGAACCACAGACTTTGTTTAGTTTCTCTCCTGGTGGCTTTTGAGGTGGCTAGGCAACCGCTCTGAGATTTCAACTTAGTTTGTGGTCTGCTTAGCCGAAGTTCCCTCCTTTCGTCATAGGTTATACCCTTCCTTGGATGGCACAGTGGGATCGGTATATTTCATTAATTCAAGTGTCTCTGTATCCGGGCAGTGGCTCAGGGATGGTCGGTCTTTGTCCAGAAGTTCCTCTTGGGCGGTGATGTTGTCCGTGGTCGTCAGGGTCGATGATACCTTCTTGCAGTGGTGTGCATGCAGCCAATTGTGCTTCCCCTCCACTCGAAGAGCTGTTCGGGTGGTGATCAGGACTTGCAGGGGGCCCATCCACCGGGGCTCCAGACTCTTGGTACGCTGGAAGTTCCGCACTAAGACAAAGTCACCGGGTTGGATGTCGTGCCCGGGGCCCCTGGAAACGTCGGGAATGGCTTGCAGCACCTGCTGCTGATAACAGACAACGTTTTAATTAGGTTGTACAAATAGTCAGACATGAGGACGTCCGGGACGTCATGGATGGATGTTGGTTTCGGTGCAGTCCAAAGGTTCATGGGCCGCCCGAAGACGACCTCGTAGGGGGTTAAGTGGTATTTGGTGGGGGTGGAACGCATTGATAGCAATGCTAGCGGGAGAGCGTCTGGCCATTTCAGTCCTGTGGTGGCAACTATTTTTGCTATCTTAAGCTTCAATGTGGCATTATGTCGCTCAACCAAGCCTGCAGATTGGGGATGGAAGACCGCATGGAACTTCTGTTTTACACCCAGCCCCTTTAAGATGAGTTGGATAACCTCGGCTACAAAGTGGGGGCCGTTGTCGCTCCACAAAATTCGACAAAGGCCGTACCGGGGGAAGAATTCTTTCAGTAGTACTTTTGCGGTAGTCATAGCGGTGTTGTCGCGGGTTGGGTAGGCTTCCACCCACTTGCTGAAGGCACACACAACGACAAGTACGTACTTCAAACCTTGGCACCTTTCTAACTGAATGTAGTCCATTTGTAGGACTTCAAAGGGGTGATTGGGAACCCCAAACCCTCCCCGGGGTACAGCAGTTCCTTTCCCAGGGTTGTGTTGGAGGCATACCAGGCATTGTTGGACCAGACGTTTGGCTGAGTCTGGGATTTTGTCGTTGTGCCAGACTTTGGAGATGAGTTCGATCATGGGGGCAGACCCTATGTGTGCGGGGGAGTGTGCCATGGTCAGCATGGGGATCAAGTATGAATCAGGTAGCAACCATTTGTTCGAGTCTTTAGTTCGCCAGCAACCGTCATCGTCCTTCAATCCCACCCGTGCCCATTCAGTTAATTCGTGTGGTGAGCTGGCTAATTGGATGTCCCTAATCGTTTCCCTAGCATCCTTCCATTTCTCAGTTTGTGACCTGGTTACGTACATACGGGTCGTGGACCTATTCTCGGCTGTGGTTCGGGCAGTAATGTCAGCTAGTGCATTTCCCTGTCCTATAATGTCTGTCACTTTCTTGTGTGCCTGGCATTTGATCACAGCCAGCCGTGTGGGGAGGAGGACTGCTTCGGTCAGGGCAGAGACTAGATCTCCATGCAGGATGGGTGTGCCATGGGAAGTCAAGAATCCCCTCTCCTTCCAAAGGAGCCCAAAGTGGTGAACTACCCCGAAGGCGTATTGACTGTCTGTGTAAATGTTTGCGGTTGTCCCTGCTGCCAGGATGCATGCTCGTGTGAGAGCAATCAGTTCAGCCGCCTGTGCGGATCGCTGTGTGATGCGGGCTGTCTCAACAACTGTTCGGGCTGTGGTGACTGCATAGGCAGCTGAAGTGGTGCCATCGGGGAGCTTGATGCATGAGCCATCCACCCACAGTTCTCCGTCAGGGTCCAGGAAGGCAGTATCTCGAAGGTCAACCCTACTCTTGGTCTGTTCGTCGGTGAGAGTCACGCAGTCATGTATAGGGGGCGCATTGGGGTCAGTGTCAGGGAGAGGTAGTAGAGTGGCTGGATTCAGAGTGGTGCATCGTTTCAATGTGATGTGGGGTGCAAGCAGAGTCAGTTCATAACCAGTCAGTCGTGCGCTAGCCAGGTGTTGAGTCTTGGTCTGGTTCAGGAGGGTGTCAACCGCATGGGGTACCAATACAGTGAGGGGGTTCGAGAGCACGATCCCCTCACTTTGCCGGATAGAGACAGCAGCGGCGGCTACTGCTCGAAGGCAGGCGGGCAAAGCTCTGGCTACAGGGTCAAGAGTGGCAGAGAAGTAGGCACAAGGGCGTTGTTTAGGACCTATGGACTGGGTTAGGACAGACAACGCGCATCCCTCCCTTTCGTGGGTGTAGAGGGAGAAAGGTTTAGTGTAGTCTGGGGTTCCTAGGACTGGTGCTGAGCAGAGGGCGTCTCGTAATTCTTTGAAGGAGGATTGGCATTCGGGTGTCCAGGGGAGGGGGAAGGGGACATCTTTAGCCAACAGGGAAAGCAGAGGTTTTACAATAAGTCTGAAGTTTGGCAACCACTGTCGACAAAAGGAGGTGAGGCCTACTAGAGACCGCACTTGCTTCTGAGTTTTGGGAACAGGGGTTTCTAGGATGGTCTGAATTCGGTCAGGGGTAAGTTTCCTCCCGTCCTTGGATAGGAGGTGGCCTAGGTATGTCACTTGGGGTTGGCAGAACTGTAACTTCTTCCTGGAGACCTTGTGACCGTTCTCCGCGAGGAAGTGGAGGAGGTGAATGGTGGCTGTGACAGCAAGTGGGGTGGTGTCGGCCGCCAAAAGAATGTCGTCGACGTACTGTATTAACACCACTCCATCGGGTAATTGGACTGCATCTAGTTGTCTCTTGAGGGCTTGGCTATAAATGCTGGGACTCTCAGTGTAGCCTTGGGGTGCCCTACAGAATCTGTATGAATGGGCTTTTAAAGTGAAGCCGAACAGGTAGCGGCTGTCTGGGTGGATGGGGATGGAAAAGAATGCGTTCTTGAGATCAATAACAGTAAAGGTGGTGGCAGTGGACGGAATCAGGGTGAGGATGGTGGTGATGTCTGAGACCACGGGGTACTGAGGTATGACTACTTTGTTAACTTCTCGTAAGTCAACAATGAAGCGGTATGCTTTCTCATCTCCCTCGCCTTGCTTCTTTACAATGGGTAGGATAGGGCTGTTGCAAACATTACTGACTACTTCTTCTACTACTCCTGCATCGACTAGGGACTGGATGATTTCCACCAATGCCTTCTCGCCTTCGGGTGATATTCGATACTGTGGAAGCTTTGGGAGCACTGCGTCCGGTCGGACGGTTATGTGTACTGGGTCGATCACCATGCGCCCTACATCTGAGTCGGTTTTAGCCCATAGATGCGAGGGTAACGTGTCGAGTAGGGACAGGTCAGCATCGGTTATAGAGAGCATACGTCGTGTGCGACAAGGTCCGAACAGATCTGGGTTATCGTGCAGGATGACTCGAACTCTGTCTGGGGAACATCTGATGGTAGCTCGGAAATGTTTTAGCAAATCGAGTCCCATAATAGCATCGGGGGTGTTGGAGGAGAGCAGAAAGGTCGTGTCAGTGGCGTTATCTTCTAAGTCAAAGGAGATTGGTGCTGACAAGGGGTTAGTGGAGGGCGTTCCATCAAAGCCTATTGAGGTTACGTGTGAGCCAGACAAGGGTGCCCTAGGAATCAGTCGTTTAGATAACGCACTACGTGTCGCCCCAGTATCTACCAGAAATGAAGCCTTTGTGCCCAAGACCTTAGCAGTGACGTAAGGACCTTGCTGGTCAACACGGAGTTCGACTGGATCCCTCCCTTGCCCCTGGCGGTCCTATGTGAAGTCATGGGTGCTTTCGTAGTCGGACTGCTGACACTGGTTTTGTCGGGGGCGATCAAAGGTGTTTGGTCTGCCTGGCCTGTCATTGATGGCGTCGTTCGTGTACCCTCATCCCTGTCCTCTACTTCTGGGGTCATATGCTATGTCTCTGGGGTCCCTATTTTTGTTCATTTCCAGAAGGACCGGGCACTGGGATTTCCAGTGTCCGAACCCTCTACAGAACGCACATTGGTTCCCATCTAAATCTCTTCGTCCGGTGTAGGGTGCAGGTGTATGGTCTCTAGGGGGTAGCCTTCTAGAGGCGGTTGGTTGGTAATTCCCTTTAGGGGGCTCCCTTCCTATGGTCACCCCTTGCAACTGTGCTATCATTACTCTCTCCTTCAGTTCCTTTTTCTTTCTCTCATACGCCCTATCGTTCTCATTCTTTTGGTTTTCATAGTATTGGGCCATCTGGAGGATTGCTGCGGGTTTGGAGGCTGCCCAACTACTCTCGCTGGTCTGTAGCTTCTGGGAGACTTCTTGTGACAGACCCTTCACATAATTCTGGACAAAGAGGTGATGTCCGGTTGCAGTGGTCATGTCCTGGCCACTATAATCGGAAAACACGGTCTCGAATCGAGAGAAGTATTCAGACACATCCTCCTGGGGTTTCTGGCGACAAGCCGTCACTATCGACCAGTCTACCTTTCTTTCTGGGATTAGAGTCTTCAATTTCTGTACAATCTTGTCTGGGAGCTCCAATATGGCTTTCGGGGGTTTCTGTCCCGGTTCTCGCTGTTTGTCTATGGTATCAAGTTGTACCCAGGTATATCCGAACGGCTCAGCGTGGTCAACTTTCCGGATTTGCTTCCACACATCAGCCGGCAGACATAACCCGAAGAACAAGTCGATATCTGCTAAGGTCATTATTGTTGAACCTAAGGCTGTACCTAATTCGGTGTAGAAGGCAGTCGGGTTCTTTCTTAAGTCGGGTGGGGTTTTTCTAAAGGTCAAAATGTCTTGTCGGTCCCATGGCTGGTAGACCCAATTATATACAACCCTTCCCTTCGCATCTTGGTGGTTGATGTCGTCATGTGTTCCCTGACCTCGTGGGGGGACCCAGTAGGGGGCGGCTTCTTTGATGGGCATCATGGTATCAGCCCTTCCTGCCTGGGGTTTAGTCACTATGGGGGCTTCTGCTTTGGTTGTCTGTCTGTGCTCTTTAACCATATTAGTGCCCATTGAAAATCCTTCAGTGCCAAGCCATTTAATGACTTTTTGGAGTGCTTTGCTTCAACATGCTGTAGTTTGTGTAATTATGATTATAATGTTGGGAAACTATATATTTTTGGTTTCAGTACTTCTTGTGCTATTATTTTATATATAAAACTTACATTTATAAAACACCCTGAAGTCACATGACACAATTCAAGATGGCCGCCAGGTGACTGTGAAAATGATAAGAAGAAATGACCGCGTTGGTAGGGTAATAACAAAAATAGTGTTTTCCAAAAGCAGATACGCAGAAATATTTATTAGTCTGTTTGCTCACCTGGTAATAGGACAGATTTTGATTTTAATTTTGTTTTTGTGTTTTTTATGGCTCTTTGTCATACAATGACATAGATATAAGGCACATACATTTTTCATGTTTTTCTATTGTTGTGCAGAATCTAAACTTATATAAGCCTAGCAGAATTGGTTCACAGAAGTAAAATGGATGTTTCAGAGACTACTGTTAGTAAATATATGAAAATACATATTTTTCCGCCTTTCACAGCACTTTACATGCTACAAAATGGCCGACATGTGGTTTCGTCTGTTGATGTTTTTCATATAATGATCTTAGTCTTGTTATTGGACACATGTTCAACACCTCAAAATGTATTTTCTGACTTTTATGCACACTAGTGATGCATATTTTGTGAATAATTGGCATATGATTTCATGTATATAACTCCTGAAGGTCACAGTCCTTGACCTTTGACCCTAAATGGTAGCTCCTGGAAGGGTACAAAGGATATATCTTTGTAACAGTGAAATTGTTTTTGCAAAGTGAGGTATCTTCGGAAAGGTCATTGTCTGGTCTCACAGGTCAACTAGTCAAATTTTATAAGAGGTGAAAAAAACTTGACCTTTGACCCCTAAATACACATTTTTTTAACCTTTTTTCTCTTTATTCTGTTACCCTTGGATCAATTTCAACAAGTGGGGCATTATTGGACTCAACATGCAAAGTACTATTTTTTTCCTTCTTCAAATTATTGTAGAGGTCATAATATTTGACCTTTGACCTCTATTTGCCATCATTGTAGGTGTTTTAAGGTGTTTATTCCATTATGGTGAGACCATTGTTTACAAGTGTTGCAGTGTTTGAATTGTAATGATAAGTACTTACATTTTTGTTCATTAAATTGGTGGGAGGGGGTCATGTAATTTGACCTTTGACCTCTATTTCCACTGTTCTAAGTGTTTCATGGTCATTAATCCATTACTGTTAGATCATTTATTACAAGTGAGGCATTATTGGAATTGTAATTATGAGTACCTACATCCTCCTTAGTTACTGTGTTGGAGGACGTTATGCTTTTTGACCTTTGACCTCTATTTATACTTGTTTAGGTGTATCAAGGTCGTTATTGCATTACCCTTGGATCATTTGTTACTAGTGTTGCATTATTGTAATTGTCTTGATAAATACTTGCGTTTTCATTGGTTTAATTGGTGTCGGGGGATCATGTCTGTTGACCTTTGACCTCTAATTACACTTTTCTAAGTCTTTCAATGTCATTAATGCATTACGACTGGATCCTTCCTGCCCCTATGACCCCCTACACCTCTACTTAACTCTGCTATCATTGGTCTCTCGCCTGCAACCTCCAGTACCACACCTGTAAACTGTTTGTCAAAAAAAGAAACTCCATTGAGAAGCATTGGGCGCCTGGCGTTTAATTGGCACCCTGCACTTGGCAACCCTATGCCCCTGGTGGTGTATGTTTGGTTCTGCTTTGAAGTCCCCCGTGCTTGAGCTAACCCCCAAAGCTTGGCACCGGCAACTGATCTACTTATCTGCAAGCAGTGTGGCTCTAGGCACTCCCAGTCTCCATTGGAAAGCATTGGACCAACCTTCAACTTTGACCTCTGCAACCAGCCGCCCCTGTGCCACTGGTGGTGCAGTTTTGGTACTCTCCTTACCCTTTGCCCTAGCTGACCTTTGGTCCCGAAGACTGAAACTGCAAATGTGGTACTTACCTGTTTTACTGCTATATTGTTTTCACCATGGGATATTGAACTGTTCTGAAAATATTCTGTCAACTTATGAAAGTGAAAAGTATTTTTATTTATAAACGTACTTACCTGATTGTGAAGATCTTAGTCTTAAAATAAAATACAAACAAAGTATATTTTCTAAAATTGTTGTGGATCTCCTTTTTGAGTCATATGTCCTTTATTGATCACGGTTGTGCAATACATGTTTTACAGTCCTCTGTGTTAGGCCTAATGCTGCTTGCTAACACTTCACTAATAGAACATTTTGGGTTCAACATTGAGCCCTGTACTCTTGGAGACCCCTTGGACTCTCTGCATGTTATCACCTAGTGGCAATATAACATACGGAGCCAGCTTCCTACACTTTTTCACATAATTCACTTTGAAAACTCCTTGCACTTTGCATTCAGAGAAAGAAATATAAACACCAATTCTGCAGCAATTTGTCAGAAGAGATAGCCAGACATTTGACCTCTGCCTTTAAAGCACTTGCAGAGGTGACAAGTTAAACACAGAACTTAAAGGCATCTTTATTTTTTCTAGGACTTTCCCAACTTTCCAAAATGACACAAAGTATGATTGAGGATGACACCTTTTCATTGGGCCATTCACTTATGCCTACAATCAAACACCAATGTGAACAGACACCCATAGATCCCACTGCTTTAGACATACCTACAAGTTGAATATTGTTGACAAATGAATTGCTTGATTTATCCCTACAGAGAACCCTTTCTTTGCAATATTGTTAAATGCCCAGGTTTTAGACAGGTTATTCACCCCCCCCCCTCTAATTTGCTTAATATCATCCCATTTAGCAGTCAGGTATGCAACTCCCTCCAGGTGTCAAAAAGCACCCACACCAGGCAACATGTCACAATTCCCACCAAAAATGTCCACAGACAGATTGAACATCACCCTGGACCGATTGGTATAGTAGTTTGCTTCAGGTACATAAGAGTTCACAGGTGGCCTTATCACCTGCGACAGCCTTCAGAGGCTGAGACAGGAATAGTCTTGCTCTGTGAAGGTAGGGTGATGCAGTTGTACAACACAATCCCTATGTCAATTCAATGCCACCCTTACCCATGGCATGCGAAGCCGAGTTGAAAGCATTGTCAGCCATATCCAGATAAGAATCAAGCAAAGGTAGCTATAGTGTCCCTAACACAACACGTCACCAAAAAATCTTTTCACAATTGCTTCAGGTTTTCCATATCTTCTGAGGGTTGCAGAACAGAGCTCAAAAAGTACTTGTGCCAGGATCGTGTTTATTTAGGTCAGGTGAAGCTGAGTGCACTAACTCAAAGCACAGAATCATGATTGACTCTCTACTCCACTAGATCCCACTCTGTCAGGCGATCTTGTTCAAACACGTCTCCCTTCACGACCTACTTTCCACTTGTAACTCAACTTTCAAACCAGTCTCTTTTAGCACACGCCATATTTGCTTGTACCTCCAATTCACCTCTCCTGCAGCTCCACCTTGTCTTTTTGTACTCCCACTCTAGATAGCTCGTTGGAGGATAAGGAGAAGATTAGCTGGGTGTTATCCGCCTAAGAAAAGATAGACAACCCAGCTTCTTCGGCAATTGTAGCTAGCGGGTTAACATAGAGATTAAATATCACTGGGCTAAGGATCGAGCCCTGTGGTACCCCATACAGAGACGCATGGGTCTTAGAGCTAGAAGATGGGGAAAAGACCTGAAAAGGCCGACTGGTGAGAAAATCTTTAATCCATTTAAAAGCTGAGTGCTATGAATATATGATTGGAATGGATGTTGTAAACTGGCAATAAAAATATGTTAAAAAAATAACATTCTTGGCAGAGTCAGGAGACCCAAAACAAGAGCGAGGTTGCCTTGAACCAACTGTACAAAGTGGTTCTGTGGCTCTGCTGGCAGCAAACGCACCTCAGTGAGGGCATTACCTCAAGGAAAGCTGCAAAGCATGGACCTACAAGCTGTCCCTAGGCTAAACATGTCTAGTTGACGGTTGTCGAAGTTCTGGTCCACCTAGAAGGGGAAAAAGAGAGAGAGTGTGCCTACAACCTGTCCCTGTTCTAAACATTCATGGCAGAGCCAGGTGATACAAAACGAGAGGCAGGTTGCCTTGAACCAACTGTACAAAGTGGTGCTGTGGCTCTGCTGGCAGCAAACGCACCTCAGTGAGGGCATTAGCTCAAGGCAAGCTGCAAAGCATGTACCTACAAGCTGTCCCTAGGCTAAACATGTCTAGTTGACGGTTGCCGAAGTTCTGGTCCACCTAGAAGGGGAAAAAGAGAGAGAGTGTGCCTACAACCTGTCCCTGTTCTAAACATTCATGGCAGAGCCAGGTGATACAAAACGAGAAGCAGGTTGCCTTGAACCAACTGTACAAAGTGGTGCTGTGGCTCTGCTGGCAGCAAACGCACCTCAGTGAGGGCATTAGCTCAAGGCAAGCTGCAAAGCATGTACCTACAAGCTGTCCCTAGGCTAAACATGTCTAGTTGACGGTTGCCGAAGTTCTGGTCCACCTAGAAGGGGAAAAAGAGAGAGAGTGTGCCTACAACCTGTCCCTGTTCTAAACATTCATGGCAGAGCCAGGTGATACAAAACGAGAAGCAGGTTGCCTTGAACCAACTGTACAAAGTGGTGCTGTGGCTCTGCTGCCAATAAACGCACCTCAGTGAGGGCATTAGCTCAAGGCAAGCTGCAAAGCATGTACCTACAAGCTGTCCCTAGGCTAAACATGTCTAGTTGACGGTTGTCGAAGTACTGGTCCACCTAAATGGGGAAAAAGAGAGAGAGTGTGCCTACAACCTGTCCCTGTTCTAAACATTCATGGCGGAGCCAGGAGACACAAAACAGGAGCTAGGTTGCCTTGAACCAACTGTACAAAGTGGTGCTGTGGCTCTGCTGGCAGCAAACGCACCTCAGTGAGGGCATTAGCTCAAGGCAAGCTGCAAAGCATGTACCTACAAGCTGTCCCTAGGCTAAACATGTCTAGTTGACGGTTGTCGAAGTTCTGGTCCACCTAAACAGGGAAAAAGAGAGAGAGTGTGCCTACAACCTGTCCCTGTTCTAAACATTCATGGCAGAGCCAGGAGACACAAAACAGGAGCTAGGTTGCCTTGAACCAACTGTACAAAGTGGTGCTGTGGCTCTGCTGGCAGCAAACGCACCTCAGTGAGGGCATTAGCTCAAGGCAAGCTGCCATAAACCTGCAAGCTGTCCTTAAGCTAAACGTGTAGTTGACTATTGTTGAAGTTCCTGGTCCACCTAGGAGGGAAAAAAGAATATGTCTATAACCTGACCCTATGCTCCTCTTGTTGAAAGAGTAAAAACTAGATCCGGATTCCTAGAGTGTATACCAAGATGCTTCCCAGGAGGTCCACAGATTTGGTATACCTTCTAGTCACCGACTTACCTGAATGATGTTTCTTTGGCAACATCCAACAGTCTTTCCAGCGTGACGTGATTGTTCATCTTCTTCACCTTCATCGCAGACACCATCAAAGTGTTCTCATGAGTAAAGTTTCCACCATGTGAAGAAAATGATTAAATACTATTAGTTACAAATCCCCACAAACACCTACAATCAGCCCCACCAGCCAGGTAAAAACATTCACACCACACACCCTAAACAGCTAAATAGCGTCCCAATGGCCCTGAAGACACTACGATACACTCAGAGACACCCTCATACACCCAAAGGAACAAAGACCAAGACCTCAGACATGACCAACATCACAGACGTCCACATGCATATCCACAGAGAACAACACCAAGTCTAACATATCACAAACCAGTAGATATAAAGCAACACTTATGAAAACTCAAATACTCTCACAATGAATATACTGTGCTATTTGTAATGGAAATCACCTTCAGCATAAGGGTAGGAAGAGGTTGATGGGGCGAGGCACAAGATCACAGAAACTCACCTGAGTGATAAAACCACCTACCTTTTCACCAGACTCTCCTTACACAACACAGCCTTGTGAATACATAGCGCCTTCCAACCCAACAAGGTCTGAAAATTTTAGTTGGTGAGCATGTTTCATTTTTGAAAAAATGCTCGATTCCCACAATAATACATTTTCGAAACCTGGGAAAAGTGCAGGTCCAGCCTGACACGTTTCCTTCAAATAAAAACATAATACTGCAAAGTGTACCTTGAAAATATGCAGCAGGAGAATCCGGCTGCCCATTTGTTTCATTCAAATTGTAAATATGCCTTCAATCAATCAATCAATCAATCAGGCTTTTGTTAAGCACAACAACTCACCCGCAAGGGTCTCAAGGTGCTGGGGGTGGAGGGGTGCAGGTTCCAGTCCATCAAGGAGGGGGACCGTCAATGAGACAAGTTTGAGGTTTCTTAGGAAATTTGGAAACGATGTTGTCTGTCTGAGTTGGAGTGGAAGGGCGTTCCAGGCTTTGGCCAAGTGGAAGGAGAAAGAGTGGCCCCCTGATCTGGTTTTTCTGGTGCATGGGACCATGGCATAGGAGAGCTTGTGGGAGGTGGGGGGTTCAGTCTTCCCACCTGACTGCCCTATTCTCTCTTTTTAATGTACATGCAAAAAAGCCTTTGCCAGGCTGACAGCAGTTTCGACTGAGCTGTTGTCAGCACAGAAAGTTATACCCTGCCAGGTCTGGGTGCATACAGAACTGTGGCTGAATGGGAAGACCGTCACACAAGCACTCACCGCTAGCAGGCTAGACAATGGTACGGCAACACTCTCTATGCTGGAATCTCCAAACAACTCCTACACAGTCTCCAGACCATCCACAACACTACTGCAATACTCATACTCGACCTTCCCCATCACACGCTCCTAAGGAAGCTTCAATGGCTCCCCATTCACAAACGCAGTCAGTTCAAACTTCACACGCACACATACAAAGCCCTACACAATGAAGGACCAGAATACCTGAACAGACGCATACACTTTCACCAACCCACCAGACACCTACGCTCTGCCTCACTCGCACACATTTCCCGTATCTGCTAAAGCAAACTTGGAGGTCACTCAATCACCTACATTGCACCCAAGATGTGGAACGACCTCTCACAACACATCAGAGCCTCCTCCTCACTTCTAAAGACATGGCTCTTTGTATAAGCACTTTGGGGCCCACAAACCTACACACCTTCCCAAGCACCTGGGTACCCTCTCAGGTGATTAGTACATTATACAAATCAATATGACATAACATAACATGATAATTGAGTGTATGCTGGATTGCATGTGCGTGCCTGTGGATGGTACCTAACATGAAGACGTGACCTGTGGGTTTTATTTTGGAAGCCCATGGCCTGCAGAGGACTACAACCCTCAGATTGGAGATGTGTACTGCTGACATTCTTGAGAGCTGGGATGGGGGACACATGCACACACACACTGAAGAAAGAGGAGCAGGACATACTCTGTGCACATCAAGGGGCTATTTGATTCCAGGAAGAGATACCGGGCAGTGGGGCCTGGGTTCATTGTCAGGGATATGGTGGGACTGAGAAGGCTGGCATTACCATGGAATATGATAGAGAAGGCAGCTTAGTCCTTTGAACTTTAGGGGGCATATTTCATGTTAAGGCTGGCAGCCAGGGGCAATCCCTGGTTACTCCCTTGGCCTGTGTTGTGGGTCACTCAGAATTAGAGCCATGTCTTCTGATGCAGACTGTCCTTTTGACAAAGGCAATGCAGAGGAGAAAGAAATTCAAAGGAGTCAACAACCCCAAAAAGAACTCTAAAGGTGAGACACAAAATCACATGTGTGTCTGAGTATAAAGTTGGGAGCCCATGCCCCAAACTTTGTTGAATAGCACCGCCTCATCAGGAAACGAAAGATCACCAAGACTTCTTGCTACTGAAATCAGGACCAAGGCGTGTCAGTCTCCCATAGAGGTGAGGGGCCATCGCCCATGAACCAAGAATACATGCCCTGTGCCTGGAACACCGTCAGGCTGCCTACCAAGACCAGCGGATACTGTGAGGAAAAGGAGAGAACCTGGAGGGAGCGAGGCCCAGTTGGCACCCTGGCAAGTGGATCTAAGTCAACAGAGTTTGATGCACCTGTTGCAGTCAGGACTGGTATTGTGAGATAGTCTTTTGTTCTCTTGTGGAATTCAGCAACTACACCATCACTGGTGCAGTGAAGTAGCGGGCAGTTACCCGGTAGCACTTATCTTGTTGAGGTCATTGCCTACATCTGTGACCCTGTGTGGTGGGCCATCGTCCATACAACTGAGATTTTGGCTGTTGCTCATTCAACTGAGACTGTGGGCTATCACCTGTGTCTGTGATCCAGCTGAACAATGGGAAGGAAACAGTGAGAGCCTCTTGGTGTGGAGCACAGGCTCCTAGAGTCGTCTGAAGACCGCGGTTGGTGTAAGATGGAAGCAGGGCCATAGTGAGAGACTTGTTAGAGCTCGTCGATGATTTGGAATCTTTCCAGGCCAAAGTCAGCCTTTGATGCACATCACTAGTGTGGGCAGCACCTGGGGTTACCTCCTAGAATCTGCCAGAATATATAAAGAAAGCACAGTGGGAGTACCCATGGGGGAAGCACCGCTCTAACAAGTTCTAGCCTTGAGCGGATACTGTGTGGATTATTTTGTGTGCTGTAGTCAGGTAACCCCTGTCACAGAAGAAGAGATAGAAGAAATGAAGTGTGATACCATCCCTTCATGAATCTCTCCCCTCCTATATTTACAGTCCCCCTTCGCCAATTGGCCTTACTACTATCAGCAAGACATCAAGGAAGAAAAATGGGCAAGCAGCTCCTTTAAACAAGGAGCAAGCAAAGACCAGATGACTGACGTCATGTGCGACACGCCTCAGGACGGTGAAGAGAGCACGTTAAAAAGACTTCTGGGAACACAGAGGGCGGCGGGCGAAAGCAAGAGCATTTGCGAAGAGGAATCGTGAACCGAGGAAGAGACAGCACCTTTGGGGAAGAAGACTCCGGATCGGAGTGAAGTGTGGAAAACCCGAACCTGACGGTGGTGAGAAGACCGAAAGAACAAGAAGCCAAACAGCACAGAAGAACGCAGAGACTCCTTGCCGCGGTCCCGGAGGGACGTGGCATTCCCAGGTGCGTGGGCACCTGCGGGGATATTGGAACGTAGGGATTCAAGGAGAGACGTGAGGGGGATGGGATGAGAAAAGAGACCTAAAAGAAGGGACAGCCTTAAATAATAAAAAAAGGGAAAAAACAAGAAGAGTTAAAAGGACTTTGAGAACTTCATCGCTATTGATTATTTCTTTCTTTTTAGTTACTCCATCCACCTATTCCTCTCACATTATACTACAGTTTCTTTTGTCCCCCACACCCTCCCCTTTATAATCGAGAATACGCAAAAACACTTACCTGAGCCTTTCTTTTGTCCGAGGGACAACGGCAGCCAGGACTCCACCTCCAAGGGCCTTAAGCAGAAGACCCTGCAGAAAGAGGAGACGGAAGAGAAGCAAAGAAAGAAGGATGCATTAATGCCTCATTGTGCCAATAAAACTTAAACAGAAAAGTAATATCACTCGTTTTATGTCCCCTTCGTTACCAAAAAGTCTATAGCTGTCTAACAAACGAAATAAACGCTGCTTTTTACTCTAAGTATTAACGTTGGACTGCATAATCATCATATTAGAGTCACTGGTGAGTTTTTTAAGACATGAGCCTTGGTTTATCCTGCATCTACTGCCCACGAGGAGCGTTGGACTGCTCGGCCACAGCGATCACAGAGTCAAGTGCTAAAGGAGTAGTGCTTGGCCCAGTTACTCTGGACCCATAGTATGTTGGGTCCTGAGCATAAAAGTAAAAGGTCACCGGCACTGCCTCCATGGTTGTGCCCAGTAGCTCACGCTTACCCTTTGGCCCTCTGAGAGGGGTTCTGACAATAACAAAAAGGATAGAAAGAAATAAAAAAACACGCTCACACACATACCAAACAATAAGAAAACATAATAAAAAGATTGAAGCAAGAGACATAATAAAGTATATGTTATAACAACTGAAATATAATGGTAAAAAATTACAAACAATGCAATGGAGAGGATGTTCTACCACATAACTTAACAGTACCAAATCACAACTAAAAAGTGAAGATACATAAAAAAAAAAATATTGCAAGTTAACTTATTAGTTTTCACCCAGTGTGGAACAATTCACAAGTTATAAGTGGCTGAATTCCCTACCAGAATTCGATGTATTAATTTATGGTCTCATTGCTTTTATACTACACAACTCACTAGATTTACCCTGCAGTGTTCACAGGACTCAAAACTCTAATAACAAAATCAAATAGTCCTTGAAGTAAAATAAACTATGTTAACACAAAGGTTTTCAGTTGTGGAAAAAAATGAATTTTGACCACCTTATTAAGAATATTGCGCCATAATTTTTTGTTTCTGTTTTACCGTTCAAGTAGTGGTGTACCTTTTGGCAATTGTGGTCTCAGTGGTACCTGTACTCTGGACACACAAGACAGTTATGATTCCGCACTCATCTTGCATCAAGCTCAACCTACCAACATAGACTTTAGCCTCGGTTAGCCTTACCTCTGTCTGCCATTGGCAGCACTAAGCTGTCCGAGACCGGGGCATTGAATGACACTGGCCTGTTTCAAAAGATCACAAGCCATTCTTCCTTGTCCTACCATGATGGCCTGTATGCCTCAATCCTAGATAGAGAATGGAATCGTCAGAACCCAGCATTTTGAATGGTATAGCTGGCAAGAAGATTAAGTCATATCGGTCTATGGTGGTCCCAGAGGTCTTTCAAAATTGTAATAAATGTTCCGAAAAAATGTGAAAATTAAAGATTACACACTGCAATTATCGTGTCAATCGTAGTATGTGGGATTCTTGGGGAAAGCAGTCCTACATATCTGTAAGACAGGCACAGCACTGATGTTCACATTAGCTGTATAGAGACATAGGCATGTGGCATAAGGGAAGCTCAGGAAATGTAGTTCTGCATACCACTTCATAGATAACAGATGCGTCATCATTATTGGTCCACTTTCTAACGACATATCACACAAGTGTCAGGTATTAAAACTTCATTGCCGTGTTTTTGTGGCATTCCAGCAACAAAAACATGGCAATGTACAGGGCCGGCTTTAGTGCTGGTGGCGCCCTGTGCGACAATGTTAGTTGGCGCCCCCCCAATGACCACCTCTGCCACGGATTCCCTCATTAGCACCCTTTAACAGTCACCAAGTCACCATAACCTCACTCTCTCAGATACATTGAATTAGTTATATAGCGCCACTCATACCAGTGTAGGGTGTCCAAGCACTTTGCATCACACACACATTACACAGAGACAATCAATCATACGTGTGTAAATCAGTGTATAGGAAATGTTACATAAGCCAAAGGACTGAAAATGTAGGAGTCACATGTCATCCATACTGGTAGGCAGTATAGTTCAAGAGTGCTTGGTGTGGAGAAGCACAAACGCAGAGTCGATAAAGAAACAGCATAGTTGGGAGTTTTCTTTAATAATACGAATTGATTTCTAGCCAAATTAACCCTTTTTGCAACATTAATCAATGTTCTAATAATGTATACTTTGCAGTGTGTATGCAGTTCTGGGATGAAAGTTAATAGCTCACTATTCTATATTAGGACTTTAAGTTATAAATGGCAAGTAACAGAAGGATGTCTCTTTTGAAAGCAGTAATCTGTTTACATCATATGCACTCTGTAATCTACTTAGTACACGTTCTTTGCAGCAGGCATATTAACCCTCTGCACTAACTTCACACAAGTCAAAACCTCAACTATACAAAATGCTGCTCTCTCTCCAGGAAGATAATTAATCACTCCAGTTTTCTTGACATTTATGTGAGGCCTGGTAATTGAAACGCTGCAGCAGGTGCTTCAAAAGCTTAGTAAACTTGCAAACACGGCGCCCCCAGGAAGCCAGCACCCGGTGCGGTGGCACCGGTCGCACCGCCCTAAAGTCGCCCTAAAGCCGGCCCTGGCAATGTAGATTTAATTTCTCGCACTTCGGCACTTGCTTTACCTCTCTGCAAGAAATTAAAACTACAATGCCTCGTTTTGTGGTATACCAGCAACAAAAACACAACGATGATGATTTAATTTCTTGCACTACGTCACTGTGCTTACATCTCTGCAAGAAATTAAAACGACATCGCCGTGTTTTTGTGGCATACTAGCAACAAAAACACAGCAATGTAGATTTAATTTCTTGCACTAAGTCACTGCCTCTACATCTCTGACGACTTTGGAGCTGGGGTTTGAGACTCGGCTTCGGCTCATATGCAAATCACAATTTCCCCGTGCCTAGCAATAAAATAATGCGTGCATGTCTAATGTTACTGGTTCTCATGTAAAATACCTTTTGGGAAGAGTTCATCTGCAAATAATAAAAGCAGATCATGGTATTTATGCTCTCTTGCCTGTTCCGTGCTGCATGTGGTGAAGTAGTCGAACTTACTGTGCAGGTGTCCCTCGAATTGGAAGCAGGCTCAGTCAGCACTGTGACCCAGGCTCTTCAGAGGGGTGGCGCAGGCTGTTGTGCTCCTGCAGTGGCGGTGAGATGAGACCGTGACTGCAGGCCTCGTCGTCAGCCGGCCTGTGCAAAATTGACTTCAACAGCCTTAACTCAGATAAAGGCTCAATGCAATTTTATTACGTTCCGGAAGGCTGAAACTAACAGGAGAGTGCTCCAATTGGCAAACAGGAGCACACATGGAGCAGCGGACTGACCCCATATTAGTAACGGTGGCCTGTCTCAACAAAGAAATGGAAATACGAGTGGGAGTATTTGGAGGGTGGGGCTAAAGAGAGGATAATACAAAAAAGCGGACAGCATGTTTACAGCAGAGTCTCAGTGTCACCAAAGATATTGTTTATGTAAAATAAAATGAGCCGTACCTGCGCTAGTTTTAAAATTGTCTGCAGTTCAACCCCAAAACTCACAGTCACGATCCAGTCAAGTCACGCGCCCACACTGCACTGTCTCTGGGGCTCACGGCAGATTAGCGCAATGTCTCTATGTGCGCCCTCTAGTGGCGCAAAAGGTCCTATGCAGCTCTGAGCAGCCTGGTTTCCTTTCCGTGAACAAGATTTCGCCGCAACTTTTATAACGTAAAATATCTGCAACTCGGCCAGAATATGCAGAACTAATGCTCAGTGAAGAAAGAGGGATGTGTTCTTGAGGGGAATGAGAGGTTAGTGTCCATTTTTAACAGGCATAGCAGGGAATAAACCCCTCCCGAATGAATGTCAGCTCATGGGCCGATCAGATCGGCCTGAGCGCTTTCACTTTTTACACAGGGCCGATTAGATCGGCCCGTGGCACTTCTTAGGTTAAGGTGCCGGTAGACCTCGAGTGTACGAGTGAAGAGGTCCGTCACATCGCCCTCTCCTTCTTCCCCAATGTCTACCTTCCTATATAGGGCCGCTAAGCCTTCGGGACCTTTATCGTGGTACCTATCCTCATATGTATTCAGGGCGTGATAACAAAGTCGTACGACAAAGTGTCGTCTGCGGTTGTCGGCATACGAGTTATACACGTCTGTTATATACTCCTCACTTTCCTTTCGCTCCACCAGTGTCCTTACTATCTTATCGATTCCGGCTCGTTCATCCTTTGTTAGTCGATTCATTCTGGTGGAATCTTTCTTTCTCAAATTAGGGTCATCTAACGTTATCGCCAACGTTGTGTTCAGTACAAGAGGCTCGGCCGGCGCGGAGGCCGTGAGGACCGAGGCCCTGGTACTGCTTTCGCTTGTGTTTGGGGGTTGTGGGTGTTGCACTACCGGTTGGGAGGGTGCGTATGGAGGGGGCATGTAGATGATCGGGGGACCTAATAGCAATTCGTCATTCGTTCGTTGCTTAGAAGACAACTCAGGGTAGAGCATAGAGGGGGTCCTAACAGGGTACTGGCCTGATGTTTCAGGCTCTTGTTTTAGTTTAGCTTCCCTTCTCTCCTTTATTTCTTCCTCTAACTTTCTAGCGGCAAGGTGAGCTGCCTTTCGTAATTCCTTTTCTGCTTTCACTTCTTCCCTCTTTTTCCGTTGCGTTGCTTCTTTGCGCCACATGCCGATACTGTCAAGCATAGTAGGCGTCGTTTTATTACTACGTAGAGCTATTTCTAGCGTTTCTATTTTATGGTCATCGAAGGATCCCATCAGTGGCCACTGACTCTCGGGGTCCTTCTTTGTATATTTATGCCATAGCTTGCTATAAGCTACGGCGACTAGTCCATATTTAGTGAA
The DNA here is from genome assembly GCF_964204655.1 of Triturus cristatus. Lineage (NCBI taxonomy): Eukaryota > Metazoa > Chordata > Amphibia > Caudata > Salamandridae > Triturus > Triturus cristatus. Next base: position 326,118,851 of record NC_140583.1, on the reverse strand, counting down.
CATGTCCTTATTAGGGGTGCCCTCCAGTGGAGCCGGGTGGTCCACCTCTAATAAGCGGTCCGGGCAGAACCAACTACCAATCAGTGGGGAGAAGATAGGCATGACGGGTTACAACGGGGACAAAAGTCAGCACTACCTATCTTTTCACTGCTTGCAAAGACTAGATAGAATATCTCTATTCCTCGTTATTTGTAAGCCGAGAATACCTCCAAAGAACCAATATCGAACAACTAGTGTTCGGACAATCAATCAATCAATGGTGAGAAAGAGATAGGCACGACGGGTTACAATGGGGACAAAAGTCTGCGTTACCTACCCATCACTATTTGCAAAGACTAGACAGAATATTTCTATTCTACGTTATTTGCAAACAGAGAATATCTCAAAGAGCACTATCCTTCAATACAATCAATATTCGGACAATCAATCAGTGGGGAGATAAAAATAGGCACGACGGGTTACAATGGGGACAAAAGTCTGCGTTACCTACCCTTCACTATCTGCAAAGGAAGAGAGAGTATTTCTACTCCTCCCCGTTTGTAGACAGCGAATATCTCAAAGAGAACAATCAATAAGCAAATACTAGTATTTCAATCAATCAATCAATCGTTTCGCAATTTGTCGTGTTTCACGACCTTACCCGGACCGCGTGGACAGTTTCTCGTCTTCCGCCTCCAGCGCCCGATCGTCCTCTACTCTCCGTTATTGCCGCGGCACTCCTGATGGTTCCCAGTCAGGACCGTAGATCACTCGAGAGAGGTCTGCTCGGAACCAGTGAAGTTCGGATGATCGGCTGCCAGACGAGGGTCTATCGGGCAGGAGCTCTCCCGATCGTTGCAGTCGTTCACTCTGTCGTCGGGACCTCTCCCACTGGATCCACGTGTCGCTGATGGGCCCCACATTGGGCGCCAATTGTTAAATGGTAGCGGCAGTAGTAGTCGATAACCTTACAAGTATTGCCCGGCGGTAATCGCCTCTTATACCATTCGATGCTAAACCAACAAAGAGGCAGGCGCCAGAGACTGGAAGGCAGGAAACAAAGTTTTATTCCGTCGGAGTGGAACACATCAGATCAGACAGCGAGGTATCGTCACGAGGTGCTCTAACCACATCTCTGAGGCCTGGCCTCTTATACACAGGTTTATGACTTTATTGCAGGGTTATCATACATGGCACATTCTTGAGATCACTTTGATACATGAAAGAACATCCTCAGAATCCCCGGCTCAGATCCGATCCCACACATAGATACAGTAGGAGTCCCCCACCCCACCCGCAGTAGGAGATGGATATCACACAGCAGGATATTCCGCCAGTTCCCGGGGGTGTGTGCAACCGGTCGGGTCCCAGGGGGTGGGGGCCTTGATCTGCTATAATCCCTTTGATGTGGGGTGTTTCCTTTACAGTAGGGGCAATAAACTGCATCCGCAGGGCTAGGTGATGGCCTGGGATCGGTTCGGACAATCGGGCGCGGAGGAAGGGGGTTATCAGAAAGGATGTATGACCATGTATGGGATGAAAAGGAGGTGTTGGCCAGGCGCGGGGTGCGATTCCATGGCAGGGTCGCGCAGAAGGAGAGGTTTTATGGCCCATGTATGAGAGAGCGGGGGTGGCCAGCGCGCGGGGGATGTTCGCAGCGCCTGAGGGGCGCCCTGGTGATCGGCAATGAGCGGGCAGAGAGAGAGAGAGAGTGGGGCACCTAAAATGGCGGCCGTGCGTTCGCTGTGCGTGGCGCTGGGGAGAGGCAAGATGGCGCAGATAATGTTCAGTTACAAGCTAAATTTCCACAAGTGGAGTAAGTCCTGCAAGCTCATATATTTAAAGGTCTGCTGCAGTGTGCTTAACTCAACCTTGGCCTACATCAATTTAATGTGTAGTGCTGCACAGTGCATGTGTATTATATATGTAGTGGGTGTATGGGTGCCTGTGAAAGGTACAATACATGGAATATTCTGGGTTTCATTTTCGGAAACCCAGGGCTAACTGGAGGTCTATGAGGAGGTAGAGGAATTCCCCCAGACAGAATTGTGGATTGCTCCATTACTGTGAGCTGGGCGGGGTACACTGGAGGAAGAGTGAACCAGGCTCTTCAGTACACTTCAAAGGGTGTTCCTTGATTCAGAGAGAGGTCATTGGGAAGGGTCCTGGTCGCAGTTCAGGATGGAGATGGGGTTGATAATAGAATTATAAAGAGTTTGGCTGAGGCCATGGTGCAAACGTCTGAAACATATTTCACTGTAGCTGACATCCAGGTGTGAACCTTTAGTAATGCCCTTGAACTGTGTTGTGGGGTTTTCAGATTTAGAGTCACTCCTGCTGTGACAGACTGCTTTCTGGAGGATGGGCAGGGCAGAGGAGAGGGCATTTTAATAAGAAGAACCCCAACATAAACTTCAAAGACTCAGACTTTAAATTGCGTTGGGTCTCGGGAAATGGACCTGAGGCCCCCAAAATTGTAAACTCTCAAGTAGGCAGTAAGGCTGTATGAGGAGGAGAAGCTCTGCAAGTTTTCTACCTATGACAAGAATTGGGGGCCAAGGCCTGCCAGTCTCCCCGCTGGGTGAGAGAACATGACCCAAGAATACCTCCCCCTAGAGCCTGGATCACCAGTGTCTGCCTGCTTGCCAAGACCGGCGTGCCCTGTAAAGAAGAGTAGTAGGGGATCTGGCGAGTGGACCCTTGTATTGAGGTATGAGGAGACAGCCATTTAGTGCTTCACCCCTGGAAAACTTTTGACTTTAATAAAGAGTCAGAGTGAAACTCCTGATACTTGGTCTATTAGTGGCGCTTAACATGAATGTCACCTATAGTGAATGGGAAATACCCACTACCGCTGGCGAAAGGAGAGTGGGATGCAGAAATCCGTCTGTTAAAATCAATCAATCAATCAGGAACATTTGTAGAGCGCGCTACTCACCCGTGAGGGTCTCAAGGCGCTGGGAGGGGGGGGGGGTGCCGCTACTGCTCGAAAAGCCAGGTCTTGAGGTGCCTCCTGAAGGAGAGATGGTCCTGGGTCAGTCGTAGGGGGATGGGGAGGGAGTTCCACGTCTTGGCTGCCAGGTAGGAGAAGGATCTTCCCCCGGCAGTGGCTCTGCGAATCCGTGGGACGGTGGCGAGGGCGAGGCTGGCGGAGCGGAGCTGGCGGGTCGGTGTGTAAAACGCGAGGCGGGTGTTGAGGTATTCGGGGACCATGTCGTGGAGAGCCTTGTGCGCGTGGGTGAGGAGTCTGTAGGTGATCCTCTTGCTGACGGGGAGCCAGTGCAGGTCTCTCAGGTGTGCAGAGATGTGGCTCTGTCTGGGAATGTCCAGGATGAGTCGGGCAGCTGCGTTCTGAATGCGCTGGAGTCTTTTCTGTAGTTTGGCGGTGGTCCCAGCGTAGAGGGCGTTCCCGTAGTCCAGTCGGCTGGTGACGAGGGCCTGGGTGACTGTATTCCTGGTTCCAGTGGGGATCCATCGGAAGATCTTTCGGAGCATGCGGAGGGTGTTGAAGCAGGAAGATGTAACGGTGTTGACTTGCTTGGTCATCGTGAGGGAGGAGTCAAGGATGAATCCCAGGTTGCGTGCGTGGTCCGTGGGCTTGGGGGCGGTGCCAAGGGCAGTGGCCACCAGGAGTCGTCCCAGGCGGAGGGGGATGGTCCGAGGATGAGGACTTCCGTCTTGTCTGAGTTCAGCTTCAGACGGCTGAGCTTCATCCATTCCGCGACGTCTTTCATTCCTTCCTGGAAGCTGGCTCTGGCGGGGTCATTGGTGAGTGAGAGGATCAGTTGGGGGTCGTCGGCGTAGGAGATGATGTTGAGGTTGTGTTTGCGTGCGATGGCTGCGAGGGGGCTCATGTAGACGTTGAAGAGGGTAGGGCTGTGCGAGGATCCTTGGGGTACGCTGCAGATGATCTTGGTGGCCGCTGCGCTGAACGGCGGGAGACGGACACTCTGAGTTCTGTCCGAGAGGAAGGAGGTGATCCATTCCAGGGCTTTTCCTTGGATCCCGGCGTGGTGGAGGCGGGTTGTCAGGGTGTGGTGGCAGACAGTGTTGAATGCGGCCGACAGGTCGAGGAGGATGAGGGCGGCAGTTTCACCTTTGTCAAGCAGAGACTTGATGTCGTCGGTGGCTGCGATGAGGGCGGTCTCGGTGCTGTGGTTCGCTCGGAATCCGGACTGCGATGGGTCGAGGGAGCTGTTCGTCTCGAGGAAGGTGGTCAGCTGTTTGTTGACGGTTTTCTCAATGACTTTTGCGGGGAAGGGGAGGAGCGAGATGGCACGGAAGTTCTTGAGGTCTGTGGAGTCCGCGGTGGGTTTCTTCAGGAGGACGCTGATCTCTGCATGCTTCCAGCTCTCCGAAAATGTGGCGAACGTGAAGGAGTTGTTAATGATGTCCCGGAGTTGGGGTGCGATGATGGTGTCGGCTCTGTTGAAGATGTGGTGCGGGCAGGGGTCGGCTGGGGAGCCGGAGTGGATGGTGTTCATCATGTGGTTGGTGTCTTCCGTGCTGACGGGGTTCCAGGTGCATAGGGTGGTGGTAGGGGCCGATGGTTCGGTGGCTGGGTACGTAGGCTGAGCGCCGAAGCTGTTGTGTATATCGGTGATCTTGCGGTGGAAGAATGTGGCGAGTGAGTGGCAGAGGTCTTGTGACGGCGTGATGTCGTTGTTGCTGGCCCTGGGGTTGAAGAGCTCTTTGATGATGCTGAAGAGTTCCTTGTTGCTGTGGGTGTTGTTGTCTAGTCGGTCACTGAATAATGTCCTTTTGGTGGTGCGGATCAGCTGGTGGTGTTTGCGGATGGCGTTCTTGAGGGCTGTCATGTTTTCTGTAGACTGGTCGTGGCGCCAGGCTTTTTCGAGGGTGCGGCATGATTTCTTGGAGTCTTTGAGATCGTTGGTGAACCATGAGGCTTTCCTGCTGTGGGGGTTCTTCAGTGGTGCAAGGGCGTCGGCGCAGTTGGTGATCCACTGTGTGAGGTTGCGGGCTGCTTCATTGGGGTCCGTGGTGTAGGTGGGTTGATTTTGGCCCAGGGAGGTGGTGAGCTGGTCGGTGGTGATCTTGTTCCAGTATCTACGGGGGCTAGTTGCGGGCGGAGGTGAGTCGTGGGTTTCCTGAAGTGGAAGTGGACGCAGCTGTGATCGGTCCAGTGGAGTCCGGTGGAGTGGCTAAAGGAGATGTGGTTACTGGAGGAGAAGATGGGGTCAAGCATGTGGCCGGCGTAGTGGGTGGGGGTGCTGACCAGACGCTTGAGTCCGAGGTTGGCGAGGTTGTCTAGCAGGGTGGTGGTGTTGTTGTCCTTGCTGTTCTCCAGGTGGAAGTTGAGGTCCCCTAGGAGGATGTAGTCAGGGGAGGCGAGGGCGTGCGGGCTGATGAAGTCTGCGATGGCTTCGCTGAATTGTGTGCGTGGTCCCAGGGGTCTGTAGATGAGAGTACCTCTGAGGGTGGTCTTGGGGTCGGTGTGTATCTGGAAGTGAAGGAGCTCGGCGGTGGTAAGGGTGTCGTCGGTGTTGGTCGTGATGCGGATAGTGTTTCTGTAGACAATGGCGATGCCACCTCCGGCTTGGTTGACGCAGTCCCTCCGGGCGATCTTGTAGCCGTCCGGGATGGCTATGGCGACGTCGGGGGATGAGGAGGTGTTCATCCAGGTTTCCGTGAGGAAGGCGACGTCCGGTGCTGTAGTGTTGAGGAGGTCCCAAAGTTCGATGGCGTGCTTGTGAACGGAGCGGGTGTTGAGCAGGATGCACTTGAGGTGGTTGTTGTTAGGGCCTGTTCTGACGGGCTCGGTGCCGGTCCGAAGGCAGGTGTACTTGCAGGCATGGCAGGTGAAGGCTCCATGGGTGCGCTTCGGGATGGCTTGGTAGCAGGCTGGCTGTCGGTCGGAGTTGAGTGCGTGGAGGGCGGCGGCGTCATATCGTCTTCGGGTGGGTTGGTTCGGGCGAGGGCCAGGGGTCCTGGCACTGGGCGCGGTCCAGGCGCAGACGGGCGCAGACGGATTTGCCATTTAAAGGGGTAGTGGGAGGGAGGGGCAGCTGGGAGGAAGGAGCGGGGAGGCGAATGGGACAGCGGGGGGTGGGGCCGCGGGACGCAGCGGCAGGAAGGTGGACCGGGGAAAGCGGGGAGGGGGTCACAAGGGCACCGGCAAGCGAGGGGCACCAAGGAGGGATACAGAAGAAAAGCGGGGGTACAGGCGGCGAGCGGCACCAGGGAGGGATACAGAAGAAAAACGGGGGTACAGGCAGCGAGGGGCACCAGGGAGCGATACAGAAGAAAAGCGGGGGTACAGGCCACGAGGGGCACCAGGGAGGGATACAGAAGAAAAACGGGGGTACAGGCGTCGTGGAGCACCAGGGAGGGATACAGAAGAAAAACGGGGGTACAGGCGGTGAGGGGCACCAGGGAGGGATACAGAAGAAAAGCGGGGGTACAAGCAGCGAGGGGCACCAGGGAGGGATACAGAAGAAAAACAGGGGTACAGGCGGCGAGGGGCACCAGGGAGGGATACAGAAGAAAAACAGGGGCACGGGCAACACGTGGGACAACAGGTACAGAAGGCACAGAAGGGCTTACTCGGCGGCGGCGGCGATGTCACTGGCAAGGCAGCAGCACGGGAGGACCGTGTGGTGGCTGGGGGGGCGACCTACCTGCTGGCAGGGTCAAAACACTAGAGCCCTTGCCTCAGGAGAGAAGTGTATTGTTTGTGAATGCCATGTTTTACTTTGTGTTCATATATAAATACTCCTTCTTTCATTAAAGCAAGAATTTGGTTGGGCAATCATTTATTGCAGCTGAGTAATGCATTTTGAGTTATTAGCCTGTGTTCACACCCCTGGGTCTACCTCCCCTCAAGTGAAGACTTGGACTGCTCAACAATACTACCACTGAGAGTCAAGTGCTGAGTAGGTGCTTGGATCATATTAGAGGTCCATAGTATGGGTAGGACCCATAGTAGGATGGGCCCCGGGCATCAGGAGTAAGAGGAATTAACCCCAACAGTTGGGCACAGTTACTTCTGCTTGCCCCGTGACCCTCTGGACGAGGTTCTGAGAATCACATAACCCACTTATAATGAAAACCATTTAGATTTTGATGGAAATAGACCCCAAGAAAGCAGTGAGGTTTTAAGGTGTGGACAATTGCTGAGGGCCTCCACTTTTCAAGGGGCCCATTGTGAAAGTGAACTTTCTATCTATTTGACCGCTGGCTATTATATTTCTCACTCTTGAAAACCTCTCTCTCTGCTAGCCTTCAACCCAACTCATTCTCTCTACTCATTGCCATTTTAAGGATTGTTGGGGTTCTTGGCAAGACATATTCTAACCGCTATGTGACCTTGTTAAAGTTTAAAAAATCATTTTGTATTGTTTGACATCGCGATGGGCATGAATTAGCACGAAATGGGTAGCAAAATTCAAATTTGTTCCATAGAGGGCCCCCTAAAATTTGTCTTGCCCGAGTCCCCCAAACTTTTTCTTGCCTGTGTTGTGTTGTGTTGTGATCATGAGGTTACTGCTTCATTCAGGCACAACCTGAAACACTTCATATATCCAACTTCATTCATCTAGCCATTAGTTCATGTTTCCAAGCCTTCCGCTGATCAGCTGACCTTGCAAGAACGGTATTTTAGTGGAAGCCTAGCCGTGGACAGGTTGTTCAACGTATTCTAGTGCGATCATAAAAGTACCTAATATCTTTGCTTGCAAATTATGCTCTTTCTCTCTATAGTTTTTGCAACCTCAAATTGCATGTTTTCTCAAAGAGCATCCACTATATTTCTAAATCCTGCACAATAAACTGACCATTAATTAAGGCTTATGAGTGTTGTCTCTTTCAAATAGCCATCTCCTTCGCTTTCATACCTGGCATTCATCTGTCTTACTGTCTATCAATGTATTTCTGCACATTGCCCACAAATCATTTCAGAGAGCACCACCTTTCCTTTTTTTGAGTTCCATACCCCTGCAGCCTCACAATACCAAATCTCCTCTCCTCAATCTATGAAGCCAACTATAGGTGTGCATGAATTTATATGCGGCACAAACATCCCACTAATGATAGCACCAAATGGCCATTAACCTTAATCTACCACAGAGAAATGCAAATAGATGCTTGATCGCACTATGTTAATTCTGATAAATACTAACACTGGACAAACCACTAACCTTGGGTTCCGGAGTAGTGTGATCTCCGAAGTAAATCGCTTCAACACCTTGTCAAGGGTGGTAAGCGCAATATAAATCCAAGTGCAATAGAATACAATACCTTTCTACAGCTATCCCAGTGGCTACGGTACTAGTTGGACTGCAGTACTACGTAAAACCCCATGTGCGTCCCACTGATGCCATCACAGCAGTATCCTCTCTAAGGAAGTGTAGGCATTTCTCTTACTTTTGGTGAAGGGGCAGTGGGTGCATCAGGAAAATTTAGTATTTAGAAAAGTATTTTTCTTTCATAAAGTAAAGCACTGACTGAACATTGATCTTATTAGTTGGTATTATGGTGTAAACTATATTCTGGTGTTAAACCTCATTACATCCTTAAGTATGCCTTGGACTTCTCTGTCTCACTACCCAGAGAGAGACCCTACCCAGAAAGAGGAGTGCTTATTTGTCCAATTTGGGATCCATTAGTACTGTAGCCCCAGGACACTAGTGGTGAATAATTCCAACTGATAGAACTTGAGCCCCAGTATCCCCTGACAGCCCTTGTGCCACGGGAAACCGGACGCTCAAGGACTCAATTACATTATATATCACCATGCAACATTGGCTATGCGGAGGTGGTTCTCCACTCAATGCGGTTTGAGTGAGGACATCTACTTTGATGGAAAAAAATCAACAATCATTTGGTAGAACTCAAAAGGCCCCAGAAGTTCCACCTGCGGTGTGGTGGAGAACTTACATTTGCCACTCCAATGGATAGCTACTGCTCCAGGAAAACTCCAAATCAGGCCTTAAATCTGGTCCTTTGACAAAAGTCAGCAAGGAGTTCTTTCAGTCTGCTTGTTGTGGTCACCTTTCAAAAGGCCCAAGAGAAACCTATGTTTCGATTTGATGTGAAAGGACAAAAATGCCCAACCGGAAGCGGCAGGATTGCTGTGTATGGCGGTGCTGCTAGTTGCGTTTAAAGCGATTTTAAATTGATTTTAATGTGAAAACTTTTAATACTGAAATCGGAATTGCTGCTACGCTATGTTATAGTTCCGAATTATTTGAATTTGCTATTTGCACATTGGTGCTAGCGCTGTTTATTGGTTCCCGCCACCACACCTTGGTCCGACGCGGAAAGTGCCATTGATCGGAGGGCGCTATTGGGTGGACACATTGGGGGGATTTTGGACACTACCGGGCGAGAGTGGTTAGCAGATCAGTTTCCTGCTGAGACCGCTACTTAACCCAATACAAGTGCGCACGCACGCCAAAGGCAAGCCCGCCTGCGCCCATCCGCGCCTGGTCCCCGCTGAGCACCATAATCCCTGTGCATTTTCCTGTCAGAGGCAGTAAAGTAACATATTCTAGAGAGGAGTTATTGAAGTTGAAACCAGGGTACAAAACATCTCGCTGTCCGCTGATTGACTTCCATAAGGAGCCTAAGAAGTGTGAACACTGTAGGCTGCAGCTCAGCTTTAAGAGAGTAAAGACCAGGACAACATATCTAAACTCAGCGCTCATGGATACCACTGGGGGGGTTAAAGCTGTGTTAATTAATGCAAGCTCACTTGTAAAACATAATGTTAGAAATTATAGAAAATCATAAACTTGATCTGGTCTTTATAACCCAGACTTGGGCAGATGCACCGTCAGACCCAGAGCTGTCACTAGCACTCCCCGCAGGCTATATCATGACCAGAGCGGATAGAACACACAAGCGGGGAGGGGGGCTAGCTATTATTGCCAGAGAAGAACGGAGAGTGGTGGGATCTTCAACCGGTAGCTCTCCTGACTGTGAAATGCTATCCTTCCAGATTCTAATTAATAACAACGATACACTAAAAGGACTCCTCATATATCGTCCACCCAAAGCCTGAACCCCTCTGATGGACAGTATTAGTCCCTTTTTAGAAGCCAGTATTAACTACTCTGACTTAACAGTACTAGGAGATTTTAATTATCACCTAGAAAACGAAGTGGATAAGAACACTACCGCACTTATTGATGCTTTGGCAGGGTTAACACTGGGACAGTTAGTTAAACAACAGACACATACTGCTGGACATACTCCGGACGGAATTTTTACCTCGAACCCCAGGATAGAAATTTTGGAAGTTATCCCTGTCCCTTGGTCGGACCACAAAGCCATAATACTCAGCAAACAGGTTAACCCACAACGCACTTCATCAATTAGCACACCAACCTCGATTGGGCCAAAGTCGACACTCCCAAACTACAGGCCCAATTACTCGCATCTAAACCAAACTTGGTTTCTGACTCCAATGCTGTAGCTCATAGATTAAGCACCTGGGCCAAAACAGCGGTAGATGTGGTACCCCCCAAAAAGAGTTTTTTGCCCAAAAGAAAAAAAAAACCCTGAACCTTGGTTTTCAGAAAAAACTCAGAGAACAGAAAAAAGTATGCATGAGGGCTGAAAGAAAGTGGAGAGCTAACCACGATCAGGCAAGAAAAATAGATTACGCATACTCTCTGTCCGAGTACAAGAAATTGATAATTGAGGAAAAAGCCAAATATTTCACAACGAAAATTTGGGAAGCCAAGAATTCCAGTAGAGAGCTGTTCGCTACAGTAAAAAACGTGCTATTCTCTCAGCTAACTCTCAGATGATCAACAGCCCAGCTTTTTGCAACACTCTAGGACAATTTTTTATAAACAAAATTGAGATAGTGTATAGAACCTTTAGAGATAGCTATTACACCTCCTCCAAAATAACTAAGTCAGGGCCAGATTCACACGTACCTGGTACAGGGTTCTCCTTTTCCTCACCCACGGTGGAACAGATTACTCAAGTGGTGAAGACAACCAAGTCAGGAGCCCCGTCAGATCCGTGCCCCCTGAAAATCTTCCATCTGTTTCCAGAAATACTCAGTGAGCAATTTAGGCTAGCGTTCACAGAAATAATTCAGTCAGACCAGTTTCCGGAGGTGTGGAAGTCAGCCTCGGTCATGCCTCTGTTAAAGAAATCCAACCTCGACCCCAAGGAACCTAGTAGCTATCGCCTGATTTCTAGGATTCCTTTTCCATCTAAGGTGTTGGAGAAATTACTCAACATGCAGATTACAACTTTTATTTCCGCCAGAAACCTCCTGGACCATTCACAATATGGGTTTAGAGACGGCCACGGAATGGAGACTGCTCTGGTTATAGCAGTAGAGGAACTCAGAAGAACACTGGATGCAGGAGCGAAGGCCACCTTAATATTCTTAGATCTATCGGCGGCCTTCGATACAGTCAGCCATGAAATTTTAATTGATAGACTAGGGAAGTTGGGATTCCAGGAGACCGCCCTTACTCTACTGTCATCTTATCTAATGGACAGGATTTTGCAGTAGAAGTGGATGGATCGGCATCCAAATCTTTCAAACTGCCATGTGGTGTGCCTCAGAGCTCCTCCTTGAGCCCCAAACTATTTAATATTTATGTGGCTCCTTTGGCATCGATCATCAGGCAATGTGGTTTCTCGGTAGTCTCATATGCCGATGAGACCCAGGTCGTGGTATCAGTCTCAAATAATGTTGAAGAGACATCCGATCGTTTCAATATCTATATGTCACAGATAAACACATGGATGCAGACTAACTGCCTGAAATTGAACGGCAAAAAAACAGAAGTCTTGCTGCTAGGGTCCAACGCCTCTTTTTGGTCTCAGAGATGGTGGCTGGCCGATCTGGGCGAATGACCGAGTCCAGTCCCTAATGTTAGGATCCTAGGGGTAGTATTTGACGACAGATTGACATTTGACTGTCAAATTAACAAGCTTGCCTCCACCTTCTGGGGTATTTTAAAGATGATCAGGAAGATCTGCACTTTCATTCCCCCAGATGCATTAAAAACGTTGGTCACAACTTTGCCTCTGTCTAGACTGGACTATGGCAATGCCCTATATGTGGGGATACAGTCACAGTTCTTATTGAAACTACAGCAAATGCAGAATGCAGCGGCAAGATTGATACTGGACATCCCCAGATATGAATCAGTCTCCCACAGATTGAGAGACCTGCACTGGCTCTCAGTGGAAAAGAGAATACAATTTAAATCGCAGTGCCTAGCATATAAGGCCGTACAGGGCAAAGGACCACTGTATCTGAGGACTCATCGTAAAAGGTATACACCAACCAGAAATTTAAGGTCAGCTCATTCAGAACTTTTATTAATTCTCAGGTACAAGCTGGTTTGCTGGGGGGGCAGAAGCTTCCTGTTAGGGACAGCGAAAACCTGGAATAGCCTACCAATCCAGATAAAGTGCAGCACGTCGCTCATGTCATTTTGACGACCACTAAAAAATATGGTTATTCGCCAACTGACCCGCTTATATATGGTCTGAACATCACAAGTTCCTGCTAAAATTCAGTATTCCTGCCAATTCCAGCACCAAGACCTCCTTGGGCATACGTGCGCTTTACAAATCTATAAATTAAATAAAATAAAATCAGCCAGAGTGTCACACTTAGCAGGCATAGTTCAGTTAAGAACAATTAATCCAGCAACACATACAAGAGCAAGGATTGGAGGAAGGATTTCATTGTGTAACAAAAAAGTGGAAAGATTCAAACATGCTTGGATTGGATCTGATCCTGTCCACTCATAGTCAGGCAGTCTGAATCACGTTAGTGAAATAGTCATCTCAAAAATACCATGTTGAATCCCTCAAAGTTCTTCTTTACCCTATCTCTTCCTAAACATATATGTGTGTCCTCTGACCCAACTTCTAGAGCAATAGTAGGTGAACTCCAAAATGTAAATAGAAGATGTTCACATTCACATGCAGCTGGAAAACAGGCCAATATACTACACCAACATTACCTCTTTCCTAGATTAGGTGTTCCATTAGATTAGGGAGAGTTTTCTATGTTTGGTCAGAACCAACACTGTGTTCCTGTTTCTGGGTTAAAAGGAAACTAAGGTCCAACCCTTTGAATAGACACCCAGTCTAGGTAAATCACCAAAGAGAGCATTGAACGTAAAGAGCTTGGGAGTCATTTTTGATGTTGAGCTCTGCTCCCTGCCCCAAGTCAATAAGAGAATCCTGAAACTTCTCCATTCAAACTACCAGATAGAATTGACTAGAGCCTTAATAAAGGCACAATAAGATTAATACAATATTGTGTACACTAGACTCCCAAAAAATCTCAGTGCTAGGATGAAGATGCTTCAAATTCAGGATCCTAGTGTTGGGATCTGGAGTGGGGCGGAGTGTTGTGCTCATGCATTCCTTTCCTTAGTGTTCCCTGAGTGGAACACGGAATGCAGGGGTTTTGGCAGTGGCTGCCGGGTAGCTGGTGAGACCGGACGGGAATAAAGGAAGCTGGTAAACCTACCTGAGTGTTGTCTTCCTTTTCAGTGGTGACGAGGATGGGATACGAACCCACCGTGGGTTAGAGTGAGGGAGGTGAGAGACCATGTGGTAGTATTAGAGAATGGTAAGACCTGGAACAAATGTGCTGTCTCTGTAGTGCAGGAGGGAGTTGAAAACTGAGTATGTAAGGGGCAAGTTGGGGGGACCATACCTTCTGCACAGAAGTGCCTCCTGTGGGGGAGAGGGGGGCGGGTGGTACATGTTCCTGATAGGGAGATTGTTCCCCGGTAAAGTTCTTCTAGAGCAAGGGTTGCTCCCACCAAATTCCGGGACTATTTCAGGTATTGAATCTTGCATGACATGTTTTGTCAACCTTAGTTAACCTTGCAATGTATGTTAGCTACTTGTTCTTTTTTTAAATTCTATTGTTGAAGTATGTTTTCGTTATTGTGTTGTATTTGTCATGTGTAGGATGGGGGGGGTGTTGGGATCTGGAGTGGGGTGGAGTGTTGTGCTCATGCATTCCTTTCCCTAGCGTTCTCTGCCTGGAACACAGAATGCAGGGGTTTTGGCTGTTGCTGCCAGGGAGCTGGTGAGACCGTAAGGGAATAAAGGAAGCTGATAAACCTATCTGCGTGTCGTCTTCCTTTTCATACAGTCTACTTGAATCTGAGGAGGTGAGATCACAATTATGCAGCCTTCAAAATGAGTCACTGGCTTCCACTAGACCCTTAGTGTCAGGCAAAAGTGGGCCTCAATTAGCGCTTTTTGAATCTTGGGGCAAATACGGGCAAGCAGCCAAGGCATAACTCAAAGTAAGTGGGAGCCACTCTATCGAGAAAAACAATAATGCAATGGTATTATCACAGACTGGTTAGCACGTCATTTGTTTCTCAAAGCCAAAACCTACAAGGCCGGGCTTTGTCTCTGGAAAATAAAATAGCAATATCCCGAGGCACTGAGAATTATAGCAGTGCGTGGGTACATTTTTTGTTTCTTCATGGCTTGGACTATCATGCCAAGCATGGCAGCCCCAAACAGAACAAGCATTTGCAATGCAATAGGTCTCGCATTTGCAAGATTTTAAGCTATTGGCATTATAAATGACAATACCTTTTATTTATGTTTTAAAAACCAACACGTAAAATAGCTCAATCTCTCACAACTGCGAGACCTGTTGCATTGCAAATGCTTGTTTTTAATGGGATCTTATGTATCGCTGTTTAAAAAGCTTATGGCTCAAATAAACCACATTTTGACTGATTGACTGGGAAAGAGGAATGTAGGTGGAGATGGAAAACCAACAAGACTTGGCAAAGGAACCACTAACATGATGCTACAACACTAACGGGAAGGGACAGGAGTAAAACAACAGGCTGGCACTGCTGCAATGAAACAACGAAAAAGGTACAGGAGCAGAGGGGGGAGAGGGGATGATGTACCTCATGTGACTTCCCTACTGAGTAAATGGGTGGCAAGCGAGGGTCTTGTGGGGGTATGACAGTGGGAGCAAAGGAGGGTTGAGCAAGTCCAAGATCTGTCCTAACACTGGCACAGTTGGTTGATAAACACTGCCTTTCAGTGGTTTTCAGTCTGGGTGCTGGGCATGACGAATGCTGCTTTATTGAACTGACCAAGGTTTACAAATCCTACTGAACTAGATAAACAGCTCTGTCAGGGACCCACCCGACAAAAAGCAGCAATTAAAAAAAGGCAGGTGAAAGAGTGCTGTGGCAGTGCCAACAGATCATAGGTGCCAATCCGCACGAGCTATTGTGGAGAGTAATTTCTGTGCACACTTAGCAGAGAGCCATAAAATCAATAGTTGAAGGTGAACCGCTGCTCTGTACCAAGCCAAAAATATTTGCGAGGAAAAAGTAAGATGGTGCAAACAGAAACAAGCGAACCACTTTGCACCCATACTCCTAACCACAGACGACCTAAACAACATAGTGAAAAGCTGGTGTTGAAGATTCTTCTGCTTTGACTGAAAGTCATTCACTTTTCATTTGCCTGAAACGGTTGCTTTATTTACTGTTTCAGGAGGGTAATAAATTAGCTGCTGTAGGCCTCAAACGGCAGACGACGCTGTCATGGTTTTAGGCGGGGTTTGCGCAGTTGAAACAGCGGTATTCTGCTGTCTAAACGGCACACACTGTGGCTTTTATGCGCGTTGTGATCCCATTAGCACTGCATGTTGGGCACTGGCCACTTGGACGGCTCATCGGGGTGTACCCTGAGTGTTGTTTAGACTTTGTCCAGGTCTGAAGGCATGCCACAGAAGGAAGGGTGTGGTGATGTACTGAGATCTGAACAGCCTTAAAAACAAACCAAGTCACTGGACCTATCTCTTGTCTGGTGATTACTACATTTCTTTTGAGTAAAAGTTTTTAAGTCTGTTGTCGTGAAAAGTAGCACTGAAATATTAAGCATGACACCCATGTTGCTGCTACTGCTGTAGGTTCAGCATGCGCCGAGGTGGGGGGGTCATAGGGATGGAAATGAGGAGCAAGCTGTAATGATGGCAAAAGAAAATACACGGAAGTGGCGCAGCTGTTGCGGTCTAGTTGACGCACCCTACGTATTCACGCAATTGCGTGGAGCGGCCATTTTGGACGCTACTGCGCATGCACGAAAAGGCGCGAGGCGATCAGAGCGATCGGAGCAGTCTGCCCGGCGCTCTCTTAGTGTAATCGATAATTGCCAATAAACATACCGTTACAACTGCTGCCAGACTACCACTCTTCATTGGGGGGACGCAGAGCAACATTACAGTGGCGACGAGAGTGGGATCCATCAACCCTGAAGGACACACCCAGAAAAGGAGAGACCCCCACCAGCAGGAGAACCAGAGATGGCGGCTAGGCACAGCCCTACTGTAGTAAGTGCACCAGAAGGCCACAGGAGGGGCACTAGAGACACCACGAGAGAGCGCGGCAGCGACAGACGGAAGCTAGAGGGAGGCATGAGGAAAGCAAAGCTGCCGGCCAGTCGCACGGAAGCGTAAGGAAGCAGGCCGGAGCGAGACATAGCGGAGGAAACGATAGACGACTACGTCGCGGCATTAAGGAAGCTAGCGATAACGTGTAAATTCGGAGCTCTGCACGACGAATTTATAAAAGACCAAATAGTAATGAACACAACAAACAAGACGGTGCAGGATAAATTGTGGGCAAATGGAGATGCGACGCTAAAAGACGTGATAGCCATGGTGAAAAGGGCTGAACTGTCCAAGTGATGCGCAAACGCAGCTAAGAGAGAACAAGTCCCGAGACCAACGATAAACAAAGTAGAAGACGCTGACCAATATGGAAGAGGAAAACCGGCGCCAGGAGAGAACAAGGGAACGCACAAAGGGAAAGGAAAACCAGGACAAACGTGGAAACAGGACAAAGAAGGCACGTCAAAGTGCTACAGGTGTGGCAGCCCGAACCATGCAGCACATGACAAACGATGTCCCGCTTTCAGAGCAAAGTGCGCGTTCTTCGGCCTGATAGGTCACTACGAGAAGGTTTGCTGAAGGAAGTGGAAACAGCACACCGTGAAGTTCGTGGCACAAGACCAAGGAGAGGAAGAAGAAGATCAAGAGAAAGACGACGACGTCCTGTGCGTGGAAGACCAAGTGCTAGGCATTGACTGCAGACGGTCTCGCAAACCTCAGTGCGACATGCGCATCGGAGGAGTGGAAATCATGATAGTGGCGGATTCAGGGTCCCCATACACTATTGTCCAAAGGTCCGTGTGGAATGCGAAATTTGAACCTATAGTAGGCCCACATCTGGAACCTCCCGACATACGACCGGTCACATACACGGTGGAACCTATCCCAATGGTAGGGTTCCGAAGACTGCTCTTTCAATTCAAAGAACGCAGCGCCCAGTGCAAATTGTACGTCGCAGAGAAAGGACCCTCGGTCCTAGGGTGGATGGACCAAGGAGAATTGGGAATGCAACTGAATCCGGGAGGAGACACCCAAGTGTTAGCAACGTCGGAAGGGAAATGGTTTAAGGCCGAAGTAATGCGAAGCAAATATCAGAAAATATTTGGAGATAAGATAGGGAAATTGGGAAAATTCACCCACAAAATTGTGCTCAAGGAGAATGCCCACCCGGTAACACACAAAGTGAGAAACATACCGATCGCAGTGAGGGAGGCGGTGCAACAGGAGCTACACCGACTGGAGGAAGTAGGAATTATTGAACCCATCAACGGCGCGGAATGGTTGGCGCCATTGGTGGTGGCCATGAAACCGACGAGCAAGGTGCGCTTATGTGTGGACCTCAGAGAACTTAATAAATGTATCGTGGTGGAGAAGTTCCCACTACCACGCATAGAGGAAATGCTGGCACGGACAAAAGGAGTGAAGTGGTTCTCCACCATCGATCTCAAGTCGGCGTATCACCAGGTAGTCCTGCACCCCACGAGTAAGAAACTGATGTCCTTCATAACACCATTCGGATGTTATCAGTTCTGTCGCATGCCCTTTGGTTTGGCCACAGCAGCAGCGGTTTTTCAAAAACTAATGGCCCGTCTGTTCCGAGACATAGAGGGAGTACAATACTTCCAAGATGACATCCTAGTGATGAGGAAGGAACAGGAAGACCACGACGAGAAGCTGGATGAGGTACTTAGGATCTTGGAGAAGAACGGACTAACAGCTGAGTGGGAGAAGTTCCGCTTTGGCATGTCATCAGTCACCTACCTGGGGCATGAGATCGGAGAACAGGGAATAACACCAAAAAAGGCGAACGTAACAGCCATCTGTGATGCTCCTCCACCCGCCAGCAAGGAAGAAGTGAGATCCTTCCTAGGGATGGCAGAAGTTCGGCCAGCACTTTGCTACGAAAACGTACCACATGAGGCAGCTCATGAGAGAGAAAACAGCATTCACATGGACGGAAGAGATACAAGAAGAGTTCGACACCGTTAAAAGAGAAATCAGCCAAGCTATCCCGCTACAAGGGTTCGACCCCCTAGGAAAATCGATACTGATGACGAACACCAGTGAAAAAGGGCTAGGAGCAGTGCTCATGCAAGAGAGACAAGATGGCATGAAGGAGACGATTAGTTTCGCATCCAGTTCGCTAACGAATTCAGAACAAGAGTTCAGCGTGATAGAGAAAGAAATGTTGGCTATAGTATGGGCCATGGGGAAGTATCGCCAGTTCCTGTGGGGCACGAGATTCCTACTGAAAACGGACCACAAACCATTAGTGAAGGTACTAACGTCAAGTGGACATGCCAGCACGACACCCACATACCGAAAATGACACTGAAACTCTTGGAATATCGTTATGATGTGGAATACATACCGGGCTCACGAAACAAGATAGCAGACTATTTCAGCAGAGCATCGGCAATGGAAAGTGCCGCCAACGGCACGGAAGAAGACGATGTGATGGTAGCCTTGACAGAAGATCCAGAACGGATAAGAATGGAGGGATGCATATGAAGCAGATAGAGACCTGGTAGAAATCAAGAAATGCATAGTCAAGGGTGGCCCGAGAAGAAACAACAGACGCACCAACTTCGACACTTCTATGAAGTCAGGGATGAGTTGTCGGTGGAAGATGACGGAGTGTTTGTGTGCAGAGGGGACAGAGTGGTCCCACCAGCGAAAGTAATACCATATCTATTGACAATATTACATGAAGGGCACCTGGGAATCGTGAAGACTAAAGCGAGAACCAAACAAACGTATTGTGGCCAGGAATAGATCTACAAGTGGAGAGACACGTAAGAGACTGTGAGCAATGCCAAGGAGCAGACAAAATTCTGAAACCAATAAGACCCGCTCTAGGGAAGTTCACAAACCCCAATAATCCCTGGGAAGAAGTGGCGGTGGACATCCTGGGACCAGTACTAGACAACCAGGGAATTCCAAAGTACATGTGTGTTATAGTGGACAAATACTCTAAGTGGCCAGAGGTACACATTCAAGAGGAGATGGACACTGACACAATACAACAGTCTTTCTCAGAGAAGGCATCCCCAGAGCCATAATTAGTCATAACGGACCCCAATTTACTTCGGACAAATGGGTCAGATTTGCAGAGAGAAATGGCATTATGCTCAAATACACGTCGGTATATCAGCCTGTCAGCAACGGTCAAGTAGAAAGGTTCAACAGGGTGATAACGGGCTCCATACAGGCAGCCATCTCCAGGGGCAAAGACTGGGAAAAGGAAATACAAAGCACGGTATGGGCCTACCGCATCACCCCTACTAGTACGGGGTGCAGCCCGTTTCAAATTCTACGAGGAAGACAACCCTTCACCAAGGACAATGTCGCATGGAAAGAGAAGACAATCACGAGCAAATGGTCTCCAGCAGTGGTGCAACACAACCTGGAAAAGCACAGAGGATCTACACAGAACATTACAACCGCAGGAAAAACGTGAGGGAGACAGCCTTAGAAAAAGGAGAGTGGGTCAGAGTAAAGTTGGCAGTACTCAAGAGAAAGGGAGATAGTAAATATTCTCCACCCCTAAGAGTGGAAGAGGTGTACGACTGAGCGGCGTTGCTCAGCGATGGCAAGGTGTGCTCCCAAGACCGTATGGCCAAATGCAACAAAATCCTACAGTGGCCCCGCGAAGACAACGAAGGAACGACACAACCAGAGGACACGAAAGACGAAGTAGAAGCTCCTCAAGGGGAGAAGGGAGAGAGTGTTCCTGACGACCTTAACAGCGAGAGGAAGGTACGAGAAGGACCAACAACGGAGGAAAGGACAAGGGAAGTGGGCGAGAATGGAGACAGAGAAAGAAAAGGTACCCAAGAGGAAAGAAGGGGGAGCCCAGTCGAAGGAAGAGGTTGAGAAGGACACACCACCCCGGTAAGATGCACCCGAGCTGGCAGAGTGGTGGTGAGACCATCCAAGTTTAAAGACTATGAACTGGAGTGAACTTTCAATGATATGTACATATTTTTTGTGTGTTATAAAAGGGGGAGATATGTAGTGTCGCGGTCTAGTTGACGTGCACTACGTATTCACGCAATTGCATGGAGCGCCCATTTTGGACGCTACTGCGCATGCGCGAAAAGGCGCGAGGCGATCAGAGCGATCGGAGCAGTCTGCCCGGCGCTCTCTTGGTGTAATCGATAATTGCCAATAAACATAACGTTACAACTGCTGCCAGACTACCACTCTTCATTGGGGGGACGCAGAGCAACATTACAGCAGCCGCTAAAACTAAAGCGTGCCATACCTCTTAAAAAATAAATATATACATAAAGATTGAGAGGAGCAAGTTGAAATGAAATTAAAGACGCACAACAGCAATAAAATAAATATATACATAAAGACTGAGGGGAGCAAGTTGCAATGAAATTAAAGACACACAACAGCAATAAGGAGAAAGCTGCCTCGCTCCGGCGCCTGCTGAAATATTAAGCATGACGCCCGTGTTGCTGCTACTGCTGAAGGTTCAGCACGCGCCGAGGTGGGGGGTCATCGGGACGGCAATGAGGAGCAAGCTGTAAAGATGGCAAAAGAAAATACATAGAAGTGGAGCAGCCGCTAAAACTAAAGCTGCCGTACCTCTTAAAAAATAAATATATACATAAAGATTGAGAGGAGCAAGTTGCAATGAAATTAAAGATGCACAATAACAATAAAAGAAATATATACATAAAGATTGAGAGGAGCAAGTTGCAATGCAATTAAAGACACACAACAGCAATACGGAGAAAGCTGCTTTGCAGCCTACAAACAAAACAAGATTCCGGTCGCCAGTCTGGGTGGGCGGGGCCAAAAGTGGACAACGCGGTAACCCAAAAGCCCGATTTTCAATCACGCGCCAGCGTTTAACATAAACGATGACGCATGCCAATTGAAAACAAGGGCGGGGCTTAAAGTCCCTTCCGTAACTGTATTGATTACAAAGGCCCTCGCATGGCGAGAGCAGCCCATGCGCGCTGCTAACCCCAGCCGAGACCTAAAAAAACACGTGTGAGAATGGCATTGAATAGCTAGCCACATATCGGCTCATCATTCTCACACCATTCTCAACACCCTTGTGCTGCAGGGCAGGTTTTTTCCAGCCCATCCTTTAGAAACATAGCATTACCCCAACCACTGAATGAGGTTGAGGAACCTAGGGATTGGTTGGATGGAACATCTGTTAAATTTTGACAGATGCCGCATTGACACCCAACCCTAATAGAGCCTCGTGTACTGCACTTCTACAGGTAGTAATTGTAGCATCTGCCAAAATTACAGGAGCCCCCTTCTTAAAGTTAAAGTCATGATAGTTCAGGGGTTGAGCATACAAATCGAAACTTCAGTGAGAGGATGGAGTACCCTGAAGTTCCTTGAACTAGAATAATCTGAAAACTATATTGTTATTTATATGGAGGAAAGGACCAGCCCAAAGGATGAGAAATGTCTGGGATCCGTAAGACAGAATGCAATGGAAATTCGGAGCCATGAGGACTCTGGAAGGGCCAGATGCATTCTGAGATTCATATTTTTGGATCATTCAAAGGTTCCCTATTACAATGGTTTGTATAAGAAAAGTACAGGGATCTAAACTGGTCTTCCTTTTCATCTTGTCACCTTGTAACACTAGGGACAGGGCAGATTAGGGATAGCACAATTTGTAGAAGACCAACTTGTGGTGGAGATGTATATTGTGATGCCAGCTCTGAAAGAGTCTACTTTGACACCCAGCGGGATCTGGTGCCCTTATCATCTGATTAGTGTGAAAGTCACAAGTAACCAGAGATTCCCCATCTCAGGCTCCAGAACGAATTACCAGATCCTTAAGGAGCGAAACATAAATGCTAGTGGAGGTGTCTGCAACAGGTCGATTATGAGCTACCAGTAACTCATTGTTTGCCTTTGAATAGTACACACATAATAACATTCCTGACAGTTTCTTTGAAAAAGCAAAGCAGCTGCCCACCTGTAGCAATTCAATACTGTGTGCCCGTTCTATTAGGCCTGGAAAGCTTACAGTGCAGGAAAATGCACCCCTTCCTCTTGTAGAAAATTATATATTCTCCCTTGTTCTTTCTATCCCTTTTCCTCCTTTTGCCAATTACTCATGTCTTCTTCTTTCATTTGTTCTTTTTCTTTTTTCCGCTCCATTCTTTCATTCTCTACTTTCTCCATTTCATTTTTCTATCCTTTTTTGTTCTCTCACCTTTCTTCTTCTATTTTTTGTGCATTATCTTGTTCAGTTTCTTTCATTTTCTTCCCCTCTTTCTTTGTTTTTTTTATTTCTTGTTCTTTCTCTACTTGTTTCTATCTTTTTTTTACTCTTCTCTACTCATTCTTCCTTTCTCTCCTTTTCCTATATCGCCCTTATTCGATTCATTTCTCTCCTTATCTTCCTTTCTCGCATTCTTTCCCTGTTTGCATTTCCCTCTTTTTCTTACTTTCCAGTTTGCTCTGTTTTTTCTATCTTTCAGTGTTCCTGTTTTTCTTTTCCTTCCCTCTTTTCTCTTACTTCTTTCTTAAATTTTTTGTGTGCTCCTTTCTCAATGTGTTCCTGTTCCCGTTATATCTCTGTTCATTTATTTATTTTTCTACTTTCGTTGTCTCCTGTTGTTTCACTTTTGCTCTCCCTCACTCTGTCATTGTTTCCCATTTTTCTATCCTTCCTTCATTCTTTCTTTTTGCCTCTCTTTTTTCTCTCCTTTCTTTCTCTTTTCTTTCTTTGACTCTCCTTATCTACCTTTTGGTCTCTTTCTATTTCTCTCTCTACATTTCTTTCTTTTTCCCTATCCTCCTTACTCTTTTTCCTCTTTAATTCCTTTGATGTGTTCCTGACTTTCTCTCGTTTCTTTCTGCCTCCATGTATTCCCTCCCTTCTGTTAGGGGGGGTTTAGATTTTTAAAGCAATCTGATCATACATTCATTTATGTATCATGATTAGCTGATTGGTATGTCGTGTGTGTGTGTGAGGTGAGGGTGGACTCCAGAGATATGATTTAAAAAGAACGTTCTGATTTTCTGGTTTGAGCTCTTCAACAAATGGAATTCAGGTTAATTAGTCAGACGTAGGGTTAAAATTAGGCTCTAGTTTACAAATGGAGAACAGTTTTATCTTGTATATTGCGTGGCAATGATGCTATAAGCCTCGGGGAGTCATTCACTTCCTATAGGTAATTCGTAAACAATAGAAAAAGAACAAAATTAACTTTTAGGAACCCTATATGTAAATCTTTTGCAATACAGCTCTTGTGCCACTCGTGGCTTCCACACTTGAACAAAATCGAGGTAATCCAGAGTCGGCGTTGACATTACTTAGTCTTTGCATACCTTTATCATAGCTCTATATTGGACAATAGCTCACACTATTGAAAACATTAAAGACACCTTTGCTTGTGGCTTAAAAATTAAAATGTCATTTTGTGATCTGAATTGGCATTCTAAGGTGAGGTTCTGTGATCATGTTGGTGATTGTTAGACTTGGCATCTTTGGCGTGGTTTCCCCTGACTTTTTGCCTATCCCTCCGGTAATTTTTTATGCTGTTCTGGATTTAGTTTTTGCTGGCTTAGATGCTTTGGGCACTTTCACACTGCTGATCAGTGTCAAAGTGCAAGTGCACACTGTAAAAATTGGCATTACAATAGGTCCTCCCTGATTGGCATATTTGATTTACTGGTAAGTCCCTAGTAAAGTGCACTGAGTGTGCCAGGGCCTGTAAATCAAATGCTACCAGTGGGCCTGCAGAAATGACTGTGACACCCACATAAGTAGCCCTGCAAATGTAACTCAGACCTACCACTGCAGTGTCTGCGCTCAGTTTTGAGCTGCCATGTCGATCTGGCAAGTGCATGCACTTACCAGGCCCTAACCTTCCTTTTTCTTACATGTTAAGACACCCCTAAGGTAGGCCCAAGGTACCCACAGGGGCAGGGTGCAGTGTATGTGAAAGGTAGCACATGTACTGGTGTGTGTCACATGTCCTTATAGTGAAATACAGTGCATTTCGTTTTTCACTATTGAAAGGCTATCTGCCCCATAGGATAACATTTGTGATACTTTGTAACATCTTACAAGTGTAACTTCCCATTGACACAAGATAGAGAGATGAAGTTTAGGCTCTCTGAACTCAGAATTTAATAAAACCTATTTTGGTAAAGATGGTTTTTAAATTGTGTGATTGAAAATGCCACTTTTCTCAGGGAAACAAACACTACACCCCCAGCTCCCCTGATCTCCATTGTTGGGAGTTCTGACCTGCCAGAAGGTGCCTATTCCAGGTTTGGGCCTCTGAAGATCGTTCCTGCTGTTGGGAGCTGAAAGAAACGTAAAAGAAGCAAGAAAAGCAATCTCTGACGCCGTCATCAATGTGACGCTGTGACATGCACCAAGGCCAGGGGCACCGCTCGTGCAGTGTACGACGCACTGCCCGGCCTGCAGCGCAGCTCCAATGCTTTTCAACACCTGCTGACGCCTGCAGTTATTGGCATTTCTGACGCCAGCGCTCGCACCTACTTCATCATCGCCAGTGCCTGCATCCTGTTATCGCGGCGCTGCTAACTATCAGGGGGGACTCTACGAACTCGCCGACTTCACATTGCCTCACCGAAACTGACACCTCACCAATACGGATGCCTCACCGTCGAAGCAGCTGACTTACCGTGTCCAGGATTCGCCAAGTCGCCTCCTCGCAGACACGTTACCTCGCCTTACCTTCCCTGTGGCGGCCAGCCTCAACCTCGGCACCGACGCCTCACCTCCACAATGCCATGCAACATCATAGACTTCGTTTTCCAAAGTACTATTTGTCTGCGGGTCCATGTGACTCCATGCCCAACGCCTTACACCTCACGGTCGGCACCGTACAATGGATTTATTGCTGTTACGTAGTTGTGATGGCCCCAGGTGTATCTATTTGTTTTCGACCAACTTTATTTTAAAACTAACTGTTTTTAAGTGCTATTTTACTACAAGTTTGCTGAATTTTTGTCTTTTTGGTCTTATAGAGTTTAGATAAAGATACTTTAATTTTCTAAACTGGTGTGGTGACCATTTGTGGTGTTATAAATGTATTACTGTGTTTTGAGTACAAATACTTTACACATAGCCTTTGGGATAGGCTGTCTGCTCGTGCCAAGCTACCAAGCGTGTGAGCAGGAGTGATCTAAAGTGTGCATCCCTCTTACCCTGACTAGAAGCAAGGGTCCCTACTTGGACAAAGGTAGCTACCTCTGCTAACTAGCGACCCACAGTTCTAACAGTGATCTTGTTTCATTAATTAAAAGGTAGCACCTGCACATATGTGAGCCAAACAACTCAACAACTGTTGGCATTGGAGAGCAGTGAAAAAATCCCAATTCAAAACGAGGGCAACAATGTAAATTTGGGATGTCCTGGACTCTTAATATAATTTGAGCATGTTTTTTCATCACTTACAGGGTACCACGCGCTGCAACCAAGAAGGTGCCTACTGCCAACGTTCTTGAGTTTGTATCTCAGACTATGCACTGGAAATAATGCCTAGACTCCCATAGTCTGGTTTTCATAAGTGAAAATTGAACCAATTTTATACTCAAGGCCTGATTTAGAGGAGGACCTAAATGGTGTAGCCATCAAAACAGCAGTTCTCTGTCCTCTAAAAGATCTTGTTTGGAGCTGCTCGAAGCAAGATGTTCTATCAAAGAGGTGCCTCTTTCGCTGCCATTGTATCCACGAAGGTGCTGTGGCTACTCTGATAGAACTGGTAAAGGAGTCTCCACCCATTTTAAAGTAACTGTCCCATCACAGGGTCTGGCGAAGTTTGCTCCTTGATAGACCATCATGCAAAACAAAATGAAGTAGACTTTGAAAATAAGTTCAACCTTGGTAAGTATGTGAAAATAATAGGCAATAGACCAAGTCCAATATGAATTTTAGATCTTCCTTTCCACATTGGAAGAACAACCCTGAAATATTGTCAACTTTTTGAGTAAATGGTGTCAACTTGTGGGTCTCATCAAGATGTGCATCATCTGTCAATTAATTTGTTTTGTAAATATGTGGATAAATTCATCAAACAGGGGAAGTTTGCAATGTATACACTGTATATTGCAGTGTACACACTGCATCTAACAGTGAGTGATGGCTCTCAAGTTAAGACAAATGTGACCAAGCCACCTATTGAATAAAGTGCGTTATTCACCATTGGTGACTAATAGCCTAATCCGGACACAGGTGACATTACTCTTTTGATTAACTAATACCACAGGCACCCAGAGAGAGGGGGGCAGCAGCTCTTCCTCATGCACTGATCATGCAGTGAACAAGCAGGAAATATGCCCCAGGATGGGAGAGGCACCCAGGATTCAAAACAAGCAGACCCTGTGATTTGATTAGCCTGTCCATCAGGGAATGATAAAAGAATGACCCCATCAGCCAGTGATTTGTTCAACACTGTACGCATTTTCAGACCAAGCACACACCAGGGCCATGGAGATTCAGGAATGGAACCAAGACGTTTGATTACTATTTCCCCGTAAGACCAAAGAACTGGGTCTGGACACAGTGTCCCTGGGACTAATTACCTGTGAAAGGAATCTAACAGAGCTGGGGTGTAGCTCACCAGGCCAGAGCTTTGCACCAGGCTAGCAAGGAACAAGTTACCTGACCGGACCGTAGCAAGCCAACTAATATAAAGAAAAAGGAGACTCCAGTCAGCTGCTCAAGGTAAGGAAACTTGCTGCACATCAACAAGGGAGACACTGGAAGCTCGTTTCTTTCAATACAGGTGAGATTGCTTTGCCCCTGATCCCTCCCCTGTACTGTGGGAGCCTGTGGGTGTTCCAGTTACCATCTGTAGCTGGAGAAGAATGCCCTTTTGAAGAGCATACCATGTGAACCTTAGCTCTTTGCCCTTTCTTGTCCTGCATTAGTAGCAAGCAGCACTGTCCCCATGGGTGTAATGCTATTAGAAACTCTAAACTGTGACCAGTGGGCTCTGTGGCCATCTGAGGGTATCAGGGCATACAGGCTCCCTGGCCAGCCATTACCTTGTTGATTAAAGAAAAGTCTGGCTAATGTTCATACGTGATATGGGGTTCTTTTAACTGCTCATCACTGTGGAATTTCATGGAGGTCAGTCAAGGTGGAGGTGCTGTTGTTTTCTCTGAACATTAAATGTCCATCCACCACAGAAGTAGACCAATGGTATCTTATATTTTTAGTCCATATGTTTCCCACTTTATATTGGAATAGAGAACACATTTTACTTTATTCTGCCTCTATACCGTTAAATGGCTAGGTACCAGCTTTACATTGTCACATCACCTCAGAACTGATAAAGCTCGTGTGCCATTGTGCGTATAGTACTCTTTATTAAGGGCTTCTAAGGTCATGGTGGACCAGAATTAGCAGCTGTTGGTGATAGCAACAGTTTTCCTTTGCCTGTGTGGCATTTGAGATCAGGAAAGCAAGGGTTGGCAGAGACAGGAACAGTCGGTAAACCATGTGCTAAGAGCCCTGTTTATTTTCTACTATCACTGTTCTTTTTCTGTACCCTACACTC
The DNA here is from genome assembly GCF_964204655.1 of Triturus cristatus. Taxonomy (NCBI): domain Eukaryota; kingdom Metazoa; phylum Chordata; class Amphibia; order Caudata; family Salamandridae; genus Triturus; species Triturus cristatus. Next base: position 326,090,933 of record NC_140583.1, on the reverse strand, counting down.
AACAACAAAGAAGAGCCTGAGGGGCTAAGGAAGGGGATTAAACCCGAGGTCATCTAAAGGGTGAATGGAAGTTCACATGCCTCTGACATTTTAGTGAACTGAGATCACTTTGGACTGGAGCAGAAGTCATGCAGAAAATAGTGCGGTTTTTTATGCTCATCTTTGAAACTCTTCATGGTGGATGCGTCAGCGGAAGGAATATTTTCCAAACGTTGATGTATTTAATCTGAAAGATCTCTGAGAAAGTTAATCACTCTCTGATGAGATCACAGGTTTGATTTTCTGCAGGGTTGCCTGTCTTAATCCTTCCGAGGTTGTTGTGTGCATACCTCGTTTGTGTACTGATCTCTTTGCAACTCAGAAATACATGGAGCGAGAGTTATCTCCTAAATGGAGCTGCCCCCCGCCTCCCCCAGTGCCTCGAGACCCTCACGAATGAGTAGTTGCGCTTTACCAACCCTGATTGATTGCTTACTGTCCTCTTGGCTTTGGTCTACCTGAACCCTTCAGACCTTGGTTCAACTCAAGGGTTTCACAGAGGCCTATGCATTTACTCCTTTGCTGTAGTTTGTGTAGATGACTTTGTTACTCAGCCAGTGAACAGGATGGAGGACACAACGGCATTGAGGAAGTATGAGATGGGGTCTGATAGTAAGGTAGGTACAAAGAAACATAGGGGCAGTGGTATGTTTGGAACAGTGTTTCTGGCGCCCAGTGTATTATTTTCAGTTTTTATTTTTTCAATTCTAAACATTGAATCCTTATGGTGAGAGTTGTAGTTGTGGTGCTTGGACACAGTGAATTTAAACATTTGGGTCCAAACACAGCAGGATGCCTCATTAATTTGAGCTGCTCCAGTCACATACACACCACTATTATTGCTGGAGCGGACCTCCGCATGTGAAAATAAAAAATAACATTTTAATTTCACTGTTCTTTCTCTAAACATCACTGCAATCCAGGCTCATGGCAATATACACTGCTTATTTTCTGTCCCTTATGGCTATTCAAAAATGTCGTCATGCATGATGGTGGCCATGGGAAAGCACTTTCACAGGAGTTAACACAGCAAATAAAGCAGCACTGAAAAACCGAGAGCGTGAAATTATTTTTGAATAATGATAAGATTAACATTTCAGAAAAGCATACATTCTGGTCAGACTACAAGACAACACGCAGTCCACCACAGAAATTTAAAATACCCAGAGCAAAATTGATGAGATCGGGGGACAGCGCTCCATGTGTAGTACTCGCTCGAGCCTTCTGGAACCACCCAGACTCATGAAGGACAGAATGTATACACAATCCTTTCCAGGAAATGTAACAAGAACCAGGAGCTTCCTCTCACCAGAAAAAGGGAGCTAACCTTAGGGCCTTCTTCAAGAGAAATGTGAAAGCAATCCTTCTTGAGCACTACCTTAGTCTTTATTCCCCGTTGAACACATGATCATCCTCTGACGAACACATCTGATGTAATCACTTACTGTGCCATTGCTTGTACATACGGTCAGTCATAAGCCAAGGCCTATGCCATCTTATGTTACCCGAACATATTGTAAGTAAGCAATAGATTTAATTTGAGATTTTACTCAGGATTTCTGTATTGGTAACTACTACCTGTATATATTGTAAGTGTTAAGAAATACTGCTGACAAGTAGAGGTAAGGAGAAGCAGTTTATTTCATCCTGATCCTCAGGCACCAGCTGGACTCTGAGGCACACCAGCGTTCTAAGTGGAGCTTCTCTCCAACATTCTAAGGTAGGATTATACCAGGGAGAGGGGAAGGGGAGGGGGAACCAGGATAGGGTGATACCAATAGTGAACCAAATACAGAAAGGATACAGGTACAGATTATAACACACCTCCCTTTGTAAGGGAGAATTAAAAGCTACATTTGAGATGAAAGAAGAAAAACATAGTAAAAAGGATTGTTGAAAATGTTACTTTACAAAGTCCTCTTGCCATCGCGGGGGGTGACGTGTTCTGACATCCCTAGGTAATTGTCTGTTTGTGAACATGTCCTCCTGGTTCTCTCCTCTGGTAGGCATAGGAATACATACGTTGGGGCAGCAACTTAAATTTTCCATGCTCCACACGCTACCATCATCCAAAACAACAGAATTATTATTGACTTTTTGAATTCTTTGAGGTTTGGAGAAGGAGGATGTTTTGGTACGGCCTACCTGAGGTCTTTTAATAACTACCCATTCGCCTACCACCCATTGTTTGTTGGTGGTTCCCCTCTTCTGGTCATACTTTGCTTTGTAATTAGATTGATGCTGACCAACCTTTTCCATGACTGAATCTCTATCAACCCAGACGGGACTACCGCCATTTAGCCAATTAGATGTGAGTTTAGAACCAGGATTCCTCCCTTTCAGAGACACAAATGGAGAAACTCCTGCAATTGCATTAGGAGAGGAGTGATAAGACCATAGTGTCCTTCTCATGGCATCTTCTATGGGTTCGTGTGATGCAAGAGCCATTTGAATGGTGTTCTTTAACATTCTATTGGCCCTTTCCACAAGTCCATTGGCCTTTGGGCAATAAAGGGGAGTATTTACATGTGATATGGCTAAATTAGCTAAGAATTGTGTCATTACCTCGGATGTAAATTGAACGCCATTGTCAGTGACGAGGGTACTGGGAATTCCTTCTTTTGAAAATATATCTTTCAGGAATTTAATTAGGGAGGATGTGGTGATGGAGGACACCATTTTAGTAGAGATCCAATGTGAATGATAATCAATGAGGAAAAACATGAATCTATGACTGACGTTTAGTAGGTTTAAAGGACTTATGATGTCAAGTCTCAATTTGTCCCAAGGCTTTGAAGGAACCGACACTGGAATGAGAGGTGCTTTACGAGTGACTTTGGATTTGTCACTAGACCCACAGGTTATACAATCTTTCACAGTTCTCTCCACCATATTGTCCATATGAGGGAACCAATAATTCTGTCTAATTTTAATTTTGGTCATGCTTCTCCATGGATGTCCTTCGTGTGCAACATCTATAATGCGTTCCTGCATGTTAGTAGGTGGAACAATTCTGTTACCTCTGTATACTTGATCCCCTATTATGGATAATTCATCTCCCACCACCCAGAAGGATTTAAGGATATCAGGTAGGTCTTTAATTGTTCTGGGCCATCCTTTGCAAATCATGTTTTTTAGCTCCCTTAGAACAGTATCTTCGCTTATACTTTTTTCCCATTCTTCTCTGTTAATGGCTGGAATATCAATTACCAAGATGGTTTTGTCAGGAGGGATAACATCGGATTTCTCATTTTAAATGGGAAGTCTAGACAAGCAGTCAGCTATGACGTTTTTTTCACCAGCACCATAGCACCTATTATAATTGAAACCTTGTAAGGCTAACACCCACTTGGAGATGTGAGGAGTGGCTCTTTGCATGCTTTTAGTTGAGAACATGCGTAGCTGGGGTTTGTGGTCAGTACATAGGGTGAAGGGAATTCCCCACAAGAAAAACATAAAGTGATTTATCGCCCAAAAGCAAGCAAGAGCCTCTTTCTCAATCGGGGAATAGTTAAATTCCGGCTCTTTCAATGTTCTGGACACAAAAGCAATCACTCTTTCATTGCCATTTACTGACTGCGTGAGTGAAGCTCCTAAACCCCTCATGCTAGCATCTGTGGTCAAGGTAGTCCTGGCATTAGGGTCAACCATTCCTAAAGTAGGAGCTTTTATTATAGCCTGCTTGATGTAATTGAAATCATTTTGACATTGATCATTCCAAATGAAAGGGCATCCTTTTTTTAGTAATTCTCTAAGAGAGTGCACATGTCCTGCAAAACTTTCCACAAACTTAGACATATATTCTACTAAGCACAAAAAGGATTTGAGCTCTTCTTTGTTAGTAGGAGCAGGGGCCAACCTTACTGAATCCACTAGACTGGTTTTGGGCTTAATTCCTCCTCCGAGATGGTGTGGCCCAGATACGTTACCGACTTCACACCAATTTTACATTTATCTCTGTGAGTGGTGAAACCTGCCTTGCTCATTTACAGAGAACTTCTCTTAGGATCTTGTTGTGTTCCATTTCAAACTCTCCATATATCAGGATGTCATCCTGGAAGCATAAAACTTTGTTCAAACCTTCCAAAATGTGTTGCATTATGGGTTGGAACACAGCCGCGGCTGATGCCCACCCGAACGGCATTCTGATAAAATGGTAAGCTTCAAAAGGTGTTATAAAAGATGTAAGAGCTTTAGAATCTGGGTGGAGAGCTACTTGATGTTACGCTGTGGAAAGATCAAGGACACTGAAAAATGTGACACCTTGTATGATACTGAGCATTTCGTTGATGTTAGGGAGAGGATGTCTATCCACCCAAATGTTGGAGTTAAGGTCCCTAAGATCCACACATAGGCGGATACCTTTTCCACCATCCTTGGACGCTACTACTATTGGAGCCAACCACTCCGAGCTTTCAATTCTTTCAATCACCCCACTAGATTCTAATCCATCTAATTCCTTCTTGAGAGGGTCTCTTATAAGTAGTGGGACAGATCTAGATTTATGGACAGTATGTTGTTTTTTAAATTTAATTTTATGAAGGAAACCCTTAAGCAAACCCAGTTTATCCGAAAATACCTCTGGAAACTCTTTACAAATTTCATTCCCAATAAGAGGTCTCTCGACAAGATACGCAGGTTCTGATGCATTAGGATCTAACTTTATTCCAAGATCTTTTTGGTGTTTCCACCCTAACAAGTTCGACCCATTCCTAGTTATGTAAACTTTCCCCACCTTAACTCTGTTTTTGAAGGTAATTTGCATGACAAGCATTACTACTAGAGGTATAGGATCAATAATCAATCAATCAATCAAAACATTTATAGAGCGCGCTACTCACCTGTGAGGGACTCAAGGCGCTGAAAGGGGGGGGGGGGTGCTGCTACTGCTCGAAAAGCCAGGTCTTGAGGAGTTTCCTGAAGGTGAGATGTCCTGGGTTGTTCGTAGGTGGGCGGGGAGGGAGTTCCATGTTTTGGCTGCCAGGTAGGAGAACGATCTTCCTCCGGCGGTGGTTCTGCGAATCCGTGGAACGGTGGCGAGGGCGAGGCTGGCGGAGCGGAGCTGGCGGGTGGGAGTGTAGAGCGAGAGGTGGTTGTTGAGGTATTCGGGGCCTATGTCGTGGAGCGCTTTGTGTGCGTGGGTGAGGAGCCTGAATGTGATCCTCTTGTTGACGGGGAGCCAGTGCAGTTTTGTCAGGTGGGCGGATATGTGGCTGTGGCGAGGGATGTCGAGGATGAGTCGTGCGGAGGCGTTCTGTATGCGTTGTAGTCGTTTCTGAAGTTTGGCAGTGGTTCCTGCGTATAGGGCGTTTCGGTAGTCCAGTCGGCTGTTTGCGAGGGCCTGGGTGACCGTCTTTCTGGTTTCAGTGGGGATCCACCGGAAGATCTTTCGGAGCATGCGCAAGGTGTTGAAACATGATGACGAGATGGCGTTGACTTGCTTGGTCATCGTGAGGGAGGAGTCCAGGATGAATCCCAGGTTGCGTGCGTGGTCCGAGGGTGTCGGTGCGGAGCCCAGTGCTGAGGGCCACCAGGAGTCGTCCCAGGCGGCTGGGGATTGTCCGAGGATGAGGACCTCCGTCTTGTCTGAGTTCAGCTTCAGGCGGCTGAGCTTCATCCATTCTGCGACGTCTTTCATTCCTTCCTGTAGGTTGGTTCTGGCGGTGGCTGGGTCTTTGGTGAGGGAGAGTGTCAGCTGGGTGTCGTCGGCGTAGGAGATGATGTTGATGTTGTGTTTGCGTGCGATGGCGGCAAGGGGGCTCATGTAGATATTGAAGAGGGTAGGGCTGAGCGATGAGCCTTGGGGTACGCCACAGATGATCTTGGTGGCTTCTGAGCGGAAGGGAGGGAGGCGGACTCTCTGGGTTCTGTCAGAGAGGAATGAGGTGATCCAGTCCAGGGCCTTTCATTGGATCCCAGTGTTGAAGAGGCTGGTTATTAGGGTGCGATGGCATACGGTATCGAAGGCTGCCGAGAGGTCCAGGAAGATGAGGGCGGTTGTTTCTCCGTTGTCCATCAGGGTCCTGATGTCGTCGGTGGCTGCGATGAGGGCAGTCTCGGTGCTGTGGTTGGCTCGGAATCCAGACTGGGATGGGTCGAGTGAGTTGTTTGCCTCGAGGAAAGCAGTCAGCTGTTTATTGACGGTCTTCTCGATGACTTTGGCCGGGAAAGGGAGAATGAGAGATGGGGCGGAAGTTCTTGAGGTCTTTGGGGTCCGCTGTGGGTTTCTTCAGAAGGGCGTTGAGTTCTGCGTGCTTCCAGCTCTCGGGGAAGGCGGCTGACGCGAGCGAGATGTTTATGACGTTTCGGAGATGGGATGCGATGATGGTGACCTCCAGGGTTAATATCTCCGGGCAAAATTTCATATTCTTTGTTTCCAGATTTGGTTTGGATTGTAACTTCATTGATTAGAGTATAGGGGGAACATGAGTCTGCGAATACCGTATACGGAACATCATATAGGAGAATTTTACACTCAGGGTAATTGCTATATGATACGTCATGAGGGGTTCCTACCTGAAATACAGTGTCTTCATTTGGCACTTCCTCATTATGAACCATGTGTGTTACACTTTTTTTTTATATCATTACACACTTTGGAAAAATGCCCACGTTTGTTGCATTTCCTACATATAACATTCTTAGCCGGATATTTTATATTCTTGGCCAAATGGTTAGGATTTCCACAACGAAAACATTTACATTTTGAAACTTCAGTCTTATGTTTTACATTTTCAGTGGATGATGCCTTACTTTTGTCCTCCTTTGTAGATACTTTATGTACAACATTATCATTAATTTGTTTCACTTCAACAGCATCTTTCATTTCATTCATACAAAATGCTGTATGCTCAATACTCTTGGCAATATCAACTGCCTGTTTTAAATCAGGAGCATCCGCTAACAATTTCTCTTGAATTTTCTTGTCAGATGTACACCTCACTAATTGGTCTCTAATAAGAGATTCTGTTAGTGTGCCAAAATCACAAGTAGAAGCTAAACCTCTTAGTACGGCTACATAATTTGCAACCTTCTCAATACAGAAAGGATACAAGTACAGATTATAACAGTAAGTAACTTCACTTTTATGTTTTATTCATAATCTTTGTCACAGTAACCTGTGCCATGTACAGTGCTCTGATACCCTCGGGTCATGTTTCAGCTCGATAAAACTCTAGTAAACTGTGTAGCACAATATGAAACGCCTACAAAGGAGCAGACTCCCAGAGTCAACTATGGATACATCGCCACTGGAGATTGGCCAAAGCCAACTGCATGTGCCCCATGCCATCACTCTGAGTTGGTGGGGTTGCAGCATAGGTAAAGAGGTTCTAGAAGTACAATGGCCTGGTCAGTGGCTTTTGGGAAGACGCCTGCGGGGATCTTCGTCCATGCTGTTGCAAAGCTTTCCATCCATCTGGGAACATATTGTGGAGGAATATTACAGCAGAAAGACCAATGGTTTTATTTTCCAGTTCACCTCTGTTGAAATGGTAGAGTTTCTTTGCAGAGTTATGAAGGGGGGGCATGGTCCTGAGGCACTTCGTCCCAAGATCTGACTTTGCCGGCACATATTACAGGTCGGTTTAATGTCCATAAATGTACAGATCGACTTAAAAACGTTCTGGTGAGGACCTGTTGAGTTCCATATGACGTATCTACAGTCCAAACTTCCTTTGGACCTGCACTGTAGGTTTTATAAAGTATCCCAAAGGGGGCCGTTAATTATGATGGTCAGCCTAGACCCCTGATGTGATTGGTCTATTGGAGTGACCTTCTGTCACATACCACACATTTATATTAAAAAAGGACATCCAGACTTTCATAGAAATAGGCCTCATTAAAAAAAAAAACATACAGACTTTCATGGAAATAGGCCACATTAAAAAAAAAACATACAGACTTTCGTGGAAATAGACCTCAGAAAACTCTTTATTTTCAACTTAATTTCTCATCTTTAACCTTGCACTCAGGCCGAGTCACGCTGTACATTATGCAGTATTTAACATTTGGGTGTGGACAAGAGAGGGTATGTGGCATAGAGCGCATGGTCATGAGAATTCTATAACGTCCTGCCCCATGATTATAGGAATAGAAAACAGTTTGTGTAATGTAGGGAAATACCACATGATTGGATTTAGGAGAGGAACACTTAGCTGTGTGTAGCATTAGACAATGAGGCAAGCCAACTTCCAGTCACATCTAAAATGTGACACAATAGAGTGTGTGATGAAACCAAATCACGAGAAACTAAGTGATGTCCACAATGCATGCTAACTTGTTTCTAAAATGGGAGTCTAACCGGCTCTAAAAACCAACGTGTTGATAGTATGCTGAACAAGTCAATTTTATTTTATTTACATGTCTGTTGATTTTTAGAGCGCTAAACCCTTTGAATATGTCTGAGCGCTTTCAGCTTTAGAAATACTGACTTACACAGCCTCTAGTTCAAAGATTTCTTTAAAAAGAATATCTACTCTAGTGAAAATATCAGTAGACTGATTATGAATGGTTTCTATCGAAACTGTGACAAATATGTTTATGGACAGTGCATATATATATATATATATATATATATATATATATATATATATATATATATATGCGCTATTAACACTTGAGCCAGGCAGGATGTTGCATTGCAGTGTTGTATGTCTCAGTTATCACATTTTAAAAATCTTGTTGTTATCACTTTACTGTACTCTGTACTGTTTTTTCCTACTTTGACCTGCCACCTGAAGCTCTAATTTAATTTATATCTGACAAAGCGACCTCACTTGTACCAGAATCTAAATGTCCTTTCCTGGCTGCTATCCGGACTCAGTCTTTGTGGGTGATGCCTCTCACAGTAGGTTGGTCTCCAACGTGGAGCACTCACAAAGAGGTGTGTGGTACTACATTTGGCTGTGATTATGAAGGAAAAAAGGCTGGGCCTAACCTGAAGGGTCCTCTTGACCTTAAACAGACAGCGTCTGCAGCCCTGCCACTCCTACTGTGATCTGCCAAGGAGCAATGCTTTAGAACATGTAATCATTGCGTCTTGCTAACAAAGGGAACCCCGTCACCTTCCTCCTCACCTCTACATCTCTGCCATCCAGGCACAGGAATGCAGGCAATACACTTCTGCTAATTGGGGAAGTTCTCCTCACCTTCCAACTTGTGCCATGCTACAATGAAAAGGCATCAAAAAGAATCCACATTCCTTTTATAATTAATACTGTGAGTCAAACTTGAACATCACAAGACACCCCCCCCCCAGTATTTACAGACTTTCCTTCTCAATGTTTTGATCATACATTTTCTCACATTGTTCTGATCTTGAGGTTACTGCTTCCTTCAAGCACACACTAAAACTCTTGATATTTCCCAGTACATGTGTTAAGCCATTACTTTATGCTTCCAATCCTTTAGCTGACTTTGCAGGAGCAGAATTCTAATGAAACAAAGCAATAAACAGGCTGTTCACCTGATTCTAGTGGCTATCAAAAGTACTTAATATATCACTATCTTTGCTCGAAAATGATGTTGTTTCTTTCTATTGTCTTGCAACCACAAATGACATGCTATCTCAAAAAGCATCCACTATATTTCTAGATCCTGCATGAAAATTAAGATTCCCTTTTTTATTTCAAAAGCCCATCTACTTCCCATTCATCTCTGGCATGCCCCTTCTCTCTGAACACAGACCTCTCTAACTAACATGCATCTTCGCCTTAATGCCTATTAATGTTGGTTGCACCTACACTCTTTGCAGGGTCATCTCCAAAGTTTTTGCCTTCATCCTCCCTCATTATGAACTATTTTATGTTTGCTTCTGCTATCTGGAGATGCTCACCTTGCCCTCCAACTTGAGCCATGTTACAACCAGGGGCATCAAAACTGATTTGCTTTCTATTTATAATAAATTATGCCAGTGAAGGCTGTAGTACTGTTTTAAACTGTGAATTCGACTTGGCAAACTCAACTTTTTGCCTGGCTCCAACCTTTCTTTTGAAAACATACGTTGCCATTAAGATAGGCCCTAGACAGCTCATAGGACAGGGTGCATTGCAATTAAGAAGTAGGACATATGTTTTTACATTTTGCCTGTCCTGGTAGTGAACAACTCCTACATTAGTTTTTCACTGCTGTATGATTTACCTCTCCCTTAGCATAACATAGGGTTGCCTTCTTACATTTAATTAGTTCTAAAGGCAAAAAGAACAATTGATGGACAGAATGCAGAACAATGTAATATATTCACCCCAGTACAGAGATCTGGGCCTAAATCCATCGGGGCAGATTTATGACGACTGGCGCATCCCTGCATATCAGCAGGGATGCGCCAGTTATTATGCGCCACAGCTGCGCCACCATGGATGCGCCGCATTTATAATGCGGCGCACCATGGGGCAAAAACGGCACAGATGCGTGACGCATCTGTGCCGAAAAGTGGCGCATTGCTGGAGTTGCGTCGCAAGCGCGACGCAGCTCCAGCAATGAACCGGGGAGGCCCTATCTCTACAATGCTGCGTCAATCCTTACGCCTGCTTCAAGCAGGCGCAGGGTTTTGACGCAGCAGGGGCCTAAAAGTGACTGAGTGAAATCTTGTAGATTTCACTCAGCCACTTTTAGGAGGCGTTCCTGCGCCGGGACGCCCCCACCTGCCCTGGAACGCCTACATGTGGCGCAGGGCTTTACAACGTGACGCATCTGGGAGATGCGTCACGTTTGTAAATACCCCGCACCATGGCGCAGGATTTGCGCCGCTGCTGCGTCACAAAAGTGACGCAACGGCGGCGTAAATGAGGCGCAAGTCAAACATAAATCTGCCCCATCCTTTTTTTGCTCACCGTGCCATTCCAGTTTGGACCCAGCTATATGCAAATCAGTCTTGACCCTGCGCCCAATGGGAACAGTCCAGCCTAAACTGCCAGGCCAGGTCCTCCCTGGACTGGAAACAAGTATCCTAGGACAGGTTTTGGGCTTTCAGCCCTCATCTGACAGGATAGCTTGACTCCAGTGGCATGGAGAGCACGGGACCCACATCTGGGCATACCCATCCCACTCGTGGTGATAAATACAAATAGAACAATTGATGGACAGAATGCAGAACAATGTCATACATTCACCCCAGTACAGAGATCTGGGCCTAAATCCATTGTGTTTTTGCTCACCATGCAATTCCAGTTTGGACCCAGCCATATGCAAATCAGTCTTGACCCTGCGCCCAATGGGAACAGTCCAGCCCGAATTGCCAGGCCAGGTACTTTTTATTGAGATTAGGTAGACATGTCATGTTTGTACTCAAATGCATTGTAATTTAAAATTCTCTTTAATGATAAAGTCAGATTTTTTATTACAATTTTGAAAATGCCACTTTAAGAAAGTTAAGCTACAGAACAGCGCCTTCACTTGCCTCATATTAAATGTTATTCATTATTATGTAACATGGAATCTACAATTAACCCGTTGCTATGTTTTCCATCTAATAAAAAATTAAGTTAGCACATTTAGGGACAATCACCAGACAATGGCATGATCAAAAAATATATTTAACTAAAATTCATATGGCAAAATTCTCAAGTACGTTTGACATACAGTATCCAGAGAACAAATATATACAGAGATAGGTACCTAAACTGAAAACTACAAAACACAGTGGTTTTATGCACATCTCTTTCAACATATTTCAACCACAAAATCTGATAATTGGGACAGTTCAGACCAATGTAATTACTACTGTTCCCTTTGGGGTGCCATTATAATGCATATGGAAAAAACATTTTTGTTGTGGTTCATCGGGATTCATATATGTCCATGGCATAAAAGCACTCTACCATTCTCTGCCTAGTGCTTCGGTATTTTATGAGAACGACAAATTTTAATGAGAACTTTCTCAGGACAGTTGTAGTTGGAAGAATTATGAATTTTGTCTCTGCTCCTTTTAGGCAGGAATTGCTTGTCGTTTTTTCTTTCTTTTAACTGCAACTAGCTCTGGGACGTTCCTGTTGGAGCAGATGTTTGCGCTTTATAAACTCCTTCATTTATTCATCTATATAACTCAAAGAATGTTATGAATTTCAGATAGCTCATTCAGTCCCTTTTTCATTTGTCTGCTATTTCATGATTAATTTAGCCTCTAAGTGAAGCAGAGTAGTTTCCGTCTCCTCACCCCTCAGTATTACATGTTCCATCACACTCCATGAAAATTGTCTCTGAGATCAATGAATGTTGTACAAATGGTGGCCGCCAACACCCTATTTTCTAGCCGTGATTTATGCTGCATATTTTTTTTTTTATTTCCTGTGAAATCTTCCCAGTGCATGCCAGATCACATGGACATTTAATTATGTAAAATACAATTTGTTGTATTGCAGTTGGTGAACTATTCATGTTTAATTCTGATATTAATGTAAACAATTTTCGTACCTTCGATTGTCAAGCAGCACAGTCCTCAGTTTGTGTATCAGTAATTTGCAATAAGGTTTCCTTAGGTGTGAACGACACTATTTTCAGAGATTTTTGCAGTAGCTTTCCAAAATAGTTCCTCAAGCCGAGCTTTTCCAGTGGGGCATTGAAGGACTGGGCAATTTTTAAGACCCAGCGGTGCCAGGGGACAACACCTGAGACCTTCGGGGTTCACCTGTTTTGGCGTACTAAACAAACAGAGACACAGGACTCATCCTCTGGCGTCGAAAGATCGTCTTTAATGACTGCAGTCAGGAACAGAAGTCACAGAAGTATCATACGAGATAGATTCTACGGAGACTGCTCGATTTGTACAAAGCAGGTCGCTCCTTAAATACTGAATATTATGCCTCGGGCAAACATTCCTACAAGTTTACAATTATTTCCGTTTCTGTATTCCAAACAATAAGATCACACAACATCACATTCCCATCTCCAGGTGTCCGGCCTTCAATCACACAATTCTGACATCCCTCTATTGAAAGGCCGGACCGCCCCATAATAAAATTGGTCACCTCCTCATCATAAAAGGCTAGAGGGAAATACAGGGACAGATGCAGAAAATAGAAGAGTCAGATAAGACATATTCGTAGGCAAATAAAAGAAGCGTGGTCTATTGTATCAGGGTCAGTAATCTTGCTCAAGCAGGACAAGACAGAAAACCGGTGTGGCAGGGTCAGCTTCGGGCGGCAGAGTCAGCTTTCGCCAAGTCATGCGGAGTTCAGCAGAACGTGCACTAAGGAATACGGGTCCTCGTGAGGTTACCTAAACAGGGTCATCGCTCGGACATCGCCCATTCACTGACTATGTGAGGGCAATGATACAAAATGGACGTCGTGCACAAAATGAAACCCGTAGGTTTGAACACGAAAACCAGCAATATATGACAAATCCTTCAGTGCAGCGTTGCGAAAACACTCGCCCATACTAAAGTCATGATTTGTGATTCACTAATACCAAAATCGTCACGGTACCATTAGTTCCAAAACATGGGTTCAGTTTTCACGGAACCTCAGACCCTCCTTTTGCCCTTACATAGGCAAGCACTAATCGATACCTATTTTCATCAAATCACTGAGGTGTTGCTGAAGCATCATCCTTTCCATCAGTACCTCTCTAGTAACAGGCGGCCTTCTCATACATGTCGCAGCACAAAGGCTACATAAGGCAGGACCACACTGGACACAGAGACAGCACGAAAACAGGAGAACTAAAACAACCCCAATGACCATCAGAATCTTCCATCCCCACGCAGATAATAGATTCCAAACCCATCCAGTTAGCGACCACTCTCCTTCATCCACATGTATAGAATCAGAGATCTTATGCAATTTGGAAATGGCCTCATAAACTGTCAGAGCATTATCCGGAATGAAAACACAGCAACTCGATCGGATCACTTTACATACTCCACCTCGATCTGCAAGTACAACGTCTAGAACCATACGATTCTGCAACATCATAAGGCGATCCGCTTGAAGCTCAGCAGTCAAGTTACCAAGGGCACCAGCCATTACATTAACAGTGGATTCAACTACACGAGTCAGTTGTCTCAGGTTCCTACTATTGACCATAGGTCCCCAAAACGGCAGGAAACCCATGAAGAAGTCTCCCACTTCCTGACCAGCAGTATCCTCCTGACTAACAACACCTCTCACAACTCTAGTCTTATGATAATCAGAGGCAGCAGTAAATGTCGGCGGTAGTAAGTTAGCAACATAACATGTTCCCGAACAATCAGGGGGCAACCATGTGTATGCTCGATCATAACAGACAAAGTATGTACCCTTGGCAGCCAAAAACGCAGGGGAAGACTGTGATGGGAAAACGTACGTTTCAGTACAGTCACTCTTCCCTAGCTGAGCTCTCGGATTCTGACCATTGCCTTGCAAACAAAAACGACCTAAGTGGGGTACGACCCAAATCGGAGACGAACTCTTGTGCTGTTTCTCGCCCAGACTAATGTTATACCCAGTTGCATTCCAACCCACATAAGCTCGCAACTCATCCTTGGGAATGGATGAATATGCATCAATATCTCTACTCATATCGGCAACTCCTCTTACCAAGGCTTTATTGCTGAAGCTATATTTTGTGGAGCGCGGTGGTCGCGGGGGATAGGTCTCAAGTGCAAAAAGGAACATAGTCTGGAATGCCCACGATGACCCATTATAGCTAAAAGGCAGAACTAGATACGGGATACCCTTATCAGCGGTATGCGGCATCAAACCACACACCCAGCAATTAGTCATATTCATCACTAGTTGGTGTTGGTGCAGGAGTTGAATAAACGAATTGTTTACAAACTCAGAACGTCTAGCTTGTTCGTCTTCAGGCAAAGGGTGGAAGGAATGCGAAGAAGCAGTAGTAGCGGAAAAAGAAACGTGAGGAGGCACCGTAGACATAGCAGGTACAAAAATCAACTGGATACCAAAAACAATTCCACCCACCAGAGTTATCAAGACAATCAAAAACATAAGGGCACACTGGATCAGGAAACATTTGTTGTGCAATATTTCATGCAATTTCACTTTACGCTTAATCACAGTATTAACACCTCGCAGCTCAGGAAGCTCCATCCTCTACTCGAGCCGTCCGCGGCGGTTGGTTTGTACCTGTTCAGAAATGCGTCCGTTAGCCTTGGGAGTTCCCAAAAACCAACCGGGGAAACCGACCTAGTGTCTGGTAACCTGCAAATCAAAACTAGGCACACGTCACGGCCCTACGGCGAACCCGGATGGCCGGTTCAAAAACACACATACAGCAAACTTCCTGGCTGAGGAGAATACAATTGTCCAAAAATGAGCTGTCAGGGCAGAGGAGGCAAAAGAAAACAAAAAAAAAGGTATTCACTTTATTAGTCCTTGGAACGGGAGCGTAAAGATTAACAATGTCTTCCAGGTTGTGTCTGCTCTTCGAATAAAGGACCAGATGACAAAACAGTGTTCAATTGTTCAGGTGAATGTTTGAATGGAGTAATGTTCGGATCCAGGGGCAAAGGCACAGTTCCAGGTGGAGCAGCAGTGTTCTTCAGTTTAGCTGACTCAAGACTTTTGAATCGTGCATCGCTGAACGGGACAAGCCTAGGAACACACTCTGTCTCAGAACTGCCAATTTCCTGTCTAATCCACTTGTCATACGGTAAAGGAAGCGGTACACGCTTCGTATGGGCAGCGTGCACCCAATGCTTTCTTCCAGCCAATCGAACAGCAGTCCGTGTTGACAACAGGACCTGGAACGGTCCAATACATCTTGGCTCCAAGTTTCTGGATTTCCCAAAGTTCTTTACAACAACGAAATCGCCAGGCTGTAACTTGTGTCCTGGTCCCTCTGTTGGTTTTGGCAGAGCCTCAAAAACCTGTTGATGAATGGCACTTAGTTTAGCAGTCAAGTCATAAAGGTAATCGATCAACATGGGATATTCGAGCTGGGTAAATTCCTTAGGTCAAGGGACTCCCCAAACGTTCGCAGGACGACCAAACACAATTTCATACGGGCTAAGCCCTACTCGAGAGTGAACAGTCGCCCTAGTGGACAGAAGAGCCAAAGGCAATGCATCTGGCCATGACAATCCAGTATTTGTTTGGATCTTGGCTAACTTCAATTTCAGAGTCCCGTTATAACCCTCAACAAGACATGCGGACTGTGGATGATTTGCACTATGAAACTTCTGCCTAATCTCCAAACCCATACACACACTCCTCATAACCTTTCCCACAAACTCACTTCCATTATCCGACCATACAATCCGTGGCATGCCGAACCTAGGGAAGAACTCTTTGAGAAGGACTTTGGCTCTAGACAGGGCTGTATTATCTTTCAAGGGGTAGGCTTCGATCCATCGTGAAAATGCACAAACTACAACAAGGACATACTTAAGGTTGTTACACCTTTCCATATGAATGAAATCTAATTGAATAATCTCAAAGGGACAAGTCGCGGGAGCAAAATGACCAGCTGGAGTTGGAGTTCCCTTGCCAGGATTATGCACCAGGCACACCATGCAATTCTTAACCACCCTCTCCGCACACTTAGAAATTCCATCATTCTTCCATACTGGGGCCAACAACTTGCAAATTCCTTTCGCACCAATGTGTGCCATTCCATGTGCCATTGTAACTACTGCAAGCACATACGCATCGGGTAACATCCATCTCTGATGTTCAGACAGGTCAATCCAACAACCAGTCGAATCCAATTTACCCATACTTTCTTTCCACACATTCTTCTCACTCTCAGTAGCCTCCTTCTGAATTGACTTCACACTCTCAATCGTATTTTCACACATTCCAGCATCCGTAACCCATCTTGCAGAACTTGCAACATACATTCGACTCATCATGTTCTTTGCCGTCTCTTTCGCAACCTCATCTGCAAACGCATTACCACGACCAACATCATCCGTAACCTTCCGATGCGCACTACACTTCACAATCGCAACTTGCTTTGGCAAAGTAATTGATTCCAGAAGCTCATTCACCAATTGTCCATGCTGTATTTTTGTCCCGTGGGACGTCAAAAATCCTCTCTCTTTCCATAATCGTCCAAAACTGTGTGCAACACCAAACGCATACTGACTGTCGGTAAACACATTCACTCTCTTTCCCTCGGCCAAGACACATGCTCTCGTCAACGCAATCGACTCTGTAGCTTGTGCAGAATTCTGACTTACTCTCGCAGTCTCAACAATCGTAATCAATGTCGTCACAGCATATGCAGCAGTCACATCACCATTCGGCAACTTAAAGCACGAACCATCCACATACAAAGTACCATCCGGATCTGACAACGGGGTATCTTTCAAATCGATCTGACCCTTCGTTTCTTCTTCAGTTCGCAAACAACAATCATGTGGTTCTGAATCACTCGACTCTACAGTAGTCGGCAACAATGTGGCTGGATTCAACACACTACATCTTTTAATCTGGATATGGCTTGCCAAGAGTGTCAGCTCATAGCCTGACAACCTAGCACTTGTAAGATGTTGAGTTTTCGTCCTGTTCAATAGAGTATCTACTGCATGTGGAACCATTACCACTAACATATTATCCATGACCAGACCAGCAGACTGTCGAATAGACACAGCAGCTGCCGCTCTAAGACAACTCGGAAATGCTCTTGCTACTGGATCTAAAGTCGAAGAAAAATCCGCACACGGACGCTGTTTATCACCAAATTGTTGCGTCAACACACTCAAAGCACAACCCTCTCTTTCGTGAACGTATAGTGTAAACAGCTTACTGTAGTCGGGAGTACCCAACACAGGAGCTGAACACAACGCATCGCGTAACTCAGAAAAACTCTTCTGACAGTCATCAGACCAAGGCAGAGGATTCGAAACATCCTTGCACGTGAGAGCTAACAAAGGCTTTGCTAACAAGGAAAAATTTGGGATCCATTGTCTGCAGTATGATGTGATACGTAAAAAGGCACGTACTTCTCTTTGAGTGCTTGGCACAGTCATTTGAGCAATTGCTCTAATTCGTTCCGGGGTCAACCTTCTTCACTCCTTTGACAAGAGATGACCTAAGTAGGTTACTTCTTGGCAACAATATTGTAACTTAGAAGGTGACACCTTATGATGTAAATCAGACAAATGCTGTAGCAAGGAAATCGTAGCCGCTTTGCAAGTTGCCTTGTCATCAGCAGCTACTAAAAGATCATCTATGTACTGGATCAGAGCAGCACCAACAGGTAACACAAAGGTATCAAGCTGGCTTTTCAGAGCCTGACAATATATCGAAGGACTCTCACAATAACCTTGAGGTGCGCGCTTGAATCTAAAGCTACGACCACCCAAGGAGAAGCCAAAAATGTCCCTACTCTCTTCTGCTATCGGGATGCTAAAGAAGGCATTCTTCAAGTCAATCACCGAGAACCAGGCAGCTGAAGCGGGAATCAATGTCAATAAAGCTGTAATGTCGGGAACCACAGGAAACTGTGGAACCACAATCTTGTTCACTTCTCTAAGATCAATTACAAACCGATACACAGGAGGTTGGGAAGAATCGGTACGTTTCAAAATCGGCAAAACAGGACTATTACACACGTTACCTCGTGTTTCTTCAATCACACCCTTCTGGATCAAATCATGGATGATCGCTAAGAGTGCTCGTTCACCATCGCTCGAAATTCGATATTGCGGAATTCGCGGTAATCTGACATTCGGTCTAAGCTGAACAACATATGGAGGAATTTCCAAAAGACCCACATCATTAGGACCCGTAGCCCAAAGAGATTCAGGGAGTGAACGCAATTCTGGTGGAAGTCTATCTGTCGACACATACATAGGAGAGATCACTTTCCTACCCAATGTAAGTTGTACTCCCGAAGGGGAAAAATGCAACGTCGCATACAATCGTTTCAACAGGGCCAAACCCAACAAGTTCTCACCACAACCAGTAGTCAAAATCAATGGTGCTTCTAACTCACATGGTCCAATTGAAAGGGACAAAGGACTAGAGACTGGATTACGAACAGGGGTGCCAGAAAATCCTACTGAGACATTCGTTAAGCCAGACAAAGGTGCGCCAGGGAGTTTAGAATGTATGATTGAACTTTTTGCCGCACCAGTATCCAACAGAAAAGGCTCAACCACACTTGATATAGCTACTGAAACGTAAGGCCCACTCTGATCGACTGGAACTGACACTACTCCCTCTCTTTGTCCATGGCTATCCTAGCAATCATTATACGCAACACTCTCGCCCTCGACATAGTAATCATCTACATGGTACTGTGGAGATCTACCAGATTGCACCTTCGATTGATCAAAACAATTAAGAGAACTCTGTGACGGAAGAGAACGCTCATTCTGAGAAAACGCAACACCACGTCCGCCACCTCTAGAGACTTGTTGAAAACCACCACGACCTCTCTGAACTGGCACACCATTCATACGTTGTCGCAAAACAGGGCACTCGTTCTTATAATGACCCTCTTCCTTGCAGTATGCACATTGATTCAATCCTAACAAGGGCCGAGAAGCGAAATACTCCGGTCTCAGTGGTACTTTCGGGAACTGTGTCTGTTGCTGAAATTGCGAATGTTGCTGCGAATCGTTCTGATTTGAGTGAGGCGGATACGCCTGCTGCAACAACACCTTAGTCTTTAAGTCCTTCATTTTCTTTTCTACTCGTTCCTTTTCTTCCTTATCTCTGTTCTCGTAATATTGGGCTGTAGCTAGAATCTGAGCCGTTGAAGAAACATCCCAAGCACTTTTCGAGTCTTTCAATTTGTTGCACAAGTCAGGCAACAAGTTAAACACGAATTTATCGACAAATAGTCTCTGGCCTCCCTCCGAACTCATGTCTTGACCACTGTGGTCCACAAAAGTCTCTTCACATCGCGTGAAAAAGTCGGACACACTTTCATCCTTCTTCTGCTTACAAGCCAACAATTTATCCCAGTTAACTCTCAACGCTGGCATCAAAGTCTTCATCAAATTAACTATCCTATTCGGTAACTCCGCTACTAGGGGCTCAGGCTTTGCACCTCCTACTTGGAGAGCATCCGCAGCTAAAATAGCCGTCCAGGTACCACCTAACTCGTTCGGATGATCCTCATGGCGGATCTTTGCCCATATCGGTTGTGGCACTACATTGCCAAACAACATCTCAATATCTGCAATGTTCATAATACAAGCGTCCACTGTCTGGGACAATTCCTTACAGTAACCAGCAGGATTCTTACGTAGGTCTGGCAAAGTCTGTTTTAATGCTAATACTTCAGACCTTTTCCATGGGACATGTATCCAGAGTCTCTGAAAATGTGCTGGAGCGGCCTGAATACCTCTCCCTGCATCAGCCTGTACCGCATCACGCCATACTGGCGGGACCTCTCTCATAGGATACTGTCCTAACGTCTTCGTTGCCAAAGAATCATTCGCAAACAAAGCTCTAGAGGGTAGTACAGACCTATAGGCAAGAAGCCGCTCTAACGCATGTCTAGCTTCAGAACCCACTATCATACCTTTCGCAAATTGACTCTGGAGTTCGAGCATTTCAGTAGGGGCTGAGTCTAATTCGTCGTTATCCCATTCATCTCGCAACAACTTACACATCTCCTCAAACACATACCTCTGAGTCGGTTCATTCCATTGAGAAAATGTATCGTAAACTATACGAGAACTATACCTATCGGGTTTCAAAATCCACCTATGAGCCATCGAATCTAATTAGGCTCGTTCCCCAGGGTCAGGGATCTGGCTACGTCTCTGCGTGGAATCAGAAACGACGGGCGCAATTAGCGACCCAAAAAGAGGAGTTAGAAAACTAGGGACGTGTCGGTTACTCGCCGACGAACGGAAGGTGAAATAGACATAAGAGCAGGAGAGACAGCATTCAATGAAAGCAAAGGAGCAAAAGGAGTAACAGAAACAGGAGTAACAGACGTAGTAAGGTGAGGTGTAGTAGTTAAAGACGAAAGAGGCAACCCAGGAAGAGGGGGTGCCGGAGGAACATAACCCAGCTGAGGAACAGGGGCAGGGACAGGAGCAGGAACAGGTGGTGGAGGAGGAACTACCAAAGGCTGACCAGCAGCCGGTTGTACAGCAGGGGGAACCAAAAGAGCTGTAGGACTTTGTACATAATGAGGTGGCAACTTCAATAAATAAGACATCAGAGGATCCTTTTCGGGGTCCTCTATCGGCTTATCGGGACATGATGGCAAAACAGGGTAGCACTTATCAATTGCCATGCTATGCTGTCTAGTGGAAATCTCGATCGCTTTCTCTTCTTCATCTTCCTTAAACTGCCTAGCAGCTTGCATAATCGTGACACCTTTTTCTCGTTTATCCTTTTTATCCTGTTTGATTTCTTTCTGCTTGGCTGTTTTGTGCCATAGACGAAAGGAGTCAAACATCGCCGGCCGGGCTTTCTTCTTAAATAATTTCGCTTCCAAATTATCCAAAATTGAAGTTTCAAAGCTACCATGTTGTGGCCATCTGAGATCACCATCTTTCCTCGTATAGTGGACCCATACCGCATTATATGTGATAGGGCCCACACCATGCTTCGTATAGAGCTCATAAGTCGGAGTTCCAACCGGAGGTATCGGACAAGAGTCCTCCAATCGGGAATCCTTGTTGCAACATCCAAGACAAGACAAGAAACCAAGACTACGGTTGGGCATCTTCGCTCACTAACCGAGTTTCAAACTTCAAGGGGCTATCCCTACCGATACACTCGTAAATGTACAAGACCCTCGGTTTTTGGGAACTGCAGCTACCAAATAATCCTAAGGACCAAACTAAACCAAATGCAATGGAACCATGCAAACCAAAACTAAGGACCAAAGAACTCAAGTTACCAAACAAAACTAAGGAACAAACCTGAGGACTGGGGGCGACCCACTTATACTTAACTGAAAGTTCAATGACGTCACCAGGAAGACCCGTCTATCGTCTCGCCGTACTAAGGACTACGCCAGGCTCCAAAACAGGTCGACAGTCAGGGCACCAGTCCTTTGCAGCCGTCTGGAAGCGGGAACCTTCGCGGGGAAAGACCTTCGGACCACTTATGCGACATACATGGATCGATGAAGTGGGGTGCACCTCCCTCGGAAATTTCACACGAAGCTCCTCACAATCTTCAGGCTAGGACCGGGACCGCTCGATGTCGAGCCACGCTTGGGCGCCAACTGAAGGACTGGGCAATTTTTAAGACCCAGCGGTGCCAGGGGACAACACCTGAGACCTTCGGGGTTCACCTGTTTTGGCGTACTAAACAAACAGAGACACGTGACTCATCCTCTGGCGTCGAAAGATCATCTTTAATGACTGCAGTCAGGAACAGAAGTCACAGAAGTATCATACGAGATAGATTCTACGGAGACTGCTCGATTTGTACAAAGCAGGTCGCTCCTTAAATACTGAATATTATGCCTCGGGCAAACATTCCTACAAGTTTACAATTATTCCCGTTTCTGTATTACAAACAATAAGATCACACAACATCACATTCCCATCTCCAGGTGTCCGGCCTTCAATCACACAATTCTGACATCCCTCTATTGAAAGGCCGGACCGCCCCATAATAAAATTGGTCACCTCCTCATCATAAAAGGCTAGAGGGAAATACAGGGACAGATGCAGAAAATAGAAGAGTCAGATAAGACATATTCGTAGGCAAATAAAAGAAGCGTGGTCTATTGTATCAGGGTCAGTAATCTTGCTCAAGCAGGACAAGACAGAAAACCGGTGTGGCAGAGTCAGCTTCGGGCGGCAGAGTCAGCTTTCGCCAAGTCATGCGGAGTTCAGCAGAACGTGCACTAAGGAATACGGGTCCTCGTGAGGTTACCTAAACAGGGTCATCGCTCGGACATCGCCCATTCATTGACTATGTGAGGGCAATGATACAAAATGGACGTCGTGCACAAAATGAAACCCGTAGGTTTGAACACGAAAACCAGCAATATATGACAAATCCTTCAGTGCAGCGCTGCGAAAACATTCGCCCATACTAAACTCATCATTCGTGATTCACTAATACCAAAATCGTCACGGTACCATTAGTTCCAAAACACGGGTTCAGTTTTCACGGAACCTCAGCATTAGCATTTCTAAAATAATATTCCGTCTTTGTATAATTCCGTCGTATTCACAAAAATATACTGTATTGCAAATTATCTCTCAAATTTCGCTGATGGAAGCTTTTGTGGCTAGAAAATAATAAGCCTGTGGCTTTGTTATAAGGGATGTGTATATCAGTCCATCCTCATTATTTATCTGGAGACCCAAAAAATGTATTTCAACTTTACTATAAATCAGTCAAAATCTTA
This sequence comes from Triturus cristatus, assembly GCF_964204655.1. Classification (NCBI taxonomy): domain Eukaryota; kingdom Metazoa; phylum Chordata; class Amphibia; order Caudata; family Salamandridae; genus Triturus; species Triturus cristatus. The sequence goes on along the minus strand of NC_140583.1, from coordinate 326,067,665 downwards.
CATCTGCCATTCTGGAGGTAAGCCAGCCCTGAAATAAATTCACGTCAATACTGCCATTGCACCCTATCAGTACATCGTCAATGTACTTTTTCCACAAGGAAAATTTCCTGATTTAGGAATTATTATCATAGATCCAGTGCTCCTCATATTTTTCCATTAATATTATGACCAGCTCCGGGGCTAAGGGGAATCCAATCACAGTCCGCTTGGTTTGTACAAAGAAATCATGGTTGAATTTCAAAAGGTTTTTTGTCAAGCAAAGCCTTGCCATACCCACACCTGAAATATATAGGAATAGGGTGTGGACGTGGTCTTACTCAAAGTTCATAGTGCTGTGGGATCGCACAGCTGAACAGAGGAATAAGCTTACACAAAGGAAAGACTCTTCATCTAAGTGTTGCTGAAGATAATGGAAGCCTGGATGCACTGTCGCAAATGACATTTAAAAAAAAGGCATTATATACCTTTTGGTTCAAATTCTATAAAAATCACACAAAAAGAAAACATGGACTATTGATTGGCCAGAAACATTGCTACGGGGGCAGACATTACTTTCCAAATGTTGCTGATATCCAAGCGGAAAGTAATGCAAATATGTTTTTGACTGTTTTAAAATAGAACCACAATGAACGTGCCCAGTGTGCTCTAGTATTCCATAAATAAGTAGTGCGGGAATGTTCTTGATTTAAGTTAAAAAACTTTACAATTAATATTTTTCGCGGTTCTGCAATATCCCCAGCTGCCTGAAAAATGAGCGAACAATAGAGATTGCAACTGCGCTCTGTTGATATCAGCACAGGACGGCATGTCAGTAAAAATATAGGGTGAACCAATCTCAGCGGATCATTTTTTTGACATGCACTAACCATGTAATCAACGGGCCCCTGTCGAATGTCAAACAGCCCATAAATATATCTCTGGTTATTCCCACTTCCTCCTTCTTCCATATAGAAAGCCACAGCAAACAGGGTTTTATGCAAATATAGTCGCTTAAGTAGTTAACTCCCAATTTCTTGTGGCAAATATAGTGAGGGTAAAATGGGTGGAGCGCTCAAAGAAAACAGTTTTCTTCCCTCTGGAGAGTTTCGTGATCTTTTAAAACCCAAACTTCAGCCCCATATTTCGCTATAAGAATGCATTGGGCGGCGTAAGTCTGCAATAATGGGGCAAGTGCCCTCCCTCCTGACAGGCAAGGGAGACTATGAAGTGATCCTATAGCCCTAGTTAATTTTACTCTATAATTTGATACATGTGGGGCCCAGGAGCCTGATGAACCAAAAGACACTCCTAAAGAATAGAATGTATGAGTTCTTGCTAAACAAGAGGTACCTGTTTGTATACTCATGAGTTTGGTGGGCTTGGGGCCGCCAGTCATGATGAAAGATTTAGCGGAATTTGTTGTTAGATCAAGATTTGCCATAAAAGACTCAAAAGATCGCGCTAACAGACGTAAAGCTTTAAGGATGTAGGCAGTAAGCACAGCGTCATCCACGTCTAACAAAACAGGTAGCGGTGAACTGTTCATTTTAGGAACATCAGGAGTACTTAGGCTTAACTCAGGGGCAAGCCTGTTGATGTAAAGAATGAATAGCAGTGGTACAAACACGCAAACTTGACCGACTCCACAACCAATACTGAATTAATACAATCCCTTCCCATTCTGGCCTAGCCTAACCCTAGCCTTAGTGTTGGTTTGTGGAGATATCAATGAGTGCATTAATTTAGGATTCAGACCCATCTCATAGAGTAATTGCCACAATGTTGACCAACTGATGCCGTCAAAGGCCATTGACAAATCCATAAAAGCAAGGAAAATAGTACTGCTTGGCCACCGTGTATTTTCCAACAATAAAATTCGAATTTATACATTCTATGGCACCAGTGCCAAGGCGATACCCGTATTGGCATGCATTTAAAATGTGATTTTCTTGAGCCCATTTCAATATCCTATTTTAGATGACTCTGCCTAAAATTTTAGCTGGTATATCTAATAATAAAATTGGACAGTAGCAGTGTGGCTTAGAACAATCGCCCTTTTTAAAAATTGGGATGATTACTCAACTCACCCACAAATTCAGTATAGGCTGAGCAGTTAGGTTATTAAAAACATTTGTCAGCAGTGGTGTCCATAGTTCTAATTTGCATTTGATTAAATCAATTAGAGCACCATCTGGTCTTGGAGCTTTCCCCCATTACTTTGCTGTATGGCAATGGTTACTTCAAGAATTGTAGCCTGACATACAAATTGAAATCTGTAGGAATAGGGTGCAGACATGGTCAGCTTTCCAAGTTCCATTCAATTGTTTCTAGGGCATTATCTTGTGGAATATTTATATGTTATATTATGTTATGAAGATTTGTAGAGCACATGACTACCCGAAGGCCTCCCCGTGCTAGGCATGAGACATATAGAAAGTGAGAAAGGAGGAGATTAGCCGCACTCATTAGACAGCCATGTTTTCAGTTTTTTTCTGAAGATAGCTTCTGAAGCTATCAATTTAACCTCCTCTGGAAGTGAATTCCATATCTTGGGAGCAAGGTGGGAAAAGGCTCTTCCACCCCATCTGGCCCTTTTTATTCTGGTAGTTTTTAACAGGTGTTCGGTGCCTGACCTCAGACATCTATTGGGAAAGTATAGGCCCACCAGATTTCTGATCTTGCTAGGCCCTTTGTTGTTTATGGCTCTGTGGGTTAGGGAGAGTGCTATGAACTTGACTCTCGCTTCAATCAGGAGCCCATGTTAATTTCTACAATGCTTCCTCACTGATTCCTGCATTGGGATTTGACACAAAAGTCTTGGTGCTGCATTCTGGATGACCTGTAACTTGTTAATAACATATTTGGGTGTGCCCAGAAGGGGCGAGTTGCCATAATCCAGACGTGACGTGACCAAGGAATGTATGACCGTTTTCCTTAGCTGTATGGGAATTAGCTCAAGAATCTTGCGGAGCATTCTTAACAACCCAAAGCAAGTGCCAGCCACCTTTCTTGCTTGCGTCTCCATGGTCAGCTCCTTATCCATCCAGAAGCCGAGATTCTTGATGGCAGTGTAAAATGAAGACAGACACCGTCACAAGGTAAACAGGTTTATTCTGTCTCAGTCGAAACCCATCGCCCAGAGTGGCCGTTGGCAAAGGTGCTCGCCATAGAACGCTCCCAACATTCCAAGGGTAACAATAAGAGGGAGAGAGGACGGGGGGGGAACGGGATAAACCAATGGAAATAAAATGCAATTACAACACATCTCCCTTCTATACAGAGTAATAACAAGTTCCTGCTATACATCTAAGTCATGTTATAGTCTCTGTGCCATATCGGTTTTTTACCTTGGTTCCTTAAATATCTTCCATCATGTTTGGAATTAATTGGTCCAATGACCTTTGGTGGTTGTGTTGCACCAGGATTACAAATGTCAATACTGTTATCTCTGGCTATTCTGTCCGGACGACACATTTGACCATCGTCAAGACATACCACATTTTTGAAAACTTTGCAAATTCTCTTCCTTTCTGAAAACTTGGAAGACCCAGAATGTGTATATGTAGGTAACTTCACTCTTACCCAATCTCCTTCTTTCCAGATCGTTTTCCTCTCTGATACCTTGGCGTTGTACCTCTCTACATAACGCCCTTGGTGATTTTCTATTCTTTCCATCATCTCACTTCTATTGACTTCCTCCACATCATTACCCACCAACCATAGAGGACTCAATTTGGTGCCGGGTTCCCTTCCTTTGAGGGCTTTGAAAGGAGTCACCTTAGTAACTGAGTGAGCTGTTATTAAGTAAGACCAAATCATATTGTCTAATTCTTTCTTTATGTCAGTACCTTTCAAGGTATTTAATTGGATACAATCCTTAATCATTCTGTTCACCCGTTCTACCAGACCATTTGCTCTGGGACAGTATAATGCAGAATATTGATGTTTCACAGAGAATGCATGTAAAAACTCTTTCATTAAAGAAGATGTAAATTGAACCCCGTTGTCTGTTATCAAAACTTGGGGTACCCCCTCACTTCTGAATACCTCCTGAAGGAATGTGATAACAGTGCTGGTAACTACACTGTCTACTATCCTGATTACAACCCATTTAGAGTGATAATCCACTAATGTGAGAATGAACTAGCCCTTTAAACCCTTGACATCAATCGGACCAATGATATCCAAAGCCAATTTATTCCAAGGAGCATTAGGTACTTCCACAGCTGAAATTCTCCCTTTCTGTAAGTGTTTACTCTTGTCACTTTGAGCACAACTTATACATTGTCTGATGTTCCTTTCCACCATGGAATCCATACCTGGCCACCAATAGTGTAATCTGATCTTATTTTTAGTTAAACTGCAACCTAAATGTCCCTCATGTGCCAATAACACTATTTTTTCCCGTAGGTTCTCTGGGGGAACAAGTTTTTTCCCTCTATATACATTTTCAGCTTGTAAGAAAAGTTCATTTCTCACTTCCCAATAACCTCTCGTGTTACAATCTAATTACGAACACCCATTTGGCCACCCCTTTGTTATCAGTTCCTTTACATTCTTAAGTGCAGAATCCCTCTCTACACTTACTTTCCACTCATCTTCTTGAATACCTTCCGTAATCGTGGCCACCACAAATTCGTCAGACCCACAACTGTCTTCCCCATTAGCTTGTAAAGGTAATCTTGACAAGAAATCCGCTGCATGGTTACTGGGTCCAGGAATGTACACAATTCTAAAGTTGTAGCCTTCTAACCCTGGGAACCATTTGGAAATTCTTGGTGTAGTTCTTTCAATATTTTTTACTGAAAAAACATTTACAAGGGGTTTGTGATCAGTTTTTATGACAAAAGGAATTCGATTTGAACCACATTTAGCTACATACACCTTACCCACTGTGCTTCTTCCCTTGAACATAATCTTCATGACAGCCATCCCAACCAACGGAATAGGGTCTTTGTTATATCCTACAGGCACTACATCTGGTTCAACGAGTGATACAACATTTTCCTCAAACTTAGATTGGAATGTTTCACTATTGATAAAGGTAAATGGGGAACAAGAATCTGCATAGACTTCTACCCTCTGTCCCTCTAGTTCAATTTCACATTTCGGCAGGTCAATCACATGTACACCTTCTTTTCCTTCCACATCAACTTGTAAAACAAATTTACTATTACTCTCTTCATAAATGCCAATAGTATTTACATTTTTCTCAGCAATATCCTTACACATACGTGCAAAATGCCCCTTGCGGTTACATTTTCTACACATAGCCGTTCTGGCCCAGCAAATCATGTTATTAGCTTAGTGTCCAGTGCTACCGCATCTGAAACATCTCATTTTATTCTCCTGAGTAATTGATTTTCTCTGATGCTCACTGAAATTATCATATTTCTTCTTACTATTGATGGCACACACGTATTTCATATCTTCACCTATTTCTTTTACATCCTTGTCACTATGAACAGACATTTCTTTTATGCATACTGCTGTATGCTCTATGCTTTTCGCAATTTCTATTGCTTTTCTCAAGTGAGGATTTCCAAATAATAACTTTTCCTGTATTTTCTTATTATTCGTGCACCTGACCAGCTGATCCCTGATAAGTGAATCCGTCAACTCATTGAATTCACATGTATTTGCCAAACCTCTCAATATCGCAATGTAGTTACTCACACTTTCATTTTTCCCTTGAATTCTGCCATAAAATTTATGTCTTTCTAAAACAACATTTATTTCATCAGCAAACTGCAATTCTAGTTTTCTGAGTGTAACAGTATACACATCTCTTTCTTCAATTTCTTCATCATCCTCCCCAATATCAGGAAGACTATCAAACACTTTTCTACCTTCCGCTCCCAAATTATGTAATAATATGTGCTGTTTGCGTAGCGCAGAAAATCCATTTGCGCCTATGGCTATCAAATAAGTCTCAAACCCCTTTACCCAGTTTTTCCATGTCATACTCGGTTCCCCTGCTTCAGAAAGAAACGGAGGCGGTTGACTCATACTTGCCACTGCCATGTTGTAATCTTTCAGTATAGACTTATAATATTCTTCCTACTACTTACAATCCACTTTAATAGATACCATGCGCAAAATGAACAATATGAAAGGATTGGCTAAAGTCTCTCTAAACACCTTTGTCAAGATTTTTATTTTCTTCCAATTAACAGTATGAATTGTTATAAGATAAATCCCAAAATTTGAACACTTAAATGGCAGTCTATCCCTCCATGCATTAGTTTATTCAGCTCAATATGCCCAAAGTCCACTTGAATATTCCTCTGTTCTACTCACTGTTCTTTGATCAAACCTTCGCTTATTTTACTTTAATCTTAGCATTCAGATATACTCCCTTGGGCTTTCCATACATCGGACGTTAAAAACTGAAGGAATAAAGGCACGTTTTTTGCTTCAAGTGTAGTAGCAGACCTTTATGAGTAAATAATACTAGGCTCACCCCAGGGCTTTTCTAATGTCATGCGTGATCTCCTTCGCAACCTGCGAAGACGCTCCTCACGCAGAGACACTACTTCTCAACCTGGGTGAACCGCCTACTACCTCACGTGATGTCCTCAGCTGACGGAAGGCACTCCTCCTGCTAAACGTAGTCAGCGGAACCGGATGAGGAAATAATTCAACTCTCCACCCCTTGGCACATGCGCAATCTCCTTCGCAAGCTGCGATGACACTCCTCACGCTGAGTCACTGCCGTCCGGATGGTTCGTCCACTTCCTCTACTTCCTCGCTTTATTTTTTAAAATTCCTTTATCTTCCTTCCCGGTCCATACACGATGACTGCGGGCGACACATGAAGGGGATATCGACACGTTGCCCTTCCCGCAACAACTCGTCGCCAGTGAAATGAAGACAGACACTGTCACAAGGTAAACAGGTTTATTCTGTCTCAGTCGAAATCCATCGCCCTGAGTGGCCGTTGGCAAAGGCGCTCGCCATAGAACGCTCCCAACATTCCAAGGGTAACAATAAGAGAGAGAGAGGACGGGGGGGAACTGGATAAACCAATGGAAATAAAATGCAATTACAACACAGTGCTCGGAACTGGAGTTATCCCTAGGCAGCTTGGCCAACGGACTAGAGACCTGGGTACCCCGGACCATCAGTTTAGTTTTGTCGTCAGCATATGAGATCACAGAAATGTGGTATTCCTGAACTATGTCAGCAAATGGCCACATGTAAATATTAAACAACGTGGGACTTAGCAACGAGCCATGTGGCATGCCGCAATTCAGTGGTTTTATGTCTGAGAAGAGGTTGGCTTCCATAACTTGGAAGGGCCTCTCCTCCAGGAAGGACCCTAACCATTCTAGTGCTTTGTCCTGGATGCCAATTTCCCGGAGTCTGTTAGCTAGCAAGACAAAATCGACCATATCAAATGCTGCGCTTAGATCTAAGAGGAGTATTGCAGCTGATCCACCCTGATCAAGCAGCATTTTTAGTTCTTTGGATGCTGCTAGTATAACAGACTCCGAGCTGTGCTGAGGGCGGAACCCCATCTGTGTAGGGTGTAGCCAAAGGTGATCTTCCAGAAATTGTGACAGGATTCTGTTAACATATTTCTCCAAAATGTTGCTATTAAATGGGAGAAGTGATATTGGTCAGAATTTCTCTGGCCGAGCTGCATCTAGATTTGTTTTTTTTAGCAAAGCTTTTATTATTGCCTGTTTTCATGTGGTGAGAACTCTGCCTGTCTGCAAGGAGAGAGTGTCAACTATTACCGGCAGAAGAGCCTCACTGGCCTTTCCAAGAATGTGTGGGGGGCGGATTCTAAAGGATAGCCTGATCTAATTTCCCCCATGAGCGTTTGTGCCATGTCATTGTCCAGATAAGGAAAATGGGTTAATGCAGGAGTTAAGGGCACCTGTTGATCTATTTCATGGCTAGTTGAGTTGTTCAACTTCGCGTGAAGGGAGCTATTTGTGACCTTTTTGTGAAAATAGGTGGCAAATGCGTTGCATTTTTCCTTTGAGGCTTGGTAAAGGGAGGTATCTAGTGTAATTGTGGCTATAGTTTTTACTATTTTGAAGAGCTCTTTGGAAGAATTCTGAACCTGTGTGATATTTTCCTCGATGAACCCTGCCTGAGCCTCTTTAATTTTAGTATGGTAGGTTCTGATTACCAATTTATACTTAGCTTTAAGTTGGGGGTCATAGATCTTTCTCCATTCCCTTTCCAACGTTTTACAACTATTCTTCAGTGATGCTAGCTGAATGTTAAACCAGGGTGCCTTTTTGGTGATATTGGTTAGTTTGGGATTTATTGTGGGAACCGCTTTCTCCAGGGACTGGAGAATCCACCGTTGCCAGTTAGCATACGCTTCATCAATGCTTCCACATGTATTGAAGCCTAATGTCAACAGGGATTCCACCCAGACTTCTAAATGCAGCTTAGCCCAGTTTATATAAACTTTTCAAATCTAGTGCTAATAGGAATTCTTTTTGGTGATTAAATTCCATTCGATTTGATTTATAACATCCAATGTGTCGCTGACATAAGCTTTAACTTCGGGAATGAATGGTTTTTAAAAAATGTCTACATATTTTGCTAAATGTTCTCCGGGAATCTTTAGGCATCCTGGGGTTTTATTGGATCCTTGTGTATCTTTGATAAAGTGTACATGCACTTTTATCACTCCAAAAAGTCATCTCTTTGTTGTTGATCAACCTTCCAGCATTTTGTCTGGATTCCAATAGTTGAAAAATTAAACGAGGAGGAGAAACATAGGGTCGGGTGAAGGGGGCAGATGCCCAAATTAACACCTGTACCTAATAGTGGCCCTTATGCCCATTCTGCAGCAGGTTTGCACCTCTAATTAAGTAAAATGTGAATAAATGTCCCATGCACAAATGCAGGACAAGAAGCAGCCCAGAGTGTACACTTCAGAGTGCCATCTATCCAAGCATGAGGGCAGAGCCCACCCTCTTACACTTCAGGGATGGTCTCAAACGGAGCTGTTCCTGGTAGCCTTTAACCCCTTGCATGCTTCTGACGGAACCACTCCGTCATGAGCCACGGGCGCCGTGTGCTCATGACGGAGTGGTTCCGTCATGCTGCGGCCGTTGGCGGCCGCTCCGCCCACGCGGCGCTGTTTCCCCGCCTGTGCGGGGATCAGCGCAAGTGGGTGGAGTCATGACGAAACCACGCCGTCATGAGCACAGCTCGCCCGTGACTCATGACGGCGTGGTTCCGTCATGAGCATGGCGGCGCCGCGCTCACCCCAAACCCCCCCAGCGCTGCGGCGGAATTCGCGCCGCAGCGAAGGGGTTAAGTGAACTTGTAACATTCGAGGATGGCATTGAAGAATACCAAACTGCGTCCACCATCACCGATTGGATCCTAACTATGCCTCATTTCCCTTTGTACTGAATATGATACTTTTACAGTGCTCTGAAGCATCCAAAAGTGGAATCGCAGCGCTTTATACATTTACAGATTCCTACATTTGGTTCTTGTTCTAGAGGATGTGAACCATCAGCAATGTGCTGGGCGGTCGAAGGGGGACCAAGACATTCTCAGTGCGGATTTTGTATGGTCAGAGGGGCAGAGAAAGCTATGCAAAAGCTAAATATTGGTTGAAAATATTAACGTGATGGGCTTCAGAAAGAAAAGTGCACGTCCTACCCCTCCTTCTACACTAATGTCTTTCAAGTGGAGCCTCATAGATTTCAGGCAGACGAGAGGCAAACTCCTGCTGCTACACAAATCGTGTTGAGTGCGGACAACGGCTCCAACTTTTCAAACCCAGGAAGCCCAGCACAGCCTAATTAATCACGAATTTTTGTGGGGGCTTTGTAATATTATTGTTCCATTGCTCCTGTTCGAGAGGACCCACATGCCCTCAGGGAGTCTGAATGTAGACGTGTCCAGACCAGCCTAAAGGAATGAGATTTATACTGCAGAGCCTGTATGTGTTCCAAACTGTGAATAGCTAAGCAGCTGCCCTCTGAACAGTACCGCACAGAAAATAATGTAGGCCCCTGATTGCAGTGCTTGATTTGTAAAATAATAAGCGCCAGGGCACTGACAAGGGGGCTTCTGCAGCTTGCACCACCCATTGCCCAGTCATCGCTGCCAATAACAGCTCCAAAATAACTACTAACCATCTCTCTTGGCTGCAAGTGCCACAGTTCAGATAATTCAAGGTACACAAAGCTAAAAGAATGGCTGGGGAGTATCGCCATGTGGCAGAATGTCATAAGTGTGGTGAAGACAGTTAAGTGCGGGTGCCCAGCACCGGAAACCATAGGCTCAAATTAATCACTGCCTGATTAGAACATTGCTGAGTTCTCTGTTTGCTGAGAAACTATTTTTATCTATCAAGGCCCTGGACCTTCCTTCAGCAATGCAGGATCCTAAATAACTTACTCAGAGTGTTCTGTGTAGTGTGGTGAGCGCATGTCATAGGATAGCTCACACGTCCTACACCCGTCTGTACACAAGGGTCACTAGGTTAGATGATCCTGCCAACAAAAGAGAGTTGGGCACCCATGCCCTTCTGTCGTTCTGCGCATCGAGATCTATGCATGCCAACATGACAACCTGCACTGACTGACTCCAGCCTCACCTAGAAATTTTCACCCAAGAAGTTCCTATGTATGTATATGGTATTTCGGCAGCTAGAACCTGGCCAAAAGGCAGCGAATGCTCAATGTATGGTCAAAAGCAAGCTTCAAGTCTCGCAAGTAATAGGACTGGAAGCTGGGTTGTGGACAGTTAATGTATTTTGATGTAGTTTTCTTTAAAGCGAGAGTCATCAACTCTTTCCTAATTTGGAGCAGCATTGGGGCTTTCCTTATATATACAGGAATGTTGTTCAAGATCCCGCGTGCATAGATGGAAAAGGCCTGTTTTCTTGTTTTTTTTGTAACCTTTCTCAGTCCGCAGTCTAATGGTGGCCTGGCTGTGGATGTGGTGGGAACTCCTACAGATAGGGAGCTTGTCTGCAAGATAAGTAGAATTGCTGGCTGTTGTGGTTTTGTAAAATGATGCAGCTGGTTTTGAAGATGGTGCGGGCTGGCAAGAGGAGCCAAATGGATTTCCATCATGGTGGGGGTGATGTGATCATATTTCTTCAGGCCCTGGATCAGACATGCTGCAGTACGTAGGATACTAAAGGGGATGCCAGGCACTAAGTAATGCCAGTATGAAGTCTGGGACGCCATGGAGTAGGGCATTGCCACCACTCAGATGCGAGAGCAAAGTTACTTTCTGGTAGAAACAGATTGACTTTCTTTGGAAGAGAGGGTTGGTATCTAGGCTATCTTTGCTTTTATGATACAAGTAACAATCGGGTGGAAAAACAATTACTTTGGAGTATTCGATATTCAATGAAGACCAAAGTGATTAAGTAACAGCAAAAGACTTTAACACAACAGAGAATAAACCAATGTATCTCATTCATGAATAAGAAAGTATTTTACTTCATATTTGCAAGTCTTCAAACAAAGTCATGAATTATCATGGCATGAGAGTTGTCCGATAACTCAACTGAAAAGGCGGCGCATGTGTGATTATAATGATAGGGTGACTGAAGTGACAAAGTGACAGAATATTGTGTATTATACAACAAAGTGAAACGATACTGACAAGTGATTACATAGGGAAATATTGGAAAATAGGTCCAATAACAAATCAAATAATAATGGTCAAACTAGCACGGTCAATGAATTACATAAACTAGTATGCTAGCGGACCTATTACATGGACCAAAAAACTATCGACGTTTCGACCCTGACAAACTACATAAATTAAAGATGTCAACATGGGTCTTCTCCAGGACAAAGGAATGCGATGGACAGCCTGTTGGGAGATAACTGAGGTAAGTGTGTGTTCAAGTCTGTGACATACGTCAAAACATGCGGTGCGTCCATAGTACTCACCGGTACTTTTGAATTACATGTAGTATATTCAACACTCAACCGCAAGGCCTTAGGGAGAGGGAACCAGGGGTTCGATCCAACTGGTGATAAAGGTGAGTGACCTAAAATGAAGGGTGGGTTTTAAGAAAAGGACTTGAAGTATAGGTCACTTGGTTGAATCTGGGGTTTATGGGTGGAATACCCATACACGGGTGAGAGCGTACCTGATAGATTGTGGTCAGGCAGAGGAATTCCTTGATGCTCAACCAGTCTCAGCCGAGACGTTGAGGAACAATCACAAGAACGCTGTTCTGTGCGCTGGTGAAGAAAAGAATTGAGTCCTTACTAGGAGGTATTAATTAGAGGGCCAAACCGAAAGGACATCAAAGTGAAGGCATACCTGGAGGAATGCATCATATTCCTAGCGGTATAACATGGATGTCTTTATCGTGCCAAATTACAGCGTTGTGGGAGTCAGGGCTGCATTATCTGCATTATGACTTCTTTACATGGTTTAATGGGTGATCCAGGGACATTCAGTTCACCATGGCATCCAGCAAGTCTTCCATCAGTTTTCTGGACCTCACCTTATAAGTAGAAGAAGGGATGATATTCACTGGCTTATACAGAAAGCCGACTGAGCGTAATACCTTGCTTAAATACAACTCCAACCATCCCAGGAGTATTCGGGAACATTTACGATATGGGCAATTCTTACGCCTATCTCATAATTGCTCAAATAGATCAATTATTTCAAAGAGTCTGAGACATTGACACAGCGACTGAAAGACAGAGGCTATCCACTAGGTCTTTTAAAACGTGCCAATAAGAGAGCTTGGTATTGCCCCCGAGAGGCATTACTTGAAGTCAAACCCAAGGCAGACCAAATTGACAAGATTGTCTGAGTCACAACCTACAACCCGAAAAGTCAAGAAATCAAGAGGATAATTAAGAAATACTGGCCCTTGGCATCTACAGAGATTAGGACCACAGAAGATCCAGTCTTTGCCTTCAAACGTGGAAGAAACATCAGAGACTATGTAGTCTGTGCTTTTTTGGAAATTCCCAAACCACCGGACCTAAGAACACAACTCAGTTTACCTCCAGTGACTGGCCATCGCAAATGTGGACATTGTAAGAGTTGCCCCCTTACCATCGAGGGAAGCAGCTTTTCACATAACACCGCACATACACGTTGCCACACTTCACTAACTGTAACAGTACTAATTTGATTAATGTCATCAAATACCCCTATGACAAATTATATGTAGGACAAACTACGCAAAAAATCAAGTGTCGAATCCTACAACACATTATTCGGATTAGATGCCATACACAAGGGGCACCATTAATTGACCACTTTGTTAATTCTGCTCACCAGCCTGAAAGCCTTAGATGGACTGTACTTGAGAAGATACAGTTACACCCTAGGGGGGGGTGACCTGATGACCACTCTCAACCTAAAGGAATGCAAGTGGATTCATTTACTAAACACAGTGTTGTTCGGTTTAAACGAATTGGAGGAGACTCACAAACAGATGGGTCAACTTAGGCATAGATGACATGATCTGCATCCCATCCCCTGACAATCGACACATTTTAACCTTAGTGTCTCACATGGTTGGACTGTGTGACCCCCATCCAGCCGAGTCATGGGTTTTACCACACCACTGTTTTACATTCTAGATCTAACACCAGCCTTCACGTTACTGAATACATGTAATATCAGCACGTGCCAAACCATGTCCCAGACCTAGTAACTGTCTATGAATGTACCATGTAAACAGAATTGTTTCCATTTCTGTTGACCCCCATCCAGCAGAGTCATGGTTTTAACCACACCAGTTTTGTACATTCTAGATTAAGCACCAGCCCTCTCGTTACTTAATACATGCAATATCGGCACGTGACAAACCCTGTCCCAGAACTAGTAATTGTCTTTTAATGTACCATATAAACAGAATTGTTTTCATTTACTATTTATCTGTACAAGGGACACCAACATCTTTTGATTTATGAATTTGAGATGTTGCGATATTTACACATAAGGGACACCAACATCTTTTGATTTATGTATGAATTTGTGATGTGATACCCTGTGTGTTTGTTTATTTTTCCAGTTTGAATTGAGAGATGTTCTACCTTCTCACTTTGCAAACATGACGTTAGCAATAATTTGTTTTAATATGTATTGATTCCACATGAATAGAGCAACATTCATCTTCACAATGACAATTGTTTGAACCAACATGAGTTGAAAAGATTTAAATTTTTTCTGTCTCAGCGATGACATCTGTTTCGGTATGCATTTACTTAACACATGTTGATTTAGGTGCTTTTGTGTTTTGGCGTGATGAAAATAGCAACCAGTTTTCAGAATAGCTTCATTATGGTCTTTGATGTATATAGATCACGTATACACAAGATACTCATCTTTCATTCCATTTTTTGGCCCCAAGTACAGTAACATCATAGTTGGCCGGGAAGTCTTTTGTCGCTTCAAACTTCTGAACCACTGCCGGTTATAGCTGCTGCACGCATTACATGCATGCCAGACATGGCATTTAACTCCCGAGCTTTTGCCGACTACAGCTGACACACACATTACGTGCATGCAAGACGCGGCGTTCAGCTTCACGCTGCTTAGCGGTCCGCGAGGAACTCCACAGACTTAGTCAGCACCTGCAAGGTACGTGCCAATATTCACTCTGGCCCACACAATTTCCGCATTGCTCCCGAATTTCAGACTAAGACCTGACCTTTTATCTATACACAAAGATAATGCAGCCATGACTCCCCACGGCGCTGTGATTTGGCACGATAAAGATGTCCATGTTTTCCCCACTAGGAATATGATGCATTTCTCTAGCTATGCCTTCACTTTGATGTCCTTTCGGTTTGGCGCTCTAATTAATACCTCATAGTAAGGACTCAATTATTTTCTTCACCAGCGCACAGAACAGCGTTCTTGTGATTGTTCCCCACCGTCTCGGCTGAGACTGGTTGAGCATCAAGGAATTCCTCTGCCTGACCACAATCTATCAGGTACGCTCTCACCCGTGTATGGGTATTCCACCCATAAACCCCAGAGTCAACCAAGTGACCTATATTTCAAGTCCTTTTCTAAAACCCACCCTCCATTTTAGGTCACTCACCTTTATCACCAGTCGGTTCGAACCCCTGGTTCCCTCTCCCAAGGCCTTGGGGTTGAGTGATGCCTATACTACATGTAATTCACAAGTACTGGTGAGTTCTATAGACGCACCACATGTTTTGACATGTATGTCACAGACTTGAACACACACTTACCGCAGTCATCTCCCCACAGGCTGTCCATCGCAATCCTTTGTCCTGAAGAAGACCCATGTTGACATCTTTAATTTATGCAGTTTTTCAGGGTCGAAACGTCAACAGTTTTTTGATCCATGTAATAGGTTCCCTAGCATACTAGTTTATGTAATTCATTGACCGTGTTAGTGTAGGAAGGTGGAATCTGACTATATGGTTGCCCCCACTTTTTTTCCTGGTGTTTTGCTGGTTTATGACTTAGTTGGACTGGGATCCTGCTATTCAGGGCCCCAGTCTATCTGATTTCTCTGTAAAATGGTTTCCATGTACATTAGGTACATATCTAATTGGATTCTGGAGTGCCTTATAAGCCCCTAGTATATGGTATACTATGTACCTAGGGCATAGGTACCTCAGAGGCCTACCAGGGGCTGCAGCATTTATTATGCCACCCCTGGGAAGCACTCCAAAATGGCACCACAGGTATGCTACTGCAGCCTGGGTAAGGGTGTGCTTGCACCCCTTACAGTGGTATAGGCTACCTATAGCCACACATATATACAGACACATATAAACCTATAAGTCACTCCTATGGCAGGCCTTGACAATCCTGAAGGCAGAGTGCTTGGTTTTATGTTAGAGGGTGCCCAAACATGATACTTTCTTATGGCTGTTCTGTGATACAGCCATACCATATACTCTTGAGTGCATTATAACCTTGCGGTAAATGCTAACTTTGGAATGGCTGCATCAAAACATGTCGTGTTTGGTGTCAAACACTTTGGAATACTACCCCCTGCCAGTTCTGGCGGTGGGGGTAGCATTCCACCCTTCTAGAGGGAAAGACATGTTCACACTGGTCAAATCCGGTAGGATTTTCCTGAGCCCTGGCATCACAAAATGGATGCCTCTGCCACAGACACGGGTCTGGCCTCCTGCTGCTGACCGAAACTCTGGCAGGGGAGGCCTGGACAATAGGTGTCCTGTCGAAGGGAGGTGTCACCACCTCCCCAGACAGGCAGATGTGTATTGGGGCTGGGCGGGCGCACACTCTAGTGCTTTGAAGTCCTGCACTGGGGGCACGTTTGCTGTCCCTGTGCATAGCCCAGTTCAAACCGGTTCCAGGGGCTACCTGCCCCTGCTCTGGCACAAAACTGGACAAAGGAAATGGGTGTAACCACCCCGCTTTCCAAGCCCACCTATTGGTGGGGCCTCAGAGTTAGTCCATCCCCTAAACTTACTATAAGTATAGGAATCCAGTCCCTAGGACTTTAGATTACCCTGGACGAAACTCTGCAAAATATATCCTGGACCTTCAAAATTCTACTTTGACTAGAAGACTGAAGAAATCTCCCTTGTGGTCAAGGAGTGACTCCCCTGCTTGGCAGGCACCAAAGAAGCAACGGACCGGTGAGCATCGCTGAAGCTCTTGCCGGACGCTGAAGTCTTTGCATCACCAGAGGTAGATTTCAAGACTTCCCCGACGCTACCCTGAGTCCACAGCAAAGCTGAGGCCCGTGGCTATCGTGGGTGATGTGGAACAGTGACCCCTGGACACCATGAACTTTTGTAGCAACACTATCTTCCTGGTCCTCCGCGAAGTTGTACTTTTTAGCTCCGAGTAGCCCCAGCACTAGACAGACTTTGTGGGACAGCTCGAATCCAGCTCGTGGACTTCGTCGACACCTCCTGGACCTCATTGCTGAAGAGTCAAGACACCCATCAACTCACCTGAAGCACCCGACATCTGTGGGCATTGGTTCATCCTGCCGGTGGTCACTGGCTAGTGACCAAGACTCGGTCCCCTCTGCTTTCAGGTTCCTTCATCCTAGATCCGGGCTTGGATCTCTTCGGACATTTCTCCTCTTCACGGCAGCAGCAGTTCTTTGCAGGCTTCCATTGAAATCGACAACGCAACCCGACACCAAAAGACACCTATGCACCCGGCTTCCATGGGTGAGGTAACTCGAGTACTCCGGTGCTCTCATGGGTGCTAGCCCTAGAACTTCTTAAGTCCAAAAGGGTTTGGTCCTGACTCGATTAGAAGGGTCCTAATCTTTAAATTTCCAACCGCGACATTGCCCATAGAAGATAACGGGAACCTGCGGTTGTGTTTACACACTGAATACACTCCCCGTGGGTCCCCTGTGTCACTACCTTGGGTGGTTCCTTGGGGTCCCAGCGATTCTACAGGCTCTAGGCCTAGTGTCTATTCCAGTCGTGGTTCTTATACCACTTTTATGGTATATGTTTTGGTACGCCCCTAGGGCCCAAACGTGTATTTGTGCTCGTACTGATAATTGCTGAGTTGTAAACAAAGTACTTCGAACTCCAGTCTCATAAAGAGACTAGAGGGGTGTGTTTTATCTCAAATACATATATTTTGAATATATACCTGGTGTGGTTGTCTTTTCATTTGATCATTCAAGAGATTATAGACTGGTAAAACAAGCTGCTTTACATTCCTTCAAGACTTTGCCTGAAGGCTGCTCTCCATAGCTGCCACTAGGATAGCAATAAAGGTTGTCTTTAACCTATCACCATAAGGGGTTGTTAGAACTGATACAAGGTGCCCACTAGAACTAGTGGACAGCATATATCAGGCCACCTTCTCACATTGGTGTGCAGCATGTGTGATTCCAGCTTGCTATTGATTTACCAGATAATCTCAATTGGATTGATCAACTGAAAACCACTAAAGGTACCTAAGGTACATATAATATCAAGTTTAGCTACAGTAAGTTCTACTGACATTATCTTCCTGGTCCTCCTCGAAGTTGTGCTTTTTAGCTCTGAGTAGCCCCAGCCTTGAGCACTTCCTGCACCAAAGATTGTTGGCCTCCACTCCACGAGTGACCCGTGGGCCAGCTTCAAGTGCAACCGCTCGAGGCTCCTTCCCGTTCACTAGCCCGTTGGCTAGCAGGTCCCCACGAAGGCAGCTCCTTTTCTACTTGGGCTTTCCTGTTTGCTCCAGACGTGCCCTGACTTACCCTTGCAGGGTGAGTCCCTCAGACCTTGCTGGTCTGCACCGCAGTCTTTTCTCTAAATTCCAGTGACTTGCCGTTGCTAAGGATTGTTGGGTACAATCTGGTCGCCGACACCACAGCACTCGACAGACTTTGTGGGACAGCTTGAATCCAGCTCGTGGACTTCGTCCACGCCTCCTGGACCTGGTGGCTGAAGAATCAAGACACCCATCAACTCACCTGAAGCACCCGACATCTGTGGGCATTGGTCCATCCTGCCGTTAGTCACTGGCTAGTGACCCAGACTCTGTCCCCTCTGCTTTCAGGTTCCTTCCATCCTAGATCCAGGCTTGGATCTCTACGGACACTTCTCCTCTTCACGGCAGCAGCAGTTCTTTGCAGGCTTCCATTGAAATCGACGATGCAACCCGACACCAAAAGACACCTATGCACCCGGCTTCCTTGGGTGAGGAAACTCGAGTACTCCGGTGCTCTCATGGGTGCTAGCCCTAGAACTTCTTAAGTCCAAAAGGGTTTGGTCCTGACTCGATTAGAAGTGTCCTAATCTTTAAATTTCCTACCCCGACATTGCCCATAGAAGATAACGGGAACCCGCGGTTGTGTTTACACACTGCATACAGTCCCCGTGGGTCCCCTGTGTCACTATCTTGGGTGGTTCCTTGGGGTCCCAGCGATTCTACAGACTCTAGGCCTAGTGTCTATTCCAGTCGTGGTTCTTATACCACTTTTATGGTATATGGTTTTGTACGCCCCTAGGGCCCAAACGTGTATTTGTGCTATTACTGATAATTGCTGACTTGTAAACAAAGTACTTCAAACTCCAGTCTCATAAAGAGACTAGAGGGGTGTGTTTTATCTTAAATACATATATTTTGAATATACACCTGGTGTGGTTGTCTTTTCATTTGATCATTCAAGAGATTATAGACTGGTAAAACAAGCTGCTTTACATTCCTTCAAGACTTAGCCTGAAGGCTGCTCTCCATAGCTACCACTAGGATAGCTTTCAATAAAGGTTGCCTTTAACCTATCACCATAAAGGGTTGTTAGAACTGATACAAGGTGCCCACTAGAACTAGTGGACAGCATATCTCAGGCCATCTTCTCACATTGGTGTGCAGCGTGTGGGATTCCAGCTTGCTATTGTTTTACCAGATAATCTCAATTGAATTGATCAACTGAAAATCACTAAAGGTACCTAAGGTACATATAATATCAAGTTTAGCTACAGTAAGTTCTACTGAACTTAGAGTTGTGTGTTAAGGGATGGCACACCCTTTCTACAACTCAAGAGAGTTTAGTAGGCCACTCTAGTGGTAGTGCAATACACCACACCACATTAGTAATGTCTAGCCAGCCAGGAACATGTGGGTCCCTACCAGGAACCAGTGAGCTCCTTCCCTATAAATATGAGGATCTCTCCTTTGCTCAGCTTAGGGCCTTATGTTCTATTGGGAAGCTGAAGACAGGCAAAAGTCCATCCACCCAGCATCTCATAAAGATAGTTAAGCTGGATGATATCACAGGGCCTAGTGGGCCTGATGATGTAGATAGTGTGGGTGGGGCAGCAGGTGAGGGTGGGCCCAGGGGGTAATAATTCCCCTGACCCTACCTCTAATGCTGACCAGACTGGTGACAATGACCAGACTCTGGTGAACACATATCTCCTGGATGATGATGAGGAGAATGACAATAATGCCACTTACTTTATTACTCCAGGTAGGCCTGACAACAGGGCTAGAAGGGATAGATCTCTGTCAAGGGATTCTATCCAGTCTAACTCCTCTATAGGAACCTCTGTTTCTTCTCACAGAGGGAGGGAAACCTCCCAGGAGAGGAGAGAGAGACTGCTGAAGTATGAGCAAGACAAGTTCAACCTCAGAAAGCAGCAGATGGCCTTAGATAAGGAAGCCCTGGAGCTCTACAGACCTAGTAAAAAGGAGGAACTAGAGTCCCTTGGTGGCAGCAATTTCCCTAGAGATAAAGAGAGGTCTAATGACGATAGAAACCTAAGTAAGATTGTCCCTCCCTACCAGAGTGGGGATGACATCCACAAATGGATAACTGCCTTGGAGAGGGACTGTAAAGTACAGAAGGTCCCTCAAGGTCAGTGGGCATCAATCTTATGGCTCTCCTTTGCAGACAAAGGTAGAGACAAGCCCCTCACTGTAATAGAAGAGGATGCTGATGACTACAAAGTCTTGAAAAGTGCACTGATAGATGGGTTTGGCCTAACCACTGAACAGTATAGGTTGAAGTTCAGAGACACCCAAAAAGCTCAGACTCAAGACTAGGTAGACTTTGTTGATTGTGCTACTAAGGCTCTGGAAGGTTGGATACATGGCAGCAAAGTGCATGACTTTTCAGGATTGTACAATTTGATTATGAGGGAGCAGATCCTTAGTAATTGTCAAAACCAGCTTTTACATCAGTACCTGGTGGACTCTGATCTGACCTCTCCCCAAGAATTGGGAAAGAAGGCAGACAAATGGGTCAGAACCAGGGTAAGGCCTAAGAATCAGGGGGGTGACCAGAAGAAAGATTCTACCAAGCCCCAAGAGATAGGTGGGGACAAATCTAAAGATAAGTCTACTACAGGGCCCCAAAAGTCCTCTTCTGGGGGTGGGTCCCAAACTCCTTCCTCTCCTGAAAAGAAACCATATTGCCATGTCTGTAAAAAGCCTGGGCACTGGAAAACTGATCCCAGTTGCCCCAGGATTGGCTTTGGAGGGAAATTCTTGCGCATGAGCCGAAGGCACTAAAATGGAATTTTAAAGACTCACATGCATGGCACCTGCTTAGCTAAAGCAAAGACAAGCTACTTCACTAATGGTAATGCGGGGAAACTATTAGTATGTAAAGGGGGTTAGAGTAGAGATGGGTGGTATACAGTGAAATCATTTCTTTTTTAACGTAACATCTGTCTTTCCGACTTTATCACGAGTGCACATTTGGGCCTCTCGCGAATGTCCAAAGGGAGCTGAGTCACGTGGATTTTGCGCATGGCAACTGAAAGTCAACCCGGAAGGATGACGTGTGGGTCGAGAAGAGGACAAGGACACAGTCTGCCTGAGCCTGAGAACCGGCAGTGAAGAATCTAAATGAATGAGACTATATGTTCAAATAAAAACATTTGTTGCGGATGAAATATGAATGCGGGTGGGAAAATAAAGTATGAATACAAATTAAGGGGATGGGTTTGTTAACAATGCACTAACAGAAAAGAGTGATGTGTAAGCATGGTGTGATGATCATCCCCCCTTGCCTGACTAATTAGATTTCGTATTTTTGCGATATTGAAACTTTAGTGGGTGGTACATGAAGAGCAAAAGGTATAACTAAGGTAGCGTTAGTTAGTTAATTAGCAGAGTTCGGGATGCTGTCAGAGTGAGACGACGATACTGAGATGCTTTGAGCCATGGCTGCAGAACCCTCTATCCTAACTTAATTGGGTTAGAAGGAAGATCGCGGAAGAATCTTAAGGAGGAAGAGAGTGTCAGAGAGGGGTGCGACTTGACTGTCATTATTAGAGAGGTCATATATCCTGTCCTGAAGTCTTTGTCTCCTGAACTATCCCGGGGGACTCTTACCAGCCCTTTGGCCAGGGGGTTGGTCGTCACACCATCCTTGATAACTATAATTTCATGTATTTGCAGATGTTCTTTTCACTCTGTCCTCCCCTTTCTGAGCATAAGTCATTGCAAGTTTGAAGTATGTGTTGATGATTTGATTAATTGAATCTTCCCTCCTATGAGTGACGGTGACTGTATTGTATTTTTGTAGTGGTTCACATGCAAATAATTAAGATAAAGATTTAAACCTTTTCCGAGTCTGTGGTTATTTAATTATAATAAAGAGAGGGTTAAGTTATGTCATTTCACCATCAACTAGTTCAACGAATGGCCCATCGACCAGAGGAAAGAACTTTTTGATCAGTGAAAGGTTAGTTCGGAATAAGAGGTAACTAATCTTGAATTACGAAAACACAAACTTTGACTCCAGCGGTTTACTCACTTGTGTGTGTTTATGGGCCCAGGTGAGTGTATGGTTGTTGAGTATCTGTTGTTGGTACGCCGCTGGATCAGTTTTCTGGTAGCAGAGCTATGGTTATTATGGACTAGTTTGTTGATGAGTATTGATTATTGATTACTGATTTATGTTTAAGAAAAAGAGTTAAAGTCTTGTTTTATGTTGTCTGGAAAATTCCCAGGGAATGAATAGCGGGTGGTGATAGAAGCCACACTGCAGTGAGGTTACTCATCTGTTGGAATAGCGCTGAAAAGCTACGCAGGGCTGGCAGTGTTAAATTATGGGCTATTTTGTATGAAAGTCGAGTGTGAATGATAGGAAAAGGGTTCGCTGGTGAAACTTTGGTCTTATCTCACCTAGTAAGGGTAACACTGAATGGGTAACAGGTTCTCTTGAGCTTGAATGAAGGGTAAACAGAAGTTTTTACTCGCAGTAGAAGAGGAGCAATTCTGAGACTCCAGAATCAGTCAGAAATCTATCCTTTGTTTAGCGAAACAGGCAGAGTAGCGAATGTTTTTATGTTGTTGCTAACAAATTTCATTTAAGAGAAGAAAAGTAAAGAAATATGTTTTCGGTTTACCTTGTGAAGGGAGGATCAGTTGCCGGAGTTGCACTGACGTCACAGAGAACCGCGCTGGGATAGGTTGAAACAGCGGGCGTGAGACAGAAACAGATTGTAAAGGAGGGGTCAGTAGTAAGGAGCAGAACTGACGACATCATAAAGGCAGCGCTGGCATTGGTTAGACCACGAGCGTGAGCCTGAGTCTGATTGGGTGATTGAATAGAAGCTGCTTTAGGATTGGTCGACGACAATTTGTATGTTTGATTCTGTTTTGCCTATTGGTGTGAGTCGCCCAGACAGAAAAGCTCGAGGGTTTGCAGATTATTATTTCCTACATCGAGCATCTAGAATGTATGGAGTAAGGAGAAAATATTGTTAATAAAGAAAATTAAGAATTTCTTTAACCCCTTCTGTGCCCATGACGAGATGGTCTCGTCATGGAGCACAGTCGCGCTGTGCCCATGACGAGACCATCTCGTCATGGGACCCACCCTTGGGGAAAGCGCTGGCGCTCCCCCCGTGATTCCTCGATCTTTTTTTTTTTTGCTGGGGAGGCAGGGGAAGACCTTCCCCTGCCTCCCCCCGGCCCCCCCCCGCCCGCGTCATCAATGACGTCAGCGCGCGAGGCGCGCTGACGTCATCGGAGGCTTCCCCTTTGCTCTCCGAGGCGCAGGAAGCCATTTGCTTCCTGTGCGTCAGAGAGTAAAGGTCAGTTTCGGGGCTGGGGAGGGGGGCTATTTTGTGATCGTGGGTGCTGGTCGCGTAGGGGGGTGGGGGGAATCTAAATAAGTGCGAGGGGTTGCAAAATGCCCTGATTTTTTTTGTTTTACTATAAAAATACACAGAGTTTGCCAGTGAAATGTACTCGTGTAACGTTGAAGAGCATTGTTGTTCCCAGGGGGGGCCAAATAAAGTGAGACAGAGGGGTTGCAAAGTGGCCAGATTGATTTTATTTGCTTCCAAGTACACCAGCATCAGAGTTTGCCAGTGCAGTGCGACTTTCGTTGTCTCGTCTAACTTTGAACAGCATTGTTGTACCAAGGGGGGGCGAAAGAAAGTAAGACAGAGGGGTTGCAAAGTGGCCAGATTGATTTTATTTGCTTCCAAGTACACTAGCATCAGAGTTTGCCAGTGATGTGCTTCTTTCGTTTTTTTGTCTTCCTTTGGACAGTATTGTTGTTCCCGGGGGGGGGCGAAATAAAGTAAGACAGAGGGGTTGCAAAGTGGCCAGATTGATTTTATTTGCATCCAAGTACACCAGCATCAGAGTTTGCCAGTGCAGTGCGACATTCGTTTTCTCGTCTAACTTTGAGCAGCATTGTTGTTCCCAGGGGGGGCGAAATAAAGTAAGACAGAGGGGTTGCAAAGTGGCCAGATTGATTTTATTAGCATCCAAGTACACCAGGATCAGAGTTTGCCAGTGAAGTGGTACTTTCGTTTTCTCGTCTAACTTTGAACAGCATTGTTGTTCCCAGGGGGGGGCGAAATAAAGTAAGACAGAGGGGTTGCAAAGTGGCCAGATTGATTTTATGTGCATCCAAGTACACCAGCATCAGAGTTTGCCAGTGCAGTTTGACTTTCGTTTTCTCGTCTAACTTTGAACAGCATTGTTGTACCAAGGGAGGGCGAAAGAATGTGAGACAGAGGGGTTGCAAAGTGGCCAGATTGATTTTATTTGCATCCAAGTACACCAGCATCAGAGTTTGCCAGTGATGTGCTTCTTTCGTTTTTTTGTCTTCCTTTGAACAGTATTGTTGTTCCCAGGGGGGGCGAAATAAAGTAAGACAGAGGGGTTGCAAAGTGGCCAGATTGATTTTATTTGCATCCAAGTACACCAGCATCAGAGTTTGCCAGTGCAGTGCGACTTTCGTTTTCTCGTCTAACTTTGAGCAGCATTGTTGTTCCCAGGGGGGGGCGATATAAAGTAAGACAGAGGGGTTGCAAAATGGCCAGATTGATTTTATTAGCATCCAAGTACACCAGCATCAGAGTTTGCCAGTGAAGTGGTACTTTTGTTTTCTCGTCTAACTTTGAGCAGCATTGTTGTTCCCAGGGGGGGGCGATATAAAGTAAGACAGAGGGGTTGCAAAATGGCCAGATTGATTTTATTAGCATCCAAGTACACCAGCATCAGAGTTTGCCAGTGCAGTGCGACTTTCGTTTTCTCGTCTAACTTTGAGCAGCATTGTTGTTCCCAGGGGGGGGCGATATAAAGTAAGACAGAGGGGTTGCAAAGTGGCCAGATTGATTTTATTTGCATCCAAGTACACCAGCATCAGAGTTTGCCAGTGCAGTGCGACTTTCGTTTTCTCGTCTAACTTTGAACAGCATTGTTGTACCAAGGGGGGGCGAAAGAAAGTAAGACAGAGGGGTTGCAAAGTGGCCAGATTGATTTTATTTGCTTCGAAGTACACCAGCATCAGAGTTTGCCAGTGATGTGCTTCTTTCGTTTTTTTGTCTTCCTTTGAACAGTATTGTTGTTCCCAGGGGGGGCGAAATAAAGTAAGACAGAGGGGTTGCAAAGTGGCCAGATTGATTTTATTTGCATCCAAGTACACCAGCATCAGAGTTTGCCAGTGCAGTGCGACTTTCGTTTTCTCGTCTAACTTTGAGCAGCATTGTTGTTCCCAGGGGGGGCGAAATAAAGTAAGACAGATGGGTTGCAAAGTGGCCAGATTGATTTTATTAGCATCCAAGTACACCAGCATCAGAGTTTGCCAGTGAAGTGGTACTTTCGTTTTCTCGTCTAACTTTGAACAGCATTGTTGTTCCCAGGGGGGGGGGCGAAATAAAGTAAGACAGATGGGTTGC
This sequence comes from Triturus cristatus, assembly GCF_964204655.1. NCBI lineage: Eukaryota > Metazoa > Chordata > Amphibia > Caudata > Salamandridae > Triturus > Triturus cristatus. Next base: position 326,042,127 of record NC_140583.1, on the reverse strand, counting down.
AAAGTGGCCAGATTGATTTTATTAGCATCCAAGTACACCAGCATCAGAGTTTGCCAGTGCAGTGCGACTTTCGTTTTCTCGTCTAACTTTGAACAGCATTGTTGTACCAAGGGGGGCTAAATAAAGTAAGACAGAGGGGTTGCAAAGTGGCCAGAATTGATTTTATTTGCATCCAAGTACACCAGCATCAGAGTTTGCCAGTGTAGTGCTACTTTAGTTTTCTCGTCTTCCTTTGAACAGCATTGTTGTTTCCAGGGTGGGAGAGTGTACCATTTCTGGAGGTACTGCAATACCTGGTTGATGGGTGAATTGGAAAACACAATCTGCACCATGGTTCTGTGTTTATGGATGTGGTCTACCATACTGCTTATGTTTTGTAAGGATGTAAGCAATGGACAGTGAAACGGTTCCCTTCAGGGCCCTCTAGTCATGTCCATAACTTTTCAGGTGAAACCACTCGATGATTTCTGAATAGTTAGTGAGAGATCGTTTAGGTAACCATGTTGTTTCTGCTTACATTTCACATGCTTTGCATTCCCTAGGAGTGTTTATTTTTTTTTAGGCAGCGTATTACTCTTATCAAGTGCATAATTTGAATTGAGCCACATCCAAGTGTTTATAGCGGGCACAATTAGGTTATAGCTGAAGGCAGTGCGAGTTTCTCTCAGTGGGCAAGTATGGCGTTCAGTGGGGATGTGGCACTATGGCCGGAGCTGTTGAATTTGGAAATGGGGAACCGGGTTCAGCATTCATGACCAGTCCACCACACCACTGTACTTTCCCATGCTAGACCGTAGAAGGCCCCACTAGACCTTAGAAGGCTTGATGTCTTAGCACAAGCAGGTGTACTGTAGTGGTGTCAACTTACAAAAGAGTACAAAGTACAAGTAGAGGTATAAAAGTGCAATAAATGGCAGACACGCAAAACACAGGAACACACTGGGTAGGCACTTCTACGGGCATGGAGAACAGAATTTCCTATAATGTAAAGACTTCCTTCACACAATAGAGGGTGTGAATTAAGTTTGGAAGTGTCTTTGCAGGAGGAGAACTTTGAGGTTAGTTTTGAAGGACTGGGAAGAGGGAGGGGGTGGTCCGGAGCTGAGGCTCAGTTCCAGATTCTCGCCGCTTTGCTTGTAAAGGATTGGGCCATCGATCTTTTCTTTTTGAAAGTGGGAGGTTCAAGCAATATATTTTGCGCAGTACGTGATGGTATAGAGCATTATATGCATATGTTACAATAAAGTTGTTTTTCTTCTTTTTATTCTAGTCTAAAGCTTTTCGACGGTGGCTGTTCTGCAGTTTTGTGTAGTTGCATTGTGTTGGTAAGAAATTTTTTGTTGTTGTATTTACACCAAATGAGTAATAATATAATGTCTGAATGAATTTTTTTGTAAGTGATGTCATAATGGCAGCATATTTAGTTAGTGGTTTGAGCATGAAATTCTTTGCGATGTGTTTTGCATAGTCTTATGTGTAATTGCTTTTCTCTTTCTTTTTTAGTGGGATATTGTTGATCCATACTGTGTCTGTACAGAGTTGGTGGTGGTGAGTAGTTTAGCTGCCTCTGGCAAGTGAGTGGTATTGTTTTGGAGTATATTTGAGTTTTTTTTTTTTTTTTATATATTTTTATTGGTTTAAACAGAGAAATCAAGAGAAACATAGTTACACTGTGATATGGAAAAAAAAAAGAGATGGTCATACAGACAATGGAAAAAAGCCAATTAATCACTGCAAGTAACATATTACAAAGCCAGCTATACACTTCAAAATAACGGTTAAACGATACAGAAAAAAAAACATCTCTACATCTCTTCAGTTTCCCAAATTGGGCCCCATATCCGAAGACCTCTTCTTTTGGCTCTATTTCCTTTACATTTATAAAGTGCCTTCTCTAAATTAAAAACATGATGAAGTCTTGAAAACCATTCCTGAAAGGAGGGTGGTTCAGGATCCTTCCAATGAGTTGCAATGGTTAAACGAAAAATGGCCAAGGCCATAAAATAAAAATAAATTTGGGAAGAATCTAGACCTAGACTATCATCAATCCCTAAAATGATCAGAGTTGATGTTAGTCGTGCCGAACCACCAGTAACCTGATTAAGAAAATTCTCTATCTTTACCTTCACATTAACAAGTTTATTACATCCACTAAACATATGTATTATATCTGCCGGACCGTAATCACATCTGGGGCAACAATCAGTTTCCCTTTTCCCCCAACTGAAGAGTTTAGCCGGGGTATAGTATAACCTAAACAAAGTTTTGAAATGTTGGGCTTTAAGGTTAGCTGCAAGAAATATTTTTTTTGACAGATAAAGAGACCTACAAATATCCACGTCTGGGTCCCCTAGTAAGCCTGCCCAGGCACTTTCGGAACTGATGATATCATCTTGATTAGTATTCAGCAAAATTAAGTATAAATCCTTTATTCGAGGCTGCCTATGCCCAAGCCAATCAAGCATTGGTATATCGTCAAATCCAGTTAATTGAAACTTTGCGGTTTTAATAATCTCCCTAAATTGTAGATATTTAAAAAAAGTCTTAGTTTCCACCCCAAATTGACTTTGAAGCTCTTGAAAGGATTTTAGCTCGGATCTCACGAATAAGTCTCCGATTAGATTTATGCCAGTCAGTTCCCAGGTTTTTCCTAAATTATCATAAAATAAAGGTGGAAAAATAGACGAGCGCCAGATAACATGATATTTATGTATCTTGGGGATCCCCAGAAATTTACTTATTTTGCTCCAAACACTCCAGGCAGTTCTGACTATTTTGAACCGCGTTCTCTTATAATAGCTGCCATCTAACTGCCTTAATAAAACGCCTGGTGCATAGTCTCCTAATGCTAATTCATAGACAGATGGAGGGGAGTCCGTGTTATACTGTGCAGAAATTGTACCTGGTCCAAATTTTGGTCGAAATAAACTAACCATTTGCTGTAGCATTACAGCCCAAAAATAAAATTTCATATGAGGGATAGCTAATCCGCCACGGTCTTGTGGCAAAGTCATCAACTTTATAGATCTTCTAATCTTTTTGTACCCCCATACAAACTGAGAAAATATCCCGTCAATTTTTTGAAAAAACTCTTTAGGGGGCTCAATTGGAATGCATCTAAAAAAATAAAAAATTTTGGGAAACATAGTCATTTTAATGATATTAGCACGTCCTATAATGGAAATATATAATTTATCTATGCGCTTTAAGTCAGTGCTAATCTTAGTTAGCAACTGTGGGAGATTAATATCCCAGATAGTAGAAACGCCCGCACTTATATTAATCCCTAGATAAGTAGCCTCCGAGGATCTCCTATCATCGTTAAGCGGGGTATTATCAGAGCAAACAATCTTAGTTTTCGCTGTATTCAACCTGTATCCAGATTGACGGCCAAATTCTAATGCAAGAGCCTCAATACGGACCAACGCAGTCAGGGGGTCAGGAGTGATTATAGCGATGTCATCCGCATACGCTAAGATTTTTGTACTAAATCCCCTAACCACTATAGGTTTAATAGCCTGATCGTTAAGCATGGATCTTATTAGAGGATCTATGTACAGAGCAAAAAGAATCGGGGAACATGGACATCCCTGTCTGGTGCCACGTGAGATCTTAATTCTCCCAGATTCCATCCCCATCATTTGTATTTTTGTATATGGTTGTAAGTACATGGCCTTTATGGCAGTCTGAATACGAGGACCAAAGCCATTAGAATTTAGAATCTGCCAAAGAAAAGCCCACTCAACCTGATCGAAGGCTTTCTGTGCGTCTAGTAAAATCAGAGACATTTGACCCCCCAACTGTTCGGTAATATCAAATAAGGAGATCACCCGGCGCACATGATCCGTTGTTCCACGCGCGGGAATAAAGCCATGCTGCCATGGGCTAACCAAAGAGGCAATTATTTTTGATAGCCTATTGGCTATAATTTTAGAGTATAATTTCTCGTCGGTGTTAATCAAAGAAATAGGTCTATATGAGGCTGGATTAACAGATGGTTTCCCTTTTTTCAAAAAAACAATTAAATTAGTGTCTTTCCAAGAATGGGATGTAGTACCATGATATTGTACTGCTAAAAATAAGTCCAGAAGTATGTGTGATAGCTCGGAGTACAAAACCTTATACAATTCTATAGGAATTGCATCGGGACCAGCAGCCTTACCCGATGCCATAGACTGTAAAGCCTCGTCAACCTCAGCTTGTGTAAAATCTTCTTCCAGTTCCTGTAAAATTTCAGGGGTAAGAGTGGGAGTAGGAGTAATTAAACCCTGACCTGTGGCAGATTGTGGATCAGTCTGAGATTTATAAATATCTCCATAAAAATCAGCAAAAACTTGAAGAATGTCCTGGGGATCTGTTACACTACTCCCGTCACCCCGTTTAACCTCCAGGATATTGTTAGCCGCCGTCCTCTGTTTTAATTTTAATGCAAGGTGCCTTCCGGTCTTTTCCCCATATTCGTAGTTCTCCCTGGATCGTGTTTGATATATTTTAGCATTCCTACTATTGTATATTCCGTTTAATTTAGCTTTAACTTTTATCACTTCTAGTTCAGCTAGCCTCGCAGCATCCTTATGTTTATTAACAATTGATCTAAGATGTAGTTCCTCATTCATAGAGAGGTCAGCCATAAGTTTCTGTACAGTCACCCTATGCTCTTTCCTGAGGTGTCCAGCAAAACTTATAATTTCCCCCCTTAAATATGCCTTGAACGTATCCCAAACAGTTTCCCTTGACGCACTATACCAATTTATGTCAAAGAACTGCTTAGTTGAACTCCTGAGATGATCTACAAATCCTTCGGTTACAAGAAGTTTCCTATCAAAGGACCATTTACTAGGACGATTCAGAAATGCCGAAAGCTCCACTTCTAAAATCAGCGGGTTATGATCTGACAGAATCTTTGGGATTTTCCGTATATTGGCACGGTCTATAAGGGAGGTAGAAATATAAAAATAATCTAATCTAACATATTTCTGGTGGGGGCAAGAAAAATAAGTATAACCGGCATCTCCTACTACCTTACGGGTCCACACATCAACTAATCCATGGCTCCCAGCAAAAGCTTTAAGAGCCTTATATACCCGAGGCTTCCTTCCATCATACCCCCCCAAAGATATATCCGAAGTACCTAAATGGATATTAAAATCCCCACAAACTATAAGCGGGGAAGGCCAGGCTGCCAGCTCAAGCTCCAACTCACCCCACAAATCCGAATCATCAAAGTTGGAGCCATAAATTGTACATAGAGTTACCCTACACGGTAATAGAGCAATAGCCCATCTCCCCCACCTATCTGCTAAAGTTCGCTCCGTCTCTGGCATGCGAGTGGTAGTGTGTATAGCTACCCCTCTTGTAGTGGTAGTTTGACGCGAGCAGACCACCTGTTTAAACCCAGGGATACTATTTAACCCTCTCTTTTGAAAAGGTATATGTGTTTCCTGTTGACAGATAACATCTACCCCCCAAGAGCGGATAGCTTCGGCAGACCTGTACCGTTTACCAGCATCGTTCAACCCCCCTATATTCAAGGAACAAATTCTCAGCCTACCCATCATAATAACTTTTATTCCAATGCAGTGACTTAAAACATCTCAGTAATACAGTATCAATCAACCTATACTCTTTACCAAATTTCCCTGATTTCCCTGAAATTTTTTTTACTCCACCCCTTACCCTCCCCACCCCACTCCCTAACCCTCGACTACTCACCCAACCCACCCACCCCACCCAAACCACCCACCCCACCCAAACCACCCACCCTGCAAATGAAGGCAACAGACCAGCCAGGTCTGTAGAGGATGAATGCTGTGCTCTCCCGAAAATAAACGTATCTTAGCTTCCTAAAACTTTCTAACACTCTCTCAATAATCTGCAAAAAAGAATAGCGGGGGAATTACCCAAAATCTGAAATTAAGCTAATTACACCCCGGGTTAAACTTTCCCTCCTGTATCCAAAAACTCCTTTGCCTTAATCTCGGATGTAAAAAAGCTTGTAGTATCCTTCCAAATTACTTTTAAGCGAGCAGGGTTTAAAAGAAAAGCCTGAGCTCCTTTCTCTTGGAAGGGTTTAATCATCTGACGTTCCACGGTGACATGGCAAAAGTCGGGTCTAACAAAAAAAGAAAACCCCTCAGCTTTTACTTGGGCATCTGGTCTAGCTCTTTCAAAAACGCTTTGCCTCAACAAAAAATTCCCAAAATATACCAATAGCGCCCTTGGTTTAGCATTAGGACGGAGAGGTGGACGAATAGAAAAGGGGACTCTGTGCGCCCTTTGTACCTCCTTATCCCAGTCCCAGCCAACCAAATCTGGCAAAGAGGTCTGCAACAATTGAACAATGTAAGAACGAGAGTCAGACCCTTCCTTTCCCTCTGGAATACCCAAAAATCTCAGATTGTTCCGACGCTGAAAATTTTCCCCCTCCTCAAGTTTCCACTGAATATCCATTAATCGTGCCTCATGAGCATCCACTTGGCCTTTGGAACCAGCAACCTCTAATTCCAACACATCTGTCCGAGTCTCAATATCAGTCATGCGGTCACTAATATCCTTACAGGTCTTAGCGACCTTCCTGATAGCCCCTTGGAGTTTGCGATAGGCATACTGTGACCTCTTGCTTTCCGCCCGGGACTCCTCTTGATGTGCTGCAACACATTGCATAATCGACTCTAATGTAGAAGGAGCTGCATTAAGCCCAGCTTCTGAGCCAGTAATTAAGTTGGGGTTAATACTGCCCATCAATTGATCTCCGAGTGTATAGTCCCAGTTCAGAGTCGCCTGTTTCTGGCCTTCAAGACTCGTTGGACAGAGATTCAGAGAGCGTACCGTTGTCACAGATTCAGAAGCAGAAAGTAACTTAGCTTTAGACTGTGATTGTGGTTCATCGCTAGACAGGGTATCTCCGCCTGAATCAGAGGCACCACCAGACCACGTTACATCAGAGAGAGAATAAAAATCATTTGTCTCTGAGTCAAGATCCCTATCGCAATCCTGGCGTGGAGTTCGGTGGCCCCTGAAACCCCCCTTTTTTCTAGGGGCATGATCTTTCATCTGAACAGGAGTACTCTTATTTCCCCCCAACAAAGCCTCACTCTGACTCGGCAGTGGCACAGATATCTGAACGGGGGGTATATTCCCCCCACCCTCCAATGAAACCAACGGACTCTCCTGGTCCTGGTCCTGGGCTGGACAAGCACTCTGTTTAACTGTAGCAGCATTAAGCTGCAAGTCCAAAGGTTCGCCTTCGCCACCCGGGCCAGCCATGCTTAGTATGGGCTCCTTCCCCCCCTCTTTCCCTCCAGGCAGCTCTTTGCGCGGCTCCTTACTTGGCAGTTCGAAAGCCCCAGCCCCACCTTCTTCCCCATCATCTCTGCCGTCTCCACTAGCGTTGCGGATGCCACACGCATTGCTATCCCTGCTGAAGGCAGCCGGCGCAGCCTGCCCTCTCAGCAGGTCGATTACCGATACTGAGGACCGATGTGGCTGGGGCTGAGAGCACCCGCCCTTCCCCTTCCTGTCTGCGGAGGTCTCTGGGAGAGCACTGTGCTTCTGTCTGCGTCCGCGACCAGGAGCGTCATTCTCCGAAGTAATTGCCGGTTGCCCCGGTCGATCCGCTGCACCTTTGAGTTTTTGATAAAGGTGCTTTTTGTTTATTACTTATTTCCCAAAGAGTTTGTTGTTGTTGACTTGTTTGACAAGTTACCTTTATTAGTAAGCAATATGGCTAGCCGTAGAATGACTGCTCAACAGGTGGTCGGTATGCTTCTTGAATCTTCCTCTGAGCATGATTATGAGACTGACAGTGCGTCTGAGGGAGAGGAGGGAGGGGAAGATTCTGGCAGTGAGTTTTCACTCAACATGGAATCATCGGATGATGAAGGTACTCTCAGTGCAGATGAAGGTACTCTTGGTGTGGATGAAGCAACTCTCAGTGCGGATGAAGTGCCTGTCTTAGAGGAGGAAACTGCTGTGCCGATGGTGCAGGAGGCATCTGGATTGCAGTCTGAGGCTGCTAGGCTTCCTACTGGAAGTGCTGGACTTTGGGTTGATCCAAACATGGTGCAGCCGGTGTTGCCTGCCTTTAGCGCTGATGCAGGGTGTACAGTGAATTGTGAAAACTTTTTGCCTATACAGTTTTTTCAGTTGTTTATGGATGATGTTTTTTTGGGTGAGATTGTTGAGCAGACGAATTTGTATGCTGAACAGTTTTTGAGGAACAACAGCGACAAACTTAGGCCCCAGTCTAGAGCTACCCGGTTGACTCCCACATATCTGGAAGAGATTAAGAAGTTTTTGGGTTTGACTTTATTGATGGGTGTGGTAAGGAAGCCAACCTTGGCTTCATATTGGTCTACTAGCCCCTTGTTGGCAACTGCCATATTTCCTGCAGTTATGACTCGTAATCGGTATTTACTTTTGCTACGTATGCTGTATTTTGTTGATAATTCTATGGCGTTGCCACGAGATCACCCTGACTGTGACCGTCTTTTTAAGATTCGGCCCGTTCTTGATCACTTTGTGGATCGATTTTCTGAGATCTATACTCCAGGGAAAGAAATATCTATTGATGAGTCTTTGGTCTTGTTCAAGGGCCGTTTGGTTTTTAGGCAGTACATCCCTAGCAAGAGGGCACGCTATGGAAATAAGCTGTATATGTTGTCTGAGAGTAGGACAGGATATGTTTTTAATTTTCGTGTGTACACTGGTAAAGATTCTACTATTGACCCCCCAGGTTGTCCGTCCACTTTTGGAGTTGCAGAGAAAATTGTGTGGGATCTTGCTAGGAGACTGTTTAACAGAGGCCACCATTTGTACCTTGATAACTTCTATACTGCTGTGCAATTATTTAAGGAATTGTATAAAGTGGACACTTTTGCATGTGGCACAATCCGCTCTAACCGTAAAGCTTATCCGAAAGAGCTTGTTTGCAAAAAACTTCAGAGGGGGCAGTGCAGTTCCTTGCGTAGTGATGAACTACTAGCTGTAAAATTTGTGGACAGGAGGGATGTGTACATGCTGACTACCATCCATGATGAGAGTACTTCACCTGTGGCTGTTTGGGGTCAGGTTGCTGAAGTGCACAAACCTGTGTGCATTCTAGACTACAATAAGCACATGGGTGGTGTTGACAGAGAAGATCAGAGGTTGGAACCTTACTCTGCTATTCGGAAGGCTTATGTTTGGTATAAGAAGTTGTCCATCCATTTCTTCGAATTAGCAATGTTCAATGCTTTTATTGTGTTCAAGGAGTGTTCTCCTGCGTCAAAGTTGACATTTCTTCAGTTTCAGCATTCTGTGATAGCTAGCCTTGTTGTTGTGGAACAGGCAAGTGTTCCTAGATTTAGAGTGGTGGAGGATGTGGTTTGATTGAAAGATCGCCTCTTTCCTGATTTCATCCCTCCCACACCGGCAAAAGATTTTCCCACTAGGAGATGCAGAGTCTGTTGGCGAAGAGGTACGCGGAAGGAGATTCGTATGTACTGCCCCGACTGTCCATCTAAACCTGGGCTGTGTGTCCCTGCTTGTTTTAGAGCGTACCATACGCAAAATAATTTTTGGGAGCATTCATGAGTGGTAAAGTTAACTGATTGGTTTGTATTCTTTGAAAAATTTGATTCTGTTTCAAGGTTGGCGTTAGTGCAATGTGTTTAGTTTCTGATTTTGTGTTTGTAGATTTGTATCTATTTGTGATTTGTTTGTGTTTTTATGTTTGTCTAAAAAAATCCTAAATGTGTTCGCAGTGTGTGTGGACTGGCACTTCTTTGGCGGTGTACGTGGAATGGTGCTTGGCTGGCGGTGTGCATGGACTGGTGCTTGGCTGGTGGTGTGCTGGTGCTTGGCTGGCGGTGTGCGTGGACTGGTGCTTGGCTGGCGGTATGCATGGACTGGTGCTTGGCTGGTGGTGTGCGTGGACTGGTGCTTGGCTGGTGGTGTGCGTGGACTGGTGCTTGGCTGGCGGTGTGCTCGGACTGGTGCTTGGCTGGCAGTGTGTGTGGACTGGTGCTTGGCTGGCGGTGTGAGTGGACTGGTGCTTGGCTGGCGGTGTGCGTGGACTGGCGATTGGCTGGTGGTGTGCCTGCACTGGCGCTTGGCTAGCGGTGTGCGTGGACTGGTGTTTAGCTAGCGGTGTGCGTGGACTGGTGCTCGGCTAGCGGTGTGTGTGGACTGGCGCTCGGCTGGCTGTGTGTGAGTAGTGACTTGCTGCTGGTCACTACACACACTGCTGCTAGCTGAGTGCCACTCCACACAATCCATCTGCTTGTGTAGTTGCTGTGTCAGGAATGTGGGCGTGTGAAAGTGATGGGCCCTTGAATGGCGCTGTGTGCTGGTGTGAGTTTTGTTATGTGATGGGCCCGCGGCTGGCGGTATGAATGGTTTTGTATGTCTCACGCGTATGAAAGGTGTATGAATGGCCTGTAAAGAGGTTGGTGCCTTGTCGTGGCTTTACAGCTCACGAGCTGTGAGTCAATGGTTCAGTTTCTCGCCCTTTCAATTATTAACAGTGAATTTCATTTTTGTGAAATCACTTGCTAATACAATTGTATATTCTGAACCATCACTCACTCTCGTGCCAAATCCAACCAGTATGTGTGTGTGCTTGAGGATTAGATGGCTGTGCAGTAATATTTGCCTTTCTGGAGCAGGTTGTACCTTGTCCCTTTTGTGAATTTTGTAATGTGTTGTTTTTGTGCCTGGTGGTGCGAATGGTCTTGTGTGTATCACGTATGAAAGGTGTGTGAATGGCCTTGTAAAGCGGTTGGTGCCTTGCCGTGGCTTTACAGCTCACGAGCTGCGAGTCATTGGTTCAGTTTTTTCTCCATTGAATTATTGACAGTGCATTTCATTTTTGTGAAATCTCTTGTTAATAAAATTTAATATACTGAACCATCACTCGCCCTTGTGCCAAATCCAACCAGTATGTGTGTGCGTTTGAGGAATAGGTGGCTGTGCAGGATTCTTTGTCTTTTTAGTTTATCTGCCAAGGTGAAAGGTTCCATGTAAAAATAACCCACCAACAGTAGATATTGTCGTAAACCCATGGGAGTTCATGGTGATGTCTCTCTTGTGAATTCCAAAAAGGTTTTTTATCCTCAATGTCCTGCAAACCTCAAAATATCTGTCACATTGTCCATGCAATATTGTGCCGAAATTCTCACGTTGTAGAAACAATGTCAAAACGTTCTGGTTTTGCAAGGGGGTCAACTGTCTTTTTGGCCCGTGCTCGGCGACCATCTAGGGAAACCTACCAAACCCATACATTTCTGAAAACTAGACACCCAGGGGCTTCCTGGGAGGTATGGCTTGCGTGGATCCCCTAAAGTTTCCTTACCCAGAATCCCCTGCAAACCTCAATTTTTGCTTAAAAAATCACTTTTTTCACACATTTTGGGGTGGGAAAGTAGTGGCATCACCGGGCTCACACAAATTTACCACCACCCAGCGTTACCCCAGGTCTCCCGGTAAAAATGGTGCCTCACTTGTGTGGGAGGCCCAAGTACCCGCGGCAGGCAAGGGCCCAAAACGTAGTGAGGCGACATCAAAATGGCCTATCGCAAAACCACCTGGTTTTGCAAGGGGGTTCACTTAGGTTTTTGGCCCGGTGCTCGGCGGCCATCTAGGGAAACCTACCAAACCCACGTATTTCTGAAAACTAGACACCCGGCGGCTTCCAGGGAGGTATGGCTTGCGTGGATCCCCCAACGTTTCCTTACCCAGAATCCCCTGCAAACCTCAATTTTGCTGAAAAATCACTTTTTTCACACATTTAAGGGTGGGAAAGTAGTGGCATCACCGGGCTCACACAAATTTACCACCACCCAGCGTTCCCCCAGGTCTCCCGGTAAAAATGGTGCCTCACTTGTGTGGGAGGCCCAAGTACCCGCGGCAGGCAAGGGCCCAAAACGTAGTGAGGCAACATCAACATTGCCTATCCCAAATGTCGCCTCACTACGTTTTGGGCCCTTGCCTGCCGCGGGTACTTGGCCTCCCACACAAGTGAGGCACCATTTTTACCGGGAGACCTGGGGGAACGCTGGGTGGTGGTAAATTTGTGTGAGCCCGGTGATGCCACTACTTTCCCACCCCAAAATGTGTGAAAAAAGTGATTTTTTCAGCAAAAATTGAGGTTTGCAGGGGATTCTGGGTAAGGAAACGTTGGGGGATCCACACAAGCCATATCTCCCTGGAAGCCGCTGGGTGTCTAGTTTTCAGAAATGCGTGGGTTTGGTAGGTTTTCCTAGATGGCCGCCGAGCACCGGGCCAAAAACCTAAGTGACCCCCCTTGCAAAACCAGGTGGTTTTGCGATAGGCCATTTTGATGTCGCCTCACTACGTTTTGGGCCCTTGCCTGCCGCGGGTACTTGGGCCTCCCACACAAGTGAGGCACCATTTTTACTGGGAGACCTGGGGGAACGCTGGGTGGTGGTAAAATAGCAAAAACTGTGGGATAATGTCCCAGAAAAATGCCAAAACTGTGTAAAAAATGTTGGGTTTCTGACAAAAGTCAAGTATCCCCGAAAAGCTGGGAAAATGGTGATTTCAACCCCACAAACCCTTTTTTGATAACATTTGCAGGGCAAAACCCAGATGCTTTCATTTGCAGCCCGTTTTTCCAATTGTTCCCAAAAAAAACAAAATTTTGCTGTATTTTAGCTCTTTTCTGTGACCCCTCCAGGGGAATCCACAAACCCTGAGTACCTTTAGAATCCCCATGATGTTGGAAGAAAAGGACGCAAATTTGGTGTGGTTACCTAATGCGGTCAAAAAGTTACAGGGGCCTAAGCGCGCACTACCCCAAATAGCCAAAAAAAGGCCTGGCACAGGAGGGGGAAAAGGCCTGGCAGCGAAGGGGTTAAGAAAGATAAGGCTGTGTTGACTAGAGAGGGAATTCCTATTCCGCCACCAAAGACGCCTGCTTCGTTTATGATGATGGCAAGAGGATATCATACTTGTGTATGGTTGGAAAATTGGATAGAATATACGAAAGGTGATGGTGTTTTAGCTTTCCCTGAAAATGGTACGTTTAATGGGAGAATTCTTCAGAATTTGAGGATGAGGATGAATGATTTGGATCCAAGACCTAGGTTAATGCAGTATGAGGCTTTAGAAGAATGGGAGACTGAGTCATATGAACTAGAAAAAAATCGAGGTGGGAGATACAAAGGATTTTCCCCCAGTATTTGCCTGAGTCACGTGAAGGTCAGATGAAGCAACGGAGAAGAGCAATGGTATCAGAAGATTTATACCTAGTGTTGATGGCTGAGGAACAGTCAGGGAGCAAGTGTATTGAGAAAACAAAACATATGAATGTGACAGGATATGGTGAGTCGGCTGATGAATTGTTGGAGGATATTTTAACTAAAAACCCTCCACCGTATCAAGAAGGACCCAGAAGAGTCACCCCAAGTGCACCAGTAATTGGAACGCCCTAAATTCCACAAATTTTACATGATACATCAGTTAATAGGGTGCTTCAAGATCGAGATGGGAAGCGTTAAGTAAAAATAAAGAGTAATTATTACAGAAATTAGGTCAATTGAGTTTAAGCCTTGAAGCATTGACAGTACCAGTGACTATAGGTCCTGTTATTCCATTATATGGAGAAAATAAGTTGCCCAAAACCCCAAGCTGTAACAATTCCTTTGAATAATCCTAGAAAGGAGGTAATATTATCTGATGATCAAGCCAGTGAGTGCAATTCATTTCATAAATGGACCTTCCGATAAACAAATCTGTAAGTGAAACCCCCAAAAGAGTTACACCCAGTAGTTCGAAAGAAAGAAAGTCTGTGGTACCCTCAGGAACTTGCAGCTCAACAATGCTAACTGCAGAAGATTTGGAAAGATGGGCACAGGGAATAGAAAAACAAAGCTCACCCCCAAAGAACTTAGATATTTACAAATTGAAAGTAGAATCGGAAGAGATGATAGCTGGAAATGTGGGAATAGAAAGATTGAACCATTACAACTAAGAAGAGTTGTTGTTTATATGTAGGGGTATAACAAGAAATGCGAGATCGTTCCATGAGAAATTGACAGAGCTTGCTGCAGAGATTGGAGTGGATATAGGAAGATCAAAAATATTACAGAAACCATACCAAGCGGAGTTTACGGATGAGGATTTGGAGAATATGAATGTGTCTGGTAAGAAACTACAAGTTAAGGAGTTAATGAATATCTTGCAAAAATGGGGAGACATTGACAAGTAGAGATCTAGGTGGACAAGAAAGAAGGAGAAAGCTCAGGCAAAGGAAGCGCCATCTGCTTTCTTGTTAAAAGAATCAGAAAAGGCTGAAAGGCTGTGTCCCATGAAAGAGGTACCTGGTGGTGGATATGTTCATGTTCCATGGAGCCGACAGGATATTTTGTCATTCACAAACGATTTTCCTAGGTTGAGAGAGAAACCAGTTGAATGGTATAACCAGGTTGATAGGTTTGTGAAAGTTTCAAAGGTTCTGTTAAAGGATCTGGATGGTTTGTTTGACATAGTGGCACCTACTTATTTATGGACGGAGTATAAGATGGCCAAGTGAGGAGTATCCAAGAGATTCGAAAACAGGAGCACCCTCAGATGATGTGATGAAGAAATATCACCAAGTAATTAGTTTTCTGAAAGGGAAAATAGATAGAATAGCTCAAGAGCCAAATGAGTCTATACATGCGTATTATGAAAGGTTAGTACAAGTGTTTAAGCAGTATAGTGGTTTTGAGAACATTGGTGATAAAGATATGGGACGTTTTGTGTATCAGTTTGTGTTTTATCTGAAACCGGAGATTAGTCAGGTGATTAAGCAGCATATGCTGTGCTGGCAGGGCAGACCGATAGATGATATTTTGAAATACGCTAAATATTGTGGGGACGACATTGAGGCAAGGCATAAAGAAAGCTAAAGGAGAAAATTATGTGGGAACAAGTGAAATTGGCAGAGCAACAGGAAATTAAGTTGAATAGTCAAACTGATAGTCAGATGAAAGAACAGAATCAGAGTGATTATGCGGCGAATGGTGGTAAATCAAGAGGACGAATGAATAGAGAGGATGCAAAGACGAAGTTTCCTTGTCATGCATGCGGAAAGCTTGGACATTGGAAGACCGAGTGTAAGAGTATTCAGAATAATAATGGGCCAAACCAAAATTTAAATCCACAGATGCAGAATGACGTGCTTATGAATCAGCCACAGCAGGTAGTTAATCCACAGTGTCAGGTGCCACCAACTCCCATGCCAAATTTGGTGAACCAACCAAAATACAGTTCGGATGCCGGATTTCAAGAAGGAAGTGGTAAGAAAAATTCTGTGGTTTCACAATATCGTTTACAGAATAATGATGATGAATGTAATGGTTTGCAATGATGGTGCCTGAGGGGCCAGGAAGAGGAGTGCGTACTTGGCACATCCTTGCTGGTAGATCAGTCAGGTCCATTTGTTGATGGGAAAGTGGAAGGTAATGATATCACTTTTCTATTGGATACTGGTGCTACCCGTTCTACTGTGAGAACAGCAGACCTCCCAAACCTACCCCTCTCGGGACAGTCCATCCAAGTTGTTGGAGTTTCAAATCAACAAATTAGAACCCCAATCACAGAACCAATGGAAGTACATATTGGAAATTTTAAAGACATGCATAGATTCGTAGTTTGTGATTCTAGTCTAGTAAATCTATTAGGAAGGGATCTGTTGTACAAAATGAATTGCACAATCAACTGCCCACCGGATGGTATTGCTTTTCAAACCTCTGATGAAGATATTGTATATGAAATGCTTGCTAAAGGAAGCACAGAAGTGGATGAAAAGTATTCTTTAATGACAGTAAATGATTTACCAGAAGAATTGAAAACAACAGTGAACCCAGAACTGTGGGATTTCACAGGAAAAGAAATAGGGCTAATTTCAAATGTTGATCCAGTGAAGGTAACAGTAAAAGAAGGAGCAGTTTATCCCAACACCAGACAATATAAAATGAGTCTAGAGGTGAAAGCAAGAGTTGCTTCAGAAATTGTCCGAATGATTAGACAAGGCAATTTAAAGGAAATAATGAGTAGTCCTCGTAATTCGCCTATAATGGGACTTAAAAAGCCTAGCGGAAAATACAGGAGTGTGCAAGATTTGAGAAAGATCAATAACATTTTAGTGCCTTGTTGTACCGTAGTGCCAAATCCAGGAATGATTCTTAATCAGATACCCTGGAATGCAGGCTGGCTTACAGTAACTGATTTATGCCAAGCCTTTTTCTCTATTCCCTTGGACCCAGATAGTCAGTATCTCTTTGCATTTAAGTTTGAGGACCGCATATTTGCATGGTGCAGAGATCCTCAAGTGTATACAGAAAGTCCCTCGATTTTTAATCAAACTCTGAAAAAGTGTCTGGAGAAAATAATCATGCTCAGAAATTCAATCCTGGTACAATGCATTGATGACCTACAAGTGTCACCAAAATCAAGAGAAGATTGTGTCACTGACTCAAATGCATTATTGAACCATTTGGCTGATGGAGGACACAAAGGGGCATATTCTCAAGAACGTGTGATAATCATCGCAAAAGTAACTTAACGCAACCCACAACATCACAGTCTAGCGCTGGAAATTTACGCCGTGTTAACCAAGTATTCACAACACAGCGCTACCATGCGATAGTCACCAGATAACGCGTCAAATGGCCACATTAAAATCAACGCCACGCAGTAAAAATATGAAACACGAACGCAAAAAAAGCTGTGATGAGGCCTGGCGCGATACAAAAAGCTGCGAAAACCAGCCACAGGCCTGCAATTCCCACGTGTCTGGCAGGAAAATGCGCTATAAAAGCCGAACAAGAAAAACACACCAGAAACAATCCAAAGTGCGCAGCACCATGGATGTACCCTGACCGAGCGCAGAGGCCAATGTGAACCCCACAAGCCCCATAAGCCATCAGCAAGGTACAACTGGATCGGGGAAGGCCAGGGAGAAGAGGGAGAGGAAGACGGGGTGCAGTCCGCAGCAATACAAGACCAGTGTCACAGAGGTGACAGAACACTACCAACAACTGTCCCACAATCAGACTACCTGGAATGCAGCAGGAGTGTCGAGGAGGCCAATGGATGAGGCCAAGAGGCGCTGGCATGACCTGAAAACCTAAACCAGGCCCAATCCCGCTGCCAACAGGATGGCAGCAACGGCGACAGGAGGTGGGAGTCCTGCACCACAGGAGGAGCATGAGGAAATGGAGGCCAGTCATCAGTGTGGAGACGGTGCAAGGAGGTGGGAATACGGACACAGCTCGAGAGGACCTGACACAACAACAACAGGGTGAGTAACGAACAGAGACTGGGGGGACGGGGGGAGATGGGCACAATGGCACACATGCACAATCAAGTATAGCACACTGCATTAGGCCTGGGCGATAAATTCCGTTCCGTTCGCGGAATTTGCGGAATTTGGGTAATTTCGCGTTCCGCGGAGGACGCGAAATTGCCCAAAAATCTGCGTTCCGCAACTTCGCAAAATTTTTTGCTTGTTCGCGTTCTCAATATGCGTGTTTGCGAGATATTTCACCCCAAGCACGCAAACAGCGATCGCGAACAGAAAAACAGTATCGCGAACAAGCAATTCCGCGTATTAGCGGAATTTCTGCATGTTCACGGAGATTTTTTACCGTTTCGCGGAGATTTGCGTAACGCGATTACGCAAATTCCGCCCACCCCTACACTGCATACCCACAATGACCCAGGATCATTTTCCTCATGCCCGTGGCACACTGCAGCAATCACAGCACATCCTATGACAATGTGGCACCAAGTGCAACACCCACACTGCAGAACAGTGGACAAAACTGGGTCCGCTCATGCACAGAAACAGGCCAATTACATTGGACAGAGCAGGGAACTGTGAGATGCATATGCACGGGTACAACCTCACAGCCGTCATGTAGTCCCAATGTCCACTCTCCCCCCCAAATTGCCAGCACCACCCAAACAGTCACAATGTACATTGTCACACAGTCTGCATGCAAGCAAGAACAATGCACAAACATAAATGTCAACACAATGTCAAAATGCATCTCCCCTTCACATTGCAGAGGGACAAAAAACACCTCCAGCATGTCAGACCAGATAACTCTTCAGTGATGACGGAGACGACCACCACACCTCCGACACCTACGCCCTACAACAGCTGATGGACTTCTCAGGCAACCCACCCCCAGGAGCAGGGCAGCCAAGCTACATAGAGAAGACCCAAGCCCCTGCACAGACCACACAGTAGGAAGCACCCGCCACCACAGCTGGCTCCCAACACTTCACTGAGGCACACATCGCATTCCAATGCCAGGTGTCAGAATGCCAAAAGGAGGTGGCCGAACAGGTGCGGGTGGGCTCAGAGCTCATGGAAGCTGAAGTAGATCACATACGTGAGTGTCCAAGTCCCATCAGGGACCACCTACACCCCACAAAGGAGACCCACACCGCGACAGATACACATGCATGCACACATGGCCTGCAATGCCCCACGCTCAGAGCCACGGAATCATCATTCACACCCCGACGCTGGTCCTCCGACCAACGGCCCAGTCCACTCCTCATACGCATCGAGTGGCTCACGACAAAGCTACATGTCCAAGGTCTTACCCGCTGCCTGCGGTGACATGTATGCGTCCGCTGTACACAGCACAATGTAATGTCATAGGGCCCAAGGCCCTGATGCATACAACAAGACCACAGGGACACACACATAAATTAGGTTGAACTGGCTACGGGCACATGCGCCCCACCCCTTTATTGGCAGAGCCACATGAACAGTGATGCCTGTGCTGGATGTGTGTGGGTTGAGTATAAGCCAGTCCACACAGAGTGCTTGGTGAGGGCAACAACTTGAACAGTGGACACCAGTGCAATGGAAACAGAAAACACCTGCATAACAGAGTCAACTGCTGAGCAACATGGAGGGAACCAGAGCAAGGACAGCGGTCACCCAACATTCAAACTGATGTGTCCGTGAGTTGCAGTGCACTGAGGTTGGGGCACTAGAGATGAGCGCGCTCATGTGAAGAAATTGCTAGGATTGTGTCCCTTCAGGTTAGTCCTAATGCAGATGCAGTGGGGTGTGTTACACCTGCATCAACTTCCACATCAACGTCCCAGGTCTCCCACTCTGCCTGAGGTGACATTGCTTCCCAACCTCTCAACAGCACAAAACTCAATCAGTTACGGTCCATGTGTTGCGGTGCACTGAGTCAGTGGCACCTGGAGTGCTGAGCAGGGGATCAGGCAGATGATGGCATCCACGACAGGCCGTTACTCTGCCAGTACCATTGTTTTGACTCTGACAGATGGTGGATGGAGTTGGACCTTGCGATGATAGCATGTGCCTCCTGCAGTGATGCCATGTCTGGGCAGATCAGGACTCGATTTGATGTGTGAGCCCTGGTGGTCCGCAGTTGAGGCCGGAGGCTGCGGACAGAGCAGGGCCACATGCACAGGGCGTCGATGACCCCAAGATCACCGTCACAGAGGTCATCCAATATTCATTTAGAGAGGGTCCCTGATGTGAGCTGCACAGAGTTAGTGGCCCCAGATGCACAGCGGTCAGCACAGGCAAACTGCCACGGGATGGTGACTTGCAGTGCACTGAGGTAGGGCCACGCGGACTGGGCAGGTCCTCATCGATGTCCGAGGTGAATGTGGCGGAGGGTTGCGGGGGACAGTGGAAGGTGTCCTCCAGCGCATGATGCAGAGGTCTGATGTTATCCGGAAGCAGCAAATGGAGGAGGGAAAAGCGACAGCCTTGTTGCCACCACCAATTCGGTGACAGCCACATGAGGGTGAAAACTACCTCCAGGTCCATAGACTCAGACTGCACCAATGTACGACCAGAGAGTGTCCATGAATGTCGGGGAACAGACTTAGTGGCACCGGGGCTGAGGTGCCATGCCGTTGATGGCTCATGTTCATGGCTTGCCCAGGTTACCATTGTAAGTTGGTAAACATAGAGATCCACCCTCAGATACATGTGTACGCCAAATCCTCCCAGATTAAGTATGCATTCCTACAGTGGTGGAAAGTACACACAGGTTGTTTAACTCTTGACCATTATTTGCCTTGACACACGGTCCATTTTGCAATTTTACAATATTGACCGTTTAAAAAACGTGTGATCCGTCCGTTAAAATATCTTTTTCCTTTCACTTCCGGTTCCTCATGGCAGAGCCAGCACAGCTCACTGAGTGAACATGCGGTCATACACAGGTGCTGCAAACTAGCAAGACACTCGCCACGTTAATGATGGCGGTAACCTCAGTTAGCTGCACTATTTAAAACCCCTCTTTGACACGGTTCAGTTATCCAACAGAGCCACGGGGAGGCCACATGAGGCGGGGCAGTGTCCCTGGACTAGTAAGAATGAACTTCGGTATTGCGAGGATGTCGCCTAGAAATACGCCACATTCCTCTTTTTTGTGTAATACCTATTTTTTCTCCTAGATTGCTTATACAGGCATCCCTCCCACCCGTTCAAGGCTCATGGTGCTTTATCCCTACAACTGTCAAGTAGGTTGTTTCCTTTGCCTTAACATCTCTACAACTCAACAATGTGGGCTGGGTTTTTGGAATCTTTATGGGCTGATTAGATCTAGCCCTTTGGAATAGAGTGTGTGCTTTATGTTCTGTGTGTGTTTGTCTTTGTTATTGTCCTTTGTTTATTTCAACACCAGGACACATCACCACCATCTCTTCACTAAAACTAATGTTTAAGAGTCTAATGTCACACATTTTTTGCAGGTCACCATTGCTCACAGTGGATGAAGTATATGGCTTGTAAAGTACACCATTCTTTCTTTGCAGGTTAACGTTAACGACTACTATGACCCATTGAGGCTTCATGACTGAGTGCAGTGAATTCACTTGCACGACACTCTTTACACTTGACATATATCACCATTAGGATTAATAGATCACGCACCATAATTAGAATTGTGAGTATAGGAAGGGATCCTTATGGTCCTGAAGAAGAAGCTTAAGGGGGAGCTTCGAAACATGTCGGCAGATATAGGAGGCACTGTTCATTGAGGCATATACACCTCCTTCCCCATATTTTAATAATACCAGCTCTAAGGTATGTTAAAGATTTTTGACCAATGAGCCAGGTATTTTTTAATTCACTTTCCTATTCACTCCTGACCCTTCCTCTCACACTCCTACACAACACATAGTTGTCTCACAACAACAGTGTTCCCACGTAGACGTAGGTCGTAGCACGCCCCGTCCCGCCCCTATGATGAAGCATGACACCAAGGACCCTTTTGGTGTGTGAGGGGTATTTAAACAACATGTGTGTACTTTCCATCACTGTAGGAATGCATACGTAATCTGGGAGGATTTGGCGTACATATATATCTGAGGGTGGATCCCTATGTTTACTAACTTGACTTTGGGAGAGTGTAGCCACCTCCACTACTCGTGCTGAGTAGTACCTCTCTACTCCCCATTTGTTTCTTTTGATTACCATTGTAAGTTGTTCTGTCGTGTCTGGTCGGGTGGGCATGTTGTTTTGCATGTTGTATGTGATTTTGTGACGTGTATATTGCCAGAGTTGTGAGTTGCATGGTTGTGGAGTTGAGGTGTGTGGGGTATTAATTTTGAACTTGCCAAGGGGCTGTGCATTTCCCTTGGTGCCATCTTGGTAGCGCTGGTTGATTATGGACTGTTGGAGGATGAAGGAATCATGCACACTGGCTGGGTATTTGGCTACGACGTTGATGGAGATTCCACGGTGTTCGGATGTTGCCTGCACATTGATGTGAGACGTGTGCTTTCTGTTGCGGTGATTGTGTGCTGTGTCACCAGGGGGCACAAGTAGGACATGTGTGCTGTGGATTGCCCCCAACATGTGCGTGCATCCAGCTATGGCGTATGGCCCTTGCGTGGTCTCCAGCGGATCCTACGCATTGTGGTGGACAAATAGATACTGGGGTACCAGGCTGATGATGGCAACCAGGACAGGTGTGAGGGACTTGGATGCGGCTGGCTGTGAGACTCCTCCAACTCTGGCGGGTGTTGGTTGGGGGGTACCAGAGGCCAACAGGTTCATCACAGCCAGCAGCTTTGTGTGGGGTGGGATGTTGGTTGTCCACTGTGTTGATGCCGTCGGCCTTTTGGGTGATGATGGTCAGGATGCCTAGGATTGTTGTCCTTTTGAGCCTGTAGTAAGCAATGACATCCTCTGGTGTTGAGTCTGTGAGGCTGGTGCGCTTCCTGTGGGTCTGCTGTCTTTGTCCGTTCGGCATCTGCAGTGGTCCGGAGGTAGTTTCGGGGGGGTTGTGGTCCTGGGTGTGGTGGCGGTGGGTGTTGTTGCCTTATTGTGGCTCCGGACTGCATGTTCAGTTGCTTGGGGCATCTGTTGTTCTTCATGTTTGGCTTTAGGCTGTGCTCCCTCGGCTGCTGCCAGTTGTCATCCGACTTTACACCAGGTCAGAGTAGATGTTAATTTTCTGCTGCTAACGCGCATTATCACATTTTTTGTGGTATTTTCGCCGATGTGCCTGTTCTGTGAGAATGTTGAGGAGTGGTGTTGTTGCAGCTTTTTGCACAGGAACGCCTACTGTGCATCTCATTAGCGATAGTTGCTGGGGTCATCTGTGGTGATGTTTTTTGCAGCTGCTATAATGGATTAACTGGTGTTATGAGCTGTTTACGCCAGCTTGTGAATGGGGTGATAAATTTATCGTAACTTTGGCTGGGATAAAGTGCTGTTAACTCGGTGATAGCTCCTTGAGAATATGGCCCGAAGTGTAACCAGAAAAGTTGCAATTTTGTCGACACGAAGTTAGATATTTAGGCCACAAGATAGAAAGAGGAGTGAGAAAAGTGACCCCTGAAAGTATTAAGATAATCAAGCAAATGCAGTTACCGCAGACGCAAAGGGAAATAAGAATGTTTCTCGGAGTGGTTGGGTACTGTCCACAGTAGATTGTTGGGTTTTCCCTGCTGGCAGAGCCATTGAGTCAGATGACACGAAAAAGAGTAAAGGATCCAATTGTTTGGAACGATGAATGTGTGGAAGCATTTGTGAAATTGCAAAACTGTCTGTGTGAGGCCCCTGCTTTAGGCATGCCTGACTATACGAAAGAGTTTGCACTGTTCTGTTGTGAGAGAGAGAGTTGTGCACTTTCAGTCTTGACACAAAGGCATGGATTAAGCCGACGTCCAGTGTCATCCTTTTCTGCCACCTTGGATCCTGTGGCTTCAGCTTTACCTGGCTGCTTAAAAGCAGTAGCTGCTATTTGTATGAGTCTGGAGCAAAGTGAGTCAATTGTGATGGGACATCCAGTCAAGGTTTATGTCCCACATTCAGTCGAGATTCTTTTAACAAGAACTTGAACACAGCACCTTACCCCTAGTCGGATGACTAAGTATAAAAGAGTGATTCTTGGAGCAGAAAATGTGACAGCGATTAGGTGTACGATGGTAAATCCTGCCACATTATTGCTAAATCCACGCTGTGAAGAAGTGAAAGATGAAGTGGATCATGAGTGCTTGGATGTGACTGAAATGTGTACCAAGCCCCGACCAGATATAAAGGAAGAGCCCCTGAAAGAGCCAGATCATGAACTATTTGTGGATGGCTCATGCCTGAGAATAGAGGGAGGAGGACTCAGTGCAGCGTATGCAAAGTATCTGAGGTTGTTAAAGCATCCTGTTTACCGGGAGTCAAGTCTGCATAAATAACCAAAATGGTGGCCTTAACAAAGGCATGCAAAATTGGGAAAAATTGGAGAATAACTATGTTTATAGACAGTCAATATGGTTTCAGGGTTGTGCATGACTTTGGCCAGCTATAGATGCAGAGGGGATTTCTGACTTCTTCAGGATCCCCCATCAGAAAAAGCAAAAATGTGAAAGAGTTGTTGGAAGCAATACAATTGCCAAAAGAAATAGCAGTGGTCAAGTGAACTGCTCATCAGTCAGGAAATGACTATGTGGCGGCAGGTAACAGATACACTGACCAAATTGCTCAATATTGAGCGAGAAATAATATGGAATTGAACAGAAAAATTGAAACAAGTGAAATCAGCTGCCAAGTTATGTTCTTCTCAGCTCTAGAAACATGGGATGAGGTGAGACAGTTGCAGGATGAAGCCGAGGTAAGCGAAAAGGAAAACTGGATTAAATCAGGTTGTGAAAGAAGGTCAGAGGATGATGTATGGGTGCACACTGATGGCAGACCAGTCATTGCAGACTGCCTGCTTTCTCAAATGGCAATAATGTACTATGGGGACACATATGTTGGCAGGGAAGCCATGATCAGACTATTCAGACAGAATTGGTTCAATTCAAAGTTTAGGGTAGTCACCGAGAGTCTTTGCCACAGATGATTAATTTGTCAGCAGCAAAATCCAGGCAGAAAGACAGTGGTCAGTTGGGGAAAAATTGGAAAGGCAGAAGGACCAATCACGAGATTATGGCTTGATTTCATATAATTGCCTCCAAGCAACGGAATGAAGTATGTCCATGTCATAGTGTGCTTGTTTTCATGATGGGTGGAGGCATACCCCACTAGGAGAAACGACAGTCTTACAGTTGCTAAGTTGCTGTTGAGGGAGTTGATTCCTCGTTTTGATTTCCCAGTCACTTTGGAATCAGATAGAGGACCTCATTTTAATAATGAAATAGTTTTATTAATCTGTGAAGCATTCAAAATTGAACAAAAATTGCACTGTGCATACCGCCCAGAGGTTTCTGGTGTGGTTGAGCAATTAAATGGAACAATCAAATCAAGTTTAAGTAAAGTGTGTGCATCCACATCACTGAAATGGCCAGATGCATTGCCTCTTGTAGTGATGAGACTCCAAATTATTTCTGGCAGAAAAACAGGAATGAGCCCCCATGAGATACTCATGGGGAGGGAAATGAGACAAGCATTTATTCCTGGTCATAAACTGATTAATATAACTGATGATCTGGTATTGGATTATTGCAAAGTGTTGGCTGACCTAGTGCATTCTGTCTTTCACCAGGTTGGAGAAGATGCAGTTGCCAGGCAGCCAGCACAGGCGCATGATTTCAAGCCTGGAGAATGGGTGGTAGTGAAGAACACGCCATAAAGTCATGCTTAGCACCCAGGTGGGATGACGTCAAGTCATACTGGTCACTACAACAGCAGTGAAGTATGAAGATTTACCCAATTGTATTCATGCGATTCATATCAAGAAGGTTCCAAACCCTACCGAAGGACGACAACTGAGTGAACCAGTTGAAACAGCTGAAGGTTGTGAAGTCGAAGAATCTAGGGTGATAGATTCTGAAGTGATAGACGAGGAACAACCGAGCACAAGTCAGGAGGGTTGGATACCAGTGGTTGACATACCTGAAGTGTTATTCATACCAGAAGAAGAACCAGATTAGAAAGACAGGAAAGTAGTGAGGATCAGATAGGTGTAGAAGAACCCACTTAGGAAGAAGTGAACAGAGTTACTCGAGACCTTGAGCAGGACCAGACAGGGAAAAAAGAACATACTCAGGTAAGCAGACCCACCAATAGACCTGAGCAGGGACAGGTGGGAATAGAAGAACACGTTCAGGCAGCAGAAGAATCAATTGTAGTAAGACCTGAGCAGGACCAGTTAGGAGAAGAAGAACAAGTTCGGGAAGAAGAAGATCAATATGAAATAAGGCCCAAACAGGAACAGGTAGAGGAAGAAGAACAAGCTCAGGTCAATGAAGCCACAAAAATAAGACCTGAACAGAAACAGGTAGAGAGTGATTCAGAAGTAGAAGAAGAACGGATTGTGCCTAAAAAAAGTGATAACTGGCCAGGTGGAGTCAAAGCATTAGGATATTATCTGAGAAAAACAAATTAAAGACCTAAGCAAGCAAAGGAGGTCACTAGTCAAATTCATTCTAAACAGTCGATTGTGAAAAACACTCAAAGAAGTCCAAGACTGAAAATTCTGAAAAAGGGTCCTGAGTGGACCTATGAAATTTTGGAGGAATTTGAAAATTTGGATTTGAGTGAAGAAACAGAAGAAGTAAATACTGCACAGATTGATGATGGGAAAGTGGAGTCTCCTTGAAAAACAAAAGTTTGAATTTATAAGCAAACAAAGAAAAGAAGAGAAATCTTCCTAGATGAAAATGGCTAAAAACGATGTTACTGAGAGACCAAAACAAAGTTTTAAATGACGATGCTGTAGAGCTTGCATAATAGCATTTTATTAGTGATTTCAGTATGGCTCTTTCTAACAGTAGCAGTTCCTTATTTCATGATAACAGACAAAAAGAATGATACAGATACTAATGAGAAAACAGCTACCATGAATGGAAATAGAGTAGAATTAGAAGCAGCAGATGAGATAGATTTGCATCACACAGAATCAGATAATTACACATCTTTAAATGTCTTTACAAAGTTGTTATTTCAATATGTAGATACAATGGAGATTAGTGACTGTTACGTTTGTATGAAATTACCAGCTTCAGTGTCGAAACGAGTTACATATCACCATTTACCTTCACCATATGGAATTTCATGTAGTGTACTAACAAGTTTGTTCTATAGAACAAGAAGACTTCAGTATTGTTATTCAAACTTAGATGTATTTTCGAAAATTCCTATTCGAAAGAATATGAATCCAGTTCTTAGTAGTCCAGATGCACAGTTTATGGGTGAATTTTTCCTAACAATGAAGTCAATAGATATAGTAAAGGCACACAAAGATAACCTAACATGTACATTACGTGAAGAAGAGAAAGCGTTTTTGAATTCATTTGAAGAAAGGAGACAGGATTTCCAAAGAAAAGCTGCGGAACAGAAAACCCATGTACCTCCATGGGCGGAGAAATAAGGAATTTATACAGCTGGCAAAGCTCATGCTGCGATGTCCCTAGACTTTGTGAAGAAAGGGAAAACCTGCCTCGATAGATTAAAGACAGATTGTAATAATGTATTTATTGGTTCCAGTGAATGTGAACATAACTTCTTGATTTTGAGAGGTTGGGGACTAAAAGGGGGAATATATCCAGTATTTTCTGAAGTTTACTACGTGTGTGGAAATAATGCTTACTATAAGCTACCTGCACGGTGATACAGAAGTTGCTACTTTGGGATTGTATTTTCGAAAATGTATCACGTAAAAAGAATCACTGGATGCAATGAAAACACTAATGGACTAACACGAAGAAAAAGAGCTCGTTTTTCAGAAGTAATAGGTGACATATTTGGTTCATGGATACCTTCAGTGGGAGCGATTTTAAATTCAACAGTAGTTGATCGTCTCTCGACTGATGCTCATGGGGTTTTCTTGATGATTAATACAGAGATGGTTGCGATTAGGTATATGGTTTTACAAAACCGACTTGCGCTTGATATCTTATTGGCAAAAGAGAGTCTGTAAAATGCTGAAAGTTCAACATTGTTGCACTTACATTCCTGACAAGAGTAAGGGAATTAAGGGATATATAAAGAATATTACAAAACTTCATGAAAAATTGAAACCACTGGAGGTTGACAGTGTATGGGAAAGACTAACAAAGAGTATTTCTTCAATAGGGACATGGTTAACTGATTTGGGGAAAAGTGTTTTAGGTCAAATAATCCTTCCAGTAGTTGAAATAACAAATTCTTTTTAATAATAATGATTTGGTGTAAGTATTGTAGAAACAAAGGAAAGGGAAGGAAATATGAAGTAAATGGAAAAGGAAAGAAAAGAAAGTATGAAGAAATCCAAATGGAGGAAATGAAGGGTAGAAATTATAAGAAGATGGAAGATTTAGAAGACAAAGATGAGACTAAGAGAGAAAAGGGAGAAAATTAAATTGAAAGATACTGAAAGTTGGCATCTGGTTTGGGATGGGTAAATTTGTAATGGCTCAAAAATGCCATCAGAGAGGGGATTGATGGAGCAAGGACTCGTAGAAAACAGACTTGGTCGGAAGCAATCCTCTCCTTTAACTCCCTAACATGTTATTAATTACGTATTGTGTAAAACAAATGCGCACCACATAAAAACGAAGGTTAGAGAAGCTTGCATGTGTGTTTACTAATGATAACCATTCGAACAAACTAATAAAACCGCTTTAAGAGGGAAATCTTTACTGCGCATGCGTCAACTGCATCTACGCAATGTGACGTGGCAACGCTTGGAGGGAAATTCTTGCGCATGAGCCGAAGGCACTTAAATAGAGTCTTAAAGACTCACGTGCATGGCACCTGCTTAGCTAAAGCAAAGACGAGCTACTTCAGGAAAGTATTAATAAGTAAAGGGGTTAGAGTAGAGATGGGTGGTATACAGTGAAACCATTTATTTTTTAAAGTAACACCTGTCTTTCTGACTTCATCACTAGTGCACATTTGGGCCTCTCTTGAATGTCCAAAGGAAGCTGAGTCATGTGGGTTTAGCGCATGGCAACTGAAGTCAACCCGGAAGGATGACGTGTAGGTCGAGAAGAGGACAAGGACACAGTCTGCCTGAGCCTGAGAACCGACAGTGAAGAATCTAAATGAATGAGACTATATGTTCAAATAAAAACATTTGTTGCGGATGAAATATGAATGCGGGTGGGAAAATAAAGTATGAATAAATATTAGGGGGATGGGTTTGTTAACAATGCACTAACTGAAAAGAGTGCTATGTAAGCATCGTGTGATGATCATCCCCCTTGTCTGACCAATTAGATTTCGTATTTTTGCGATATTGAAACTTTAGTGGGTGGTACATGAAGAGCAAAAGGTATACCTGAGGTAGCGTTAGTTAGTTAATTAGCAGAGCTCGGGATGCTGTCAGAGTGAGACGTCGATGCTGAGATGCTGTGAGCCGTGGGTGTTGTCGGAGTAGCGAGAGATGCTGATGACAATCCTAAATTGAGAAACCTCTATCCTAACTTAATTCGATTAGAAAGAAGATCGCGGAAGAGTTTCGAGGATGAAGAGAGTGTCAGAGAGGGGTGAGACTCGACCGTCGGTATTAGAGAGGTCATCTATCCTGTCATGAATCCTGTTCTGAAGTCTTTGTCTCCTGAACTACCCTGGGGCACCTTTACCAGCCCTTTGGCCAGGGGGTTGGTCGTCACACCATCCTTGGTAACTATAATTTCATGTATTTGCATATGTTCTTTTCTCTCTATCCTCTCCTTTCTGAGCATAAGTCATTGCAAGTTTGAAGTATGTGTTGATTATTATGCGTTGTGGCTATCCCCATAACTGTATTTAGGACTGTTTTGAATATGCCTATTTTATAAGCTTTGTATTGCAAAAATTGAAAATGCCAATAAAGATACTTTAAAAAAAAAAGTATGTGTTGGTGATTTGATTAATTGAATCTTCCCTTCTACGAGTGACGGTGACTGTAGTTTATTTTTGAAGTGGTTCACATGCAAATACTTTAGATAAGGATTTAAACCTTTCCTGAGTCTGTGGTTATTTCATTATAATAAAGAGAGGGTTAACTTATGTCATTTCACCATCAACTAGTTCAACTAATGGTCCATCGACCAGAGGAAAGAACTTTTTGATCAGTGAAAGGTTAGTTAGGAATAAGAGGTAACTAATCTTGAATTCCGAAAACACAAATTTGACTCCAATGGTTTACTCAATTGTGTGTGTTTATGGGCCGAGGTGAGTATATGGTAGTTAAGTATCTGTTGTTGGTACGCCGCTGGATCACTATCACATTGTACCGCTTGCAGACCTTCAATCAGCTTACAACACTGACACAAAAACAAAACTTCCAGGTCTATATAACTAAGGCAGATAATTAAGCAACTATATTTTTCATACCTATAGGCCGAAGCCTCCTTGTACCTTCAAATGATTTGAGAGACTTGGGCCCACATGTACCACCCTTACATTTTGCGACTCAGAAATTGCATCGATTTGCAACTCGCAAATTGTGTCACTACTTGCAAAATGCAATTTGCAAAATGCAATTTACAACAGTGTCTGAGACACTGTTAGCGATTCCTGATGGGGTCACAAATTGCCTGTCTCATTAATATTCATAAGGCATGTGCTATTTGCGACACCATTAGAAATGGCCAGCAGTCACAGGGATGGTGGCCTGCTGGGGTCAGCAGATCACCATGTCTGTGAATGCTTTTTTAATAAAGCAGTTGTGTTTTTTAAATGCATCCCGTTTTCCGGATAGGAAAACGGGATGCATTTAAAAAAGAAAAGTGAAACGTTTCTGTTTCATTTTTTAAGAGCAGGCAGTGGTCGCTGGGATCACTGCCTGCTCTAAAAAAATATTTTCGCACACACTCACAAAGGTGAAGGGGTCCTCTGGGGACCCCTAACCGTTTGTGAGTGTTTTACCACCTACTTCAAGTAGGTGGTAAACTGAAAGTGTTTTGTGGCTGCAAATGCGCTTGCAAAACAATGGTACATTCCATTGGGACGCCCCTTCCTAATAGCGAGAGTTGCAAACAAGATTTTGCGAGTCACCGACTTGCAAAATACCGTTTGTACATGCCAGGACCATTTTTTGCAGTCGCAAACTGGCCAATTCCCCAGTTGCGACTGAAAAAAGGATCATACATCTTGCCTTCTCCATCAACAAAATCACAGTTCTTAGAAAGAGAATTTCTTTCACCAGGCCCGGACTCACCTAATAGTACCTGCCTGCTCCATTCTACTCTGCAAATTCTCACCCTCACTGATTAAATAAGAAAACTGTTGATGTCCTTCAAAACAACCTCCCTTTCATGTAATGTTTGTAATGCAAAAATGGTTAGCCGAGACTCACAGCACTATTAGCCTTCACTGCCAGACTTATCAATATCTCCCCATCTTTGAGAGCAAGAGCTAAAAAAAACACACCACCATCATGCCTACTGTAAAGAAACTTTCGTGGTCTAGACAATCTTCCAAACTACTGACCTATCTCAAGCATAGGCTGTGTTGTTAAGGCACTTGAAACAATAGTCATCCATCAGCTTGGATCACACTTGGAATCAAATGGCCTCCTCAGTAATGTTCAGTCAGGTTTTAGACCCTCATCAAAACTGTTTTTAGAAATTTGATAAATTAGCCTGAGAAAAGAAACAGAATACAGGCAGGCAAGGACAGAGGTAGCCAGAAGTCTGGTTGAAGAACTGGGCTATTCTCACTTTGCTGAATCTAAGTAAGTCAGATTCCATGTGCAGAGAGAGGTAGAGAACTCCATAGGCACCAGGTTTGTATATGAAACACCACTCTTGTTACAATTTCTTGGACAGTGATTTGAGATTTGAAGACATTATACCTCTGGTGGGAAGATAAGGGGAACACAGCTTTGTTAATTTACAACTCTAGCTGTAAAACCTTTGTGGGCCTGGCAGATGCATTTGAGATTCCCTCTTTCTTAATAGGAAGCCAGTGGAAAGCCTTCAGTGCTGGCATGATGTGGTCATCTCGTTTCATGCCGAATGGGAGACAAGCAGGATGGTTATGGACTTTTTGGAGTTTAGATATTGATTTGTCATGAAGTTCAGTGCAGAGGCTTTTGCAATATTGAAGGCAAGTAAACATCTGATTAAGAGTTAGGAAATACTTATGTTCCATTAAACACTAGAGAATGTTTTTCCAGCATTTATAAACTTACGCCACAAAAGGAAAAGCATACATATCAAACAATATCTTGTTTGTTTGCCTGGCACACCATCTTCTCCACCACTTTCTCAAGTGTCCCCATACCGCACATGAGAACATGCCAGGCAGCTCTTCTCCTCTCATGTCTCTCCAGAGTTTGTGCTGCATGGACAACCAACCACAGTCATTTGTGCCATCCATCCTCTTCCATCACCTGCTGCTCCCAGCTGCTGCTGCTGACGTTTCAAGTGTGATATAGCAATGGTCATTCCTTGACACATAAGTCGTCTGTGGGACTAGGGGCATGACAGAGATGGAGACTGGGGACATTTGTGGAGGTATTTGTAAAATATATATGCTCTGTCTTGTGGCTGTTGCTTTATTTCTAAATAAGTACTGCACCACCTGCCATTGCTTAACCCTGGGCGTAGTTTGCATAGTAGCGCTACGTGTAGCTACGCGAAGTGCACTTCGCACTACGCACACTACGCGTAGCTATGCAAACTGTGTAGTGCGGTAGGGAAATGCTGTTCACACTGATTGCACAGTGCCGGATGCTTGTCCACACTGTGCAGTCAGTGCAAACGGCATCTTGCACAGTGCAAGTGGTCGTTTTCTGCAGCTCTAGTAGATTTGTACTCGAGCTGCACCTTTCTCAACGCGGACTGGTAGTTTCTCATCACGAGCGGTTGCGAGCATACGCGACCACTCACAATGAGAAACCTGACCTCCCTGCATTGAGAATCTCGCCGGGAGGTTTATCTTCTAAGTTCGCGATCGGTAACTTAATGTTGCTTATCGCGAACGAGGAAAAAGACTCGCCGGGATGTTGATTTTGCTCGCTTGCGGTTGCCAAATTGACTTTGAGGACCACGAGCAAGCAAAAAATGCCCGCTATGAATTTTTGCACTGTGCTATGTGCAATTCGCGTAGTGCGTAGTAGCGCCAACTACGCACGCACCGCGAGCGTAGCATAGTACTATGCCCAGGGTTACATTGCATACCCAGTATGACATGACAGTGCGCCTCCCATAACATGTGAGATCCCCCTCCAGCTCTGCTCTGTGAGCCCAGTGCAATCGAATCTCACCTGGACAGACCTCGCTGCTATGCTGTGGGAGCCGAATTTGTCAGAATACGTATGATATAAATATTGTGTCCTAAATATTGTCTGCACAAATATGGCTGCATTGGGGTTATTAATAGAAAATCTACAGCCAGTTGGACAATATCTTTTGTAAAAGATATTCAGAACGCAATATTTATGTCAGACGATAATTCTACACAACAACCTAACATACAACCACCTCTTACTGCACCATATTTAATACATAAGGATGTTCACTACAGACGGCAAGCAGGACAGAACAGGCACACTACACCAGAAGACTGGACCACGTAGATGCAAAAATAAGCCCACACACTAACCTGGCAGACTGGTCCATCTGAGAAGTAGGAAGGAGGGCTGAAAATAAAGGTGTGACAGGAGAAGGCGAAAAAGAGGACGGAAAGAGAAGTGAGGAAGACAGACCCCCGGCAGCTATTGGCGGCGACAGACGGGGAATTAAGAGCTACACGACTAATGAAATGGGTCCATGATGCCGGACTTTGTCAGCACAGACACTCTCCCACTGCTTTGTCAGCTCGAAGTCTTCAAACCAGCCCTGCAGCCCAACGTGTTCATTATGCACAGAATCCCCCACAAAGTTCCGCCTGTAAAACTCGCTCCTGTTTTTCGGTACCTCTTGCTATCTCTGCTCAGAAACTCACAAACAAGCCATGAATGTGCATTTCAATCCTGTCCCGTAGCATTCTTTGCTAAACCTCCACTGAGACTCACTCACAGCTCTGCATTGTAACTGAGTCCTTACCTGATGTTCCGCGTGATACTCCTTCTCTCCATCACACACGGCTCTGTCAATGCACCCAGTTAAGGGCCTGCAGTACAAGCTCCAAATCAACACTGGGATACACACAGCTCTGCCATTTTACTCAATTTCCCACCGGGAGCACGTCTCCTATTTCTGTGCTGAGACTCATACAGCTCTGCCAATGCACCCTGAACCATTCCAGTCTGGCAGGATCCACTGTAGTCGCTGCAGTCCACCCCACTTCTGTCCTAGGGGACCTGATATCCTGCAGTTATACACATACAGCTCTGTCAGTGTACCTCAACTCTGTGCAAAAAATCTGCTGTTCCTAAACCAAGGCATACATAGCTTTTCCAGTGCACCTCAAACCTAGCCTGGTGTACCTCCTTCCTACCCCGGCACTCCAATACAATACACACAGTTCTGCCAGTGCACCTCAATCCTAGCCTGGCGTACCTCCCTGCTGCTCCTGCACTCCAATACACACAGCTCCGCCAGTGCACCTCAATCCTAGCCTGGTGTACCTCCTTCCTACCCCGACACTCCAATACAATACACTCAGCTCTGCCAGTGCACCTCAATATTAGCCTGGTGTACCTCCCTCCTACACCTGCACTACAATATACACAGCTCTGACGGTGCACCTCAATCCTAGCCTGGTTTACCTTCGTGCTGCTCCTGCACTCCAATACACACAGCTCTCCCAGTGCACCTCAATCTTAGTCTTGTGTACTTCCCTGCTGCTCCGCACTCCAATACACACAGCTCTGCCAGTGGACCTCAATCCTAGCTCGGTGTACCTCCCTGCTACACCTGCACTTCACTCCAATAGACACAGCTCTGCCAGTGCACCTCAATCCTAGACTGGTGTATATTCCTGTTACCACTGCACTTCACTCCAATACACACAGCTCTGCCAGTGCACCTCAATCCTAGCCTGGTGTACCTCCTTCCTACCCCGACACTCCAATACAATACACTCAGCTCTGCCAGTGCACCTCAATCCTAGCTCGGTGTACCTCCCTGCTACACCTGCACTTCACTCCAATAGACACAGCTCTGCCAGTGCACCTCAATCCTAGACTGGTGTATATCCCTGTTACCCCTGCACTTCACTCTAATACACACAGCTCTGCCAGTGCACCTCAATCCTAGTCTGGTGTACCTCCCTGCTGCTCCCGCACTCCAGTACACACAGCTCTGCCAGTGCACCTGAATCTTAGCCTTGTGTACTTCCCTGCTGCTCCGCACTCCAATACACACAGCTCTGCCAGTGGACCTCCATCCTAGCTCGGTGTACCTCTCTGCTACCCCTGCACTTCACTCCAATAGACACAGCTCTGCCAGTGCACCTCAATCCTAGACTGGTGTATATCCCTGTTACCCCTGCACTTCACTCTAACACACACAGCTCTGTCAGTGCACCTCAATCCTAGCCTGGTGTACCTCCCTCCTACCCCTGCACTTCACTCTAATACACACAACTCTGCCAATGCACCTCAATCCTAGTCTGGTATACCTCCCTCCTACTCCTGCACTCCAATCGACACAGCTCTGCCAGAGCACCGCAATCCTAGTCTGGTATACCTCCCTCCTACTCCTGCACTCCAATCGACACAGCTCTGCCAGAGCACCGCAAAACTGTCCTGAAGTACAACACGGTGTACCTGCTCTTCACACACAGATTTGTATCCCGCTTATAGCCAGCAACACGCCATAATACCCAGCATTAAGACCCTCTGACAGATCTTCAGGCGCACTGTGGTGAACTTATCACCGTGATAGCGTGGAGATGCTTTTACAGTATTAACACTGAACACCTTGTACTTGCTCATTGTGCATTAACGAAGTTTACATGGTTTATTTTCTGTATGGTGTATTTTCACTAGCATACTGATTTTTAATTAAAATATGAATGTTTTTCAGTTTTAGAATTAAAGTTATTGAATAAGCATTCAGAGAGCATCTTTCCTCCTTTCTAAACATGCTCGCGCTTCGGCTGTCATGCAAGGTTTTCGAATACCTGCCAATGTCCAGGATGAACTGGACGCATCCTGCAATACAAAAAGCTTCTCATGGGAAATATTCCGAGTATTGATGTAATACAGGTACGTGGTACAAGTGCATTTCAAACACTGGAGCAGAGGAGGGAACAATAGGTTATTTTTACTGGTTTGACCTGGACTGTCACATGGAGGTTCTCCATCAGTCAAGAAGATATTGAAAGATTTTAAGACGTGCTTATGCTAAACGTGATTTAATGTAATTGTTGATTTGCCCAGATCTAAAGGTACGGGCATTCTAATTCTATTCCAGCCAATGAGATACCTGGGCGTGACCATCCCTAATTAGGAGAAGTGGTTGAACCTCCATAAAAGCGCTTGCCTTTAAAAGCTGAGTAAAGGGATCTGTGGGCTAAATAGAGATGCTGCAGCTGGACAGAATCCAAAATATCACACAAAAGCCTACAGCTTGTGCCAGGATCTTGAGACATGAGCTAGAAACATAGCAGCACATCTCATGAGAATTCCACTGGCTCTCTGTTGGATGTGAAAAATCTGCAATGAGAGATCTGTGAGGGTCATACTGTATACTTGCAATTACTGAGGAATGCATATGCATGTACGTGCCTTTTAGTATTTTTGGGTTGGATTAATAACATTACTAACACATTACTAGAAGAACAGAGTCTAGTTAGATCAGGTTTTTTTGTACCTTGAGTTTAAACCAACCATTGAGAGGTTTTCAAATGTAGTTGCTGTCGAATTGCACTTTTTCATTTTTTATTTTTATTTATATATATATATCGAACCATTATTAGTGTGTGCACCTATGTACTGTGCTGTGGTGTCTAAGGTACCGTGTACAATACCCTGGAGTCTCTGACAAGGTAAAGGGTCGTCTGCTAATGTACATGGTTCTAAATACATGAAAGGTTGAGATACATCTGTGGTGTTTACTTCTTTCATTGTCAGAGCACATGGCAATGACCTACTATTCTGTTGGGATATGAAACCTAGCTATGGTGTATTTTTTCCCCTTGCAGGGTTATTTTGGGGTAAAATATTATGACAGCACCTCCGTCCTGACAGTCACAACTCCACCAATAGACTCCAAACTCGGCCCTCATGGACCTATGTCGCTAGACCACTGAGCCGCAGTTTTGCAGGCGCCCCTGACGTTCGACCTAGAGCTCACCATGTGCTCTATTACTGAGAGTTAAGACACGTTCACACGTTTACAATGCACCCCTGGCCTACCCTTTGCAGTAATTCCAGTTACTCCAGCAGCAGGACAGCTGCACAGACATCCCGGCCATTGCATCTCAGTCCTAATCTTCAGGCCTCCTGCCGTTTCAGCAGTGAGGCTCATACTCAGCCCTGCCAGTGCAACTTCAGTCTGGCTTACAGCACCCTTGGCCATCGCAATACTGGACTTCACAAATGAAGCTATTTGGTCAACATTCTTCTCCAGGTTGTACTGGTGAGATGCTAAGCAGGGGCGTAGCTTAGTCCGTGAGGCTGGGGGCACGTGAATATCAAATTTCCCAACAAAAAAACGGTGTACTCAAGGGTAAATGTGTAAGGAGACCAAGATGCGAGATGGACTGTTCATTTGAGGCGCAGAGTCCGTATTGGTTTGCATAAGGTGGGCCCTGGAGCTGATTTAGAGTTAGTTTGCCAAACTCAAGGACAGCCCACCCAATTTTGAGTCTGGCGGACTGCAAGGTTTATGCCGATGGAGTAACATTTACTCTGTCAGTGGAAACATTCCTTTTGACGGACCGAAGGAGTAGGGAGTATTTGATGTAAGCCATTTGACCAACCGCCATATTTAGAGAGGACGGTCAGATGGCTTTATGTTTTTGTACTGCCCATCACAGCCAGATACATCCTATCTGGCTGTGCGCTGCAGGGATCAGAATACATGCAAAGAGGAAATATCGAGGAGAAATGAAGATATTTATTCTTGTTACACCAGCCCCAGGCAGGTGCACCATTTTGGCACAAATCCAAGTCTGCAACTCCTTGTAAATATGGGTTTTCAATCAAATACATGGGTGGATGCAAGGAAACGTCCATGCACACCAATGTATCACAAAAGCGAACCCAGGCAGCGCAATCCGCCTGTATTGTATTTCTTTCACTTACAAAGCCATGCAAATCGACATCTGTGTGGCTGTAAATACTAAGAAGGATTTTGCGTTGGTGCTGCCTCTTAAAACTGATGCAACCCTGATGCAAAATCTTTGTATTTAAGTTCCTGACCCAAAAAAGTAAAAAACCTGAGTGAAATCAGAATGACAAGAAAAGCTAACAGAGACATAGCAGACGAAACTCAGGACCCCCAGACCAAACAATCAAGTCAACAATGTATTATTTTGTGGGGTGTTATCAAGCAAACAATCCCCCCGAAGCTACGGTCCTGATTCTAAGGCCATGACCTGAGCCTCGATTTATTTTGACTCTGGCCATGACCACACAACCAACTATACCTACCCAATTACTTCCAGGAGGGAGGGCTGTTTGGAAGAATTTGCTGATATGGCAGTATGTGCTGAACACAGGCTATGCTTAGCATGCAGGTTTACTTCTGTTACTGATATGGAGGAATGTGATCACATGAACTGAAGCAGTACTAAATCACAAGACAGATTACCTTACAGTCTTTAATTTAGTAGGCTACGTTGGCATTAGCTTGATATGGTTAATAGTTAATCCTTCCAAGGAAAGGTAAAACTACATGTCTGATACTGCAAAAGCAGGACTGGCCAAAGGTAATTAAATCCAAATGGTCGCACACTGCTGACCTACCTGCGTGTTACCCCAAAGAACTGTGGTCCCTGTAGTCAGCGTCGGCGGATACACCTATGCTCGTGTCGTGAGTGCAAGTGTGAATAGCGTTAGCCATCCCTGGACACGTGTTTCGAGGTAGTTGCCTCTCGTCAGCAGGGAGTAGGAAAGAGTGTAGGGTTGCTGTGTAGGCTGCTAAAATCATTATCAGGTAAAGTACCTCTCGTAGCAACGCAGGTGCGTAACCTGAGTCCGTCGACTCCCCGGCTCATGGAGCCACTAAATAATTAAATCCAAATGGTCGCACACTGCTGACCTACCTGCGTGTTACCCCAAAGAACTGTGGTCCCTGTAGTCAGCGTCGGCGGATACACCTATGCTCGTGTCGTGAGTGCAAGTGTGAATAGCGTTAGCCATCCCTGGACACGTGTTTTGAGGTAGTTGCCTCTTGTCAGCAGGGAGTAGGAAAGAGTGTAGGGTTGCTGTGTAGGCTGCTAAAATCATTATCAGGTAAAGTACCTCTCGTAGCAACGCAGGTGCGTAACCTGAGTCCGTCGACTCCCCGGCTCATGGAGCCACTAAATAATTAAATCCAAATGGTCGCACACTGCTGACCTACCTGCGTGTTACCCCAAAGAACTGTGGTCCCTGTAGTCAGCGTCGGCGGATACACCTATGCTCGTGTCGTGAGTGCAAGTGTGAATAGCGTTAGCCATCCCTGGACACGTGTTTCGAGGTAGTTGCCTCTCGTCAGCAGGGAGTAGGAAAGAGTGTAGGGTTGCTGTGTAGGCAGCTAAAATCATTATCAGGTAAAGTACCTCTCGTAGCAACGCAGGTGCGTAACCTGAGTCCGTCGACTCCCCGGCTCATGGAGCCACTAAATAATTAAATCCAAATGGTCGAACACTGCTGACCTACCTGCGTGTTACCCCAAAGAACTGTGGTCCCTGTAGTCAGCGTCGGCGGATACACCTATGCTCGTGTCGTGAGTGCAAGTGTGAATAGCGTTAGCCATCCCTGGACACGTGTTTCGAGGTAGTTGCATCTCGTCAGCAGGGAGTAGGAAAGAGTGTAGGGTTGCTGTGTAGGCTGCTAAAATCATTATCAGGTAAAGTACCTCTCGTAGCAACGCAGGTGCGTAACCTGAGTCCGTCGACTCCCCGGCTCATGGAGCCACTAAATAATTAAATCCAAATGGTCGCACACTGCTGACCTACCTGCGTGTTACCCCAAAGAACTGTGGTCCCTGTAGTCAGCGTCGGCGGATACACCTATGCTCGTGTCGTGAGTGCAAGTGTGAATAGCGTTAGCCATCCCTGGACACGTGTTTCGAGGTAGTTGCCTCTCGTCAGCAGGGAGTAGGAAAGAGTGTAGGGTTGCTGTGTAGGCTGCTAAAATCATTATCAGGTAAAGTACCTCTCGTAGCAACGCAGGTGCGTAACCTGAGTCCGTCAACTCCCCGGCTCATAGAGGCACTAAATAATTAAATCCAAATGGTCGCACACTGCTGACCTACCTGCGTGTTACCCCAAAGAACTGTGGTCCCTGTAGTCAGCGTCGGCGGATACACCTATGCTCGTGTCGTGAGTGCAAGTGTGAATAGCGTTAGCCATCCCTGGACACGTGTTTCGAGGTAGTTGCCTCTCGTCAGCAGGGAGTAGGAAAGAGTGTAGGGTTGCTGTGTAGGCTGCTAAAATCATTATCAGGTAAAGTACCTCTCGTAGCAACGCAGGTGCGTAACCTGAGTCCGTCGACTCCCCGGCTCATGGAGCCACTAAATAATTAAATCCAAATGGTCGCACACTGCTGACCTACCTGCGTGTTACCCCAAAGAACTGTGGTCCCTGTAGTCAGCGTCGGCGGATACACCTATGCTCGTGTCGTGAGTGCAAGTGTGAATAGCGTTAGCCATCCCTCGACACGTGTTTCGAGGTAGTTGCCTCTCGTCAGCAGGGAGTAGGAAAGAGTGTAGGGTTGCTGTGTAGGCTGCTAAAATCATTATCAGGTAAAGTACCTCTCGTAGCAACGCAGGTGCGTAACCTGAGTCCGTCGACTCCCCGGCTCATGGAGCCACTAAATAATTAAATCCAAATGGTCGCACACTGCTGACCTACCTGCGTGTTACCCCAAAGAACTGTGGTCCCTGTAGTCAGCGTCGGCGGATACACCTATGCTCGTGTCGTGAGTGCAAGTGTGAATAGCGTTAGCCATCCCTGGACACGTGTTTCGAGGTAGTTGCCTCTCGTCAGCAGGGAGTAGGAAAGAGTGTAGGGTTGCTGTGTAGGCTGCTAAAATCATTATCAGGTAAAGTTCCTCTCGTAGCAACGCAGGTGCGTAACCTGAGTCAGTCGACTCCCCGGCTCATGGAGCCACTAAATAATTAAATCCAAATGGTCGCACACTGCTGACCTACCTGCGTGTTACCCCAAAGAACTGTGGTCCCTGTAGTCAGCGTCGGCGGATACACCTATGCTCGTGTCGTGAGTGCAAGTGTGAATAGCGTTAGCCATCCCTGGACACGTGTTTCGAGGTAGTTGCCTCTCGTCAGCAGGGAGTAGGAAAGAGTGTAGGGTTGCTGTGTAGGCTGCTAAAATCATTATCAGGTAAAGTCCCTCTCGTAGCAACGCAGGTGCGTAACCTGAGTCCGTCGACTCCCCGGCTCATGGAGCCACTAAATAATTAAATCCAAATGGTCGCACACTGCTGAACTACCTGCGTGTTACCCCAAAGAACTGTGGTCCCTGTAGTCAGCGTCGGCGGATACACCTATGCTCGTGTCGTGAGTGCAAGTGTGAATAGCGTTAGCCATCCCTGGACACGTGTTTCGAGGTAGTTGCCTCTCGTCAGCAGGGAGTAGGAAAGAGTGTAGGGTTGCTGTGTAGGCTGCTAAAATCATTATCAGGTAAAGTACCTCTCGTAGCAACGCAGGTGCGTAACCTGAGTCCGTCGACTCCCTGGCTCATGGAGCCACTAAATAATTAAATCCAAATGGTCGCACACTGCTGACCTACCTGCGTGTTACCCCAAAGAACTGTGGTCCCTGTAGTCAGCGTCGGCGGATACACCTATGCTCGTGTCGTGAGTG
This sequence comes from Triturus cristatus, assembly GCF_964204655.1. NCBI lineage: Eukaryota > Metazoa > Chordata > Amphibia > Caudata > Salamandridae > Triturus > Triturus cristatus. The sequence continues at coordinate 326,000,847 of NC_140583.1, read as the reverse complement.
CAAGTGTGAATAGCGTTAGCCATCCCTGGACACGTGTTTCGAGGTAGTTGCCTCTCGTCAGCAGGGAGTAGGAAAGAGTGTAGGGTTGCTGTGTAGGCTGCTAAAATCATTATCAGGTAAAGTACCTCTCGTAGCAACGCAGGTGCGTAACCTGAGTCCGTCAACTCCCCGGCTCATAGAGCCACTAAATAATTAAATCCAAATGGTCGCACACTGCTGACCTACCTGCGTGTTACCCCAAAGAACTGTGGTCCCTGTAGTCAGCGTCGGCGGATACACCTATGCTCGTGTCGTGAGTGCAAGTGTGAATAGCGTTAGCCATCCCTGGACACGTGTTTCGAGGTAGTTGCCTCTCGTCAGCAGGGAGTAGGAAAGAGTGTAGGGTTGCTGTGTAGGCTGCTAAAATCATTATCAGGTAAAGTACCTCTCGTAGCAACGCAGGTGCGTAACCTGAGTCCGTCAACTCCCCGGCTCATGGAGCCACTAAATAATTAAATCCAAATGGTCGCACACTGCTGACCTACCTGCGTGTTACCCCAAAGAACTGTGGTCCCTGTAGTCAGCGTCGGCGGATACACCTATGCTCGTGTCGTGAGTGCAAGTGTGAATAGCGTTAGCCATCCCTGGACACGTGTTTCGAGGTAGTTGCCTCTCGTCAGCAGGGATTAGGAAAGAGTGTAGGGTTGCTGTGTAGGCTGCTAAAATCATTATCAGGTAAAGTACCTCTCGTAGCAACGCAGGTGCGTAACCTGAGTCCGTCGACTCCCCGGCTCATGGAGCCACTAAATAATTAAATCCAAATGGTCGCACACTGCTGACCTACCTGCGTGTTACCCCAAAGAACTGTGGTCCCTGTAGTCAGCGTCGGCGGATACACCTATGCTCGTGTCGTGAGTGCAATTGTGAATAGCGTTAGCCATCCCTGGACACGTGTTTCGAGGTAGTTGCCTCTCGTCAGCAGGGAGTAGGAAAGAGTGTAGGGTTGCTGTGTAGGCTGCTAAAATCATTATCAGGTAAAGTACCTCTCGTAGCAACGCAGGTGCGTAACCTGAGTCCGTCGACTCCCCGGCTCATGGAGCCACTAAATAATTAAATCCAAATGGTCGCACACTGCTGACCTACCTGCGTGTTACCCCAAAGAACTGTGGTCCCTGTAGTCAGCGTCGGCGGATACACCTATGCTCGTGTCATGAGTGCAAGTGTGAATAGCGTTAGCCATCCCTGGACACGTGTTTCGAGGTAGTTGCCTCTCGTCAGCAGGGAGTAGGAAAGAGTGTAGGGTTGCTGTGTAGGCTGCTAAAATCATTATCAGGTAAAGTACCTCTCGTAGCAACGCAGGTGCTTAACCTGAGTCCGTCGACTCCCCGGCTCATGGAGCCACTAAATAATTAAATTCAAATGGTCGCACACTGCTGACCTACCTGCGTGTTACCCCAAAGAACTGTGTTCCCTGTAGTCAGCGTCGGCGGATACACCTATGCTCGTGTCGTGAGTGCAAGTGTGAATAGCGTTAGCCATCCCTGGACACGTGTTTCGAGGTAGTTGCCTCTCGTCAGCAGGGAGTAGGAAAGAGTGTAGGGTTGCTGTGTAGGCTGCTAAAATCATTATCAGGTAAAGTACCTCTCGTAGCAACGCAGGTGCGTAACCTGAGTCCGTCGACTCCCCGGCTCATGGAGCCACTAAATAATTAAATCCAAATGGTCGCACACTGCTGACCTACCTGCGTGTTACCCCAAAGAACTGTGGTCCCTGTAGTCAGCGTCGGCGGATACACCTATGCTCGTGTCGTGAGTGCAAGTGTGAATAGCGTTAGCCATCCCTGGACACGTGTTTCGAGGTAGTTGCCTCTCGTCAGCAGGGAGTAGGAAAGAGTGTAGGGTTGCTGTGTAGGCTGCTAAAATCATTATCAGGTAAAGTACCTCTCGTAGCAACGCAGGTGCGTAACCTGAGTCCGTCGACTCCCCGGCTCATTGAGCCACTAAATAATTAAATCCAAATGGTCGCACACTGCTGACCTACCTGCGTGTTACCCCAAAGAACTGTGGTCCCTGTAGTCAGCGTCGGCGGATACACCTATGCTCGTGTTGTGAGTGCAAGTGTGAATAGCGTTAGCCATCCCTGGACACGTGTTTCGAGGTAGTTGCCTCTCGTCAGCAGGGAGTAGGAAAGAGTGTAGGGTTGCTGTGTAGGCTGCTAAAATCATTATCAGGTAAAGTACCTCTCGTAGCAACGCAGGTGCGTAACCTGAGTCCGTCGACTCCCCGGCTCATGGAGCCACTAAATAATTAAATCCAAATGGTCGCACACTGCTGACCTACCTGCGTGTTACCCCAAAGAACTGTGGTCCCTGTAGTCAGCGTCAGCGGATACACCTATGCTCGTGTCGTGAGTGCAAGTGTGAATAGCGTTAGCCATCCCTGGACACGTGTTTCGAGGTAGTTGCCTCTCGTCAGCAGGGAGTAGGAAAGCGTGTAGGGTTGCTGTGTAGGCTGCTAAAATCATTATCAGGTAAAGTACCTCTCGTAGCAACGCAGGTGCGTAACCTGAGTCCGTCGACTCCCCGGCTCATGGAGCCACTAAATAATTAAATCCAAATGGTCGCACACTGCTGACCTACCTGCGTGTTACCCCAAAGAACTGTGGTCCCTGTAGTCAGCGTCGGCGGATACACCTATGCTCGTGTCGTGAGTGCAAGTGTGAATAGCGTTAGCCTTCCCTGGACACGTGTTTCGAGGTAGTTGCCTCTCGTCAGCAGGGAGTAGGAAAGAGTGTAGGGTTGCTGTGTAGGCTGCTAAAATCATTATCAGGTAAAGTACCTCTCGTAGCAACGCAGGTGCGTAACCTGAGTCCGTCGACTCCCCGGCTTATGGAGCCACTAAATAATTAAATCCAAATGGTCGCACACTACTGACCTACCTGCGTGTTACCCCAAAGAACTGTGGTCCCTGTAGTCAGCGTCGGCGGATACACCTATGCTCGTGTCATGAGTGCAAGTGTGAATAGCGTTAGCCATCCCTGGACACGTGTTTCGAGGTAGTTGCCTCTCGTCAGCAGGGAGTAGGAAAGAGTGTAGGGTTGCTGTGTAGGCTGCTAAAATCATTATCAGGTAAAGTACCTCTCGTAGCAACGCAGGTGCGTAACCTGAGTCCGTCGACTCCCTGGCTCATGGAGCCACTAAATATTTAAATCCAAATGGTCGCACACTGCTGACCTACCTGTGTGTTACCCCAAAGAACTGTGGTCCCTGTAGTCACCGTCGGCGGATACACCTATGCTCGTGTCGTGAGTGCAAGTGTGAATAGCGTTAGCCATCCCTGGACACGTGTTTCGAGGTAGTTGCCGCTCGTCAGCAGGGAGTAGGAAAGAGTGTAGGGTTGCTGTGTAGGCTGCTAAAATCATTATCAGGTAAAGTACCTCTCGTAGCAACGCAAGTGCGTAACCTGAGTCCGTCGACTCCCCGGCTCATGGAGCCAATAAATAATTAAATCCAAATGGTCGCACACTGCTGACCTACCTGCGTGTTACCCCAAAGAACTGTGGTCCCTGTAGTCAGCGTCGGCGGATACACCTATGCTTGTGTCGTGAGTGCAAGTGTGAATAGCGTTAGCCATCCCTGGACACGTGTTTCGAGGTAGTTGCCTCTCGTCAGCAGGGAGTAGGAAAGAGTGTAGGGTTGCTGTGTAGGCAGCTAAAATCATTATCAGGTAAAGTACCTCTCGTAGCAACGCAGGTGCGTAACCTGAGTCCGTCGACTCCCCGGCTCATGGAGCCACTAAATAATTAAATCCAAATGGTCGCACACTGCTGACCTACCTGCGTGTTACCCCAAAGAACTGTGGTCCCTGTAGTCAGCGTCGGCGGATACACCTATGCTCGTGTCATGAGTGGAAGTGTGAATAGCGTTAGCCATCCCTGGACACGTGTTTCGAGGTAGTTGCCTCTCGTCAGCAGGGAGTAGGAAAGAGTGTAGGGTTGCTGTGTAGGCTGCTAAAATCATTATCAGGTAAAGTCCCTCTCGTAGCAACGCAGGTGCGTAACCTGAGTCCGTCGACTCCCCGGCTCATGGAGCCACTAAATAATTAAATCCAAATGGTCGCACACTGCTGACCTACCTGCGTGTTACCCCAAAGAACTGTGGTCCCTGTAGTCAGCGTCGGCGGATACACCTATGCTTGTGTCGTGAGTGCAAGTGTGAATAGCGTTAGCCATCCCTGGACACGTGTTTCGAGGTAGTTGCCTCTCGTCAGCAGGGAGTAGGAAAGAGTGTAGGGTTGCTGTGTAGGCTGCTAAAATCATTATCAGGTAAAGTACCTCTCGTAGCAACGCAGGTGCGTAACCTAAGTCTGTCGACTCCCCGGCTCATGGAGCCACTAAATAATTAAATCCAAATGGTCGCACACTGCTGACCTACCTGCGTGTTACCCCAAAGAACTGTGGTCCCTGTAGTCAGCGTCGGCGGATACACCTATGCTCGTGTCGTGAGTGCAAGTGTGAATAGCGTTAGCCATCCCTGGACACGTGTTTCGAGGTAGTTGCCTCTCGTCAGCAGGGAGTAGGAAAGAGTGTAGGGTTGCTGTGTAGGCAGCTAAAATCATTATCAGGTAAAGTACCTCTCGTAGCAACGCAGGTGCGTAACCTGAGTCCGTCAACTCCCCGGCTCATGGAGCCACTAAATAATTAAATCCAAATGGTCGCACACTGCTGACCTACCTGCGTGTTACCCCAAAGAACTGTGGTCCCTGTAGTCAGCGTCGGCGGATACACCTATGCTCGTGTCGTGAGTGCAAGTGTGAATAGCGTTAGCCATCCCTGGACACGTGTTTCGAGGTAGTTGCCTCTCGTCAGCAGGGATTAGGAAAGAGTGTAGGGTTGCTGTGTAGGCTGCTAAAATCATTATCAGGTAAAGTACCTCTCGTAGCAACGCAGGTGCGTAACCTGAGTCCGTCGACTCCCCGGCTCATGGAGCCACTAAATAATTAAATCCAAATGGTCGCACACTGCTGACCTACCTGCGTGTTACCCCAAAGAACTGTGGTCCCTGTAGTCAGCGTCGGCGGATACACCTATGCTCGTGTCGTGAGTGCAATTGTGAATAGCGTTAGCCATCCCTGGACACGTGTTTCGAGGTAGTTGCCTCTCGTCAGCAGGGAGTAGGAAAGAGTGTAGGGTTGCTGTGTAGGCTGCTAAAATCATTATCAGGTAAAGTACCTCTCGTAGCAACGCAGGTGCGTAACCTGAGTCCGTCGACTCCCCGGCTCATGGAGCCACTAAATAATTAAATCCAAATGGTCGCACACTGCTGACCTACCTGCGTGTTACCCCAAAGAACTGTGGTCCCTGTAGTCAGCGTCGGCGGATACACCTATGCTCGTGTCATGAGTGCAAGTGTGAATAGCGTTAGCCATCCCTGGACACGTGTTTCGAGGTAGTTGCCTCTCGTCAGCAGGGAGTAGGAAAGAGTGTAGGGTTGCTGTGTAGGCTGCTAAAATCATTATCAGGTAAAGTACCTCTCGTAGCAACGCAGGTGCTTAACCTGAGTCCGTCGACTCCCCGGCTCATGGAGCCACTAAATAATTAAATTCAAATGGTCGCACACTGCTGACCTACCTGCGTGTTACCCCAAAGAACTGTGTTCCCTGTAGTCAGCGTCGGCGGATACACCTATGCTCGTGTCGTGAGTGCAAGTGTGAATAGCGTTAGCCATCCCTGGACACGTGTTTCGAGGTAGTTGCCTCTCGTCAGCAGGGAGTAGGAAAGAGTGTAGGGTTGCTGTGTAGGCTGCTAAAATCATTATCAGGTAAAGTACCTCTCGTAGCAACGCAGGTGCGTAACCTGAGTCCGTCGACTCCCCGGCTCATGGAGCCACTAAATAATTAAATCCAAATGGTCGCACACTGCTGACCTACCTGCGTGTTACCCCAAAGAACTGTGGTCCCTGTAGTCAGCGTCGGCGGATACACCTATGCTCGTGTCGTGAGTGCAAGTGTGAATAGCGTTAGCCATCCCTGGACACGTGTTTCGAGGTAGTTGCCTCTCGTCAGCAGGGAGTAGGAAAGAGTGTAGGGTTGCTGTGTAGGCTGCTAAAATCATTATCAGGTAAAGTACCTCTCGTAGCAACGCAGGTGCGTAACCTGAGTCCGTCGACTCCCCGGCTCATTGAGCCACTAAATAATTAAATCCAAATGGTCGCACACTGCTGACCTACCTGCGTGTTACCCCAAAGAACTGTGGTCCCTGTAGTCAGCGTCGGCGGATACACCTATGCTCGTGTTGTGAGTGCAAGTGTGAATAGCGTTAGCCATCCCTGGACACGTGTTTCGAGGTAGTTGCCTCTCGTCAGCAGGGAGTAGGAAAGAGTGTAGGGTTGCTGTGTAGGCTGCTAAAATCATTATCAGGTAAAGTACCTCTCGTAGCAACGCAGGTGCGTAACCTGAGTCCGTCGACTCCCCGGCTCATGGAGCCACTAAATAATTAAATCCAAATGGTCGCACACTGCTGACCTACCTGCGTGTTACCCCAAAGAACTGTGGTCCCTGTAGTCAGCGTCAGCGGATACACCTATGCTCGTGTCGTGAGTGCAAGTGTGAATAGCGTTAGCCATCCCTGGACACGTGTTTCGAGGTAGTTGCCTCTCGTCAGCAGGGAGTAGGAAAGCGTGTAGGGTTGCTGTGTAGGCTGCTAAAATCATTATCAGGTAAAGTACCTCTCGTAGCAACGCAGGTGCGTAACCTGAGTCCGTCGACTCCCCGGCTCATGGAGCCACTAAATAATTAAATCCAAATGGTCGCACACTGCTGACCTACCTGCGTGTTACCCCAAAGAACTGTGGTCCCTGTAGTCAGCGTCGGCGGATACACCTATGCTCGTGTCGTGAGTGCAAGTGTGAATAGCGTTAGCCTTCCCTGGACACGTGTTTCGAGGTAGTTGCCTCTCGTCAGCAGGGAGTAGGAAAGAGTGTAGGGTTGCTGTGTAGGCTGCTAAAATCATTATCAGGTAAAGTACCTCTCGTAGCAACGCAGGTGCGTAACCTGAGTCCGTCGACTCCCCGGCTTATGGAGCCACTAAATAATTAAATCCAAATGGTCGCACACTACTGACCTACCTGCGTGTTACCCCAAAGAACTGTGGTCCCTGTAGTCAGCGTCGGCGGATACACCTATGCTCGTGTCATGAGTGCAAGTGTGAATAGCGTTAGCCATCCCTGGACACGTGTTTCGAGGTAGTTGCCTCTCGTCAGCAGGGAGTAGGAAAGAGTGTAGGGTTGCTGTGTAGGCTGCTAAAATCATTATCAGGTAAAGTACCTCTCGTAGCAACGCAGGTGCGTAACCTGAGTCCGTCGACTCCCTGGCTCATGGAGCCACTAAATATTTAAATCCAAATGGTCGCACACTGCTGACCTACCTGTGTGTTACCCCAAAGAACTGTGGTCCCTGTAGTCACCGTCGGCGGATACACCTATGCTCGTGTCGTGAGTGCAAGTGTGAATAGCGTTAGCCATCCCTGGACACGTGTTTCGAGGTAGTTGCCGCTCGTCAGCAGGGAGTAGGAAAGAGTGTAGGGTTGCTGTGTAGGCTGCTAAAATCATTATCAGGTAAAGTACCTCTCGTAGCAACGCAAGTGCGTAACCTGAGTCCGTCGACTCCCCGGCTCATGGAGCCAATAAATAATTAAATCCAAATGGTCGCACACTGCTGACCTACCTGCGTGTTACCCCAAAGAACTGTGGTCCCTGTAGTCAGCGTCGGCGGATACACCTATGCTTGTGTCGTGAGTGCAAGTGTGAATAGCGTTAGCCATCCCTGGACACGTGTTTCGAGGTAGTTGCCTCTCGTCAGCAGGGAGTAGGAAAGAGTGTAGGGTTGCTGTGTAGGCAGCTAAAATCATTATCAGGTAAAGTACCTCTCGTAGCAACGCAGGTGCGTAACCTGAGTCCGTCGACTCCCCGGCTCATGGAGCCACTAAATAATTAAATCCAAATGGTCGCACACTGCTGACCTACCTGCGTGTTACCCCAAAGAACTGTGGTCCCTGTAGTCAGCGTCGGCGGATACACCTATGCTCGTGTCATGAGTGGAAGTGTGAATAGCGTTAGCCATCCCTGGACACGTGTTTCGAGGTAGTTGCCTCTCGTCAGCAGGGAGTAGGAAAGAGTGTAGGGTTGCTGTGTAGGCTGCTAAAATCATTATCAGGTAAAGTCCCTCTCGTAGCAACGCAGGTGCGTAACCTGAGTCCGTCGACTCCCCGGCTCATGGAGCCACTAAATAATTAAATCCAAATGGTCGCACACTGCTGACCTACCTGCGTGTTACCCCAAAGAACTGTGGTCCCTGTAGTCAGCGTCGGCGGATACACCTATGCTTGTGTCGTGAGTGCAAGTGTGAATAGCGTTAGCCATCCCTGGACACGTGTTTCGAGGTAGTTGCCTCTCGTCAGCAGGGAGTAGGAAAGAGTGTAGGGTTGCTGTGTAGGCTGCTAAAATCATTATCAGGTAAAGTACCTCTCGTAGCAACGCAGGTGCGTAACCTAAGTCTGTCGACTCCCCGGCTCATGGAGCCACTAAATAATTAAATCCAAATGGTCGCACACTGCTGACCTACCTGCGTGTTACCCCAAAGAACTGTGGTCCCTGTAGTCAGCGTCGGCGGATACACCTATGCTCGTGTCGTGAGTGCAAGTGTGAATAGCGTTAGCCATCCCTGGACACGTGTTTCGAGGTAGTTGCCTCTCGTCAGCAGGGAGTAGGAAAGAGTGTAGGGTTGCTGTGTAGGCAGCTAAAATCATTTTCAGGTAAAGTACCTCTCGTAGCAACGCAGGTGCGTAACTTGAGTCCGTCGACTCCCCGGCTCATGGAGCCACTAAATAATTAAATCCAAATGGTCGCACACTGTTGACCTACCTGCGTGTTACCCCAAAGAACTGTGGTCCCTGTAGTCAGCGTCGGCGGATACACCTATGCTCGTGTCATGAGTGGAAGTGTGAATAGCGTTAGCCATCCCTGGACACGTGTTTCGAGGTAGTTGCCTCTCGTCAGCAGGGAGTAGGAAAGAGTGTAGGGTTGCTGGGTAGGCTGCTAAAATCATTATCAGGTAAAGTACCTCTCGTAGCAACGCAGGTGCGTAACCTGAGTCCGTCGACTCCCCGGCTCATTGAGCCACTAAATAATTAAATCCAAATGGTCGCACACTGCTGACCTACCTGCGTGTTACCCCAAAGAACTGTGGTCCCTGTAGTCAGCGTCGGCGGATACACCTATGCTCGTGTCGTGAGTGCAAGTGTGAATAGCGTTAGCCATCCCTGGACACGTGTTTCGAGGTAGTTGCCTCTCGTCAGCAGGGAGTAGGAAAGAGTGTAGGGTTGCTGTGTAGGCTGCTAAAATCATTATCAGGTAAAGTACCTCTCGTAGCAACGCAGGTGCGTAACCTGAGTCCGTCGACTCCCCGGCTCATGGAGCCACTAAATAATTAAATCCAAATGGTCGCACACTGCTGACCTACCTGCGTGTTACCCCAAAGAACTGTGGTCCCTGTAGTCAGCGTCGGCGGATACACCTATGCTCGTGTCGTGAGTGCAAGTGTGAATAGCGTTAGCCATCCCTGGACACGTGTTTCGAGGTAGTTGCCTCTCGTCAGCAGGGAGTAGGAAAGAGTGTAGGGTTGCTGTGTAGGCTGCTAAAATCATTATCAGGTAAAGTACCTCTCGTAGCAACGCAGGTGCGTAACCTGAGTCCGTCGACTCCCCGGCTCATGGAGCCACTAAATAATTAAATCCAAATGGTCGCACACTGCTGACCTACCTGCGTGTTACCCCAAAGAACTGTGGTCCCTGTAGTCAGCGTCGGCGGATACACCTATGCTCGTGTCATGAGTGCAAGTATGAACAGCGTTAGCCATCCCTGGACACGTGTTTCGAGGTAGTTGCCTCTCGTCAGCAGGGAGTAGGAAAGAGTGTAGGGTTGCTGTGTAGGCTGCTAAAATCATTATCAGGTAAAGTACCTCTCGTAGCAACGCAGGTGCGTAACCTGAGTCCGTCGACTCCCCGGCTCATGGAGCCACTAAATAATTAAATCCAAATGGTCGCACACTGCTGACCTACCTGCGTGTTACCCCAAAGAACTGTGGTCCCTGTAGTCAGCGTCGGCGGATACACCTATGCTCGTGTCGTGAGTGCAAGTGTGAATAGCGTTAGCCATCCCTGGACACGTGTTTCGAGGTAGTTGCCGCTCGTCAGCAGGGAGTAGGAAAGAGTGTAGGGTTGCTGTGTAGGCTGCTAAAATCATTATCAGGTAAAGTACCTCTCGTAGCAACGCAAGTGCGTAACCTGAGTCCGTCGACTCCCCGGCTCATGGAGCCAATAAATAATTAAATCCAAATGGTCGCACACTGCTGACCTACCTGCGTGTTACCCCAAAGAACTGTGGTCCCTGTAGTCAGCGTCGGCGGATACACCTATGCTTGTGTCGTGAGTGCAAGTGTGAATAGCGTTAGCCATCCCTGGACACGTGTTTCGAGGTAGTTGCCTCTCGTCAGCAGGGAGTAGGAAAGAGTGTAGGGTTGCTGTGTAGGCAGCTAAAATCATTATCAGGTAAAGTACCTCTCGTAGCAACGCAGGTGCGTAACCTGAGTCCGTCGACTCCCCGGCTCATGGAGCCACTAAATAATTAAATCCAAATGGTCGCACACTGCTGACCTACCTGCGTGTTACCCCAAAGAACTGTGGTCCCTGTAGTCAGCGTCGGCGGATACACCTATGCTCGTGTCATGAGTGGAAGTGTGAATAGCGTTAGCCATCCCTGGACACGTGTTTCGAGGTAGTTGCCTCTCGTCAGCAGGGAGTAGGAAAGAGTGTAGGGTTGCTGTGTAGGCTGCTAAAATCATTATCAGGTAAAGTCCCTCTCGTAGCAACGCAGGTGCGTAACCTGAGTCCGTCGACTCCCTGGCTCATGGAGCCACTAAATAATTAAATCCAAATGGTCGCACACTGCTGACCTACCTGCGTGTTACCCCAAAGAACTGTGGTCCCTGTAGTCAGCGTCGGCGGATACACCTATGCTTGTGTCGTGAGTGCAAGTGTGAATAGCGTTAGCCATCCCTGGACACGTGTTTCGAGGTAGTTGCCTCTCGTCAGCAGGGAGTAGGAAAGAGTGTAGGGTTGCTGTGTAGGCTGCTAAAATCATTATCAGGTAAAGTACCTCTCGTAGCAACGCAGGTGCGTAACCTAAGTCTGTCGACTCCCCGGCTCATGGAGCCACTAAATAATTAAATCCAAATGGTCGCACACTGCTGACCTACCTGCGTGTTACCCCAAAGAACTGTGGTCCCTGTAGTCAGCGTCGGCGGATACACCTATGCTCGTGTCGTGAGTGCAAGTGTGAATAGCGTTAGCCATCCCTGGACACGTGTTTCGAGGTAGTTGCCTCTCGTCAGCAGGGAGTAGGAAAGAGTGTAGGGTTGCTGTGTAGGCAGCTAAAATCATTTTCAGGTAAAGTACCTCTCGTAGCAACGCAGGTGCGTAACTTGAGTCCGTCGACTCCCCGGCTCATGGAGCCACTAAATAATTAAATCCAAATGGTCGCACACTGTTGACCTACCTGCGTGTTACCCCAAAGAACTGTGGTCCCTGTAGTCAGCGTCGGCGGATACACCTATGCTCGTGTCATGAGTGGAAGTGTGAATAGCGTTAGCCATCCCTGGACACGTGTTTCGAGGTAGTTGCCTCTCGTCAGCAGGGAGTAGGAAAGAGTGTAGGGTTGCTGGGTAGGCTGCTAAAATCATTATCAGGTAAAGTACCTCTCGTAGCAACGCAGGTGCGTAACCTGAGTCCGTCGACTCCCCGGCTCATTGAGCCACTAAATAATTAAATCCAAATGGTCGCACACTGCTGACCTACCTGCGTGTTACCCCAAAGAACTGTGGTCCCTGTAGTCAGCGTCGGCGGATACACCTATGCTCGTGTCGTGAGTGCAAGTGTGAATAGCGTTAGCCATCCCTGGACACGTGTTTCGAGGTAGTTGCCTCTCGTCAGCAGGGAGTAGGAAAGAGTGTAGGGTTGCTGTGTAGGCTGCTAAAATCATTATCAGGTAAAGTACCTCTCGTAGCAACGCAGGTGCGTAACCTGAGTCCGTCGACTCCCCGGCTCATGGAGCCACTAAATAATTAAATCCAAATGGTCGCACACTGCTGACCTACCTGCGTGTTACCCCAAAGAACTGTGGTCCCTGTAGTCAGCGTCGGCGGATACACCTATGCTCGTGTCGTGAGTGCAAGTGTGAATAGCGTTAGCCATCCCTGGACACGTGTTTCGAGGTAGTTGCCTCTCGTCAGCAGGGAGTAGGAAAGAGTGTAGGGTTGCTGTGTAGGCTGCTAAAATCATTATCAGGTAAAGTACCTCTCGTAGCAACGCAGGTGCGTAACCTGAGTCCGTCGACTCCCCGGCTCATGGAGCCACTAAATAATTAAATCCAAATGGTCGCACACTGCTGACCTACCTGCGTGTTACCCCAAAGAACTGTGGTCCCTGTAGTCAGCGTCGGCGGATACACCTATGCTCGTGTCATGAGTGCAAGTATGAACAGCGTTAGCCATCCCTGGACACGTGTTTCGAGGTAGTTGCCTCTCGTCAGCAGGGAGTAGGAAAGAGTGTAGGGTTGCTGTGTAGGCTGCTAAAATCATTATCAGGTAAAGTACCTCTCGTAGCAACGCAGGTGCGTAACCTGAGTCCGTCGACTCCCCGGCTCATGGAGCCACTAAATAATTAAATCCAAATGGTCGCACACTGCTGACCTACCTGCGTGTCACCCCAAAGAACTGTGGTCCCTGTAGTCAGCGTCGGCGGATACACCTATGCTCGTGTCGTGAGTGCAAGTGTGAATAGCGTTAGCCATCCCTGGACACGTGTTTCGAGGTAGTTGCCTCTCGTCAGCAGGAAGTAGGAAAGAGTGTAGGGTTGCTGTGTAGGCTGCTAAAATCATTATCAGGTAAAGTACCTCTCGTAGCAACGCAGGTGTGTAACCTGAGTTCGTCGACTCCCCGGCTCATGGAGCCACCAAATAATTAAATCCAAATGGTCGCACACTGCTGACCTACCTGCGTGTTACCCCAAAGAACTGGCCAAAGGTGTTAGGCACAAAAGATACAGCCATGTGACACCTAGTTGGTAGATTACTAGGCCACAGTAAGAATTTTGCAGAGCTCAGATTATTGGGAGAACATGGCATCTGCTAGCTGAGCAGCCGCTCGCATCCGGAGTATCTATCCCTATCCCTATCCCTAATGGTTAATTTTAGCTGGCCTTTGGCTTGAAGTCTTTCTCTGGGGGCCTCCCGGAGCTCTCTCTCCATGGTTTTCCTTCGTTTGCTACCGCTGTGTGTTGGGATTTGACAGAGGGCTTAGTGGATGTCTGCTGGGTCTCCCGGCGTCCTCAGTCTGCCCTGTCTTCCTCGCTGGTACGGGGCCACCCTGGAGCTGAGGCGTTGCCGCAGAGCGGCGGCTCGCGGGCTTCTCCGGATCGGGAGTGGCAGCGCCAGCATCAGCCGGTTTTTCGCTGTGGCAGCCTTCAGTCAGGCTAGGGGAGAGCTTGGTGCCGCTCCGGAGGAGCCTGCAGCTTTGTTTCCCCCGGGCACTTCACCTTTCTTGGTTGGCCTGAGGTCGAGCAGTAGGGGGGAAATTATCCTCAGCTCAAGCTGTGGAGAAACCCCTAATACACCCGCAAGAGAACACGAGTGCCCAGGAGGCGCAGGTCTGCACTACAATACAGGCAACGGTGGGGGTTGTAAGAACTCAAAAAGCAAGAAAGGTGGGAAAAATGGTAGGAAGCCGGGGGCGGTGCGTCTGGCTATAGTAAAGCAAAAGCTAAGGATAAGGATATTGCGAGACAAGGGGGACAGTCAGAGGAGGAGCAGGCCTTGGAAGGCTCTAATAATAAGGTCACTCCCAGCGATTGTTCGGCTTTCTAGAATTATCAGGTTAAGGGAAGGAGTATAAAAGGGGGGAGGAATAAAGGCATCTCCTCGTACAGTAAAGTCAAAGTCACCCCTTCATTGTGCTCCTTTTTTCGGATACAACCAGAGGTCTTGATCATTACTAAACAGGGGGAGGACCTCAGAGGGGACTTCAACACTTGCCGTAAATCCAGTGTATCTCAAGATCATATGGAGCCTGCGGGGGACCTTCTTAGTCAGAACGTTATATCTACTTTAATGGCTGAGCAACTGCCTGAGTCCTCGTTGGGAGAAGAGGTAAAGTTAGCCGCCCAGCCGCCAGTCAAATCAGCGGAGGGGGTGAGTCAGGCCATAAGTCTCAAGGGCAGACTGGGCCCTCATTGGTCTGGATGGAAGCTTTGTTTGCTTCATTGACGGAGGATATCAAGAAAGGTTTCGCCGCCAATCAAGGCAAGATAAGGAGTTCATGTGAGAACTTAGAGAATGTAAATGTAAATGTAAATGTTGTAGACTTGTAAAGCGCGCAGCTGCCCCAGCAACGGGGCGTCCCAGCGCTGTAGACCGCTGGGGAACCCATCCTGGCTATCCCTGTGAGATGGTCCCTTTCTGGGTATCTCCAAGGTGAAACCAGGCATCCCCGGCGTCTGTGGGGGGCCGTTGTAGAGATGAGGCAAGCTTAATGCCCAGAGTTGCCGAGTGTGTTCCTGGTTAGAGTAGGTACCGAGGCGATAATTATCGAGTCCGTTTTGACCCTGGTCCACGACCCTGCCGCATCGGGAATTGAACCCTGGTCCCTGGCCGATTCTCTGCTTACGGGTCTGCCGCCTCTAACCAGTGAGCCACACCTCTCCAGGTGAATCTCCTAAATTCCAGGACTGAGTCACTTGAAAGATCTGTGGAAGATCTTAAAGCTAATCTAGGGACAGCGGAGTCAAAGATCCAGGACCTTTAAAGGGGGGAAGCTGCTCTTCGGGACAGAATGGAGATCATGGAAAACAATTCCTGTAGAAATAACATCCGCTTCAAGAATAAACACATAGTCGAAACACCTCATTTTGTATACACGCAACAGAGTTATGGAACTATCTCCTGTCAGACAAGAAATATCAAACATAATTTAGATTTGAGAAGGAGGCAATACCTGACTCTCCCCAAACTAATGAGGCATGATCACACTAAACATTAAAGAGAGTCAACTACAGACACAGAGTATGGTTATCAGATGAGTGAACACCGTAATCACCCAAGAACTAGAACATTTACCCCTCAAAGGAGAGTAGCCACAATTACATTCCAAACTATACCTGACCCTACTTAATTCCACTTCAGGCTTAGGAGAAGCAACAAAATTGCATCTGCGAGAGATATACAAATTCATCATGCCCAATACTAAAATAATAGCAAATAGGCCACGATTACAATTCACATCCGTCCAACTGGACTCAACAATAAATATTTTATCTGTCAATTCTCTCTGCTCCACTGCAAGCAGAAACAAAGAAGAATAAATAATAGTATCAATCTGATTACAATACAGAACACCAAAGCATACCCTATAGTGTAGTGTTTTAATCGCTTGTTCATGCACACGGCCGCTCATCAGGAGAGGTAAATACATAAAACTACAAAACATTACAATACAAAGTATGATGTTAAAGCAAGTCCTTCTATCTGGTAACATAGATGAAGGGGTCAATGCATTTATTGCAGAGATCAGTAACACCTGCAAGTACACAGGCTCTAATTTGCAATGAATACCATTATGTTGAGTAAATCACCTGTAACCCATCTAAAGGTAGTTTCATTAAACAATTTTTAAAAAACATTTTTTATTTTGTTATTTTCTCTGAGGGATTATGTCAACCCGCTGCATAAAATAAGGTTCAAAGAACCCATATTATGGATGAGCAGAAGCTCTAGAAGTGTTTCTTTTACTTAAAGCTCATATTTTCCAGTCTCAGTAAGATAGTGCGGGTGGTTAACCCTGGTGCTGCAGAGACCCGAGTTTAAGTCAAGTTGTCTAATGCACGTATAGTTCAAAACTGTAATGTTCATACTTGTTAGAGTTGTCAGCCTTAGAGTGGTCTTCCCCCAAATATTTTGCCTACTCACTTCCATTTTTCTGTGGAAATTTGACTTTTTTGTCCTTAGGACTCTATGCACTTTACAAATTCTAACCAGTGCTAAAGTGCTTGTGCTCACTCTCCTAAACATGGTTAAATTGGTTAACACCTGACTGCCATATTTAATTTGCTTATAAGACCCTAATAGAGTAATATATCATATACTCAGGGCCTGTAAATTAAATGCTACTAGTGGGCCTGCAGCACCTATTGTGCCACACATTCAAGTAGCCCCATATGCATTGCATCCTGAATGCAGTTTTAAACTGCCAATTCGACTTGGCAATATGACCTCCTAGCCAGGCCTTAAGCACTCCTTTTATTGCACGTACGTAATCCCTGAAGGAGGCCCATAGTGCAGGGTGCACTGTAATTTAAAGGTTGGACATGTACTTTTGCGTTTTACATGTCCTAGTAGCAGTGGTGGCCAGCACAATCTGGGGTGGTGGGTGGGGGAGGTAAAGAAGTATAATTGTAAAAGAAAGAAAAATTCACTTACCTCTTCACCGCTCTGTCCCATGCCGTCTCTCCTCCGCCGAACAGAAAGCAGCCAGGCTCCCCTGAGCCAATCACAATGCTGCATTGCAGCATTGCGATTGGCTCCTCTAAACCAATCACAATGCTGAAATACAGCGCTGTGATTGGTCTGAGCACCGTGGTTTGGTGCTCAGATGGCGACTGGGGGCTTGGACATGTCCTCCAAGCAGGCTGTATTGCAGCCTGCATGGAGAACATGCTAAAGTGCACTGGCCCGGGATGGCCGGTCAATGCAACATGCACACTTTAGTGTGCCCACCACTCCTCCCCTGCTCTGTCAGCAGAGCAGCCCCACCCTCATGTGGCTGCAGCAGTATGCTGCTGCAGCAGTGAAGAATGAAATGATAATAACATTGTGTTATTATCATTTTATTTTGCCTTTTGATTAATACTGCACAGCAGCAGTGGGGCATCGCTCCTCCGCCTTAACAGCGGAACCACCACTGCCTGGTAGTGACAACCTCCTAAATGTATTTTTCTCTACTGGAAGGCCTACCTGTCCCATAGGATAACATTGGGCTGCCTTACTACATTTAGTTTGTGCTAACTTTTGATTGGGAGCAGTCAGCATTTCATGTTTGGTGTCTATGAAATTGTATAGTAAAGTCTCTTTAATGATAAAGTCAGATTTTTTATTACAATTTTGAAAATGCCACTTTAGAACGTTGGCATTTTTGTTCCCTTAGCCAATTGGGGCTGCAGCCTCCCCTGGAACAAGTGACTGGGTGTAACTGACAGTTAGACTTTGTGAATTCCTCCCATGCAGTCACACAATAGAAGGAATGGGTGAACCTGATGGGCGATCTGCTGTCAGGATGGGGGAGGGGTGGAGCTGGGCACACCCCATTTGCAACTGAATAGGCTGTCTTAGGTCAGCATTTACTGCTCCATTTTGTATTTTGTAGGCCATGTAAGGTTGTGATTTATTCAAGCTTCTCCATCTGTATTTCTTTAACAGTAAAAGACTGTGTTAAGCTTTTTTTTTCCTCTTGTTTTCAAGGTTGAATTTCGGCTCACTAATGAATAGGCCATTCTGCCTCTGCATGCCTATCCTTCTTCGTCGCTCTGCTCCCATGTTGGGAGGAACCAGGTTCCACAAGGCAACCTTGAGATGGTGATAGTGTGTACCCATCTTGCAAGTGAAAGCCCATCCTTCTGTGCCTTCTTTGTTCATGTATGGCTCAAGCCGGTAACTTTCCACTGGGGGCGTGGTTGGGGGTTGTCAGAAGAATGAATATGCTTTACCAAGTGTTGGGGAGCCAGTCCCCTCGACAGTCATCTCCAGGTGCTGATCAGATTGGGCTCCGTTGCAGTATATTTTATTAATAAATGATTGTCTGTATTCTCTGCTGTCTGACCGACTCTTCACTTGTTTGGAAGGCTAAGAAGTGGTCGTAAGTGACCCGGTGGCTCTAATTGGGTCACTTCCTTCATGCTACACCTGAAAAGAGTGTTTTTCTGCCTGGAGCCCTTCTTGATCCCTCCGGAGACCAGCCCAGCTGTTTGAGAGCCTGCATCTTCACCTGAACCCAGGACTACCAGAATGACCTCAAGGGCTAGTTTTCTAGCCTCCTGTTCAGAGCCACAGGGATATAAAAGGCTTCCACCATATTGTACCTGCACCTGGACCCAGCCTGAGTGAGTCTTATAGCGGTAGCTCCTCCGCAGTGGCCGAGGAGCGTTGCCCCACTGGTTCAAAACCAGCAGCTGAAAAATAAAACAATATCTTACTATCTTTTATTTTATAGCTTCTGGCTCTGAGCCAGCATGTGCAGGCAGGGCCAGGCCATGGGAGGGGCAGGAGGAGAGATATGTGCACTTGTAAGTTTGCATGTCAATTTGGCCGGCCTTTTCAGGCCGGCCAAACTGACATGCGCACTTAGGTTTCTCCAACCCAGCTATATTGTTGGAAAAACACACAGACTCCCTGTGCCTGAGTGAGCATTGACCCAGAAAGCTCAGGCCAATCCCAATGCTGCTCTCATGCTTGAGAGCAGCACGAGGATTGGATGGGAGACCTGATGCTGTCCCAGCAACTGCTGGGGCCAGGAGCTTCAGCAGGGGAGTGCAGTGTGGCTGGTAGTACCAGGTAAGAGTCCTTAAAAATATGTATTTTTATCATCAACCCCCCTGCCACGTGCTACCCCATACATGCTTCCCACTGGCCCCCTCTACCCCCGTCCCCCCTCCACCCGCCTCACCGGTATTTTTCTGTGCCGGCCACCAATGGAGTCCTGTATGAACAAGTGGTGTCCCACCAGTGCTGGACCGCTCGTTGTGGTGCTGAACGTGCCCAAATAGCCAGAATCCAAAACTTGGGATGTTGAAAATTTTTGGCTTGAAACTTCTCTGAGAACTGAGGGACGAACAGGACCAACTTGCTCGTCGATTCACCCAAGGTGCATAGCTGGTTGGCCTGACTTTGTGGCTGTCCCATATGACGTTCCTCTCCACAGCAGCAAATTCTGTCAGTGGTTCTTCGCTAAAGGGGCATCTGACCTCCTGGATATGTCTTTGGCTACAGCCTCCTGCCTTGACCCGCTGGAGATTTTTGACTTCCAAAAAAGTGACTATGTCCGTATGTAGAATTCTTCACTGCTACTTTGTCCAGCGGCTCTCCAACGAAGACTCTTCCCCCTCAGACACTGCTCCCTCCCCAGACACCGCCTGCAGCCTTTTCTCGTTGAACTTTACACTCTCACAACATTTTTCTTGAAAATTCTTCTAAGTCCGAAGGTAAGCACTGACTGATCCCAACCCACTTCTTGTATCCAACCCGCATTCCATCGCAATAGGCCATATTTTTCACTTTGACCCGGTCCACGTGATCATGTTGGTTATGTGTTGCAAATCAATTTTGGAATGTTATAAAATTGGAATGCCTCTATCCTTGGTCTCTCTGTAGTAGTTTAAATTCCATATCAAAAAGATATACTCAATAGCTTGCTATTGCCTCTGTACACCCAATAGCTTGCTGTTGCCTCCATTAGAAGTGTAGCGTAATGTCCAATTTGGCTGCACCCGGTGCTGCCATCTGAATTAAAGATTAGAAGAGATGCAAAAATATTACCCCTAGCACAGAAAGCAGTAAGTAGGGGGTCTGCAATTTGCTACTTATTTTCAGTTTGACTACAGGGAATTCTATTCTATGTAGCACTTATATAGCGCGTAGCTACCTGTAGGCATCCCAGTAAATGGAGAATGCCGTGCAAAGCTTGGTTGAATTCACTAGTTCTGGGATATGCAAACCAGCATGTTTCGCTGATTGGGAATTCACCCATTCTGGGGGGTGCAAACGAGCATGTTGGTGGTAGCTGCCCCTATACATCAGCCTCAAATTATGGAGACATTGTGCCAGGCTTGTCACCCGCAACTAATTTTTCCACTAGAAATAGGATTTTTTGCAGCACACTTGTAACCTGGTCATGCGTGTTTTGTAGTAGTAGCTCGAGCAGTGCTTAATTTGAGTCATGGTTTCCAGTGCTCCGGCACTGGCACTTAGTTGGTAACACCGGTGCTTGTGACAGTCTGCCACAAGGTGGCACTGTCTGGCTAATTTACAGACGACCACAGCAATATTTAATTATGAATCCAATATACTTTAAAAATTACTATTTCCTGCCGCCCAAGCCATTCTTATAGCTTTGGGGGCCTGAAATAGTGCGACTTGTCACACTTGCACGGGAGTGATGGTTAGTAGTTGTGTTGTTACTACCATTGGCAGCGCTGGCAGGGGCAATGCTTGTTGCAGCTGCAGTGGCCTCCTGACCAGAGCCCTGGCCCTTATTTTCTTTACAAATTAAGCACTGAGCTCGAGGGTACTGTTCAGCTAATAGAAGTGAGGAGGCGGGGGATGTTAACGGTGTTAAAAAGCAGCTGTGATGTAAAACATTGAGGTGATCGAAGATAATGAATGCAGAATCGTTTTTATACAAGAGTGGGTTGGGTGTGTTGCTTTGGGGTGAAGGGTCCAGCAGAAGAAAATTTGTAGAGGTCGATTGTCCCAACTTCTTTACTTTAATGCTCTCAACTTCTGTTTCCATGTCCCTTAGACTGCTCCATCTCATGCAGCCGCTGCACACTTAACGCTGCTCCACTGGCTTCAATCATGCTGGTTCCAGGCACCGTAAATATGTTTTGACAGCAAGCTGTCCAATAGAAGCTGAAATGAAAATCTCGCATTTCCAATATTATTAAAACGCATACTTGGCTGGCTCCTCATATCAACAGCTTTCAGTTGACAAACAGTACATGCCCCCTTATAAGATGGTGATGATGAAATTTCATTTCTGAGTCTTTATTATTCCTCTGTAGTTCCTGCCGTGGTGTGCTGGGGTGGTAAATATGATTGCTATTCTATCAAAAAGTGACATGATGTAAATATAACCCTGCCTGCAAGCTGTCCTTTTCCCAGAATCTGGATAAAGGGAAACCCTCCTGTGAGATACATTTTTATGCTGTGCGAAGAATAATCTTAGCGCAGTAAAATACATTTGTTTAGGCTCTGGGGGCCAAGTCCCCTCTCCTTCTGTGTCTGAAAGCGAACAAGAAAGGAGATGGCGCGGAGGAGACAAGCGTATAAGAAATGAGGAAGAAGAAAGTAAGACTGGGAAATAAAAACAGACGAGGAAAATAGAAGATAAATATACAGAGTGTAAGAAGAATAGAGAAAAGGCATGTGAGAGACCGAGTCATAACTAGGGTGGATAATAAAAGAAGGGGGAGAATGCGATGCTAATAAGAGGGAAGGGTTGGTTATGAGACAAAAAAAAGATAAAGGTGCTAAAGCAAGAAGACGAACTCAATTCAGCAAAATGCCAGGGGTAGCAGAAGCGACATCACACGCCATTTGACTTTAAATTTCACTCACAAACGCGCTACACACACACACATTCACAGTCACACTCTCTCTCTCACGTAAGCACACACTCACCCACAGACAGGCACACAACATACAATTGAGAGCATTTTTTCACTTAGCTCAGTATCCAGGGAAGGTCATATTCCAGTTAAATGTACTCCAGCTGTAATTACACGAATAGTGAATGATGAGACATTATTCACTATTCGTGTAATAAAAAAGTTGAGAGAAAACAAGAAGACTTGAGCCCCAACTGGCATCCATAAGGACGAGCTCACACTGAGTTCCTGGGACGGATTTTGCCAACTCTGCACAAGCAATGCCATTGGTCACAATGGGCACAAATGAGGTCCATAAGCGAGAAAAGCAGGGGGAGAAAAATGATCAGGATGGTAAGGAAATGTATGAAGAGCCAGAGCCATACAGAGGATGGCAGGAGTATGAGAATACGGTCCAAGAGGTAAGGAGGACCAGAGGAGATGGGACAAATAGAAAAAAAAACAAAGAGGACGAAGATTAATAAAAAAGAGAAGAGAATAAAGAGAAAGTAAGAGAGGCGAGAAGTAGAAACGAGAAAATAAACATATGATTAGTGGAAATATGCAAACATCAGCAATGCCAATAGGTATCACCTTTGGGACCAATTGGCTTTGCTAATTGATTTAGCAATATGTCACTTTATATAAATCGCATATTTTACATAGGTAAAGACTTTGAGCTTGTTAACATTTGTAAACTGTCTTAGCCTTAGAACAATTTTGTATTGGAATTGGTATTGTCTTTACTAAGTATTGA
Organism: Triturus cristatus; assembly: GCF_964204655.1. Lineage (NCBI taxonomy): Eukaryota > Metazoa > Chordata > Amphibia > Caudata > Salamandridae > Triturus > Triturus cristatus. Next base: position 325,978,595 of record NC_140583.1, on the reverse strand, counting down.
CAAAGCCAAGTGATCTTGGCACAAAAAGCCTGCACTCTTGGGTTTTCTGATGCTTGTACGGTACGTGTGGGCTGAGTGGCATTAAGATGCCTGGGTGAGTTCTGGGTGTGGGAGAGGGGTCATAATGGGGTACAACTGAGAGTTCTAGAGCCAAGGCTAAAAGCAGTGCGAGTCAGTGGGCAATAATAGTGTTCTAATGACATGCTCATTCAATCGTTGGCCTCTCCCCAGTGGTCACAGAGTGATGGTCACATATCTACAATTGGTAATTATCAATTGTAAATCTTTACTACTAAATCATAAATGTTACTAATTTATATCAAATAGCTAACAAGCTCTTTGTAGTAAACAAACCATGATCGAACTCCAGGGTATCCTTAGGTAGTATTTATTATGATGGCAAGTTCAGGAGTAGAAGAGCCCCACCAGGAGCAGCCTTCTTGCTGCTCAGCCCATACACCATCTGACAGCCTCACTCATCCAACATTCCACAGCATCATCCACATGACAACCTTACTCATCCAACATTCCACAGCATCATCCACACAAACATTCCACACCAAACTCACACTGGCTGAGCAGCAAGTATGACACATCCCCCTTCTTTAAGGTAAACAAAAACACAATGCAATGGTCCAAGAAAAAATATACACTGGTAAAATGTACATGGATGGAAATACCATGAGAAACAATTGCAAAGGCCTGAAGATGACTAAGGGCATACAAGTTAAGATCAAAAGCAAATATAGAACAGTACTATGGGCATCCGAGTTAACAACAAAATGCAAAGAAAGCACATAAGAATGTAACAAATTGCTTGCATGTTAACAAAAGATGATAAATGATAGAAATGGACAATGCCCACCCATGAACTCACATTTAGGAAAACAACAAACTCAGCAAGATAAAAACAGATTTTAAGAAAGCAAAAAAGACTACACATGCACACATCTTCTCCCTTTCTGCACAAAACAAGCAAAAATATTCTACCTTATTACTCACCGAGGCCCGGAATCTCGATACCTAGCAGGTCAAGCAGGTCATGTTCCTAGTCTAAGATATCCGCCCAGCGGTGTGTCAGCTGCTAGACGGTGGGCCTTCCCCTAGTGCAGCTAATGATCCCGCAGGGGTTATCCGCTGACAAGTGCTACTGAGTAGTGCTGCCACCTCCTCCTCGCTAAAGATCACCTGGGTGGTGGCGCTGCCCGCAAAGGTAGATGACCCTCAGCCATGGTGCTGGGTGGGGTAAGGAAAGATGAGAAAAGAAGAAAAAGGAAGGAATGGAAATCAGGAAGGAAGGAAAAAAATAACAAAAAAGAAAAAGCATTAAAAACAACATTTTTTCAAAAAAATATCAAGTACACAAACATGAAGATACACAATAATATGATAAATTAAAATGAGGGGTTGACAAGTTTGATAGGGGGATGATTAAAGAGATTAAAGAAGGATTGAAACCGAGAGTAGAAAAACAAGATGACTGCGTCCATGCGAACCGCGTGGTGCCATTCATGTGTGATTTCCAACATGAGGACAGACATGAGAACCTTGTAGTGCCATTTATGCTTGATTTGCAATGAGAGGATGCACTCTGAGTTGCACATAACAACGCAAACGGGCACCCGGCAAACTACACACTCAAGCGGAACTCCTCATAGTGTGGCAGAGATTTTTAGCCACTATGTTCCATGCAGCAGAACTCCCCAAACTCCACCCAGGACTACAAATTATGCATCAGGGTTGAGTACATTTTGTAGCAAGAAAAGGCAAATTATGTGGCATAATGCGGCACAATTTGTAAAAGAATAACTTAATTGTTTCATCATTTTTAAACTTGAAAACACTGTCTGGGCATAGTTTACACCTCAATACAGCAATAAGCAATAGAAAGGTGACTAGTTCAGCTGTGCAAAAGGCCTTCCACTGCACTGCAACACGTGTTGCTGCATTTTTAGTAATTTAACAACCGTTTGAGCTAAATCTTTCTTGTTGTTGAAATCTGCAGATTATGCGGAAAATGATGGATTATAATGCCAGGAACCTTTTAGGGAAATGGTAAATCAGAGAATTAGCCCACTGGAGGACAGAAAAAGAAAGGTATATAAGACAATGAACCAAAAACAATATTATTAACCACAAGTACCAGCATGCAGTGCAATCACCCACTGAAGGGCAGTAAAAGCTAAAAGCATTTGCAATGCAATAGGTCTCGAATTTATGTGAGTTTGAGCTATTGACATTTCAAATAACAATGCCTTTTATTTTTGTTTTTGTTTTTAAAACGTAAATAAAAGGCATTGTCATTTACAATGCCAATAGCTTAAACTTGTGTAAATGCGAGACCGATTGCATTGCAAGTGCTTTTTTTTGTAGGCACGGAGAGATTAAGTGTTTTGCTCAGACTCACAGTATGCTTGAGCTGACACTGAGGCTCGAACCTGGTTCAAGGTCGGGCACTCTGGCCGTTACCAGATTCTCTCCTTTCAGTACTGTAGCAATTATGTCAGGGCCCTGGTGCAAGCGATGAAACGTCCTATTTCACTATTAAAGTGATTGTAAAATACAGCAATTATCAGGGTTCAATGGGCACCTCAGGGCTCTCAGCCCCGGTGCACTGCACCTGCTGCACCAATGAAGCTACGCCGCTTGACTCATCCAATATAATTGTTCACAGTGAAGTAGCCAGTGTGTCATGGGCCCTAGTGCAAGGAAGGAAATGGACAACCTGGCCACTGTTTGGACTGTGAAAGGCTTCAGGCTTTTGGGCCCCGTGCCACCGCACCCGCTGCAGCAACGGAAGTTACGCCCTTGATTGTTCACTCTGTTTTACATTCAAAATTTCAAACAGCCAAAATTTCAAACAGCCAAGAAATGCGCATGCGCAGGCTTCCGCGCATGCGCATTTGTCAGAAGAAGTTTGAAATGGAAGAGGGAGCCCCGGAGACGGCGCGTTTCAGGTAAGTTTCTTTAATTTAGTATTTATTGTAAATGCGGGGGTTTGATTTAAAAGGAGGGCGGGCGGGAGGCGGGTGACGCGTAGTGGGGCTACGCGAAGCACGTAGTGTGCGTAGATTTGGGCACACTATGTGCTGCTTCACTACGCCCACTACGCCCACCCTTAGGCGAGACTCTGTGCGACGGGCCTACGCGGCTGTTACAGAGGTGAAAGGCGGTATACTGAGATGTGGCGGCGATGGCCCATTGGGAGGTTCCGCGCGTCGTTGAGGTGCTGCGTTTACTGGAGGAAGCGGGCCGCATGGATCTCGTGCGGCCCGACGTGAAGGTAAGCCCCCCCAGGCACGCCGCGAGTGGAGTGGCGGCAGCGGTGCTCGCCTGTGACCGGGCGCAGAAGCGCGCCCCGGCGGACGCAGTGGCGTGGCTGTGTGGTGCACGCGGCCGCCCCTGTGAAGCGCCTGAGGGCAGGGAGGTGGCAAGTGAGGAGGCCTGCATTGGCTTTCAAGGAAGGGGCGGGAGGGGTGGCAGTAAGTCAGGGACAGCGAGGGGGCCGAGGGCGGGTAGGGGGACAGGCGGAAGGCGTGGTTGGGGGCCGAGGGGCGGGGGAGCTGCTACAGGGCACAAGAAGGGTGGTGCTGGGGAGGTCCCTGCACCGGGGCCCAGCGGGGAGGCCTCGCCACAACTGACAGAGAGTGAGGGTCAAGGGGCGGAGGGAAGCCCAGTGGGGAGCCCAACAGTTGGGAGGCCGCAGGCTCGAGGGTGCGGGGGGTCGGGGGAGGGGGCAGCAGCAGGGGGTTGCAGGCTGTGCCACCGGGGGGAGGGGCCCAGTAGGAAAGGGGGGGAGGGAGTACTCACGGGGGCCGGGGAGCTGGTGCGGGGGGATTCTCGACCCGCGTTGCAGGTGGGGAGGGGCTGGGAAGGGGGTGGGGTGGTTTCAGCGAGAGTGGGCCGGACGTGGGGGTGCGGAGGGAGGGGGCCAGGGAGTGGGTCATGGGGGGAGGTGCTGGGGCAGCGGGGCGGTCGTCAGGGTTCAGCGCGGTTCGGTGGGAGCTGGAGTCATTGGCGTGGTGCGACGGGGAGAGTGGGGGGATGGGGGATGTGGGGTGGGGCGGCTGGGGTAGGGGTGGGACCCTAGGGGCGGGGAGGGCTATGCTGTCGCAGTGAGGGGGACATTCCTCTGGGGCGGGGGGTGGGAGGGGAAGGGGGTTTGGGAGGATGCTGGGGGTGCGGTGAGTCGGGGATAGGCTTAACACCGGCATGTTGGACGCCACTTATTTGTTTCGACAGGTAGGCGTGGCGAGGTGCTCGGGAGAGCTTCATGCGGCTCCAATCCACCGAGGGGATGGGCTGGCTCTGCCTCATGCAGGTGTTCACGCTCCCACGAGGGACCCGGAGAGTGCGCCATTCAGGAGGCGGGCGGTAGGTCCCTGCCAGCCTTACCCCGCAGGGTTGATGCGGCCTTCGGGGCACAGGGACGGAGTTTCAACAGTCCAGATAGGGCCCACGAGGAGCGGCGCACAGGGTGAAGGAGCAGGAGTGTAGACTTAGAGGAATTGCTGCACACGTGTAGGGAGCGGGCGGGGTTGAGCCGGCTGGAGCCCGTGGAGGGCGGCCGGTGGCCAGAACATGTGCCGACAGGGCTGGAGTCCGAGGAGGGCGGCCTGTACATTTGGGATGAGGATGAGGAGAGTGTGGAAGAGGGGGAGGGTCGGGAGGGAAAGGGGGGAGTGGAATAATGCTTGTGCTAGTTCTTTGCAGCCCCAGCGATTCCAGGCGGATAGAGTGACGGACCCTCCTGCTCAACTGGTTAGGTGGCGGGATCCGGTGTGGACGCCGACCTTGACGCCAGGTAAGGCGAGGCAAGGAGTGGGGACGCGGTCGGGCGGTACTACACAGGTGGGGTTATCGGTGGGCACGGATGCGAGGGGAGACGATGGGGGGGTGTGTTTGAGCAAGAGTACGTATGTGCGGGACACAGGGGTGGGGACGGATGGCGCAGGGACTGAGGGGACAGGGGCCGCACGTGACAAGGGGGCTGGGGGGACGCCCGCTAAGGGTACGGAGGGGAAGGAGAGTCATGAGGTGCCGGTGCGCACACTCCCGTATATGGGCATTGCGAAGCCCCTGGGGGCCCATCTGTCCTTGGCTACCAAAGAAAAGATCTGGAAGGGAGAATATGTGGACATCTTGAAGCTCCTGCATAGGGAGCTAACGGCAAAGGAGGGGTCTAAGGAGGAGGAGCTGGAGCTGGCTCGGCGGCCCAAGGTGCCCTTGAATATAGAGAACTGGTCAGCAGGGTTTTTGATCTTTGCGAGTGTGTACTGTGACAAGTACCCGGAAAGGTCCGTTGCGTTGTTTAAATACATGGACGTGATCCGTCGGGCGCAGGTGACATATGGGGGCTATGCCTGGTCGCACTATGACGAGGAGTTTCGAGCGTGCTTGGCCTGGGACCCAGAGGCAAAATGGGGAGAGATCGACTCAGATCTGTACCAGCAGACGATGGGCGGGGCTAAGTTTGGGAAAACGATTTACACAGCCAGCGGCCTCCTGCTGGCGCCTCGCCCCTTTCTGGCCGGTCCCACCTGGGGGGGGGGCAAGGATAGAGTACTGGGGGGGCCAACGTGGGAGCGTGTTGGGATTACAACAAGGGAGCTTTCGGGCGGCAATACTGCAAGTTCCGCCATGAATGTTCTAAATGCGGAAAGCGCCACCCAGTGGTGCATTGCTGGGGGACAGGGGGCAGCCAAGGGCATCAGTCCACTCCGACAGGGCAACAGTCCGGGGGCAGGGGTGGTAGGGGGGACAGGGGGCTTTGGGAAAAGGCTCATACGCCAGTTAAACTGGACCGGCTGGAACCCTTCTTGGCGACTTATCCATGGACCGAGGACGCAGGGCTTTTGCGACGGGGGTTTCGGGAGGGTTTCCGGCTGGGGTACGAGGGTCCACGCATCGCTCAGTGGGCTGAGAACTTGAAATCTGCCCAGACGCATAAGGCGGTGGTTTGGGAGAAACTGGGCAAAGAGGTCCAGGAGGGGCGGATGGCAGGCCCCTTTCGCGAGGCCCCTATTCAGGACTTGATCATAGGGGTGGTGCCAAGAAGGAGCCGGGACAATATCGGCTGATCCAACATCTGTCGTGGCCCGAGGGGGCGTCGGTCAATGATTACATAGCGGCAGAATTGTGGTCGGTATCTCACTCTTCGGTCGATGTGGCGCGGCGTCTGGTGGCGTTGGTGAGGTCCGGCGCTTTAATGGCAAAGTGTGACATCAAGTCCGCTTTCCGGCTGTTGCCGGTGCATCCGGTAGACTATCAACTGCTGGGAGTACAGTTTAACGGCTCTATTTTTGTGGATAAGGCATTGCCCATGGGGTGTTCAATCTCATGCGCGTAGTTCGAACATTTCAGCACGTTTCTGCAGTGGGCTTTTTCATGGCGCAGGGGCACGCGACGGTGACGCACTACCTGGATGACTTCTTCCTGGTGGGACGGCCCGGTTCGGCGGACTGCTAGCAGCAGCTGGACAGTTTTACAGAGCTCATGGGCTACCTGGGTGTGCCCCTGGTGCCAGAGAAGACACACGGTCCCAGAACGGTGCTTTCATTTCTGGGAATAGAGCTGGACTCGGAGGCTATGGAGGCACGATTGCCGAGGGACAAGAATATGCATATGCTAGTGTTGGTGGATACTCTGTTGGGGAAACAAAAGGTGACGGTGAGAGAGGTGCCGGTTCTGTTGGGGCATTTGACCTTTGCATGCCGAGTGGTGCGGGCGGGATGTACGTTTTGCCGGCGTTTGGGGCTGTCCTTGTCCGGGTTGACATTACCGCACCACAACTTGCGATTGTCTGCGGGCACGAAGTAGGATCTGCGTATGTGGTGGGCATTTTTGGAGCATTTCAATGGTATCCCCATGGCTCCCCCGGAGGAAGGGGAATGGGATGTGACCATCTACTTGGGCTGTACTGGCAGGGGAGGTGGTGTGCGGAGACCTGGCAGCTAGCTTGGCAGAACGGGGGGAGGAGCATTGCATTTCTGGAGCTGTTTCCTCTGGTGGTGGCGGTGTGGGCGCAGGAGCTCACGCATAAAAAGGTGCTGTTCAAGGTGGATAACATGGTGGTGGTGCACGTCGTGAATCGACAGTCGGCTCGGGATCCGCAGGTGCTTAAACTGTTGAGGGTGTTTGTAATGCAATGTTTGGAACATGACATTCTGTTTCAAGCACGTCATGTGCCAGGGCTGGACAATGACATTGCGGATGCTTTGTCTCGTTCCCAGTGGCAGAGGTTCCATGGGCTAGCCATGGAAGCGGACGAGTGCAAGACACCGGTGCCAGCGGGGCTGTGGTCCGTAGGAGAGAGAGGATCGCGCAATTGGTAAGGCAGTTCTTGGAGAACAGGGCGGTCCGGCACGACAATCATTGGGTGCGGAGTGAGCAGGTGGTGCAGTTTATGTTGGCACTGATGGACAGGGGATGGTCGAAGGTGACGATTGCCGGCAAATTCTCAGCCATAGCGTTTATGGGAAAGATATTGTGGGGCTACGCACCGTCGGCAGGTGAATTGGGTGCACGGTTGTTGGAAGGCTGGGTGTGAGAGAGGGGAGGCAGGGCACCTCAGCGCCGTCCCATCACGGGAGGTATGCTTGGCGGCTTGATACGGCTCATGCTTCATATCTGCCGCAATCGGGAGGAGGTCCTGTTTTTTTCCACACTGATGTCGTGGATGTATTTCGGGGCTTTTCAAGTGTCTGAGCTAGTAGGGCCATGGGGTAAGCCAGGACTACGGTGAGGGGAGGTGGAATTGCGGTCGTGGGAGGTAGCGGTCCTGTTGCGGCGAGCAAAGACCGTCGTCCAGAGGGGCGAGGGTCAGTGGGTGGTCCTGGGCCCAGTAGTTGATCGAGTAGTGTGCCCCACGCTGTGGGGGGAGAGGCTGGCTTGTGGGGGGCAGATGGAGGACGGGGAGGTTTTCCGCCGGGCAGACGGAGGAAGGGTGACGGCGGCGCAGCTGCTCTGGGTGCTACGGCACGCTTTGCAGGCCTTGAGGGAGGATCCCAGACGTTTTGGGATGCACTCTTTTCGCATAGGAGCGGCGACGGATGCAGCGCGGAATAGGTGGGGGAGGGAGGAGCTTATGTGCTTGGGGAGGTGGAAGTCGGATTGTTTCAAGACATACATTAGGTTGCGGGGGCACGGGATGGAGGAGGAGGCATGAGGTGGTTTTCGTTTTGTTTACATGTGTCTCTTTTCAGGGGCAGTGGCGGGGCCGGACGTGGAAGGACTGTCGATCCTCATCGTAGGACATTCTTTTGTGAAGCTGGCTGAGCACTCTGAATGGGATAGGCGCAGGAATCTTAATTTAGGACTGGATCCTGGGCTGTTCAGTTGTCGTTGGCAGGGAAAGGGGGGCATGAGGTGGCATGAATAAATTCCCATGTTGAATCAGGTGGTCAGGGGGGGGATTTGTCCAGATGTCTTAGTCATCCATCTAGTGGAGAATGACTTGATACAATGCAAGGGCTTGGCTTTGTTGATGCAGATGCAGCGGGATTTGAGGGAGATTCAGCGGCAGTGGTCCGGGTGCCATGTGATATGGTCTGAATTCGTACCCAGGAGAAGGGGGAGGGGGGCAGAGCGTCCTGCGGCCATAGACAGAGCGCGTAGGAAGATCAATAGGGATATGCGGGTCTTTTGCGATAAGGAGGGTTTCGGGAGAATGGAGCACCCGGAATTGCGCTATGCGGCAGTATACTTTTTTAGAGAAGATGGGGTTCATCTGTCCCGCTTTGGAATGGAACTGTACATAGTACAGCTAAAGGAGGCATTGGACAAGGCAATAGGGGTGCACAGATGCCCGAAGCGTTCGGATTCCTAGGGGGGGTCGAAGGTTGTCTAGGACACCCTTTGAGTGACATTTTTTCCTAGTTCATTCGGTATAAGGTTAGATGTTACAGTTATGAGAAGAACATAAGAAGTTATCTAGTTAAGTAGGTGTACAGAAGTTAGGAATGGCCAGTTGTTTATAATTGATGCAGGGGGGGAGCATGTTAGGGGAGGGGGTGGGGGTAAGGTAGGAAGACTTTATTTAGTGAGGTTTAGTTTTGTACAGCACAGGCCAAGGGAATTTGGATGTAAGGTGCACCTGTTTCCAATAAAGCGGCCTTTTTCACACCAAGAAATGTGTCATAGTATGTGCTGCCCCCCAGGTTAGGCCCAATGGGGTTTTGGGGGGGGAGGCCGACCAGCGGGAGGCCTGCCACCTGCGGGGAGTTTTGGGCAGCCGTACCACGTGGGGCATGCCTTGGGCTCCTTTGGACTCGTTGGGCTGGAGTTGGGTGGTTTTTTGGTTGGGAGGGTTTAAAGCCGGCCATTTCGTGTCGCGAGCCACCATTTTGGTGTCCGTAACACGACAGCCGGCTGGGGGAGGCTTTGTGGTAGGGTACATTTTTCCCCCTCTCCCCCCCTCATTGTTTTGTTTTTTATCCTCGTGTGGGGGGTTTTGGCAGGTGAATATTGTCTGGTTTGTGTAGCTTTTCGGTTGGCTTTTGGGGAACAGGTGCATCCTGGGGGGAACACGTGTATGGGGTTGTTGCTGGAACAGGTGCGGGTGTGGTGATCTATGCTGCGGGGGCATTTTTTCCTAGTTCATTCGGTATAAGGTTGGATGGTTACAGTTATGAGAAGAACATAAGAAGTTATCTAGTTAGGTAGGTGTAGAGAAGTTAGGAATGGCCAGTTGTTTATAATAGTTGCAGGGGGGGAAACATGTTAGGGGAGGGGATGGGGTAAGGTAGGAAGACTTTATTTAGTGAGGTTTAGTTTTGTACGGCACAGGCCAAGGGAATTTGGATGTAAGGTGCACCTGTTTCCAATAAAGCGGCCTTTTTCACACCAAGAAATGTGTTGTGGTATGTGCTGCCCCCCAGGTTAGGCCCAAAGCCGTTTGTGCAGACTGTCAGCCTCGGGAGTTACCAGCCGTGGAAAGCACTCTCACAAAGGTGACAGGGAGAGAAAGAGCAGCCAATCGGCTGCAAGCTCTCGGGTCTGCTGTGCTACAGCGTGAATGTAATTATCAGTGGAAACGTGCTTTTTTTTTTGCAAATGTTGTGTGATTTAGTAATTGTATCTCCACGCTCTCTTTGGAAACTGGAAGTGCGTGATAAAAATCGGTGGTCATTCGAATGGAGGCTCTTGTGTGCCTCACTGGCTCGGAGCTAGCTTCTCCGGATTGGGAAAGATTCTGCCCGCAAGCAATGGCAACAATTCACCTCATTTATGGGTCAGGGGCGGTAGGTTCCCTTTCTGCTCTCCAAGAGCCTTGTGCCAGCCGGTGTACCCTCCTGTGCATCAGCCCCTGTCAGTCCTGCCTTTTTAAACAACCATACTTTTCAGCCCGGGTCGTCTAGTCGCCCACTTGTAGGGAAATACAAAACTACACGTCCCAGAATGCAAAGTGATGATGGCTAAAAAGTCGTATGGTCACACATGACTTGGAGCTGCTGGGCAGTTTTGTAAGGGCCATAATCTCAGTGACTCTTAACAATTGGTTCTCGAGTTATCCTGCGAGCTGCATAAGTAACTTTTGTTATTATGCATAACAGTTGAGGCATTGAATTGGTTCCTCATATGGGCTATTAGCAGTATTTACAGTGGACTGACACTGCAGGAGGGGTGTATCAAGCTTCTCACCTGTAGTGATTAAAATCAATTAGCAAGCCTAGGATCAAAGATCTTTGTGATCACGTTTTTATACAGTTGCTGCCACTGGGAAAGCTGTCTTGCAGGGAGTTACAAAAATGTGCGACAATTTCACTGAGAAGTGCCTGTGCCCTGTCACTGAGGAAAGCAGCTCGCCAAGTTTCTAGGTTAATGCTTGACCTGTTGCTCCACATCAGTTTTTTCCCTATGCATTTTAGGACTTGTAGTCTTGTTTGCCGCATTTAAACAAGAAACAAGAGTGAGGCTCACCCCAAACACAGACACACGTGCGTGCACACAGTCACTCACATAAGCAAACCAATAAGCAATAGACACAAACACGCAAAGACACAAAAAAAACACACACACACACGGAAACCTATAATCATCAGACACAAACACGCACACATGGAAACCAATAAGCATCAGACACAAACACTCACACACAAAAACACACTATAAAGAAATGCAACTAATTAAAAACGTGTGATTAATTAACAACATGTGAACAAAGTGCAGGTGGATTTGTGCCATGGCGGAGCGGAGAGACCTCTGGGGCGGAGAGAGGAGGTCGGGCAGAGCAGCAAATGCTACGGAGGAGGAGTGAGTATTGAAGAGGCGTTGCTGCCTCATTAAGGGAAAGGTTGTGTTTGTGCCGAGTGGGAGTAGGGAGTTGGGGGGGTTCTTAATGCAAAGCAGGAGGGGGAAAGCAAACAGAACTTTAACAAGGGATTCAAAGTGACAACGCAGCTTTGCGCGCCCATGCTGTGTTGGAGGTGGGAGGGTTGTGCTTAATGATGAACATATTAAACATATGCGCATAGCGGCCCATGAAGTGGGCAACGTGGCAATTAAAAAAAAAAGCCAAAGTAGTCTCTAAAAGAAAATGACAAAGCCCTACAGCGCTATAAAACAGTACTTGGTCGGTGCTGCTTCCGATAAAAATGGAAGTGATGAAACGGGCCAGCAACCAATAAGGAGCCCGGAAATAACAGTAACGCGTGAATAAGCCAATTACAAGCAGAAGGCAAGCAGCAGGCGGGATTACCCTCGCTATACAAATTACTAGATGGCTCAGAGAGACAGCGCATGCGCGCTGCCTACGTGAGACCTAAAAACAGAATGATCTTGAATATCACAAAGAGCTCGTTAGAACTTAATAAACCTTGAAAGGTGATCTTTGCACTGAACTCAATGCGCTCTAAACAGACTAAAAAGACTACAGAATCACAATAGTGGTATAGTAGAGACTCACTTGGGAATGAAATGTGTGATGCTTTGAGTTTAAATTTTTATTCACAATGTTTAATTGTATTGCTGTTCTTATATCGAACATATGTTCCTTTGTAATTTGCATTTGCCACATTTTAACTAGACTGACACATCTATATACATTAATTTTGCACTGATTTCATTGCGCGACTTACTAGCACTTAAAAAAGTACAATTCCCATGTGATGGGAAGTAACTAAAGAAGTAGAAAAATAAAAAAGCGCAGTGGCTGAAAGAGCACATTAGCTAACCAATCCTACTACGAACCAAGTTACAGACCCTGTTTATTCAAAAACGCACACAACGAATTTCGGCTGCACATGATCGTATTGTGGTCTAAGGTCTTAATATAATCACATAGAAAACAGACAAGAGGAAAAGAATGCTCGCAGTGTGAATGCCATCTTGAAAGTGTCAGCAAAAATAGATTATATATACATACTCTGTTGATTCCTCTGTACATTGTTAAGTCATATATGATAAATGGTAAGTGCATGTACAAAGATCAAAACAATCTAGCAACAAGCCAAAGTTGGCATATGGTGTCAATTTCTCAAGTATATTGGGCAGAGTATCTAACAGTTGTTAAGTGTCCAAAACCTAACATCACAGATGGATCCTGGCAAGCTGGGAATACGACATTCAAGAGTTTTCTATCCATTTGATGACCTTGTCACTATGCAAGAAAAAAATATTATATGAAAGTACAGGCTGAACCTCAAAACTATGTTGGTTGTATGTCATCAGCTGGAGCCCTAAACCTGCCTCTAAACCAAAACCCAAAAAACAAAACTACACCACCTGTGAAAACTATGGCTGGACTCCATTTTGCCACCACTGGATCATTTCAGTGCAGAGTAGGAGACTGTATTGAAATATCGCAAGCTACTTTAAGTGGTGTGCTATAGCAATTCCTGCCATTGATGATGAATCAGAGGAACAGCTTCACTCAATTTCTTTGGAATGCTGAAGAAATGAACAATATAAAGGCTTAGTGTTATGGACTGATTGGAATACCACATGTGGTTGGTGCCATTGATGGAACACACATTACTTTGGTTCCACCACACAATAGAGGAGAAGCGTACCACACCTAGAAATATTTCCATTCTATAAATGACCAAATTGTGTGCATTCCAGAACTTAATATCACAGGCATTGCTGGATCTACCCATGATTCATTGTGCTACGCAATTGCAGCATTCAACATCAAATGGCATAACTTTGAAATTGGAGGGCCTGGTAAGTGATCAGTTAAAATGTAAATCAACATTTACAAATGTTGTTGTCTAAAGATTATAATACACAATTTTATTCTTACATGATGTTGTATTATTTTTCAGGAGGCTATTGTTATCCCAATCACCTTTGTGGGGCCAGGAAAGTTTGCTTCAAAGCGACACACGGTAGCGATAGGAGGGCTGTGGAGTGGGCTTTTAGGGTCCTGTAAGCACAATTTAGCGGTCTGGGGAAACCCTCCTCTACTCACCTGATAATGTGTGCCAAATACCTTTGTTATTTTGTATGCTGCACAACATTGCCCTCCAGCGGAACATACCTTTCATACCGAATGATGACTACAATGAGGAGGCCCAGGGTGATGTTGATGAATGCAAAAATGAAGATGGCAGAAGGAATGATATTATCTGGGACAAGATGTAATGGACAACTTCTACTCATGAGGGTAATTAATAATAAATGTACATGAATAAATATTTATTTCACATATCCAAACAGATGAAAGACCATTGTTGAAAAACATTAGGTTAGAAGTTTTTCAGTATGGACACAGAAGGTGTTTATACATGGTGATGATTTTGTTACATGGAAGAGTGCCATACCATGTGTATAAAAGATTTATCTTTTGTAAGTGTTAGATGACAAGGTGGACATTGTAAATGGGAGCAATGATATCCTGTGAATGCATGATTTTTTTCCAAGTGTGTTACAATAAATATGGTAATGGATCATACACATTTATGTTATTGGTCACTTCACACTGTTATCTTATGTAGCACAAATAAATCATTGGAGAATACTGAATTGCGTAACTGACCTAACTTGTGATGTACAGATATAGAATATTGACAATTGTTGTGGTACTTTGCCTTTTGTTTTAATGAAACATCTATCAACTGGTGGAAGCATTACAATGTGTGTTTCCATTAATGTTATGTTATGTCAGTTAGATGGGTATGGCACAACTTATGACCCATAAGGGCATCCAGGTGCTGGAGCAGGAGCATTGGTCTGGCGGTGCTCATTGTTGAACAGCCAGGTCTTCAGCTTCTTGCAGAAGTTGGAGTGGAGTAGCAGTTCTGGTGCAGAGAAAGTTTGTTCCAGTTTTTGGTGGTGATTCAAGAGAAGGCACATCCTCCTGTTTTGCTTCTGTAGATGCTCATGTTTTGTGCAAGCGAGAGAGACGTGGAGCGTAGTTGTCTGATGGGTTGGTAGACTTGTAGTCAGCCATTGAGGTAAGCTGGTCCTGTGTTGTGGGGGGCTTTGTAGGTGTGGGTGGCCGGCTGGATGGGTAGCCATGCAAGTTCAGTAAGATAGGGAGTGATGTGGGTGATGAGTCTGATGAAGACCTGGATGACCATGTCTTTTAGGTGCTTAGGTAGCCATTTGAAGATCTTGCAGAGCATTCTAAGGATGTGGCAGCAGGATGTGGTGATGGTGTTGACCTGTTTGTTCATCGTTAGTTTGTCATCCAGAACAATGCCAAGGGTTCTTGCATGGTTTGTGGAAAGGGATTGGTGCTAGGTTGGGTGGCCACTAAGATGAGTTCTTATTTCTGAAGATCAAGATCTCACTTTTGTACGTGTTAACTTTGAGGCAGTTCTCTCACAACCAGTTGGTCATGTTGGACATGTAGGTGGTGAAGTTGATCCTGGTGGTGTTGTTCGTGTTAGTGAAGGAGAAGATGAGCTGACGCTCTCGGTCCAGGTGACAATGCTGATGCAGTGGATTCTTATGATGTGGGTGAGGGACCTCATGTGTATGCTAAACAGGGTTTGGCTGAGGGAGGAGCCCTGGGGGACTCCACAGATTAGTTTCTTGTGTTTGGAGGTGAAAGTGTAGAGTCTGACTTATTGTGTCTTATTGGAAGGGAAGGAGATGATCCAGCGCAGTGCAGGCTCTTGGATATCTGGGTTCTGGAGTCTGGCGATTAAGGTGCCAGGGGAGACGTGTTGAAAACTGCAGAGGGGTCGAGCAGCCATTTCTCCTATGTCCATCATGGACCTGATGTTGTCCGTTGCTTACAGGAGGGCGGTTTTCATCCTGTGGTTGCTGCAGTACTCTCAGTAGGTGGAGGACACCAGGTGGAATTGTTCGAGATGTGAACTCTGCCTGTTTTCAGCTATATGGGAAGTTTCCACTAAGGATGGAGTTGAGGATGGTGGTGAAGATGATGTGTGTGTTTTCCCGGCTGTACATGTGGTGTGGGCAAGGGACTGTAGGGGAACCTGAGTGGATGGTTTGCATGGTTCTGGCAGTGCCATCTGTGGTAGGAGGTGGGAGCTCTGGGAGGTGGGTGGTTAAGTGATGATATCCTCTACGTGAGTCAGGGTGTAAAGTTGGTATAGATCTTACGGATTTTGTGTGGAAAAGGTCAGAAAGATTTTAGCAGAGGATCTGGAAGGGGATGATTGTGCAGGAAGCTGCTGTAGGGTTGGCAAATACTTTGACGATGTTGAAGAGTTCTTTGTCAGAGTTAAAGCTGGATTTGAGTCTAAGCCTTCTAGAGTGGTCGACCTCAAAGCTGGGGAACCAGGTTAAAGTCTCAGCAAGGACACTCAACATCCTGTAATTCTGAGATAATCACTTAATCTCCCCACACCTATCAAAATCAATGTGTCCTTCTGTAATGCAACTGGTGATCATGTAAAGCTCTCTGATACCTTCGGGTCAAGTTCGCACTATAGAAAACTCTGGAAAACAGAGGCACAGAAGACAACCGGACACAAAAGTCAAGACAAAAAGACTGGGTAGAGTCAAGCCTTCTTTCAGGATCTTTGAGCTGAGCATGATATCTTCTAAGTATGGATTTGTACGTGTCTTTGGAGGTGCTGTAATAGCTGGTTCTCCACCTTCTTCTAGTTATTTGCAATAGCGGTTGGAGTCTCTTAGGTCTTCTGTGTAACAGCATGTTTGAGTTCGAGTTCAAGTATGACTGACCTTCTTCCAGGATGCCAGTGTGTTGGCGCAGTTTGAGATCCAGTTGTTGAAGGTGGATAGGTTGTTCTGTTAGTCACCTGTGAGGATAGGCTAATTGGGTCTGAGGGAGTAGATCCAGTCTACTTCTGTTATGTTGTTCCAGTTGTGACTAAGAATAGTGATTCGCTTTTGTTTGATGGGGTGGTTGTGCATTGATGTACAATTGTACGATGGAGGGCTTGAGTCATGTGGGCGAGGTTAGGTGGCTGAAGGTGATTTTGTTGCTCGCTGTGAAGACTGCGCTGTATGTGGGTCAGGTGTTGTATGAGCTGCGTGAGTCCGATGTTGGTGAGGATTTCTAGGAAGTCAGTGGCGCAGCAGTCTGTAGGGTCATTCAAATGGATGCAGAGAATGAAGAAGTCATTAGATCCAATGGCGATAAGAGTGATGAAGGTGGTGCGAGGTCCAGGCAGGAGGTAGGCAAGTGTGCCTGAGATGGTCGTAGGGTGGTTGAGATGCAGTTGGAAGTGAACGTATTCCATGAGCAAAGTTGGTTTGTCTGTTGAGAAAGGTCAGGTGATGCTGTCTTTGTGGATGATTGCGAGGACTCCTCTAGATTTGTGTAGTCTGTTACAGCAGATGATTTGCGAGTTTGGGGGTGGATGACCGGTGAGCCAAGTTTTTTGAGAAAGAGAATGTCCAGGAAGTGTGTGTCAATATGGTCCCAGGCCTCTGTGGCATGTTTGAATAGAGATCTGGTGTTGAAGTGCAGATAATGTGGGGTGCGGTGTGTGCAGTGAGTGGAGTAGGAGTGATGCTGCAAAGGAAGCCACAGTGAGTGCATCAGAAGGTTCCTACCATGCAATGGGGCATGGTGCAGGGGCAGCCATCATGTTGGCATCTGCTGTCAAGCACTGAAGTGTAGCGGTCAGGCGTACCAAAGTCCATGGTGCTGGATGTGGTCCAGGTGTGAATGGGCGCAGATGGATTTCCATTTGAAGGCCACCATTAAGTAGGTCCTCGAAGGGGAGGTAAGTGGAAGCTTGGGCCTAGGCACCTGCTCAATGTGGTCGCACAGAGGCTGCCATTAAGTAGGTCCTACGAGAGGAGAAGCACGGGCATGGAACTAGGGAGCGGTGGAAAAGATGCAGCAGAAGTCACGTGGAAGAAGCAGGTAAGGAGGGGGAGGAGGGAGGAAAGAGGTACACTGGCAGGGGGACGAGGTAGGGGAGCACAATTACAGGCTCAAAAAGACGAGAAAGAGCACAAAAAGTGGGAACAAAAATCTGGGCAGAGCAATAAAAGTGGGTACAAAAGCACAAAAGACAAAAGGATGAGGAGAGGGGGGAGGTTGTAGAATACCGTCTAGAGCGGTCGACCTCAAAGCTGGGGAACCAGGTTAAAGTCTCAGCAAGGGAAGCTCAACATCCTGTAATTCTGAGAAAATCACTTAATCTCCCCATGCCTATCAAAATGAACATGTCCTTCTGTAATGCAACTAGTGATCATGTAAAGCTCTCTGATACCTTCAGGTCAAGTTCGCACTATGAAAAACTCTGGAAAACAGGGACAGAAGACAACCGGGCACAAAAGTCAAGACAAAAAGTCTGGGTAGAGCAACAAAAAAGGGCAAAAAAGTACAAAAGACAGAGCGGGCACACAAAACAACAGGCAGAAATCCAAAGCAAAGCGACAACAGGCACAAAAAACTATGCACCAGAAACAGAGCACAGGTTAAAGCAAGGGTGTGAGGAACTGAAAGCTAACAAAAAGGAGGAGCGCAGCGAGGTGGGAGCTCAAGGGCGAAGGCTGGGTCCAGAAAAGCCTTAGACTGGTTGGAGGACTAATCCAAGGTAAGTGGGGGCTAGGGCTTAGACACCTACTCAATGGGGTTGTACGGCTGGCACCATTAAGTAGGTTTTAGGAAGGGAGGAGAGTGGGGGGCAGGGCCAGGGAGGGGCAGAAAATCTGAAGGAGAAGGCATGGGGGAGAAGCAGGTAACGAGAGGGGGAGGAGGGAGGTGGGAAGCGCATGTGAAGTGGCAGCAGCACGGAGTCCCAGAATGTTAACTACTAATTTTTGGTTGTGCAAAATGTCATTTTATGTGCATGGTATCTACCTAAATCCTTTCTTAATAATGTATTTCACAACATAATGAACACAAGTTTAAGTACTACCTATATTTAATGAATCTATGTGGCAAATCATTTACTGTATGTAAAACCCTAAATATTGAATTAAATAAAATTAAATTTGTGATAAATATTAGTGATGTTTTGACAAATGATTGGTTTCCCTGTTATGGATGTAAAATGCCATACCCATCGAATTTTTCTAATGTTACCTGTTAAAGATGATCATAAGGAAGTGTATGGAAATTAACTATTGTATAGGTTTGAGGATTAAAAGACAGGTGTAGTCTTACATTGTAAGTAACGTTCCAAAATGTTTTAACAATTGAGATGTCACTTAAAACTCTTATCACCAAGCCAACCAAAAAAAACAATAAATTGGAAAGTGTTGAATAGTATATTTTTTCATAAGAAACAAAAGGTTGACTGAAGAACAAACCATGAAATGAAGTGACAAAATAAATTAGAGACATAGAATTAACTATTATGATAGATACGAATTATCATGGTAAATCAACAGTTTTTTTAGTCCATGTTCAAAATACATACTTTATTCAAAGGCAAATGTGTTGGAAAAGTCCCAAGAGTGAATGGTAGTGCCTCTAAGAAGAAAATTAGGACTTGAGCGTCTTGGTTCTGGTCTTGGTGGGATCCTCTCTCACTGGTCCAGCAAAAAGTCCTCTTTTGAGGGGGACAGAGGTATCTGCAGATGCAGAGTCCGAGGTAATAACAGGCGACTCCAGGGGATGCAGGTCCTCCCTTTCTGTCATGGAGCCTGGTGGAGTGTGGCTCATTGTAGAAGGCCACAGATAGAGGTAGGTCACTCTTGAATTGCCCTACATTTGTCCTTCAACCTATCCTGCACTACCTTAGACAGGAAGCACAAACAGATAACTGCCTCTCTATGAGTTCATTGTGCTCACTCTGCAACTGGGTTCCCCCATGGGCTGATTTCTCTCTGTGAGCAACACTACGACCTGGTCCATCTGGTGTTCTTGCCTGGAGACTGCCCTAATGATGTTTTGGCCCACAGTTTCACAAAACATATGGGCATCAGTGGCCCCACTCTGCTGTACTACTGGTGACCTACCCCTACCCACACTACCCGGTGAATTTACAACAGTGTGTGCCATAACACTGGATACTGGCTTAACTGTAGATGTGATGTTGATTTTGGAAATACAAGTGCCAGGACTGTAATACACACTACAGAAGTAGTGATAGCTATTGGGCTTCAGGGAGCAGTGACAAATATTGATTGTTGAGGAGTGGCAGGCAGTACATTACATTAAAGGTAGTAGGAAGGTTGGGTAGAGTGACGCCCACCCTAAAAGCCTCCTGAGACACATGTGATAAACCAGCATGCACCTCATTATGATCAGGATCAGCAGGAATTATAACTCTATTATAGGAGTAGGACTGGTGGTTGGTGTATTGGTGATGTTTCCTGGACTTTAGGTCCATTTAATGGCTCTACAATGTAACTGATTAGTGCCACATCTGTGTATACATTTTTGGAGCAGTTAGGGGTCCATTGTGTCTGGTTAAGGATTTGCTGGGAGAAGCCTCTCAAACCTCTTAAACAGGATATTGTGGATTATGTCCTTGGCCTGCGTTCACATATGGGTAGGTACATGTAGAAGGTGAGCAAAAACCTTGAGGTCAGACAGGAGCTTCGGAAAGCTTGACATGACAAAAAAGCTGAGCTGACTGTCTATCAGCCAGGACAGAAAGTGTGGTTTCTGGAGCCCGTGGCTCCAGCAGCTCTCCACGACAAATGGGTTGGCCCCCACAACATCCTTGAGAAAAAAGGTGAGGTCACCTACTTGGTGGGCCCAGGCACTCCCAGAAGTCCTCTCAGAGTTCTTCATGTGAACCACCTAAAGCATTTTGTTGACAGAGCTGACATGAGCATGCTCATGGCAACTGATGAGGGACAGGAGGAAGAGAGTGATCCTCTCCCTGATCTTCTCTCTCAGGGCCTTGTTGATGGGTCAGTTTATACAGTAGCCTTGGCAGGCAGCCTCACTGACCAGTAGCAAGTTGATTGTAGACAAGTCCTTAATCAGGTTCCCCCCTTGTTCTCTCTAACTTTAACTCAATCCACCTGGTGTACCCATGAAGTCGACACAGGTGACAGTCTGTCTGTCAAGAGTAAAATATACAGAAAGCCTGACCATGTTAGAGACTGCATCAGGAAGGAGGTCCAAAAGATGCTGGAGTTGGGGGTCATTCAACCTTCGGATAGCCCTTGGGCTAGTCCTGTAGTCCTTGTGCCAAAACCTCATGCCCAAGATGGCAAGAGATGGATGAGGTTTTGTGTAGACTATAGGGGTCTCAACGATGTCACTAGGACTGATGCCTTTCTAATTCCCAGAGGAAATGAGATGATTGATGCGTTGGCAATCTGCAAAGTATCTCAGTACATTTGACCTGACTGCTGGCTACTGGCAAATCAGACTCTCTGAGGATGCCAAGCCCAGCATTCTCAACCCCTAGTGGGCATTATCAATGTATTGTAATGCCTTTTGGTTTGAAGAATGCACCAGCCACATTTCAGAGGTTGGTGAATAAAGTCTTAACAGGTCTGGAAGCCTATACCAGCAGCATATCTAGATGATACTGCTGCCTTTAGCTCCAACTGGGAGGATCACCCAGTCCACTTCAGGAATGTCCTGGAGGCTCTGCAGAAGGCAGGCCTCACTATCAAGGATACAAAGTGGCAGAGAGGACAGAGCAAGGTTGTGCACTTGGTCCACCTTGTAGGTGGAGGCCAGGTTCAACCATTAGAGAGCACAATCCAGACACTAATGGACTGCATTGCTCCCACTACCCACACTCAGGTCAGAGCTTTCTTGGGCCTGGCTGGGTGCTACAGGAGGTTGGGAATATGGGTCCACAGCAACTCCTCTTAATGGTCTCTTCTCTAAAGGAATACCTGAGAAAGTTCAGTGGACAGTTAGCTGTCAGAAGGCATTTGATGACCTGAAGCAGTCCCTGTGCACTGTTCCCAGTCTGCAAAGTCCTGATTACTCCAAAATCTTCATTGTTCAGACAGATGCTTCTGAGATAGGGGTAGGTTCAGTTCTGTCGCAACTTAGGACCAACCAGTATCTTTTATAAACAGAAGGTTGACCCCAAGGAAGAAGCTTTGGTCAGCTATTGAGAGGGAGGCCTTTGCTGTGGTCTGGGCCATAAAGAAGTGGAGGCCATACCTTCTTGGTACTCACTTTATTGTTCAGACAGACCATAAGCCCATCTACTGGCTAAAACAAATGAAGGGTGAAAATCCCAAACTTTATAGATGGTCCATTTCCCTACAAATGATGGACGTTTCTGTGGAACATAGACCTGAGAGTAACCATGTCAACGCAGATGGACACTCCAGGTATATTTTCACTTAGAAAATGAAGATTCAACTGGGTTAGGTTAGTCTCATTTCCTTTTGTGTGGGGATGGTTGTATAGGAAAGCAGGATCTGCTTTCATGGTCACCCCCACTTTTTGCTAGTGTCAGCATGTTTTTTGACTGGTCTTGCAGGGATCCTGCTAATCCCGACCCCAGCCACTGTGCTTTATCCCTACATTTGACATGGTAAGTACTTTGGCACCCCCACAATTGGCTACTGGTGTACCCTACTAAGTCCCTAGTATATGGTACAGAGGAACCCAGGGCATAGGTACACTAGCTCCCAAGGGCTGCAGCATGTACTATGTCACCCCTGAGAGACCACTCAAACTGTGACTACAGGCCTGCCATTTCAGCCTGTGTAAGCTGGTGCAGGCACCACTTATGACAGATATATGTTTCCTTATATCTGAGGTCACTACACTTAAAACCTATAAGTCACCCCTCAGGCAGGCCTTTCAATCCTGAAAGCAGGATGCTTGGTTATAAGTGTGAGGTTGCCCCTGCATGAGCAGGGTACCCCTACAAACCCCAAAGTCAATTTTCCAGGCTTTGTAAGTGTGGTCAGGCCATTTAATACATGTAGTGGACATCAGTCATTACAAGATGTCTAACTATATATAGAGGCTGCGCTGAACCTGGTCATGTTTGGTATCAAACATATGGAAATCATACCCCAACTCCAATTCCAATGTTGGAATTATGATCCCATGTACTGGGGGGCTCCCTTGGGTACCCACCGATACTCCTGGTCATAGCCTTTCAGGTGCTGCAGCTGACTACAGACATGATTCTGCCCTCCTGCTGCTGAGCCAAGGTCGAGTAGGGGAAGGTAGAACAATAGATTTCCTGTCACAGGGAGGTGTGACCACCTCCTCAGACACGACTTAGTGTATTGGGCTGCGGTTGGGGCGCTTGCCAGCGCCACCAGACTGCTTTGAAGGGCACATTTGCTGCCCTCCTTGCATACTGGAGCTGGAACCAGTTCAGGGAACTCTTGGCTACTGCTCTGGTGCATAACTGGACAAAGGACATGGGAGTATACTCCCCTCTGTCCAGCTCCTCCTCTGGGAGGGACCCCTGAGTCATTCCAACCTTTTCTCTAAAGTACTTAAGGGCTTACCTGTGGGTGGCTCTTCAGATTTGTTGTGGGACGAGACTCAAGCCAGAAACCACGTCACTCTTCTACTGTCATGGTCGCCTGGACTTCGTTGGACTTCACCTGGAACCGAGACTGCATTAAGGAAGACTCCTGTTTCTCCTGGTCTCTCTGTTCTGCAAGTCTTCTTTATCATCTGGGTTTGTGCTTCTTCCACAATCTTCAACAGACCTGTGCGCATCAAGGACACCTGAAGAAATCTCCCATGGAGTGAAGGAGTAACTCTTCCACTGCTGCAGGCACCGCAATGAAGCTCAGTAGTCTGCTGCTCCTGATGGCCCTTGGCCTACAAAAGGTTCAGCAAGACAGGTGGTGATTCAGCAATGCCCTCGAAGCCTGACCTGTCCTCTCTGGACTTTTGAGGCCAGTATCCCTCGCCGGAACCACTAGGATCAAACCCCTGTGCACCGCATCGGCTTCCCATTATCAAGGCTTGTTGCTTTGCACTCCAGAGATCTTCGGGCTACAAGGAGCACCAGCCTCCAGCATCTTTTCCTGCCAAGATCTTCGTCCCCACCTCATCCTCTGCACCGTGGGCCTTCATCTTTGGTGAGCTGCTTAAGGTCCTCTTGCTACTCCTATGTCTTTGGCCTGTGGGTCCTCCTGAGGGTCTACTCCTGCTTCAGTGGGCTACCCTGCTAGCCCAGGGCCTGCTCTGACTCTCCTGCACTTGGTGTGTCCCTTGGACTTTGCTGGTCCCAACGTTGCTCCTTTCCGTGCCTGTTGCTGCTACCAAGGCTTGTTGGTGCTCCCACCAGACACTGACCCCTTGGTTCTCGACTTCTGACATGGGTCAGCTCATGCAAGGCTCTGGCTGTTCCTCAGCATCGCCTGGCCCTTACAGCTGAACAAGAAGGTCACGGGAAACACTTGTGCATTTTCCGTCATCGGTGGACATTGCTCGTCTGTGCCTCCTGGTCACCTCCGAGTGCCATGGACCCTATCCCTTCTGCTTACAGGTTCTTCACTTCAAGAATCCACCCTTGGATTTCACCGGACACTTGCACCTTCTTTGCCAGCAGCATCTTTACTAAAGTCCTCCATTGTGGTCTACTGCGGTTTCTGACTTCAATTCGCACCTATGCACCGGGCTTTCCTGGTGCACGCATCCTGGTTCCCGGGATATCCAGGGGTGGGATGACGCTCCAAACTTCTGTCTTCCACGGGGTTTCTTCAGGGTCCATTGGGAAGGGTCCTCCTTCAGCAAAACTGCAGCAGCAACTTTTCCCCTGACTACTATTGAGTACACAGCTGTGTTCCTACACTGTACACTGCCTCTCTGGGATTCCTGGGCACTTACCATGGGTGGTTCATTGGGTCTCCAGCCCTTCTGAGTCTCCTGGTACACGTCTTGGCTTCGGTCGCAGTTCCCGTTTCATTTTCTTAGCATATGGTTTGGTCCCACCCCAGAGACCACTTTGTATTGGGCTCACTTACCTCTTGCAATTGAAGTATTGTTGTGCATTTGTGTTGACATCTCCAGCTAGGAGGTATACTAATGTGTTATTGAGTGTTTAACAATAAATAGACATATTTCAATAACTACACTGTGTGGTTCCTTTTCCTTTAACCTACACTACATGATTAGATCGGTGAAACAAGCTGCTTAACACTCCTTCTGGACTAAGCCTGATGGCTGCTCTCCACAACTACCACCTAGAGAGTTCTAAGGTTGTTCAAGCCCACTAAATTCACCATAAAGGCTGTCTGTATTAGTGCCAGGTGTTTTACTTAAATAAGTGTGCACTATATACTAAGTCAGCTTCCTACAATATATATATCAGCTTTTTCACTTAAAAACATTATTCTGAAGCTTAAACTCTTATTCTTTGTGTTAACAAAAAGCAGGTTCTGTGTTCCTAAGGGAGACATTAAAACAGATTAATGATAAACTTAAAAATGCACTTGTTTAGTCTGACTGACATGATGTCCACGAACACAAACACTACATACATAACATTGAGAAAGATGCTAAGTAGTGATATAACTTCACACTTGTAAGTCATTATACAAAAATTACAATCTGTGCGTTAGCATGTTGAGGGCTGTTAGACATGCACCTTTTGCTTTGAAATTTCAGCAAACGACACAACATCATATAGTATAGATGTCATATTTTATGACATTATTAATGACTTGAAAAGTGTAGAAAAAACATGAGAATGCAGGAAAATATTTATGAGCCTATAAACCCCATGGAGCATAGAGTAATTATATTAAAGATTGAGTTTGATAAAACGGCCAAAAGTTACACAGCTCGCCGTATGAGCACTTTGTAAATTTGGCACATGTATATTTATTTCGGTCCAACATATAGTATGGTGAAAGTGTAATATCAGAAACATCAAACTTATCCATAGTGCTACACTATGGGAGATGTAGTCATTGATCATTAACACAGTTGTGGACTGTAGTTAATATTGACTAAATATTCGATAAAAGTTACTTAGATAACAAATGTAATATTATACTATGTTAAGAAAATAGAAATGTTCAGGATGTTCACCAGAACCATAGAAAGAGAATGTCGACATGTGGTATATGAAATATAATGTGGATGCTGCAAAACGATGTGGTAATATAATTATTACTTTTTAGGAGAGCATAACACTTACATCTAAACATATATGGGTGTAGAGATTACATTAGGAGAAAATAAATATTATTGTAAGAATTAACAAAGTAGATTTTGTATAAAGGTATTCTCTATACAAAAAAATCAAAATAAATTTTACGACTGTTTAGGCACTTATATACCTCTAGAAAACTATTATGAAGTAAAATTATTATTATCCTCAAAGATACAAATTATGAATACACAGTTACTGTATGACTGTATGTAATTGGTAAAATGGCAGCGGGGGTAGAGGACTGAAAAAGAGTTTCAGGGGTACGGGATCACGACTTTGTGAAAATCCCTATGCCCCCCCCACCCGCGACCCCTACGACAAAGGTGGCTCACCTGATCTCCTGTCTCATCTGATCTCAACCTCCAAGAAGGTGACCGGAATCGCGCTGTTGACCCTGCCGGGTCTGCCGATTCTATGACTAGCTGCCTCCAATGCCAAATCTGATGCCCCGGAGGCGACTGATCAGCCGAGGGTTCAACAACGAACGACCGGGGATAGCCATGCTTGGACAGGTTTCGATGCACGTTTGAAGCCCCTTCCTACAACCGACGACAGCAGCCATGAGACCAACTCCATGCCGCAGCTGTGATGAACATCTGCATTCCAGAAGAGGACACCGAGGGCAGGGATCCGAGGGAGCCAGGAGCCCCCTCTCATCTAAGACGTCTGCCGGCACACTCCTCCAGTGTCCTGCTGCAAAGGGAGACGGGGGACAGTTTCAGTTTTAGTAACGGGCGACATGGTCCACGTGGCCTGTCCCCTAGAGGAAGACGCCATGTCCAATGCCATGCCAGGACCTAAGATGACGGATCAGGAGAGGATATTGAGCACATTCATCTGAGGGAGCCTGTCTAAGACGGCCGCCTACCACAATCCTCCAGTCCGGATAACTACACCGGTGAGTATCCAAGAAACAAAATTAAGGGTTGACTTACCGGATCATGCAAAACTTTCACTGCAGTCACCTTGCCTGTCCCTAAGATGGGGGAGCAAGTCCCACTCCAACAGCTTGCACCGGAAAGCCCTCCAGAAGAGCCTCACCTCTCCCCGGGTCCCTGAATAATCACCACTGCCCGCTGTAAACGGAGACATGGGGCCGCCTCAGAAACGGGTGACGGGGTCCACAGACTATACAATGCCTGCCCCCTAGAGGAAGACGCCATGCCTGTACCTAATATGGTGGCTCCAGGCCCGAACTAACAGTCACTCACCGGAATCCAGCAAAACCAATAAGGGGAATCTCCTAAGAGTTATTCTAGAGAGAAAATCCACCCTCCAGCCTGAAAATACATCCCATCTCACCTGTGTTTTGAACCACCACTGAGGTTGTGGCCAAATCTGTTGTGGTCAATGTTCCCATAAGCTGTATTAAAGAAAAAGTAAATGCCTGCCCCCAAGATGGTGGTACAGGCCACCAACAACACCCAGCCCCAATAAATCAACAAAAGGGGAGTAACTGAGAGAAAACTAATGAGAAACGCCACCCACTATTTTGGCAACACCTCTCTTTTCCCAATCTTGTCTTTCGACCACCAGTGTGGCTTGGAGCCAAATATATATTACTGTCAATATGCCTGCAACTGTTTCTGTAACTCCACCAAGGCTGGAACCAAATACGCTGCGGACTACTTGCCCGTAACGGTGCTAAGGAAAACGTTTGGAGCCAAATATAGTGCTGGCAATATGCCCGTAACTGCTATCCACCACCAATGAGGCTGGAGCGAAATGTAATGTAGTCAATAAGCTCATACCACTACTGAGATTGGGAGCCAAATTTGTTGCTGACAATATCCACGTAACTGTTCATGCGCTCTAGGCAAATAACCAGACATTGAACTTGATATCTTACACCACTGTTCAGAAAGCGGATCTC
Source organism: Triturus cristatus (assembly GCF_964204655.1). NCBI lineage: Eukaryota > Metazoa > Chordata > Amphibia > Caudata > Salamandridae > Triturus > Triturus cristatus. The sequence goes on along the minus strand of NC_140583.1, from coordinate 325,951,313 downwards.
TTACCCAGCTGACCTACGCCTGAGGGCAAGAGCGGTAGCTACCTCACCACTAAACCCAAATCCGCTCACGCCGGCGGCGTGAATGCTGAGCAGGTACTCTCAGTAAGAAAAATTTAAATAAAATCGGGTCATCTCCAGCTGCCACTAAGCCACTGAGAGAAATACAAACATCAACCACCTCTCATTCCCTACTCTTCTAAGATCAATAAACTGAGTAGAGCTCGGGAAGCTATCCACCTATCCAACTGAGACAAAATGACTCCTGCCACCTAACCCTACCTCTGTGCCTCTCCACCAAATTGCATGAAACCTTATGGCGTTAACTCCTGATCCATCATCTTCCCTCCCAACCCCTCACTAAAGGCAAAAAGAAACTTCAAGCACAGACTAATCAGACAACATCCAGAAACACTATTCGCTGACTTATACCACTGCTCGTTCAAAGGCTAGTTGAAAATGGATCTCATTTTCCTTACTGAAAGCCCTGCGATCGCACCTTCTCATATCCAAAACAACTGACACTACCTTCAGCTGCAAACTGACGTTCTCAATCCCAAACAGCCCTAAACGTAGTGGCAACACCTCTGCGACAATCTTCACCAACGGCACAGTCATGATCCAAACCAACAATGACAACCTAGATGCATTCAACTCCCTCTTCCCCTCGCTGCGAAACACCCTCACTCAATCAAGTTACTCTCACCCATGCAACCCCCTATCGCAAGACACACTGACCCCACCGAGAACTCACATAATAATCTCACAACTTCTGCCAAAATCACCACCGTCTTCCCCCGAAAACCAATCTTACCTCCCCCTACACCACATTTGATGCACACAACCTCCATCCCACAACTAATCGGACTTATATCTCAGTTAACACTCGCCAACCCCTGCTGACCAACCACTCACGCCCTCCACAATATTCTTTGCCCAACAAACAACTAGCGTAACTGACCCTCAGTCAAGGACTCTGAACCCCCTCCCTTTGCCAGCGCGCAATAGGAGGCCTCCTGAATCACATCATGCTCTTTCACGCCCCTTCTCCTTGGCCACCCAAAGGGACAACATAGGTAACTCTTATACCAATAGCCAATCTCCCGGCAACAAGCTCTCTCCCTCCCGGGACCCCCTTGATCAGGACAACCCAATCCCTGACCCCCCCTCCGCTCTGGAGATGACTTAGAGACTGGCCAAGAGGAAAGCCAGATAGAAACAGTTATACTGGACCTCAAAAAAATCCTAATGATACTTACCGCTCCCCAGGCACCTATCCAATGCCCACACCTTACATCCACACCTACCACCACCAAAATCTCAACTCCTCCCAAGGCTCAATGGCACAACTGGAACACAACGCCCTCTTGAAACCAGCCACAGAGACCCAAAAGAACAAGTGCCGCAATGACCACGAAATAGGCGATTGATCCTGCCACCTCCTATGGTGCTGACTTCACTGTCACCCCAAGCTCCAAGATCCAGGTCATCACTGGACTTGGAAGAGACCGCCCCCCCGCTAGAACCTCAAGACTTCCAGCCTTCCACACCAATATCCCAAGGGCCGCTCCTGAAAAGAAACTCAATAACAATGGGAAGACCAACTGCATGATCATAAATTGCAGATCGGCCTCCAAGCATGCTACAGAACTGGCAGAAACGATCCTTAACCATGACATTGACATTGCGTTCATCACTGAGACTTGACTGAATGAGCTCTCTTCCCCAAACTTCGTCATGCTTGTGCTCCCAGGCTTCTCAATCATCAATAAAGACAAGAAAAAACAGCGAGGAGGGGGTATCGCTATCATACACAAGAGCAACATCTCCGTAATGGAAACCAACTCCTACAAATACAACACGTTTGAATCTTAACAGTCACCTTTAAGACAGGGGACAACAAACCATTATACTGCCATCTCCTTTACCACCCGCCAGGCAACACCACCTCATTCGGAGAACACCTGTCTGACTTGATAACTCGCTGCTCACAACATTATACTAGGTGACCTCAATCTGCACTGGGAGGAGGAAAAAAATATTGATCCAATCCCTGACCGAACTGTTACTCAACAACAACCTTACCCAAGATTGAACAGAACAAACCCATAACAGAGGCTCAATACTAGATACCATCATTGCTCAAGTAGACGCAGTCTCCATAGACCGCATCATGCCTGTCGACTGTTCAGACCACCATATAATTATATTCCACTTCAACTAAACAAACCCACGCCTGCCCAGCACTCAGGAACCCCCCCACTGGGCAAGAAATCTAAGACAGATTCCACTTGCTGACATGGAAGAAAGAGCTAGTTCACTCCTTCCCTCCTACACAAGCGACCTCTCCACAACAGAACTCACCTGACATTACAACACAACACTGACTTCAATTCTGGACCAAATAGCTCCCAGGAAACAAAAAAGACTTAGGAACATTCCATCTAGCTCTTGGTTCAACACAGACCTAAACTCTGAAAGAAGGCAATTAAGAACTACAGAAAGACTCTGGCAGAACAACCTGTCCACAATACTCCTTGATCGACTCAAATCAGAACGTAGGAAATATAAAAAACACATCAAGAAAGAAAAAACTTCCTTCTTCTGTGACGCTCTAGACAATGCAAAAAATAGACCCAAAGAACTCTTCAATATCATCAGGCAACAAACATCCAAGCCCCCTTCATCCTCAATGCAACCCTCTAAAGACCTCTGTGATAACTGGCAATTTTTTTAATGACAAAATCACTAACATTGAACTCTCCCTGGACAGTCACCACAGCCCCCCCAACACAAGCTCTAGCCCGAGGAAAGAAGATATCACACCCAAGCACCACCCAAACAGCTGGAAATCCTTCAACCCCATCTCCGAATCGGAGATCATCAAAATGATTTCCAGTTCCAAACCCTCAGCCGACTTTGCGGACCCCATCCCTGCCCAACTGGCCAAAGAGCTCAAACTCACCCTAGTACCCCCGCTCTGAACCAAGATTAATAATAGCTCCCTGAGAACCGGAATCATGCCTGATTGTCTCAAAATCGGACAAGTCACACCATTACTCAAAAAAACGGGCGCTGATACAAGCGATCCTAATAACTTCAGACCCATCTCCAATCTCCCATTCCTTGCTAAAATCCTGGAAAGATGTGTCCTCCATCAACTTACTCAACACTTGGACAACACCAGCCTCCTTGAACCCCAGCAATCGGGTTTCAGAAAAGGGTGCAGCACTGAGACAGCGATACTGAATGTGATAGATCATGTACATAAATCACTCGTTACGAATCGTTGTTGTTTACTCATACTCCTGGACCTATTAGCAGCCTTCGACACGGTTGACCACAAACTACTCACTGAGGTACTCCAAGAAAGAGTTGGAGCAGAAGATGTGGTCTTAAAGTGGTTTTCCTCATTGCTGCAGAACCGCACCCAACAAATAAAAATAAAAAAACACATGTCAGACCTATTCACCATCCAGCAGGTGTATCCCTCAAGGATCAGTTCTCTCCCCACAACTATTCAACATATACATGGAACCCCTCACCACCCTACTCAAAAAAACCAACATCCCTTTCCACCTCTATGCGGACGATACACAGATCTATCTAGAAACCTCCTCCATCTATGACATTCAGAGACTAAACAATACTCTAAGAGAAGTCCAACACTGGCTATCCCTTAATCAACTGAAACTCAACCAAGATAAAACAGAAATCCTCCTCATTTCCAACAAGGAGCAGAACCCCCAAATAACAGAATGGCTAGAAGCCATTGTTGCTCTCAACTGCAATCCCACCCTGGCTGATTCCGTAAAGTCGCTGGGAATTACTCTAGACCTAAAATTAGACATAATGAAACACATCAAGATCACCGCAAAGAGCTCCTTCCTAAACCTAAAACTTCTCAATAAAATAAAACCCTTCATCCCTCCTAATGACCTCAAACAAGTCACTCAATCCCTAGTGCTGTCCAGACTAGACTACGGAACGCAACACTTACAGTAACAGCAAAGTCTCACCTTGCTCCCCTCAGATCAACTCTGAAGGCGGCATCCAGAATGGTCACCGGAGTCAAGAAATACGAACACATCTCCCCGGTTCTCAGCGATCTAAAATAGCTCCCAATCGAAATGGTGCCAATTTCAGAAGTGCCTGTCTCACGCACAAAGCCCTGCACACTGGAAAACCTGCATACCTGGCTTCCAAACTCAAGAAGGCAGGCCAAACAAGGTCCCTTTAATGTGTTTCGATTTAGATACCCGTATGTAGGTTTCCCTGTATCATGTCCTTATATAGGCACAACTCGCTTTGTCCTTATTTATGCATAGAATCCCAGTCCTTATTTAGGCAATTGCCATGCTAACCAAATACTGGCATGGTCACCTACATCCGTCCATCCCACGTCACAACGAGTTCTCAAAAACCAGACCCTTAAGCCTAACAGGACTTTCCCTAGCTAGGATTATTGATTTCACCAAGAACTCATCTATTATGCATGAACTACTATTCCTTAGGGGTTCATCCATGACGTCTTCCTCTTCCCGACTTTACGTCAATGCAAGCATTCCTAAGGACCGTCCAGGTATAAATATGCCTTCCCTTACCATGACAAACCAAGGCACGACTCAGCACGACTTGACTGCACGGTTCCCCACGGCAAGTTCGAAAGAGACCACATCCCGGCCTGATGCACTGACCAGACGCTGTCATCCCTGCTTGCAGAGAATCCAGCTTCTAGTGTTCTGACACCCTTCACAGGGTGTTAGAGTTTGAGACCCGGATAGAGATTCCCACCTAGCTCATTCTAAAGGTATGGAGCCGACTAGAACCTAGAGGGAATCTTGGCATACTAAACTTAGTATATACCATACTATAGAGAACCGCACCTACTTCTTACCTCACACTACACTTAGGTTAGGTACACGAGGGTAGGACTATTTAGATGCATCAGACGAGTATTCACGTTTTAGCCTGTGTTATTTATGTATGTATATACGAATATATGTCATAGCTAAAAGACAATGCTATTGCAGTATTATTTCTTCTTACTGCTTACGCTGTGCGTATTATATCTTGCTTTCTGCCTAATAATCGTAACAGCTGTTCAATAAAACCTTTTATTGAAACGCCCGTCTATCTATTTCTGTGTAACTCTGGTGAAACTAAGCATGCACGATTTACTGAGTGAAACTGTTATCTATTGTTTCCATGATTCTGAGACGCGTTCCGATTCTAAGGGAAACAAAGTTGTCATGTTTATGCGGTTGTCAGAAACAAATCCCTTCTTGTTTATTCAAGAAGTTTCTAGAGACCTCTGAGTTAGCTGGCACACAAAGTAATTAAGTTTAATGTACTCGATAGGAGCATACTGACCTTAGTCCTATGCGAAAACTATAGTGTATACTATTCCAATGCGCAGAGCCTATAAGGGAAATAGGAACTACACTACATGGCACCCAACATTTGGTAAGGCACTAATTTAATGCTAGATACTGAAGTAACTCAGTCGTGCTTTTCTGAGAGACCCCTACTCATAAAACTCCATAAGACGTCTGGAGTGGGTAGGGATAATATCCGCCATAGCTGAGTAGGACGAGAATCCTATGTATTAGCTGTTTGGTTTATTCAACGTTGAAGGATACAGTGATCCAAAATATTGTGCACCGTATCTTTGTTTCCTTGAAACTTGTTCTGCATTTTTCAAAAAACAATGTCCCAAGACGGGGATAATACGAGGCTGCAACTGACCAAGTCGTAGCAGCCTTTAATACTACAGGTTTAAATGAAACCGATGAGGGTGTTATAAACATCCATCCAAATTTAAGGAGAGCCATCACTCTAAAACATATAAAACATGGCCTGACACCAAGAGGTGGTAGAGCAGTTTTTGTGATAGAGGCACATGAATCTTTTCAGACAGGGGTATTCTATTCATGGATTACATTCCCAGAATCAAATCCAGTAACAAAAAGGTTTCACTTCTTCAAAGAAGATGAACCACCTGAGGAATACATTCCCTTCAAGGATATTAAAATTCCACTCACATACCAGGAGCATCAACTCTGGTTTAAAGGTACCCTAAAACATTACAATCACATAACCAGGCTCGGTCCACTAGGTAGACCAGGAGTAACATGGCTGATTTTAGCCGGCAACACACCTCATCCTGACATTAAAATAATGTCAGACGATGAATTACTCACTCAACTCAAAGAGTTGATAAAAGTTTACTGGCAGTTAGTACAATATGTCATGCGGACTTTAACAGTCCAACCACCAATAACCTTTCCAAATCAGACCCCTCATCAGGGAAATACACTAAAAATTACTCCATAGACATTACACGCAGTCATGGGTAAAATGCCCACAAAACGTGAACAAATTCCATTCTGGATAGCTCAAAAAATTACTCAAATCGAAACAGTATTTCCTAATACTAGCCCTTATGAGAAACACAGAATCCTAACAATCTGTTTACCGATGGGGATCACACCACATTTTGAAGACTGCACCACTTGGGGCACAGAATTTGCTGCCATCTATGCTAAAACACATGGTGTTCCATCTATTGTGGTAATACCTGATGTCCTGAAACAAATTCAAAATGAATACAGGGCAGAGCCTGCTCTGAACTTAGGTATGAAATTACTGAAAAACTTCGACCAGGTCTCAACAATAATATTATCTAATATTAAAGGGGAGGCAGCATCAGTGGCGATCTGCCAGATATTAAGGGAATTTGATGTAACAGAACATCAACATGAACTACCCAGAATAATAGAAAAATCCTATGAAGAATTAGGCAGAGACAGTTTAGGTGGGAAACCAGTTAAACCACAACTGTCTGAGGGTCATGAAAAAGACTCAGTTGAAAACAATCCTACATCTTCTAAAAAGAAGTTGGAAAACAAAAAACAATTTTCAAAAGAAAAATGTTCTCAATCCTGAGGTGCATCTCCTCTAAAGGAGCCCCCTGAAAGGAGGTATAACCTCAGGAATAGGGATAATTTGAAAAAACCTGTCAGGTATCCAGATACTGATACACGTTCCACTCGTACCTTTCAGACATCTTCACAGACATCCGAAAGAAGAGAACGGTCAGATCATAAGGAAGAACGCATGAAGTCCAGAGACGATCAACACGTTCAGAAAAATAAACCAAAACCTCAATTCAACAAGAAAAAGGTAGCAGGTCTGAAGATCAGATATGCCGATAATCCTAAGGACACAACTCAAGAACGGAGAATGGTCTCAGACAATGCTGGACAGTGCAGCAGAAGTAACAATAGCTCACAAGAACCTAAAGGAACTTCTTGAGATAGTGGACTTGAATGAGTACATAACAGTTGAAACTGTAGACACCAGGGTTAGTTCTCCACAAAAGTTATATGAAATAACACTCCGGATGGAAGGAGACATATCAAGAAAAGTGAAAGCACTTTTTTGGGAGAAACTTTGAAGGGGTCATGATATACTTCTAGCAGAAAAAGACTGGCCACCAGGATTTGTCAGGGAGTGCCCACATGGCGAAGACATCATTATGCCAGCCTTTTCCAACCATGTTCCTATACATTTAAAATATACTTATGCCAGGAAATGGGCAGTAGCCCAGGCCCCTGCATTATACAAAAATCATGTAGGATGGGATGGCATAAAACCCAATTAAAATGTCAACCTACTGTGCAAAGGCAGTACCCAATTAAGAAAGAAGCTAAAAAACAGGTCAGGGAGATCTTAGATCAACTTGAATACAAAGGGGTGATTGAAACATGCACCTCATCAATGAGCAATCCTTTTGTTTCCTGTTTCCAAACCTGACAACACATATCGTCTAGTTTTGGATTACAGACACCTGAACACTTGTTTTAAGACATTTGCAGTGCAAAATGCACACAGCACAGCATTAATGAATAACATTGTGTGTAAAAAATATAAAACCACATTGGATATTTCAAATGGTTTCTTTTGTCAAAACATAGTGCCTGAAATTAGGTACTTGACAGCTTTCTCAATAATGGGGACCCAGCGTCACTTCTGTCGACTCCCACAAGATTTCAAGAACAGCCCGGGGTTATTCTCAGCAAGAGTAACAGAGTTACTAAAAATTTATGATGACGAGGCATTGTCATATGTCGATGATATCTATCTGACAGACGATCACCTGGATAGGCACTTGAACAGGGCGAATACCATTATACTGGGCTTCGCCTCTGAGGGCTACAAATTTAATTTCAAGAAATCAAGAATTGCCCATCTCAATGTCCTTTGTCTAGGATATGAACTTTCAAGTGAAGGCAAAAGCCTGGCAGCAAATTTTTTAGAAAAATGTGCGCTGCTCCAACCTCCAAAAACACTGAAAGATTTACAGTCGATTCTTGATTTCTGAATTTTGGAACAACTTACATTCTAAATTTCGCAGAAAGGGTTAAACCTCTGTACGAACTAATCAAACCAGATTTCAAAATCAAAGATTGGACACAGGAACACACAGAAATCCTGTGTTCACTACAAGCTGACTTTTTAGCAAGAAATCACTTACAAACAAATGTAAATACACACAATTTAGTGATGCGAATAATTTCGGGTCAATGTGGATTCACCTACTTAACTTTTAATGAAGGTGAAAGAGTACCAATTGCATACAAATCACATTTGTATACACAAACGGAAATGCGATTCACTTCGACAGAAAAAATTCTGACAGCAGTTCAAACCACTGTAGCAAAGGAAAGAGCTGTAGCTCAGGGGAAACGCATTATTGTCATGACTCCGGTACCAGCCTTAGAGGCAGTTACAAAAGCGAGCATTCCAAATGCAAATCTTTACATCCAAGACGGTTACAGTGGGTTAATTCTCTTGCTGCAACATATGTTGAATATGTTTTTGATCCTTATTTAAAAACACAAGCATATCTGCAATACGAACATGAATGTCCTCTGCCTATTGAGATTCTCCCTCTTGACCAGTATGAATTCATAATTTATACTGACGGATCAGCACAACCCGCTACGGAAAGTAAGCAAGCTTACAGTGCAGCCTGCGCGATCGTTAAAGGTCATATAAGCAATGGTAAATTCCGACAGATGGTCACTAAAACTCAATCTCTAGGAGATTGTACAGCTCAGCGAGCTGAACTACAAGCATTCAAATTGGCACTTGAAAATAGGGATCGCGAATTCCCCACACTTATAGTGTGCGATTCTTTTTACTGTGTTCAATCATATAATGAATATTTACAGAATTGGCTTCAAAATGGTTTCAAAGATGCAAAAGGTGGCACAATCAAACATAAAACGCTTTGGGAACAAGTAGTGCAGTTTCGACTGAGTCATCAACGTGATGGTGTTCACATTGCAGGGAATTCATTGGCTGACAAAGCCGCAAAGGGGGCTGTGCAAACGACTTCCGTAGCTGCGATCACTCGTTCAAAAACGAGAATAGACAGTGAGATATTGTTGGCTGTCAATGCTTCAAGCAAAGGCAGTGGTGAAGCCTTACCTAAAAAGTTTCCACTCAAATATTCGTATATAATTGATGCGAACAACGTTCCGTTTGCTCGAATCCCTGGAGTGGGGGATAGGGTAATTCCAAACATAGAACGTAGAGCAGCTTTGATTTATGAAGCACATCTGGGAGAGGGTCTGTCACATCAGGGAATTTCTAAAACAATTTTAACATTAAAAGAGATGTACTGGTGGCCTGGAATCAATACACTTATTCACATCTTCATTAATAACTGCATAGACTGCAATAGAGATCACAAGGCAGAAAGCCACCAGACACCAGACTACGAAGTAGCCTGCCCAGTACAGACACCATTGTTAAACAGCATTAGACTATCTACATGCGGGAGTCCTCTTGGACGAATGCAATACCACAAACACTAAGTCACTGTTCCTATGGATGTGGCCTCAGCGCTCGGCTGATGCTTGAACTGTTATAAAAGATTTGCGAGTCTGTATCGGCACAATCCATTCTGACCAGGGCCCTGTGCTTAGCTATCGGGCTTACAAAGAAGCCATGGCCAGTTTGGCCGTTGCGTTGCTGTACTCCTCTCCATTCCATCCTGAGGGAAATTCAGTTATGGAAAGGAAAAACCAGGACATAAAGCGGTCTATAACAGCTAGGGTATTAGGTTCGGGTGATGGGTGGGTCAAACATCTTTATGGGGTCCAACGCTCATTAAACAATTTGCCAAGAAGTTCTCTAGGAGGTCACTCTATATGAGGTCCGATTTGGGACAAGAATGTGGGTTCCTGATCTCGAATGTAAAGGCACAGTGGTGGAAAATAAACCATTTGATATCAAAGATTGTTTGGCTGTTTTACAGTACTTAAATGAACTAAGATCGAAACAAAGCAACGTTTTCCTGAATCCAACCACCACTGGGAATAATCCAGCCGTCCCAGCAAGGCCTGTCTGGATCCCAAAGCTCGGAGATCTAGTCAGAGAAAAGATCGCAGACAAAAAGGAATGTGGGCCTTCTTACAGACAACCAGTACCTGTCAGAGCAATCCACGGATCAGGAACAGTACTTCTGCTGCCCGTTGCTGGTAAAAAGGAGAAAAGATTTGTGTCCATCGACCTCATCAAACCACACTATGTGGCCGATACTAAACAGTAGGCCATGTGGACTCCGACCAAGTAGCAGATGCACTCCTCCAGTTACTATCCAAGAGGTTCAAACTGAAAGACTCATCACCATTGAGAATCCAACAGTAAGAAATTAAGGACTAAGCAGCAATGCTATGGAACTCATTCCTCTTGAAACCCAAATAACAGTTCGTCCTGATACACCGATCTACACCAATGTAGCAAGTGATCCACTGGTTCCAGCGATTTCAACGAATGCTGATGCAATTTCAGCCATTGACAGAACTGCTTCTGGCTATTTCATTAACTTTGACTCCTTTTCTGAGGATCCCAGCGAGCCTGAAATGACGCCAGCCAAAAGAACTTTCAAAGAACGAGCACAAGACTTTTTTCAACACGTGGAAAAGAATTATCTGGTTTCACCATGGATTGGTCTATGGATTATTTCTGGAATATTTTTCTTTGTGCTTTAGCTAGCTTTAGTAATAACTCTGAGCATGTTGATAGATGGAAGATATATTCATTTGGACACGGGAAGTAAAAATGTGAACTTACTTTTGAAACCACACGAATCATCCCATCGTGAAACAAGAGACTTGTCAGCAGTGAACATCACAGCCGTTCCTATACAAGATGGTATAGTTTGGGACAAACCGTATTATGATTTAGTCGGTCCGTCGGAGCTTTTGAAGATTCCACACTTATTCAAGATGTCAGTAAGTGACTTTATTACCTCCAGTACCTATTCTGATGATTGGGACTTTGAGACTGTTAATAATATGATATCTGATCTAGAAAGATCTGTTGCATTCTCTAAACACAAATACTTAGAGGGTTCAACAGACTATGAACAGCTTTTTTGTTACAACCACTATGGTCATCATTTCTTGCATAAAACTGCAACACCTAGAAATGTATTTATGTATAACCAATGGGAACATTTTCCTACTCTACCGAGGGGTAGCTCAAAAACCTTTGCAATGAAGTTTCCATATTTTTCAGGGTACAATATATCCAAGCCAGAAACGTTTTAGTTTAAGAATGTGAACAAAACAGGAACGAAAAATATGTTAACGAATACAAAACAGATTTATTCTGCAACCTTTAGTACCCAACTGTTTAGACAGGGTTTCGACTTTTGGAAAGACACAATTGACACACAATCTGGCTGGGGTACAAAACATTGGCAAGTGCAGGGGATAGAAGCTTTGTTTAGAGCCTGCATCATCCCACAGCAGATAATGTTTTTGAATGACACTGTCCAACAGACGTCTTGCATTGGGTTAGCCAAGATCAAAGACATGAATACACCGTCCATACCTACACCTGCAAGTAATAGCACTACACAGGGGGTGGTTGACGTACTTACTATCTTACAATACAACAGATCAGATTCCAAATGGAAAAAATGGTTGCTCTGGCCCACAGACACAAACATCTGTCAAGAAAGATTCCTGAACAAGACAAAAGGTTTACCAATCAATAGGCCAGACCCACGCTATGTCCAAAGACAGCATATGCCAGTAGGCAAATATGAAAGGTTGGGTAAAGAATACATCAGGACATCCTGGGATTTACCGTACATACACAGATGTTGGAGTGGGGGGCGTGAAGTGTTTATTAGCGGTACACACTGCGAAAATGCACTGAACGGTTCACTCATATGTCGGGATATTAGTTTACACAGGGCCTGTAGCGGTTCCACTGCAAATGTATCCTGCCACCTGCAAGGTTCACCAGTCGCTGTGATTAATCCAACGTTTGGACAACTTTCAAATGGGAGTTACCTCATGTTGAATGATCAGAGCTGTTGTGGCATGTTGCCAGGTATCCCATATCTAGTAACGGTTACTTCCAGGGTCACTTGCTGTATGCAAGTCTTGTTCCCCCAAATAGACACAGTCAGGCAGTCGCCTTTGTGGCCTTCACTGAACATCTCTGCTATATGAATTTATACTTTAAGCAGAATAAAAGCCATTCTTTTACAACAAACCGTGCCTTTGACCTCGGCCAAAGAAACCTATGATCTACAAGTCGCAAGGACTTCGGCTGAGATACAGGCTCTGTTAAGGACAAATTGCCCTACACATTTCACTGAAATGTTGGGACGTATCTTAAACATGTCTGATACGAGCGGTATTGTGCATGTATTTAAGACCGTATGTTCGGGACTGTTAACACCTTTTCAAGCAGTCCTCGGAATCATTCCAAAATTCATGCACTCGGTGTTTGGTGGTCTGCAGTTACTTCTAGCAATTGTCGCAGAAATTCTATTTTTATTCCTTCTGTTGCGCTATGACAAGCCAATCCATCAGCGTCACTCCCGGCACCTTGGAGCTTGCTCTCCTGGAAAGGAAGTGTTGTGAACGCGTAGTGCAACTATTGGGTTTACCTCGTCTACGAGAACTAAATACGACATGGTTTCTGTTGTTCAGACCAATCTGGCAAGATTGCATCTTACCTGTTCTACGCTGCCTACTTTGCGGTGAAGAATGCGTGCTAGACATCTGTCTAACACTCCCATCTGTCATGCCAACGGATAGCGATACTCTGCTGAACCCGATAACGGCCCATGCTCTGTGTTGTCCCCAGCGGCTACCCATCCTGATAGCATTCGTTGAGATCTCACAAATGCAACATGCTACTGCTGAGGTATGAGATGGATCAACAGGCCCACAGGTATCAACGAACACTGCTACTGACAATGCATCACATCTATGTGCAGTTAGTCTTCTAAACGAGGTAATCGACCTATCACCGACAACAATAGATTACTTTTTGTCTATAGGATTAGAGGATTTCATGTTTTCCCCAGCATCTTCAAATAACTTTTGATTTGGCTCACAGTGTGCCATGTAATCTATGAATTCGGCCTTCATTTTTTCTAAACAAAAACACTAAATTTGGAACTTTCCTATGATCGCAATTTTTGAATATTTATTTTTTTTATGGCTAAAAACTCTGCTTACAGTAGAACTACTCATAAAGAATAGACTTCTTTGAAACACTTCTGGGAACACATTGTCGCCTTTTTCTCACATTTATGTAATCATGACATGAAATGGCTCTGAATCTTTTTCCTTTCTGTACAAATGGACCATTTCATTACATATGTGTATATATTTCTGTTCATTCTCTTAGCATTCACTGTAAATATATGCTTAGAATGCAACATTAAAAAAAAAAAAACTTTATTGAAGAAAAAAAAAGTTCCGTCAGTGACATCAATTCATCATATCAGCAATTACAGTATAAAGTGGTTACATCTTGTACAGTAAATTGTGCAAAGGTTGGTCGCACACTGCTCGTCACACCAGCAAGTTGCCCCAAAGGACTGTGGTAAATGTAGTGGCGACGGCGGGTACGCCTATGCCACGATGTATAAAGAACAGTATGTGTTGCGTTAGCCATCCCTGGACACGTGTTTCGAGGTAGTTGCCTCTCGTCAGCAGGGAGCAGGTCAGTGTAAAGGGGTGCCGTGTGGACTGCCAAAATGTAATTAAAACAGGTCAAGTACCTCTCATGGCGCGCAGGTGCAGATCCAAGGCTCGTCAGCCCGTTGGCTCAAGGGAGCCGTAATAAATTGTGCAAAGGTTGGTCGCACACTGCTCGTCACACCAGCAAGTTGCCCCAAAGGACTGTGGTAAATGTAGTGGCGACGGCGGGTACGCCTATGCCACGATGTATAAAGAACAGTATGTGCTGCGTTAGCCATCCCTGGACACGTGTTTCGAGGTAGTTGCCTCTCGTCAGCAGGGAGCAGGTCAGTGTAAAGGGGTGCCGTGTGGACTGCCAAAATGTAATTAAAACAGGTCAAGTACCTCTCATGGCGCGCAGGTGCAGATCCAAGGCTCGTCAGCCCGTTGGCTCAAGGGAGCCGTAATAAATTGTGCAAAGGTTGGTCGCACACTGCTCGTCACACCAGCAAGTTGCCCCAAAGGACTGTGGTAAATGTAGTGGCGACGGCGGGTACGCCTATGCCACGATGTATAAAGAACAGTATGTGTTGCGTTAGCCATCCCTGGACACGTGTTTCGAGGTAGTTGCCTCTCGTCAGCAGGGAGCAGGTCAGTGTAAAGGGGTGCCGTGTGGACTGCCAAAATGTAATTAAAACAGGTCAAGTACCTCTCATGGCGCGCAGGTGCAGATCCAAGGCTCGTCAGCCCGTTGGCTCAAGGGAGCCGTAATAAATTGTGCAAAGGTTGGTCCCTGCTGACGAGAGGCAACTACCTCGAAACACGTGTCCAGGGATGGCTAACGCAAACACATACTGTTCTCTATACATCGTGGCACAGGCGTACCCGCCGTCGCCACTACATCTACCACAGTCCCTTGGGGCAACTTGCTGGTGTGACGAGCAGTGTGCGACCAACTTTTGCATAATTTATTACGGCTCCCTTGAGCCAACGGGCTGACGAGCCTTGAATCTGCACCTGCGCGCCATGAGAGGTACTTGACCTGTTTTAATTACATTTTGGCAGTCCACGCGGCACCCCTTTACACTGACCTGCTCCCTGCTGACGAGAGGCAACTACCTCGAAACACGTGTCCAGGGATGGCTACCGCAAACACATACTGTTCTCTATACATCGTGGCACAGGCGTACCCGCCGTCGCCACTACATCTACCACAGTCCCTTGGGGCAACTTGCTGGTGTGACGAGCAGTGTGCGACCAACTTTTGCATAATTTATTACGGCTCCCTTGAGCCAACGGGCTGACGAGCCTTGAATCTACACCTGCGCGCCATGAGAGGTACTTGACCTGTTTTAATTACATTTTGGCAATCCACGCGGCACCCCTTTACACTGACCTGCTCCCTGCTGACGAGAGGCAACTACCTCGAAACACGTGTCCAGGGATGGCTAACGCAAACACATACTGTTCTCTATACATCGTGGCACAGGCGTACCCGCCGTCGCCACTACATCTACCACAGTCCCTTGGGGCAACTTGCTGGTGTGACGAGCAGTGTGCGACCAACTTTTGCATAATTTATTACGGCTCCCTTGAGCCAACGGGCTGACGAGCCTTGAATCTGCACCTGCGCGCCATGAGAGGTACTTGACCTGTTTTAATTACATTTTGGCAGTCCACGCGGCACCCCTTTACACTGACCTGCTCCCTGCTGACGAGAGGCAACTACCTCGAAACACGTGTCCAGGGATGGCTAACGCAAACACATACTGTTCTCTATACATCGTGGCACAGGCGTACCCGCCGTCGCCACTACATCTACCACAGTCCCTTGGGGCAACTTGCTGGTGTGACGAGCAGTGTGCGACCAACTTTTGCATAATTTATTACGGCTCCCTTGAGCCAACGGGCTGACGAGCCTTGAATCTGCACCTGCGCGCCATGAGAGGTACTTGACCTGTTTTAATTACATTTTGGCAGTCCACGCGGCACCCCTTTACACTGACCAGCTCCCTGCTGACGAGAGGCAACTACCTCGAAACACGTGTCCAGGGATGGCTAACGCAAACACATACTGTTCTCTATACATCGTGGCACAGGCGTAACCGCCGTCGCCACTACATCTACCACAGTCCCTTGGGGCAACTTGCTGGTGTGACGAGCAGTGTGCGACCAACTTTTGCATAATTTATTACGGCTCCCTTGAGCCAACGGGCTGACGAGCCTTGAATCTGCACCTGCGCGCCATGAGAGGTACTTGACCTGTTTTAATTACATTTTGGCAGTCCACGCGGCACCCCTTTACACTGACCTGCTCCCTGCTGACGAGAGGCAACTACCTCGAAACACGTGTCCAGGGATGGCTAACACAAACACATACTGTTCTCTATACATCGTGGCACAGGCGTACCCGCCGTCGCCACTACATCTACCACAGTCCCTTGGGGCAACTTGCGGGTGTGACGAGCAGTGTGCGACCAACTTTTGCATAATTTATTACGGCTCCCTTGAGCCAACGGGCTGACGAGCCTTGAATCTGCACCTGCGCGCCATGAGAGGTACTTGACCTGTTTTAATTACATTTTGGCAGTCCACGCGGCACCCCTTTACACTGACCTGCTCCCTGCTGACGAGAGGCAACTACCTCGAAACACGTGTCCAGGGATGGCTAACGCAAACACATACTGTTCTCTATACATCGTGGCACAGGCGTACCCGCCGTCGCCACTACATCTACCACAGTCCCTTGGGGCAACTTGCTGGTGTGACGAGCAGTGTGCAACCAACTTTTGCATAATTTATTACGGCTCCCTTGAGCCAACGGGCTGACGAGCCTTGAATCTGCACCTGCGCGCCATGAGAGGTACTTGACCTGTTTTAATTACATTTTGGCAGTCCACGCGGCACCCCTTTACACTGACCTGCTCCCTGCTGACGAGAGGCAACTACCTCGAAACACGTGTCCAGGGATGGCTAACGCAAACACATACTGTTCTCTATACATCGTGGCACAGGCGTACCCGCCGTCGCCACTACATCTACCACAGTCCCTTGGGGCAACTTGCTGGTGTGACGAGCAGTGTGCGACCAACTTTTGCATAATTTATTACGGCTCCCTTGAGCCAACGGGCTGACGAGCCTTGAATCTGCACCTGCGCGCCACGAGAGGTACTTGACCTGTTTTAATTACATTTTGGCAGTCCACGCGGCACACCTTTACACTGACCTGCTCCCTGCTGACGAGAGGCAACTACCTCGAAACACGTGTCCAGGGATGGCTAACGCAAACACATACTGTTCTCTATACATCGTGGCACAGGCGTACCCGCCGTCGCCACTACATCTACCACAGTCCCTTGGGGCAACTTGCTGGTGTGACGAGCAGTGTGCGACCAACTTTTGCATAATTTATTACGGCTCCCTTGAGCCAACGGGCTGACGAGCCTTGAATCTGCACCTGCGCGCCATGAGAGGTACTTGACCTGTTTTAATTACATTTTGGCAGTCCACGCGGCACCCCTTTACACTGACCTGCTCCCTGCTGACGAGAGGCAACTACCTTGAAACACGTGTTCAGGGATGGCTAACGCAAACACATACTGTTCTCTATACATCGTGGCACAGGCGTACCCGCCGTCGCCACTACATCTACCACAGTCCCTTGGGGCAACTTGCTGGTGTGACGAGCAGTGTGCGACCAACTTTTGCATAATTTATTACGGCTCCCTTGAGCCAACGGGCTGACGAGCCTTGAATCTGAACCTGCGCGCCATGAGAGGTACTTGACCTGTTTTAATTACATTTTGGCAGTCCACGCGGCACCCCTTTACACTGACCTGCTCCCTGCTGACGAGAGGCAACTACCTCGAAACACGTGTCCAGGGATGGCTAACGCAAACACATACTGTTCTCTATACATCGTGGCACAGGCGTACCCGCCGTCGCCACTACATCTACCACAGTCCCTTGGGGCAACTTGCTGGTGTGACGAGCAGTGTGCGACCAACTTTTGCATAATTTATTACGGCTCCCTTGAGTTAACGGGCTGACGAGCCTTGAATCTGCACCTGCTCGCCATGAGAGGTACTTGACCTGTTTTAATTACATTTTGGCAGTCCACGCGGCACCCCTTTACACTGACCTGCTCCCTGCTGACGAGAGGCAACTACCTCGAAACACGTGTCCAGGGATGGCTAACGCAAACACATACTGTTCTCTATACATCGTGGCACAGGCGTACCCGCCGTCGCCACTACATCTACCACAGTCCCTTGGGGCAACTTGCTGGTGTGACGAGCAGTGTGCGACCAACTTTTGCATAATTTATTACGGCTCCCTTGAGCCAACGGGCTGACGTGCCTTGAATCTGCACCTGCGCGTCATGAGAGGTACTTGACCTGTTTTAATTACATTTTGGCAGTCCACGCGGCACCCCTTTACACTGACCTGCTCCCTGCTGACGAGAGGCAACTACCTCGAAACACGTGTCCAGGGATGGCTAACGCAAACACATACTGTTCTCTATACATCGTGGCACAGGCGTACCCGCCGTCGCCACTACATCTACCACAGTCCCTTGGGACAACTTGCTGGTGTGACGAGCAGTGTGCGACCAACTTTTGCATAATTTATTACGGCTCCCTTGAGCCAACGGGCTGACGAGCCTTGAATCTGCACCTGCGCGCCATGAGAGGTACTTGACCTGTTTTAATTACATTTTGGCAGTCCACGCGGCACCCCTTTACACTGACCTGCTCCCTGCTGACGAGAGGCAACTACCTCGAAACACGTGTCCAGGGATGGCTAACGCAAACACATACTGTTCTCTATACATCGTGGCACAGGCGTACCCGCCGTCGCCACTACATCTACCACAGTCCCTTGGGGCAACTTGCTGGTGTGACGAGCAGTGTGCGACCAACTTTTGCATAATTTATTACGGCTCCCTTGAGCCAACGGGCTGACGAGCCTTGAATCTGCACCTGCGCACCATGAGAGGTACTTGACCTGTTTTAATTACATTTTGGCAGTCCACGCGGCACCCCTTTACACTGACCTGCTCCCTGCTGACGAGAGGCAACTACCTCGAAACACGTGTCCAGGGATGGCTAACGCAAACACATACTGTTCTCTATACATCGTGGCACAGGCGTACCCGCCGTCGCCACTACATCTACCACAGTCCCTTGGGGCAACTTGCTGGTGTGACGAGCAGTGTGCGACCAACTTTTGCATAATTTATTACGGCTCCCTTGAGCCAACGGGCTGACGAGCCTTGAATCTGCACCTGCGCGCCATGAGAGGTACTTGACCTGTTTTAATTACATTTTGGCAGTCCACGCGGCACCCCTTTACACTGACCTGCTCCCTGCTGACGAGAGGCAACTACCTCGAAACACGTGTCCAGGGATGGCTAACGCAAACACATACTGTTCTCTATACATCGTGGCACAGGCGTACCCGCCGTCGCCACTACATCTACCACAGTCCCTTGGGGCAACTTGCTGGTGTGACGAGCAGTGTGCGACCAACTTTTGCATAATTTATTACGGCTCCCTTGAGCCAACGGGCTGACGAGCCTTGAATCTGCACCTGCGCGCCATGAGAGGTACTTGACCTGTTTTAATTACATTTTGGCAGTCCACGCGGCACCCCTTTACACTGACCTGCTCCCTGCTGACGAGAGGCAACTACCTCGAAACACGTGTCCAGGGATGGCTAACGCAAACACATACTGTTCTCTATACATCGTGGCACAGGCGTACCCGCCGTCGCCACTACATCTACCACAGTCCCTTGGGGCAACTTGCTGGTGTGACGAGCAGTGTGCGACCAACTTTTGCATAATTTATTACGGCTCCCTTGAGCCAACGGGCTGACGAGCCTTGAATCTGCACCTTGGCGCCATGAGAGGTACTTGACCTGTTTTAATTACATTTTGGCAGTCCACGCGGCACCCCTTTACACTGACCTGCTCCCTGCTGACGAGAGGCAACTACCTCGAAACACGTGTCCAGGGATGGCTAACGCAAACACATACTGTTCTCTATACATCGTGGCACAGGCGTACCCGCCGTCGCCACTACATCTACCACAGTCCCTTGGGGCAACTTGCTGGTGTGACGAGCAGTGTGCGACCAACTTTTGCATAATTTATCACGGCTCCCTTGAGCCAACGGGCTGACGAGCCTTGAATCTGCACCTGCGCGCCATGAGAGGTACTTGACCTGTTTTAATTACATTTTGGCAGTCCACGCGGCACCCCTTTACACTGACCTGCTCCCTGCTGACGAGAGGCAACTACCTCGAAACACGTGTCCAGGGATGGCTAACGCAAACACATACTGTTCTCTATACATCGTGGCACAGGCGTACCCGCCGTCGCCACTACATCTACCACAGTCCCTTGGGGCAACTTGCTGGTGTGACGAGCAGTGTGCGACCAACTTTTGCATAATTTATTACGGCTCCCTTGAGCCAACGGGCTGACGAGCCTTGAATCTGCACCTGCGCGCCATGAGAGGTACTTGACCTGTTTTAATTACATTTTGGCAGTCCACGCGGCACCCCTTTACACTGACCTGCTCCCTGCTGACGAGAGGCAACTACCTCGAAACACGTGTCCAGGGATGGCTAACGCAAACACATACTGTTCTCTATACATCGTGGCACAGGCGTACCCGCCGTCGCCACTACATCTACCACAGTCCCTTGGGGCAACTTGCTGGTGTGACGAGCAGTGTGCGACCAACTTTTGCATAATTTATTACGGCTCCCTTGAGCCAACGGGCTGACGAGCCTTGAATCTGCACCTGCGCGCCATGAGAGGTACTTGACCTGTTTTAATTACATTTTGGCAGTCCACGCGGCACCCCTTTACACTGACCTGCTCCCTGCTGACGAGAGGCAACTACCTCGAAACACGTGTCCAGGGATGGCTAACGCAAACACATACTGTTCTCTATACATCGTGGCACAGGCGTACCCGCCGTCGCCACTACATCTACCACAGTCCCTTGGGGCAACTTGCTGGTGTGACGAGCAGTGTGCGACCAACTTTTGCATAATCTTGTACAGTAACGAGAGATACCAATCAATAAAAGCCATAACATCCAGTATACAGGGAAGTCAGTGGGTAGAGAATCCCTTGTTAGCACAAATTGGTAGTACGTAGGAACCATGGCAGAATGATCTGTATAAGCATTGCAATACCACACACCTAATCGGGGAGGGCAGGCAAGGGGGGCCACCCAGGAACAAAGGAAGAAAGGGCATATTCAATGTATTTTACTTCTGTAGTAGGAGGGAAGCTTGCCAAAGCGGGCAGGGCGTGCAGGTTTCATGGTGCTTCAGTGGGGGCGGTAGAGTGCGCTAATAGGTATGTCTGTAGTGGGCCCCAAATGTCTCGGGGCGCGAGGAGGGGGGAAGCAGTTCAGCATAGGAGCAAAGTTGATCCTGCCAAAGTATCATATCACCCAGCCACTCCTTAAATTTGGGTGCTCGGCCACAGCACCATCTACAGGCCACTCGGCGTTTTGCCAGTACTAAACAAAAGGACATAAACTTCCGGTATGCGACAGGAATATGTTCAGTATACCCAAGGAGTGTAATGAGTGGTGATCTGGAGACGGGTGAGGAAGTCATGGCATCAAGTGCTGTGAGGATCTGCCGCCAATACTGTAGTACTTCAGGACATCCCCTTGCCAAGTGTAAGAAATCGGCATGTTCTGCCTTACAGTAGTTGCATCTGTCAGAGTCACGTAGGCCAAATTTATGAAGCCGGACTGGGGTATAATAGCTACGATGGAGAAATCTATAATGAATAACTTGGAGCCTGCTATTTGAGGCCGAAATGCACATAGAGGGTAGTCGTGGTCCACATACAAAGTGTGGTAAAGCGTGGATATTAAGTGGGAAGTGGATTCCGCACGCAAGACCAGATGCAGTGGCGCAACGTTGCTCGACTCCGAGGGATATGTGGGGTGACTGGTCTGCATGCCGTGTCGGAGACGAGCTAAGAGAAACGTGTACTTGGTACATGGTGGGGGGCCATGGCACATTTGTGTGAGAGTGTAAAATTTGCCTCAGAGATAGAGGTCTCCCCAGCAGTGAATATTTTGTGTGCAAGACATCTTTTTGAATACGCCTTCCTGCAATAGTGTCACCTCCGCGTGATAAGTGAGGGGCAGTAGTAGAGAGTAGAGACAGGTGTCAGGCACACGGTCTAGGATGCGAGCCCAAGCTTTTATTGTGCAGTCTACTGAGGTGGGATTGCGCCCCCGAGGTGCAGTGCCAGAGAGCAGGACACCATCCAACGGAATCGGGTCCGCTAGCAAATGTTCAGTGGCGACATGCGGGGTATAGCGAGGGGCATGAAACCAGAAGTGTGCGAAGTGTGCCTGCGCGCTTATATAATTCAAAGTTCGGGACATCAAAGTCTCCCTGTGCATAAAGCCGTACAAGTGTGTCCCATTGAATGCGTTGCTGCTTTCCACCCCATACCAGTCTAATAAGCTCAGATTTGAGAGTGTGGAAGAAGTGACATAAGGGATGGTAAGGAATAAAAATTTGGGGGAAATTACCATTTTTATGAGGGATATGCGGCCAGCCATAGTTAGGGTAACGCGATCCATCGGGTGATTCAGCCAGTGACATGTTCAATCGCGCATCCATAATATAGCCACATAAGCTCATCACGGTCAGACAGAATGCGGATTCCCAGGTATTTAACCTCGTCTTCGCACCACGCAATGGGATAGTCCGTATGAAAAGGGGAGGCAGCAGCAGTCAAAGGGAATATTTGCGATTTAGCCCAATTAATAATAATGCCGGATTGACCACCGAATCTCACAAATTCACGCATTAGCGGGCTTAAGTTTTGGCGAGGATTCTTAATGTAGAGGGTTACATCATCCGCATAGAGGGAGATTAGTATGGGACGGAGAAGGCAACGGAGGCCTACATGTTGGTTATGTTGCCGGACTTTTGCTGCCAATGGCTCCATTACCAAAGCATAGAGGATAGGGGAGAGGGGACATCCCTGACGGGTGCCCCGGGAGAGGGAGAAGGCAGACGAGGTGTGGCCATTGATTAAGACTTTAGCCGTTGGGGAGGTATACACCAATCGAATCCAAGATAGGAAGCCGAAAGGAAGCCCCATGTTTTGTAATACAGTAAAGAGGTAATCCCACTCCACTGAGTCAAAAGCCTTAGAGGAATCTAAAAAAACTGCTACCAATGCCAATTGTGGGTCAACGGCTTGTAGAATGGAGAAAAGGGTTCGAAGGTTGTGGGATGTCGCTCTCCCAGGAATGAACCCTGCCTGGTCCGGAAGGACTAATTTGTCCAGCAGTAGGCAAACGCGGTTCACCAATAATTTAGCTAGTATTTTTGCACCTGTGTTTATGAGGGAGAGGGGTCTGTAAGATTCACAACGGTCCGACGGCTTGCCTGGTTTTAATAAAGACGTGATAAGGGCTTCTCTCCCTGAGGCCGGGAGGATGTGCGCGTCGCGGGCTTCAAGAAAGACTTCTTTCAACACTGGGAGGAGTGAGTCGATGTATGATTTATAAAAGTCAATGGGCAGGCCATCGGAGCCCGGGGCTTTGCCTGATTTCATTTGCATGATAGCTTCTCACAGCTCATCATCCTCGAATGGCGCGTCTAAGAATTCGCGTTGTGCGTTGCTTAGCCAGCATTGAGTAATGTCTCCGAAACATGCAGCGAAGTCTGGGGGAATTGTACGTTATGTTGTATATAGCTTTGCATAGAAAGCTGTAAATGTGTTTAATATGTCGCGGCTATCTCTATGTCGAATACTGTCGTCATCGACGATATCAAGCACATAATTGGAGAAGCGAGGTTGACGAATATCATTAGCCAAGGTGCGTTCCAGCCTCCCACCCTCCCCATAGCAGCAGGCAATGAAGTACTTGCCACAGAATTTCACCTCGCAGTAGCTGTGTAGTCAGTAAGCTTTTCCCTGAGTAAGGCCCGGTGTGTGTCTGAAGTAGTAGTCCACATTTCAGCCTCAAGCTTTTTAATCTCGTCCTCCAACTTACTCAACTGTCGCCTAATATCCAGGAGTACTCCGAAGCTCTTAGACATGCCTATACCCCGGACAGTGACTTTGAAGGCCTCCCAGAGGGTGCTCATGTGCTCTACAGAGCCTGCGTTTCTAGCAAAGAAATCTGTAATTTCTTCACCCAATTCGACCTGGAAGACCATGTCTAACAATGTTTCGGGCAATAGTCTCCAACATCTAGGAGTAGCAATGGAATTGGGGGTGATGATCTCCAGGCATACCGGGGCGTTGTCGGAGTATGTACGGGCCAAGTGAGTGACCGAGCGAATCGAGGGGGTCATACCGCGCGAACATAGCCAGGAGTCCAGCATGGACCAAGATGTATGCCCTGCCGCATTGTACGTGCCTTCTCTGTCAGTGGGGTGGGTGTACCTCCAGGCGTCTATGAGTCCATTCTCCTCAAGTATCCCAGAGAGAGCCTCCCGTGTTTTAGTGTAGTGGTGTGGTGAGGGGTTAGAACGGTCAGCTGTAGGGCAGTGTTGAAATCTCCTCCCCAGAGCACATGCATGGATCCCACCTGCAGTATGCGGCCCCAAAGGGAGGTGTAGTTGTCAGGGTCATCTAGATTAGGGCCATAACTACAAGCTAGGGTGATTGACTGTGCCCAATGTACCCCACATCATTCAGCTGCGGCCATTGGCATCACTGTAGGTGCCCCCTAAGATAAATGGTGTGTTCTTTTTAACCAATATGAGCGTGCCTCTGGAATATGTCGAATAGGATGCAAAGGCGCATGCGGTAGCCCATCTGCTGCCGTAACAGGAGGGGCGACGGGGGTCCATATGGGTCCCTTGAAGGAAGGCAATTTGCACGTGATGGCGGTCCAAGTATGCTAGGATCTGCCTCCGCTTGCGGGGATCACAGAGTCCTCTTACATTTCACGTGAGGAGTTTAATGCCTACCCGATCAGGTGGTGCGCCATAGGAAATAGGGAAAGTGCATGCTAACCAGGTGTACCAGTTTAAAAAATATTGCAATTGTACATATGACATGCTGAGCATTAATTATACTGCAATTGGCAGAACAATTAGAAACATTCTCACCCCAACCCTCTCTCCAACCATAATAAACAGCTTGCGAGCTGACAATAAAGCTCATGTCGAGTCCCGCCTCTACCCCCTCCTACAACAGCACCCCAATCGTGCCGGTATCTTGCCAACCACCCAACAGTGTCCAACGTGTCAGCCATTGTCTCTGGCCAAGTGGACCAGGGCTGTAGCCATAGGGGCCAACACACAACTAGCAAGAAAACAGCAATATAAGGGGGATCTCCCATAGCGGGGGGCGCCGAGTGGGCAGGTGTTCCCTCTCGCGTCCCGCATGTGCTGTACAGTGATCCCCGAACTGCGATACCAGACTGGGGGA
This sequence comes from Triturus cristatus, assembly GCF_964204655.1. NCBI lineage: Eukaryota > Metazoa > Chordata > Amphibia > Caudata > Salamandridae > Triturus > Triturus cristatus. The sequence goes on along the minus strand of NC_140583.1, from coordinate 325,925,858 downwards.
AGGGGGACCTAAACAGCACAGGGGTAGGGGTGCCCAGTGAAGTATCAAAGTTATCTACCAGTACTCAAAAACATAGTGTTAGGTATGCAATATCAGCAACAACAAAATGGAAAGCTGCAAGGGCACTTATCTGTCCCGTTTCAGTCAGCAACATCGATGGACAGTCCAACAGCACTTTAGCGAGAGATGCAGTCCAGTTGAAGTTTAGTCCAGCAAGTAGTCTGTGCCGCATACTGTCCTGCAATGATGCTTAATAGTGCAGTGAAGAAAGGAAGAAAGTGTGACACGACGGGCGTCTTCGCAGTGCCGGTTAGTTGCCGGGCGGTGAGGGAGATCTGGACCTGTGGGCGTGACGCGGCGCGCCGAGCGTCTCAGAGTTGTCTTCAGGAAATCTTCACATTATCTGCTATGCAGATAATGTGACCACCATCATGACGAATCCGGAGCTTCGCAGGATAAATAAGAGCATACTCCACGTTGGATTTGCAGAGTTTTTGCTTCACAGTGAAGAATTTCCGGCGTGCCTCCTGAACCGCCGGGGTAAAATCAGGGTAGATTGAGAATGTATTACCTTCAAATTGCAATGTTTTAAATTCACGGGCCTTTTTCAGCGCAGCATCTCTGTCCCTTTAATTAAGGAGCCTAGCAACAATGGGTCGAAGAGGAGCTCCCGGCGGGGACGGTGCCCCAGGGAGCGGTGCGCCCGCCCCACAACCAGTTGGGGCAAGAAGGAGCTGTACCCAGCGAGTCCCTTAGTAGGCGCGCAACATATTCTTCCATGTGACCTGTATTGGTGCTCTCCGGTATATTAATTAAGCGGATGTTATTACGCCGGCTGCACGCTTCAATGTCCTCATTGGCTGCTATTACTTTTAACAGTTTATCCATTTGGGTTACCTGGCCCTGCAAATGAGAGGTGGCATCCTCGTTTTCGGAAATGCGCCGCTCAGCCTCTTTGAGCTGTCCGTCATGCTTGTCCACTTTGTGCACTAGGAAATCAAGGCGGTTGTTCATGGTATCCATCTTCCCCGACAGATCTGTTAGGCTATGCTGGACGGCCAAAAGGAGTGTCTTGACATCATCTCCTGGAGGTGGGGGATGTTAGACTGTTATCCACATCGGTTGATGCAGAATCCACCGAAGTGGATTGCGTAGCCGCTTTCTTTGCCTCGAACGTCAGTATGAGCTGTCGATTATCAGGTTTCCCCATGGTATCACTGCTCACAACTCGGCAGTGCGTCCAAAAATCCCCAGGAAGTGTGTGGTGGCGGTAAAAGCAGGAATGCCAAGACAGGGGGACAAGTACTCTGAGCCACAGAGAGACGTGGGGGCTGTTCTAGCCCGTAGAGACACCGGGTTGTGTTCTCGGGGGGAAACCAGCTCCTCAATGGATTGTTCCTTGGCGCCCAAGATGTGAAAGTGGTGGGACGGTGGCGTTGCCACGTGACGTGCCTGTGTGGAAGCGGCAGACCATAGGCAAGTAGTCGGGAGGGGGCCGGTACAGGCCCTCCCGGCAGGTTGGCATGCGGTAGACAGTAGGCGGGGGATGATCGTGGGGATTCGTAATGGCTGCGAAGCGATGACGGCCAGACACTGGAGATAGAGCTGAAACTGGCAGGCACTCACTGTGAGTTTTCACAATACTGCGACAAGCTCCCGTCAATGGTGTATGGCTCCACCGGAAGGCCGGCAGCATGTGGTCAGTGGAGTCAAATTGCAGAGATAGAAAGAGATTCCCCCTAGATCAGCGCTGGTTATGTGATGTGGGAGCGAGGGGGCTGTATCCAGAACACTCAGGGAGCAGGGCCTCGCCACAGCGTCCGGGCCTCGTGGGCACAGGTATCGTAGGGTCCAGCCAACACAGTGCATCAATGTCGTAGCCCGAGCTCCGGTGGAGCAGCTGCGCTCAGGATACTCAAGCGCCAGGCATCTCAGGCAGAGAAACAGACACCAGCAGGGATGTCGGCGCCGGTCAGTGATCCAGCGGACATGGCGGGGGCTCCTTGATATGCGAGGGGGGTGGCCGGCTCTCGAGGATCACACTGCTCACCAGGCTACGCGGGGGATTCGGTTGCACTGCCAACCAGGCATCTCAGGCCCTGATGAGCATGGTGTGGGTCTCGTCCCCCCCCGCGGACCCCCAGCACCCTCACCAGACATCCGGCTCACCTCTAAACTGGCGGATGCACAGATTCAGCCTCAGATGGTGTCCGCCGTAGGTTTCTGAGAGAGACAGCGGTCTGCAGTTATCGGCGGAACCGGGCAGCAGTGTTCAGGCCGATCGCGAGGGGACCTCAGGCCCAGGTCCACATGGAGAGCCGGGGACTGTCGTTGGCAGAGTTGCCGATCCGGCCTCCAGCCTGGATACCAGCCCACACACATGGAGCCGTTGTCACCTTGGTAATTCGCAACAGGCCGTCCTGCAGTTACAATTCTCGGCCCATCTGTGTAGTGTGGGTAGAGGTATAAGCAGGTCGCACAGGGAGTCTGAATTTCCTGGTAGAAACAAGGATATTTGTAGGATTTAGGCACCGAGCCTACGAAGCCTCACTGGTGTGCGGCCATCATGGATGTGTGCCACCTAGCTCCCCACTCTTAGAATGCAACATTGCTTTAATATGAACAGCACGTGCATTTCATGTGTAGCAAACTTTTAACAAAGACTTTTTAGTATACTTTTACAAATGTTTTTAGTGAACATGTGATACTCAATTTTCTGTGTTTAGCATGTTTAGCATTAAGTAATATCGATCAGTAGTCATTGGAGTGGGTGTTGTGTTTCGATTTAGATAACCGTATATAGTTTTCCCTGTATCATGTCCTTATATAGGCACAACTCGCTTTGCCCTCATTTAGGAATAGAATCCCAGTCCTTATTTAGGCATTAGCCATGCTAACCAAATACAGGCATGGTCACCTACATCTGTCCTACCCACATCACAACGAGTTCTTAGATACCAGACCCTTAAGCCGAACCAGACTTTCCCTAGCTAGGATTATTGATTTCTCCAAGAACTCATCTATTATGCATTAACTACTATTCCTTAGGAGTTCATCCATGATGTCTTCCTCTGTCCGACATTACGTCAATGCTAGCATTCCTAAGCACCTTCCAGGTATAAATATGCCTTCCCTTACCATGGCAAACCACGGCACGACTCAGCACGACTTGACTGCACGGTTCGCCACGGCAAGTTCGGAAGAGACCACATCCCGGCCTGATGCACTGACCAGACGCTGTCATCCCTACTTGCAGCGAATCCAGCTTTCAGTGTTCTGACTCCCTTCGCGGGGTGTTAGAGTTTGAGACCCAGATAGAGATTCCGACCTCGCTCATTCTAAAGGTATGGAGCCGGCTAGAACCTAGAGGGAGTCTTGGCATACTAAACTTAGTATATACCATACTATAGAGAACCGCACCTACTTCTTACCTCACACTACACTTAGGTTAGGTACACGAGAGTAGGACTATTTAGAAGCATCAGACGAGTATTCACATTTTAGCCTGTGTTATTTATGTATGTATATATGAATATATGTCATAGCTAAAAGACAATGCTATTGCAGTATTATTTCTTCTTACTGCTTACGCTGTGCGTATTAAATCTTGCTTTCTGTCTAATAATCGTAACAGCTCATATCTCTTACACGAGAAACAAGACTGTTCAATAAAACCTGTCTATCTATTTCTGTGTAACTCTGGAGAATCTAAGCATGCACGATTGACTGAGTGTAACTGTTATCTATTATCAATTCTGAGACGCGTTCCAATTCTAAGGGAAACAAAGTTGTCATGTTCATGCGGTTGTCAGAAACTAATCCCTTCTTGTTCATTCGAGAAGTTTCTAGTGACCTCTGAGTTAACTGGCACACAAAGTAATTAAGTTTAATGTACTCGATAGGAGCATACTGACCTTAGTCCTATGCAAAAACTATAGTGTATATTATTCCAATGCGCATAGCCTATAAGGGAAATAGGAACTACACCAGACCTTAGGAATACAAATACGCTACTCCTCGTTCCTCCGAAAACTCGCAAACAAAAAACCCTATCTCGATCCTTCTCAGGAAATGCACACAGAATATATAACTCCATCCTAGTCCCTATCAAGACTACCCCCTCCTTCTTAAAATTCAAAAGGCAGCTCAAAGACTTCTTCCTCAACTGATCTTTCCCAAATGGATAGCTGTCGCCCAAGCTCAGAATCCTGGCCACAATGACTCGCTGCCACTTTAAATCTAAGTCTCCTACCTCGCCCACCCCATCTCGTTCCCTGGACTTTTACCCCCTACCCAAACGGACGTTGTTCACGAGTCAATGTGTATACCATCGTTATATTGTTGTGATTTCTATACTACCAATTTTTGTAAAGCGCGCAGATACTTTTGATTTGTCACTAATCAATACTTACACTACTGCCATACTATGTAACCTCTACGCTGCTAATGTTGTAAAGCGCTCCGATACCTTTGGGTCTGCCCAGCGCTATACAAAACTCTTAAATAAATAAATAAATAAATAAATGACAAACATTGTACTTACTGGTCTCCAAACCACCACAGATTCCTCCAAAGCTTTCTCTGTGTAGGATCCCATACACCTTCTCTCCCCAGGACAGGAGGATAATGGGAGAACCACCACCAGTCTGCTGGGCTTCTATGTGGGCTTTAGAGGCCAGGGATCTTACTCATCCACACAGATTATTCAGTTGCTTCCAAAAATCCTCCTTTGAGCACATGTTAGATACAGCATTCACTTGTGAGGCAATTGTCTCCCACATTTGCCATTTCTGGGTTATTGTGGTAATTTTAACAGGGTCCTGTTAGGCTGGGTCACCCCCTAACATTTTGCCTTTGCCCTCCTATTTTTACTGAATTTTTTTTTGGTGGCATTAGGATTCAGTGCACTTTATCACTGCTAACCAGTACTGAAGTGTTTGTGATTTCTCTTAAAACATGGTAGAATTGGCTTACACTAAATTTGCATATTTAGTTTACATGCTACCAGTGGGACTGCAGCACTGATCGTGCCACCCACTTAACTAGCACTTTAAACGTGCAAGTGCCTTGATATTCTTTCGGGTGATTATCCATGCTTTATAAATACTGAATAATTGACACGTCTCAGGCTTTCCATTGCAGAGCCTGTGTGTGCAGTGTTAAACAGTGATTTCAACCTGTTCAAATAAACCTTTTGCCAGGCCCAAACCTTTCTTTTTAATACATATTAATCACCCACCGGGTAAGCCCTGGACAGCCCAGTGGGTAGGTTGCAATGTATTTAAAAAGTAGTACATGAATCTTCAAGTTGTACATGCCCAGGTAGTGAAAAACTCTTTAATTAGTTTTTCTCTACTGCAAGGCCTATCTCTCTCATTGAATAACACTGAATTTGCCTTCATAGATTTTATATGTGTAATGTCCAAATGGGAAGAGATAACCACTTCATGGTTGTTGTCTCTGAAATCAAAATTTGAAAGCCTACCTTATGGTAAAGTCGAATTTTAAATTACAATTCTGAAAATTCCACTTTTAGAAAGTTGCTATTTTCCTGCCTTAGCCATTTAGTGCCAATAGCCCTTCTCTGGTCACATGAATGGGTGTAGCTGACAGTTGGGCTTTGTGTACTCCTCCTAGACAGCTACACACAATAGGGAGCTTAGGTGTGCCTGGATTGTCCTTTGCCGGCAAGACGGTAGGGAGGAGTTGGGCACAGCCTCAATTACACTTGAATAGGCTGTGTCCTGCCTCCACACAAAGGGCTGCATACCCCCTTTAGTTAGTCTGGAACCAGGGCAGGGAGGGCACGATGCCTGGAGACTTCAAAGGGAAACCTCTGAAAGCTTGTCCCCCACTTCAAAGGCACAACTAAGTATAAATACTGGGCCTCAGACACCACCACTTCAGTACAATTCTAGTGCTGTGGATACTATCCAAGGAAGAAGGACTGCTGTCCTGCTGGAGGACTCCCACTCTGCTAGACTGCACTATGCCAGACTCCTGCTTTGTTGTGCTGACCTGCTGCCCTCTTGCCTGGGTGAGAAGAACTGCACCCGCATCACTTGAATCCAGAACTCAAAGTGATGCCAGAAGGTAGTCAGCTGTTCCCTTGATCTGAAGCCTCAGGGACATAACAACAACCATGCATCTGCAACTGTACTCTTGCATTTGTGTGTCTGCCCTGCCAATTGGTGCGTCCCCAGTACTGAAACCTTGTATGAGGGCTTAAGGTCCTTAACTAGCCTCTGTGGATCTACCAGAACTGATGAATCTCCTCTGCGGCACGGTGCAAGCCTGAGCAGACCCAAAACATCTTTGCTGTCACGTGGATTGGACCCGTCACAAAGACCTGCATCACCAACCCAACCTTTAACCCCTTGGGAACCACCATTGCATGATGCATACTCGGGCAGACCCTTGCATCTCTCATCGACGGTAGCCATGATGACGATGCCGGGCTCTGCATTGCAGCCTCACGGCTCTTCAAAACTGACGCATTACCCTGGCTGCACACCACATCTTCGATGCCAGACTTCACAATGCAAGCCCCGTCAATGGAATCCTCTACGATGACAGTGGCGCTTGTATTGCAGCCTTGCTGGACCTCTGAACTGACTAATCGCTTCAGCTGCACTGCACATCTTCAACACGGATCTACGCAATGCACTGAAATCCAGGATTTAAGGTACTTTTGGTCAGTGGGACTAACTGGGTCCCTGTAGTCAGCTCACGCTCCATTGTGGTTAGCCTAAACTTGAAACTTTTCCCTGGTCCGGTATGAGCAGATAACCACTAAAAACATTAAAATTCAATATCTACGATTTGTCATTTTGGTCTTGTTTTATTTACTAAAGAAAGTTTAATTTTTCTAACTTGGTTTGGGATTCTGTGTGTGTAGTGTTTTCACTAGTTTACTGTTTGAAGTCTTGTACAAATACTTTACACATTGCCTCTAAGTTAAGCCTGACTGCTTTGTGCCATGGTACCAGAGGGTTGAGAAAAGGTTAATTTCGGGTTGCTTGTTCCTTATCCTGACAAAGACTGTGGTTACTGCTTGACCAGAGTTCACACCCCAGTCAACCACTAACACAATTTATAACAGGGCACTTAACAAGTATGACTCTACCCTAATCATTTTGTTACATGATTTCTTGAATAAAGTAGGACTGTGTATCTTGACAACATGAACTTCAGAATATGGGAACTCAGTCACACATATCATCAGAAAATGTTGGTCTAATTCATAGCTAGCTCACAGTGCCCCATCTGAACCCTTAACCTTATAAGGGTACCAAATAATGTCTACAACCTCAAACATGACCACTCTTTATTACCCAAGGAAATCATGGAAACAGATCTACCATTTTGTTATTACTTTTACATGCCCAAGGTATACATAAGAAGGATACCAATGTGGCTTTTCAAACATTTATTGAAACAATCATATTCTTGTATAGAAAGATTGAGTTTCAATTATTAGGAGGATGATACACAGCATTGTAACCAGCATTACAAGAATGGTGAAAAAGATCAGTTCAACCATGACAAGATTATAATGTGATAATACTCCTATCTAATACAACATTTATTATCGAGAGCATAGTGGGAGTACCCTTCTGCCAGATCCATTGGGACAGCATAACCCTACCATACCTGAGTATGAGTATCCTGGAAGCCGGTCTGATGTAAAGCAGTCTATGGTCCTTTGCAGAATAAAGATTAAAGTCAGCAAGGCTGCATCTCAATCACAGTGCACAGTGTTCTAGGACAATCCCATCAGAAGTGCTCCTCTGCCAAATGTAGCACAGAGGTCATTTATATAACAAAAGCACCACTCCAATCACACTTTGGCAGAGATGAAGAGCTGATGTGACGGTTTGTCTGGAGCATCAGAGCTGTCTCCAACTGGACAGACAACCAAAGGCAAGGGCATTGCGTTCCAAGTGCTAAGCCTTGTATAGAGTGTACGGACAACATGATAATAATGCTTACTAAGAAATGACATACATGTATAATAGCTTCTCAGTACATTATCATGTAAGTGTAAAACATGTAAAAAGTCACCATTAGAATAAGATGTTAAGATGAAGAACGAAACTAAAATGGAGACTCAGAGCGGGCCCTAATTATGTACCTTACAACAATTTCATCCATGACTGTCAATTCTGTGTCTGAGAATCTGGAGTTTCTTCTTCCAAACATGGTGAAGGTATTGAACAATCTAGTGCATAAGATATGAATTGTACCCACACAAAAAGTAAACAAGAAAATAGAGAAAAACAAATCTGCGGAGAGCAATACATATTCTAAGATGGGTATTGTATTTCTGCCAATAACACCCTCCTTTCCTACTTCCAGGCACTATGCTAGATCTAGCTGATTATTAAATAACAAGCCTAACTTGAGTTTCAAATATGTTGCACACTCTCATACCTGGTTCAGAACAAGAGGATTATTGTTCTGCCAAAATATCAATCCTGTTATTTCTGGCACAGAGCATCTGTGTGTATCAGAGAACTAACACCGCTACTCAGACAGCCGGCGAAGGTCACTTTTTTAACTCACAGCAAACTTTGACTAAAATGGGTGCAAAATCCATGCCTGTCCTTTCCTGATAGCACTGGCACGAAGATCTCCTCTCTCCCTCTACATCCCCACATTCACTTACATAACACTCAATTCTAAGCAGCAAAATGCTCTTTCACCTACTTCAAATTATTAAACTATGGGGCATATCAACAAGCAGACACGAGGAAGGTTTGTAACTTTCACAGGTGATCAGCAACAAGTTATATTTATGAATTGTGATTTGTCGGAGAATGATCTTCAATGCAATTATGTGTATATAATTTCTTGTAAGAGATTATTTTGCTAAAAGTGTAAATATCTTTAAAATTAAATAAACGTAATACTGTGATTGTATTTTAAATTACTGTGATCCACTTACTTGCACTTTAAAAGCAACCACCACTTCGCCTTTGGCGATACTACACGATCGTAGGGACATCCCCCTGCGCCATCTTTGTTGGCGCTCTAGCGGCCCACTGTACTTAAATGAGTGGAACGCAGGCGCGAAGTACCAAAGAGACGCTACTCAACATCTGATTGTGACCGCAGATTGCTCCGCCGAGGGGCACAAGCATGGCGTATTCAGTTAGTTGTTGCTGACCTGCATGTGATTAGCCAGTTCTGAGATAACCTCTTTTAAAAATTAAATAAACGTAATACTGTGATTGAATTTTAAATTACTGTGATCCACTTACTTGCACTTTAAAAGCAACCACTACTTCGCCTTTGGCGATACTACACGATCGTAGGGACATCCCCCCTGCGCCATCTTTGTTGGCGCTCTAGCGGCCCACTGTACTTAAATGAGTGGAACGCAGGCGCGAAGTACCAAAGAGACGCTACTCCACATCTGATTGTGACCGCAGAACGCTCCGCCGAGGGGCACAAGCACGGCGTATTCAGTTAGTTGTTGCTGACCTGCATGTGATTAGCCAGTTCTGAGATAACCTCTTTTAAAAATTAAATAAACGTAGTACTGTGATTGTATTTTAAATTACTGTGATCCACTTACTTGCACTTTAAAAGCAACCACCACTTCACCTTTGGCGATACTACACGATCGTAGGGACATCCCCTTGCGCCATCTTTGTTGGCGCTCTAGCGGCCCACTGTACTTAAATGAGTGGAACGCAAGCGTGCAGCGCGCGCGCGCCGATGGCGCGCCAGTGGCGCGCCAGACGCAAGCCCGTCTACGCCCATCCGCGCCTCGGTCGCGCCTAGCGCTACTAACGCTGCCCTAACTTTCACAGGCAGACGCTGCTATTCTAGAGATACTCTCTTAAATTTAGGCAATAGGCAGAAGAAGGAGTTTCAACAGGTTTTGACTTGCGGCCTGATTAATAGCAGGTCTCTTGTGAGGCACTATCAAGACATCTGTAACCTGCTGGAAGACCTTGACTTGGACTTGCTGTTCATAACTGAGACTTGGATAAGCTCGACCTCCTCAGTGGAATTAGGAATGGCATGCCCTGCTGGCTATAAGATTCTTCAGAAACCACGCTTAACGGGGAGAGGAGGCGGGGTAGGACTAATCTTTAAGAAGTGGGACTGCGCCCCTCTACCAATCAAAGATATAGTGGGATATGAAACCCTGGCCTTTTCTCTACAGGAGGCCAAGGGGAGAATGTTGACGGGGATGGTCTGTTACAGGCCCCCAGGTATGGAATTTAACCACCAGGCATTACTGGATACTATCGTTGCCTTGGCTGCCACACATTCTAGATTGCTGCTTTTGGGGGACTTTAATCTATGGGGAACAGGGAGTCTTGGTAATCACCTACAAACCCTGAACCATACTTGTGAGAACTGCGGCCTTCGTCAGCTTATCCAACAATCTACGCATGAGGGAGGCCACATGCTTGACTTGGTGTTTGGAAACCCGTCTGAGACAGAGGTATTTAGCATCTCTCCTTTAAACTGGACGGACCACTTCTTAATACAATTCAGGCTGTTTCTACATGGAGGAAAATCAGTAGGGAACAAATCAGCCAACTTCAGGTGGGGATGGGACTGGGCTAAGCTCTCTAAGAGGGACACAGCCCCTCCTCTCTTCTCTGGATGGAATTTGTTTGACCCAGAGAAGACGCCTGGAGAGAACTACAACAGCTATAGTAACTCCATCCATCAAGTGCTGGAGGGACTTATACCAAATAAAAAGCTTAGAATGCGCAATACCCCATCAGCCCCTTGGTTTAGTGAGGAGCTTAGAGCGCTACGTTTAGCGCGCCGTCAGGCCGAAAGAAGCTGGCGCAGCCGGTATTCAGAAGCAGATAAAAAAGTCCTAAAAACAGTACAACATCAATACAAGATGGCTATCAGGGAGGCTAAGTCGCAATTCTACGCCAATTCCATTTTGCAGGCTTCCAATGGAACCAGGGCTCTGTTTAACATCGTCAGAGACCTTAGCAACCCGGGATGTCTAGCCAGCACTGTTCAGCCATCACAAAACCTATGCAATGAAATTGCCACATTTTTCATTGACAAGGTGAATAACATCGTAGGTGGGTTTGATCAGAGTAGCATTGAAACTCCCCCGACTATGGTAGTCGGTAGGAGAGATTTCTCTCTGAGCCACTTCCTACCCCCCACGGAGGACTCCTTTAACAGCACAGCGCGTGAGATTTCATCCGGGTCACCTCTTGATCCCCTTCCTCATAAGATATGGAAGGAACTTGGCCCCGACCTATTCTCGGATTTGTGGCATATTTGCTGCCAATCCCTGAACGAAGGAATTGTACCAAGTGGTTGGAAGCAGGCGATAGTCACCCCATTATTAAAGAAACCTTCCTTAGATCCATCGTTGCTGGCCAACTTCCGTCCCATATCCCTTCTACCATTTCCAGTTAAAATCTTGGAGAAATTGGTCAGCAAGTCCTTGTCTAACTTCCTGGAAGAACATCTGCTTCTGGATAGGGACCAGTTTGGCTTCCAGCCAGGGCATGGGACGGAAACCGCGTTGACAACCGTTTTGGATAAACTTCGAATGAGAGCCGACGGTGGCAGCTCCTCAGTTTTGGTGCTGCTGGATATGTCGGCCGCTTTCGATACGGTTAGTCACTCGGTGTTGCTGGCAAGATTGGAAGGTTTGGGGGTGACGGGCCGGGCCTTGGAATGGTTACAGTCTTATTTGACTGACCGTCAACAGGCAGTGACCTTGACGCCATTTACTTCCCCTTGGTCCCCGGTATGCCATGGTGTACCTCAGGGCTCAGCCATCAGCCCAATCCTCTTCAATGCCTACTTAGAGCCTCTGATCCCTCTAATTAAATCTTATGGGATCGAGGTAGTTAACTATGCGGACGATATTCAGCTGATGTTCTCCTTGGAAGGAGAGCATGCAGTCCCTCTAAGTTCTTTCCAGACATGTATGAGGAAGGTCTCCGAATGGCTGAGGGCAAATTCACTGCAGCTGAACGCCGGGAAAACGGAGCTATTACACTGCTGCGCAGCCAAAATATCCAAACTCAGTCCGTAACCTGGGGGTCATGATGGACAGAGACCTTCAGTTGCAATCTCAGGCCAATAAAACAATTGGTACCTGTATTGCTTTACTGAGAGCTCTTCGTCAAATCCTCCCGCTGCTTCCTAATGAGGCAAGGTCTCTGGTGGTTCAGAGTATGATCCTGAGTAGACTGGACTATTGTAATTCACTGTACCTGGGTGCTCCCCCCTATATTGTACAGGGATTGCAAAGGGTTCAGTCTACTGCAGCCAAACTGGCCCTCAGGAGACAGCGCGAATCATCTGGGACGCTGGCACTAAGGGACCTCCACTGGCTGCCTGTCAAAAAGAGGATTGAGTTCAAGTCGTTAGTTATGGTCTATAAGGCCCTACATAACTTCGGCCCGTTACCTTTGCGGGAACGATTCTCTTGGTACAAACCAGAAAGACTCCTTCGATCTACCAGTCAAAGTTTGGCAGTTGTTGCTAGAGTAAAGCGTGTCAGGATGGGAGGCAGGGCTTTCAGTACGGCGGCAGCTCGCCTCTAGAATCAGATCCCTCTAGAACTGCGGCAGGCCAAAACGCTGCTGGGCTTTAGGAAGGATCTCAAGACATGGCTATTTCGTCAGGAATAGTTGGGCATCGACCCTGACCATTGGCTAGTCGTTCTGCGCTGTTTTATGCTATCCTAGTCTCGTAGCGCCAGGATACCCGATGGGTGGCAGAAAGCGCTTTATAAGAGCTTATACAATACAATACAATACAAGCAGGCGATAAAAAATTATTGCCGCTTTTGCGGCCGTTTTCGGCTAATCAGCAAGGTCACGCTAACGCGTGAAATCTTGCTTTGGCATCAGGATTCCTAACGCCCAGCTTTGCATCTCTAATGAGATGCAAAGTGGGCGCTCCTGACCTGGCATGACAGGAGAAATGTCGCTAAGCGACATTTCTCCTATCAGCAAGCCTAACGCTATGAAGCATAGCGTCAGGAAAAGTAGCGATAACCCCTGTTATCGCTACTTTCCTTACGCCTGCTTCAGGACTGACTTAGCCATGATATCCTATGGAAGGTGGATATCATGGCTAAGTTTGTGAGTCCCTATCAACTAGCTAAAGTGAGATTATCGCTGGGTTTCCAGCGATAATCTCAGGTTAGCCAGTTAGCGCTAGGATTTTTATCACTGATGAGATAAGCGTTGCTAATAGCACGCTATCTCAGCGATAAAAATCGGCCAGCGATAATTATCCGAGCGCTAAGTGCGCTCAGCGATAATTATCGCCGGTTGTTGTTGATATGCCCCAATATACGTTAAAATAAAACAAAACATAACACACGAACACTACATTTTAAGAAGCTCTGTTTAAATATAAAGGCTAAAAATGAAATGCTTCAGCAGAAGTAACTAAATAACATGAATGTAAGTTTAATTATCACATTTGAATGAAACAACTAAGGGGCATATCAGCAAGGGCTGGCGATATAATTATCGCCGCTTTAGTGCCCGTTTTGGGCGAAAAGCGGCGATAATTATATCGCAATATCATCAAGGACACGCTAGCATGTATTTCCTTGATGTAGAGCCCGTTTTTTCGAAGCCTCTCCTCGCATCGCTAATGAGATTCAAAAGAGGCGTGGCTGTGAAAACAACACATGTTAATATCGTGAAGGCAGCTTCGCGATATTAACAAGGAGGTGCAGCGATAAAAGAAATCGCGCTTCCTCAGCCTTAACTCAGGAATTTAACACTTGTTAAATTCCTGACTAAGGCATACTTTTAATGATATGGATTATGCTGATAGGACCACAGGGTCGTTATCGGTGTTTTCAATGGAACATCGCTGGAAAACCAGCGATGTTCCATTGAAAACACCGCTATCGCTGAAATATTATCGCCATAGCGCTATGCGTTGTAAATATAGCATTATCATGGCGATAAAATTCAGCGATAGCTGGCGATAATTTTTCTATCGCTATGAACGGCCAGCGCTAATTATCGCTGGCCGTTAATAATATGCCCCCAAAGAACTAAACAACATTTTAAGAATGTGTATTCCAAGAAATCATAATACTAACACACATTTCGCACCAAAATGGAAGGACTGTGAAGGGAAAAAAAACAGAATGTTTTCAATAGACTGATACATTGATTTGGTAACAAGAATGGTGAAGCGTAGCATACTGTCAAAAGAGGCCACATCTATAATCTGTATTTATACCTTTTTCAGACTAATATACTTACACTCATACCCTACTAAATAAAAGAATTATAATTGCTGTGCACACTCATCACATATGATTACACTATATATTCAGGTTAAACAAATTTGAATGATAAGCAGATATGAACTGCTTGTAAGGGATACCACCAATATCCTGAGTTACTTTGGAAACCACGGTCTAGATTTTGGAGGAACACAGGTGTGGTAGATAATTGATTCATGTATGAAATGCTAAGATTAATTTAGACACAGATATAATTGAACTAAACATAAAGATAAGCAATGTTAATTTGCATTATTGCCATAACAGTATACATATGCATTTGCTATTTGAACCTCTTCATTAGTCCTCTCCCAGTAGTAGCAATTATTTCCACCATTCTGTTATAAACACAAATGTTATACAGAACTTAAAAAAAAAAAATGCTTTTTTGCAGTGAATATTAGTGTTCATGAGAAATGCCCAATGAAAGCATTGAAATATGTGACCATAATTCCTATCAGTATCTGCACATACATTGAGAATATGGGTGGAGACAAGCGCAGATTCACAGTTAAGGGCCAGTATGAGCAGTAGCCTACAGTACTCAAGTGTGGCTAATATCTCCTCAGAGCTCCATACGGAAAGGCAGCATGCTCCCTTCCATTTTTTCTGCGTAATCTTCATTAAATCTCTTATTTTGGGCCGCGGTGAAGTGATTCTTCCAGTCCCCAATAATCCCTGTAAAGACAGAAACAAAGATTATGTTAAATTCTTTCCTACATTTCTGTTCCATATATTTCAGGGCAGACCAAAAGTGAAGGCGAACAAAGCTTGTATTTGAAGTTCATTGGTCACCATGGCTCTATTGACTTGCCAGGGACAAGCTCTACCTCCTTGATTCATATGATTAGATTAACCACCAATGCAGGTCTACCCATGCTGGCTGAAAGAGAATGACAATAGCATGAATGTGGCACCTATGATTATGAATGGTTTTCTGGTTTCGTGCATATATTTGACCTAGTCTTGTTAAACTGTAATGCTGCTGTCAACATTTCTGTACCTATTCTTGTGCCTCCAACACTGTCACCTCCTGCTGCGATACTCCACACTCTTGCAGGAGGTAGTGGATATGCCATTTGGGAGCAGGAGCATAATGGACACCCCTGAAATCCCCATGGAGGGAGGGGGACATCAGCCTTCTCTACATGAAGACGGCTTGGCTGTTCTCTGTGTGTGTCTCTGTGTGCAGTGTGTAGCATGCTCTGAGCTGAAGATGGGCTGAGCCAGGATTGAAAGGAAACACAATCACAACTTATTTTTTGTCTATTAGCTCACACCTTCCAGGCACCTTACAAGCGTGGATGGGGACCCCCGAGAGAGCATCTTTCACAGAGCACTGCTGTATTTGAGGGGAAGAGGTAACACACAACTGACTGGAGCAGAGATATGGCTGCCACCTTTCTCAGAGAAACATACCACCCTCTATTCACATTTTAACACTCTGCAGTGACAGATATTCTTAGGTAGAACCTTATATGACATGATGATATTAATTTTAAACTGGCCCTTCTGTCTTTGCTTACCTAAAGTATCAGTCAGGGGTCATTGTGCCTGCTGTAGAACATATTTTAAAGTATTTTCCTCTTATATTGATTGTTAACAGTATGTACTGATAAGGAGAAACATATACAGGCTTTAGAGGATTTTTCTCATTTTGTTCTGACTGTGACATTAAAATACCGGTGATGCATGTATAACACCGGACAGATGGCAAACCTTGGCAGAGAATGTGTGCAACTCCAGCAACTTGACCTTGACTCTGCTAGGAGGAAGTAGAGGGCATAAAATATAGCTAGAATGTTGTACGAAGGGTAAAGAGATGATGGAGTGATTGTAGTGGGTGAGAGATATGGAAGTGGACCCCCTTCCTCCAAAAATCTCCTCCAACGCCTGCCTTTTCTGTCAATGACTAGTAGAGTTGTGCCTTCCCAGGGGATCTTGTTTTGTTGAAGGTCTGCTGGAAAGAGACAGAGATAGCATTTTTCAACATCGTTAACTGCAGGCATGGTGTCTCCTGCATATGCAAGAGCACAACAGGAAGTGTTCTGTAAGGACATGTGTCAGAAGCAGAAGCAATGACTCGGAAGCAGTAGCAATGAGGCGTAGTTTGTGGAGAGCAGCATGGCGGTAGTGCAAGTGGGGGTGCACACCGAGGCTGCGGATTGGTGCATGTGCTACTATGGTTCGAGGAACTGACCAGGCAAGTATGGAGATCTCCTTGGCCCCCGGGGGCTGAGGCCAGGACCTGGTATGAGGAAGCCGGCATCCCAGTACGCCGCCCTCCTGATCTTACCAGCCCTGGTCCTATGACCTGGTATGCCGAAGCTGGCAACGCAGTGTGCCGGAGCCTATCGTTGCCCCCCTCTGTACCTTACCAGCCCTGGCAAACATTGCACAATGCCTGTCCCCAGACAAAACAGACAGAGCAGAGCAGCTTCTTCTGGGGCATGGCAGGCATGGGCACGTTCAACCCACAGTGGAAAAAAATATTTGGGATACAACCAGCAGTGAAAAACACACAAAGTATTTTATAAAGACAGACCTGAGAGACCTGAAAAGTATCGAAGGAGTTAAGCAGAGCGAAGCAGAGTTACCAAGCCGCAATGAATTTCTAAGACACAAGGAGGTCTGCGGGCGGTGCTGAGTTGCAGCCATGGCAGGCCTGAGGCGGACCTGAGGTTCCGGCCACGCAACATACCACAACTTTTCAGGCAGGAGTTGGAGAAGAGGATTTTGGCACAGACTGAGGAAATGGGTCGAAGTTCCATTAACGGAGTGGTGGTTAGCGGAAGGTGAGACGGGACAAGGCTAGAACGCGGTGGCAGTACCTACCACTCGCTGATTGTGAGCCCGGGACCTACGTGTAAGTGGCCCTGCTAGGTCAGGGCACCACTTGTGGTCGGCCTGGTGTGTTCCCGCTCTGGATTCTCCCACCCACTACACCCTCACTCACTTATCCCTCCTCAACACACTGCTTTGCATAAAGGCTAGACAAGGAATTCTGGTGCTGTATTGTAAGCTACTTCCTGTTGCACTGAATGTGAAATAAGGATACCAACTTCTCATACATACGTAGAAGTCTCATATTGAGCGCTGGTTGTGCCCCTCCCCAAACGCGATTGGGACACTGCAGATACTTTCAGATAATTGAGCAACAACTCCTCAGCCTTCGGCAGTGTCAGTAGCTGGTCAAACCGAGTTTTTGGGGTGTTTCCATTCAGAAAGAAATCTGAGGAAACGGCACCCAGCTAGGTTTAGCCCAGTGATAGGGTAGCTGAGGGCTGAAACATGACTGCCAAGAAGTTGTGCTCAGGGAAATTGGATTTTAAAAAACCAAAGCTAATCCCTTAAGAAATAAGACAATAAAGATAAATACCCTAAAAGACTCCAATGCTGTTTCTACCTTCTTCTCTAAAAGAGAGACAGGCCCAAGAAATGGTCTAGGGTGTGGGAACCCTGGAACGCCTACAGAGGGTATATCTATGCCCCCCAACTACACTTGACCCTGACGAACCCCCAACCCCATAATCTGTACTCAATGTGCTCCTACACTATCTGTTATGTATCACTGCCATAGCTAAATGTATTGTACTTGCTTCCTCTGGGATGTTTTTTTATATCTTGATGACTGTTCCATAAAAATAATAATAAAAAAAAAAGAGAGACAGGATTAAATAAAGTGGTTGCTTCAGGGAATAAGTCTGAATTTCCCCCTGGGGAAGCCAAGGCGAAAGCAGATGAGTGTCAGGCGCACAAATCTCTAGAATTAGTGCGGTCCAGCCTTGTATTGAAATAAGTACTGGATTTAGGGAGGAATGTGGTCTAAAGGAAGATTTTACTCTCCCAGCTATCAATGTGGACTTTGCTATGAATGGCCCTGAGTCATCTAAAGCACTCACTGATATCCCACTCTCTTCAAATCTAGAGGAAAACAAAAGGGATTCACCTATAGGCCGTTCCATCAAGATGTAGCTTTTCAGTAGTACACCCAGTGATACTTCTATAACAAATTCCAGGGTGTCAGCCACTACTGATTTGTCTTCAAGCCCACATCTATCAAGTAACCTACCTGGGAATAAGGTTTTGCTGTCTGAATCTCTACATTGCCTGGAAAGAGTTTTGTCCTCTACACAGAATCTGTTGGAGAAATCTATGACCAACTTTGATCACATTCTGGATGCTGTTCCTTCTGTGACATAGGGGCACATGCATCATTGCTTTTTGCACTCGCAAAGGGGCAGATTCGCAGAATCTGCCTCTTTGGCGACTGCAATTTTTGCATTTGGGATGCATCATCCCAAATGCAAAAATCGCAACCGAAGGAATAGCTAAAATTGAGATTACTTTAATTGTGATTGTATTTAAGGATTCGCAAATTGAGATTCCTTAAATACAATGCATTTAAAAAAATTAGTGCGATTTCGCTGTTAGGAATAGCAAATTACCATCAAACTTGGGGCATGTGTGTGAGCAACATGTGTAAAAATTTGAATTTCAGGGGTGCAACAGGGTATCCTTTTGGAACCCTTGCCCCCTTGAAATTGCATGTGCAATTTGCGAGTACCTATTGGGTACTCTCAAATTGCGCATGCAATTCCCATTGATTCCTTAATTTATCACAATTTTGCGAGTCGCAATAAAGGAATTTTAAGGAATCGCATTTTTTTATGTGAATCCTACATGCATTGCATTTTGCAAATTCTAAATAGTGAATTGGTAAAATTTGCTATTTAGAAATCGCAAAATGCGGGATTGATGCATGTGCCCCTAAATCTGTTATCCGGACCAAAGACTTCTAATTGATAGAGTCTCTTCTTCTTCCAACGGATCGTGCTTTTCTCAACATTATGGCTGCAGCGCCAACCCAATTAAATCCCATCAAGTGAATGCTGCTTCAAACTCCAGATACAGGGACAATAGGACCCAGACAGGCATGCCCTCAAGCAGGAAAAAAAGGGCAAGAAAAATGGGGATTTATTTGGAAAAAAATCAGCCTTTTTTGCTACAGAAGTTCTTTGGACTTTAGGTCTCCACGTTATTGTCATCAACACCTCCAAATCCAAAAGTGACAAATGTGAATAAGCTAAATACTGTCTTCCCTATCTTTCAAAAATGAAAGGATGTAACAGTCCAACCATCAGTAGTGGAGGATAAGAGGATCAATAGGAAAAATAATAGTGTCCACATGCAGAAGATAGCAAAGAAAAAAATAGCTCTGTAGAATAAACAAAAAAAAAAACAAAGAGACTGCATTTCGATTCAAATAGGATCTTGAATCCCATTCCGACTGCAGCAAAGGTGGATAAAACACAAGCTGAAACAAGTACAGGACACTCTGTGCCGTATTGTCAGAACTTTCATGATCAAACTTTGAGCTTGCAAGTTGATATGGTATCTGCTTTCAGTCCAGAAATGGCGAGAACTCAAAATTTGCACCCTAGTGCTGCATTATTTTCATCTACAGTAGGGGATAATGGTATTTATATTCCTAATAGGAGAGGGCCCAGTGGGGATAACTTGGTTATTCAGCTGATGTGACTCCTTTTCACTGGGTTGCTTCTCAGACATGCCTGAGCTTCAAATGGTACAGAGTAGCGATCTTGTTTTGGTTAAGGTTTTAGATCAAAGCAGTTATGGAGGGGCTAGAGTTACCTTCTGTTCTAAGGTGATCTCCAACTTAATATTCTTGAACAGTGTACGTTGCAATTCCATGGCATTGCTGTTCTTGTTCCCTTTAATATGTAGCTTTAACGCTCCTAATGCCCAGGTCAACTCCCTTCCTGGCCTTCCTTATTCAGAAACCCCTCCCCAGGAGGGAGAAAGTAATGTGCAGGTCTCCATCGGAAAACGGGGTCAAAGAGTTTCCATGATTGCAGAGGGAGAGAGAATAAACAAATACAGATTGTAGATGAGGAATATAGGAAATGGAGCTGGGGAGCGGGGACTCTCAATGCCAATAGCTCTATGGGGCTAATGTTTAGGAATTGTTCCTACTAGCGGGGACTCTCAATTCCAATAGCTCTATGGGGCTAAGGTTTAGGAATTGTTAATACTAAGGGCCTTAAATTAATCTCTTGGAATGCAGCCGGTTTGCACCCTGATAAAAAAATAAATGACTATTTCTGGAAGAACAGAAAGACGATATAGTATGCATTCAAGTGTCTTGGATTGTAAAGAACTGGTCTATAGAAGATAATACGGTGTTAAGCTGCCCTGCATTTCCGGTGATCAGCGGACATGCGAAAGAAGACATAGCCATATTGCTTAGAACTAATTTTAGGTGGGTGTATAAAGATATTTCCCTAGGTTCCAATCTAATTTAAGCTGTCAAGATAGATTTTAAGAAAGATCAAGGAAATGTAGGCACACTATTAATTTTGAATGCTTACATCCCTCCAAATCCTTCTCATGCTAATTTAGCGAAGGACTTATTTGTTTTTATTTCCACTATTAGGTTAAGAGAGGATTGCATGCATTTGATTGTGTGGGTGATTTGAACGCTTAAGTCTCTTCTCACAGTATCAGGCGCTTAAAAGTTCCCCCTCCTATGTTCCCAATTATGTGTTGGGTAGATAAAAGAGGCTTGATTCTTTTAGAAGACTTGAAAAATACAAATCTAATAATAGCTAATGGGAGATTAGATAATTATATCTCAGCGAAAGTAACGGATACCTCGCACTCCGATGTGTCTATTATTGATTATTTAATTGTTTCATCTGATACCTTTAATTGGCTGTTGTACATGGAAGTGCTTGAAAATTGACATAGCGATCACATGTTGATCCCCTGTAAAATTGATGTGTCCTTAACAGACGTAGGTCTGAGGACCAAAAATTGCCACAGTCTATCTGCCCCTCCTGGTCTGCAGATGGGGCCAATAGCCCATTAGGCAGCAGGGATTTTTGTTTTTTTTAATCAAAGAGGGGCGGTGAACTCCAGCAATGGGCATGCAATGCTCCCACCCCCAGCACAAAAGGGATAGGCTTTCTTCCCCACAGTAGGCAGAAGAGAGTTATTACCCCCGATCTGCCCCCCGGAGGGGAAGAAAACCCACTAGACACCAGGGATTCTTTTCTTTCTAAAATAGGATGGGGGCTGCCCAGAAGGGGCATGCCAAAGTCCCCACACCCTCAAAAAATAGGCACAGTTTTTTTGCTACTCCAGGGCCATATGGGGTTAGTAGCACTGGATCTGCCCCCTGGAGGGGTAGAAAGCCCACTAGGCACCGGGGACAATTCTTTTTCTTAGTGTAGGGGTGGGGGCTGCTTAGAATGGACATACCAATACCCCCACCACACCACAAAAAAGGGCAACGTTTTTATACCTCCCCTGAGGGGCATATCATAGCAATAGCCCCTGATTTGCCCCCCCATTGGGGGCAGAAAGACCCATAGGCAACAGGGACTATTTATTTTCCATGTGAAGGGGTGGGAACTGCCCGAAGGGGAATGCCGATGCACCTAACCCCCTCAAAAAACATCCCCGATCTGCCCGGCAGAAAGGCCACTAGACATCAGGGACTATTTTGACTTTGTGTAGTGGTGGGGAAGCCCAGAATGCCCCCACCCCCTTGTAAGGAAATGGCCACAGACATTCTGCCCACCTGGGGGCAGATAGTGGTTATTGCACCCGATCTGCCACCTGGGACAGGGCAGAAAGCCCAGTAGGCACCAGGGATGTGTTTGATTGTATGTTAGGGAGCAGCCCCATAGTCAAGGGTTGTTCTCCTTTTTTTTAGTCACACAATTTAGCCATTTCTGCCTCCCGTGGGGCAGTGGCGGTTGGCACGGATCTGGATGGAGGGGGTTAAGGGGTGCAAAAAAAGGAAAAAGAAACGTACTTCCTTTCCGCGTCCCTCCTCCGTCGTTCGTCCGTCGTCTCTCCTGGCCAGAATGGAACAGGAAGCACCCAGGCTCACCTAAGCCAAGCACAACACTGCAATTCAGTATTGTGATTGGTCTGAGCGCTGTGGTTTGGCGCCCAGCCATAAACCGGAAGCTTGGGCATGTTCTCAACACAGGCTGTAATGCAGCATGAGTGGAAAACATGCAAAGTGAACATGACTGTTTGGCCAGCCACAGACAGTCGGCCAAACAGTCATGCACAGTTAGTGTGCCACTAATCCTCCCCCTGCTTCTCTGTCATCACAGCAGCACTGCCCCGCCCGTAAATCCGCCGCATCATTTTATTTTTCTTTATTTCACTACAGCAAAGCAGTGGGGTGATGCTCCTCGGCCATAGCAGGGGAGCTGCCACTGCCTTGGCGGCAGATCAGGAATATTTTTTGGCTTGGGCAGAAAACCACTAGATACCAGGGAACGTTTCTGTGTGTGTGTGTGAACTGGAGTTTGGTAGATGGCCTGCATGTACTGACATTTGACTTCTTGCGTGTGTGTACTGGCATTTTGCTGGCAGTGTATGTGGACTTGCACTTGCAGTGTGACTGCGCTATCACTTGACTGAAGTGTGTGTAGATTGGCACTTGCCTGGCAGTGTGTGTGGACTGGCGCTTGGCTGGCAGTGTGCGTGGACTGGCACTCGGCTGGTGGTGTGGCCTTTGTGGATCCCACAGCTTGTTCTAACCCGGAATCCTCTTCAATCCTCAAATTTAGCTAAAAAGTCACATTTCCATAACATGTCTGTAGAGAAAAATTGAAGGATCACAGTGCTGGCATAAATTTCCTACCACCCAGAGTTCCCCTTGATCTCCTGATGAAAATGAAACCTCACTTTTGTGCCCAAAGCAGAGCCAGCCTAAAAATATATTTTAAAAAACCTGCCCTTATGGACACACTTTGTTTCCCCTCAGTTTTTAATTGTATACGTTTTTAGGCTCACTCTGCTTTGGGCACCTATACAAGTGAGGTATAATTTTTATCAGGAGACAAGTGGGAACGCTGGGTGGTAAGAAATATGTGCCGGCTGTCAAGCAACCCACCCACCTGTTTTCCTTGCTCTTCTTTAATGACGATCAAACCCCAGTCTCCTCAGAAGATCCCCAAATGGCTGTGTTAAGGAAATACTCTGAAGCTTGAAAAGCCCCCACGGGAAAGGGGGATGGGAATCAAAAGACAAGAAGAAAGACACCTTCTGGATGCTGGTACTTGGGAGACCTGGTAAGTCACAGTTCACAACTTCGTACTGTGTAATGGTTGGTAGTCCCTGCTCTGGCAACATCCAAGTTATAATCTAAATAAACAAACAACACATTAGAGATGACATAACTTTTAAGAATTCGTGGTTAACTTGTTTCTTACATATGTGTTTTAAAAAGTATTCTAAATATCAGTATTATTACCTAAACGTTATGTATTGTCCCTTTACAATTTAAGAAACATTTTCTATAGCTTGTTGGATTAATTTTCTTGTCCTGTGAAAAGAGAAATCATAAGCAAGTTTAATCACCTTAACTGACATGTAACCAATAGTCTTCATTATTCCTCCACATTTTAGTAGTACATCATTACCTTTGATGCGTGGTAATTATTCTTACCACCAAATAATAATGTTCATAAAAAGTTGTGCAGTCTTTGTAAAGGATAATGTCCTCGTGTTCAAGCGTTCCTATTACACCTTAAATCAAGTCTCATGAAGTTTTAAAAGGAAATCTGGAAACAACTCATTGATCGTTTCTTCTAGTTTTATAATACAGTGAGCGTCTCACTTATCTTGTGTTTGTTTGGCTTTTTCAGGATCTGAAGAACCGGAAGCAGAAGAGGAAGAGTTGTCTTGGGAGTCGGGGAGCAGTCAAGGAGAGCAGCTGAAGGCGTGGTGAAACCCAGAAAACAGAAGGTGCACCGCAGATGCAGGAGAAAACAGGTAAGAGCTTCTAAGGCGAGACCAAGCACAGAACAGTGTGCGCGAGTGGCTTAAATACTCTTCGACCGCTCACGTTTGCCACATGAGTGCTAGATGTTGAATTCAAATGATGATCGGTTAAACGGTTCACTCCTTGTAACGTGCAGGATGTTCCTCAAATCGTCCTAGCACGTGAATGCAAATGTTTGACAGTTTGGAACATGTTTCATACCGGCGGTGGAAGTTAACCACGTGTTCTTTCTAGTATTTCGCAGTTCTTTTAAGAAATGGGAAATGTTTGCTGCAAGCATTGATTTTCAAGTCAGTTTGCAAAATGTTGCTTATTGAATAAACCATATGAAACAACATGAACACCAATACTCTGCATTATATATTGCACTACAATCAAGAGAGCATAATATAAACGGAAAAGGGAAAGTGGAAAGAATCATGAGTGGGAATTCTTTCTGGGATTTAAGAGGACAGGCCATGAGTGGGATTTAAGAGGGCTGAGCATGAGTGGGATTTCTGATTACCATGACACCAGCATCCTGATTCTTCTGAAATGTGAGGAAAATGTGATGATTTGTTTAGCTGCATTTAAGGTTTGCAGGGGATTCTGGGTAAGAAAATGTTGGGGGATCCACAGAAGCCACACCTCCATGGACTCCCCTGAGTGTCTAGTTTTCAGAAATGCCTGGGTACGGTAGGTTTACCAAGCACTGAAACAAAAACGCAGGTACCCCCTATATATCACAAAACAACCTCTTTTTGCAAGGTGGTTCCTACGTTTTGGGTCCCGGGCTCAGAGGCCATGTAGGGAAACCTACCAAAACCCAGGCAGTTCTGAAAGCTAGACACCCAGGGAAGGCCAGGGAGGTGTGGTTTGCATGAATACCCCAACATTTTCTCACCCAGAATCCCCTACAAACCTCAAATTTAGCTAAATACAATCACATTTTCCTCACATTTCTGTGTGGGAAAGCTCTGGGATCATCAGGCCATTAAACATTTCCTACCACCCAGTGTCCCCCCAGGACTTCTATTACAAATGCTACCTCACTTGTGTGGGTGGGCCAAGTGCCCAGGACAGGAAAGGGCCCCAAACTTATTGTGGAGGCATCAAAATGATCTATCACAAAAGCAACCTGGTTTTGCAAGGGAGTCATCTGCCTTTTTAGTCCTGGGCTAAGCAGCCATCTAGGAAAACCTGCTGAACCCAGACAGTTCTGAAAACTAGATACAAGGGGGAGTACAGGGAGGTGTAGCTTGCATGGATCTCTCAAAGTTTTCTTACCTAGCATCTCCTGCAAACCTCAAATTTTGCTTAAAAAAACACATTCCCCCTACATTTCTGTGTGGGAAAGCTGTGGGATCACTTGGCCATTACAAATTTCCTACCAACCAGCATTATCCCAGGTCTCACAATAAAAATTATGCCTTACTTGTGTGGGTGGGCCAAGTGCCCACAACAGGGAAGAGCCGAAAACGTATTGTGGAGGAATCAAAATTTTCTATCACAAAACGACCTGGTTTTGTAACCTGCGTTTTTTGTCCCGGGCTCGGAGGCCATCTAGGGAAACCTACCAAACACAGACGTATCTGAAAACTAGACACCTGGGGGAGTTCAGTGAGTTGTGGGTTGCGTGGATTTCCCAATGATTTCTTACGCAGAATCGGGTCAAGTTCAGCACAGGTCAACATCCCCCTCAAACCCCCCAACAGCCAGCATAACCAGCCAGAGTCCCAGAGAAAGAAGAAATGCAGAATCAGGGCCTCATTTAGGAAAAGTGGCGCATCGCTGGGCAAAACCAGTGATGCAGCACTTTTCATAGTGCTATCCTTGCAACCCCATGGCAGCCGATGCTCGGAAGCACAGACAGTCTCCGGGGACTGGATGCCTTGTTGGGCCTGCATCTGAGACCCAGAGTGGCAGCGTTGCAGTGGAGTCGCTGCAGTGGCAGCAGGCCACATCGGGCCCAGGCCTGTGGGCCGTGGGGTTGACAATGAGGCATCGGCGATCACCCTTACCTGTTGGTGAAGTCTGACAGGCCTCATTGAGACACGTTGCTGACCTGTGTGAGACGACGCCTGGCGCCCCTTGGAGCTATGATCGGTAGAGGCACTCCTGCGCACCGACGTAGGGAGGTCTGCATTGCATAACATGCGCCACCACTACATCGAGGTTCACGGAGGAGACTGCCAATGTTGGTCCTCGCCTCTCTGCATCACAGGTCAGAGGATATGGTGCTGCCCAGACACTGTGGAGGGTGGGGCACGCGACCTGTGCTAAACCTATGTGATGGGAGCACTGCAACTTCATTCCTAAGGGGGCCCTGCTGCATCACCTGCATCAGTAGGTTCCCAAGTAGATTTGGCAGCGACGGCTGTACAGAGGCCTATGAAATCCCACATGGATGAGGCTCCTGCTGGCTGAGTCACAGCGGATTGAGCCCTGGTGTCGATGTCCAGGTGAGGAGACACGGAGCGGAGGAGTCCCGGGAGTTGAGTAGGGTCCGGGCCTAGCACCAGTGGGTGGTGCACACCATGCCATGAGCAATCCCTGTGCTGCAGCTGACCAACATCACCGAGGGCACTGCACAAGACTGGTGGGGGACTCGACTAACTGGCTGTAGTCGCTGATATCAGCTATTGGTGGCAGTGCGTACCAGGGGCACAGGGGTCGGTTCAGGCTTAGGCCCTTGGGTGCGCCTCTTGATCTGACGTCACTCACTGGGGCACTGGGGAACACCGAATCTGGTTGCCACTTTTAAATTGGAGGAGGCAACAGGGTGGTGCTGCCTTTCTTCGCCCCCTGGTAGTGACCTCTTGGGTGTACGGGAGATTTCCATCGTAGCCGCCTGAACGTAGATTCCTGGCTAGCATACACCTGACTAGAGGAGGGGTCCGGCTGGCCACACTGCACTTCACTGCATTTAATATATAGTGCCTGGGTGTCTGGCACAACAATGGCTCACTTACAGAGGGGGAGGGCATTGACATTTGGCCATTCCTCCATGTCGGTGAACCGAGTGGCTGAGGATCGCTGGCTGCCGGCGCAGGTGACTGTGGACAGCCTGGACTCCAAACTAGACTCTGTACTCACAGCGGGTACCTCTCTCACACAAACGGGCACTTCCTTTGAGGGCCACATAGACAAAATAACAGTCGACTTTACCCTGGAGCTCCCGGTTCATCACAAGCTGACTTACAAGGTACACAACATTGATCAAGAACTGGCCAAAGTCCCTCCGAGTACCCTGAGCGCAGCTTTGGAGTTGTAGCAGCTAATGGCACATGTGAAATCACTGGAAAAAACAGTGGAGAATGTGGAGGGCCACTCCAAGCATAAAAACCTGAGGTTGTTGGGTCTGCCAGAGGGAGCAGAAGTGGGCTGATGCAGTTGTATATACTAAGACATGGTCGTGTGACATATTGCCAGCAGGTGTACTCTCCCCATTCCTTGTTGTGGAGCAGGCCCATCAAGTGCCGGCAAACCACACTCTGCGTGGGATATATATATATATATATATATATATATATATATATATATATATATATATATATACATATAACCTACTGGTGGTCACCAGTAGGTAGTTATAGTTAGGACCTAATATTCATAGGAAGATCGTAACATTCTATTCCCAATAACTTTGGCGCCGGTTGACGAATCTTCGCGAAATTTTTATAAATAATGGCCCGCTCTGGTCAGCTCCTTTCCTGAAAGTTTGGGGGTGATTCGTCAAGCAGGGGCCGAGAAAAAAGGGGGTCCCAAAACACGTTTTCCCCATGTTATTTCCCATAGGAAAATTTAGACACGATTACAGACCGAACTGCTGAACGGAATTACACCAAATTTTGCAAAAAGGTAGCCCTTTGTTCAGAAAACGCCCTTTTTTTAAATGGTGTAAATCCGTTCAGTAGTTCCTGAGAAATTCAAAAATAGTGGTCAAAAAATTATTTTCCCCTAGGAAAAATTAGACACAGTTTTAGCAAAAACTGCTGAACGGAATTACACCAAATTTGGCAAAAAGGTACACAAAGTGACCTTTTTAAAAATGGCGTAAATCCGTTCAGTAGTTTTTAAGAAATTAAGAAATAAAGATAGTGATATCTAGAGGCACAGAGGATCTGCGCACCCTCCCGATCACGAGCTTCATGCTAATGGGCTGTCAACACTCCAAACCAGGAAGTGTTGGCAGCCATCTTGTGCCTCGGTAGAACCGAGGCACAAGAAAAGAGAAAAACAAACGAGCAAAACACAAAAAGGGGGCAGGGTAGAAACACCCTGAACCCCTAGGCCTGCTTAGGGGGTCCCACAAGGACCCCCAGGGCCCCCTAAATTTATTTATTTTTTTTAAATCGCGGGATGCACGGAGGATCCGCGGATCCGGCCGCGAAATAAATAAAAACAAAGCGCTGGCTCCCGCGCTTTGTTTAAATAAAGCCCCCGGGTGGGCCAGGTCCTGGGGGCAGAAAAAAAAGTGTGGGTTGGCCCCAATACCCCCCACACTGCCCCGGGGACCACCACCCCCTGGGGCTTTGCTCAAAGATTTGCAGGGGGCACACGGCCCCCCGCAGGCCCAGGGACCGCCATCCCCCGGGGCTTTGAATTTTTACATGGGGGCCATCCAAGCCCCCCCCAAGCCCCAGGGACTGCCACCCCCGTGGCTTGTTTGAAAAAATATATAAACTACCTGTGTGGGGGGGGCTCAAACCTCCCTGGGGCTTTAACAATGTTGGAAGGGGGGCCACAAGGCCCCCCTCCTGGAGCCCTGTGATGGCCCTGGGGACCGCCACCCCTCAGGGCCGGCTTCTGCAGTGTCCCGGGGTGCACACTCCTAGGACACTGCTGTTTGCTATGGCCTTGCGTCTCCCGCCCTGCTATAGCATACTGTGCTTTGGTTTTTGGAAGAGAGTGCAGGAAAACCTGCTCTTTCTTCCAAAAACTAAAGCAGATAGCTTTTCCACACGGGTAGCTGCATCTTAGCAGCTCCCCATGTGGAAAAGCAATGCCGGCTCCCGCAGGAGGTGTGGAGACAGTGGGACCGTGGGGGGGATTGGGGACTCCTCCAAGGTCCCCAATGGAGAGGGCCAGCCCCGGGGGATGGGGTCCCTGGGGCTAGAAGTGGCCTAAAAAGGGGCATGGCCTCTGAGCACCTCTCTGCAACGCAGCTCCCTGGCGCATACTGGAGGCACCTGGTGGGCTAGTTGGCCCCCAGGGATCCTCAGAATTGAAGATGAATTAATTCACCAACTTAAAACATGCCACAGGGTGTGTTTGCACACATGTCACCTCAGGCCCGCCCCCTTCCTTCACCACTGTACAAACACGCCCCCTG
Organism: Triturus cristatus; assembly: GCF_964204655.1. NCBI lineage: Eukaryota > Metazoa > Chordata > Amphibia > Caudata > Salamandridae > Triturus > Triturus cristatus. The sequence goes on along the minus strand of NC_140583.1, from coordinate 325,896,440 downwards.
GCGAGTTGTAAGTTGGGGAATTAATTCCCCTTGAATACTGAGGGTCCCTGGTGGCCAACTAGCCTTCCGGGTCCGTTCTGCCCCTCAGAGGCCAGCTCTTTGCTCACTGGGTGTGTGCTGCTGAGCGTGTCGCTCCCTTACTCAAAAGTCCACCCACACATTTGAAGTGCCAAAACTAACAGGAAACAAACAAAAGCCTTAAAAGTCCCGCTTTTACAGAGAAAACAAACTACCGTTCTAACTAACCCATGTGCCTTCTGTACACTAGGATTCCTAGTTTAAAAAAAAAAACCCAAGAGAGTGCACTAATGCTGGGAGACTCTACCCCTGTCAGCAAAACATTGTGTAGCGTTTATTTCTTTTGCACATTTATACAGCGCAAAAGCGCTTTATAAGAACACATGCTACATTACACAAGGACACATCCATTTTACGGAACAAAGAGATAACTTGATTTGTCCAGAATCAGAGGATGCTTGAGCAGACACTGAGACTTGAACCTGGAATCCCAAAGTCATCTTCCCTAGACATTAAGCCACACACCCCTGCGGTACAAACTTGCGACTTCCTTTCTACTGAATAGAAGCAGGACAGGAAGGAGTTAATCCCGAAGAGGAGGAATGTGCATTTTGCGCTGAACCTGCCTCCCACAGTCCTACTTCATAAATCCCCTCAGCAGCCCGGTTTCAAAACCAGAACAACGATTACACAGATTTTAGAAGTGGTGGTCCAAGATAACCCTGAGGAGAGCAGGGATGGTGTAAAACCTGACACTAAGAGACAGAGTGGGGCTAACACTCAGTTCACTGCTGCTGCCACACAGGTGAGACTTCCTGTGAATGTAATAGCGACCCTTGACCTTGCTGGTAGGATGCTCCCCCACCACACAGCTCCGCCTGTGTGCCCTGCCGTTTCTGTAGAAGTCGAGGCCCTCCTCCACCCGCAGGCTTCCACCTGCACCTCAGCCCTGGTGGCCAGTGGTAGGCCCTAGGTTTGTATCTTTGTGCCCGTTTTTTTGCCTTCTGTTTCCCCTCGCTGCCCTTGATTTGTGCCCTTTTGCCTTCTGTCTCCCTCTCACTGCCCTTGATTTGTGCCCGTTTTGTGCCTTCTGTTTCCCCCTCACTGCCCTTGATTTGTGTCGTTTTTTGCCTTCTGTTTCCCCCTCGCTGTGCTTGATTTGTGCCCATTTTGTGCCTTCTGTTTCCCCCTCACTGCCCTTGATTTCTGCCCTTTTGCCTTCTGTATCCCCCTTGCTGCCCTTGATTTGTGCCCTTTTGCCTCTGTCTCCCCCTCGCTGCCCTTTATTTGTGCCCATTTTTTGCCTTCTGTTTCCCCCTCGTTGCCCTTGATTTGTGCCCTTTTGCCCTCTGTTTCCCCCTTGCTGCCCTTGATTTGTGCCCTTTTGCCTTCTGTCTCCCCCTCGCTGCCCCTGTTGTGCCTGATTGCCTTCAGGTGCCCCCACCACTCCCGTTCCCGCCGCTGCGTCCCCTGCTGCCCCGCCCCCTCACTGCCCATTTACGACCCCTGCCTCCCGCCTCCCAACTGCTCCTCCCTCCCACATCCCCATATATGGCAAGCCCGTCTGTGCCCGTCCTCCCCTGGACCGCGCCCAGCGCCAGAGCCCCTGGTCCCCGCACCCGCCACGACGACCACCGCTGCTACGATGCCAGCACACTCTGCACTTTCAACCCTGGACAGACCCACACCTGCTTCAAGGCCGCACCGAAATGCGCACATGGTCCCTTCACCTGCCAGACCTGCAGCTACACCAGCCTCAGAGCTGCCAAACAACCAGCCAAGAAAGACCGATGCATACTACTGAACACCCGCTCCACACACAAACACGCCGTCGAGCTCTGGGACCTGCTCGACACATCTCTCCCAGACAGCGCCTTGCTAACAGAGACCTGGATGAACGACTCCTCCGCACCCGACATCACCATAGCCATCCCAGATGGCTAAAGGATCTCCCGCAGAGACCGCACCAACGGAGTCGGAGGAGGAATCACCATCGTCCACAAGAACGGCATCAGGGTCTCGACCAGCACCAACGACACTCTCAGCACCACCGAACACTTGCATTTCCAGATCCACACAGACCCCAACTCCACCCTCAGAGGCACCCTCGTCTACAGACACCCCGGATCCTGACCCCAGTTCAGCGACTCCATCACCGGCTTCATCAGCACGCACGCCCTGACCTCCACCGACTACCTCCTCCTCGGAGACCTGAACTTTCACCTGGAGAACAACAACAACAGCAACTCGACAACCCTGATCGATAACCTTGCCAACCTCGGAGTGAAGCAACTCGTCACAATGCCTACCGACTCCGCAGGCCACACGCTTGACCCCATCTTCTCCGCAAGCCCCTACGTCACCTCTAGCCACACCACCGAACTCCTCTGGAACGACCACCGCTGCATCCACTTCTCCTTCCAGAAACCCACCATACACCACCACACCCAACAGATCCCTCGCCGCTGCTGGCGAAAAATCACCGAAGACCAACTACACGCAAACCTTGCTCTCAGCCCACCCACCGAACCCTCCAACACCGACGATGCTGCAAGCAATCTCAGATGCTGGATCGATGACTGCGCCCCCCCACAGAGACACCAGCAAGAGGGCCAGCTGGTTCACCCCAGAACTCCTAGCCTCCAAGCGAGCCTGCCGGAAGCTAGAGAAGAAATGGCACAGCGAACAGACTACGGACAGCCACGAAGCCCACAAGGATGCCACTCGAAACCACCAACACCTCATCAGGACTGGCAAGATGACCTCCTTCAAAGACCGCCTCAACAACAATGCAAACAATAGCAAGAAGCTCTTCAACATTGTGAAGGAACTCTCCAACCCCAGCTCCAACACCAACAACATCTCGCCGTCGCAAGCCCTGTGTGACTCCCTCGCCACTTTCTTCCACTGCAAGATAGTAGACATCCACGACAGCTTCAACACCCAGACAGCCCCAACAGACAGCAACACAACAGTCTCTCCGTACACCATCGACCACGACCTCCTGCTAGCCTGGACCAGCGTGAGCATCGATGACACCATCAAGACCATGAGCACAATCAACTCCGACTCCCCGTCAGACCAATTCCTGCACCACATCTTCAACAAAGCCAGCAGCTCCATGGCACCCCACCTGCGCAACGTCATCAATCTCTCCCTCGAGACCGCGACCTTCCCAGAGAGCTGGAAACACACCGAGATCAACGCCCTACTCAAAAAACCCAAGACAGACCTCAAGCACTTCCGGCCCATCTCTCTGCTCTCGTTCCCGGCCAAGGTCATTGAGAAGATCGTCAACAGACAGCTAACCCGATACCTCGAAGAAAACATAATCCTGGACCCTTCCCAGTTAGGGTTCCGCAGCAACCACAGCACCGAGACCGCCCTCATCGCTGCCACTGACGACATCAGGATACTGCTGAACAATGGTGAGATCGCAGCCCTCATACTCCTGGAACTCTCCGCAGCCTTCGACACCGTCTGCCACCGCACACTACGCGCACGCCTCCACGCCGTAGGGATCCGAGACAAAGCCCTGGAATGGACCACCTCCTTCCTCTCTGGCAGAACCCAGAGTGTCCGCCTCCCCCCATTCCGATCTGAAGCCTCCGAGATCATCTGTGGTGTACCCCAGGGTTCCTCCCTCAGCCCGACACTGTTCAACATTTACATGGCCCGCTCGCTCACGTCGCCCGACAGTATGACCTCAACATAATCTCCTAAGCTGTCGACACTCAACTGATCCTCTCCCTCACCAAGGACCCCATCACCACCAAAGCCAACCTCCACAAAGGAATGAAGGCCGTCGCCGACTGGATGAAGACCAGCCGACTGAAGCTGAACACGGACAAAACGGAGGTCCTCATCCTCTGCTCCAACCCTTCAGCCTGGGACGACTCCTGGTGGCCGGCGGCACTGGGGACAGCCCGACACCCACCGACCACGTACGCAACCTGGGACTCATCCTCGACTCAACGCTCTCCATGACCAAGCAAGTCAACGCCATCTCCTCCTCCTGCTTCAACACCCTCCGCATTCTCTGCAAGATCTACAGGTGGATCCCGACAAATACAAAAAGAACAGTCACCCAGGCCCTCGTCAGCAGCAGACTCGACTACGGAAACACCCTCTATGTGGGAGCCCTGACCAAGCTTATCAAAAAACTGCAACGCATCCAAAACGCCTCGGTATGACTGATCCTCGAAGTACCATGCCACGGCCACATCACCCCCATGTGAGAAACCTGCACTGGCTGCCCGTCAACAAGAGGATCACCTTCAAGCTCCACACCCACGCACACAAGGCACTCCACAAGACCAGCCAAGCCTACCTCAAGAAACAACTTTCCTGCTACACCCCCGACCGGCAGCTCTGCTCTGCCGACCTCGCACTTGCCACCGTCCCGCGCATCCGAAGAATAACCACCGGCGGGAGGTCCTTCCCCCACCTTGCCGCCAAGACCTGGAACACCCTCCCACTGATTCTAAGACAGACCCAAGACCTGCTGACCTCCAGGAGGCTACTCAAAACCTGGCTGTTCGATCAGCAGCGCCCCCCCCCCTAGCACCTTGAGACCCTCAGGGGTATGTAGTGTGCTCTACAAATGTTGTTTGATTGATTGATTGATAGCGGGATGCCCATGTCCTCCTTTCTTCTTTTCCCGGAAAGGTCACACTTTCATGCCCCCAGGGCCATCTATCCTGATTGGCAATGGCCAAAGCAATTAGGCTACCGGTGTAAAAGTCCTGTATTCATGTGGGGGTGGGGTTGTTTATTCTGCATGCAAAACTTTGCATATAGAACGCACTACTCCCGGCGCACGGTAAAGAACTAGACAAAAGCTACTGCAGCATGCACCAGTGGTGACGTGTTTTTTCTTTTTTAAGTTTGAATGTTATCTGTACCTGCGGTCCACTCTGGATGCCATCTGAAAAGGTAAAGAACCCGTGACAAAAGACAAGTTCATCACGCTAGAGCTACAGCCTTAGGTTCTTCCTGCGGGGGCGGGACAGCTTACGAAAGCAGGTATTGGGTGCAACTTTTACATGCTTTGAAGAAGGGTGCGCGAGCCGTAGCCCCGACCTTTGCTTGGAGTAAAGCACAAACTAAACAAGCGCAAGCACTGGCAGCAGGGGGGGAGGGAAAAAAGAGGAAAAAGAAGAATAGAAAAGAGGATAGAAGATCAAAGAAAAGGAAGAAAATATGAGGGGCAAACCTGAGAATATATATATCTCTCTGTTAGCTTTACGCCAGGTCCCACATCTCTGCTCCTGCTCTCCCCGAGGAACAGGAAGCACAGCCGGGCCCCACTGACCAATCACAACGCTGCCATACAGCATTGTGATTGGTTTTGAGCCTCCTGGTTCGATGCTTAAACAGGGAATGGGGGCTTGGGCATGTTCTCCATGCAGGCTATAATGCAGCATGCATGGAGAATGGGGAAAATGCGCATGACTGGTTTTTGCGGCCAGGGAGGCCCGATCAAACAGTCATTGCCCACTTAGGAGTGGGCAAACCACTCCTCCCCTGCCATGCTCTTAGAGCAAAGCAGCATCCGCACGCCTGCCCGCAAAGCAGCACAAACATAAAATGATGATAACTGAAAGTTTTTGTTTCTACTTCTCGCACTGCTTGAAAGCAGGAGGCGACACTCCTTCCCCATAGCGGAGGAGCCGCCACTGGTTCAATGGGTGTTGCTGTGGGCGTTCCCATGCCAAACCAATAGAACTGAAGCATTCCCAGGTTTACGAGAAACTGTAAACCTTCAGAATGTGTCCATATCTAATAGCACCCGAAGGGTGTCCTTTAGGAGGCGCTTTGAGGATGAATTTAGTGCTGCCCAATGCAGCAAACATCGAAACAGCAAAAACTAGGAGAAATTAGGCATTTCTCCTCTTTTTGCCATGTTAAGACCAGGTCTTCCCTGGTCTCAATTTTGACTCTACCTTATATTTATGCCACCTTTGTAAATAGGGGTTAGAGTCAAAATCAATGGGTGTTGCAGCAAAACGCCCACTTCAACACCCATTGCCCACCCCTTTCACGCTAAGTCTAGCGTGGAAGGGGGCCTTATTTACAAGGCGGTGATAAGCCATGATAAGTGGCTTAATGCCGCCTTGTAAATAAGGCGAAGCCTCTATCGCCTCGGGAACGTCTGAAAAAGTGACATTCCTGTGGCGATAGGGGCTTGTAAATTTGCCCCTTAGTTTCAAATTTTTATTCTCCTGTGGTATGTTTTGGGTTTTTATTGTTATGCTCCTTGAACCGGGATCCTGGCATTATTTGCTCATAATAAATAGTATACTACATACACAGTAATCATAGGGCATACCCAAAACCATGCCATCTATGCAATGTAAGCTGCAGCCATGTGCAACATGTACATTATCCACAAGGCCAAACTTAGGATTCTGCCATAGCCCCCTAATGAACAAAATGCCCAAATGTATGAATACGAGCCATTCCCTATTTACAATACTCTCCCTGCACACTAGTTACATCTTGTGAATTTAAACTATTTGCATCAAAAATAAGACAGCCTCAATTTAGCACTGTATCGTATGAACAAACTCTATCTGGGACAGGATGTCCAGTGCCAAACTGCAGCTTAAACCAACCAAGATCCGCAGGAAGCAGTACAAACCTGGCTCAATTATATGAGCCTTGACAGATTCAAACTCAAACATTCATTGAATGTTAAGTTACTTGGACTCACCATGTACGCAAGCTTTCCCTCAAGGAACGTACTGCCAAAAAATACAAAGAAAGATTGTACTAGCTTTCTCTTCTAAAGAAAGTGTAACTGTTCTTCTAAAAAGTAAATTTAGAACAGTTTTTCAAATTCATGGGGTCTAAGTGCATCCCAAATCCCAAAACATATCTCATCTAGGGCCTAAAGAAATATAATTACATGACCCTCATCCTTATGGAACTCCATTGGCTCCCTTTGCCGGCCAGCACCATCCTCATGACCAACTGCATCATTTACAAAGTCATCAGCCATCCCGCTCATTTCACAGACAAGCTCACCATCTCTAGTGGTTCTTAGCACATCCACAGCCAGGACACTATCAGAGTGCAGAGTGAAAAATGTAGAAAAGAAAAAAAGGCAGCATTAGAAAAACACCAGTTTCTGGAACAACATCCATGTATGTCCATCAGTACACCTCAGGTTAATTTATTCCCACTTCAGGCTCAATCGTTTTAGAATGCACGTCCAGTAGCAACACTGGTTTTCTCATTGCCAGCTACTTGCCTTTTGACCTCCACAACAAGAATATTATACTGTGCCGCCAAGATTTTTCCCTATGATACACTGGACTCTTTTTTTTGCTCATATTATTATATAAAAATGGTATATCTCCACTATTTCACTACTAACACACATGTTATGACCTTTGTCCTTCAAATTTTGCAGGACATGTCTTCATTCGCCAGCCAGCAATAAAAACACCAAGGAGCATATACACTTCAGAAAAAGTTAAAAACTTGGCTATTTCCTAGATAAATGCACTATCTGCATCCAGGCAACAGAGCCCAGAAATTAGTCACACTCTCAAGCGCAATCCTCACATTGCAATCCACCAACTGCAAACAACTCAACCAGCAAATTTCTTTCACTACGTAGGTAAGTAAAAAACAGGGCTGAACTGTGGTGGGTCATGGTATTATATAGATATGTACTTCCATAGATAACAGTTATGGCCCACAATAATGCTAAAACCATATTATGCAGGGGCAGCAACAACAGAATAGAGAGCACCCACTGATCTGAGGTAAGGTCTTCCCACTGAGGAAAGAAGTACCTTCGCTTTCCCCCGACAAGTGGAAATGGATGGAGAGTCACTGCTTTCTGGCAGAGATGCCTCTACTGGGGCCACATTTGCCAGAGCCATTACCCCAGTAGGCACCCTGCTTAAAGAACTTGGAATGCTGCGGGTCTTTAAAACATTGTTATTGCTGCTTATAGAGACAGCATCTTCAGCACCACCCCTGTTTTGCTGTCTGTGAATGACAGATCAGGGCTAGAGGACTGCAGGGCACCCATGGATCAGGCGATGCCAGTATCCTTTTATATATATATATTTCTCAAGTATCTGGTCCACCTCGGATCCATACACATGCTCACCCCCCAAAAAACAATTAATGATGTGTGGTTGCACTTTGGACTGAAATCCTGTGATCCTAAGCCAGGCATGTCTGTGAATGTCGATGCTTGTGTTAATCCCTCTAGCAGTGGGGGTTGTTGCATCAAGGGCGCATCAAGGGCGCATCTAATATTAGTGTTGCTGATTGTCTTGCATCCAGAAATGAGTTTCCCATTCCGCTTTCTATAGGCTTCTTAGACAGGGATCTGAGTCACTGTCCTGGGAGTTGGGGGAAGAGATACATGATCATAGTGGTAGAAGAGGTACACGGAATTGGCAATGCTCTATCAGGTCTACTTAGGATAAGGACTCCCAGGATCTGAGTCAGTGTCCTATGGTTCACGAGGGAGGGAAATGTTGAGGTCGTGGTGGTGGTAGAGGAAGCGCTGTTGCAGATAATGTTGGGAAAATGTAAGGAGCTGGTGGCTGAACCCCTTGCACTTTTTCAGTGCTGGTGGTGTGGGTAGTTCAAAGACTGGTTCATCGTCGTAGGACATTTTCGTGTTTTTTTAGGATCTGAATGAGTTCTGGAGCTAGGGGCTTGGCCAGGATCTTTCCCGTTTCTGAAGGAATAATTATCAAGGACCACAGAAAGTTTTAAGAAAATTGATGACTCCTCTGTGGTGTTCAAGCTTAGTGTTAAGGTGGGGCTTTTATGATGGCTTTAACACCAGTGGTGGGGCAGATTTCATGTCCAGGTGAGCCTTGTAAGGGCCCCAAGGTTGAGGAACAACATGGCTCGGTGTCTTATGGTTCAGGTTTTGGTAGGTGTCAACCAAGTCTTTTGACTCTTTGGAGTGCCAGTCAGAGGAGCTATACTCAAAGGTTTTTACTGTTTTCAGCTTGACTCCTAGCTCAAGGGCCGACTGCTGCGGGAGCAGTGCTCTTACTCTGTCAGAGGAGATGTCAAGATTGGATACTGACCTTGTGAGTCCTCGGGCACTGAGAAGGCACAAGGAATTGACCTTGTTTTCAGGCCCGAGGTGTGGTATGGCGCATATCTCATAGTGAGCTTTTGCTTCTCTTCTTTTTCTGGGGCCACGGACAAGATGGCCTCCAGACTTTTACCTCCTTGGGTTGCTGGAATGTCAAAAGAACTGGCCTGTTCCTCACCACTAAACAGCATTTGGACATTCCTGATGAATATAGGGATACATTTTATGGTGAGTTCATCGACACTCTCTCCAATACCAAAGAGTCTTTTTACAGCAGAAGGTGCAGCAGGAGTCACAGTAGGTCTCATCATGGGTTGTCAAGAGGCAGAAGCTACAAACGCTATACTGCTTGATTCATGAGTATTTTGATTTCCATTTAGGGTAAAATTAGGAGGGTGTACATTCCATGACCTCGCCCTAGTGTACAATTTAAGGTTCTAGGAGGCCTGGAGCGAGCGTGATGCATTGATGGCTAACAATCAATGACCAACAGAGCAGAACTCCTGAGCATCCCAGGAAAAACTTTCCATTGCACGCTGGGGTTGTTAGTTCAGCTATCAAAGGGCAAGTAGCTAGCACCAATAAAACCGATATGTGTTTTCAAACATCCAGTCTGATGGCAAAAGAAAACAATCAGCTCAAGTCCTGTTGCATTGTACACTAACAGCCCAGTTACAACTTTGGCGGTGCAGCACCTGGTCCGCCCCGCTGCCACACCTCCAAAGCCGTGGTCAGACTGCCCGCCAGATTATAAGTTTCCTCCTGTCTGGCGGGCGGGTTTTTGGCATTCCCATGCCTGTGCTTTTAAAAATGTTGTGTCCCTCTGTGCATCCCCATGTGGAGGAGACACAGAGGGCCCTGTGGGGCCCTCTTTATTTCCTCTCCGCTATGGTGTTTATCGGGGAGGAACCTCCATGACAACGCCAGTGGAGAAAAAACTCGCAATATGCTTGGCTGGACTGTGGTGGTCCCGCCAATTATATTGAGGCCTCCTGACCACCTCAACACTCCCAGGGAAAGGCAGTTCCCTGGCGGTTGTGGTGGCTGTGGTGGTCCCACTGCTCCAATTTGTAATAGCGTTACAACAAACAAATGATGGACGGAATGCTGACAATGCAGACATTCTCCCCCAGTCAAGAGATCTGGGTTAAATCCATCGTTCTTTTGCCCACTACACCACCCCAGTTTAGACATAGCCATATGCAAATCAGTCTTGACCCTGTGCCTCATGGGAACAGTCCAGCCCGAACTGCCAAGCCATGTCTTCCCTGGACCGGAATCAAGCATCCTAGGACCGGTTTCTGGCTATCAGCCGTCATCAGCCAGGATAGCTTGACTCCAGTGGCGTAGTGAGCACGGGTCCCACGTCTGGGAATACCCATCCGGCTTAGGGCGAAAAGCGTTACAACAAACAAATGATGGACGGAATGCTGACAATGCAGACATTCTCCCCCAGTCAAGAGATCTGGGTTAAATCCATCGTTCTTTTGCCCACTACACCACCCCAGTTTAGACATGGCCATATGCAAATCAGTATTGACCCTGTGCCTCATGGGAACAGTCCAGCCCGAACTGCCAAGCCATGTCTTCCCTGGACCGGAATCAAGCATCCTAGGACCGGTTTCTGGCTATCAGCCGTCATCAGCCAGGATAGCTTGACTCCAGTGGTGTAGTGAGCACGGGTCCCACGTCTGGGAATACCCATCCGGCTTAGGGCGAAAAGCGTTACAACAAACAAATGATGGACGGAATGCTGACAATGCAGACATTCTCCCCCAGTCAAGAGATCTGGGTTAAATCCATCGTTCTTTTGCCCACTACACCACCCCAGTTTAGACATGGCCATATGCAAATCAGTCTTGACCCTGTGCCTCATGGGAACAGTCCAGCCCGAACTGCCAAGCCATGTCTTCCCTGGACCGGAATCAAGCATCCTAGGACCGGTTTCTGGCTATCAGCCGTCATCAGCCAGGATAGCTTGACTCCAGTGGCGTAGTGAGCACGGGTCCCACATCTGGGAATACCCATCCGGCTTAGGGCGAAAAAATTTGCAATAGGGCAGTCAGGAGACCACCACCGCAGTGCCCCTGTGAGTATGGCGGTCCTTGGACCGCCAGATGCGTAATCAAGGCCTAAGGGTGGAGTCAAAACATGTTTTGTGATTCAAAGTTCTCGGAAGAAAAACAAGTTGCAATGTCTGAGTCTTACACTTGATGGCAGGAGTATGTAGAACATGTGTATCTCTAACCTTACATGCTACAAATATAAATATATGTGCCACAATAGGGCCTTTGCACTAATGGACAGATTTGTCAGTCCATAGTAAAACCACATTTTGTTCTGAAAATACCTTTGGTGTCATTTGACAAATCTTTATGACACTTTCCACACAAAAAGTGAATTTCTCATTTGTTCAACCCAAGAAAGATTTGTCCATATTAGTCAAGGAGTTATATTAGTGCAAAGATTAATACATTTGACTACACCATGATAACTCCCATAAGGAGATTTGGCGTGGGCTACAAGAAACGACGATACCAAATCTGCATTCACAGAGAGAAAAGTTCCCACTGTGCACATTTATGTATTCTGTGGAAATTCTTCCTAAGTATAATTGTAGTTGTATAGAGAGTGTCTAACAGGTTTAAGGAGTTTATCCAAACTGTTTGCACACATTGAGTTGCGAGAAACAGATTCAAAGTTAAAAAAAGAAACTGCTTGGCTGATAGCTCTTCAGAACTTACGAACCTCACAATGGCTCGTGAACACCAACATTTCTGACTGGCTGGTGCGAGTTGAAAATGCTCTTTCATGCCCCATTATGTGATGTGGGCAGTTCACGAATCTTGTCTCACAGAAGTACTTCACAGACCCATAAGTGGTTCAACAATCCTATTTAGACCCTACAGAGCTTCTGATCAACAGTTTGTAAGTGAAAGGAAGGGTTCATGAACAATGTACAAACCAGTAGTGGTCATGATCAATTGCAATAATAAAACCATTCTCAAACCCCTCAAAATTCACAGATTACAATCCCTTGCCTTTCACGAACTTCATAATAAATAATTAAGCACACTCAAATTTCAACTGGGTACTGAAGTTAGTGGCTCTCAGAACACGAGGTGACACAGTACCACATCTTGCATCCAGAAGTTGCAGTCAAAGGTTGCGTTCTAGGATCAGAGGGATTGGGAAGAGGGTGTTGCCAACAGCCATACCATCACCCAGAGCCACCTCAGTCCAGCAGAAAGATATGAACTCCAGGCCTTATGGACATAGATACTGAGAGCCCGCTGGGCGTGAGCAAAGGCCATAGAAGCACTGGGAAAAGCCAGAAGGGGATGAGCTGATGTAATGTTCAGTAGCCACTGAGTGCACAGCTTGTCCTTTCCCCGTGCTCTATTGCCAGTCACCATGCCACTAGGGCGATTTGAAACGGCTAATGTGCCCTGGGACAGTCAAACCCCAAAGTGAGGGTAAGAGAACTTTTCCTATGCCCTACTTCACATGTGGGTTAAGTTGTTGTTAAATCACGTGCACATAGTACATTACCCGTATAATCAATAATCAAAGTTATGGTTTCAATCACTTTACTTGGCTGCAGATTTAAGTGACTGCCCTATTAATATATACCCCCAGTCCTAGACTAGAACCTTGTTCTGCGGCTTATACGGGCAGAACCATGTGCTGACTCTAGCACCAGTGCCAACATTAACCACAGAGCACATCTCAAAGATACCACGTACTTGCTTGAAAGATCAACATCAAATACTGCGTAAAAGTTAATGATTGTTAGATGTAATGGTCATGTAGTATTTTAGAACAGGAATTTTCACGTTGGGTGGTAAAAATTATTTGAAAGTCTAAGGGGCATATTATCAAGAAGCAGCGTTAAAATTATCGCTAAAGCGGCGATAATGGGCTTGATAATATGCCCTTGAGAATTCCCATAGAAGCCCATGGTCTGGTGTCAACATGGGCTTCTATTGGAATTCTACAAGGCATATTATGAAGCCCATTATCACTGCTTTAGCGGCAGTTTTCTACGCCGTACTTGATAATATGTCCCTAAAAATGTAAACTGAACTGACCATCTATGTTGCCCTGAAGAACAGTACATTTTTGCTCTACATACATTTTTAAGGGAAAACTGCACAGCTGCGTTAGACTTTCAATAACACAATACATTACTAGGAAGAAAAGGTACTCATGAGAAGCCAATACATCCTATATTTAGGTAAAAGTTGGCTTTGATTTTTATGGATACATATCAATGTGTTTGGCCCTCTTATAGTTGAATAAATAAAATACAGAATGTGGGGATACTGTTGGCAATAACCTAAGGGACTAACCACTGACAATTAGCCGTGGGCCTTTCACAAAAGGGGTTAAGTTAACCATTCTAAAATTCAAGAAAGTCAGTGACAATCTTTAGCCAAGGAACAGTATGGTTCTCTGTGCAAATACTTTCCAACCCACAATATTGAAAATGTAGAAATGCCAAAGTCTGTGCTTGCATAAACTACATTTGCCCCGTCTAGGACACTTTCAGGGAAAATTCTTTTCAATAGAAGGAGGGAATCCTAAGTATTGTAGGCCAGGGTCTGCAGGCCCTACAGGACAACCACAGCTGTATTTCCCATCACTCCATTATATGCCTAATTCAATATATAAATTACATTAGTTACAAAAGGTCCATACCTTTTCGCATAAAGGGTGAAACGTTATGATCAAAGGCTTCATGTGTCTTAAAGTTGGTCATTGGATTGTCTTTCATTACTTCGAATGAGGCATGATGGACAATCTTCTTCAGAACCTCCTCGTTTATGTTCTTTTCCAGGAACGTAAGCAACTTTCGAATTTCACGCTCCAGATCCTGTAGAAAAATTGGTTTCAGATGTATATGGGTGAAACCACATAGATGGGACAAAGAAGTTCAAGGCGTTGATCATCGATAAAATGCTTAAAGAAGGACTAAAGAGGATATGATATTTTCCCAATGTCCCTCCTGTCCTCGTCCCATTCTTTAAACAAGTGAGATAATCCTATCTCACCAACAGAAAAAAGGAATGAAGGAATGGTGGCCCTACCCCATCCTCTCCCACCACACATAAACATACCTTATCCAGCATTCCCTCTGTTCTATTTCCTGTCTACCGACAGAATGGGATGATTCAGGAGCTGGGGTGCTCCTGGTCTGCTTAAATCTCTACTCTCAGGGTGGTGGGGACATTGCTGGTGTTCATGTTTCTCTCCCTGCCTGACTTGAGGGAGACATGCTGGATTACTCTGGCGCGGTTCTGTAATGCTGCAGAGGAGGGCCCGGGGTGTGCCTCCGGGGTTGTCGGGCACATCGGGTGGAGTAGCGTCTCCTCTCTTTAGCTTGTTCCCCGGGCGACGTACTGGGCAGAGGTCGCTCCCGGGAGGAGGTTCCCTTCCAGGTAACGTTGCCTGACTTCCAGCATGGAGGAGGTCCAAGAAGTCAGGATCTGGTATGCCAGTAGGCTGCAAGGATGTTTTTTTCTCTGGAACCCTTAAAACGGCCAACCTGGGTGAGTACTGCATATCGGTTTTGTTTTTCTTTGATGCCTCTGCTGCCCTCATTATGCCTGCCTTCTCTCCTTCGGCTGGTCAGCCGGATTGAGCTTGATTGATGCATCCGTGGCCACGATTGTTGACGGCTGCCTGGCTTACTCCTGTTCTCGCCTGTCCTCGACTGTTTGCCAGTTCGGGCTCGTTTTCTTGCTGTTTGGGATGCTTCTGGTTACTCTGTGTGCAATAACCCTTGGAAGCAGTTTCTTGTGTGCCCCTGTTGCCTTTTTTGTTTGGGCTTCTATGGCCATACCTTCCTCATTCTCCTGAACATGTCTGATCTCAGAAGTTAAGTGGGGTCAGGCCAGGTTAGTACCTGGTAGGCTGACCCCCTGGGACTTCCTAGTGCCTTTGGTGCCTAGTGGTGTCTTGGTGTTGGCAGGCATGGGAAAACATTCCAGGAAGCATAAATATGTGGAGCGCTCCTCCTATTCCTCTTCGGAGTCTTCTTCCTTTCCTTCTCCTGCGCGGTCTAAACAATGAAGGGAAGGTGATGATGCCAGGATCAAAAAATTAATTAAGGAGACTTTGCAAGAGATGGGTGGTGGGCGTCCCTAGGGCTCTGTTTCTGTTCATCCATTTAATTCTTACAATTTTAAGGGGGAGAAAAGATGGGGGTAAGGAACATAAGTGTAAATACATTGATGAGGATATGTTGCCGGACTTGGTGAAGCATGTCAAGTCCAACATGGGATTTCCTAGCGTTGATGCGCGCAGTATGTCTTATGTCTTTTGGTTTGTTGTTGCACCAGTTTCAGATTTCGGATGCTGTTGATGTGCCGGTCCATCCTTACATCCATGAGGTGCTGAAGTGGGAGTGGAAGGACCCTGATCGTATTATGATTCCTAGGTTCTTGGATAAACTGTAACCTCTTCAAGACATGTCAAAGAGCTTGCCAGACTCATTGCATTTTTTTTTTTTTTGCTAGTCTGGTCGGTTTGACTTCATTGGGTGAGGATGCTGTTATAACGGATCCTGTGGCTAAGTAGGTGGAGGCTTCTCTTCGAAAGGTTTACTCAGGTTCCCATCTGGCCCTGCAGGCTGGCATTTATGGTACTTATGTTGCCCAATCTCTGATTTTGGATATCAAGGCCCTGTATCAGTCACTGGATGATACATCTGACTCTTCTGGGCTTTTTTAGCATATCAAGAGGCAAGTTGAATTCCTTTCCGATGTGTCCTTTGACGTGGTGAGGGCTTTGGCCCTTTCTGAGGGGGCTGGTGTGGCGGCCCGCCGCAATCTGGTTTTGAAGGACTGGAAGATTCCACTCATTAAACTTCTGCCCTGCGCTTGCCTTTTCAGGGGACTATGATGTTTGGGGAGAAGTTGGAGTGCAAATTGCATAGGCTTTTTAAGGGGAAAAGCACTCTTCTTCTTTTAAGCAGTCCTCCGCTGCGGCTTTTTCTTCTAAGCCTAAGTCTTTCTTCCGTCCCCCCTCTCAGAGGTAGTTTTCTAGCGGTCATGGGAGGTTCTCTTCTGGCTGGAGTCGGGACAGAAAAGCTAAATCTCCCCCTCCGAAACCTCGTTCATGACTATATGGCAGCCGATTCTGGATTGTTGGTCAAAGGTCGACTTCAGTTCTTTCTCCCGACCTGGTTGCAGTCCTGTTCGGATGTGTTTTCTGAACCTCCTCTGGTTTCAGGGATTCATCCAACTCCTTGGCTGTCCTGTCAGTCCGGGTGGACTGAGCAGTCTCTGGGGATCAAGTCTCTCTAGATAAAGGGGTTGATTCAGGAAGTTTCTCCTCTGGAGGTGGGGGGGTTTATTCCCTGATTTTTCTGGCACCCAAAGTGACAGGGGGGTTCCTTCTGGTGCCCTGAACAAGTTTGTGGTTCATCTTCCCTTCAAGATGGAGACTCTTCAGAGGGTGATTTCATTCGTTCTGCCAGGACATTTCTTGTGCACACTACATCTGCAGGATGCATATTATCTTGTCCCGGTTCACCCCTGCTCTCACCAATCCCTGAGGTTTTCCCTTCGGGCAGTCATTTTTAGTTCTGGATTTTTCCCTTTCGCTTGAGGTCTACCGCAGGGTGTCTTCCACGGTGGTGGCGCCGTTGGTGGCCTTCTTCAGGCATTCTTCGTCTACCCATACCTTGACGATTGGCTGATCCATGCTCCATTTTGGGGTCAGTAGTTGAGGATCTGGAATTGGTATGATCTGAATTGAGGGCTCATGGGTTTCTGCTGAACCTCCCCAAGTATCAACTGGAGCCCTCTCAGGATTTGACTTTCATAGGAGCTCGCTTTTGCACCAATCTCAACAGAGTGTTCCTGCCTGTCTTTCAGGAGATGACCTTGAGTTCCCTTGCTCTGACGTTCTTGCAGGTGTTCTCCTTCCTGGTCCATCTCTGGTTGAGGCTTATGGGTCCCATGGCTGTGGTAGTGTTTTTTGGTTCTTTGGGCGCGGTTTCATCTCCGACCTCTGCGGGTGCATCTATTGGCCCATTGGGATCCTTTGTCTTGTGATCTGGCCCTTCCGGTTCTGGGGTGTCTCCTTCCATCCTCCCTGCACCATGCTGGTGGACGTGTCAGCCAATCTTTCCAGGGGCTGCCATTGCAGCCTTCTCCTCCAGTGGTCCTGATGATGGATGCCAGTGCTTCCGGGTGGGGGCCGACGTTCTTCGAATTGGCGGGAGTTGACAGCAGTGGTCTGGGCTGTCATGGGATTCCCAGCCTGTTGTTGGGTCGCAATGTGGTGGTGCATGATGTCAACATGGTGACAATGGCCTACCTGAATCATAAAGGGGGAACCAAGTCCAAGTCCCTGATTGTGGTGGTGGTTCCCTTGTTTTGTTGGGCAAAGGGGCATCTGTTGTCTCTGTCTGCTGTCAATATCCGGAGAGTAGACAATGGAGTGGCGGATGCCCTCAGTCGTTATTTCTCTGCCTCCCAGGAGCTGACACTGACTCCGGAGGCTTTACGACTGGTGTGCAGGAAGTTTTACCTTCCCTTTCTTGACCTCTTTGCTTCCCGGCACAATGCTCAGCTTCCTCGCTTCTGCTCCTGGGTCCGTCAGGAGGGAGAATCGGGGTGGATGCTCTGATGGTTCCTTGGCTGCCGTGCCTGTGATATGCCTTCTCACCCCTTGCACTGATCCACTGTTGTTTTGCTCACCTGGTGATGGAGTCTCGGAAGGTGGTAGTGCCATTTTGGCCTCGCTGGTCTTGGTTTCCCACTCTGCAGCTGTTGCAGTTCAGGAAACTTGGTTGCCCCCCTGCTTTCCGTCTGCCCTGCGGTCGTCCCGGATGTTGTCCCTACCGCGGCTGCAGCTGTCGGTTTGGAAGTTGAGAGGCAGGGGTTGCGGCGTCTGGGCTCCGCAGAGAATTTAGCCTTGGCTCTGCAACAGACTCGGAAACCTTCTACTCTCCAGTCCTATGGGCAGCATTGGGGGAATTTCCAGTGGTGGTATTATGCTCTAGACTTATCCCCCCTGGATTGCTCTCTGCCTGCAGTTCTGCAATTTCTCTGGGAGGGGTTTGAGAAGAGGTTGTCTGTTTACACTTTGCGGGCTCAGTGGGCTGTGATTAAGGGCTTTCGTTTCCCTTGGGGGAATTTGTGTGATGTAGATGACTTGGTCTCTAGGTTGCTGCAGAGTTTTTCTTTGGCTCCTTCTGTGGTGCAACCTAGGTTTCCTTTTTGGGACCTTCCCCTAATGTTGTACTCTCTGGTGGCTTCTCCCTTTGATCCTTTGACTGAGGTGGACATTGATGGTGTTTTTTTTGGTGGCCTTTACTTCAGCCAGGCGCCTTGGGTAGTTGGGGGCTCTTATGGCTAGGGAGCCTTTTTTGTCTTTTCCAGAGGATGGGGTTTTCCTCCGGTTGGATTCCGCTTTTGTTCCCAAGGTTCCTTCTCAGTTTCATCATTCCCAGGCATTGGTGTTGCCTGCTCTATACTCTGATCCAGTGTCTGAAGATGAACTTCCTTGGTCTTTGCTTGATGTTTTCCGCGCTTTGCGTATCTATCTGGATCACACATGTCCTTTTCAGAAGTCCGAATCACTGTTTGTGTCTTTTGGAATTTCCTCCCATTTAGGGGAAGCTTCTTCTTCTTCCATTGCTCACTGGCTGAAGCAGGTCATTATGTTTGCCTACTCACTTTTTGGTTCCCCCACACTGGTGGGTGTGGAAGGACGTTCTACTTGGCTAATGGCGGCCTCCTGAGCTGAGGTTCGGGGGTTTACCCTTTCTGAGATCTGTAGGGCTGCTACTTGGGTATTCTCTAATACTTTTGTGTGGCATTATAGGAGCCAGAATTTGCTGGGGGTTGATGCTAATTTTGGTTGGGGGTTACTGGAGACTCTGTGCTCCTAAATTACTGTTTTGTCTGTATCAATAAATCACTGGGTGTTACCGTCCTGGTGGTTTTTGTTGTTGATGAATGTCGTTTGCTGCTTGGGTATTCTCACTTGTTTAATGAATGGGATGAGGACAGGAGGGACCTGGGGATAATGCCCTATTACCTACTGGTAATCTTAATTACTTCTGGTCCCGTTGTCCGCGTCCCATTCATTACATCCATCCCTCCCTTCCGGACATGCCGGCCTTAATATGTGGCTTGGAAGTTCAGAGGGAATGCTGGGTAAGGTATGTTTATGAACTCCCGGTGGGAGGGGGTGGTGGTAGGGGCAGCATTCCTTCATTCTTTTTTTCTGTAGGTGAGATAGGATTATCTCACTTGTTTAATGAACGGGACAAGGACAACGGGACCAGGAGTAATGAAGATTACCAGTAAGTAATAGGGCAAGATGTAGTTATCAGTTCTCAAATCAAGGCACTATTCGCATCAGAGCCCTTCATAGTTTTAATACTTAGTCAGAAATATATGTATTGTCGGTTGATAGGGACAACCAGGACCATAATCAGCATATTCTCTTTCCGCTAAAAACTGAAATTCGGGACCAAATCCATCTTTGCTGTCACACAAGGATTTTTCTGGTCCGTTCCAGCCCTCATTAAAATTTGTTATTGCTTTTATTCTCCTCACCTACACTCTAGCCACTTAACAGGATTTCTGCATAGAACCTACAGGACTGCCTCTAGCAATTTCATCTTGCCTCATGAGTATTATTGCATGACCCTTTGTTCTCCTCCCCCATCATCACTGGAATATGTTATCCTTCTCTCTGTTTATTTCCTCTAGGGGCCTAAATGCTGTTAAAAAGTTGAACTGAATCTTCTGTGTCTGCCTCATTTGAATTATCATCTAATGATAATAAAAAGTGATGCACAAGAGAAAACCTCAGTGATAATGATCCTATCTCCCTTCGCCTAGGATAGTTTCAAATGTAAATGCATTTTACTAAAAGTGCAGGTGCTTCGGTATGAAACTAAATTTATCGATGGGAGAATGTTTTGTAATTTTCAGCATTCAGAACCTGTTAACATAAATAAGAATTGTAGAAAACAGCTGTGAGAATACAAGCATATTTAAATCCAGACCAGCAATGCTTGCTAAACCTGATAATTTTCCAGAATCACTATTATAGTGCAGTTTGTCATGTGCAATACCACATGACAAACCTACACTTCCAAGTAACATGACACGATTTATTTAATTCTACAAGAGGGTTTTCTCAAAATACAGTGATACAATTTAGGGCTAGTATAAGGTGAATGTTAAATCAAAGTGGAATCCTGATCAATTGACACCTACCTCTTTCATATCCTCGTAGAAGACATAGAGAAGACGGAGTTCATTCCTTTTTGACCACCAGCCCTTCACGTGCTCGTACCAGGATCCGAAGGAAACTGAGAACCAGAGTAGTGAGGTCAACAATATATTAATCAGGCACTGAGTAAAATGCAGTGGGTGTGTCCGTGAATTAAATTAAATTCCCCCATTATCTTCCCATGTGTCTCCAGCTCCCACTATCTTCCTTAATCTTTTAGCACTTTGTGACCCTTGGTCTAGCAGCAAATGCAATCATGAAACATTAACAATTAGAGCATAGTTGAGAAAGTAGGTTTCAAGATTTAAAGATTTTTATTTAATTTCACTTAGACCTCAGCTGAGGTCAACAAATACAAGATAATACTATTAAAACAGTTATGATATTTCAGCTTCAAAACGACTTTTAAAAGCTCTTTAAATATTTAAACAAATTATACCAGACATATTCATCAGAAGGCGATTTACAAAACTTTAGTAAACTTTGAGCAGAGGAGATATTATATCTAAAACAAGTGGGCTTTAGATACCGGTGATGAGCCTCTACCAAGGTCGAATTTGGACGGACTAGCAATACATGAAGTAAATCTTGCACTCCTCAGTAACACAAATCACAGATCCCTGTAGTATTTTTGCAGCCCAAAAAATATAGTGCGCCGGACCCCCTGTTCTAATGAAAAGCGTGTGAATCGTTGCAAGGTTTTATATTCTAGACTGCCTACTGGTCTGCAAATGATTTTAATTGAGAACAATGTTCTACATCCAAGTCGTAACTTATTCTTGGAGTCAAGTTCTTCAAGAAGAGCTTCAAATGTGCTGGTGTCCCTGATTTTAAAAGTGCTACCATGCAATGGGACAGGTTTAGTGCAATGCTGAGATTCTCATTAGAAGTAAATTGCGACAACTCATTTCTAAAAGTCTCCAATTTTATAACATTTTATAATATTCCTTAAAGATCTTAAATCAGCATATAAGAGAATATTTGCCTATCTAATCATATTAGAGATGGCTCTGGCATAGGACTAACTAAAGATAACTCTAGATGTGTTACTTGGACCGGGACTTCTTGGTTAACTTTTATCAATTTGCGTAACAAGTTCCCGTCTCTTACTTTTAATGGTTGCCAAGTCTTAATCAGTATAATCAATATATATTCTAGGGCGTAAGATAAAATAGGATGTATTTTCATGCAATGCACCGCAAGCTAAGAATAAAAATGTCTATTCCCACAGGAGGAGTAAAGCCTCTGTAATGCACCGACGTGGGCATCTGCCTTAAGCCCACTATGCTAAAAATGTAAGGAATTTTGTAAGGTGTGTGAAAACAACTTGTTCCAAGTAGGTGTATTCTTTGAAAACCTCCAGAGATTTTCCACCTAGTGCCCAATTAAAGTGAAGATATTGATTTTTCCCTTTAAAAGGCACAACTTTTTATTTAGAGGCATTTCAGATGAGGAAATTTTCTTTTGCATAGCAATTTAGTGCAGTTGAATTTCTTTGTAGGCCTATTGGTGTGAGATCTAAAATTACAACATCGACGGTGTAAATTAAAATGAATATTACTAAATGCTATTTTTGGTGTGAAATTATTAATTTGTAAAAAACACTTTGGGAGATCATTGATATAGAGGGAGAATAAAATGGGGGCCAGAACGGCCTTGCTTTAATCGATTCTTCATGGGAATTGATCAAGTTAATCCCTTCCCTCCCCCCCCCCCCATTTGAACTCTACACCAAGTTGCAGTATGTAATGATATAATTATTGTGAGTAGGTCATTGAAAATTCCTAGCCTCTCTAATTTCTTCAAGAGTTTTGGCCTATCTGCACTGTCGAAAGCAGTAGTGAAATTGACGAAAACACAGTAGACGACCTGTAGTTTTGACACTACATATTTATCATATTTGTCTGTAGAGCCATAATATTGTCTATTACAGAATGTTTTGGGCAAAAACTGTCCTGTGTCAAAGGTAGCACTCTTCTCGAAAATGCCCAGTCTTTCAGATGGCCCAGAACACAAGCTATAAAGATCTTCCTAGTGGCATCCAATAGGGCATCTGTCGAGGGGTTGACCTGTACCTTTTTTTAAGATAGGGACCACAATGCTCCCACTCCATGATTTTGGAATTTTCCCAGTACAAAAACGACAGTGCACAGAAATTTGCTCCACTCTTCAGGGTTACTTTGGAGAACTTTTATCAGAATTTTGTCTGGACTTATTACTGCAGAGGATCGTGAGGCCTTTATATAACGGGGTATTTGTCTAGGTGTTGGAGCTGAAACATCTTGATTCTTTTTTTCCTTACTGTAGATAAGTTGACTTGGTTTTTTGAAAATTCTGTGGGTTTAGTTTGTATAACTCCTGTATATATTTTTCCGAGTCAGATGGTGATACTGGAGATGATTGTAAGACTTTCCTCGTCCCCATTTCTTTAGCAGCTATACATTTTACTGCAATGTGAATGTCGACCCAGTTTTTGTCTTTTTGATCTTGACTTTTTTCTCCCTTTTGCTTGTCACACTTTTTTCAGATTTGCTGTTTCTTTCTGTCTGGTCCCAAAGCAATTTTGAAATTGCAATCTAATTAATCTATTTAATTTTGGTGTCTCACAATCTTAACTCTTTACTATTAGATATTTCTTGCACTTATCTTGCCATATTGATAGATCCCGCAGGGAGGCAACAATCGAGGAAACAGTATCTTCATAGCTTGTTATAGGAACCTCTGCATTTCTGCAAGAATCTAACAAAGAAATGATTGCAGTATTCATTTTATCAATTGCATTAGAATACCAATTTATCCACCCAGTTTTAGGTTCTACTTAAGCCGTACAATTTTGGAGAGTTAGGGAACATGGAAAAATAGATTTCATTAGGATTTCCATTCCCAGGTACAGAATTGCGTGATCTCTTTCTTGTGTGCTTTTAACATTCAATGATTGCACTTTTCCTAACAGTTCCAAATATCCGATTATGTAGTCAAGAACTGAGGAGCTTGAAATGCCTTTTCTTGTATAGGCAGCTGGGATATCACCTTCTACTCTTCCATTTAATATGACTCCATTCATTACGGTGACAGAAGTTCGAAGTATTTTCCCCCGTATATCAGCTTTTACCTTTGTTGGAAATAAAGGTAATGGTATTGACAAAGCTTCCTCATGTGCATAATTTCCCCATTTGGCCAAATGTGCATTTGAGATTTTTCCATTAAAGTCCCTTAATATCATTAATGAAAGAAATTTTTCAGGGACCACTTCCTGCCCTTATAAAATGAAACGAAAATGTTTCATTTTTTTTTAAATGCATCCAGTTTTCCTTTAAGGTTAACAGGCAGCATTTGTAAAAAAAATAGCTGCTTTATTAAAAAGCAGTCCTAGACATGGTGGTCTGCTAAGCCCAGCAGGCCACCATCTGTAGGGGGGCTGGCATTCCCAATGGGCTCGCAAATTGCGAGAGGCTTATTAAAATTAATGAGCCTCGCATATGCGACCCCATTGGGATTCGCAAAACAGTGTAATAACACTGTTGTAAATTTCATTTAGTACCTCGCAATTTGCGACTCGCAATGAATTGCAAATTGTGAGGCACTAAATGAAAGGGTCGTACATCTGGCCCCATGTCTCTTGCAAGGTCACTATTGTCGGGGAGTTTTTCAGGATTAGAGCTAAAATTTCAGGGTCTTTACCGGCGATATTCCAGGATGCAATTTTTAAGGTTCTGCTAAAAAGGGAGTATATTTACGTTACCCTGTTTGTTGCTGTACAAATTGTTGGAAATCCATGATCAAGAGTGTTCCTTTGATTGGGTCACTGTTTTTTTTAGGCTGTAATTCTAAATTTGTCGCTCTCCATCTTTTATCGAGATAGTTGTGTTCCTTCAGGTACGCTCAATAGAGCTCCAGGACCATGAAATGTTTGATTGTAACTATAATTTTTTTCCTCTTGGTTTTTATGCTGTATTACATTTCCCTTGACTTCACTACATCAAATAAATTTTTAAGGAGGATATCACTTTCTTTTAGAATAATGGAAGGAATCACGTTCGACCAGAACTCAACATTTCCCACCATAAGCTGAGATTTGTACAGGAATACTAATAATTTTATTTCAGATGTTGTAAGTGAGTGAAGAGAATTGATCTTCTGTAATAAATGTGCTATTCTCCCACGGTTAAGTGGATATTTTCCAACAGGGAATAGGTCAGTTATTTGCATAGTACAAGATTCAATCTATCCCTCTTGTAGTTTGAATTCCCCATGGAAAATTGAACCTCATTTTCTGAGTTAATCATTAGTTGGTGATCTTTAATAAATATTAACAGAGTAATTTGGCACCAAACAATTTTATTGATTCTGATATTCTTTAATTTCATGTGATGGGAAATGATGGTTAATAATTTAAGTATCCTTGTCGTTTGTTTCAAGAATCTACATTTTACTATTTCTTTTTACTTTTCTCCATTGTGTTGTTTCTCTTTTCCTTTCGTTTCGGGATAGGTCCCGACTCCCTTATAATCAGAATTCCAGAGATAACCGTTTCTTCTTTTTTTTGCTAATTGGTTTATTGGTTCTTCTATTTTTTTCTAATCAAAAATTGAAAAAAATGAAATATTTTCTTGTGTATTGCTTTCACTTGTGGACTTTTTAAATAATTTACGAAGGGAGTACATTTTATCGTCTTATGAATCTTAATTTTTCTCTATTTTTTACGGGGGTTCTACCTGTTTGAGTTGCCATTTGTATCTTGAGTGGGAGATGGTTTTCAGATAACAATAAAAGTGTAAAACTCAGTTCTTTTTGTCTCTTGAAGCTTTCTGAATTTCTTAAAGAGGTTTGATGATTCTGCTTGTGTTGCTTTTTTCTCTTTTTGTCCACTAGGTATTGAAGTATTCCAGTTTGCGTCTCCAAAACCGGATCTGAGTTTTCCATATAATTTTCCAAAAGAGCCAGTATTGATTACAGAATCTTCTGTAGTGTAAATAATGCGCTGGATACTGGATCTTGCCTGTTGGGGGATTGCAGAGTGTTGAATAACCGACATTCTGGAGACTGCAAGTAGTTTTCCACTTGATCTGAAATATTACTTGGTGTACAGTTAAATAATTGTAGTGTCTCCTTTGCTGTTTTCTGAACCCCCCGGAGGGAAGAGCAGGATTATAATTTATGTCTAGTAATGTAAAATTGATAACTGATATTAAAAGTGATGCCTCCTCTGCTATTTGAGCCTTTGATTCCAAGGGCTCCTGAAGCTCTTCAACTTTTGTATAATCAAAAACCTGTTTTCTTTCTTGACCCTTGTCAAGTTGCTACTTATTGTTGGACTTTAATTTCTCGAATTCTGATTTGTGTCATTTCTTAGTTCCTGTGAGTTTCAATGTTCTGCTGTTATTGTTGAGTCATTATTTTTTGGGAGGTTAGGGAAGAATGTTGTTATTTCTAAAGTTCCCGACACTGCTCCAATATAGGGTGCTTTTCACTTAGTCTTTCTTAAGGATTGATCGTTGCCCTATCTTTTCATATGAATTGTTCTGGTTCTGAGTTTCTTGTATGCCATAATACGCAAATGGTAAGAAAGCCAGGAGTTTACAGCCGTTACATGGGCTGATCACTAATATGGCGGTACACAACTTTCGCAGTTTCAAATCCACATGGGCCAATAACTTGTCAGATTATGTTGTCGCAGAGTTGCAGTTCATGCTTAGATCTATCATGAGAGTTTTGGAGGCCCTTGGATGTCTGGGTCCTCCCGGACCACTCCTCAGCAGTCTGTTTTCTGGATGCCCATAGCTATTGGGGGATGCACTGCACCTCCTACTTTTAAACAGTCTCCCCTCCTGCAAAGTAAGCAGGCTCCTTCCCTATCTCAGCTGGAAGGCAGGATTATAGGTATTTCAGGAAAGGTGCAAAGAATCTCCCACAAGAGATACTGACTTGAGGTGATGTCCCCTCATAACTGGGAGACTTGTTGTCTGGCAGACACCAGCTCTAGTTGCACAGCACCCGTCTGCATACTCTGAAAATCATGCCCCGTCCATGGCCATAGAGAACTTTGAACTGGAACAATGGGGGCCCCACAATTTTTATAAACAACTGGCAGCCATGGGTCGCAAATCTACTGCTGAAACTGTAGAAGCAGTTTAGGATGGTTTTACTTTCAATTGTCTTTTTGAGGCTGTTCTCCATATGCAGCCTTTGTGTAGAGTGGGGCCTCAGACAGCAGGGTACTCTTCAACCTGGATCAACAACAATTGACACACAAAGAGGTGTGAGTTTTCTGCAAGTGGCCTTCATCATCAGTACAAATCAAGGATAAATCAGGGAAAGACTAATGGACAGGTCTTACTTGAAGGTTTCTCTCCTTCACAGTAAAGTCTGCGGTTGCACGCCTCACCGCTACCATTCACTGAATGGAAGTATTCAGAAATGCTACTCCTTGCAGCTCCTTGTTAACCAAAAGGTCTAAAAGAACACAAAAAGAAGCTGTGTCTTCTCCCCCCTAACTTGAAAAAAGGGCTCCACTCTCCACCTCCAGGATAGTAAGCAATACACTTTTGCTGTTTAGGAACAGAGTCCTCTCTTTCATTTTGTGAAGGGCCTGGCATGGGACACCCAAAATTGATTAAACTGGCCTTCATTACTCTGGCTCACTGACACACCATGTGGGATGTTAGTGCAAATGACTGGGTGCATAATTGCAGAGCTTTACTGAAATAGATGAGAAGGCCTCTACATAGTGACTCAGATAAAAAAATATTCTGGTCAGAAATTTAACTATCAAACCATAAACCATGATATGCTCTCATCGTTGCTTTACATACTACACCATTGGCAGGAGTAGTAGTTGACTGTCACCAACTGAGGGCAAGTGTGGTATAACCTTTTAAGGCCACAGGACAGGTCCAGGACCCACTCATAGTCAGAAACAGACATAGGGCTCTGCACACACACAAAATTAATGTGACACCAGGGCCCAAAATAAAAAAGTCAGGATACTAGATACTAGTCAGCCACTCAGGCAGGGGAACATGTCCATATACCATGCAAGGAACATTCCCGTACCAACACTTGGTAATTCTGTAAGTTAACTAATTCCAGACATTAGGGTTTGTAAACACAAAGCCAACACCAAAGATACTCCTGGAGGGCAGAATTTCTTTAAACAGTACTATATAAATAAAAATATTGGGCAGTGAGAGTTATCGCAACAATACCTGTACTCACAAAAGAAAAGTCTCAAAAAAGAAAGGAAGAAGAAAATGAGTGTAGAACAGCACATGAATGATTTAGTACCATAATAACATTTACAACCATAAAAGGCAAGATGATGACAAAAAAATTCACACTATCAGGCATAAACACATAGGATCTTATACATATTTCAAAAAATGCAATCATGTAAAATACATATCAGTTTCTGATCAGCCCATAAATGTCGATGTTTCATCCCTGAACCTGATTCTCATCAGGACCATCATCAGGACAACATGTGCATGTTTAATTTATTCGGGCCCCACTGGGTTACAAATATAAACTATAGAAACACCATACAGTCCACTTCATTTGAATATTATGTAGCTATTCAGGCCAACAACCTTCAAATTAGGACACCAACAAATAAATAACACCCAAATAAATGTTTGAGGGCACCTGGCAGAGATTAAACACAGAGGGGCATATCAGCAAGGCGAGGCGTTAGAATTATCGCCGCTTTTGAGGCTGTTTTCGGCCGAAAAGCGGTAATAATTTTATTGCCTAATTAGCACGCTAACGCGTGAAAACTTGCGTTAGCGTAGGAATTCCTAACGCCCAGCTTTGCATCTCTAATGAGATGCAAAGTGGGCGTTCCTGACCTGAAATCACAGGAGAAATGTCACTAAGCGACATTTCTCCTATCATCAAGCCCCATGCTATGAAGCATATCGGCAAGAAAAGTAGCGATCACCCCTATTATCGCTACTTTCCTTACGCCTGCTTCAGGACTGACTTAGCCATGATATCCTAAGGAAGGTGGATATCATGGCTAAGTTTGTGAGTCCCTATCATCAAGCTAACGCCACATTGCGTGAGATTATCGCTGGGTTTCCAGCGATAATCTCACGTTAGGCAGTTAGCGTGATCATTTTATCGCTTTTGAGATAAGCGTTGCTAATAGCACGCTATCTCAGCGATAAAAATCCACGCTATACGGTGATAATTATCCTAGCGCTAAGTGCGCTTAGTGATAATTATCGCCGGTTGTTGCTGATATGACCCTTAGATTTTCCATATCGATATAACTGAACAGGAGATCATAGAACCAATGTAGGTTGTGTTATTTATAAACCACCTGTATCTCGCTAACATAACTGCAACTCCTACTGCAACACAGCTGGATAACTTACTGTCTTTCTTCTTCTTTCGTCATTTTTCCTTGTTTTCATTATATATGTCAGTATTATTGTTATTATTATCATTATTACTGTGATTTCAGTTTTTTTTGTTCTTTTCTTAAAAACTCAATAAAAGCAATTAGAATTTAAAATAAATATATATTATATTAATTATCAGTGCAACAAATTATATATACTGGTGCTGGAGATTAAATCAATATAAAGTGCCAAATGTAAGGAGCCATAAGCTGGCCACTATTTATGAGTGCCACATGTGTCAAACAAATAGCTACATTTTTTCAGTTGGGCAAAGCTGAGGATTTCGAAACCTCCAATGGATAAAAAAACAGAATCACAGTCAAACACCAGACACCGACAGACAGCAACACAGAAAAGCAACAACTGCTACATATTTCAGTGCTGTGCTGTCTGCTGTGACAGAGTTAGGGCCTCATTTTGAGTGTCCTGTATTAGGGTCTGGAAAATACACCTGGGGAGATACCGATACCACAGAGTGCAATATGTTAGCAGGTCAGGATTACCAGCTGATTCCAAACTGAGGAGGTGGGAATTAATTACTTGTAGTAAAGGAGTTTGCACAAGTGATTACTGAATATTGTGCCTGTTAGACCTGACATCCTTGATGTGGTATTCCCCTAAACCTTTTGCCTTCACTCCCTTATATTTCTGAACTTGTTTTTGTTGGCATTGGGACACTGTGCACATTACCCCTCCTAAACAGTGCTAAACTGCGGATGCTTTCTCCAAAGAATTTGGTAAAATTGGCCTACATTAAATTGACACATTTTGTTTACTTAGAAGTCCCTAGGAAATGGTACTACCTGTTCTCAGGGCCTGTGAATTAAATACTACTAGTGTAGAGCAGCCCACATTGTGCCCCCCACTAAAGTAGCACTGTGAAAGATGTTTAAGGCCTGCCACTGCAGCCTGTAGTTCAGTTTTAAACTGCCATTTTGACCGGGCATGCAAAAACCTTTTGCCATGCCTAAACCTTCCTATTAATATTTGTAATCACCCCTAAAGTAGGCCCTTTAGGAGCATCGGGCAGGGTGAACTGTATTTTAAAAAGTAGCACATCTACTTTCATTTTGCAAATAATGACAGTGAAAAACTACTAAAGTCGTTTTTACAGTTGTAGAACCTATCTCTCTCATAGACTAACACTAGGTTACCTTATCACACTTCAGGATTGCTGACTTCAGTTTGGGACTAGATAGCAACATGCTGTTTGCACTAAAATGGATGTAATTCAACATGCTTTTCAATGGCACGGTTGGAAAATCAGTTACAATGTTGAAAATGTCACTGTTTTACCCAAACCAACTGTGCCTTTCTGCCAGTGTCTTGGGTCACTTGACTATGGATGGCTCTGCTGTTGTGGGTTGTGTATTGCTTTCAGACATGGGAGCAAAGAAGGTCTAGGTGTGAGGGGAGTTAGTCTTCCTGACAGGATGACAAAGGAGGAGCTGTAACCTTCTCTGATAACACTTTAAAGGGCCCTGCCTGCAGCACACTCAAAGACCCTGATATCAGGCCAGCCCCAGTCTTTGTTGCCCTAGACAGTTTGGAGTCAAGACTAAAGGAAGGGAAATAACTGACCAGAACCAGTTTTAGAGGTAGTTCAGGGAATTCCCCCACACAAAAGCTGACACCAGGCATATAGTGAGACCTTCAGAACCACTCATCAGAATACCCCTGGTCCTATGGAACATTCAGAAGGAATGCCCTCATGGACATCATTTAGGTGTCACAGCTGCAACCCCTGGCTTGTCTCTTGACCCCTAGCACTGATTTTGTAACCCCTGGCCTCAGAGGTCGTAAAAGCAATACCAAGCACAGAAGATAAACAGTACTCTGATGAACAATGTTTACTTTCTGCAAATTCGACCGGGAGATTACACTTTAAATGGAATACACACTATATTACAAAATAAATATAAACAAATTTTAAAATACTCATTCTTTAAATTGTTCATAATTGTGAGTGTGTGGCAAAATATGTTTTGGAACACAATAGTCACTTCTGTGCTCCGCAAGTGTGCAAATTATAATGCCAAAACGTATTAATTATAAAAAGAAGTAAAACAAGCTAACATAGTAATTTGTATGCAATTATTAGTCCCTATAAATTAGTGCTAGTGGGTCTGACCATTACTGTTTTCTAACTCTCTTTTTGTTTTTTTCTCTGTGATTTAGCTATACCTTTTATCTTTGCGATATACACTAGACTTCAGTGATGTCAATTATTATGATTTTATCTGGATAAAGGTCTTGGGAAATCATTTCTTGGGATTCAGGGTTAAACGCCATATTGTCACTTCTTGTTATGTCAGTGAGGAAAAAGAGTGCTTGAGGCTACTTCTGCTACCCCTAGCATTTTGGTGAATCGACGTTCCTGACTGCCTCGATGTCTTAGGGCGAGAGACTGCCATGCCGACTGAAGAAGGACGACTGAACCTGCTTGCCTTGAATCCAGGCTACCCAGAGTGACTCCAAAGGTAAGGTGGCTAACTCACTGTGTGAGCTACAGTGACAAAGCACACTTCCAGAGACCTTCCTGCAACTGCCCAACTGACCTTCACCAACTGGACCTGCCTGAAATTGCCTGAGCCCTGCTGGTGGCATCAGTTGAGTCATGATCCTCAAGAGGTGCCCCCCAGATCCTGGACCCTTGGTTGACATCAGTGTGAACTCCTCCTGAAGAAACTATGAAGATAGAGAGAATTTAGCCTCCTTAGGACCGCGAAGTGACCTCTTCACATTGAGAATCGACAGCCCATGATGTTCCAATGAGACCTGCTCTTCACGCCGACAGTGACCGTCCAATACGACAGCCAATGCAAATCGCTAGTGAGACCTGCTCTTTGCGCCAACAGCCTGCGTTGACCATAAATGCGATCTCCAGCAGCAACCAGTTCTTCGCGCTATCGCAGTCACTGTCCGCAACTCTCAGTTTGCTCCTAGTGAGGAAAGTCTCCTCCTCACAGCCGGCCAATGCGAACAGCAATCTTTGAGCCATACTTGAGAAGATGACTTTTCTGCAGGACTAACCAGGTCCAGGTATCCATCCTGTGCTCCATCACGGTCACCCTTAAGTTGTGACTTTCTTCCGGTCCAGCACGGCCAGATAACCCTGTGATCCCATTTTGTGGTTCTTGGCCCTATTTTCAGCTAAAAATTGGAAAACTCATATATCTGATTCTGCTGGTTGCATTTTTGCCATTGCGGAGTCATTTTATTTATTGAAAATTACTCTATTTGCCTAGATTTGTTTGGGTTTTTTGTGTGTTGTGTTTTCACTTTAATACTGCTCGAGTGCTGCATAAATACCTTACACATTTCCTCCAAATTAAGCCTGACAGCTTGTGTACTGTGCTACCAGAGAATTAAGGACAGGTTTATTTTTTGACTGTTGTGGGCCATCCTGACAAGGATTGTGTTAATTATTTGATTGTGCGTTCCAACCATCTCAACTAATAACCACATTTCTTACAGTGTCTCTTTCTGAAATCGACCATGGCAAAATTCAAATAGGAAAAACAAATCTGAAGTGCAGAAAATATGCACTACTTGTAACTTCTGTTTGTGCTTGAATCAGGATTATTGGGGCATTCATTATGAAGCGATAATGTTTGCACTATAGACAGCTTAGTTAGCAAACAAGGCGCGTAGCTTTATTCTCTGACTTTGCAAAACGGGGTGGCACCTTTTAAGACGTATTGAAATTCGGTAATATGCATAGGCAACCTCATAAGTATGTAAAAGGATAAAAACCTTTGATCTCTAGCAATTTTCAACACACCACAACAAAGGTACAACACCAAAAGAAATATGGAATGTGCCATACCGTTTCCTGCCATAAAGTCCTCGAAATGCTGTGCAAAGGTCCCAGGATGTGAGTGCAGACTGTTTGCCAGGCGGAAATAGTAATAAGAGACGGCAACATCCTTGGCATTGCGCGCCACGTAGATGACCTGATCAAGGAAATAAAAGGACACTGTAGGCCACTACTTATTCAGTTGTCAGGTCCTTACAGAGCGTACTTGACCTGCATCTATTTTCCTGAAAGGACGCGTTAAATTAAATACACATTTTCAAAAGCAAAATAAAATATGTTCTCCCTTTTTCATCAGCCCTCAAGAAATGAGCAGGATTTTTAACTACCCCTGGACTGACCGATACTGGGGGAACTGATACCGCCAGCCCGTTTCGAGTTGGAGCCTCGGAGTCAATTAATAAATGAGGAAATACCAGGGGGGGGGGGGGTTGTTAACTCTGGATCTGAACCTCTCGGTAATTCCTCGTTTGAGCCTGACTTTCACCAGGAGTTTCTCAACTGCTTTCAACAGCTGAACAACTCGTAAATGTATTCCTTAATGTTGTAACTTGTGCTAGAGTGCCTCAAACCTCTATCTAGATTACTTGTAACTTTTGTTTATGCGTTTTGTGTTTTTTATGCTGACATGGCTGGCAGAAGATCCCTCAGATCTACAAAAAATGAGTTAACTTTGATTTTCGATGAGATTGTTAGGGTTGAGCCCCAGTTATGTGGAGCAACTGTGCAGACAACAACTGTGAGCCGTAAGAGGGAAATGGGGGCCAAATTGTGGACAAAGTGAATACTGTATCCAGTACTCATAGGAGGAAATCCGGAAGTGGTGGAACAGCCTGCATGAGGGAGAGTCCTTTACCTCAGTTCTGGGCATGTCCTGGGAACTATTGGTGAGTCTCCCAGCCCCCTCTAACCCTGGGAGGGGGAGGGAGGTGGCCATAATCCCTACTAAAGGCATCTTCGGAATTCCAGGCAGAGTGAACAATGATAAGTACAAACTCAATCTCTCTGTCACAAACAGATCACACACTCTTCCCTATGGAAGGACAATCTACCAGTTCCCCTTCACTCTGAGATCATATTCACCTTACCACAGCTCCCAGTAGGAACCTATTCAAACAGGCGTGCTATCAGATTCGTGCCATAACTCACACCATTTCCTATGTTAGACAATGAACATCAAGTTACTCATCACACAATAAGGTGGACCCACTCCGATCATAATGCTGTAGCACTATCAAACCCTAACGAGGCAATACAGTGCTACATAATGAGGAGCCATAAGTACACATGCTCTTGAGTGATTAGACTGGAGAGTGCAAGGTACAAGTACTCCTCTGCTTCCAAAGGAAACCCTGCATCCATTATCCCGTGTACACAAGTGGAAACACATGTAGGTAGATGCAAGTGCAGAGGGGCATATCAGCTTACTCGAATGATAGATGGGTATTATGGATAATTGTAGGAAAGGGTCAATTTCTGCATGGTTACACCTCACTTCTTGCCGGACACATGATGCGTTTGGTGTGCCCCGAGTCCCTGCCAATCAGGTTCCCAGGGCTTGTGATCTTTCCCAAAACTGTACCTTTGTACCCACAATGGGCACATCTCTGGCTACAGGTAAGCCCCTTGTAAACGTTACCATGGGTACCAAGGCCACTGTGACCAGTGAAGGCCTCTAAGGGCTGCATTGTGTCACCCATAGAGGCCCTGTACCTTAACACCCACACACTGCCACTGCCACTGCCACTGCAGGCTGCATGTTTTGGCGCAGAGAAAAGTGAAGAGTCGACATGGCACTCATCCCTGTGTGCCATGCCTGCAACCCACTGTCTAGGGCCTAGGTAAACCACTCCTCTAGCAGGATGCAATAGCCCCCAGGTGAGGGTACAGTGGCATGAGCCCTGTACCCCTACAGTGTCTACATCCATTCTTAGACATTGTAAGTGTAGTAAAGCCAGAAAGAGTATATGGTTTGTGAGTTGGTCATTACAAACTCCCCAGCTCCATAATGGATTTACTAAAATCTGGGTAGTTTAGTAACAAACTTCTCAGCACATTTAACCCACACTGATGCCACTGTGGGATTTAATGTAAAATGCACTCAGAGGGCATCTTGGAGATGCGCTCTGAAAAATGACCAGCCCTGAAGTGGTTCCTGAATGGCTGCCTGCCATTTGCCACCACCAGACAGGTTTCTAGACCCCTGGGTAGAGGGCCTCCGCTCTCTGGGTCCAAACACAAAGCTCCTCCTGAGCAGAGGTGTCATGCCTCCTCTTCCAGGATGGACTGGGTCCACGAAGGGGAAGCTTCAAAGGCCTGCTGCCTTTGGAAGCCGTCCCTGCCTTTTGATGCCACCAGCAACTGGCACCCACCAGTTTTGCCCCACACTTTGGGCAGGAGAATCAGCAGGAAAAAACAAATTAGGAGGAGAGGTCTGCCCACCTCAGGTGGGAGAGGAGAGTTGACGCACACATTTCAGTCCCCTTCATCTTCAAGATGATGCGACCCAGCCAATTACGAAGAGACTCCTGCCCCACTCCCACTGGAGGGTGTTATTAATAGGGCATGTACCCAACCCAAGGAAGGGACCTATTGTCAAACACCTCTTTAATATCCCTAAATTTAGTATTCAGAGGAGACCCTGAACCTTGCCTCCTCAATTCTGTCTCCTCGCTCAACAAAGACACACCCACAGAATCCGAATCCAGGCGGTTCCGTGATTTTGCACCACTCTCCCCAGGTCTCCCCAGCAATCCTGACCTGGGATCTGGTGATCCCCAACCATCACTCCAGTTTCAAGCCAGCCCCTGCAGCCTCAACCTGAAGGATCCCCCAACCACAACCAGAGCTGGTAAGAAGAACCTAATGCCAAAAGACACCCCTGCACCCGACACCCCACTGCCTTGGGGCCTTGGGTGGCCTAGCCAAGGGTGTCCAGGCATCTCAAAAGAACCCAACTTACCTCTCCAGCTGGTGGTCGCCTTCAGGAAGCCTCCCTGCTCGAGTCTGCATCATCTTTGCCGAACCGAAGATCTCTATTGAAATCCAGAGGACCCGATTTCGCCTTTGCACTCTGCACCCAGCCGCCCCTGTGCCACTGGTGGTGCAGCTCCTATGCAGATTGTTGGCTCCTGCAGTGCGGATCCCACCTCCGGGAACTTTGCTCCCCCAGCCAAGTGTCCTGCTCATAAGCAGCCCCTGACGGAAGGCCCACTTAACCCCATCAGCTAATGTTGGGCCCCTGCTCTCTGCATCCAGCCGCCCCAGTGCCGCTGGTGGTACAATTTGAGTGTCTACCTAAACCTTGGGGAACCTTGGTTCTAACCCCCCAAAATCTATTCTTGCCGGTTGTTTACTTACCTGCAAACCGATAACCTTCTTTTCCCCATAGGAACCAATGTTGTGATGTTTTGTTCCCAAAAATGTTCTCTGTCGAGTTGAACTTTTGTATGAAAGAAAAGTAACCATATTGCAAACCTGAAAACAGCTTACTTACCCTGTATTGTAGGATCCACAGTGTGATATCTAGGCAAACCATCCTGAGTGGGCGATGTGAAGCAAAAATAAAGTAAAAGTAATTAAATGTAATTTAAACAGTTTTTAAAGCAGATACAGACCTGTAACAATTGAAAATCCATTCCCAATTGCTTTACCTTCTGAAGTTTTACAATTGCAAGCACATTTTACCTACCTGTACCAAGTCCTGTTTGGTTCTAGAAATAAACATAAGTATACATTTTTAGACTTACCCAATTAGTCTGAATTCTGTCTCTAACTGTGTGAAATCAGTCCTTGATTGAGTGAATATAATAAATGCTTAACACACCCTCCTTATAGGCCTAAATGCTCGCCCACACTACCACAAAGAGAGCTGTTTGTACTTATCTATTTTAGCCTCTGCTATACCTCTGGGGACTCTCTGAACTCTGTGCACACTATAACTTACTTTGGTATAATATATCCAAAGCCAGCTTCCTACAATAGTAAAGAGGGCACATGCTGTATCCAGAGATCATGAAGGGTGGGGCATGAAATAGGAGTTGAGATGGGACTCATGCACACAGGTACCAAGAGATTGGGAGGCACAGGACATGCTGGCTGATAGTCTCAAGTTGTGTGAAGAATGTGAGACGTCCTTCAAAAAGAAACAATAAACCACAGCAAAAGGATAACGTTAATAAATCTGCAGTTTTTCACTTTCTTATGGCATTTTCAGAGCGAGGCTTCTCTTACATGAACTGCCAGGTTAAAAGCACAGTCTACAACATGGAATAACAAAATGGCAGTGTATTAAAATGTGTGTTAATGTGCAATAAAGATAAGGCTATACTAGTGCTTTAAGAAACTGTGAAACAAATTCACAAATGTTTTTACAGACGACTGGTTCTATATGTGTATACTGAAAATGTGCTCTCATGTGAAAAGTACTCTAAATACATGGAGCTTTGACCTAGTAGGTATGAATTACATTACATCAGTGTGTGGGTGGAAGAACAAGTTGTTATGTTTGTGAAATGTGATCACTAAAACAACACAAACTGCATCCACACTTAAAACATGTTAGCCATGTAGGAAAGGATTACCGAACCAAGGCCATGCAACTCCTAATACTGCAGCTAAGGCACAATATCACCAACAATAAGTTAAACTCATGAATTACAAGAAAGTTACATGTTATTAAATGTCTATGTAACAAGGTCAACAAACACATAAGTAGAAGGTACCTAATCAAAAAGCAGCCACACATTTCCCACCACAAAGTACACACCTAGATCATCAAAGGGAAGAACACAATAGGCCACACCCATCAAACTATGTAATTAAAAGACAGTCACATTTCCATGGCAATATGCTATGCCAAAACAAGTCTTCTCAAAAGACGTCAGAAGAAAAACCACAAAAATTGGAATAATTCCTTGAGAAGTATAATTCAGAAACTCTGGATTAGTTACTCCCATCTACTCATTCCCATAGTGGTGTAAATTCAGCAAGATATCAGGGCATCAGTTAGACTTTGAAGGATAATTTAATTCTGAAAATATCTGGCTGTTAACATCTACAGCCACAAAAACACTGGCTGTATGTCCTTCAACGAGACCAACAAAATCGTAAAATGGAGGGCGTTCAGCCTTGACACTTCACCTGTGGGCACCCAGTCACAGCGACAAGTTGGTTTAGAAAGAGCTGAGGCAGGACGTGCTGCGAGGAAGGAGTTGGCTGAACTACTTGTCATTACATTGGAGCCGGTGGCTGTCAACACCGGCATCATCCTCTGTCTTGCCTATCCACTCCCAACCACTGTGCCAACTCTCAGTCCAAAGACCTAGGCCTGGGCAACAAATCTGGCTCTCTGAGTTTCCTTCCCTCCTGCCCAAAGTGTGCAACCCCACCCCCTGCTCAATCTGAGGTACCCAGACCAGTATCTGCTCCAGAGGATGGAAAAGCTCTTTGAGGACGAAGATCAATGATATGATGGAAGGGGAATACCCGGGCTGAAGCCCTTTGCAGACTTGAATAGAGTTCTGATTGACACTCCACACTCATTTAGTTTGGAAATTTTAGAACTGTGATAGTGTTGCATCGTGGAACATCAAATTCCCCCTTTGTCACAGACCAAATACCTCAATAGCAAATTCACTCAAATACATTCATTGGTGGGGCCCATAACACCAACACTCACTCTCTGTTGATCTGCTTCCTTAGAGGAATAAGCTTCCAAACGCTGACATGAAAGGAATATCTTTACCTAACCCTAAATGCGTTGACTCTAACCTTGTGATATTCCCCTCATTAGGAGATGAATCATTTAGTTGTTTTGTAGTTTAGCGAACCCATTCATTTATCTATACTTTACTCTTTATCCTAGTTTTTCTTCTTCAAATAATCAACACAACACATTTGTCAATTAATCAAATATCATTTATCTAAGAAAATTGTAAATTGTTAGAAATCATCATTAGAACCGCAGAACATCAAATTGACGTAATCTGGCTAATAGTCGTCCTCTAAGTCAGTCAAGTCGAGGAAAAACCTTTACATTTCATCAAAGTTAGGCCGCAATTCAGTCTCTCTAAGATTCAGGATAACAGCTGTCCAGCAGTGTCACCGTCCTCTCCGTCAGCATAACATCAGGAAATCGAGTTCGTCAAAGAAGAAGAGTTTTTTTTTTTTAGTTCATTTCCCTACCTACTTTTATAATGAAATTAATGTAAAAATGTATCAAGATCGGGGTTTTGGAAAGCTCTGATTGGTAGACTAAGGGTCATCCATTAAAGTTCTCATATAGTCCGCAAAATGAAATCATCGCACTTGCTGGTTCCGGTTTTAAGACAGTCCTTTGTATTGTCGTTGGCGAAGCTCCCAGAGTGTCCTTGACTAGAACATCAGCTTCTGGGGTCAGGACTAGGCTATTGTTGCTGGCGGTGACGCATGCGCACTTTACCCAGAACCTCGAGTTGTCTGGAGCAGTCACGTTAAATGTCTCGTTCAGCCATTTTGGAATAGGCCGAAATGGTCAACTTAAGCAAAACAAACACAAAAATGTAATTAAAACATGGAAATGGCTAATAAAATGTTAAACCCTCACTAATACCCTTATGTGTAAGTAATTATCTAGCAGGATAGCAACATTCAAGGCATTTATACTCACTCAATGATACGCAACTTACAATTACATCACAAAACCAACATATATCATGCAATATTCTAATTTTCTACTATTAGTATGAGTACATATGTTAGTTTACAATTAGTTTAGCCATGCAAAGTGCAATTCCCACGTGTAATCCTTTTGTTAATATAATTGATAAGTCTTTCACTGCAAACAAATTAATAAGATTACTATTAGTTGATTATTCAGATTAATATAAACATGCAGAATGGGAGGGTATACAAAATTTTGTACTACCCGCTCCATCAATCCCCCATTTGGTGATTATATCACCACACCAACAAACAATTTTGTATCCCCTTTTACGGAATTTCAAATTGATTTCTTGTTTCATTCATATTTCAGTTTCTCCTGTTTCTTCTCTTTTAGCTGTTTTATACATACTCTCCTTGATTTCTTCTAATTCTATTTCTTCAAATTGTCTTTCTTGTTTCTTATCTCTTCTCCTTAAGTTTTCTCTTTTTAATCTTTTCTGATTATTATCTTTTCTACGACAAATACATCCTAGTCTAATTATTAATACTAAGAAAATCACACATGTTAATGGAAATAATATTTTACCTAAAAATGTACTACCTAATTTTACTACAAAATCCTTAATAGCTGATATTTTCTTTCCAATCTTCTCCCAAACACCTTCAACCTCCAGTGGTGCAATTTTGTCATGTAATTCTGTAATATTCTTAATATAAATTTTCAAATCCCTACTTTCGTCAGTACAACAATGTTGAACTTTCAGCATTCCACAGACTTCCAGACTTCACCCTCGTTTGCCAATAATATATCAAGGGCAAGTCGATTTTGCATTACCATAGCGCGCATGGCAACTATTTCAGTATTTACCAATAAGAATCCTCCAGCGGTACTTGTTGACAAGTGATCCACTACTGTTGAAAGTTTTCTAATTTTGTTTGCATTTAGAGATATTCCCACTGCGGGTATCAGTGCTCCAAAAATGTCTCCCACAATTTCGGTCCAAGATTCTCTCTTACTACGTGCTAAATAACTACCTAAACTATGTACACCATCTTCTCCCCTATCCATATGAAATATCTTTGGAAAAACCAGGCCAACATGACATGGCCATACCAATGGTCTGGCAAACGATAATATGCCCTGTTCCCACAAATGAAATACAGTCCTGGAAAGACTGGATCTCTTCCACCTTTAAATCCCCATCCTCCTATGATCCGGTATGTATCATGGCACTCACTATTCCCTACAAAATAATTATCATACGCTGTTTGATTCCTTCTTATACACAATTTCCCTTTCTGAGGCC
The DNA here is from genome assembly GCF_964204655.1 of Triturus cristatus. Classification (NCBI taxonomy): domain Eukaryota; kingdom Metazoa; phylum Chordata; class Amphibia; order Caudata; family Salamandridae; genus Triturus; species Triturus cristatus. The sequence continues at coordinate 325,855,904 of NC_140583.1, read as the reverse complement.
AATCTAAAGCCATAGTTGGACTTGTTTCCCCTTTCAAATGTTTCTCCATTTCTACATCCCAAACAGTTTTCTCCACTTTCCCTTCTGAAGCCTTTCATTGCATTTTCAATCTCCTTTCATAAACCATATCTAAACATGTCTTCTCCGCTTTCTTTAAACTAAAGTTATTTCTAAATATGTATTATAATGTTAGTTCTTTAGTCTCTAGGAAAAATTAACCTAATACCTTTGCAGGTTTTACCTTGTTTAGTTTGTTAATTGCCGGTACTTGTGAAAATATAGTATCTACATCTGAAAAATAGTACTCTAATTTACCTGTTTGATAAAATAAACTAGCTATTACACTACATGTTATTCCATATGTTACTGGAAGGTGATGATAAGTCACTCCTTCATATACAGATGCAGGTAACTGCATACATACGTAGCAATCCCTTACGTCCATTGTTTTTACATATTCATACAACAATTTTGAAAACACATTATTAAAAAAATCTGTTGTAGACCCGTCTTTATGCAAATAATTATTATCTATTCTAGTCAGAACTACCTTTTGAACCTTCCCTATATTAGTTATGTTATCACTATGTCCTTCTAATGTATCTATAGTAACTTTAAATGAAATTAGTAGAGCAAGTATACTCCAAAGAAGTATTAATAATCCTGTACAACAACAACACATTTTACACCATCTTCTAAAGAAGGTACATCTATCTTTGCTACAATCTATGTTTGCCATCTTAGCTAAAATGGGCCGAGTCTTTTGACTTAGCCTCTTCTACTTCACAACTAGTTTTCTAACCCAAGGCTCTAAGCACCTACGTGGTTCTACCAGTTTTTGTCTTTTTCAGTATTTTACTGTCTTTCCATCAGTAAGTTTTTCTTGTCTCATTCAGTTTGGCATCTCATCATCTTTCACTTTTCCTTCGTTTTCGGTTTACAGAATGTCCTGAACATCCGCTTCTTCTCCAAAATCGGACAAGATAACTCTCAGGATTTCCGATTCTTTGTCTTCCTCAACCACTTCCGGCACAACCTCCTCTGAATTTCCTTGGCTATCTGCCTCTTCTTTTACTTCAGGCAGGGCCACATATGTCCATTCCGGTGATTTATACTTCTGGTTAGGTTTCCTTGTTCTTTTGCTTTCTTTAACCACAATTTTTCTTCTTCCTTTGATTTCTCTTGACTCGTCACTTCATTCACCTGTTCAGCCCTTGGCAAATTTCCACGTGTCAGTCGATATCTGAATCTTTTTATTTTATTTGGCCAAACATCGTCTTTTGCCGCTCTTTTCAATTTACTCCCTTTATCATTCTTTTCAGTCCTCCAAGCTCTCTTTCCCAGAACTCGGCCTTCTGGTATTTCATCTTTGCTTTCCTCTGACTCTGTTTCAACTTGCTTTTTACTCTCAACAGTTTCTTTTTCCACCACTTCTTTTGTTTTCCCTACTTCTGTCCCTCCTCTAATCTCCGGCACACAATTTTCCTGCTGACTTCTTGTCCCTGCTTCTAACTGGATGTTGGAGCTCCCTACACCTCCTCGGGGGTCTTCCGCAATAATCTTTCCCTCTCTCTCTGTATCTGGCACCTGTTCATCTAAGTGTGTTATTTCAGGTGGAATTTCTCTTAATCTTTCATCTGGCACTTCTTTCTCATACATCTCTTTTATCGTCTCTCCGCCGTCCTTTTCTTTGTTCTTCCCTTGTTCTTTCCTGGAAGAGTGTGCTCTTTGTTCTGTCTCTGAGTCTGAACTGGTATCAGAAATCTGTAGCCTTCTCCTCAAAGAATTACTTCTGGGGACCAAAGTTAAACTCTGCTCTGTTTCCCCCCTTTCAGGGTTTTCTTTGTCTTTCGGCTCTCCGTCATCCGACTCAGTACTGGATTCTGAATCATCAAAATACTCCTTTTCTTTGCTGTCCGCTGGATTTGGAAATCTCAACGTATGGCTTGCATGGATCCAGTTCTTCAATCCAGCACACTTCACAGCTGTTGTTGTGGTCAAGATGACTTGTCTTGGTTTTCCCCACCTGGGAACCAAATAATTTCTTCTTCTGTGGACTTTTATCCTTACCCAGTCCCCTGGGATTAGATCATAGGCTGGCTTCTTTTCAAGAGTGGTGGCATCCACTCCAACCTGATGAAACACAGAATGAACTGCGTCAGCCAGGCTTTTACAGTATTCCAACACCATGTCATCAGTTATAGTCATCAGCTTGTTGACTGGTGTAAACACATGACGCATGGCTCGTCCCATGATGACTTCATGTGGACTCAAACCTGTAGTTCTGTCTGGAATTGATCTAATAGTCATGAGTACCAGGGGCAAGACATCGGACCATTTCATACCTGTGGCTAAACACATTTTCCCTATTCTGTTTTTGATAGTACCATTCATTTGTTCTACTACACCAGAAGACTCTGGTCGATAGGCACAATGCAGTTTTTGTCGTACATTCAATGCTTCACATATCAGTTTTATGATTTCATTATGGAAATGTCCTCCTCTGTCTGATTCAATTGTCACTGGGAACCCAAATCTTGCCACTGTCATTCCATCATTTCTTCTTCTTGGGAACGCCTCTACCCACCTGGAAAATAGACATAGCATGACCAAGACATACCTCAACCTGTTACAGGGAGGTATTTCAATGAAATACACTTGCATTCTAGTAAAAGGCCCTCCTTCTCTACCTAGTGTTCCTAGACTCACTACTGTCTTTCTTCCTGGATTGTATTGCTGATAAATTAGACATCTCTGACAAAGACTTTCTGCTACAAGTCTGAATTTTGCATTATACCAAGTTTGTTTAAAGGACCTAATCATAGCGTCTCTCCCTATATCTCCCTGTCCATGATACATCCGTGCCATGGCAGACATCATGCTATGAGGCATAACTGGTCTTCCATCTCGATAGACCCACACATGATCCTTCTCTCTTGGTACACATCCTGCTTTTACCCACTGTTTTATTTCTTCCTCTCCTGCTTCTTCCTGCAATTGTCTTACTTCTTCCCATGTCCCTACAGTGTTAGTAAACATTGGGAAACAAGAAATCAACTCCTTTTCCTTTGCCCTATTGATTGAATTCTGATTTCGTGCACAGTATTGCGCCACATCATTTGCGAAATTGTTACCAGTGGCAATGTAATCACCACTGCGACTAAGGGCAGCACATTTTACCACAGCTAATTGTCTAGGCAGCTGTATCGCCTCAATCAACTTTCCAACCACTTCAGCATTCTTAATGGGAGTTCCACTCGAGGTTAGGAAACCTCTCTGCAGCCATAATTGGCCGAAGTCATGGACTACCCCATAGCCGTACTGGCTATCAGTTATCACAGTCACTCTCACACTTTTCCCAATCTTTCATGCTCTTGTCAAGGCAACAAGTTCAGCTACTTGGTACGACTCCTTGTTAAAAGGATCGCCACATCATGAGGTACAAACACTTTCACAGGATATCCCATCACAATTCCCTCACTCTGTTCCAAACTTCAACATGTAGCAGCTACTCCTTTCAAACACCCAGGAAGGGCTACGGCTACTGGGTCCAACATGGATGAAAAATATGCAATTGGTTTCTTCAGTTTTCCATGCATCTGTACTAGAACAGAGAGTGCACATCTATTTCTCTCACTGCAATACAACTCAAACTCCTTCTCATAATCAGGCATTCCTAATGCAGGTGCTTCACACAATCTTTCTCTCAATCTTTTGAATGCTGTCAATTCCTCTTTGTTCAAATCAATTGGATCTCTCACATCACTTCTTGCCAGCCGTACCAAAGGTTTTGCAATCAATGAGAAATTGCTAATCTATTGATGACAATATCCAACCATTCCCAGAAACATTCTCACTTCTCTTTGGGTCATTGGTGGACTCATTCTCTTTATGATCCTGATTCTGTCTATGGTTATTCTTCTCTGTCCTTTTTCAATGCTATGTCCTAAATATTGTACTTCCTTCTTACAAAATTGTAATTTTGATGGTGACACTTTTAGTCCTCCATCTGCCAAGTGATTCAACAAGGCTACTGTGTCTACCTCACAAGCTTCACGGGTTTTCGATGCCACAAGCAGGTCATCGATGTATTGAACTAATACAGAATTTTCGGGCATTTCTAGACTTTCCAAAGACTTCTTCAATAGCTGATTAAATATTGAGGGGCTTTCTGTATACCCCTGTGGAATTCGGCACCATGCCAAAATACGCTCACCGAAACGAAATGCAAAAATTTGCTGACTGTCATGATGCAAAGGGATGGAAAAGAAAGCATGGCACAGATCAATCACTTTATACCATTCTGCGTCATGAGGGTTCTGATATAAAATCACAGATGGATTTGGTACAATGGGACAACATGGTAAAACAATTTTGTTTATATTTCTCAGATCTTGCACTATCCTGAACTTCCGATTAGGCTTTTTCAGTCCCATTATTGGTGAATTACGTGGGCTACTCATTATTTCTCTCAAAATTCCTTGTTTTATCATTTTCTCAATCACAGGAGTGACTCCTTTGATTACTTCAGGTGTCAATTTATATTGCGGAACATTTGGGTAACTTACTCCTTCTTTTACAGTTATTTTTACTGGGTCTACATTTCTCATTAATCCTACGTCTTCTCCTGTGAAATCCCAAACTTCTGCTTTAACAGATTGTTTTAATTCTTTTGGTAATTCATCAGGGTTAAATACAGCATAGGTTCCTGTAACCTCTTTCTCCCTGTTTGCCATTGTCATTTTATACAACACATCATCATCTGGTGTTTCAAAGGCTATTCCATCTGGAGCACAAAATATAGTGCAGTTCATCTTGCACAATAAATCTCTACCTAACAAGTTCACAGGACTGGTGTCGCACACGACAAACCGGTGCATTTCAGATACACCAACTACTTGGATCGTTTCATCAGAGAGAGAAAGATTCTTGACATCAGCTGATTTAACAGTTGATCGAGTAGCACCAGTATCAACTAGGAAAGTAATATTTTCATTATTAACTTTTCCATCTACAAATGGGCCTGTCTGGTCTACTTCTAGAGTTGCGCCAAGTACACACTCTTCTTCCTCCCTTCGGCACCGTCAATAACCCTCGTCTGAATCGCTTTCATCGCGTTGCAGCCAATACTGCGAAGCAGCGTAGCGCGTGGCGGCTTATTTACCTGTTCTTCGTTGTAGAATCCGTTCTCTTTACTATACTTCTGGCAATTTTTGTTCTGTGGAAAAGGTTGTATTGGCACCTGATTCTGTTGTGTTACAACCTGCTGTTGTCGTTGCTGTTGACCACTCACCTCATTCTGCACCTGTGGATTCAATGATGCATTTTCATCGTTAGTACTTGGAGGAGATTTACACTCGGATTTCCAATGCCCTATCCATCCGCAATTATAAAACGGAAATTTCTTTTTAGCTTCCTCGATATTCCCTTTACTTATCCCAGGATTAAATTTTTGTCTTGACCCTGCTTGTTCTGCTAATTGAGCTTCCTGTCTCTCTGCTACCTTTACTTGTGCCCACATAGCCTTTTCGCTGTTTTGCTTCAATTTCATCACTGAAATATTTAGCATGTCTCAATACTTCATCTATTTTCTTATTTTGCCAGTCTACGGTATGCTGTTTTATCATTTCACTAATTTCTGGACGAAGACCATATACAAATCTGTATACAAAATGACTCAAATCCTTTTCACTTAGATTTTCATCTTCACTGAATTGTTTAAAGGATAAACTTAACCTCTCATAATAGGCATGTACTGACTCTTTGCTTTCCTGATGTGTTCTGTCAATTTTTACCCAGTCTGTCTTTTTAGGAGGTACCTTGTTTTTCAAAAATTCCATAACCTGTTTGTATTTCTCCATTACCTTGGGGTCTGGAGCCCCTGTTTTTGGATCCCTTCGGTATTCCTGTGTCGGGCAATCTATCATGATTTTGCACTCTGTCCATAGATCTGCTGGTACTATTATGTCAAACAAGCTATTTAGATCAATCCACAATACTTTGGATAATTTTGCAAACCTGTCCACCTGTCTGTACCACTCAACAGGTTTTTCACGTAGTCGAGGGAAGTCATTCGTAAATGACAAAATATCCTGTCTAGTCCATGGGACATGTACATATCCTCCTCCTGGAATCTCTCTCATGGGGCATTCTGTCACAACCTTCTCTTTTTCTCTGACAGGGAAAATCTGAAAAAGTCTTATCCGAAACCTCATCTCGTTTTCGATACCATCTACTTTTCTATTTGTCCACATCTCCCCATTTTCTCAACAAAATATTTATTTCTTTAATCTGACCTATTCGTCCTGTGGTATTCATGTCTTCAATGTCTTTTTCGGTGAAATCTATCCTAAATGGTTCCTGTAGTGCTTTTACCTTTTCAATATCAATACCCATTTCATTTGCCACTTCTTCTAATCTTTCATGGAGACTTTTTGCTCTCCATGTTACGCTTTTACACAGAAATAACAACTCCTCATCTTGGTAAGTTTTTAACTTTTCCGTAGGGATAGTTCCTACTATTAATTCTTCCAGTACCATTCGTAGTTTGGCCACATCTATTGACTGCAATTTTTTGTCTTTCTTCTGCAAGCTTCTCAACCATTCACTCAATTCCTCTGTAGATGGTCCTACTGGCTTCTCTACATTTCCTTGTCCAAAATCCTTTTGTGTTTCTGATATTGACTCTACTATCGTCATACGCTTTTCTGCACAGTTTTGACCTACAAAGGGGTTATTTGAAAAATTCGGTTCAATCATACTCATTGTCTGTCTCCATGGATTCTCATTCTGACTCATTCTTGGTTGTTCAACCGGTTTACCACTTTTATAAGGGACCGTCAAACAATGTTCACTATCTTTCTGTTTATCAAAAATAGGAATTACCGGACCTATCATTACTGGAACTGTTACCGCTTCCAGATTCTTAGTCAATTCTCTTATTTTCTCTGTTAATTCTAGGGTCGTTTTCACTAGTTCTGCTGAATTTTCATCATTTATTTTACCTCCAGACTTCTTCTCTACCTCTCTAATGGAATTGTTTCTTCCCAAATCTTAGAACTCTGGTTCCGATTTTATGATTCGTACTGTTTCTTTCATTGGGGCACTTGGGGTTAATATTTCTGGTTCTGGTCGATATGGAGGGGGATTTTTATAGAACATATCATCAAGAACATCATCCTCTGATTCATTCATTCCATATCCTCTCGATTCCACATTATGCTTTTTTTCTACACACTTTCTGCCTTCATTCTCTCCTGCAGTTCTTATGCGAAACAAACCCTCAGTCATACTTGCATTCCGCCACCTTCTCATTCGATCATCATGAGTCTCATGTCCGTATAACCTACCAAACATGTACCTATATCCTCTACCATTTCTCTGTCTTTCTCGGTCATGCATCTCATCTTCCCACTCCGCCAATGCTTCGAATTGTGTTGATCTAGGTCTTGGTTCTAAATTCATCATTTTATCTCTCAAATTTCTCAAAACTGCCAAATTAAATGAACCATGTTCTGGAAAAGCCAACACTCCGTCCTTTTCGGTATACTTGACCCAATTATCTAACCAAATACAGGTGTGATATCCATATTTCGCAACCATAAAGGATGCAGGGGTTTTCGGTGGAGGAAGTAACTGTCCTTCCCTAGTTACAATCGGTTTTTCCTTCTTAAACCACTTTTTAATTCTACCAAACCAAGACTTTGTCTCCTTTTCTGGTGGATCGTAATACATTTTCCTTTCTTTCCGTGTATCACTAGTCTCTCTTTACAATTGTACCGCTATTCTGTCCAATCACAGCGCGACTCACACTAACGCACCAATACGGAGCGTCTACGTCACCCTGTACTTCTCCACTCCTAGCGCGGCGCAAACTAACACACCAATCCGGAGCGTTTTACTTTTCTGACTGTCTGTCCAATCCCAGCGCGGTCGTTCTGAAGCCAACAGCCGCTGCGGCAGCTCCTGCTCCTGTCTACCCCTCCTTCACAAGATCCACTCGGTAAGTTTTGTTTCGAAATTTACAAATTTGTTAGTAACCACATAAAAATATCACCATTGTCCGCTTCGCTAACCAAGGAATAGCAATAGACCTTTCTCACGAGAATTCCGTCTTTCCCGAGAGCAGCGCTAACCTCTGCCCTACTACGGAATCGTTAACTCCGTTGATAACGTAGCACATCCCTCTACCTTACCCTTCTAACAAGCATGAGATAACCGTTTCTCCAGAATTTAAGACACATAGTTGGAGACCCAATGCTCCTGAGAAATAAAACTAGAGTTTCACAATTAACCCAAATGCCTTCACATTCACTCACTTTCACACAAGAAAATGTAGTACATTCACACAGAATCCTGTCTTTCCCGAGAACAGCGAACAGTCTGTCCTACTACAGAATTATGACATACGTTAACAAAGGAGCGCTTCCCTCTACTTTGTCCTTCTAGCAAGCTCAGAGAACACCTGTTATTTTCCCAGTGATAAGCGTTATCGGAATGCCATTTGGACTCCTGGTACCTAAGACCAAAATTTCACAGGTGACCTTTGCTATCATACACACTTCTCTCACACAGAAAATGTCTCTAATAGCAACACACGGCGATGTCACAGAATCGAACCCAGACAATGCGTCGTGCAACTTCAATCGTTACACGTTTCTCCCTGTGTGCCTACAGGGCAACAACAATTCCGAGAGCAGCGCTTACCTCTGCTCTACTACGGAACCGTTACAAACTTCCGACTTTCTACATCCCAGAATCCATGCAAACAACATAAAACTCAACACAACTTACATAGAGTTGTTAGTACATAAACTAATATCAATAATCAATAAGCAATTTACAAGCTATAATCACCAAACCAAAACAATAAAAACCATAATTCTGCTACCAGAAAAACTGTTGCAGCGTGGAACATCAAATTCCCCCTTCGTCACAGACCAAATACCTCAATAGCAAATTCACTCAAATACATTCATTGGTGGGGCCCATAACACCAACACTCACTCTCCGTTGATCTGCTTCCTTAGAGGAATAAGCTTCCAAACGCTAACATGAAAGGAATATCTCTACCTAACCCTAAATGCGTTGTCTCCAACCTTATGATATTTCCCTCATTAGGAGATGAATCATTTAGTTGTTTTGTAGTTTAGCGAACCCATTCATTTATCTATACTTTACTCTTTATCCTAGTTTTTCTTCTTCAAATAATCAACACAACACATTTGTCAATTAATCAAATATCATTTATCTAAGAAAATTGTAAATTGTTAGAAATCATCATTAGAACCGCAGAACATCATATTTACCTAATCTGGCTAATAGTCGTCCTCTAAGTCAGTCAAGTCGTGGAAAAACCTTTAAATTTCATCAAAGTTAGGCCACAATTCAGTCTCTCAAAGATTCAGAATAACAGCTGTCCAGCAGTGTCACCGTCCTCTCCGTCAGCATAACATCAGGAAATCGAGTTCGTCAAAGAAGAAGAGTTTTTTTTTTTTTAGTTCAATTCCCTACCTACTTCTATAATGAAATTAATGTAAAAATGTATCAAGATCGGGGTTTTGGAAAGTTCTGATTGGTAGACTTGGGGTCATCTGTTAAAGTTCTCACATAGTCTGCAAAATGAAGTCATCGCACTTACTGGTTCTGGTTTTAAGTCAGTCCTTTGTATTGTCGTTGGCGAAGCTCCAAGAGAGTCCTTGACTAGAACATCAGCTCCTGGGGTCAGGACTAGGCCATTGTTTCTGGTGGTGACGCATGCGCACTTTACCCAGAACCTCGTGTTGTCTGGAGCAGTCACATTAAACGTCTCGTTCAGCCATTTTGGATTAGGCCGAAATGGTCAACTTAAGCAAAACAAACACAATAACGTTATTAAAACATGGAAATGGCTAATAAAATGTTAAACACTCACTAATACCCTTATGTGTAAGTAATTATCTAGCAGGATAGCAACATTCAAAGCGTTTATACTCACTCAATTATACGAAACTTACAATTACATCACAAAAGCAACATATATCATGCAATATTCGAATTTTCTACAATTAGTATGCATACATATTTTAGTTTACAATTAGTTTAGCCATGCAAAGTGCAATTCCCACGTGTAATCCTTTTGATAATATAATTGATAAGTCTTTCACTACAAACGATTACTATTAGTTGATTATTCAGATTAAAATAAACATGCAGAATGGGGGGGGGTATACAAAATTTTGTACTACCCGCTCCATCAATAGGACACTTCTCCCCATGATTATTAAAGGAAATGTGATAGGCCACTTACCTTCATAATCAAAAACAAAAATATGATAGAACTTTATCCTCACAAATCTTTCTTTTTTTCTTTTTAAAAAAAAATCTGGTACATTTCAATCCATGTGCCTTATTGGGGCAAGGCATGGGTCAAATGTGACTGTGTATTTTCACATTGTTGTCAAGTTAACTATTTGATCAAATTTCCAGGTCTTGTGACTTCCTAGGTGTTGAATTATTGAAGACGTAGTTCAATACCTTTCCTCAAGTGTGGGAATAGCACTGTGAGTGGTGATGTGAGGGGGTAGTGTGGATAGCATGTACAATGGAGTTATCGTGAACATGTGTGCCTGTTAGCTAAAACATTAGGTATATACAGGCACATGCATCATCATAGGGTTTTGCGATTCCTTAATAGCGATTATTAAGGAATCGCAATTAAGGAATAGCAAAACCCTATGCATGTAGGAATCACTAAAGAAATAGCGATTCCCACAAATTCCAAAATTGCGACTAGCAAATTGCGAGTCGCAATTAAGGAATGTCTTCCCATTCATTCCTATGGGCCTCCAAGCCCATAGGAATGAATTAGAGATTGCAGGAGCAATTTGCGAGTACCAGTAGGTACTCGCAAATTGCTCCCGCAATTTTGATGGTGCAAGGGTGTCAAAATGACACCCTATTGCACCCAAGTATGTTCACTCTGCACAAATGTTGCATACACACATGCTCTAAGGGCATGTGTGTGGGCAACATGAAACTTATTAAAATGCAAATAAGTGCATTTTTCTAAGTTTTCGCAAATTACCATGAGGTCCAGCCTCATGGTAATTTGCTCACGCTAATAGCGAAATCGCTATTTTGGAAACTGTAATGCATTGCATTTAAGGAATCTCAATTAGGGATTCCTTAAATGCAATCGCTATTTAAGAAATCACAATAATTTGCGATTTCTTAAATTGCGAGTGGCAAGTTGTTTCATGCATCGCAAAAGCTATTTTTGCGATCGCAAACGGCCGATTTTTGCGATTCGCGCAGTTTGCGATCGCAAATAGCTTTGATGCATGTGCCTGATAGTGTGGAGTTTGGAAAGCAGGTATGGGAGTCTATTGTAGTTTAAAAGGTTTGCATGAGTCAGAGAACAGAGAGCAGAAAAAAAGGGAGATAGGAAGCTTGTTTTTTTACAAATATATACACATGTATATAGACATATACTCACACAAACACACACACACACACACACACACACATATATATATATATATATATATATATATATATTCACAGAAAAAAACATAGGTTTCAGGCACGTTATAGTTAGGAATTAGCATTTAAAAAAACCTCCGAAATTCACTGAAAAAACCATATGTTTCAGGGGTGTTATAATTAGCTGGACTTTTCACTTGTACAAAACCATTGAAATTCCCCCGTTATAGTTAGTTCAGCTAACTATAACTCGCGCGCCCGCAATGCACTGCTGATGACGTCACATATTACATCACTCATGACATGGTCAGTGACATCACTCATGACATCACTGATGAAATCTCAAATGACATCACTGATGACATCACTGATGACATCATCCAGTGAATGTGTGTTTTTCTGAAAATTAAATATGTTTTATATATGTATATCTCAAGGTCGATGGAAGAATAAATGGGTATATAAGTGTCTAAATAGATGATTTGTTTTTGAAAAATTGATTGTGTAACTGACTGATTAAGTGTATCATAGTGAATACATGGCTTAGTGAGTAATGTTTAAATATGTAAATATCTGTATCAGTCTCTCACTTTGTGTATAAGTGGCTGCATGGGTTGGTGAGTAGCTACATGGGTGTCTATATAGGTTATTAGTTGGTTTTTTGAGTATCAGTCTGAGTGTCTGCATGGTTCGGTGGGGGGTATTACGTAGTGCATAGTTGCATGAATGAGTGACTCACTGTTTGTATGTGTTGAAGACAGCATGTGTGCAGGACTGTATGGGTGGATGAGTGTGTGTATGGGTGTGTTAGTGAGTGAATGACTGTCTCAATAGTGTCTTTATGAGTAACTACATATGTTTTAAACTAGTATATGTGACTATTGGTGTATATAAGTTAGTATATGTGAGAGTGAGAGATTGAAAGAGTTCCTGTATGAATAAGTATGTGTTTCTATAAGTGATTGTTTAAAAGACTAAGTATGTGTAAGTTTCCGTAGAAGCAAGTGTGGTGGTGTGTGTATAACTGTATATGCAAGTAAATGTATGTTTGATTCTTTATTAGCATGAGTGACTATGTGTGTGAGTAACTCTATGGATGAGTGGCATTGTGTAACAGGATGTATAGGTGTATGAGTACATATGATGAGTGAGTACATGTATGAGTGACTGTATAGGACTGTTGGTGAATGAGTGGATGTGTATGCGGATCTTAGAATTACTGAAAAGGTTGTTGTAACTGGTATTCGTATGTCCATTGTTTTGAAAATTGTAGTCTCTATTTTTGAATGTGTGTATCAAAGGTTATATTAGGGTGAGAGGAGGTCTGCCACTCTATCACAAGGATGATGTCATCAGTGATGTCATCAGTGATGTCATTTGAGATGTCATCAGTGATGTCTTGAGTGATGTCACTGACCATGTCATGAGTGATGTAATATGTGACGTCATCAGCAGTGCATTGCGGGCGCACGAGTTATAGTTAGCTCAACTAACTATAACGGGGGAATTTCAATGGTTTTGTACAAGTGAAAAGTCCAGCTAATTATAACACCCCTGAAACCTATGATTTTTTCAGTGAATTTCTGAGGTTTTTTAAATGATAATTCCTAACTATAACGTGCCTGAAACCTATGGTTTTTTCTGTGAATTTCAAAGGTTTTTTAAATTCTAATTTCTAACTATGCCTACAGAGATAGGACATGTGAAGAAAGAAGAAAAAATGCACAGAAAGAAAAAAAAAGAAGTGCAGAAAGAAGCAACAGAAGTCCTCAAAGACGAAGAAAAGTGCAGGAAGAAGGATAACGTGCAGAAAGAACAAAAAGAAGAGCAGAAAGAAGCCTTGTTGCAAAATCATCCTGTACCCTCAACTTTTTCAGACGGATACTGGTGGTAACTGAGTCTGACTAACCAGTCCTAGAGGCAGTGCTATGTTAAAAGACACTTAGAATACAGTGAAAACATTATGCGTTGGGGTCCCCCTGTGATTAGCATGACCTCCTCTGTAAGCCCCTAGTATATAATAGGGCAGGGGGATTAAAACTACCTCTTAAAACTGGCCACAGGGCGTTTTTGCACACGTTAACTCAGGCCCCCTCCCCTCCCTTCACCACTGTGTAAACACGCCCTGTGTCCGTTTTTAGTTGGGAGATTAAGTTCATTTGAATCTTGAGGGTCCCTAGGGTCCAACTAGCCCACTAGGTACCTCCAGTAAGTGCCACAGAGCTGCGTTGCAGAGAGGTGTAAAAAGGGGCACGGCCTGGACCACCTCTCTGCAATGCAGCTCAGTGGCGCTTACTGGAAGCACTTGGTGGGCTAGTTAGCCCCCAGGGGCCCTCAGTATTGAAGGGAAATTATATCCCCAATTTAAAACGTGCCATAGTGCGTGTTTGCACACGTCACCTCAGGCCCCGTCCCCTCCCTTCACCAATGTGTAAACGCGCCCTGTGGCTGTTCTAAGTTGAGAGATTAAGTCCCCTTGAATCCTAAGGGTCCCTAGGGTCAAACTAGACCACTAGGTACCTCCAGTAAGCGCCACAGAGCTGCGTTGCAGAGAGGTGTAAAAAGGGGCTTGGCCTCAGAACACCTGTCTGCAGCGCAGCTCCCTGGCGCATACTGGAGATGCCTGTTGGGCTAGTTGGCCCTCAGAGACCCTCAGTATTGAAGAGGAATTAATTCCCCAACTTACAACTCGCCAGGGGGCGTGTTTGTAGAGTGCTGCAAGGAGGGGGCATCGCCTCAGGCACGAAGCCAGTCTTTTATTTATTTTAATTTTTTAAGAAGGGGGCTGTGTGGTTCCCCTTCTGATTCTAATTTATTGGCCCTGATGACCCCATCCCCCAGGGCCTGTCTCCTAATTATATTTTTTTGACCCCAATCCCCTGGGCCGGCCACTGTTTTTTATTATTTTAAAAAAATATATATTTATAGACACACCTAGGACATGCTGGACAAACCGTACGTACCTATCACCATGACGATTTGCGTGATATTCATTAAAAGGCGACTATGCATACAATGAATCCACATGGAATGTATTTACACCACTAGTGAAGCTCTGACATGTCTGATGCCCTACCGTGCCTAATCCCGGTAGACACCCTTGTCGTTTATTTATACAAACATGGGTAGCTATTGACGGGCACATTTAATACACATGCACACCAAGCCATTCAAAGGGGATTCGACAAAAATTCGACCAAAACTATGCAAGAAACCCCCCTCACGATTAATAAAACACACATCCACTGCCGGATGTGTAATACTTTTTATTTTACTCTCTGGAAAGGGGACGAACATCACTTGAGAGTCACAGCGCGCTCCTGGCAGAGCCCAATGCTGTGTTACACCCACCATTGCCTGCTGAGTGCCACACACCTCTGTGTTGTATTCCACTAGCTAGTGCATATGCTATGACACTCTCTAGCCCATGTGCACCGTAACACCACCCCGTGAATATGTCATGCCACACTTGTCTTCGCACGGGTTATATTGCCCCATCTAACGTGCCTTCCTCGATGCCTATGTTATAACGCACAGTGCTATGCCATACATATTGCAATCTGGGATCCATATCTTTGTCACAGTGCATATGCAATGTTACACTCCCCAGCACATATTTTATATTACAACTTTAGAGACTAGTTAGGTTATACAACACTGCCCTGTGCATATTATACTCCAAGGCGCATATCGCATAGCAAGCGCTAGTGCCTGTGCTATCTCGCGCTCTCCAATGAATCTGTCATTGCGCACAATGTATTGCATATTATATTTCACGCCCGGTTCATCTTATATCACACTTTTTGGTGCATAGTTTATACCATACACTATATCTAGTTTTCATTTTCAATCGTGCTCTCAGGACTATGTTCTATATAACACTGTGTTCACCTACCCTTTTCACGGGCATTACATTTTGCGATAGGGGGTGGAGGGTCAGGGGGTGTTTCTGCCAAGTGAGCCCTGAGTCACAGTCACAAACGTCCTCTTCTTCCTGAATAAAAGTGAGATTATGCTGCATACTTGTTCATATTTTAAGTAGTTCGCACAGACACACGTTTTAAAAACAATAAAGTTCCTAATACCCACCTTCTCTGAACAGTTAGCTTGCTGCCCCATCCCCCTCCTCCCTATCCTCTGTTGTGTGAATCCATGGACTAGCCTCCTCCCTCCTGCCATGCATGGTCTGATGTGCTGCCACTGCCCTCAATTTAGTATGATGTACCAGTCCACTCCTCCTGCCCTCCATTGCCCAATTCTATGTCCCATCATTGACCTCCTGCTTAAACACTGTGCTTAGCTTGCTGCCCCTATTCTCCTTCCCCCTGCCCTCCGATGTCTTTGTGCATGCCACTGCTCCATCCTTTTTGCCCACCATGTTCCATGGACCTGCCACTCCTATCTACTCTGTGTGTTCTGTTGAGCTGCCACTCCCCTCCCACATGCCTAGCATTGTCAGATGACTGTAACCTGTCCCTGCCACCTCCACCCTGCCTGTCCACATGCCATGCCTCTATCCTCTTCCTTCTGTCCACATGGTACATTGTACTGCCTCACCCTTCTGCCCTCCCTGGTCTGTTGTGCTGCAACTGCTCCTCCTGCCTGCCCCGTGCGGTCTGTTGTGAGGCCCCTTCCCCTGAACTTTCTTGTCTGTGCACAGGTCCTGACCCTCCCTTCTATCCTCCATCGTCCTTTGTGCATGCCCCTGCACCCTCCTTCTTGCCCATCATAGCCATTGTGCTGCCACTAACCCTCCCACTTGCCATGCATGGTCTTCTGTGCTGCCATGGCCCCTCCCACCTTCCCTGTGTGGTCAGTTAGCTTCCCCTGACCCCCTCCCACCTTCCCTCCATGGTCTGTGTGTATGCCATCACAGTCTCACTGTTGCTCTTCATGGTGTGTCTTGCTTCTAGTGCCCATCCTGCCTGACCTCCATGGCTATCTTGCTGCTCCTGCCCTGCCCCCTTTCCCCCAGCCCTCTGTTTCCATGTGCAGACCCCTACTCCCTCCCTCCTGGCTTGTCTGTTCCATTGTAATGCCCCTGATCCGTCCCTCCTGCCCTTTATGGTCTGTTATACTGCAGCTTTCTCTCCTGTCTGTCCATTATGGTCAGCTAGCTACCATTGCCTCTTGCCCCTCTGTTCTCTGTTGTCCATGTGCATGGCCCTGTCCCCTCCCTCTTGCTTTCTATGGATTGTTGTGCTGCACTCCCGTCCCGCATGCCCTGTGTGGTGTATTGTGCTGCTGCAAACCCTGATGCCTGCCCTGCAGGGTCAGTTTGGTGCACCTCTCCATGTCCCTCCTGTCCTCTGTTATCCAAGTCCATGTCCCTACCCCATTTCCTTCCATGATCCAATGTACCATACTTGCGAACATTTTGAACTTGGTAAGAGGGAGATTTTGAAAAAAAACTGGGGTATTGATTTTCCCCTTTGAGTTACATTGAAAAAGAGGAGATTGTAGACAGGAGACAGATCAAATAAAGCCCATTTGAGCTTAAAAACATTGGACGTTTCCTGGCTGAATCGGGTCTGTTGGCATGTATGGTTGTACTACCATTGCCTCTTCCTTCTGCCCACAATGGTCTATTTCATTGCCACAGCCTCTCTTGCAAGTCCTATATTGTTGGTTTGTTGCCCCTGCCCCCCTTTCCACTGCCCTCCATAGTCTGTTGTGCTGCCACAGCCTTTCCTGCCTGCTCAGTGTGGTTAAATTGTTGCCTTTGCACCCTCCTACCTGCCTTCAATTTTCAGAGTCTGTGCCCCTGGCCTCTGCCTCTCAACAGTATCCTAATGAACAACTAGATTGCTAACATTCTATATTTATTACAAAAGTGTGGAACGCCTGACGTCATCTTGATGTAATACCTAGAGCATTTCCTTTAGAAATTACATATATGAGAGGGTCTTATTGGCATCAAAATTATGGTTAGTGCTCTAAAAGACTAAAATAAGGACATATTTTCTTAGTTTTCAAAAAGCGACAAAGCACTTTTAAATTATTTGTTATCTTTATGTTTTTTTATCCAGTTGACCACTTGATTAAATGTTGCACTTAGGGGAGAGGATGTGGTGTTACTTCCAGAACTGCAGACTTTGCAACTGGGGACCAGGTTGGAGTTTCTGCAACAGGTCGACATTCTGTGATTCTGGTCAAATCACTTAGTCTCCCCATGTCTACAACCAAAATGAATTTGTTCTTGTGTGATGTAACCAATGCTCATGTAAAGCACTCCAATACCTGACAAGTCTGCACTATATAACACTGCAAAAACACAAAATAATAGGTGTTTTGCACACTTCTGTCATTGGGCTATATTTGGGCTACATCTGGGTGATTTTGGGCTACATTTGGGCTCTTTTGTCTCCGGTGGCCATTTTGGGAGATTTATTTGTTATTAAGTTTCCTAATTTCCTCATGTACTGCAGTCTCCTCAGTAGGAAATGCTTTCAGTTTTTTACTTTGATTCCATCATGAAGGTATTCAGATATGTCACACATTTGCCATAAATTCTGAATGTTAACACTCTAGTTGCTCATTAGATCACTGTAGTAAAAGTACTGTTCACCATGGAAGTCTGCTCCTGGTATTAAAAGTGCATGTTTCAGTCTGCATATCAGAATTTTTTAATGAAATAGAAGGGGATTTGAGAAGTCACTCAAAATGTGCCCTCATTTTCTTTCTTCAGCATTAATCATATTTTCTATGGCAAAATGAACCCACTCATTGTTTTCTTTTTTAAATTAAATGTTTTAAGTGTTACCAGTTTATTCCAATCAAGATGGCTTCAGGTGTGCCATACTTTTGTCATAATGAAGACAGTAAGCGCTCTAGTTGTTTTTAAGAACACTCTGGGACATTCTGTCATTGGGCTATACTTGGGCTGCATCTGGGTGATATTTGGGCTACATTTGGGCTCTTTTGTCTCTGGTGGCCATCTTGGGAGACGTATTTGTTATGAAGTTTCCTAATTTCCTCATTTACTGCAGTCTCCTCAGTAGGAAATACTTTCAGTTTTTTACTTTAATTCCATCAAGAAGGCATTCAGATGTGTCACACATTTGCCATAAATTCAGAATGTTAGCACTCTTTTTGCTCATTAGATCACTGTAGTAAAGCTACTGCTCACCAGGGAAAACTGCTGCTGGTATTAAAAGTGCATGTTTCAGTCTGCATGTCAGATTTTTTTAATGAAAGAGAAGAGGATTTGAGAAGTCACTCAAAATGTGCCCTAATTTTTCTTTCTGCAGCACTAATCATACTTTTTATGGAAAAATGAACCCCCTCATTTTGTTCCTTTTTAAATTAAATGTTTTAGGAGTCACCACTTTAATCCAAGCAAGATGGCTTCAGGTGTGCCATACGTTTATCATAAGTAGGACTGTTAGCGCTCTAGTTGTTCTTTGGAACACTCTGGGAAGCTGCAGTAGAACACAAAGGAATCAACTGACAGTCTCTGCCCTTGTTGGATGTACATGTTTTACTGAGAATGTCAGACTTCATTCTCACATGACTGAGAAAGATAATGTGAATTTACAGAAAATATGCTCTCAGTTTAGCTTATAGATCACCTTCCAAACCTCTGTGGGAAAAGCATGAGAAAATATTTTTCTCTCAATCATGATATCCCAGCAGAAGGCTTTTTCACATGGTGAAATCACCTTAGAACATACCACAATTCCTAAAATGAGTATGGTACCATCAACAAATGATTTATAATGTAACTAAAGTCTTAAAACCTTCTATTAACTGCAATGCTTTTTAATGAGGTGCTATCATGTATATTGGTCCCAAGATGGCTGCCAACACTTCTTGCATGAAGTGCTGACAGCCAATCAGATCTCAGGATGAGATGTGCGGTTAGGCTCCGCCCACATATATATATGATTTTACTTTTGATTTTCTCAGGAACTACTGAACAGATTGACACCAGACCTGCAAAAGGCACTTCCCTGACCTCAGGACTACCTCTCTGCCAAATTTCAAGTAATTCTGTTCAGCCGTTCCGGCTGTACCTTGGACTAAAGGTCCCTATGGAAAAATGCATGGGGAAAACGTGTTTTGGGACCCCCCTTTTTTCTTGGCCCCCGCTTGACGCATCACCCCGAGACTTTCAGGGTAGGAGCAGAGCGTAGCGCCCCACCTATTTTGAAAATTTCGCGAGGATTCGTCAACCGGCGCCAAAGTTATTCTAAATAGAATGTTGCGGATTTCCTATGGAAACATGGTCCTAACTAGAACTATCTAGTAGATAATATATATATATATATATATATTTGAACACTTTCAGCGTAGTTTCTTCAATGCTGAATAAGGAGAGCACACCGGTATCCCTTTACAAATTGCTTTAATGCAACCCCTCAACCCCCCCAAAAGACGCGTTTCTCCTTGTGGCTTCGTCAATGTTAAAAAAATATATATGTATATATATATATATATATATTTTAACCATTTCTGAGCTCCATACAGATCAGACACCAACACAGGGGTAGCGTTGCTATTTCATCCTTCCATTTATTCTGATATTATCGCTATGACGCGTTTCGGCATTCCTGCCTTGTTCACATTGGCATGTATATATATGTTTTGTCAATAACTTTAGGACTGCTTAACTAATCTTCACAAAATGTTCCAACTTGTTACAACACTCACAACTCACTTCAACAGGTATCTTGAGAGTTTTGGGGTGCTCCGTCAAGCGGGGGCCAAGAACCAGGGGGTGCTTAAAAGCACATTTCCCCATGTTAATTCCCATAGGAGCTTTAGACACTGCTACAGCCCGAACTGCTGAACGGAATTAGACCAAATTTAGCAGGAAAGTAGATGTTGGTTCAATTAAGTGCCTTTTTGTCATTTGGTGTAAATCCATTCAGTAGTTGCTAAGAAATTGAAAGAAATTTCCTGTCGTATATATATGGACGCGGTGGATCCACAACCTCTCCGGATCTCGTGCCTGAGATCTGATTGGCTGCTAACACTTCAAACCAGGAAGTTTTGACAGTGCACTTGTGACTCAGTTGAATTGAGCCACAAGAAGAAATATTAAAAAAAGAAAAGGGGACAGGATAGCAACCCCCTGACAGCCAAGGGGACGGGGGTCCCACAGGGCCACAAAAGCTTTTTTTTTTTTCAAACAAATTAGTGGGAGTTACGCTGGATCCGCGACTCCTGCAGAAAATCAAAAACAAAATTAAGTGTGGGATCCTGTACTTCCTTTAATCTAGACTCCCGGGTGGGCCAGGTCCAGGGGGTAAGTTTAGATAATGATGCGGGCCAACATGGACGCCTGCGGCCCAGGGGACTGCCACCTCACCGGGATTAAATGTAATAATAAAAAGGGGGATCTCCTTACCTCCCCGCTGCTCCGGGTACCGTAATCTCCCCAGGGCACACTGTTTATTTTTTAAATAATGTGGAGGAGGCTGTAGGTCCTCCCCCATGAGCCCGGGGACTGCCACCTCCCTGGAACACATACATTATTTACAAAAAAATATGGGGAGGCCCTACAGTGAAGCTCGGCAGTTATAGTTACCTGAGCTAACTATAACTCACACCCCGCAATGCACTGCTTATGACCTCACATATTACATAGACACTCACTCACCCATAAAAGCCCTTATACACTCATTCCCACCACCACTTACAAACCCATTCACACATCAATACAAGCACTGTATTCTCCCTCACAGCCATTCACACAGACGCTCACTGTCCAGTAGTCACTCACACACAAAGTCATTTAACGAAATACCTACTCAAACAGCCACTCACTCTCCCATAGAGCCACTTACACAACCAGTCACTTATTAATACAGCCATCCAAACACCCACTCACTCACCCATACAGTCACTACACACCCACTTACACACTGATAGAGCCACTTACACCATCACTCACCCACCAATACAGCCAAAAAAACACCCACTCACTTACAATACAGCCACTCACACAGCATCTCACGCACCCAGACAGCTGCTTACACAACTACTTACACACCCATACAGCTACTCACACACCCATACGCACAGTGCATTTGGGGGCATAAGTTATAGTTAGTTCAGACAACTATACTGCCGAATTTCACTGGTTTTGTTCGAGTGAAATCTGACCCTAACTATAACATCCATGTAAACTTTGTATTTTTCAGTGAATTTCTAAGGTTGCATTCGCATTCGTGAGGAATAAGCTATCCGGGAAACATCAAGATGGAGCCCCGGGACGCAGCAGCTCAGGTAAGTAATTTTTTCTTTATCTAATGATTATAGTAATTGTAAAATGAGGGCGGGAGGGAGGCGGGCGGCGCGTAGTGGGGCTACGCGAAGTGTACGGGTGGGCGTAGATTTGCCCCCACTCCGTAATGATTCACGTAGCCTCACTACGGGCACTACGCCCAGGGTTGCCCTCTTGGAGGTGACAGAGAAAAAACACTGAGGCACCTCGAATGCAGATACATCTTGAAATTAGGAACAGAGGAGCCTGAAGGATTAAACACCAATGAGGAAATGTATACATATCTATGACAAATAACTAAATAGTCATTGCCTCAGAAATTTGATCGTTTTTAGATTTTGTACTTTAGTATTGCCCAGAATAAGTGCTTTTTGATGTGTATTTGTAATTGACATTGACGGTATTATAATTTTTCTGTTTATTTACAGGACTATATGCTGAAGTGCGTCTAGTGAAGATTGTGATTGACCTGGAATGCAGGAGAGCTAAGAGATCTTCATTTAAAAACATTTCTGATATCACTGATGACATCATCCAATTAGTCTGTTGGTTTGTTTTATAGTTTCATGGTGTCAGGCAACTACCATATTTCTCTATCTTATTTTGTACAGCTTGTTTCCAACTACGGGGTGTAAGTGTTAACAAACCCCATGTACTCCTAATGCAACATAGGTGAGTAGAGGTATTGAACATGTTATAAATCTATGTATTCAGGAGTAACTCTGTGTGCAACTGACAGTTTAAAACTTGTGTCCTGTGGGTTCCACATAAGTGTTTTGGCTCTGCAGAAAACGTTTCCAAAATGGCAAAGATTCTATTTAGTAGATACTAAGTATTGTAAGCTACCTTGAGCATTTAGACAGAATTGTCGCAGCATGACATGTTTTACATAAGACAAAAGACTGTGTATACCAGATCTAAAATGTTTTCAGCACAGTATGAAGGCTGTAGGTAGTATGACCATTAGCACCTTCAGCCCTTGGGTATTTTAAGTGAAGAGTATCTCTTTGGAAAGGTTTTGCATAGAGTGAACACTGTTCCCACTTTTTTACTCTTTTTCGCTTCATTTCTCACTGTAGATTTAGTGACTTTGAAGGGTTTGATTCGGGTAAAATCAGTCCATGATAGTTCAGAAGTTGAGTATCTGGAGCAACTTGGTTTTCCCTTAACAGTTATATACAAATTGAACACTGTGTGTAGTAGGGGTTACTCATCTACATGTGATTGATTGCTACTATTAACTCAGCTACCCATGAAGAGTATGGTATGGCATCAATGTTGCAAATAACACAACATTGCTTCACCTAAGTGGGTTCAATCAATCAATCAATCATAGCATTTGTGAAGCGCACTACTTACCAGTGAGGATCTCAAGGCGCTGGGGGGGTGGTGGGGAAGCTGCTACTGCTCAAAAAGCCAGGTCTTGAGGAGTCTCTGAAGGTCAGTAGGTATTGGGTCTGCCGTAGGTGGATGGGGAGGGTGTTCTAGGTCTTGGCGGCGAGGTGGGAGAACGATCTACCACCAGAGGTCGCTCTTCGGATGCAGGGGACTGTGGCGAGGACGAGGTTGGCAGAGCGAAGCTGGCGGGTGGGGGTGTAGAAGCTGCGTTGTCTGTTGAGATATGCTGGTCCGGTGTTGTGGAGTGCCTTGTGTGCGTGGGTGAGGAGCTTGTAAGTTATCCTCTTGTTGACGGGGAGCCAGTGCAGGTCTGTCAGGTGGGGTGTGATGTGGCTGCGGCGACAGATGTCGAGGCTCAGGTGTGCAGAGGTGTTCTGAATGCGTTGAAGTCGTTTCAGGAGTTTGGCCGAGGCTCCTGCGTAGAGGGCATTTCCGTAGTCCAACCTGCTGCTGACGAGGGCCTAGGTGACCGTTCTTCTCGTTTCGGTGGGGATCCACTTGTAGATCTTGCGGAGCATGCAAAGGGTGTTGAAGCAGGAGGAAGAGACGGCGTTGACCTGCTTTGTCATGGAGAGGGTGGAGTCGAGGATGACCCCTAGGTTGCGTGCGTGGTCGGTGGGTGTTGGAGCTGTTCCCAGTGCGGTCGGCCACCAGAAGTCATCCCAGGCCGAGGGGGTGGATCCGAGGATGAGGACTTCCGTCTTGCCCGAGTTCAGCTTCAGTCGGCTGTTCTTCATCCACTCGGCGACGGCTTTCATTCCTTTGTGGAGGTTGGTTATAGCGGTGTGGGGGTCCTTGATAAGGGAGAGGATCAGCTGGGTGTCATCGGCGTAAGAGATGATGTTGATGTCGTGCTGTCGGGCGACGTGGGCGAGCGGTGCCATGTTGATGTTAACCAGCGTTGGGCTGTGGGATGAGCCCTGGGGTACGCCAAGATGATCTCGGTGGCTTCGGAGCGGAAGGGGGGAAGGTGGACGCTCTGTGTTCTGTCGGAGAGGAAGGAGGTGGTCCAGTCCAGGGCCTTCTCTTGGATCCCAGCGTCGTGGAGGCATGTGCATTGTGTGCAGTGGCAGACCGTGTCGAAGGCGGTTGACAGGTCCAGGAGGATGAGGGCCGCGGTTTCTCCGTTGTCTAGCAGGGCCATGATGTCATCGATGGTGGCGATGAGGGCAGTTTTGGTGCTGTGGTTGATGCGGAACCCAGACTGGGACGGGTCCAGAATGCTGTTCTCCTCGAGGTAGTGGGTCAGTTGTTTGTTGACGGTCTTCTCGATGACCTTCACCAGGAACGGGAGCAGGAAGATGGGCCGGACGTTCTTGAGGTCCTTGGGGTCCGCCTTGGGTTTCTTGAGTAAGGCGTTGATCTTGGCGTGCTTCCAGCTCTCCGGGAAAGTTGCTGTCTCGAAGGAGATGTTGATGGCTTTCCGGAGATGGGGTGCGATGGTGGCGCTGGCTTTGTTGAAGATGTGGTGTGGGCATGGGTCTGATGGGGATCCGGAGTGGATGGTGTTCATGATTTTGATGATGTTGTTGTCGTTTATGTTGGTCCAGGAGAGCAGGCGGTCGGTGCGGATGGTGGTCGTGGGGACATAGGTCTTTGTGGTTGTCAGGGCGGTCGTGGTGTTGAAGCTGTCGTGGATGTCTGTGATCTTGCGATGGAAGAAGGTGGCAAGTGAGTCGCACAGGTCTTGTGAAGGTGTGATGTCGTTGGAGTTGGAGCCAGGGTTGGAGAGTTCCTTCACGATGTTGAAGAGCTCTTTGCTGTTGTGCGTGTTGAAGTCTAGGCGGTCTTTGAAGGAGGCCCTTTTGGCAGATCTGATGAGGTGATGGTGTCTGCGGGTGGCGTTCTTGTGGGATGCGTAGCTGTCCGGTGTTCGTTCACGGTGCCAGTTCTTCTCTAGCTTTTGGCAGGTTTGCTTGGAGGCCTGGAGGGCTTCAGTGAACCAGCTGGCTTTCTTGCTGGTGTGGCTGTTGGAGGGTTTCTTGAACGGGGCGAGGGTGTTGGCGCAGTTGTCGATCTAAGTGTGTAAGTGTGATGGCATTAATGATGCTTCAAATTATTGAGAGCTGTTTTGGACTTACTTTCAGACCTTTAATGCCATACTCGTTTATAGAGTAATGTGTATGAAAGTAGCTTGGATGATGTCTTCAGTGATGATAACAATAATTTTATTTGCAACATCATCAGTGATGTCGTAAATTATGTCATAGAACATGTCATGAGTGATGTAATATGTGAGGTCATAAGCAGTGCACGGCGGGGGTACAAGTTATTGCTAGCTCTGCTAACTGTAATTGGGACATTTCTGTGGTCTTCTCAGTTCAAAACGTTATGTTGGCACTGACATATTCACCTAACTATAACGTCACTTTAACCTTTGTTTTTTCCAGTGAATTTGTAGTTTTTTTCAACATAAAGTAATATTTTATTACGCTACGAAAATACAACCTCCTACTGTCAGACACTGCAGAGAGCTCTATTGTACTTAGGTCAGGGTGGAGAGCCCTCCACCTAGGCTAGAAGGGTAGAGAGGTATGTCAGGTGTGGATACGTCTTCCCGAATCAAATCACTAACTGCGAAAGGTTTCCCACCAAATGTATTTAGGGCTCAGAGCTAAACTCTTGTGGCATTACCCGCTCAGCACAGGAAAAAAAGCAATTCCTTTTTTGTTTAGTTACCCTTACACACCCTAGTGGTGTCATGCTTCATCATCAGGTTCACCCTGACTCCTAAGGGTCGGGTGGGCTCAACCATATTTCAGGGAGCACTTTGGAGAGATAGGCCAGGAGGTCTAAAAATAAAATCCCTCCTCCGTCTCCAGGTATCCCTTTATTAGCGGAGGCATAGGGGTTATTAAAATGATATATACAAGGGGTCTTCAGGAAGTGATGGTCCTATGACCCTAGTGTCTTTGCCTAGTATCTTGCCAACATATTTCAGCTGTTTGGCTCCTGGCATTTCTTCAGGGCAAATAGAAGTTCCCTCCCTGGTTATACAAATAGGTATTACCTAATTTTTTATTTGGAGGGTGCAGAAAGCTGCATTCACAACATTGGTTTGGAAGGTATACTTATCTTCCTTACGGTTTTTCTTATGTCTTATATCCGCCTGTAAGAGAAAATGAGAAGACACCAAGACATTTTATACATCACATTTTGTATGTTTCACCGATGTAATACCAAGCTACTGGGTGCTGTCATGTGCTCTTATGCCAAGCATTCGTGGTGGTCTGTGTTCAACCAAGGTGACTAATTATGGACCTTGTCGTCCAACTTGCTCACATTTTGCAGCATGCATCAGGTAACTGCACTACTATTAACAGACCATGAACATCAATCCATTCAGAAATCCACGTTTAAAATATATCATCATCTGATCACACCGTCGATCCACATACTGGCACATCACCTTCCTGCTAAAATTCCACCTTTCATAAGTGTAGTTTCCCCTCTCACATGTATCTTACCCTATTGTGGTGGCTTGCATGTATCTCAAGGCGAGCGGTGGTAGGGGTAGTCTTATAGTTACCCTCTGCATCGTTGACAATGTATAGTTGCGTGAGAGAAAGAGAGAGATCAAACTTGCTAGTTTAGTTTAGTGTTTGCCCAGCACTATCATTATTGCAAAGGCAGTCTCACTCTCTCTGGAAGAAAATCCCCCGGTCCCCACTTACTTCCTCAAAGGTCCTGCCCCTCGATTCCACCTACTTGGGTCCGCATCTTCCAGCATCTCCCGCATCTCCCAGCTTTCACATTTGGGCAAATCGGGAGTGCGGCTTTTAAACTTACATCGTTATCATGCTTGTCTGTTTGGACTACACCAGGCTCAGTGGCTCATGGGAGGTGTAGTTCAATGAACTTCCTGATAGTGTGAGCGTATTAGAGTGTATGCCGTACGTTGTTCTATTTATTTGAGTGCCTCGTTCCTTCCTCTCAAAGTATGATTTTTGTGAAATAAGCGTGAATATGCACACTTTCCCAAATCTCAAGTAATGTGACATCCTAACAGATACCGCTTAATTACCCGACCACTCGAGTTCCAATGTCAGTATCTCGAGACCTACATAGGTGATGCGGGTATTTTCATTTCGTAGTATGATTATTCTCCTATATTTATTTTAATTTTATTATAGGAATGCGGAATTATCCCATGTTGGATGGCTGACTTATACATACGTGTGTGGTTGTTTAAGCCTCACACTGCAGCCAGCTCCCCATAAACAACCAACCCCCAGCCGGAAGAGAGGGTTGCACAGCCCCCTCACCCAGAAATTATTGGCCCCTTGTTTTAAAAAAGGGGAGTGAGCGTACACAGCCCCTCTCCCCAAGCCACCATTTGCCCTGGGGACCCCATCCCTTGGGGCAAAGAAATATATTATTTGGGGATGGGTACAGGTGGTCCAGTCTCCCTTCCCTGAGCCTTAATAGGCCAGGGGCCTCATCCCCAAGGGCCAAATACAATTTATAAAGGGAGGGGGTGCACGACAACTTCCCCAAGCCTTATTAAGCCCCAGGGACCCCATCCCTCGGACCAAATTCTAAAGGGAGAAGGCCAGCGGCTCGACTCCATGAACCTTATTAGGCCCCAGGCACCCAATTGCCCCATAACCCTGCTGCCCCAGCCAGCTTCCCATAAATTGCAGGAGCAGCACTGCTCCCACCTGGAGGAAGCTGCTTTATTTGCATGCTCCCTCTTGGCAGGAGCAATATCTGTTGTAATTGTAATCAGCATTTATAGAGCACACTGTGACCCTATGGGTATCCTGGAACTTGAACATGTGAGACCAGCTAGACTCTGAGTATATTGGAGGGCACAAGATCAGTAGAACTAAAGAACCACGACGTTTCCCAATCTGCATCAGTGTGGGCAGGTACACAGAATTCTGCTCCCACTTGGTGGGGGTATTTTTAAATCTCTTGATGTGTGGGAGTAGACTTGCCTTCCTGGCCTGCACTGCTGCAGGTAGGGAAGGCATGTTTGCTTCTGTCTGGTGGGAGATTTAAAAATTCTCCCACCAGGCGGGAGCAAGCATAAGTTTCCCTCCCTGAATCAATGCAGGCAGGGAAACTAGTCTGTCCCAGGCGTGTGCTCCCTGGGACCAAGTAATTTAGCCAGCCCCCAGGATGGGGTCACTGGGGTCTTCTAAGGCTCAGGATAGGGGGTCACATGGCCTCCTTCCTTTTTTTTATTAAATAAGGCCCCAGGGGAATGGAGTCCCTAGGTCCCTTTTAGGCATGGGGAGAGGGGCCATGTTGCTCCTCCACTTAATTAATACGTTGGACCCTGGGGATGGGGTACCCTCGGGTGGCATGGGCCTTTGGAGGGGGATTGTGCACTCCCCTGTACTTAAGGAACCCAGCCTGGAGGGATGTGGCCCCTGGGACCCAAAATAGACCCTAGTCATGCCCCCTCCCTAATATGTTTTTTAAAAGGGCAGCACACCATTTTCTCTTTTTTCCTACAATCCTACGGGAGCCCTGCAAGATCCTGGCAAATCCTGCCGATCTTTGTTTTATCTAGACCCCAGTGGGAGGGGGGGGGGGTCACAGGGCATTAGGAAGCAGGGTATACCTACTCTGGCCCTTTATATTATTTTTACTTATGAAATTTAGTATTGAACCTTCCCTTTTCCAAAACTACTGAACGGATTTACACCAAATCTCAAAAGTAGTATGTATAGATCAAGACCTAGCTTCCTGCTAAATTTGGTGTGATTCTATTCAGCAGTTTTTGTAGTAGAAGTCTATGGAAACTGCAAGGGGATTTTACACTTTGGGACCTCCCTCTTTTGTATATATATATATATATTACCTACTGGCGGTCGCCAGTAGGTAGTTATAGTTAGGACCACGTTTCCATAGGAAATCCGCAACATTCTATTTTGAATAACTTTGGCGCAGGTCGACGAATCCTCGCGAATTTTTCAAAATAGGTGGGGCGCTACGCTCCGCTCCTACCCTGAAAGTCTCGGGGGGATTCGTCAAGCGGGGGCTGAGATAAAAGGGGGGTCCCAAAACGCGTTTTTCCCATGCATTTTTCCATAGGACCTTTAGACAGGGCTACAGCCCGAACGGCTGAACAGAATTTAATGACATTTGGCAGAGAGGTAGTCCCCAGGTCAAGGAAGTGCCTTTTGTAGGTTTGGTGTAAATCTGTTCAGTAGATTCTGAGAAAATAGCCTTTAAATCAATATATATATCTGAGCCAGCTTACGGTGCGCTTACGGTGCGCTTACCGTACGTGTACGGTGACGTGCGCGAGCGCGATTCTGATTGGCCGTTAGATCTTAGTAAACATTCGAATCGGTCGAAACCAGGAAGCAACGACCGCCATTTTCTCTCTCGCACTCTGAGGGCGGGAGGATAAACAAAGTGTAAAAACATGTAAAGGGGCTGTTTACACAGCTCCCAAGCACCTAGCCATGTTGGGGGTGTCCCCAACGATCCCCCAAGTGAAAAAAGGCAATTTTTATTTTTTTGTAAATTTCGCCGATTACGCTTACCGTACGAGTACGGTAGCAAATAATTAAAAAAATAAAAAATATCCAAATTCTCCCCACCCCGTTTGCAAATGGTGCCCGTAGGGCACCATTTGTGCATGGCTTATAGATACCAAACAAAACATATATTTTACCAGTCACAACAATGCTCATCATATGTTTCCTCCATGTGCGCACGGTGCGCGAAGCGCATCGTGCGTTCCTGGCTCATCTAGCGTAACGTGGACACGTGGTGCGCGAAGCGCACCGCGTGCTCACTGTGCGCGCACCGTGCGCGAAGCGCACCGTGCGCGCACGGAACGAACTGCGTTAAGTGGGCGCGCACGCCACAAATGGCGTAAAGTAACATAGCATTTAAAAAAACGTACAAATTCACTGAAAAAACCATAGGTTTCACACACGTTATAGTTAGGAATTAGCATTTAAAAAACCTTGCAAATTCACTGAAAAAACCATAGGTTTCACACATGTTAGTTAGCTGGACATTTTACTGATAAAAAACCAATGAAATTCCCCCGTTATAGTTACTGTAGGCAACTATAACTCACGCGACCGTAATCCTCTGCTGATGACATATGTGTCTTTATGAAAAAAAAATATTTGTAATATATGTATAGCTAAAATTTAATGGAAGAAGTCATGGGCAAATAAGTGTCTAAATACAGTATTAGCATCAGCAGAGGATTACGGTCGCGTGAGTTATAGTTGCCTACAGTAACTATAACGGGGGAATTTCATTGGTTTTTTATCAGTAAAATGTCCAGCTAACTATAACATGTGTGAAACCTATGGTTTTTTCAGTGAATTTGCAAGGTTTTTTAAATGCTAATTCCTAACTATAACGTGTGTGAAACCTATGGTTTTTTCAGTGAATATATATATATATATAATGGCAGTTGCCTGTAGGTAGTTATAGTTAGAACCTTGCTTCTACTCAAAAAGTGTTTTTTTGTCAATATAGTTGACGCCGTTTGACAAATCTTAGCAAAACTTTTAAAACTGATGGCCCGCTTAGGTTAGCTTCTGTCTTGAAAGTTTCGGGGTAATTCATCAAGCGGGGGCTGAGAAAAAAGGGGGGTCCCAAAACATGTTTTCTCCATGTTAATTTCATAGGAAACTTTAGACAAGGCTACAGGCTGAACTGCTGAACGGAATTACACCACTTGGTTCAGAAACCGATGGTGTAAATCCGTTCAGTAGTTGCTCGGAAATTCATATATAAAAAAATATGGATACCTGGTGACAGCAGTGGTTCCACGAACTCTCCCAACCAGAAGCTTGACTCTAATTGGCTGCGAACACTTCAAACCAGGAAGTGTTGGCAGCCATCTTGTGACTCGGTTGAACGGAGTCAGAAGGAAAAAGGTAAAATAAAAAGATTAAAAACAAGTGAGCAGGGTAGGAACACCCTGACCCCCTAATCCTGCTCTGGGGGTGCCACAGGGACCCCGGGGCCAAAAGAAGCATTTTTTTAATCATTTCCTTTGGGATTCAGGCAGGGTGCGTGAATCCCACTGAATATTTTTAAAATGAAGCGCGGTCTGTTGTGCTTCATTTCATTAAGTCCCAGGGTGGTCCAAGTCCCGGGGGCAATGTTATAATATAGTGCAGGAGCCGGGGCTTTGCTTATAATTAATTTGGGGGGGCGCACAGCCCCCTCGCAGCCCCGAGGACCGCCACCTCCCCAAGGCTCCTGCCCCCCCATTCTGCCCCAGGGACTGCCATCTCCCAGGATTTTGTTTCAGTTAAAAAGCTGTGGGGGGCTCCTGCCCCTCCCCCACACTGCACAGGGGGCCACCACCTCCCCAGGGCATTTATTAATTAACACATGGGGGTCCGTAGCGGACCCCCGCCCAGGGGACCACTACTGCCCCAGGGCTTTAAACCTGTTGGAGGGGGGCTGCTCTGCCCCCCTCATGGAGCCCTTTATGGCCCTGGGGACCGCCACCCCCCAGGGCTGGCTCCTGCAATGTCCCGATGTGCATACCCCAGGGACATTGCAGTTTGCTATGGCAGGGTGGGAGCATTACTCCCACCCTGCCATAGCAAACTCCTGCTTCGCTTCATGGAAGTGAGAGTAGGAAGGCAGGGAGCCGGCAGAGACCGCAGGGGCATTGGGGCTACCCCGCGGTCTCCAAAACAGAGGCCATGGACCCGGGTGATGGGGTTCCCCCCGAGAGGGAGCCACTCAGCCCCCTCCCTTTTTTAATTAATGGAAAAAATAATAAGGCCTGGCCCTGAGGGAGGGGGTCCCCAGGGCCAAAATTGGCCTCAGGTGGGGGGCCACGCGCCCCCTCCAAATTTCTTTTTTTTAAAAAGGAAGGGAAGGCCCCGGGGGATGGGGTACTGGGGCAAAAGTGTCCCAGGGAAGGGCAGCCCCCCTTCCCATAAAAACATTTTTGTCTGGCCCCATGGATGGGGTCCCGGGCCTGAATTCAGCCTGGGGAGGGGGCCGTGCGCCCGCACCCTTTTCAATATTTGTCTTTTTTTTTGGCTCAGGCCCAAAAGGGTTAAGGAAAGGGGGGCCACACAGACCCCTTCCTAAAATAAAATAAATAAAAGAAACTGGCAGCTTGCCGAAGGCCTTTCACCCTTCCTGCACCACTCTACAAACGCACCGCCTGGCGCGTTCTGGTTTGAGGGATGGTGCCAGGAGGCGCATTTGCAGAGTGGTGGAGAAAGGGGAGCGTGGCCTCCGAAGACCTCCTAGCAATCCCACTGTTAGGGACTTACTAGAGGTAACAGGATATCCTTGGGGGCCAACTACTACCCCTCTATTACCTTCAGTAAGTCCCACACAGCAGGATTGCTAAGTACTCATTTCACGCCACCCAATCATCTTCTGGTACAACGCAGTACAAGAACCCTAGTATTTTGGCTGAACTTTCTAGGACCAGCTTCAAAAAGCCTTTTAAGTCTTTAGATTCTATTACAGACAATCTGTTCGCCCAGCAGCTCTCGTTGTATGTTCTTTTCTATTTCTTATAATCATTTTATATTTTATCCTTAATTTCTGTAGGGTGTGGAATGATTCTACATCATAATTTCTCCTAAGTCTTCTTTCCCTTTGTCTTATACTTGCTTTTACTTTACGGCATTCTTCATCAAACCAGGTCTTCTCTTTACTTTGGGTTCTGTTTTTCCTACCATCTCAAGGTCGATGGAAGAATAAATGGGTATATAAGTGTCTAAATGGATG
The DNA here is from genome assembly GCF_964204655.1 of Triturus cristatus. Classification (NCBI taxonomy): domain Eukaryota; kingdom Metazoa; phylum Chordata; class Amphibia; order Caudata; family Salamandridae; genus Triturus; species Triturus cristatus. Next base: position 325,823,113 of record NC_140583.1, on the reverse strand, counting down.
ATTTGTTTTTGAAAAATTGATTGTATAACTGACTGATTAAGTGTATCTTAGTGAATACATCGCTTAGTGAGTAATGTTTAAATGTGTAAATATCTGTATCAGTCTCTCACTTTGTGTATAAGTGGCTCCATGGGTTGGTGAGTAGCTACATGAGTGTCTATATAGGTTATTAGTTGGTTTTTTGAGCATCAGTCTGAGTGTCTGAGTGGCTGTATGGTTCGGTGGGGGGTATTACGTAGTGCATAGGTGCATGAATGAGTGACTCACTGTTTGTATGTGTTGAAGACAGCATGTGTGCAGGACTGTATGGGTGGATGAGTGTGTGCATGGGTGTGTTAGTGAGTGATAGACTGTCTCAATAGTGTCTTTATGAGTAACTACATATGTTTTAAACTAGTATATGTGACTATTGGTGTATATAAGTGAGTATATGTGAGAGTGAGAGATTGAAAGAGTTCCTGTATGAATAAGTATGTGTTTCTATCAGTGATTGTTTAAAAGACAAAGGGCCATATGTAGGTAATTTATATTTACCGATTCCTAAATACCGAATTTTACCGATTCGGTATTTATGAATCGGTAAATGGAATGTAGGTAAACATTCGGTAATTATTACCGAATCGGTAATATTAGGTATTTATGAATCGGTATTTACCGAATCGGTAACAATGCATCCCTTCCAATTCATTCCTATGGGCCTGGAGGCCCATAGGAATGAATGGGAAGCCATTCACTATTACCGATTCGGTAAATACTGAATCGGTAATAGGGGGAGCATATTCATGGGTGGCAGGGTGTCACATTGACACCCTGTTGCACCCCTGAATCGTGCATGTGTGCACATGTGGCGCACATACATGCCCTACGGGCATGTATGTCTGCCACATGGCACTTTTCAAAAAGCACAAAATTGCTTTTTAAAAGGTTTTTGTTATGTACCATCAACTTGTAGTTGGTGGTAAATAACGAATCCAGAAATCAGAAATGCACTCACTTGAGTGCCCCCTACATTGGATTTCAGGATTCGGTAATTTACCGAATCGGTATTTTACCGATTTCTTAAAATTCCGATTCGGTAAATTACCGAATCCTGTAATCCAGCCACCTACATCTCAATTGCCTAAATACCGGTCGGTAACGGGATATTTACCGATTTTCGGCCGTTACCGACCGGTATTTAGGTACCTACATATGGCCCTAAGTATGTGTAAGTTTCTGTATAAGTAAGTGTGGTGGTGTGTGTATAACTGTATATGCAAGTAAATGGATGTTTGATTCTTTATAAGCATGAGTGACTATGTGTGTGAGTAACTCTATGGATGAGTGGCGTTGTGTAACAGGATGTATAGGTTTGTGAGTACATATGAAGAGTGAGTACATGTATGAGTGACTGTATAGGACTGTTGGTGAATGAGTGGATGTGTATGTGGATTTTAGAATTACTGAATAGGTTGTTGTAACTGGTATTGGTATGTCCATTGTTTTGAACATTGTAGTTTCCATTTTTGAATGTGTGTATCAAAGGTTATATTAGGGGAAGAGGAGGTCTGCCACTCTATCACAAGGATGATGTCATCAGTGATGTCATTAGTGATGTCATTTGAGATGTCATCAGTGATGTCATGAGTGATATCACTGACCATGTCATGAGTGATGTAATATGTGACGTCATCAGCAGTGCATTGCAGGCGCGCGAGTTATAGTTAGCTGAACTAACTATAACGGGGGAATTTCAATGGTTTTGTACGAGTGAAAAGTCCAGCTAATTTTAACTCCCCTGAAACCTATGGTTTTTTCTGTGAATTTCCAAGGTTTTTTAAATGCTAATTCCTAACTATAACGTGCCAGAAACCTATGTTTTTTTCAGTGAATTTCAAAGGTTTTTTAAATGCTAATTTCTAACTATGCCTACAGAGATAGAAAGACGAAAAAACGCACAGAAAGAAAAAAAAGAAATGCAGAAAGAAGCAACAGAAGTCCTCAAAGACGAAGAAAAGTGCAGGAAGAAGGATAACGTGCAGAAAGAACAAACAGAAGAGCAGAAAGAAGCCTTGTTGCAAAATCATCCTGTACCCTCAACTTTTTCAGACGGATACTGGTGGAAACGGAGTCTGACTAACCAGTCCTAGAGCCAGTGCTATGTTAAAAGACACTCAGAATACAGTGAAAACACCTACATACACTAGAGAACACTATGCGTTGGGGTCCCCCTGTGATCAGCATGACCTCCTCTGTAAGCCCCTAGTATATAATAGGGCAGGGGATTAAAACTACCTCTTAAAACGCGCCACAGGGCGTGTTTGCACACGTCACATCAGGCCCCGTCCCCTCACTTCCCCACTCTGTAAACACGCCCTGTGGCCGTTTTAAGTTGTGAGATTAAGTCCCCTTGAATCCTGAGGGTCCCTAAGGTCCAACTAGACCACTAGGTACCTCCAGTAAGCGCCACAGAGCTGCGTTGCAGAGAGATGTAAAAAGGGGCACATCCTAGACCACCTCTCTGCAACGCAGTGGAGTGGTGCTTACTGGAAGCACCTGGTGGGCTAGTTGGCCCCCAGGGTCCCTCAGGATTGAAGGGGAATTATTTCCCCAACTTAAAACGCGCCACAGGGCTTGTTTGCACACGTTAACTCAGGCCCTGTCCCCTCCCTTCACCACTGTGTAAACACGCCCTGTGGCCGTTTTTAGTTGGGAGATTAAGTTAATTTGAATCCTGAGGGTCCCTAGGGTCCAACTAGCCCACTAGGTACCTCCAGTATGCGCCACAGAGCTGCGTTGCAGAGAGGTGTAAAAAGTGGCACGGCCAGGACCACCTCTCTGCAACGCAGCTCAGTGGCGCTTACTGGAAGCACCTGGTGGGCTAGTTAGCCCCCAGGGGCCCTCAGGATTGAAGGGGAAATATTTCCCCAACTTAAAATGCGCCATAGGGCGTGTTTGCACACGTCACCTCAGGCCCCGTCCCCTTCCTTCCCCACTGTGTAAACATGCCCTGTGGCCGTTCTAAGTTGAGAGATTAAGTCCCCTTGAATCATAAGGGTCCCTAGGGGCAAAATAGCCCACTAGGTACGTCCAGTAAGCGCCATTGCAGAGAGGTGTAAAATGGGGCACGGCCTGCACCACCTCTCTGCAACGCAGAGCTGTGGCACTTACTGGAAGCACGTGGTGGGCTAGTTGGCCCCCAGGGTCCCTTAGGATTGAAAGGGAATTATTTCCCCAACTTAAAGCGCGCCACAGGGCGTGTTTGCACAAGTCACCTCAGGCCCCGTCCCCTCCCTTCACCACTGTGTAAACGCGCCCTGTGGCCATTCTAAGTTGAGAGATTAAGTCCCCTTGAATCCTAAGGGTCCCTAGGGTCAAACTAGCCCACTAGGTACCTCCAGCAAGCGCCAAAGAGCTGCGTTGCATAGAGGTGTAAAAAGGGGCGTGGCCTCAGAACACCTGTCTGCAACGCAGCTCCCTGGCGCACACTGGAGATACCTGTTGGGCTAGTTGGCCCTCAGGGACCCTCAGTATTGAAGGGGAATTAATTCCCCAACTTACAACTGGCCAGGGGGCGCGTTTGCAGAGTGCTGCAAGGAGGGGGCGTGGCCTCCAGCGCGATGCCGGTCTTTTATTTATTTATTTTTTTCAAGAAGGAGGGCTGTGTGGCCCCCCTTCTTTTTCTAATTTACTGACCCTGGGGACCCCATCCCCCAGGGCCTGCACCCTAATTTTTTTTCTTGAAAAAATAAATTTGGCCCTCCCAAGGCCTTGATCGGCCCCGGGGACACCAACCCCCGGGTCATGGCCTTTTTTTAATTTAAATTCTTTAGGAGGGGGCTGCGTTGCCCCCCTCCACAGGCCACTTATGGCTCTGGGGACGCCATCTCCCAGGGCCGGCCTTTGTTTTTTATTATTTTAAAAATATATATATTTATGGAAACACCTAGGACATGCTGGATAAACCATATGTACCTATCACCATGACGATTTGCGTGATATTCATTAAAAGGCGACTATGCATAGAATGAATCCACATGGAATGTATTTACACCGCTAGTGAAGCTCTGACGTGTCTGAAGCCCTACAGTGCCTAATCCCGGCGCCCCCTCCAAGTAGACACCCTTGTCGTTTATTTATACAAAAATCGGTAGCTATTGATGGGCACATTTAATATACACGCACACCAAGCCATTCAAAGGGGATTCGACAAAAATTCGACCAAACTATGTAAGAAACCCCCCTCACGGTTAATAAAAAACACATCCACCGCCGGATGTGTAATACTTTTATTTTACTCTCTGGAAAGGAGACGAACCTCACTTGAGAGTCACAGCGTGCTCCTGGCTGAGCCCAATGCTGTGTTACACCCACCAGTGCCCGCTGATTGCCTCACACCTCTGTGTTGTATTCCACCAGCTAATGCGTATGCTATGAAACTCTCTAGCCCATGTGCACTGTAACACCACCCCGTGAATATGTCATGCCACACTTGCCTTCGCACGGGTTATATTGCCCCATCTAACGTGCCTTCCTCAATGTGTATGTTATAACGCACAGCGCTATGCCATACATATTACAATCTGGGATCCATATCTTTGTCACAGTGCATATGCAACGTTACACTCCCCAGAACATATTTTATATTACAACTTTAGAGACTAGTTATGTTACACAACACTGCCCTGTGCATATTACACTCCAAGGCGCATATCGCATAGCACGTGCTAGTGCCTGTGCTATCTCGCGCTCTCCAATGAATCTGTCATTGCGCACAATGTATTGCATATTATATTTCACGCCCCGGTTCATCTTATATCACGCTTTTTGGTGCATAGTTTATACCATATACTACATCTAGTTTTCATTTTCAATCGTGCTCTCAGGACTATGTTCTATATGACACTGGGTCCACCTACCCTTTTCACGGGCATTACATTTTGCGATGGGGGTGGAGGGTCAGGGGGTGTTTCTGCCAAGTGAGCCCGGAGTCACAGTCATAAACGTCCTCTTCTTCCTGAATAAAAGTGAGATTATGCTGCATACATGTTCATATTTTATATATCATAGTTCGCACAGACACACATTTTAAAAACAATAAAGTTCCTAATACCCACCTTCTCTGAACAGTTAGCTTGCTACCCCATCCACCTCCTCCCTATCCTCTGTTGTCTGAATCCATGGACTAGCCTCCTTCCTCCTGCCATGCATGGTCTAATGTGCTGCCACTGCCCTCCATTTAGCATGATGTACCAGTCCACTCCTCCTGCCCTCCATTGCCCAATTCTATGGCCCATCATTGACCTCCTGCTTAGCCTCTGTGCTTAGCTTGCTGCCCCTATTCTCCTTCCCCTGCCCTCCCATGTCTTTGTGCATGTACCTGCACCATCCTTTTTGCCCACTATGTTCCATGGACCTGCCACTCCTATCTACTCTGAGTGTTCTGTTGAGCTGCCACTCCCCTCCCTCCTGCCTAGCATTGTCAGATGACTGTAACATGTCCCTGCCACCTCCACCCTGCCTGTCCACATGCCATGCCCCTATCCCCTTCCTCCTGTCCTCCATGGTCCATTTTACTGCCACACCCTTCTGCCCGCCCTGATCTGTTGTGCTGCAACTGCTCCTCCTGCCTGCCCCACGCGGTCTGTTGTGAGGCCCCTTCCCCTGAACTCTCTTGTCTGTGCCCAGGTCCTGACCCTCCCTTCTATCCTCCATGGTCCTTTGTGCATGCCCCTGCACCCTCCTTCTTGCCCATCATAGCCATTGTGCTGCCACTAACCCTCCCGCTTGCCATGCATGGTCTTCTGTGCTGCCATGGCCCCTCCCACCTTTCCTGTGTGGTCAGCTAGCTGCCCCTGACCCCCTCCCACCTTCCCTCCATGGTCTGTGTGTATGCCACCATAGTCTCATTGTTGCTCTCCATGGTGTGTCTTGTTTCTAGTGCCCACCCTGCCTGAACTCCATGGTCATCTTGCTGCTACTGCCCTGCCACCTTGCCCCCAGCCCTCTGTTTCCATGTGCAGACCCCCTATTCCCTCCCTCCTGGCTTGTCTGTTCCATTGTAATGCCTCCTGCCCTTTATGGTCTGTTATGCTGCAGCTTTCTCTCCTGTCTGTCCATTATGGTCAGCTAGCTACCATTGCCTCTTTCCCATCTGTTCTCTGTTGTCCATGTGCATGGTCCTGTCCCCTCCCTATTGCTTTCTATGGATTGTTGTGCTGCACTCCCGTCCCGCATGCGCTGTGTGGTGTATTGTGCTGCTGCAAACCCTGATGCCTGCCCTGTAGGGTCGGTTTGGTGCACCTCTCCATGTCCCTCCTGTCCTCTGTTATCCGAGTCCATGTCCCTACCCCAATTCCTCCTGCCTACCGTGATTTAATGTACCATACTTGCGAACATTTTGAACTTGGTAAGAGGGAGATTTTGAAAAAAAACTGGGGTATTGATTTTCCCCTTTGAGTTACATTGAAAAAGAGGAGATTGTAGACAGGAGACAGATCAAATAAAGCCCATTTGAGCTTAAAAACATTGGACGTTTCCTAGCTGAAACGGGTCTGTTGGCATGTATGGTCGTACTACCACTGCCTCTTCCTTCTGCCCACAATGGTCTATTATATTGCCACAGCCTCTCTTGCCAGTCCTGTATTGTTGGTTTGTTGCCCCTGCCCCCCTTTCCACTGCCCTCCATAGTCTGTTGTGCTGCCACTGCCCTTCCTGCCTGCCCAGTGTGGTCAAATTGTTGCCTCTGCACTCTCCTACCTGCCTTCAATTTTCAGAGTCCGTGCCCCTGGCCTCTGCCTCTCAACAGTATCCCAATGAACAACTAAATTGCTAACATTCTATATTTATTACAAAAGTGTGGAACGCCTGACGTCATCTTGATGTAATCAAAACTGTAATACCTAGAGTATTTCCTTTAGAAATTACATAAATGAGAGGGTCTTATTTGCATCAAAATTATGATTAGTGCTCTAAAAAACTAAAATGAGGACATATTTTCTGAGTTTTCAAATAGCGACAAAGAACTTTTAAATTATTTGTAATCTTTATGTTTTTTTATCCAGTTGACCACTTGATTAAATGTTGCACCTTGGCGAGAGGATGTGGTGTTACTTCCAGAGCTGTAGACTTTGCAACTGGGGAACCAGGTTGGAGTTTCTGCTTCAGCTCAACATTCTGTGATTGTGGTCAAATCACTTAATCTCCCCATGTCTACAACCAAAATGAATTTGAACTTGTGTGATGTAACCAATGCTCATGTAAAGCATTCCAATACCTGACAAGTCTGCACTATATAAAACTGCAAATACCCAAAAAATACGTGTTTTGCACACTTCTGTCATTGGGCTACATGTGGGCTACATCTGGGTGATATTTGTGCTGCATTTAGGCTCTTTTGTGTCTGGTGGCCATCTTGGGAGATTTATTTGTTATGAAGTCTCCTAATTTCCTCATTTACTGCAGTCTCCTCAGTAGGAAATGCTTTCAGTTTTTTACTTTGATTCCATCAAGAAGGTATTCAGATATGTCACACATTTGCCATAAATTCTGAATGTTAGCACTCTAGTTGCTCATTAGATCACTGTAGTAAAACTACTGCTCACCAGGGAAGTCTGCTGCTGGTATTCAAAGTGCATGTTTCAGTCTGCATGTCAGAATTTTTTTATGAAATAGAAGAAGATTTGAGAAGTCACTCAAAATGTGCCCTAATTTTCCTTTCTGCAGAACTAATCATAATTTCTATGGCAAAATGAACCCCCTCATTTTGTTCCTTTGTAAATTCAATGTTTTAAGTGTTACCACTTTATTCCAATCAAGATGGCTTCAGGTGTGCCATACTTTTGTTTTAAGTAAGACTGTTAGCGCTCTAGTTGTTCGTTAGAACACTCTGGGACATTCTGTCATTGGGCTATACTTGGGCTACATCTGGGTGATATTTGGGCTACATTTGGGCTCTTTTGTCTCTGGTGGCCATTTTGGGAGACTTCTTTGTTATGATGTTTCCTAATTTCCTCATTTACTACAGTCTCCTCAGTAGGAAATACTTTCAGTTTTTTACTTTGATTCCATCAAGAAGGCATTCAGATGTGTCACAAATTTGCCATCAATTCAGAATGTTAGCACTCTAGTTGCTTATTAGATCACTGTAGTAAAGCTACTGCTCACCAGGGAAGTCTGCTGCTGGTATTGAAAGTGCATGTTTCAGTCTGCATGTCAGAATATTTTAATGAAATAGAAGAGGATCTGAGAAGTCACTCAAAATGTGCCCTAATTTTTCTTTCTGCAGCACTAATCATACTTTCTATGGCAATATGAACCCCTCATTTTGTTCCTTTTTAAATTAAATGTTTTAAGAATTACCACTTTATTCCAACCAAGATGGCTTCAGGTGTGCCATACGTTTGTCATAAGTAGGACTGTTAGCGCTCTAGTTGTTCTTTAGAACACTCTGGGAAACTGCAGTAAAACACAAAGGAATCAACTGACAGTCTCTTCCCTTGTTGGATGTACATGTTTTACTGAGAATGTCAGACTTCATTCTCACACGACTGAGAAAGATAATGTGAATTTACAGAAAATATGCTCTCAGTTAGCTTATAGATCACCTTCCAAACCACTGTGGGAAAAGCATGAGAAAATAGTTTTCGTTCAAACATGATTCATGATATCACAGCAGAAGGCTTTTTCACATGGTAAAATCACCTTAGAACACACCACAATTCCTAAAATGAGTATGGTACCATCAACAAATGATTTATAATGTAACTAAAGTCTTAAAACCTTCTATTAACTGCAATGCTTTTTAATGAGGTGCTATCATGTATATTGGTCCCAAGACGGCTGCCAACACTTCTTGGATGAAGTGCTGACAGCCAATCAGATCTCACGATGAGATGTGTGGTTAGGCTCTGCCCAGATATATATGCAATTTTACTTTTGATTTCCTCAGGAACTACTGAACGGATTTACACCATTTAAGCAAAAGGCACATGCCTGAGCTGAGGACTACCTCTTTCTCAAATAAAAAAACTGTATAAAATCACAAAAGCAGTCACAGTTTAAAAAGACATTTTAAAACATTTCATAGATTCTGTATAAAACTGTTTTACAAATTAAAAAATGCAAATGTACGCATAGAAAATAGCAGCAATTATTCACGATAATGGAGACATACATAAATTGAAGCGTGTCCTGCATGAATTGATTTAGTGCATGCTACTCTATTTAAAACCGGTGTTGGGCATTAATAGTTTTCCTCAGTATACTCTTTAAGTAACCAGCCATGACACCAATACAGTAATCGCTATCCAACAATTGTATGTACAGAAACGCAGATCGACATTGCCTCCAATTCCCTTTTCTCAGTAGTGGTATAATCCACCTAGATTTTTCTTTTGAATAAAATTTGCAAAATAAAATCACGTGGATTGTTGATTGTGGAGAAAGATCGTCGCTGGGGCATGGTAGCTAATCAGTCGGTGAAATGTTCCAAACCTGAAGCGTGTTAAAATATATCTGTCATATCCCCCTGTACAGCGTAGGAGATAAGGTTGAATGTCATATGTTATAACAGACAGCTGATGTTGTACAACCGCAGGTTTGCTCATTTTCAATACTAGCCTGTTATTCTCAAGATGAGACATGCAGATTGATTTGAGTTCTTTCCGACAGATGGACTTTAAGGACACTGGTAAAGTAAAATAATCTGGGCACCCAAGATCATAAAAGAAATTTTTCACATACTTTAACCAGGTAATTTATGTTGCATGTTCCAATTCCATTGAGTCTCTCAGAATTTCTCTGTTTAGGTCTATCGAGTCCGAGGTCCAAATTCGGTGCCAAAGTAACACAGATTGTATCTTGATTACATCAGAGATGTATGTGACCCTCAGTTCCATGTGACAGTTAAAAACAGGAGAACTAACAGAGCATGCTAAAATAAATCTTAAAAACGCGTTTTCAAAATACTGGATAGGTGAACAATCCTGGTAGCCCCAAATTCCTGCCCAGTATGTAGCTATGCTTACACACTTTGCTTTGGAAATCTTTAAAATAATTTCAGAGGGCCTTTTACTGAGTTTTTTAGAAACATTTCCTACAGCCGCTGCCGATTTCATAAAAAGAAGGCTCCTACTCTTGATCGCCTGTGACCAGGAGCAGATCCAGTTAAAAAGAACACCCAGATAGGTAAATGTGTTTGTGGAGTCTATTCTAGTTCCACCCACACAGATGCTACTACCTTTTTGCCTTCCCTGCCTGCAGGACATAACAAAAGTTTGCTTAGCATTCATCTTTAATCCAAGTTCATTCATACAATCGGTATAAGCAGTGAGAGCCTTTTGCAGGCCTATCCGTGTGCGTGCCATAAGTACTGCGTCGTCTGCATCGAGAAGGGAGACTATCGGGCGTTTGTTGACATAAGGTGGGTCACTGGTATTTGACACCAATTCCTGCTCCAAAGCGTTTGTGTAGAGAGTGAACAGGAATGGAGCCTAAACACAGCCTTGCCTTACTCCCCTCTCTACTTTGAACGACGCAGTACATCCCGTTCCATTCCATATCGAATCTTGGCTTTTGCCCCTATGTACAGTTGTCTTAATAACTGTACTAATGCCGGTTCTACCTTCAAGTCGGTCAAAATATTCCACAGCTTATTATGAACGACACAGTCGAACATGGCTGTGAGGTCAACAAAAGCTAGGTAAAATCTCCCAGCTTTGGCCTGTGTGTATTTTCCAATTAGAATACTGAGATTGAGGACCTGAACCTGATCTGAAACCATATTGCACATCACTTAGAATATTTCTACAGCCACGTCTGAAGTCGATCTAAAACAATTCTAGCTGCAACCTTCATCAAAGAATCTAATAAGGAGATAGGGCGATAACATTTTCCCTATCTCCTTTTTTTAAAATTGGCACGATTATGGACTCTGACCAGGTAGTGATAAAACCTTTCACACAACATGCTTGAAAGACCCGTTTTAACAATGGGGACCATAGTAACGTCCCTGTAACCTTTTTGTGTGTGAAATATATATATGTATATATATATATTACCTACTGGCGGTCGCCAGTAGGTAGTTATAGTTAGGACCCCTTTTCCATAGGAAATCCGCAACATTCTATTTTGAATAACTTTGGCGCCGGTCGATGAATCCTCGCGAATTTCTCAAAATAGGTGGGGCGCTACGCTCCGCTCCTACCCTGAAAGTCTCGGGGGGATCCGTCAAGCGGGGGCTGAGATAAAAGGGGGGTCCCAAAACGCGTTTTTCCCATGCATTTTTCCATAGGACCTTTAGAACGAGCTACAGCCCGAACGGCTGAACAGAATTACTCGAAATTTGGCAGAGAGGTAGTCCCTAGGTCAAGGAAGTGCCTTTTGTAGGTTTGGTGTAAATCTGTTCAGTAGATTCTGAGAAAATAGCCTTTAAATCAATATATATATCTGAGCCCGCTTACGGTACGCTTACCGTACGCTTACCGTAAGCGTACGGTGGCGTGCGCGAGCGCGATTCTGATTGGCTCTTAGATCTTAGTAAACATTCGAATCGGCCAAAACCAGGAAGCGGCGGCCGCCATTTTGTGTATTTCACTCTGAAAAAAAAGAGTGAAAACAAGAAAAGGGGGCAATGAGGAGAGTTACAGACCCCCTAACATTTGTAAGGGGGTCAAAGAAGGACAGAAAAGTACAAAAAAAACATTTATTGATTTTTAAAAAAATCACGGGGTACGCGTACGGTAAGCTTACGGTAAGCGTACGGTAAAAAAAATAAAAATAAATAAATGAAAAGCAGATTTAAGAGTTTAGATATTAGGGAGCTCTAAAAAGAGCTGTTGTGTTTATGAAGTCATTTTTTTAGTGGTACCTACAAGTAAGTACCGATGCAGAGTCTAAGGTTCAAAAGGAAGACTCTGTTCCCTTCATCATTGAAGTGCACACCATCTCCTCTATAAATGTCTTGCATGTCATAACGCAAGTTGTTGTGGTAAATGGCACCCATACCATAGTCACGGAGGAAAGCAGAAACAGATTTGTTGACGTGCTTTCTTGCTTTGTCAATCTGTGGACAGAAATGATTGGACCAGTTCCATTTTTGCCTTTGGCATATGTTGGAAAACACAAAGGCAGTTTTAGGGAAAAGTGAAAACAGTTGTGCAAAGGTGTCCTTCATAAGCATTTCCAGACCTACCCCAGTCAAAGTGCCTAGGTCATTGCCACCACAGTGCACTATTATGAGGTCAGGGTGTTGGATTTGCATGAAGGATTTCACCAATGGCATCAATTGGTGCCACTTTAACCCTCTCTGACCAATCCATTTAATGTCTACATTTGGCAAAGCAAGGTCTCTCACCATATCTGTTTTCTCTGCAAACTTTTCACTCCAGAAGACATAGCTGTGCCCTACAATCCACACTGTGAACATCTTCAAAGGAGATCTGGATGCACTCAGGAGGTGTCTTTCAGTAGAATGGCAATATGAAAAGAAAGACAGTTTGGAAATGGAGGCATACATATTTTTTTCAAAACAAAAAGAACTGATTGGCTGTTTCATACCATTCTAGAATAAAAACTAGGCTGTATGTGTAAATTAATAGAAGCATGTTTTGTATTGGTACAAAAAAATGTGTAACCAAAGAACAGTACTATGGATTTGCTGTTAGGTTTGAAAAGTCAAGCACTCTTGCTCTGTGGAATTGAAACATTGTTTGGCGAACTTCTGACCTAACTCAACACAGCAGTGTTCCATGAGCTGTTGCTATGGTAGCAGGCAGAAGTCAAGTTGGGGGAAGGGTACTAGGCAGAAGTCAAGTTGGGGGAAGGGTACTTTTGGAAAAGGGTTGGTTTTCAACCAATAGAAATGTGTGATTACATTTGAAAAAAAGGGGGAAGCACTGAGATTTGAAACTTACATGTATATGTGTGGAAAAATAGAGGGAAAGTTTGCCATTATCTGGTTCTGCTGAGAGGAGAGAGGTGAACACAACAGAGATCCTGGCTCTGATAATCTGCTGTTTGAGTGTCACATTTCTTTCACAACTAACTAATTTTAAAGGTGAGTTTACAGTTTGAGAGGGGATGTATGTGGTAACTTAAGAAATGAATAATAGAAATGGAAATTGTTTTTGTTGTAGTTGCGTTTATCATTTTCTGTTTTGGGAGAAATTTAAATGTGAGGAACATGTAAAATAATATGGAGTATGTTTTCACAATAAATTAAGGTGTACTGGAAAAAAAAAGAATAGTTTAAGGGTTTGAGGTTGGACTCAGTAATGCAAATACATTCAGCATCACTAAGGCTGGTTGCCCTTGCTGGAGTGTAGGCAGTCACCGAGAATACACATGGTGGTGGTCTGAAAAAACAGTTTGGACATGTGCATTTAAAAAAATCAAAAAAAGTGGTTTCATAATGTGTCAGTCTGTAAAAGTGATTTTCACTTGCCCCGAAAAAAAAAGAGCAGTAAGTGTGCTTTCAAATTGGCAAAGAAATTTCGTTTTGGGACTAATGTGAAAACATGACTCTGTGTGCAGAGAGGAATTATAGGCAGAGATTTATTGCGTATTGCTATAGTTAGATCAGGTAACTATAACTTGCGCGACCACAATAAACTGCTGATGACGTGACATATTACATCACTTCTGACATGGTCAGTGACATCACTCATGACATCAATGATGACATCTGAAATGACACATTGTGCATTGCGGTCGCGCAAGTTATAGTTACCTGATCTATATATATATTATCTACTGGCGGTCGCCAGTAGATAGTTATAGTTAGGACCGAGTTTCCATAGGAAATCTCAAAATTCTATTTTGAATAACTTTGGCGCCGGTTGACGAATCCTCGCGAAATTTTCAAAACTAATGCGGCGCTCCGCTCCGCTCCTTCCCTGAAAGTCTCGGGGGGATTCGTCAAGCGGGGGCCGAGAAAAAGGGGGGGTCCCAAAACGCGTTTTCCCCATGGATTTTTCCATAGAGACTTTAGTTGCAGCTACAGCCCGAACGGCTGAACAGAATTACGTGAAATTTGGCAGAGAGGTAGCATAAGGTCAAAGAAGTGCCTTTTGCAGGTCTGGTGTAAATCTGTTCAGTATTTCCTGAGAAAATAGCATTTAAAAGCATATATATATATCTATACGCGCGCACCGTGCGCGCTGGGTGCGCGCACCCTGCCGTGCGCGAGCGCAATTCTGATTGGTTGTTAGATCTTAGTAAACATTCGAATCGGTCGAAACCAGGAAGTGTCGGCCGCCATTTTGTCTCTCGCACTCTGAGGGGGTGAAAAAAAAGGTTGAGAACGTGAAAAGGGGGCAGGCTGGACAGTTCCTGACCCCCTTAAATTTTCCAAGGGGTCCCAGAAGGACCCCCAAGGGCCAAAAAAAGTTTTTATTTTTTTCGCGAAAAATCGCGGAGTGGAAAAAATTTAGCGAACGTTGCGCACCGTGCGCACACGGTCCGTACTGCGTAAAGTGGGTGCGCGGTGCGGGAAGCGCACCGCGTGACCACCGCGCGCGCACGGTGCGCGAAGCGCACCGCGCGCGCACGGTGCGCGCACGGTAACATTTTTACAAAAAAAAATATATATTAATAACTTAGCATTTAAAAAACCGTACAAATTCACTGAAAAAAACCACAGGTTTCACACACGTTATAGTTAGGAATTAGCATTTTAAAAACCTTGCAAATTCACTTAAAAAACCATAGGTTTCACACATGTTATAGTTAGCTGGACATTTCACTCGTGAAAAACCAATGAAATTCCCCCGTTATAGTTAGTGCAGGCAACTATAACTCACGCGACCGCAATCCTCTGCTGATGACATATGTGTCTTTCTGAAAAATAAATATTTGTAATATATGTATAGCTAAAGATTAATGGAAGAAGACATGGGTGAATAAGTGACTAAATACAGCAGAGGATTGCGGTCGCGTGAGTTATAGTTGCCTGCACTAACTATAACGGGGGAATTTCATTGGTTTTTCACGAGTGAAATGTCCAGCTAACTATAACATGTGTGAAACCTATGGTTTTTTAAGTGAATTTGCAAGGTTTTTAAAATGCTAATTCCTAACTATAACGTGTGTGAAACCTGTGGTTTTTTTCAGTGAATATATATATAGATAGATATATATATCTATGTATATGTATATACATAGATATATATATCTATATTATCTACTGGCGGTCGCCAGTAGATAGTTATAGTTAGGACCGAGTTCCCATAGGAAATCTGAAAATTCTATTTTGAATAACTTTGGCGCCGGTTGACTTATCTTCATGAAGGTTTCAAAACTAATGGGGCGCTCTGCTCAGCTCCTACCCTGAAAGTCTCGGGGTGATTTGTCAAACGGGGGCTGAGAAAAAAGGGGGGTCCCAAAACACGTTTTCCCCATGCATTTTCCCATAGGACATTTAGTCGAAGGTAGAGCCCGAACGGCTGAACAGAATTACTTGAAATTTGGCAAAGAGGTAGTCCTCAGGTCAGGCATGTGCCTTTTGCATATTTGGTGTCAATCTGTTCAGTAGTTCCTGAGAAAATCAAAAGTAAAATCACATATATATCTGGGCGGAGCCTAACCACACATCTCACCGTGAGATCTGATTGGCTGTCAGCACTTCATCCAAGAAGTGTTGGCAGCCATCTTGGGACCAATATACATGATAGCACCTCATTAAAAAGCATTGCAGTTAATAGAAGGTTTTAAGACTTTAGTTACATTATAAATCATTTGTTGATGGTACCATACTCATTTTAGGAATTTTGGTGTGATTTTACCATGTGAAAAAGCCTTCTGCTGTGATATCATGAATCATGTTTGAGAGAAAACTATTTTCTCATGCTTTTCCCACAGAGGTTTGGAAGGTGATCTATAAGCTAAACTGAGAGCATATTTTCTGTAAATTCACATTATCTTTCTCAGTCATGTGAGAATGAAGTCTGACATTCTCAGTAAAACATGTACATCCAACAAGGGCAGAGACTGTCAGTTGATTCCTTTGTGTTCTACTGCAGCTTCCCAGAGTGTTCTAAAGAACAACTAGAGCGCTAACAGTCCTACTTATGACAAACGTATGGCACACCTGAAGCCATCTTAGTTGGAATAAAGTGGTAACTCTTAAAACATTTAATTTAAAAAGGAACAAAACGGGGGGGTTCATTTTGCCATAGAAAGTATGATTAGTACTGCAGAAAGAAAAATTAGGGCACATTTTGAGTGACTTCTCAAATCCTCTTCTATTTCATTAAACAATTCTGACATGCAGACTGAAACATGCACTTTCAATATCAGCAGCAGACTTCCCTGGTGAGCAGTAGCTTTACTACAGCGATCTAATAAGCAGCTAGAGTGCTAACATTCCGAATTTATGGCAAATATGTGACACATCTGAATGCCTTCTTGATGGAATCAAAGTAAAATACTGAAAGTATTTCCTACTGAGGAGACTGTAGTAAATGAGGAAATTAGGAAACATCATAACAAATAAGTCTCCCAAAATGGCCACCAGAGACAAAAGAGCCCAAATGTAGCCCAAATATCACCCAGATGTAGCCCAAGTATAGCCCAATGACAGAATGTCCCAGAATGTTCTAACGAACAACTAGAGCACTAACAGTCTTACTTATGACAAAAGTATGGCACACCTGAAGCCATTTGATTGGAATAAAGTGGTAACACTTAAAACATTTAATTTACAAAGGAACAAAATGAGGGGCTTCATTTTGCCATAGAAATTATGATTGGTGCTGCAGAAAGAAAAACTAGGGTACATTTTGAGTGACTTCTCAAACCCTCTTCTATTTCATTAAAAAAATTCTGATATACAGACTGAAACATGCACTTTTAATACCAGCAGCAGACTTCCATGGTGAGCAGTAGCTTTACTACAGTGATCTAATGAGCAACTAGAGTGCTAACATTCAGAATTGATGGCAAATGTGTGGCATATCTGAATACCTTCTTGTTGGAATCAAAGTAAAAAACTGAAAGCATTTCCTACTGAGGAGACTCCAGTAAATGAGGAAATTAGGAAACTTCATAACAAATAAATCTCCCAAGATGGCCACCAGAGACAAAAGAGCCCAAATGCAGCACAAATATCACCCAGATGTAGCCCACATGTAGCCCAATGACAGAAGTGTGCAAAACACTTATTTTTTGTGTATTTGCAGTTCTATGTAGTGCAGACTTGTCAGGTATTGGAGTGCTTTACATGAGCATTGGTTACATCACACAAGATCAAATTCATTTTGGTTGTAGACATGGGGAGATTAAATGATTTGACCAGAATCACAGAATGTTGAGCTGAAGCAGAAACTCCAACCTGGTTCCCCAGTTGCAAAGTCTGCAGCTCTGGAAGTAACACCACATCCTCTCCCCTAGGTGCAACATTTAATCAAGTGGTCAACTGGATAAAAAAACATAAAGATTACAAATAATTTAAAAGTTCTTTGTCGCTATTTGAAAACTCAGAAAATATGTCCTCATTTTAGTTTTTTAGAGCACTAACCATAATTTTGATGCAAATAAGACCCTCTCATATATGTAATTTCTAAAGGAAATACTCTAGGTATTACAGTTTTGATTACATCAAGATGACATCAGGCATTCCACACTTTTGTAATAAATATAGAAAGTTAGCAATCTAGTTGTACATTGGGATACTGTTGAGAGGCAGAGGCCAGGGGCACGGACTCTGAAAATTGAAGGCAGGTAGGAGAGTGCAGAGGCAACAATTTGACCACACTGGGCAGGCAGGAAGGGCAGTGGCAGCACAACAGACTATGGAGGGCAGTGGAAAGGGGGGCAGGGGCAACAAACCAACAATACGGGACTGGCAAGAGAGGCTGTGGCAATATAATAGACCATTGTGGGTAGAAGGAAGAGGCAGTGGTAGTACAACCATACATGCCAACAGACCCGTTTTAGCCAGGAAAGGCCCAATGTTTTTAAGCTCAAATGGTCTTTATTTGATCTGTCTCCTGTCTACAATCTCCTCTTTTTCAATGTAACTCAAAGGGGAAAATCAATACCCCAGTTTTTTTCCAAAATCTCCCTCTTACCAAGTTCAAAATGTTCGCAAGGGAGGAGGCTAGTCCGTGGATTCAGACAACAGAGGATAGGGAGGAGGTGGATGGGACAGCAAGTTAACTAAAAGAGAAGGTGGGTATTAGGAACTTTATTGTTTTTAAAATGTGTGTCTGTGCGAACTACTTAAAATATGAACAAGTATGCAGCATAATCTCACTTTTCTTCAGGAAGAATAGGACGTTTGTGACTGTGACTCCGGGCTCACTTGGCAGAAACACCCCCTGACCCTCCACCCCCATCGCAAAATGTAATGCCCGTGAAAACGGTAGGTGGACGCAGTGTTATATAGAACATAATCCTGGGAGCACGATTGAAAATGAAAACTAGATATAGTATATGGTATAAACTATGCACCAAAAAGTGTGATATAAGATGAACCGGGCGTGAAATATAATATGCAATACATTGTGCGCAATGACAGATTCATTGGAGAGCGCGAGATAGCACAGGCACTAGCGTGTGCTATGCGATATGCGCCTTGGAGTGCAATATGCACAGGGCAGTGTTGTGTAACCTAACTACTCTCTAAAGTTGTAATATAAAATATGTGCTGGGGAGTGTAACGTTGCATATGCACTGTGACAAAGATATGGATCCCAGATTGTAATATGTATGGCATAGCACTGTGCGTTATAATATAGGCATCGAGGAAGACACGTTAGATGGGGCAATATAACCCGTGTGAAGGCAAGTGTGGCATGACATATTCACGGGGTGGTGTTACAGTGCACATGGGCTAGAGAGTGTCATAGCATATGCACTAGCTGGTGAAATACAATACAGAGGTGTGAGGCACTCGGCGGGCACTGGTGGGTGTAACACAGCATTGGGCTCAGCCAGGAGCACGCTGTGACTCTCAAGTGAGGTTCATCTCCTTTCCAGAGAGTAAAATAAAAAGTATTACACATCCGGCGGTGGATGTGTGTTTTATGAACTGTGAGGGGGCTTTCCTGCATAGTTTGGTAGAATTTTTGTCAAATCCCCTTTGAATGGCTTGGTGTGCGTGTATATTAAATGTGCCCGTCAATAGCTACCCATGTTTGCATAAATAAACGCCAGGGGTGTCTACTTGGAGAGTACCCACCGGTGGGGGCACCGGGATTAGGCACGGTAGGGCGTCAGACTCGTCAGAGCTTCACTAGCGGTGTAAATACATTCCATGTGGATTCATTCTATGCATAGTCACCTTTTAATGAATATCACGCAAATCGTCATGGTGATAGGTACATGCGGTTTGTCCAGCATGTCCTAGGTGTTTCTATTAATATAATTTTTTTTTAAATATTAAAAAACAAAGGCCGGCCCCGGGGGATGGGGTCTCCGGGGCCATAAGTGGCCTGAGGAGGGGGGCAAGGCAGCCCCCTCCTAAAAAAAAAAAAAAGAGGCCATGACCCGGGGGTTGGGGTCCCCAGGGCCGATTAAGGCCTTGGGAGGGCCACATTTATTTCTTTCAACAAAAAAAGTTAGGGTGCAGGCCCTTTTTACACCTCTATGCAACGCAGCTCTGTGGCGCTTACTGGAGGTACCTAGTGGGCTAGTTTGACCCTAGGGACCCTTAGGATTCAAGGGGACTTAATCTTTCAACTTAGAACGGCCACAGGGCGCGTTTACACAGTGGTGAAGGGAGGGGACAGGGCTTGAGGTGACGTGTGCAAACACGCCCTGTGGTGCATTTTAAGTTGGGGAAATAATTCCCTTTCAATCCTGAGGGACCCTGGGGGCCAACTAGCCCACCAGGTGCTTCCAGTAAGCGCCACTGCTCTGCGTTGCAGAGAGGTGGTGCAGGCTGTGCTCTTTTTACACCTCTCTGCAATGGCGCTTACTGGACGTACCTAGTGGGCTATTTTGCCACTAGGGATCCTCAGGATTCAAGGGGACTTTATCTCCCAACTTAAAAAACGGCCACAGGGCGTGTTTACACAGTGGGGAAGGGAGAGGACGGGGCCTGAGGTGACGTGTGCAAACACGCCCTATGGCGCATTTTAAGTTGGGGAAATAATTCCCCTTCAATCCTGAGGGCCCCTGGGGGCTAACTAGCCCACCAGGTGCTTCCAGTAAGCGCCACTGAGCTGCGTTGCAGAGAGGTGGTCCAGGCCGTGCCACTTTTTACACCTCTCTGCTGCGCAGCTCTGTGGCGCTTACTGGAGGTACCTAGTGGGCTAGTTGGACCCTAGGGACCCTCAGGATTCAAGGGGACTTTTTCTCCCAACTTAAAACTACCCCCTGCCCTATATAATAGGGCAGGGGGTAGTTTTAATTAGGCCTGAGCGATAAATTCCGTTCCGTTCGCGGAATTTGAGGAATTTGGGTAATTTCGCGTTCTGCGGAGAACGCGAAATTGCCCAAAATTCCGCTTTCCGCGACTTCGCGAAATTTTTGCTTGTTCGCGTTCTCAAAATGCGTGTTCGCAAGATATTTCTCCCCGAGCACGCAAACAGCGATTGTGAACAGGAAAAAAGCATCGCGAACAAGCAATTCCGCGTGTTCGCGGAATTTCTGCGTGTTCGCGGAGATTTTTTACCGTTTTGCGGAGATTTGCGTAACGAGATTACGCAAATTCCGCCCACCCCTAGTTTTAATCCCCTGCCCTATTATATACTAGGGACTTACAGAGGAGGTCATGCTGATCACAGGGGGACCCCAACGCATAGTGTTCCCTAGTGTATGTAGGTGTTTTCACTGTATTCTGAGTGTCTTTTAACATAGCACTGGCTCTAGGACTGGTTAGTCAGACTCAGTTACCACCAGTATCCGTCTGAAAAAGTTGAGGGTACAGGATGATTTTGCAACAAGGCTTCTTTCTGCTCTTCTGTTTGTTCTTTCTGCACGTTATCCTTCTTCCTGCACTTTTCTTCGTCTTTGAGGACTTCTGTTGCTTCTTTCTGCATTTCTTTTTTTTCTTTCTGTGCGTTTTTTCTTCTTTCTTCACATGTCCTATCTCTGTAGGCATAGTTAGAAATTAGCATTTAAAAAACCTTTGAAATTCACTGAAAAAACCATAGGTTTCAGGCACGTTATAGTTAGGAATTAGCATTTAAAAAACCTTAGAAATTCACTGAAAAAACCATAGGTTTCAGGGGCGTTACAGTTAGCTGGACTTTTCACTCATACAAAACCATTGAAATTCCCCCGTTATAGTTAGTTCAGCTAACTATAACTCGCGCGCCCACAATGCACTGCTGATGACGTCACATATTACATCACTCATGACATGGTCAGTGACATCACTCATGACATCACTGATGACATCTCAAATGACATCACTGATGACATCATCCTTGCTGATAGAGTGGCAGACCTCCTCTCCCCCTAATATAACCTTTGATACACACATTCAAAAATAGAAACTAAAATTTTCAAAACAATGGACATACCAATATCAGTTACAACAACCTATTCAGTAATTCTAAGATCCACATACACATCCACTCATTCACCAGCAGTCCTATACAGTCACTCATACATGTACTCACTCATCATATGTACTCATACACCTATGCATCCTGTTACACAACGCCACTCATCCATAGAGTTACTCACACACATAGTCACTCATGCTAATAAAGAATCAAACATCCATTTACTTGCACATACAGTTATACACACACCACCACACTTACTTCTACAGAAACTTACACATACTTAGTCTTTTAAACAATCACTTATAGAAACACATACTTATTCATATAGGAACTCTTTCAATCTCTCACTCTCACATATACTCACTTATATACACCAATAGTCACATATACTAGTTTAAAACCTATGTAGTTACTCATAAAGACACTATTGAGACAGTCATTCACTCACTAACACACCCATGCACACACTCATCCGCCCATACAGTCCTGCACACATGCTGTCTTCAACACAAACAGTGAGTCACTCATTCATGCACCTATGCACTACGTAATACCCCCCACCGAACCATACAGACACTCAGACACTCATACTGATACTCAAAAAACCAACTAATAACCTATATAGACACTCATGTAGCTACTCACCAACCCATGCAGCAACTTATACACAAAGTGAGAGACTGATACAGATATTTACATATTTAAACATTACTTACTAAGCAATGTATTCACTAAGATACACTTAATCAGGCAGTTATACAATCGATTTTTCAAAAACAAATCATCCATTTAGACACTTATATACCCATTTATTCTTCCATCGACCTTGAGATAAACATATATAAAACATATGTAATTTTCAGAAAAACACACATTCACTGGATGATGTCATCAGTGATGTCATCAGTGATGTCATTTGAGAGTGAAAATTCCAGCTAACTATAACGCCCCTGAAACTTATGGTTTTTTCAGTGAATATATATATATTTATATCTTTTTTAGGTCTCGCCTAGCGCTGCAGCGCTTGCGCTGCTCGCTTTGCGATGCATGCAGTATACACTACAGTGAGGGAAAGCGCCGCCCACTTCCCAGCCATATTTTTTATTGGCTTCAAGCAAAAATGCTGCATTTTGATTCGTTTTCGACTTGGTAGTCCCTCCTCCTGACGGCCATGTTGTTATTTATATCCTTCCCTGGCTATTGACCCCTTTACTCCAAAACTATTTTTGGCCCTATGTCGCCCCCTGCCCCCTCCCACAGTCTGTGACTTTTTGGCTGCCCCCCTCAACCCCCACCACTCCCGTTCGTGCCTTCCTGGACCCCCACGCTTCCGTTTCCAATGCAATAGGTCTCGCGTAAATACGAGCCCTATTGCATTAAGAAATGCTTGTTTGTTATTGGATTGGCTGGGTGATCGCACTGTTTTTTGATGTCCCGAGACATTTTGCCTGACCAAAACATGCACAACACATGCGCACTACAGACGTTTTTGTTTTCATGTCTGTATGCTGTAGTCTCTTTTCCCTGTCCACGGCACCCTGTCACTAATAGCAGATCCTATTTGACGTCATCGCGCATGGCCTACGTCTTCAGCTACACATGGCGGCCACTGTACAAAGTCAGAGAGGGAACAGCACAAGTACCTGGGGTTGGCTGGAGCTCAACAGGAAGAGGAGCCGCCCCTGCAAGTCGTGCTGGTGGCGGATAGCTTCAGTCGGCGCTTCAGCCCCGTGAGCAAGGACTGGGTTCGAGTGAGTGGGCTATACTGGGAATTGGTGTTGTGTTTACTTTTTTTTCAAGCCAGCCAGCAGATGAGAGTGAGCTTCTGGAGTCTGCAGAGTAATGGCTGCACGCTTTCGGCCTACAGCCGGGCTTCCTCACTTCACCGCTTTCAGGAATTTATGTAAATGCTATTTTTCGCTGTAATTATTTTTACCGCGGTTACTTTTAACATGGCAGGCGCGCGCGATGACTAGAGGGTGGTTTGCTTGCCCTTTCCTTGGCGTGAGCCGGGGTTGGCGGTCACTGTGGATCTTCTGACTCTTCAGCAAGAGACACGTTTCTAGTGTCAGGCACCGGGAAGCTGCAGTATGGAGGTTTATAGACTGCACAGTTTGAGGAGTGGGGGTGTGGGTGGTAGGATTTTGTGAAAGTGTTGTGGGTCTTGGGAGTCATTAAAGTTTGTCAGATCTTTGGATGTACCAGAAATGCCAAGTCTCTCCGTTGCGAGTAAAACGCAAAAATGCAGAGGCTGGATTGAACATTCGCTCACACGAGACTGAATGCCACACCGAGTGAGAAGGGCAAGGCATAGGCCTGCACATTCTGTTCCATTTCAGGGCTGTCATCGGAGCAGCCACTGAGCAGCGTTGCCAGTTTTTGAAGTAACTAGCTAACCAAGAGCGATCATAAAAGTAAAACAATAGTATGCCACTTCATTCTGGTGCACATGGTTTATATGTACATATATTGGCGTATATTAATAATTGGTGTGGGGTGAAAAAACTATGTGCGGGCATCTCTCAAAGGGGCCTGACCTATGTAATTAAGGGCATAGCTTAAAAAAAACCTTAGCTAAAAGCCTGTCTTTAACATAGTGTGTCTCCCTACTGGTATTTGCTGTTTCTGTCATTGCATCCCGATACATAATATGGCAAGTAACATTACACCTACAAGCTAGGACTATTGACTTTGTCAGTGGTTGTTAGTTGCGTAAGACAAATAAGCAAAAACGATTGTTTTTTTGTATTTAATATTGAAAATATTTCAGTTCTGAAATGAGACTACAGTGAGTCTCTTCGAAGTTACATCAAAGGCAGTGAAAAGTGGTACTGCTGCAAAGTTAGGATTTTTTATTCACCCTGAGGGCAAAAATGAACAGCCGTACATAGGACCCGTCTCGGCACCTGCTTTTTAGAACTGCAGGTGCTGAGCACCGTCAGGACCCGGCCAACTTTAATAGCTACTTGTTCATAACTCAAATTACACAACACACAGCGTTATTGTGCAAGAAATGCGATGCGGTTCTTTTTTTCTACACCATTGTCATGAAACCTTGCTATCCAATTTAGCCAACTTTCAGATGCTCCATTTCCTAGCCTAGTTTTTGAATTGTCCAATGCCGGGTGCGAGAAGATCGCCCAGTTTTGTACCTGCGTGACCTGGGATGTGTAGTAGTAATCCTGTTTATAAAATAAGAGAAACACTGCCGATACCAGGATGCAAAGAACATAACCGAGAGTGGATGAGCGGTTTTATTTTTGATGTGGGGCACATTTAAGGGATTCCGTTCCAGATAATATCTATGAGCACCAGTTACGTTACAGGCAGACTCATTCATTGTTGTTAGGCACAGGGAAATTAAGTGCTTTGCCCAGAATCACAAAATGTCCAGCATCCCTGCTGAGGCTGGAACCCGGTCCCTCAGCTCCCAGGTCGATCACTCAAGCCGTTAGGCCACATTCTCTCCTTTTGTTGAAACTATTATCTCACTCTTCTTCCGTGTGCCCAAACATTACAAAAGGCATCGTTAGACAATACACATCATACACAGGCAGGCCACACTGACTACATTCCACTTACTGCTTCGGATTCACCACAAGTGACTCACTACATCATGCAGCATCACAGTATCAGACTCACACCTTTACCATGACACCATCATATTCACTCCCATGACACTCAGACCATCACTCTGACCCAAATGACTTCCCCCGGATGTTTCGCATACAAGAACACATTGCTTTTCCCAGCTCTAGAATGTGCTTAAACAGCCATCCAGAGGTCTGTCACTGACTTCAAGTATCTCACCCCGCAGCCACGCATTATCCATGCCCCTGTGTGTGCATGTCTAGCTTTAGGCATGTATCTGTGACAGTACGTTTGCATACATGTGCATTGTCTATATTTGACTCTATGTGCATCTGCTCTGTGTTCTTGACTACTTAGGTGTTATTTGTATTACCGTTGGTGCTTGTATGTCAATATGTGCTAATATTTGACTGTATAAGTACTAGTGTACATTTGTGCCTGAATGCGTGTTAAGGGTATATTGTGTGTGTGTGTGTGTGTGTGTGTGTGCGCGCGTGCATGTTGTGCTTTTGTGTGCACTATACAAGGGCCAGCCCTATTAGTTTTGCCAATGCTTGTTGTAACAATGGTAAACAAGAGGACACACCTTAATTCAGCCTTTTACAATATAGCTTCTTTTACAATGTTTATTTTTTCCATATGATATTTTAGCACAATTTCACTCACGTGCTCTAATTTCACATTGTCTTATGGCTTATTAGTGTATCTTAGAAGTGTACACTTGCCACGTCATTGGAGGTTTGTTTATGTCCTTTTATGGTCTGCTGACGATGTTTTGAAGTGAACAGAAGAGATGTCTATGGCGTGCTACGAGTCTGGAACAATTGTTTTTATGAGATTATTTCATTCTCTAAGAGAAGTACGATATACAACTGGATGATGAAAATGTAAGAAAATACAAAATTCAAATTCTTTGTGCACTTCTGCAGGTGTCAACGTATGACTGATTCTGCATGTTTGATCTTGGTCGCATGCACTGGGCGGTAATGGAGGGACAGGGAAAGTATAGAAGAAACGTGCCTAGTAAATTCTCCTCCAGAAACTAGTGCATTTCCCTTACCAGTGAACTCTTAATTATGCCCTTTGCGTTAAGTGAGTCATCACAACTTAAAACAAAACAAAGTCTCTTGCTAGGGTTTTCACAGACCAGGACAGTAAAACTGCATCCCTGTAGCAGTGCCATTTGGCTGACATTGACAATGGAACACACTGTAGTGCTTCATCGGATTAAAAAGGGGGTTTGGCTATTACGTTTGACAGTGTCCTTACACCCCTTGCCTTCTTAGAGGATACGTAGGAGATGTAGATACTCAGGGGTCACCCTTGAACAATACCAATCAGTCTCGCTATTGGGATCTTATGTGTATTTATATGTATTTAGCTATGCAGCACATTAGCGGAGGGAGAGCGTGACACTCAGCATTTTAGCTAATGTCTGCGGAGGGGTTCTGCTGCCTCAAAAAGCGCCTTCTTTATTGATAAGCAATTACCCTGACTTCTAGTGCAAAAGTGATTCATC
The DNA here is from genome assembly GCF_964204655.1 of Triturus cristatus. Lineage (NCBI taxonomy): Eukaryota > Metazoa > Chordata > Amphibia > Caudata > Salamandridae > Triturus > Triturus cristatus. The sequence goes on along the minus strand of NC_140583.1, from coordinate 325,796,566 downwards.
ACCCACGCTAATATGCTGCATAGCTAAATACATATAACATCCTAATGGCGAGACCGATTGGCATTGCCAATGCTTGTTTACCTAGGTAGTTATAGTTAGGACCAAAGTTTCCATAGGAAAAGTATTTTTTGTTTTGCCAACAACTTTGGCCATGCCTGTTGCGGACCTCTGGCCCTGGTAACCACCACCTACCTGAGACTAACAGTGGAGGGGGGTGCGAGGCCCCCCTCGTCGAGCCTTAGATAGCCCTGGGGAACGCCACACCCCTGAGCCAGCTCCAGCAATACCCCGGGGTGCCATTGCAGTTTGCTATGGCTGGGCAGGACCACTGCTCACGTTTGCAATAGCAAACTCTATGCAAAAAAGCTCTCGCTTGCTGAAAGCAGAGCAGCGTCTGTTTCCATGCCTACTGTAAAGTGAGCAGGGAAACAGACACTTGCTTTGGGATCCAGGGAGCTTCATGTCAGCAGCTTCCTGGATCTCAAAGCAATGCCGGCTTCTGCAGGAGGATGTTAGTCAGCAGGGACTGTGGTGGCGTTTAGGCTCCCCCCACAGTCCCATGGGTGCCCAGGGAAGGACCAGGGCACCCAGCCTAGGTGCCAGGCACAGGGGGAGGGGATCCCTGGGGCTGAAATTGGCATGAGGAGGGAGGCCAAATGCGCCCCTCCCCAATTATATTAATACATCTACTCCCTTGGACCTTACCCACCCAGTGGGATTACAGAAAACACGCACAGGAGCTTGAGCTTTTTATTTGATTTTTATTTTACAGTGGATTCACGGATGTTATGCAAATTTGTGGTCAAATAAAAAAACTAAAACTTTTTGGGCCCAAGGCCACTAGGCCTGGGGTGTCAGGATATTCTTACCCTGACCCCATTTATGTATTTTTTCTGTTCTGTTAAGTCCAAGTCCCAAGATGTTTGCCAACACTTCCTGGTTGAAGTGTTGTCGACAAATCAGAGAGATCTGTTGGATCCACTGAGGATTTGCATCCCTATATATCTATAAATAAATTCTTTAATAACTCCAAAACTACTTAATTAACTTACACCAAATTACAAAGAGGACTCTTCATGAACCAAGAGCTACCTTTCTGCCAAGTTTGGTGTAATTCCATTCAGCGGTTTGCGCTGTAGTTGTGTTCAAAATCCCTATGGGAAATTCCATGGGGAAAAAGTGTTTTGGGTACCCCATTTTTCTTAGACACCACTTATCGAATCATCCCAAAACTTTGGAGACAGCAGCTGAAGTGAATGGCAAACTAGTTTTGTAAATTGTGAAGATGTGTCAAACGGCGCAAAAGCTATTAGAAAAACATTAGAGGCCAAGGAAAATAGAACCTACAGGCCTGCCATTGCAGCCTGTGTAAGTTGGTGAATACACCACTTACTTAAGATATAGGTTTACTATATCTAAGGGTCACTGCACTTAAAACCTATAAGTCACCCCTCTAGCAGGCCTTTATAATCCTGAAGGCAGGGTGCTTTGTTCTAAATTAAAGGGGGCCACTGAATGACTAGGACACCCCTGCAGCCTACGGAGTCCATTCTCCCGGTTTGTCAATGAGGCAGCCATTTACGACATAGAGAGTGGCATTATGCGACCACGTGATGAGCAACTCTAACATGGCTATAACTAATCTTATCGTGTTTGGTGTCAAACATTGTTGAATCTTACCCCTACATGGGATTTAATGTATTAGGGCTGGGTAGGTGCGCTTGCCAGTGACTGAAAGTCGGCATGAGGGACACATTTGGTGTCCTTGTGCATAGTCCAGTTCAAACAAATCCTAGGAGCAGTTGTCTCCTGCTCTGGTGCAAAACTGGACAAAGGACATGGGAGTAACCCCCCTAGTGTCCAGACCCTCCCATGGGAGAGTCCCCTTAATCTGTCCAACCTCCTACCGTTAGGTACTTAAGGGCTTACCTGGCTGTAGGACCCTAGATTCGACATGGACAAGATTCTGAACTAGAAACCACTAAACGTCTACCATCTGGACACTCTGGACTTCGCTGGACTTTGTTTGGGCCCAACTTCATCTCCCTCTAAGTCTGAAGCATCATCTGTGCCAGTGTACCATACACAATCCATACAGCACCTGTGGAGCATCAAGGGCAACTATAGATATCCACCTTGGAGTGAAGGGGCCATCCCCTGCATTCACAGGCACTGCAAAACTTCTGTCTGACCTGATGATCCTGAGCTCCTACTGACTCCGAAGGCTTCAGCAACACAGGAGGTGGGTTCCTAGATCCCTTGAGGTCCGAGCTGCATTCTCACCAAGTTTGAGGTCAGAATCCCTCGTGGGGGCTGCAATACCCGAACCCCTGTGCACCACGTACATTTGCAAATGCATTTGCTTGTTGGGGTTTCCCAAACAAGTTCATTGGCTTCGGGTAGCCCCAACCTCTGGCACCATTTCCTACGAAGAACTCCAGCCTCCTCGCGCCAAGTGCTCTGTGGGCGGCTTTTTGGTGAAATCGCTCGAGACCCTCTCGCAACTCCTGTGCCTTTGGCCTGTTGGTCCACTTTAGGGTCAGCTTTGCTTCTCTTAGGCTCCTATGGTTGCTCCAGACCGTCCCTGACTCCCCTTGCTGTGGTGAGTCTCCTGGACCTTGCTGGTCTGAACCGTATCCCTTCTTGACCTTCTGCGTGGGTTGCCGTTGCCAAGGCTTCTTGGTGCTCCAGCCGGACACCAACCCCTCAGTACTCGACAACCTTTGTGGGACAGCTCATATCCAGCTCCTGGTTATCCTCAATATCTCCTGGTCCATGTAGCTGCAGAGTCAAGAACTCCATCAACGCACCTGAAGCACCCAATGTCGGTGGGCATTCGTCTACTGAGCAACTGGTCACTCCTGAGTGACCCAGACTCTGTCCCCTCTGGTTTCAGGTACTCTTCGACAAGAATCCACCTTTGGATTCCAATGGACACTTTTTTTCCTTCCAGCAGTGGCTCTTCTTTAAAGTCCTCCATTGGGTTCAACTGGGGTTTCCGACGCCACTTCAGACCCAGTCACCCGGCTTCCCTGGGATAGGTGACTCGGTTACTTCAGTATCCACAAGTCCACTGGGAAGGGTCATTAAACTCTAAAACTTCAACCGTGACTTTCTCAAAGTATTGTATGGAGCACCAGTTGTGTTCCCACACTGCACTCATACTCCATGGGGTTCCTACTTACTTTCCTTGAGTGGTTCCTTGGGGTCCCAGCGATTCTACGACCTCCCAAAACTTTCTTGACTCGAGTCATGTTTCTTATACGACTACTTTAGTATATGGTTTGGTCTCCCCCCCCCCCCCCCCCCAGGCCCACTGTGTATTAGTGCTATTCACTATATTTGCGGTGTTTAAGTATTGTGTGCTTTGTGATTATCTCTGTGTAGGAGATATTGTGTCATACAAGAGAGGGTTATATTAATAAATACATATCTTTATAACTACTGTGTGGTTCTCCTTTCATTTAACCAATACTATAAGGTTGCATTCTGGTAAAACAAGCTGCTTAACATTCCTTCAAGACTAAGCTTGAAGGCTGCTTTCCACAGCTACTTCTTGGATAGCTTTCTAAGGTTATCTTTGACCTCTTAAATAGCCGTAAAAGGTTGTTTGGACTGGTGGAAGGTGCCCACTTTTATTAGTGTCAGCGTATACCAGGCCAACTTCTCACATTGGTGTGCAGCGGTTGGGATTCAAGGCTGCATTGTTTTACCAGATAAATCTTTGTATTGATTAACTGAAAAAACACTAGTACTAGGTACATATAATACTAGTTTAAAATAAGTAAGTTCTACTGAAATTAGGGTTGGGTAAGTCAAGGGTTTAGCACACCCTTTCTCCAACCCCAGAGAGTTTAGTTTCCACTAAGTTAAATAGGTGCACCACCTCACCACACTTAGCATGTCTACTAAAGGAGATGCCAGTGCCTCTCTGCCTTCTAGATACAGTGAGCTTTAATTCCAAAAATGTAAAGCCCTGTGTGCCTCTAGGAAGTTGAAGACAGGGAGAAGTACCAATACTGAATGTCTGATAGAGATGTTACTGTTAGATGACCTAAGGAAGACTCCTGGGTCAGATGACCAAGACAGAGTGGGTGGGACAGGGAATGAGGACGGGAGGTGACACCTTTTATGACTTGAAATCTAACCCTGACCAGGGAGAACCTGATGGTTCTCACCTGGATAACTCAGATCTTCAAGAGGAGGATGGAAGAGGCCATAGAGGCCCTCTCTTTACTCCTCCTGGAAGAGTGCAGAGTTTACCAAGGAGATCTAGATCTCCCTCTGCAGAGTCTAATCACTCAGGACAGTCTGTAGGGACCTCTGTATCTAGCAAGAGGGACCGCTCTTTTGACAGGGAGTACCAACGTCTTGAGCTTGAGAAAGCTAGGCTTAGGCTCAGGCAAGAGCAGTTGGCCCTTGATATGGAGTCCCTGGAAGTTGAGAGAGCTGGAAAATGGTTGGGACTAGAGTCTCATGGTGGCAGCAACAGTGTCCCTAGAGTTAAGGAACATTCCTTTGATAACAGGAACCTGAGCAAGATTGTCCCTCCCTACAATGTTGGGGATGACATCCACAAATGGATAACTGCTTTAGAGAGGGCCTGTTAAGTTCAGAGGGTCCCTCAACAGCAGTGGGCATCTATCTTCTGGCTCTCCTTTGCTGACAAAGGTAGAGATAAGCTCCTCACTGTTAGAGAAGAAGATGCTGACAATTACTCAGTTTTGAAGAGTGCTCTCATTGATGGGTTTGGCTTAATCACTGAACAGTACAAAACCTATTTCAGGGACACCTAGAAGACAGAGAATCAGCACTGGGTAGACTTTCTGGATAGTGTCATTAAGGCTCTAGAAGGCTGGTTCCTTGGCAACAAAGTGAATGATTTCAAGGGACTGTACAATTTGATTATGAGGGAGCAGATCCTTAATAATTGCCAAAATCAGTTATTGCATCAATACCTGGTTGACTCTGATCTGACTTCTCCCCAAGAATTGGATAAGAAGAAGGATAAGTGAGTCAGTACCAGGGTGAAGCCAAAAAACCAGAACAATGGTGGTGACCAAAAGAAACAAGATTCCAAAACTCCAGATAAGGGTGGGGACAAGGGTAAAGATCAAAAACAGTCTTCATCAGGGCACTAAAAACCTGCATCTGGGGGGGAGTCACAATCCAACAAAGGTAAAGGCAAAAAGAAACCTTGGTGTTACTTTTGTACGGTAAAGACCCATTGGACAAAAGATGCTGATTGTCCAAAAGCCAATGAAAATCCTCTTACCACCACTGTCCCTAAGGCAACTGCGCCCCCTAGCACATGTACAAGTGGTGGTACAGGGAACAAGGGATTAGTAGCGTTAACCATGGGCTCCGAGATGGTTTCTGGCCTAGTCAGAACCCCAGCTCAGGTTGTGCTTGTCTGTGATAGTGGCATGGAGATTTCCACACTATTTGTCAGAACCAGTAACCTGGGCAAATACAGACAGCAGCCTTTGATAAATGGTAAGGAGGTCATGGCATACAGGGACACAGGTGCAAGTGTCACTATGGTGACAGAGGATCTTGAGACCCCTGACCAAATCATACTTGGAGAAATGTACCAAGTGACCAATGCAAACAATGTAAGGACTGACCATTCCTTAGCAGGTGTTAATTTCAGCTGGTGAGGGGTAACTGGCTCTAAAAAAGTTGTGGTTAGCCAGACCTACCAGTAGAATGTTTGTTGGGCAATGATTTGTAGACTTCAGCCTGGACTGAAGTAGAACTTAGGACTCATGCAGGAATGCTGGGCATCTTGGCAGATGTGATTGCTAAGACCAGGTCACAGACCAAACTGACAAGCACTGAACAGACCCTGGATCATGGAACAATGAACCAAGGGCCGTCCAAGAGAAGGAGCAGGAGGGGTAAGGCTGTGTCTCCCTCCAGACTCAGGGTGAGTATCAGTCTCTTGAGGGAGATGATCTTAGTCCTTGTGAAGGAACTGTCTCAGATGAGTTATTGAAGACAGGGCGCCCTTCCAGGGCAGACTTGAGTATGGCGCAGCAAACCTGCCCCTCTTTTGAACCTCTTAGACAGCAAGCTGCTGCTGAGGCTGCTGGGAGCATCAGTGGATTCTACAGGATCAATTGGGATGACAGACTACTTCACTCAGAGGGTAGAGACCCCGCACCTGGTGCCACCAAGAAGTTGGTCATACCTCTGAAGTTTAGGGGCTTCCTACTCACCTTGGCACATGATATTCCTTTAGCAGGACACCTAGGCCAAAGTAAGACTTGGGACAGGCTTGTCTCTTACTTTCACTGGCCTCACATGTCTGAGGACACGAAGGAGTTTTGTCGCTCCTGTACCACCTGTCCAGCCAGTGGTAAGTCATTTGGTACCACAAAGGCCCCCCTGTGGTGGGGGTTCCCTTTGAGAGGGTTGAGATTGATATAATTGGTCCCATGAACCCTCCAACAGCATCTGAACACAGTTATATTCTAGTGGTGGTGGACCATGCCACTAGGTATCCAGAAGCGATACCCATTAGAACCATCACAGCCCCTGTGGTGGCCAGGGCCCTCCTGGGAATCTTTTCTACATTGAGTTTACCTAAGGAGCTCTTAACTGACAGAGGTACCAACTTCATGTCAAGTTACATAACGTTGTGGGTGGAGGTCAGGTTCAACCATTACAGAGCAAAATCCAGAACATAATGGGCTGGATTGCTCCAACTACCCAGACTCAGGTCATATCTTTCTTGGGCCTGACTGGGTACTGCAGAAGATTTGTAAAAGGTTATGGGTCCAAAGTGACTCCTTTGAATGATGTTACAGCAAAAATATTGCTCAAGAAGGTTCATTGGACAGTTAGCTGTCAGAAGGCATTTGATGATCTCAAGCAGGCCATGTGCACTGCTCCCTTTCTGCAGAGTCCTGACTACTCCAAGCAATCTATTGTCCAAACAGATGCATCTGATTTGGGGGTGGGGGCTGTGTTGTCACAACGTAATGCAGAGGGTCAAGATCAACCAGTAGCTTTTATTAGCAGAAGGTTGTCCCCTGGGAAGAAACGCTATAGAGAGAGACGCCTTTGCTGTGGTCTGGGCCCTGAAGAAGTTGAGGACATACCTGTTTGGCACTCACTTCATTGTTCAGACAGACCATAAAACCCCCTATGGCTATAACAGATGAAGGATGAAGACCCCAAACTTTTGAGGTGGACCATTTCCTACAGGGCATGGACTATACATTGGAACATAGACCTGGGATTCACCATGCCAATGCAGATGGACTCTCCAGATATTTCCACTTAGAAAATGAAGACTCAACTAGGCAAGATTAGTCTCGTCTCCTGATGTTTGGGGGTGGGAGGTTGTGTAGGAAAGTAGGATCTGCTTCTTATGGTTATCCCCCACATTTTGCTAAATGGGATACTGTTTTTGACTAGTCTGGCTGGGATCCTGCTAATCAGAACCCCAGTCTATATGCTTCTTCCTTAAACTGTTATGCAATGCACTTTGGTACACTCCGGATTGGATACTGGGGTACCCTTGTCAGTCCCTAGTATATGGTACCCATGTACCCAGGGCATAGGTACACCAGAGGCCTTCCATGGACTGAAGCATGTATTATGCCAGCCATGAGAGGCCATGCAAAATGTAACTTACTGGCCTGCAATTGCAGCCTGCGAAAGTTGGTGCATGCACCACTTACTTAAGATATAGGTTTACTATATCTAAGGGTCACTGTACTTAAAACCTATAAGTCACCCCTCTACCATGCATTTTACAATCCTGAGGACAGGTTGCTTGGTTCTAAGTGAGAGGGTGTGATTGTAGGAGCAGGACACCTCTGCAGCCTATGGAGTCCATTCTCCCAGGTTGTCAGTGAGGCAGCCATTTACGATATATAGAGTGGTATTATGCGACCGCGTGATGACCAACTCCAAAAACGGCTGAGACTAACCCTATTGTGTTTGGTGTCAAACATTGTGAAATCATACCCCCACACTGGTAACCAGTGTGGGAGGTATCATTCCACCCCTCAAAAGCAGGCATTTTTGGGTCCCTGATGTTCCCAGTACCAGCCTTCTAGTTCCGGGAAGCACAAAATTGGTTGCTGCCGACCAGAGACACATTTCTGCCCTCCTGCTGATGAGCCAAGCTCAAGCAGGGGAAGGCACAACTATAGGCATCCTGTCACAGGGAGGTGTGACCACCTCCCAGACAGGATTTAATGTATTAGGGGTGGATGGGTGCGCTTGCCAGTGACCGAAAGTCTGCATGAGGGGCCAATTTGGTGTCCCTGTGCATAATCCAATTCAAACCAGTCCTGGGAGGCGTTGGCTCCTGCTCTGGTGCAAAACTGGAGAAAGGAAATGGAAGTAACCTCCTCACTATCTAGACCCTCCAGTGGGAGGGTCCCCTGAATCTGTCCACCCCTCTCCCGTGGATACTTAAGGGCTTACCTGGCTGTAGAACCCTAGATTCGACGTAGACAAGATTCTGAACCAGAAACCACTAAACTTCGACCGTTTGGACACTCTGGACTTCGTTGGACTTTGTTTGGGCCCAACTTCGTCTCCCTCTCAGTCACCTGTGCACCATACAGGATCTGTGCAGGACATGTGGAGCATCAAGGACAAAGAAGATATCTCCCTTGGAGTGAATGTGTCACTCCCCTGCATTCGTAGGCACTGCAACACTTCTGTCCGGCCGGCTGACCCTGAGCTCCTACAGACTCTAAAAGCTTCAGCAACACAGGAGGTGGTTTCTACATCCCTTGAGGTCCGAGGTGCCCTCTCACCAAGTTTGAGGTCAGAATCCTTCGTTGGAGCTGCAATACCCAAACAACTGTGCACCGCATACATGTGCAAATATATATGCTTGTTGGCGTTGCCTGAACAAGTGCATTGGGCTCCGAGTTTTCTACATCCCTTGAGGTCCGAGCTGCCCTCTCACAAAGTTTGAGGTCAGAATCCCTCATTGGAGCTGCAATACCCAAACAACTGTGCACCGCGTACATGTGCAAATATATATGCTTGTTGGCGTTGCCTGAACAAGTGCATTGGGCTCCGAGTAGCCCCAACCTCTGGCACCATTTCCTACTAAGAACTCTGGCCTCCTCGCACAGGGTGCTCTGTGGGCTTCTGTTTGGTGAAATGGCTTGAGGTTCTCTTGCGACTTCTGTGCCTCTGACCTGTGGGTTCACTTGAGGGTCACCATTGCTTTTTTTGGGCTTCTCTGGTTGCTTCATTCCTGCCCTGACTCTTCTTGCTCTGGTGAGTCTCTTGGACCTTGCTGATCCAAACCGTATCCCTCCTTGACCTTCTGCGTGGGTTGCCGTTACCAAGGCTTGTTGGTGCTCCAGCCAGACACCGACCCCTCAGTACTGGACATCCTTCATGGGACAGCTCATATCCGGTGCCTGGTTGTCCTCGACGACTCCTGATCCCTGTAGCTACAGAGTCAAGAACTCCATCAATGCACCTGAAGCACCCGACATGTGACTTTCCCAAAGAATTGTACAGAGCACGGGGTTGTAGTCCCACACTGCACCGGTCCTCAGTGGGGTCCCTACTTACTCACCTTGGGTGGTTCCTTGGGGTCCCAGTCATTCTACAACCTCTGGACACTGTCTATACTCAAGTCGTGGTTCTTATACCACTATTTTAGTATATGGTTTGGTCCCCCCTGTGGCCCACTGTGTATTAGTGCTATTTCCTATCCTTTATGGGCTTAAGTATTGTTTGCTTTGTGATTATCTCCGTGTAGGAAATATTGTGTTGTATTAGAGAGTTTTATATTAATTAATACATATTTTTATAACTACTGTGTGCTTCTCCTTTCATTTAACCAATGCTATATGGTTGCATTCTTGTAAAACAAGCTGTTTAACATTCCTTCAAGACTAAGCCTAAAGGCTGCTCTCCACAGCTACCATTTGGATAGCTTTCTAAGGTTATATTTTACCTCTTAAATTACCAGAAGGGTTGTTTGGACTGGTGCAAGGTGCCCACTTTAATTAGTGGACAGCTTGTACCAGGCCAACTTCTCACACCTGTCCTTCCTACATCTTTTCTCTTGGTCATGAACCCGTTGGTCCCACACTCTTTGCCATTTTCAACATCCTGCTATTGAATGCTGCATACCTCATTTAATAGAAACCTGTCATGGTATTGTCGTTGCTTATAAAATGTTTTTCTGATTCTATTACTTTGTCCAACTACAGACATATCTTCCTTCTTCCTTACCCAACCAAAGTCTTGGAAAAAATAGCCACCTTCTGCTTATTCCCTCAATCTGTCTTTAAAGTTAATCACAGTACAGAAACTGCTCTCTTTGCCACCATGGATGACATCTGACCTTCCATCGATAAGGATGCTACTGTTGTTCTTAACCTTTTAGGTCTTTGAGCAGGGTTTGACATGATATTTCACACCAGTCTACTCAGCTGCGTTCTCATGTATCCAGCCATGTATTTAACCTCTTCGACGCCGATGACGGAACGGTTCCGTCATGCACGTCGGTTGGGCTGTGCTTATGACGGAACCGTTCCGTCATGGCCCCGCCCGCGCTCAGAACTTTCAGCACCGCGCGGGAATCCGCGCAGCGCTGAAGAGGTTAAATGCAAACACATATTGACAAACACTTGTAAACCTGGGTTTGCGCTAAAATGGTGCAGATCCATAAGCCTTGTGAGAACTATGTGATGGTTTCACACTGAGGCTGGAGGTGTTCTTGGGGGGAATATCCCATTAAATCACTCCCCAAACACCATAATTATGGAAATCCTGAAAAGGGATTGTTCCTTTTTCTGCATTAACGCCACCAGAGCTGTTAGGTGAAGGTGTATAGAGGTATATTCAAGACCTGCCTTCTGATGGTGTAAAAGGTAACAGATGATGTCTTAAACTTTTGTCTTTGAAGGGGTATAGTTGCTTGGAGATGGAGTAGTGGACAAATCTCTTCCACACTGCTGCATAACAGGCTCATGCAGTGGGCCTACATGAGTTTGCAAAACAGTCATAAACTCCTCTGGGAAGTTTATGTAGCCAAACCCTAAGACCCCCTTGTAGATGAGTAAGTTGATGACCTGCCTCTTCAATCTGTATCAGGTGAGAATTACAGTTTTGAGCATTTCACTGGCTCTCTCTTCGCCAGAGAGTGTTCTTCAAAAGTAAGGTGATTACAAACAGAGCTACCTAATGAGCACCCCAGATTGATTTTTTGGCAACCTATTTAAATTGTACAACCCTGGCTATCAGCAGTGCGCCCATGGCTCTCTCTTCTCAAAGTTCCTAACCTGTTATCACTTTTTCAGTAGCAGAACTAAGGCTTGGAATACTGGCCCAGATTTACAAAGAGTATGAATAGTGATATCCACATAGTAATTTTATCTGAATCACTATTTGGAAATTGCTATTCCTTATGTATGACATTTTTTTGTTTGAAACTCGCAATTCCTAGTGGGTCGCAAATTGATCCACCTCATGAATATTAATGAGGTAGGTCGCAGTTGGTGACCTATTAATGCCTGCAATTCACAGGAATGGTAACAGCAAAAAGAACACATGATGGACGAAATGCTGAACAATTAAACATTCACCCCCATTCACAAAGATCTGGGTTGAATCTATTGTTTTTTTGCACACAACCCCACCCCATTTTGGAGCCAGCTTATGCAAATCAGTCTTGACTCTGCTCCTGATGTGAAGAGTCCGCCCGATCTGCCAAGCCATGTTCTTCCTGGACCAGAAACAAGCATCCTGGGACCGGTTTTGTGGTATCACCCCTCATCAGCCAGGCTAGCGTGAATCCAGTGGCACAGCGGGCAAGGTACTCTCATCTGGGCATACCCTTCCCATTTAGTGCGATAAAAGCAAGAAGAACAAATGATGGACAGAATGCTGAACAATGAAACATTCAGCCCCCGTTAAAAAGATCTGGGTTTAATCCATTAATTTTTTTAGCTCACCACCCCACCCCACCCCAGTTTGGACCCAGCCATATGATAATCGGTCTCTTGACCCTGTTCCTCATGGGAACAGTCCAGGCTGAACTACTACACCTAGTTCTCCCTGGACCAGAAACAAGCATCCTGGGACCAGTTTCAGGGTATCAAACCTCCTCACCTAGGCTAGCTTGAATGCAGTGGCTCAATGAGTACAAGACCCACTTCTGGGTGTGCCCTTTCAATGAATCAATCAATCAATCAAGGGTTAGTAAAGCGCACTACTCACCGGTGAGGGTCTCAAGGCACTAGGGGTGGGGGGAAGCAGCTCCGGACCCTTTCCATTTAGAGCGACAAAACCTAGCCTGGACGATGAGGGGTGATACCCCGAACCCGGTCCAAGGATTCTTGTTTTCAGCCCAGGGATGTCCAGGCCTGACAGTTCAGGTTGGACTGTTCCCATGGGGAGCAGGGTCAAGACTGATTTTCAGATGGCTGTGTCTCAACTGGAATAGCACGGCGATCAAGAATAGGTGGATTTAGGCCCATATCTCTCTACTGGGGGTGAATGTTTGACTTTTTTCAGCATTACGTCCAGCAACTGTTCTTTTTGCATTTGTTGCCCTAAGTGGTATGGGTTTGCCCAGATGTGGGTCCCATGCTCTCCAAGCCACTGGAGTCAAGGCAGCCTGGCTGATGAGGGATGATACCTCAAAACCGGTCCCAGGATGCTTGCTTCCAGTCCAGGGAGGACCTAGCCTGACAGTTCAGGCTGGACTGTTCCCATGGGGAGGAGAGACAAGACTGATTTGCATATGGGTGGGTCTAAACTGGAATGGCATGTTGAGCAAAAAAACTATGGATTTATGCCCAGATCTCTGCACTGGGGGTGAATGTTTGACATTGTTTAGCATTCTGCCCATTAATTGTTCTTTATACATTTGCTGCCCTAGCAGGGATGGTGACATGTTGATGTCAGCAAACCACCATGTCTTTGATTGCCTTTGAATAAAGTTTTTTTCTGTTGAAATGCAGCCTATTTTTCTTGAAGAAAAACGGGATGCGTTTCAACAATAAATTAAGAAACATTTTGTTTTCAGTTTCGTAAGAGTAGGCAGTACTCCATGGGGCCACTGCGATCCTTTAACAAATGTATTTCCAACATTTGCAAAGTGGAATGGGTCCAATTTGAGAATGCATTTTGACAAACTTTGAGTTGGTGGTAAATATCAAGGTTTTGCAACTGCATTTCTGTCACAAAACCTTGGTGTATAACACTGAAATTGCTATTTGGAAGTAATGTCTTAAACACACCCCTTACAAAATAGGGATTTCTACACTCCAACTGAAATTCTGAAGAACCTCAGTTGCATGTTTGTATATTTGAAAAATAATTTTTGCTGCAGAAAACAGCCCAATTTTGCGAATCGGGCTATTTGCAACGGCAAACATTCTACGTACGTATAGCTCTCTCTCCCTTCAGATCTTTGTACCCAATCTAGTTTGTTGAGGTTTTCAATTTGAAGGGTTGGCTCTTTAACCAGCATCTCCTCCCTGAAATTGTATTTAGTAATTTATGGGGTGTATTGTTTTTAGCTGATGTATTCTTCTGTTCCTTTAATTTTTCATGATTGAATCTTTATAAAATACATTTTATCATAGTAACATATCTGTTCCCCTTTGAGACTCAATAATCATTAACGCTAAAAAAAAGTGTTATTCTGAAAAAACTCTCATTATAATTTAATATAATTAAAAATGTGCATAATTGTTTACTGCAGATTATACCAAGGGATCTTGAATTTTTAGGTAGGAGATTAAATTTGTGGTCACACCCGAACCCTATGTAGAAATGCTATCTTAAAATATTACCTTACACTTGTTCTCCCAGAAAGACTTTGGAAGGTATGTTATAGGCAGATGAGTCCGCATAATTCTAGGTGGCAGTGTTTGAGAAAGCACTTCGGTACCTGCCATTGAGAGATTTGAAAGGATTAAAACAACTGTAGAAAGAATATGAATAATGCTTAGTGTTTACATTTGGGCAATCACCTTCAGAGATTATATATGAGTTACACACCCATACCACAAGAGCATGCTTCAACAACTGTCCCTTTTTAGTATTTCGATTTTTTTATTTTTTTATTTATGTTGCATATTTTCACCTCGTATTTTTATGATTCTTTTTAAACAATTTAATAAAAACCCGCTCCTCAGCTGATGCATACCGATGCCTTTCATACTCAGGAGACACTGACATAATCCATAGAGGCCTGTGGTCTTTCTGAACCCGGAAGGGAGTCCCAAACAAGTAGGGTCTTAGCTTCTACAGCCCCCAGACCACAGCAAAAGCTTCCTTTTCAATCGTACTCCACCTCTGTTCCAGGGAAGTAGCCTCCTACCAATGAAAGCTACAGGTGGATGTAGGTCCTCTTCATTCAGCTGTAAAAGCATGACTCCCACACCGTGCTCTGAGGCATCAGTCTGCACCGCAAACTATTGGAGAAGTCAGGAGCCTTGAGCATGGGCGCTGTACACATGGCCTTCATCAGGGTGTCAAAAGCGGTCTGGCATGCCTCAGTCCAGGTCACCTGACGTGACTGCTTCCTCAAAGTCAGTTCATTCAAGGGGACAACAACGGTACCATACCTCTTGATGAATCTGCGGTAGTACCCAGTGAGACCTAAGAAGGCTCTCACCTCTGTCTGGATGTTGGGGGGTGCTCATGCCAGAATTATGTCAATCTTAGGTTGTAGGGGCACCACCTGGGCGGCTTCTTACCTGATGCCCTAAGAACACCACAGATTATTGCCCTATCTAGCACTTACTGGCCTTGATCATGAGGCCTGCCTTCTGCGGGGCCTTCAACACTTCCCAGAGGTGGTGCAAGTGATCCTCCCAACTGGAGCATAACACTGCAATGTGATCCTGGTAGACGGCACTGAAGTCCACCAGCCCAGACAGGACCTGGTTGACCAACCTCTGAAAAGTGGCAGGAGTGTTTTTCAACCGAAAGGGTATAACCCAGAACTGGTGGTGCCCCTCTGGGGTTAAGAATGCTGATGTCTCCTGTGCCCCCTCGATCAAGGCAATCCGCCAGTACTCAGACATTAAATAAAAAAATACTGAGGAACTTGGCAGCTCCCAGTCTGTCAATGTGCTCAGCAGCTTGGGGGATGGGGTGGGCGCCATTGAGCCCATGTCAGTCCACACAGAATTAGTGTGCTGGAGTGGCACCAGGCGCAGCAGCTTTGGGAACCAAGACCCATGGGCTGGTCTTAGGACTGCTGGAGGGCTCAGTTACCCCAAAAGCTAACATCTTGGACACCTCCTCCTTGATGTGTGCCTTCACTCTGTCTGATAACCTGCAAACCTTGTGTTTCACAGATGGACGGTCCCCAGTCTTAATGTCATGAGTTCACCAAATCGGTGACTCCTGGGGTAATTGGCAACAGAGTGGCAAACTGTCCCAGCAACTGGCGACAGTCACTCTAGTGGTCTAGGATCAGTGTAGGGGCGAGGACCAAACCTTCCATTGACCCATCCGGCTCCTTGGCAGACAAGAGATCAGGGAGAGTCTCCCTCTCCTCTTCCATTCCATCATCAATAGTAAAGAGCATTGTCAACTATGACCTCTTGAAGTGGGGTTTGAGGATTTCCACGTGCACGTCCCTCACGAGGTGCCTAGGAGTCTGCAAGTCCACCAGGTAGGTGGCATCTCTCTTGTGCTGCTTCACCTCATATGGGCCAGACCACTTGTCATGTAGAGCACAGGCCTCTATTGGCTCCATCACCTACACCTCCAGACCAGGCTGAAACTCAACAAGAGTGATATTCTGGTTGTACCAAAGATTCATGTCCTCCTGGCTTGCTTCTACATTTGTCTGAGTGAGTTTCCTGAAGTGGGCAGTCTGGTTTTGGAAGGTCAGCATGTAGCTGAATACATCCTGGGAGAGGCTTCCTAGGATCTTGACCTCAGTTATCCTTCACCAAATGGAGAGGTCCTCTCACAGGGTTCCCATACAGCAGCTCAAAGGGTTTAAAGCCAAGCCCTTTCTACTGTACCTCCCTATAAGCAAAGAGAAGGCATGGCAATAAGACGTCCCACTTACCCCTCATGAGTTCTGACAGATCCCCCAATCACGCCTTTCAGGGTATGGTCGAATCTCCCAACCAACCCATTATTCTGAGGGTGGTTAGGAGTGGTTAATTTATAGTTCATGCCACACTCCTGCCATATAGCCTTCAAGTACAGCGACAACAAGTTGGTACCCGGTAAGATACCACCTCCTTGGGGAAACCCACATGAGTAAAGATCCCCATCAGTGCCCAGGCTATGACAGGTGCCGCCACTGTCCTCCAAGGTGAAGCGATACCACCGATCTGCTCCTCAATCTCTCTCAGGGACCCTGTGTACCCTTAAAGCTACCTCATAGCTCCTAAACCACTGGTCAATGTCACCCCCCACAGCATAATTTTTCACTACATCTTTGGGTATATGTACCTTTCCCTCTGAGTGCACTGAAGAAATTCTGCCACCATCTGTGTTGGACTTGGACTTCAAATCTATCTCCTTTAAATTCAATTCCTCATCCAAGACCATCTTTTTCTCTTCTATTTTGAGCCTTACCAGCTCCAATTGAGCTTCTCCTGATGCTGCATTTTGAGCCTTTCTAGCTCCATCTCATGCCTCAAGCCTGTTCTCCAGCTCCTCTGGGACAGACCTTTAGATGAGACACTGCTACCTGCCCTGGAAGGCAACTTCAGCCCAGGAAGATCATGAACTATCAGTACATCTCATGCAAGTTTACCTCCTGAATCTCCCTAACCAGACACTGAGCGTGTTTTGTAGCTCCTCCTTTCTGTTGAGGTCTTTAAACTGGACATTGCGGTCCCTGCAGATTTGCTTAAGTTTCTGCACATTATAGGACTCCAATCTGTCCTCATCGAAAATTAAATCTGAAGGGACAACTGATGTCCCTCTAGACTGAGACATGCTTGTAGCAGAAAGCTCAAAAAGTATCCAAACTCTAAGAAGGTAAAAAAGGAAGGTATGTGGTTGCGTAACGGTCTGCACTCTGATAGCAATGTACACCAATCACAGTATGTAAAGTACAAACAAAAGTCCTAGTCTCACTGCTGTCCACCAATGTTAGATATGGGGGTTTCTAAATGGCATTGGCTTGCACCCTGTCCAAGTAGGGACCCTTATTCTAGTCAGGGTAAGGGAGTTACACACTCAAGATAACCCCTGCTTAACCCTGTAGTAGCTTGGAATAAGCAGTCTGGCTCATCTCAGAGCAATGTGTAAAGAATTTGTACAAACACACACAGTAACACAGTGAAAACACTACAAAAGGACACTACCCCAGCTTAGAAAAATAACCTATATGTATCTGAATAAAACAAGATCAAAACAACTAAAATCCAACATACACAAGTAAAGATATCACTTTTAAAAGGTTCAAAATAGTTCAGTCTATTGGATACTATGGATGCATCACTTTTATCACAAAGTACCTGGGATGAGTCAACATCAAAGATGCACGGTGGATGAGGCACCAGAAAAGCAAAGTAACGCATTGGTTCCTTACTCCCAAGTGAAGTGATGCGTTGAATTCTTACTATCAGGGGAGGTGATTTGTATCAGGGGAGGTGATTTGTTGATTCCTTACTGCAGTGCAGGGGAGGTGATGCATTGATTATTTACTCTCAGGGGAGGATATGCATCGATCTCCCGACACAGGGCTTTGGTCCCTTACTTCTGGGCAATATCGATAAAGAACTTGGCGCACAAGTGCGATGCGTCAAAAATCCGGAGGAGCTGGGTAATGCGGCTGCAGGGAAACAGGTGCTGTGTCATCCTTCCAGCCACGAAGCAGGTGATGCATTGATTTCTTCAGTCAGAACAGGTGCCTCGGATGATAGAGACACGGTGCTCGGGACTCAGGCTGCTGTGACCACTCAGCCGCACGGCAGGTGCTGCGTCGATTCTTTGGCCGCAGCGATGCATTGATTTTTTAGCTGGGCAGTGATGCTGTGTCATGAAAAGCAGGAGCTGAATGTCGATGTCTGGATTTTTATGTCGTTTGCAGAAAAAGCCTCCTCTAGGGGTCCAGAACTGGAATTGGCACCACTTGGCAGCTCAGAACTCCCAGCAGAGGAGTTCAGGGGCTGCAGATTGAGTCTTCGATGCCCCTGAGACTTCCCAACAGGAGGCAAGCACACACAAGCTCTTGGAAAACCTTGGAAAGCAGGATGTGGAAAGCAAAGTCAAGTCAAGGACGACATGGCAGTTTAAAACTGCACTCAAATACACTGCAGTGGTATGTCTGAGACATGGTTGTAGGGCTACTCAAGTGAGTGCCACAATCAATGCTGTAGTCCCACTATTAGCATTTGAATTACAAGCCCTAGGTACACAAAGTGCACTTTACTAGGTACTTACCAGTAAATCAAATATGCCAATCATGGATAACCAATCATAATCACAATTCACAGAGAGAACACTTGCACTTTTAATACTGATGAGTAGTGGCAAAGTGCCCAGAGTTCTAAAAGTCAAACAGTCAAAAACAGGAGGTCAGAAGCAAAAAAATACAGGGGAAAAAGACGCCAAAGGTGGCAGGTCTAACAGTAAAACTCTCAGGTTATCATACATAAACCTTCATCATACAGGGTTACATTGTTAGCAATCATTTACTGTGAAAAGAGAGAGAAGAGGGCTGTCTCATAATACTGATCAGTGTATAAAGGGGCACAGCTATCACCTTGTTAGCGTCACCCTGGTGGTCTCACCTGCGCAGCAGAAAATCTATGAGTATTGACCTACTGTAATATGTTGAGAGAAGTGGATAAATGCAATGTCTAAAGAGATGTAACTATAATAATTGCATGAAACAGTTCAGTTCCATACAATCATTATACTAGTCATTTATTAAACAGAATTGTAACTTGCAATGAAGCAAGACTGACGGATTAAATGAATAATTTCTTGCCAGTCTGTCCCTTTCAGGTACCTTATTATTAGTCTTTGTGAACCCCCATAGAAAAGAGTAAGAAAGAAAATGTATTGTCTGGCTGGGTCATTTTGGGGCTTCCCCAAAGCATGTAAAAAGTAGATATCAAGTAATTTTTCCAATTAATATGCATATGTGATGTTTGTAGTTTATTGATGTTCATGTGGTTAGATTTGGTTTGTCTAAATGTTCTTTTATTGTGGATATTGTTATGCACACTGTTTAGCCAGTCAGTCTTAGGGTGGACTTCCAGCAAACTGTTTGCCATCTTACCTTCCTTTTTGTGCTAAAATTTGTTTTTGTTCGCCATAGGACTTTGTGCACTTTACCACTGCTAACCAATGGTAAAGTACTTACTTGTACTCTCTCCACTAAACATGGTAAAATTGGTCCACACCTGATTGGCATTTTTAACATACTTATAAGTGCCTTGTGAAGTGGTATACCATATGCCCTATCCAGGGCATGAAAACTAAATGCTAATAGTGGGCTTGCAGCACTTATTGTGCCACCCCCTTAAGTAGCACCTCAATCTGCCATTGCAGCCTGAATGCAGTTTTAAACTGTTAGTTTGACTTGGCAATATAACCCCCTTGCCAAGCCTTGACACCCATTTTATTGCGTATAGGTCACACCAAAGGTAGGCCCTAGGTAGCCCATAGGGCAGTGTGCAGTGTAAATAAAAGGATGGGCATGTACTTATACGATGTACATGCCCTGTTAGTGAAAAAATCCTACGTTTGTTTTTAATTAATGTGAGGCCTGCCCGTCCTATATGATAATGTTGGGTTGCCTTATCACATTTAATAAGTGCTAACATTTGATTGGAACTAAGAAGTCAGTTCATGTTTGGTATCTATGAAATTGTAATGAAAAATCCACTTTAATGATAAAGTCAGATTAAAGATTATTAATAACAATTCTGAAAAAGCCTCTTTCAGAAAGTTGCCATTTTCCTGTCCTTATCCCCTTTGTGTCATGACTGGATGTAACTGTTGGTTAGACTTTGTTAATTCCTCTCAAACTGTCACACAGCAAAGGGATTAGGTGTCCCTGAATGGCTATATGCTGGCAGGATGGGAAGGTGTAGCTGGAAACAGATCCACTTGCAACTGAATAGGTAATACTCTGCCTTCACATAAAGAACTTATTACTTCCACATTGTCACTTCAGCTAGCTTGGAGCCACAGCACGGGAGTTCGGGAAATCCCCTGCATTTCTAAGAGACCTTCTAGTAGCTTCTCCAACCTTCCAAAGGGAAGGCATCAATAATAAAAAAGAGGAGACTCCGACCCACTCTTCAGTTCACTTTCTGGACCTGACGAAGGACTCTCAGATGATTACCTGCTGCTTTGATCTGCTGTGGATTATGCAAGACTGCTTTGCTGTACCTGGAAAGACTGTTTTGTTACCTGGAGCCTGCCTTGAACCCTCAGAGGACAGCTCTGCTGTTTGAGCCCTGTATTTCCACCTGCACCCACGACTACCAGAGTGATTTCAAGGGCTAGTTTGCTGGCCTCCTGGACAGAAAAGGCTCCCAATATCTTGAACCCACACCTGGACCCAGCCTGATTGAGTCCTAAACCCCAAAATGGTGCCCCGCCAGTCCTGGACCATTGCTTGTGGTGCTAAAAGTGCCCAGATATACGAAATCCAAAACAGAGACCTTAAACTTTTTAGGGGCTATAACCTGCTCTTGGAACTGAGGGAAGACTTAGGCCAAACTGCTAGTCCATCAGCCCAAGGTGCATCGCCGGTTGACCTGCTCCTGCTGCGTTCCTGTTCTTCACAGCAAATCCTGTTCAATGGTCCTTCGCAAAAGGGGTATCAGAGCCACTCGCACTGTCCTCGGCTACCGCCTCCAGCTATGACTTCCAAAAAGACTAACAGGCACATGCATCAAAGCAATTTGATATCGCAAATGGTGCGAATCGCAAAAATCGGCTGTTTGCGATCACAAAATTAGCTTTTGCGATGCATGAAACAACTTGCCAAAAAATCACAATTATTTGCAATTTCTTAAATTGCAATTACATTTAAGGAATCGCAAATTGCAATTCCTTAAATGCCATGCAAGATGCCTTTTAAAATAGTGATTTCGCTAATAGGGGGCGCAAATTACCATGAAGTTGAACTTGATGGTAATTTGCAAAAACTTTGAAAAATACACTTTAGTGCCTTTTTCAAAGTTTCATGTTGCGCACACACATGCCCATAGGGCATGTGTGTGCGCAACATGGGTGCACATCACTATTTCAGGGGTGCAACAGGGTGTCATTTTGACACCCTTGCACACTTGAAATTGCATGCGCAATTTGCGAGTACCTATTGGTATTCGTAAATTGCCCTTGCAATCTCTTATTCATACCTATGGGCCTGTAGGCCTATAGGAATGAATGGAAAGGCATTCCTTAATTGCGACCCGCAATTTGCGAGTCGCAATTAAGGAATGTTTGGGAATCGCTAATTTTATAGCGATTCCTACATGATTAGGCTTTTGCAATTCCTTAATTGCGATTCCTTAATAATCACAATTAAGGAATTGCAAAAGCCTACATTGATGCTTGTGCCTGTAAGTCCGAACGTAGAAATCGTAATCGAGGCTTCGTTCCAAGGCTCCCTGATGACAACGCTCCCTCCTCAGATACCACCTGCAGTCTTGTACCGCTGAACTTCACCTTCTCAGAACATTTTATTTGAAAATTCCGAAGGTAAGCACTGACCAGGCCCACTTCTTGTCTCCATCACGGTCAGCCATATTTTTCGACTTTGACCTTGTCTTGCGCGACTAGATGTGCGCGGTTGGCGTTTTGATCTTTAAGACACTAGTTTTTACTGAAACTTTGAAAATTCATACAGACTGGATTTTTTTAATTTTGTTGTCAAATAATTTATTAACTTTTACTCTATGTTGTCTAAATTGGTGTGGGGTTTTTCTTGTGTTATGTTTTCACTTTATTACTGTATGGGTGCTGCATAGTTGATTTACACCTTGCCTCTAAGTTGAGCCTGACTGGTTTGTGTGCAAAGGTACCAAGGGTTAAATACAGGTAAATTTAGTGACTTTTTGTGGTTAATCCTGCCAGGGATCATGGCTTTTGCTTGACCAGGGCTTACACCAGCCAATGCCAACCAATGACAATGAAAATTAATCTTGACCCTGACCTAATGGAATTGCCCAGCCCAAATTGCCACGCAAGGTCATCCCTGAAAAAGAATATATGTAACTCAAGATGGTTTCAACCTGATTTGGACTCGTCAGTTGGGTGTAGCTTGGCTCCACTGGCACAGTGAGCCCAGAACCCATGTCTGGTCATACCCTTGCCGCTTAGGATATTTCATCAAACACACAAACGGTGATGGGAGGAAGGCTTGCAATGAGTCTTAATACTGGAAATTGCTTGGGGTAGTATTCAAACCCATTGTTATTTTGCCCGCCATGCCACCTAATTTTTTATCTACCCATGTGCAAATCAGTCTCGACCCTGTTCCAATAGGAACAGTCCAGCCTGTACTGGCAGGTCAAGCAATTCCTTAACCACAACACAAGTAACCCAACACTGCTGTCGCCCGGATTAGGGTTCTTCAGTCGGGTGTAGCTTGGTTCCAGTAGCACAGTGAGCATGAGATCCACATCGGGGCATACCCGTGATAACCTAGTGTATTAGACTTACTGCAAGCATTCCTGCTATCACTTTTTGTGTGTTTTATTTAACACCCTAAGTGGTAAGAATATGCCCAGACATGGGTACCATGCTTTTACAAACTGTCAACATTTAGAAATTTGCAAAACTTAAAAAAGTTGTGCAAAAATGAAACTCAACTTTCTTTTGAAAGCTCCAAAATGTATTGTTTTAGAAATCAAGTCCTAATATTGGCATCATTGGATTATATGAAGAGCTGCTTACATTTTAACTAGTTTGTGAGGCACTAGCAATAATGAGAATTGAGAACATAAAGATTCTTGCTGTGCGCTGTATGCAAAACTGGGGAATGGATTACACAAATTGCCCTTCTGAAACAATGGCCATTTCTCTCCACTTTCTGCATACATGGCTGGTTTTCCCTCCTGTGCATGAGTAGTGTGGCCACAAGCCAATGAGAGAACGTTTTGCCGATGCTGTATTACAGATTCAGGGCAGAGATAAAGAGGCAGCCTCCTGATCACTCGGAGCACCCACCTTTTAGCTGATATGTGCATGTCATGCCTCTTTTTTGTGGTCCAGGCTGGGATGCTGCAATCAAAGTGAAAGGCAAGGCAGAACAACTGCTTCAAAGAGCAGGTCTTGCACTATCCCCAAGAGTTTTCATCTGCAATGGGGGTAGCACATTTATTGCAAAAGGATGTACCGACATGGTCTGTGAATTGTCTACCGACTTAAAGGTGTACCTTGATGTAGATTGGGGCACAACGCTATGTACTCAATACAGGTCCTGATTTTAATAAGAGAAGGTGGTTGTAGAAGATCATATCTGCTTCAACCAATCACCCAGATAAATGTGGATTGGCACCCACAGACATTTCAAACGAGCTGCTGATTTTAAGACCTTTGCTAAAACCCTGGGACAATCATCTGGAGTGTGGACATTTTTCATAAAACAAACTCTAAGATAATAAGTGGCCTTTCCAGATGAAGATCTAGAATTTTGAATGTGGCCAAATGACACTAAGCAGTCATGAACCAATTCACAAAGGGAAGTAATATATTTACAACCATACTCTTATGCATGGTGCAAAAGTCTGACTTCTGGGAATGAATCATTTCCAGTAGTACATATGGAAAGCTGCACCAGTCGCTGTCAATGTAATGTGAATGTCATGTGACATCCACAATTTTGCCAGTACTGAGTTGTATCCTTGGTAACTCCATAGTGGGAAAATGTAGCAAATAAGCAAAAGTACATCTTTGTGTTTTTATCGTACTTTCTTCTAAGGGATAAAAAATTGTCACCAGTGGATAATATACTTCTTCTGCACCCCTCCAGGGTTTGGGGTGTTTCTGTTTCCCTCCCCACACTGAAATTGCTTCCTCCAACCCATTTCAAGAGTAAATCTATGACCATATATTCAGGGTGGGAATATGTCAGAGAGGAGTTTATGGATATCCACACACTCGTACGTGTTTGTGTTGTAACAAACAGTCAAGGCAACTGCCAGTTGATTTTCACAATCCCAACCTGCTGCATATGTTTTACTACTTCATAATTGTACATAGTTTTTGCCTACAAATACACAGTAGCAAAATCCCTTAAGTCTGATATGTATCTGTTAGTGGTTAGCTAGCAGGCATAAAGGGAGCAGTCTTCTGGAGTAAATGTAGGTGTACAGCCATGCATGGCTTTGTGAACTGGTCCACAGATTTTATAGACTCAAGCTATAATATGACAACTTATCACCTTTAGAAGGGTTGAACTTGTCTTGATCTCAATTCAGAATGATCTAGAATTCAGACAACAAGTGGGATCATGAAGACAGAATTTCGAAAGGAGAGGAGGTAGTGAGAAAAAAGGTTTCATTACAGCCTGCGCAAATTAAATCATACAGCCCAGGAGGCGCTGTCCGAGCATTCCAGTAGATGGAAAGAATAGGAGACACACAAATAAATTGCTTTCCCATTAACAGGCCCAAGGGTACTCTTCATTCTGATTTGTACAATATTTAGACATCCTATGGTCAACACTGGCCAAACACTGGATGCTGGGGTGGAATCTAGCATACAGTACCCTAGCACGACACTGTGAAATATGTGTCTGATGCAGGCGCTGTCTCTAGATCAGGATTCTTTCGTTTAGAGACTGTAGCCATTTAAGGACTAAAATATTGTAACTTTAGTCCTCAAATATAGCTATATATTTTCATTATAGAATATTGATATTTTAACTTTCTTTCACATTGTGAGGGCTTTTACCTGCCGAGATGAGCATGAAAACACAGAATACTCTAGGATGATACTTCGAAGCACTATATGTAAATGTATGTACAAAATTCTACCAACACATCAGGGGGGTGTGTTGATATATATACCCCACTTCATGATACAAAAAACAAATACCAATTTTTTACTAGGTTGGGGCTGTGGTCTTCCTATCTCTGCTTTTTCTCCTGTCTCACTACTAAAATTAAAAGAATGATTAGACAAAGGTGGTGGATAATAGTCAATCAAGTAATGGCCCACTTGTTTGCCAGCCAGAACAAGATAAGGAACTATCAGTAAGTAGTTTTGCAGCTGCAGCTTTTTTTCCCTGAACTTACTGTTCTGGGCCCATAAATATTTGGCACCTTTCATCAAATATAATCAGATTCTATTTTTTACCCATTGGCCCTCGGATGGACCTTTCTTCACTGTAGTGAGGGGTGAGAAATCAGGTTGTCCAATCTGTCAGCTACTCAATGAGGACCAACAATTGGTAGTCAACTCACTAATTAGAGATAAGGTTTAAATACACTACTCTCAGAACCATGTTATAAAAGTAAAGTATTGCAGTTGGAAGACCCACCTCCTAAAGAAGTTTAGTCTAACCAGGATAATACAAACTAAGAGTTTTGCTGTCGCTACACAGAATTAAAGAAGCAGAACCTGATGTTTGGAAAATAATATTTGATTCTTCCTGTCAAGCATTTAAAATCAATATCTCATAAACACAGTTTCTACGGAAAAACATTAAGACACAATGACAAGACTTAGCCATTTAGATAATTTGGTTATTGTATTAAAAATCCAAAATCAATGCATATAAGTAACATTTTAAGGGGCTCAGTCAAGAGTCTTACAGCACATAGTATAAAACTAAGCCTGGGCGAAGCACTACGCTACGCTCGCGTAGTTTGCAAAGTTCGCGCTACTTCGCACTACGCGAACTGCACGTAGCACAGTGCGAACACACGTAGCGTAGTGTTGCGTAGTGCTGCGGTCATTTTTTGCTTGCTCGCGGTCCTCAACGTCAAGTTGGTGACCGCGAGCAAGCAAAATGACATCCCGGCGAGACTTTTTCCTTGTTCGCGATCAGCAACATCAAGTTGGCGATCGCGAGCATGGAAAATAAACCTCCTGGCGAGATTCCCAACGCGAGGAGGTCAGGTTTCTCATTGCGAGAGGTCGCGTATGCTCGCGACCGCTCGCGATGAGAAACTACCAGTTCGCGTTGAGAAAGCTGCCGCTCGAGTTAAAATCTACTCGAACAGCAGAAAACTGTGCAAGATGCCATTTTCAATGATTGCACAGTGCCGGTTGCTTGTCCGCACTGTGCAATCATTGAAAACAACATCTTGCACAGTGCGAACATGCTACTACGCAGTTCGCGAAGTGCTACGCGTAGTGCGAACTTCACTTTGCGTAGCTTCGCGAAGTGCTACTTCGCGAACTACGCCCACCCTTATATAAAACCCAACATTTAGTCAAAATAGTCCATTCATAAAGAGGATGGTTAAGTTACAGAGTCCTACTACCAATAAAGGTAGGATGATGGCTCAATAGAGTTCTCTCAGAAGAGAAAAGGAATCAAGTTAGAGTCCATTAGGGGAAAGTCCATGGGCAAATGGAAATGGAGCAAAAATCAGGAAAGTTCAGATCTGGTGTTTCACCAGATAGCTCAAAATAATTTAGCGGGCAAGGTCACTCATTACAGGCATAGGCATGGAAAGGTAATGAATCAGTCTGTCGGAGGATTCCAAATCAATCTGCTAAGAACAGCAGCATGAGCAGAAGTGGTAGAGAGGGGAAGGATCCCTCCTCCTTTGGAGAGTCATTTTTCCATTCACTTGATACAAATCTGATACTCCTTCATATTTTCTCATGAGAAATGACTGTCCATTCCATCCTCACAGGTTAGTTGAAAAAGAGCTATATACTTTGTTGCTCTTTGTGGTTTAAGTCCAGAGTTCGAGTTCCCACAAATTCACTCACAAAGAAAGACTAAAAGAATGTCCTATTCATAAAAGAATGTTGCATACAGGGAACACATAAAGCAACATTTGAGAAAATGTATCAAAAGTCCATTACACCAGGCAATTAAATAATGCAGTTTAGGGGAAAAAGACAATCCAATGCATTTAAAATTTATAATTTCTTATTTAGTAAAGTAATCTCATAATTAATTTCAAGTATAACAAAATAAATCAAGCATCTCTTATAGCGAAATAATTGTAACAATGTCAGTGATCATTGCATAGAAATGTCTAAAACTAAAGATGGCCTACTACTATGATTTTTAAAGTACATACAAGTACATTATTCTTACTAATCATTTTACTAAACTTCTTTCTAGTAGTTTTATGATTCTAATAATGTCGAGCATTGATACCGAAAATATCATCCATGGAACATATTGCATAGGAATTTTGCACCACTTTTCTCTTTTAGTGATGCATTAGTCATCATTAAGAATTGCACTATTGTTGGACACCGAACAGGCAGGACTGGGCCTCCCAGTTCAAGGTGCTGGTACTTCATCTTTTCTTAGTTTCAGTGTTGTTTATCTAGACGTGTGCAAAGTGCACATTAGCGTTTCAGTGTAAAAATCAATTGTGCTGTGTAAAGAATAATCAGCTTTTACGCAGCCTCAGTAGTCATCTGTGTGCTCTTCATAAGGTCTGAATAATCCTCCCTCATAAAGTTGGCTTCAGGCCTGTCAACAAACAGTGATTGTGTCACACAGAAAGTGGCCCGAGAGTGGGAGGACACGTGAAGCGTGGCTACTTACCAGTTAGGGTCTCATGGTTCTGGGAGTGGGGGTATGCTGGTTGCACTGGGTGAAGGATCCTTCTAAGAGCCAGGTCTTGAGGTCCTGCTTGAATTAGGTGAGCAATGTGGATTGCCTGAGGTGGAGGGGCAGGGTATTCCAGGTCTTGGCGGCGAGGTAGAAGAACGAGCTTCCTCCGGTTCTGGTCTTGTGGATCCTGGGGACAGAGGCTAGGGTGAGTTGGGTGGAGCGGAGTTGCCTGCGGGTACGTGGAATGTAAGGGGGTGGTACAGGTATGCTGGTGCTTTGTTGTGTAGACCTTTGTAGGCGTGAGTGAGAAGCTTGAATGTGTTTCTCTTGTTGACTGAGATCTAGTGGAGTTGTCAGAGGTGCTGCATGATGTGGCTGCGGCAGGGGATGTCGAGGACCAGTCCGGCTATGGCGCTTTTAGCGTTCTGTAGTTTCTTGTGCTGTTTCAGGGTGACACCAGTGTAGAGTGCGTTGCAGTAGTCGAGTCTGCTGGTGATGAGTTCATGGGTAATCGTCTTTCTGGATTCTGTGGGGATCCATCTGAATGTCTTTCATAGCAGGCGAAGCGTGTGGAAGCAGGCTGAGGAAACTGGGCTGATTTGGCTCTTCATTTTGAGCAATGAGTCCAGTATGATGCTGATGTTCTGTTTGCAGTCCATCAGTGTGGGGTGATCCCAGAGCAGCTGGCCACCAGGAGTCATCCCAGGCTGAAGGGGTGGGTCCCAGGATTAGTAATTTGGCCTTGTCCGAGTTGAGCTTGAGGCAACTGTCTTTCATCCAGGTAGCAACGGCCTTCATTCTACTGTGGAAGTTGGTTCTGGCAGTTGTGGGTTCATTGGTGAGGGAGAGGATCAGCTGGAGATGATGTTGAGTCCGGTACTTCTCACAATGGCTGTGAGGGGGGCCATTTAGCCGTTAAAGAGGGTAGGGCTCAGGGAGGACCCCTGGGGCACTCCACAGCTGATCTCTGTGTTTGTTTTGAGCACAACAGTGGTAGTTTAACTCGCTGTGTCTGGCCAGTGAGGAAGGAGTAGATCCATTCTAGTCCCTTGTCGCAGATGCCGGTGTCATGGAGTCTTGTGATAAGGGTGCGATGGGAGATGCTGTCAAAGGCGTCCGAGAGGTCCAGTAAGATGAGAGTTGCGGTCTCGCCCTGATTGAGTAGAGAGCTGATGTCATCGGTGGCGACAAGGAGTGCTTACAAATGTTGTGAGGCTTTCTATTTCCATGGCCTTAAACTATAGTTTGGTTCGCTCTCATGCATGAGAATTTCCCAATCACTAAGAAAGCAATTGTAATTAAGGCATATACAGGGTAAGGCAGACATTGAACAAATACAAGCACACAGCCCAGTTTAGTTTAGTTAAGTTTTTTAATTTATAATGCGCAACAGCTACCCAAAAAGGGTTTCCCAGCGAAAAGGACAGGTTAGGGCTTCGAGGAAAAACAGAAAAAAGCAGTTTATCTGTCGAATAGCCAAGTTTTTAAAGACTTGCGAAACTGAGTATAGTTTGTTTCGTTACGGAGTGCTGTGGGTAAAGAGTTCCAGGTCGAGGGACCAAGGTAAGAGAAAGACCTACCGCCCATCCGGGCTAGTTTGAATTTAGGGACGACAAACCTTCCTTGGGTGGCAGAGCTGAGATTTCGGGAAGGAAATTAAGGACTAACCAAGGACTGAAGATAATGAGGAGCACAACAGGATTTAATTTTGTGCATATAACTCAGTACCTTGAACTTTATTTGATTTTCGATTTTAAGCCAATGCAGCTTGGGTTGATAGGTCGAAATGGAGGTGGTTTTTGGGAGTCCACACAAAAGTCTGACAGCAGCGTTCTGTACCATCTGTAGTCTATGGACTACAGATTTGTTTGAGCCCAGATAAAGTACTTTTCCATAGTCAAGCCAAGATCGAATTAGGGCATTGACTACGGTTTTTCTGGTAGATTCCGGTAGCATCCAACAGATTTTCCTTAACCATTTGAGAATGGTGAAGCAAGTCACTGCGACTTTGACTGATTGGGGGTGCATACTGAGTGAGTCATCGATCGTGATACCCAGATTTTGAACTTGGGGAGAAGGGGTCGGAAGATCACCCATTTCACAAGGCCAGTGTTGGGGGTTCCAGAGATCTTTGTTTTTTCCTTACACCAATATCTCAGTTTTCTCTCCATTTAATTTAAGAACATTTTCCTGCATCCAAGATGCTATTTTGTTCAAGCCAATTTTGAGAATAGAAGGAGCATTTGTATTGTGTGAGGAAAGGGAGAAAATGATTTGAGAATCATCGGCGTAAGAGAAAAGGGATAACCCTGATTTCTCTGCTACCTCAGCCAGTGGTCTTACATAAAGATTGAATAACAAGGGGCTGATGATTTATCCCTTTGGCACCCCATGGGCAAAAGAGTGGACTTACGAGCAGGGTGTTTGTGAGAAAACTTGGAAAGTGCAATTTGAAAGGGAAGCCAGTTTAAGGCGGGTCCGCCGATACCCTGTGATTTAAGTGTTTGTATTAACACAGCATGAGACACCGTATCAAAAGCGGCGCTCAGATCTAATAAAATGAGCGCAACGGTGTCCCCATTGTCCAGGTGGTGACGTATGCTTTCAGTGACCCCAAGTAAGATGGTTTCGGTGGAAAAACCCGCTCTGAAGCCTGACTGAGAGGGATGAAGAAGTTCGTGTGTTGTCACAAACTGAGTTAAGTGTGAGTGGATATGTCTTTCCAGAATCTTTGAAAAGACAGGAAGTAGAGATATAGGGCGGTAATTACTGGACACCTCAGGGTCAGCAGTTGCCTTTTTAAGAAGGGGATGGATCATAGCATGTTTCCATGTTGATGGAATGATGGCTTCCTGCAGTGAGGCATTAAGGAGATCCGTCATCACAGGTAGTGAAGAAGAGCTCAACTGCTTTAATATTGAAACAGGTAATGGATCATTAGGAGATCCAGATTTAATGTTGTTTAAGAGTTTAGTTAAGCTTTCTGTAGTAAGTAGAGGCCAAGTCGCAAGAGAATGGTCAGGGAGATCCGGTTTCTCTGCTTGATTTAGGAGTGGGTCAATAATACCGAGAGAAAGTTGAGGTGAGGGAGCAGCGGAGGGATTTCTTGCCTGTTCCAGCACAATGTCTTGGTATATTTTATCAACAGGCATCACATTTGGGTTTAGTTAGTGCAGGAGGCTGCGCTTGAGTTTTGTAGCCCACAAGTTCCTTGACAGTATTAAAAAGAGTCTTGGAGCAGTTAACAGCATTAACAATGGTAGTGGGAACAGAGTCTGCTCGAGCTAATTTGCAGAGTTTATGATATTTTTTTAAGGCATTTTTGTAGACTGATTTAAATAAGGAAGTGTAATTCTTTCTCCACTTTCTCTCCAAAACTTTACAGTTTGCTTGTTTAATTTTCAGTGACTCATTGAACCATGGAGCTGGTGGTCCATGGTTATCAATGTATTTGTTGGTAAGAGGTAAACATGTGTTTATGGCGTCTAAAAGCCAGTTTTGCACTGAAGATGACAGCTGGTTTACTTGTTGCGAGGAACAAGGTTTGTGGGTGTCCAAAAAAGTATTAAGGGCAGTGATATCTAACTTTTTCCAATTTCTAATTTGTGAAACTGGCGTGCTGGAAATAGATGAGAGGTGTGCTGGGAGTGTTAAGTTGAATTTAATAAGATATTGATCGGACCAACTTATTGGAAGGGCCGAAGAGCAAGAGATCTCTGTTAGTTTGGAGAAAATGGGGTTGAGGAAATGCCATGCTACATGTGTAGGACCGGAATTTAGTAAATGAATATTCAAGGAAGCCAAATCTGAAATAAGATTTAAGCTGTTTTTACATGCTTTATTTTCTAAATGGAGATTAAAGTCTCACAGAAATTCGCTGTTTTCATAGCTAAAGGAGCTATGAGTTCAGCGAAGGTCGAGGTTCAAGATGAGGAGGAGGTAGGGGGTGATAAATGAGTATACCTGAAAAGGTAAATTTAGGGGAAAGAGTCAACTTCAAGAAAGCAGCCTCACAATTTGGGAAAGGGAGATGTTCAAAATCGCATTTAAGATCTTTCTTAATGATAACCGCCCAGCCCAGGTATACGAGATCACAACATGAAGCATAGAATGGTTTATAGCTCCAGTACTCATAGTCAGGAATTTAACCGCTTAACCGGCCTGCAAAATCCGCTGCGGTGCGGCAGTTTAATTAACTGGGCGGGGCCGCGTCGGCCAACGGACGTGCGCAGCACTATAGAGGTAGTGCTTGCGACGGCCGTTGGCCGACAGAAGCATCGAAGGGGTTGAGTTTCTACTTTGACTATTCGCTCAATCCTTCCTCTTAGATCAGTATAACCTTGTCCTCTTGTTTGTTTAACATACGGTTGCTTTGCAGATTCACTCCTTGTCTGCCCCTAGATGAGTGTCAATTGGTGGTCGAAGAGGTAATTCTCTCTCACTACTGCAGCAACCTCTACTTAACTCCATATCCCTTCCATTGCCAGGCTATCCCCAGTTTTAAGTGTGCCTGTCTGAGTCATATTTCGGATTCCCTGATGCTCCCATCACTTTAACTACATGGCTTCTCTTCACTGGTTACCAATCTCCTATACTTTTAAGATCAAAGCGCTCTGTATAGTTCACCCTGGCTAACATCGCTTGGAAATTAGTTTACTTCAACAAATATTTGAACAGTGCACCAGCTCTCGCCCTCTAATATTTCACATCGACTTTTAGTCATCCCAAGGATACTTCACTGTTGAGCAGAGGCCCAATAGCGCTCTCTTTTTTTAGTGGCTTAGATGTGAAACTTTTTCCTTCTCCACGTCCATCTGATTAACAATCATCTGGCCTTTCATAACGTTTTAAAGACTGAGGGGATTATTTACAAGCCCCTTGCATTCCGTCACTCTTTATGAAGTACTGGCGACACAGAGTGGGGACCCACATCTAGGAGGCCACGCAAAGCCACTTTGCATGACTTTTCATGGACATGTAGATATAGTGTAAGACAACACGGCCTTGTAGTTATGGTGTAAGACAACACAGCGCAAGTCACTGCATTGCCTTACACTGCGTCAGGGAGGCATTCGATGGGCATTGCGTGGCTGTTCCCAGGCAACACCCAAGGGTTTTGATGCATTTCCAGATGTACAAGGATCTGTAAACAGGGGAATGCATCAAAATTGTACGCCTCCCCAGGGCGGGCATAATAATGCCAAAAATGTGTTTATTTCTCCTTGTTTTTTCTTTTCTCTTTCTATGTGTGCTGCATACTGCAGCACACATTAAAAGAGGAAAATGCCTTCATGGAGTGTTTTTGTGCAGGAATGTGTCCCTTCCTGAACAAAAACTATCCTGCCAACAATGCAGACACCATTGCACCATGGTGCAAGCGTGCCTGCGTAGGCACTAGGTATCATATTGTGTGTCGGCACTGGCTGAAAGGACAGGAATGCACTGTATCTCGTAAATGTGGTGCATTCCTGCCTTTTCCATTTGGCGTAGGGACGCACAGCAAAAACACTTGCGACGCTGACCTACACCAAATCATTGTAAATGAGGTCCTAATTTGTTTGGTGATTTTCATGAAGTGCTTTCCCAGCTTTTGTCTTGTGGCTGCACTCACCTTCTTTCAGCACACGGCTATGACGAGAAGAGTACTAGCATAGCATTTAACCCTTTGGTCACTTGTGCTTATGGCAGGTTCTCACTGCAAGTTCAGTGGTGTTTCAATTGGAAAACAGGAACTGGCAAAGTCAACAAGTCTGAGTTGAATGTGCCAACACATACAGTGTTAGCATATTAGAATGAGGTGCAATGGAGGGAGCCAACAGGAGTGGACAGAAAGGGCAATAGTAGTAAAGTAGTCCCTCATGCAGAGCAAAGTAAGCACTGAACTGGAGATGCAAGAATATACTCTAACAGTCAATAGTATTAGGTGAGTGATGTATACTCTCATGAGCCAAGACTTCATGGACAAATATCTAATCCACTGGCTGAAAGAGGGAGATCCCAAAAATCCTCTGTGTATATTGTTAGTAATAGTGATGTGAATAGACAACTGTGATGACAAAACCCAGACCTAAAAACATGCTGGGCTGTAAGTGGCTCTGGAGAGGTGGTGGCAGCTGTGTATACATCATCAACTGAAATGGAAGTCGGGTGGCCGAAACTGAATGGATACAAAATCTTTAAGAGATTGGCAGATCCTCATATGTCCACAGTTTGATAGATTATACTAAGCATTTGTAGAGGGATGGACAGTATTGACAAATTAGCATGTTCAGTAAAAGTGGCAAAAGTGCAGCATACCTAGAGGTGAGATGCTATTTCTATTGAAGTAAAGCCGGATCATCCACTTACAAAGAGAAAGACCTTGCTTCAAGACCTTGCTTCCTACACGAGTATCATTAAATGTTTCACTGCTGCCCTGCCTGTCCTGACAGTGCCCTTCTGGTTGCTGTTCTATTGATAATACATTGTAGAATTTCCTAATAACAACTCCACATCTGAAAGACTGTAAAGGCACCTCGACTGTTAGGGAGCTCAGGAACTTATTCACCTTTGTAGTTGACAGCCAATACAACACTGAAGTCCAAGGGAAGCCTCTTTAAAGTCTTCTTGAATTCACTGAGCACTATAGAGAGGTTTCTTTTATAATATATTGCACATCATTACCAGTGCTTTAAATGGGCCGGTACTCACCGGTACTGAGTACCGGCACTTCTTAGTTTTATCAGTCTGAGTACCGGCACTTCTCTACTGCTGAGGAGAGTACCGGTACTCATGAAGCGCTGGTGCTGGCGTCCTGTCTCTGACAGCCAAGGCACTTCTGTAGGCCTGAGCCGAGCCCCTGCTGAACTATTCAGCTTGGGCTCATTTGCATACCGTCCGGGTGTTCACCGTCATGCTGTGTTGCAAACACAGAAATCGAGGCAGCCCGGTGACAAAGCTATTCAGAAAGCCGTGGGAGGTAACCAGGTTCAAATGGCTTTAATCCCACCTGATTCTTTGTTAAGTGTCTGCTATTGTTTTCTGCAAGCCTGTGATTATTTTTGTGAGAGAAATACTCGAGAAAGGGGGAGAGAATAGACACTCTTGGAAGGAGGAAATGTGTGGAATGCTTATGTATGCACGTCTGCTTGTTTCTTTCTGTGTCCCTCGAGAATTATGGTATTTTGCCAAGCAACAGAAATTAACAGGAGTGATGTTGCAAATATTACAAAACAAGAAAATGTGAAAATATCACCACGGTTGGTTTTCGTTGTGTAATGAGTAAACAAACGTTCTTTGTTTATTGAAAGCCATTTCTCATTTGTTTTGGTATGTGCTGCAAGTAGTATATATTTTTTTTTTTTTTTTTTTTTTCGGTGTAAGAATTTTATTGCACTTTTTAACACATATACAACATGACGAGAATCATTTATACTGCACTCGCCTACATCCGCCGTGGGCCGGCTACATGCAGTTACAGTTTTTGTGCTACAATGCTAGTTGTACACAGCCCATCAGCCGACATCCAGCGGACCGGCGGCGTGTTATCAGACAGTATGCAGTTGTGTGTCAGTGCTCCGCTCGCTGTCTGGTACATCGGTAGTCTTACATTTTAACAGTTTTTTAGTGTGTTGTACGCGCATCTTTGTTTTTAACTGAAACTTATCTTAACAGTGCTGCAAGTAGTATATAAGTCAAGACGCATGACTTCCCCTAAGCCCCGCCCACTCACCATATTTAAATGAGTACCTGCACTTTTTCCCCCCCATTTAAAGCACTAATCATTACTAAAATTCTAACTTTGAAAACAAAACAATACTATAGAGTCAGCAATAGTAAATACCAAATGTTAGAAATTGGGTTTCTTGTTGGCAGAAGTATGCACCCTGTCCAAGCAGGAACCACATTTCTAGTCAGAGCAGGCATCAACATAACCTAAATTATCCTGTGCTCACCCTCTGGTAGCTTAGTACAGAGCAGTCAGGTAATGTGTAAAGTGTTTGTACAACACTTGATACAACAACACAGTGAAAACACCACAAAAAGTCTCCACACCAGGTTATAAAAATAGTTTATGATTTTATAAACAAAACAAGACCAAAACGACAAAATTCCATCCAGTAGAAGTTGAGGGATACATTTATAATGATATAATGCAAACTTTAGTGTTTAGAAGTAAGGAGAGAAGTTAATTGGTCGCACTGGACCTGCACAAAGTCAAGAGTTCAGGCCGACAGCGCTGGAGCTTGGGTTAGATACAGGACTCACGCAGGCCCTGGAGAAAAAGTACCTTGATCCTGGTCGCACCAGCGAGATTCGTCGGTGATCCCTACACAGGAGAGGTGCTACAGCAAGTTTCTCCAAGCACTGCAGCACTCGGAACCGGTGCTTCACTCAATGGAACCGATGGTTCCGAGTGCCGCAGTTTTGAAGGTGATGTGCCAGATTAGCCCACGCTGGACGGGCCATGTGTCGTTCTCTTCCACCCAGTTCCAAGACGGTATTCCCAGTTGCAATGCAGCGGTTCTGAGTACGTTGCGCTGGTCCAGTTCCTAGAATAGCGATGATGATTCGATACTGCTCTCACAGAAGAGGATGCATCGGTCCCATTAGAAAAAATCTCTAGGTCCACTACAAAGGGTCCAGGACTGGGGTGGCACTACTTGGCAGTAGAGACTCACAAGCAGATGAGCCCAAATGTTAGAACAGGAGGGTTCTGAGTCTTCTGTGTCCCTAGGCAACCGTAGGCGAGCAAGCAAGCCCTTTGAGTCACTATGGGTTCAAGTATTGCAGGTCAAATCCTTCTCACCCAGGCAGGGGAATAGCAGGCAGCAGGGCAGCTCAGCAAGAGCATAGCAATGCAGAGTACAGCAATGCAGCAATTCAGCAAGGTAGCAATCCTTTCTGCTCACTGCAGTTTTTTTTCCTGGCAGAGTAGTCATAGGTCTAGAAGTGTACTGATTTGGTAGTGCTGGGGGTCCAGTAGTTATACCCAGTGGTGCCTTTGAATTGGGGAGACTTCAAAGAAAACTTTGAAGTGCACAGAGGTTTCCCCTTCTTGCCCTTTCTCCAGACACACAGGTAGTCAATCCTTTGTGAGAGGAAAGGAGACATTCCTAGATCTAAGTGTCAGCTCCTCCCTCCCATCCTGCTCAGAATGACCCATCTGCATACAGATTGCTACAAAGACCCACCTGTCCTTCCTTTTTATGTGGCTGTCTAGAGGGAATACAGCTAGCCGGCTGTCAACCAGCCCAGACGTACATTTCAGATACAGGCAGAAGGCACAAAATGGCTTAAGTAAGTAAATGACAATTTTCCATAAGTGGCATTTTCTGAACTTGAATTTAAAATCCAACTTCACCATAAGTTGTGATTTTTTTGTTTTTGTTTTTTCTATTCTGTTGATTGCATTTAAAAAAAAATAAACATCAATACCACCGTACAAACTAGGGTTGCGTCAACCCAGCCAGTAATGCATTGTGATCGAACAACATCACAGGACTTATTACATAACATATTAAATGGTTAGGCCCAGTGCACTCCAGATATGCCAGAGGTGCTTTCCAGCATAGAGATCCTTTATACTCCATCCTGCGAGTCAGACGAGAGTTGTCTCTGTAGGAACTGGCGCAGTGGCTCCTCTATGTCTTTGGGTTTGGATGATATCGGCAGTTCCTCCGCATATAGCTCCAGGTTTTCTTTACAATATACCTTGTCTCCGATCCAGTGCACCGTTTTCGGCGCCTGCGTAGTCTCCCATGTTATAGTAACTCTGCGTTTAGCTATGAGTAGAGCTATGCATATGAGCTTTCCCAGGACACCTTTTCCATGAGGAACATCACATAAAAGACAAGCCAGTGGTGTACATTGGATTTCCAACCCAGACATTTCCTGCATATTCTGCACCACTTGTTCTCAAAAACATGCCACCCTCCCACATTCTCATGCAAGATGCATGAATTCCGCTTCCAACATACCACATCGTTTACATTTGTTAGTTTCTCTCAGACCATGTCCATGTAGGCGAAGGGGCGTGTGGCATGCCTGATGCAAATATTTGAAGTGAGTTATGCGGAGGTTCCCATTGGGAGTGAGTTTACTGGTTAAACTGCACACACGTTCCCATTCCACTAATGTCATAGGGGGAGGTCAACACAGCGTTCCAGCGGTCTAAGCTCTTGTCTGGCATGCTAGTTGACTCAGCCCTTTTGCCCTGTATAGCTTTGTAATAAGCTTCTTTCGTGTGGGAGTGGTAATTACTAACTGCAAAGCTTGCAGAGCCGGAGGTGCGGCCAGGTATGTATGATAGTGTGACCTGATAGACGGCCATAGCCTATGTATAGCAATTCTGAAGAGGAGTGTGGGATTAAGAACATATTGCAAGTCCTCAGGTCTGAGGAAGGTGCCACCTGTAAAGAGCATTGTGCTCAGCCCCGCCTCCCCAAGCAGACGCAAGGATCCACTTTCCTGTGTTACCGATAGTGCCTTGTGATGTTCCAGCGGCATCACTGTGGCATATATAGGCAGTTTGCCAGCGAGCTGTCCTATTGCTTGCCATGCCGCTAGTGTAGTATCTATCGTATTTCTTTCTACTTTTGGTGTGTTCCGTCGCGTAAGAGTTATGATGCTGCGAAGAGGTACCGGAAAAGCATCGCCGTCCTCAACCACCACGTGAGGTATGAAGTAATACCTGTTAAACCAATCATACGCATATTGTGCTTTGGGGCACAAGTACGGGTCTGGTGCACCGAATCAACCCTTGGTATAATCCAGAGTAATAGTTGCCCATGCTACCCGAGCTTGTTTGCCTCCCCAGATCAACTGTATCAGTGATGTTCGCAGTGTAGCGAAGAACCTCTGCGTCAGTTTTATAGGGATGTTAGAAAACAGATATAGAAAACGGGGCAGTACCACCATTTTATTAAGAGCAATGTGGTCCGACAGAGACAGTGGCAGTGCTATCCATGTATCTATTTGGTGATAGAGTGCCACACAGGCTTGCCCATAGTTTTCTCATATAACCACATCTGGGTCTCGATGAACCCAGACCCCCAAATATTTGACCGGGTCTACGGTCCATACTATCGGATATTCCAGGGGCGGTACGGGGGTAATAGCCATCCGGGGAACAATGATCGACTTGTCCCAATTGATATTAAGGCCCGAGATTAGTCCAAACCTAATGTACTCTCTCACCACCTGTGCCAAATACCAGGCCAGCTCACGGATAAAGAGCACCATATCATTGGCATGCAGCGAAATACCAACTGGGCGGTGATTAAAATTTAAAGCCGTCTCCATATGTCTTTGGCATATCACGCACGCTAGGGGCTCAATTGCAATGGCAAACAACAGCGGCAATAGAGGGCAGCCCTGTCAGGTGCCTCGCTTGATAGTGAAGGACTCGGACGTTAGTCCACACACACAGACTCTTGCCGACAGGTCAGTATATAGTATCCTCACCTAGTCCAGGAAAATTAATGGGAAACCCATACGTTGCAGAATACGAAACATGTAGTTCCATTCTATAGAGTCGAACGCTTTGGCCGCGTCTAACATGACCGCTGCAGCGTGTAAATTGGGGTCGAGAACAGGCATCATCGCAAAAATGGTGCATAGGTTATGAGAGGTAGAACGCTCCAGGATAAATCCCGATTAGTCCGGTAGAACCAAGCACCACATCAATGGTTGGAGTTTTGTGGTCAAAATCTTAGCAAGTATTTTTGCGTCAATATTAATCAGGGACAAGGGCCGATAGGATTCACACACATCAGGAGTAGTGTTCTTTTTCAGAAGAGCAATTATGAGTGCCTGTCTAAGGGACGGAGGTAGAACGCCTGCCTCGTGTGCCTCAGCATACATCTCTAATGGAAATGGGGTGATGAGGTCCACATAGGCTTTATAAAATTCTGCGGTTAGACCATCAGATCCCGATGCTTTTGCGTTAGGTAAGGCATGGATCGCAGCCTTTATATCCACATCGCCTATTGGTTGATTTAAGTATTCCCTATGCCCATCCGACAACCATGCACAGGCAATGTCCTCTAGTTACTCCTCAATTTCGGAGTCGGGGCCTGCCCCGCGAGAGGTATACATATTGGCATAGTAGTCCCTGAACTGCTCCACTATGTCTAGCGGGGCGTAGTGTTACCTTCCCTGAGAGTCTGTTATTTTATCTATGTGATGATGATCTTTTCGTGTCCTGATTTTCTTAGCAAGGTTACGGCTCGGTCTGCCCCCCTCTCCATATTTCCTTGCTACATGACGGCGTGAAGTATAACGTATTTCTGATTCCGCGGCCTCATCATACTCCTGAACTAATGTGTGTATACGTGATATTGTGTCTGGGGTAGGGTTATCCGTGTAGGCCCTCTCTAGGGTTTGCAGTGTGGACTCTATTTTGGTGAGTTGAGTTCATAGATCCTTAAGGATATCCGCTGATGTGCCTATACAAACTCCCTGAATTGTCACCTTAAATGCCTCCCAAAGAGTGCTAACGCTGTCCACCGTGCCCTTATACTCCAGGAAATAATTTCTATTGCTGTGCAGACTGCATCATTATAAAGAGGGTCAAGTAACGCCTCCGAGCGGAAACACCACATGAATGGCCAATGTGTCGAGGTAGGGATATGCAGAAATAGTTTTACTGGATTGTGGTCAGAGAGCGTATGGGGTAGTTAGCGACATCAGTCACCCACTCCGCTGCGCTCTCACTGAGGAGCCAGTAATCCAGCCTAGACCAACTGTTATGCGCTGGTGTGGCATGTGTTCCCTCTTTTGCTGTAGGGTTGCGCAATCTCCAGACATCTACCAGTCCGAATTCCAGCCTAGCTTGGTTGATAATCCGGGCTACTCCGGGTGTACGGTTACTTTGTGGGTTAGATTTATCTAGAGCAGGATCCAGATAAGTATTAAGGACCCCGGCCCAGATTATGGCTGTCTCAGGCCACTGTCAGTACACTATACATTTGTTGAAACACTTCTGGCTCATCTGCTATGGGACCGCACATGTTCACAAGTGTGATTAATGAAGTTCCTAATTTACCCTGGACCATTGCGCATCGGCCTTCATCATCTATGTGGGACTTGTGTGGCGTAAACGGGATGCCCTTTTTGATTAGTATGATAACCCCCCTGGCATAAGATGAGTATGATGAAGCCAGACTGAACCCCGCCCGTTTGAGCGGTATCTTTGAGCGCTATCGATTCTGAGACCTTGGTCAGGTGAGTTTCCTGTAGGAAAACGATCTGGGCTCCATTGCGATTAAGATAAGCAAATACATGTCTGATTTTCTTAGGAGAGTTTAGCCCCCTGATATTCCAAGTGAGCAACCTATAGTCCTCACCCATTGGCACCTCTGGCGTAATGATCTGTTTCCGAATCAAACAATTGGCTAACATAGCCCTCATGATACACTGAACCAAAAACACATCTCTCAGTCGTGGTGTTGATGCAATCACAATACTCTATCTTCCCTATACCTTTATGTTTACAGTGGCTGGCGTCAGACGCATGAAACTCCCCTTCCCACCACCCTCCCACTACAACCTCCCAATTAGGTTGAGAATACAAGCCCCACCCCATCCCAATAACTATCCCAATTACTATAAAAACTACACGCAATTAGGGGATCACCCTTTGGGGGGGGGGGGGAGAAACGACAGCATACGCCTACCAGCCGGTAGGGTGGCCAAGACACCATATCAATGGAAACTCCCAACTCTACAAGCCCTGCA
Organism: Triturus cristatus; assembly: GCF_964204655.1. Lineage (NCBI taxonomy): Eukaryota > Metazoa > Chordata > Amphibia > Caudata > Salamandridae > Triturus > Triturus cristatus. Next base: position 325,755,189 of record NC_140583.1, on the reverse strand, counting down.
TAAGGAAGTGTGCTGGAAAAACCATCCATAACAAATGAAAATCAACACTAGTTATATTATACCAACAGCATGGCGCCGTGGGCATATTCCGGGCTTTTCCTTAGGACCGCCAGCAGTTATGTGCATATTTGCAGTGTCATGATGCAACATCAATATGTGAAGCAATTTGGTCAAGTACTAATCAGCATCACTGAGAGATGGCGACGCTGTTGAGCTCTTTTAAGCGGCGTTAGCCAGTTTACAAGGACAGATATGTTTCGTGAATTTCAGAGCAGACTTGGAATCTGTGAAGAAATGAGCCTGCCCTTCAAGATTGATTTTCAGTTTAGCAGGGTACAGCATTGCATAGGGGATGGAAGCGGATTGTAGAATTCTCTCTACCGGCATAAACTCTCTGCGTGCTGCCTGCACTGTTGGAGTATAGTGCGGGTAGAAGAACAGATTGTTACCTTGATGAATAATGGGACTCTTTACCCGTGCCTCAAGGAGAATAACGTCCCTGTCCGCATAGTTGAAGAGGGGCACTATTATCGGAGGTGGTGGTGCGCCCGGTGCTGGTCGGGGTCCGAGAGTCCGGTTCTGCCTCTCAGCCACCATGACCGAGATAACACAGGCCCAAACAGTTCACATAGCAGGTTGTCTATGTAGGTCTCCCTTTTTTAAATGGCTGTCGATTCCGGGAGACGGATTGTTCGAAGGTCATTCCGTCTTGAGCGCGCCTCCAAATCCTCCAAATCCTCGTTTTTCATCCTTATAACCCCCAGCACCAGGTTCTGTGTCCTTGCTTCAGCATTGGAGTTCTGAGTGTCCGTCATCCTATTTTCCAGCAAGTCTAGTCTGGTCTCATTCTAGTCCACCTTTTTGTTGACTGCGTCTAGACTGGAAGTAAGGGCGTCAATCTTACTATCTATGGTTTTGAGACCAGTGCGCACCTCTAGCAATATGGATCTCATGTCATTCTTCACTTCGTCCATGTTATCCAGCGGGCCCCGGGCGGATTCCCCCGCCTCCGTCAGCATGTCCACAGTGCATGTATGGCGCTTGCTTTCAAACGGGATCTTGGGCTGTTTGGGTCCGTTTTCCCCATGGTCGAACGGCAGCTCAAGGCGTTCTTCATGGTGCGCTACGTCTCGTCGCGCTACTCAGCGCCGTCTATGATATGACCTAGCCCGCCTTATGTCTTTGGGGATCTAATCAGGTAACAACACACCCAAGGCAGGAGAGAGCGTGCGATTCTCTCAGTCATAGCATCAGATAGCGCAGCCCTAGTGACACAGGCCACTGTACAGTAGTGAAAGTCCTGACAGGGCCAAAAGGGAGCGACCACAGTGCCGGCCCGCACTTCAGAAGTGTCCACCAATCAGCCCCCTCCGCTTATCAGCACGTTTGTGGTCGCAAAGTGCCAAAAGAGCCGCTCTGGTAGTCACACTCGCTAGTTCAAGCTTGTACCCCATCCTAGAGCAGGATCAATTTGTCGCGTTGAAGGCACAGAGAGAACTTGCCAGCTCGCACAGCAGGGGAGGGGGAAACCTGGAGGGCACGCACACCGCCACAGAAACCCCCCCGTGTTATGCACTAAAGGGGAGCCAGGCAGCACTCGCAGTCCTCCCTCTCTCATACCCACTATCATGCATGCGGCTCTGCCCAGAACCCTCCCGGGGGAAGCAGGTTAGACCCCGGGCCGCCGCCCAGGCCAAACAGGATCCAGCACCAGCCCCGGCCTCCGTACGGCAGTAATGCCAGATGGGTGCCTGGGCCGTGCCGCGACAGTTGGTCCAGCGCCGATGAAACCCAGACCCCACCACTCCTACCTCTCGTGTTCCGGGCTCTTGGGGGGACGTTCACCTCAGCAGCAGTCTCTGCCGGCAGCTCCACACTCCCTCTCCACTGCACTCAGCATGCCATAGACCTCGAAAGACGCAAGTCACCATGTACATTGGCCGTTGTGCAATCGGGCACGGCTCGATCCGCTGTCGCCGCCCTCAACACGGTGCAGCGCTGGCTCTCCATCGGGCAGCACCCTAGCCTCCGCTCGTCTACTCGGCAGGTTCGGCTCACGCTGTTGTTTCAGAAATGCCGGCTGCCATCTTCTCTCCACTCTCACCGAGTATTGACCTCACTCGTTCCGGTGTTCTACCACGGGTTTCAGGCTCATCTGCCGCAGTCGCCAGCTTCAGATATCTCCAGCAGCCGGTGTGCTCGTTTTCAGCAAGTTTCAAGGGATATTCAGTATGGTTTTTGCCGTATCTTAAGGCCTGGCCTGCAGAGCTCCTTTTGCAGGCAGCCATTATGCAACGTGCCGTGGCCACGCCCCCCATAAGTTGTGATTTTAAATTGTGAGTTCAGTGACAGTAAACTTGGACAGCCTATTGCTTCATAATTGGAATGTAATGAGGTAATCAAAATGTTATCCTATGGGAGAGATAGGCTTGCAGTAGTGATAAAAACAAAACTGGTAGTTTTTCACTACCAGGACATGTAAAATTTTAAAGTACATCTCCTGCCTTTTAAATACATGGCACCTTGCCCTGTAGGATAGATAGGGCCTAGTTTAGGGGTGGCTTACAGGTATGCAAAAGGAAGGTTTAGGCCTGGCAAGAGGGTTACCCTGCAGGTAAAAATGGAAGTTTAAACTGCACATACAGGCTCTGTAACTGGTGGCCTTAGCCATGGTTAGAGGGCTACTTAAGTGGGTGGCACAATGAGTGCTGCAGGCCCACGAGTAGCATTTAAATGACAGGCCTTTGGCACATTTAGTGCACTTTACTAGAGACATAAGTACATTGAATATACCAAATGGGTACAGCCAATGTTACCATGTTTAAGGGGGAAAGCACACTCACTTTAGCACTGGTTAGCAGTGGTAAAAGCACAGTCTTAAGCGATCAAAAAACAAGGTCGGAAAAAGAGGAGGAGGAAGGCAAAGTGTTCAAGGCCTTGACTAGCTGTAGCGGGCACCGGGCAATCCCCCGGTGGGCCGCACAGGTGGGGTCCGGTTTTGGGCCCCTGGGGGCCGTTTCTGTTACAGGGCAGTTTTTGCAGCATAGCTGCAAAATCGGGCCTGTAACAAAATCGACCCAAAACCGGCAAAGAGCTCGGCGGCACCCCTAACCCCGGGGCGGCAGGGGGCACTTTGCAAGGGCCGGTTGTGGTTCCCAGTCCGGCCCTGAAAGTGTTTGAGGTGACCCTGCAAAAAAGGGCCATTTCCAACACTACAAAATGTAAGTATTCAATATTTAAAACAAATAAATGCCATTTCGACATTTTGAGAATATAATATAACTTTTGAATATCTACTTAAATGTCAAACAATACATTTTATTGTTTAAGAAAACATACATTTGCAAACAACTACTCTGAAGTAACAAGCGGTAACAAAGTAAAAATAGAAAATAACCATACAACAATATATAATACATAAACACTCACTAAAATTATAAAAACATATGTAAAATATAAAATTAACATGTGCGAGTTACATATAATATTCTATAGTCAGTCCAACAACCATTGGGGAAAAACAATATATTTCGGGAGACTGATTTACTATTCTAACTCCAGTTCAATTAACATTGGGAAATCTGCATACATTTAGGGTATGTGGAAAAGATTTCCTATTTTCGATACAAATAATATTGGAGAAAGAGCATACATTTTTTGGGTGCAGGGAGTTAGATTGACTGTTATAATTCCAGTCCAATTAATATTGGTATGAGTATTTAGGGCGGTCAGATTAAAAACTCCAATCTAACTAACATTGTGAGAAACGTGCAAATTCAGGTGTGGGGGCAGATTCATAATTCTAACTTGCGTCCAACACTGGGGAAAACATATATATATAAATAGAGTTTCAGAGTTACTAACTCCAATCCCATTTACATGAGGGAGATACATATATTTGAGGTGTTAATTTACTTTTCTTACTCCAAATCAACTAATATTGGAAACGTGCATACATCCGTACATCTGAGGGGTGGGAGGAGGATCAGATCCACTATTCTAACCCCAGGCTCACTATCATTGGCGAAACTGCGCATGATTGAGTATTGTAGCTCCACTCCTATGAATATTTGAGAAAACTTGTATGGGGTAGTCAGATTTATTATTCCAGCTCTGTTCAAACTAACATTAGGTAGGATTATATAGATTGGGGTTAGATTTTCTATTCTGACTCCAATCCATCCAATATTGGATAAGGGCATATATTTGGGGAAGAGCGTATCAAATTTATGTTTCTAACTCCAATCCAATTAATTAATTATTTATTCCATTTATAACGCACATGGTTACACCCTCCGGTGTCTCCCCGCGCTGAAATTCTGACCCCTGGTGGACAGAAAGAAGGGAAGAGGAGAACCCCGGAACCGTAAATGACCAAGGCAATCAGAGATATCAGAACTAAGCAGTGCCTGCTGGAGTACTGAAAAGTCCCTGCTCTCAGATTTGGTGGTAAGTTCCAGGTTTTGGCCGCTAGATAGCTGAAGGACCAGGCTCCCATCCCGGCCCTCTGCACGTGTGGCACCCTTACAAGGTTAGCCCTAGCAGATCTTAGGTTCTATGAAGATGTGAAAGGTTTTACCATAGATCATAGATAGCTAGGGCCTTTATCCATCAGGATTCTATGGCAGTAACACGTGGCCTTATAAATAATCCTCTTCTCCACTGGAAGCCAGTGTAGAGTAGTCAAAGCTTTTGAGGTGGATGTTCTTCTGGGATGCTTTTGGACGAAGCAGGCATCTGCATTTTGAATGCACTGGAGTTTTGTCTAACTCTCTTTGGTGGACCCAAGGTAAAGGATGTTGCAATAGTCTATTTGAGACATTACTAGGGCATGTACAACAGTTTTCCTGGCCGTTATTGTCAGTAGGTCCAGGAGTTTCCTCAGGACCTTAAGAGTCCTGAAGCTCTTACCGGCTACACTCCCCATTTGACTCTCAAACAAGAGTTTGGGGTCAAACCATACACCCAGGTTGTTTTAGCTTTTGGTGTGGGGTTTTGGTTCAGGACTTCAGGCCGCCAAGGCAATGACAAAATAGAAGGTGTTTTGCCTACTATCTTTACCTCTGTTTTGTTGCCATTAAGTTTAAGGCACTTATTGGTCATCCAAGAGGCTAGTTCTTCTAGGCATAGGAAAAATTGGGCCGTGCTAACCTCCACATCTTGTGATATGGTGACTATGAGCAGCGTGTTGTCCGTAAAGTACAAACTTTTAACATTGTGTTTTTCCACATTTTCCGCTAGGGGACAGATATATAGGTTGAATAAGGTTGGGCTCAGTATTGAGCCCTGTGGAACGCCTGGCATTAGAGGGATGCTATCTGACAAGTGAGGACTTTGGGCAACTTGAAAACACCGGGTTTGGAGAAAGGAGGTCATCCATCGTAGTGCTGTACCCTGCACCGCCCAAGTCTCTGAAGGAGTAGGCTGTGCTGTACACTGTTGAAAGCTGTGCTTAGGTCGAGTAACACCAAAGCAGGTGTTTGCCCTTCCTTCGCACAACATATCAAAGTTTCGGTGGTGAGAAGGAGGGCTGCCTCCATGGAGTAAGAGGCCCTAAAGCCCTTTTGAGTTGGATGGAATAATTCATAAGAGTTGATAAAACTTGTAAGTTGGTTATTCACAGTTTTCTCCTTTATTTTTTGCAAAAAATTGCTATATAGCGTGCTTCCATTTTTGCAGATCAACTGTTGTAGATGAGGGCGAATAACCTCCATCCCTTGCCCCAGAATTTTAGGTGAGACAGGGTCTAGAGGGGCTCCTGATTTAATGCTAAAACTAGAGAAAGTACATATATTTTAGATAGCAGATTTACTATTCTAACTTCAATCCAACTAACATTGGGTAAATCCATATATTTGGGGATTAGATTAATTTTTCTAAATCCAATTACACTAACACAGGAGAAAGTGTATATATTTGGGGATTCAGATCCAATTTTCAAACTCCAATACATCTAATATTGTGTAAGGGCATATATTTGGGGGAGAGCATGCCAAATTTACTTTTCTAACTCCAATCCAACTAATACTGGAACAAGCACATATAATTATAGTTAGCAGATTTACTATTCTAACTCCAATCCAACTAACATTGTGTTATGTCCATGTATTTGGGGATCAGATTCACTTTTCTAAATCCAATCAAACTAACACTGGAGAAAGCATATATATTTGAGGAGTCAGATCTGATATTTAAACTCCAATATAATGAATACTGGAGAAAAATATATATTTGGGGTGGTCAGATTCATCATTCAAACTGGGTTCTTGATTTGTCAAAGCCTATTCCCCTTCTCCCTTTGCTCATGCACGCCCATAGCTGAACACTCCTCATGGAGCATTGAGCCCAGACAAAGTTGAACACTCCTCATGGAGCGTTGAGCCCAGAGTTTGAACCTTGGCATCCTGGCGCCCAGAGCTCAAGCCTACCTTGTGTTTGATTGTATGCCAACATGTATGCTGCCATAGCTGTTACTCATATCGATTGCCCCATAGGGAGCACATCAAATGCACTTTCAGTCTGACAAGGTTTATGAGGACAGGAGATTAGTCAGGCATGGCTCATGAGGAGGGATTTATGATGGAACCATGCATTTAATTACATTGAATGCCTTAACAACGTGGTCTTTACCACAAATGCATCTTTACCACACATGTATCTACCATGCATGCCTTTACAACTAATTTATTTGTAAAGGCATGATTGGTAAAGGCATATGCATGCTAAAGGTTACACCCCACTCCACCGCCGTGAGCCCTAAAACCCGGCCCCCAACCCTGAAAATGTCCCCTTTAACGTAGGTGAGATCTTGTGGTAAATGCTGTTTCCCGTGAGGAATGTAGACGAGTCCTGCATGAATATTGTATCCCAGCGATGGATTCTGTAAATGATGCATTCAACTACATTTCACTTCTGTCTCCTCACCATTTGTTGCGGCTCCCTGCCCAATGCATGAACCCATGCAAGCCCTTGCATCACCTGCCTCTGTGTTCTGCACTTCTGAGGACTAGGAGGGGTATAGTCATGTTATGCAGCAAGGCGTGGGAGCGAGTTATTGTATCCAGTTCTCTCAGACAGCAATAGATGGTATTAAGGCCAATATGGAAATTACAGACAACCAAGGACCGGCAATGTTGTCATTCAGACTGGTAAGTAAGTAGCATACAGCAAATCCTGAACATCTATTCAAAGCCTCTCAAGTTTATTTAAGAGTACTTTGACTTTTCAGAATGCACAAGCGGCAGGATTATGTGCTGACTGATCAGACAGACCTTGGCGAGGAGGTACTTCCTTCTGCTTTCCTCCCATTGTGCACACGCATCTGGGGCATCAGCCTCTACACCTAGAGATTGCTCACATTTGCCGATCCGCTGACTGCTGACACTGCCATTTAAACAACAGTTCACTACATCCTGAAATGAAGGGGGTTTAATAGGTTGGAGCCGCACTGAGGTGGGACTCCAGCAGAAAAACTAGTGGGTTAACACATTTTACTTAACTGTGGGGTTAAAGAAATTTATTGCAATCATCACAATATACAACAGCTATTACTGACTCTAAAGCAAGGCATGCAACTTATGAGCCTGAATGTTTACATTAAAGGTGATAAACACAGGACAGCGTCCTCAACATTAGTCTGCCCTCATGAAAGGCTTCATATGGTTGGCAACTGCAGAAACGGCACAAAGAAACCTATTATTTTGTTGCTGAAGTTTTTAATACCATCTACGAACCCCCCTATGACGATTATACAGTGAAGGTGAGAAGAGGACAGCAAAGGATGGGTATCCCTGCCTTGGCGGGGAGTCAGATGAATCTTATTGGAAGGGGTCAGTTAGCTTCACTAACACTTACGCGTGGCCTCAGTGCTTGTAATGGATGGTCTCCCTTCGATTTCCTGAGACACTACTATTATACCGGTTCTACTAAAAAGGATAATTGAATATGATGTTAGATCAACCTAACTGGAGCACAATGATCAATATAAAAACTGAAACGCATGTGGAGAGTGATGAATGAATGACAGACTTGAAGAGAGCGTGGCTACTCCGAAGTGTGTCCTGGCACTAACAGGCAGAGTCCAGGTACATGTCTAACATCAGATATCTTACTGCTCCACAGAAAACAGCCAGGTTTTAAGTTTTTTTGGGATGTGGATGCAGAATAGATCAGGCGCAGTTCGTGAGGGAGCTCATTCCAAGCAGGGCGGGACTGGCCGTAGCGGGCACCGGGCGTTTCTCCAAAAGGCTGCTGAGGTGGGGGCTTGCTTTGGGCCCACGGGAGGCCTGTCTTTGTTACCGGGGGCTGTCAATGTCGGCCCCTCGTAACAAAACCGGATGAAACGGCCCTGGCAAACAGCTCGGCCGCACCCCTTTCCTTCCCCCAAGGGGGCCGGCCGAGCAGTTTGCCAGGGCCGGTTTCAGTTCCTAGTTCGGCTCTGATTCCAAGCCTTTGCAATGAAGAAGGAGAAAATGTTACCGCTCATTCGTATACGCTTGAAGCACAGGATTGCCAGAAGTGAAGCAGAAGCAGAATGCAGTGCTCTGGAGGGAATCTACTGGACTAATCTCTCCAACAAATAGCCATGGCTAGAGTAATATCCAGCCCTGTGAACCAAAGCTAAGGCTTTGAATAAGGTGTTTGCATAATCCAGATGCAAGATGATCAAAGCATGGAACACCACTCTTCTAGCCTCCGAAGGCAGGAGTGAGGAATTTCTTGCTAGTGCGAAGCAACGTGAAACATTGGCCTACCACCGCAGAGATCCAGGACCTCATGGAAAGAGTGTTGTCCAATTTCACCTCTAAGTTTTTAACCACCCGGGATGAAGGGGGCGTGGCTGGCAACGCAGAGGCCCAAAGGTCTTCCCACCTGTTGGCACACATGTAACCCAAATGGAATATTTTCCGTCTTCTCTTCATTGCATTTAAATTGGCTACTCTCCGTCCAATCAAAGACGGCGTGCATACAGTCTGTGAAAGATGCTGCAATAGAGGCACGAGAACCCTCGAAGGCAAAGAGCAGCTGAGTGTCATCGTCATATGAAATGATTTTACATACAAACGACTCGACTACAGAAGCCAAGGGGGACATTATAGAGGGTCGGGTTAAGTGTAGAGTCCCACAGGATTCCTTGGTTAATTGGCTTGACCTCCAAGCAAAAAGGAGCGAGCTAGACTGATTGGCCTCTGGCGGCCAAGAATGATTTGCACCAGTCCTACACAGTACCCCCCACACTCATCACAAATAGATGATGGAGGAGGATAGAGTGTGAGACGGTGCCAAAGGCCGCTGACAGATCAAGGATTAAAGCCGCATTTTTCCCTGAGTCCAATGACCATTTAATATGGTCAGTGATCTCCAGTACTCCAATTCCATTATGTGATGGGAGCGAAAGCCAGATTAACTAAGATGTAACAGCTTACCTTCCTCAAGATGCTCCGAAAGGTGAGCATTGACCAGATTTTCCAGTATTTTTGTTAAGGTTGGAAGAAGAGAAATGGGCCTATAATTGCAAAAAATTCTAGGGTCCCACGCAGGTTTCATATGCAGAGGGACCACCTTAGCAAGTTTCCAGACAGCATGCATGACTCCGAAGAAAGGTAGAGATTGAAGATGAAGTTGATCACCGGATTGATGACATCCATTGCCTCAGCAAGCAGATTAAGGGGGCATGCAACCAGAGGCGACCCCAATTTGCATTTTAGGATAGCTTCCCTGGAATGTTCAAATCATATGGAAGTTGAGGTACCTTAGGACAGTGAAGCTGGCCCATTGCAGGAGATGAAGCACCAGGGCTTCTTCTAGGGTATTACTAAAATCCCCAGCAGGGCTCGGGGGACATTAGATTAGTTCCCCTAAGAAAGAGAATTGAGCTGATGTCATAAGATTGAAGCTTAGGCTCTCAAGATCCTCTAATCCTCTCCTTCGGTGATTTTTTGGACAATATCAGTGCACATTCAAAGTCATAATAACAAAATGCAGGAGGATATAATGGACGAGGCAGAACGTGACACAATTTTGTGTCTTGGAATCACTACAACCATACCAATTTCTACACCTATCTAATAGTGTGGAAGAGCACATTTCTTCTAACAAAACCAGTGATTGTTAAGAAGGTAGATTGAAGATAGAGTTGATCACCGGATTGATGATATCCATTGCCTCAGCGAGCAGAGTAGGGATCATGCATTCAGAGGATACCCCGATTTACATTTCAGGATAGCTTCCCTGGAATGTTGAAATCATATAGGCATAAACTAAGTAAGCCCGTTGCTAAGTCTGTTTAGATCTAAATGACAGACAAAAGGCGGATTTTCCAGCATGGCAGGCAAAGATTTCTGAATGTCACAAATTTTTGTTTAAAAAAGGTTGCTAGCCCATAGCATAGCTCTAGTTGCCAGTGGATTCAAGGTAGCCTGGCTGATGAGGGGTGTTATACCGAAACCGGTCCCAGGATGCTTGTTTCCGGGCCAGGGAAGACATTGCTTGGCAGTTCAGGCTGGACTATGCGCATGAGGAACTGGGTCAAGACTAATTTGCATATGAATGGGTCTGAACTGTGGTGGCCAAGTGAGCTAAAGAACGATGATGGATTCAACTCAGATCTAATAGTGACTGGGGGTGAGTGTCTGAAAGGTTTTCAGCTCTCCGTCCATCATCTCCTTGTGTTTGCTTTGTTTGCCCTAAGTTGGCTGGGTATGCCCAACTTAGGCCCAGACGTGCACCTCCCTTTCTTATTTTGCCACTGGATTCAAGCTAGCCTGTTGAGGGGTGTTCTCCCAAAACCGGCCCCAGGATGCTTGTTTCTGGTCCAGGGAAGACCTGGCTTAGCAGTTTGGGCTGGACTGTTCCCATGAGGAACAGGGTCAAGGCTCATTTGCATATGGTTTGGTCTGAACTGGGGTGATGAAGTGAGCTAAAGAATAATGATGGATTCAACCCAGATCTGTGACTGGGGATGATTGTTTGAAAAGTTTCAGCACTCCGCCCATCATTTCCTTGTGCTTGCTTTGTTCACCCTAAGTTAGCAGGGTATGCCCAGATGTTGGTCCCTTGCTCACTTTGTCCCTGGATTCAAGCTAGCCTGGCTGATGAGGGATGTTACCCTGAAACCGGTCCCATAATGCTCGTTTCCGGTCCAGGAAAGACATGGCTTGGCAGTTTGGGATGGACTGTTCCCATGAGGAAGAGGGTCAAGACTGATTTGCATATAGCTGTGTCTGAACTAGGGTGGCAAAGTGAGCTAAAGAATGATGATGGATTCAACCCAGATCAGTGACTAGTGGTGAGTGTTTGTAAAGTTTCAGCACTCCGTCCATTATCTCCTTGTGCTTGCTTTGTTCGCCCTAAGTTGACAGGGTATGCCCAGACGTTGGTCCCTTGCAGACTTTGCCACTGGATACAAGATAGCCTGGCTGATGAGGGGTGTGTAACATTCCAAAAAATAATGATGACTCTTCATTTGCTGTGTCCAGATGTAAGTTTATTCTTGGTAATCGAGTGATCAGGTACAGCATATAGATATGATAGATAATTCAGTAAAAGTTCCAGTAAAGACCCCACAGGGAGCAGCTGCCCTGCTGCTCATCCTCCAAGATAACTGACAAATCCACATAAACTTACACAGATAAACCAGTACATGACATCACAGAGACTGGCTGAGCAGCAGAGAACAAGACACTAAAAAAGGACAAAGAGGAGGGAAAGAAGGATGCAACACATCTTTCCCCTTAACAAACACAATGAGAAAGAGAGAAAAGCAAGTAGAGGAGCAAAAGGATAAAAGAACTCGCAATAGTAAGAAGAAAAAGTTAAACACACCTGAAATCAACAAAAGAATAAATGAGCGTGGTTAATGTGCTCCACATGACAAACCCATTTATTCATCACTAACTCAAATAAACTGAACACCTCAATAAATTTTGAGCAATGATGGTTCAGTACTGCAAAATATAAATGAAATTTGAAAATGAAATTTGAACACCTCTAACAAAATATAGCACCTAAGTGGTTCACAACAAATAATCACCAATAAAACTGAGCACCACTACGGCTCTTCACCAGCAAGCATAAATAACACTGAGCATGAAAATGAAATTTGAACACCTCTAACAAAATAAGGCACCTAAGTGGTTCCTAACAAATAATCACCAATAAAACTGAGCACCACTACGGCTCCTCACCAATAAAACTGAGCACCTATACAGCTTCTCACAAACACTAAGCACCTCTGTGGCCCATCACCAGTAAGGATAACGCGAATTGAGCACCTCAACATAAGTTGAGCAAATAAATGGCTCAATATCAATAAGAAATAAAACTGAGCACCCCTATAGCTCATCACAAACACTGAGATCTATGTGGCCCACCACCAGTAAGCATAACCCAAACTGAGCACCTCAACATAAATTAAGCATATAAATAGCTCCAGCAAGCATAACAGAATTGAACACTTCTACAAATCATCGCAAGAATAATAAATATAAATTAAGCACTAGAGAGGTTCAGTTCAGTACAGGTAACCCAAAAAGAATAGAGCATCTCAAAATCATTAACAGGAATCACAAATATAATTGAACCCTTCAAATATTTTGAGCACAAAAGTGGTTCCAAATTCCAAAAATAATTCCCACACGCAACACATCTGTAGCATGAACTAAACTGTAAATCATAGGGGAAACAGCATACTGCGTAACTTAGATAATATGCAACAGAATAGAACACAAAAGTTTAAACATAACAAGTTAAAATAATAAAAGTAGTCACTGTCGTCAAATCTTCGGAGACAGCTCTTTCCCTGAATTGTTGACTGAAGTGTGAACGAAGGATAATCACCACACCAATACATCTTTGAGAAAGTGGTTGGCAGGAAACGTGGTTGGCAGAGTACATGTTGTGCCTCAAACGTGAACAAATGCGCCAATCATAAAATGGTGGCAGGTTTTCAGACCCTGAGCCGGGTGGCTCACAGGGCATCGGAGCAGAAGAGCGTCCACAAGCAGCAATGTGGGACGTCACGGGATTCATGGAGGTCTCACAGCAACGAGTGTCACAGAAGAACATTGCGGCACAGCACGAGAATACAAACAGGTAAAGTGCACGAGCTCTGTTTGTATTTTGAACCACAACAAAACAGTTCAAACTGCCCCACAGCAGAAAAATGATCTTGTCACATGGGGAAATGAAATGACAAAGTTTCATTGCGCCTTCGCTGCCAAAAATTCCTCCGGGAGCACATAGACCACAAATCTTCATGTACGTGCAGGCAGTTTCTCCACGTGCGGAGCTGCAGGGATTAATTTGTAAAACACTATAAAAGTTCTTATTTCTCCTTGCATAAGCAGAACAGAACAGTACATGACATCACAGAGATTGGCTGAGAAGCAGAGAACAAGACACTAAAAAAGGACAAAGAGGAGGGAAAGAAGGATGCAACAGGGTGTTACCCTGAAACCTGTCCCAGGATGCTCGTTTCCGGTCCAGGAAAGACATGGCTTGGCAGTTTGGGCTGTACTGTTCCCATGAGGCACAGGGTCAAGACTGATTTGCATATAGCTGTGTCTGAAATGGGGTGGCAAAGTGAGCTAAAGAATGATGATGGATTCAATCCAGATCTGTGACTGGGAGTATTTGAAAAGTTTCAGCACTCCGTCTATCATTTCCTTGTGTTTACTTTGTTTACCCTAAGTTGGCAGGGTATGCCCAGACGAGAGTCCCTTGCTCACTTTGCCAGTGGATTCAAGCTAGACTGACTGACTAGTTAAAAGTGACTGGGGATGAGTGTCTGAAAAATTTCCATCATATCCATGTGTTAGCATTATTGTCAGCCATCAAAAATAATGCAAGAGAGGACATCAAACTCATGAGATATTTTTACTAAACTCTACTGAAGGAAAAGGAGGAGTTATGGGAGTAGAACAGATGGCAGATGATTTGAGAGGACAGTAAAATCAAAAAATATCTGTTTGTCAGGGCATAGTATATCCTGTGGCAACACTCAATCATTCTCTATTATAGAACAACATATCCTTGAAGACCGCCAGTATGAACACTTCTCAATACTTCATCCTGCAACACATATTCAGAACATGGAGATTACAAATTCTCTAAGAGCAGCAGGTGAACTCATGGAGTTAGTACCGTTCTCATTGGACAAGGTCATACAAGCCTCCATTACCGCCCAATGTTCTCAGCTGGTTCTCGAAGTCCTGCTACAGTACACCAAACTGTGAGGGCCCACAGCTGAGTCAGTAACCAGTATGAGGTCATTGCGCCCTGTAGTTCGTCAGCACTGGCGAGAGGCAAGGTAGATCCAAGTTTGTCACAGGTGTCTGGGCCGATCTCAGAGATATCTGTGCAGGTCCAGCACCTCCTCTCACGCCTCCAGCTACTCCATTGGGCATAGGCCAGACGGGCCTAGCATGGTCCCTTGCACACACGCAATCCAATGGGAGGGGGGGCAGTGCTTGAAATGAAAAAGTAAAAGTGCAGGCACTCTGTACCATAGTACCTGTTGTTTCTGAGAAGTGCTGGTACTACACAATTAAAAGTATTACATTTTATCTTGAGAAGTGCAGGAACTCTCCCACTCAAAATGAGAAAGTGCTGTTACTCAGTACTGGACAGTTGCCGCCCATTTAAAGCACTGAGGGGGAGGCAGGTTGAGCGGGCCCCCTCGTGTTCCTTTGCACTCAGTCTGAGGTGGGGATGACAGCCACGATTAGCTCAGGATATTCACGGCACCAGGATGGATCTCGCAATTATGCGACCACTCCTGCCACCATTTTGACCACACACCCCATTGAAAACAACTTTAGTATTGTTTTATAAATAATATAAAGGGGCCAAGGACAGCTTAGACAGGACAATTCAAGCCTTGAACAGGTGCAAGAGTTTACTTTCCTGGGAGAACATCTGACACACAAAGTAAAATCAAAGAAGCTCATAACTAGGCCTGGGCAAAATTGTAACTACACTGGAGTATTTTCAGAAATTAAAAAGACTGTTGTAATGCAAAATTACCGAAAATATGCAATTTCTCCAGCTTCAGCAATCAATAGAAATTTGGTGCAAAAATCCTAATGCTATTTTATTAGAGCAAAATGCATCCTCTGGACCATTTTTGATGTAACGGTGCATTTTGCACTAAGAAAATAGCGCTAAATGCTGGATTATGCTTCTCACACAATTATGCATAATTATAACTAACATTGTGGCAATTATGAGTTATTACACTGTAGAGAATTATTCCAGTTATGCCCACCTCTACACATAGCCAGGAGCTGTAACTTCCTTGCCCAGTTTACAGGGAGAAGGGTGGAGACACTTGCCTTACTATACTCTCCAAGGGCCAGATGTACAACGCTTTTTATCATACAATCGGGTCTTAGACCAGTTTGCGGATGCGAAAAAGCATGGGCCCATGTACAAACATTATAATGCAAGTCACAAATAAATTGTGGCTCGCAAAATACTGTTTTGCGACTCGCTACTGGGAAGGGGCATTCCCTTCCTAATAGTGACCGCACAGCTATGTACCAATGTTTTGCGACTGCAATTGCGGTTGCAAACCACTTGCAAATTACCACCTACTTCAAGTAGGTAGTAATTCATTTGCAGATGGGAAGGGGTCCCCTGGGGAATCCTTCCCCGTCAACAAAAGAATCACCTTCCGCCTCCTCACCCACGCACACAAAGCCCTACACGACCAAGGCCCGAGCTACCTCAACAGCCGGATCAACTTCTACGCTCCCAAACGCCACCTCCGATCAGCCAACCACGCCCTCGCCGCCGTCCCCCGCATCCGAAGAGCGAATACAGGAGGAAGGTCCTTCTCCTACCTGGCCGCCAAGACCTGGAACTCCCTCCCGACCGACCTGCGCCTGACCCAAGACCACCTCTCCTTCAGGAAGAAGCTGAAGACCTGGCTGTTCGAGCAGTAGCGGCTCCCCCCCCCCAGCGCCTTGAGACCCTACGGGTATGTAGCGCGCTTTATAAGTGTCACTGATTGATTGATTGATTGATATTCAATATTATTTGTAAGGGCAGGTAGTGGTGCCAGGGACCACTACCTGCCCTTAAAAAACTTAAACAAAAATGTTTCCTTTTTTTTTTTAAAATGCATCCCGTTTTCCTTTAAGGAAAACGGGCTGCATTAAAAAAAAAGCTGCTTTAATTAATAGCAGTCCCAGACATGGTGGTGTGCTAAGTCCAGCAGGCCACCATCCCTGGGAGGGCCTGTCATTCCCAATGGGCTCGCAAATTGTGAGATGCTCATTAATATTCATGAGCCTCGCAATTTGCAACCCTATTGGGAATCGCAAACAGTGTTAAACACACTGTTGTACATCTCAAATAGTGCCTCACAAATTACAAGGAGCAAATGCGTTGCAATTTGCAAGGCGCTATTTGGCAGGTTGTACATCTGGCCCCTAGTGTATAGAGCTACAGGGCCAGATGCTGTCCTACATTGAACTGATATTTGGGGCTACTCGAACGTGTCAGATTTTGTTAGGGCTTAATATTGCCTTCTTAAAATATCTAAGATTGCTCCTTAATACCCTAATGGTCAAGCTTCTTCTAGACCTTAAGAGGCTGGAATTCCGATCTTAGCCAAGTTAAGGTCTGTTGTTTACTGCGCGCGGCAAAGGGGCACATCGGAGGTACAGCACTACACAACAGTGGCGCAAGATGCACTGCCCTTTCAGGTGGTAATTTGCTTGGATGGTTTTGGCATGTGCCTGCTTTGCTATGATGAATAGATATGTCTGATCATAGGACTGACCATGAGCCCATCCCACGAGTGAGGTTAAACGTGCCTATGAAAAGTGGCTCCTGGTGACGCTGACCTTTAAATCTACTGAAGGGGCAATAACCAAGGCTTTTCCCACTAGAACAATCTTCTTTTAACTGTAATTTACAAGTTTTATGGTATGTCATGCAATGTCATATCATGTTATGTTATGTTGTGTTGCGTTATGATATACTGTTGGTTTCTACAGTGCACTAATCACCTATGAGGGTATACAGGCGCTTGAGTAGGTGTGTGGGCGAGTGGTCCCCGGTAAGTTATTTAAAGAGTCAGGTCTTCAGCCCATCCATATCACCTGTGAGGGTATACAGGCGCTTGAGTAGGTGTGTGGGCGTGTGGTCCCCGGTGAGTTATTTAAAGAGTCAGGTCTTCAGCCTCTTGCGGAAGTCAAGAAGTAAGAAGGAGGCCCTGATGTGTTGAGGGAGGCTGCAAAGGATGTGGAAGCAGGAGGTGCTCACTGCATTGACCTGTGCAGTCATGTTGAGCTTGTTATCTAGGATGATCCTCAGATCTCTTGGACGTTTGGTTGGGTATTTGCATTGATCCTAGGTCCAATGACCTTCATATGAAGCCCCATAGGGAGGTCTTGTTTCCAAGGACCAGTACTTCCGTGTTGTCAAAATTGAGCTTCATGCAGTTGGTTCTCATCCAATCTGCTACCATAGTCATGAAGTTGGGGAAGTTGGTTCTAGTGGTGGCTGTCTTATCCATCAGGGAGAGGAAAGGCGTCGTAGGCATAGGAGATGATGGTGATGCCTTCCAGTC
This sequence comes from Triturus cristatus, assembly GCF_964204655.1. Taxonomy (NCBI): domain Eukaryota; kingdom Metazoa; phylum Chordata; class Amphibia; order Caudata; family Salamandridae; genus Triturus; species Triturus cristatus. The sequence goes on along the minus strand of NC_140583.1, from coordinate 325,737,611 downwards.
AGGTGAGGTAGGCATTAAACAGAGTTGATCTGAGGATCGATCCTTGGGAGACTCTGCAGATCAGGTTCTTGGTCTCCGATGTAAACGGTGGCACTCTGACCCTTTCGGTTCTTTCCATGATGAAGGAGAAAATTCAGTTGACTGTGGAACCTTGGATACCTATCTTGTGGAGTCTTCTGATGAGAGTGTTGTGGGAGACAGTGTTGAAAGCCGTGTATATAGGTCGAGCAGGATTAGGGGCAGTGTTTCTCCTTGGTCCAGGATGGTTCGGATGTTGTCGGAGGCCGGAATGAGTACTGTTTCAGTGCTGTTGTTCTTTATGAATCCTGATTGATGATTGGGTGACAAAGCTCGAGGTGGGTTAAGAGTTGCTTGTTGATGATCTTCTCAATCATTTTGGGTGGGAAGGGGGGCAGGGACATAGGTTAGAGGTTGCTCAGTTGGTTTAGGTCTGCTGATGGTTTCTTGAGGAGAGCGTTGACTTTCACATGTTTCCAGTCACCCGAAAATGTGATAACTTTGATGGAGGTCTTGGTGATGTGGGTAAGAGCGGTGCTGATTTGTGGTGTTCTCAGGTTGTAGATGTGGTGATGGCATGAATCCTTTGGGGTCCCTGAGTGGATGGTCAGCAAGATTGTCACAGTGTTGTCTCTGGTGAGGGTTGTCCATTCAGTCAGGTGGACATCTTGGTTGGGGATGGGTAGGATGACTATTAGTTCGCTGGGGTCAGGATGGTGTGCAAAGTGCAGATGTTTTCCATTTTGCTGTAGAAAATGTTTGACAGATCGTAGCAGAGTTCTTGGCAGGCGTTGATGTTGTTGATGGAGGCTGAGGGGTGTGGTGAAGTCCTTGATGATCAAGAAGATCTACTTGCAGCTTTTGGAGCTTTCTTTACTCCGTTCAGCTAGTGCTATTTTTTGTGGTGTCTCTTAGTTGCTGGTGGTAGAGTCTGAGAGCAAACTTGTAGTTGGTTCTATTAGTTGTTTTGTAGTTGGCTCTCCATTTCCTTTCTAGCTGTTTACAGCACTGTTTGGTGTCTCATAGCTCCTCTGTGTACAACCTGGCCTGCTTGTTGGATCTTTTTGCTTTTAAGCTTGAGGGGTGAAAGGGACTCTGCACAGTTCTTAATCCAGTTTTTGGAATTAGTGATATTCTTGTTGAGGTTGACTGTGGGGTTAGGTTGATCTGTGCTGAGGGCACATAGCCAGTCTCCTTCTGAGATTTTGTCCCAGCTGCAACTTGGTACGCTGATACTGGTGGGCGTGTTGAGTTGCAATGTGTTGATTTTGAAGTGGATGATGGCACGGTCATTCACTGTGAGTGGCAAGTTAGAGTTGTATTTGATGCTGTCACTGGTGGTGAAGATGGGGCCCAGTGTGTGTCCTGCGGTGTGTGTTGGTCCTGAGACGAGCTGGGTAAGTCCAGTGTTGCCCCGGCATTCCAGTAGTGCTGTAGGGCAGGGGTTGGTTCTGTCCTACAGGTGGAAGTTGAGGTCACCAAGGAGAATGTGCGCCTTACGTATTTGATACTTTATAAAGGAAAGTGGGCCTGGCCTGCTATTGTAATCGCTGTTTTAATAAATAAACTAGCTTCAGACCATTTATCTTTTTTACATGGTCTGGGTAATTTAATTACCAACGTTTTTTAAAGAAACATGTGCTTACACAAATTCAACATTTTTTCAAAAGGTGTCCGTAGAAGTACACACAACACCTTGTTCTGAATAAAATAAATCACATGTATTAAGACAAGACATTATAATACAAAAAATCCAGTCGAAAATTTAAACCATAAGCAACAACCACTTCTCCTAGTACATTAAATTACATACAAAATACAGGGGTTGTTGCAGTCCTAGGTAAACGTTTGTGGATCCAATGTGCATAAATATCAAACAACATGCTACATCTGGACAATTACGTATTTGAGCAGGGCAATGAAGTTGGTAATGAGACTGGTGAAGGGAGACACAAAAATAGGCACATAACTGTCGAAAGAGCAGAGGGTCAGAAGGGTGAAGTGAAGGGGAACCAAAAGCGGATGAGAGGCAAGAGTGAAAAGAGGTTCATAGAAGGCAGAGGTAAGAGTAAAAAGAGTGAAGAGATAAGAAAGGAAAGCAGTCACAGACACCAGAGGAGGAGCAGAAGGCAAGAGTCTTAGAGCAAAATAGCTTTGCAGAAGCTAAAAGCTAAAATTAAGATACGTAAAGCTGGACACAAAATGCTCCCAAAAAAAAAGTAAGCATTTTACAGTTCAAATTTTTATAACATATTATGAATTATTTAAGAAGATACTATCTAATAAACAATGTTAAATACCACAATATTTAAATAATCAATATTTAAAACTTCGACTATTAATGTAAAGAAAAAACGTGATAAGTTTATACTCAGGATATGTTGACCGATATTCAATACCATTGTTAGTTGATAAGGAAGCCAGTAGCTCATTAGGCAAAGTGAACATGTCAATTGTTTGGTGTGTGGGGGTGTTATATAGCATTAAGTCGACCCGAAGGTATCAGAGCACTTAACATATGCACCAGTTGCATATGTAACAGGCGGCGCTCTGACGGTCACGTGACCTAGAGCTCCTCTCTACTTAAATCCAATGCCACTTCTCCCGCGCAGCAGATGCGCGCAGCGGGCGCACAGCCGGCGCGCCAAAGGCGCGCCAAAGGCAAGCCCATCTGTGCTAGTCCACACCCAAACGGGGCCAGGAGCCACAACCCCTGGTCAAAAGTGCATAAATCGTCTGAATCTCTATTCTAAACAACTCCTAGCTCTCCGCCCCCCGGTTAACCCAAAATGCACCCGGTTCACTGCTGACAGCCTAGCTGTGAAGGTCTGTCCCTGCTGCAACTTTGCCCCTGTCACTTCACAGTCCCTCCGCCTCACCTCTCCTGGTACTGAATCCTACCCTAACTCATCAGTCCGACCCATCATAGATTTTACGTTCCTCAGTCTAAATTGCCGATCACTCCCCAAGCATAAAATGGGGATCCTTGACCTTCTTCTAGACGAACAACCTGACGCTTTGTTCCTCACAGAGACCTGGCTCCATGAGAGTGCCGGCCCTGATGTGGCAGCAGAACTACCTCCCAATTATGCCATCGTCAGGAAGGCCAGAGTGACAAAAAGTGGGGGTGGGGGGGATAGCCATCATCTTTAAAAATCTTTTTCAATGCAAATTTGATCCGTTTGACTTTCCCAACTGCGAAGCCGCCCTATTTAAAATATCCTTCAACCCCAATTTCACACTTTCCGGTCTTTTAGTTTACCGCCGGCCAGGACCCCCCACCAACTGGGCCTCATCCTTTCCCAACCTCATAATCCCTTTCCTTTTAAATTCCAAGAATTTCTCAGTCCAAGGCGACCTAAACCTACATCTTGACAATCCCCTTAATTCTACCTGCAGCAACTTCATTTCTGACCTCACAGCTATGAATATTAACCTACTAAATACAGGCCCCACTCATAGTGCCGGCCACCTGCTTGACCCCATTTTTTCGAGCCTTCCTCACATCCATTGTGCCCCGGCAACACCCATATGCTGGTCAGATCACTTTATATCCAAATTCTGGCTAACGCCCCTTTCCTCCCCTACCCCTTTTTTCCCTTCCCTCAAGGTCCCCAAAAGAGACTGGAAACAACTGAATATAGGTGTCCTCAACAAGCTCTTATGCGCCAACCGACCCATATCCGATTCTACGGTTGACGTACGTTCAGGAAACATATACGATTGGCTTTTAGATGCTTTTGACTCTTGCCTCCCCCTCAAAAATAAAAAAATAAATAACCACCGACCCCAGCCCCTTGGTTTAACAAAGCTCTTAAGGCTGAGAAATCTAAATGTAAAGCCTTGGAACGGAGATGGAGGAGAGACTACACACCTGATTCCAAAGTTGTCTACAAAAAAGCATTAAAATTATACTACAACAACTGTAACTCCGCTAGGGCCAGCTTTGTCTCCAAAACCATCTTGGATGCCACTAACTGTTCAAGAACACTTTTTGGCCTAGTTAAAGAGCTTGCCGGCTCTGAGACCCTAGCAAAATCTCTGCCTTTAACTAAACGTCAATGTTACGATCTTGCCCAATTTTTCACGCAAAAAATAGAGAAAATTTATTTTGAAATTGCTAACTCCCATATAAGCAAAACCCCACAGTCTCAATCCATCATTTTACCCCAGACCTTACCCCTAACACACCTCACTGTCTCTCCCCAAACGGTTCCACAGCTAGTCTCTTGGCCCCCACTTGACCTAGACTCCTTGATAACCATCCTTGGAAAGGTCAAATCCGGTTCCCCGAAGGATCCCCTGCCAATCTCCACACTAAAACAGCTGGACCTCTCTCATCTGTCCGACATCCTGAATGCTCTAAATTCTTCCCTGCTCGAATCCACAGTCCCTATGCATTGGAAACACGCCATGGTAACCCCTCTCCTGAAAAAGCCCTCTGCCGACCCTAGTGTCCTCTCTAATTAGAGGCCCATCTCACTCCTGCCTGCCTTCACCAAAATTCTTGAGAGACACATTCACTTCCATCTCTCTCAGTTTGTCGAAACTCACAAAATCCTCCACCCCTCTCAATCCGGCTTTCGAACCGGATTCTCCACGGGAACCACACTGTTGGGGGTCACAGAGAAGTTGCGCCATCATCTCGACACTGGGGACACAGTCGCACTGATATTGTTAGACCTTAGTGTGGCATTCAACACTATCTCCCATTCAGTCCTAATCAACACACTGAAGTCTTTGGGCATCTGTGGCTCAGCCTTGGACTGGATTACTTCTTTTTTAACCGACCGTACATTCCAGATCTTCTCTGTCACAGACACTTCCTACATTTACCCATCACCCTTTGGTGTGCCCCAGGGCTCCATCCTTAGTCCTCTTCTTTTCAATTCATATGTCAGGCCTCTAGCAGACATAGCAGAACAAGCAGGCCTAACTCTTTTTACGTATGCAGACGATTCCCAGATCCTCTTTTCCCTCTCCAGTACTGCCCCGGCTCAACATCCCTTCTTCAGACAGGCCTAGGGAAAATTGCTACATGGATGAACCGCAATCACCTGAAATTAAATGGTGATAAGATAGAAGTCCTCATCCTAGGCAAAAATAAAGATCTGTGGGGCCTACTGCATTGGCCTGCTGAGATGGGCGCCCACCCCAAACCCTCCAGTCATGTCCGTAATTTGGGGATAACTATCGATGACTCTCTAACCATGCACCATCAGGCAGTAAAGGTAACAGCTATCTGCTTTACCATCTTGAAATGGCTCAGGAAGATCATCTGGATGCTCCCAGATGACACCCAGAAAACAGAGGTCCATGCCCTCATCACCTCTTGGCTGGACTATGGAAACATCCTTTACCTTGGCTCAAACAAAGCAGTGACTCGAAGACTGCAGTTAGTACAGAACACTGCAGCAAGATTACTTTGCAAGGTTCCCAAAGCCACCCCGATATCTGGCTACCTCCGTAACCTACACTGGCTCAGGGTGGAGACCCGCATTAAGTTTAAAACCCTGAGCTATATGTTCAAGATCAAAATGGGAACGGCACCACAGTATCTTAACTCTCTTGTCCCTATGCCCCCACTCGCCAGCTACGATCTACCACTCTCGGATATTTCACAGTACCTAGGTTCAAACTATCCAGGATGGGGGGAAGATCTTTCACTTACCTAGGTCCATCACTGTGGAACACCCTTCCTCTCGCCATACGCTAAGAGACTGTTTACACACGCTTCCGCAGATCACTCAAGACCTGGTTATTTAACCAGTGACTCCTTCTATTACTGCCCTCTATGAGCTACACCTAGTCCTCTTGGCGCCGGGAAACCCTTTTTGGGTAGCTGGTGCGCCCTATAAATTAAAATAATAAATAATAAATAAATAATAAATTGCATTACAGACGGCACATTTATTCAGATTAAGTGATGTGCTCAGAATCACAGCATGTTGAGCATACCTCCTGAGATACAAAACCAGTTCCCCAGCTTTAAGGTCGACCGCTCTAGCTGTTAGGCCACAACCTCTCCCCTATTGCGAGCTGTCTTTTTGAGTTCAACAGTACTGAGGTCATTGAATGATCCTTGTGTAACAGTATGCCAATCCTCACAGGAAATTCTACAGCAAACGAATATAAAAACTCATGTATAGCTCTGAATGTAAGTTCGAGCTCGGCAGAAAGTTCATCAGCCTTGCAATATGTATTTAACTTCTGAAATTCCCAGGTAGGATGCTACTCCTCATACAATTCAGTGTCTCTTTTATCGTACACATAATACAGTTTGCTAGCTTTCGTACAGCCCTGTTGTGCCACTCCTACAAACACAGCCAGTTTTTGTGTGTCCATGTGTCTAAGTTGTGTATAAACTGTGAAGGCCAAACACAAGTACCTGCATATTTTAGACTCTAAAATATGCTGGTGCTTGTGGTTGGCCTTTACGGTTCTCGGTAGGCAAACTCCTCCAAATGTGTGTCTAAAATTGTTTCAAGGGAAGGCCAATTAATCTATTGAACGTTGTGGTCCACAGCAGGAGGTTTGCTCTCGGGTTCCTGTATGGTGAAACGGTGACTGTTCATCTTTGTTTGTGGTGCTTGGATGATCTAACATATGTGTTCCAAGATGGACATCTACAAGGCAATGTTGTGAAGGAAAGGGAGGTAGGAGAAAAGCTGTGCAGCTACCGCACTTTTGACAATTCTCATAAATCATTACCCTTGTGCCTTATACAGTCTAAACAAATTTCACACAACTGTGGCCCAAGCCCTGCAATCTTGTTAGGCTTACCTGGTGGTATACATCCTGGAATAGCATATTCTAACATACAAATACGTTTGTAAACAGCATCCCTCTGGCATTTTTGCATATCGCCATTGTTAACTATTAAATCGATAATCTCGGTCATCCACGTGGTGCCTGAAAAAGTTCAAAGAAACCACAGGAGAATGAAGCACAGATCTTCATAATGTTGAAATTAATCATGCAAAACAAATGAAAAGGACAGAGAAATTACAATCAGGCTGGCTAATGACTGCCTTCCATAGATAGTCAATGTTCTACAGTCAGTGCCAGTTCCAGGTAAAATTAGTAAACAACGCTTTAACCGATAGCATCAATGTCAGAACGTTGTAAAAGCCTCCCTATGTGCACATTTCATTATGGAGAAAGCGTATACATCAATATCAAAAAGTGAACCTTTCAATGTGTCGTGAAGCTCAGATATAACAAATACACTTGACAAGGCAAAGACTTGGGGGCATATCAGCAACACCCGGCGATAATTATCGCTCAGCGCTCTTAGCGTGAGGATAATTATCGCCGGGTAACGTAGATTTTTATCGCTGAGATAGCGTGCTATTAGCAACGCTTATCTCCTCAGCGATAAAAATCCTAGCACTAACAGCCTAACGTGAGATTATTGCTGGAAAATCAGAGATAATCTCACGTAGTGTGGCGTTAGCTTGCTGATAGGGACTCACAAACTTAGCCATGATATCCACCTTCCATAGGATATCATGGCTAAGTCAGTCCTGAAGCAGGTGTAAGGAAAGTAGCGATAACAGGGGTTATCGCTACTTTTCCTGCCGCTATGCTTCATAGCGTGGGGCTTGATGATAGGAGAAATGTCACTTAGTGACATTTCTCCTGTCATGTTAGGTCAGGAACGCCGACTTTGTATCTCATTAGAGATGCAAAGCTGGGTGTTAGGAATCCCCACGCTAAAGCAAGGTTTCACGCATTAGCGTGGCCTTGCTAATTAGGCGACAAAATTATCGCTCCTTTTCTGCCGAAAACGGCCACAAAAGCAGCGATAATTTTTTATCGCCAACTTGTAAATATGGCCCTTGGTGCATGAAAACAAATTATGGCATAATCAAAGTGAAAATACGTTCAGACAGACATGGACCAACGAGCAGAGATAGAAGGCATCAAGGTGGAGGTCCAAGAACAGACTTTTATTGTTGTACATTAACTCCTTTTTGAGCAAGGTTCTGTTTTTTGTTTTTTTAGTTTAAAAAGCTTCATTAGAACAAGTAAAGAACATGGTAAAAAAAATGATAACAACAGTCATAAACAGAGTACAAAGATATCATGAAATGTATATGAACAAAGGGGGAGGTGAAGACGTAATATAGCAAACTTTTCCTAGACATGACATCAGCGCGAAGAACAATCTTAAACAATTATGTACCATAATAAATTACCATTTTTAATATTTTGTAAGATAAGGAAGAAAGGATAAATAAAAAGAAAAGAGAGAAAAAGGGAGAAAAGGGAAGAAAAGAAAAATAAGAACAACATCCTTATCAAATATTTAACAAAACTAGCAATAGTAAACATTATAAAATCTCAGGAAACAAAATGTTCTCAATAGCGTATGAACACTGCGAGAAAGAAAAATTTAACACAGTGCTCACGGCGGTTGGAATACAAAATTACTGTCTATGTTCTGGTTTTCAATGACAACAAAAAAGATTTGTTTGGAACCAGGCTCAACTCGTAGCCATGTCATTGACCAATATCCTAATTCTCCACAAAGGTACCATCGTTCCCAAAAAAATAAAGGGAATTTGGAGGATCCCAACTCCTGGACTTTGGAATTCCTACCACACATTGGGTGCATGTTTGACAATTGTATTGTAATAGCACTTATGTAGCACTTCTAAAACTGATGAGGTGTTGCAGTGCTTCGTTCCAGCCATCACCTACTAAGGAAGCCATGGTTAGTGGTTAATTTAATGCTTATTGGTGGTTAGTGGGATTAGTTTTGTGCTCTCAAGTAAACAATTGCATGCATTTACTCCAGTTTCTTTGTGATATCTCAAATAAATAGACGCTAGACACGTTCATTAGTGGTGGGTATGTGAGTTCATGCAGGAGGTTGATGGGATTAAGTGAACAACTAGGTTTTCAGTTGCTTGCGGAAGTCAAGAACTGAGGAGGTGACTCTGATTTGAGGTAGGAGAAGGCATGACTAATGGATCTGGTTCTGCGAGTTTGACTGGGCGTAAAGGTCTTTTTGGTCTGTGCAAGTTAATGCAGTTAATGAGCCCAACATAACATTGGACCCACATACCTCATCAACTGCAAGTTAATGCAGTTGATGAGGTAAGTGGGGCCAATGTTGTGTAAGGCTTTGTATGTGTGTGTGAGCAGTTTGAAGAGTGCATGTTTGTGGATTGAGAGCCACTGGAATTTACTCTAGCCTTAATAAGATGACTAAGTAAGGTAAATGTAACATTCATAGCCTGGGTTTCCCAGTCAATGTCTCGTATTTTATTCCAATCTACACCTACTAATGAAGGGTTAATAGCTTTTCAGACTTCTTTAGTGCACCTGAAAGTCTCCTGTGAGGTTTTAGGGAGGGTGTCTTTGTGGAAAAGAAATGCTGAAATGATCCACCCATACAAAAGAGAAGGTTAATGGACAAAGGGGCCTAGTACCAGTGCCCGAGGAGCTGTCTAGCCTTTGCAAAAATAATTTAGAATATGGCAAAAGGATGTGGGAAGACGAATCAGATTAAAATAAATAACACACACCGGGCAAGTAGTCCCTGCTACTGATAGGGGTTACTTTGTCTGTGGATTTGCAGATATTGCAATAATGAAATTTCATCTTTCAAATGCAATCAGAAAATAACTGAAGAGAGTTGGCTGTGTGCCTCATGCTGTATTCTGTGGTGTGCATATGAAAAATGTTGAGGACACTACAGCAGACTAATGGATGAAGCAGGCTGACTGAAAGCCTCTATGTGGAAATATTTACATGTGCATAGTTAGTAAAATAAACAAGCATTTGAAATGCAATAGGACTTGCATTTACTCGAGACCTATTGCATTACAAATGGGAGTGCGGGCGGGAGACACGATCAAAGAGTGGGAGGGCAAGAGAGAAGGCACGGACAGCGGGAGGGGGGGCACTGGAAGAAAATAGTGCTCATGCAACACAAAGTAAAGGGGGCAGTAGCCATGGAAGGATACAAATGATGACATGGCTGTCATAAGGAGGGACTAACAGCCTATAAACCAATTGGAAGGCAGCATTTAGAAAGGACAAAGGCACAAGCCAAAGAAAAAGTAGGCGGGGGAGTGGGCGTGGCTTCTCCCCTGTACTCCACTACCACATATCAACCCCAGAGCAGCCCTTGCGCGCTGGCTCAGGACTTGACCTAAAAAAGCTCTTGGCTAATGCAAGAATTGAAGAGAAAATGCAGGTTCACAAATTTGTGCAAAACAGTGTGTTGCATAACCCTAAGAGTGTAATTAACTGTAGCAAGAGGATTTATTCCTTACTTCTGCATACGTTAAAAATCTATAGCAGGAATTGAGGAATTCTTCAAAATTTGATTTGAATTAGCCATCTGAAAATGTTTCTATCAGTGGGGTATGCGTAGGGTGACCAACTGGCATGGGTGCAAATTCAGGACATTGAGTGCAAAAATTCAGGACAAAGGGTCAAAATTCAGGACAAAAATTCAGGACAGAATTCAGGACACAAATTCGGGACAAAAGGTACATTTTGCATACACATCAGAAGAAGTCACGCAATAGTGCATAAGTAAATAGACACCAACACAAGCACAAGTCAAAATAAGTTTATATTAGGTTGAGAGAACCTTGCACTCACTGTATCTGTTGTGTATGTGAGTGAAACTTGAACACCTGTGTTTGCATATTCAAAAAAGGTCAAAGCTGAAGGCTTCTCAGATCTTACATGCCCCCTCTCCCCCACTGAAAAAAAACACCGATCTGAAATGCTGTCACTGGGCGGAGAGGCCCATTATCATTCTGTATGTGATAATTAGGTTAACATACAGAATGATAATGGGCATGATGGCAGTCTGTGCCAGGTTGGGGATCACAGCAGGAGCATGAGCTGGCCCCTACAGTGAGAGTTACAGGCTGCTTGCGGGGGGCAGCTCACGCCAATGTCTGAAATAACAGACAAAAGGCATCCGTGGAAGAAACCCTTACGGACAACGGACGGTTGGTCACCCTAGATTTGTGGGCACTAATATTTATTCTAATAGGTGTAGGGACACAGACTTGTATGGTCTTGCATGGTGCATGACATTTTCTTTTTTTTTTTTTTTTCTTTTTTTAAGTCCTCATTACTACCATGGTTTCAGTGCCATACCAGATTACCCTACAGTCAGCTGTCTCAATTCATAAAAGAACTGGCAGGGATATATGACCAAGGAAGTGAGTAGAAGATATCCCTCAGCGATTGCAGTTTCAATCTTGGAAGGCGAAGAACCAGGCATTTCCCTTCTTATAAACCACCTTGGTGTAAGTGGCAGCCAAGTCAGCCCGGGCTAGGACCAGGTATGGTACGAATGGCTAGAACACCATAATAGGGTAATCATCGGACCCGGGGAAAAAAAAAAAAAAGAAAAAAACCCCGGGTATTTCAGTGTACCCATGGCAACAAATACCAAAAAGCTCTTTTACTCTGATTACCAGCCCTAGCCAGGTCCATACGTGATGTATATATGATGGAGGCCTGCCAATCGCCAAAGGAAGGAGGGGACACGTCCTTCCATTTCTTGCAGATCTCCCTTCTTGCCAACAAAATCGTATAGAACACTAAGTTTTTGGCTGCACCTTGAGCTCCTTCCAAAATCCCGAAGATCACAAGAGGTAAGTCAATGTTTACTTTAACACCCAATGAAGTGGTTAGAATGTTACTAATAGCTGCCCAGTATGACACTAAACTGGGGCAGTCAAAAAACATATGGGTGTCTGGTGCAGCCAGAAACCCACATCTGGAACAAGCAATTGAGTTACCCTCGGAAAATTTAGATAGTCTAAGAGGAGAATAATATGCCCTATGCAGTGTAAACAAGTGGTTCCTCCGTAGCCAAGAAGGCTTAACTATGCTACACAAAAGGCCGAATGAGTCTGTCCAAAGATTTTGTAAGTTTGGGCCAGAGATTGAAGGGCTCCAAAGTGAATCAGGCAGATCGAAAACTCCATCCGTTTCCTCCAACAAGAGTTTATACCACTGTGAGGTCTCCTTTTTTCCCAAGGGGTTGTTCATCAGGTTATTTATGAGCAGGCTATATCCTCCAAGTGCAAACTTGTTTCTTTCTAAAGCTTGAGATTTGTAGGCCTGAGTCCAACTATGTATTTGAAGGTACTTGAGCCTTGATAGATTAGGGCCGATCTTAGCCTGAAGATGTTCCCATGAGAGCAGCTCCCCTTAAAAAAAAAGATCTCCCCAGACCTCTAAGCCTGCGTCTCTTATAGGAGCCGCTAGAATGTCTTCAAGCCAAACGGGGTTTTCAGGAAGGCCCCATAGCGGCGTCTTATCACAAAAATAGCTTAATTTTATAGATCTTGTGACTTCGGCCCATAATTTTGCCAAACCTTGTAATACCTTCAGTTTGATCTTTTTGAAGAACTTGGGGTTGCCGAATTTGAAGAGAAAGGCTGATTGACTAGCATCTTCCCATTCTAACATGGCTGAGAACATTAGACCCACCCCGTAGTCTGTAGGTATTTTTAACAACATACGGGAATGAGTTAACTGGAAGGCCCAAGCATATAATTTCAAGTCCGGGGCTGCCAAGCCCTCTTTATCCCTTCGTCTTCTAAGCTTTTTCCAAGAAATCTTTGCCTGTTTGTTGTTCCAAATACAAGATGTTATGTCTGACTGCAATTTAACTAAACAAGAATAATCAAAGTGCAAGGGAATGGTACAAAACAAAAACGAAATTTTAGGAAGGATCGACATCTTGATTAAGTTGACCCTCCCAATTAAAGATAGTGGGATATGAGACCATGAGTGCAATAACCTACGGCATTCTTTAGCTACCGATGTTAAATTAATTTGAGCTATTTCTTCTATGTCCTTCCCTATCTGTAGACCCAAATACCTCATCGAGGAGCCCGCTTGTAAGTCTATAGCTTGCCCTTCATGATTCCAAACAAGCATCTCGGTTTTAGTATCATTAATTTCGTAACCGAAAACTTGACCAAATGAACGAGCAATCCTTAAGATTATAGGGAGTGCAGAGCCAACATCTGAAGTAAGAATAAGCACGTCGTCAGCATATAGGGCTACTTTCCTTACCCACCCTTTATACGCGAAAGGCTTAATAGAGGTCTCCTCCCTCAGTTGTTGCGCAAAGGGTTCGATATAAAAATCAAACAAAAGGGGGGAAAGTGGGCAGCCTTGCCGTGTCCCCCTAGTGATAGTAACTGGATCAGACAAATCTCCATTGACCAAGAGGCGTGCTACAGGATTATGATATAACAAGCCAATTGCCCACGTAACCCAGCCCCCACGCCAAACTTAGCCAAAGCCCCCGACAGGTATACCCAGTTAACTCTGTCGAAGGCCTTGGTCGCATCTAACGTGAGGGCGGCCAAAGGAAGGGTCCGAGCCGAAGCTATATCTATGGCTCCTATTAAATCATAGGTTAGCTCGAATAATTGTCGCCCCTTAACGAAGCCCTTATGGTCTGGATGGAGAACCAGAGGCGCAATCACAGCCAACCTTGATGCCAAGATTGTGGTAAAGATCTTGTAATCCACATTCAGGATTGAAATTGGGCTATAAGAACCACAAGCTGTCTTTGGTTTCCCTGGCTTCAGAATAAGGGTGATTGAGGCATTATCCCAGGAATCTGGCGGAAGCTGACCTTCCAGTAGGATTTGATTAAAAAGAACGGTGAGGAATGGAACTAATTCTATTTCAAGGGCTCTATAAATTTCTGCCGGCAGACCATCAGGTCCAGCCGCCTTCCCCTTCTTACTTCTTTTAATGGCAGATCTTACCTCATCCTCAGTGATAGCTTTATCTAAAGATTGAGATTGCTCGGCAGATAGTGAAGGTAAATTGATGTCCCTTAACCAACCCTCAACAGAATCTGGCGAGATCTGCTTATCCTCCTTATAGATTACCTGAAAGTAATCTCTGAAGGCAGCCCTGATGTCCTCATCTGAAGAGAAGATGTATTTATCTACCATTATTGCAGTAATGTTATTCCGCACCAGATCAGTTTTAGTTTTCCAGGCCAGTAATTTCCTGGCACCTTCAGTGTATTCAAAATGGGCCAACTTACTGGCTTCCCATCTTTGTTGAAGTCGAAGATTTAATATCGAACTCAAACTACCCTTCAAAGTCACTAATTGATTATGGAGAGTGGGCAGATCTAAACCGGAATCCATACAGTTGGAGTCTATATCTTGTTGTATTTGAGATATCTGATCTTCAATGGAAGTGACTTCCTCTCTATGTAACTTACTACGGTATGAAACTTTCCCAATGATAACCCCTCTCAAAAAAGCTTTAAACGAATCCCAGATTATTCAAGTCGTAGCTGAGCCACTGTTGGAATTCAAAAAATGATGGGTTTCTGATTTAAGAAAAGTAATATCCTCTAATGATGAGAGAAGAGACCGGTCAAAAGACCATGTGATGGAACTCTTTTTAATCAAACTGGCAAGTTCCATTACTACCGCTGCATGGTCCGACAGATGTGATGGGAGGTAGCTAATACTCTTTACGGAATCCACCAGCCTCAGACTTATTAAGATGAAATCTATTCTGGACTGGTGGTGATATTTATAGTTCCTGAAAGAGACCCCTTGTTGTTGCCCCGACCTCGCTCTCCAGATATCAACATACCCATATTGCTTCATGGCACTTTGGAGCAGGGCCCTCGTCTTAGAAAAAACAGAGGATCGATTATTGGGTGATTTGTGCAACAAAGGATCCAGTACGATATTAAAATCGCCTGCCAGGATAATGGGTTCAGGAAAGGTAATCAAGTGTGGAAATATAGATTCCAGAATGGAGGGATCGTCCTGATTCGGACCATAATATCCTAAGATTGTACTTTGTTTACCAGACATAACAACTGACACTATGGCCCATCTGCCACCTGGGTCAACTGCCTGTGATATCAGCCTAGCTTTAGCTCCTTTTTTAAATACAACTGAGACCCCTCTTGTATTAGTTGTTTGGGTAGTTGAAACTGCAAAGTCTATCCAGTTGTTTTTCTTAATAAGGGTAAGCATTTCAGTGTGAGTTAGGTGTGTCTCCCGGAGCACCAAGACCTGCGCATCCAAGTCCCGCAAATATTGCATGATTCTATTAGCTCTGGGCTTGGTGCGGAGGCCATTAACATTCCAGGAGATATATTTTACACTACCCATACTTAAAAAGAAAAAAAGTAAAAAAAAGCCAAGATTACCGTTTGTTGCATTGATTCCTGAGTCAATATATACCTACTTCCATCTTTAATAGAGCTGCTTCGAGCAATGAGGACCATTTTATATTTATGCAACCCCCCAACCCGCCTCCTACCCCCGTGCAACATCTCCCGCCCACCCCACCCCCCTTGGAAAACTCTTGTGTTATCTAACCGGAAAATGGTCCGGTAGAAGCACTCCTTTGACAGGCTCCCGTCAAAAAAAAACTCCCTCCCATCCAGCGATGAAAAAATGAAAAATATACGACGATGAAGAAAAACCCCCACCCAACAAACAGTAGGAAAGAAAATAACCAAAATTACTTTGGCCGATTAGCTGCATAGAGATAGAAAAAAACATTTTAGTCTGTATAGATAAGAAGATATGGCATAACGTAAGGAGCCTAGACCTATATAGACCTATATATTAAAGGTGAACGCTGTCTATAAGGCTTATCAAGAGAGAGACACCAAGGCTATGTCAAAGCATATATAAACTATTTATGCTCCTTGCCTAACATCATCAAAAGCTCATCGGCTTCCTGAACTGACCTGATGTTATACATCCGATTATTATGCATAACTTTGATGGCTGCCGGGAACATGAGCTGAGCTGTTGCTCCTACTTTCCTAAAGGCATCCAGTCTCCTCCCAAACTCCCATTGCTTCTCCAATGTAATTCTAGAGAGGTCAGACCTAACTAAGAAAGTAAACCCACTCCCTACGAGAGATTTTTGCTTTAATGCCAAATTTAAGATCTGCTCCTTCAACACATACGTATGAAAGTTGACCAGAATCTTACGGGGCTTCGATCTCTGGGGATTCCGCCGAAAGGGATCTCTGTGAACTCGTTGTATGTCCATGGCTAACTCCTCAACTGAGTGCTCTAAGCCCAGGGACTCCTTTAACAGAACAGAAATAAAATGTTTTATATCTGAGCCCTCAGTTCCTTCCAGAATATTGAGAATCCGTATATTCCCCCGCCTGGCTTTATTTTCTAACGACTCCAATCTCTCGTTTAGACTTTGCTCCTCTCTAGTAAGCTTTTTTATATCATCCTTAACTTGCTCCAAGTTGGTAGAGAGAGCTGCAGAGGTCTCTTCCAAAGCTCCCGTTCTGACGTTCAACCCCTCAATCTTATTGTCCAGAGCTTCACAGTGTTTCCTTATCTCTAACTGATTTGCAGAAGACTCAGAAAACCCCTTCCTGATCTCCATCGTGAGCGCAGAGAACATCCCCAGCAAAGAGGGGAAATGGGAGACTCAGCCTCAAAGTTGGCAGTAATAGCACCAGCAGAAGCATTCTGATGCAGAGCCTTGATGTTCTCTTCATCCGCACACTCTCCACTAACTGCCCCTTCCATCACCGATGTCGCTGCCACCTGTACGTCGGAATTTGATCTTGCCGACCTTGTCAGGTTTAGAGGGGGACTCGGAGGAGGAGACTGTTTGATGATAGACAAACCCCCTGATGCCTGAACCCCCAACACCACCTCTTGACCTGCGCCGGCTTCTTCTAGGTCTTTCACTTGTGGGGTAAACTGTAGTGGTGTACCTGTTCCCTCTTCTGTGGCTTCGTCCATACCTGATGTGCGGGAGGATAATGATGACCCATTTTCAGATGGAGAGGGGAGAGTGTCTGGGACAATCAAGACCCCTGCCATATTGTGATCTTCCACAAGATTGAGAATCTGGGGGACCGCTTTAAAATAAGATCTAAGTGATGGAGTGATCTTGGATCCTAGAGATAGTACTACCTTAGGACCCTTTACTTTGGATTTAGATTTAGATTTTTGTTTGCTTCCTCTAGCCTTGACTTCTGTATTTAGATAAGAAGAAGTTTTCCCTCTAACCAATATCTGAGAGTACTGGACAGTGCCTGCCCCCCCAAGAGCTTGTGAAACTACCTCACTTGACTCTTGAATAACCTGCCCCCCATCAGCTGTAAATGACAAGTCAACAAACTCCCCACGAGTACCCTCGGACCCCGGCGGCAGTCCAGCCAGCGTATCAGCACTCTTAGAACTCTCACCACAGAGAAAAAATCCTTTCGCCGACCTTCCTCCCTCGGCTTCTCCCCGAGGAGGCGATAGCGATAGCGACAGCACAGATTTCTGCAACCCACCTGACGCGTCCTTAGTAGCTACCACTCTGGATTTGGCCCCATTGGCAGTACCACGACGTGACTGCACCAGGCTCCGCACCTTTCTCCCCCGCCTTAGCTCCAGCGCGGCTGACCAAAGACGTAGCCTCGGCTTCCCCGGGGGCTCTTGCGGTGAAGAAAACGGAAGTTGGCCTGATACTAGCTCCTGGGGGGCCTTCTTCGAAGAACACTGAAGCACTCTTGCCTCTGTCGAAAAAATGACACACACCACAGAGTCAGTAGGGGGAGAAAAAACTCGGCAAGCACCATCCAGCGAGGAGTCACACGGGCGAAAGCTGTAAGCAGAATGCAGGCAAGCAACGTAACGTGGGGCGTCTGATGGAGAAACACGGTAATGCATCTTCGCCGTTAGTTAAAGGGACAGCCGCCTGACGAAAACAAAACCGAGCCGAAAATGCGTTTATCTTAATTCAAATTGAAGTATTGTAATCCCCGACAATCTCCATCGCGGACCCTACATCTCCGAGCACCAAATTTCAGTCATTGCTTCCAACGCATGACGAGGTGGGGTTAGCTCCGACGGGAGCTCGCCTCGGAGCACCGCAGCAGCCTAGCTAGCCGCCGCCATGTTTTCCCCGTCTACCTTCATTCCAAATAGAATGTTGCAGCGGTGCATGACATTTTCATTGGAGCTAAATTATATCCATGGGACCAAAAGTGGTCGAGAAGTGTAATCATATGACAGAGTCATATGGGAAAAATCTTAAACAAGGGTTCCTTTCCCCAGACTTGGAGTTCTATTTGTAGTTGTATGTCTAGTTTGCTGTTAAGTCCCTTTTGGGCTTTGGCACAGTTTAAGTGCTTAAAACCCATACCTGACTGGTCACTGAAAAGTAAACACTGATCATTAAAGCCGCACTTTTTGTCCCTGCATTCATAACTCTTATATGACTCGAACTCTAAAACCCACAAAGATTTTGGAGTTCCTGCCAGACTTTATGGAAGGTGTTTTTAAGCCAGCATGACTATATTGAATTACTGCCAAAAAACAAAGAAGGGAGTGAAGAGGTATAATAAGTCGTGGACTCGGCCTCCTCTACAAGTAATGAAAAAACAAAGGGAGTCCACTCTCAATACCAAAGAACTGTGCTATCCTTACAAACAGTGATTAAACCCAAGAGAACCATTAGTTTTCTAGCATGGGAGAAACAATATGTGTTCTAAAATAACCCTCAACCACCAAAAGGTCCCTTAGTGGCATGCTTCACCATCGGGTTCTTCCTGCCCCACTGCGTGACGGGGTGTGCTGCGACCTATGGATACCTTAGAACACATATTGTTTCTCCCATGCTAGAAACCTAATGGTTCTCTCGGGTTTAGTCACTGTTTGTAAGGATAGCATGGTTCTTTGGATTTGAAAGTGGACTCCCTTTGTTTTTTCATATATTAAATTACTAACGTGTGTGGTTCAAACATGGGAGTATATTTACAAGAAATGGAGCTCCGCTGTTCTGCCACAGTAGAGAGAAACATTTTTTACCGCTGCAGTACGACACTTCCTAATGCCATGTTAGCGTCGTATTTACAATACGCTGCTACATGGGGTTAGGAAGATTTAGCGACTGAAAAAACTGGTGCAAAAGTCAGTGTCAAGTCATTAAGAAAATGCATGCTACGATACAAAAAGTGACATTCTGTCATTTAGCAGTGAGAAAATACATGCTAGCCAGCCTAACGTCATTTTTCAGCGCCTAGCTGGGAAAAAAACATAGCTAAGAGATAAAAAAAGTTAAACTTACCTGAAAGCAGCTATGGAGTAGCCGGGAGTCACCACAGCACAAGACAAGAACCCCCCCCCCCCAACCACACTACCAGCAAGGATGACCAGTCAGAGTCACAGGGGAAGAGGAAGTGCAAGTTCAGTTGGGAGGCGAATGAGATCCAGATAACGGACCAACAACACTAGCTCTTCATCACCTTCAAAGTGTCATTGGGCTAGAAAAAAGACCATATGGCAGCCCATAGTGGACAAGGTAAACAGTGTTGTTGAAGTCAAGAGGACAGTGATGGACTGTAAGATGCACTGGCACGATGCCAAGCGCAAAACTAAGGAGAAACTGGCAAGCAATCTCCAGGCAGCATTGCAGACCGGAGGTGGTAATCAAGCGACCTTGGGGGAGCTGGATCCATGGGAGGAGCAGGTGTCGACTGTCATCAGTGAGGACCAGCGGTTGGAGTTACGGGACAAGACAGTGCTGACTATGAACAATTACAACAGTAACAGGGTAGGTCCCTACAAGGGCCAATAGGGGGAAATATGTAATATTGTGCAGTCCAGGCAGCTATGTCCAAGCGCTGTGCCACACTGTCAGCAGGATAAACGTTAGGCACCTGGCTCATCTATGCTCAGACATGACATCAGCGGACGGCTCATTGGCATTTCGATCATATGTTGGCGTAGGGCAGCGTTTCAAGCCTTCAAGCTGGGAATTTCTACCTCATTATGAAAGGGCAGCAATGTGCGGTTTCTACTAAATACCGTGCATTCCTGTCTTAAAAGCCTGTGTTGGCACACAAATATCAGATGTACACCAAAGCAGGCTCCCCTGCACCCTAGTTTAATGGTACTTGCGACGTTGCAAGCCATATGATTGTGCATCCAGCAAAAGGAAAAGCACAGGGATATGTTGTATTGTCCTAAACACAGCGCAACCCTGCACTTTCCTATTCACACAGCTTGGTGCACATCAACCTAAACTCCAAACTCCTAGCATGCAATTGGTATCTCACAGCAGAAACAACACACCTGAGTGGTGGGGGATATCTGGGCCCTGTGTAGTACCTACATAGAGGGACAGTTCAAGACTCACATCTGTACTCCCTAGAATAAACTACATGGTACGCAGCTGTCCGGATATGCAGGCTCAAAGCACACCGCTCAGCTGCCATTGTAGGAACCGCATGAAGACCTTTTACCTACATATATACGATGGGTGTGGTGGTAAATGCACGGTATGTAGAGCAGTGGACTATAGGCCATATTTAAAGTCAAAAGGTGCAGGGCCTCATCGTTAACAAATCAGCAGCGCAGAGCAGCATCATTTTACATATGCTTGGATGGCCCATATTTACTGAAATATGTGCCACCCTTGTGCACACCCCTGTGCTACTGAAAAAAGAACAGCTGTGTGCCAACGTTTGCACCCATGAACCATGGCACGAGGGTATATTTATTGTTGCTTGGCTGTCATTATCGGTGCCAGTGCAAGGGAAAACACATGTGGTGGTATGACACAGGTTCGCACAGCTAAAGTTCTAGCACCACTGTGTTGTGCCATTTCTATGTGAACATACCACTCGGTAGGTACATGTCACCATTCCCAGCACTACTACTATTTGGGATGCTGCCTGACACATATGACTCCATTACAGCCGCCATGCTTCCCATTGGAGATGGCCACACATAATGTAGGTGTCGTAAGCACATGAGAGTCAATGTATGATCAGGGTCCCATCATTGTGTGGCAGTAAGTCAGCTGCCAGGACCAAATTTGGAACAGCCAGAGGGGACATGTACACATACTAGTGCATGGGTCTAATGAAAACAATGTGTAGCACCCTGCAGATCACCAACTCTGGTCATGAGGAAATGGCATGAAAGTTAGTGATTGGAATCTGAGTACAGGGCCCATCGTCTCTGAGTAGATGCACAGTGGTAGTGATGACAATGCTGAGATCCAGTCATCAGAAAGGGAAATTAAGAGCTATTTGCAACCCTACCCTTGAGGAGCGGCCGTACTATACATCAACGAGGAACTGAAAGTGTCATGTAATGCACTTTGTTGGTCAACTGCTTTAACCATGTCAACATGTAGGAGGCATCACAAATAGGATTTCCACATCTCATTGCAGAGGATGAACTCTCACCTCCTGAGCAGCACCCTGTCCCGGACATTAGTGATGATGGCGATGATGACAACCTAGCAACCATCGACCAGGATTCCCGACAAGAGCTCCTGGACTCCTTTGGCACACAATCTGCAGACACTGGAAGGGTCATCAGCGTTGTGGCATCTACACATACCCTGCCTAACAACCCACATGTACCACCTACCACCCCTTCCAGAACCCGGGAGTCCGAGGACCCAGCCATTACCTTCTAATGTACTGTGGTAGGAGTCCAGTGGTAGTTAGCAGATCAGGTGCTGGCTGGGATGTAGACTATGGCGGCCACCCTAGAAGGAGTCTGTGGGTGCCTTAGTCCCAAAAGGAACTACACTGCTGCCATCAGAGCCACCTACTCTCTGTTCCATGGCCTCAAGCAGTCCCTGGCTCATATCGCCGGTGTCATGAGGCAGAGGCATCAACAACTGACCTGCCAAAGTGGCACCAGCAAGGTGGCCACAGAGCTGAATGTAATCAGAACCATCCTGGAGTGGACTCCATATGGCTGCCATGGCTGCCTACCACCGCTGCATTGCTGCTGTGTTGCAAATCCAACAATTCCTCATCATGCAGTGATTACTAATGTTTTGGCACAGATGAATGCTGCTTCTGGCCCTGATCTGTGTGTGCCTCCCGTTGCTTCGGCATCTACAACACCATGCTCAAGGAAGACACCGCACACCTAGAAGAGGAAGATTTGGACGGTACCTTCTTCTAACATAGAAGTTTGCAGTAGCATGTATATGTGTCCCAAAGCCAGTTTCACCTTACCCTGTGCTGATCAACATGCCAGGGAACATCTGCTGTCACTGTTCTCATTTTGACTTTTTCCTGTTCACCATGACCATTTGTTGACTGTCTATGTACCCTGTCCTCCCTAATGACATTGTGGTCAACCTCCTGACTGAAGCACTGCTTTCCTCAACATGTCCCAGGACACGTTCCCAGCATGGACTCTGTCTGTACATCCACTCTGCTCTAAACATCCTTTGGGGTTGTTATCCAATGAATTTGTGCTGGGAGCCACTTCAACATTTGCACTTGTAAATAAATGCACTAATATTTACTACATGTGTTTTGTGTGTCTCCAAGAATCAGGACCAGGTTTCCATTGCCCATTCTGGTAGAAAACTACACCAACAACTTGCCAAAGGAGCACAAGATTTGTTAAGCCCGGGACCATGCTAGGCTGTGAGAGTGTAACATAATTTAGCACAATTTGTGCGATGACTAGCAAG
This sequence comes from Triturus cristatus, assembly GCF_964204655.1. Taxonomy (NCBI): domain Eukaryota; kingdom Metazoa; phylum Chordata; class Amphibia; order Caudata; family Salamandridae; genus Triturus; species Triturus cristatus. The sequence continues at coordinate 325,715,111 of NC_140583.1, read as the reverse complement.
TGCCTAATCAAGGTTGCAAGCATTAAGTTTATCTGAATGAAGGGCCCACCCATGGGTACTGTAAGCATACCAAATTGGTCTGGCAAGTAAATGCTGCAAGTATCAGAGGGTACAGGGCAGCCATCAGTGTATGATTACAAATCTTATTGATTGGGCAAATGATTATGATCCCTTCATCTCCTCAAATCATGTTGCATTAGCAAACCATACATATGAACATATGAATAGCACTGTGTCAACATTCATTCAAATTTGCCAGGTCCACTGCTAAACAATGTTTTATTTTGAGATGATATAAAGTCATCATGGCCAGCCTGACAGATCCCTGTCCATAAATAAGAAAACTAATAACATGTTGCCAGACAGCAAGGATTATGAACGTACAAAACTTCACCTGAGCACACATGCTCACTCCTACACAGTAAATCATGACATACACCTGTCTGTAGAAAACAATAAAAATTCATCTTAATAGAAGGGTTGAATAAGAAAAAGCTATCTACCTTTACTAACTACCTATCCTAACCTATCCTACAGTATCTAAGCCTATCTACTATATAAAACAACCTTAATTATGCTTACTCTACACATTTTTTAGCACAACATGATAAACATCAAACCCAACCCCCCTGTACTGCTCGATTTTCCCGGCCCTATTGTGTTGATGGGTGATTAGGGTGACTTCAGTCTATTACCATTCAAGCCTAAGGGTTAGAGTAGTGAATGAAGTCTATTTACTAGGCACTTCGACATGATCCTGTGTTCTTCCCCATAGATTAGGGCTTGCACACATATCCTAGGGGATAGATTCGTTAGTCTTAGGGATAACCTGCCCTGTAGTGAGGGTATTTCATGGAGCCGTGTTGAATTCAGGCCTGGTAGGCCTCAAACGGGGGAGACTCCATCTTTCTTTCTGCTCCAGCAGCTTGAGATGTTTCTAGGTTACAGGGGATGTTTTAGTTATGAGGTGTTATTCGCTTGGAGAGAACCGGTTCAGACCGGCCCTTATCGAAGGATTGTATTTTTCTTCATGCCGAAGACGCTACATCAGGCCGGCCGGCTGGGAAAGTGTCCTTGGCACGGGGAGGTACAAGAATTTGGTGGGCGGCAGGTTACGGGCTGGAATTTTCCATGAGAAAATGCACCTCTATATTAGTGAAAGCCTGAGGCAGATACTGGCACTTATTCTTTCAATCCATAGGCGGCGCCTAGCCGTTAGCAGAAAAGCTACTACTTATTCCAGGGAAGACAGATGACAAACTTGAGGGCGGAGAAAGACCAAGAGACAGATACTCTTCTAGCAGAATTGCCAGAGAGGAGAGAGTAGCCGACGAGGAAGAGGTCCCAGTGACTCGGAGAAGGGAGCTACGGAGGTGTGATCTCCAGGCGAGCCGAGGCACAGACGAGAAGGGGACCTAGATGACCATTGAGTGCAGGCTACACACGACTAAGGTGATGTCGACCCCTTTCTTATTAGAGTGTACAACCTAATCTTTCACTTTTTCTTTACAGGTTATGTGTTACATTATGTGCTTGCGTATATGATATGTATATATATATATATAATAAAGTCAGTTTGTAGTAAATCAACATGTGCTGCGTGTTCTTGTATAAGAGGGTAGCCTATTCTTCTGGTCAGCTGCAACTCGACATGAACAGATGTTAACCCTGATCCGGTAAGTGGTAGCTGACTAAGGGAGAAGGGAGCCCCTCGAACCAGAGAACAGGTTGTGCTCAAACTGGCAGTTCTTGTGTGATCTGATACACTGATTCCCTTGTCGTATGTTATAGTGATCATAGGATGAACTCGTGAAGGCTGCCGTCTGGGTAGGAAGTCCTGGGTCCGTTTGGGACCGCGAGGCTAAGGCTACCGCCTGGGTAGGAAGTCCTGGGTCCGTTTGGGACCGCGAGGCTAAGGCTGCCGTCTGGGTAGGAAGTCCTGGGTCCGTTTGGGACCGCGAGGCTGAGGCTGCCGTCTGGGTAGGAAGTCCTGGGTCCGTTTGGGACCGCGAGGCTAAGGCTACCGCCTGGGTAGGAAGTCCTGGGTCCGTTTGGGACCGCGAGGCTAAGGCTACCGTCTGGGTAGGAAGTCCTGGGTCCGTTTGGGACCGCGAGGCTAAGGCTACCGTCTGGGTAGGAAGTCCTGGGTCCGTTTGGGACCGCGAGGCTAAGGCTACCGCCTGGGTAGGAAGTCCTGGGTCCGTTTGGGACCGCGAGGCTGAGGCTGCCGTCTGGGTAGGAAGTCCTGGGTCCGTTTGGGACCGCGAGGCTAAGGCTACCGTCTGGGTAGGAAGTCCTGGGTCCGTTTGGGACCGCGAGGCTAAGGCTACCGTCTGGGTAGGAAGTCCTGGGTCCGTTTGGGACCGCGAGGCTAAGGCTGCCGTCTGGGTAGGAAGTTCTGGGTCCGTTTGGGACCGCGAGGCTAAGGCTGCCGTCTGGGTAGGAAGTTCTGGGTCCGTTTGGGACCGCGAGGCTAAGGCTGCCGTCTGGGTAGGAAGTCCTGGGTCCGTCTTGGATCGCGAGGCCGCCACTTGTATTATAAGAGGTCTTGATATATATATATATATATATATATATATATAGTAGGAATTCCCTGTCCTTAGGTGGTATATATATATGTGGTTACTTATTGTGGATAAGCCCTAGGGAGGGGGTAACGTTCTGGCTGGGTTAGAAAGGCTCTGTTGAGCGGGTTCTATCTGATCCGACAACCCAAGCAGAACATTTGGCGTCACGAACCGTTTTCGAAACCTGTGTGCGTCGTGTTGTCTCGTGTTTGCTTTCAGCGTGTGCGTGGTTTTCTTTGTATATTATTTGTGGTATAATTGTGTGTATAGTTTTTCTTTTTCTTTCCTTTTTTTTTTTTCTCTTCTTTTCCACAATGTTTTCTAAAAAGTCAAAATCTACTTTTAAGTTGCCCATTGATATTCCCGGATGGGATTCAACGCCTTATGAAGCCTTAGCCCGGGAGTGGGCTGATTCTACTGGTTTGAGTGAGAATTGGAATTCTTCTTTGGAGCTGGCGGAGCCGGCTAATGTGATTACTTGTTTACAGAAGGCACCCATCTCGAAGGGTGAGGAGATTCCCATTTTAGGGCGCAGAGGTTGGATTGTCCTGTCTGCGTACAGAATTCTGCATGAGAGGTTGTTGAAGCTACAGATCTCTTTTAAGGATGTGGAAGCGCACTTTGTTGAGATTCAGAATTCTCATACTTTATTGCGGTGTCAAAATAAGTTGCTTACTGACAAACTTGAGACTTATCAGACTATTGCCGAGAGGGCGGCTGTGCGAATTGCCCGTTATAATTACAAACATCGGCGCGGCCGGGTTTCGACGCGAAAGGTGCGCCTGGTCGTGGCGAATGCCGGACTGGATTGGAATCCTGATGAATGGGATGGTAATATCTGGAACTCGAGCGATTCTTGTTCCTCGGGTGAGGAATCTGTTAAATGTGAGTCCTCCCGCTCCCGCCATGATTGTAAGCCTGCTTCTCGCACCCCTGATGGTGCACCCCGTGATTGCGCTCGTCCTTCGAGCGGGGTTGATGCTTCTTCCGCTGATTGTTCCTCTACGTGTACTGGTCGAGCTCCTTGTGATGCTCACCCCGCGGTCTCGGTGCATCCGGTTTTTCGTCGGAAATTGCAGCAGTCTCCTGCTGCTCCGCAGGGTATTTCTTTAGACTCTTTAGAGGACTTTACCCAACAGGAAATTAGTGATATTTTGCAGCGATTTCGGCAGCGAGCTGGTGAGACATTACTCACATGGATGGTGCGCCTTTATGAACTGGGCGCTGCTGGCATTATGTTGGATAATGGTGATTGTTTGAAGTTTTGTTCCTTGAGCTCGGATTCTACTGTACAGGATCATTTTCGTAACTATAATGGTGGTGGTCAAATTTCTTTACTTCAATTGGCGACTGAGGGTTGTAATATAAAGTACCCTACTGAGTCTGATTGGCCTGTGAATGACAAACAGTGGAATACTTTGCGCGACGCTGCACAACGTCTCAAAGAAGAGGTGATGAAAACGGCGATTTTTCTAGGTACTGCTGACAGGTTGCTTGATGGTTCATTGACATCTTCTGTGCGGAATCGTATTATTCGTTCTTCCCCTGTTGCTTATAAGCAGGTCATGATGACTTTATTGATTAATCAAACTGGTAACGTGTTATCTACAGTACTGGAATCGGTACGCCAACTCGGTGAGTTAGGCGAGTGGTTTAAACCTGAACGTCAGTCCCGGCCTGACACTCGTACTCCTGGTGACAATAAGCTTACTAGACGTGATATCTTTTCTGGTCTTTTGGCTGATGGTGTGCGGAGGGAGGACATTGACGGTGAGACAACTGCTCGTTTGTGGGAGTTGTTTCGCAAACGTGGCTTGGATCGGAAGGAGGGTGCCCGGCGTGTTCGGATGTCTGAGTGTGATCGCGGTGGTTCTGACGGTAGCGGTGATGATGACCGCCGTGGGCGCTCTGTTCGTCGTGATGACCGACGTTATGTACGTGATATGTCCCCCCGTCGAGAGAGAGACAGAGAGAGAGAAGAGGAAAGGGAGAGGGGAAAAAATGATTATATTTACAACAGACGTAGAGATGATAGGGATCAATCCCCTGAGTTGAGGAGGAGAGAGGATCGTCATAATCTGGCCGATCGAAACCAGCACTGTACTGCTGCTGACACGAATCCATTTCGTACTGGGAATGGATATGAACAGGAGGCACCTATACCTAAGAAACGTGAGAGTCTTTATCCTGATTTATCCTGGTACACAGAATGCGGTAAACATGACTAGGAAATAGATCAAGCTCCAGTACACAGATGGGCTCACAGAGATAATAGACCCTATGTAGATATTGAAATTTATTGGAGACATCGTAATATCCAAAGGGCCCGAGCATTGGTAGATACAGGAGCGGAGGCCACTCTTATTCATGGTAAATCAAAGAAGTTTAAAGGTCAGCCTTTTACAATTACCGGATTAGGTGGAAAGGAAACTCCCGCAATTCAAACATTACTTGAAATGAGAATAGGTAGAATCCCTAGAAAAGAATACTCTGTACTAGTGGTGCCTCTCTTGGAATTCATAATTGGAATAGATATTTTGAAAGGAATGACTTTGCATTTAGATGATGGATGTTACCAATTTGGAACTACGCATTATATATCGTCCAGGCCTATACGGGTTGGTCGTTTACGAATGCCCCCCATAACAGTTCCTCAGGCGACAAAAGTGGTTTGTCAGAAGCAGTATCGTATTCCGGCAGGTCATGAGGAGATTAGTACCACTATTCAGGAGTTGGTGGATGCAGGTGTTATAGCCCCAGTTACTTCTGCTTGGAATAATCCTGTTTGGCCTGTACGTAAGAGTGATAATTCTTGGCGTATGACTGTTGATTATCGAGAATTGAACAAACACACACCCTCTTTGACTGTTGCAGTACCGGATGTTATTACTCTAATTGAAAGAATCCAAAAACATCCGGGTACATGGTATGCGTCAATTGATATTGCTAATGCTTTCTTTTCGATCCCGATTGCCCCTGAGTGTCAGGAACAGTTCAGTTTTACGTGGAATGGGCGTCAAATGACGTTTAGGAGTCTTCCTCAGGGCTATGTGCATAGCCCTACTATATGTCACCGGCTGGTGGCAGAGCATTTGGCTGACGTACCAGTTCATCCACAGGTTCAGATGTGTCATTATATTGATGATGTTTTGATCCAAGGTGAAACACAAGAGGAAGTTCAGACCCAATTGGACAGAGTCATTGAGTGCCTGCGTGAGAAAGGTTGGGAAATCAATCCGGATAAACTACAAGGCCCGTCCCAGGCTGTGAAATTTTTGGGTATTAATTGGCATGAAGGGCACCGTGAAGTGATCCCTCAGGTTAAACAGAAGATTCTTGATTTTGCAGTTCCAAGGAATAGGAAGGAAGCCCAAAGCTTCATTGGTTTATTTGGTTTTTGGCGTCAGCATATTCCTCATTTGAGTCAAATATTGGCCCCCTTGTACCGTGTCACCCGTAAAAAGAATGCGTTTGATTGGGATACACCACAGCAAGATGCGTTCGACCTAGCAAAAGAGGCAATTCAACATGCTTTGGATTTATGGCCCGTACGTGATGGGGAGGTAGATTTAAATGTGTCTGTACAGGGCCTTTATGCGAATTGGAGCTTGTGGCAGAAGCAAGGCAGAAGTAGAGTGCCGTTAGGTTTCTGGACCAAAAAGTTACCTGATGCTAGTGAGCGTTATACACCCTTTGAGAAACAGTTACTTGCATGTTATTGGGCTCTGGTGGATACCGAGCAATTGACTTTGGGACATGATATAGTTTTGCGACCTGAGATTCCTATTATGCAGTGGGTTATGAGTTCGCCAAAAACTCACCGCATTGGACACGCTCAGGAGGCGAGTGTGATTAAATGGAAATGGTATATACAAGACAGGGCACGTGTGGGACAGAAAGGAGTTGCATCTTTGCATGAGCAGGTGGCACGGGCGCCATCGACTGAGACTGAGAGTGAATGTTCCGTACCTTTAGTACAGGAGTCTCCTGTCAAGTGGGGTAGACCCTTTGATGATTTGTCCGTAGAGGACAGGAACCATGTCTGGTTTATGGATGGTTCAGCAAGGTTCATAGGGCTGAAACGGCACTGGAAAGCGGTGTCCTATAATCCGGTCACGCAGAAACTGCTGAGCACAACTGGTGAAGGTAAGAGCAGCCAATTCGCTGAATTGTATGCTGTTTATCAAGTTCTGAAACAAGAATTACCCGGCACATGTCATATTTTCACTGACTCTTCGTCTACTGCCAATGGATTGGCAGTTTGGTTACCGACTTGGCATTCCCATAATTGGGAATTGCATTCAAAACAGTTGTGGGGAAGAGAGTTATGGCAAGAGATTTGGGAGATGCGCCCACAGAGTACTGTTACAATCTTCCATGTGGATGCTCACACCCCTATAGATTCTCTTGAAAAAATTTTTCATAACATTGCAGATGAGAAATCTAAAATTGCTGAGGCAGTGGTGGACAGGCAAGATTCTGATATGGCGGGATTGGCGAAATGGGCCCACCAGAAGGCAGGACATTTTGGAGAGAAAGCCACTAGCAGGTGGGCTGCTGATCGAGGAATTTATATTCCCTTGGATTTGATCAAGAATGTTATTTTACATTGTCCCATTTGTCAGCATATCAGACAGCGCAAAGTGCCCCAAATTGTTAAAGGTCATTTACATCGCGGGAAACTGCCCGCTCAAATTTGGCAAATTGATTACATTGGTCCACTTCCCATGAGCAGGAATTGTCAATATGTGTGCACAATTGTTGATACATACAGTGGCTTGTTGGTAGCCCTTCCCTGTAAGCAAGCTACCCAATTGAATACCATTAAAACGTTGGAATTGGTTATCATGTATTATGGTGTGCCATTCCAAATTCAATCTGATAATGCATCCCATTTTCGTGGAAGATTGGTACAGGAATTCTGTGTGGAAAACAATATTGACTGGGTGTTCCATGTCCCGTACTATCCACAGGCCTCAGGTCTTGTGGAGAGAATGAATGGTCTGCTGAAGGGGCAGCTGCGTAAACTAACTGATGACAAATATAAGAATTGGCGAGACTTTTTGTCTCAAGCACTATTAATTTTGAATAATCGTCCTTTTCTAAATGCTGAATCTCCACTTATGCGTTTGTTCCCTCCGAATGTTAATGCTCAGCCAAATGAAATCAGAGAGACTGTGATGTACTGGGAGATTACTCCCGGAGCTTTGGCTCCATGTAGAGCGACCCCAGGGTCGGCAGGTTTAGACTTGCATGCCATGGATGACACCGTTCTAAAAGGTAAAGATCGGGTCATCATCGCGACCGGTGTTGGTGTTCATATACCACCCGGGAATTTTGGATTAATCGCCCCTAGATCGGGGCTGGCCGTAAAAGGCATTCAGGTACTTGGAGGGGTCATTGACAGCGATTATCAGGGAGAGATTAAGGTGCTCCTGCTAAATAGCAGTGAGGCTGATTTGCTGATCCATCGAACTGACCGAGTGGCTCAATTACTGATAATGCCTGTCTTCAGTGGTGGGATGGTAAAAGGCACTGCCCCAACTTTGCTAACTGTACGAGGCCAGAAAGGTTTTGGCTCCACAGATAACCCTGGGGCCAGGGTTTGGGTGCAGTCGCCTAAGACTCCCCCTGAACAGGCAGAGGTCATCGCCACCGGTCATGATAATACCATTTTAGTTATGAGACCAGGGAAAGATAGCTGGGAAGCAGTCCCGGCTGACAAATGTTACTTACGAGAATGATTAATGCCTGTATTTGATTCTTTTTCAGATCATTCTTTGGACTGTTGCTGCAGGATGTGTCGTCGCAGGACTATTTTCGGGTTGGTTCGACGAGGGAGGAGGACTCCCGTCAACCCCGGATGAGCTACGCGCCCGAGTGTCGCGTTCCTTTGCTGCGTGGGATTCGTCATCGAACTTTTGGACACTACTGGCGAAAAGGGTGACCGATGCCCCTCACTTTTGTTTGACGCCGATGAGATCCGTACATGATATCCTAGCGACCTGTCTGGTTGCTGTCCCTGCTTCACTGGAAACCCTAACTAATATTTTCAACATTTCGAAGGCTCGCCCCAATGTTCTTCTGGGCGATTTTGCCACCCACACGTATTGCCCCTTATGTACGGAACTTCCGGACAGGATACCCCCCATCCAATCCCAAATAGTTACCTATAATATCACACAAGGTGATATATGCTTTTTTCTTACATGTAATCCTAGTGCAATCTCTGAATGTCTACAGCTGAAATTGAAAGGTGCTACTTCCTTCACCTTTCATGAGCGAACTCTGTGCTTTCAAAGGACACCGAAAACATGTGCTTCGGTTATGAACAATATGACTTGCAAGAGTTTGGTAGTTACCCCTAGTCATTATCGCACGATGTTGCTACCTGCCGGATGGCTTTTCTCATGTGGTAATACTTCTTGGCCATATGTCCCCGCGAATATTTCCGGTGGCCCCTGTGCTATTACAAGACTCAGTTTACTAATGTTCTCGTCACATCCGAATGCCAATTCTCGTGTGATTCGAGACACAGTGATGTTACAGGAGGATTGTGACTCATCTTTGCATTTGTATTCCAAGTCTGAATACCTTAGCTTGGCTATTTCAATTATTGATGTTCCTGCTTTGGCGGTTTATAATGCTAAATCTATTGAGAAAATGGCCTGCTGGATGGTAAAATCTATTAATCATACTTCTACAGTCCTATCTGACATGCTGTTAGACGCCCAGGGTGAACGTAGAGCCATCTTGCAAAATAGAGCGGCCATTGATTATCTTTTGCTTAAACATGGACATGACTGCTCTGACTTTGAGGGTCTTTGTTGTTTTAACTTGTCTGATCATACACAATCTATTCGTGCCCACATTGACAGGTTACATGATTTGACGGAGGAAGTGAGAAAACACATTGACCAGGGCTGGTTTGACTGGCTCTTTCATTGGTTACCTGACCTGTATCTATTACGTCGAATATTAGGAGGTATTCTACTTACCATCGCTGTTTTGATCTCTATTTGTTGTTTTATTCAGTGTATCCCTTCACTACTTCAATACTGCACACTTGGTACTAGACATAGGTCAGTTAGTTTTGTTTCATATTATTCCTCTACGGATGTTAGTTCGGTTTAATGAATGTATAATGGACTGAAGTCAAGGGTGAAATGTACTGCTCGATTTTCCCGGCCCTATTGTGTTGATGGGTGATTAGGGTGACTTCAGTCTATTACCATTCAAGCCTAAGGGTTAGAGTAGTGAATGAAGTCTATTTACTAGGCACTTCGACATGATCCTGTGTTCTTCCCCATAGATTAGGGCTTGCACACATATCCTAGGGGATAGATTCGTTAGTCTTAGGGATAACCTGCCCTGTAGTGAGGGTATTTCATGGAGCCGTGTTGAATTCAGGCCTGGTAGGCCTCAAACGGGGGAGACTCCATCTTTCTTTCTGCTCCAGCAGCTTGAGATGTTTCTAGGTTACAGGGAATGTTTTAGTTATGAGGTGTTATTCGCTTGGAGAGAACCGGTTCAGACCGGCCCTTATCGAAGGATTGTATTTTTCTTCATGCCGAAGACGCTACATCAGGCCGGCCGGCTGGGAAAGTGTCCTTGGCACGGGGAGGTACAAGAATTTGGTGGGCGGCAGGTTACGGGCTGGAATTTTCCATGAGAAAATGCACCTCTATATTAGTGAAAGCCTGAGGCAGATACTGGCACTTATTCTTTCAATCCATAGGCGGCACCTAGCCGTTAGCAGAAAAGCTACTACTTATTCCAGGGAAGACAGATGACAAACTTGAGGGCGGAGAAAGACCAAGAGACAGATACTCTTCTAGCAGAATTGCCAGAGAGGAGAGAGTAGCCGACGAGGAAGAGGTCCCAGTGACTCGGAGAAGGGAGCTACGGAGGTGTGATCTCCAGGCGAGCCGAGGCACAGACGAGAAGGGGACCTAGATGACCATTGAGTGCAGGCTACACACGACTAAGGTGATGTCGACCCCTTTCTTATTAGAGTGTACAACCTAATCTTTCACTTTTTCTTTACAGGTTATGTGTTACATTATGTGCTTGCGTATATGATATGTATATATATATATATAATAAAGTCAGTTTGTAGTAAATCAACATGTGCTGCGTGTTCTTGTATAAGAGGGTAGCCTATTCTTCTGGTCAGCTGCAACTCGACATGAACAGATGTTAACCCTGATCCGGTAAGTGGTAGCTGACTAAGGGAGAAGGGAGCCCCTTGAACCAGAGAACAGGTTGTGCTCAAACTGGCAGTTCTTGTGTGATCTGATACACTGATTCCCTTGTCGTATGTTATAGTGATCATAGGATGAACTCGTGAAGGCTGCCGTCTGGGTAGGAAGTCCTGGGTCCATTTGGGACCGCGAGGCTAAGGCTACCGCCTGGGTAGGAAGTCCTGGGTCCGTTTGGGACCGCGAGGCTAAGGCTGCCGTCTGGGTAGGAAGTCCTGGGTCCGTTTGGGACCGCGAGGCTGAGGCTGCCGTCTGGGTAGGAAGTCCTGGGTCCGTTTGGGACCGCGAGGCTATGGCTGCCGTCTGGGTAGGAAGTTCTGGGTCCGTTTGGGACCGCGAGGCTAAGGCTGCCGTCTGGGTAGGAAGTCCTGGGTCCGTCTTGGATCGCGAGGCCGCCACTTGTATTATAAGAGGTCTTGATATATATATATATATATATATATATATAGTAGGAATTCCCTGTCCTTAGGTGGTATATATATATGTGGTTACTTATTGTGGATAAGCCCTAGGGAGGGGGTAACGTTCTGGCTGGGTTAGAAAGGCTCTGTTGAGCGGGTTCTATCTGATCCGACAACCCAAGCAGAACACCCCCTTAAGTCACGTCTTCACACAAGGACAACAGGAACTACACCTAAACATCAACTACCTACACATACAAACCCAATCATGTATTTTTTATTTTTTTTTCTGAATTTCTTAAATGTTTTTTTCACATATAAACACAACAACCCCCCCACAAATCACCCAAAGGACCCCTACACACGAAATAAAAGAACCCATCCCTAAAAAACATAAAACACTACACTATACTATCACAATAACTACACTAACCTAAGCTAAGCTATAAAAACACTGTTGATAAAAAGAACTACATGCCAAGCAGGGGCAAGGGCAGTAAGGGTCCTGTGGCTGCTCCCGTCTGCTTTGCCCAACTGCCTACTTTAACTCCTGCAGGAGCAATAAGTCCTGGTTCATCTTTTTTTAAGGACTAGAACAAGTAGCTTTAGGTTCGACAAGTCTTTTTGCATATACATTTAAAAACTTGGGGCCCTCCTGTGACTGGAGGTGGAGGAACTTGGGATAGCTTGGTGGGAGCCTGAGGCACCTGAAGCAGATAGTCCATGCCTGGCAGAGCTTCACCTTGCTGTGGTTGGTGGTCCCATAGGGAAACTCTTCCCCTGGGACTTTTCCTCCTAGTTTCACCCCTTCATTGCCCTATATGTACATGCATTCTGTACCATTCACAGCTATGTCCATTTTCAAATGTGTATCCACTACCACATACATTTGCATTTTCTGCCACTGGGATCATCATTAGCCTTTACAGTAAATATCATGTGTTCCATCCTAGATTGGCAAAGTGCTCTCTAGGCCTGGGCGGTAAATTCAGTTCCACCTGCGGAATTTGGGTAATTTTGCGTTCTGCGGAGAACGCGGAATTGCCAAAAATCCTGTGAGCCACAGCTTGGCAGACATTTTTTGCTTGTTCGCGCTTTCAAAATGCGTGTTTGCAAGATATTTCCCCCCGAGCATGCAAACAGCGTTCGCGAAGGGGAAAAAAGCATCGCGAACGGGCGGAACAAGCAATTCCGCGTGTTCACAGAATTCTGCGTGCTCGCTGAGATTTTTGACCGTTTTGCAGAGCTTTGCGTAGCGCGACTACGCAAATTCCGCCCACCCCTAGTGTTCTCCTTGACAGTAGTCGCAAGCTGATAGCCATGCATCACACCACCTCTACTTTTCATAAACTATTTATCTCCTTCCAAAAGTTCCTTTGTGAAGAAGATGCACATTGATTCTGGTGATTCCCACATCATCGTACACCATGCACACTCCTTTCAAAATGCACTGATGAAGGCACTCATGAGGGAAGTCGCGATCCTTGTAGCTTGCCACCTCAGGTTTGGTGTATAAAGGAGGTCCATACACAAGACATAACATGTATATCACATCATTAAACTTAGTAAACATATTTGATAAGCATCAACAGCACAGTACATATGCAAAGCTATTGGCAATGTAACTCTTCAGGTTGTAAGGATTCAGATGACACAGTTGACATGTCTGGTTGATACATTTTGGTAATGCAGGTTGAGGAGAACAAACATATGAAAAACTTAAACATGCACATGTTGGCCATATTGCTGAACCAGGTAATAAACTACACACGACCAAATTACACAATGGTAGCCGACTTGGATGATGCTGTGCACTTACTTAATTCAAATAACTTGCTCAGTAAGGTGATGCTATACCGAGTCCTTCTCAAATGCTGACACCAGTAAATGAGTATGAAAAGCACATCTCACTTTATGCGTACCTATTCCCTAAGTAACGTGACAACTGTACCTGTCAGTGCTGCTGAGTGCATGCTAATGTACACTAATGTCACATGCATCACTAAGCTGATATTTACATTTTAGAAGTTTAACATGTATGGTTTAGGTATAGCTGTATCTCATTCAGACTAGTATATACTTGGATACTGTACCATGTGAGTGGGCTCCCATCTGATATATATTTGGGCTCTCATACTGCAGTCATGTACTATGTGAGTTACATATGGAAAGACAGCTCCAGAGGCTCTGGCCTGACAAACACCTCCATGAGGCCATGCAAAAGCAGCATGTGGGATTTGCAATACAGTCAGAGGTATGTAGTCTATCAAGTCAGTGCAAAGCACAGCGTAGGCATAGTGGACATCAAGGAACTGTACCTTGTATCATTAAGCGGTGAGCTAAGCAGTGTAAGTATTGGCAGCCCCCATAAATGACAAGGAGGATAATTGGCACATCGCTATGGTGCTTCTTAACAAGGCTATTGTGAAAATGATGAATCACTTCTGACTTTGTAAGAAGTGACATGCCAATGGTGCAAAGGCCTTGTAAAGAAGCCCCTTTATGTATGACATATGTTATGTGATGGCCCATCACAGCTGTACATGATAAATGCCTGTTTTGAAATAAGCAGCTCTGGAGCATATCTACACTACCTGCTCTGTCATTATATGAGTTGTCTGGACAGGCTTTGGCAATGTACGTTAAATCCATGTTTACCTGGTGCTCATCTCTGTCATCTACAATAATACACATACTAGTTGGGGCCACACAGTGTCTCAGATAGCACTTTTAGACATATGGTAACAGCATTATAGGCACTACATGGGAGTATGTCTAATTTAAGCCAAACCTTCGTGTGAGCCATACTTAATAGTTCCACAAATCACCTATGGGTACATTAGAAACAAAAGATAGCAGACACATTATGTGTACTTACATGTAACTCCACCAATTTCAATGCCCACATAGTCAAGGAGGTCAGACTCCTTGCCGACTACATCTGCCCAGCGATGCTTCAATTGCTTGGTGTCGCGGTCCACTCCATAGAGCTGCAACATCTGGAGGATGTACACAGTCCCATCTATGTTTGCGGGCTTTGACAGTGTAGCCCTGGATAAATCTGCCCCTACTGGACAACATGTTGGGCAGGCAGTGGCATACAAGCCACAAGAATGCCCCAAACTCCTGCTCATTCATGGAGCGAGAACGACTATGCCCCTGCATGATCCTACCCACAATTATCTAACCCAAACACACAGAAAAACTAAAACACCCTACTACTCCTATAGCAATTAAACCCCAAGAGACAAACACTCACCAGCACACTGGACAATAATCAACAACCTACAACAAATGTGCAGAAGAAATGACTTAAGGGACAAAACAGGGACAGCAGACACGATACACCAGCTCCAAAAACACCAACACCACTCTCCAGCATAAGTACAACACCAACACTCTCAAGCTCAGACAGTCAAACTGTGACTTACTGTGAAAGCGAAAGTAACTTCACAGTTCCTGGTTTGCAGAATCCAGGATCCATTACACACTTCCCTTTATCCATTACTTCACTTCCTGGGAAGATGTGACACATTTTCAGTTGATGCTTTTTTTTATGCTACTGCTCAATGCATCGATTTCAAAAAAGGTCTGACTATGGAGAATACTGTCTACACCGCGCATAAGCAGGGAAGAAGCATTCTTTACTGATTCAGCAGCAGTAAAAGTTCACGCTGAATGGTGTTTCATCATATTTTTTAGACACAAGAGATCTCAATTATGTTTTTTAGGTGTTTTGGGATGTGCATTCATGAAAAAAGGTAGTTACAGTAGATGCAGTATTATGTGTGAATAGTGAAGTTTATCTGTTTACAGTGTTTGCATAAGTTTTATATGTGCATTCTGAAGTCTACATATGTGTGGGTTTATCCTGTTCATGGATAATACTATGCATTGTGACCAAACACTGTGTAACACAATGGCAAACCTTAACAGTGGTGCCCTCTGTCATTGTTAGCACCCAGTGACATAGTATTAACTTCCCACATGGATACCAGCAACTACCACTGCTATGGGATCAGCTGATCCACATCTACGGCTGCTCAGCCTACTGCCAAACAGCGCCATGTCTCTCAGTGGAAATTTGTGACTGTGGAGCAATTGGCTGCATCTACATAGAATGGGGTGTATGACTGGTGCCATTGGTTTGATATAGTATTTGCATTCCATGTAAAAGGGATATACCCTCAAGAAAGCGAAAATGACATATTATGTGTCTAACATGATAAGCAATCACGGTGATTGTGCTATGATAGATCACCATGCATGCCTTGGTGGGACCTCTTACATATGGCTGACAGTAAGGCTACGTAAATCACACCATGACTACACTCTGCATCAAGGCGGTGCTGCTTGTGGATAGGAGTGGCTGTCACATGCACATCTGTTGGATTGGAAAATTCTAGCAACTACCATTTGTCTCTGTGAGATGTGATACCGTTATGGATTAGACATGTGGATACAGCTGTTGTTGTAGCATATGTGGCTACTATGTGGAACACTTGAAAGTCATCATACAATGAGTGGCCTCCAATATCGTCCACAAGTTTGAGGTCGTTCACATTGCTAGCAGCAGGAGAGACACACACACACAGTCATTGCACACTATCTACATGACCACATCATGTTAATTGTGGCAGGTAATGGAGGACTATATGCTAAAGGTAGTTGGCATACACACTAAGTCATTTTTACCAAATGTTAGTCAACGCTTTTTGTAACACATAGCTACATATGTAATCTGTGTGACAAGAAGTAACAGGTAAAATGTTGATATTTAAGCGTTTACTTTCTCTTTGAATATAAAAGGCATACACAGTGGTAGTGCTCAGAGATTTATTTACAGATTTATGAAGAATGTTTGATATTACATAATTGTTGACTATGATTTTGAACATTCAAGGTTCTGTAAAAAAAATTATTTATAATGTAGCCCCTCCGCCCTGGTGCGGCAACTGAAGGTCCTGGTTGCTGAGGCTGCTCATCTTCCTCCTCTTCATTGTTCAGCAATTCCTGCTCCCCACTTTCATCTGCATATGACGCCTTTGTCCTGACACAGATATATAAAAAATGTGGCAGACCAAAATAATTTTACACACCACGGGTGGTGAGTAGAGCATTCTGCCACCAGATATGTCCAGGCCCTTGAGGCAAGATTTTAATACTTTGAAAGTCCGCTCAATTATGGACCTGATGGGGCATGGTTGTATGTCAGCTCAATACTGAACCTAGTGCGGCATAGGGCATGGTTGTATGTCTGGTGTGCTTCTTTTTGAGGGTTTTTGACTATATTCATGACCCACAGTATGTAACCTCGGTCAGTTGCAAAGAAAGGAGGCGTCATGTCAGTCAAGTGTCATGACAAAAAATAGCCCAACGTTCATTTCCAATCAGGTCTGTGTCCTACTTGACTCATACAGCTTGTGTACAGTAATGGATTTGTTATGACATAGTGTGACATACACGCAAGTAGGGATTAGAAATTGCTTGACACTGAGCTACACGTACAACTGTGCTGCCCACTGTGATTCACTTACTATTTGTCAATATGGTGAGTCCAAATGTAATGCAGGTGATAAATGAAGGGGAATTTGTGTGCCTTGGCCCCTTTGGTTTTCCATACATCCTCCAAGCCCAGATCTTCCATGTAGCTCATTCTCAGCAGGTTAAATACCTTCCCTTTTGGAAGTCTATCTTCCCTTGGGTTAATTATCAGATTAAAATCCCCACCTGTGATTATCGGGTCTGAGAAATCTAAGAGCTGGCTATATAGGGATCGCAATGGAGTGGGGTCACCCGTGTTTGGCCCGTAGTAACCCACCAGGACATCTGCTTTTCCGGACAGTCTAACTTTGGCCGCGAGCCAACTCCCCTTAGTGTCAGCCCTTGTTTCTTCCACTACTCCTTTGGCTGAGTTTTTAAAAAGTATAGCTACCCCCTGAAAGTGGCACGCTTGATTGGTGCACACATATGTGTCTATCCATTTTTGTTTTTTCACTATGTCTATCCATTCTACTTCCCATGACTTTCTGCCTTCTCCTCCTGACACTAACGCCATTCACATTCCAAGTCAGTATATTAATTGCAATCTATGCTATTAGAGGTATTCTCCATGAGCCCCTTTATTCCCTGTTTCTTGACTTTATTTTCCACCCCTCTTACTCCCACACCCATTGGAAGTATAGATTCATGTTTTCCCTTCTGTGACCTCTCGATTAAGGGTGGGCGGAAATTGCGTAATCGCGTTACGCAAATCTTCGCGAAAATGCAAAAAATTATCGCAAACGCATGGAAATATCACGAAGACGCAGAAGTTTTTGTCCCGCCCGTTCACAATGTTTTTTGCGTGATCGCGTTGGAAATGTGTCGCCAACTTGCCCATGCAGTAGCTAATGGGCGCAGCCATCTTGTTTTTCACTTTAGGCTATAGTTTTGGGGCCTGCTTTTCAATCCTCTCTCTATCTTTTCAATCCTTTGCTTCTGAAAACTTTTTTTTAATCTTTTTTATTTATCTCTCTCTCTATTTTCCTGACTCTATATTTTTTGTTTTTGTCTTCTTTTTTGTGTTTTTTAACTACGTTTTTACTCTTTTTCTATTACTTGCTTTTTTCATTTCTTTTACTTGCTTTTTTAAATTTTTACCTTTTCTTTTCCACCCCCCGCCTACCCCAGAACCATGCCAAAGGGCCACAGGGGCCATCGCAGCCTGAGCCGTGACCGCCTTCCTTGCGGAAGGCGGCGCCCACGGGCCTTATTTGGGGAGGAGGAGTTGGCTGCACTTGTTTTTTTTGTGCAGCACCACCTCCCCTTAACCCTGGCAGTAGGCGGCAGGCCTGGGTCTGGGTCCGGGCTCCGGGAGCAACGGCAGCGGTGGGGGAAGGTGCGCCTGGCAGTGTTTCGCTGCTCGGGTGTCCGGCTCAGCCAGAACCAGCTGATGCACCGGTGGTCCGGTATCCTGGACCAGGAGCAGGACCTGCTGGACATGCTAGGAGTGGAGGTCCCGGGTCTTGGTGAGTAGCTATTTAATTATTAGTACTTTGTTTCTGTTCTTCTGCTCTGTGTTATATAATGCGAATATATTTTTTATCCGACCAGCTAGAATGCCGCTGCTTACCTGCATTACAGGTAATTTATGTTTAAAAGTCTTCTGTGATTGTTATGACACTGGTGCTCTGCGCTACTAATCTTGTTATTTGCAACTTTGCGTTTGCGCTTGTTTTGCGTGATTATGTAAGAGTTTATTTTAGAAAACTTAAGTTAGGTAATGCTGGAGTGACTCTAGTCCTTCCTTTGTCCTGTCACTAGGAGATAGGGGTGGATTAATACTTAGGGTTAGTTACTTATTGTAAGTTTGTAATTTTTTAATGGTCTGCGACGCCCCCTGTATTACGTCATGTGCTGCTGAGTGCTGCTACTGCTTACCCCAGTCCTTAGTAGAACCTTTTGTAGTTTGTTCAGTGAGTGCTAATAGGCTCAGCACTAGCAGAACATCTGCATCAACGAACCAACAATTTTGTGTATGCAAAAATATTGGCATATGTCCTCCATATATGCATTTTTGAGGACTAAAAGAAGTGGAAATGCTTACTTAATGTACAATTGGCATGCCTGGAATAGGTGGGCTCGGTCAGGTGGTACGTACTACTTAGGCTTAGTTAGTATTCTGGATTCAGAATGGAACACTGGATTAGCGAAGATAAATTATAACTAGTCGGTCCGCGAATTCCCAGATACTACTTGTCGACCAGATTAGATAGGTCAATTTTATTGGAATAATTGTTTACACAAATGTTTTTTTGACAGTCTTATAAAAATATTTTATTTGTTTCACACCAATCATCAATGTTTGTCTCTTCCTTTCTTATATCTTTCATGATAAGCATCCAGGGGCAAGAAGACGGGGACAGAGTCGGCAGGAGCAGTTCCAGTCGGACAGGAGGACCCGAACGAGGGCTCTCCTGCTGGCCCCAGTCAGTCTTCCTGTTTTTAATATTAATTCTTATTCACTAACTTTTACTGCACCGTATTTCTTTTCCCGAACTAGTGTTTACGTTTCCTAATGCTATTTTTTCCCAACAATTACCCTTCGATCTAGACTATCTGTTTCTAGATTCTTGTTATCCCTGCCTCTAACTGCCTCTGCTATGACTCTCTGTACTACTACTATTAGTCTGTCTGTAGCTAAGCATGCCCAGCTGCCCACTCTTTATTTAAAAGGTTTTAAATAAAACTCAGATTCACCAGTAGCTCTAGCCATTGATGAGTTCAGTACTTTGGGTTGTCCTCTTGTACTCCTTCTATTCTTCTTAATCTTTGAGGCTTTATTAATCTTGATGTTTTTCGACAATTCCCACCAACAAAATTCCCAACCAGATTTTACTATTTTGATAGGATAGGACACACTACTACTGTTGTAGGGATTTTCCACATACAGAACATTGCATTTGCACAAGAAAATAGGATGTTGGTGATGGGAGGTTGGACCTTCCTCACACTCACACCTCAGTCAGAACAGAACCCACCACAATCCCCTGCCTGACTAGTTATAATAGTGTTTTATTACTATTAGCTCTCCGAACCCCCCCCCAAGATACCCAATGAGTAGACAACCCAGAACATAACACTCCCGACCTCTCAGTCATGGGAGCAATGCACAAGCACAGTTTTCACACCCTTCCTTTCACTCGCTCACCCGTGTAAGTCCATCCACACCAAATACCACAGAGTCTATGGAAGTTCAAACATTTTATTTGCAACTGACAAGCTATGTACGTTGTTCTATAATCAACAGCAAAATGCATAAGATTAAAACTATAAACATTGTTGCACTTAGTTACACTTACAACAACTACAAGTCCATAGAACGAAGAAAAAGAAAGCGAAATCATGATTAATAAATAAGTGAACAGTGGTGGAAGCACCCCGATACCCTTTGTAGGAATAGGAATATAGTTTATATAAAATTATAAATGAAGATCTGAGCGAATTCTGTGGACCCCTCACCTTAGAAGAAGCTAGTACTGGTTAAATCATAAGCTCTGCAAAGCTCTGGTTCGTAGAATGGAATCATCCGTCTGTTAGGGGAAATATGGTGCGCGTTAGTATATTGCAAGCATTTCTCAGTCGTGGCAAAAAGTGTAGCATTTTGGATAAGCAATATGGACTAACACCAGAACTCCATAACAAAGTGGCTTGTTTTGATTGACCTTGTACGCAGCGCTTAGACAGTAGCAGTATGAACACATGTGGGCTCAAAGGCATCACTCTTTATTCAACAAGCTGCGAGGTAACGACCCGTATGCTAAAATAAAAGACACAAAGGTAAATGGTAGCATGGCTCGGGTTAACTAAGCAAAGACTAGAATGACTCTAGGGACCATATAATTACTAGTGTCTACTCTACTACTACCTGATTTGTACTAGTGATGTATGTTGTATATGTATGTATTACTATTAACTCATTTTTCAATCTTGCTAGTGAAAAATAGGGGGAGGTGGATATGACACCTAAAAAATGTGTAATGTTTTTTCAAGGCACACTACCAACCACCAGTGGCACACTACCAACCACCGGGGCCAGCGGCGACGCGGCTGCTGACGGTGGAGAGGAGGAGGCGGCAGTTGCAGGAGGAGCTGCAGGGGGTGAGCCAGCAGCAGTGGCGGGCGGTGGTAAGTTAGATACCTAATCCTTACTTATTGACATTACACTCACTGCGAGGGTGTACTGTATAATACTGTACAGTTGACTTACTAAGTAAGAGGTTGTTGTGAACGGTTGAAGACACTCTTTACTTAGCATTAGTAAAAGCATTAGTGGCGGGAGTGTTGTTGAGTAACCAATGGCCTCTTCTATCTGATGATTTCAACTCAGCTGTGAAAGTTTATGGAGAAGACTAAAAGTCAGATCAGATGACCTTGATGGATGGGTTGATCGAAAAGGGAAAGAAGAGTGGAAGGAAGAAGGACGGGCGAGATTTAAGAATTATGACTGGCAGAGAAGGATTCGTGGGATGCATGCACATGCATACTGGTGGCTGATAGGAATCAGATGCATGGTTGGTTGAATGCCTGAAACTCCCACAAATGTTAAAGTCCAAGAAAGTGGGAGGATAGATAGTACATACCACAAATGTTATGTGCTTGCTAGTGCTACCGTGACACTATGTGTAGAAATATTTGTCTTACTGCTTTGCTAAGAGTATATTTTACAATAGTCTTGTTTTTTCTTCTTCATATATAGCTACTCCTTCCAAGATGAAACCTGACCGGAAGGAGTTGGCAGCCAAGGCCCAGCGCCAGAAACTGGAGGCCATACAGTCCGAATATTGTCGGCTGGTGGTCCTGGAAGAGGAGGAGGAGGCGGCAGCAGCTGCAGCCTCCTCCAATGCCCCGATCCCCAGCCACCGCCCTCCAGTGGTACGGCACCACCATCTGTCAGCCGCCCACCACCGCCCCTCAATCAGTGCTGCCCCCCCCTGTGGATGCAACTGCCGCGCATTGAAGCGCCATGTTGCCCACCTGGAGGAGCAAGTTCGTGTCCTCCTGAAAAATGCCTGCCAAACTTAGATCCTGTTCTTATTGCCCCTTTTTTAATTATTCTTGGGGTGGGTGGGATCCGGGCATTGGGTTTTCTCTTTTGGACAATTGAACATTTTCTTTACGGACATTGGTTGGGGTTACGGAGAGGGGTGGGTCAGGTGTGGGATTTTTTTTACATAGTTTATTTTTGTTATGGTATTAAATTATATATTTCTACTTAAGTTTACATACGATGTTATTAATGTTTTCTGGGTGGGGTTACTGTTTTACATCACACTGTATCCTTCTTTCCTTGCTGGTGCAGGGCCGCCCACAGCCAGTGTTTGATTGTAATAATTGGATGACTTTGTAAGACAGAAACAGATAGATGCGGCACCCCTCACTGAGTGACTTGTCCTACTACCAGTACTGTCAGTCTCTTCTACTCTAAGCACTCTGCAACTGGACTCAAAGGGGTGTGTGAAATTCAACATGTCCATTATTAATTATGTCTCCCCCAAACTTCTCTTACCTTTGCTTGATGTTTAACTTAGGCACAGTGATGGCTGCATGGTGATGATGGTTTTCTTTCCTAACATGCCATGGTTGTGGTGGTAGTAGTAGTAGACACTGGCAGCAGCATTTACCAAAAAAGAAAGTGAGACAGTCAGTAGCCTGAGAGAGACTCTTCAAGGAGTAATAGAATGAAGTACAGTACAGAACTTACTGCCAAACAATAATATGGCCAAATACAACAAAACATAATGGTGGTGGAGAGAGCTTGGTAGTACACACAGTTATAAACTCTAGTTGTGTCGAGTCACTTGACTAGACCTACAGCACACTGACACAAGCGTAACTGTTAGTGCTGTGTAGGAGGATGACAACAAATGAAATCCATTAATCCAATCAATGTCGGGAATTAATGCTGATGTATTAGCCGGTTCCTTTGATAAAAAAATTACCTCACAAATATACAGCTCAAGGGTGGGCAAGCAGAAGAAGATCCCCGCCCTGCCTTGAAATTGAAGTACTGTTGCTTTTGCCACATCCGCCCCAGCAAGCGTGTGATAAATTATTGATGTACATTTAATGTAGTCATACCTCAATAAGTCACACAGCCCAGGGGGAAGAGGGTTAGGGTTTGTTGAATGGTTGAGAAGGGGGTTTTGGGGAAAGGTTTGAGAAAGAAAAACAGTATGCATGGACAAACATCAAACAACAGAATCTTTGTAGACTACCATATCCATATCAATAAGTTAAGGGAGAAAAAGGAAATAATGTATGCATGATGATTGATGATAAGGAGAGACCCGGATTACATACAGTTTGTGTTCAGTGTTACCGGGTTTACTTTTACAGTCAGCAAAGAAAATTTTAAAATATCTGTAGGGATGAATTATAGACAGAGAGCAAACCTAATGATAATAATAGTAATAACAACAAGAACACACTGTTGTAATGATTGTAGACAAAAAAATGTTGAAAGTTGATACTGTTACTGTGTTATCCTGGTCAAATGGTGAGTTGAATCTTGGCATTCCTCTAGGTCCCCCCTTCCATGGATGCTCTGTCCATCAATCTTGGGTGACGCCACTGCCTGCCTGGCAGATGTAGATTCATTGGTAAGGTAAGTGTGTATTGTTGTTTTCCCAAGTATAGCACAGGGTAAGGCCCGGCCTGTAATTGTAGATGCCAAAACAAAAGGGATATTGAGATTGCAACCAAGTTGAAAAAAATGGAGAATTTAATGTTGTAGCGCCACAAGAACACTTTCCGAGGCAGCATGGATGTATCATCTCTACTCTAGTCTGTTTCCAGCATTAACCTACAACACCAACAGGACAGAGCAGGCCCACGGTGACGGCACCTTTTGCACATCCTCCATTTAGCGTACATTTTTTGAAAGAGTTGGACAAAGCACATATCCAGCAACATAGCATTTTACAATTGACCGCAGTCATACCACCTCTACACTTGACTCCACCGCTACACAGACATTTAGGTCTGCCGTGGTTGTTGTTTACTTGTTTACCTTCTCTGCCACTCATGAAACGGCTTGACTTATTCCATCAATCATCTCCGATCCGTGTACTGAGTGACTGTGAAGATACTATGTCACTGTGGTCATAATGATGGTGTTGTTCAACTCAGTCTGGGTGTACCGAGTGAGTCCCCTTCCTATATTCAAAATGCAATGTATCGGCCTGCAGTAGAAGTACAAATTTGGTATTAAAAAAATAAGAAGGGAAAAGGGACTTTTAGTATGTAGATTATTACATAAAGTACACAATGAAGTAACTTCATGCACAACAAACAACAACAAAATCACTCAGTCAGCGTCCAATGCATGGCATCATTCCGTACCTGCTCCTTCTCATCTTCAAGTAATGGGCAGTCTCTTTCGGATCACAAAGGAGGATAGCTATAGTATCATCATTATCGCAAGCTAGATCAATGCCTTCATTCAACAGTAGAGCTGTGATTAATCCCGCTAATCCCAACATCAAGTCTCGTCCAACTATGAATTCATTCGCCACGACTAGTCAGTCCTATCCCTCCAAAATAAAAACAGCTCACGACCTGTATTTCCATCTCCCAAAGTACAGAGACCCACGGCCACCATACAGCCTGTCGTCTATATGGTGGGTGTTCCGACGATCGCTGGGTATGAGGGCGAAGAATCTCTAAAAAATAAGGTCACCCACTGGATCCGCCACATCAGAGGTTGCCGATTCCTCATAAGAGACGATATAATAAGGGCCCATAGACTTAGATCTAACAACAACCCCACGGATACAATTGAGCTGACCTTAGCTAACCACCTTTTAGCTGATGGCCTTATAGCCCGTGAATATAGATCATCCTCCCCGGACTCGTCCTCTATTCAATTTAGATGTCTTCCTACATCAAGCCACGATTCTGCGGGGAGGAGGGGTGGGTTGCCGAATTATGGAGCTGAGGATTCATCCACCTTGGAACATATTGACTGACTAACCCCGGTGATAAACACACCACCAAATCTTTGTAAAGTGCCCTATGCTGCCCCCAATACCATCAGCAGATTGCCCCTTCCAATGCCCTCTTCTGCCACCCCTAGTGGGGCTAGGGGGGAAGGTGGGACTCAACCTGTAGTCTCTATCCCACCTACCATGGATTCTGATACTCCCTCATTCTTTTTAGTTCCAAAAACTAATTTTAAAATAATTTCATGGAATATTGCTGGTCTGAAAGCCAAACTCATACTACCGGACTGGAATAATTGTATTGCTACTTTCGATATTTGCATATTTCAAGAGACCTGGAGTCTAACACCCTTGTATAAATCCGGTTATACCTGCCACTGTGTTCCTGCAGTATCTACTGGCCGAGGACGTCCTTCGGGCGGTCTCATGATATGGATAAATATTGCCCTTTCTTGCAGAGTTTGTCATGTACAAAGTCCCTCTCCAGATGTGCAAACAAAAAATGGTACAAAAGGGAGAGATAAGGAAATAACTTTGGTCTAGAGCATACTAATTTACTCTATCTCTAGTTTATTAATCTAGACAGATTATATCAAAATATTTGGACATTCCTGCATCAAAAATGACAACGGACCTTGAAGAGAGCAACAAAACAAAAATACAAATATACACATAAATTGAACATGTGCAGAACATCACATACATGAAAAGACTTATACACACAAGTTAATTAAACCCTACAAAAAGCACACTTAATTTCTACTAGTGTCCTCCTAATAATTTCAGGACGGACCACTGGGAGGTAGTCCACAGAGTGCGCTGCGACTCAACAAGTTATTGTCGGACCTTCTCAGCACACTAGACGGTGAGTTACCACACTGTGCTTATTTTCAATGACTCCTCCTTCATAACAGGGTCTACGCAATTGCGTTTCGGCCATACACTTTCCTCGGCCTCCTCAGGACAGGGTTTACGCAATTGCGTTTCGGCCATACACTTTCCTCGGCCTCCTCAGGACAGGGTTAATACAAAGATGTGCAGCATATAACCCTGAGTGGGCTGAAAGGGGGGCCTACCATCGAGCTTTTTAATGTATATATCAGAGGCACCCAAGGAGGAACTAAGTCAACTATTGTTACCACCCTGGATGACGAGCTTTCCTCTTGTCCCCCCAATTCATTCACTCTGGTTGCTGGAGACCTGAATTGTACATATGAACCCCTCTCTTCCAAAGACATTCTAGAGGTTGAAGAGGAAGATGCTAGGTGGGGGATACCCTCTCTGACAGTTCTTCCGGTGAAGAGATGGACGCCGGTGATAATCCAACTGAACGCCTTGACTCTGGAATTTGGGCTGAGAGCTGCCAATGGTCGATTACCTTCTGATCTTCATGCAGCCTTTACTTTCAATAGGATTTCCAGCCCATCTCGAATCGATTATATTTTGATCGACCGCAGACTCTGGCGTTATGCAGTGGATATGGTTATAGCCCCTACCATCGATAGCGACCATAATCCCCTGTGTTTAACATTAAAGAACCCATGGCCCCTCGACCAACCAATCTCTGACCCTTGTCCTACATTGTCTACTAAAGACATTATCCCATCGAATTGCAAAAGATACCTCAAATGGCCTAAAATTGCACTAGATGAGCAAAAACTCACTTCTATAAAAGAAATACTGCTATCAAAAACTGCAGAACTTAGGCAAGTCTGTGAGGATCCCGAGACGAGTCCAAGGGCCGGGACCATACATGCAGCTACAGCTGAGTCGATTGGGTCATTTTTTATGGTATCTTCCTCCACCAACAAATCCAACAAATATAAATCGCCTGGCTCCTGGTTCAATTCCGAGTGTAGATCTAGCAGGAAAAAGCTTGCAACTGCCATCAAGACCAAGGATTGTTGCCTAATTAAAACTGCCAGGTCGGTCTATAAGAAGGCTGTGTCTAAAGCCAAGTGCACCTGGGAGGAATCTCACTGGTTGGCTTTGAAAACCGCCAGTCAAGCCAGAGATGGAACCACATTTTGGAATCTTTGTAGATACTCGAGAGGCTCTGACCCTGATGCAATTTCGAACCATATCACAAACCAGGAATGGTTTGCTCACTTTTCGAATCTCTATTCAGACAAGGACACCCAAAGTTCTAGGGTCTCTCCTTCTACTATTCTGATAGACCCAATTTTGGAGAATTACAAGATTTTTACAGAGGCAGAAGCCTTGACTGCCATTAATAAATTGGTCCCAGCTAAAGCCCCAGGCCCTGATGGCCTCCCTGGAGATCTGTTCCGCTCCGACCCTAATCACTGGGCAGTGTATTTTACCATTTTACTTAAAGCACTACTCAAGGGGTCACCCATCCGTGAGGGGTCATGGAAAGGAGCGGAGGTAATACCAATATACAAGAAGGGCTCCAGGGAGGACCCGGCCAACTACCGACCAATAAGTCTCATTGATGTTAGCCAGAAGGTGGTTGGCAGGGTTCTGTTGGAGCGTATTCTATCTTGGGCCAATGAGAATAGTGTCTTGTCACATTATCAGGCTGGGTTCAGACCAAACACGAGCACGATTGACCAGGTCTTTAGGCTGCTACTGTTACATTGGAAGGTTGTCCTGATCTGAAGGGGCAGCCTCCATTTAGCCTTCATAGATCTGAAGTCTGCCTTCGACCTGGTCCCTCGTGATCGTCTTTGGTCTGTTCTTCAGGAAATGGGTGTTCCACCTCCTGTCCTCGACCTTCTGGTCCGGCTTCACGAGGGTAATTTTGCAAGGGTGAGGTGGGGAACTCAAGCCCAGAGAACTGAAAAGATCCCAGTTAATAGAGGAGTCCGCCAGGGCTGTGTATTGGCGCCCACCCTCTTTTCCCTATTTGTGAACGGAGTGGTGAAATTCTTGCAAGATGTACCAGCTGACGCCCCTGCCCTGGCGGGCGAAAAATTCCCTACTCTCCTCTTTGCGGACGACACCCTCCTGATTTCCAAGACTCCTGCAGGGTTGCAGAAGCTCTTGGATAGATTTCATCTGTTCTGCACACTAAGAGGTCTGGTTATCAACACAACGAAGACCAAGCTTCTTTCCTTCAAATCGCGCAAATCACCCAGCGTCCCCATCATGTTTGATGGAACCCCCCTTGAATATGTCAAACTATTTGACTATCTCGGTATCAGAATCTCTGATAGTCTAACTTGGAGACCCCATATTAACAAGATGCTGCTTAATTATAAACGAGCCACGGGAGCTATTGCCAAAGAACATCGCTCCTCGAGGAGCAAGCCAATCACTCCCGCATTAGTGATCTACCAGGCCAAAGCAGTCGGTTCGGCCCTATACGGAGCCGAATTATGGGGCTATGACAATCTCGAAGAAATTACCTTGTCCGAGAATAAATTCCTGAGAGATTTAGTCTCATTGCCTAGGAGTACCCCACTGAAACCACTCTTTAGTGATCTGGGTAGGCGCTCGATCAAGGATATCGCAAGGTTACGCCCTTTGCTATTTTGGGTTCGCCTACTGCATACCCCGGAGCTAGCTAAATATGTCGAGGGCCTGAGAGAAATTATCGACACTATAGGCTCTCATAAAATAAGCTGGCTCCGTAACATCAAAAAATCCTTTAATCTGCTTGGCTTAAATGATGTCTGGGAGCATGGAGCCCCCGTGAGCAAGGCGGATCTTAAAAGAGCCTATTGGGCCTGGATTGACAATCAGGACCTCAATAATCCCAAATCAGGCAGGTTAACCGAATCTTTTTATACTCACAAACAGTCCGTTAGCTTCGAGCCTTATTTCGAATTTGTGCAAAAGCCAAGGGACAGATCATTGTATCTCCAGTTCAGACTCGAGATTCTCCCAACTCGAGAGTTCTCTAACAAATGGAAGCCTCCCCACCAGACCCCTGACACTTGTTTGAATTGCGTAGAGAAGGTTGAAAGTATACCCCCCCCTCATGTTTGAATGCCCAGCGTACAAAAACCCGAGAAGAAGATGGCTAGGCCCTGCCTGCCACCTCCTGGGCATATCAAACTATCGTGTGGTACTACGCATATTCCGAACAGACACAAGTTTGGTGCTAGTCTGTGCTGTAGCCAAATTCCTGGGGTGGTCTTGGACCATTAGAAATAAACTTCTCAGTTCTATTACATGATCTTGCACAATGCACTTTTACTGTCTTTTTAATCTATTTTTAACTTTTTAACCTTTCTGATATTGGGACTTTTTCAAATCAGCTATTAACCAATCAGATTGTAAGCATTTCTACAAATACTGTGATTCACTGTAAATATTGCTCTTTCGATGAATTGTATGTCCTTTTTATGTTTGTATGTATATGCTTTTATGATATAACCTTTTATCGAAATAAAGCTTTCTGACTGACTGGCTATAGTAGTCATCATCAATCATGTTCCACTTATTTTGGAGGGACTTGGAAATATTTTTTCTTTTTTCTTCTATTTTGCATCATCCAATCATCATCTGACTTCCTGAGGGCAATAGATTTAGGGAGATTCAGGAGGATGGAGGAGCAGGATTTTGAGGAGTGTACTCTGATATGCAGCCAGCCGAAACTTGTATATGCCAATAAAACAATTAGAAGACGGTGGTGATGGATTTGTTGTGATTCAAAGTTTCTAACCAGAAAGACAGATACACCAATAAAAGAAAATAAGTGAGGAAGACAGTAAGAACTGGAAGTGCAAGCCTAATTGTCAGGGAAGTATAGCTCGTCCTCAAACTCTGGGGGTTCAACCAGAAGTAGGCAACCATCAGCTAACACACCAGTTCCGTCACCTGAGCCGCTGTCCTCATCTTCCTCCCTTGATTCATGAATTGTGTAATTCGGTGGTATAAAGTGCTGATTCATTTTGATCATTGTTAACCTTTCCACGTTTTTGTGTGAGAGACTGGTCCTTCTCACTATTACAATGGAACCAGCAGCACTGAAAAAACGTTCCGAAGAGACACTTGCGACAGGGTAAGCCAGATAGTTTATCGCCAGCCTGCTGAGCACTGGCCATTGGGCCCTTTTCCCATTCCAATACCTCAATGGGTTTTGATCAATGTACACCGGTGTTCGGTCGTCCAGATAGGCCTGGACCATCCGCTCAATGTTCAGGGGTGCAAAACTTTTCTTGTTGCATCAGCACTGGGCTTACCAATGCCTTGCTGTAAATACCAATCCTGTAACGATTTTACTGGGCCTGCTCTAGCTAGTGTTGGTGAGTGTTCTGAGCCAAACGCACTGTGCTCAGGCTCCCAAGTTGAACTTGACGCCAGATGCCCTGCTGCAGTACTTGTTGTGGGTTTATCTAGCAGGCTTTTAATTAGCAGCCGTTCATTTTCCAACTTACTTGCTGACTCAGCTATCCACGTTTTGTACCGGGCAACATCCATTTCTGAAAAAGGAATTAATGTCTTCAGTGCCCATTTTGTCCGTGGATCCAGAATTGTGGCACAAATGTAACGTTTTTGTGACAAAATCTTATTTTGCACCCTTGTATTGTCAGCTAAGCGATGAGCTAAGCTCTCCACCAACTCATATGCTTCTTATTTTTTCCTCTACATCTTTGTATGCTTCAGATACCTCCTTCAGCTGATGCTCTAGCATTTGCAACAATGGGATAGCTTGGCCCATAGCACAGTTCTCCTTGCTGACTTCACGTGTGAAGACCTCGAAAGGAAGAAGCATCTCAGTCAGGCATTTACCTAGCCACCATTGGTCCATCTGAAGGCTCATGCCTTTCACAGTAGCATCCCCTCTTCGCATGACATATTCACTGATTGGCCTGTACTGCTCAAACAGATGGTCAAGCATGTAATAAGTTGAGTTCCAACGTGTCGCCACCTCCTGGACGAGTGCTTTGACTGGCATTCTATAGTCAAGTTGAACGATCCTTAGCTGCTTCCGAGCTTTAAAAGAATGGCTGAAATGAGTGCATATTCTTCTGCAGATGGTCAATCAGTTGCTGACTATGACTTCTTTTTTCAGAAAGTCTTGAAAAATAATGTTAATGCAGTGCGCCAAACATGCAACCCTGAAATAGGAACCAAGCTCCATGGCCTTAAGTACATTACTGCCATTATCCATGGAAACAAAACCAATCTTAAGCCCTCTTGGGCGCAGCCATTCAAAAACCTTGCTCTGAAACTCTACCAATATGTTTACAGCGGTATGAATTTTCTCCATGGCGAACATGGATACAGTTGCAGGTTTCAGAGTAGCTTTAAAAATCTCCACTGCGTCAACAGCACCTTCAGATAGCTTATCTCTAACCCCCACAAATAAGACCCAGTGTGCAGTGATGCACATGTAATCAGTGGCTTGGCAACTGGTCCACATGTCTGTTGTTAGGTGAATATTGTGAACAGCACTCTGCTGCAAAGCTTGTCCAACCAATTCCAGCAACTCTTGCAAAATAGGACTGGCTGGGAACCTTCCATTTAGGGCAGATCGTTGATACAAATTCCAGGAAACCCACCCCTTCCACAAATGAAAAAAAGGGAGAAGGTCCAGCGCTAACATTTTAGCCAGCTTCGCATTGTACAACCGTGCCGTTGGGTGGTTGCGTTGGTACTGCCCCTCCAACCTAAGCATGCTGTCAATGGTAGTCTGGATTATTTTCCTTTGTGGTGCAGTTTTCTTTAACCCAGTTAGGCTCAACGACGCACTTTGTTTCATAATCATTGCAGTACTACTTGGTCGCCTTGGTGTCTCAGCCTGACTCAGACTCTTACTGCGGTGCCACTGAGATGTTGCTGAGGAGGATGTGGGCGGTACTACTACACTACTGGGGACAGTGCTAGAATTGTCTCCCTCTTGTTCACCTTCCACCGCAATAATATCGTCCCCTGATTCTTCATGAGTTTTACTTTGTTCTAAGCGAAGTAGGTGAGCCTCCCACACGATAGTGTGGTGTATTTTGAGATGACTTGTTTGGCCTCCGGTACCATAGTTTGTACCAAGCTTACCCCGCCGAACAGCATGTTGACAAATTGAGCATATAGCAATGTTCTCCTCCTTACTGCTAACCGAAAAGAAGTCCCAAACTGGGGAGGAGAACTTTCTGGTGCTGCTGGATGTGCCACTTTCAATACCAGATGAATTGGAGGGTGTGCTTGGAATGTGACTCTGAGCAGCTACCCTGCGACTTCTACCACTACCTAATGAGGTGGTGGTTGAGCTGGATGTAGGTGCCTGCCTTTCCTTTGCAAATGAAAATATGGAAGCTGGAGGTCGTGGTGGTGTTACCTGTGTTGGTGGTATCTGTGCTACATCCCTTGCAGCCATTTTGGATAGGGTAATAATGTTGGTCTCCATATCCTTTGGGCCGGGAGTGATGTCCGTGATGAATGGCTCGTCATCATCATCATCTCCCTCTTGTACATTTACCTCCATAACTCTAAGGCTTTCTAGAACCTTCCTTTTCACTAGCCTTGTCTTGTGGCATGCATCACTCTCAGACTGAGATGGTGGCTTCCAAGTGGCATCATGATCATCAGAAGCGGGGCTTGAAGAAGAAGATGATGGAATAAGACAATGGATCTTCTGAAACAGTGGCTTGCCCCTCTTTGTCTGCAGGAAGCTCGATTTCCTGAAATGCCCCTACTTCAGGAGGAACAACTACTATTGTGGGCTGTTGTTGTGGCTGTTCTTGCAGCTGCTGCTGTTCTTGCGGCTGCTGCTGTTCTTGTGGTTGCTGCTGTTCTTGCCGCTGCTGCGGTTCTTGCGGCTGCTGCTGTTCTTGTGGCTGCTGCTGTTCTTGCGGCTGCGCCTGCTGCTGCTGTTCTTGCGGCTGCACCTGCTGCTGCAGACTTATCTGTTGAGTTTCAGCATGCGTTGATTGTGTACCACTTTGCGATACTGACATTTCAACATCGCTGCTTGTTAGTAGACTGGCTACCTCTGCGACACTCATGGGCTTGGGCCTAGGTTGGTGGGGTTGGCCCGCTGGTGCGGATGTGCTGCTCCCAGCTTGGTTCCTGCCGGACAACGATGCTGCAGGCGTGTGTTTTTTGGTCCCAAAAAACACATTTGCCGGCACACCAGTCGTGGTTAGTGCCTCTTGCTAATTTCTGTTCCTTCTTCTCACCGGCAACTTTCTTGGTACTGGAGGACCTGGTACCTTTCTTTGGGCCCATTTTCTTCAGCGGTCAGACAGGACGCAGGTGCATAAGTTGCAGAGATGTCTGTGGTCACAGTTGGACGTGATGTAGTGTGCAGAAGGACTTCTGTCTGACAGTACAATGGATGACGTTGATAGTTACCTCCTCCTGTGTCTTTTTGTGCACCTAAATGCAAATTAGCCAGTAGAAGAACATCATTGAAATGTTGCATTTGTTGTTGTGGTTCAATTACTACTAGTTCAAACAAAAAAATAGAAGATATAGTGTAGCCATTTGTGAGACTTTGGCAACAAGGGCTATGGTATACTACTTACTGTGTTCAGTATATTCACACTTCACTCTCAGGAAGGATAGGAAAGAATAAGAACAACCACAAAAATACAAATGTAATGGAAGGGAGCTGCTGCTGGCAAAGGGGGTGGATGGATGCAGTAAGCCAATAGGAAAACCATGCAGGCCCATATTAACTCCCACCAGAAAAGGCCACAAGCCACATGGACACTCACAAGCAACAAGCAGGAGGCCTGGGAAACAATGAACTGCTAAAAGGCCTATAAAAGAAGCCAGGCAAAAGATGCATGCTACACCACACTGCTGTGCCTTTTTAATGCAATAAAATGCAAAAACGAAAATCCACAGGGCAAAACAAGGTCTGCAGGGTGCACACCAACACACCAGGCACACACAACAAAGGCATTTCTTTAACATACCACAACAAACAGAAATCCCCCCCAAAAAACACATTTTCCAACTCAATCCAATGCCATCCATGCCCTAAATGATGTTTAAATTCAACAGGACACACAGGTAAACACTTGTTTAATGCACTTGTGTCTACCTGCTCTGAGCCTACTGATGAAGGCAGGCCCGTGGGGAGACAAGGCCAGACAAGCTTATTTATTTATTTATTTATGAAGCTTGTAGAGCGCACAGCTACCTCCGGCGGAGGTGTCCCGGCGCTAAGATTACAGAATTGTCCCCAAGATGAGTAACCAGAGTCATATCCCACAGAGGGACTAGGAAAATGCAATAATCTGACAATGCCAAGCCCTAACGCTTAGAGAACAGCCAGGTCTTAAGTTTGCGTCGGAAAGCAAGCTCAGATTCGCAAAACCTGAGATCAAGGGGAAGGCTGTTCCAGAGCTTTGCGGCAGTGACGGTGAAGGATCTGCCACCACTCCGAGTAAGCTTGAATCTAGGTACCATCAGAAGACGAAGGCTTGCAGGCCTAGGCTTCAAAATGGCCACCAGCCACATGACCAGGCCCACCCAACTACAAGAAACAGAAGACAGACAATGCAGGCCTGTTGCAAAAAACACACTGCCTGCCTTCAAAGTGCCGCCACCCTCATGGCCAGGCCCACAACAAGAAGCCTAGGCCACAAAGGAATACCTTGCAGGCCTATAGATGGCAAAAGCAGCACACTAATAATTCCCACCAGAAAAGGCCCACAGCCACATGGACACTCGCAAATCACAAGCAACAAGCTGGAGGCCTGGCAATCAATGAACTGCCAAAAGACCTATAAAGAAGCCAGGCAAAAGATGCATGCTAAACCACACTGATGTGCCTTTTTAATGCAATAAAATGCAAAAAAGAAAATCCACAGGGCAAAACAAGGTCTGCAGGGTGCACTGCACACCAACACACCAGGCCCACACAACAAAGGCATTTCTTTAACACACCCCCAAAAACAGAAATCCCCCCCAAAAAAACGCATTTTCCAACTCAATCCAATGCCATCCATGCCCTAAATGATGTTTGAAAAACATTCAACACACACCAAAGGAACAGTTGTTTCATCATGCACCCACCCATGACTAGCTCTGGGCCTACTGGCGTCCCCCAACAATTTAAAAAGAAGAATGATAAGTACCAAAATTGTAGTTGCAGCAACTGCAATGCCCTCAATCAAACAGACACAACACCAACTTACTTGTAAAATATCAAATTCAAAAGTCCTCAAGTCCAATGATAATGATGCAGCAGCAGACACAAAGAGTGATCCTTTCAGCTGAAATCTAAAGGCAGAATGAACAGGAGATGAACAAAGCACTGGGAGGAGCCTGATGGACCGGAACAGGAAGTTGGAGACTACGTGGCACTTCTTCCCTCTCTCCCCCAAAAGGTTTTTTTTTTAAAAGGACTCCTTGCACAAAAAAGGACAGCCAAATATCAATCAGAGGAGTTTTTTACATCCAAATCATCATTTGGAGAAGGTTTTATGCAGCTAGAGTTAATATTCTTATCCAAATCGAAATTTTGGCGTGTTCGCGATCGCGACCTTCACCACACTTCCGCCAGAGGTCGATGGCGCGTCCAAAATGACGTGTTCGCGATCTCATGGTCTTTGTCGCTGTAGAGATTGACATGTTTGCGACCTCACGCTCTCTCTCGCGCTGGAAAATTATGTGTTCGAGATCGCATACTCTCGCGGTGTCTGATGGCGAGGAGAATGACGTAATCGCGAACTCTCACGGGATAACGCGACCGGCTATCAACATCTCGTGGCGCACGCGAATGGATTGGAAAACTCATCGGTGAACGTAGGGATCCTGATAAGGCGATCGTGCGGACAATAACGCATTTTCAAACCGCGAACATGAAAAAAATCTTCGCAACGCGGCAAATAGCAAAAATTTGGCCATTTTCGTGCTCTCCGTGGAACGCGAAAATGTCAAAATATCGCAATTCCTTGAGCGGAACAGAATTTGACGCCCACCCTTACTCTCGATCCCCCTCTCTCCCCGAAGAACCCTCCCAATCTTCTTATGGGCATAAACCACTCTCACCCCTTTCAAGATCTCTGCTCTCCGGGCGATTCATGTTTCCCTTTTCTAGCCTCCTCTCCTCCTTTTCATTCCTTTGCCTACAGCTTAATCTTGTCAGTGAGTGCTCCTGCCTCCTTGGGGTTCCTTATGTGATGCATTTGATTCTTCCACATCACTCTCAATGTGGCTGGGAAAAGCATGTTTTGCTGATGCCCCAAAGGACCTTAATTCTTGAATACGTTGAACTAATTCCCACTGTCTATCCTGTGTGGCCTTAGATATATTGGATCGTATTCCAAAGGACCAGTCCCCTTTGGTCTGTGAGCCGGCTTTGAGGACTTCATTCAGTATTTTCTCCTTCAAAACATAAGATTTGAAGTTGATTAAAATCTTCCGTGGATTCTTCCTTAAAGTTCCTTTCCTGAATGGGTGTCAGTGAACTCTCTAGATGTCTTCAGTCAGACGTGCAAGCTCAATGATGGGGACAAATTCCTTCAGGAGATTTATGACAAAACACCTTATGTCTTCACTTTCGGTTTCCATGGTTTCAATTTTTCCTTGAGGTCTTTCTCGTTGGATTTCAAAGTTTGTATCTCTTCTTGGTTTGCCTCGACCTGTCTGCCCAGTTACTCCAATGATGCTTCCACCATACATCCTCGCTCCATTAGCGTGTTGATATTAGCCTCAAGGGCTTCACATGTCCCTTGTATTTTCTATTGGTTGCTCTTGGACGTGGTAAAGTTGGCCCCTCATTTCTGTTATTAAGGTCCCCATCATCCTCTCTATGCCTGTATGTCTGCTTGGTTCTTTGGTGCGCCGCTCCTCATCTTGCCTACTAAGATCGCCCTGCTCACTATTGTGCTAGGCTTGGGGTTGGGGTTCTTCTTCTCTGGCCATCTCTATGTTGCTAGGGCATGATATTTGTTGTTAGTTAGCATTTTTCCCCTAAAAGTGTTTCCCTGGTTGTGATGGAGCCCTTCTTTCTCTCCATCTGGGTGCTTGTAGGGAGTTCTGCCCATAAGGGGGGATGAGGAGGCGGCTGCTTAGATTGGACTTTAAAGAAGGAGTGTAGGGATGTAGTGATATTGATTTTAGTGCCAACGCGTCTGCCCCTTCCTAAAGTGGTGGTAGGATTTTCCGATTGCTCTATAATGTTTTGTTTTGTCTTTCTCCTACTTTTTGCTGATGTTAGTGTTGGGCTTTTTCTTAGGGGTGGGCGGAATTTTCGAAATTAACTTTCGCAAATTATCGCGAAAATGCAGAAAATCTCCGCAAACACGCCGGAAATATCGCGAAGACGCGGAAGTTTTTTGCCGCCTGTTCGCGGTATTTTTTGCGTGATCGCGGGTCGCCAACTTACCCATGCGGTTGCTCACGGGCGCGGCCATCTTGTTTTCACTTGTCCCGCCCTCTCGCGATGCTTACTTCCTGTTCCGGGTCACGCAATGCATGTTCGCGCCTGTTCGCGGTCGATATTTCCTGTTCGCGACCGCTTTTACTTGATCGCGTTGCTTTTTGCTTGCTCGGGGAGAAAATATCGCGCAAACTTGCGCACGTGGTCGCAATGGGCGCGGCCATCTTGTTTTTCACTCTATTGCATGGTTCTGGGGCCTGATTTTCAATCTTCCCTAAATCTTTTCAATCCTTTGTTTATAGCCACTTTTTTTGGATCTTTATTACTTATTATTTCTCTAACTATTTTCCTGCTTCTATATTTTTGGTTTTTGTCTACTTCTTTTTTTGTTTTTTAGCTACTTTTTCTCTTTCTATTGCCTGCTATTTATTTCCTTTACTCCTTTATTTATTTTACCTTTTCTTTCCTGCCCCGTCCCCAGAACCATGTCCAAGGGTAGGGCTGTTCGCCGGCGCAGCCAGAGCCGCGACCGCCTTCCTTGCGGAAGGCGGCGCCCACAAGGGGTGCAGGCACGGGCCTTATTTGGGGAGGTGGAGCTGGCTGCACTAATTTTCTTTGTGCAGCGCCACCTCCCCTCAACCCTGGCAGCAGGTGGCAGGCCTGGGTCCGGGTACGGCCTCCGGGAGCGTCGGCAGCGGTGGGGGAAGGTGCGCCGGGCAGTGTCGGGCATCTCTGGGGTCCGGCGCACCCAGGCACAGCTGACGCACCGGTGGTCCAACATCCTGGACCGTGAGCAGGACCTGCTGGACCTGCTAGGAGTGGAGGTCCCGGGGCTTGGTGAGTACCTATTTAATTATTACAACTTTGTGTCTGTTCTTCTGCTCTATGTTATATATTGCGAATATCTTTTTTTCCTTCCAACCAGCTAGAATGTTGCTGCTTACAATACATTCCAGGTTAATAACGTTTAAAAGTCTTCTGTGATTATGACACAGGTGCTCTTCTGCGCTACTACTAATCTTACTTGTTTGCAGCTTTGCGTTTGCGCTTGCTTAGCGTGATTCTTTACGAGTTTATTTTAGAGAAATTAAGTTACATAATGCTACAGTGACTCACGTCCACTCCTTACTTTGTCCTGTCACTAATATATAGGGGCGGATTGATACTTAGGTTTAGGTACTTTGTATGAGCTTCTAATTGGTTAGTGGTATGCGTGATGCCCCCCTCACTCAGTTACGTGACGTGCTGCTAGTACGGCAGTCTTTAGAACCTTTTCTAGTTTGTTGAATGAGTGGAGGTAGGCTTAGCAGTTACTTAGCAGTAGCAGATCAGCATCAATCAAACCAAAATTTGGTGTATATAAAAAATGTAGTCATGTTCATGTGTCCTCCATGATTGGACCATACGCATTGTTGAGGAATACAGTGGAAATGCATACTTAATGTACAATTGGCATGCCTGGAATAGGTGGGCTAGGTTGGGTGGTACGTTATACTACTACTTAGGCTTAGTTGTAACTTAGTTTTCTGGAATCAGAATGGAAGACTGGATTACTGTTGATAAATAGTAACTTAAGTAGTCGAACTGCGAATCCCCCGATATTACATGTTGACCAGATGAGATCGGTCAATGTAGTTATTGCAATTGTTGTTTACATAAGTGTTTTTTGACCGTTGTTGAAAAATATTGTATTTGTTTGACACCACCCATCAATGTTTGTCTCTTTCTTATATCTTTCCTGTTCATCAGCACCCAGGGGCAGACCGACAGGGACTGGGCAGTCGGCGGGACAGGAACACCACCAGGAGGACACCGCTGAGGGCTCCTCTGCTGGCCCCAGTAAGTCTTCTTGTTTTTAATAATATTTCTTATTCCATAACTTTTACTGCCCCATTTTTCCCGAACTATAGTGTGTTTCCAAATGCTATTTTTTTACCACCAATTATCCTTCGATCTGTGCGGTTTCAAAAATCTTATCCCTGCCTCCGCTATGATGACTCTGAGTACTACTACTACTACTACATACTATCAGTCTGTCTGTACTGTAGTAGCTAGTCTTGCCCAGTTGGCCAGTGCCACTCTTTGTGAAAGGTTGTAATATAAAACTCATATTCACCAGTAGCTCGTACAATCCGTTGAGTCGTTGTCTTGTACTACTTTTACTCTTATTGATGTTGAGGCTTTGAAAATTCACAGCAACAACAGCCCTACCAGATTTCTTAATATTTTGATATGATACCCTATAGGACATACCACTGTTGTAGGGATCTTGCACATACATTTGCACCAGAAAATAGGATGTTGGTGATGGTAGGTTGGACCTTCCTTGCACACCTCAATCAGAAATTCCGCACCCACCACAATTCCACTGCTTGACTATAGTACTGTCTTGTCATACCTATTAGGTCTCGGAACCCTCCCCCCAAGATCCCTAACAAGTACACAACCCAGAACATAACACACCCAACCTCTGTCGTGGAAGCAATTCACATGCACACCCTTACTTTAATTTGCTCACTCGTGTAAGTTAGTCCACACCAAATACCACCAAGTCTATGTAAGTTTAAAATGTTTATTTCAATTTGAGAAGGTCTGTACACTGTTTTCTTAGCAGCACCAACCGGCAAATCAATAACATTAAAACAATATACATTGTTACACTTATACAGTTGGGAATTAAATCATGATAACTGAACAGTGGTGGAAGGCAGCACCACCATCCAATAGCAATTTAGTTTATCTAAATTTAAAATTGAAGATGTGAGTGAAGGGACCCCTCACCTCAGAAGAACCTAGTACTGGTAGTCGGTGCATCGTTCAGAAGCTCTGGTTCGTAGAAGGGAATCTTGCGTCTGTAATGCGAAAATGGAAATGGTGTGCGTTAGTATATTGCAACTTGCAAGCATTTCTCAGCCGTGCCAAAAAGTGTAGCATCTATGGATAAGCAATATGGACT
This sequence comes from Triturus cristatus, assembly GCF_964204655.1. Lineage (NCBI taxonomy): Eukaryota > Metazoa > Chordata > Amphibia > Caudata > Salamandridae > Triturus > Triturus cristatus. The sequence continues at coordinate 325,675,195 of NC_140583.1, read as the reverse complement.
AACAGTAACAGTAGTACACCAGTTCTTCCTAAAAAAGTGGCTTGTTAATGTTTGTTGGCCGCTTGTACGCAGCGCGTAGACTAGACAGTAGCAGTGTGAGGCAGGTCATGTGGGCTCAAAGGTGTCTTAAGAAGCTGCAAGGTAAAGGTAACGTCACATGTGCATGGCTAGGGCTAATCAAGCAAAGGCTACAATGATCATATAACTATTAGTGTCTACTCTACTACTACCTGATTTGTACTAGTGATGTATGTTAGTATTAACTCATTTTTCAACCTTGCTACTGATCAATAGGGGGGAGGTGTATATGACGCCTAATAAATGTGTAATGTTTTCTAGGCGCACTACCGACCACCATTGCCGGGGCCAGCGAAGGCGACGCGGAGGGCGAGGATGCGGCAGTTGCAGATAGTAACGGAGCGGTAGGGGGAGTGGCAGCACCAGTGGCAGGCGGTGGCAAGTTAGATTCATAATCCTTAACTATTGTTGAACTTGACAGCACACTCACTGCAAGGGTGTACTGTATGTATATGTATACTGTACAGTTGTGACTTAGGGCCCCATTAGGATGGTGGGCGTATTGCCCCCGCCGGGCCGGCTGGAATTCACTGCCGTCACCGCAGGGGCAAACCTCCCGCCATCCCTGTAGAAAATATTAAGACATGTCCAGACGGAAAAGGGTTCAATATGGCGGTGGTGTCTCTCTCACCACACCGCCAGAAATATAATCTGCATTTTGGAATGCCTTTGCGTGGCGGCATTGCTGTCCGCCACGGAAAGGCATGCACACATTGCAGAGTATGCTTGGGGGCCCCCATGGAGGGTACCTACCTATGCTATGGTACCCCCCCCGACTTTCAAAGCAAAACGTGACAGGCTCCGTGCGGGGCCCGTCATTTTGTGCTTGGAAAAGCAGCACAACATTTTAGCATTGCTTTCAGCAAAGCCAACCAGAATTTAAATTAAAAAAAACAGGGTGCGCCCGCCAATGTGCCGGGCGCATCATCCTAATTAATTGTCCCCACGGGACCCCCACCCTTTTTAGCAGTCGGATGGCGGGCGGACTAAGTCCGCCCGCTATCCGATGTCGTAAGTAAGTATGAGTTGTTGGGGACGTTTGAAGAGTGAACTAGAAGACTAGAATTCCCTTTAATTGGTATAGGACTAGGAGCTGGAGTATTGAGTAACCAATGGCCTCATCTATCTGATTTCAACTCCGCTTTGAAAGTTTTATGGAGAAGAGCACCTGGTGCACTGTTCAACTAAAAAGTGTAAGACAGGTGGAAGGAAGAAGGACGGGCGACAATTAAAATGTTATGTACTACTGTGCTTTATTTTATAGTGCTACTCTACCATGCCACTATGTGTATAAATAATTACCTTGTCCTACTGTTTTATTAAGACTATATTTTACAATTGTCTTGTTTTTTTCTTTTTGATACACAGCTACTCCGAAACTCAACCGGAAGGAGTTGGCCACCAAGGCACGGCGCCGGAAGCTGGAGGCAATCCAGCAGGAATACCGGCGGCTGGTGGCCGTGCCATCTCCGGTGCCCCCCCCACTGTGGCTGCAACTGCCGCGGCCTTAGACGCCGCGTCGCCCATTTAGAGGACGAGATGCGCCAGATGCGTGTCCTCCTCCAGTCCCGCCCCACCAGTTAGTCCCTGTCACTGCCCCTTTTTTAATTCCTGTTCTTGTTCTTTACTCGTTTGGCCGTTAAGACTTTTTTCTACTGTGGACAGTGGTTGGGGTTAGGGAGGGGGGTGGGTCAGCTTTTGTGGGTTTAGTTTATTTTTGTTAGGGTAAATTAAATATATTTTTCTATGTTACATGCAATGTTGTTAATGTTTTGTAGGTGGGGTAACTGTTTTACATCACACTGTTTCCTTGCTGGTGCATGGCCGCCCATAGCCTGTGTTTGATTTCAATAATTTGCTGACTGTATAAGACACAAACAGATAGATGCGACACACCTCACTCATTGACTGGTCCTTCTAGTACTTTCAGTCTGTCCTCTAGTCTATGCATTCTTTGGAGTGGTGTGTGAAAATGAAATCATTGACAACATGTCCATTATTAATTCTGCCTCCCCCAAACTTCTCTCTTACCGGTGCTTGATGTTTATGTTCAACTGTGGCACAGCACTGGCTGCATGGTGAAGATGGTTTCCTTTTTCATACATGCCATGATTGGGGTGGTGGTGGTGGTAGTATAGTAGTAGTAGTAGACACTGGCAGGGTGGCAGCATTTCCAAAAAAAGAAAAGGAGACAGTCAATCGCCTTTGAGCGACTGTTAGAGGAGTAGTTGAATGAAGTACATTACAGAACTTACCGAGCAACAATTATATGCTCAAATATAATTTGACAAAAAACTGAAAGGTGGTTATGAGGATAGCCTACTAGACAGAGTTACAAACTATAGTTGTGTCGACTCGAGTCACTTGACTATGCCTACAGTCTAACAGTTAGTGCTGTATATGAGGAATGACAACAAACAAATCCAATCAATGCCGGCAATTCATGCTGAGGTATATGTTCCTTTGTTAAATAAAATAACCTCTGAAATATCCTACTCATGGGTGGGCAAGCAGAAGAAGATAATCGCTCTGCATTGAAATTGAAGTAGTGTTGCTTTCACCACATCCGCCCCAGCAAGTGTGTGATTAAGTATTAGTGTAAATTTATTTTAGTTACACCTCGACAATAAGTCACACAGCCCGGGGGAAGACGGTTAGGGTTTGTTGAATGGATGGGAAGGGGGATTTTGGGAAAGGTTTGACATAGAAAAACAGTATGCATACATAGACAAACAAATGACAATCATTGAAGACTACCATATCCATATGATAAGGGAGAAAAAGGCAATACCTGCATGATGATGAGAGACCCGGATTACATACACTTCTATTTCTTGTTCTGTTCCGGCCTTAATACTTTAACAGATAGCAAATAGAAATTTTAAATATTGGTAGTGAAGAATCGTAAACACAGAGCAAACCTAATGATGATTGATAATAACAACTCCAAGAACACACTGTTGTAAAGATTGTATACAAGATATTAATCAAATTATTTAAAAGAAGTTAAAAGTGGATACTGTTACTGTGTTATCCTGGTCAAAAATGTGGACTGGATTTTTGCATCTCGGCATTCCTCTTGCTCCTCTCGTCCATCAATCTTGGGTGTGTCGCCTCGCCCCTCGCCACTGCCCGGCTGGAAAAAAAGGTGATTGATTGGTAAGGTAATTAATATGCATTGTAATGTTTTACAAAGTTTTGGCCAAGGGCCGGACTGTAATTTTAGATTGAAAACCAAAGGGGATATTGAGAAATCAAGTGAAAACAAATGCACAAGTGATGGTGTAGTGCAACAAGAACACTTTCCGAGGTGGCATGTATGCATATTCATCATCTCTACTCTAGTCTGTTTCCAGCATTGACCTTCAACAGTAACAGGAGAGATCAGGCCCACAGTGCTTACCATTAGCACATCCTACGTTAACACTTTAGAGTCCTTTTTTTTTCTCTCAAAGAGTTGGACAAACGCAAAGCACATTATCCATTCCAAACATAGCATTTTACAGTTTAAGTTAGTAAAATCAATGCACTGCAGTCATCCCACCGCTACACTCTATTCAACTTCTACACAGACATTTGGGTCTGCTGTGGTTGTTGTTGACGTGTTTACCTTTAGGCTTTTCCGTTTTATGCCACTCCTGAAACATCCTCCTCCTGACTTCATCATCATCTCTGATACTTTTACTGACTGAAGATCGGCCTGCAGTATAAGTATAATTTTTATGACACAACAAGAGTAGAAATATAAATATTACTGACTTGAGTCATTCTTTATTGTGTACAGAAAGATAGATTACTACTAGTACACTTTGACATCACTTTGTGCACAACAAACAAACAACGCAAACACAAAGACCAATAGCTCAGAGTCAGGTGTCCAATGCATGCCATTAATTGTCATCATTCATTACCTGTTCCTTCTCATCTTAAGTTAACGGGCCGTCTCTTTCGCCATCATCATGATGGACGGTGCTGTTAAGTCACAGTCATTTGCATTGCGCAGATTGAGTGAGTCCCCTTCCTGTATTGAATTAAAAGCAATGTATCACCAAGATGCAGGAGAAGTACACATTTCTTGTTTGCAAGAAGGGGAAAATTAGTGTGTTCTGTAGAAAGTTGATTAGTGGCAGTGCACAATTACATCAATTCATGCGCAACACACACAACAAAATCTACATCATTCAGTCTGCGATTCTGCGGCCAATGCATGGCATCAATCATTACCTGTTCCATCTCATCTTGTTAACGCTGCAGGCCGTCTCTTTCGCCATCATCATGATGGACGGTGCTGTTAAGTCACAGTCATTTGCATTGCGCAGATTGAGTGAGTCCCCTTCCTGTATTGAATTAAAAGCAATGTATCACCAAGATGCAGGAGAAGTACACATTTCTTGTTTGCAAGAAGGGGAAAATTAGTGTGTTCTGTAGAAAGTTGATTAGTGGCAGTGCACAATTACATCAATTCATGCGCAACACACACAACAAAATCTACATCATTCAGTCTGCGATTCTGCGGCCAATGCATGGCATCAATCATTACCTGTTCCATCTCATCTTGTTAACGCTGCAGGCCGTCTCTTTCGCCATCATCATGATGGACGGTGCTGTTAAGTCACAGTCATTTGCATTGCGCAGATTGAGTGAGTCCCCTTCCTGTATTGAATTAAAAGCAATGTATCACCAAGATGCAGGAGAAGTACACATTTCTTGTTTGCAAGAAGGGGAAAATTAGTGTGTTCTGTAGAAAGTTGATTAGTGGCAGTGCACAATTACATCAATTCATGCGCAACACACACAACAAAATCTACATCATTCAGTCTGCGATTCTGCGGCCAATGCATGGCATCAATCATTACCTGTTCCATCTTATTTTCAGTTAATGGCCAGTCTCTCTCGGCTCTGAAAGGAGGATAGCTATAGTAGTCATCTGATTCATGGTCCACTTGTTTTGGAAGGACGAGGAAAGTTTGAATTTGTTGTTACCATCATCCAATCATCATTCATGAGGGAAATGGAATTGAGCAGGAGATTCAGTATGATCGAGCGGAGGAGCTGGATTCTGAGGACTGTAGTGTCAAATGGCAGACACCTGAAACTTGTATCTTATATTAGAAGAGTAGAAGACGGTGAGAATGGATTTGTTGCGATTCACAAGTTTATAACCGGAACGACAGACACATAAACAAAGGGGGAAAAAAGGGAGGAAGACAGTAAGTGGGAGCCTAATTGTCAGGGAAGTATAGCTCGTCCTCAAACTCTGGGGGTTCTTCCAGTAGTAGGTAATCATCTGACACAATACTTCCGTCACCTGAGCCGCTGTCCTCATCTTCCTCTGTTGATTCATGCATTGTGTAATTCGGTGGTGTGAAGTGCTGATTCATTTTGATCATTGTTAACCTCTCCACGTTTTTTGGAGATAGACTGGTCCTTCTCAATGTTACAATGGAACCAGCAGCACTGAAAACACGTTCGGAAGAGACACTTGCGACAGGGCAAGCCAGATAGCTTATCGCCAGCCTGCTGAGCTGTGGCCATTCAGACCTTTTCCTATACCAATACTGCACTGGGTTTTGATCAACGTACACCTCTGTTGGGTCGTCCAGATAGGCCTGGACCATCCGCTCAATGTTCAGGGTTGCTGCTGGTAAGCTTTTGTGCTGTTTTTTCTGTGCATCAGCACTGTGCTTACAATAGCCCATCTTTACATACCAATCGGATAATGATTGTACTCGGCCTAATGATCCAGTTATTGTTTCTGTAGTCGATGGTGATGGTGAGTGTTGTGATTGTGAGCCAACCGCACTGCCCTCAGCCGACGAAGTTGCACTTGATTCTGCATGGCCTGCTTCAGTATCAGTACTTGTTGTGGGTTGATGTGGCGGGCTTTTAATTAGCAGCCCTTCCTTTTCAAACTTAATGGCTGCTTCAGCTATACAACTTTTGTAGCGGGCAACATCATTGTCGGAAAAAGCAAGGAATGTCTTCACTAGTCCTAATTTTGCACGTGGATCCAGAATTGTGGCACAAATGTAATGTTTTTGTGACAAAATTGTATTTTGTATCCTTACATTTTCAGGTAAGCGCCTGGATAAGCTCTCCACCAAGTCATGGGCTTGCCTTCTGTCCTCTACACCTTTGTAGGATTCAGACACATTATTCAGCTCATGCTCTAGCATTTGCAACAATGGGATAGCTTGGCCCATTGTACAGTCCTCCTTGCTGACTTCACGTGTGAAGACCTCAAAAGTAGACAGCATCTCAGTCAGGCATTTAATTAGGGTCCATTGCTCCCTCTGAAGGGTCATGCCTTTAACACTAGCATCACTGCTTCTGTACCAGACATATTCATGGAGTGACCTGTGCTGTTCGTACAGACGATCAAGCATGTAATACGTTGAGTTCCAACGTGTTGCCACCTCCTGGATGAGTGCCTTGACTGGCATCCTAAATTCACGTTGGATGATCCTCAGCTGCTTCCGAGCTTTAAAAGAATGGCTGAAATGAGTGCATATTTTTCGGTAGATGGCCAGTAAATTGCTGACTATGGGTTCTTTTTTAAGAAAGTCTTGCACTATAATGTTTATGCAGTGTGCCAAACATGGAACCCTGAAATAGGAACCAAGTTCCATGGCCTTAAGTACATTACTGCCATTGTCTGCGGCAACAAAACCAATACCAAGCCCTCTGGGCTGCAGCCATTCCAAACCTTGGTGCGAAACTCTTCTAAAATGTTTTCAGCCGTATGAGATTTCTCCATGGCGAACATGGCTACAGTTGCATGTTTCCGAGTACCTTCAAAAATCGCAGCTGTGTCAACAACACCTCGTGCAGATAGTTGATCTCTAACCCCCACAACAGAGATCCAGTGTGCAGTGATGCACATGTAATCTGTGGCTTGGCAACTGCTCCACATGTCTGTTGTCAGGTGGATATTGTGCACAGCACTCTGCTGCAAACCTTGACCAACCAATTCCAGCACATCATGATGTAGTGCCGGAACAGCAATTCGTGCAAAATAGGACCGGCTGGGAACCTTCCATTTAGGGCAGATGGCAGACACAAATTCAAGGACACCCACCCCTTCCACAAATGAAAAAGGAAGAAGGTCCAGCGCTAACATTTTAGCCAGCTTCGCATTGTACAATCGTGCCGTTGGGTGGTTGCGTTGGAACTGCCCCCCAACCTAAACATGCTCTCAATGGTAGGCTGGCTTACTTTCCTTAGCGGTGCTGTTTTCATTAACCCACTAAGGCTCAACGACACAGATTGTCTCATTGAGGTAGTCGCCGGTCGCCTTGGTGTCTCAGCCTGACTCTGAGTATGGCTCTTACTGCGGTGCCACTCTGATGTTACTGAGGAGGATGTGGGCGTTACCACTGCAGTACTGGGGACAGGCCTAGAAATGCCTCCCTCTTCTTCACCTTCCACCACAATAATATCGCTCCCTGATCCACCTTGACCAACTTCAATGGGTTGAGTTTTTCTACTTTCTTTTAACTTAAGTAGGTGAGCCTCCCACACGATATTGTGGTGTATTCTGAGATGACTTGCTTGTCCTCCGGTACCATAGTTTGTACCAAGCTTACCACGCCGAACACCTTGGCGACAAATTGAGCATATAGCAACATTCTCCTCCTTGGCGCTAACAGAAAAGAAGTCCCAAACTGGGGAGGAGAACTTTCTGGCACTGCTGGATGTGCCACTTTCAACACCAGATGAACTTGAGGGGGTGCTTGAAAATATGTGACCCTGTCCACCTACACTGTGACTTTTACCACTACCTACTGAGATGGTTGAGCTGGATGTAGGTCCCTGCCGGGCCTTGGAAAATATGGCAGTTGGAGGTAGTGGTGGTGTAACCTGTGTTGGTGAGATCCGTGCTACATCCCGCTCAGTAGCAGCCTTTCTGGATAGGGTGAGAATGTAGGTCTCCAATCCCTTTGGGGCGGGAGTAATGTGCGTGATGACTGGCTCGTCTTCATCAACATCATCACCCCCCTCTTCTACATCTACCTCCATAACTCTAAGTTTTTCTGGGACCTTCCTTTTCAGAAGCAATGTCTTGTGGCGTACATCACTCTCAGACCGAGCTGGTGGGACCCAAGTGTCTGTATCCAAAAAAGAGGGGAGGGGGGGACCAGGAGCTGGTTAATGGTCCAGTGCCTGTGCTCCGAGAAGTCAATAGGGTAATTACTAGAAGGCACTGTTCCAGGGTCGGTATGGTTGAAAGTCAACCAAGACCGTACCTCAACAAGAGGAAAGTATTCCTGCACACACTACCGTCACCACTGACCCTGGCACTCCCCCTCCACATACCCGCATGCACCAATCGGCAGCTCTCTTAAAAGATCTCCGCTAAAGAGACCCTTCGGGGGACCCGTAGGGCATTGCACCGCCGGCCCGACGAGGAGCACTGCCCGATGATGAAGCATGACATCCTTCGGGGTGTGTGAGGGCAACAAGAGACACTTTTGTTGTCTCCCCCCCATCCTGAGTACCCCATCCTAGACCACGAACAGATAGATCCATCCCTTCCTCTTTACTTTCCTCTTGTTGAGGTACGGTCTTGGTTGACTTTCAACCATACCGACCCGGGACCCAAGTGTCATCACGATCATCAGAAGCGGGGCTTGAAGAAGAAGATGATGGACTAAGCCTCCTTTTCCTTGCTGGTGGTCTGGAAGACAATTGATCTTCTGAAACAGTGGTTTGACTTCGCTCCACTTTGTCTGCAGGAAGCTCGATTTCCTGAAATGCCCCTACGTCAGGAGCAACAACTACTATGGTGGGCTGTTGCGGCGGCTGCTGCTGTTCTGGTTGCGGCGGCTGCTGCTGTTCTGGTTGCGGCGGCTGCTGCTGTTCTGGTTGCGGCGGCTGCTGCTGTTCTGGTTGCGGCGGCTGCTGCTATTCTGGTTGCGGCGGCTGCTGCTGTTCTGGTTGCGGTGGCTTGACACTGATCTGCTGAGTTTGCGCGTGCGTTGAACTTGATTGTGTACTACTTTGCGGTAATGACATTTCTTGAACATCGCTGCTCGTTAGTAGACTGGCTACCTCTGCGACACTAAAGCCCTTGGGCCTAGGTTGGTGGGTTTTGACCGCTGTGCTGCTCCCAGCTTGGTTCCCGGACAATGCTTTGGTGCCAAAAAAAACATTGGCCGGCACACCACCAATCATGGTTAATGGCACTTCCTTTTTCTGTTCCTTCTTCTCACCGGCAACTTTCTTGGTACTGGACCTGGTACCTTTCTTTGGGGCCATCTTCTTCAGATGTCAGGCAGGAGGCAGATGCACAAAAAGTTCTGGTCACACGTGGGCGTGATGCGCAGCAGGACTTCTGTCTGGCTGGCAGTACAACGGGTAGCCAGTTGATGCCGATGACACCTCCTACTCTGTCTTTTGTGCACCTAAAAGCAAAGAAGACAGGAGAAGAACATCAGTGAAATGATGCATTTGTTGTTGTGGTTCAGTTACTTAGTACTGTACTAGTGCAAACAAAAGATAGTCTAGCCATTTATGACTATTTTTTTTAACTAGAGCTATGTTATACTACTAGTACTGTGTACAGCCACACAGTACACTCTCAGGAAGGATAGGAAAGTTAATAATAAACAACAAAATAAAAATCTAATGGAAGTGGGGTGGACCATTGCATTATTTGAGCATCTCAGCATCCATGGAGCTGCTGCTGGCAAAGGGGGTGGATGGATGGAAGCAGTAAGCCAAAGAGCAAATAGGAAAACCATGCAGGCCTATGGCAAAAGCAGGACACTAATACTCACAGTCCAAACACCCAAAAAGGCCACCACCCACATGGACACACACAAATCACAAAGAAGCCGGGGGCCTGGGAAACACCAGGAGCTGACAAAAGGCCTATAAAAGCCAGGTAAAGGATGCCTGCTAAAGCACACTGCTCTGACTTTTTAATGCAACAAAATGTAGGAACATTCACAGGCCCCAAAAAGCTCTGCAGGGTGCATGCATTGCACACCAACACACCAGTGACCAGACACATAAAAAAAGCATGGATTGTCTTTAAGACAACCAACATCAGCAAGGCCACCCCCCAAAAAGCACACTTCCCCAACTCAATCCATTGCCATCCATGCCCTAAATGATGTCTAAATTCAACAGATCACATAGAAAACAGTAGATTAATAAAGCTGTGGCTACCTGCTCTGGTCCTAGTGGATGAAAGCAGGCCTGTTGGCAGACAAGGCCAGGCAAGCTTGCAGGCCTAGGCCTCAAAATGGCCACCAGCCACATGGCCAGGCCCAACAACATCAGCAAGGCCACCCCCAAAAACACACTTCCTCAACTCAATCCAATGCCATCCATGCCCTAAATGATGTCTAAATTCAACAGATCACATAGAAAACACTTGATCAATAAAGCTGTGGCTACCTGCTCTGGTCCTAGTGGATGAAAGCAGGCCTGTTGGCAGACAAGGCCAGGCAAGCTTGCAGGCCTAGGCCTCAAAATGGCCACCAGCCACATGGCCAGCCCCAACAACATCAGCAAGGCCGCCCCCAAAAACCCTCTTCCTCAACTCAATCCAATGCCATCCATGACCTAAATGATGTCTAAATTCAACAGATCACATAGAAAACACTTGATCAATAAAGCTGTGGCTACCTGCTCTGGTCCTAGTGGATGAAAGCAGGCCTGTTGGCAGACAAGGCCAGGCAAGCTTGCAGGCCTAGGCCTCAAAATGGCTACCAGCCACATGGCCAGGCCCAACAACATCAGCAAGGCCACCCCCAAAACACACTTCCTCAACTCAATCCAATGCCATCCATGCCCTAAATGATGTCTAAATTCAACAGATCACATAGAAAACACTTGATCAATAAAGCTGTGGCTACCTGCTCTGGTCCTAGTGGATGAAAGCAGGCCTGTTGGCAGACAAGGCCAGGCAAGCTTGCAGGCCTAGGCCTCAAAATGGCCACCAGCCACATGGCCAGGCCCATCAACATCAGCAAGGCCACCCCCAAAAACACACTTCCTCAACTCAATCCAATGCCATCCATGCCCTAAATGATGTCTAAATTCAACAGATCACATAGAAAACAGTAGATCAATAAAGCTGTGGCTACCTGCTCTGGTCCAAATGGATGAAAGCAGGCCTGTTGGCAGACAAGGCCAGGCAAGCTTGCAGGCCTAGGCCTAAAAATGGCCGCCAGCCACATGGCCAGGCCCAACAACATCAGCAAGGCCACCCCCAAAAACACACTTCCCCAACTCAATCCAATGCCATCCATGCCCTAAATGATGTCTAAATTCAACAGATCACATAGAAAACACTTGATCAATAAAGCTGTGGCTACCTGCTCTGGTCCTAGTGGATGAAAGCAGGCCTGTTGGCAGACAAGGCCAGGCAAGCTTGCAGGCCTAGGCCTCAAAATGGCCACCAGCCACATGGCCAGGCCCAACAACATCAGCAAGGCCACCCCCAAAAACACACTTCCTCAACTCAATCCAATGCCATCCATGCCCTAAATGATGTCTAAATTCAACAGATCACATAGAAAACACTTGATCAATAAAGCTGTGGCTACCTGCTCTGGTCCTAGTGGATGAAAGCAGGCCTGTTGGCAGACAAGGCCAGGCAAGCTTGCAGGCCTAGGCCTCAAAATGTCCACCAGCCACATGGCCAGGCCCAACAACATCAGCAAGGCCACCCCCAAAAACACACTTCCTCAACTCAATCCAATGCCATCCATGCCCTAAATGATGTCTAAATTCAACAGATCACATAGAAAACACTTGATCAATAAAGCTGTGGCTACCTGCTCTGGTCCTAGTGGATGAAATCAGGCCTGTTGGCAGACAAGGCCAGGCAAGCTTGCAGGCCTAGGCCTCAAGATGGCCACCAGCCACATGGCCAGGCCCAACAACATCAGCAAGGCCACCCCCAAAAACACACTTCCCCAACTCAATCCAATGCCATCTATGCCCTAAATGATGTCTAAATTCAACAGATCACATAGAAAACACTTGATCAATAAAGCTGTGGCTACCTGCTCTGGTCCTAGTGGATGAAAGCAGGCCTGTTGGCAGACAAGGCCAGGCAAGCTTGCAGGCCTAGGCCTCAAAATGGCCACCAGCCACATGGCCAGGCCCAACAACATCAGCAAGGCCACCCCCAAAAACACACTTCCTCAACTCAATCCAATGCCATCCATGCCCTAAATGATGTCTAAATTCAACAGATCACATAGAAAACACTTGATCAATAAAGCTGTGGCTACCTGCTCTGGTCCTAGTGGATGAAAGCAGGCCTGTTGGTAGACAAGGCCAGGCAAGCTTGCAGGCCTAGGCCTCAAAATGGCCACCAGCCACATGGCCAGGCCCAACAACATCAGCAAGGCCACCCCCAAAACCACACTTCCTCAACTCAATCCAATGCCATCCATGCCCTAAATGATGTCTAAATTCAACAGATCACATAGAAAACACTTGATCAATAAAGCTGTGGCTACCTGCTCTGGTCCTAGTGGATGAAAGCAGGCCTGTTGGCAGACAAGGCCAGGCAAGCTTGCAGGCCTAGGCCTCAAAAATGGCCACCAGCCACATGGCCAGGCCCAACAACATCACAAAGGCCACCCCAAAAAAACACACTTCCCCAACTCAATCCAATGCCATCCATGCCCTAAATGTGCTTGAAAATGAAATACATTCAAAAAACAAAAGGAACAGTTGCTTCATCATGCACACACACCCATGAGGCCATGCCCATGGCTAGCTCGGGCCTACTACTACAACCCACAAAATAAAAAAAAATAAAAAAGGAATGATGATAATTAATTAATTATCAAAAATAAATTGTAGTTACAACAACTGCAATGCCCACAATCAAACACAACAACCACTTACTTGTAAAATATCCTATTTCAAAAATCCTGAAATCCAATTGCAATGATGCAGCAGACAAAAAGAGTGATCTTTCCAGCTCCAAATCCAAAGGCAGAATGAGCAGGAGATGGACAAAGCACTGGGAGGAGCCTGCTGGACAGGAACAGGAAGTTGGAGATTCTGTGTCACTTCCTCCCTCCCTCCACCTTTTAAAAAACATGACTCCTTGCACAAAAAAGGATAGCCAAATGTCAATGTAAGGAGTTCTTTTCAACCAAAATCAGCATTTGCAGATGGTTTCATGCTGCTAGAGCCGATATTCCTCTCCAAATTGTAAATTGTATGTTGTTGAGTTCTCGAGCTTCACATTACTTCCGCCGGTGTGTCGAAAACGATATGATCGCGTTCTCTTCTTTGTCCCTGTCGCGTTTGATATGACGTGTTCGCGGTCTCTTTCTCCTGTTCGCGTTCGATTACACGTGCCCGCGTCCTCATCCTCTGGCTCGCAATGTAGAATGACATGTTCAACATCTCTATCTTCTCATACTCGCGCGGTGCATGATCGCGAGAAGAAAGACGTGATCGCGCGACAAATGACGTGATCGCGTGACAAATGATGTTAATGCGGGACAGCGCAAAATGGCTACCAAAATCCAACATCTCGTGGAGAACGCGACCGGGTCAAGAAAACTTGTCAGAGAACGCAGGGATTCAGGTAAGGCGATCGCGTGCGCGCGAGAATGTATTATTTTACAGCGCGAGCAAGAAACAAATTATCGCTAAGCTGCGGAATGCGGAAATTTTGACATTTTCGCGCTTTCCGCGGAACGCGAAAATGCCAAAATATCGCAATTTCCGCGAACAGAACGGAATTTTGGCCCAGGCCTACTTTTTCTTGCACCCCCAGTCTTGGTATCTATATTCAGCCCCCTATTCTGTAGACATTAAATTATCCCTTGTTTTTGACTGAGGGTTTGCTCTTGGAGTTGGATTTTAGTGGAAGTGGGCTTCCTCCCACTCTTTTTCCCTGTATTCTGGCCAGAGACAATGTCAGTTTCTTTTTTACCATACTCCCCCCACCTTGCTCACTTACCAGGCTCATGCATGGACAGACAGCTGCTTCCTCTGCCCATGAGAGGTGAAGTCGGTGAGGCACTGTTCTGCTGTCCTTGAGGCTTCCCAACCGGCCCCGAAAGGAAACCAGAGCAGAAGACTTCTTCCTGATGCGGAGACCTAGCGATGCATCCTCCCAGACCCTGCTTCCTACTTGGGGCCACGTCGGTGCCTCTCCTTGTTGTGCTTCTACTGCTTGCACAGCAACCTCGCAGAAGCTTCAATCTTTGCGGAGACTCGATACCACCACGTGCCTGCTCGGACAATGCTTCCGGGAGTGGGTGAGCCGGAGATCCTTCCTACCGTCCTCTGTGCTTTTCTCCGTGCTGTGCTACACAAACACTTTGCGAGGGCTTCGGCCAGCCCTGTTCTGCATAACCTCGAAGGTAGGAGGGAGAGTATTATGGGATTACTGTTCATAGATCATTTTGTGCTGTAACACACCTGGAGAGCGAGAGTCTCCGACCGGGCTATTCAGCCGGCCCCCATGTTCTTCCAATTCTGCTTTCATTACTTGTAGGGCCATGTTGCACAAATTTTATGTAGTATGACCCAAGTATATAGGCCGACAGCAGCTACATATGCACTGTTTAATTCAACCCAAGACTGATATGTCAATGTATACCTACATGATTGACAGCCTAGTGGTCTGTCATGTGCTTCAGATGTACTTACTAACCAGTAGGCCATTCCCATAGGTCCCATTCTGGAAACGTTCATTGATGGCCGAATGCCAGAAGATGAATGAGACATGTGCACTGCCGGGTACTTGGGAAGGACGTCGATGAAAAGGCCCAGATGGTCCACAATTGCCTGCATGTTCATGGAATAGTTGTGTTCCTTGTTGCAGTAGATATGGGATGTAGTCGTAGGAGGCACAAGTTGCACACATGTGGAGTCCATTGCCCCCAGTACATGTGGGAATCCTACAATGACATAAAAGCCTTGCTTGTTCTCCTGTTGTTGCTGCGCTATGTTGGGGAAGTGAGGCATCCAGGACAGTGGGGAGGAACCTGGAGAAGGATGCCTGGGAGTCTCCAGCCACTCAGGCTGTGATGGGCTGAAAAGTTCCAGATGCCAACATGTGGAGTACAGCCAGTAGCTTGGCCTGCTGAGGGATTTTGGTGCAGCGTTCCGACGTTGGCTCAAGCCTTGGCGCAATCAGGTGGTGGTGGCAGACAATGGACTCCCTCCTGAGCCTGTAATGGGCAATGACCTCTTTCTCCCTGAAGTCGATGAGGTTTGTCCACTGAGAGTATGTTTACTAGATTCTCCTGTGCTGCCTCGGTGGTGGTCTCCTCGATGCTCCTAGCTGCAAAAGCAGTAGGTCAATGGCGTAGTTGAGCTTGCCAAATTTTTTTGGGCCTGTTCTGCTTTTTTACCAGTGTGCTAGAGTAATTTCCTAGACCAGCTTTTCCTTAGCGGTAAAAAACTGCCACTAATGTGACTTAGTAGAAGTATTTGAAAAGAAGCAGCGTTTCCAAAAATCCTTATATAGATGGCAACCTCAGTTTTGCTAGGGTTTTTCCGAGGGAATGCCTACCTTGCATTAGGCCTGGGCGGTAAATTCCGTTCTGCTCGCGGAATTTGCGGAATTTCGGTAATTTCGCGTTCCGTGGAGAACGCGAAATTGCCCAAAATTCTGCTTTCCGCGACTTCGCGAAATTTTTTCTTGTTCGCGTTCTCAAAATGCGTGTTCGCGAGATATTTCTCCCCGAGCACGCAAACAGCAGCTGTGAACAGGAAAAAAGCATCGCGAAAAAGCAATTCCGCGTGTTCGCGGAATTTCTACATGTTCGCGGAGATTTTTTACCGTTTCGCAGAGATTTGCGTAACGCGATTACGCAAATTCCGCCCACCCCTACCTTGCATATCATTTTCATAAAATGCCTCTAGCAGAACTGGTCCAGGCGCTGACAGTGGAAAAGTGATGCTAGAGCTCTCGTGTCACTTTGCATTGTGACTCAAAAAAAAAAAAAAAAACCAGCTTAAAAAAAGTGATGCTGCAGCAGTATGAACTCCTTGTAAATTTGCCCACATGGCTTTGGTAGCTTCACCATGACAGAAACTTCACAGTAGCATTTCTAAAAGCCTCACACTTCCTGCTCACATTGATGTAGATCCCAATGCTCCCCATGTTGGATTGGATTAAACAAATTATACAATATCGACTCTTTGAGTTTTTGTTTCCAGTGGAGCCTCATCTCAATTCTTGAACATGAGAAATCCAATTATGGATTTTGAATTGTGGCTACAGCGTTCCGTTTTATTTTTCCACATCTTAAGGTTGACCAGATAAATGATTTAATCAATTTGGCCACTCTGTGTCAGTAGACTACTGAAAAAGCATAAAGATAATTAGATTAACCTAGACTATGGAGGTTTTGTATTTGCAAAACTTGGTTGCGGACTGAAGAACCATGATATATCAATCACTGTTTAATTTTTAGGATACAGAAACCTTTTTAACTACATCACAAGAAATTTGCAGATGGTCAAAAGATCCCATGTAGTCACACATATTCTAATAATGTGTGTATGTCTCTTTTTACTTTAAGTATTGACACCTCATTCCTGGTGATCTTGTTGTTCTACTGTACATGCCAGTCATTATAGTTTGATATGAATTCCATTTCTCAGTTTTCCCAATCCCAGTTCCCTTTCCCCAACAGGTATAGGATGGGGCTGTCGCACCCATGGAGCAGGTTCACAATAACTTTGTTATTGCAAACTAGCCCAGCAGAAGTTTAGTATTCCTACAGTGAACTTTTATTTAATTCACATTTTTATTTACTTTATACAGTGCTTTAGCTGGATCATTTTAGAAAACAGTAAAAGGCAGTATGAAGAACTAAGTGAACAGCACGAGAATCAACAAAATACAACCTAATGCGAAAACACAGCTATGAGAAGATAATCCTTCACATGAGTGTGGAGGGAGTGAAAAGGTAAAAAAACGTAGAGGAAAACAAATTCTGGCATCAAGGGGACATGAGTACTGAGACAGCACAAGAGTAATACTGGGAACAAGGGTGAGGAGATGCTAGAAGAAATTGGGAGACAGAATGAAGAGTGCAAGAAAAAGTTGAGTAAAAAGCCTCCAGAGTCATTTTTCACTCTGACAAGGATGGTTCCCCTATAGGAAAACACTGGGTTGCATTTTAACACCTTACAATGCTTAACTGCACTTTGGGAGGAGCTAGAAAACGTAATGGTCAAGTCAGATTCTATATTACTATTTTGAAAATGACATTTTCCTGCCTAAGCTAAATGTGACTTCCTGCCAGTTCCCAATTGTTACCTGACCTCAGAGAACTGCCCTGTGGTCAGATGTGTATTGCTAGAAATAGTGGACCACGGACTTGAGAGTGGGGTGGTGTGTTTTGTAGCTCTGCTCAGCCCCTTCCTGAGCTTAAAAAAGATGCCTACCCTGTCACTGGCAGATATAGCTCATACCTAGGCCTGCTCCCTCGATTGTCCTCTGAGGCAGTCAGGCACCAGTCCCAATGGGAGAGGAGCTGATCCCAGAAATGGCTTTTTGTGATCAGAGTGGAGGGTTTGCTCATTTCCCCAAGCCACAACTTTCGGGTGGGCACATGAGCTATGACCAGGGGAACAAAGTTAATGCCTTGTTGGATTTGTTGGATTTAGGGAAATAGCATCACTGTCAGATAATTTATAGTAAAAGGCGCAGGAAGTGCTGCAAAAGGGGATAGGGTAACCCCAGGGAATGTTTATCCCATTGACTAGGGGTGGCCATGAGTTTTCCCACCCACATGCTGGCTGTGGCACACCCAGTACCTTCTTCAGAACACTGCTGGACCTGTAGAAGACAGAAGAAAGATTGCCCCTGATGTTATGTCCGGTGAGGAAAACCCTAAGGGCTAGACCTGCTTTTACTCTTACCTAGGACCAAGATGTGGACTCGAAGGGTCAGGTAGCTGACCTCTTGTTAAGCTACAGGGACACAACTGGACCTGACCTGGACCTTGGATTGAGTCCTGACCCACACGCCCTATCCTGAGGTCCTCGAACACTTGGCTGTTGTCAGAGTGTACTCCTCCTTTCCAAATCTAAAAAGCTCCCACTATGTTCTTCTCCACATTTGCAAATCTGTAGACCCAAAGCTGACCGGCATCCAATGGATAATGGAGAACTTCTCAGCAACAGCTTGCAACCTTGTCCACTGAAGGAATCTATTCTCCAGAAAAGAGTCTAAATCTGAAGTTACTGGAACTGCTGTGAAGCATGGCTGAAATTAAAAAAGAGCTATGACATAGCTAACCTTGACTGCATCACAGCAATTTTATTTTATTTCAACCATGCTGCTGTGCAACATGCCTAAAAAAAGAAAACAATGACAAAGCCAATAGATCCGGAAAAGACTAGACCTATTGGCTTTGGTATTGTTTGTTTTACTTGCATTCACCAAAAGGATGTGTGCAGTTGGGATAGGTCACTTGTGGAGAGCTGGCCACTGAACCTCATCGACAAACAGAGCCTTTGGTCAACTTTTGCTCTGAATGGCTGAAAGCTGAGCAAGTAGGGTGATTGAAAGCCATGGAGGAGTGGGAGCAGGGACAGACAACAGTCAATGCCCTTCAGCCAACCCTCCGATGTGCATGGCCTAAGGCTATGTGCAGCAGGCATTGGCCACATGTGAAAGGTTAGGCACATGGTCTGACCAAAGGGCAAGTCCATCACCCAACCTCTCTTGTATGTTAGATGGGGGGTCTGGTGCGACACAAGGCCTTGGACACAAACTTCACTGTGATTAGGAATGTGGAATCTGACTGCATGGTTTCCCCCACTTTTTTCCTGCTGTTTTGATGGTTTTTGACTTAGTTTGTCTGGGAACCTGCTATTCAGGTCCCCAGCCAGTCTGCTTGCTATTGTAAAATGATTCCATGTACTTTAGGTACACTCCAGATTGGATTCTGAGGTGCCCTTTTTAAGTCCCTAGTATATGATATACTATGTAGCCAGGGCATAGGTACCCCAGAGTCCTACCAGGGGCTGAAGCATCTATTATGCCACCCCTGGAAAGCCCTCCAAAATGACGCCACAGCCTGAGTGAGGTGGTGCATGCACCCCTTACTGAGATATAGATTCACTATATCTCTCCATATACTGCACATAGAAACCTATCAGTAACTCCTATAGCAGGCCTTATCAATCCTGAAGGCAGGGTGCTTGGTTATATGTGAGAGGGTGCCCAGGCATGAGCTGAGCCCCTCTGCAGCCTCCGGAATCACTCCACCGGGGTTGTCCGTAGTGCAGCCTGACCATATACTCTTAAGTGCATTATAACCAAACGGTAAATGCTACCTTTGGACTGGATGCACAGAAACATGTCGTGTTTGGTGTCAAACACCTTGGAATCATACCCCCACACCAGTAACTGGTGTGGGAGTATGATCCCACCCTTCTAGAGGGTGAGGCATGACAGCACTGGTCTATCCGGTAGAAAACTAATAGAGCCCTAGCATCACAAAATGGATGCTGCAACCACAGACATGGTTTTGGCCTACTGCTGCTGACTGAAACTCAGACAGGGGAGGCCTGGACAATAGGTTTCCTGTCACAGGGAGGTGTAACCACCTCCCAGACAGGCTTATGTGTATTGGGGCTGGGTGGGAGCACTCTCAGAGTGCTTTGAAGTCCTGCACTGGGGATACACTTGGTGTCCCTGTGCATAGTCCAGTTCATACCGGTTCAGGGGCTTCCAGCCCCTGCTTTGGCACAAAACTGGACAAAGGAAATGGGTGTAGCCACCCCTCTTTCCAAATCCTCCCATAGGTGGGTCCCCAGAGCTATTCCAACCCCTTCCTTAGGTATAAGTAAGGAACCTCTGTAACCAGAACTATATATTACCCTGGATGAAATTCTGAAGCTGAATCCTGGACCTTCGACGCTCTACTCAAGACTAGAGGACTGAAGAAATCTCCCTTGGGGTCAAGGAGTGACTCCCCTACTTAGCAGGCACCAACCCGCCGGACTCCGAAGTATTTGCAGCCCAGGAAGAGGATTTCCAGACACCTCAGAGGCCGATCCGAGTCTCCTGCAAAGCTGAGACCCGGAGCCCTCGTATTTAGCGTGAAACCGGAACTCCTGGTCAACGTGCATTTCTGCAAGTGCATTGACTTCTCGATGTCTCTTGAAGTTGTGCTTGGACGTGCTTGTAGCCTCTACCTCGAGCACTAAATCCACCAAAGATTGTTGGCCTAGTCACCCCGAGTGACCCGTGGGCCACCATTTTGTGTTTCATTTTGAGGTCCCTTCACTATCCCTGGTCTGTTGACTGGTGGGTCCATGGGGGGGGGGTAACTTTGATTTTCCTTGGGCTTCCCTTGTTGCTCCAGATGTGCCCTGACTCCCAACTAAGTGGTGAGTCTCTCAGACCGTGCTGGTCTGCACCGAAGCATTTCTTCACTTTCTGCGTGGGTTGCTGTTGCCAAGGCTTGTTGTGTCCAATCCAGGCACCGACGCTGCAGCACTCGACATCCTTCATGGGACAGTTTGAATCCAGCTCCTGGTTGTCCTCAACGCCTCCTGATCCTCGTGGCTGAAGAGGCAAGCTTCACCTCTTTCACATGAAATCACCCGACATCGGTGGGCATCTGCCTATCACCTTCCTGGTCACTGGCTAGTGACCCAGACTCTCCTCTGCTTTCAGGTTCTTCTCATCTTCGATCCAGGCTTGGATCTCTTTGGACATTTTGCATCTTCCCGGCAGCAGCACTTCTTCGCCATCTTCCTCTGAAATCGACAACGCGACCCGACACCATTTGACACCTATGCACCCGGCTTCCCTGGGTGAGGTAACACAAGTACTCCAGTGATCCCGTGAATGCTGACCCTAGAACTTCCTAAGTCCCAAAGGGTTTGGTCCTGACTCAATTCTAAGTGTCCCTAATCTTTAAAAATCTAACCGCGACTTTTCCCATAGAAGCTGACGGGCGCTCGCGGCTGTGTTCTCACACTGCACACGGCCCCCGTGGGTCCCCTGTGTCACTACCTTGGGTGGTTCCTTGGGGTCACAGCGATTCGACAGGCTCTAGGCTTTGTGTCTAGTTAAGTCATAGTTCTCATACCACCATTTTAGTATATGGTTTGGCTCGTCCCTAGGGCCTTACGTGTATTTGTGCTATTTTACTTTGATATTTGAAGTGTAACTTATGTGCTTTGACCTCTAGTCTCATAAAGAGACTAGGAGGGTGTGTTTAGTATTAAATGCATATATTTTATATATATATACCTGGTGTGGATGTCTTTCATGTAGGCACTCAAGAGATTATAGACTGGTATAACAAGCTGCTTTACATTCCTTTAAGACTTAGCCTGAAGGCTGCTCTCCATAGCTACCACTAGGATAGCTTTCAATAAAGGTTTTCTTTAACCTATAACCAATAGGGGGTTGTTTGGACTGGTACAGGGTGCCCACTATAACTAGTGGATATCATATACCAGGCCAACTTCTCACATTGGTGTGCAGCGTGTGGGATTCCAGCTTGCTATTGTTTTACCACCTAATCTCAATCGAGTGACTAACTGAAAACCACTAAAGATACCCTAGGTACATATAATACAAGCTTTAGAATACAGTAAGTTCTACTGAACCTAGAGTTGTTTGTTAAGGGGTTAGTACACCCTTTCTACAACTCAAGAGAGTTTAGTAGGCCACACTAGAGTAGGTAGTGCAATACACCACACCACACTTGTGATGTCTTCAAGGCCAGGAACCAGTAGGTCCCTGCCAGGAGCCAATGGGCTTCAATATTCCCAGTATGATAACCTCCCATTCATGGAATTGAGAGCATTATGTACAGCTAGGAAACTTAAGACAGGGAAAAGTCCAACCACCCAGCATCTCATAGAGATACTCAGGCTGGATGACCTTAGCAGATCTTTAGGATCTGAAGGGTTAGGCAGAGTGGGTGGGACAGCACCTGAGGAAGGGCCTAGGGGTGTAACTCCCCATTCCCTGACCTCTGATGTTGGTCAGGCAGATGACAATGATCTGGCCCTGGAAAATCCAATTCCCCTAGAAGGTGATGAGGAGGACCACAATGGACCCCTCTTTGTCCCTTCTGGAAGAGTTGGTAGTGGGCCTAGAAGGACAAGATCTCCCTCACTGGAGTCTAACCATTCTAATTCATCTGTAGGGACTTCAATCTCCTCTCATAGGAGGGAAACCTCTCAGGAGAGAAGGGAGAAACTGCTCAAGTATGAGGAAGCTCAGCTTGAAATCAGAAGGAAGCAGGCAGCCCTAGATAAGGAGGCCCTAGAGCTCCACAGAGCTAGAAAAAAGTTGGGACTAGAGTCCCATGGTGGCGGCAACATCCCTAGAGATAGGGAGCGGTCTCATGACCATAGAAACCTGAATAAGATTGTCCCTCCCAACCAGAGTTGGGAGGACATCCACAAATGGATAACTGCACTGGAAAGAGCCTGTAAAGTACAAAGTGTCCCCCAGGAGCAGTGGGCAGCAATCTTATGGCTCTCCTTTACAGACGAAGGTAGAGATAAGCTCCTCACTGTTAGAGAAGAGGATGCTGACAATTACAAGGTCTTGAAGAGTGCTCTGATTGATGGGTTTGGCCTAACCACTGAACAGTATAGGTTGAAGTTCAGAGAAACCCAAAAGGCTCAGACTCAAGACTGGGTTGACTTTGTAGATTGTGCTACTAAGGCTCTGGAAGGTTGGATACATGGCAGCAAAGTACATGACTTTCAAGGATTGTACAATTTGATTATGAGGGAGCAGATCCTTCATAAATGTCAAACACCAGCTTTTACACCAGTACCTGGTGGACTCTGATCTGACCTCTCCCCAAGAATTTTGAAAGAAGGCAGACAAATGGGTCAGAACCAGGGTAAGGCCTAAGAATCAGGGTGGTGACCAGAAGAAAGATTCTACCAAGTCCCAAGAGAAAGGTGGGGATAAATCTAAGGATATGTCCACTACAGGGCCCCAAAAGTCCTATTCTGGGGGTGGGTCCCAAACTCCTTTCTCTCCTGAAAAGAAACCCTATTGTCATATCTGTAAAAAGCCTGGTAACTGGAAAGCTGATCCCAGTTGCCCCAGGATTGGCAATAAAGAAATGTTCCACCAACTAACCCTACCATCCCTCCTGGTAGTACCAGTAGTAATCCCCCAGTTGGGAGTAGTGCACCCACAAAGTTAGGTGCTTTTGCAAGTGGAACAGAGGTAGGCCCTAATTTAAGAAGGGCCTCCTCACCTGACTCCTCTGACTCTGATGGTAGTATGGGATTTCCACTTTTACCATAGATCCCAATGCCTTGGACAGGTACAGATTGGAGCCACTGATTAATGGTCAGAAAGCTGTGGCATTCAGGGACCCAGGGGCTAGTGTCACCATGGTGACAGGGGAACTAGTCCTCTCTCAGCAGCTTTTACCTGAGTTTAAATACCAGGTGACCAACATTGATGGTGTCAGAACAGATCACCCCATGGCCATAGTCAATCTTAGCTGGGGAGGGGTCACAGGCCCAAAGAGAGGGGCAGTGTCCCCAAACTTGCCTGTAGATTGCCTGATGGGCAATGATCTGGAAATTTCAGCCTGCGCTGAAGTTGAACACCAAGCCCATCTAAGAATTTTGAGCATACCTGAAAGAGTTAGTGGGGATGTGATGGCCACAGCCCAACCCCAGGGAAATTTTGGAGTAATGGAGCCTGAAGGAAGAGCCCACTCTCCTCCACAAGAGAGCACACGGGTGGAAGAGAAGTCTTCATCTCCCCAGACTTTAGGTAATGGTCAGCCTCCTCAGGGAACTGATCCTACCCCTAGTGAAGGAACTGCCCCAGAGGTAGTCAGGCCTGTCCTGGCAACACCTCTGATGACAGGGGACCGTTCCAAGGTGGTACCCAGTCTGGAGCAGGTAACCTGCCCCTCTCTACCCTGCCTCAGTCAGCCCAGGGCTGCAGAGGTCAGGGAGGTCAGTGGACCCCACAGGGCCCCCTGTCCAGAGGAACCCCATCATCAGCAGATTAGGGGCACCCAGTCAAGTAGCCCTAGCCAGGTGAAAATTCCTCAACACACTGAGGGATCCCCCATACCTTTGTGTAGGGACCTCCCCCAGAAGGACTCTGTTGGGCAAGGGCAAACCTGGGACCAAAAGGTTCCAAACCTGCCCTGTCCCTCCAGTGTTCCACCCAAAGGGATCCAACCTCCAGCTGTAGGCAGCCAAAGGTTGACCCTTAGTGCAAAGTTCAACTCAGTCATGGAAAGAGAGGCATACATGGTGACCAGTGATCTGAGGAAGCTGAGACCAACTTTATTAGGGCCTCACTTCCCTACTCAGACCCCTCACCAGCCTTTTCCTTTACCAAAACACACCACAGGTAGTGACTCCCCATGGTGGAGACCCTCTCATACCCTTAGGGTGAGGGATAGCCTAGTGGGGCATAAGACAGGGGGTAACCATGCTAGTGCAGGTACCTCCTTATATGGCCACTTAGTCAATAACGGCTCAACTGGGCAAGGTTAGCCTTATCTCCTTTCGTTTGGGGGGGGGGGGGTGGGGTTATGTAGGAAGGTGGAATGTGACTGCATGATTTCCCCCAATTTTTCCTGGTGTTTTGATGGTTTTTGACTTAGTTTGGCTGGGAACCTGCTATTCAGGTCCCCAGCCTATCTGCTTTCTCTTGTAAAATGATTCCATGTACTTTAGGAACACTACAAACTGAATTCTGAGGTGCCCTTATAAGTCCCTAGTATATGGTATACTGTGTACCCAGGGCATAAGTACCCCAGAGGCCTACCAGGGCCTGAAGCATATATTATGCCACCCCTGGAAAGCCCTCCAAAATGACACCCCAGGTCTGCTACTGCAGCCTGAGTGAGGTGGTGCATGCACCCCTTACTGAGATATAGGTTCACTATATCTCACCATATACTGCACATAGAAACCTATCAGTCACCCCTATGGCAGGCCTTATCAATCCTGAAGGCAGGGTGCTTGGTTATATGTGAGAGGGTGCCCAGGCATGAGCTGAGCCCCTCTGCAGCCTACGGAATCACTCCACCGGGGTTGTCAGTAGTGCAGCCTGACCATATACTCTTAAGTGCATTATAACCAAACGGTAAATGCTAACTTTAGACTGGCTGCACAGAAACATGTCGTGTTTGGTGTCAAACACATTGGAATCATACCACCACACCAGTAACTGGTGTGGGAGTATAATCCCACCCTTCTAGAGGGAGAGACATGCCAACACTGGTCTACCAAGTAGAAACCTAATAGATCCCTGGTATCACAAAATGGATGCTACAGCCACAAACACGTGTCTGACCTCCTGCTGATGACCGAAACTCCAGCAGGGGAGGCCTGGACAATAGGTTTCCTGTCACAGGGAGGTGTAACCACCTCCCAGACAGGCTTATGTGTATTGGGGCTGGGTGGGCGCACTCTCAGAGTGCTTTGAAGTCCTGCACTGGGGGCACACTTGGTGTCCCTGTGCATAGTCCAGCTCAAACCGGTTCAGGGGCTTCCAGCCCTTGCTCTGGCGTGAAACTGGACAAAGGAAATGGGTGTAGCCACCCCTCTTTCCAAGCCCTCCCATAGGTGGGTCCCCAGAGCTAGTCCAACTCCTTCCTTAGGTATAAGTAAGGAACCTCTGTAACCAGAACTTTAGATTACGCTGGACGAAACTCTGAAGCTGAATCCTGGACCTTCTATGCTCTACTCAAGAGTAGAGGACTGAAGAAATCACCCTTGGGGTCAAGGAGTGACTCCCCTGCTTGGCAGGCACCAACGAAGCATTTTGCATGTCTGCATTTCCAAAGCTCCTGCCGGACTACTAAGTATTTGCAGCCCAGGAAGAAGATTCCCAGACACCTCAGAGGCCGACCCAAGTCCACAGCAAAGCTGAGACCTGCAGCCCTTGTGAGTAGTGTGGAACTGGAACTCCTGGTCACCGTGCATTTCTGCAAGTGCATTGACTTCTCGACGTCTCTTGAAGTCATGCTTGGGCTTGCTTATAGCCCCCACCTTGGGCACTGAATCCACCGAAGATTGTCAGCCTAGTCACCTTGAGTGACCCGTGGATCGCCATTTTGTGTTTCATCTTGAGGTCCCTTCGCGATCCCTGGTCCGTTGACTGGTGGGTCCCTGAGGGGGTAACTTTGATTTTCCTTGGGCTTCCCTGGTTGCTCCAGACGTGCCCTGATTCCCAACCAAGTGGTGAGTCCCTCAGACCTTGCTGGTCTGCACCGAAGCATTTCTTCACTTTCTGCGTGGGTTGCTGTTGCCAAGGCTTGTTGTGTCCAATCCAGGCACCGACACTGCAGCAATCGACATCCTTTATGGGACAGCTTGAATCCAGCTCCTAGTTGTCCTTGATGCCTCCTGGTCCTCGTGGCTGAAGAGTCAAGCTTCACTTCCTTCACCTAAAATTACCCTACATCGGTGGGCATCTGCCTATCACCTTCCTGGTCACTGGCTAGTGACCCAGACTCTGTCCCCTCTGCTTTCAGGTTCTTCTCATCTTCGATCCAGGCTTGGATCTCTTCGGACACTTTGCATCTTCCCGGCAGCAGCACTTCTTCGCCAGCTTCCATTAAAATCGACGACGCGACCAAACACCATTTGATACCTATGCACCCAGCTTCCCTGGGTGAGGTAACACGAGTACTCCGGTGTTCTCGTGGGTGTTGACACTAGAACTTCCTAAGTCCCAAAGGGTTTGGTCTTGACTCAATTCTAAGTGACCCTAATCTTTAAAAATCTAACCGCGACTTTTCCCATAGAAGCTAACGGGAGCTCGCAGCTGTGTTCTCACACCGAACACGGCCCCCGTGGGTCCCCTGTGACACTACCTTGGGTGGTTACTTGGGGTCCCAGCGATTCTACAGCCTCTAGGCCTTGTGTCTAGTTAATTCGTGGTTCTTATACCACTATTTTAGTATATGGTTTTGCTCGGTCCTAGGGCCTGACGTGTATTTGTGCTATTTTACTGTGATATTTGAAGTGTAACTTATGTGTTTTGACCTCTAGTCTCATGAAGAGACTAGGAGGATGTTTTTAGTAATAAATACATATATTTTATATATATACCTGATGTAGATGGCTTTCATTTAGGCAGTCAAGAGATTATAGACTTGTAAAACAAGCTGCTTTACATTCCCTCAAGACTTAACCTGAAGGCTGCTCTTCATAGCTACCACTAGGATAGATTTCAATAAAGGTTGTCTTTAACCTATAACCAATAAAGGGTTTTTTGGACTGGTACAGGATGCCAACTATAACTAGTGGACAGCATATACCAGGCCAACTTCTCACAGTAATTATCCAAAACCTGTGCATTTTGGTGAGTGGTCGCTTTTGAGAGCTGGGTGTCGACCCTGGCTACCGACTAATTCTCATGTCAAACATTTCTTATAAATGGCTAAAGATTGTGTGCAGTGGAGGCTTGATACTCGCCTAGGCACTGTTTACAAGTCCTGGTGAGTATTAAATGCAAAGAAACCCTATTGTCATATCTGTAAAAAGCCTGGTAACTGGAAAGCTGATCCCAGTTGCCCCAGGATTGGCAATAAAGAAATGTTCCACCAACTAACCCTACCATCCCTCCTGGTAGTACCAGTAGTAATCCCCCAGTTGGGAGTAGTGCACCCACAAAGTTAGGTGCTTTTGCAAGTGGAACAGAGGTAGGCCCTAATTTAAGAAGGGCCTCCTCACCTGACTCCTCTGACTCTGATGGTAGTATGGGATTTGCCACTTTTACCATAGATCCCAATGCCTTGGACAGGTACAGATTGGAGCCACTGATTAATGGTCAGAAAGCTGTGGCATTCAGGGAGCCAGGGGCTAGTGTCACCATGGTGACAGGGGAACTAGTCCTCTCTCAGCAGCTTTTACCTGAGTTTAAATACCAGGTGACCAACATTGATGGTGTCAGAACAGATCACCCCATGGCCATAGTCAATCTTAGCTGGGGAGGGGTCACAGGCCCAAAGAGAGGGGCAGTGTCCCCAAACTTGCCTGTAGATTGCCTGATGGGCAATGATCTGGAAATTTCAGCCTGCGCTGAAGTTGAACACCAAGCCCATCTAAGAATTTTGAGCATACCTGAAAGAGTTAGTGGGGATGTGATGGCCACAGCCCAACCCCAGGGAAATTTTGGAGTAATGGAGCCTGAAGGAAGAGCCCACTCTCCTCCACAAGAGAGCACACGGGTGGAAGAGAAGTCTTCATCTCCCCAGACTTTAGGTAATGGTCAGCCTCCTCAGGGAACTGATCCTACCCCTAGTGAAGGAACTGCCCCAGAGGTAGTCAGGCCTGTCCTGGCAACACCTCTGATGACAGGGGACCGTTCCAAGGTGGTACCCAGTCTGGAGCAGGTAACCTGCCCCTCTCTACCCTGCCTCAGTCAGCCCAGGGCTGCAGAGGTCAGGGAGGTCAGTGGACCCCACAGGGCCCCCTGTCCAGAGGAACCCCATCATCAGCAGATTAGGGGCACCCAGTCTAGTAGCCCTAGCCAGGTGAAAATTCCTCAACACACTGAGGGATCCCCCATACCTTTGTGTAGGGACCTCCCCCAGAAGGACTCTGTTGGGCAAGGGCAAACCTGGGACCAAAAGGTTCCAAACCTGCCCTGTCCCTCCAGTGTTCCACCCAAAGGGATCCAACCCCCAGCTGTAGGCAGCCAAAGGTTGACCCTTAGTGCAAAGTTCAACTCAGTCATGGAAAGAGAGGCATACATGGTGACCAGTGATCTGAGGAAGCTGAGACCAACTTTATTAGGGCCTCACTTCCCTACTCAGACCCCTCACCAGCCTTTTCCTTTACCAAAACACACCACAGGTAGTGACTCCCCATGGTGGAGACCCTCTCATACCCTTAGGGTGAGGGATAGCCTAGTGGGGCATAAGACAGGGGGTAACCATGCTAGTGCAGGTACCTCCTTATATGGCCACTTAGTCAATAACGGCTCAACTGGGCAAGGTTAGCCTTATCTCCTTTCGTTTGGGGGGGGGGGGGGGTTCATTTAGGCAGTCAAGAGATTATAGACTTGTAAAACAAGCTGCTTTACATTCCCTCAAGACTTAACCTGAAGGCTGCTCTTCATAGCTACCACTAGGATAGATTTCAATAAAGGTTGTCTTTAACCTATAACCAATAAAGGGTTTTTTGGACTGGTACAGGATGCCAACTATAACTAGTGGACAGCATATACCAGGCCAACTTCTCACAGTAATTATCCAAAACCTGTGCATTTTGGTGGGTGGTCGCTTTTGAGAGCTGGGTGTCGACCCTGGCTACCGACTAATTCTCATGTCAAACATTTCTTATAAATGGCTAAAGATTGTGTGCAGTGGAGGCTTGATACTCACCTGGGCACTGTTTACAAGTCCTGGTGAGTATTAAATGCAGGCTCTTCTCACTAGGCTATGACTGATCCTATGTCATGAGTGATGTCATCAATGATATCATTTAGGGGCATATCAATAACATCCGGCGATAATTATCTCTAAGCGCACTTAGCGCTAGGATAATTATCGCCGGCGAGCGTGAATTTTTATCGCAGAGATAGCGTGCTATTAGCAACGCTTATCTCAATAGCGATAAAAATCCTCACGCTAACAGGCTAACGTGAGATTATCGCTGGAAACCCAGTGATAATTTAACGGTAGCTTGTTGATAGGGACAGGCAAACTTAGCCATGATATCCACCTTACATAGGATATCATGGCTAAGTCAGAAAAATACCAGACGTAAAAAAGCAGCGTTAACCGCGGTTAGCGCTGCTTTTTTGTCTCTAACAGGGTTAGCGACATTCTTGATAATAGGAGAAATGTCGCTTAGCGACATTTCTTCTATTATTTTACTCTGGAACGCCCCCTTTGCATCTCATTAGAGATGCAAGTGGAAGCGTAGAGTAAAAGGGTGCTAACATGCAAATGTGCGTGTTAGCAACCTGTTGTTGATAGGGCGCTAGTTTTATCACTGCTTTTTTGGCTTTTAAAGCCAAAAAAGCAGAGATAAAGCCCTTGTTGATATGCCCCTATGTATGGCATGAGTGAGTTTATATGTGGGGTTATAAGCACTGCATAGTTGGGATTTTAGCTCATGTTCAATTCCAACACCTAACAATAACGGATGTTACGGTTTGGTTTTTCAATGAATTTCTGTTTTTTATAACATAAGTTTAGGTATTAGTACCTAACCTAACAATAATATCACGCCAACCCTTGTTGTTTTCAGTGAATACGTATATTCGTCAAACAGAATGTTACTATTTTATTGCTTGGGAGCTGACTGAGAAGACGGGTAGACTGAGGAAACAGATGAGGAAAGGGGATGATGTACGTATGCAGATGTCTCTCAGTTTTACGTACTTTCACGCCCCCTATATCTCACTGACCGATGTACTACTTATATAGTAAACTGCATATTTCTACATAATTTATTTGCAGTACAGTGCTTTGAATCCTAAATGGGGTACAGCTGAACGTCACAAAAGTATACATTAATAAAAATATATTATTATTAGTCTAACAATTTTTCTGGCGTGTGGCAGTTCAATAAATAGGATTGTGAACATCGTTCCACTAATTTTCCACCAGTGCTCCAGTAATAACCAATGCTTCATCTGTGCATGTGCCCAAAATACACTCAATAACAAACAGTAAAACATATGCAAAAGAACGATCCCCTCAATTTTAGGCACTAACAGAAATAGTCGAAATAAGGTAACTTTAGGTATTGGAATTTTTTTTAAACCTCAGTGATTTGAAATCTGGCATTAAACCTTAGTTTCTGCTTGAGGAAGCATTTGTAAACTTTGCTTCATGCTTAATCTTTGGGCTCTGCAGTGGTAATGAGGTTGGGGAAGGGCACATGTTACTCTTTGGCCAAAAGCTTTATTTTAGGATCGGACTAAACCAGAATTGTGTTGCCTTCAATCTTCATAGTAGGCTATAAATAATAGAGGCTTCTGTGTCAGGAAATCACGGCAGTGTTTACAAATGTTGATCATAACTACCAAAAACAAAACTCCGAGATATGGCAAAGGCCTCTATATGTGGGAAAAATGTTTTTACCAGATTTAGGGTACGAAGCGATGAAGAGGTCATCTGGGTGGACCTGAAACTGACCGATCCGCTCCCAGTCGTCTGCATATGTGGCGACCACAGGTAAACCACGCACGAGCCGGTAAGCTTTACGGCGACACTCTTCAGGAATATCCATTCTGTGGAGAAAAGAAGGCTATCTTTCAATGAAAGTGAAACAATGGTGACATTCAGTATTTCATTGGCAATATCTGAGGGGTTTTTTCAGTCTCACAGAGCAAGTGACGAATGAGGATGTGCCTGTCGTTACAAACGACACAGAAGTAGAGAAACAAATCAAGAACAGAGAAGTGAAGATTACCAAACTGTTCCAACAATAACCAATATGAATAAATCTTAAACGAACTCAGCACCATCTATGCCCATCCATCCACCAACAGTGTCGTGTTAAAGGTACTGGTACAAGATCTGGCCTCTGCTTAGATCAAGGTGTTTATCTCCACTCCACCCAGCCGTCCCACAAAACTGTGGCCTCATCTATTTATAGCCCCCAATCAAACATTCCAATCCTACTTTCAAGCCCATCTACATACTGTAACAGAAATAAACACTTATAACATTTGCACCTTGCAAAATAGTTCACAAAATTATATGATAGAGAATCAGTTTCATGTAGCTAGTCGTTACTTATTTTGTGTTTGTGTCCTACATACTAGCAGCATTTTTTGTCCATATTTTATCATGCAAGCCAGTGGCGGCTGGTAAGAATCTAGGGGCATATCAACAAGGGCTTTATCTCTGCTTTTTTGGCTTTAAAAGCCAAAAAAGCAGAGATAAAACTAGCGCCCTATCAACAACAGGGTGCTAACACGCAAATTTGCATGTTAGCACCCTTTTACTCTACGCTTCCCCTTGCATCTCTAATGAGATGCAAAGGGGGCGTTCCAGAGTAAAATAATAGGAGAAATGTCGCTAAGCGACATTTCTCCTATTATCAAGAATGTCGCTAACCCTGTTAGAGACAAAAAAAGCAGCGCTAACCGCGGTTAACGCTGCTTTTTTACATCTGCTAATTTTCAGACTTAGCCATGATATCCTATGGAAGGAGGATATCATGGCTAAGTTTGCCTGTCCCTATCAACAAGGTAACGTGTGATCATCGCTGGGTTTCCAGCGATAATCTCACGTTAGCCTGTTAGCGTGTAGATTTTTATCGCTATTGAGATAAGCGTTGCTAATAGCACGCTATCTCAGCGATAAAAATTCACGCTAGCCGGCGATAATTATCCTCACGCTAAGAGCGCTGAGCGATAATTATCGCCGGTTGTTGTTGATATGCCCCCTAGTCTTTTTTGTGAAGATGATCAAAAGAGCGTATATAAAGAGTGCAATAATCAGCCTATATCCAAATTTAGCAAGTCGCAACATCGTCGTAACAATCAAGGCAGCCAAAGCTACATAACATTTGTGGCCAGGAATGTCTCTAAGCGTCAGATCAGCCAAGCAGTAGGATATTAAAGCAAACAAAGGTGTGACAGGGTTCACACAAGTAGTGAATGAGTGTAAACTCGGAGAAAAGGGGATGAAAAATATAACAAAAGGAGAAATGAAATGTACGTTGCGTGTACAGCAATTTGAAGCGTGTTCGTTCTCGGCAAGTATATGGGTGAGGGGATATCTCGAGTGGGAGCATTAGAGATTGTATATAGAGATCTGAGTAAACGCGAATCGGTGGCACTACGGGGAGGGCCAGTCCCCTCTCTATGGGATATGGTCTCCAGATCCAGGGAGATGTGTTCAAATAGTTGAAGAGCACTGAGCCAGGGTGGTGGAAAACAGGAAATGAATGTTCCATTATGAAGAAGTTGTCTATTAGGCGCTGCCATATGCGGACAAATTTGTTCTTGTGTGTGTTACCTTGTGGAATAGAAGCTCCATGGCCATGACATGCCAAAGATGCATCAACCACTGGGCGACTGGTGGCACAATAAGTTTCTTCCAATGGACACCAAGTAACTTTACTTGCCTAACATTTGAAGTATGAGTTGCCAGTCAGAATGTGGCATTGCTGTCAGTGTTAAAGGGTGAACGGCAAGTATGATGGTGTTATATGAGTTCGGGAGGGGGAAGTCTAAGGTTCCTTTCATGTGGCTCAGAACCTCTTTCCAATATAGGGGAAGGAGGTGGCAGGGCCACCAGATGTGGAAGGATTCACCGGTTGCTGATTGGCAATGCCAGAAGTGAGGAGAGGCAGTGGGAAATATTCTTTGTAGTAGTTTCGGGTGTAGTACCACCAAGTCATTAATTTATAGGATGTATCACGCTCGGAGATGCTCCTGTGTATCTTAGTGATGTCACACCAATGTTTCTCCCGTTGTTTCTGTGAGATACCTTTTGTGGAGTCAGCCTGCCAATGCACTTGGTAGTTGTGTGGATGTACAGAGGAGGAGTGTAGTAATACGTGGTTGGTGCATCAGATCAGACCCAGTGTCCCATCAAAAGATCTAACCAGCACTTCAAAGGGAGTAAGGTGTTATGTCACCCTTGTGCCTTGGGGGTTTGAAGCAACCAGTGACGTAGTTGATAGTACTGCAGGCTGAGATGTGCAATAGTCTCCCCCCACCAAGCGGGGAATGAATGAGGTTTTAAGGATGGGGGAAAGTCTGGGTTACAAGCCAAGGGTGTATTCGGAGATGGGAAGGTGGTGAGACCTTGTTTGATTGCTATTTTGTCCCGGGTCTCGAGGACAGTGTTAGTAGGGGTAGCGATGTAAGCACAACAGGGTCTAAGATGTCCTGGTAGCCAGACCAGATCCCAGAGGAGTTGACACGCCACTGCACGGTCCATGTGGAACCAGTGTTTCAACCCACTCTGAGACATTGTGCAAATGTGCCGCCCAGTAGCATTACAAAAGATTGGTGCATGCCAACCCCCCGGTCCCTGGGGAGCATGTGGATCATGTTCCAGAACCATGGGCGCTTACTGCCCCAGATGAAAGTGTTAAGATCGTGTTGAGGGCAAAAGATTGCATCCTGAGCAATGGGGGTGGACACTTTCTGGAATAGATATAATATTTTGGATAAGATGGACATTTTAACAGCAGCATATCCAGGACACCTAGGATTGATCTCCTATATCCCAACCAATTGCTGTGGGGCCAGGTTGTCAAAGATGAGTTTAAATTCAAGCCCAAGTACCAGAGTGATCGTAACACCCACTGGAAGGGGGCAAAGGATTGTAGATTAGCTAGGTCCTGTTGAGGAATTGTCAAATTTAGTGCTTGGGATTTAGTCATATTGATTTTAATACCAGAGGCCCTCTCAAAAGACGCTAGGGAATTTACTAGGGCAGGTGAGGAAGATTAAGGTTGGGTAAAGGTGAATAATAAGTCATTAGCAAAGAGAGCAATCTTGTGCTCGCAGCCACAAAAGGGGATACCCACAATGTCCTTTGCTCGACAAATAGCTATTGCCAAAGGTTCAACTACTAGGGCGAAGCGCCGAGGTGAGATTGGGCAGCCCTGTCAACTGTCTTGCACAAGGTGAATAGGTTGAGAGAGCTATCCATTAATCCAGATCTGTGCTGTGGGGGAGGTGTATGATGCCATTATCCGTGAAATCATCGTCCCCAAGCCTGTCTTACTTAAGACTGTGGGCAAAAAGGCCCAGCCAACTCGATCGAAAGCCATCTCTGCATCTAACGAGAGAAGACAAGTTGGGATGTCACGTCGGTATGCATTCTCGATTATAAGGGGAATATGATGGATATTGTCTGCACTCTGGCGATTGTGGAGGAAGCCAACCTGATCTGGGTTGATGAAGTCGGGAAGGTATGGATCTAGGCAGTTCACCAGAATCATTGGGTAGATTTTGGCATCTGTATCTAACAGTGCAATGGGACAATAATAGGCACATAGTGATAAGACT
The DNA here is from genome assembly GCF_964204655.1 of Triturus cristatus. NCBI lineage: Eukaryota > Metazoa > Chordata > Amphibia > Caudata > Salamandridae > Triturus > Triturus cristatus. The sequence continues at coordinate 325,640,184 of NC_140583.1, read as the reverse complement.
TTGCCAGACTTAGGATGAGCACTATTTCGTCAGCAGACATGGAGCTGGGGGAAGAATTTGAGGTAGAAGGACACTAGAAGGACATCTGGTTCTGGCGTTTTGCCCATGGGTAGTTCCTGGAGGGCACACTGAATTTTGGCCAAAGTAATAGGGGCCTCCACGAGTTGTGTATGGTGAGGATCAAGATATATCCATGGGCAGTTTTCCAGGAAAGAGTTAATATCTTCCCAGGGGGATATCTCGCTCTTAAAGGGTGTTGTAGCAATTTGGAACGTATGTGACAGCCCAGGCACCGCCCCAAGTTTGATCTTGGATATGTTGGTGCGTGCCGTCTGTTGGAGAAGTCTATGGGCGAGGATGGAGCCCACTTTATAACCCCTCCTGTAATACCTCTGTTTTAAAGACAGTAGGGATTTCTCCGCCTTGTTCATTTAGAGTATCCTCAGCTTGCCCCTCAGCAGCCCTAGCTGTCTTTTGTGGTGTCTAAAAGGTTTCGATTGGTCAAGGCGTTCTAAGGATTTAATATCCCTAGTCAGGCCCAATTCAACCTTTCAAAAATAGCTTTATTCGACAGTTTTGTCATAAAAGCAGAACACATACATTACAACATATATATTAAGATAATAAATATTCTGAATATAAAACATTTAAAAACAAATTAAACAATAAATACTGCCGAGTAAATTGATTCTGGAGAATAGAAATACATATACACTCAAATTATCCCAAACAATTCATACCATGGTTCAACCTATCTTCGGAACTGAGAGCATTAAAATCAGTTAACCTGAAGCAACACCCTAGATCTGATGAACCAGGCCCAACCTAAAAACTTGGCCATTGCAATTGCTATTGGCTGCGAAGAATCCGTTGTGAGGATTCTTAGGGCCTCATCATGCTTCCTAAAGCCTAGAAGCTTACAAATAGGTATGACCCACATAGCCCGAGGTTTTTTATACAGTGGCCAAAAAAACAACAAATGACTAACCGTTTCTTCTTTCTCTGAGCATTTTGGGCAGACTTTCATAGTAACCCTAACCCAGTTGCCAGTGAATGATCTAACGGGTAGGGTACCAATCCTCATTTGGAAATATAACTTCCTGTCTAAAGGTTTCTCAATAGAGTTCCAATAATGTTCTAGTGCAGGTTTTATCTTCAGTTCAAGGAACCGGCCTGACAGGTGTTTTACTGCACCCTTCGCTCGTGTTGTTGCCATTATCATGTCCCAATACTTCTCCTTCAATATCTTCTTTGATGGAAAAGGAGCATTTTGGGGATCATCCCAAAGTTCTCTCAGACCTAGGTTCATCAACAACAACCTTATCTCCCCTAGCCATTTGATCCTATGGAAACAATCTGTGTCCATTATATCTTTTAACCCTCTTGCGTAATGTGAAAGTTCAACTGTACACCACAATCTTCGCCAATATAAAAGAGGGCGAAGTTTAGCCAAATCCCATACTGTTTTCCTTCCCTAGTCAAACAATAATGGGCACATGGGAGTACTTTTTGGGACGCCGGTGACCTTGCGCAAACAAGAGTTTTCAGCAACAGTTATTGTAGATAGGTTCTGGAACCCCCATAGCTCCGCACCGTACAGAGTGGAGCTTAGGGCTTTCAAACCATAAATCTCCATCAATGGGCTAATTGGTTTGGAGAAAGAGGTGTTAAAATTAACTGCGAGAGTCCCAGCCTGTTGTTTATGCTTTAGGGTAGCTATATTTATTTGTTTAGAGCAGCTCATGTCTGACTGAAGCGTAACCCCCAGATACGTGAAGGCGTCTACTTTATCAAGAGGTACATTATTCATAAATAAGGCTCCCTGTTTTCCGTTTTTACTGATTTTTACAGATAAATACAGACAGAAAACCATGTATTTTCTTGTCTGTATTTATTTTTAAATGTGGATAAAAAGGGAAATTCAGTGCTTTCTGAGTGATTCTACATACACTTTTCCATGACTGCCAGGCCAATTACTGTGTGGATTGATAGGTAACAGGGTTAAAAAAGAAGGGACTTTTAGGAAAGAGGCTTAAACAGCAGGAGATATGCATAAGGCTGATAATGAAGTGTGCATATTTTTACATAAGTGCAATGATTTATCGTCTGCGGCTGTTCATATCACTGAAACCTGGCAGGCATTCAAGCATGACTTCAAATGTATTGGTTAAATAAATGTGGAAATATACCAGTTTCAGCTTTATTTTTTCACAAACTCCACAATAAATATGGATAAATACAGATAAAGTTAACAAAAAATAAATATGGATAAATACAGACGGAAATGTAAAAAGAATAAATACCATAAAACCGGGAGCCCTATTCATAAATACCTTGCCCCGGAAGGATTTGTGCTCATTAAATGTCATAAATTTTGTCTTTTCTGTATTAATTACAAGGCCCCGGGTTGAACAAAAGTCCTCAAACCTACTAAGGGCTTTTTGTAAGCCACTAGGGGTCTTGGAAACTATCAGAGTATCGTCCGCAAACATGAGGATAGGTATGTGTTCTTTCACCAACACAGGGGCATCGGTGGGGGTCTCCTAGAGGAAATCAGCAACCCCGTTCACGTAGAGCGAAAACAGGGTAGGCGCAAGCACGCAACCCTGGCGCACTCCCCTGTCAACGGGGAATGATTCAGTGACCTCACCCTTTGCCCCCCACCGGACCCGAGCATGAATATTCTCATGTAGGCGGACGACCAAAGACAGCAATTCAGCAGGCATCACCATTTCACTTAAGACACCCCACAGCCTACGTCGTGGCACCAGATCGAAGGCTGCTTTCAGATCAACGAATACCACGTACAGGGCTCCTTTCCCCAATTCGACTGTCTTCCAATAGATGTTAATAAAACGGAACACCTGGTCGATGGTACTTGTAAGGGGGCGAAAACCCGCTTGTAGTGGGGTAAGGATTTGTTCATCATCCATCCATGACTGCAGCTTTTGTAAAATCAGTCTACCCATGATCTTTTGGATGGAGTCTATAAGACTTATTGGTCTATAGTTGGCAGGAACGGATTTGTCCCCCTTTTTAAAAAACGGTATTATCTCTGCCCCTTTCCAAGAGGCCGGGATTGGAGCCCCACAAGCAATAGCATTTGCTAAATATCTTATATACAGGCACCATGAGGTTTTGTAATTCAAAAACACATCTCCAGGAATATTATCCATTCCGGGAGCACGACTAGGGATAATGGTACCCAGAGCCCTATCTACTTCCCCTAACGTGAACACCTCGCCAGAGAAAAAGGTTAGATCAATAGGACCCATAGACTGTTCATCCTCCAAAGAAGCGTACTGGGGTTTAAAATATTCCACCCATAAATGGTGGGCAACATTGTTCTGCGGGGGGTCCGGGATCCCCCCCCTATCCCACTTAAACGTATCCCAGAATGCTTTAGGGTTTCGTGACTCGCAAGCTTCATTAAGCTCAATCCATCTTGCCTGATCCCAAAGTTTTTTTGCAGCTTTAACTGCTCTTTTATATGAGTCCCGTACCAACCTTACTTTTGCTGGGTCTCCTTCGCCTATAGCTAGCCCCAAGTTTCTCCGCATTTGTCGACAGTTGTCAGTAAACCATCCATCAATTTTCTTCTTCTTACCCTGGCAGTACTTGGCAGGTTTGCAAAAGAACAGTTTTAATTGTTCGAACAGTGCTGTATGCATCTCGGTAATATGGGTCAAGGGAATCTGGCTTCTTTCACCAGAACCCCAAACTTCTAATACCCTGTCCACCTCATTATTCATCACTGTCAGTGTTGCCTGGGATCTTGAAACGTTTTTCCATCGCAAATGTCGTATGTCGTTAGTCAATACCAGGTCACTGGCTCCTACCACTGGGCTAACTGGCATAACTTCATCTAGCAACCCGGCCATTGTGATAATGAGTGGGTCATGGTCACTTTCCACTCGGGTAACTACGATCATATCCCTCACGCAATGCCACAAGGGCAGGTTTACCAAAACATAGTCAATGCGGCTCGCCCTACGTCCATTGTTAAAGGTATTGGCCCCCTTCTTATCAGACAATGTGCGCCCATTTGCGGCCCTCAGCCGTTGCCCGATACACAACCCTTTCATTTGTATTGCCGCCTCTGTCCATTTTTTAATTGGCTCAACCTCAAGTGTGGGTATACCCCATTTTGCATCCTCATCCTCCGTTAAATCTTGGTCCTTTAGCCCTAGGGGTTCAAACGTAGTGTTGAAATCCCCCACGACCATGGAACTAGATTCCCTTGGTATATCGTCCAACAGCCTGTCCAGGTCAGCTACAACGTAAGAACGTCGCCCACCAGCCAGGTCTCTAGCATAAACATTAAAAATATATAGGCTAGGACTTTCTTCTGGAGTGATTTTTATCCCAAGGATATCATTACTATTTGTGGGTATTTGTGTAATTTTACACCTTAGTGCCTGCCGTACCCAAATAACCAAACCCCCCATTGGGCGGCCCTTCTCTTGTCTTACCGCAGGGACCTGGAAAGTAAGCTACCTCAAACGAAACAGGGGCTCTATTGCCCAAGATTCTTGAAAAAAACATAAATCATGGGTTTCTATAAAGTCTGACCATTCAGAATGTACTAGTTTGGAACCCATGCCTGCAATATTCCAGGATAGGAACTTTAAGACTATAGGTCTATGGATACAAGAATCCTTTAGCATGGGACGGCCAGAGTGAGTAGGGGGAAAACCCAAGGTTGTGGTCATCCCCATCAACAATGCTGGCTCATTGGCCCCACTTTCCCCATGGAATGTCCCACTATCGTCGGAAAGGATTTTATTTGCTATAATCCCATTTAAAGGGTGATTAGGTGCGGTTGAATTTCCATAACCCACGTCGGGCATCTTCGGACCTTGATCTGGAGGGTTGATACCTTTGGGAATACATACCGAGTTATGGTGATTCGTCGTGCTTTGTAGTCAATCACACTCCTCTAGGCCAGATAAAACATCAAACCTATTTCCTGTCAGAACTCCTAGCTCCCCCCCAGGTCCCCCTACCGGACCACTCCTACTTACCCTAGCTTTCCAAGGGCCTAAGGAGGGGGCAGAGTAAAAATATGTTAGGGGGAGAGGTTTTATCCTACAATCCATGCCTTGATGATGCCAACCACAAATGTACTCCCCGGCACTAGTGCTCCCAACCCAATCCACCCTTCATGCGAAAAGAATTTTAGCCAAGACACCAGGAGGTAATGGTCGGTTCGTGTTAAGCCAATGAATACACTTATTTTTTAAATCAGTGTAGTCCTCACGTTGTCCCGTTCTCAATGGGGAACCCCCGTCAGAATACACACATAAGGAGTAGATGCAGGGGGAAGGTCTATACGTGGAAGTCTGCCTAAAGATAAATCATTTGGCACCCTACTACCCCTGTCTAAAACAGGGAGGATTAAGTTAGAACCACCCAACACTACACCCACCCTACATGGGTCCTGTGCTCCAGTTGTAGCATGCAAGGAAGACTGAGGGATAGGAGCACTCACAATCACGGTAGGGTTACTTTTAGATACAGCTATCTGTGGGGACTGTGCTGAAGGATTTAACCTTGAAATAATCTCAGTGGTCCCCAACATACGCTGCCCAATACTAGCACTATCCACAGACCTCACACTATTAGTAGTTTTAGCTTCTACACCTTCTGCACCTTCAAATAGATCAAGTCTTTTTTCAATGGAGATCAATCTTTTGAAAATAGGGATACAGATTATGTTGAATAACTGTTCGATTTTATCCCATGTTGTCTGTGACAATTCAGACAGGGGGTATCTATCCCAGGTAACATTGCTTGGTCTATCTCAACCATCGTTGGAGACAAGACCTCAGCACTATTATCTAGAGGCATCAATGTTCCTCCAGAAAGTTCGGTTAAAGCATTTGGCTTCTGGATTTTTGCCTTCCTACCCTTCTGGGCCATACTCCCACGCTTCCTCTTGGTTACTGGCGCTGGGCGTGCTGGTTTTACACCACGTTTATAACGAGTCCTAGCATTACTCTCCACGGGATCAGGCAAAATGCTGCCAACTAAAGAGCCTATTTGACCCTCAGGTGGGGATGCAAGTGTAGATATGAGCTCCGACCCCCTATGGGGTTCACTAGGGGCTGGGTGTACTAGAGCAGTGTGAACACCCTGATCCATACCAATACACTCACCTGGCTGAACAACTGGGCCAGGGTTAATAATAGGGATGATTGGAATACTGGTAGAAGAAATGGGAGACACCGCCCCAGCTAGAAGACCTTCTATTGGCCGCAATGTCCAATGACAGTCTTTTTTCAGTGCGGTCAATTTCATAGGCCAGAATTGAGGAAGCACGTACAATAAATTGGTCCAATGTTCCCATAACTGAGCCTGTAGGGACTACCTTCCCACCCTTGCCCAACTTGCCCGACTTAGTTGCCATTTCTTCCCGCTGAGAGCACTTCTCTTTCCCTGTCAATTCAGAAAAACACACCGAGCTCCAGATGCGTAATTTTATAGATGTCTCCGGACGTAATAGCAACGATTCAGGGGAGCAGAGCAAGCTGCATGATATCCAATAATAACAACAGAAGGGAAATCCCTAGTAGCAAGAATGACACAGGTGGTGAACAGTTAGGTTTTCCCCGGCAGCAACAACGAGTCAACAATACCTTATAAGCACCAGCGGGAAGTCAGCGTTAGGGGGGTAGCCCAGCCCTGCCTATTCCTGGCGATGATGGGCGGCGGGAGGCGCACCGAGCTTATGAGGGCTTCTGACGCCCTCAGCTGACGTGCTGCGCGCTGATAGCGCTAGGGCCTCTGGGAGTTGTAGTCCTTTTTGGCTACGATGTTAATACCGTTCCCCTCACGGCTTGCAGGTAAGGACCCAGGCAGATGGTAAAAGATGAACAGATGGTCAGGTAATCAGCCGTCTCCCTCGGGGCAAGTAGAGAAGTCAAGATTCGAGTCCACTTATCAGCTTTGGAAGTTAGACCGCTAGATGTCATCCATGCGTTTTTGTAAAACTGAGCAGTAACACAAGGAGCTTGTTTCTTAGACCAGGTTCGTTTGACAAGGCCTGTAGATCTGCCAACAAAATCCTTTGTATGACTCTGAAATTACAACCATGAATCAAACATCCCCCAACACTGCAGATGAGGAAGCGGAGCGCCAAAAAAACGACCGTCCTTCAGCTATTCCGTGATTCCGCCCAAATGGCCCATAACGAGGAGGATAGGATGAACAAAGTTCCAACAATACCGGGCTCTCTTCCTTTTTCAGGGTTGCCGAGTACCTAGTACGGAGTGCTGCTGTGGGCCGTTGGAAGCCGTTCTAAGAGTCGCTCGCAGCACCCACTCACAGCGTTCCGCGTGCCCGGGGCTCAGCGTCCCACGGCGCTTGCTGCCTTCGCTCCCCCCACTGTGAGAATGGAAATGGAGGGGGGGGGGGGATCTGCAACAGGTAACAGGGTGAAAGAGCTGGTTTCCTTGCCTCACTGTCAATGCACACTGCCGGGAAATACTACCACCGGCAAAGCGGAAAGCCAGGACTGGAAGGGCTGTATCCACTATCCCTCATTGCACCTCCTATCATGCACACAGAAGGTTTGGGTCACCTGTCCTGGTGACGAATCAAGACGACAGCAATGATTCTGGAGTGACGATTCTGGCAGTACCAAGATCCCAGCAAGCGTGGGTAGCGATTGGACCACCTTACTCTCCAATTGCAATAAGGTAGCGGTCCTCGTAAACCAATACAGAACGTCGCCGTTACGTCACTAGCGCTGTCTGGAAGCTGCCTTGTATGCAACCTCTCTGCACGCTTGAAGCTCCCGGGGAGACTAGAACCTAGTCAGGCCCAATTCAACCAATCTGGCTTCTCCTGTGTGGGCAATAACTATAGATGTCATGGCACCCCGTATTATCACCTTGAAAGTGTTTCATAGGGTAAAGGCTGAAGGTCTCAGAAAGGGCATTAGATTCAAAATACGAGATCTCCCTCCAGATTTCGGTCCCATCTACAGAATCTCTCAGCAGGCAGGGGGGAAGATGCCAGCAAGGGCAGGGCTGTGATCTGGGACCCCGATGGTGTAAAATGTATTCCAAATGAGCATGATCAAAGAGGGAAATGTCTAAGTTGTGGGCAGATACCAGGTCCCACAGTAAAGAGTGGGAAAGAAAAAAGTAATCTATACAGAAGTAGGAATGATGAACATGTGGGCAGAATGAGTAGTCACCTGTATCTGAGAATCTGTAGCGACAAATGTCAATGAGGCCCAGGTCAGTGAAGAACCTCTTCAGGGCAGCCAACATCGCCCCTGTGCCCTGGAAGAAGAAATGTTGCGGTCCTAGTCAGGGTCCCGAACTGGGTTAAGATCTACTCACACCACCAAGTCACCTCCCTCCTGTGTCAGCTGATCCAAAAGTATAGTCCTAAGGTAAGTGTTCTGTTATTGATTAGGGGCATAAATGTTCAAGAGGGTGAGGGTGTGGGTGCCCTGCTGTATCAAGAGTTTTAAGAAGCGACTCTCACCATCCCTGACCACCAGAGTACTTTAGAGCAGAAACCCACCTTGCATAGGATTGCAACTACAGCTGTTTTAATTGTGAAGAACGTCCAATAGTGAACCGGGTATTTAGGATGGGACATTTGAAGTATGTCAGTATTCAGGAGATGAGTTTCCTGGAGAAAGATGATGTATGGGTCTTGTAGGAGGAAATAGCACCATACCTAGCATGTCTTAGTTAGAGCTCGCAATCCATGGACATTGAGAGACAGAAATTTGGTGTGGGGGTGTCAACCATAGTAAGGGAAACTAGCTAGTGGGGGATGAATGGGGAGTGGGTACATTCCCCGGGTGCACCGAGGTGACTTTTGTGGGCCCTAGTGAGTGCACAGAGATGGGCAAAAAGGAGGGGACAAGGACTGTCGGAAGATAGAAATGGTGATAGAGTGGAGGTATGGGGGGTGCTCCCAGTGCCAGGGAACAGGGAATGCTGTCACATTGAACAAAATGAGAGTAAGAGGAGCCATCATAGGATTAGTGTACCATGCCCCAACCAATCAAAAAGAATGAGAGAAAGATCAGTACAAACAATAAAAGGCTAACTGGGCCAAATAACTCTATTCAAGTCCTGAAATGACATGCATGATGGTGCATAGGTCATTCTGGAGAAGTCACTCTCCAAAGGAACGACTCAAGTAGGGGTTGTGGAAATGATGGGCAATTCTGTAGAGTTCCCACCTCTGCAGCTAGCGCAAGTCAGGGCGGGAATTGACCCCGCTGCATTCACAGGCGTCTCGGGAGGATGAATCCCGGGTCAGCCACAACATAGTGTCCCAATCATCGGTTGTTGAGATACTTAGTGTTCTGCGGGAGAGAAACAATAGTTCCTGAGGGCAGATCAATCTGTCATGGCATTGTAATAGGCTTCAGGACCATAGGGCACCTGTGCTGTCACCCAAAGAGTGTGGTCGTAAAGAGTTTGAGGTGGACCATACATAAATGCGTCAAGTACTGTATGTTAAACAGAGGCCAAGGTCAAACGAGTTTGCCAGACTGCACCCTCCAAGTTGCGGAGATTTCGGATAATATCTTGATTAGTTTTAAGAGAAATCTACTCTTATTGCATGGTTTAGGCCAGTAAGGTTTCACTAAGGACCATTCGGGGTATAGGGTGTCACTGGTTAAAGCATGTGGTGGAGACGGGATGGCTTCTCTGGACTCCGATTGTATGTCCACAAGTTTCTAAGCATCACGTAGGGAACAAACAACCTGGTGTCCGCCCTGCCGCGTGATACGAACATTGTTCCTCCTGCTCCTATTTTCCAAATCTTCCTGCTTTATTTGAAGCTAAATTTGTTGCTCCTCTAGAGTAGCAATTCTTTGCCATTAGTTTTACAAGTCTTCTGAGCAGGTGTCTACTGTGCATTCCAAATCGTCAATTCTCCCGCATATCTCTGCAACGTTGCATTAAAGTTAGTGGAAGCAAGTTTTAAACTCTGACTTGAGGGAACCAATTTCAGAAGTTGTTCATATAGACATGGGTGAGGGTTCAGTTGAGGCATCCCCGGATGCGGCTAATGAGGAAGGGTCAGAGGAGCTCATGGTCGAAGGGGTCGTTTTTTGCCACAGAGAAATGACAGGATTGTCTTTAGAGAGGCTGGCGGGAGTCTCTTTGATGGACTGGCTGCGTGGCAGGGCAAGGGGGCATCACCTTCCTTAATGGATGGTAGTTGAGGAAGCAGGTGGTGTTGATGCAGAGTGATCTGTCTCTGGAAAGCGCCACCAATGACGTAGATTTCAGAGTGATCCCAACTCATCCCAGCAAGGCACAGGGCAAAAGCTAGGTCGATGTGGCTTAGAAATGGAAGGCCGGCCCCATTGAAGCTATAAGTGGCAGAACCACTCTTCCCTTAAAGTGTGTATCCCCAGGTTCTGCGCGTAACTGGGTAACCCCATTATACTATATTGACCAGGACCAACCCAGGCAGACATAGCGGTCTAAAGTGTGAGCGGCTGGGTGGTTAGAGGCCAAGCACAGTTGCAGGGACAGTCCTTCCCAACTTAGTGGCTTTGCTGGTGGGCCCACAAATCAAGAAATGGCAAGGAGGAGGAGATCAGGTGTCCCTATTACAGGAGAATTCAGTTCATCAGGCAAAGGAGGCAGGTTTGATGACTGCTTATGCCCAAGAGTGGCAGTTCACAGTGTGTTCAGGCCAGGTGTGACTCACGATTAAGATGCATCAGCAAAAGGGAGAAAGCCGCTGGATGTCATCTCATGCGCCCTTAATGAGGAGCATGGCCATGCCCGGGATATGAGAAAGGCTATGCTGTGCGATGTCACCGCCGGGTATAGCCCTTGGGGCGGTCCAGATGCAAAGCGGGACGCCACAGCCCCCAGCCTCACAAGACAGAGTGTGCCCCGGCAGGTAGGGGCAGCTATGGACGAGGCGTCACCCACTTAGCAGCCCCAGGGCAGATCACCAATGGAGGGTTAGAGTCCAGTGCAGGGTAGGTGTATCCTTGCAGGGGTGAAGCCCTGGCCTCAGAGTGGAGCTCGATAGTCAAACAATATAGCACCGGGAGGAACAGGGTGGAAGGTCCCAAGCTGATGGTGCGACCGGGCCAAGCTCCGTCTTGAGACTAAATGGGCTGCTGGCAAGTAAGGGCACACACCAGGCTCTGCTGTGTGAGTTCACAGCCAACACTTACCACTTCGAGCAGGCTTTTCCATGGACCCAGCATTGTCGAGGGATGCCAGGAGTCCTTCCGTGCCCTGGCCCATAGATTGCAGTAGGCCCTGGTCCGGGGCGGCATCAGTCATCGGTGGCCTTGCTGAGGTTAGAGCCAGGCCCCAACCACTTGCCTCCACGCTGGGCATAATGCAGGGGAATTGAAGACTGTCAAGGGTGGGCTGCCCGTCTGGTTGGGCGGCCCACAGTGCAGGGTCCAGTCCCCACCAGACCACCCAGGGCACAGCAAGCGGTGTCACAGCAGGCTTCAAGATGGCGGAACAGGCCAGGCAAGCTTTGGCCGAAGGCTGAGTGGCGAATGCTGTCAGGCAGGAGCCGGCCCCATGCCTGATCCTCAGGTAGTTGGAGACTGCGGGGAGTTCAGGGTTCCAGGGGGGTAGTGGTCTCGGGCCCCGATGCTGATGGGTAGAGCTGAGAACGCCGTCGAGAGAGCAGAGAAGCGGAGAGACACGTGTCACTCTATCGTCGGCTTTGCCTCGCCCCCGGCTGGTGGAATGTTAAAGTGGTGGGCTATGAGACCATTTAATGGATTGTTTTGTGTGAGCATAGTGGACTGGCCCATTGGCTCTGAAGGGGGTTCGGAGGGTTTTCCCACAAGATTGGTGTATATTGGTGCTGTTTGCAGCACTGTTTCTATGATAAATGGGCCAAAAATACAGTTTGTTAAGGTATTTATAAAGGGAAATTTCCAAAATATTTCATAGAAATTCATTATGAATTGAAACTGACATACATTGCTACAAATATCAGAAATGTCCATGTAAAACTGTTGTTATTTTAGACAGAATAAATATATCCATTTCTTGAAAGAAATAAAGGTTAAAGGGATGTTATAATTCGCTGCCCACAGTCGGGGGTTCGGTGGATGCAGGGCCTGGTTAAAATAACCCTTTTAAATAACAAAAACACTGAAATTCCCCAGTTATAGTTATTTCACGTAGCTATAACTCATAAACTAAAGTAACTATTGCTCGCGTCCCCGTCATGCACAGTGTTGCTCAATTATGTCATTTCAGATGTTGCAGTGATGCTCTCAATGGTGCCACCGAGCATGTCATAAATCATGTAATACTGGAAATAATTATCAGTGCATGGTGAGGGCGAAAGTTTTACTAATTTAGGGTACAGGATATAGTTACTTGAGATAACTATAACTGGCGAGTTTCAGCTGGTTTGTTAGTTTAAAACAGTTTGTTTTACCATGGCTCTGCATTCAACCTCCAGCGAGCAGTCAAACCCCTGTGCGATTGGCCATTGGGCAAGGCCCTGCTTTGGGTTGTGTTAGCTGCAGGGCCTGGCCTGAGACCAGGCTCTGCGCCCAGTCCTGTGCTGCAGTCAAGGCCCCACACCCAACCCCCATGCACAGCAAGGGGATTAGGTGCAGGGCCTGGCACCCAAACCCACACAGGTGAGCACAGCTGACTATGTGAAGTGACAATAAGGGTGCCATTTTAAGTAATGCATACCTACTGACTTTGTCAAATGGTCAGAACACGATAAGCTTTATGTTAGCTTTAGTAAGGGGTCCGCATATCAACATATATAAAGCATACCTATTATCTTCACCAAGAATCATAACCAAATGTGTATTTAATTAATTCACACAGTGCAAGGTTTAATAATAGTGATTGTCATAAAACATTTTAGTAAAGTTTACTTTGAAAAAATCAACATATCTTTTTCAATTTTCAAGCTGAAAAGTCTTTCTTTTAACATTTTTCAGCCTACAAAACCCAGCCATACAAGAGGTCCCAACACTCTAGCTGAGGAAAATACAGCTACAGCTGGCAGTGCTTTAAAAAAAAATATGGTAAGCTTGCCTGGGGACATGGATTTAATGACCTGGGAGACATACTTTTTTTCCCCCTAAAGACCCAAAGCTTGGTGATGTCCCTGCCCTCAAGCTCAAAAAAAAGAATTAAAATCCTTTGCAGAACATAATGGTACGCTCCACCTTTGGAGCAGTGAATTATAATTGAACCTCTCCTGTCACTCGTTTATTATTCTTATATTCTGTTTTAAAAAAAAAATATTTGTGGCTGTCCTGCTGCCCACCCGCGTCTTCCATCTTTCATTTTTGTTAGGAGTCGTGGGGGGTCTTGATTTCAAGACCCGGATTGGTAAAAATGGGGACTCTCTGTGACTGAGTCTGCTCGGCTCTGCTCAGTAAATAGCAGCAAGGAGGATTATCTTTATAGTAAAATGCATGGCTGATTGCAACGCAGAATTGGCAGAGAATACATCCCTAGGGTGCCATTAGGGATGCACAAGTACAATGGCCAGTGAGTCGGCTGTTTTCAGAGTTACACATGCACAGGAACGTGTGCACGTACCTGAGTTTATGACACCTATGCACAGGGTGGTGAGGCTCCCTTGGATCATAGGTATACACAGTGAATGATACAAAGGCACCTGAACATGCTTTGTACAGAAATGAAGCCCTTTCCAAACACTCACCGTATCTGGCAACTAAGGGAACAACCGCAAAAGGATCACATACATGTTCAAGTGAGAAATCTTACCACGGTGTTCATTCGAGAACTTTCCAAGGTTTGCCTAAGATCCAAGCATGTTTACACACTTGTTTTTTAAGCTTCTTTTACCCTGGAGGTGAGCAGCAGGCGCTCTCCCAGGAGCTGATGACCTGCTCGGACTCCAGGAACCAAGGAGATTGTGTGACAAGAAAACAGCTCTCATAATGTAGCATGATCACTTTGACCGCAGTCTTAAAAAAACAAGCATTGGCATAGCCAATAGGTCTAGCTTTTTGGACCTTAAGTGTTTATGCTATTTTTTTGGCTATTTTGTATAGCATTGTGGCGGCTGTGCATTTTGTATGAAAGTTATAATAAAAAGTGTACATTTTTATTGTAATATTTATACAAGCAAGACAACATTATATACAGCTGAACAACCTGATTAAAAAAAAATCCACATTAAAAAAGTTTGCTATTTTCTTTGTATTTGCACTTGTCAGTGAGTGTTATATTGTGAAGTTGTTTTATGTTGCATATTGTATAGTGTAAGTATGTGGTGTGTAATTATGTGGCACAGTGTCATTATGTTGAGTGTATTTATGTTGCATTTAATAAAGTGTAAGTATGTGTTGTGTAATAATGTTGTAATGATTGGTATTATGTTGAGTGTATTTATGTTTCATTGATTAGAGTGTAAATCTATGTTGTGTAATTATGTTGCATTGAGTGTTAATTGATGGATTGCATTTATGTTGAATTGAGTAGAGTTTAAATATGTGGCGTCTAATTATGTGGCACTAATTGGTAGTATGTGGTGTGTGTTTATGTTGCATTGAGTAGAGTGTAATTATGTGTTATGTAATTATGTGTTAGTGACTGGTATGTGTGGTATATTTATGTTCTACTGAGTATAGTGTTAGTATGTGGTGTGTAAATATGTGGCATATTGTTATTATGTTGAGTGTATTTATGTTGCATTGAGTATTGTGTAAATATCTTTTATGTAATCATGTTGCAATGAGTGGTAAATGGGGTGTGTTAATGTTACATTGAGCATAGTGTAATTATGTAGTGTGTAACTATGTGGCACTGAGTGGTATTATATGGAGTGTTTTTATGTCGTATTGAGTTGAGTGTAATTATGTGGTGTGTAATTATTTTATACTGAGTGCTATTATATGTTTTGCTTTTATGTTGTATTGAGTAGAGTGTAATTATGTGTAGTGTAATTATGTGGCACTGAGTTGTTTTATGTGTAGTGTATTTTTTTTTGCATTGAGTAGAGTGTAAATATGAGATTCATAATTATGTGTTACCGAGGGGTATGTGTGGTATTTTTATGTTGCAGTGACTAGAGTGTAATTATGTGTTGTGTAATTATGTGCCACAGGGTTCTCATGTGCAGTGTATTTTAGTTTTATTGAGTAGTGTGTAAATGTGTCGCATTTAATTAAGTGGTATAGTGGTATTATGTAGAGTGTATTTATGTTGCATCGAATAGAGTGTAAATTTGTGGTGTTTAATTATTTGGCACTGTGTGGTATTATGTGGAATGTGTTTAAGTATCATTGAGTATAGTGTAATCATGTGTTTTGTATTTATGTGGTACTGAGTGGAATATGTGTTATATTAATGTTGCACTTAGTATAGTGTAATTATGTTACTTGTAACTATGGTACACTGATTTTGATTATTATGGATTGTATTTATGTTGCAATGAATATACTGTAATTATGTGGCATGTATTTATTTATGTGGCACAGTGTTATTATGTGGAGTGTATTTATGTTACATTAAGTAGTGTAATAATTTGCTGTGTAAATATGTTGCAGTGACTGGTGTTATATGGAGTCTATTTATGTTGCATTGAATAGAGTGTAATTAATGTGTGATTATGTGGTACTGATTGGGATTATGTGGAGTGTGTTTTTGTTGCATTGAGTAAAGTGTAAATATGTGCTGCCTAATTATGTGCCAATGAGTGGTATTTTGTGGAGTGTACGTTGAATATAGGTGATAGGTTAAAGTTAACCTTTATTGAAAAGTATCCTAGTGATAGCTATGTAGAGCATCCTTCTGAATACATTTGAATGAATGTAAAGCAGTTTGTTTTACCAATATATAATTTATAGAATAACCAAATTAAAGAAGCACCACACCATGCATTTATTAAAAACATTTATTTATTGTAAACATACCCTACTAGTCTCTTTATGAGGCTGTAGGTTAAATAACATATGTTTCACTTAATAGCACACTGAAAAATTGCATAATATACATTAATTCCTAGAGGTGTAATAAACGTTAGTTTTAATAAGTGGTATAAGACCCATGATATAACTAAATATAAGGCATAGAGCCTGTGGAAGTCATGAAGCCATACTTATTGAGTTTTATTAATATTTTCAGATATATTTAGCTTTTGTTAAAGAGAGAGGGTTTTAGAATTTATTTTTGAGGCAGAGAGTTACTGTAAGTAATAATTTGAAAGACTTTTTATTGTGAGTTATTGTTGTAAAGATTTGGTTTTGTGAGAGCTAGTGTGTTAGAGATATTACTTTTCAGTTACTCTTGAAAGACAGTTATTTATTGAGAGTGTTGGTAAAAAAGTGATATATTTATTTTGTAAGTGAGTATGTCCGTCAGAGAGTGAGTTATTGAGCTAGATAATGATTTAGTGTGAGTGAGGGTTAGGTTGTTTATAGCTGTGTGAGTTAAAGTAAGTTAGTTATTGAGATTTTTTTTGTTTATGACAGAGAGTTAGCTATTGAGATAGATATATTACATTATAGAAAGTGATACAGTTAGAGATGTATTAATAGAGTTTGCGAGATAAAGAGAGAGAAAAAGTTTTAGTATATTTGCCCCTGTCCCTAAATTAAAAAAGAGAGTATGTAAAAAATGTAATGTGTAGTAATAATTGGCAAGATGTTGTTTACTTCCATTAGTACATTAATTTTGTATGAAGAATATTATTATTATAAAAAAAATATTTACTTTGGCAAACAATAAAAACTTATCTGGAGCGGACGTAATGGCTTAATAAAATATTTTCCTAAGCGACCTTCAATTCGAGTTTGCGCTATATAAATTTCCTAAGAGGGAGTTCCAAATGCATGAAGTAGGTGTACCGGATATTGGCCTCCAAATACATTGCTTTAAGGCAGACATCTTCAAACTGTGGGGCGCGCCCCCCTGGGGGGGTTTGGATGGGTTCCCATGGGGGCGCAAATGTCTCTGCAAGGACATGCAAATGAAGATGGCCTGGATGTGCGGCAATGTTTATTTGCTGCATTTCCAGGCTGTCTTCATTTACACCGAAGCCCTTGGAGTGAGATCAGTGCCGTGAGGCAGGAGAATCATTGAGTCTGGTAATTACTGGGATCTAAATATAGAATATTTATCATTCTAGTTTAGTTAATACTTGTGTTGTTAATGTGGACTGTACTTTTTTTCTATGCATATTATGATGCCGAAAAAGGAGTATCATTTCATTTCTTGAAAACCTTCAAGATCTGTTTTGTTAATTAATTGTTTCCCCACAATATCAAATGCAAATGTCTGGCCAAGGGTGAAGTAGGATCCTCGTTGCTTCTGCTACATACCCACTCATCACTTTTGATGTGACATTATTGAGCATGTGCCTGTATACTGGGTAGATGAAACACTTAATTCAGAGAGGCACATCACATTAAAGAGAAAGTTATATACCTAAATGAATATTAACACATATTTTTCCAGCGGAGTACAATAAGAGAATCTATGTAAACAAGAGCAGCATCCAAATTGATGAGTGAAATGATGCGGTTAGTGCATGTGGGGGCAGCAAATGGTACAGGAATGCGCAGAACAAGTAGAAAACATGGTGAATAATTAATTGAGGTGATAAAAGAGATCCAGGAAGATTATTTAGCAAATGCAGTACACTGATAATTATGTGGAAAACGCTGCTGCTGCAGAAACTTATAACTCCAGTGGCCCTGGCTTTAAGTGACTAAATCAAATAATGGCTGATAAAAAGACTTGTTTCTTTTTTAACTTTGTGCACTACCACCACACCCTTCGCTTTCAGGACGAGGCACCTCTAAGCAGCGACGGCCCGTATAGGGCGTGTTACCGGGGCAGTGACTTCGGGCAGAAGAGGGGCAGGGTGGGGGGTTACAAAATGCGGCATACGGCCGATTGCAGGTAAGTTACGAATAAAAATAAAGAAAAGGAATTTTGTTACGCTTGCTGCATCGCTTTTGGCGATGCTGCGCGCGCAACGAAATTCTTTTTAATTTTTTCGTAACTTACCTGCAATCGGCCGTAAGCCGCATTTTGCAACCCCCCACCCTGCCCCTCCTCTGCTCCATGTCACCGCCCCGGTAACATGCCCTAGACGGGCCGTCGCTGCCTCTAAGTCAGTATTAACCATTCAGGGACAGTTTTTTGTGAAAGCTGAGTCCATGGGGTGGCAGGTAGAAGGCCAGCAGGGTTGCATTCAGATGCAGAGCCCTAATCCGCTCAGTCCTTTGGGCCTCACAGTAATGGTCTCGGAGACAGAGGAAAGGGGCGAGATTCATAGATTTTGTCAAAGACAAGGCCCAGAATAGGGAGCACTGTATGCAGACTCATTTTTATGTTTACAAATGGCCAGAAACCGCTTCTTCAGTGAGATACCCCAAAGAAGGGGACAATATAAGTGTTTTTGTTTTTTTAAAAGGGACATTCATTAGTGAAGCTGGTACTGCTGCCAAGTGTGTAAGTGGCCACTGCTTTTATCATAAAGGAGCAGATGCAGCAGGACTGGGGCCCAGGGATTTGTGGTGGCCACTGCATCACAATTATGACTGTCTACCTTTAAAAAAAAGGGGCATCAGAGCTTATTGTCCTTTCAAGCATTAGGACAGAGGTGATGATCCATCCATCATGGAGGGGAAGAGGTAAAAAAGGCAAAGGAGATGGCCTGCTACTCAGGACTGCAGTTATCATTAGTGCAGCAGGTGTGGTTGCATTGGGGTCAAAGAGTGTGAGGGGCTTATAACACCCCAATTATGGGGAGCAGTTTGTCTGGGATATCTGTTTATTGTTTGATGCATTTGCTGTTTTATAAGTCTCATATTTAGCGCAGTTCATAAGCTATAGAAAAAGTATTCCTGAAATCATCTCATAAGCCCCGCTCCCTACACACAGTCATGTCCCACCCACTCCCTCCAATCCTTGCCATAAAGGTTTGGAGGGGGGCCCGAGCTCAAAACATTTTGCTTAGGGGGGCCTCAGAGTGAAAAAGTTTGAAGACCTCTGCTTTAAGGTATTCATTTAAAAGTTGTAGTCTGCATTTTTTTGTAAACAGTTTTGCACCAACAAACAAAGCCCCGGAATAACTGTCTGAACACAGGCAGGAGCGCTAAGTTAGGCCACACACATAATGAAGTTAAGGGGCTAGCGGCACTGCACACTTTACTCGTACACCCAGTGCAGGTAGGCCCATCACAACTGCACACTTAGCACAGATCGGCTGAAAAGGCCCACATTTTTTTTCCCGCCTGGCTCCAATGGTTACCTGGACATGGAAGAAACCCGGCATTGTTATCAACACTTCCTCTGTGCGACAAGCAGACACCGTGTGGGTCTGTGTTATTTCGCAATGCGTGCAGTGTCCATGGTGTCCGGAGGGTGTAAGGCACCATGCCAAGTGATGAGACATGTGATGCCTCTCGCTTTGTTACATGTGGCTGCAGGCAAGCAAAAGGCAGCAGCCTATGACTCAGAAGCACAAAAGTACCATTCGTGAAAGTACCTGCCTCCAGGCTCAGTAACATACCATGTGTACTTTCTTTGGCACAACACCACGTTTCCCTGCTTGTGTCCGCTGTGTTTCAAGGGCACATTTGGACATACTAGCACAGTCTGTAATTGTACACATTTTCCTTTTTACTGCATTGACTGATCCCGAGGACTTCAACACGTTGTACGTTATAAATAGTTGCGTGTTTTCAAGATTTATCTAAAAAGGTATTTGTAAAAGGCCCCACCCCCTTACATCCGAATATTTACCAATTCTCGTGGCAATACATTTATTTAAGGTATTCATTTAAACATTGGAGTCTGCATTTGTTTGAAACGGTATGGCACTAGTACAAAGAAAGCCCCGGAATAACTGTGTGAGCGGTGGCAGGAGCGCTAAGTTAGGCCACGCACATAGTGAAGTTAAGGAGCTCACGGCACCACACACTTCCCTCGTACATATTTCACGATCACAAAACCTGCATGTGCCAATCACTGGGCGGCTGTTAGATGTGGCTGCAGGCGAGAGAAAGGCAGCGACAGTTGATCCAGTGAATTGCTGCGTCCTTTCATCCACTTGAATATGTAAATATCGGTGGCGCCACTTGGAATCGCTCTGCAGGATATCGCGTCCTGTGTTTAAGATAATGCATACTGTTTGAGGTGTTAGGGGGGTTGTTAGCAGTAAAAGTAATGCAAAATCGCCAAAGGAGGAGGCAGCAGGGGGAGAGGAGACAGGAGAGATAAGGTATGCTGTTTTTTTTTTAGCAGAAAAAAAATTGTAAAATTGTAGTCAGCATTTTTTTTCAATGTCGTGCCACCGTTGGAAAAAAATGAGGACTACAATTTTGAAACTGTAATGGCGGTGAAATAAAGCCGAAGTGTCTTCAGCTTTTACAGTTATTTGCGTGCGTGTTTTTTTCTTTAATGTGCACACTTATTACGGGGCTTCTTTGTATGTGTTGTGGCACAGGTACAAAGCAACCCCCGGAATAACTGTGCCCATAAAATAAAAAAACACGCGCGCAAACAACTGTAAAGGCTGAAGACACTTCAGCTTTATTTCCACGTTGTGGCACCGGTACAAAGCAAGCCACGTAATAAGTGTGCCAATAAAAGAAAACAATCACGCGCGCAAATAACTGTAAAAGCTGAAGCCACTTCGGCTTCATTTCACCGCCATTAAAGTTTAAAAATTGTAGTCAGCATTTTTTTTCAACGTTGTATCACCGTTAGAAAAAAATATGCGGACTACAATTTTGGAACTGTAATGGCGGTAAAATAAAGCCGAAGGGGCATATCAACAACAACCGGCGATAATTATCGCTAAGCGCACTTAGCACTAGGATAATTATCGCCGGCTAGCGTTGATTTTTATCGCTGAGATAGCGTGCTATTAGTAACGCTTATCTCAATAGCGATAAAAATCCTCACACTAAGTGCCTAACGTGAGATTATCGCTGGAAACCCAGCGATAATCTCCTGTTAGCTTGAGGATAGGGACAGACAAACTTAGCCATGATATCCTCCTTCCATAGGATATCATGGCTAAGTCAGAAAAATACCAGACGAAAAAAAGCAGCGTTAACCGCGGTTAGCGCGGCTTTTTTTGTCTCTAACAGGGTTAGCGATATTCTTGATAATAGGAGAAATGTCGCTTAGCGACATTTCTCCTATTATTTTACTCTGGAACGCCCCCTTTGCATCTCATTAGAGATGCAAGGGGAAGCGTAGAGTAAAAGGGTGCTAACATGCAAATTTGCATGTTAGCACCCTGTTGTTGATAGGGTGCTAGTTTTATCTCTGCTTTTTTGGCTTTTAAAGCCAAAAAAGAAGAGATAAAGCCCTTGTTAATATGCCCCGAAGTGTCTTCAGCTTTTACAGTTATTTGCGCGCGTGTTTTTTTTATTTAATGGGCACACTTATTTCGGGGCTTGCTTTGTATGTTATGGCACAGGTATAAAGCAATGCTGTGGTGAGATCCACTATATGGTGTCGAACGGTTGTGTTCAATGTGCGTTGTTTGAAATACCTGATACGGAAAGTTACTGGCCTTTAAATCATAGCTTGAGTATTGTTTCTAAATCTATTAACAATATATCATCTTGGGCCATGCTAAGCGTGGGCCTTTTCATTAAAGCATGGGAGGACAGCTGGGGGATGCTGAAGACCGAGCAAGGGTGAACAGCTGGGCACGTGATAGGCTATTGTCCTGGGGGAAGACTCGACCTGCACCGGGACATCACTCGCTGCTCTAGGGAGAGCATGTTGCTGGAAAGAGGCCGCAGTCAAAGATAACTTTATTCCGGCTTTGATTGTGTGTGTGCTGTAACAGTTAATGTTCTTTGGTGTGTCGCTAACCGGTGCACCAATTTCGGTACCAGCCATCTGAAAGGACTGCTATGTGCAAAA
Organism: Triturus cristatus; assembly: GCF_964204655.1. Lineage (NCBI taxonomy): Eukaryota > Metazoa > Chordata > Amphibia > Caudata > Salamandridae > Triturus > Triturus cristatus. Next base: position 325,618,303 of record NC_140583.1, on the reverse strand, counting down.
TCCGGTTTTAAGTATGAGCTGACATGATAGCATTCGGTATAGCCCAAAGCATCCCTTTAGACCATACTCGTTGTGGTGTGTAGTTTTTTTATTGTTATGGGATGACTAGGAGATTATGGGTGCAATGCTGTGGTGAGATCCACTATAGCCATACAAGTGTACATAATTTAAATACATACAAACAAGCATATTCACATTGGGAGGACAAGCACAAGCGAGGCAGGCTGCCCGCAGCAGGGGGAGGAGCGCGCGCGCCTCGCGCGGCAGCATGGGGGAGGTGGGGGACTGCACGATTCCCTTGCGAGCGCGATAATTGCTACCATATGGCGGCGCTCGCTCCCGCAAGGGAATCGCCTCACGTGCACGTGTTGCCATTGAAGGCAATGGAACGTGTGCACGTTTTAGCCCGAAAAAATCGATGGCTACAGGTTCTTTCCTAAGCAGCACATGCGCGCTGCGTAGGGGAGACCTAAAAATGAAAACCAACTCTGAAACCTCAGTTAGCAGCACCTGACCTTTATCTTTCCTTCCCTGGTGTGGCTTTGTGAGCACTGGAGCTTCTGTAAACGTCAGACCTGTGATTGAGTGCGCTTAAGATGCACCTGTCCTGCTGTCCCTCACACACTGGATCAAACATTGCATCCCAAACAGTAAGGAGACGGGAGGGCTACTTCCTGCGAAAATGGGGAAAAGCGATTTTTATTCTATGCCTCTACAATTTGCTCACGGTTTATGTAATTTTGGGGGTAAGGGTGACCCTCTCCTGTCGCAGGGAACTCTGCACGGATTCTGCTCTCACAGAGCTGCTTTTCCTTAAAAGGAAATCTTTGGTTGGACAAGAGACAGCTGTGCCAAGGCATGCCAAGTATGTCAGGGATGATGATCTAAAGACCCGGAGCTGTGCAAACACAACACTGCCACGAGCAGCCAGTACCGCGGCAGAACCCTCGGCTGGAGTGGGTGTAAGTGCGAGATGGGCTCTGGAGCTTGGGGTACAGGTGTTCCACAGGCGTGAACGCTGCGCGGTGTGGCGGTGTGGTGAAAACTGACCGCTACATTGGAAGCGAGGGGCTCTCCCTCTGACAGGGCCTCATTTCGGTGTAGGATGTGCTCCAGATGTGTAACTAGAGCTTGGATACATGTATAAGAGTGGTGTGCACAGGTATCACTGGAGCATGGGGATGTGTGTGTGATGTGCACCCGGGGCATTGGCTGAAGCATGGGCTACTGGTCTAAATGTGAACTCAAAGGCCTATCAGGGGCATGGGGTGACGGTACACATGGGAACTCCAGAAGTCTGGGGTACAGGTGCTTAAACAACAACCAAGTGAAACCCTGGGGTCTACTCTGAAGTTTACAAAATGCAAAGAACTATAATATCATTAGTGGGTCAAAAGATCCCAGATACACAAGTGAAACAAGTGAAACACCGCCTAAGAAAAATAATGGGCATATCCCTTGAAAGGACGAAATCCCTCACTCACCAGAGGTGACATGCTTCATCATTGGGATTCTCCAATCACAGAGGAAACCCCTAGTTCCTCTGGGGGCTACAACTCCCTCACTATGAGGGAGGAGCACACGGATGTTTTGTTGTTCAAATAAATGGGATGTACTAAATCCACAATGGCGAGCTAGTGGTGTAAGTGAGGGCACAGCGCAGAAAAAATATTTTTGTTATTTATAATTTATGTGATATAAAGTGCAAGTGAAAGTAAAAATAGCTCAAGAGCGTCAGAGCACCGCTTTGTTCATAGTGCGTCCTTGGCTACAATTAAAACGTTAGTGCACCAGTAGTCAGCAATTTTTTAGACCATGGTGATGGTGATAGTTGTCAACATGTTTCAGCCTTAGAGCCTACAGATATGGCACGGCTTTCGTCAGGACTCGAAACAGCTGCTGCGTATCGGCATCGGGCTCATTCAGGCCACAGTGTACCGACGGACAGAGCGGTGCACTTTTCCTGAGCAGTTGCCAGTGAGAGGTTGGCTGACTTACCCAGTATTCACGGGTGGTCTTTTCTCATGATGCACTTGACTTAAGGTGTTGGACCCAGAGTATCCTTTTCTGGTTTTCTGATACGCAGCAGCTGTTTCGAGTCCTGACGAAAGCCGTGCCATATCTGTAGGCTCTAAGGCTGAAACATGTTGACAACTATCACCATGGTCTAAAAAATTGCTGACTACTGGTGCACTAACGTTTTAATTGTAGCCAAGGACGCACTATGAACAAAGCGGTGCTCTGACGCTCTTGAGCTATTTTTACTTTCACTTGCACTTTATATCACATAAATTATAAATAACAAAAATATTTTTTCTGCGCTGCGCCCTCACTTATACCACTAGCTCGCCATTGTGGATTTAGTACATCCCATTTATTTGAACAACAAAACATCCGTGTGCTCCTCCCTCATAGTGAGGGAGTTGTAGCCCCCAGAGGAACTAGGGGTTTCCTCTGGGATTGGAGAATCCCAATGATGAAGCATGTCACCTCTGGTGAGTGAGGGATTTCGTCCTTTCAAGGGATATGCCCATTATTTTTCTTAGGCGGTGTTTCACTTGTTTCACTTGTGTATCTGGGATCTTTTGACCCACTAATGATATTATAGTTCTTTGCATTTTGTAAACTTCAGAGTAGACCCCAGGGTTTCACTTGGTTGTTGATTAAGTATTTTTTGGGGGAACAAACCCTGTGTGGTCTCTATAAATATTTTCCCTCAGACCCTCTGGTTGTCAAACCATTTTTTGTATTTTGTACAGGTGCTTAAAGCCTGACCAGAGAGGCAAGTGTCAGTGTGAGATGTGCTCCAGTGGCCTAAGCAGAACACGGTGAACAGTTGCAGGCGTCAGCTCCGCAGGCCTGACTGGTGCATCGAGTAATGGTGGGATGTGCGCTCCAGGAGCACGAGGTATAGGTGTGAGCTCCACAGGCCTGACTGGTGCATAGGGTAATGGTGGGATGCGTGCTCCAGAAGCACAAGGTATAGATGTGAGCTCCATAGGCCTGTTGACGAAACACGTGTCGGCTGGCATTTTGCTTTGACCAACTCTAAAACTTGCATAAACATAGTTCAATACATGGAACTACCGGTGTCGATCTCTTTTGATTTCTGTATTAATTGAACACTACAAACGTACTAAACTGTATACGTGTGCCTGGGACTTAGTCTTGAACCAGACCAGAGATGTTGAAATGTGGACTGTGGAGCTCCAGTAATTGAAACAGCAGAGTGTAGCAGGGCGGGATTCCGATGAGAAGTCCACGTTTAAATACCAGGAGGTGCTGCACGTCGGAACGAAGCCCTGGCTGTGTCTTGGCACGGGGAGGAGGGTAGCAATGGGTGGTTTATGTCAGGGCAGAGGGGCACTGGCAGGGCAGTGTGTAGATCCCAATACCACAAAAGCAGGGGATGCTACAGATCAAAACGGAGGAGCACAGAGGAACCCATGTGTGGATGGCAGTACTGGAATTAACTCCAATGTTCATCTAATTGGAATTATGACATCACATACTGACAGCGACGACTCAAATCAAATGACCCGGGGTGTATCTTCGGGGTGGGGTGTATGTGTGTAACACCTTGTAGCAGAGCTTCTAGTGTGTGTGCTTGAGCGTTTGTCTCGGTGCTGCTAGCAGGAGAAAAATTGAGGCGGAAGCGCGTGCATTGGCACAGGTGGCCGCAGTCCTGAACGGCTGAGAGCACTGGCACAGGTGCCTCTTCAGAATACCTGCCGAAACAACAGTCACCGTATACACTGCTCGGTTCTGGAGTTCTTCTGGCCCACATAAAGGAAAGAAAACCCCAGCACTTCCAAGCTGCAGGGCTGGGTCTGAGACCGGAGTGGCAGTCATGCAACTTGGGAGCGGATTATATAATTAGTGCGTAAAGGGGCAGGTGGCACTCGCTGTCGGCGCCATTCTCACGTGAGAGCAAGGTGGTGGTCTGACGAGACCTCGACACCCACTGCAGGACCAACAAGCGAGGAGCCTGCACAATGTTTTTCCACAGTCAATGGCCACGCTGCTTTCCCGCCGTAAACAGGTTGTAGCTCCGAGATCGGTGTAAGTGGAGCTCTGGATGCGGGGACACCGCAGCTGTCCTTTCAGGGCTGCCAGCTGCGCACAGTAGATCTTGCTCCGGGGAAGTGGCGGTCCCCTGGGCAGTGTGGGGGAAATTGGGACCCCCCACACACATTTTTTACACTGGCCCACCCGGGGGCTTTTTATTTTCTCGGCCGGATTCGCGCACCCAGCGCGAATTCAGCTGTTTAAAAAAAAAAAAAAAACGCTTTTTTGGTCCATGGGGGTCCTTGTGGGACCCCCTGAGCAGGCCTAGGGGGTCAGGGTGTTTCTACCCTGTCCCCTTTTCTTGTTTTTTGTGTTTGTTTTTCTCTTTACTTGTAACTTGGTTCTACCGAGTCACAAGATGGCTGCCAACACTGCCTGGTTTGGAGTGTTGACAGCCAATTAGAATAAAGATCGTTTTCGGGAGGGTCTGCGGATCCACCGCGCCTCTAAATATCGAAACTTTTATTTTTTTATTTTCTCAGCAACTACTGAATGGATTTAGACCATTTAAAAAAAGGGCGCTTTCTGAACCAAGCACTACCTTTTTGCCAAATTTGGTGTAATTCCGTTCAGCAGTTTGAGCTGTAGCCGTGTCTAAAGTTTCCTATGAGAAATTCATTTTCCGACCTCTTTTTAAAAAAAAAAATCAGGAACTACTGAACGGATTTACGTAATTTAACAAAAACGGCTCTTTCTGAACCAAGGGCTACCTTTTTGCCAAATTTGGTGTAATTCCGTTCAGCATTTCGGGCTGTAGTCGTGTCTAAAGTTTCCTATGGAAAATAACATGGAGAAAACACGTTTTGGGACCCCCCTTTTTTCTCGGCCCCTGCTTTGCGAATCACCCCGAAACTTTTAGGATAGGAGCTGACTGGAGCGGGCCACAAGTTTTGAAAATTTAGCAAATATTCGTCAACTGGCGCCAAAGTTATTGGGCAAAGAAAAACACTTTTCCTATGGAAACTAGTTCCTAACTATAACTATCTACTGGCGACCGCCACTAGATTATATATATATATGTCTGTGTGTGTGTGTGTGTGTGTGTGTGTTCATAAGAAACTGTGCCACTTCAAAGCAGCAAACACCCATTTATTGAAGTGCAAGACAAACACATTTCGTTTGCATGAAAGCCTTTCTCACTTGACAATACTATATTATGTAAGAAATGTGGATAAACACTAATATGAACTGTCTTGCACACACACAAATAACAGCAATTAGTAATTGGTCTTTCATCCTCATTCTGACAGGAATGCAACTGCAGCCACAAAAGTGGTGACTGAAAAGTTTGAGTATGTCAAATCAGTGATGTGCCCAAGATTTAAATGGTGTATGGTGTACTGCAGTTATGGGCCCCTCAAACTACTATTTTGAAAATAAAATGACTACATTTTTGGATTAAAAGTTAAACACTGTATTCATAAACTTTGAATTACCTTCTGATGGCAACTATATAGGGCCTGATTCAAAATGGTAAACTGAGACGAAAGCCTAACTTCACGACTTTTGGCATTCACAAAAGGCATTTACTACTTGTAAATGCCCTTAGTGAATACCAGAAGTTTAACTTTACAAAGGGAAATTATGAGTAGTAAATGCCTTTTGTGAATACCGAAAGTTATACAATCAGAACAGAGAGGCAACAATTATTAGAGTAAGGGGAAACAAGGAAATTATTGAGTCTTCAGTGTCGAAGCAGACCTTTTTCTTTAATGTGTAATTTCATACAAGCCCTGCCAAAGTGTTTCACCTTCAAAAAGGCTTCATCAGGGCTGCAAATACAATACAATCAAATACCTTGTGTTCAGCAAAGATTCTCAATTTTAGAGAAATACAAAATGTATTATTATTAGTACAAAAATATTCTCTCTTTTTTTTATAAAATGTATCTACAATTTGTTTTAAACTCAGTTGTGCGTCTGATGCATCAGGTCTCGAAATTGCATTAGACACTTTCAATGACATGATAGAACCATCAAACTTAAACACAGGTTAGATGTCATTTTAGATTGAAATCCACATCACAGTGATGAGAGAGCTAGGATATTCTAACGAGATCTATTTTATAACCAGAATAATTATACTAATATTGCATAACAAGACTCAAACCAAAACACCAGAAAGTGGAATAACACAAATAGACCAAAAGAAAATGATTTAACACTCTGTATCAAAGTGAACAAAGGGAGACCACCGAAATAAAGTAAACAAAGATAGTTTACAAAAACAGAAAAAAAGGAAAGAGAAGAGGCGGGAAGAAAGGGGACCATAAAAATCAAAAACTGAAAGAAGAAAAGACACCTCCATGCAGTGTCTCTTTCTCATGCCCTCAAGGGCGTGAGAGTTTAGGTATGAATCTTACCCATGGAAATCCGCCTGCGTTAGCAGCAGTGATCATCTGGTTTGTCTCCATCTCTACCAGAGTTAACTAAAACACCTAAGACAACAATGATATAGTTTGGAGATGTTTAGCCGACCATCAAAAAGATTGCCGTCTGATCCATCTAAACTCTGCTAAGTTATAACTTACAATCAGTTCTGTAAAGTATGTTGCACAGATGTTCAGTCAGATTTCCATGCACATCTTCAAACTTGATCCAGAGGCTCGTCCACCTCAAACAAACATCAACTGGTTCACTATGTCGAATCACCCAAGCTCTCTCTCAATTCAGAGAGATAAGCATGTATAGAGTGCTAGGAAAATATAAAAAAAGTAAAACATAGCACCTGTCAAGAATAGAGCACATTAGACCATAGAACATTTGTTGGAACCTGGCTCTGTATATACTACACCAGAGTGAGGTATAGTGTGCATAGAGTCCAGTGGAACCCCAAAGGTAGACAGAGGTAAAAGTAGATAGCACCTTACTCTCTATTTGTGGTAGTGTGGGTGAGCAGTAAGGCTTTATCAGATGGTAGTGTTAAGCATTTGTTGTACACGCTCAATCAGAAAATGATATCACTCACTCAAATAGTGAACTTCAGACCAATTGGTTTGTATAAAAATATTATTTTATTTATTTTATTTCCTAGAACCAAGCAAGACTGGCACAGGTTATTGATAAGTACTTTGCAGTAATGATACAGTTTGTAAACAGTTTGTATTGCAGTTGTATATATACTTTTGGTTTGATTACAGTAGAACTACTAGTAATGCAATGCTTTAAAATATTGTACATATACTTTATATAATTTTTTTAGTAGAATGTCAAGTAGATTACTTCACAGATTACTTTTCTTACACAGTGCAGTATACCTGGATACTGCACTTGGACATTTCCTGTGAACAGGTAAGTAAAAGCGTTTTGGTTATTTTTTTAAAGTTTGAGAGACTTTTATAGATTTTCTAACTCCACAACTTAACACAGAAAAACAGTCTATCTTATCCTATGGAGGAAAACAGGGTTATTGGTTCAAAGGCAAGTATTCGGTTGTGGAAGTTGGTGTTCTTGGGGTAGACTCAGGAGTCCCCCAGGGTCAAGGATGAACTCTTGTTACACCCTCAGCGGCACTAGGGCAGTCAGGTGCAGAGTGCTGAGGCCCAATGTTATCCAAAGGGGCACAGGGGGCCTCTGGTTGGTGGCTGCTTACGAGCAGGCCACAAGGTTGTGAGAGCAAAGCTCCTAGACTTAAGCTCAGGGCAAATGGGAGTTCAAGCCAGCACAAAAGGTGCACCCTCAGCGGCACTGGGGTGGCAGGGTAGAGAGTGCTGTTTTGACGTCGGGCCCTGCAGCTTTCAATGGGGAGTCTCTGGTTTGCAAACACATTGTAGGCTCAGGGACGAAGGTCTTCTGGGTGCGACCGCCATTTGGAGAGGTAAGTTGGAATGTTGGGGGTTGGTGCGGCAATGTTAGTTGGGCCTCACAAGGCCGTGGGTCATCAGGTGCTGGGGTGCCTTTTAGGGTCGGATCTTTCTACCAAGTGCTGGTCGTTGTTGGGGGGACCTTTCAGTTTGAGTCTGCAAGCATTGGCTGGAGCCTTGAGGCAGGTCAGGGATCACCGAATCGCGGGTCAGGATCGCCAGGGAGACCTCCTTCTGGTGTTGGGCCGCTCAAACTTGGGCCGTGGGTGTGGGGTGCAGAGTGCTGCAGACTCGTGGATCTTTCCAGAGCTGGAGTCTGTTGGTGAACCAATCCGGTTTTCACTGGAGACAGTCTTTTCTTTTGAAGGCAGGATTGGTCCTCGGGGTTCTTGAGGCTGCTGGCTGCAGGACACACCGGAGTTTTGCTTCTGAGGGTTCATGGTGGGGACAGGTCAGTAGGGCTGGGGCGTCCTCCTCTTCTTAGCTTCGGCACAGCTGTTCGGTCCTTCTTCTTCTTGTAGTTTCTTGTGTGAGGAAGCAAGGTTCAGGGGTGGCTCTAAATACTAGATTTAGGAGCGTTAGAGATAGGTAAAAGCTTGAGACCAATGAGTCCCTTCCCTGGGGTGGGTACACCCCCTATTATGCCACCCTCCTGTGGGAGGGCGGCATATGCCTCACTCTGGTTGGCTGGGTCCCCCATCTGCAAGCTTGCGGCGACTGAGAGTTGTGTCTCACCTCGCCTCCCCCACCTGAGGGGTGGAGTTGGCAGAGGTGGGCACACCTCCCTTCCTCATTTGGTTTTCCCGCTGGTTCTCCCGCCCAAAAGTGGGGGTCAGAACCGGTGGGGATACTTCCTGCGAAAATGGGGAAAAGCGATTTTTATTCTATGCCTCTACAATCTGCTCACGGTTTATGTAATTTTGGGGGTAAGGGTGACCCTCTCCTGTCGCAGGGAACTCTGCACGGATTCTGCTCTCACAGAGCTGCTTTTCCTTAAAAGGAAATCTTTGGTTGGACAAGAGACAGCTGTGCCAAGGCATGCCAAGTATGTCAGGGATGATGATCTAAAGACCCGGAGCTGTGCAAACACAACACTGCCACGAGCAGCCAGTACCGCGGCAGAACCCTCGGCTGGAGTGGGTGTAAGTGCGAGATGGGCTCTGGAGCTTGGGGTACAGGTGTTCCACAGGCGTGAACGCTGCGCGGTGTGGCGGTGTGGTGAAAACTGACCGCTACATTGGAAGCGAGGGGCTCTCCCTCTGACAGGGCCTCATTTCGGTGTAGGATGTGCTCCAGATGTGTAACTAGAGCTTGGATACATGTATAAGAGTGGTGTGCACAGGTATCACTGGAGCATGGGGATGTGTGTGTGATGTGCACCCGGGGCATTGGCTGAAGCATGGGCTACTGGTCTAAATGTGAACTCAAAGGCCTATCAGGGGCATGGGGTGACGGTACACATGGGAACTCCAGAAGTCTGGGGTACAGGTGCTTAAACAACAACCAAGTGAAACCCTGGGGTCTACTCTGAAGTTTACAAAATGCAAAGAACTATAATATCATTAGTGGGTCAAAAGATCCCAGATACACAAGTGAAACAAGTGAAACACCGCCTAAGAAAAATAATGGGCATATCCCTTGAAAGGACGAAATCCCTCACTCACCAGAGGTGACATGCTTCATCATTGGGATTCTCCAATCACAGAGGAAACCCCTAGTTCCTCTGGGGGCTACAACTCCCTCACTATGAGGGAGGAGCACACGGATGTTTTGTTGTTCAAATAAATGGGATGTACTAAATCCACAATGGCGAGCTAGTGGTGTAAGTGAGGGCACAGCGCAGAAAAAATATTTTTGTTATTTATAATTTATGTGATATTGTACTGCTTGATTTTTCCGGCCTTATTGTGTTGTAGGGTGATTAATGTGACTTCAGCCTCTTTCCATTCAAGCCTAAAGGGTTAGAGTAGGGTATAGAGCCTAGTTACCCGGCACTTCGACATGATCCTGTGCCCTTCCCCATAGATTAGGGCTTGCACATATAGCCTAGGGGATAGATCCGTTAGTATTAGGGATAATCTGTCCTCTAGTGAGGGTATTTCATGGAGCCGTGCTGAATTCAGGCCTGGTAGGCCTTAAACGGGAGAGACTCCATCTTTCCTCCTGCTCTGGCAGCTTGAGATGCTTCTAGGTCAAAGGCAGTGTTTTAGTTAGGAGGTGTTATTCGCTTGGAGAGAACTGGTTCAGGCCGGCCCTTATCGAAGGATTGTATTTTTCTTCATGCCGAAGACACTACATCAGGCCGGCCGGCTGGGAACGTGTCCTTGGCACGGGGAGGTACAAGAATTTGGTGGGCGGCAGGTTACTGGCTGGAATTTTCCATGAGAGAATGCACATCTATATTAGTGAAAGTCTGAGGCAGATACTGGCACTTGCTTCTAGTTCGTAGACGGCACCTGGCCGTGAGCGATACAGCCAATACTTATTCCAGGGAAGACAGATGACAAACTTGGAGGTGAAGAGATTCCAGAGAGAGAGAGTAGCCGATGAGGAAGAGGTCCCAGTGACTCGGAGAGGGAGAAGGGAGTAGACCCGTGATTGTGGAGGGGTGACTTCCAGGCGAGCTGAGGCACAGACGAGAAGGGAACCTAGATGACCACGGAGTGCAGGCTACATATTACCAAGGTGATGTCGACCCTTTCTTATTAAAGTGTACAACTTAACCTTTCACTTTTCTTTGTAGGTCGTGTGCTATGATGCAATGTTATGTGACTGCGTATGTAATGACTAATAAAGTGTCCCGATTGTAATGAACCAACATGTGCTGCGTGTTCTTGTATGAGAGGATGGCCTATTCTTCTGGTCAGTTGTAGTTTGATCTGTACAGAGGACGATCCTGGACAGGTAAGTGGTAACTGAACAAGGGAGAAGGGAGCTCCTCAAACTGGAGAACAGGTTGTGCTCAACTAACAGTCCTTGTGTGATCTGATACATAGTGGTACCGATTCCCCTGTTGCATGTCGTGGTAACCATAGGATGAGCTCGTGTGAGGCTGCTGTCTAGGCAGGAGTACCTGGGTCCGTCTGGGACCGCGAGGACTTTGTAGCTGCCGCCGAGGTAGGAGTATCTGGGTCCGTCTGGGACCGCGAGAACTTTGCAGGCTGCCGCCGAGGTAGGAGTATCTGGGTCCGTCTGGGACCGCGAGGACTTTGTAGCTGCCGCCGAGGTAGGAGTATCTGGGTCCGTCTGGGACCGCGAGAGCTTTGCCGGCTGCCGCCTGGGTAGGAGTATCTGGGTCCGTCTGGGACCGCGAGAACTTTGTAGCTGCCGCTGAGGTAGGAGTATCTGGGTCCGTCTGGGACCGCGAGAACTTTGCAGGCTGCCGCATGGGTAGGAGTATCTGGGTCCGTCTGGGACCGCGAGAACTTTGCAGGCTGCCGTCTGGGCAGGAGTACCTGGGTCCGTCTGGGACCGCGAGGCCGCCACTAGTATAGATATATATATATATATAGGAATTCCCTGTCCTTAGGTGGTACATATACGTGGTTATTTAGGTGAGAACAGGCCCTAGGGAGGGGGTAACGTTCTGATTTGGGTTAGTGAGGCTCTGTTGAGCGGGTTCCATCTGATCCAAAGACCCAAGCAGAACATTTGGCGTCACGAACCGTTTACGTCACCTGTGTGCATTGTGTTGTATTGTGTTTGCTTTCGGCGTGTGCGTGATTTTGTCGGTATATTATTTGTGTTATTATTGTGCATATAGTTTTTTTTTCTCTCTCTTTCTTCTTCTATTTTCTTTTCCTTTCTTTTCTTCTTTCTTTTTCGCTATGTTTCCTAGGCGTTCTAAATCTACTTTTAAGTTGCCCGTTGATATTCCCGGGTGGGATTCGACGCCTTATGAAGCGTTGGCCCGTGAGTGGGCTGACTCTACTGGTTTGAGTGAGAATTGGAATTCTTCTTTGGAGCTGGCGGAGCCGGCTAATGTGATTGCTTGTTTGCAGAAGGCACCCGTATCGAAGGGTGAGGAGATTCCCGTTTTGGGGCGCAGAGGTTGGATTGTTCTGTCTGCGTATCGGATTCTCCATGAGAGATTGTTGAAATTACAGATCTCCCTTAAAGATGTGGAGGCGCACTATGTTGAGATTCAAAATTCTCATACTTTGTTGCGGTGTCAAAATAAGTTGCTTGCTGATAAGCTGGAGACTTACCAAGCGATTGCCGAAAGGGCGGCTGTGCGGATTGCTCGTTATAAATACAAGAACAGGCGCGGTCGTGTTTCGACGCGAAAGGTGCGTCTAGTCGTGGCGAAAGCCGGACTGGATTGGGATCCTGATGAGTGGGATGGTAATATCTGGAATTCGACTGATTCTTGTTCCTCGGGTGAGGAGTCTGCCAAGCGCGAGTCTTCTCGTTCCCGTCCGGTGTGTAAGTCTACTTCTCGCACCTCGGATGGTGCATCCTGTGATTGCGTTCGTTCTTCGGGTAGGATTCATGCCCCTTCCACTGATTGTCCCTCTACGAGTACTGATCGGGCTCCTTGTGATGCTCGTCCCGCGGTCTCTGCGCATCCTGTTTTTCGTCGGAAGTTACAGCAGTCTCCCAATGCTCCGCAGGGTGTTTCTTTGGACTGTTTGGAAGATTTTACGCAACAGGAAATTAGTGATATTTTGCAGCGGTTTAGACAGCGGTCTGGTGAGGCTTTGCTCACATGGATGGTGCGCCTTTATGAACTGGGCGCTGCTGGTATTTTGCTAGATACTGGCGATTGTTTAAAGTTCTGTTCCTTGAGTTTGGATTCGACTGTGCAGGATCATTTTCGTAATTATCATGGTGGTGGTCAGATTTCTTTACTCCACTTGGCGACTGAGGGTTGTAATCTGAAGTATCCTTCTGAATCTGACTGGCCTGTCAATGACAAGCCGTGGTATACTTTGCGCGATGCTGCTCAATGCCTCAAAGAAGAGGTGATGAAAACAGCGATTTTTCTGGGCACTGCTGACAGGTTGCTTGATGGATTGTTGACATCTTCTGTGCGGAACCGTATTATTCGATCTTCCCCGGTTGCCTATAAGCAGGTTATGATGACTCTATTGATTAACCAGACTGGTAACACGTTAGCTGTAGTGCTGGAATCAGTGCGCCAGCTCGGTGAGTTGGGTGAATGGTTTAAGCCTGAACGTCAGTCCCGGACTGACACCCGTACTCCTGGTGAAAATAAACTTACTAGACGTGACATCTTTTCCGGTCTTCTGGCTGATGGTGTGCGTAGGGAGGACATTGACGGTGAGACTACGGCTCGTTTGTGGGAATTGTTTCGCAAACGTGGTTTGGATCGGAAGGAGGGTGCCCGGCGTGTTCGGACGACTGAGTGTGATCGTGGTGGTTCTGATGGTAGCGGTGATGACAACCACCGTGGGCGCTCTGCTCGTCGTGATGATCGGCGTTATGTACGTGATATGTCCCCCCGTCGTGAGAGAGACGGAGAGAGAGAGGGGGAAAGAGAAAGGGGGAGGAATGATTATGTTTACAACAGACGTAGAGAGGATAGGGATCAATCCCCTGAGTTAAGAAGGAGAGAGGATCGTCACAGTTTGGTTGATCGTACCCCGCAGTACAATGCTGAAAACTTGAATCCGTTCCGTACTGGGAATGGATATGAACAGGAGGTACCGATACCTAAGAAACGTGAGAGTCTTTATCCTGATTTGTCCTGGTACACAGAATGCAGTAAGAATGACTAGGAAACAGGTCAAGCTCCGGTACGCAGATGGGCTCACAGAGATAATAGACCCTATGTAGATATTGATATTTATTGGAGACATCGTAATATCCAAAGGGCCCGAGCATTGGTAGATACAGGAGCGGAGGCCACTCTCATTCATGGAAAATCAAAGAAGTTTAAAGGTCAGCCTTTTACAATTACCGGATTAGGTGGAAAGGAAACTCCTGCAGTTCAAACTTTGCTTGAAATGAGAATAGGTAGAATTCCTAGAAGAGAATACTCTGTATTAGTGGTGCCACTCTTAGAGTTTATAATTGGAATTGATATTTTGAAAGGAATGACTTTACACTTAGACGATGGATGTTACCAATTTGGAACTAGACATTATATTTCACCCAGACCTATACGGGTTGGCCGTTTAAGAATGCCCCCCATAAAAGTTCCCCAGGCGACAAAAGTGGTTTGTCAGAAGCAGTATCGTATTCCAGGTGGTCATGAAGAGATTAATACCACTATTCAGGAGTTGGTGAATGCAGGTGTTATAACTCCAGTTACTTCTGCTTGGAATAATCCTGTTTGGCCGGTGCGTAAGAGTGACAATTCTTGGCGCATGACGGTTGATTATCGAGAATTGAACAAACACACGCCCCCCTTGACTGTTGCAGTACCGGATGTTATTACCCTAATTGAAAGAATACAAAAGCATCCAGGTACATGGTATGCGTCCATTGATATTGCTAATGCTTTCTTTTCTATCCCAATTGCCCCTGAATGTCAGGAACAGTTCAGTTTTACGTGGAACGGGCGTCAGATGACGTTTAGAAGTCTCCCTCAGGGCTATGTGCATAGCCCTACGATATGTCACCGGCTGGTGGCAGAGCATTTGGCTGAGGTACCAGTTCATCCCCAAATTCAGATATGTCACTACATCGATGATGTTTTGATTCAAGGTGAAACACAAGAGGAAGTTCAGACACAATTGGACAGGGTCATTGAGTGTCTACGTGAGAAAGGTTGGGAAATCAATCCGGATAAATTGCAAGGCCCGTCCCGGGCTGTAAAATTTTTGGGTATTAATTGGCACGAAGGGCACCGTGAAGTGATCCCTCAAGTTAAACGGAAGATTCTTGATTTTGCAGTTCCGAGGAATAGGAAGGAAGCCCAGAGCTTCATTGGTCTGTTTGGTTTTTGGCGCCAGCATATTCCTCATTTGAGTCAAATATTGGCCCCCTTGTACCGGGTTACACGCAAAAAGAATGCATTTGAATGGGATAAACCACAGCAAGATGCGTTTAGTTTGGCAAAAGAGGCAATTCAGCATGCCCTGGACTTATGGCCTGTACGTGATGGTGATGTGGATTTGAATGTGTCTGTACAGGGTCCTTATGCGAATTGGAGTTTGTGGCAGAAACAAGGCAGGAGCAAAGTACCGTTAGGTTTTTGGACAAAAAAGTTACCTGATGCTGGCGAACGTTACACACCCTTTGAGAAACAGTTGCTTGCTTGTTATTGGGCTCTGGTGGATACCGAGCAATTGACTTTGGGCCACGATATAGTTTTGCGTCCTGAAATTCCTATCATGCAGTGGGTTCTGAGTTCACCGAAGACTCACCGAATTGGACACGCTCAAGAGGTGAGCGTGATTAAATGGAAATGGTACATACAAGACCGGGCGCGTGTGGGCCCGAAAGGAGTTGCTTCTTTACATGAACAGGTGGCGCGAGCACCATCGACTGAGACTGAGAGTGAGTGTTCCATACCTTTGACGCTGGAGTCTCCTGTTACATGGGGTAAGCCCTTTGATGATTTGTCTGCAGCGGAAAGAAACCATGTTTGGTTCACAGATGGTTCAGCGAGGTTTATAGGGACGACGCGGCACTGGAAAGCGGTGTCCTACAATCCGATCACACAAAAATTGCTGAGCACAACTGGTGAAGGTAAAAGCAGCCAGTTCGCTGAACTGTACGCTGTTTACCAAGTTTTGAAACAGGAGTTACCTGGCACGTGCCACATTTTTACTGATTCTTGGTCCACTGCCAATGGACTGGCTGTTTGGTTGCCGACTTGGCATTCCCATAATTGGAAGTTACATTCTAAAGAACTGTGGGGAAAAGAGTTATGGCAAGAGATTTGGGAGATGCTCCCGCAGAGTACTGTTACAATCTTCCATGTGGATGCTCACACTCCGATAGACTCCCTTGACAAATTCTTTCATAACATTGCAGATGGGGAATCTAAAATTGCTGAGGCAGTGGTGGACAGGCAAGATTCTGATATTGCGGGATTGGCGAAATGGGCACACCAGAAGGCAGGACATTTTGGAGAGAAGGCCACTAGCAGGTGGGCTGCTGATCGAGGAATCTATATTCCCCTGGACTTCATTAAAAATGTTATTTTACACTGTCCCGTTTGTCAGCATACCAGACAGCGTAAGGTGCCCCAAATTGTTAAAGGTCATTTACATCGTGGAAAACTGCCCGCTCAAATTTGGCAGATTGACTACGTCGGCCCTCTTCCTATGAGTAGGAATTGTCAATATGTTTGCACAATTGTCGATACATACAGTGGCTTGCTGGTAGCCCTTCCATGTAAGCAAGCTACCCAATCGAATACCATTAAAACATTAGAATTGATTATGATGTATTATGGTGTACCATTCCAAATTCAATCTGATAATGCATCCCATTTCCGTGGAAGATTGGTACAGGAATTCTGTGCAGAAAATAATATTGACTGGGTATTCCATATACCCTACTACCCACAGGCCTCGGGCCTGGTGGAGAGACTGAATGGCCTGTTGAAGAGCCAGTTGCGTAGGTTAACAGATGACAAGTATAAAAATTGGCGAGACTTTCTACCCCAAGCACTATTGATTTTGAATAATCGTCCTTTTCTGAATGCTGAATCTCCACTTATGCGTTTGTTTCCCCCAACTGTTGAGACAATGCCTAATGAAATAAGAGAAACTGTGATGTATTGGGAAATTACTCCTGGAGCTCTAGCTCCATGCAGAGCGACCCCAGGGTCGGCAGGTTTAGACCTGCATGCCATGGATGACACCGTTATAAAAAGTAAGGATCGGGTCATCATTGAAACTGGTGTTGGTGTCCATATACCAACTGGGAATTTCGGACTAATCGCCCCTAGATCGGGGCTGGCTGTAAAAGGCATTCAGGTACTTGGAGGGGTGATTGACAGCGACTATCAGGGAGAGATTAAGGTGCTCCTGCTGAATAGCAGTGAGGTTGACTTACTGATACATCAAACTGACCGAGTGGCTCAATTGTTAATAATGCCTGTTTTCAGTGGTGAGATCGCAAAAGGCACTGCCCCAACGTTGCTAACTGTACGAGGCCAGAAAGGTTTTGGCTCAACGGATAACCCTGGAGCCAGAGTTTGGGTGCAGTCGCCTAAGAATCCCCCTGAACAAGCAGAGGTCATTGCCACTGGTCAGGACAATACCATTTTGGTTATGAGACCAGGGAAAGATAGCTGGGAAGTAGTCCCAGCTGACAAGTGTTATTTACGAGAATGATTAATGCCTGTATTTGATTCCTTTTCAGATCATTCTTTGGACTGTTGCTGCAGGATGTGTCGGCGCTGGACTCCCTTTGGAGCGATCCGACGAGAGGAAAGGGATCCCGTCTGTCCGGGATGAACTGAAAGCGCGAGTGTTGCGTTCTTTCGATGCGTGGGATTCGTCATCGAACTTTTGGACTTTGCTAGCTAAGAGGGTGACTGATGCCCCTCACTTCTGTTTGACACCGATGAGATCTGTCCATGACATCCTAGCGACATGCCTAGTCGCTGTCCCCGCCTCATTGGAAACTTTAGCTCATATTCTTAATGTTTCCAAGGCTCGTCCCAATATTCTCCTGGGTGATTTTGCTACTCATGCGTATTGCCCCTTATGTACTGAGCTGCCGAATGGGCAATCCCCCATCCAATCCCAAATAGTTACTTATAATATCACACAAGGTGACCTATGCTTCTTTCTTACATGTAATCCTAGTGCAATCTCTGAATGTCTACGCCTAAAACTAAAAGGCGCCACTTCATTTACCGCTCATGAACAGACTTTGTGCTTTCAAAGGACACCGACCACATGTGTTTCAGTTCAGAACAATATGACCTGCAATAGTTTGGTAGTTACCCCCAGTCACTATCGCACGATGTTACTACCTGCCGGATGGCTTTTCTCATGTGGTAATACTTCCTGGCCGTATGTCCCTGCAAACATTTCTGGAGGCCCTTGTGCCATTACGAGACTCAGTTTATTGATGTTTTCATCACATCCGAATGCCAACTCTCGCGTTCTCCGAGATACTGTGATGTTACAGGAGGATTGTGACTCATCTTTGCATTTATATTCCAAGTCTGAATACCTTAGCCTAGCTGTTTCAATTATTGGTGTTCCTGCTTTGGCAGTTTATAATGCCAAATCCATCGGAAAGATGGCGTGCTGGATGGCAAAATCCATAAATCACACTTCTATAGTATTGTCTGACATGCTATTAGACGCCCAGGGTGAACGTAGGGCCATTTTACAAAATAGAGCAGCCATTGATTATCTTTTGCTTAAACACGGTCATGGCTGTTCTGATTTTGAAGGCCTTTGCTGCTTTAACTTATCTGATCATACACAATCTATTCGTACACATATTGACAGGTTACACGACTTGGCGGAAACAATCAGACAACATATAGACCAGGGCTGGTTCGACTGGCTCTTTAACTGGTTACCAGATATACACATACTACGCCAAATATTGGGTGGTATTATAATCACTGTTACTATTTTGATTTCTATCTGTTGCTTTATTCAGTGTATCCCTTCACTATTTCAATTCTGCACACTTGGTACTAGACATAGAGCAGTTAGTTTTGTTTCATATTATTCTTCCACTGATGTTAGTTCTGTTTAATGAATGTATAATAGACTGAAGTCAAGGGTGAAATGTACTGCTTGATTTTTCCGGCCTTATTGTGTTGTAGGGTGATTAATGTGACTTCAGCCTCTTTCCATTCAAGCCTAAAGGGTTAGAGTAGGGTATAGAGCCTAGTTACCCGGCACTTCGACATGATCCTGTGCCCTTCCCCATAGATTAGGGCTTGCACATATAGCCTAGGGGATAGATCCGTTAGTATTAGGGATAATCTGTCCTCTAGTGAGGGTATTTCATGGAGCCGTGCTGAATTCAGGCCTGGTAGGCCTTAAACGGGAGAGACTCCATCTTTCCTCCTGCTCTGGCAGCTTGAGATGCTTCTAGGTCAAAGGCAGTGTTTTAGTTAGGAGGTGTTATTCGCTTGGAGAGAACTGGTTCAGGCCGGCCCTTATCAAAGGATTGTATTTTTCTTCATGCCGAAGACACTACATCAGGCCGGCCGGCTGGGAACGTGTCCTTGGCACGGGGAGGTACAAGAATTTGGTGGGCGGCAGGTTACTGGCTGGAATTTTCCATGAGAGAATGCACATCTATATTAGTGAAAGTCTGAGGCAGATACTGGCACTTGCTTCTAGTTCGTAGACGGCACCTGGCCGTGAGCGATACAGCCAATACTTATTCCAGGGAAGACAGATGACAAACTTGGAGGTGAAGAGATTCCAGAGAGAGAGAGTAGCCGATGAGGAAGAGGTCCCAGTGACTCGGAGAGGGAGAAGGGAGTAGACCCGTGATTGTGGAGGGGTGACTTCCAGGCGAGCTGAGGCACAGACGAGAAGGGAACCTAGATGACCACGGAGTGCAGGCTACATATTACCAAGGTGATGTCGACCCTTTCTTATTAAAGTGTACAACTTAACCTTTCACTTTTCTTTGTAGGTCGTGTGCTATGATGCAATGTTATGTGACTGCGTATGTAATGACTAATAAAGTGTCCCGATTGTAATGAACCAACATGTGCTGCGTGTTCTTGTATGAGAGGATGGCCTATTCTTCTGGTCAGTTGTAGTTTGATCTGTACAGAGGACGATCCTGGACAGGTAAGTGGTAACTGAACAAGGGAGAAGGGAGCTCCTCAAACTGGAGAACAGGTTGTGCTCAACTAACAGTCCTTGTGTGATCTGATACATAGTGGTACCGATTCCCCTGTTGCATGTCGTGGTAACCATAGGATGAGCTCGTGTGAGGCTGCTGTCTAGGCAGGAGTACCTGGGTCCGTCTGGGACCGCGAGGACTTTGTAGCTGCCGCCGAGGTAGGAGTATCTGGGTCCGTCTGGGACCGCGAGAACTTTGCAGGCTGCCGCCGAGGTAGGAGTATCTGGGTCCGTCTGGGACCGCGAGGACTTTGTAGCTGCCGCCGAGGTAGGAGTATCTGGGTCCGTCTGGGACCGCGAGAGCTTTGCCGGCTGCCGCCTGGGTAGGAGTATCTGGGTCCGTCTTGGACCGCGAGAACTTTGTAGCTGCCGCTGAGGTAGGAGTATCTGGGTCCGTCTGGGACCGCGAGAACTTTGCAGGCTGCCGCATGGGTAGGAGTATCTGGGTCCGTCTGGGACCGCGAGAACTTTGCAGGCTGCCGTCTGGGCAGGAGTACCTGGGTCCGTCTGGGACCGCGAGGCCGCCACTAGTATAGATATATATATATATATAGGAATTCCCTGTCCTTAGGTGGTACATATACGTGGTTATTTAGGTGAGAACAGGCCCTAGGGAGGGGGTAACGTTCTGATTTGGGTTAGTGAGGCTCTGTTGAGCGGGTTCCATCTGATCCAAAGACCCAAGCAGAACAGATATAAAGTGCAAGTGAAAGTAAAAATAGCTCAAGAGCGTCAGAGCACCGCTTTGTTCATAGTGCGTCCTTGGCTACAATTAAAACGTTAGTGCACCAGTAGTCAGCAATTTTTTAGACCATGGTGATGGTGATAGTTGTCAACATGTTTCAGCCTTAGAGCCTACAGATATGGCACGGCTTTCGTCAGGACTCGAAACAGCTGCTGCGTATCGGCATCGGGCTCATTCAGGCCACGGTGTACCGACGGACAGAGCGGTGCACTTTTCCTGAGCAGTTGCCAGTGAGAGGTTGGCTGACTTACCCAGTATTCACGGGTGGTCTTTTCTCATGATGCACTTGACTTAAGGTGTTGGACCCAGAGTATCCTTTTCTGGTTTTCTGATACGCAGCAGCTGTTTCGAGTCCTGACGAAAGCCGTGCCATATCTGTAGGCTCTAAGGCTGAAACATGTTGACAACTATCACCATGGTCTAAAAAATTGCTGACTACTGGTGCACTAACGTTTTAATTGTAGCCAAGGACGCACTATGAACAAAGCGGTGCTCTGAAGCTCTTGAGCTATTTTTACTTTCACTTGCACTTTATATCACATAAATTATAAATAACAAAAATATTTTTTCTGCGCTGCGCCCTCACTTATACCACTAGCTCGCCATTGTGGATTTAGTACATCCCATTTATTTGAACAACAAAACATCCGTGTGCTCCTCCCTCATAGTGAGGGAGTTGTAGCCCCCAGAGGAACTAGGGGTTTCCTCTGGGATTGGAGAATCCCAATGATGAAGCATGTCACCTCTGGTGAGTGAGGGATTTCGTCCTTTCAAGGGATATGCCCATTATTTTTCTTAGGCGGTGTTTCACTTGTTTCACTTGTGTATCTGGGATCTTTTGACCCACTAATGATATTATAGTTCTTTGCATTTTGTAAACTTCAGAGTAGACCCCAGGGTTTCACTTGGTTGTTGATTAAGTATTTTTTGGGGGAACAAACCCTGTGTGGTCTCTATAAATATTTTCCCTCAGACCCTCTGGTTGTCAAACCATTTTTTGTATTTTGTACAGGTGCTTAAAGCCTGACCAGAGAGGCAAGTGTCAGTGTGAGATGTGCTCCAGTGGCCTAAGCAGAACACGGTGAACAGTTGCAGGCGTCAGCTCCGCAGGCCTGACTGGTGCATCGAGTAATGGTGGGATGTGCGCTCCAGGAGCACGAGGTATAGGTGTGAGCTCCACAGGCCTGACTGGTGCATAGGGTAATGGTGGGATGCGTGCTCCAGAAGCACAAGGTATAGATGTGAGCTCCATAGGCCTGTTGACGAAACACGTGTCGGCTGGCATTTTGCTTTGACCAACTCTAAAACTTGCATAAACATAGTTCAATACATGGAACTACCGGTGTCGATCTCTTTTGATTTCTGTATTAATTGAACACTACAAACGTACTAAACTGTATACGTGTGCCTGGGACTTAGTCTTGAACCAGACCAGAGATGTTGAAATGTGGACTGTGGAGCTCCAGTAATTGAAACAGCAGAGTGTAGCAGGGCGGGATTCCGATGAGAAGTCCACGTTTAAATACCAGGAGGTGCTGCACGTCGGAACGAAGCCCTGGCTGTGTCTTGGCACGGGGAGGAGGGTAGCAATGGGTGGTTTATGTCAGGGCAGAGGGGCACTGGCAGGGCAGTGTGTAGATCCCAATACCACAAAAGCAGGGGATGCTACAGATCAAAACGGAGGAGCACAGAGGAACCCATGTGTGGATGGCAGTACTGGAATTAACTCCAATGTTCATCTAATTGGAATTATGACATCACATACTGACAGCGACGACTCAAATCAAATGACCCGGGGTGTATCTTCGGGGTGGGGTGTATGTGTGTAACACCTTGTAGCAGAGCTTCTAGTGTGTGTGCTTGAGCGTTTGTCTCGGTGCTGCTAGCAGGAGAAAAATTGAGGCGGAAGCGCGTGCATTGGCACAGGTGGCCGCAGTCCTGAACGGCTGAGAGCACTGGCACAGGTGCCTCTTCAGAATACCTGCCGAAACAACAGTCACCGCATACACTGCTCGGTTCTGGAGTTCTTCTGGCCCACATAAAGGAAAGAAAACCCCAGCACTTCCAAGCTGCAGGGCTGGGTCTGAGACCGGAGTGGCAGTCATGCAACTTGGGAGCGGATTATATAATTAGTGCGTAAAGGGGCAGGTGGCACTCGCTGTCGGCGCCATTCTCACGTGAGAGCAAGGTGGTGGTCTGACGAGACCTCGACACCCACTGCAGGACCAACAAGCGAGGAGCCTGCACAATGTTTTTCCACAGTCAATGGCCACGCTGCTTTCCCGCCGTAAACAGGTTGTAGCTCCGAGATCGGTGTAAGTGGAGCTCTGGATGCGGGGACACCGCAGCTGTCCTTTCAGGGCTGCCAGCTGCGCACAGTAGATCTTGCTCCGGGGAAGTGGCGGTCCCCTGGGCAGTGTGGGGGAAATTGGGACCCCCCACACACATTTTTTACACTGGCCCACCCGGGGGCTTTTTATTTTCTCGGCCGGATTCGCGCACCCAGCGCGAATTCAGCTGTTTAAAAAAAAAAAAAAAACGCTTTTTTGGTCCATGGGGGTCCTTGTGGGACCCCCTGAGCAGGCCTAGGGGGTCAGGGTGTTTCTACCCTGTCCCCTTTTCTTGTTTTTTGTGTTTGTTTTTCTCTTTACTTGTAACTTGGTTCTACCGAGTCACAAGATGGCTGCCAACACTGCCTGGTTTGGAGTGTTGACAGCCAATTAGAATAAAGATCGTTTTCGGGAGGGTCTGCGGATCCACCGCGCCTCTAAATATCGAAACTTTTATTTTTTTATTTTCTCAGCAACTACTGAATGGATTTAGACCATTTAAAAAAAGGGCGCTTTCTGAACCAAGCACTACCTTTTTGCCAAATTTGGTGTAATTCCGTTCAGCAGTTTGAGCTGTAGCCGTGTCTAAAGTTTCCTATGAGAAATTCATTTTCCGACCTCTTTTTAAAAAAAAAAATCAGGAACTACTGAACGGATTTACGTCATTTAACAAAAACGGCTCTTTCTGAACCAAGGGCTACCTTTTTGCCAAATTTGGTGTAATTCCGTTCAGCATTTCGGGCTGTAGTCGTGTCTAAAGTTTCCTATGGAAAATAACATGGAGAAAACACGTTTTGGGACCCCCCTTTTTTCTCGGCCCCTGCTTTGCGAATCACCCCGAAACTTTTAGGATAGGAGCTGACTGGAGCGGGCCACAAGTTTTGAAAATTTAGCAAATATTCGTCAACTGGCGCCAAAGTTATTGGGCAAAGAAAAACACTTTTCCTATGGAAACTAGTTCCTAACTATAACTATCTACTGGCGACCGCCACTAGATTATATATATATATGTCTGTGTGTGTGTGTGTGTGTGTTCATAAGAAACTGTGCCACTTCAAAGCAGCAAACACCCATTTATTGAAGTGCAAGACAAACACATTTCGTTTGCATGAAAGCCTTTCTCACTTGACAATACTATATTATGTAAGAAATGTGGATAAACACTAATATGAACTGTCTTGCACACACACAAATAACAGCAATTAGTAATTGGTCTTTCATCCTCATTCTGACAGGAATGCAACTGCAGCCACAAAAGTGGTGACTGAAAAGTTTGAGTATGTCAAATCAGTGATGTGCCCAAGATTTAAATGGTGTATGGTGTACTGCAGTTATGGGCCCCTCAAACTACTATTTTGAAAATAAAATGACTACATTTTTGGATTAAAAGTTAAACACTGTATTCATAAACTTTGAATTACCTTCTGATGGCAACTATATAGGGCCTGATTCAAAATGGTAAACTGAGACGAAAGCCTAACTTCACGACTTTTGGCATTCACAAAAGGCATTTACTACTTGTAAATGCCCTTAGTGAATACCAGAAGTTTAACTTTACAAAGGGAAATTATGAGTAGTAAATGCCTTTTGTGAATACCGAAAGTTATACAATCAGAACAGAGAGGCAACAATTATTAGAGTAAGGGGAAACAAGGAAATTATTGAGTCTTCAGTGTCGAAGCAGACCTTTTTCTTTAATGTGTAATTTCATACAAGCCCTGCCAAAGTGTTTCACCTTCAAAAAGGCTTCATCAGGGCTGCAAATACAATACAATCAAATACCTTGTGTTCAGCAAAGATTCTCAATTTTAGAGAAATACAAAATGTATTATTATTAGTACAAAAATATTCTCTCTTTTTTTTATAAAATGTATCTACAATTTGTTTTAAACTCAGTTGTGCGTCTGATGCATCAGGTCTCGAAATTGCATTAGACACTTTCAATGACATGATAGAACCATCAAACTTAAACACAGGTTAGATGTCATTTTAGATTGAAATCCACATCACAGTGATGAGAGAGCTAGGATATTCTAACGAGATCTATTTTATAACCAGAATAATTATACTAATATTGCATAACAAGACTCAAACCAAAACACCAGAAAGTGGAATAACACAAATAGACCAAAAGAAAATGATTTAACAATCTGTATCAAAGTGAACAAAGGGAGACCACCGAAATAAAGTAAACAAAGATAGTTTACAAAAACAGAAAAAAAGGAAAGAGAAGAGGCGGGAAGAAAGGGGACCATAAAAATCAAAAACTGAAAGAAGAAAAGACACCTCCATGCAGTGTCTCTTTCTCATGCCCTCAAGGGCGTGAGAGTTTAGGTATGAATCTTACCCATGGAAATCCGCCTGCGTTAGCAGCAGTGATCATCTGGTTTGTCTCCATCTCTACCAGAGTTAACTAAAACACCTAAGACAACAATGATATAGTTTGGAGATGTTTAGCCGACCATCAAAAAGATTGCCGTCTGATCCATCTAAACTCTGCTAAGTTATAACTTACAATCAGTTCTGTAAAGTATGTTGCACAGATGTTCAGTCAGATTTCCATGCACATCTTCAAACTTGATCCAGAGGCTCGTCCACCTCAAACAAACATCAACTGGTTCACTATGTCGAATCACCCAAGCTCTCTCTCAATTCAGAGAGATAAGCATGTATAGAGTGCTAGGAAAATATAAAAAAAGTAAAACATAGCACCTGTCAAGAATAGAGCACATTAGACCATAGAACATTTGTTGGAACCTGGCTCTGTATATACTACACCAGAGTGAGGTATAGTGTGCATAGAGTCCAGTGGAACCCCAAAGGTAGACAGAGGTAAAAGTAGATAGCACCTTACTCTCTATTTGTGGTAGTGTGGGTGAGCAGTAAGGCTTTATCAGATGGTAGTGTTAAGCATTTGTTGTACACGCTCAATCAGAAAATGATATCACTCACTCAAATAGTGAACTTCAGACCAATTGGTTTGTATAAAAATATTATTTTATTTATTTTATTTCCTAGAACCAAGCAAGACTGGCACAGGTTATTGATAAGTACTTTGCAGTAATGATACAGTTTGTAAACAGTTTGTATTGCAGTTGTATATATACTTTTGGTTTGATTACAGTAGAACTACTAGTAATGCAATGCTTTAAAATATTGTACATATACTTTATATAATTTTTTTAGTAGAATGTCAAGTAGATTACTTCACAGATTACTTTTCTTACACAGTGCAGTATACCTGGATACTGCACTTGGACATTTCCTGTGAACAGGTAAGTAAAAGCGTTTTGGTTATTTTTTTAAAGTTTGAGAGACTTTTATAGATTTTCTAACTCCACAACTTAACACAGAAAAACAGTCTATCTTATCCTATGGAGGAAAACAGGGTTATTGGTTCAAAGGCAAGTATTCGGTTGTGGAAGTTGGTGTTCTTGGGGTAGACTCAGGAGTCCCCCAGGGTCAAGGATGAACTCTTGTTACACCCTCAGCGGCACTAGGGCAGTCAGGTGCAGAGTGCTGAGGCCCAATGTTATCCAAAGGGGCACAGGGGGCCTCTGGTTGGTGGCTGCTTACGAGCAGGCCACAAGGTTGTGAGAGCAAAGCTCCTAGACTTAAGCTCAGGGCAAATGGGAGTTCAAGCCAGCACAAAAGGTGCACCCTCAGCGGCACTGGGGTGGCAGGGTAGAGAGTGCTGTTTTGACGTCGGGCCCTGCAGCTTTCAATGGGGAGTCTCTGGTTTGCAAACACATTATAGGCTCAGGGACGAAGGTCTTCTGGGTGCGACCGCCATTTGGAGAGGTAAGTTGGAATGTTGGGGGTTGGTGCGGCAATGTTAGTTGGGCCTCACAAGGCCGTGGGTCATCAGGTGCTGGGGTGCCTTTTAGGGTCGGATCTTTCTACCAAGTGCTGGTCGTTGTTGGGGGGACCTTTCAGTTTGAGTCTGCAAGCATTGGCTGGAGCCTTGAGGCAGGTCAGGGATCACCGAATAGCGGGTCAGGATCGCCAGGGAGACCTCCTTCTGGTGTTGGGCCGCTCAAACTTGGGCCGTGGGTGTGGGGTGCAGAGTGCTGCAGACTCGTGGATCTTTCCAGAGCTGGAGTCTGTTGGTGAACCAATCCGGTTTTCACTGGAGACAGTCTTTTCTTTTGAAGGCAGGATTGGTCCTCGGGGTTCTTGAGGCTGCTGGCTGCAGGACACACCGGAGTTTTGCTTCTGAGGGTTCATGGTGGGGACAGGTCAGTAGGGCTGGGGCGTCCTCCTCTTCTTAGCTTCGGCACAGCTGTTCGGTCCTTCTTCTTCTTGTAGTTTCTTGTGTGAGGAAGCAAGGTTCAGGGGTGGCTCTAAATACTAGATTTAGGAGCGTTAGAGATAGGTAAAAGCTTGAGACCAATGAGTCCCTTCCCTGGGGTGGGTACACCCCCTATTATGCCACCCTCCTGTGGGAGGGCGGCATATGCCTCACTCTGGTTGGCTGGGTCCCCCATCTGCAAGCTTGCGGCGACTGAGAGTTGTGTCTCACCTCGCCTCCCCCACCTGAGGGGTGGAGTTGGCAGAGGTGGGCACACCTCCCTTCCTCATTTGGTTTTCCCGCTGGTTCTCCCGCCCAAAAGTGGGGGTCAGAACCGGTGGGGATACTTCCTGCGAAAATGGGGAAAAGCGATTTTTATTCTATGCCTCTACAATCTGCTCACGGTTTATGTAATTTTGGGGGTAAGGGTGACCCTCTCCTGTCGCAGGGAACTCTGCACGGATTCTGCTCTCACAGAGCTGCTTTTCCTTAAAAGGAAATCTTTGGTTGGACAAGAGACAGCTGTGCCAAGGCATGCCAAGTATGTCAGGGATGATGATCTAAAGACCCGGAGCTGTGCAAACACAACACTGCCACGAGCAGCCAGTACCGCGGCAGAACCCTCGGCTGGAGTGGGTGTAAGTGCGAGATGGGCTCTGGAGCTTGGGGTACAGGTGTTCCACAGGCGTGAACGCTGCGCGGTGTGGCGGTGTGGTGAAAACTGACCGCTACATTGGAAGCGAGGGGCTCTCCCTCTGACAGGGCCTCATTTCGGTGTAGGATGTGCTCCAGATGTGTAACTAGAGCTTGGATACATGTATAAGAGTGGTGTGCACAGGTATCACTGGAGCATGGGGATGTGTGTGTGATGTGCACCCGGGGCATTGGCTGAAGCATGGGCTACTGGTCTAAATGTGAACTCAAAGGCCTATCAGGGGCATGGGGTGACGGTACACATGGGAACTCCAGAAGTCTGGGGTACAGGTGCTTAAACAACAACCAAGTGAAACCCTGGGGTCTACTCTGAAGTTTACAAAATGCAAAGAACTATAATATCATTAGTGGGTCAAAAGATCCCAGATACACAAGTGAAACAAGTGAAACACCGCCTAAGAAAAATAATGGGCATATCCCTTGAAAGGACGAAATCCCTCACTCACCAGAGGTGACATGCTTCATCATTGGGATTCTCCAATCACAGAGGAAACCCCTAGTTCCTCTGGGGGCTACAACTCCCTCACTATGAGGGAGGAGCACACGGATGTTTTGTTGTTCAAATAAATGGGATGTACTAAATCCACAATGGCGAGCTAGTGGTGTAAGTGAGGGCACAGCGCAGAAAAAATATTTTTGTTATTTATAATTTATGTGATATAAAGTGCAAGTGAAAGTAAAAATAGCTCAAGAGCGTCAGAGCACCGCTTTGTTCATAGTGCGTCCTTGGCTACAATTAAAACGTTAGTGCACCAGTAGTCAGCAATTTTTTAGACCATGGTGATGGTGATAGTTGTCAACATGTTTCAGCCTTAGAGCCTACAGATATGGCACGGCGTTCGTCAGGACTCGAAACAGCTGCTGCGTATCGGCATCGGGCTCATTCAGGCCACGGTGTACCGACGGACAGAGCGGTGCACTTTTCCTGAGCAGTTGCCAGTGAGAGGTTGGCTGACTTACCCAGTATTCACGGGTGGTCTTTTCTCATGATGCACTTGACTTAAGGTGTTGGACCCAGAGTATCCTTTTCTGGTTTTCTGATACGCAGCAGCTGTTTCGAGTCCTGACGAAAGCCGTGCCATATCTGTAGGCTCTAAGGCTGAAACATGTTGACAACTATCACCATGGTCTAAAAAATTGCTGACTACTGGTGCACTAACGTTTTAATTGTAGCCAAGGACGCACTATGAACAAAGCGGTGCTCTGACGCTCTTGAGCTATTTTTACTTTCACTTGCACTTTATATCACATAAATTATAAATAACAAAAATATTTTTTCTGCGCTGCGCCCTCACTTATACCACTAGCTCGCCATTGTGGATTTAGTACATCCCATTTATTTGAACAACAAAACATCCGTGTGCTCCTCCCTCATAGTGAGGGAGTTGTAGCCCCCAGAGGAACTAGGGGTTTCCTCTGGGATTGGAGAATCCCAATGATGAAGCATGTCACCTCTGGTGAGTGAGGGATTTCGTCCTTTCAAGGGATATGCCCATTATTTTTCTTAGGCGGTGTTTCACTTGTTTCACTTGTGTATCTGGGATCTTTTGACCCACTAATGATATTATAGTTCTTTGCATTTTGTAAACTTCAGAGTAGACCCCAGGGTTTCACTTGGTTGTTGATTAAGTATTTTTTGGGGGAACAAACCCTGTGTGGTCTCTATAAATATTTTCCCTCAGACCCTCTGGTTGTCAAACCATTTTTTGTATTTTGTACAGGTGCTTAAAGCCTGACCAGAGAGGCAAGTGTCAGTGTGAGATGTGCTCCAGTGGCCTAAGCAGAACACGGTGAACAGTTGCAGGCGTCAGCTCCGCAGGCCTGACTGGTGCATCGAGTAATGGTGGGATGTGCGCTCCAGGAGCACGAGGTATAGGTGTGAGCTCCACAGGCCTGACTGGTGCATAGGGTAATGGTGGGATGCGTGCTCCAGAAGCACAAGGTATAGATGTGAGCTCCATAGGCCTGTTGACGAAACACGTGTCGGCTGGCATTTTGCTTTGACCAACTCTAAAACTTGCATAAACATAGTTCAATACATGGAACTACCGGTGTCGATCTCTTTTGATTTCTGTATTAATTGAACACTACAAACGTACTAAACTGTATACGTGTGCCTGGGACTTAGTCTTGAACCAGACCAGAGATGTTGAAATGTGGACTGTGGAGCTCCAGTAATTGAAACAGCAGAGTGTAGCAGGGCGGGATTCCGATGAGAAGTCCACGTTTAAATACCAGGAGGTGCTGCACGTCGGAACGAAGCCCTGGCTGTGTCTTGGCACGGGGAGGAGGGTAGCAATGGGTGGTTTATGTCAGGGCAGAGGGGCACTGGCAGGGCAGTGTGTAGATCCCAATACCACAAAAGCAGGGGATGCTACAGATCAAAACGGAGGAGCACAGAGGAACCCATGTGTGGATGGCAGTACTGGAATTAACTCCAATGTTCATCTAATTGGAATTATGACATCACATACTGACAGCGACGACTCAAATCAAATGACCCGGGGTGTATCTTCGGGGTGGGGTGTATGTGTGTAACACCTTGTAGCAGAGCTTCTAGTGTGTGTGCTTGAGCGTTTGTCTCGGTGCTGCTAGCAGGAGAAAAATTGAGGCGGAAGCGCGTGCATTGGCACAGGTGGCCGCAGTCCTGAACGGCTGAGAGCACTGGCACAGGTGCCTCTTCAGAATACCTGCCGAAACAACAGTCACCGCATACACTGCTCGGTTCTGGAGTTCTTCTGGCCCACATAAAGGAAAGAAAACCCCAGCACTTCCAAGCTGCAGGGCTGGGTCTGAGACCGGAGTGGCAGTCATGCAACTTGGGAGCGGATTATATAATTAGTGCGTAAAGGGGCAGGTGGCACTCGCTGTCGGCGCCATTCTCACGTGAGAGCAAGGTGGTGGTCTGACGAGACCTCGACACCCACTGCAGGACCAACAAGCGAGGAGCCTGCACAATGTTTTTCCACAGTCAATGGCCACGCTGCTTTCCCGCCGTAAACAGGTTGTAGCTCCGAGATCGGTGTAAGTGGAGCTCTGGATGCGGGGACACCGCAGCTGTCCTTTCAGGGCTGCCAGCTGCGCACAGTAGATCTTGCTCCGGGGAAGTGGCGGTCCCCTGGGCAGTGTGGGGGAAATTGGGACCCCCCACACACATTTTTTACACTGGCCCACCCGGGGGCTTTTTATTTTCTCGGCCGGATTCGCGCACCCAGCGCGAATTCAGCTGTTTAAAAAAAAAAAAAAAACGCTTTTTTGGTCCATGGGGGTCCTTGTGGGACCCCCTGAGCAGGCCTAGGGGGTCAGGGTGTTTCTACCCTGTCCCCTTTTCTTGTTTTTTGTGTTTGTTTTTCTCTTTACTTGTAACTTGGTTCTACCGAGTCACAAGATGGCTGCCAACACTGCCTGGTTTGGAGTGTTGACAGCCAATTAGAATAAAGATCGTTTTCGGGAGGGTCTGCGGATCCACCGCGCCTCTAAATATCGAAACTTTTATTTTTTTATTTTCTCAGCAACTACTGAATGGATTTAGACCATTTAAAAAAAGGGCGCTTTCTGAACCAAGCACTACCTTTTTGCCAAATTTGGTGTAATTCCGTTCAGCAGTTTGAGCTGTAGCCGTGTCTAAAGTTTCCTATGAGAAATTCATTTTCCGACCTCTTTTTAAAAAAAAAAATCAGGAACTACTGAACGGATTTACGTCATTTAACAAAAACGGCTCTTTCTGAACCAAGGGCTACCTTTTTGCCAAATTTGGTGTAATTCCGTTCAGCATTTCGGGCTGTAGTCGTGTCTAAAGTTTCCTATGGAAAATAACATGGAGAAAACACGTTTTGGGACCCCCCTTTTTTCTCGGCCCCTGCTTTGCGAATCACCCCGAAACTTTTAGGATAGGAGCTGACTGGAGCGGGCCACAAGTTTTGAAAATTTAGCAAATATTCGTCAACTGGCGCCAAAGTTATTGGGCAAAGAAAAACACTTTTCCTATGGAAACTAGTTCCTAACTATAACTATCTACTGGCGACCGCCACTAGATTATATATATATATGTCTGTGTGTGTGTGTGTGTGTGTGTGTGTGTGTGTGTTCATAAGAAACTGTGCCACTTCAAAGCAGCAAACACCCATTTATTGAAGTGCAAGACAAACACATTTCGTTTGCATGAAAGCCTTTCTCACTTGACAATACTATATTATGTAAGAAATGTGGATAAACACTAATATGAACTGTCTTGCACACACACAAATAACAGCAATTAGTAATTGGTCTTTCATCCTCATTCTGACAGGAATGCAACTGCAGCCACAAAAGTGGTGACTGAAAAGTTTGAGTATGTCAAATCAGTGATGTGCCCAAGATTTAAATGGTGTATGGTGTACTGCAGTTATGGGCCCCTCAAACTACTATTTTGAAAATAAAATGACTACATTTTTGGATTAAAAGTTAAACACTGTATTCATAAACTTTGAATTACCTTCTGATGGCAACTATATAGGGCCTGATTCAAAATGGTAAACTGAGACGAAAGCCTAACTTCACGACTTTTGGCATTCACAAAAGGCATTTACCACTTGTAAATGCCCTTAGTGAATACCAGAAGTTTAACTTTACAAAGGGAAATTATGAGTAGTAAATGCCTTTTGTGAATACCGAAAGTTATACAATCAGAACAGAGAGGCAACAATTATTAGAGTAAGGGGAAACAAGGAAATTATTGAGTCTTCAGTGTCGAAGCAGACCTTTTTCTTTAATGTGTAATTTCATACAAGCCCTGCCAAAGTGTTTCACCTTCAAAAAGGCTTCATCAGGGCTGCAAATACAATACAATCAAATACCTTGTGTTCAGCAAAGATTCTCAATTTTAGAGAAATACAAAATGTATTATTATTAGTACAAAAATATTCTCTCTTTTTTTTATAAAATGTATCTACAATTTGTTTTAAACTCAGTTGTGCGTCTGATGCATCAGGTCTCGAAATTGCATTAGACACTTTCAATGACATGATAGAACCATCAAACTTAAACACAGGTTAGATGTCATTTTAGATTGAAATCCACATCACAGTGATGAGAGAGCTAGGATATTCTAACGAGATCTATTTTATAACCAGAATAATTATACTAATATTGCATAACAAGACTCAAACCAAAACACCAGAAAGTGGAATAACACAAATAGACCAAAAGAAAATGATTTAACACTCTGTATCAAAGTGAACAAAGGGAGACCACCGAAATAAAGTAAACAAAGATAGTTTACAAAAACAGAAAAAAAGGAAAGAGAAGAGGCGGGAAGAAAGGGGACCATAAAAATCAAAAACTGAAAGAAGAAAAGACACCTCCATGCAGTGTCTCTTTCTCATGCCCTCAAGGGCGTGAGAGTTTAGGTATGAATCTTACCCATGGAAATCCGCCTGCGTTAGCAGCAGTGATCATCTGGTTTGTCTCCATCTCTACCAGAGTTAACTAAAACACCTAAGACAACAATGATATAGTTTGGAGATGTTTAGCCGACCATCAAAAAGATTGCCGTCTGATCCATCTAAACTCTGCTAAGTTATAACTTACAATCAGTTCTGTAAAGTATGTTGCACAGATGTTCAGTCAGATTTCCATGCACATCTTCAAACTTGATCCAGAGGCTCGTCCACCTCAAACAAACATCAACTGGTTCACTATGTCGAATCACCCAAGCTCTCTCTCAATTCAGAGAGATAAGCATGTATAGAGTGCTAGGAAAATATAAAAAAAGTAAAACATAGCACCTGTCAAGAATAGAGCACATTAGACCATAGAACATTTGTTGGAACCTGGCTCTGTATATACTACACCAGAGTGAGGTATAGTGTGCATAGAGTCCAGTGGAACCCCAAAGGTAGACAGAGGTAAAAGTAGATAGCACCTTACTCTCTATTTGTGGTAGTGTGGGTGAGCAGTAAGGCTTTATCAGATGGTAGTGTTAAGCATTTGTTGTACACGCTCAATCAGAAAATGATATCACTCACTCAAATAGTGAACTTCAGACCAATTGGTTTGTATAAAAATATTATTTTATTTATTTTATTTCCTAGAACCAAGCAAGACTGGCACAGGTTATTGATAAGTACTTTGCAGTAATGATACAGTTTGTAAACAGTTTGTATTGCAGTTGTATATATACTTTTGGTTTGATTACAGTAGAACTACTAGTAATGCAATGCTTTAAAATATTGTACATATACTTTATATAATTTTTTTAGTAGAATGTCAAGTAGATTACTTCACAGATTACTTTTCTTACACAGTGCAGTATACCTGGATACTGCACTTGGACATTTCCTGTGAACAGGTAAGTAAAAGCGTTTTGGTTATTTTTTTAAAGTTTGAGAGACTTTTATAGATTTTCTAACTCCACAACTTAACACAGAAAAACAGTCTATCTTATCCTATGGAGGAAAACAGGGTTATTGGTTCAAAGGCAAGTATTCGGTTGTGGAAGTTGGTGTTCTTGGGGTAGACTCAGGAGTCCCCCAGGGTCAAGGATGAACTCTTGTTACACCCTCAGCGGCACTAGGGCAGTCAGGTGCAGAGTGCTGAGGCCCAATGTTATCCAAAGGGGCACAGGGGGCCTCTGGTTGGTGGCTGCTTACGAGCAGGCCACAAGGTTGTGAGAGCAAAGCTCCTAGACTTAAGCTCAGGGCAAATGGGAGTTCAAGCCAGCACAAAAGGTGCACCCTCAGCGGCACTGGGGTGGCAGGGTAGAGAGTGCTGTTTTGACGTCGGGCCCTGCAGCTTTCAATGGGGAGTCTCTGGTTTGCAAACACATTGTAGGCTCAGGGACGAAGGTCTTCTGGGTGCGACCGCCATTTGGAGAGGTAAGTTGGAATGTTGGGGGTTGGTGCGGCAATGTTAGTTGGGCCTCACAAGGCCGTGGGTCATCAGGTGCTGGGGTGCCTTTTAGGGTCGGATCTTTCTACCAAGTGCTGGTCGTTGTTGGGGGGACCTTTCAGTTTGAGTCTGCAAGCATTGGCTGGAGCCTTGAGGCAGGTCAGGGATCACCGAATCGCGGGTCAGGATCGCCAGGGAGACCTCCTTCTGGTGTTGGGCCGCTCAAACTTGGGCCGTGGGTGTGGGGTGCAGAGTGCTGCAGACTCGTGGATCTTTCCAGAGCTGGAGTCTGTTGGTGAACCAATCCGGTTTTCACTGGAGACAGTCTTTTCTTTTGAAGGCAGGATTGGTCCTCGGGGTTCTTGAGGCTGCTGGCTGCAGGACACACCGGAGTTTTGCTTCTGAGGGTTCATGGTGGGGACAGGTCAGTAGGGCTGGGGCGTCCTCCTCTTCTTAGCTTCGGCACAGCTGTTCGGTCCTTCTTCTTCTTGTAGTTTCTTGTGTGAGGAAGCAAGGTTCAGGGGTGGCTCTAAATACTAGATTTAGGAGCGTTAGAGATAGGTAAAAGCTTGAGACCAATGAGTCCCTTCCCTGGGGTGGGTACACCCCCTATTATGCCACCCTCCTGTGGGAGGGCGGCATATGCCTCACTCTGGTTGGCTGGGTCCCCCATCTGCAAGCTTGCGGCGACTGAGAGTTGTGTCTCACCTCGCCTCCCCCACCTGAGGGGTGGAGTTGGCAGAGGTGGGCACACCTCCCTTCCTCATTTGGTTTTCCCGCTGGTTCTCCCGCCCAAAAGTGGGGGTCAGAACCGGTGGGGACCAGTTGCTGAAGGCAGCAAAAGGCCTGGGGAAGCTCACATGGGTGGCAAGCCTTTGAAGCTTCCCCTTCGTGAACCCTGCCCATTCTGAAGGAGGAGGCTTCGTACCTTGTTGCAGGATGTGCATTGTTTCAAGCCAACGAGAGCAACAGGGTTTCGACCCAGGGGTCCAGAAACATGTCTGGTGGTGGCAGCTGAAAGCAGCCACTCAGCCTGTACATTAGTGGTAGGTCGTTTTTCAGGGAGCATCTCTAAGATGCCCTCTGTGTGCATTTTTCATTAAACCCCACACTGGCATCAGCGTGGGTTTAATGTGCTGAGAAGTTTGATACCAAACTTCTCAGTTTTCAGGGCAGCCATTATTGCACTGTGGAGTTTGTAATGACAAACTCCCAGCACCATATACTCTTCATGGCAGCACTGCACTTACAATGTCTAAGAATTGACTTAGATACTGTAGGGGTATAGGGCTCATGCACCTGTACCCTCACCACTGGTATAGTGCACCCAGCTATAGGGGTGACTGATATATGCCAGGAAAGTGGGTTGTGGGCACGGCACACAGGGATGTGTGCCATGTCGACTCTTCACTATGCTCTGCACCAAAACACACAGCGTGCAAAGACAGTGTGTGAGTGTAAAGGCACAGGACCTCTAAGAGGCCTTCCCTGGTCACAGTGCCATGGGTACCTGTGGTACCATTTATCAGGGACTCCCTTGTGGCCAGAGAGTGCCAATTGGGATTGGTCTTCAATGCAGATTTAAGGAAAGGACATAGGCCCTGGGTACCTGATTGGCAGGAGCCCAGGGCACACTCAGTCAAAGTACATCAGCAGTTCAGCAAAAAGTGGGTGCAACCATACAGAAAGAGGACATTTTCTCACAGCATAGGTGACACATATGATTCATAAACCAAACATGTGAATTTAAGTACAGATTAAAACTCTTAATGTTGACAAAAACATGCCAAAAAGAACCCATGTTCTATGATCTAATGTGCTCTATTCTCTCAAGACCCAAGAATTTCCTTTTTTCCCCTACTCTCTTATAATTGTTGCCTCTCTGTATTGATTGTATTATTTTGTATGTATGGTCTAGGAGCAGCCAGCCATTGAGGTGGGCAACAGTGTGTCTTTTTACCAATTTTCTCGGAGATTGTTGTGACATTCCAGGCGGTGCAACCCTATATCCCTTGGCTGCAATGTGCATTGTTGTATCGAATACCAAAAGTTGTAAAGTTAAACTCTCGTCTCGTTTTACCTTGGTGAATCAGGCCCACAGAATTTATCAAAAAAGAGAATTGCGTTTTCATCGAGCAGCACCCATCAGATGAGTTCAAGACACATCACTGATATATCCAGTACACCCATCTGTGCCAGACACAGCAAAATACATTCATATTTTTCCAAATAAAGATTGCAGTTAGTCCATTTTTAAATTCTCCTAATTTTGAACAAAGCTATTTACAAAAGACTATAATTAGATCTTATAGTGCTATTCCCTTTTCAGATCTATCACTAACTGAACAGCACTATGGAGAGATGTTATATATATATTTCACACTGCTCATATTTGGTTTGCAGTAAAAATATAGGGAGAAACAAATAGCATGAAAAACAGTTGTGTCAAAAATATTGTCTATTGAAAAAATAAAAATGGAAATATAACTTGCCTTATAGAGCAAGGGCACGCAGGCAACCTCCTTCTAAAGTAGACAGGAGCATTTAAAATGAGGTGCGGAAGGGACTGGGTGACTAGTAATGTATTTTCAAAATTCTGGGAAGAATAGTTTTAATGAGTAGTTAGGGGCTTTTATGGTTCAGGGTAGCACCAACAGCTAATACAGGGCTGTTAAGATTCAGGGCAGAGTAAAGCATCAAAGGGTAATAGGGTTTTTTTAGCATCAAAAGGGGTAGCGTTATTGGGTAATTCTGGGTTTTACAGGGACGGAAAGCATTAAGGCATACTAAAGGAATATTGGGTACAGTTAGATAAATTAACAAATGCATACAATAAACACAATGCTTAAAATTCAACCTTTTTGGAATTTTCATGGGTAATAATGAAGGACACAACAATATTACCTTGAAATTTCAACTCACCTTTAATGGAGCACACTTTTAAAAGCTGAATTTATTACATAAACCTCATACCCTCTGCTAGAATAAACTAACAGTCCTCTACACCTAAAGACACTTCATTAATTAACCACACAGCTGGAACCAATATACAGCTGAATATGGACCTTTGCACTCATCGACAAGCATCTCTTAACTTGTAGCCTGAGGTGAAGGAACATGAGACTGAACTTAGGTCAGGATCCTGTTGCAGGGGAGCCACAATGTATCCTGTTAAAGTGTCTCTCAGTAGTACTGATCTTGAATGTAATCTTACAACTGTTCTTAGCTCCAATTTCTATATTGCTTTCACGCAATGTTTCTAGCAAATAGGCTTCCTGTACATCACAGCTGTACACCAAACAATTAAACAAGATTATTCAAAGTATTACATTCGGGCAGTATTTACAGAAGATAGATTTTGGCGAGCCGCTAAAACCTCAATCCAGTATGGACCTTAATGACTTACTTTGATGGAGATCACAGTTCTCTTGTGCCTTTCACCGCAATACGAGCCAAGCTTAGCCTTCATGCAATGTTTACCTGCCACCACAGAAGGTTGGTGGGATTAGTAAACAAGCAAGACATTGGGGCATATTCACAAGGAGCTATCGCCGAATAACGGCACTTTATCGCAGCCAAAGTCGTGATAAATTTACCTCCCCATTCACAAGCTGGTGCTAACAGCCCACAGCACCAGTTTACCCGTGATAGCAGCCACAAAAAACATCACCACAGAGGATCACCGCAACTATGGCTAATGAGATGCAGAGAAGGCATTCCCGTGCCAAGAGCCGCGACAACACCACTCCTCAACATTCCCAACGAACAGCCACATTGGCGTTAAGAACACAAAACACGCGATAAGGCGCGCTAGCACCAGGAAATCTCCACCGGCTCTGACCTGGTGTTAAGTCGGATGGCGGCCAGCACCACAAAAGAGAGAATAGCCCAGGGCCACATCGGAAGGGCAACAGATGCCATGGAGCCACCCATCATTCGGCCAGTACACCCAAGAGGGCCACAACAACCACCGCCACCAACCAAGCACCCCAACCCACACACGGAACACCCTTCCCCCCCCAGACCACCACAGACGCAGCGCAGACAAAGACAGAGGACCCCCAGGAAACGTACCAGCCACACAGACCCAACAACTGACAATGTCACTGTCCACTACAGGCTGAAAGGGACAACCATCCTACGCATCCTGAGCATCGTAGCCTAACAGGCCTACGGCACCAACACAGCGGACAACCAACATCCCACCCCACACAAAGCTGCTAGCTTGGCTGCACCTGTTGGCCCCTGGTACCCCCCAAACAACACCCACCTGAGTCGGAGGAGTCACACAGCCAGCCAAATCCAAGTCCCCCAAACCTGTCCTGGACATCCCCATCACCCTGGTACCCCAGTCCCCATACACACAACACAATGTGCAGGATCCGCTGGAGATCAAGCAAGGACCATACGCCCTAGCAGGATGCACACACGTGTTGGGGGCAATCCACAGCACACATGTCCTACCTGTGCCCCCTGATGACACAGCACACAATCACCGCAACAGGAGGCACACATCTCACATCAATGTGTAGGCAACATCAGAACACCGTGGAACCTACAACAATGTCGCCTTCAAATACACAGCCAGTGTGCATGATACCTACATCCTCAGACAGTCCATCACTAACCAGCGTACCCAGGATGGCAACAAGGGAAATGCACAGCACCTTGGCAAGTTCAGAAATAACACTCCACACACCTCAACTCCACAAACATGCAAATCACAACTCTGGCAATGCACACGTCACAAAAGCACAACCAACATGCACAACAGCATGCCCACCCACCAGACTCAACAGAACAACTTACAATGGTCACCTGGGCAAGCCCTGAACATGATCCATCAACGGCATGGCACCTCAGCCACACATCAGCCGAATGTGGGGAGAGGTGGCAACCAGGCATGTCTGAATGATGCAGCAGAACCATGATTGGGAAAGTACACAATGCCAAGAGTGGTGGAGATGTGCTGGACAGACCTCAGTATGCAGAACACGCCATATCCATGGTGACATAAACCTTTGGTGTCTGGAGTGTAGCGGACAGTTGATGCAACCATGTCACCCCAGCCAGTGGGGGACCTCGCGGAAATGTTACCTGTTACGCCACCCCCTAAGCGTCACCTGAGTGGGATGGCCCGGCATACGCCACACCAGTGTAGGGGTGTGAATAAAAGCACGTAAGCCTGGGCGTGGTCCTCTTCCAGAAAGATCCACGTCTCTGCCAGGGTGTCACATCTCACCCCGCCACGAGGCCGACACCGCCCTCGTGAGCAGAGTTGCCTGCAATGCTGTGCGCCTGCCGGACCCCGGCACGCTGGACCACGAACCCCTCAGGCCCGCAACTGTGCAGCTATGCCGCACTGATCACCTGCCGACACCGGTGTGTATCAAGGAGTGCCCACCACGTGCCGGCGCAAGCTCGAAGCCCGAGTCCCCCGAACTGACTGCCTCCTCAGACCATCACGGCCTCTACGACACAGGCTCGCTTTACTCCTTTCTCGTTGACGTATTCGACTGCCGCCTTCGGCATATTCATCGGACCAGTAGGTCCCATATGTGAAACTGTGTTATGAGTCATGAATGGCAGTGAACCCAAATCTGGTACAGCTGCCAAAGCACCAGACCCCCCCGAACTGTGAGGCATAGTTCCATATGGGCATCTTTCGACAAGTGATGCCACTAACCCTGTTCAACGCCAGCTGGCGACACGTTGTGCCACTAACCCTGTTCAACGCCAGCCGGTGAGACTTGGTTACACTGAACCTGAAATACGCAGGCCAGTGGGGCCATCCAATCTATGCTGGCAACACTCGGTAAATGGGCCGTGCTGACAGCTGCTTCAGGCCTACACCATGGTCAGGTAGGTCACACATTTGGAACTGAGTCCTGATTACACCATGGCAGTGAACATCATTTAAGGCATAGGTCAAGTCACTATACACCCTTCGATGTGGTGACAACAAGTCTGTGCATGGCATCACAACCTCACATGTCTGTGGGCCTACATGGACTGCTGCCCTCGGCCTACGCTGCACACGAGTGGGTCACAGATTTGGAACTGAACATCAATCATTCAAAGGCAGAGTTAGAATCATTGCACGCAAGGAGAGGCATCAGAGGAAGACGTGGTTTAGCCAGGAGGAAAATAAGGACCATTGTTATAGAGGTAATCGAACACTACCGACAACTGCCCTTGTGTCACTAACTCTGTGCCTCGCGAGCCAATGACACGTGGCTGTGGTCCACTGCTGACTGCTGCCTCCGGCCTATACTGCGATCCAGTAGGTCACAGTCTTGATTTGGCAATGGTGGAGTACATGTCAGTGTACCGGCATCATCACAGACCGCATCCCCGCCCAGCACCTGTGCCACTGACTCTGTACCCCGACATACATGGACACTCGCTGGTCGAACACTGGTGGCGCTAGAGTCCATGGATTAGTGGCTGGTGTTCCTCCTCATGTAGCTGCTCTTGAATTGTTGGTACAAACGAGGGTTGTGCATTCCACTCCCCCATTTGCAGCTTCCGGATAACAACAAACCTCTGCATCATGCCCTGGAGGACACCTTCCACTGTCCCCCGCAACCCTCTGCCACATCCAGCTTGGACATCGATGAGGGCCTGCTCAGTTTGCATGGACCATCTGACTGCACTGCAAGTCAACGTCCCGTGACTGGGTGCCTGTGCTGGCTGCGGTGCATCCGGGGCCACTAACTCTGTGCCGGCCACGTCCAGGACCCCTTCTGCAGAGACATTGAATGGCCTCTGGAGCGATGATCTAGTGCTCATCAACGCCATGTGTCTGTGGCCCTGCACTGTCTGCAACCTCTGACCTCCACTGCGGGCCTCCAGGGCCCACACATGGATTCAGATATAGACCAGCCCGGACATCGCATTACCGCAGGAGGCACATGCCACCCCCGCAAGGACCACCTCCAGACGCCAAATGCGATGGTGCGCGCAACAATTATTATTATTTTTTTTTGTTACTTACCTGAAATCGGTCGTATGCTGCATTTTACAACCCGCCACCCTGTCCCTTCCCCGCTCCACGTCACCGCCCCGGTAGAACGACCTATACGGGCCATTGCTGCTGATGACTGTCGCCTGTGTTGCCTCCAGCTCCTCCTGTAGCGCTGGGCTGCTGTCAAGGTCAATAAGCACTCTTACCTGAGGAGTACTTGATAGAAGTTTTCACAGAGACGTTATAAACCAACTTCCCATAAACCCTACCTTTTAACCTGTGTATTCTTGTTAACATGTAGGCTAAGGGATAAGGAATAGGGAGGAGGGCTGGATAGGGATGCTGACTTCTAAATGTTGTCGACCTGCGAGGCTACAGGAGTAGACTTTAGATTCTAATTTTAAGTGCTTTAAAATATTTAGTCGCTTCTTATTGTATATTTCTTACTATTACACTAATTAAAGTTCCTACCTGCGATAGTCAGGAGTTTTGCGTTGCGTCCGTGTAGTCTGCGACGGAGATTTGGTAATTGGTGAGTGTTGTTGTCGCCTGAAAATGCGCCTCAGTCAAGTATCTTGTGATGGGTTATTTCTTGAGGCTAAAACAAAAATAATATATTAGTCACTGACTTTCTTTACTTGCTTATTGCTTTTAAATTTGAATCCTAACTACAAAACTTACTGCAATGTTTGACCCCAAGTTGTAGATATCCGTCACTTGATGCTTTAAAGAAACTACAATAATGTTGTCATAACCAAAACTAACAAGTTAAATAATGTTCTAAATTCTTTAAGCTTCCTTCAAGAAAACGTTCCAAAAATTAGTCTTTTAAGTTCCTTATGTATGCTGTCTTGCGATGGGCGACATATAAAATAAGAAACTGTTCACCTAGCTTTCCTGCTGTCTTTTTGTGTCTTTCCCAGGGTCAAGGATCAAGTAGGAATTTGGAAGATATCTCTCCTGAAGTCTTTCCCAAACAACAAGGCAAAAACAAGAAGAGACGATGAATAACAGGTAAGACAATGTCTCCTTTCCGCTCCGGTGGAAGGCTAAGCAATTTCTGGAATACGGGTGTGCCTATTTCTAGCCTGGCGATTCTAAAGTTATTAAGATGTTACACCACTGAATGTTACAAAGTTCAGTAAACGTTTCAAAGTTCAAACATTTGACACACCGCATTGTTTATCAACTTCATGTATTCCTACATACATAAATAGTCAAACAATAGCACATAGTGTGTTTTACATTACATAATAATGCATTACAAACATAAATCCCAATACACATTAAGGAGTGCAGGATGCACGGGACGACAGGGGTGAGTTTTATTTGGGGTAAATAAATCGCTGCCATTCTACAACTGCTTATGAGAAGCAGATAAGGATGTAGATAAGGATGGTGACTTATATATAGGATGTTGTAGAAGAATCATGACAGCTGCCACCTCCTGTTGGCAACAAATTTGAACCTTGTTTGGGTTGTAACGTCATGCCAGCACCTCCTGGCATCCACTGTTGGCCTCCGCAACACTCCGGCTACATTCAGGGTAGTCTGGTTGTGGGTCAGTTGGTGGTAGTGTTCTGTCACCTCCGTGACGCTTGGCTTGTATTCATACGGCCTGCACCCCGTCTTCCTCTCCCTTTTCTCGTTGGCCTTCCCCGACCCCGTTGTTCCTTGCTGGTGGTCTGTGGGTGTTGTGGGGTTCACTTTGTCCTCTGTGCTGGGTCAGGGTGCTGACATGTTGCTACGTGCTTGGCTTGTTTCTGGTGTGTTTTTTCTGTGGTTTTTGTTCTGCATTTTCCCGCCAGACACGTGGGATTTCCGGGCCCGTAGCTGGTTTTCGCAACTGTTTACACCGCAACTGGCCTCATCGCATGTTTTTTTGCGTTTCGCAATTTTGCGGCGTGGTGTTGATTTTAACGCGGACATTTGATGCGTTATCTGGTGACTATCATATGGTACCGCCTTGTTGTGAATTCCAAGTTGAGACAGGGTTATTTTCCCACAATGGGCTGCAATATTGAAAGTTGGGTTACGCTACTCATGCGGTAGTTATCGCACGTTCTTGTGAATATACCCCATTAGGTATTGCTAGCTTGAAAGGTATGACTTTCAAAGCAGAGGTTATGATCTTTGAGATGAGGTGTGGGCAGTTTACTGAAAAACGATAATAGAGATTAAGGCAAACATGCACATGATTTAGAGAAGGATGTTGTAGAAAGGTGGAGTATTGAATGTTGTGGTGGTTATGCATCACCATGTAATACTATCACTGTACCCCAAATATGGTCCTTGGAGTCATAATAATAAACCCTTAGGTTTGTCCTGGTAGAGTGGCAAAGAGTAGTCAGGCTTTACTAGCAGAGAGTGTTAAGCATTTCAGAGCACCAACATGGACTATAAGTGATTGACATGACTAGATAGAAATCTGACACCAATTCATAAAAATGAAGTGTGTTTTTATCTTAATTTAGACACCAAATGAACTAAATAGCATACATATAACCGGAGTGATAGATTTTAGAGAAACACATAAATCACAGCAATTCATTACTGCAGGAATTCTGCATTGTGGTCAATGGGAAAAAGTGGTAGGGACAATCGGTCACCTGCAGGTCGAGTTGCATTGAACCCACGGAGGATAAAGGTCATGGGGCTGGACCAGGCACAGCAGTCCGGATGCAGGGTGTCCTAGCTGTCTGAGGTAATGAACGGGAATAGCAGGAGAGCAGCTTTTACCAATTATATAGTGCTGCGAGGAAACAAGATGCACAAACACAATGGCATCACTGCTGACGTTGGATGAAGAGTGGATGGTGTTCCCTCTAGATACAGCGTCAAGTATGTGGGTAGGTTGCAAAACTGGTTACAAGCAAGTCTTGGCAGTGGTAAGCACAGCAGATGAGAACTTTGACATCCAGTGGTCTCCGGACACAGTAGCTACCCAAAACTTAATTGAAGGCAGGTTCCC
Source organism: Triturus cristatus (assembly GCF_964204655.1). Lineage (NCBI taxonomy): Eukaryota > Metazoa > Chordata > Amphibia > Caudata > Salamandridae > Triturus > Triturus cristatus. The sequence goes on along the minus strand of NC_140583.1, from coordinate 325,573,789 downwards.
ACAATGTACTAGACAATCTGGATTTGGGTGATCCCTCAGAAGGTCCGATGGCCAGTGATTCTTCAGATCCAGAGCATTGTTTTACCTGCAGTTTGCAGGGGACTAGTGCCTCTAGTCCCAGGGAGTTTGAGGGTGCATCAGGCTCTTTCTAGGTTATTCTGTCTGAGGGAACCGAGCTTTAGCCTGGGATGAGTCTCGATCATGCAGTTCCAGGAGAGTTGCCACTGGGACATAGTATCCCTCTTTTGGTTTGGTTTGGTGCAAACTCTGGTTGTCGCAGACACAGGTCTCTTCTTAGCCTTCTTCGATGCAAGTTGATTCAGAACTGAGTTTCTGGTGTAAGGGTGGATCCCTTAAATCCTAGATTTAAGGGAGTTAGCATTAGCAGGTGTGGGAGCACGTAGACAATGGGCTGCTAGTCCCTGCAGCTAGTCCGTCTATGAGGTGACCACATCCAGGGGTGTGGGTCAACTTTTCTACCCAGAATCCACTATGTCTACCACTTTTATAAATGGCAGAAGCCTTCCTTAGCTGTACAACCAGGGCTAGTCTTCTGGGGATTTTCACTGCCTGCTTACCTAATTTCCCACCTGCCCGGGTGCAAATGTGCCTGGGGCATGGGAGAGCTGTTTCCACCTTAGGGAGCCAGCCATGATGCATATCAGAGGTGATGTAGCCTTTTAAGCACACCACCTTGATGTGCCACTTCCCTAGCTTTCCTGGGAGGGAGAAAGTGTTGACTGAATAATCCCTTCATTCATAGAAGTATTAATTTTTTTGTTTGGCCTACTTCTGCACCAGAAAAAATTATTGCGGACTCCTGGGAGTAGTGATCACCCTGACTGGCAGGAGGTCAGAATCCTGTTTTGGTGGTAGCAAGTGTGGCCTGCCAGCCATAGCACAGAGTAGCTGGGGTAACTAGGTGGGCTTGTGCTCTCGCGTTGTCAGGGTAGGGGTCTGGACGTATTATTGGTTAATGTTTATGGCCCAAACTTTGACTGAGTTTTATACTGCGCTAGCCAATACAGTGAGGGACTGTGGAGTACCACACATTTTGTGGGGAGGAGATTTCAATATGGTCATGAATCCAGGCCTTGATAGATCGGGAGGCCCGGCTAGAACGCAGGAAGCAACAGTTAAAATAATAGGAATGGAAATGCTCTGTATGGCCCTTACGGATGTGTGGAGAACCCTTAATCCTACTGAGGAGGGCTTTACGCACTACTCTGCTTACCATAACCTACATATGCGTATAGATTATTGGCTCGCATCGACATCTCGTATGTCACAGGTTCGTGTGTGCCAGGTGCTACCGCGCACTCTATCGGATCATTCCCCTATATTATTGACCTTAGCTACACCCAGAAAGACCATACCTCCATTTACATGGTGGTTTCCCCCATACTCACTACTGGACCCCCTTTTTAAAGAAGAAATGGCGGAGGCGATCACACTGTTCTTCGATACCAATATTGGTTCAGTGTATAGTTTCCAAATGGTTTGGGAAACATTTAAGGTTTATATTAGAGGGGTGGCCATCGCTAAGCATTCCGGGGTACTGCGCGATATTCGGCAGAGACTGTCGACATTGGAGCGCAAGCTGGGGGACTTAGAGGCTAGGCAACAGTCTGATTCGTCGGAAGATACAGCAGAAGAGCTGAAGGCACTGTTAGCGGAATATCATGAGGCAGCAGATGGGGAAGTGCAGCATTTAGGGAAATACGCTACGGCCAGGGTGTATGGGGAGGGCGATTGGCCTGGCTCAGTACTAGCTAATATACTAAAAGCCCGGAGGGGTAGAGCCGCTATTACCAAGGTTAGATCGGACGAAGGGGTGCTACTAATGGAGGAAGCAGACATAGCTACGCGCTTCATGTCGTATTATGCTACTCTCTATGCTACACGACAGACTGATATGGAAGAGAGCATACGGGACTACCTGGATCATATTCAGTTACCCTTTCTCACCAATGCACATAGGGAATTTCTGGCCCTCCCCATAGAGATGGATGAAATTCTGGCGGCGTTGGCTGGCATGAAGGCGAATAGCACACCAGGGGCGGATGGCCTCACGGTCGCCTTTTACAGAACCTTTATAGACCTGCTGCTCCCACATATATCGGCACTGTTTGATGATATATGTGTTACGGGCCACATGCCACAGTCTATGAGAGAGGCCATTTTGGTTGCTATCCTCAAACCAGGTAAGGCACTGGAGGAGTGCAGTTCTTATCGACCGCTATCTTTGCTAAATGTCGATACTAAACTATTTGCGAAGGTCTTGGCCACGCGCCTGGCTCTGCTCACTTCGGAGCTGGTTGCTCCGGAGCGGGCGGGGTTTGTGCCCGGTAGAAACCTCACGTATAATTTGCGGACGGTGTTTGGCACTATGCAGCATGTACGGCGGGATTCGAGGGCCCTTGCTGTCTTCCTGGATATGGAGAAGGCCTTTGACTCGGTCGAATGGCCTTACTTGCAACAGGTCCTGACCAAAATGGGATTGGGTCCGGTCTTCTTACAAATGATTGGCGTGCTATATAAGGGACCTACTGCGAGGATACAACTAGGTGACCTGGTTACGGATGCTATTCCTATCTCTAGGGGAACGCGTCAGGGCTGCCCCCTGTCGCCCATACTGTATGCCCTTATAGCGGAGCCTTTAGCGTGCGCTCTCCGGGAATATCACAGCCTTAGAGGAGTGAGCTATCCAACCTACAAGATTGTGGTCTCCACATACGCAGACGATACCCTGCTTTATGTCAGAGACCCTGAGAACAACTTGGCACCGGTGCTACGGGAAGTGGTGCATTTCGGGGCGCTCTCTGGACTGAAGGTAAACTGGACTAAGTCCATCGCTTTTCCGTTGACCCCCTCCACTACCCCATTCGAGATAGAGTATCCACTTCAGTGGTCGGACGACTCGGTGAGATACCTTGGGATACAACTGCATATGGATTCCGAAGTAGTACTCACTGAGAACTATGGCAGAGCCATTGATAAACTAGAAGATGATGTGGAGACCTGGATCGGGTTACCCCTGTCACTGGTAGGTCGGATATCCATTATGAAGATGGTTGTACTTCCCAGATTTTTATTTCTGTTTACTAATATCCCTATCGTGCTGCCGCGCGCCTTTTTCGCTAGGCTTACTAAATCCCTGTTGCGGCTGGCGTGGGCAGGAAAACAAGCCTGTGTTAGCTGGCGCGTCTTGACGTTGCCTTACCACATGGGAGGCCTTGGGGCGCCTGATTTGGAGCTGTACTACAGGATAGCACAAGGAGCTCAGGCGCACAGTTGGATGCATGGCGAGGAATCAGTCCCATATCTAAAGCTAGAGAGATTGTTTGCAGCTCCTCTCCCGCTACCCGCGGTCATTTTTCAGCCGACGGACCGCAGAACGGGATTTTTAGACTCACTAAACTCAACTCTGCATGCATGGAATAACATACTGCAGCAAACGGCGGGGGCATTATTATACTCCCCGGCAATGCCACTAGACTGGGCGGTCTGGTTGACCCCTTGCAGGGATCGCGGGGTGGTGCGATCCCTCCGAGAGCTGGGTATACACTTGCTGGGGGACCTGTTCTCGGACGGCACGCTAAAACATGGGACGAGGTGGCTGCCACAGTGGAGTCCCCTACTCAACTACAGCGCTTTCAATTCCATAGGGTGAGGGGGGCATGGCGGCAGCACCTAGGGGATGATATAGCCGAACCCCCTGAGGTTCTGGGAATTATCATGTCTCATCAAACACAAAAGTCCCTGTAGGCTGATGTCTAGACTATACAGCATAGCGATGTCACAGAGAACTCAGAAATACACTAAGGCCAGATTAGCCTGGCAAAGGGACCTAGACACTGTAATAGACGACGCCATGTGGGCGTATTGCTGTGCTGGTATACGTCGCATATCATTGCATGGCAAACATAGGCTGATTCATTTAAAATTTATAAATAGAGTCTACTATACGCCGGAGAGATTGCACAGGTACGGCCTACGGGAGGGGTCGACTTGTGATAGATGCCGCCACCCAACGGCTGATTTCATCCATTTAGCATGGGACTGCCCATTTCTGGGAGGCTATCTTTCAGCAGATAGGAGGAATAGTGGAATTAGATCATACTCCAGACCCTGCAGTGGTGCTGCTGGGACACTCTAGAGTGCTACCCAAGGCAGCACGTAAGCTGGTGGACATGGGTATGCTGATAGCAAAGCGCAGGGTAGCATTGTGTTCAATGCGAGGGCCCTTGCCTACAGTGGCGCAGTGGGCACGGGACGTGCTCTACTGCTGCACGCAGTCAGAGACGTTTAGCGAACTGCTCCAGCCGCGGAGCAGGCCAAAGAACTTCTGGGGATTGTATGCTGACTATCTCAGGAGGGGTGGCTTAGCTGAGGAGACAAGGACAGGGACAAACAACGAGATAGCCCCTGGTGCAGTTGTTCCCTGAGCAGACTGAGGGCCGACCTTCAGGAGTTCGTAGGGCCGTATAGATAGAGGGGTAGGAGAATTCCTAGACTAACAGGGGATTGGTGGTGGGGGGAGGACACAAAAGGCCACTCACTGACGTACACCTGTCTGATATGAGAATTATGGTATGGAAGTCTCTTCTGAGTGGAGACATCACAGTTAGGCACTGAGTACGAGGATAAATCTTATGTGGGTTACTGACAGGACACCTCAACGGTTACGGGTATGGGGTGGGGAGGGTGTTGGTTTTTCATTTGTTATGTTCAAGTAGAAAACTCTGTTTCCCCTATAGGGAAAAGACTACAAGAAATGACATACAAGATTGCAATCCTTGATAGATATACCAAACTACAACTTTTGAACACAGTGATGCCCAACCTCCGGGATGTGGGATAAGCTGCGATGTGACGTGCTCTTCAGTGACATGGCAGCCGGCCTCAGGGTTGTAGGCGCACAGCTATGTATGTTATCATGTGTTGTCAGTTAAAAAGAAAAAAAAAAAAAAGCTGACTGAGGTAGCAGTTACCTGGGAGATATATATATATATGTATTGCCTACTGGCGGTCGCCAGTAGGTAGTTATAGTTAGGACCAAGTTTCAATAGGAAGAGCATTTTTTGTTTTGCTTATAACTTTGGCGTCGTTTGATGAATCTTCATGAAATTTTCTAAACAAATTTTTTTGTTCATATCAGCTCCTATATTGGAAGATTGGGGGTGATTTGTCAAGGGGGGGCCGAGAAAAAAGGAGGGTCCCAAAACATGTTTTCTCCATGTTAATTTCTATAGGAAACTTTAGACAAGGCTACAGGTCGAACGGGTGAACGGAATTACCCCAAATTTGGCAGGGAGAAGGGTCTTGGTCTTGAAAGCACGCTTTTGTTTATTTGGTGTAAATCCGTTTAGTAGTTTTGGAGAAATATCGAAATTTACAGATATCGATATTTGGGAATTCTGCCTTCTGATTGGCTGAGGCGTTACGAACACGAGCTTGCTGCTTATTGGCTGCAAGCGGTGCGAGGGGTTCCAACTAGGAAGTGTTGGTAGCCATTTTGTGATTCCGTTGAAGTAAGGGGAAGAAAGGGCAATAAGAGTAGGACAGAGGAGAGTAGAAACGCTGTGAGGTCTGTGGGGTGGTTAGGGTGTGTTGCACAGGGAGTGTGAAGCGATGTATTCACCCCTACCGGTGTGAAAGTGCTGTTTTGCCCAGAGTGAGATGGTGCTGAGGTGCCGGTACACTCTAGGATGAAATTGTGAGCTGATTGCTGTAAACTGATGTGCTCTGGGCGCAGTAGCATACTGGCCTCTGTAGCATAGCTATGCAAGTGGTGTTAGTAAGGGTTTAGACCAGGGATCTTCAAACTGTGGGGCGCGACCCCCAGGGGGGCCGTGGAGTGATGCAAAGGGGGTCGCGCCTTCCCAGCCCCCCTTCTTCCTCCGTCCTGTGTCTCAGCCCGGGCTGCTGCAGTGCAACTCGAGCTGCTGTGGGCTGGGGGCAGTGTCTGGAGTCTTATCTCCGGCAAGTTTTTTACAGGTCTTTAAAGACCATTTGCATTTTTACATGCCTTTGTAAACTAGTTACAGAGGCTTAGTTTTTTTCCTGGTTCCAGTACCCCCTGGGTCCCCACTCGGCCTATTCCTTGCATTTGTATTTTACATTTACTGCTGTAGTGTAAGAATGCATTCAATGAAAAGGAATATAAAGTAGGGTTGCTAAAAGAAAAATGCCATGTCATGTTTTGTTTAAAGAACCTGTAAAGATCTCCTCTTGACACTAAATAGACTTATAAATAAAAAAGTATGTATGCATTCGTTATGTGACTTTTCTGTCTTTGTTCTCTTTGTCAGTATCATTGAGGCAGCCCTAGAACACAATTAAGAGTGCTTTCTATTTATATTTGCTGTTCGAAGTATGCACAGATAAGTGCTGAAAATACAGCTTTAGGTGACTGCTTATTTTTGTACCGACTGGGCCATCAAAATAATCTGCTGGCAACCTGACCATAGGACTGTAAGTTTGTTGCAGGATCAGCACATTATTTATTTCCTTCACCCTCGATCCCCGATTAATGCCGCAATAGTTTAACTTAGATCTTAAACTCTACGCCGCCTTCAATAACATGCTGAGTTACTTCATGGGTCTGGGAATGCACCCTGCATTCAGACAACTCATTCCTCATTCTCGCCCTCCACTTTCACGTTCACCCTGCACTCACAGCGATCACAATGCACTCACACTGATCACCATGCACTCACACCATTCACCCGCTCACCCTGCACTCACAGTGATCACTCTGCACTCACAATGCACTTGCGCTGTTCACCCTATACCTCACCCTGCAGTCACACAAGTACACTACTCATCCTGCACTCATGTGACACTTCACTCACCTGTTCCCCTCACTGCTCAATATGCAACACACTCAAACAAGCCCATCAGTAATCATACATTCATTCATTCCATTTTGAACTTGCATCTGCACGTAAATTCATACGCAACCTCACTCACCCGGCAGTCACTCCTCTTGCCCTACTCTCACACTGTTGCACCACTCACCGTGCACTCACATGGGCACTCTTGTCACCCACACAGTGCAGAGGGTTAATGTGCCTGCTACAAAGAATATGTACCATGCAGATCACAGAAATGAGTGTGAGTAAACTATGAGTAGCGCTATAAAAAAATTAAATGTTTGTCAGAAAGGTGCTATAGAGAGATGAGGTGCATTGTTGGTGAGTGCAGGTTTAGAAATTTTTGTCAGGAGGGGGTCCTTACGCCTCAAAATGTTGACAGGGGGGTCTCAGCATCCAAAAGTTTGAAGACCCCTGGTTTAGACTATAGCGCTATGAGCTCTGTGGGAAAGCGAAGTATTCACCCCTAGCGGTGTGAAAGTGCTGTTTTGCCCAGAGTGAGATGGTGCTGAGGTGAGGTGCCAGTACACTCGGGGATGAAACCATAGTCTGATTGCTGTAAACTGATGTTCTCTGGGCGCTGTAGCATACTGGCCGCTGTAGCATAGCTGTGCAAGTGGTGTTAGTATGGGTTTAGACTATAGCGCTGTGAACTCTGTGGGGTGGTTAGGGTGTGCTATACAGGGAGTGTGAAGCAAAGTATTCACCCCTAGTGGTGTGAAAGTGCTGTTTTGCCCAGAGTGAGATGGTGCTGAGGTGAGGTGCGAGTACACTCGGGGATGAAACCGTGACCTGATTGCTGTAAACTGAGGTGCTCTGGGCGCTATAGCATACTGGCCGCTGTAGCATAGCTGTGCAAGTGGTGTTAGTATGGGTTTAGAATATAGCGCTGTGAGCTCTGTGGGGTGGTTAGGGTGTGCTATACAGGGAGTGTGAAGCGATGAATTCACCCCTAGCAGTGTGAAAGTGCTGTTTTGCCCAGAGTGAGATGGTGCTGAGGTGCCCGTACACTCGGGGATGAAACCGTGAGCTGATTGCTGTAAACTGAGGTGCTCTAGGTGCTGTAGCATACTGGCCGCTCTGGCAAAGCTGTGCAAGTGGTGTTAGTATGGGTTTAGACTATAGTGGGAGTGGGAAGCAAACTACTCACCCCTACCGGTCTGAAGACTCGAATGGAGTGTTTTAGCAAGCAGGAATAAAGAAATAATTGTGAGGAATATAATGCAGAATGTTGCAATGCCACAGAAGACAAATGGTGAAATCAGGTGTGTTTAAGAAAGTGGCTGTGTGGGATAAAGCGATGAAGTCTGCAAGTTATCTAAAAAGTGTCTTTATTTAAGTGCCATAAATGGAACCACTGGTGCAAGAGCTAAGGCATCCAGCTGAGGCAAACTCCAACCGCTTCTGCTATATTCAAACCTAAGCTCCTGTATCAGTCAATTCCACATTATATGTTACAGTGCCATGTGACATAAACAATACCTATTAGACATGAATGACTGTAAATTGTAGAATGAAAATAAAGGTAGCATACGATTACCACTCTGTGCCAACCAGTTCCTAAACAATGCCGTGTTTTTTTTATCTTGATCGCCAGCTCGTGAGCAGAGGCTGAGGATGAGCTAATTTGTGTGAAAGGGCTTCGTGGATAACAGGCAGGCAGAGACACGTGTGTACAAAGAATAGATATGGTTTCAAAATGGATGTCAGGTTTAGGCTAATTTAGCAAGTAAATAGCTTATTTGCATAGGCCATACATCATCCATCCCTGGTTAGTGTGGAGACATAAAGGCCAATAATCAAAACAGATTTCAAATGCCTAAGCATACTTAGAAAGTTATTATATGAAAATAGTTCAATTGAAGTGTATTAAAAAATTTAATAGGAAAAAGTCAAAAAAGTTGGAAAAAATCAATCCAAGAATAAAGAGAATTTCTTACAAGTTTTGGAGATTGCAGTCCGGATGTTCTTCAGCGGCTTGAGATGCGTAATGTTCCAAGAGGCGATTGTTGCCATCGTGAAAAGCGAAGCGATCCAATTCATATCCTCGAAGGGACAGTAATGTTCCCCGAATGTTGGAGCGGCAATTTGAATTGGCAGGCAATCTGCGATGTTGTCAAAGGTCGCACGTGCAGGAGATCTTTCGCGGCTGCGCAGAAATCCCATTCCGCCAGGATACCTTTTTGCGTTGCATGCGCCATTGCTCCACTGCCCGAAAAATCAAGTTCATGGTTTTCAAGATACTCCATTACCTGTTGGATATCAGGAGCGTTTGCTGGGATGTTTCCAAGGCATAGATCCATTTGCCAGCCGATTGGGTAAGTTTTGCAATAAAAAGATGGTTGTACGCAGATTGTATATGTGTAAATAAATGTCATGTTGTAGCTAGCTACGATAATAGATAGAGGCAGGCAGCCGAAAAGTTTTTCCATATTTTCACTGTATTGATGTAGCTTCGCGTAGAGGGAGGCGTATTGTGTCGGACATGCTTGTTACCATAGAGAGCGCAGCCATTTTTAACAAGCTGAAATAGTAGTAGGATGGCCGCAAACAGAGCGAGAATTATGGGCACTGTTGCTGTTATTCCAGGGATGATCGAATGAATGAAGTCTGGTATTAGACTAAAAACAGTTTGTAAGCCTGTGAGAAGGCCGGAGGAGACAGTGTTAAAAAAGTGTGCCAGACCTTAAATGTCAGATGTGTTGAAAATTGTGTAACAATTCACAAAGTGTAATGGGAGGTTCGTATTTAAAAGGGAGTGTATTTTACTTGAGTTTCGTGCTATCTGCAGTCGATAAATTACTTTTGGAGAACTGAGGGACACTTCTGTTTGAAACAAAAGCGCTTTTAGTTTGCTCCGTTTAATAAAATCTGTTTTCAAAGTAGGCATTGAAGGCCAAGTTGAACTGTGGGAGTTACTTTGTGTGGGTGGGAATAGAGATTGCCAGAGGAAGTTATCCGGTTTGAAACAGTAAGGACATATGGTATGCCAGCTCACATTGCGTAGCAGTCCATGTTATTAAGAAGTAGATAACTGCCGTTAGAAAGCTGTGTGAATGTTGGTCTGATTGTGGGAGTTGGCATGCTTTTAAGAAAGCACTCAAGATTGGGGGTTGTAAGCTTAAAAGCGTTGTGCAGTTGGACATTCTTGCATAGTAATGAATGACTGCCATTGTGGTCCCACTTTTCACCTGTGAGAAAAACTTCGGTATCCTCTTTAAGACAGCGATATGTAAATGGGAGAAACCACTGCTAGTAAATAAACGCGCTACCTTATATAATCACATACAACATGACAAACAACATGTACACCTAGCAGACACAACAACACTACGTACTGTGGGAACCGTGGCTAGCCATGTACACAAACCAAACATAGCACCTCTGCCACACAATGCAGAATGCAGGGAGAGATGAGAGCAAAGTATGTGCGAAGGTGGCAAGTGATTCTCGATATAAAAGTATACAATGCAAAGTGTTGAGGGGATGTGCTGGACAGACTTGAGTATGCAGAGCACAGACATGTACATGTCAACATACACTGATGGTCTATTGAGTGAAGTGGACAGTGGACGCAACCATGATAGTACAGTCAGTAGGGAAGATTATGAAAACATAGCGCGTGTGTGCCTCCCCCCCCAAAATCTTTAGCTTTGTGGGCTGGCTCGGCGTACGCAAGGCTAGCATAGGGGAATGAATAAAAGGCACGTTTCTCTGGGTGTGGTTCTCTTCCGGAATGGCGAACATGTCTGTCAGGCCTGCGCAGCTTACACCGCCACGAGGCTGACGCCGTGAGTGAAGGTGGCTGCAGGAATAATGCTATCTGCCTGCTGGTACCCAGAAACCGCCATGGCCGCTGCGACGCACATATGCCTCACAGTTCACCTTTCGACACCGCCGAATGTGAAAGAGGGCCCACCACGTGCCGGCAGAAGCTCCTGGGTCGAGGTCTGCGAGCTGGGAAGGCTCCTAAGATCAACGCTGGCTACCGCGACACAGGCAGACTACGCCCAGCCTGAGGCTCAGCACCGTGGAGTGCTCTGTATACTACTAACACAGTAGTCCAAGAGGTACCAACAGTGGAACGGTGTCTTGATCACACAATGGACGATGTTATAACTGCATCTGAGAGTGCAGATGAAGGTACTCCTTTCGACCAGCTGTAACCAACTCTAGGTCCCAACAGTGGAACGGTGTCTTGATCCCACAATGTACGATGTTAGATCTGCATTTGAGAGTGGAGATGAAGGTACTCCCTTCGAACAGGTGCAACCAACTGTACGTCCCAACAGTGGAACGGTGTCTTGATCCCAAAATGGACGATGTATGATATTACGTGCTGCTTAGTTTTCACAGAACTCCCTCCGTTGAGGTGCATCACACTCTGTGCTTCCGTAGCTAAGTGCTGCACATGATTATTGAGGTTGGCTGACTGCAGTCGGTGGAGTACACCACAGTACAGCAGGTCTGAACAGTGAAACAGGGTCTTGATCCCACAATGGATGATGTTAGAACTGTATCTGAGAGTGGAGATGAAGGTAGTCCCTTCGACCAGGTGCAACCAACTCTAGGTCCCAACAGTGGAACGATGTCTTGATCCCAAAATGGACGATGTCCGATATTACCTGCTGCTTGTTTTTCACAGAACTCCCTCCATTGACGTGCCTCAGACTCTGTGCTTCCGTAGCTAAGTGCTGCACATGATTATTGGGCTTGGCTGACTGCAGTCGGTGGAGTACACCGTGGTACAGCAGGTCGGAAAAGTGAAACGGGGTCTTGATTTTGTGCTTGAGGATGTCAGAAGTTAAAGTTTGCGATGTTTTGTGTGTACCCCCTCCGATCAGGTGCAACCAACTCCGTGCTTCCGAATCCAACGGCATGAGGCTGTGAGGAGTTAATGACCACTGCCTCTGGCCTACACCGCGGTCAGCAGGGCTCACAATTCAGATCGAGTGGTGATTGTTTAATTACAGAATCCAGTAGGCAACTAACAACAATGTCTATTGAAATATACACAATAGCCTTTTAGTATACTTGTTCGAAGAAGTTTTTTAAGATGACTTATAGGTCTAGTACAATGACCAAATTCTTCTTGGTAATGATAAAGAACACTGAATAACAGTGCATACAGTGGACAGCAGAGATAGCAAATCGAATTGTTTTGATTTATTTATTGCAGAGTTTTGTGTAATTTATGTTGTTGTATTTTGTGAAGAGGAAGTGAGAAAAAGTATTCATGGAAGACTGTGCTCACTACTGCCTTCAATTTACACAGCAGACAGCAGTGTTCACAACTCAGATCGAGTCGCTATTGTAGATGACGCAGTCCTGTAGGCAAAAGACATTGCTCCAGTGCGCTCTGTGTGCACCACGCATACAGCATCATCACAGGGTCCGCACATGGTTTTTGTTGCTTCGCGTACGGTAAACAGGACGGCTCAAGTCAACGCCACGTGGCTGTGGGCCCTTGCTGATGGCTCTCTGGCCTACAGTGCAGACAGCAGTGTTTACAATTCAGATCAAGTCGCTATTTCAGATGATGTAGTGATGTAGACAACAGACATTGCTCCTAGTATGGCCCGCCCGCAGCACGCATCATCGCTGGCTGTGTACATGCTGAATGCTTTTGATGTGGCTATCTGAGTGCACTAGACCTGATGGACCCTTTATGATACAATCTTTTTGTGTATTATTTCAGATCTACTGCCTGTATCTCAGTATACCACAAGTTATGGTTCTTTTACGATAGAATCTTTTCTGTATTATTTCACATCTAGTGTCCCTACCTTACTGCAGCACAAACTATTGACCCTTTTATTATTGAATCTCTGTGTGTGATCCAATGATTACTGTTGTAGTTGATGCTAGCAGCAACCATTTCCTGAGGGCTGGTTTACACTCACCCCACATGCATTCAGCACAGACGTCACTGGATATGTGACCCTGGTAATAAAAAGGAGTCGAGCGCACGTGCCCGTACCCACTTCCACTATCTATCTGTGTCCGTGTGTTCATTATCTATGCATGATACTGCCCCTGGGCTTACCACATTACATTGTGCTGTGGACAGCGTTTGCAACCATGTTACCTCTGGAAGTGGGGAAAAGTTCTGTTATGTAGCTTTTACATGCATGGCTGTCACAGGTGGAAGGCTACTTTACAGAGCATGAATATTGATGCGGATGATGGTTGCATGTTGTGTGTAGTGTCAGATATGTGTACATAGCAAAAGGTTTTCAAAAAAGCTCTGTAAGCAGAAGAGGAGTCTCTCATCAAACGCTGTAGAGAGAAAGAATAAAATGAGTGGGGACCTCCAACTGTTACAATGGGAAATGTTATGAACCAATCAAATGCTTTTCTTTAAGGTCACATGGCACCGAGCGCGCAAAAAGGCCACACCCCGACGCGATTTTGAGAAAGTACATTTACCATAATATAAGTTTATTACAGTTAGAAATATATAAATGTTTACAATATTTTAGATTATCGCTTGTTCTCATATACACTTTAAACTTATTTAGAATGGCGTTCCTGGCGCCACACCATACGTCTATGATGTAACACAGGGCCTGGCAGCGTGCACTCGTCGCATACGCAACACGCAGCGGGTGTGACCTCATACGTACATGACGTAGGGTGCGGCTTGGTACTGCTACCCGTCGCATACCAAAGTAGCAGCTGACGCGACCACATACATATATGATGTTACGCGGGACACGGTGCCACGAACCTGCCGGATACGAAATGCGCATCCTTTACGAGTTTAGCAATATGGTGGATAGGATTCGCGTGCTGATGGAGCTTGGTACACAACCGGTACGGGACTTCAGATTTCTCAACAAAATAAAAGATATGCATACTATTTTGAAGATATAAAACATTACATTTTTTCAAATGAAAAAAAAAGGATAATAGAGTTCCAAAATATTACAAAAAAAAATAGAAAAATATAGGTTTTATAAATATTAAAATATGAAATTAACATTTTAAAAACCTTTGAAATTCACTGAAAAAACCATAGGTTTTACAGATGTTACAGTTAGGAATTAGCATTTAAAAAACCTTAGAAATTCACTGAAAAAACCATAGGTTTCAGGGATGTTATAGTTAGTTGGACATTTGACTCATATTAAACCAGAGAAATTCGCCCGTTAAAGTTAGTTGAGCTAACTATAACTCGCACGCCCGCAATGCACTGGTGATGACGTCATATATTACATCACTCATGACATGGTCAGTGACATCACTGATGACATCACTGATGACATCACAAATGACATCACTGATTACATCACTGATGACATCATCCAGTGAATGTGTGTTTCTCTAAAGTTTAAATATTTTTCATATATATCTATGCAAAGGTGTATTGAAGAAAGAGTGAATTTACAAGTCCCTGAATGGATTATTTAGTAGGTGTATGACTGACTTTATAAGTGAGTGATTGAACATGTGTTACTGAATGTATGGGTTAGTGGCTAAACTGTGTGAAAGTCTGTATTAGTGTCTCAGTTGGTGTATAAGTGGCTGCATGGGTTGGTGAGGAGCTACATGAGTGTCTATATGGGTTATTGATTTGTTGTCTGAGTATCTGTATGAGTGCCTGAGTGTTTGTGTGGGTGGGTGGGGGGTGTGTGACTCTGTGCATACATGTCTGAGTGGGTGATTCACTGGTTGTATGGAATCAAAAGTACATCTGGGAAGGGCTGTATGGGTGAGTTAGTGTGTGTATGGGTGTATTGGTGAGTGAATGAATGTCTCACTGGTACATGTGTTATCACATATGTTTTTAGGCAGTATATGTGAGTGTTGGAGTATATAAATGACTATACGTGAGAGTAAGTTATTTGAAAAGTGGGTGTATAAAAGAGTGTCTGCTTGTATCAGTGATTGTATAAGACAGTAAGTATGTGTTAGTATCTGCATAAATAAGTGATGTGGTGTGTGTATAAATAGCGCAGTTGGTGTGTATAACTGTATACATGAGTAAATGGGTATGTGATTTATAGTCAAATGTCCAACTAACTATAATGTCCCTGAAACCTATGGTTTTTTCAGTGAATTTCTAAGGGTTTTTAAATGCTAATTCCTAACTATAACGTCCGTAAAACCTATGTTTTTTTCAGTGAGAGATCAGGGAGAATTACGCTTGCAAAACTGATTTCGTAGTGTACGTGCTGCATTGCACGTGCAACAAAATGTACGTGGGGAGTACTATTCATCCCGTACATGTAAGGATACTGCAACATCTAAGGGCAATTAGTAACGGTGACCCTGCGTATCCTGTGGCCCGCCACATAAATACAGTACATGGTGGCATAGCGGAGGACCTAACCTACTTTGTCATTGACAGTGAAAAAAAGAACATCAGAGGAGGCAATAGACAACTAGCCCTCAGGAGACTTGAATCCAGATACATAATCTTGTTAGATTGCAAAATCCCGAACGGCATGAACGCTGATGAGGCAATGAGTGTACACCTTTAATTATCCACCTCTGTCAAACAAGGACAACGGTAGCTGCCCACTCCAGATCTTTAACTCAATCCTTTTTAACATCTGACTCACTCTTCTTTCACATTTTAATCTTCACTCATTTATCATTGACACACACCATCCCCTTTGTCCTAACACTTTCTATTTCACAAAACCCTGAGATCACTCAACACAGAGATAGCAACTATACACCGGTTCACCAAGTACCAAGGAAACCTAACTGACACAGAGCATGTATCAAACTTAAATATAGAGACACCAACAATCCTGCCCACTTGGGCACAACGAGCATACAAGCGCGCTACACCCCGCATCCGCCCGAATACCCAAGGATTATTTCACGCACCAGCGTCTTATCCTGAGGCACATAGTGCTAGCACTCTACTAATACTAATATTGGGCAAAACCTATGAATAGAAATGGCTAGTGACAGACACAACAGGTTTCTCACAAGGGGTCAATATCCCAGTGGCTCGCAATTTATAAACTACAGAGAATGCATTGTAATTGTTTGGTGTATTTTATTAATTTTCCTGTGTTCAGTTTCGTATTTGTGAATTTATAACGAATATTGTACTACATTCGTTTTTTGGTAAAAAGTGGACAGTGATGTTTGTTTTTTACGTAATGTTTAGTTTTGAAACTCTTCTATGTCCTTCACCACTTTTTTGGTTTCCATGACAACCATTTTTGTTTGTGTCACGAGTGCAAAATGATAAAATGAAACCTACCTGAGTGATGCCAGATGTAGTGAGCAAGGCGGAATCGTCAGCCGAAACGCGTCTGGGTTTCATCTTATGGAATAAAGATTTTCTTTGAAACACCGCATCCCACGGAGTCAGTGCCTGTTTTGAATTGTTGAAACCAGGATTGGAGAGAATATATATGTATATATACATACCTCTGCACAAACCCTTCTTCACACTGAAGAGAGCATGCCCACGAGGGCTGCTGGATTAAGGCTTCTTTATTGCATTGGGCCTTCTTCGACCCAGCAAACAGGAGAGACGCTTTTTGGCTGTAGTGACTGCCTTTGTCAATATACATGTTTCTAGTGAAGTGTTAAAACTATGACTGCGCTGAAAATTAAAATCATGTGCAGAATGGTGTGCAGGTGCATATTTTTGCAAACAATTGTATGCACACATGCAAGCATGTGTCTTAGCGAAAGAATGTGCATTTATGCGTGTCTATGTTTGAAAATGTGTGCTTTGCAATGAGTGCATTTGAAAGTGTTTGCAAAAAAAACTGTGTATACGTGTATTATCTTTGGGGAAATGCCTTTGTGTGTAAGTGTATGTACACAAATAAGTGTGTGTGCACTTATAAGCAGGTGCATATGTGCATGGAAGTGTGTGCATAGCAACTGTGCATACCTTTAGGCGCTAGTGACTGCACATGAATGAATCAGTACGTTTCAGCAAGTAGGTTGTGGGGAGAGTTTATGCAAGAGTGAGTTTGCATAAACGTGTGTGCGTGTGTGCGTGTGTGTGTGTGTGTTTTGAGTGAATATTTGAAAATACATGTATCATCGAGTGCCATTTAGTAATTCAAGATGTCCAAGCATGCAGAGTAATATGATTTTACAGTGACCTCTATAGCAGCGAGTTCGAGTTAAAGTAGGAAATATTAAAGTCAAAAAGAGAAGTGTGACATATGAAGGAGAGACGGAGGAGTGTAAACAGAAGGTGGGGCAATAGAACCAAAAGAGAGTTGAAAACAGTGGATTTGTTTCTGCGTGAATACATTTAAGACAGAGAGGAGGGTTTGTTCTGTTGTTATTGTGACACAACATTCATTCATGCACGCTGCTAGAAGAGGAGAGTCGAAGCACAGAAAGAGCGCCAACCGTACTACTGCACAGTTGGGTTCTGGCTTGTTATACTGAAAAAGTGCCACAATGTTACTTTATACATGTTGAGTCATAGCCAATATTCATATGCATCTCTGTAGGACGTATGTTCGTCCTTGAACATATAACCATGTGTATCCATTTATTATTCTTTGCTAAGTACCATATTATCGGTAATATTCATGATAATTAAAACAGCATATCTATAGCACCAAATGACCGTTCCCTTTATTATGTATACTTACATTTTCGCAATCAGCTACTTTTCCCCTCTTAAACTAGTCTTTCGTCATTTGGCCTAGGACCTGCGTCGCATGACACAAATTACCAAAGAGCTTAAGTAACATACACCCAAAAAGTTTTCTTTATGAATTGCAAAAATATTTTATTTCATTCCATGTTAAGTAATGGTATTACATTTTGATTATGATACTCTATGCAAAATGTGCATGAAATAAATGGCCATCATACAGACCCAGATATTGCATTGCAGGGTGCCTCATTAATCTAAATGTTTTTTGATTGACTAGTCTCACTAATTCATATATTCACATAAAAGTGCTCACAAATACATAAGTGACAGAGCCAAGGAACAGAAAACGGGGGTTAGACAGGGGCTTAAATAGATTGAGAAACAGAGCAAGAGCAAAAGAGAGGTGAAGAATAATAGTAGTAAAAAGAGAGAGAGCAAGAAAGGAGAGAGATAATTCAACTTGAGATAGAGGAGTGACATCAAGTGGATGCCCTTCCCTCTATCTCATGTTGCAATATTGCTGCTTTCTCTTTGTTATCTGCGGTTGCCTTACCCTAATTAGAAGTAGTTTGTCCTCAGAGTCTCTGTCACAGTCCTGCGGTTGGAGAGGTGAGGTTTGGTGTTGCTTTTGCAGACGGTCCAATCCAATTCAAAGTGAAAGCTCTCCGGATGAAAAGCTGTACAGAGATGGACTTAGCAGAGCATGAGCAGTGTATGTCTCTACAGCATTAAGCATGTGCCTGACGTCGAAGTCATGAGTTGAGCCTTATGAATCTGTGATGATAAATATGTAACCCCTCACTCTGCCAACTTGTCACAAGGGTGGTATCAGTTATACGTCTTTACCACACCCCACCCTGTAGCAACTTGGGAAAGTGTGTGGTCATTATAGGTTTAGCAATCATTGAAAAACAGCTCCGGCAAGTACAGCACCGATACTGTGCACGCCCGGGTCTTCTTCAAAATATGAACATTGGAAATGGAAGTACCTAATTTATGAACATTTGACCGTTCATGAATATTTCAGAGAAATATTATCCAGTTCACTATGGGATCATTGCTCCATAGTGGCGGCTCTTGAGGCAGGGCGGAAGGGGTTCCCCTTCCAATTTTACAATCCATGTGGATGATAATTACAAAAATGCTAACACCAGTTCCTGCTTGATGTAACATAACATAATGTCGAGGATCTTTAACTTGTCAGACCTATAAAGGTGGAATGTGGCAAGCATCTTTATTACCCTCTGCAAAAGAGACAAAGGACACCTAATGCCTAGAGCTACTGTCTGCTCTTGCCTTTATATTTCCTGACTCAGATCTGACATTTTGCTGGTCCTGTCCTTCTTCCTTTCCCAGCTCAGTGCTGTGACGTGTGCCATACCTTTGTCACCACTACATGACTGAATTTGACCGAAATTACATTTTGTGGGAGGATGTCAGCTGCTCTAATTAGGCGAACAGTTCTGAGGGGATGTTTGCTACTGAGTTTTTAGAATGCTCTTGTATTTCAAGTTACAAAACGTGCTGATCCTATCCTTCCTAAGAAAACAACTAAAAGGAATAATGGGGTCATTCTTTTTTAGAATTCTGTGGAATTTCGGGGGCACCTGTACAAAACTGACACGAACAGCTTTCCAAACTGTGTGATCTTATGGATGTAAATAGGCGTGGTGTTGTTTAATTAGCTGCACGTGACTTGATTCACCAAAATGAATGTACTGCAGAAGTGACATTATGCAGCCTTTGACCCCACCATGACATCCTTGTTCTACAAATAACCCCTTAACAGCTTCCTCTTTGCTCATCCGGGGCTACTGTAAGAGTTGCATAACTACTGAAGGTAAAGGAAACCATATGAGACCTGTACACTTTTGGTTCCTGTCACTGCCTCTGCAACTCCTAAGACCAGTGGTAGCAAGAGCAATGCCAGGGAGATCAGAGGACAAGCTGGGGATAGCAGCTTCTACCACTGACTACCACTAATTAATTAGCTTTACCCTGTTAGAGCGGAAACTTGATAGTTGGCATTTGTTTTTTTCATGAGGGATACCCATGATAATACAGATGAGGAGTTGTAACCTCTTAAAAAAAAGTTGATATCAATCGAAGAGTCTCCGGAGATACCCATGGGCAATCTTCTGTAGTTGAATTTGGAAAGGATTTATTGCAAACTTTAGTAGTCTGAGATTCACACAGCAAACTGACAAAGGGATTACCTTACACCCACAGTGGAGACAAGCTTCAGGGGGAAGGCAAATTCCAGTTTCAAATATTGATCACAGAACTACATTCTCACACATATCACAAACAGAATTTTAAATGACCTTATGGTGAGCATTTAGATGGCCTTCATGTGTAGCAACAATGTAAACATTCATCCATGAAAAGGTGCAGTTTCCGCCCCTAGAAACCCTTTCTTGAGGCTAAATTAATAGTGGGTAATAGTCTATTTGTACGAATAGGGTGAACCAACAGTGATATTTATCATTAGTAGGTACCACCCCATTAGAGGGCAACACTCACTCTGAGATCAAAAATAGGGATGACTCACTTTTTTCTGGTCTTGATGAAGCGCCAAGGATCAACTTAACCATCTTAGGGACGAAACATGTTGACCTTCCTTTTAAGCTACTAGGGGACATTATAACCCCAATAGGAACACTAACCTACGGGTTCTTTACTCTGACAGGGAAATCATTTTATTAAAATCAGTGTGATATCCCCTAGCCCGGTTTACTTATTTAGCTTCACATTCACTTTTCACCACCCCACTAGGACACTCTCACACTCATCAAACCGCAAAATAAAAAGATCTCTGCGAAAGTTACCCTTTGAGGAGGCCCGTAGGGCACTGCAGCACCGCCCTGAGGAGGAGCACCCGCCCCATGATGAAGCATGCCATCCCCATGCTTGAGGGCAACAAGAGATAATCTTGTTGATTGTCCCCTACAAATTGGTATAGTACCTAGTAATCTCTTCTCTCTTTCTTTCTCTTGACACTTCCAGTGTCTTATCAGGAACAGTAACCCCCTTGTTTGAATTAGAAGAGTCTATTTGACCAAGCAAGGGCACTATCAGGTCCTCAAGAATGACACGAGTTTTCAGTTATGACATTCTGAAATAAAGTGTACATGCAGATGTATTTTGGTTCATGGTTTTTCATACTCAAAAGGGTTAGACATCATTGGCATGCCCCATTCTACTCAGTTGGCAATGGAAACACAGCCAACACGAGGAAAGATTGAGGGAAAGACTGTAGTTATCGGGAACGTTTTGTTATGACTTGACTAAACATCCAGGTCTTGAGTTCTTTCCTTAACCTCAAAACATCAGTCAAGAGACGTAAGGACAAAGGCAGGGAATTCCACATTTATGTGGATTCTACAGAGAAACTGGAGCCACTCATCTGTATTCTGTCACATTTTGTAATGGTCAGTAAACTTGAAGGAGAGAACCAATGTTTTTGACAAGGAATATATTTCCTAATTCTTGCTTTTAGAAGTTGGGAGGCCTCTCCTAGTACAGTCTTGAAAGTAACACCGCTGGCTTTGAAAATAAACATTTGGCCTTTCGGGTGCCAGCGTGGGAAACAGCCTTTACCACGCAGCTGGAAGACTGCATGCCTTTACCATGCAGGCTGTACCATGCAGGTGAAATTATCATGCAAGTTTTTACAAAGCAGGATTTTACAATAAATATGCCTTTATCACAAATTTCGTTGTAAAGGCATGATTGGTAAAAGCATGTTCATTGTAAAAGTTTTAAAGGTAAGTATATTTCAGTATTAAAGGTTTCAAGTATAAGGTGTAAAATATATATATATGCATATATATATATAGACATATATATATATATATTACCTAGTGGCGGTCGTCAGTAGGTAGTTATAGTTAGGACCTATTATCCATAGGAAAATCGTAACATTCTATTGCCAATAACTTTGGTGTCGTTTGACAAATCTTCGCAAAATTTTAAAAATGAATGGCCCGTTCCGGTCACCTCCTATCCTGAAAGTTTGGGGATGATTCGTCAAGTGGGGTCCGAGAAAAAAGGGGGATCCCAAAACACATTTTCCTCATGTTATTTCCTATAGGAAATTTTAGATATGGCTACAGCCGGAACTGCTAATTAGAATTACACTAAATTTTGCAAAAACATAGCCCTTGGTTCAGAAAGCGTCCTTTTTTTAAATGGTGTAAATCCGTTCAGTAGTTCCTGAGAAATTCAATAAAAAGTGGTGAAAAAATCATTTTCCCATAGGAAACTTTAGACACTGTTATTGCAAAAACTGCTCAACGGAATTACACCAAATTTGGCAAAAAGGTACTGCTTGGCTCAGAAAGTGACTTTTTTCAAAATGGTGTAAATCCGTTCAGCAGGTTTTGAGAAATTAAGAAATAAAGATAGTGATATCTATGGCCGTGGAGGATCCGCGCACCCTGCGTGCACCCTGCACGCACCCTCCTGATCATGAGCTTCATGTTAATTGGCTGTCAACACTCCAAACCAGGAAGTGTTGGCAGCTATTTTGTGCCTCGGTAGAACAGAGGCAGAAGAAAACTGAAAAACAAATGTGGAAATCAGGAAAAGGGGGCAGGGTAGAAACACCCTGACCCCCTAGGTGTGCTTGGGGGGTCCCACAAGGACTACCAAAGCAGAAAAAATATATATTTTTTTAAATCGGCCGAATACGCAGAGGGTACGCAGATCCAGCCATGAAAATGAAAAAAAGAAGCGTGGACTCTTGCGCTTTTTTATTAATTAGCCCCTGGGTCCCGGCAAGTCCCGGGGGCATTTGAAAATATTGTTTGCGTGGGCCCAGGGGGACACCCACAGCCCTGGGGACCGCCACCCCCCTGGGGCTTCTTTTCTGTTAAAAAAAAAATGTGTGGGGGGCTCGAGCACCCCCACACGCCCAGGGGACTGCCACCTCCCCGGGGCCCTAAGATGTAAATCTGGGGGTCCTTTAAGGACCCCCGAGTCCTGGGGACCACCACCTCCGAGGGGCTTTCCATAGATTTTAGAGGGGGGGCGTGTGGCCACCTCCCTGGAGCCTGTGGTGGCCCTGGGGACCGCCACCCCCCAGGGCCGGCTCCTGCAGTGTCCCAGAGTGCCCACCCCAGGACACTGTTGTTTGCAATGACAGGTCAGGAGCCTCGCGGCTCCCAACCTGTCAATGCAAACTGCTTTGCTTCATTGAAGCAAAGCAGATTGCTTTTCGTCATGGGGAGCTGCATGTTAGCAGCTCCCCATGTGGAAAAGCAATGCCGGCTCCCGTAGGACGTTTGGAGCCAGCGGGACCGTGGGGGCATTGGGGCACGCCCACGGTCCCCAACGTGTTATGTGGGCCCCGGGGGATGGGGTCCCCTGGGCAAATAGAAAATAATGGTAAGAGCCAAGTTTTTTTTACGGAAAAATACGGAGTCGCGTACCTAGCGCGGTGCTCAGCGTGGACCCTAGTGTGCACGTGAGGGGAACGCAACTCCTAGTGCGAAAAGCTATGCTAGCTCCCGAAGGTTGCGGGGAGCTAGGGGGACCATGGGGGCATTGGGGCTCCCCCCAAGGCCCCAACGTGTTATGTGGGCCCCGGAGGATGGGGTCCCCAGGGCGAATAGAAATTAATGGTAAGAGCCATGTTTTTTTTAATGGGAAAATACAGAGTCGCGAATCTAGCACGGCGCTCAGCGCGGCCCCTAGTGTGCACGCGAGTGGTACGCAACTCTAATTCGCACTGGGTGCGCGACTCCAAGGAAAAATATTAAAAATATTTTTAATAAAAACCTAGGTTATATGTTGGGATATTGGGTGGCTCTAAAAAGAGCCCTTGTGTTTATTGAGAGATTTTTGTGCCAATGCACAGTCTTAAGTTGTTGGCAAAGACTCTGTTTCCCTCATCTGTTAAATGTACACCATCTCTTCTGTATATACCATCCATATTAAATCGCAGATTGTTGTTGTATATGGACCCCATACTATGGTCTCTGAGATAAGCAGAAACAGCTTTATTGACATTTTTTCTTGCTTTCTCAATCTGTGGACACAATTGATTGGACCTGTTCCCTGTCTGTCTTTGGCAAATGTTAGAGTACACAAAGGCAGTTTGGGGGAAAAGCAACATCAATTCTGCAAAGGTGTCCTTCATTAGCATTTTCAGAGCTAACCCAGTGAATGTGCCTAGGTCATTGCCACCACAGTGCACAATCATGAGGTCAGGTGGTTGGAGAGGTAAAAAGGATTTAACCAACGGCATCAATTGGTGCCACTTTAATCCTCTCTGTCCAATCTATTTAATGTCTACATTTTGCAAAGCTAGGTCTTTGTCAATACCTTTGCTTTCAGCATACCTTTTGCACCAGAAAATATAGCTGTGTCCAATAATCAACACAGAAAACATCTTCACGGGATTTCGGTAGGTAATCAGATGATGTCTGCAGCTGAGGTAGGCAGGTGGAAGAATAAAATCTATCTAAAATGGTGGACAAGATGCTGTTTTTAGGAAAGTAGACATTTGATTGGCTGTTTAAGAACACTCTACATTCAAATATAGGGTGCATTTTACTTTGTTTACAAAGCATGTTTCTTATTGGTTATAAACATACGCTGGAAAGGTACAGCATAAAGGATGAGGTCAAGCATTGCAAAGCACACCACACCTGCTATTGCCATTTCCAACATTGTGTGGTGAACTTATGACATGGCAGCTAAGTTGAATGTTGCATGACCTGTTGCTATGGATACTGACATTAAGGACAAGGGGTGAAGATTTCAGTTGAGAAGTATTATTCTCTGTGAACAATGGAAAATCATTTTTCAATTTGAAAAACACTGGGAAGCAATGCCATTTGTTGCTTAAGTCTATATGTGTTGAAAAATTGAGGGAAAGTTTGCCAATACTGGTTCAACCTTGTAGAGTCTGTTGATCTACATTCTCTGTGTGAAAAAGAAAATCCTGACTGAGTGTGTGAGATTTTGCACTCAACAGATTTTTTTTAAATAGGTGAGCTACATATGTTTGAGGTTTATTTAAAAAAGATTTGACATTTTTTATGAAACTGTGTTGTTTGAAATATATTATTAAATGCAGAGATGTATATTGGGATTATTTTTATTGTATTTGAAGTTTGTTTAAAAACAGTATGTACAGTTATATATATATTTAAGTGTGTTCGAAGATATAGTTGAATGAAGGCTCTTATTTACTATTAATTGGTTAAATATGTACTAAGAAAGTGTATTTTCTAAAATATCCATATAAGGTGTAGATTATTAGGCATGATTATTTCTTCTGTGTAAAAAGGTATAGTTTGAAAATATTGTATTATTAGTATAGATAGTGTGGTAAAAGGAGGTACAATTGTGCTGATTGTAAAATGATCATATAAGCTGTTAATAATTATGAATCTGTTATTAGTTGGTACAGTTTGTGCAGTTTAACAAATCCTTATAAAAAAGTGTTCTTTGATACTCTTCTTGATTAAGTCTGTTCAGAGGTACAGTTTGATGAAGTTGCATATTTGTAGATTTAAAGGTCAATATGTAGTTGCAAAGAAAGTCAGTACATTTTATTCTTTCTAGTATGTAGTAGTTGGTATGTCATGAGTAAGGTATTTGTTTACATTATATTTATATTTGTATGAATTCATGAGAGATATCTAATACATTAGAGGATTGCACACATGGTGAAAATGTGATTTTATAAGTGTATGACAAGTGATTTTATGGTTCCATAATGTCTAATTTCGTAGTTAGTATATAAGTAAATGTGCATTATCTATGCGGTACCTTTACCTCCAGCACACTAGTGATTCACTCCTGTAAAAATCCATACAGTAGCCATGTAGATAAGCAATCACACTGTTAGTCCCTGTCCACTGCCCCTATCATCCTGACAGCACTATGTCTTTATCTACTCTCTGTGCTGAAACACAAGCGCTTGAAAACTTACTCTCCTGTCAACTACCAGCACTGTCACTATCTAGTCACTGTCCATACACCTGTAGAATGTCTCAGGCATTAAGACAGATGGTGCTACAGTGAAATCTGCGCAATGTATGCAGGCCTGTAACCCCCAGCAGACCTCTGATTCACCCTTTCAATAACCAGGTAGTATTTATGCAGTGCCCCAATTAGCCTATCAGTCTCTGTCCACTCCTGCAATTATCCTGACAGAAGCATGTCCTTATCTAATCGCTGTGCTAACACACAAGCACTACAAGCACTTAAAAACTCACTCTCCTGTCAACTATCAGCACTCTCACTATCTAGTCAGTCTCCATGCACCTATAGAATGCCTCAGGCATTAAGACACATAGTGCTACAGTGAAATGTGCGCAATGTATGCAGGCCCCTAACCCCCAGCAGAGTATTGAATCTTTCAAGTAGTGCCCCAATTTAACTGTCACTCGCTATCCAGTCCTGCAATCATCCTGACAGAACCATTTCCTTATTTACTGTCTGTGCTATCACACAAGCACTTAAAAACTCACTCTTCTGTCGAACCATAGCACTTTCACTATCTAGTCAGTGTCCATACACCTTATTGAATGCCTCAGGCATTAAGACACATGGTGCTACAGTGAAATGTGTGCAATGTATGTAGGCTTGTAATCCCCAGCAGACTATTGATTCACCTTTATAATAAGCCACATAGTATTCATGCAGTGTCCAATCAGAGTATCAGTCTCTGTCCACTCCTGCAATCATCCTAACAGAAGCATGTCCTTATATAATTTCTGTGCGAACACAGAAGCAGTTAAAAACTCACCCTCCTCTCAACTACCATCACTCTCAGTATCTAGTCACTGTGCATACACCGGTAGAATGTCTCAGGCATTAAGACACATAGTGGTACAGTGAAATGTGCACAATGTATCTAGGCCTGTAACCCCCAACATACTAGTGATTCACCCTTCCAATAAGCTCAGTAGTATTTATGCAGTGCCCCAATCAGCCTATCAGTCTCTGTCCAGTACTGTAATTATCCTGATAGAAGCATGTCCTTATGTAATTGCTGTGATAACACAGAAGCACTTATAAACTCTCCCTGCTGTCAACTACCACCTTTTAAACCATCCACTCAGTATCCATGCACTTATAGAATGTTGCAGGCATTAAGACACATAGTGGTACAGTGAAATGTGTGAAATTGTATGCAGGCCTGTAGACCTCTGATTCACCCTTGCAATAACTAGATAGTATTCATGCAGTGCCCCAATCAGCCTATCAGTCTCTGTCCAGTCTTGCAATTATCCTGACAGAAGCATGTCCTTATCTAATCGCTGTGTCAACACAGAAACACTTAAAAACTCACTCTTCTGTCAACTACCAGCACTCTCACTATCTAGTCACTGTCCATACACCTGTAGAATGCCTCAGGCATTAAGACACATAGTGCTACAGTTAAATGTACACAATGTATGCAGGCCCCTAACTCCCAAGAGAGTACTGATTCACCCTTGTTATAAGCAAGGTAGTATTCAAGTAGTGCCCTAATTACACTGTCACTCTCTATCCAGTCCTGCAATCATCCTGACAGAACCATGTCCTTATTTACTGTCTGTGCCAACACACAAGCACTTAAAAACTCACTCTTCTGTCAACTCACAGCATTTTCACTATCTAGTCAGTGTACATACTCCTGTAGAAGGCCTCAGGTGTTAAGACACATAGTGCTACAGTGAAATGTGTGTAATGTATGCAGGCCTGTAACCTCCAGCAGAATTATGATTCACCCTTGCAATAACTAGGTAGCATTCATGCAGTGACCCAAACAGCCTATCAGTCTCTGTCCAGTCCTAAAATTATCCTGACAGAAGCATGTCCTTGTGTAATTGCTGTGCCAACACAGAAGCACTTAAAAACCCTCTCTTCTGTCAACTACCAGCACTCTCCCTGTCTAGTCAGTGTCCATATACCTGCAGAATGCCTCAGGCATAAAGACATATAGTGCTACAGTTAAATGTGCGCAATGTATGCATGCCCCTAACCCCCAGCAGAGTACTGATTCACCCTTGCTATAAGCCAAGTAGTATTCAAGTAGTGCCCTAATTAGACTGTCACTCTCTATCCAGTCCTGCAATCATCCTGACAGAACCATGTCCTTATTGACTGTCTGTGCCAACACACAAGCACTTAAAAACTCACCCTTCTGTCAACTCACAGCACTCTCATTATCTAGTCAGTGTCCATACACCTGTAGAATGCCTCAGGCGTTAAAACACATAGTGCTACAGTGAAATGTGCGTAATGTATGCAGGCCTGTGACCTCCAGCAGACTTCAGTTTCACCCTTGTAATAACTAGGTAGTATTCATGTAGTGCCCCAATCAGCCTATAAGTCTGTGTCCATTCCAGCAATTATCCTGACAGAAGCATGTTCTTATCTAATCGCTGTGCCAACACAGAAGCACTTAAAACTCACTCTTCTGTCAACTGCCAGCACTCTCACTATCTAGTCAGTGTCTATACACCTGTAGAATGCCTCAGGCATTGAGACACATAGTCCTACAGTTAAATGTGTGCAATGTATGCAGGCCCCTAACCCCCAACAGAGTACTAATTCACCCTTGCTATAAGCCAGATACCATTCAAGTAGTGCCCTAATTACACTGTCACTCTCTATCCAGTCCTGCAATCATCCTGACAGAACCATGTCCTTATTTACTGTCTGTCCCAACACACAAGCACTTAAAAGCTCACTCTTCTGTCAACTCATAGCACTCTCACTATCTAGTCAGTGTCCATACACCTTTTTGAATGTCTTAGGGATTAAGACACATGGTGCTACAGTGAAATGTGTGCAATGTATGCTGGCCTGTAATAACAAGCAGACTACTGATTCACCCTTGCAATAAGCCAGGTAGTATTCATGCAGTGCTTCAATCAGCCTATCACTCTCTGTCTACTCATGCAATCATCTTGACAGGAGCATGTCATTATCTAATTTCTGTGTCAACACTTAAAAATTCACACTCCTGTCAACTACCACCACTTTCACTATCTAGTCATTGTCCATACACCGGCAGAATGTCTCAGGCATTGAGACACATAGTGGTACAGTGAAATGTGTACAGTATATGTTGGCCTGTAACCCCCAGCATACTATTGATTCACCCTTGCAATCAGCTCAGTAGTATTTATTCAGTGCCCCAATCAGCCTATCAGTCTCTGTCCACTCCTGCAATTATCCTCACAGAAGCATATCTTTATCTAATCGCTGCTTCAACACACAAGCACTTAAAAACTCACCCTCCTGAGAACCACCAGCACTCTCACTATCTAGTTACTGTCCATACACCTGTAGAAAGCCTCAGGCATTAAGACACATACTGCTACAGTGCAATGTGTGCAATGTATGCAGGTCCGTAACCCCCAGAAGAGTACTGATTCACCCTTGCTATAAACCAGGTAGTGTTCTTCTAGTGCTTCAATCAGCCTATCAGTCTCTGTCCACTCCTGCAATTATCCTGACAGAAGTATGTCCCTATCTAATTGCTGTTTTAACACAGAAGCACTTAGAAAGTCACCTTCCTGTCAACAACCAGCACTCTCGCTATCTAGTCAGTATCTATACACCTGTAGAATGACTCAAGCATTAAGACACATAGGGGTACAGTGAAATGTGTGCAATGTATGCAGAGATTAATTAACAGAAGTAACTTTTGTGATCTTTTTTGGGTGAATGGAAACACAGTTCAAGTTCAGAGCCTTTTTTTAAGGATGAGAGTTATTTTCAAACCAATAGATTGTTGCATGCAGTTGATACCAGTGGTCGTGCTTATGAGGTCAAAAACAGTTGTCCAATTGAACAAGAAAAAATGGTTTCTAGAAATGTAGAGGAACTGGTAGCTGATGAAGTTCTAGGGAGACGTACTAAAGCCCCAGGGTATACTTGGGATTGTAGTGGCATATGCAGTATACGGCAGGACTATATTGATATTTTTGGGAATTTATGGTAAAAAAAAGTCTCAAACAAAAGATTAAGATGTTGCAAGGTCTTGATCCTTGCAGAGTGAGAAAAAATACTGGTTTGCAAGGTCATTCTCTGGCTTGTCTTTCTAGAAAAGTATGTTATAGTGTTTTTCATCATTTTGGATTTTTAGCAGTGAATCATTCTCAAATGCGGAAGTTAGTTAGAAGATTGTATTACGCAAAAAGTCCAGCAATATTTTTAAATGAATTAAACAGTGCACTTGTGCATGGGTCAATATCAGATTTCAAAAAAGTTTGTGATGAAATAGAGTTTTGTTACTTTGGTCCTGAAGAACAGAGTAGACAGAGTGAGACATTGATAGAAGTAGGCTTTGAAGAAAAGGTGGAGAAGATTACTACAGAGAAATTTGAAGAAGAAATTTCAAAGTTTAAGGTAATTTCGTGTGAAAGGCCAAATTATACATGCATTTGTTGTCGACGAACTCAGTATAAGAATCAAACTAGGACTATTGATCTGTATTTAAAAAGTGAAAAAGAAAATAATGATAAGTGGAAGGAATTTGCAACTTATTTGTTGGTAGAGGATTGCTTTGGTTTGAGTACTAATCAATGTATTTGTAAATATTATTATAACAAATTAGAGGATAACAAAATGCCAGGAAGAGCTGTTCATAATGATCTGGAGTTGGTACCTATTCCTCAAGAACTGATTGATTTAAACATGTATGAGTGTATTCTAATTCAATCTGTGCACCCGTTTCAGGCTATTGTTCGTATGGAGCCTAAAACAGGTAATTTGCCTCCCACAGATTTACCGAGAGTATTAAAAGGAAGAGTTGTATATTTACCTCAAGATTTAAAGAAAAATATTGAAACCATTGGTGTAGAGAAGGAAGAAAGTGAACCATTAATTATTCTAGTGAATGGTGTTCCTACTAAGAGTAAGAAAATCTGGCAGGAATTAGTGGATGTCAGGATAGTGCAAAAGGCAACATTGTATCTTATAAAAAACAATGATTTGTACAAGAATGTGTATGTTGAAGAAGAAGAAATAATTTTAGGAGATGGTAGGGAAATGTCAAGTGGTCAGATTGAGAAAGTGGACATGTTGAAATCTGAAGAAATATATGAACATTATAGTGTACATCCTTTACATTCTAAAGAAGTGTTGGGGAATACTATTGAATTATTCCAAATGAAAAAAGCGAAGGGGAATCCCTTAAGTGTTTGGGAAAAGACTTTGGAAGCTCGTTGTTTTCCCCAGCTGTTCCCAACTGGAAAAGGTGGATGATATGGCGAACGATCAATACAGATTCCTGCATCAGAATATTGGACAACAAGATTGTATGCAGAAGATCCTAGATTTCGACAATGTATCCCATATATATTTCATCTTTTGTTTGAGAGTGGCTTGTCTGGACTTTCATATGCAGTCAACCATATATTAAATACAGGAGTACATCTTCGAAATGATTCTGCAAAGGAATTTATGGAAAAAGTACATCAGAGAGATGATCATTTGGAATCTCAACTGATTAATTTGATGGCATGTCAGCGTGGTACTAACGAGTATTGGTATCGTCGTCATGGAGAACTTAAATGCATGTTAAGGAATTTAGGAACTCCAGCGTGGTTTCTTATCCTAAGCTGTGCTGAATACGCATGGGATGATTTACTTCAATTTCTTCGAGAAGCAAATTCAAACATTCAAAACATTAAATTCAAAACTCCTGGAGAACTGTGTTCTTTGGATCCTGTTAATGTATGCAGATTTGAAGCTATGATGTCTTTTATCTGCAACAAAAAGAATCCTCCTCTCGGAGAAGTTATTGATTTTTGGGGGAGAAAGGAGTATCAAGCTAGAGGTGCTCCTCATATTCATATGCTTCCATGGATCAAGGATGTACCCAAATTTGGAACTGATTCGGATGACACTGTTTTATCTTTTATTAAAGATTATGTTTCATGTGCTCTACCTAAAAGAACAGAAGAAAACACCTTAAGGCAACAAGTGTTACGATTCCAAAGTCATCGATGTGGGAAATACTGTCGACGGAAATACAAGTCGAAGGAAAAGTTTTATACCAAATGTCGGTTTGGATTTCGACGTCCAGTAATATCCAAAGGAAGAGTGAACAGCTTCATGTCAGCGGTGAGACATACCATCACTAGAAAATCTCCCAAAAATACGTACAATTTGAGAAGAAGCGAAGAATCGAAGTAAATAAATGATTATAATCCAGTTATTCTGTCAATGTGGAATGCAAATATGGATATCCAGTATGTTGCGGATAATTCCATTGCAGTGGGTCGGTATGTAACATCATACATAACAAAATCAGAAAAGACGGAGTTGAAAGAAATGTGGGAAGAAATTTCCCACGAGAAGACTCTCAGTAAGAAATTGTACAGCTTTAGTTTGAAGATGCTGTCACATGGAGAAATTGGATTGTACGAATGTTCGGATCGGTTATCATCTGCAAGTTTATACTCAAAGTCAAGAGGAATTATTTGGGTTAGTCTAGGTCTTGCTGCAACGCGAAATCGAGTACTTAAACCTATCCAGGATATTGAATATTTAGCATCAAATGAACGGGAAAACACAGATATAGTCAAAACAAACATGTTGGATACATACTATCCAAATAGAAGTCCTCATCTTAAGAACATATGTCTCTATGAAGTACTGCAATATTATAGTTTTAAGAGAAATATAAATAAAGGAAAATATGAAGTGATTGGTTCAGAAGAATATTTGGTGAAACATACTAAAGGAAATTTGAATAATCATAGGAAACTGACCTGTGATACTCCTGATAAAAGAGAATTTTACTATTTGGCACTTTTACAACTCTTCATACCTTGGCGTACGGAACTGAAATTACTTGGAGATTTTGAGTGCTATGAAGATTCTTTCAAAGCATGTAAAGATAGCAATGAACGCACAGTTTTTGTAAATTATCTCAAAATGTTGAATGAAGAAATTGATCAAGATGCTACTATTGCAGCAGAGATTGCTAGAGACAGTTCTCAAGATAGTCAAAGTTCTGCTCCACTGAGTCAGGATCCTCTAGGACAACCAATTCTTGAAAATGAAGCAGCCATCGCCATGAGTGTAGTGGAAACAGCAATGCATCAAGCTCAAGAAGATATGAATGTTGAACAGAAAGAAATATACCAGCAAGTGAAAGAACAGATCGACCATGGTTTTCTTCATGAAAAGAAAGAATGTACTTGCACATCATTTCAACCTATCCGAATGTTTGTCAGTGGTCAAGTTGGTACAGGAAAAGTTTCTTAATTAAAGTTTTGGCCAGTTATCTACAGAAAACAACGGACTCAGATTTGTCTTGTGTTGTAACTAGGCCTGGGCCAAAATTCCGTTCCGTTCGCGGAAATTGCGATAATTTGGCATTTTCGCATTCCGCGGAAAGCGTGAAAATGTCAAAATTTACGCATTCCGCAGCTTAGCGATAATTTGTTTCTTGCTCGCGCTGTAAAATAATACATACTCGCGTGCGCGCGATCGCCTTACCTGAATCCCCGCGTTCGCCGACAAGTTTTCCCGATCCGGTCGCGTTCTCCACGAGATGTTGGATTGTTGGTAGCCATTTGCGCTGTCTCGCGACAGTTCGCACCCGCAGTAACGTAATTCACTTTCGCAAATTATTGCGAAAATGTTAAAAATCTCCGCAAACACGCGGAAATATCGTGAAGATGCAGAAGTTTTTTTCCCGCCCGTTCGCGGTATTTTCAACGTGGTCGCGTACCAAACGGTTGCTCGCGGGTGCGGCCATCTTGTTTTCACTTGTCTCGCGGTGCATGATCGCGAGAAGAAAGACGTGATCGCGCGACGAATAACGTTACTGCGGGCGCGAACTGTCGCGAGACAACGCAAATGGCTACCAACAATCCAACATCTCGTGGAGAACGCGACCGGATCGGGAAAACTTGTTGGCGAACCCGGGGATTCAGGTAAGGCGATCCCGCGCACTCGAGAATGTATTATTTTACAGCGCGAGCAAGCAAAAAATTTCCGGTAAAATGCGTATTGCGGATATTTTGACATTTTCGCTCTCTCCGCGGAACGCGAAAATGTCAAATTATCGCAATTTCCGCGAGCGGAACGGATTTTTAACACAGGCCTAGTAATGATTCACCCTTGCTATAAGCCAGGTAGTATTCATGCAGTGCCCCAATTGGATTGTCAGTCTCTGTCCACTCCTGTAATCATACTGTCAGAAGAATGTCCTTATCTAATCTCTGTGCCAACACAGAAGCACTTAAAAAGTCTCACTGCAGTCAACTACCAGCAGTGTAAGTATCCAGCCACTATGCATGCACTTGTAGAATGACTCGGGCATTAAGACACGCAGTGCTACAATCAAATGTGCACAATCTATGCCGGCCCCAAACCCCCAGGAGAGTACTGATTCATCCTTGCTATAAACTAGGTAGAATCAATGCACTGACCCAATTACATTGTCAGTCTCTGTCCACTCCTGCAATCGTACTGTCAGAAGGATGTCCTTATCTAATCTCTGTGCCAACACAGAACCATTTATAAACCGTCCCTGCAGTCAACTACCAGCAGTGTAAGTATCCAGCCACTATGCATGCATTTGTAGAATGACTCAGGTATTAAGACACGCAGTGCTACAATCAAATACGCACAATCTATGCAGGCCTCTAACCCCCAGCAGAGTACGTATTCACCCTTGCTATAAGCCAGTAAGTATTCATGCAGTGCCCCAATTAGATTGTCAGTCTCTGTCCAGTCCTGCAGTCATACTGTCAGAAGGATGTCCTTATCTAATCTCTGTGCCAACAAAGAAGCACTTATAAAGTCTCTCTGCAGTCAACTACCAGCAGTGTAAGTATCCAGCCACTATGAATGCATTTGTAGAATGACTCAGGTATTAAGACACGCAGTGTTACAATCAAAGGTACACAAACTATGCAGGCCTCTAACCCCCAGCGGAGTACTGAATCACAATTGCTATAAGCCAGGTAGTATTCATGCAGTGCCCCAATTAGATTGTCAGTCTCTGTCCAGTCCTGCAATCATACTATCAGAAGGATGTCCTTATGTAATCTCTGTGCCAACAAAGAAGCACTTATAAAGTCTCCCTGCAGTCAACTACCAGCAGTGTAAGTATCCAGCCACTATACATGCACTTGTAGAATGACTCAGGTATTAATACACGCAGTGCTACAATCAAATGTGCACAATCTATGCAGGCCTCTAACCCCTAGCGGGGTACTGGTTCATCCTTGCTATAACCCAGGTAGTATTCATGCAGTGCCCCAATTAGATTGACAGTCTCTGTCTACTCCTGCAATCATACTTTCAGAAGGATGTCCTCATCTGATCTCTGTGCCAACACAGAAGCACTTAAAAAGTCTCCTTGCAGTCAACTACCAGCAGTGTAAGTATCCAGACACTATGCATGCCTGTTGTAGCATTGTAGCACTTGGCAGCTGTTTGTGCGCCAGTGCAGGAAAAAGCACAGAGTTGCAACATATTTATGTAAATATGTCACATCCCTGTGCTTCGGAAGTGCAGCAGCGCAGTGCAGCTAAAGGGCTTGCACTGTAATGCTGCAGTACTTCCTCATAAATCTTCACTTATAAATTCACCATACACTACTAATACATTCTTTCAGTCATTCATACTCTACACATACATTCAACCAAACTTTCACACATTATCATACAAATATAGTTCTTCCTTCAACCAGACAAGTAAGTTCTGATAAGAACTTTTTTTTTCTTTTATATATTTTTTTAATTTTTCTGAACGATTTTATATTTTTTTGGTGTTTTTTCAAACAAAAAATAAAAAGAATGAAAAAAACAGGAAACTTCAGGAATTAATTTGCATTCCAAAAAAAAAAGCAAACAAAAAAACTAGCAACGATGGTTCCGTTGCGCAGCACAAACTGTTTTAACAGACTGCTCCCCAAAACTAATGAGTTTTTTGCACTTCACGCAGTGCTGCTCTAGGAAAGCAAACTCAGGGCGTATGTCTGGTGCAGATGTAGAAGTTGATGTCCCAGAAGTACTTAGAACTGCAGCTGGAGGGTTCCTTTCTGCTCGTCTACACTCCTCCCGAGCCAGATTCACCGGATAAATGGTCTTCAGATGTTTATACATCGAAGCAGTACCGCAGGAATACTTCTTTTCACTACAGGCTCTGGATAGTAGTACTCTCTCACAAATCCAGCAGGTGACCTTTGTGGCATTCACCTTCTTCTGCTCTGGTGGAAAGGTGAAGAATTTCCACACCACTGATTCTGGCCTTTTAGGACGTGAAGGCTCTGGCAAAAATTCTTCTTCTGAAGAATGTTCTTCCTCCTCTTGCTGCTGTCCTGAAGCCATTATTTAAAACACCAAAAAAAATGGTGAAAAAAGGGTTCTTCAAAGCACAGAGATCACTCTCCAAAGATGCTCAAAGAAGAATGATTGAAATGGGTGGGGTCCTTCAATAGTTACAATGGGAAATGTTATGAACCAATCAAATTTTTATTTCAGGTCACATGGGCTCTGCACACCGTGCGCACACGCAGCATGCATCCTACGCGACTTCGCGAAAGTACATTTAAAAGTAATATAAATTTATTATAAGTAAAAATATATTCTTTTTATGAATACCTTAGATAATCTCTTGCCCTAATATGTATATTAAAGACATATATATATATCATTTTAGACATAAAAATATTTCGCGGGAGTTGCGCATCCACCGTGCCCGACACGTATAGGACGTCACGGGGAACCCATCACTGCGCCAAAGTCACGTACAGTAATACGCATGTGTCACGAATGCGCGCGAGCTGAAGTCATGGACCGGTCGCATAGCAATCGTGCACATCTCTGAAAATACGCACCCGTCGCACACCGTACGTGGATCCTTCACAACTTTTCTAAAATGGCGTTTACAATCCCCGCACCAATCGTGATAGGTACGCTTTGGGTGCGCAACTCCAAAAAAAAATGGGGAAAAAAACTATTTAAAAAAAATATATAAATATATTGAAAATATCTAATTTTTTTTTTAAAATAAACAGTTAAAAAACTGTAGAAAATCAGTATCAAAGAATATATATAAATATTCTTACATATAAAAATTATCATTTAAAAAACCTTTGAAATTCACTGAAAAAAACCATAGGTTGCAGGGGCGTTATAGTTAGCTGGACATTTCACTTGTACAAAACCATAGAAACTGTCCCGTTATAGTTAGTTCAGATAACTATACCTCGTGCACCCGCAATGCACTGCTGATGACTTCACATATTACATCACTATGTGTGTGAGTAACTTTATGTATGAGTGTTGGTGTGTAACAGGATCTATAGGTGTATGAGTACATTTGATGAGTGAGTTCATGAATGACTGACTGTATAGGACTGTTGGTGAATGAGTGGATGTGTGTGTAGATCTTGGAATTACTGAATATGTGTGTTGTAAGTAGTATTGGTATGTCTATTGTTTTGAAAATGTTATTTTCTATTTTTGAGTGTGTGTATCAAAGGTTATATTAGGGTGAGAGGAGGTCTGCCACTCTATCACAAGGATGATGTCATCAGTGATGTCATCAGTGATGTCATTTGAGATGTCATGAGTGATGTCATGAGTGATGTCACTGACCATGTCATGAGTGATGTAATGCATCATCAGCAGTGCATTGCGGGCGCGCGAGTTATAGATAGCTGAACTAACTATAAGGGAGGAATTTATATGGTTTTGTACGAGTGAAATGTCCAGCTAACTATAATGCCTCTGAAACCTATGGTGTTTTCAGTGAATATATATATGTACATATGTTGCCACAATGGTGAAAAATCCAAATCTATCCAAAAATAGTACAGCACTCACGGGAATTCTTTACGTGTGATTTATTTGTGCAAAACTCTCCCCCGCACCAACAGACGCGTTTCTGCATTGCTGCCTACCTCGATATATACATATATATATATAACCAACTTTGCTCAGCAAATGAGGCCGCACACACTGCAGGTGAGGAACATCCTTTATTTAAATGCAAACAGACAGCTTCCGATCCCGTCGTAACATCCCTGGCCTGACGCGTTTCAGAGTCTTTTACTCCTTCCTCAGAGGAAATAACTCGCACTCATTACGTTCCGTGCACTACTGACAGTTCCCTGCGTGCTTTAAATACCTTTTATTGGCCTCCGGTGTGCCATTGGTTTTCAAAGTATTTCCCATTGCACGCTGGTTCTCGTAGTTCAATGCTGCACACATTTAAAACCCTCCAGTGGGTCCGATTGCGCTGATAGTTTTAGGGATACTTTTCTTCAGCCCTCCATTGAGAGCTTTGTTTACAATTAGCACCTGGGGGGGCCAAGTCCTGGGGGCAATTTTTCATAGTTATGGGGGGCCCAGAGGGGACCCCCAGCCCCGGTGACTGCCACCCCCGGGGCTTATCGTAATGTATGCGGGGGGGCTCATGGCCCCCCCACAGCCCCGGGGACCGCCACCCCCCCCGGGCTTGTTTTTAAAAAAAAACCTGTGTGGGGGGTTTGAGCCCCCCCACATGCCCCGGGGACCGCCACCTCCCCAGGGCACTACATATTTAAAGTAGGGGGTCCGATATGGACCCCCAAGCCCCGGGGACCACCACCCCCTGGGGCTTTAACTTAAGTGGGAGGGGGGCCAGGGGACCTCAGGGTTCAAGGGGACTTAATCCCCCAACTTAAAACTCCCCACGGGGCACGTTTGCACAGTGGTGAAGGTAGGGGGCGGGGCCTGAGGTGATATGTGTGCAAACACGCCCTGTGGCGCGTTTTAAGTTGGGGAATTAATTCCTATTCAATCCTGAGGGTCTCTGGGGACCAACTAGCCCACCAGATACCTCCAGTAAGCGCCATGGAGCTGCGTTGCAGAGTGTTGCAAAAAGGGGCATGGCCTCTGAACACCTCTCTGCAATGCAGCCCCCTGGCGCATACTGGAGGTACCTGGTGGGTCAGTTGGCCCCCAGGGGACCTCAGGATTGAAGAGGAATTAATTCCCCAACTTAAAACACGCCACAGGGCGTGTTTGCACACATATCACCTAAGGCCCCGTCCCCTTCCTTCACCATTGTACAAATATTCCTCTAAAATCAGCCGAACTACGAATTCCGATTTACTCACCTGTTATCAGGAGAGAACCCAGTGCTGCATCTTTTAGCCCAGCACTGACACTGAAAAGTAAATCTAAGCGTATTTTCCAGTAACTTGTATTTCCGTCCATAGGAATCCATTGTGTGGTTTTCAGCAGAAAAGTTTCTAAGTGTCTATTTTCACAAACTAAAAATATTCCTCTAAAATCAGCCGAACTACGAATTCCGATTTACTCACCTGTTATCAGGAGAGAACCCAGGGCTGCATCTTTTAGCCCAGCACTGACCCTGAAAAGTAATTCTAAGTGTACTTACCAGTAACTTGTATTTCCTTCCATAGGAATCCATTGTGTGGTTTTCACCAGAACATTTTCTGTGTCCATTTTTGAAACGTACAAATATTCCTCTAAAATCAGCCAAACTACGAATTCCCATTTACTCACCTGTAATCAGGAGATAACCCAGTGCTGCATCTTTTTGCCCAGCACTGAACATGAAAGGTAATTCTAAGCGTATTTACCAGTAACTTGTATTTCCTTCCATAGGAATCCATTGTGTGGTTTTCAGCAGAGAATGTTCTAAGTGTCCATTTATGAAACATACAAATATTCGTCTAAAATCAGCCGAACTACGAATTCCGATTTACTCACCTGTTATCAGGAGAGAAACCAGGGCTGCATCTTTTAGCCCAGCACTGACCCTGAAAAGTAATTTTAAGCGTACTTACCAGTAACTTGTATTTCCTTTCATAGGAATCCATTGTGTGGTTTTCAGCAGAAAAGTTTCTAAGTGTCTATTTTCACAAACAAAAAATATTCCTAAAACATCGTCTGTATGACTTAAACACATTCTTTCAACTGTTTACAGGAGGTTGGCCAGTGCTGGATCCAGGATCCACCACTGAGTAAGAAAAAGTAACGATTACACTACTTGCCTGCTAAGTGAATTTTCTGCCATTGGATAACATTGGTGATTCTATGTGAAAAAATTTCAGTGTCAACTTTTAAAATACATTAATATTCCATAAAAATAACTACTGTAACCAAAACGCTTTTACTCAACTGTTTACAGGAGATGTCCAAGGACTGAATCTAGGATCCAGTCCTGTGGTTAGAAAAGTAATCCATAAAGTAACTAATTGCATTTAACTAGAAATTCACATTGAGCTCAATGTTGCTTTGTGTTTGAAATTGGGTTGGCCATTGCAACAACTGTAACTACTGTACTTAAACATCTGTTGCCTATTTGCCAAGTATTTAAACTAAAGTAATTCATTCTGAGAAAGTATATTTTGTATTGTAATGTATAATGTAATTATAATGTAATTAAAAAAAAATATCTAAAAATAAATAGTTAAAAAAATGTAGTAAATTAGTATCAAAAAAATCAGTATAACAATTAATACATAAAAAATTGTCATTTACAAAACCTTTGAAATTCACTGAAAAAACATAGGTTTCAGGCCTGATATATTTAGGAATTAGCATTTAAAAAAACTTTTGAAATTCACTGAAAAAACCATAGGTTTCAGGCTTGATATAGTTAGGAAGTAGCAGGTGGAGATTTTGGCCATGGCTAAATCTCCGCCATTTGCCGGAATCCCCACCTCCGGGCCAGAAGCTCCGCCTCCAGGCCGGAAGCTCCGCCTTCGGGCCGGAAGCTCCGCCTCCGGGCCGGAGTTTCCGGCCCGAGTGCAGACGTAAAGTTAGTAGTCGTAAATCCATTCTGTGAATACCAAAATTAGTAAGTGCATTCTGTGAATACAAAAAGTAGTAAGTGCATTCTGTGAATACCAAAAGTAGTAAGTTTAGGATTTTGTCTTAAGTTAATTCTGTGAATCGGGCCCATGAGTGTATATATCGGTTATTGATTGGTTGTCTGAGTATCTGTATGGGTGCCTGAGAATTTGTGTGGGTAGGGTGTGTGTGACTCTATGCATAGATGTGTGAGTGGGTGATTCTGACTGACTGACTGACTGACTGAATTATTTTTAGAGCGCTCTTATGCCGAGGCGTCTTGGCGCTGTGAGACGGAGAGATAGAGGTGGCAGAGTTTAGGGCAGCACAAAGAGCCAGGTCTTCAGCTCTTTCCTAAATTTGGCTATGCTCTTTTCGGAGCGTAGTGAGGATGGTAGACTGTTCCAGAGCTTTGGGACTTGATAGGAAAAGGATCTGCCGCCCCAACGGACTCTCTTGATCCTAGGGATGTGAAGTAGATTTTGGGAGCTGAATCTAAGTAAGCGCTCCGGAACATATGGGGAGAGAAGGTTGGAGAGCTGTTTAGAGGTCTGTCCAAATAGGGATTTGTGGGCTAGGCACAAGGCCTTGAATTGGATTCTTTTCCTAACTGGAAGCCAGTGTAGTTCACTTATTGCTTTTGAGGTGGGGTGTCGTTTAGGAAGATTAAGCAGAACTCTGGCGCCGCGTTTTGAATGGACTGGAGTCGGTTAAGTTGTTTTTCGCCGGCACCTATGTATAGGGCATTACAGTAGTCTACCTTAGACATAATCAGAGCACCCACGACTGTTTTCCTCAGGGCGAAGGGGAAGTAAGGCAAGATTTTTCTAAGGACCTTCAGTGTGAAGAAACAGGACGAAGTTACCTGGTTGATTTGGGCTGTGCAAGAGAGGTCCTTGTCCATTATGAAACCAAGGTTTCTGACCTTGTTT
This sequence comes from Triturus cristatus, assembly GCF_964204655.1. Taxonomy (NCBI): domain Eukaryota; kingdom Metazoa; phylum Chordata; class Amphibia; order Caudata; family Salamandridae; genus Triturus; species Triturus cristatus. Next base: position 325,532,586 of record NC_140583.1, on the reverse strand, counting down.
GCCGGGGTGGGACATACACCTGCTTCTGGGGGCCACCAGAGATCGCTCCAGATGGAAGGTTTTTGGCCAAACTCAATAACCTCAGTTTTTTTGGTGTTGAGTTTGAGGAAGTGAGAGTTCATCCATGCCTTAACGTCTGACAGACAGTTTCTATGGGTGCATGCTTTTAAGAGTACATCTGTGATCAACTGTATGGTTGGGTGAGTGTATGTATTGGTGTGTTAGGGATTGAATGTATATCTCAGTGGTACATGTGTGACTAACTACATATGTGAAAGGCAGTATATATGCGTGTAAAAGTATATAAGTGGGTATATGTGAGAGTGTGTGATTGTGAGAGTGGCTGTATGGATGAGTGTGTGCTTGTATCAATGATTGTATAAGAGCGTAAGAATGTGGTACTATTTTTATGAGTAAGTGAACTTGAGTGTGTTTAACTGTATAGGTGAGTAAATTGGACTGTGTTTAATTACTTGCACGACTGACTAGGTGTGTCAGTACCTCAATGGATGATTGGCGGTCTGTGAGTGTCTATATAGGTGTATAAATGCATATGATAGTCTTGTACGGAGTGACTGTAAGTATGAGTGACTGTACAGGTGAGTAAGTGGAGGTGTATGTAGACCTTAGAGTTAATGAGTGGGTATGTAGCTATTGGTATTGGAGTATCTATGGTTTTGAGAATGGACATCTAAAATTTTGAGTTGGTGTATCAAAGGTTAAATTAGGGTGTGAGAAGATGCAGTAATTTATCACATGGATGATGTCATGAGTGATGTCATGAGTGATGTCATTTGAGATGTCATCAGTGATGTCATGAGTGATGTCACTGACCATGTCATGAGTGATGTAATATGTGACGTCATCAGCAGTGCATTGCGGGGGCGCGAGTTATAGTTAGCTGAACTAACTATAACGGGAATTTCTAGGGTTTTGTACGAGGGAAATGTCCAGCTAACTATAACACCCCTGAAACCTATGGTTTTTTCAGTGAATTTCGAAGGTTTTTTAAATGCCAATTCCTAACTATAACGCCCCTGAAACCTTTGTTTTTTTCAGTGAATATATATATATATATATATCTTGTGAGAAGTTGGCGTGATATATGCTGTCCACTAGTTATAGTGGGCACCTTGTATCAGTCCAAACAACCCCTTATGGTGATAGGTTAAAGACAACCTTTATTGAAAGCTATCCTAGTGGTAGCTATGGAGAGCAGCCTTCAGGCTAAGTCTTGAAGGAATGTAAGCAGCTTGTTTTACCAGTCTATAATCTCTTGAATGATCAAATGAAAAGACAACCACACCAGGTATATATTTAAAATATATGTATTTAAGATAAAACACACCCCTCTAGTCTCTTTATGAGGCTGGAGTTCGAAGTACTTAAGTTACAAGTCAGTATTCAACAGTATTAGCACAAATACACGTTTGGGCCATAGGGGCGTACCAAACCATATACCAATAAAGTGGTGTAAGAACCATGACTGAACTAGACACAAGGCCTAGAGCCTGTAGAAGTGCTTGGATCACAAGGAACCACCCAAGGTAGTGACACAGGGGACCCACGGGGACACGTGCAGTGTGAGAACACAGCTGCGAATCGCAGTTAACTTCTATGGGGAAAGTCACAGTTGGAAATTAAGAGTTTAAGGACACTTAGAGGATGACTACAAGCGAACCCTTTGGACTTAGAGGTGTCTAGGGCCAACACCCACAGGAGCACAGGAGTACTCGAGTTACCTCACCCGGGGAAGCCGGGTGCACAGGTGTCAAATGGTGTCGGGTCGCATCGCTGTTTTCAATGGAGGCTTCTCAGGAAGTGCTGCTGCCGTGAAGAGGAGAAGTGTCCGGAGAGATCCAAGCCTGGATCTAGGTTGGAAGGAACCTGAAAGCAGAGGGGACAGAGTTTGGGTCACTTACCAGTGACCAAGGGCACGATAGTCCAATGCCCACAGATGTCGGGTGCTTTAGGTGAGTTGACGGGTGTCTTGATTCTTCAGCCACGAGGTCCAGGAGGCGTCATCAACAACCAGGAGCTGGATTCGAGCGGCCCCACAAAGTCTCTCGAGTGCTGCGTTGGCGGCGACCAGATTGGACCCAATAAGCCTTGGCAATGGCTAGTCACTTGGTAATAGAAAAAGGACGTCGGTGCAGACCAGCAAGGTCAGGAGGACTCACCGAGCAAGGGTAAGTCGGGGCATGTCTGGAGCAACCAGGAAAGCCCAATCAGAAGAGGAGTTGCCTTCATGGGGACCTCCTAGCCAACGGGCTAGCGATCGCGAAGGAGCCTCGAGCGGTCACACTGGAAACTGGCTGACGGTTCACTCGTGGAATGGAGGCCAGCAATTTTCGGTGCAGGAGGTGCTCAAGGCTAGGGATACTCGGAGCCCAAAGCACAACTTCGAGGAAGACCAGGAAGATGATGGATCAGCAAAAGATCATGGTGTCCAGTGGTCATGGTTCCATGTCACCCATGATAGCCACGGGCCTCAGCTTTGCTGTGGACTCAGGGTAGCCTCGGAAAAGTCTGAAAATCTACCTCTGGGGATGCAGAGATTTCGGTGTCCGGCGGGAGCTTCAGACTTGAAGACCAAACAGTTGCTTCTTTGGTGCCTGCCAAGCAGGGGAGTCACTGCTTGACCCCAAGGGAGATTTCTTGAGTCTTCTAGTTAAAGTAGAACGACGAAGGTCCAGGATATATGTTACAGAGTTTCATCTAGGGTAACCTAAAGTCGCAAGGACTGGGTTCCCACATTTATACAAAGTTTGGGGGTTGGACATACTCTAGGGACCCACCTATTGGAAGGTTTGGAAAGAGGGGTGGTTACACCCATTTTCTTTGTCCAGTTTCATGCCAGAGCAGGGGCAGGTAGCCCCTGCAACCGGTTTGAACTGGACTATGCACAGGGACACCAAGTGAACCCCCAGTGCAGGACTTCAAAGCACCAGAGAGTGCTCCCGCCCAGCCCCAATACACTTCTGCCGGTCTGGGAAGGTGGTTACACCTCCCTTGGAGAGGAAACCTATTGCCCAGGCCTCCCCTGCCGGAGTTTTGGTCAGCAGCAGGAGGCCAGACCCGTGCATGTGGCAGTGGCATCCATTTTGTGATGCCAGGGCTGTCAAAAGTCTTTACTGGGTTACACCGGTGTGAACATGTCTCTCCCTCTAGAAGGGTGGAATGCTACCCCCACTGCCAGAACTGGCAGGGGGATAGTATTCCAAAGCGTATGACACCAAACACAACATGTTTCCGTGCAGCCAGTCCAAAGTTAGCATTTACCGCGAGGTTATAATGCTCATTCAGGGGCACCCTCTCACATAAAAACTAAGCACTCTGCCTTCAGGATTGTTAAGGCCTGTCATAGGAGTGACTTGTAGGTTTTATATTTGTGTGCAATGGTAGTGATATAGGTAGCCTATTCCACAGTAAGAGGTGCATGCACCACCTTACCCAGGCTGCAGTAGCAGACCTGGGGTGTCATTTTGGAGTGCTTCCCAGGGGTGGCATAATTCATGCTTCAGCCCCTGGTAGGCCTCTGGGGTACCTATGCCCTAGCTACATAATATACCATATACTAGGGGCTTATAAGGCACTCCAGAATCCAATTAGAAATGTTCCTAATGGAAACCATTCTAGAGAGGATGCAGCTAGGCTGGGGTCCTGATTAGCAGGGCCACATTTCGACTAAGGTCGAAAAATTGTGAATCTCCAGCAAAAACTGGGGGTACCCATGTGAAGCAGATCCTACTCTCCTACATATCTGTTTTGTAGTCTGTGGGCAGCACACATGGAAAAAGCAAAAACGAGGAGAAATGAAGCATTTCTCCTCGTTTTCCCACCTTAAGACCAGCATTTTTCTGGTCTTAAGTTTGGCGCTGCCACCTATTATCCCCAAGCTTGATAATAGGTGGCAGCGTCCGGTGTTGCGGTGGAACGCCCACCGCAACACCAACTGCACGCCCCCTTTCACGATAAGTTTATCGTGAAAGGAGCCCTATTACCAAGGCAACGTAAAGCCAATTAACGTGGCTTAAAGCCACGTTAATTACATTAGCGCTGCCTTGATAATAGGGCGATGCAAATATGGCCGCGTTATCGGCAGAAAAGTGCTGATAAAGCAGCGATAAGGGACTTGATAATATGTCCCCAAACTCGTTATCCTTGAGTGATAATAAACATATATTACTAAACTGGAATATCAGAGTGGCTGTACTCATCTTTCCACGATTTCGGGAGGCTGAATACATGTATATATATGTGTGTGTGTCTGTGTGTACTCACTGAAAAAAACTGAGGTTACAAGGACGTTAAACTTAGGCTCAAGTTTCATTCATACAAAACCAGTGAAATTCAGCAGTTATAGTTAGCTGAGCTAATTATAACTCACGCCCCACAATGCACTGCTTATGACCTCACATATAACATCACCCATGACATGGTCAGTGACATTACTGATGTCAGCACTGAATGCATATCAGATGACAGCCCTAATGACTTTACTGATGACATCATCCAGTGACTGTTTATGTTTTTGAAAGGTTTATGAGTGTTAAATATATACACCAAGGTGTATTGGTGAATCCGTGGGTGTATGAGTGCCTGTATGGATGAAGCAGTGGGTGCGTGACTGACTGTATAAGTGAGTGATTAGGTTTCTTCGTGAATTTATGGGTGAGTGACTGGTTGTGTGAATGTTTATATCAGTCTGTCAGTTGGTGTTTAAGTGGCTGTATGAGTGTGTGATTGGGTATGTAAGTGGCTGGATGGGTAATTGATTGGTTATCTGAGTAATGTACGGGTGTCTTAGTGTCTGTGTAGATGTGTGAGGGTGTGTGTGACTGCCTGTATGGATGAGTGAGTGGGTGTGTCAGTGGCTGTATGGGTTAGTGAGTGTGTGTGAGGGGCTGTATGGGTGAGTGAGTGTGTGATTGTGTGAGTGGATGTGTAAGTGGTATATCGGTGAATAACTCGGTATGTTAAAGACAGTATAAGTGATTTATGGGATTTATGAGTGAGTATATGGGTGAGTGAGTGAATGTGAGAGTGGCTGAGTTGGTGAGTGTTTGCTTGTGTCAGTAACTGTGTAGTTGAGTGAGTATGTATTAGTATCTGCATGAGTAAGTAAATGGGCGTGTGTGTAACTGTATGGGTAAGTAAGTGGCTGTACGATTGATTGTAAGGGTATGTGAGTAGGTATGTAAGTAGCTCTATCAGTGACTAATTCAGTGTGTGAGTGGCTGTATAGGTGAGTGAGCAGATGTGTGCGTAGATCTATGAATCAGTGAGTTAATGTGTAAGTATTGTTATGTTATTTTAATTTATTATACGCTCAGATCACCCCCCTAGAGGTATCTCAATGTGTATGGGTCTGTCAATGGGTTTTTGTATGGGTGTGTGTGAGTGGGTGTATGAATGGTGGCAGTATGAGTAGCTCTATGAATAAGTGAGTGGGTGTGTGAATACTGGCATCATTCAGTGAATGGGTATGTCAGTGGGTGTTCAAGTGTGCCAGTGGGCATATAAGAGGTTGCATGGGGCTGTGAGTAGGTGTGTGAGTGCTTCTGTGGATGATGTCATCAGGGATGTCATTTGAGATGTCATCAACGATGTCATTTGAGATGTCATCAGTGATGCCACTGACAATGTCATGAGTGATGAAATATGTGAGGTCATGAGCAGTGCTTTGCGGGGTCTTTGCTTATAGATACATATATATGTATATTATCTACTGGCGGTCACCAGTAGATAGTCATAGTTAGGACCGAGTTCCCATAGGAAATCTGAAAATTCTATTTTGAATAACTTTGGCACCGGTTGACTTATCTTCATGAAATTTTCAAAACTAATGGGGCGCTCCACGCAGCTCCTACCCTGAAAGTCTCAGGGTGATTCGTCAAGCGGGGGCTGAGAAAAAAGGGGGGTCCCAAAACGCGTTTTCCCCATGCATTTTCCCATAGGACTTTTAGTCGAAGGTACAGCCCGAACGGCTGAACAGAATTACTTGAAATTTGGCAAAGAGGTAGTCCTCAGGTCAGGCATGTGCCTTTTGGATATATGGTGTCAATCTGTTCAGTAGTTCCTGAGAAAATTGCAGTTAAAAGTACATACATATCTATATGCGCGCACGGTGCCGTGCGCGAGCGTAATTCTGATTGGTGGTTAGATGTCAGTCAACATTCGAATCGGCCGACATCAGGAAGTGTGGTGTGGAAATTTAGCGTGCAAACTGAACATTATCTGCGCCATCTTGCCTCTCCCCAGCGCCACGCATAGCAAATGCACGGCCGCCATTTTAGGCACCCCACTCTCTCTCCCCGCTCACTCTCGATCGCCAGCGCTTTCCCCCGGCGCTGCGAGCATCCCCCGCGCGCCGGCCACCCCCGCTCTCTCATACAGGCCATAAACCCTCTCCTTCTGCGCGACCCTGCTACGGAACCACTTCCGACCGACAACCCATACATGGTCATGCCTCTCCTTTGATAACCCCCTTCCTCTGCGCCCCATTGTCTGAACTGGTCCCAGGCCATCACCTAGCCCTGCGGATGCAGTTTATTGCCCCTACTGTAAGGGAAACACCCCACATCAAAGGGATTACAGTAGAATCAAAGCCCCTACCCCCTGAGACCCGGCCGGTTGCACACACCCCCGGGAATTAGCGGAATTCCCTGCTGCGCGATAGCCATCTCCCACTGCGGGTAGGGTGGGAACCTCTACTGTAACCATGTGTGGGATCGGATCTGAGCCGGGGCTTCAGGGGATATTTCCCCGCACATCAAGGGAATCTCAAGAATGTACTATGTATAATAAAGCAATAAACCAGTGTATAAGAGACCAGGTCTCAGAGATGCAGTTAGAGCACCTCGTGACGATACCTTGCTGTCTGATCTGATGTGTTCTGCTCCGACGGAATAAAACCTTGTTTCCTGCCTTCCAGTCTCCAGCGCCTGCCTCTTTTATTGGTAAATTATCGAGTGGTATGAGAGGCGATTACCGCCGGGCAAATACTTGAAAGGATACCGACTGAAACTGCCGCTACCATTTAACAATTGGCGTCCCAAACGTGGGGCCCATCAGCGACACGTGGATCCAGTGGGAGAGGTCCCGACGACAGAGTGAACGACTGCAACGATCGGGAGAGCTCCTGCCCAATAGACCCTCGTCTGGCAGCCGATCATCCGAACTTCACTGGTTCCGAGCAGACCTCTCTCGAGTGATCTACGGTCCTGACTGGGAACCATCAGGAGTGCCGCGGCAAATACGGAGAGTGGAGGACGATCGGGCGCTGGAGGCGGAAGACGAGAAACTGTCCACGCGGTCCGGGTAAGGTCGTGATACACGACAAATTGAGAAATAATTGATTGATTGTTTAATGCTCTGGAAATACTAGTATTGCTCATTGATTGTGCTCATTGATTGTTCTCTTTGAGATATTCGCTGTCTACAAACGGGGAGGAGTAGAAATACTCTCTCTCTCTCCCTTTGCAGATAGTGAAGGGTAGGTAACGCAGACTTTTGTCCCCGTTGAAACCCGTCGTGCCTATCTTTATCCCCCCATTGATTGATTGTCCGAACATTGATTGTTTTGAAGAATAGTGCTTTTTGAGATATTCTCTGTTTGCAAATAACGTAGAATAGGAATATTCTGTCTAGTCTTTGCAAATAGTGAAGGGTAGGTAACGCAGACTTTTGTCCCTGTTGAAACCCGTCGTGCCTATCTTTATCTCCCCATTGATTGATTGATTGATTGTCCGAACACTAGTTGTTCGATATTGGTTCTTTGGAGGTATTCTCTGCTTACAAATAACGAAGAATAGAGATATTCTGTCTAGTCTTTGCAAGCAGTGAAAAGATAAGTAGTGCTGACTTTTGTCCCCGTTGAAACCCGTCATGCCTATCTTCTCCCCACTGATTGGTAGTTGGTTCTGCCCGGACCGCTTATTAGAGGTGAACCATCCGGCTCCACTGGAAGGCACCCCTAATAAGGACATGTTCACTAAATATGGACTAGTCGCCGTAGCCTATAGCAAGCTGTGGCATAAATATACCAAGAAGGACCCCGAAAGTCAGTGGCCACTGATGGGATCCTTCGACGACCATAAGATAGAAGCGCTAGAAATAGCTCTGCGTAGCAATAAGACGACGCCTACTATGCTTGACAGTATCGGCATGTGGCGCAAAGAAGCAACGCAACGGAAAAAGAGGGAAGAAGTAAAAGCAGAAAAGGAATTACGAAAGGCAGCTCACCTTGCCGCTAGAAAGTTAGAAGAAGACATAAAAGAGAGAAGGGAAACTAAACTAAGACAGGAACCCGAAACCTCAGGCCAGTACGCTGTTAGGACCCCTTCTTTGCTCTACCCTGAGTTGTCCTCCAAGCAGCGAACGAATGACGAGTTACTGTTAGGTCCTCCGATCATTTACATGCCCCCTCCGTATGCACCCTCCCAATCAATAGTACAACACCCACAACCCCCGAACACGAGCGAAAGCAGTACAAGGGCCTCGGCCCTCACGGCCTCCGCGCCGGCTGAGCCTCTTGTGCCGAACCCAACGTCAACCACAACGCCAGTCGACCATGAGATAGGAAAGAAAGAGTCCACCAGAATGAATCGACTAACTAAGGATGAACGAGCAGGAATTGACAAGATAGTAGGGACGCTGGTGGAACGAAAAGAAAGTGAGGAGTATATAACAGACGTGTATAACTCGTATGCCGACAGCCGCAGACGACACTTCGTCGTACGGCTCTGTTATCACGCCCTGAATGCATATGAGGATAGGTACCACGATAAAGGTCCCGAAGGCTTAGCGGCCCTATATAGGAAGGTAGACATTGGGGAAGAAAGAGAGGGCGATGTAACAAACCTCTTCACTCGTACACTCGAGGTCTACCGACACCTTAAAGAACATGGACAGACCACCAAAACAGAAACCCCCATAGCAATTAATCCCCAGGGAGGAAGGGCCGATGCCATGATGCCCATTAAAGAAGCTGCCCCCTACTGGGTCCCCCCACGGGGTCAGGGAACACACGACGACATCAACAACCCAGATGCGAAGGGAAGGGTTGTATATAACTGGGTCTATCAGCCGTGGGACCGGCAAGATATTTTGACTTTTAGAAAGACTCTACCCGATTTAAGAAAGAACCCGACTGCCTTCTACACGGAATTGGGTACAGCCTTAGGCTCAACGATAATGACGTTAGCAGATATCGACTTGTTCTTTGGGCTATGTCTGCCGGCTGATGTGTGGAAACAAATCCGGAAAGTTGACCACGCTGAGCCGTTCGGATATACCTGGGTACAACTCGATACCATAGATAAACAGCGAGAGCCAGGACAGAAACCCCCGAAAGCCATCTTAGAGCTCCCAGACAAGATTGTACAAAAGCTGAAGACTCTAATCCCAGAAAGAAAGGTAGATTGGTCGATAGTGACGGCTTGCCGTCAGAAACCCCAGGAAGATGTGTCTGAATACTTCTCCCGATTCGAGACTGTGTTTTCCGATTACAGTGGCCAAGACATGACCACCGCAACCGGACACCACCTCTTTGTCCAGAATTATGTAAAGGGTCTGTCACAGGAAGTTTCCCAGAAGCTACAGACCAGCGAGAGTAGTTGGGCAGCCTCCAAACCCGCAGCGATTCTCCAGATGGCCCAATACTACGAAAATCAGAAAAACGAGAACGATAGGGCATCAGAGAAGAAGAAAAAGGAACTGAAGGAGAGAGTAATGATAGCACAGTTGCAAGGGGTGACCATAGGAAGGGAACCCCCGAAAGAGAATTACCAACCAACCGCCCCTAGAAAGCTACCCCCTAGAGACCATACACCTGCACCCTACAACGGACGGAGAGACTTGGATGGGAATCAATGCGCGTTCTGTAGAGGGTTCGGACACTGGAAATCCCAGTGCCCGGTCCTTCTGGAAATGAACAAGAATAGGGACCCCAGAGACACAACATATGACCCCAGAAACAGAGGACAGGGACGAGGGCACACGAACAACACCATCAACGACAGGCCAGGCAGACCAAACACCTTTGATCGCCCCCGACAAAACCAGTATCAGCAGTCCGACTACGAAAGCACCCATGACTTCGCATAGGACCGCCAGGGACAAGGGAGGGATCCAGTCGAACTCCGTGTTGACCAGCAAGGTCCTTACGTTACCGCTAAGGTCCTGGGCACAAAATCTCCATTCCTGGTAGATACTGGGGCGACACGTAGTGCGTTATCTAAACGACTGATTCCTAGGGCACCCTTGTCTGGCTCACACGTAACCTCAATAGGCTTTGACGGAACGCCCTCCACTAACCCCTTATCAACACCAATCTCCTTTGACTTAGAAGATAACACCACTGACACGACCTTTCTGCTCTCCTCCAACACCCCCGATGCTATTATGGGACTTGATTTGCTAAAGCATTTTCGAGCCACCATCAGATGCTCCCGAGACGGAGTTCGAGTCATCCTACACGATAACCCAGATCTGTCCAGACCCTGTCACACACGGCGTATGCTCTCTATAACCGATGCTGATATGTCCCTACTCGACACATTACCTTCACATCTATGGGCTAAAACCGACTCAGATGTAGGGCGCATGGTGATCGACCCGGTACACATAACCGTCCGACCGGACGCAGTGCTCCCGAAGCTTCCACAGTATCGGATATCACCCGAAGGCGAGAAGGCATTGGTGGAAATCATCGAGTCCCTGGTCGAGGCAGGAGTGGTGGAAGAAGTAGTCAGTAATGTTTGCAACAGCCCTATCCTACCCATTGTAAAGAAGCAAGGCGAGGGGGATGAGAAAGCCTACCGTTTCATTGTTGACTTGCGAGAGGTTAACAAAGTAGTCATACCCCAGTACCCCGTAGTCTCAGACATCACCACCATCCTCACCCTGATTCCATCCACTGCCACCATCTTTACTGTTATTGACCTCAAGAACGCATTCTTTTCCATCCCCATCCACCCAGACAGCCGCTACCTGTTCGGCTTCACTTTAAAAGCCCGTTCGTACAGATTCTGCAGGGCACCCCAAGGCTACACTGAGAGTCCCAGTATTTACAGCCAAGCCCTCAAGAGGCAACTGGATGCAGTCCAACTACCCGATGGAGTGGTGTTGATACAGTACGTTGATGACATTCTTTTGGCGGCCGACACCACTCCTCTCGCAGTCACAGCCACCATTCACCTCCTCCGCTTCCTTGCGGAGAACGGTCACAAGGTCTCCAGAAAGAAATTGCAATTCTGCTAGCCCCAGGTAACTTATCTAGGCCACCTGCTATCCAAAGACGGGAGGAAACTTACCCCTGACCGAATTCAAACCATCCTAGAAACCCCTGTTCCCAAAACTCAGAAGCAAGTACGATCCCTAGTGGGCCTCACCTCCTTTTGTCGACAGTGGTTGCCAAACTTCAGTCTTACCATAAAGCCTCTGCTTTCCCTGCTGGCTAAGGATGTCCCCTTCCCCCTCCCCTGGACACCTGAATGTCAATCCTCCTTCAAAGAATTACGAGACGCCCTCTGCTCGGCCCCAGTCCTAGGAACCCCAGACTACACTAAACCTTTCTCCCTCTACACCCACGAAAGGGAGGGATGTGCGTTGTCTGTCCTAACCCAGTCCATAGGCCCTAAGCAACGCCCTTGTGCCTACTTCTCTGCCACTCTTGACCCCGTAGCCAGAGCTTTGCCCGCCTGCCTTCGAGCAGTAGCCGCCGCTGCTGTCTCTATCCGGCAAAGTGAGGGGATCGTGCTCTCGAACCCCCTCACAGTATTGGTACCCCATGCTGTTGATACCCTCCTGAACCAAACCAAGACTCAACACCTGACTAGCGCACGACTGACTGGGTATGAACTGACTCTGCTTGCGCCCCATATCACATTGAAACGATGCACCACTCTGAATCCAGCTACTCTACTACCTCTCCCTGACGCTGACCCCAATGCATCCCCTATACATGATTGCGTGACCCTCACCGACGAACAAACCAAGAGTAGGGTTGACCTCCGGGATACTGCCTTCCCGGACCCTGACGGAGAACTGTGGGTGGATGGCTCCTGCATCAAGCTCCCTGATGGCACCAACTCAGCTGCCTATGCAGTCACCACAGCTCGAACAGTTGTTGAGACAGCCCGCATCACACAGCGATCCGCACAGGCGGCTGAACTAATTGCCCTCACACGAGCCTGCATCCTGGCAGCAGGGACAACCGCAAACATTTACACAGACAGTCAGTATGCCTTTGGGGTAGTTCACCACTTCGGGCTCTTATGGAAAGAGAGGGGATTCTTGACTTCTCATGGCACACCCATCCTGCATGGAGATCTAGTCTCTGCCCTGACCGAAGCAGTCCTCCTCCCCACACGGATAGCTGTGATCAAATGCCAGGCACACAAGAAGGTGACAGACATTATAGGTCAGGGAAATGCACTAGCTGACATTACTGCCCGAACCACAGCCGAGAATAGGTCCACGACCCGCATGTACGTGACCAGGTCACAAACTGAGAAATGGAAGGATGCTAGGGAAACGATTAGGGATATCCAACTAGCCAGCACACCACACGAATTAACTGAATGGGCCCGGGTGGGATTGAAGGACGATGACGGTTGTTGGCGAACTAAAGACTCGAACAAATGGTTACTACCCGACTCATACTTGATCCCCATGCTGACCATGGCACACTCCCCCGCACACATAGGGTCTGCCCCCATGATCGAACTCATCTCCCAAGTCTGGCACGACAGAATACCAGACTCAGCCAAACGTCTGGTCCAACAATGCCTAGTATGCCTCCAACACAACCCTGGGAAAGGAACTGCTGTACCCCGGGGAGGGTTTGGGGTCCCCAATCACCCCTTTGAAGTCCTACAAATGGACTATGTCCAGCTAGAAAGGTGCCAAGGTTTAAAATATGTGCTTGTCGTTGTGTGTGCCTTCAGCAAGTGGGTGGAAGCCTACCCGACCCATGACAACACCGCTATGACTACTGCAAAAGTACTGCTGAAGGAATTCTTCCCCCGATACGGCCTTTGTCGAATTTTGTGGAGCGACAATGGCCCCCACTTCGTAGCCGAAGTTATCCAACTCATCTTAAAAGGGTTGGGTGTAAAACAGAAGTTCCATGCGGTCTTCCATCCCCAATCTGCAGGCCTGGTTGAGCGACACAATGCCACATTGAAGCTTAAGATAGCAAAAATAGTCGCCACCACAGGACTAAGATGGCCAGACGCTCTCCCACTAGCATTGCTATCAATGCGTTCCACCCCCACCAAACACCACTTAACCCCCTACGAGGTCGTCTTTGGGCGGCCCATGAACCTTTGGACTGCACCAAAACCATCATCCATCCACGACGTCCCGGACGTCCTCATGTCTGACTATTTGTATAACCTAACTAAGACGTTGTCTGTTATCCATCAGCAGGTGCTGCACGCCATTCCCGATGTTTCCAGGGGCCCGGGACACGACATCCAACCCGGTGACTTCGTCTTAGTGCGTAACTTCCAGCGCACCAAGAGTTTGGAGCCCCGGTGGACGGGCCCCCTGCAAGTCCTGATCACCACCCGAACAGCTCTTCGAGTGGAGGGGAAACGCAATTGGCTGCATGCACACCACTGCAAGAAGGTATCACCGACCCTGACAACCACGGACAACATCACCGCCCAAGAGGAACTTCTGGACAAAGACCGACCATCCCTGAGCCGCTGCCCGGATACAGAGACACTTGAGTTGATTGAATATCCCGATCCCACTGTGCCATCCAAAGAAGGGTATAACTTGCGACGAAAGGAGAGAACTTCGGCTAAGCAGACCACAGGCTAAGTGGAAATCTCAGAACGGTAGCCTAGGCACCTCAAAGGCCACCAGGAGAGAAACTAAAACAAAGTCTGTGGTTCTGCCCGCTACCGAGTCTCTTGAAGGTGATGGAAGCGCCCGACATGAAGATGATGGAAGCAACCGGACGTCCGAAGATCCACTTCAAAAACCCAAAGACTGACCGAATGCACAGCTTTAAGACAATAGCACTTTTCATTTCCCTTCTCTTTTGCCTTCTCCTCGTGGTCACCTTCTGGATCATGGAGGAGAGCACACCCGCTCATAAGACATTGCTGACTACCGTTCAACCTACCACCACGAAAGAACACCATCTGATCTCACTTTCACCCCAACTCCGAGAAAGGCGTAAGGAGTTCTGGAATAACTCTTTTGTGCAGTTACTCCACCAACACAATCTTGCCACCAACGCCACTAACTGCTGGATCTGTGGATTGCTGCCCCATGCCACTGGGCACTCAATCCCCTTCATCCCTTCACCTTTTTCCGTCCATGGTTCCTGCCTCGCCTGGCTGATCCTCCTGCAGGAGAGCTACAAGGACAATGCCACTTCCGGCAGAACCATGTCACACTTCTACCATGGGCTCTGGCTGAACAAAACTGGTAGAACCTCCGCCCTCTTCTGCCCTCTGAGATCGAACACTTCCTTTCACATGGACATCCCCGCCAAAGAACGAATTGAAATGCAAGTGTTCAACAATCCAGCCAGACCCACCTTCTCTTACCTCCGAAAACGGACAGCCGCCACCCTAACAGTGGCCCTGTCCGTCATCAACATCACTGGATCTGTATGCCTCGAAGGCCTGGGGGAACAGCTGGTGGGCCACAGCTCCTGCCTCATCACCCGAACATTGGACTCAGTTGACCCACCTTCCTTTGTTGCCACCCCGAATATGTACTTCGTGTGTGGTACTAAGGCCTACACCTGGCTCCCGAAAGGTTGGGGAGGCACCTGCTACATCGCCTTTGTCCTTCCTCCGACGTATGTGGCTCCAGCAAACCATCACCGACAGAAACGTGCCAAAGACATTGTACAAACCGACTCCACCAGAGCACAGTTCATGGACGCAGTAAAGGGTCTTGTTCCGCTCTGGGGTCCGATGGCAAACAGCCGTGCCATCCGCCACTTAACCCAGGCAGTCGAAACAGCAATGAACATTACAGCTGGCGCCCTCGCCAACAACACCGCTGAGCTTCAGGCCGTCCGCCTGGTGGCTCTCCAGAACCGCCTTGTTCTAGATGTGGTTCTGGCTGACCGCGGAGGAGCATGCCGCATCATTGGGTCCAGCTGTTGTACCTACGTACCGGATAACTCACCCTCAGTCTACAAAGCAATTGAACACCTCCACAGACTGTCCACAGAGGTCCATCAAGAACAAGAAGAATGGTCACTGGGGAGTTGGTTTTGGGACCCTATTAAAGGTTGGGGATGGAGGCTGTTTTCATTTATCCTCATACCAATCATGATACTATGTGGATGTTGCTTGGGGATTCAGTGTCTGCCACCTTTATGTTCGTTTTTTATGAACTGCATCTGCCCTAAGACTTTGGACTTTGAAACTGAGCGGATGAAAGCTCTGAATGAGGTGGAGGTACGGGGTATTATGGGGATAGATCCAAACTAGGCAAGCTGGCGAGACATGTTAAAAGGGAGGACTGTGGAAATTTAGCGTGCAAACTGAACATTATCTGCGCCATCTTGCCTCTCCCCAGCGCCACGCATAGCAAATGCACGGCCGCCATTTTAGGCACCCCACTCTCTCTCCCCGCTCACTCTCGATCGCCAGCGCTTTCCCCCGGCGCTGCGAGCATCCCCCGCGCGCCGGCCACCCCCGCTCTCTCATACAGGCCATAAACCCTCTCCTTCTGCGCGACCCTGCTACGGAACCACTTCCGACCGACAACCCATACATGGTCATGCCTCTCCTTTGATAACCCCCTTCCTCTGCGCCCCATTGTCTGAACTGGTCCCAGGCCATCACCTAGCCCTGCGGATGCAGTTTATTGCCCCTACTGTAAGGGAAACACCCCACATCAAAGGGATTACAGTAGAATCAAAGCCCCTACCCCCTGAGACCCGGCCGGTTGCACACACCCCCGGGAATTAGCGGAATTCCCTGCTGCGCGATAGCCATCTCCCACTGCGGGTAGGGTGGGAACCTCTACTGTAACCATGTGTGGGATCGGATCTGAGCCGGGGCTTCAGGGGATATTTCCCCGCACATCAAGGGAATCTCAAGAATGTACTATGTATAATAAAGCAATAAACCAGTGTATAAGAGACCAGGTCTCAGAGATGCAGTTAGAGCACCTCGTGACGATACCTTGCTGACTGATCTGATGTGTTCTGCTCCGACGGAATAAAACCTTGTTTCCTGCCTTCCAGTCTCCAGCGCCTGCCTCTTTTATTGGTAAATTATCGAGTGGTATGAGAGGCGATTACCGCCGGGCAAATACTTGAAAGGATACCGACTGAAACTGCCGCTACCATTTAACAGTGGGACGCCATTTTGTGTGTGACAATGAAAAAGAAAGGTGGAGAACGTGAAAAGGGAGCAGGGTAGAGAGTTCCTGACCCCCTAGCCTTTGTTAGGGGGTCCCTGAAGGATCCCGAAGGGTGAAAAAAAACATTTAATTTTTTTTCAAAAAATCGCGGGGTGCGCACACGGTGCACGCACGATGTCGAAAAATTCGTTAAAAAAATAGAATTAAAAATCAAGTTTAAGTGTTTAGATGTTGGTTGGCTCTAAAAAGAGCCATTGTGTTCCCTGAGTGTTTTTTGTACCAACAAGTAAGTACAGATGCAGAGTCTAAAGTTCAAGAGGAAGACTCTGTTCCCTTCATCTGTGAAATGTACACCATCTCCTCTATAAATGCCACTCAGAAGCATTGGTTCATAGTAGTTTCTGTTCCAGAATCTTCAAACACCACACCCACTCCCCTCACTATTTCTTCTTATTTCCTGGGACAAGGAGCTGAACAGCTATCAATTTTACTTGAAAATGGCAGAACAGCAGTCTACTTCAGGGAGTGAGGAGGAGACCTGGATGCACTCAGAAGCATTGGTTCATAGTAGTTTCTGTTCCAGAATCTTCAAACACCACACCCACTCCTCTCACTATTTCTTCTTATTTCCTGGGACAAGGAGTTCAACAGCTATCAATTTTACTTGAAAATGGCAGAACAGCAGTCTACTTCAGGGAGTGAGATGGAGACCTGGATGCACTCAGAAGGTCTCTTTCAGTAGAATGGCAATATGAAAAGAAAGATAGTTGTAAAATGGAGGCTTATATACTTTTTTTTAATAAAAAAGAACTCATTGGCTGTTTCAGACCATTCAACACTAAAAACTAGGCTGTATGTTGACATTTTTAAAAGCATGTTTTGAATTGGTTCAGAAAAATGTGTTCCCACAGAACATTACTTTGGATTTGCTGTTAGGTTTGAAAAGTCAAGCACTCTTGCTCTTTGGATTAGAAACATTGTGTACTGAACTTCTGACCTCTCTGCTCACACTAGTGTTCCATGATCTGTTGCTATGGTAGCAGGCAGAAGTCCTGTTGGGGGTAGGAACCATTTGGAAAGGGTTGAAATTTGCAACCAATAGAAATGTGTGTTTCCATTTAAAAGAAAGGTGGAGAATGTGAAAAGGGGGCAGAGTAGAGAGTTCCTGACCCCCTAGCCTTTGTCAGGGGGTCCCTGAAGGATCCCGAAGGGTGAAAAAAACATTTTATTTTACTTCAAAAAATCGCGAGGTGCGCGCATGGCGCGCGGACGGCGCGCGCACGGCGGCAAAAAATTCATTAAAAAAATAGATTCAGAAATCAAGTTTAAGTGTTTAGATGTTGGTTGGCTTTAAAAAGAGCCGTTGTGTTCATTGAGTGTTTTTTTGTACCTACAAGTAAGTACCGATGCAGAGTCTAAAGTTCAAGTGGAAGACTCTGTTCCCTTCACCTGTGAAATGTACACCATCTCCTCTATAAATGCCACTCAGAAGCACTGGTTCATAGTAGTTTCTGTTCCAGAATCTTCAAACACCACACCCACTCCCCTCACTATTTCTTCTTATTTCCTGGGACAAGGAGCTGAACAGCTATCAATTTTACTTCAAAATGGCAGAACAGCAGTCTACTTCAGGGAGTGAGGAGGAGACCTGGATGCACTCAGAAGCATTGGTCCATAGTAGTTTCTGTTCCAGAATCTTCAAACACCACGCCCCCTCCTCTCACTATTTCTTCTTATTTCCTGGGACAAGGAGCTGAACAGCTATCAATTTTACTTGAAAATGGCAGAACAGCAGTCTACTTCAGGGAGTGAGGAAGAGACCTGGATGCCCTCAGAAGGTGTCTTTCAGTAGAATGGCAATATGAAAAGAAAGATAGTTGTAAAATGGAGGCTTACATACTTTTTGTTTAATAAAAGGAACTCATTGGCTGTTTCAGACCTTTCAACACTAAAAACTAGGCTGTATGTTTACATTTTTAAAAGCATGTTTTGTATTGATTCAGAAAAATGTGTTCCCACAGAACATTACTTTGGATTTGCTGTTAGGTTTGAAAAGTCAAGCACTCTTGCTCTTTGGATTAGAAACATTGTGTGCTGAACTTCTGACCTCTCTGCTCACACTAGTGTTCCATGATCTGTTGTTATGGTAGCAGACAGAAGTCATGTTGGGGGTAGGAATTATTTGGAAAGGGTTGAAATTTGCAACCAATAGAAATGTGTGTTTCCATTTAAAAGAAAGGTGGAGAACGTGAAAAGGGAGCAGAGTAGAGAGTTCCTGACCCCCTAGCCTTTGTCAGGGGGTCCCTGAAGGATCCCGAAGGGTGAAAAAAAAATTTATTTTTTTTCCAAAAAATCGCGGGGTGCACGCACGGTGCTCGCACGGCGGCAACAAATTCATAAAAGAAATAGATTCAAAAATCAAGTTTAAGTGTTTAGATGTTGGTTGGCTCTAAAAAGAGCCGTTGTGTTCATTGAGTGTTTTTTTGTACCTACAAGTAAGTACCGATGCAGAGTCTAAAGTTCAAGAGGAAGACTCTGTTCCCTTCATCTGTGAAATGTACACCATCTCCTCAATAAATGCCACTCAGAAGCATTGGTTCATAGTAGTTTCTGTTCCAGAATCTTCAAACACCACACCCACTCCCCTCACTATTTCTTCTTATTTCCTGGGACAAGAAACTGAACAGCTATCAATTTTACTTGAAAATGGCAGAACAGCAGTCTACTTCAGGGAGTGAGGAGGAGACCTGGATGCACTCAGAAGGTGTCTTTCAGTAGAATGGCAATATGAAAAGAAAAATAGTTGTAAAATGGAGGCTTACCTACTTTTTTTAATAAAAATAACTCATTGGCTGTTTCAGACCATTCAACACTAAAAACTAGGCTGTATGTGTACATTTTTAAAAGCCTGTTTTGTATTGGTTCAGAAAAATGTGTTCCCACAGAACATTACTTTGGATTTGCTGTTAGGTTTGAAAAGTCAAGCACTCTTGCTCTTTGGATTAGAAACATTGTGTGCTGAACTTCTGACCTCTCTGCTCACACTAGTGTTCCATGATCTGTTGCTATGGTAGCAGGCAGAAGTCATGTTGGGGGTAGGAATCATTTGGAAATGGTTGAAATTTACAACCAATAGAAATGTGTGTTTCCATTTAAAAGAAAGGTGGAGAACGTGAAAAGGGGGCAGAGTAGAGAGTTCCTGACCCCCTAGCCTTTGTCAGGGGGTCCCTGAAGGATCCCGAAGGGTAAAAAAAACATTTTATTTTACTTCAAAAAATCGCGGGGTGCGCGCACGGCGCGCAGACGGCGCACGCACGGCGGCAAAAAAATCATCAAAAAAATAGATTCGAAAATCAAGTTTAAGTGTTTAGATGTCGGTTGGCTCTAAAAAGAGCTGTTGTGTTCATTGAGTGTTTTTTTGTACCTACAAGTAAGTACCGATGCAGAGTCTAAAGTTCAAGTGGAAGACTCTGTTGCCTTCACCTGTGAAATGTACACCATCTCCTCTATAAATGCCACTCAGAAGCATTGGTTCATAGTAGTTTCTGTTCCAGAATCTTCAAACACCACATCCACTCCTCTCACTATTTCTTCTTATTTCCTGGGACAAGGAGCTGAACAGCTATCAATTTTACTTCAAAATGGCAGAACAGCAGTCTACTTCAGGGAGTGAGGAGGAGACCTGGATGCACTCAGAAGCATTGGTCCATAGTAGTTTCTGTTCCAGAATCTTCAAACACCACACCCACTCCTCTCACTATTTCTTCTTATTTCCTGGGACAAGGAGCTGAACAGCTATCAATTTTACTTGAAAATGGCAGAACAGCAGTCTACTTCAGGGAGTGAGGAAGAGACCTGGATGCACTCAGAAGGTGTATTTCAGTAGAATGGCAATATGAAAAGAAAGATAGTTGTAAAATGGAGGCTTACATACTTTTTGTTTAATAAAAGGAACTCATTGGCTGTTTCAGACCATTCAACACTAAAAACTAGGCTTTATGTTTACATTTTTAAAAGCATGTTTTGTATTGGTTCAGAAAAATGTGTTCCCACAGAACATTACCTTGGATTTGCTGTTAGGTTTGAAAAGTCAAGCACTCTTGCTCTTTGGATTAGAAACATTGTGTGCTGAACTTCTGACCTCTCTGCTCACACTAGTGTTCCATGATCTGTTGTTATGGTAGCAGACAGAAGTCATGTTGAGGGTAGGAATCATTTGGAAAGGGTTGAAATTTGCAACCAATAGAAATGTGTGTTTCCATTTCAAAGAAAGGTGGAGAACGTGAAAAGGGGGCAGAGTAGAGAGTTCCTGACCCCTAGCCTTTGTCAGGGGGTCCCTGAAGGATCCCGAAGGGTGAAAAAAACATTTTATTTTTTTTCAAAAAATCGCGGGGTGCACGCACGGTGCTCGCACGGCGGCAACAAATTCATAAAAGAAATAGATTCAAAAATCAAGTTTAAGTGTTTAGATGTTGGTTGGCTCTAAAAATAGCCGTTGTGTTCATTGAGTGTTTTTTTGTACCTACAAGTAAGTACCGATGCAGAGTCTAAAGTTCAAGAGGAAGACTCTGTTCCCTTCATCTGTGAAATGTACCCCATCTCCTCTATAAATGCCACTCAGAAGCATTGGTTCATAGTAGTTTCTGTTCCAGAATCTTCAAACATCACACCCACTCTCCTCACTATTTCTTCTTATTTCCTGGGACAAGGAGCTGAACAGCTATCAATTTTACTTGAAAATGGCAGAACAGCAGTCTACTTCAGGGAGTGAGGAGGAGACCTGGATGCACTCAGAAGCATTGGTTCATAGTAGTTTCTGTTCCAGAATCTTCAAACACCACACCCACTCCTCTCACTATTTCTTCTTATTTCCTGGGACAAGGAGCTGAACAGCTATCAATTTTACTTGAAAATGGCAGAACAGCAGTCTACTTCAGGGAGTGAGGAAGAGACCTGGATGCACTCAGAAGGTGTCTTTCAGTAGAATGGCAATATGAAAAGAAAGATAGTTGTAAAATGGAGGCTTACATACTTTTTTTTTACTAAAAGGAACTCATTGGCTGTTTCAGACCATTCAACACTAAAAACTAGGCTGCATGTTTACATTTTTAAAAGCCTGTTTTGTATTGGTTCAGAAAAATGTGTTCCCACAGAACATTACTTTGGATTTGCTGTTATGTTTGAAAAGTCAAGCACTCTTCCTCTTTGGATTAGAAACATTGTGTGCTGAACTTCTGACCTCTCTGCTCACACTAGTGTTCCATGATCTGTTGTTATGGTAGCAGGCAGAAGTCCTGTTGGGGGTAGGAATCATTTGGAAAGGGTTAAATTTGCAACCAATAGAAATGTGTGTTTCCATTTAAAAGAAAGGTGGAGAACGTGAAAAGGGGGCAGAGTAGAGAGTTCCTGACCCCCTAGCCTTTGTCAGGGGGTCCCTGAAGGATCCCGAAGGGTGAAAAAAACATTTTATTTTTCTTCAAAAACTCGCGGGGTGAGCGCACGGTGGGCGCACGGCGCGCGGATGGCGCGCGCACGGCGGCAAAAAATTCATTAAAAAAATAGATTCAAAAATCAAGTTTAAGTGTTTAGATGTTGGTTGGCTCTAAAAAGAGCTGTTGTGTTCATTGAGTGTTTTTTTGTACCTACAAGTAAGTACCGATGCAGAGTCTAAAGTTCAAGTGGAAGACTCTGTTGCCTTCACCTGTGAAATGTACACCATCTCCTCTATAAATGCCACTCAGAAGCATTGGTTCATAGTAGTTTCTGTTCCAGAATCTTCAAACACCACATCCACTCCCCTCACTATTTCTTCTTATTTCCTGGGACAAGGAGCTGAACAGCTATCAATTTTACTTCAAAATGGCAGAACAGCAGTCTACTTCAGGGAGTGAGGAGGAGACCTGGATGCACTCAGAAGCATTGGTCCATAGTAGTTTCTGTTCCAGAATCTTCAAACACCACACCCACTCCTCTCACTATTTCTTCTTATTTCCTGGGACAAGGAGCTGAACAGCTATCAATTTTACTTGAAAATGGCAGAACAGCAGTCTACTTCAGGGAGTGAGGAAGAGACCTGGATGCACTCAGAAGGTGTCTTTCAGTAGAATGGCAATATGAAAAGAAAGATAGTTGTAAAATGGAGGCTTACATACTTTTTGTTTAATAAAAGGAACTCATTGGCTGTTTCAGACCATTCAACACTAAAAACTAGGCTTTATGTTTACATTTTTAAAAGCATGTTTTGTATTGGTTCAGAAAAATGTGTTCCCACAGAACATTACTTTGGATTTGCTGTTAGGTTTGAAAAGTCAAGCACTCTTGCTCTTTGGATTAGAAACATTGTGTGCTGAACTTCTGACCTCTCTGCTCACACTAGTGTTCCATGATCTGTTGTTATGATAGCAGACAGAAGTCATGTTGAGGGTAGGAATCATTTGGAAAGGGTTGAAATTTGCAACCAATAGAAATGTGTGTTTCCATTTAAAAGAAAGGTGGAGAACGTGAAAAGGGGGCAGAGTAGAGAGTTCCTGACCCCCTAGCCTTTGTCAGGGGGTCCCTGAAGGATCCCGAAGGGTGAAAAAAACATTGTTTTTTCAAAAAATCGCGGGGTGCACGCACGGTGCTCGCACGGCGGCAACAAATTCATAAAAGAAATAGATTCAAAAATCAAGTTTAAGTGTTTAGATGTTGGTTGGCTCTAAAAATAGCCGTTGTGTTCATTGAGTGTTTTTTTGTACCTACAAGTAAGTACCGATGCAGAGTCTAAAGTTCAAGAGGAAGACTCTGTTCCCTTCATCTGTGAAATGTACACCATCTCCTCAATAAATGCCACTCAGAAGCATTGGTTCATAGTAGTTTCTGTTCCAGAATCTTCAAACACCACACCCACTCCCCTCACTATTTCTTCTTATTTCCTGGGACAAGAAGCTGAACAGCTATCAATTTTACTTGAAAATGGCAGAACACCAGTCTACCTCAGGGAGTGAGGAGGAGACCTGGATGCACTCAGAAGGTGTCTTTCAGTAGAATGGCAATATGAAAAGAAAAATAGTTGTAAAATGGAGGCTTACATACTTTTTTTTGAATAAAAAGAACTCATTGGCTGTATCAGACCATTCAACACTAAAAACTAGGCTGTATGTTTACATTTTTAAAAGCATGTTTTGTATTGGTTCAGAAAAATGTGTTCCCACAGAACATTACTTTGGATTTGCTGTTAGGTTTGAAAAGTCAAGCACTCTTGCTCTTTGATTAGAAACATTGTGTGCTGAACTTCTGACCGCTCTGCTCACACTAGTGTTCCATGATCTGCTGCTATGGTAGCAGCCGGAAGTCATTTTGGGGGTGGGAATCATTTGGAAAGGGTTGAAATTTGCAACCAATAAAAATGTGTGTTTCCATTTAAAAGAAAGGTGGAGAACGTGAAAAGGGTGCAGAGTAGAGAGTTCCTCACCCCCTAGACTTTGTCAGGGGGTCCCTGAAGGATCCCGAAGAGTGAAAAAAACATTTAATTTTTTTAAAAAAAATCGCAGGGTGCGCACACGGTGCGCGCACGGCGGCAAAAAATTCATTAAAAAAATAGATTAAAAAATCAAGTTTAAGTGTTTAGATGTTGGTTGGCTCTAAAAAGAGCCGTTGTGTTCAGTGAGTGATTTTTTGTACCTACAACTAAGTACCGATGCAGAGTCTAAAGTTCAAGAGGAAGACTCTGTTCCCTTCACCTGTGAAATGAACACCGTCTCCTCTATAAATGCCTTGCATGTTGTAACGCAAGTTGTTGTGGTATATAGAACCCATACCATAGTCTCTGAGGAAAGCAGAAACAGACTTATTGACGTGCTTTTTTGCTTTCTCAAACTGCGGACAATATTGGTTGGACCAGTTCCACTTTTGCCTTTGGCATATATTAGAATATATAAAGGTAGTTTGTCGAAAAAGTGACATCAATTGTACAAAGGTGTCCTTAACAAGCATTTCCAGTCCTACCCCAGTTAAAGTGCCTAGGTCATTTCCACCACAGTGCACAATTATTAGGTCAGGCTGTGGGAGATGTAGAAAGGATTTCACCAAAGGCATTAATTGGTGCCACTTTAACCCTCTCTGACCAATCCATTTAATGTCTACATTTGGCAAAGCAAGGTCTTTCACAATACCTCTTTTTTCTGCATACTTTTCACTCCAGTAGACATAGCTATGACCTACAATCCACACTGTGAACATCTTTCAAGGAGATCTGGATGCACTCAGAAGGTGTCTTTCAGTAGAATGGCAATATGAAAAGTAAGATAGTTGCAAAATGGAGGCTTACATACTTTTTTTTAATAAAAAGACCTCATTGGCTGTTTCAGACCATTCAACACTAAAAACTAGGCTGTATGTTTAAATTTTTAAAAGCATGCTTGGTATTGGTTCAGAAAAATGTGTTCCCACAGGAGATTACTTTGGATATGCTGTTAGGTTTGAAAAGTCAAGCACTCTTGCTTTTTGGATTAGAAACATTGTGTGCTGAACTTCTGACCTCTCTGCTCACACCAGTGTTCCATGATCTGTTGCTATGGTAGCAGGCAGAAGTCATGTTGGGGGTAGGAATCATTTGGGGTTAAGTTTTCCACTTTGGTTTCCGAATTAGCTAACCTGAATTTTGATCATCTACTACGTAAGGTCCAATCCTCGTTTATCAGATGGGACTCGTTACCATTTTCCATCTTGGGGTGGGTGGCACTTATAAAAATGTCTATACTTCCGCTTTTTAATTTTTTATTCTCTGCCATTCCTTGCTTTTTGCCCAGTGTTTTTTTTTTCAAAAGTGGAATCATTATTTTCTGCGTTTATATGGGCAAAAAAAAGTCCCAGGATAGGAATGGGGACTCTTTATGCTGAAACCGAATTAGGAGGTTTAGCCGTACCTAATGTTAGAGACTATTATAGCGCATATTTCGCCCAATATCAAGAGTGGTTTAAATCTGGAATGCAGAGCCCAAATGTCCTTATTAAATTTTTTTCTTGATAGAATTTGTTACGAGGCCCAGATTCCATTTCCGTTACACTTTCCTAAGTCACCGAAACTTAATCGATACAAGACGATGCTTTGGTTTTTCAAGCGTCGTGACATTTTTCTTAAAAGATACTCTCTCCCTCAGTTTAATATTAGAACTCCCTTAAGAAATGCTCTCATGTTTATGGGTATGACAATTGGAGTTGATATTGCACTACAATGGGCACGTGTTGGGTTCTATTCTCTTGCAGATTTTTTAAGAGAGGGGGCATGGCTGTCACCGGGCGAGATGCAGCTTATAATTTCAGGGAATTTTATGTTACTAGGCTCCTATATTTCGATTTTTAAAATGCTGGAACAAGTGGAGCCAAGAATTATTGGTTCTTTTAATCAGTTATGGGATGATTTGTTTATGACTTCTCGGATGAGGAAGCCAGGGGCATGGAAGCGTTGTTCAGCTAAACATATTGAGGTAGATCTGAGCCAGAAAGCTATTAAAAAATGGCAAGAACAGGAGGATCACGCACTTACTATCAACACTTGGAAAACCATAAATAAGCTGAATTTTAGTGTTCTTCGAGGATCTAATTGGAGAAGATTGTTATTCTTCAGTAAGTGGCTCCTGTATCGCACTCCAGCCGCCATTGCTAAAATGTATGTTAAAATACTAGTGCCACCTGTTTTAGATGTCAGCAATATACTCCCGCTATCTGGTCTCACATTATAGCTGACTGTGTTAAAATTATTTCTTTTTAGAATGAGATTTTCGAATATTTACAAAAGTATTGTGGGATCCAGATCACTTATAATGTTAAATTAGTATTGTACGGATATGATTCTGATCTCGGTCTGACAGAACAGATGGCCAAAATCTAATTTATTGCAATGGCAGTGGCAAGATCTCTGGTGCTCCAGAACTGGAAGTCAATTCAAGCTCCTTCATTTAATGCCTGGTTTCAGAAAATTAGGAATGTTAGAAAGAGTGAAAAGCGATACGCACAGCGAATTGGTGGGATTCGGAAGTTTAACAGAATTTGGTGTTCCTATTTTGAATAATGGTGGACTTTTGCATTTCGTAAATAATTTTCTTTATTTTGAATCCTTATTTTGTGGTAGGCAATTTATGTTATTGTTAATTGTAATCTTGATACAAGAACTTCAATAAAAAAATATATAAAAAAAAAAAAAGGAATCATTTGGAAAGGGTTGAAATTTGCAACCAATAGAAATGTGTGTTTCCATTTAAAAAAATGTGGGAAGCAATGTGATTTGAAGTTAACATGTATATGTGTGAAAAAAGAGAGGGAAATGTTGCCATTTAGTGGTTTTGGTGAGAGGAGTACAGCTCAGAGATTCTGGCTCTGATAATCTGCTGTGTGAGTGGCACATTTCTTTCTCAACTAACTACTTTTAAAGGTGAGTTATGAATTTGAGAGGGGATGTATGTGGTGTATTTTGATATAAATAATAGAAATTTGTTTCTTCTTTTAAAGTTGTGTTTTACATTTTATGTTTTGGAAGATATTTAACTGCCTTGAACTTGTAAGATATTATGGAGTATGTCTTCACCATAAGTTAAGGTGTACTGGTATCACCCAGGAATACTGTTTTGTGCCTAGAATCACACCATAAGTCTGTGTGCACACAGGAGTTGTTTAATTTGTGTTGCTCTTGTTCTGTAAGACTTGCACTCGTAGGAAAGGGGCAGCTTGTTTTCTTGAACTGTGATGGTTAGCATTCAGCACAAATCACTATCTCACAGATGAGAGGCAAATGCTAACACAATTGAAAACAACAGGGTAGATTTTCCTTCCACTCCTGCAATGGGTGAGGTAGTTCCTACATGTTCAAAACTCCAATTAACCCTTACCACATGTGCTCTTACATACATCTCTGCAGTCTTCATGCAGTTGTGCAAGCGTCCATGCAGATCTCTCTTGCACCTGACAATACACAGTCTCCAGAAACACACTCTTAGCACACAGGCAGCTGCTTCTCCTGCACTCCCATGCTTACTATTCAGCGATATGTGGTATTTCAGATAGCAGTGTGTAACGCTACCACATTCAACATCACCAAGGCTCATTTCCTTTGCTCTAGTCTAATCACTCACCCAGGTTCCACATGCTCATGGTCTCAAGTAGCTGTTAGGACATGTGCTCTTTTCTGCCTCTCTAAACTATAAGGAAAATGTGTCAGGCTGTTACAGTAATTATCACTTGCTCTACCACAGTAGTAAATGTGCTTTGAAATTGCCAATCAAATATCGTTTTCTGCCTAGAATCACACCATGAGTCTGTGTGCACACAGGAATTGTTGTCAGAGATTTAATTTGTGTTGCTCTTGTTCTGAAAGACTTGCACTCGTAGGAAAGGGGCAGCTTGTTTTCTTGAACTGTGATGGTTAGCATACAGCACACATCACCATCTCACAGATGAGAGGCAACTGCTAACACATTTGAAAACAACAGGGTAGATTTTCCTCCCACTCCTGCAATGGGTGAGGTAGTTCCTACATGTTCAAAACTCCAATTAACCCTGAGCACAGGTGATCTTACATACATCTATGCAGTCTTCATGCAGTTGTGCAAGCATCCATGCAGATCTCTCTTGCACCTGACAATACACAGTCTCCAGAAACACACTCTTAGCACACAGGCAACTGCTCCTCCTCCACTCCCATGCTTACTATTCAGTACTGTGTGGTATTTCAGATAGCAGTGTGTAACGCTAACACATTCAACATCACCAAGGCTCATTTCCTTTGCTCTAGTCTAATCCCTCACCCAGGTTTTACATGCTGATGGTCTCAAGTAGCTGTTGGGACATGTGCTCTTTTTTGCCTCTCTAAAGTATAAGGAAAATGTGTCAGACTGTTTCTGTAATTATCACTTGCTCTACCACAGTAGTAAATGTGCTTTGAAATTGCCAATCAAATATCGTTTTCTGCCTAGAATCACACCATGAGTCTGTGTGCACACAGGAATTGTTGTCAGAGATTTAATTTGTGTTGCTCTTGTTCTGAAAGACTTGCACTCGTAGGAAAGGGGCAGCTTGTTTTCTTGAACTGTGATGGTTAGCATTCAGCACAAATCACTATCTCACAGATGAGAGACAAATGCTAATACATTTGAAAACAACAGGGTAGATTTTACTTCCACTCCTGCAATGGGTGAGGTAGTTCCTACATGTTCAAAACTCCAATTAACCCTTACCACAGGTGATCTTACATACATCTCTGCAGTCTTCATGCAGTTGTGCAAGCTTCCATGCAGATCTCTCTTGCACCTGACAATACACAGTCTCCAGAAACACACTCTTTGCACACAGGCAGCTGCTTCTCCTGCACTCCCATGCTTACTATTCAGCACTGTGTGGTATTTCAGATAGAAGTGTGTAACGCTAACACATTCAACATCACCAAGGCTCATTTCCTTTGCTCTAGTCTAATCAATCACCCAGGTTCCACATGCTCATGGTCTCAAGTAGCTGTTAGGACATGTGCTCTTTTCTGCCTCTCTAAACTATAAGGAAATTTGTCAGGCTGTTACAGTAATTATCACTTGCTCTACCACAGTAGTAAATGTGCTTTGAAATTGCCTATCAAATATCGTTTTCTGCCTAGAATCACGCCATGAGTCTTTGTGCACACAGGAATTGTTGTCAGAGATTTAATTTGTGTTGCTCTTGTTCTGTAAGACTTGCACTCGTAGGAAAGGGGCAGCTTGTTTTCTTGAACTGTGATGGTTAGCATACAGCACACATCACCATCTCACAGATGAGAGGCAAATGCTAACACATTTGAAAACAACAGGGTAGATTTTCCTCCCACTCCTGCAATGGGTGAGGTAGTTCCTACATGTTCAAAACTCCAATTAACCCTGAGCACAGGTGATCTTACATACATCTATGCAGTCTTCATGCAGTTGTGCAAGCATCCATGCAGATCTCTCTTGCACCTGACAATACACAGTCTCCAGAAACACACACTTAGCACACAGCCAGCTGCTTCTCCTGCACTCCCATGCTTACTATTCAGCACTGTGTGGTATTTCAGATAGCAGTGTGTAACGCTAACACATTCAACATCACCAAGGCTCATTTCCTTTGCTCTAGTCTAATCACTCACCCAGGTTCCACATGCTCATGGTCTCAAGTAGCTGTTAGGACATGTGCTCTTTTCTGCCTCTCTAAACTATAAGGAAAATGTGTCAGGCTGTTACAGTAATTATCACTTGCTCTACCACAGTAGTAAATGTGCTTTGAAATTGCCAATCAAATATCGTTTTCTGCCTAGAATCACACCATAAGTCTGTGTGCACACAGGAATTGTTGTCAGAGATTTAATTTGTGTTGCTCTGGTTCTGTAAGACTTGCACTCGTAGGAAAGGGGCAGCTTGTTTTCTTGAACTGTGATGGTTAGCATTCAGCAGAAATCACTATCTCACAGATGCGAGGCAAATGCTAACACAATTGAAAACAACAGGGTAGATTTTCCTTCCACTCCTGCAATGGGTGAGGTAGTTCCTACATGTTCAAAACTCCAATTAACCCTTACCACATGTGCTCTTACATACATCTCTGCAGTCTTCATGCAGTTGTGCAAGCGTCCATGCAGTTCTCTCTTGCACCTGACAATACACAGTCTCTAGAAACACACTCTTAGCATACAGCCAGCTGCTTCTCCTGCACTCCCATGCTTTCTATTCAGCACTGTGTGGTATTTCAGATAGCAGTGTGTAATGCGAACACATTCAACATCACCAAGGCTCATTTCCTTTGCTCTAGTCTAATCACTCACCCAGGTTCCACATGCTCATGGTCTCAAGTAGCTGTTAGGACATATGCTCTTTTCTGCCTCTCTAAACTATAAGGAAAATGTGTCAGGCTGTTACAGTAATTATCACTTGCTCTACCACAGTAGTAAATGTGCTTTGAAATTGCCAATCAAATATGGTTTTCTGCCTAGAATCACACCATGAGTCTGTGTGCACACAGGAATTGTTGTCAGAGTTTTAATTTGTGTTGCTCTGGTTCTGTTAGACTTGCACTTGTAGGAAAGGAGCAGTTCATATGATAGGATTTGAAAAGCTAAAAAAAAAATAGTAATATATTTAAATTTCATAAAGGATTTTTTTTTTTTGTTTCCTTTAGGTATTGCTGAACAACACTGAAATAAATTAAACATGCCTATAAAATCAAGAAAGAGAAAAGAACAGCAAAAACATCTATATTTGAAGACAACTGGACAACAAAAATTAGTTGAAGATCCTCATGTTGGAAAAAAGAAAAAGTCTTCTGGTAAGCAGACTAAGGATTTTTTTAAAAATAGCCTCGAACATAGAAAAAATGTAGAAAGTATATCCTCTGCAAATAGTGTTTCAAGAAGTAAACAACAAGACAATAGAAAGGAAATACTAAATGCTAATGTTGAATCAGAAGCAAGAAAGAATGACTTAAAAAGAAAAACAGAATTTCAAAACATTCGTAAAAAAATGTTTCAGAGAAGAGTGGTGTTCAATTTGCTAAAGGATGTGAAAAAAAATAGGAAGAAAGCAATATTTTATAAGAAAAAGAAACATATTGAATCAATTGTTGCAAAGGCTTTGGAATTAATAAGAAAACTATTCATTCTAATTTTGAACAGGATCCGTACATTAGATAAAATAGTCAATGTAATGAAGTCAAAAAGCAAAAGGAAAATAGTAGTGAAAAAAAATTACTTTTGTAATGTGTTCTTAGGAGAATGGAAGCATAGTTCAAGTACTGAACCATTTTTTAATGAAGAGAGTTATCTTCAAAGTAATAGTTTGCTGCATGCAGTTGACACCAGTGGTTGAAGTTATGAATTTAAAGATGGTTGTGTAATGGAAAAGGAGAAAATAGTTCCAAGAAATGAGGAAGAAGTGTTAGCTGATGAGGTTATGGGGAAACGTCCTAAAGCCCCAGTGTACACTTGGAATTGTAGTAGTATTTGTACTGTACGACAAGAATCTATTGATATATTACGTGACTTTCTAAGAGAATATAGTTTAAAAAAGTGTTAAACAGAAGATTAAGGTGCTTCAAAGCCTAGATCCATGCAGAGTGAGAAAGAATACTGGTTTGCAAGGACATTCTCTGGTTTGTCTTTCTAGGAAAGTTTGTCAAAGTGTTTTTGCACCATTCTAGGATGTTGGCAGTACATCATACTGAAATGAGAAAGTTTGTGAGAAGATTGTATTTTGCTAAAAGTCCAGCACTAAAGTTAAATGAGTTGAATAGTGCTCTGTTGCGTGGATCTGTATCAGATGTAGAGAAGGTTACTGATGATATTCAGTTTTGTTACTTTGGTCCAGAACAAGAAAGTGCAGGAAATGACACAGTTATTGAAGAAAATGTGGAAGAGAATGTAGAACCCACTGTTAGTAAAAATTTTGAAGATCAAATGACAAAATTTACTATCATCTCTAATGAAAGACCAAAGATTACTTGTATTTGTTGCCGGAGAAGCCACTATAAAACTCAAACAAGGAATGTTGATCTCTATAAAAAAAGTGAAAAAGAAAATAATTATCAGTGGAAGGATTTTGCTACATATTTGTTTCTGGAAAATTGTTTTAATTTGGGTGAAGATCAGTGTATTTGTAAATACTGTTATAACAAGTTAGAAGAAAATCAAATGCCAGCTAGAGCTGTACATAATAATTTAGAATTGGTTGATTTTCCTGCAGAACTTAGTGATTTAAATACGTATGAGTCTATACTCATTCAATGTGTCCATCCGTTTCAGACTATAGTTCGTATGGAGCCCAAAACAGGTAAATTACCTCCTTCAGATTTACAAAGAGGTTTAAAAAGAAGAGTTGTCTATTTGCCATTAGATTTTAAAAAAATATTGAAACAATTGATGCAGATAGTTTGGAAGCTGAACCATTAGTTATTCTGGTTAATGGTGTACCTACAAAGAATAAGAAAATTTGGCAGGAGCTAGTAGATGTACGAAAAGTACAAAGAGCAAATTTATATTTGAAAAGAAATAATAAGTACTATGAATCAATTTATATGGATGAAGATGAAGAAGTTTTACTAGCAGACACAGGAATACCAACTGGGCAAATTGAAAAAGTGGATAAGTCAAAAAAAGAAGAAATTTATGAACATTTCAGCATACATCCTCTTCATTCTAAAGAAGTTATGGGAAACACTATTGATCTGTTTCAGATGAAAAAATCAAAAGGAACTCCCGTGAGTGTATGGGAGGAGAGCTTGGAAGCTCGTTGTTTTCCCCAGCTGTTTCCTACAGGAAAAGGTGGACGATATGATCAACGTCCAGTACAGATTCCTGCTTCTGAGTATCGGACTACAAGATTATATGCAGAAGATCCAAGATTTTGTCAAAGTATTCCTTATTTGTTCCATCTTTTATTTGAAAGTGACTTGTCTGCACTATCTTATGCAGTGAATCACATTTTAAAAACTGGAGTACATCTACATAATGTGTCTGCAAAGGATTTTATGAACAAAGTGCAACAGCGAGATGATCATTTGGAATCTCAATTGATTAATCTGATGGCTTGTCAGCGTGGAACTAATGAATATTGGTACCGACGCCATGGAGAATTGAAATGTATGTTACGGAATTTAGGAACTCCTACATGGTTTCTTACCCAAAGGTGTGCTGAGTACGCTTGGGATGATTTACTGGATTTTCTTGGAGAGGCAAATTCAAATATTGAAAACATCCAATACAAGACAGCAGGAGAATTGTGCTCATTGGATCCGGTTAATGTTTGCAGATATTTCAATCATAGATTTGAGGCTATGATGTCCTTCATCTGCAATAAAAAAAAATCCACCTCTTGGAGAAGTTGTGGATTTCTTTTGGAGAAAAGAGTACCAAGGAAGAGGTGCTCCTCATATTCATATGCTGTTGTGGAACAAGGATGCCCCAAAATTTGGAACAGATTCTGATGATGCAGTTTTATCTTTCATTGAAGAATATGCAAAATGTGCTATACCTAAAAGCACAGAAGAAAAAAACTTAAAAGAGCAAGTTTTATGTTTCCAAAGTCATCGGTGTGGAAAATACTGTCTAAGAAAGTACAAGAGTAAAGATAAATTTGTCAGGATTGTCGTATGCAGGAAGCCGTGATCCGTGACTGTACCTGTGCGCATGCGCCTCAACGGCGAAACTGTTGAAAAGCCGTACACGCAATGACTAGAGGCTTCGCGTTCTAGTGTTGCCCCGTAGTTGTGACGTCCATTTCCTGTTTCCTGTTTACGCTTCCTGGTTCTGGATTCTACACGCCTTCGCGGCGTTCGCTTGCCGGAGACTCTAATTTTTGGACTGAAGACTACCTGTTAGCCTTTTTGGTATTGTTACTCCTCGTACTTTTGCCCCGTATTCTGCTCGCCTGCGTGGATTGGTGTTCCCGAGGCAGGGCGGGCTCTCTGTTGTTCTACGTTTGCCGTGATTCAGGCATTTCCCGTCTCACCCTTTCCCTCCTCTGTTGACAGCCCCGCATACCCAGCGCTCTGCCCGCCGTTCCGGAGCTGCATCCCGAGGGCTGGCCGGGTGTCTGGGGTGCTTTCCCTCCTCTGGAGACAGTATTGCATACCCAGCACTCCGCCCGCCTTTCCGGAGCTGCATCCCGAGGGCCGGCCGGGTGTCTGGGGTGCTTTCCCTCCTCCGGCTACAGTATCGCATACCCAGCGCTCCGCCCGCCTATCCGGAGCTTCTCCCCGAGGGCCGGCCGGGTGTCTTGGGGTGCTCTCCCACCTTGTTGAATTTCCCTCGCTCCTGTTACTATCTCCGCTGGTGCCGCTCTCGCTGGGCATTGTGTCCTCCTTTGGCCTCTCTGGAGTTGAGTATCTGAGGCTTAACAGGGCTATCCTAGCTGCCAAGGGTGAATGAGAAGACACCACCTACTCTGTCTGCTTTCGGAGACCTGTTGACACCGACTAGGACTTCTTGGAGCAGCGTTACTTCTGATCATCGCCCTGCTTGCATATCCGGTAACGGGGATGAGTATGTAGAAAGGAAAGGGGGAGGCGATTGGAGAGTACGGGATCTCACATATGTTTGTTTCCTATGTTCTAAGTTTAGGCTATCCATTATAGAAGACTTCGCCCTAGATTGCCCTCTTGAAGCATTCTGCCATCCTACAGCAGACCCTAGGTATTCCTGTATGCACCTTCCTTGTTTCTGGTGAACACCGTTCCACTTTATATCTGCTTTTCTTAGCCTCTCCCCTAATTCTGACATTCCTTTTTAGACACGCTATCCAGGGAGCTCCACAGAGACCTGAGACATTCGTGTTGAGACATCCAGAAAGAGCAGCGGACTGTGGCTGCGGAGATCTCTTCCCCTCTTTCCTTGTTTATTTTCCCTGCTTTTCCCTATTGCCTGTGCTCTCTAGGGTCTGATAGAGGCATTAGGTGGTGGTGGAAGGCAGGGGCTAGCAACGACATCATCACAGACTCCGTGACGTTCCTGCAGAATCCCTTACGGGTAAGATCTTTACAGAACGCGAAGCCCACGTGGTTATTCTGCCCGAGCGCCATGGACAGACAACAGGTGACCTTAGCAGACTTAGCCAACATGTTGGAGAATCTCCAGGTAGAAACACAGGCTTTAGCTACCCGGGTGAACGCCATTCAGAGGGAACAACAAGGGGAGGGAAGGTCCGGGAATCCCACACAAGTGATTCAGGTTACTACACCACCTTCTATTCCCCTTGCACCATCAGAACGGTTCTCAGGTGATTCCTCGAAATTCGCCGCCTTCATTAGCCAGTGTCAGTTGCATTTTTCATGTAAAGCACATTGTTTTCCCAATGATCAAGCTAAGGTGGCATTTATGGTTTCCTATATGGGGGGATCCGCAGCCAATTGGGCGATCCCTCTAATTGAAAGAGATGATGTTTTGTTACGAAATTATGTGGCATTTAAGGAAGAATTTCGGAAATTGTTTGATAGACACACCTATACTCAATCCGCAGACACCGAGTTACTAGCTCTTAAACAGGGAACCACGGATCTCCCTTCTTACATCACCTCCTTTCAAAGACTAGTGGTTGAGGCGGGGTGGCCGGAGGAGAAGCGTAGCACCTTGTTCTATAGAGGGCTTAGAGAAGATATTAAGGATGCCTTATCCCAAATAGTGGATCTTCCCAGTTCGTGTAAAGACTTAATCGAGTTAACAGTCAGAATTGACCATCGGATGCAAGAACGCAAGAGGGAAAGAGGCAAGACAGATGTTAAGATCGTCACTGTAAGGGAGAGGAAACCTGATCCGGTCACTAGTAGAGAGGAGGGGGAACCTATGCAAATAGGTACCTTGAGGGGGCCATTAACACCCGAAGAGAGATGCCACCGACGTGAGAATAAGTTATGTCTATACTGTGGGAAAGGCGGTCATTTTTTGAAGACCTGCCCTACCAAGCCTCTACAGTCAAGGAAGTCGGAAAACTAGAAAACCTGGAGTCCTGTGAGACAAGGACTCCGGGTTATTCTAGTTCGAGTGTCTCCTCTTCAGATATCCAAGTAGCCTCTGGTCATTTCTTCGTCACAGCCGACTTGACTTGGGAAAAAGGAGGGAGGCGAGTTCCCATTATGATCGATTCCGGCGCCTCCGGGAACTTCATGGACAAGGCTTGGGCTCGGGAACAACAAGTCCACATCCAGAATAAAGGGTATGTAGAGACCGTAACTACGATTGACGGAAGTATTTTGAAATCTGGGCCCATTACGCATAAGACGGAGGCCATTACGGTATTGTTGGAAATTAACCATAAGGAGCAGGTGGAATTTGATTTAATTCAGTCACCTCAGTTCCCACTCATACTAGGCCTACCTTGGCTCCGGTTACATAATCCTCTCATTGACTGGCACAAGGCAACCCTGCAGTTTAGACCTGAGTCTTGCAAGACACATATTCTAGTTTCTAATCCCGTTCCTACTGCACCTGATTCTGGGGACACAGAGGTGTTGCCTGACGTTTATCACGATCTTCTCTCTATCTTTGACCCAAAAGAAGCCTCTACACTACCTCCTCACAGACCCTTCGATTGCAGGATAGAACTGCAACCCGGAGCCAAACTGCCTGTCAGTAGAGTGTACTCCCTAACGGAAAAAGAAAATATCTACCTACAGGAGTACTTGGACAAAATGTTGGAGTTGGGGTTTATTCGCCCATCAAAATCCCCTGTTTCCTCTTCCTTGTTTTTTATACCCAAACGGGAGGGAGGTCTACGCTGTTGCATAGACTACAGAGCATTAAATCAGATTACCATAAAAAAGAGGTATCCGCTTCCACTCATCTCCTCACTTCTTGATAGAGTACGAGACGCCCAGATCTTCACAAAATTGGATTTACGTGGGGCTTACCATCTTGTCCGGGTCGCAGAGGAAGATGAGTGGAAGACAGCATTTTGTACGAAGTACGGGCTGTTCGAATATTTAGTAATGCCCTTTGGGCTGTGCAATGCCCCTTCTGCATTTCAATTTTTTATCAATGAGGTGCTGAGAGACATGTTGGATAAATTTGTTATAGCCTATATTGACGATCTGTTAATTTATTCCACGTCTGTACAGGAACACATCGCACATGTAAGACAAGTGTTAGAACAACAACCAGTTGTATTGCAAATTGGAAAAATTTACTTTCCATGTTCAAAAGGTTCCCTTCTTGGGTTTCATTGTTTCACCCTGGGGATTAACCATGGATCCACAGAAGGTGGAAGCTATTCATCGGTGGCCGGCTCCCCAAAAGGTGAAAGAGATACAGAGTTTTATAGGTTTTGCCAATTTTTACAGGCGCTTTATTAAGGGCTTTTCTGGTTTGGTAACGCCTATCACAAACTTATTAAAGAAGGGAACTCCTTTTGTTTGGTCAGAAGAAGCCGACCATGCATTCCAGGAACTGAAAAAGGCGTTCACACAGGCTCCAGTGCTGCAACACCCAAATCCTGATTATCCTTTTATATTGGAAGCAGACGCATCCAATGTTGCTGTGGGTGGGGTGTTGTCTCAAGCAGATAAGCTCACAGGAGAATTACATCCCGTAGCCTATTTCTCCCATAAATTAACACCAGCCGAAGTCAATTACGCAATAGGGGAGAAAGAACTGTTAGCCATTAAAAAGGCATTCGAGGAATGGAGGCAGTATTTACTCGGAACGAAACACACAGTCATTGTATATACGGACCACCGTAATCTGCAATTCCTGAAGTCTGCAAAGGCATTGTCTATGAGACAATTAAGGTGGGCTCAATTCTTCAGCGACTATGAGTTTACAATCCAGTACAGAGCAGGAAGAAAGAACGGCAAGGCAGATGCATTGTCCAGAATAGGATATGAGATCCCAGAAGAACAGATAGAACCTCCTTTTATTATCCCTCACCACAATATTATAGGGGGGACGTCCGAAGAGGAGTTTCTTACAAAGGCAAAAGATGAACAAAACACTCTAGAAGGCCGAGAACTAATAGACTCAGTGGAGCACTATATGAAAGACGGGCTTGCTTATGTCCAAGGGGGTATAGTCTTGCTAACATCGGGTTTACAAACCCAGGCTTTAGAATGGTGTCATACACACCCCTTGGCCGGCCATCCAGGGATTAAAAAGACCATTGATCTGTTAATGAGATGGTTCTGGTGGCCCACCTTAAGAAAGGATGCTGAACAGTTTGTAAAGACCTGTTATGTTTGTGCTCAAAGCAAGAGTTCACATCAAAAACCCATGGGGTTACTTCAACCATTACCTACACCACCTCATCCCTGGCACACTGTATCTCTAGATTTTATTGTTGAACTACCAGTAACCTCCAAAGGGCATAACACGTTACTGGTAGTGGTAGACTTGTTTACAAAGACAGCACACTTTATCCCGCTAAAGGGACTCCCTACAGCTAACATTCTGGCCACCGTTTTTCTTCAACAAGTGGTAAAATTGCATGGTTTCCCTGCAGTGGTAATTTCAGACAGGGGTGCCCAATTTGTTTCTCGGTTCTGGAGAAAACTATGTGCCTTGTTGCAAATCGATGTACGACTGTCTTCTAGCCACCATCCACAGACCGACGGTCAGACAGAAAGAGTAAACCAGTGTTTTGAACAATATATACGATCTCAAACACTAACTTCCCCTTCTGATTGGGATAATATGGTATGGATGGCAGAGTTTGCGTACAATAATAGTCAACATACATCCACCAAATACACTCCTTTTTTCTGTTCTTATGGTTTCCATCCTAAAGCTTTCCTTTCTCTCCCTTTCAAGGAGTGCACCACTCCGGCAGTTAATGTGTTCATTCAGGACCTTCAATCCATACACCGACTCACTCAAACAAATTTGGACCAGGCGAAAGCTAGCTATAAGAGAGGGGCAGATCTCCATAGACAAGTCGAACCACTGTATAAGCCAGGAGACGAGGTATGGTTGTCCTCTAAACACATCCCTATAAGGGGCTCTTGTAAGTTCAAACCTAGATTTTTGGGTCCATACATCATTACGAGAGTAGTCAACCCCGTAGCTATGGAATTAAAGCTGCCAGTGAATCTAAAGGTGCACCCAGTCTTTCATGTATCCCTATTGAAACCAGTGGAACCCGGTACTCGTCTCCCCCCAACACCAGTGCCCATATCTGTTGACGGAAATGAAGAATACGAAGTTGAAGCCATAGTTGACTCCAGAAGAAGTAGACGCCGTTTACAGTACCTAATACAGTGGAAGGGTTACGGGGTAGAAGAAAGGTCCTGGGAACCAGCAAGTCTGGTACACGCTCCTAGGTTAATACGTCAGTTTCACAGGAGAAACCCTCACAAACCCAAACCGGTGGGGGGTGTTCTGGGGGGAGTGTACTGTCAGGATTGTCGTATGCAGGAAGCCGTGATCCGTGACTGTACCTGTGCGCATGCGCCTTAACGGCGAAACTGTTGAAAAGCCGTACACGCAATGACTCGAGGCTTCGCGTTCTAGTGTTGCCCCGTAGTTGTGACGTCCATTTCCTGTTTCCTGTTTACGCTTCCTGGTTCTGGATTCTACACGCCTTCGCGGCGTTCGCTTGCCGGAGACTCTAATTTTTGGACTGAAGACTACCTGTTAGCCTTTTTGGTATTGTTACTCCTTGTACTTTTGCCCCGTATTCTGCTCGCCTGCGTGGAATGGTGTTCCCGAGGCAGGGCGGGCTCTCTGTTGTTCTACGTTTGCCGTGATTCAGGCATTTCTCGTCTCACCCTTTCCCTCCTCTGTTGAAAGCCCCGCATACCCAGCGCTCCGCCCGGCGTTCCGGAGCTGCATCCCGAGGGCCGGCCGGGTGTCTGGGGTGCTTTCCCTCCTCTGGAGACAGTATTGCATACCCAGCGCTCCGCCCGCCTTTCCGGAGCTGCATCCCGAGGGCCGGCCGGGTGTCTGGGGTGCTTTCCCTCCTCCGGCTACAGTATCGCATACCCAGCGCTCCGCCCGCCTTTCCGGAGCTTCTTCCCGAGGGCCGGCCGGGTGTCTTGGGGTGCTCTCCCACCTTGTTGAATTTCCCTCGCTCCTGTTACTATCTCCGCTGGTGCCGCTCTCGCTGGGCATTGTGTCCTCCTTTGGCCTCTCTGGAGTTGAGTATCTGAGGCTTAACAGGGCTATCCTAGCTGCCAAGGGTGAATGAGAAGACACCACCTACTCTGTCTGCTTTCGGAGACCTGTTGACACCGACTGGGACTTCTTGGAGCAGCGTTACTTCTGATCATCGCCCTGCTTGCATATCCGGTAACGGGGATGAGTATGTAGAAAGGAAAGGGGGAGGCGATTGGAGAGTACGGGATCTCACATATGTTTGTTTCCTATGTTCTAAGTTTAGGCTATCCATTATAGAAGACTTCGCCCTAGATTGCCCTCTTGAAGCATACTGCCATCCTACAGCAGACCCTAGGTATTCCTGTATGCACCTTCCTTGTTTCTGGTGAACACCGTTCCACTTTATATCTGCTTTTATTAGCCTCTCCCCTAATTCTGACATTCCTTTTTAGACACGCTATCCAGGGAGCTCCACAGAGACCTGATACATTCGTGTTGAGACATCCAGAAAGAGCAGCGGACTGTGGCTGCGGAGATCTCTTCCCCTCTTTCCTTGTTTTGTTTCCCTGCTTTCCCCTATTGCCTGTGCTCTCTAGGGTCTGATAGAGGCATTAGGTGGGGGTGGAAGGCAGGGGCTAGCAACGACATCATCACAGACTCCGTGACGTTCCTGCAGGATCCCTTACGGGTAAGAACTTTACAAAATTCTACACAAAATGTCGATTTGGATTTCCACGACCTGTTCTTTCAAAAGGAAGAGTAAACAGTTTTATGTCAGCTGTGCAACATACCATTACAAGAAAATCTCCGAAAAATACCTATAACCTAAGAAGAAAAGAAGAGTCAAAATATATAAATGACTACAACCCAGTCATTTTATCCATGTGGAATGCTAACATGGATATTCAGTATGTAGCTGACAATTCTATTGCTGTTGCTCGGTATGTCACATCTTACATCACTAAATCTGAGAAAACGGAATTGAAAGAAATGTGGGAAGAGATTTCTCACGAGAAGACTGTCAGTAAAAAGCTATACAGTTTCAGTTTAAAGATGTTATCGCAGCGAGAAATTGGGTCATACGAATGCTCAGAGAGGTTATCATCTGCAAATCTGTACTCAAAATCCAGAAGAATAATTTGGGTAAGTTTAGGCTTTGCAGGAATGCGAAATCGGGTACTGAAATCTATTCGAGAAATTGAATATTTAGCAGAGAACGAACCAGAAAGTACAGACATTTTGAAAACAAATATGTTGGACACATATTACCCAAACAGAAGTCATCATCTTGAGAACATGTGTCTCTATAAAGTGCTGCAAAAATACATTTTTACACGGAATGCCACAGAAGACATCAACAATGGAAAATATAAAGTCATTGGTGAGGAAGGATGTTTGGTGAAACAAACAAAAGGAAGTTTGATTAATCACAGGAAGCTGAGTTGTGATACTACTGACAAAAAGGAATTGTACTACTTAGCACTTTTACAGCTGTTTAAACCATGGCGTTCAGAGGATGAATTACTTGGAGATTTTCAGAGCTATGAAGATTCCTTTAATGCATGTAAAGATAGCATAGAATGCAGTACTTTCCCAAATGATGTACAAATGTTAAATGAAGAAATTGAACAAGAAGCTACAATTGCAGCTGAAGTAGCTAGAGACAGTTCTCAAGACAGTCAAAGTTCTGGTACGCTCAGTCAAGATCCCCTAGGACAACCAATCGTAGAAAATGAAGCTGAAAAGCCATGACTGAAGTGGAAACAGCTATGAATCAAGCTCAGGAAGATTTAATAGACTTACCA
Source organism: Triturus cristatus (assembly GCF_964204655.1). Classification (NCBI taxonomy): domain Eukaryota; kingdom Metazoa; phylum Chordata; class Amphibia; order Caudata; family Salamandridae; genus Triturus; species Triturus cristatus. The sequence goes on along the minus strand of NC_140583.1, from coordinate 325,490,889 downwards.
AATTTGGAACAACAACTGAATGATGAACAACAACAAATGTATGAAGAAGTCACAAAACAAATTGATCATGGATTACTACATGAAAATAAAGAGTGCTCATGCACATCATTTGAACCAATCAGAATGTATGTGAGTGGACAAGCTGGAACTGGAAAAAGTTTCTTAATTAAAGTAATTAGAAGCTACCTACAGAAAAAAAACTGATTCAACTTTGTCTTGTGTTGTTACTGCTCCAACTGGGTTAGCAGCATATAACATAAAAGGAATTACCTTACATCGTTTGCTAATGTTACCAGTAGAGCATGAGAACAAAAAAGAATACCACAAGCTAACAGGAGAAGCATGTTTTGAAGTTTCAAGAGTGTTGAAGAAAATGAAAGTTCTCATTATTGATGAGGTAAGCATGGTATCAAACTTAATGCTTGCCTTTGTGCATTTAAGAATGCAGCAAATTCTAAAGACAGACTATGACGTGTTATTTGGAGGAAAACATGTTATAGTTTTTGGGGATCTACTGCAGCTCACTCCAGTTAAAGGACAACCAGTGTTTAATACTCTTGCACATGAAGACACAAAATAATCATTAGGAAGTATAGGTAATATGAATATTTGGTCAACCTTTGAGTACAAAGAACTCATTACCAATATGCGGCAAGCAAATGTTGATGATTATGCAAGTATTCTCAAAGATATCAGAATTGGACTACTCACAGAAAATGGCAGAAAAGCTTTACAGAGTCGATTGCTATGTAATTTGTCTCCAACAGAACAAATAGTTCCAAAGAAAATATACAAGAAAATTGCAGAAAAAAATACTGTAATCTGCTTAATGCCAACGCTACATGAATGCTCTATATTCAATGAAGAACTTTTGAAATCGGAAAATGAAGAGATTATGAAAATGGAAGCCATGGATAAAATACAGCATGAAGGAATAACTATTACATTGACAGGCAAATTGAAAACTAAATTGGATTCTCTAGAGAAAAACATATCAAAAACAGCTGGTTTAGAAAATAATCTTTATGTATGTATGAACTGTCGAGTAATTTTAAGACGTAATTTGAATGTAGAAAAAGGTTTAGTGAATGGAGCTATGGGTAAAGTTGTGGGTTTTGTTAACTACCAGAAAAAAGATGGAATTGAATTTTTAAAAATAAAATTTGATCAGATTGAAGAGGTTAAAGACATTAGTCGATGTTCAGTTCGTTTTTTGCTTGTGAAAGACTTACATGTACGTAGGAAGCAGTTTCCGTTTTCTCTAGCATATGCTGTAACTATTCACAAATCTCAAGGATTAACTGTAGATAGTGCTTTTGTAAACATTGGATCTAGTGTGTTTAAAGAAGGTATGGCATATATTGCTTTGTCACGAGTGAAAAATGTATCTGGTTTATTCATGATAGACTTTGATGACTCAAAAGTTAGTGCTGATGCAAATTGTGTAAAGGAGTATAATAGATTAAGAAGAAGCTATGCTCCTCATTGAGGTCAGTATCCTGTGTTTGAAAAACGTGTTGTTTGTCGGAAAAGGAGAATTGAGAATATCTGTAATGAGGATGTACAGAAGAGAAAACAAAAGGAGAGTGATGTGATTGCAAGCAAAAAGAAAAAGGACCATGTTGAAGAGGTTGTTGGTTGTCATTTAGAAAATAGCTCTGGTGTCAACTGCTACTCTAATGTAGTGCTGAATGTTGTATTTTATCTTGAAAGTTTGCAAGAGCAGATAATACTAAATCATGAAAAAAGATTTTGTTCTTTGCTGAGTTTCCTTTATGAGAAGTTGAGTAATGATAAAACTAAAATAGAAAGTGCTTCTGATGTTAGAAATCTTTTAGATGTATGTTCTGGATGTACATAGTTTACTGAAAATGTCCAGCAAGATGCACATGAATTCTTAATGTATATGCTTATGGTACTGGAAGATGAAGGGGTAGAAATAGAAAATATGTTTGGTCTCTCTTATTAATGGGAACATTGTTGTGAAAACTGTATGAACACATGCAGCACTAATGTTGATTCTGAAAGGTTCATACATTTAACATTACCAGAGCGTAAATCAGTGACTTTTAGTAAATTAGTTAAAGATGCAAATCACAACATGGAATGTTCTCAATGTAAATCTGAAATGTTATCAACGTTATTTTTAAAGAAATATGGACAGTATATAATTTTAATGATGCAACGTTGTAGAGCTGATGGGACAAAATTGGATACTTTTTTAAAGAAGTTTGTAGGAAATCAATTATCAATATCAGGAAAGACTTTTGTTGCAGTTGCAATAATTTTCCATGATGGACCTTCTATAACCTCTGTTCATTACACAGTTTATCTAAAATTTGAAAAAGGCTGGACACTGTGTAATGATTCTCAATTGATTTTCAAGCAACGTTTGCCTGCAGAATTGCCAAATTCCTACTTAATTTTTCTAAAACCAAAATTTTAGATACAAATTGCAGCATCTGAAGAAACCATTATTTCGATTTTATAGGATTATCATTGGATATTTCACCAAAAAAGGGTTTAAAAATTACCATTTGTTTCTATTGTGGACTTCTTTCACAGATATTATTTTGGTGTAGGTGCTTAAGCAACAAGATTTACAGACGTTATTTATTGCAAATAGTTATTGTTCTTAGAAGATATTTTTAATATATATGTTACATTTCTATCAAGGTATGTTTTACTGAAGATAGATTCAGGGCTTTTTTAAACAATCTTTCAGGTTGTTTATTTTTTTGCCCGCTGTTAAGTGATGAATGCAATTGATATCACTATTTTCAGTGAATTTCAATATATTCTGAAAACAGCAAAAAAAGGGCAAAAAATTACTTTGTTAAATATGAAAATATGTGTACTGTATTCTAAAATGTATTGTTAAATATTACTACTTTTTTTCTTTTTTTCAGATCGAGAAAGAAAATTTAGGAAATTGAATCCATTTTTCTTGTAATTAAAAAAAACATTTATTTCTAATTAAGTTATTTTGTTGGTCAGGTAAGTTTAAAATATCTGTATTTTTCACCCCTTCACTTTCATGCTCCCTTTTCTTCACTTCTCCTCACTCTGCTTTTCTCATTCCCCTTCCCTCTCTCTTCTTCCTTTACTGCTCTTTCGTAACTCCCTCACTCCTTCTCTACTACTCCCCTAGGTTTTCTGCCTCCATCACTATTTTTTCAACCATGTTTCTCTCCCTGTCTCCATATGTCTCAGTCATTCTAACTGCCTTACTCCTTCTCAGTTCCTTGCTCTCTGTCTCTGTTTCTGTCTCTCTCCCTTTGTCTGTCTTACCCTTAATTTCCTTAACATCGCTGGGGCAGATTTATGTTTCCTGGCGCATCCCTGCAAATCAGCAGGGATGCGCCAGGAAAGATGCGTCACGCAAGTTTACCCTTGCGCCACCACAGATGCGCCGCATTTACAATGCAGCGCATCGTGGCATAAGGATAAACAGATGCGTGACGCATCTGATGGCGTCAGGGCGGCGCATTGCTGGAGTTGTGTCGCAAGCACGACGCAACTCCAGCAATGTTTAGGGGCTGCCCATACCTAACATGCTGCGTCATGCCTTACGCCTGCTTCAAGCAGGCGCAAGGTTTTGACGCAGCATCGTCGGAAAAGTGACTGAGTGAAAACTTGTAGATTTCACTACGTCACTTTTCTGAGGCTTTTTCCGCTGGAACGCCCACCCTGCATACATTAAACCTGACTCAGGTTTAATGTGGCGCAGGGCTTTACACCATGACGCATCTCCATAGATGCGTCACGATGTAAATAGCTGCCATTCCCTTACTCATTCACTCTTCTTACCTGTATCCTCTACCCTTAGTCCATTTGTTGCAGTAGTCAGTCTTTCACTTCCCTTTCATAACTGATCATGCTTTCCTTTTCTCACTCATTCTGTCTGTCCTTTCTCCTCTTCACTCAGTCATTTCAAACATTTCAATCATTCATGTATACACTACACATTCATTCAATAAAATTACAACACAGTATATTAGGAATATAGCTCTTCTTGGAGAAGTGAAGTGAGTTCTGAAAAGAACTGTTTTTTTTTTCTTTTTTGTGTTTTTTTTTCTTTTTTTAACAATTTAGTATTTTTTTTTATTTTTTTAGAGCACCAAAAAAAAACTGGTGATGAAAAACTGTTCAACAGGAACAAAAAAAAACAATGACAAAAATTATGGGCTTGAGCATGTGTGCTGCTGGATTTTGTTGTCAATCAAGTTAATGCTGTCTCTCCGTAACAAAGAACAGCATTGCACACATTGCAATGTATGTGCACATTTTTGAAAAGGGGGCGGATGTCCAGTTGCCTGGTGCACGGTGAATCTGCGACCGCAGATGATGTGCTCGGCTGAGCAGCTGGAGGGTTGTCCCTTAGGGCTCTAGTTGTTTCTCGAGCATAGCGGATAGGATGCACTTTTTTGAAGTGCCTCAGCATGGAATAAATACTAAAGGAGTATTTTTTGCTCGGATCTCCTCTAGATAGGACACTTCCGCAAATAGTGCATGTCACCTTCGGCGCATTCACCTTCTTTTGGCCCTCTGGAAATGTGAAATAATTCCAGATGAAAGAGTGTTTTTATTTGCTCTTCCTTGGTGGCTCCACAAAGGTCTCCTCCTCACTCCCTGAAGTTGACTGCTGTTCTGCCATTTTCAAGTAAGATTTTACTCGAGTAGCTGTTCAGCAACCTTCTCCCAGGAAATAAGAAGAAATAGTGACAGGAGTGGGTGTGGTGTTTGAAGATTCTGGAACAGAAACTACTATGAACCAATGAAAAGTGTTGTTTTGTAATCACATGACTTGCCGTGCGCACACGGTGCTTGCACGGTGCTTGCACGCATGCGCACACGGTGCACGCACAGATCGGAAATGAATTACTTTTAACCCGTTTCTAAAACATGAAAAGGAGGCAGGGAAGACACTCCCTGACCCCCTAGACCTTCTCAGGGGGTCCCTAAAGGACCTCGTAAATCCCCAAAAAACATTTCGTTTAATAAAAAAAAAAAATTGCCGGTGCGCGCACGGTGCACGCACGCATGCGCGCACGGTGCACGCATGCATCAGAAATGAATTACTTTTAACCCGATTTCTAAAACATGAAAAGGAGGCAGGGAAGACACTCCCTGCCCCCTAGACCTTCTTAGGGGACCTTGTAAATAAAAAAAAAACATTTCCTTTAATAAAATAAATTGCCGGTGCACACACCGTGAAAAACCCTTAAAAAAAACATTTTAAACTGTTCATAAGTTTATAGAAGATATTAACTATGCTGTTCAACTTTATCCAAATAAAAAAAAAAAGAGCTGAGACATTCCATATTACAGGATACAGTCAATCTATAACTATATACATAGGTAGTTTATTGTAAAATAAATAGATAAAAAATATAATAATACATAGATAAATTAGCATTTACAAAACCTTACAAATTCACTAAAAAAACATAGGCTTCACACACGTTATAGTTAGAAATTAGCATTTAAAAAACCTTGCAAATTCACTTAAAAAACCATAGGTTTCACACACGTTATAGTTAGGAATTAGCATTTAAAAAACCTTGCAAATTCACTGAAAAAACCATAGGTTTCACACACGTTATAGTTAGGAATTAGCATTTAAAAAACCTTGCAAATTCACTGAAAAAACCATAGGTTTCACACATGTTATAGTTTGCTGGACATTTCACTCGTACAAAACCATTGAAATTCCCCCGTTATAGTTAGTTGAGCTAACTATAACTCGCGCGACCGCAATCCACTGCTGATGACGTCACATATTACATCACTCATGACATGGTCAGTGACATCACTCATGACATCAATGATGACATCTCAAATGATATCACTGATGACATCACTGATGACATCATCCAGTGAATATGTGTCTTTCTGAAAAATAAATATTTTTTATATATGTATATCTAAAGGTTAATGGAAGAATAAATGGGTAAATAAGTGTCTAAATGGATGTTTTTTTTGGTAAAATTAATTGTATAAGTGACTTATTAACAGTATCTTAGTGAATACAGGTATTAGTGAGTAATGTTTAAATATTTAAATATCTGTATCAGTGTCTCACTTTGTGTATAAGTGGCTGCATGGGTTGGTGAGTAGCTACATGAGTGTGTATATGGGTTATAGTTCGTATTTAGAGTATCAGTATGAGTGTCTGTATGGTTCAGTGGGGGATGTTACTTAGCGTATGGATGCATGAATGAGTGACTCACTGTTTGTATGCATTTTGAAGACAGTATGTGAGCAGGACAATATGGGTGGATGAGTGTGTGTATGGGTGAGTAAGAGAGTGAATGACTGTCTCAATAGTGTCTTTATGAGTAAGTCCATTTGTTTTGAACTAGTATATGTGAGAATTGATGTATATAAGTGAGGATATATAATAGTGAGAGATTGGAAGAGTTCCTGTATAAATAAGTATGTGTTTCTATAAGTGATTGTTTTAGAGAGTAAGTATGTCTACGTTTCTGTAGAAGTAAGTGCACTGGTGTGTGTATAGCTGTACATGCAAGTAAATGGATGTTTATTTGCATGTGTGAGTATGTGTGTGAGTAACTCTATGTATGAGTGTAGGTGTGTAACAGGATGTATAGGTGTATGAGTACATATGATGACTGAGTACATGTATGAGTGACTATGTAGAAGTGTTGATGAATGAGTGGATGTGTATGTAGATTTTGGAATTACTGAATAGGTTGTTCTAACTGGTATTGGTATCTCTATAGTTTTCAAAACTTTAGTTTGTATTTGTCAATGTGTGTATCAAGTTTATATATGGATAAGAGGAGGTCTGCCATTCTTACACAAGGATGATGTCATCAGTGATGTCATTTAAGATGTCATCAATGATGTCATTAGTGATGTCACTGACCATGTCATGAGTGATGTAATATGTGACGTCATCAGCAGTGGATTGCGGTCGCGTGAGTTATAGTTAGCTCAACTAACTATAACGGGGGAATTTCAATGGTTTTGTACGAGTGAAATGTTCAGCTAACTATAACATGTGTGAAACCTATGGTTGTTTCAGTGAATATATGTATATATATGTATATATATATATATATTACCTACTGGCAGTCGCCAGTAGGTAGTTATAGTTAGGACCTATTTTCCATAGGAAATCCACAACATTCTATTTGGAATAACGTTGGCGTCGAATGATGAACCTTCGCAAAAGTTTCCAAACTTTTGGCCAGCTCCGGTCCGCTCCTATCCTGAAAATTACACTGTGATTCGTCAAGCGGGGGCCGAGAAAAAAGGGGGGTCACAAAACGCGTTTTCCCCATGCATTTTCCCATAGGACCTGTTGATGCAGCTACAGCCCAAAGTGCTGAACGGAATTACATCAAATTTGGCAAAGAGGTAGTCCCCAGTTCAGACTCGTGCCTTTTGCTTAAATGGTGTAAATCCGTTCAGTAGTTCCTGAGAAAATCAAAAGTAAAATCACATATATATCTGGGCAGAGCCTAACCACACTTCTCATCATGAGATCTGATTGGCTGTCAGCACTTCATCCAAGAAGTGTTGGCAGCCATCTTGGGACCAATATACATGATAGCACCTCATTAAAAAGCATTGCAGTTAATAGAAGGTTGTAAGACTTTAGTTACATTATAAATCATTTGTTGATGGTACCATACTCATTTTAGGAATTGTGGTGTGTTCTAAGGTGATTTTACCATGTGAAAAAGCCTTCTGCTGTGATATCATGAATCATGTTTGAGAGAAAACTATTTTCTCATGCTTTTCCCACAGAGGTTTGGAAGGTGATCTATAAGCTAAACTGAGAGCATATTTTCTGTAAATTCACATTATCTTTCTCAGTCATGTGAGAATGAAGTCTGACATTCTCAGTAAAACATGTACATCCAACAAGGGCAGAGACAGTCAGTTTATTCCTTTGTGTTCTACTGCAGCTTACCAGAGAACAACTAGAGCGCTAACAGTCCTACTTATGACAAATGTATGGCACACCTGAAGCCATCTTGGTTGGAATAAAGTGGTAACTCTTAAAACATTTAATTTAAAAAGGAACAAAATGAAGGGGTTCATATTGCCATAGAAAGTATGATTAGTGCTACAGAAAGAAAAATTAGGGCACATTTTGAGTGACTTCTCAAATCCTCTTCTATTTCATTAAAAAAATGCAGACTGAAACATGCACTTTAAATACCAGCAGCAGACTTCGCTGGTGAGCAGTAGCTTTACTACAGTGATATAATAAGCAACTAGAGTGCTAACATTCTGGATTTATGGCAAATGTGTGACACATCTGAATGCCTTCTTGATGGAATCAAAGTAAAAAACTGAAAGTATTTCCTACTGAGGAGACTGTAGTAAATGAGGAAATTAGGAATCATCATAATAAATAAGTCTCCCAAAATGGCCACCAGAGACAAAAGAGCCCAAATGTAGCCCAAATATCACCCAGATGTAGCCCAAGTATAGCCCAATGACAGAATGTCCCATAGTGTTCTTAAGAACAACTAGAGCGCTTACTGTCTTACTTATGAGAAAAGTATGGCACACCTGAAGCCATCTTGATTGGAATAAACTGGTAATACTTAAAACATTTAATTTAAAAAGGAACACAATGAGGGGGTTCATTTTGCCATAGAAATTATGATTAGTTCTGCAGAAAGAAAAATTAGGGCGCATTTTGACTTCTCAATTCCTCTTCTATTTCATTAAAAAATTCTGATATGCAGACTGAAACATGCACTTTTAATACCAGCAGCAGACTTCCGTGGTGAGCAGTAGCTTTACTACAGTGATCTAATGAGCAAGTAGAGTGCTAACATTCAGAATTTATGGCAAATGTGTGACATATCTGAATACCTTCTTGATGGAATCAAAGTAAAAAACTGAAAGCATTTCCTACTGAGGAGACTGCAGTAAATGAGGAAATTAGGAAACTTCATAACACATAAATCTCCCAAGATGGCCACCAGAGACAAAAGAGCCCAAATGCAGCACAAATATCACCCAGATGTAGCCCACATGTAGCCCAATGACAGAAGTGTGCAAAACACTTCTTTTTTGTGTATTTGAAGTATTATATAGTGCAGACTTGTCAGGTACAATGAGCAGTGGTTACATCACACAAGATCAAATTCATTTTGGTTGTAGACATGGGGAGATTAAGGGGCAGATTTACAAGAAAGTGACGCATCTGTAGAGATGCGTCACTTTCCCTGCGCCAACATGCAAAACCCTTGCGTCACCATGGATGCATCGTATTTACAATACGGCACACCATGGCACAAGGATTGACAGATGCGTCAGAAATTCTGACGCATCTGTTGACGGAAAAGAAACGCATTGCTGGAGTCGTGTCGCAAGCACGACGCAACTCCAGCAATGCTCAGGGGCGCCCTATGCCAAACATGCTGAGTCACTCCTTACGCCTGCTTCAAGCAGGTGCAGGGTTTTGACGCAGCATGGACGTAAAAGTGACTCAGTGAAATCTTGTAGATTTCACTGCGTCACTTTTACAGCGCTTCCTGCGACGGAACGCCCACCCTGCATACATTAAACCTGACGCAGGTTTAATGTGGTGCAGGGCTTCACAACGTGACGCATCTCCCTAGATGCGTCACGTTGTAAACGAGCCGCAACTTTTACGGTGCTGCTGCGTCATAAAAGTGAGGCAACTACGGTGCAAAAGTGACGCAAGGGGCTTGTAAATCTGCCCCTAAGTGATTTGACCAGAATGTTGAGCTGAAGCAGAAACTCCAACCTGGTTCCCCAGTTGCAAAGTCTGCAGCTTTGGAAGTAACACCACATCCTCTCCCCTAGGTGCAACATTTAATCAAGTGGTCAACTGGATAAAAAAACATAAAGATTACGAATAATGTAAAAGTTCTTTGTCCCTATTTGAAAACTCAGAAAATATGTCCTCATTTTAGTTTTTTAGAGCACTAACCATAATTTTGATGCAAATAAGACCCTCTCATATATGTAATTTCTAAAGGAAATACTCTAGGTATAACAGTTTTGATTACATCAAGATGACGTCAGGTGTTCCACACTTTTGTAATAAATATAGAATGTTAGCAACCTAGTTGTTCATTGGGATACTGTTGAGAGGCAGTGGCCAGGGGCATGGACTCTGAAAATTGAAGGCAGGTAGGAGAGTGCAGAGGCAACAATTTAACCACACTGGGCAGGCAGGAAGGGCAGTGGCAGCACAACAGACTATGGAGGGCAGTGGAAAGGGGGGCAGGGGCAACAAACCAACAATACAGGACTGGCAAGAGAGGCTGTGGCAATATAATAGACCATTGTGGGCAGAAGGAAGAGGCAGTGGTAGTACAACCATACATGCCAAAAGACCAATTTCAGCCAGGAAACGTCCAATGTTTTTAAGCTCAAATGGGCTTTATTTGATCTGTCTCCTGTCTACAATCTCCTCTTTTTCAATGTAACTCAAAGGGGAACATCAATACCCCAGTTTTTTTTCAAAATCTCCTTCTTACCAAGTTCAAAATGTTCGCAAGTATGGTACATTGGATCATGGTAGGCAGGAGGAATTGGGGTAGGGACATGGACTCGGATAACAGAGGACAGGAGGGATATGGAGAGGTGCACCAAACTGACCCTACAGGGCAGGCATCAGGGTTTGCAGCAGCACAATACACCACACAGCACATGCGGGATGGGAGTGCAGCACAACAATCCATAGAAAGCAATAGGGAGGGGACAGGACCATGCAAATGGACAACAGAGAACAGAGGGGAAAGAGGCAATGGTAGCTAGCTGACCATAATGGACAGACAGGAGAGAAAGCTGCAGCATAACAGATCATAAAGGGCAGGAGGAACGGATCAGGGGCATTACAATGGAACAGACAAGCCATGAGGGAGGGATTAGGGGTCTGCACATGGAAACAGAGGGCTGGGGGCAAGGGGGCAGGGCAGGAGCAGCAAGATGACCATGGAGGTCAGGCAGGATGGGCACTAGAAACAAGACACACCATGGAGAGCAACAATGAGACTATGATAGCATACACACAGACCATGCAGGGAAGGTGGGAGGGGGTCAGGGACAGCTAGCTGACCACAGAGGGAAGGTGGGAGGGGCCATGGCAGCACGGAAGACCATGCATGGCAAGCGGGGGGGTTAGTGGTAGCACAATGGCTATGATGGGCAAGAAGGAGGGTGCAGGGGCATACACAAAGGACCATAGAGGATAGAAGTGAGGGTCAGGACCTGGGCACAGACAAGAGAGTTCAGGGGAAGGGGCCTTACAACAGACCGCCTGGGGCAGGCAGGAGGAGCAGTTGCAGCACAACAGACCAGGGAGGGCAGAAGGGTGTGGCAGTAAAATGGACCATCGAGGACAGGAGGAAGGGGATAGGGGCATGGCATGTGAACAGGTAGGGTGGAGGTGGCAGGGACAGGTTACAGTCATCTGACAATGCTAGGCAGGTGAGAGGGGAGTGGCAGCTCAACACAACACTCAGAGTAGATAGGAGTGGCAGGTCCATGGAACATGGTGGGCAAAAAGGATGGAGCAGGGGCATGCACAAAGACATCGGATGGCAGGGGGAAGGAGAATAGGGGCAGCAAGCGAAGCACAGAGGCTAAGCAGGAGGTCAATGATGGGCCATAGAATTGGGCAATGGAGGGCAGGAGGAGTTGACTGGTACATCATGCTAAATGGAGTGCAGTGGCAGCACATCAGACCATGCATGGCAGGAGGGAGGAGGCTAGTCCATGGATTCAGACAACAGAGGATAGGGAGGAGGTGGATGGAGCAGCAAGCTAACTGTTCAGAGAAGGTGGGTAATAGGAACTTTATTGTTTTTAAAATATGTGTCTGTGCGAACTACTTAAAATATGAACAAGTATGCTGCATAATCTCACTTTTATACAGGAAGAAGAGGACGTTTGTGACTGTGACTCCGGGCTCACTTGGCAGAAACACCCCCTGACCCTCCATCCCCATTGCAAAATGTCATGCCCATGAAAAGGGTAGGTGGACGCAGTGTTATATAGAACATAGTCCTGAGAGCATGAATGAAAATGAAAACTAGATATAGTATATGGTATAAACTATGCACCAAAAAGTGCGATATAAGATGAACCGGGGTGTGAAATATAATATGCAATACATTGTGCGCAATGACAGATTCATTGGAGAGCGCGAGATAGCACAGGCACTAGCGCGTGCTAGGCGATATGCGCCTTGGAGTGTAATATGCACAGGGCAGTGTTGTGTAACCTAACTAGTCTCTAAAGTTGTAATATAAAATATGTGCTGGGGAGTGTAACGTTGCATATGCACTGTGACAAAGATATGGATCCCAGATTGTAATATGTATAGAATAGCGCTGTGCGTTATAACATAGGCATCGAGGAAGGCACGTTAGATGAGGCAATATAACCCGTGCGAAGGCAAGTGTGGCATGACATATTCACGGGGTGGTGGTACAGTGCACATGGGCTGGAGAGTGTTATAGCATACGCACTAGCTGGTGTAATACAACACAGAGGTGTGTGGCACTCGGCAGGCAATGGTGGGTGTAACACAGCATTGGGCTCAGCCAGGAGCACGCTGAGGTTTGTCTCCTTTCCAGAGAGTAAAATAAAAAGTATTACACATCCGGCGGTGGATGTGTGTTTTATTAACCGTGAGGGGGGTTTCTTGCATAGTTTGGTTGAATTTTTGTCGAATCCCCTTTGAATGGCTTGGTGTGCATGTGTATTAAATGTGCCCGTCAATAGCTACCCATGTTTGTATAAATAAATGACAAGGGTGTCTACTTGGAGAGTACCCACCGGTGGGGGCGCCTGGATTAGACACGGTAGGGCGTCAGACACGTCAGAGCTTCACTAGCGGTGTAAATACATTTCACGTGGATTCATTGTATGCATAGTCGCCTTTTAATGAATATCACGCAAACCGTGATGGTGATAGGTACAGACGGTTTGTCCAGCATGTCCTAGGTGTTTCTATAAATATATTTAAAAAAATAATAATAAAAAACAACGGCCGGCCCCGGGGGATGGGGTCCCCGGGGCCATAAGTGGCCTGAGGAGGGGGGCAACGCAGCCACGACCCCTCCTTGCAGCACTCTGCAAACGCGTCCCCTGGCCAGTTGTAAGTTGGGGAATTAATTCCCCTTCAATACTGAGGGTCCCTGAGGGCCAACTAGCCCAACAGGTATCTCCAGTAGGCGCCAGGTAGCTGTGTTGCAGACAGGTGTTCTGAGGCCATGCCCCTTTTTACACCTCTATGCAACGCAGCTCTGTGGCGCTTACTGGAGGTACCTAGTGGGCTAGTTTGTCCCTAGGGACCCTTAGGATTCAAGGGGACTGAATCTCTCAACTTAGAACGGCCACAGGGTGCGTTTACGCGGTGGTGAAGGGTGGGGACGGGGCCTGAGGTGACGTGTGCAAACACGCCCTGTGGCGCGTTTTAAGTTGGGGAAATAATTCCCTTTCAATCCTGAAGGACCCTGGTGGCCAACTAGCCCACCAGGTGCTTCCAGTAAGCGCAACTGCTCTGCATTGCAGAGAGGTGGTGCAGGCCGTTCCCCTTTTTACACCTCTCTGCAATGGCGCTTACTGGACATACCTAGTGGTCTATTTTGCCCCTAGGGACCCTCAGGATTCAAGGGGACTTAATCTCCCAACTTAAAGAATGGCCACAGGGCGTGTTTACACAGTGGGGATGGGAGGGGACGGGGCCTGAGGTGACGTGTGCAAACATTTTAAGTTGGGAAATAATTCCCCTTCAATCCTGAGGGCCCCTGGGGCTAACTAGCCCACCAGGTGCTTCCAGTAAGCGCCACTGAGCTGCATTGCAGAGAGGTGGTCCAGGCCGTGCCACTTTTTACACCTCTCTGTGGTGCTTACTGGAGGTACCTAGTGGGCTAGTTGGACCCTAGGGACCCTCAGGATTCAAATGAGCTTAATCCAGCAACTAAAAACGGCCACAGGGCGTGTTTACACAGTGGTGAAGGGTGGGACGGGGCCTGAGTTAACGTGTGCAAACAAGCCCTGTGGCGTGTTTTATATTGGGGAAATAATTCCCCTTCAATCCTGAGGACCCTGGGGGCCAACTAGCCCACCAGGTGCTTCCAGTAAGCGCCACTGCGCTGCGTTGCAGAGAGGTGGTCTAATCCGTGCCCCTTTATACATCTCTCTGCAACGCAGCTCTGTGGCGCTTACTGGAGGTACCTAGTGGTCTAGTTGGACCATAGGGACCCTCAGGATTCAAGGGGATTTAATCTCCCAACTTAAAACAGCCACAGGGCGTGTTTACACAGTGGGGAAGGGAGGGGACGGGGACTGAGGTGACGTGTGCAAACACGCCCTGTGCCGCATTTTAAGAGGTAGTTTTAATCCCCTGCCCTATTATAAACTAGGGGCTTACAGAGGAGGTCATGCTAATCACAGGGGACCCCAACGCATAGTGTTACCCAGTGTATGTAGGTGTTTTCACTGTATTCTGAGTGTCTTTTAACATAGCACTGGCTCTAGGGCTGGTTGGTTAGACTCAGTTACCACCAGTATCCATCTGAAAAAGTTGAGGGTACAGGATGATTTTGCAGCAAGGCTTCTTTCTGCTCTTCTGTTTGTTCTTTCTGCACGTTATCCTTTTTCCTGCACTTTTCTTCATCTTTGAGGACTTCTGTTGCTTCTTTCTGCATTTCTTTTCTTTCTTTATGTGTGTTTTTTCTTCTTTCTTCTTTCTTCACATGTCCTATCTCTCTAGGCATAGTTAGAAATTAGCATTTAAAAAACCTTTGAAATTCACTGAAAAAAGCGTACGAGTGAAAAGTCCAGCTAACTATAACGCCCCTGAAACCTATGGTTTTTTTCAGTGAATTTCTAAGGTTTTTTAAAATGCTCATTCCTAACTATAACATGCCTGAAGCCTATGGTTTTTTCAGTGAGTATATATATATATATATATATATATATATGTGAAGTAAGACGGGTTTTCCTGGGACCAGTCCCGCGTCAGGTGGAGCGTCAACCGGCAAAAGCCCTAAGCCGGAAGTGAATAATCCAAAAATTCCAACAAGTAATGGACGCTCTCTCGGGGGTCAAGTTGCTACACCAAGTTTAATTTCTTGTTAACCGCTACGCGTTTCGACACCAACAATGTGTCTTGATCACACGATAATACAGTTTCAAAGAAAGTGCTTAAATAAGTATTGAACATGGAAGAAGGACCAACAAATACACAGATGTGCAAAGTAAAGGTAGCGGCCATCTTGTAAGAGGTTTGTTTACATAGATTCATGGATATAATAACTTAATGTATCTCAATACGTCATAATTGTCAAATGCATCATGAACTCCATTTCAAAAATTATAAAGCACACGTATTCTGGACGCGTGAAAAAAAAAAATAATTTGAATCAATTTAAAGTAAAAATCACATTTCAATTCTCCAAGTGGATATATTATAAAGCACTTCTGACTCAATCTAACTCTACATCAGTGCGCTGATTTAGTGAAATAAGAAGGAGCTCGTGAAATGATGCACAGTGAGTGTCGTATGTACAGCACTTGCATCTCATAGGCGCCTTAGTCATTGAACAATACAATTGAAATTCACGTAATATAAACGCGTGGCAAAAATAATTTAAAGCTGACATTTCAGTTCTCCAAGTGGAAATGATGTAACACAATCATAAATTACTCAAACTCTGAATCAACGGGCTGGTTACATGGAATGGAGAAAAAGGTCATGTAAGGGTACACCGTATATATAGTGTAAATTCTCCATTACCAATTGCAAAAGTTGCAAGTCTAAGGCGCGTGAGTCAATAGTACGCTGCTATACAGTGACAACAGACATGTTCAAACAGTATAAGGTCATCCACTCGACAAGTGTCCATGGCCAGAAAACATTAATTGCTTTATAGTAGGGACGCCTCCCAGTTCAATCAAAAAGTGATAAATCCTACCAAAAACTACCAACATTTAACATGTGAAAAGTCATACAAAAAAAGATTTTTTATGTATATATATATGTTTTTATATTAAAAATTTATAAATTTCATCCTTATCTCACAGTGAGTGCAGATATGTTGAAGAAAAGGGTGGGGAACCCGTGCAGAGTCCTGGAACATGATGGGTCCCTTCCTTTTCTCCTATGATAAAAATGAAAAGAGAAAGATATTTACAATTTCATAAAAACATGAAGCAGATATACTAAAAAAAGGATGAATTCAATCAGTATATCAACACGGTCACAGCACTACGGAGAAAAGCAAAACGGAAAGACAAAGTGAATTAATCATGATGCAGATGTGTGGCCAGTTCTTCATCCAAGTTATGCCCTCCCGGCATTCGGGTCTCGAGTTCCATAATCCATTTGGATTCTTTTTTTCTCAACTCGAGTTCTCTGTTACCACCCCGTCTGCCTAGGACAATTTGCTCAATTGCAAAAAATCTCAAAAAAAGATTGTTAGATTGGTGTTTTTCTTGGAAATGTCTGGCAATGGGATAGTGCAGATCTACATGGGTAATTGCTCTAAGATGTTCCTGAACACGTTTCTTTACCATGCAGATGGTGCTCCCGACATACCTAAGTCTGCAAGGACATTCCAACACATATATCACATAGTTAGAGCTACACGTAAGGAACTGTGAGATATTTTTTTTGGGGCACCCAGGTACTTCAAAATCTTTAACCATATGGCTAGACCTACAGGCCCGGCAGTGCCCACAAGGATAGAATCCTTTGAGGTTATGGATGTTTCTATTGCTGGTTACAGTAATATCTCCCTTAAATAGCATGTTCCTAAGGTTCCTGCCCCTTCTGTATGTAATAAGAGGTCTGTCACTTACTTTTTCTCCTATTATGTTGTCTGATTGGAGAATTTTCCAGTTGTCAGCTAGGACCTTATTGATTTTTTTGGAATCATGTGTAAAGGTTGTGATGACCCTTAAACAGGCTTCTTCTTCCTGATCTTTCCTAGTGTAATCTAGACTCATGGGCCTCGTGACTTTCTTGATTTTGTTCAAAGCTCGTGTCAATACTTCCTCAGGGTAACCTCGTGCCCTGAATCTAGCAAGTATCTTAGTCTGTTCACTGTCAAAGATTTCGTCAGTACCACAGTTTCTCCGTGCTCTCAAAAGTTCCCCATAAGGAATGCTCGCTTTTAATGATTCTGGATGGGCACTAAGGGCATGCAGGAGGCTGTTCCCAGCTATTTCCTTGCGGTGAAGGCTGGTGATCAAAGTATTATTGTGCACGGTGATGAGTACATCTAGAAATTCAGTTGTAGTCCTGCTTATGTTGTAAGTCAATTTGATATTGTACAGGTTATTGTTCAGTTTGCCAATGAAATCAATGGCTTCTTGTTCTGTGCCACCCCATACAATGAAGAGGTCATCAATGTACCTCATCCAAACTTTAACCTGCACAAGTTCAGATTGAAGCAAAGGACTACTTTGAATTTCTTCCTCCCATTTGCCAAGAAAAAGATTCGCGAAACTCGGCGCGAAACATGAACCCATCACGGTGCCACGTGTTTGTTTAAAGAGGTCACCGTTGAACATAAAGATGTTATTTATAAGACAAATCCTTATCATTTCCAGGAGCATCTGTGTATGGTCAAAGAGGCTCATGTTTCTGTCTTCCAAAAAATATTGACAGGCCCTAATTCCTTGCTCATGATCTATGATGGTATAAAGTGAGCAAACATCTAATGTGATCATGATATGATTGTTTTCCCACTTGATTTTATCAATCCTATTCAGGAAATCTTTAGTGTCCTCTATGTGCGATGGAATCTGGGTCACATACTCTCTTAAAAAGTGATCCACATATTTAGACAGATTTTCATTGACATTCCCTATTGATGAGACAATAGGTCTCCCAGGTGGTTTGTTGCTATTTTTATGGACTTTGGGGAGTAAATAGAGTATAGGGAGTTTAGGGTAATCCTTTTTAAGAAAGCAGTACTCCTGCCACGTAATGAGACCTGTTTCCTGCCATGTGGATAACTTCTCCCAGGTTGTGGTTATGCTCTGGTTGTATTCTATGGTGTTACTTTTACAATAAAACTCACCATCACTCAATTGTCTGTTAGCTTCCTCTATATACAACTCCCTCCCCCATAGCACCACATTCCCACCTTTGTCTGAAGGGCGTATTATGACATTTTCATCCTTAGCTAAAGACACAATAAAATCTCTTTGTTGTTTGGACAAATTAAATTGTACTTTGTTAGTTTTTGATGTTCTATGCTTATACTGGGTAAGCTCTTTAGTCACAACTTCATGAAAAGTGTCAATAGAATCGTGGGGAAGAACCGGACAGAAAATTGATTTGGGTTTAAATTGCGTACAAGCCGCTCTGTCCATTTGAATATTGGCCTCATTAGCCATAGACCTGATGTCATCATCTTCTGTGGCTATCCCACCTAATGTGTACAATGTCTGAAGTAGATTGGCATCTCTCATAGTAACAGTAGATAGTGTGTTGTGCTCTGTACTAACGTTGGTATTCTCAGGGGGTCTATTACTCATCAAAGTGTGCCATTTTTGTAATTTTAGTTTGCGCACAAATTTGAAGATGTCCACCCTGGTATTAGCGTAATTGAACATTTCTGTGGGGCAAAATGTGAGACCAAGACATAGGGTGGTTTTCTCTGCTTTGGACAGTGTCCTTGATGATAAATTAATGATAGTTTTGTTTACCATTTCGTCATCCATGATTACTTCATGTCTCTGTAGCCACCTCGTCTGGTTCCCATGGGCCCTCTGCTTCCTCCTTTGTTTGTATTTGAGTCTTCTCTGTTTGGAGCGGCTCTGCCACTTCCTCTTCCTCGCCCCCGTTTTTGACCCCGGCCTCTCTGCGGTGTTGTTCCCGATGATTGCTCTGGTTTGTGGCGGGTTCGAAGAACTCGAAACTCGTCTAAAAAAGTTGCTTGTCTTGTGATGATTTCCACATCTGAGGAAGTGCTGGTGGTTTTAACTGAAATGTCAGTATCAGAGTCACTAGTTACCGTATTCATGGTCATTCCACTCGTATTTGCAGTATCATCCGGTCTATTTGTTGTAGTAGTAACTTGATTATACAGATGATCGTATTTCGGACTATACGTGAGAATGCGACCAGACTCGTAGTCTGCACAGTCTCTATGCAGCTTCCTTTGTTTCCGTAATTTTATGTCTTCTTCGTATTTCTTAAGTCTTCCTTTCAATTCGTCCTTGAACTTTTTAATACTGTCCTGTTCATTGCTCTTTTTAAATTCTTCCTCTATCTCCTCCAGTTCTTTCATTACTTTGTCCCTGTCCTCCCACGCATATTTTATCAATATGCCCAGCATGTTTTTGGAACTGGATGCTGAGTTCGCTGCCCATTCCTCGAGCATGCGTGGGTTGGGGGATTCATGTGATGGAGTCACATAGATTCTTAAACCTCTCGGTACCATATCCTTCTCCACATAGTCCTGGAGGGAGATCGCCTCCCACCATTTTGAAGACTCTTGTTTTTTTAGTTTTTCGTACCTTCTGAGGATAACATTCAAAGCATTGTCTTTGGGTTTCTCTGTCAATGTCGCTGTCGTAGTGCCCTTCCCTGGGGCACGGGCAAATAGGACTTGCGCTTCCTTCCGTCTTTCGCTTTCCTCCGACATTGTGTTGTGACAGTGTGCAGGTAGTTACCAGTAATGCGTGCTGCTGCACGCATACACTTTCTATTGAAACGCGAGGAAAACACACAGCGGTGATGATTCTTCCCGCTGTTCCTCTTCGCTGCTTGGTGAGTTCTCGACCCCCCCGCCTAATATTAGGCAGTTCCTGATGCCATTGTTAATACGGATGAGGCTACGTGGAGAACCGCTACTTTTGAAGAGAGTGAGGCAATGAATTAATCACCTATTGGCGATTGGCGATATCTGGCAAACACTCAAGTAGCTAGTTATAAGTATTCCTGCTCTTACACACTAACAAGGCACAGCCCGACCCTTAGCATCACACCCGGAGGGGAAGCCCGCCCAGACACACAGTGTACGTACGTCTCCCCCGACCCAAGCGACACCCAGGGCCAAGCCTACCTTCGTGTTCAGAGCTAGCGTCCTCCAACGGCCCCGATATTCCGATTAGTTCTTCTCCGCTCTCATATGGCCGGCATGCAGTCCCTCCATGAAATGTGAAGTAAGACGGGTTTTCCTGGGACCAGTCCCGCGTCAGGTGGAGCGTCAACCGGCAAAAGCCCTAAGCCGGAAGTGAATAATCCAAAAATTCCAACAAGTAATGGACGCTCTCTCGGGGGTCAAGTTGCTACACCAAGTTTAATTTCTTGTTAACCGCTACGCGTTTCGACACCAACAATGTGTCTTGATCACACGATAATACAGTTTCAAAGAAAGTGCTTAAATAAGTATTGAACATGGAAGAAGGACCAACAAATACACAGATGTGCAAAGTAAAGGTAGCGGCCATCTTGTAAGAGGTTTGTTTACATAGATTCATGGATATAATAACTTAATGTATCTCAATACGTCATAATTGTCAAATGCATCATGAACTCCATTTCAAAAATTATAAAGCACACGTATTCTGGACGCGTGAAAAAAAAGAATAATTTGAATCAATTTAAAGTAAAAATCACATTTCAATTCTCCAAGTGGATATATTATAAAGCACTTCTGACTCAATCTAACTCTAGACGTATTGAGATACATTAAGTTATTATATCCATGAATCTATGTAAACAAACCTCTTACAAGATGGCCGCTACCTTTACTTTGCACATCTGTGTATTTGTTGGTCCTTCTTCCATGTTCAATACTTATTTAAGCACTTTCTTTGAAACTGTATTATCGTGTGATCAAGACACATTGTTGGTGTCGAAACGCGTAGCGGTTAACAAGAAATTAAACTTGGTGTAGCAACTTGACCCCCGAGAGAGCGTCCATTACTTGTTGGAATTTTTGGATTATTCACTTCCGGCTTAGGGCTTTTGCCGGTTGACGCTCCACCTGACGCGGGACTGGTCCCAGGAAAACCCGTCTTACTTCACATTTCATGGAGGGACTGCATGCCGGCCATATGAGAGCGGAGAAGAACTAATCGTAATATCGGGGCCGTTGGAGGACGCTAGCTCTGAACACGAAGGTAGGCTTGGCCCTGGGTGTCGCTTGGGTCGGGGGAGACGTACGTACACTGTGTGTCTGGGCGGGCTTCCCCTCCGGGTGTGATGCTAAGGGTCGGGCTGTGCCTTGTTAGTGTGTAAGAGCAGGAATACTTATAACTAGCTACTTGAGTGTTTGCCAGATATCGCCAATCGCCAATAGGTGATTAATTCATTGCCTCACTCTCTTCAAAAGTAGCGGTTCTCCACGTAGCCTCATCCGTATTAACAATGGCATCAGGAACTGCCTAATATTAGGCGGGGGGGTCGAGAACTCACCAAGCAGCGAAGAGGAACAGCGGGAAGAATCATCACCGCTGTGTGTTTTCCTCGCGTTTCAATAGAAAGTGTATGCGTGCAGCAGCACGCATTACTGGTAACTACCTGCACACTGTCACAACACAATGTCGGAGGAAAGCGAAAGACGGAAGGAAGCGCAAGTCCTATTTGCCCGTGCCCCAGGGAAAGGCACTACGACAGCGACATTGACAGAGAAACCCAAAGACAATGCTTTGAATGTTATCCTCAGAAGGTACGAAAAACTAAAAAAACAAGAGTCTTCAAAATGGTGGGAGGCGATCTCCCTCCAGGACTATGTGGAGAAGGATATGGTACCGAGAGGTTTAAGAATCTATGTGACTCCATCACATGAATCCCCCAACCCACGCATGCTCGAGGAATGGGCAGCGAACTCAGCATCCAGTTCCAAAAACATGCTGGGCATATTGATAAAATATGCGTGGGAGGACAGGGACAAAGTAATGAAAGAACTGGAGGAGATAGAGGAAGAATTTAAAAAGAGCAATGAACAGGACAGTATTAAAAAGTTCAAGGACGAATTGAAAGGAAGACTTAAGAAATACGAAGAAGACATAAAATTACGGAAACAAAGGAAGCTGCATAGAGACTGTGCAGACTACGAGTCTGGTCGCATTCTCACGTATAGTCCGAAATACGATCATCTGTATAATCAAGTTACTACTACAACAAATAGACCGGATGATACTGCAAATACGAGTGGAATGACCATGAATACGGTAACTAGTGACTCTGATACTGACATTTCAGTTAAAACCACCAGCACTTCCTCAGATGTGGAAATCATCACAAGACAAGCAACTTTTTTAGACGAGTTTCGAGTTCTTCGAACCCGCCACAAACCAGAGCAATCATCGGGAACAACACCGCAGAGAGGCCGGGGTCAAAAACGGGGGCGAGGAAGAGGAAGAGGCAGAGCCGCTCCAAACAGAGAAGACTCAAATACAAACAAAGGAGGAAGCAGAGGGCCCATGGGAACCAGACGAGGTGGCTACAGAGACATGAAGTAATCATGGATGACGAAATGGTAAACAAAACTATCATTAATTTATCATCAAGGACACTGTCCAAAGCAGAGAAAACCACCCTATGTCTTGGTCTCACATTTTGCCCCACAGAAATGTTCAATTACGCTAATACCAGGGTGGACATCTTCAAATTTGTGCGCAAACTAAAATTACAAAAATGGCACACTTTGATGAGTAATAGACCCCCTGAGAATACCAACGTTAGTACAGAGCACAACACACTATCTACTGTTACTATGAGAGATGCCAATCTACTTCAGACATTGTACACATTAGGTGGGATAGCCACAGAAGATGATGACATCAGGTCTATGGCTAATGAGGCCAATATTCAAATGGACAGAGCGGCTTGTACGCAATTTAAACCCAAATCAATTTTCTGTCCGGTTCTTCCCCACGATTCTATTGACACTTTTCACGAAGTTGTGACTAAAGAGCTTACCCAGTATAAGCATAGAACATCAAAGACTAACAAAGTACAATTTAATTTGTCCAAACAACAAAGAGATTTTATTGTGTCTTTAGCTAAGGATGAAAATGTCATAATACGCCCTTCAGACAAAGGTGGGAATGTGGTGCTATGGGGGAGGGAGTTGTATATAGAGGAAGCTAACAGACAATTGAGTGATGGTGAGTTTTATTGTAAAAGTAACACCATAGAATACAACCAGAGCATAACCACAACCTGGGAGAAGTTATCCACATGGCAGGAAACAGGTCTCATTACGTGGCAGGAGTACTGCTTTCTTAAAAAGGATTACCCTAAACTCCCTATACTCTATTTACTCCCCAAAGTCCATACAAATAGCAACAAACCACCTGGGAGACCTATTGTCTCATCAATAGGGAATGTCAATGAAAATCTGTCTAAATATGTGGATCACTTTTTAAGAGAGTATGTGACCCAGCTTCCATCGCACATAGAGGACACTAAAGATTTCCTGAATAGGATTGATAAAATCAAGTGGGAAAACAATCATATCATGATCACATTAGATGTTTGCTCACTTTATACCATCATAGATCATGAGCAAGGAATTAGGGCCTGTCAATATTTTTTGGAAGACAGAAACATGAGCCTCTTTGACCATACACAGATGCTCCTGGAAATGATAAGGATTTGTCTTATAAATAACATCTTTATGTTCAACGGTGACCTCTTTAAACAAACACGTGGCACCGCGATGGGTTCATGTTTCGCGCCGAGTTTCGCGAATCTTTTTCTTGGCAAATGGGAGGAAGAAATTCAAAGTAGTCCTTTGCTTCAATCTGAACTTGTGCAGGTTAAAGTTTGGATGAGGTACATTGATGACCTCTTCATTGTATGGGGTGGCACAGAACAAGAAGCCATTGATTTCATTGGCAAACTGAACAATAACCTGTACAATATCAAATTGACTTACAACATAAGCAGGACTACAACTGAATTTCTAGATGTACTCATCACCGTGCACAATAATACTTTGATCACCAGCCTTCACCGCAAGGAAACAGCTGGGAACAGCCTCCTGCATGCCCTTAGTGCCCATCCAGAATCATTAAAAGCGAGCATTCCTTATGGGGAACTTTTGAGAGCACGGAGAAACTGTGGTACTGACGAAATCTTTGACAGTGAACAGACTAAGATACTTGCTAGATTCAGGGCACGAGGTTACCCTGAGGAAGTATTGACACGAGCTTTGAACAAAATCAAGAAAGTCACGAGGCCCATGAGTCTAGATTACACTAGGAAAGATCAGGAAGAAGAAGCCTGTTTAAGGGTCATCACAACCTTTACACATGATTCCAAAAAAATCAATAAGGTCCTAGCTGACAACTGGAAAATTCTCCAATCAGACAACATAATAGGAGAAAAAGTAAGTGACAGACCTCTTATTACATACAGAAGGGGCAGGAACCTTAGGGACATGCTAGTTAAGGGAGATATTACTGTAACCAGCAATAGAAACATCCATAACCTCAAAGGATTCTATCCTTGTGGACACTGCCGGGCCTGTAGGTCTAGCCATATGGTTAAAGATTTTGAAGTACCTGGGTGCCCCAAAAAAACTATCTCACAGTTCCTTACGTGTAGCTCTAACTATGTGATATATGTGTTGGAATGTCCTTGCAGACTTAGGTATGTCGGGAGCACCATCTGCATGGTAAAGAAACGTGTTCAGGAACATCTTAGAGCAATTACCCATGTAGATCTGCACTATCCCATTGCCAGACATTTCCAAGAAAAACACCGATCTAACAATCTTTTTTTGAGATTTTTTGCAATTGAGCAAATTGTCCTAGGCAGACGGGGTGGTAACAGAGAACTCGAGTTGAGAAAAAAAGAATCCAAATGGATTATGGAACTCGAGACCCGAATGCCGGGAGGGCATAACTTGGATGAAGAACTGGCCACACATCTGCATCATGATTAATTCACTTTGTCTTTCCGTTTTGCTTTTCTCCGTAGTGCTGTGACCGTGTTGATATACTGATTGAATTCATCCTTTTTTTAGTATATCTGCTTCATGTTTTTATGAAATTGTAAATATCTTTCTCTTTTCATTTTTATCATAGGAGAAAAGGAAGGGACCCATCATGTTCCAGGACTCTGCACGGGTTCCCCACCCTTTTCTTCAACATATCTGCACTCACTGTGAGATAAGGATGAAATTTATAAATTTTTAATATAAAAACATATATATATACATAAAAAATATTTTTTTGTATGACTTTTCACATGTTAAATGTTGGTAGTTTTTGGTAGGATTTATCACTTTTTGATTGAACTGGGAGGCGTCCCAACTATAAAGCAATTAATGTTTTCTGGCCATGGACACTTGTCGAGTGGATGACCTTATACTGTTTGAACATGTCTGTTGTCACTGTATAGCAGCGTACTATTGACTCACGCGCCTTAGACTTGCAACTTTTGCAATTGGTAATGGAGAATTTACACTATATATACGGTGTACCCTTACATGACCTTTTTCTCCATTCCATGTAACCAGCCCGTTGATTCAGAGTTTGAGTAATTTATGATTGTGTTACATCATTTCCACTTGGAGAACTGAAATGTCAGCTTTAAATTATTTTTGCCACGCGTTTATATTACGTGAATTTCAATTGTATTGTTCAATGACTAAGGCGCCTATGAGATGCAAGTGCTGTACATACGACACTCACTGTGCATCATTTCACGAGCTCCTTCTTATTTCACTAAATCAGCGCACTGATGTAGAGTTAGATTGAGTCAGAAGTGCTTTATAATATATCCACTTGGAGAATTGAAATGTGATTTTTACTTTAAATTGATTCAAATTATTATTTTTTTTTCACGCGTCCAGAATACGTGTGCTTTATAATTTTTGAAATGGAGTTCATGATGCATTTGACAATTATGACGTATTGAGATACATTAAGTTATTATATCCATGAATCTATGTAAACAAACCTCTTACAAGATGGCCGCTACCTTTACTTTGCACATCTGTGTATTTGTTGGTCCTTCTTTCATGTTCAATACTTATTTAAGCACTTTCTTTGAAACTGTATTATCGTGTGATCAAGACACATTGTTGGTGTCGAAACGCGTAGCGGTTAACAAGAAATTAAACTTGGTGTAGCAACTTGACCCCCGAGAGAGCGTCCATTACTTGTTGGAATTTTTGAATATATATATATATATAAATATATATATATATATATATATATATTTTTTTTATATATATTTATTTATATGTACCACAATAGGATCCTTGTGTGCGCCGCGTGCTACACCGTGTGCCAGCTTGAGGGGCTGATCAATTTTACAAACAAGAATACGCTGCACTCTTATATATCCAATATTTCAGAATTTATTCTGTAGCGATTCACCAACGTGTTTCAGCCCTCCTAGGACTTAATCACCGTAAGTGAGTATTTCTTTTATCACAATTTATCCATGTCACATTAACCTTCTATTCAGCATTGTGGGTAATGTAGTGCCCATATACGTTCATCAATATTTACAATATTTAGACATTGCATTTTTTTTAACTGTTGAAGGTACTCATTGTTATAATCTTTGGAGATTTTCATAATTAGTGTCATGCTGTTACTCTTTAGTTCATACATTTCTTCTCTTTTTGTAAAAATACCACTTATAGTTAAGCTTTCTTTTATGTCCATTGGAGTATTTTACTGATGTCATTCTGGCTTTTTATTAAAGTATCCACCATCTTATTTTATAATTACATGGCATTTGACTTTGAATTCATTATTGAGTTTAGAGCCCATTGTTTCCATATCAAACCATGCAATCTTCTTTCAGTTCAAGAGCTTCCACATTTCTTTTGTATCCATAATTTGATTTTAGGTTTACTCAAATCAATTTCCTTTTTCAATTGTTTTTTTCATTACATTTCTTGGCTTCAGTTGTTCCTTCCCACCATTGTCTCCCTTTATTCTTATTCCAAGTGAAGTGTACATATAATTCCTAGTCAATGTTGATATCTAACGGGGTCTTGGTTCTTAATCTTATTATGTAACATGATTACATTTTAAGAAGTTTACGAATTCTGTCTCCACCACATTCAATGCTAGTCACTCCATGGATTCCAAAAAAGCTCATCACTTTCCAATCGCTATTTTGCCACAGTGCCATGTGTTTAGCTGTGACACATGTCATGTCCTTATTTTTTACTGCTCTAACATGCTCAATGATTGTTTTTTTCAACATGTAGATCATACTCCCTACATATTGTAGGCCACACTTGCATTTGATTACATATATTACGAATTTGGTAGTACAGGTAATTTTTTTATTGATCTCTATTGTTTTTCCATCATAGTCTTGTACATTTTCCGGATTAACTCCAATTTTACACGCTTTGCAAGTATTGCATTTTACAAAGCCACATTGTTTTTCCAGGAGCCAATTTGTTTGTATACTTTCTTGGAAATTGCTTTTTACTAACAGATCTTTTATTGATTTTGTGTTTCTATATGTTACTAGTGGTCTTGACACTAATAACAAAACAATGTCAGGGTCATTCACAATTAAGTGCCAATACTTTTTTATCTTGTTGAATTGTCTCTGATTGTCTTTCCTTTTTGGTAATTAAGGTTTATGTCTGAGATTTGTTTCGTATCTTTTGTCTGCCTCTCTTCAATGTTATGTCTTTGTAGCCTCTAACTTTCAGTTGTGCAGCTGTTTTAACAATTTCTCCCTCTGCATCTTGTTCTTTGGAGTAGTTTTGTTTCATCCTCACAAATTCCCCGTAAGGAATACTCTCCAAAAGTGATCTCGGATGGAACAGGATGCTGTTTGTTGCTGTTTCTTTTTGGAACAGTGTCAAATGTATCTGGTCTTCCTCAATGTATATCCAAGTATCTAAAAAAGTAATTCCTTTTTGGCTGACTGTACTGGTGAATGTTTCGGTTCTGGTTCAGTTTGTGGAAGTATTCTTTTAATTCAATGTCCATTCCATTCCAGATATAAAAAGGTTGTTGATGTGTCAGACCCAAAGAATTATTTTCTCTAGTTCCATCTGATTTTCTGTATTCCTGGCTATTATAATTTATTTTCTCCCACCACTCCATGGTGATATTAGCGTAGTTCGGACTGCCGTGGGGATTTCTTTTTTACCCAACTACGCTAACATCACCTTGGGGTGGTGGGAGAAAACAATTCAGTAAACCAACACCTTGTGAGCAGGCATTTTAATCTTGTATATCAAACAGGATTTTCATTTGAAATTTGTAACAAGTCTCACACCCTTTGTCCTGTACGCTCCTCGCTTTGGTGGATGTGGCTGGCTTTTCCTGTGAGAAAGACTGCTTTATATATACATATATATCAATATATCTATATTCAATTTTATATAGAATGTAAATTGGGGTTATACTTACTTGGTAAGTTTTTACCACGTATATGCCTATCCTATACATGCCTTAACAAACCAAATTTCATTGTAAAGGCAAGCATGGTGAATACTTGCGAGGTAGTGCCTTAGTCGCTGTAATGACCACTTTGTAAACCGTTGCATAGTAATAGCTTGCGTGGCTCCGTCATACAGCTTGCCAGTGGAGTTTCCTTCACAAGGGAGTAATGTGACAATTCCTAGTTTGTTTGAAGAACAGTATTGCTGCTTGCTTCTGTACAATCCGAAGTCTGTGCAATTGATTTTATGGAAGCCCAATGCATAAAAAATTGCCTTAATTGAGCTGGGATGTAATTAAAACATAACTACAATGATAAAGGCAACATGAGTTTGATTGATTGATTGATTGATTGAGTAAAAACCCGGATACCTCTTGGATATTCCTGAGTGTTAGGAAGCATATAGAGAAGTGGGACCCAATCTGAGGTTTCAGTGAGAGCTCGCTGTCTATATTAACACCCAGACTGTTTGCTTGTTTTTCGGGGACGAGACCTACCCCATCACTGAATGCCAAGCGAGAGGATTCCACATGTCAACTCTAATTTTTCAGAAACACAATTTCTTTTTTTTTTAAATTGAGTTTTAAGTAGTTGCTGTAAATCGAAACTCAAATAAAACACATAGTTGTTTGAAAGTTTCTGTAGGAGGCAGAGGACCAATCTTGTGTGAAAAGTAGTTGAGAGTTGTTGGCATAATTATATATTGTGCAGTTCATATTATCTAGTTCCTGAATGAGGAGGCTCATATAAATGTTAAAATGGTAATGATGGAGAGCAACCCTGGGGTACCCCACACTCCAATTGGGCTTCTGTAGCATGAAGGGCCATAGGTCTACAGACTAAGTGCGATCCCCCAAATAAAATCTCATCCATTTAAGAGCAGGCCCGAAGCCAAACAGCCTCCACATGGTCCACCAATAATTTGTGGCCCACCGGGTCAAAGGCTGCTAATAGATCCAACAAGACCATGTCAGAAATAAGACCTGCATCACAGTCCTTGAGCATATCATTTAATACCAACAACAACATTATTGATCCTGTACAGTATGCTGGTTGAAACCCAGTTTTGCGCATATTAAAGAATTGAAAAAAATCAAGATTTGAGCACAGGGCCTGCTTCTAAAGGTTTGGCAAGAAAAGGCAGCAGAGAAATAGGTCAATAGTTTTTTAAGAGTAAATGATCTTCACCTTAATTTTTCCGAAGGAGAATTGCTACTGTCTCTTTGAAGATTTTGGTACTCTTCCTTGTGACATATTTAGGTGTGACTGAGACATATTTAGTAGGGACAGAAATGGAAGAAATCATTTTAGGAACTTTGGGGGAACTTGGGGGGACAATGCTCATTTGGTGAAACAGCCTTCATTTTAGCCATTAACAAAGATAAAAGCTCTTCATTAAGAGGAGGAAAAACAGAGAGAGTGTGGAGGATCTTGTACGAGAGAGATAGTAATAACTCGCTATGGCAAGATGGGATGCTGTCTTAGATCCCTTTTATCCTTTCTATAAAATATGTGTTTAACACATTACAAAGTTCTTGAGTGGGGTGACCGTTAAAGACAGCCTACAAGGCTTAGAGAGTTCTGTCACAGTTTTCAAAATATCCTCTGGTTTATTAGCAGTCTGCAGTGTTTTGTTAGCATAAAAGAGCCATAGTGTGTAAAAGTAATGCCTTACAATCAATCGAACATTTTTACGATTTCAAGAATCTTTTACTGGTTGTTTTTAAACAAATCAGAACACACAGTAAACACATATGAGAAAACATAAAAATATAACCAATATAAAATCAATAAAAACATAATACAATGATGATTGATATAGAGGTGGCAACATGACAGTCAAAGTAATACAATCTGGGTAAAATGTTGAGCACATATTGAAAAAGATGGCCTACTAAACTCTGTAGACACCTTACTATACCTCTGACATACAATAATGCACAAAAACATAATCTGTGTAGGGGAAATAAACAAAAAACCAAAAAATATATAGCTAATGGTGTGTATCTATTGGACTGAGGTATGCATTGTCAGTATTTACATACATTTAAAGTACAGTAATCTAGTATGAGGGCATCCCATTTAAATGGTTAGTTGATCAGGCCAACGAGAATTGTAATTCATAGTGGTTTATGTGATTTGAAGTATAGATCGAGGCTATCCCACATGTGACTGAGTGGGGGTATCCATGGTGAATTCTGGAGAGCAATATTGTCAGCACCCCTTAGGTTGGAGACCTAGTTCAACCAGCACTTGAAAGATGCTTTTCGCGTGTCTTTCCAATTGTTTAGTATGATCTTAACCACTGCTGTCAGGAGTAGGTCTAGAAGCGCCCTATCTTTGTCATTCAGTGATTCTACCCTGAGGAAGCCAAATGTCAGCGTGGATAGTTCCCTTTTGAGGGAGCATGAGAAAAGATTAGAGATGAAGCCAAAACCCCTGTCCCAAAAGGGTTCCACACATTTGCAGAATAGTAATTGGTGGGTTAGGTCTCCTCTCTCTTCACTACAATTCCAGCAGTTAGGGTCTTCTCGAATCTTGTGTGAATGTAACCGGGCTGGTGTCCAATAGGCCTTATTTAGAAGCCAGAACTTTGTCTGGGAAAGGGCTGGTGAGATGTTATTCCTCGAGACAGAGCTCCAAGTTTTGGACCAGTCAGTCTTAGAGATCGGCGAAGAGGAGTGTGAATCCCAGAAGGATATAAGCTTCTTCTTGAGGGCAGATTGTTTTGAGAGGATTCATTTATAGATCCAAGAAACCTGATGCCCTAATCTATTTATTCTCGCCATTGTATTGTGGCAGGGAGGGTGGTATGGGCAAAAGTTTGGCTTTCGTCAGAGCTGCCTTTATTTTTTTAAAGTTATAAAAGTCCATGGGGTCTAGGTTATATCTAGCCTGTATTTCTTTGAAAGTTAAGGGGTAAGCTGAGTTGAACAGTTGATATGGGAAAAAGATACCTCTATTAATCCAGGTTTCCTTGTGTAGTGTGTTTCCTTTGTATAACATTTTATGATTATCCCAAAGGGACTCGAGATTAGATCTTCAAATGCTGGTGTCTAATTGTTTATCCACTTTCAATAGTGCAGACTTCGTGTTTTTATATATGGATTTTGAGCAAGTGAAGTTGGTGAAGTTTGAGGATAGAAGGGCTGCTGGGGCAAGGTTTTTAAGTAATGATTTTTCAATTTGTAGTCAGACTGGGGTATACTCCTCCGGTGGAACGAGCCAATATGAACCCAGTTCTTCTAAGAATGCTGTCTGATAAAGTTTAAAGTCTGCTACGTTGACCCTCCCTCCCCCATGGATTTGTGCAACCTAAGTATTTTTATGCAAATTCTGGCCCTTTTCCCTTTCCATAAAAAATTTGAGAGCAGGATGTCCAACTTGTGGAAGTCCTCCGACAGTATGAGCGGGAACATGGTTATTAAATAGTTCACTAGTGGCGTAATCATCATCTTGATGGTCTCAATCCTACCCCACCATGTGATGAATCTTGGGGACCATGCCTCGAGAAGAGCTTTGATTTTCCCCAGTGTGTTAGCTTCATTTCGTTGGAGTGACTCTAAGATAGTGCTACCGAATTCTATCCCCAGATATTTGATAAATCCCAGTTGCCATGTAGGGCCCGAATCTCCCAGTACCTTCCGGGTGCAGTGGATGTTCAGGGGCTTAACTTTGGATTTATCCCGATTTAACTTATACCCAGAATGGGTTGACTACATTTCTATGGTATGCCAGGGCCTCAATGGACGAGCTCGGGTCCTCCGTAACTATGAGAATATCATCCGCATACGCAGCAAGTTTCACTTTAGAATCCCCAAAATGTACTCCTTTTATTTCATTATTGCGCTTGATGTCTTGAATTAGTGGTTCCAGAGCTAGGAGAAATAGGGAGGGGAAGAGAGGGCAACCCTGCCTGGTTCCTTCTCCTAGTGTGAAGGCATCCGAGAGGGTTACATTGATGGCTATGCAGGCGGTAGGATCTGAATACAAAGCCATAACCATTTCGATGTAAGAACCACCTAGATTAAAGGCCAGAATACAGTGTCTCAAGAATGACCACAACACCATGTCAAACGCTTTTTCTGCGTCCAGGGTGATGGCGATAGAGGGGACAGATTTTTGCCTGCTCAAGTATGTGACATAATATTTATTAGTTTATTTATTTATTTGACTCATTTATAAGGTGCACAAATCATCCCCAGGGGGATCTCTCGGCACCCGAGAAGGAGGCAAATGTACAAAAAAAATATATATATACAAAAAAATATATATATATGCAATCTTCACTCATTAGAATAGCCAGGTCTGAAGCAAGTTTTTGAATTGTGGAAAGTTTAGGCAAGCACGATAAGTTCAGGAAGCTCGTTTCAATGTGTGGGGGCCAGATAAGAGAAAGCACGACCTCTCATTTTGACTTTACTTATTCTCCTGCAGCAGAGCAGGCTGCGATTACTGGATCGAAGTTGTCATTCAGGTTGATAGCGTTCAATTTTATTAGTCAGATAAGCCAGGCCCGTACCGCGCAGGGACTTGAAGACCAAGCAAAGTAACTTGAAGATGGCTTGTTTCCATACAGGAAGCCAGTGTAACTGTGGAAGGAGAGGAAGGGAGGGGGTTTGTACTTCTTTATTAAGGGCAAGACGGGCTGCAGTATTTTGCACCACCTGCAGCTTGGATAACAGGTCATCCCTAATTCCTACCAACAAGGAATTGCCGTAATCAAGGCGACTGATAAGAAGTGACTGAATGAGGGTCTTCCTGGCATTTAATGGAATCCAGGGAAAGATCTTTCTGAGTAACCGCATGGTCCCGTAACAGGTACCTGCAAGAATTTTCACCTGATCTTCCATTGAAAGCTTATTGTCTATTCTGACCCCTAGGTTCTTAGCTCACCCTCTTGGGGCAGGTGCTTCTCCTAATTCTGTCAGCCACCAGTCAGCGCTCCACAGTTCTTCTGCCTTGCCAAACAACAAAATCTCATTTTTAAAGGAGTTAAGTTTCAGAAACTTCTTACTCATCCAGCTAGCAATGCTAGTCATACAAGTTATAAACTTAGCTTTGGTTACTGCGGGGTTGTTCTCTATGTGTACTATCAGCTGCATATCATCAGCGTAGGATATGGTTTCAAACCCGTAATTTCCGATGATTGAGGCCAAGGGGGCAACATATAGAATGAACAGTGTGGGGCTCAATATAGAGCCTTGTGGAATCCACTTGTCTACCACAGCTGTATGTGACACAAATGAGTCCAACTAGACACATTGTGTTCTGTCGGACAGGTAACTCTGAATCCAATCAAAGGCCAGACCTCTGACACCAATCTCTCGAAGCCTGTTCAACAGGATACGATGAGAGATGGTGTCAAAGGCTGCCGACAGGTCAAGGAGCACTAACATAACTGGAGAGTCCTTATACAGTGACATCCTTAGCTTGTCTGTAACCTCTAGTAATGCGGCATCGGTGCTATTGGATGCACGGAAACCGGACTGGGATGGATCTAGTATTTTATTCTGTTCTAGATATCCAGAAAGATGTCGGTTAATTATTGTCTCCATGATTTTGGAACAACAAGGGAGAACAGAAATTGGCCTTTAATTCTGTAAGTCCGCAGCATCTGCTAAGGCATATTTAAGGAGAGGCTTGATGCGTGCGTTCTTCCATTTGCGTGGGAAAGTCGCTGTCACTAATGAGATGTTACCTATCTCTGCAAGTGAGTCCGCTAAGACCTGGGATAGTTCAGACATAACCTCAGGTGGTACCGGGTCTAAAACAGAACCCGATTTTACCTGAGCTAGAAGGGAGCCTACCTGCTCACTGGTAATGATGGGGAAGCTTTATAAAATCGGGGAACAGGGATTTCCCTGGAAGGGGGCTCACTCATGAACATCCTCTTCAGGCCCAAAGGAGTGATAAATTGTGTCAATCTTATTAGAGAAATGGGTCGCTTAGTGATTGCATAATTCTTGCGTGGATGGCGGTAGTGGGTTATTTGCCCTTGAATTTATAAATTCCTTCAAGATGGCAAAGAGCTTGCGCGAGGAGTCCTTGGCTCCTACAGTGTGAGCGCCTAAATAAGCTCTCCTGGCTACATTACAACTATTTAAGTAGCACCGTTCATCTTGCTTGGATTTGGACTTTCTCCATTTCCTTTCTTTTACCTTACACAGGGCCTTTTCCCTTCTAAGTGTATCAGAATACCACGGCTGCCCTGGTCTGTATCTTTACCATCTTCAATGGTGCAACCGAGTCAAGAACCTCTGTAATAGAGGCCTCAAATTTATCTAAGGCCAGGTCACAGTTGTTGCAGTTCGTGAAGACTGGAGGGGTATAGACCATGCTAAAGGCCGAGGCTGTCACCTTTTTCCAGGCTCTGCGGAGATCTTTGCATGGTTGCGGAAGACCACAGACTTTTGAGTGGGCCCAAGAGAAACTCCAAACCGAATGGCCCGTCCAGCCAACCCTCTGTGGAGGTTCCACTGTTAATTCTGAGATGTTCGAAAAAATGGTGTCCAATACAGATTGCTCGTAGTCAAGCTCGAGTTCTCGACGGACAGAGCGGTGCCTCCTTCACCGAGCAATCAGCCGGGTGAGGTGAGGCTTTTCTCCCACAGAACGCTGGGAAAGAAGATAAGGTGACAGTACTAAAGCAAAAACATTGCTAGTCTGGTAGGGTGGCTATAGCCACATACTCATATTGATAATATCATGATTAAATTTTGAGATTCAATGTTTGTGTACACTATTTTACCAAATTGATCCTGCAGTAGCCTTGAGTACCATCAATATTAGGTCCTGAAGAAAGCCGGGTTAGACAACCATATCGGCTGAAACATGTCGACCTTAAGAGACCTAGGGCCTCATGTAGGTAGCGAAATACCGGTCGGTAACGGCCGATTTTCGGTAAATATGCCGTTACCGACCGGTATTCAGACAAGTGAGATGTAGGAGTCCAAAAACCACTTTTCGGTAAATATGAGGCGGTAAATACCGATTCATAGTTACCGAATGCTAAAATACCGATTCATATTTACCGAATACATAATTAACGAATCGGTAAATATGAAGTGGTAAATATGAAGTGGTAAAAAGTTAAAATGACATGTAGGAGCACTCGGTAATTAAGAAATCCAAGAAAATCGGTAAATAAGAGTCGGTAATTAACACGGATTGAAAGCAGGTGGTAACCAACAACAGTGCAGCTAAGCAATCCCAAAATGCAACAGCGTGGACACCCTGGCAGCTATGTACGTCATTGCAAGGCGCCTACGTCTACAGGCAGCAGGACTGAGGGTTTGGCGACGGAAGGAACGCATCCACAGACAGCGCATCACACTATTCCAGCTGACTGATGCAGAGATACATGAGAGGTACAGGCTACACCCCGAAACCATCATGGACTCAATCAGGGACCCGCACCCACTCCTGGACCAGCCAATAAGAAGGGCGCACGCCATACCCCCACATGTGCAGGTGCTCTGCAGCCCACATCTGCTGGCATCCGGCATTTCTCAGGTGGTGACAGCTGCGGTGGGTGGTGTATCCCAGAGTTGCCTGTCCCGTTCCTTCAGGAATTTCTTCCACCATTATATTGGCTGCATTGATGGGACACACATCCCACTCTGTCCACCAGCTGACACAGAGCACATCTACAGGATCAGGAAGTCCACCCACTCCATCAATGTGCATACCGAATGGAATGATGTTGTGAATGGTCCCGTGGGTGGCAGAACCAAAAGGTGCGCGTATGCTATTTACAACGAGGTCTGCAAGTTGTCGCACAGTGAGGCGGCTTCCAGACTGAGAGCTATTGACCAAGCAAACATGGAGAAGGCCTAAGCCGTGATAGATATTAGCTCTAGCACTCTCACTTCTAGGATTCATACATGAGACAATAGGCACATGCAAGTACACGGCGCATGCAATGTACAAGCCCCGATTTTGGCGTGCGTCCTACGAGGTATCCCAGTGCCTGTGATTACACCTTCTTTCACTGTGCTTGCAAACGGTATTCCTTTAATTATGATTAATGAAGTTTGCTGCGGGATGTGAGTGGTAATCCCGTACATAACTGTCTCGCATGAAGTTGTCTGCTGCAATACTGTTCTTTTTCCACCCCCGCATGGGCGGCGGGATGTTTCCATCTGGCCTTCGATTCCAACCTTGAAAGCAGAGTCCAACAAGTTGAGCAGAATAGAGCGCCATTGTCCCACGAAGAGGTGCCTTTGACTTCCTCTCGTGAAATATTTGTCCTTCACGTTGCTACTACGCGCACTGAGGAACAGGCGCCTCTGAATACTGACCTCCCCCTGCATTTCGGCTCTTTGATCCAAAGTATTATCAATGCCTCGTCCACGACCGGCCTGGCTCATTTTTTTTTAACATGTGGGGCTCGGGTCTCGTGACCTCTTTCCAAACTATTTTTGGTGTAATTCCGGCATTTGTTCATTCACTGTTCTCGAGCATCTTTGGAGGTGTTCCGCTGCTTCTGGCGCTGGTGGCAGGTGTGCTGCTTTTACTTTTCATACTACGGAATGGCTGCTCCTACTGTGCCACACGAGCACCTGTCCCGTCTGCATCTTCTTCGTGATAGGATGCTTGACTTCTATGGTACTTTGCCATTGGCGACTTTGAGCCTGGCTTATGGATTATCCTTCAGGTATTCCTACTTCACCTGCGTACAACCTGTATTACACTGCCTGGATTGTCCCTTTGAATGGCCTCTGGATTTGTGCTTGACCAACATGGTGTCTCCGGTGCCGGATTTCGATCGACTGATGCGGCCCTTAGTGTCTCACGAGTTGTCCTGTTCTGGTGTCCGGATCATGGCGTGTGGAGCGGCGCATGGTATCCTGGGTAATTGGGACATCTCAGCGGCAGCCTACGACTTCTTGTCCATGAGCTATTTGGAGGAACATTCCGGGTGCCCTCTGATTGTGCTAGAGGCTCCGTTGGTTGGAGAACACGTATGTTCCTTTTCTTTACTCAATTGGATGGCTGAGACTTTTCGTGGCCCTGAAAACGATTGCTTGTTGTAAGCCGTGGCCACATATGCTGCCTATACATTCATGGATTAACTGGATTGTCGTCCATTGCGCCTGTGCTACTGGACAGCACCCTGGCGCAACATTTATTTCTTTTATTTCTCGTTTTTCTCTTCCTGATGGTCTGCTTGAGTGTTTTACTATACTTGCATTGTGTTTTTTGGAATTGTATGCTGCAATTAATTGGACTGTAGGACTTTGGCGCTGCATTGGTTACGCCCTGTTCTGCTCTGACGAAACTGAACTCTGCGTTCTCTCTTTTCTTGCCTATTACATATTGCTTCGCTCAAGGGGGCGTGTAGTGAGTTCTCCCTGAATACGTACATGCATTGTTCAGTTGGCATAACCACGTTGAATGTTATGTAGCCATATTTGTGTCTTTGCACACGACACTGCGTTTACATGTTCTTTCTTGAATAAACTGCTGACTCGAGACTTCCTTCCGACGAGTGCATTCTGTTGTTCCCATCCCAAGCTCTGCGCAGCGACCTTGGTCTGTACATGCTGTGACACACAGTCTGGAATTTTACACAATGCATGTTTTCCACTCTAGGTTGTTCGACCCACGATTTAGCCATGGCACACGCGCAGCTGCACATACCTGACAGTTGGTGCTTTTCATATCTCAGACATCATGTTTATTATTCAGACCGAAGACGAGCCTTCCTGTGAGGAGACTCCTGATGCTCCTGTGATGTGATTTCACTAAGCTGATCTTTGAGGTATGGGGTCCCCTATTCAAGCCTGAGAGACCTTCTATGATGACATGATTATGATATTGGCTACTTAGTTAAGGGAAGGTGGTAGTATCCTCGGTATTTTCCGATTCGCTAAATACCACCTCGGTATTTACCGATTCGGTGGATACCACCTCGGTATTTACCGATTCGGTGAATTCCGATTCGTATTTACCGAATGTTACCGAATCGGTAACTGTTACCGAATTTTTACCTACATATAACTTACCGGTTCTAATTTACCGATTCGGTACGGCTCGGTATTTATGAACCGGTAACATTTATTTACCTACATGAGGCCCCAAGTCAGGAATTAGTCACATTTTTTTCAGACTAATTTGGTTTTTAGATATGACACCTGGTCAATCCACAATAAACATATTTTTTGACCACGTAGTCATTTTTAAAGCACCATCACGTTATAGCACTGCAATTTTTTGAATCCTCCTAAATATTATTGCACACTTTGGCAGGAGATTTTTTCATTCGGGGATCATTGGGACGGGTACCCAGTAGAGCCGGGTGGCTCGAGTGTGTGGGCCCTGACCTTGACCCCGTAGGGTCTCATATGACGAAGCTCCGCCAACAAGGGTGGGCTGATGGACTCTTAATCTCCTTACTTAGTGATGTACTAATTCTTTGAAGAGGTGTGCACGGTATATGCAGCATCATGCGGCGTTTTGTTCTTTATTTTTGGACTTAAGACCTTCCGTTAGTGTATTTCGGTCCAATACATGACCCGCCAAATGAGTTGGACTGTCTACTCTAGAAGAAAGATCAAGAGATTCCATGGCTGTAAGCAGGCAGGCTGAATCTGCCTTGGCAAGTGCCTCCAAATGATTGTTAAAATCC
Source organism: Triturus cristatus (assembly GCF_964204655.1). Classification (NCBI taxonomy): domain Eukaryota; kingdom Metazoa; phylum Chordata; class Amphibia; order Caudata; family Salamandridae; genus Triturus; species Triturus cristatus. Next base: position 325,451,872 of record NC_140583.1, on the reverse strand, counting down.
CCTAAAAGTAGGAACTTGTCAGTTTGCAGCGTGAAAGGGGCCCACCTCTCTAATAGTACTGTACACAAATCTCTCTTATTTCCTCCAGGAGGATGATATACTAAGGCTCCCGTCCATTCAATCTTATGGCCTTGCTGTAATCTAAAAATCAACAGCTCTAGTTTGGGGGTAGCGACTGTATCAAGGGTCTTAATGTGGAAAGGGGGACGCATGGCGATCGCCAGCCCTCCAACCCTCTTTCCAGATCTATCTCAGCGCACAACCGAATAGTCCACTGGGAATGCTATTACCAATGCTGGAGTGGCATCGTTATTCAACCATGTTTCGGTAAAGAGATAGATATCCGGTTTTGCATCATCTAACAAATCCCAAATTTCTGTAACGTGTTTTGGGATAGATCTAACATTGAGATAGAGCCCCTGAAAGGATGCTGCTGGTTCCGCCGCAGACTGATTCTTTATCCTAGCAGACTCTCTTCCCACTAGATAATTCCCCTTCGAGTCAGTATAAAAGGTGCATGAATTACGCGCCGTGTCCGTTGTTGACCAACTGCAGTAAGGGCAACTCCAATCTGAGAGGCTCTCTGCTGCTCGAGGGTTATTTCTCCCCCCAGGACAGGGTACCACAAGTCCCCATTGCAACAAACTCTCTTTCAAATAGCAAATCCTAGGCATAAGACATACCTGCTGGAGAACGGGCCACATTTCCTGGCAGCCGGCAGTGAACAGGTGTGGACGGGGAGCTGACTGGCTTGCCTTAGGCTGCGCGGCCACAGGCACGGTGGAATTTATGCCCCCGAGTGAGTTAAAGACTAGAAGGCTAACCGCTACCAATGGCAGCCCTCAATTCCAGCCGGTGACTGTGCCGACTCTCTCCACTCAAACAACCAGCTGTCTGATTGCGGTGGACTGGAGAGCAGCAGAAAGGCTACAGTAAAACCCGTTAGGACTTTCAATATCCCCACAGTGCATAACAATTTAACAGTTAAAAGTTAGTTAAAAACATTCAATTTAAAAAAACAGTCCGTTGCGAATGGCAAAAGATTTCAAAATGCAGAAGCATTTAGCCTAGTGTTATCATTCAACAGTCGGTATTTGAGGAAGCCAACCTGGGAATTTCTGATTAATTTAGGGAGAACATCATTCAGTCTTATGGCTAGGATTTTTCAATATATTTTACAGTCCATATTGATCAATGAAATTGGCCTATAGTTTTTTGGTAAAAGAGGGTCCTTCCCTTCCTTCGGTATGACGATAATATTGGCTCCTCTCATTGATTTCGATGTACATCCCTCTCTAGCTATGGTATTGAATACTTTTAATAGGATTGATTGAAGGGACCCACCGAACGCCTTGTAGAAGGAGGCTGAGAAGCCGTCTAGGCTGGGGCTTTATTGCTTTTAAGAGATTTGATAGAGTTAGTTAATTACTTTTCTGAGATGGGTTTCTCTAGCGCTGCATTTTCTTTTCCTGACAATCTCGGTAGGTTTAGTGAGTCTAAGTATCTGGTGCATTCTTCCTAGTTTACTTTTATATAGATCCTCATAGAAGGAAAGGAAGGCGCCCAGGATCTCTTTTTGTTTTGTTTGGATACTATTATTGGAGTCTTTAATCGAGGAAATAGTGAACTGTCTCTGCTTGTGTTTGAGGTACGAGGCTAATAGTTTGCCCGCTCTGTTCCCTTCACAGAGCTTGAGTGCTTTGAATTTGTTAATCCACACTCCCGCTCGCTTACTCACAATTTTGTTATATTCATATTTTTTCTTAACGAGTTGGGTATCTTTGTTGTCCAACACCTCGGCATGTGATGCTTCTAGGAGTTGAATTCCTTTTTTCCAATGTATCTAATTCTAAATTTAGTTTTTTATTGATCCTTGCTTTAATTCCAATGATGACCCCCCAGATGGTCGCCTTTAGCGCATCCCTTAATGTGAATGTGTCTGTGTCTGGGAGATCGTTATATTTACTGTAGTCCTGAATAGCAGATTCGATATTTTCCTTGTCTACTCGGTCAGAGAGTACCTCATCATTAAATCGCCACCTTTTATGAGGAATAATGGAGTGAGTACCTACTAATTTGGTGTTAATGCAAGAGTGGTTTGATACTAGTTTAGGGCTATGTCCCTTTGGTCTATAAGAAGTGTGTATGCACCTGAGATTAAAATGTAGTCAATCCTAGTATAGGAATTATGCGGAGCTGAATAAAACGTATGGTCCCTTGTATCTGGGTGCTGGAGGTACCATGAGTCTTTAAGATTTAACTTGGAGCAAAGTTTATTGAGAAACTCATGCGAAAGTGTGGGCTGGTATCTACATTTGGATTGACGATCAATAAGGGGGTCTAAAGGCAGATTGAAGTCACCGCCTACAATGATGAGATCATCTTGAGGACAGTTTTCGATTGTATTTAAAATCTTTTCCCAGAAATTGGGCTCATCGGAGTTAGGGCCATATATGTTAAGAACATGAATGGAATCATCCCCTCTTTTCAGGTGTGAGACTAACGTCCTCCCTTCCTCATCATGTGTGTGTGAGACAGTGGTTATATTGGATTTTCTGGCTGTAAGGGTAATCACTCCTTTTTTCTTATGGTCTGCAGGTGAGCAGGAGATATTGTAGATCCAGTAGTGTTTAATAAAACTAACGTCCTCTGAGAGTTTTGTTTCCTGAAGAAGTATGATGTCGCCCTTAGTCTTAGCCAGGTAGTCGAAGAATTTCCTACGCTTAACTGAGTGATTAAGCCCTTTTACATTCAGGGAGACTATGTTAAGGTCTTCTGCAATAACTTTAGCTTGAGCCATCGGCAGATCGAGTGGTCGCTATAGAAATGAATCAGCCTGTAGAGTAGGTGTGTACCACTGCCCTCAAAATCTACACTGTAGTATTTTGGATTCATACTGAAGGTCAACTGATAATGGTGTCTCACTTTATTGCCCATTAGGGTCCCATCACTAACCATGTACCAGAAATAGAGCATACCTGTCACTTCAACATTATCTAAGGAACTAATAAAACTTACATAGGACAAAAAGAAAACAACCACAAATACTTTTACCCTCTGACCCTCCTCCCCCCTTTCCTTCCCACACTTTTCCTCCCCCCACCTCCCTGAGAAAATCGGATGCAGGAGCTGCGATGGCAGGTCTGTCAACCGGCAAACTGGAGGATATTAATCTGAAAATTGTTTCATCTGGAGGAATTTTAAATGAAATAACAGTAGGACATTACTGTATGGCAATGATAATTACGGCTATTATTATACACCCCATAGGTATTGTTTAACCGCTAGTGGTAAGTATACTTTGTTATATAACTTGTTAACCAACGAGACGAGTATAAGACAGCGCGTACAGAGCAAGTCTCGGTCTCTTAAATCAATGTATCTGAATGTAGGTTCAATGTGTAACCTGAAGGACATAGAACAATACAATAAACAATTGTGCCTACTTAACTGCTTTGCTGCAGCAAACAATTATGGGTAAGACTATGCAATTGCAATTGTGCGATTACAAAAGCATGAAGAAGAGTAAACCAGTTACAATAACTCAAAGGATATCAAGACTTCCGTTTGTTGGAGGCCCCTGTGGAAAGTTCCATCTCTTGTATTAGAGCTGCTTCCAAGTGCTGCGCTAGTTCTTTGGGATTTGTAAAGAAGTATGGTTTGCCATTTTCAAAGATTCTGAACTTAGATGGGCCTGCAAATGAGAATTGAATGTTCTTTTCTCTCAATTTGTCTCGTAATAGAAGAAACCCCTTCCACGTGTCTACCGTCTCCTTCGAGTAGACTTGTGTGAAGTTTATTCGTTGGCCTGCCCATGATACTTGGTGTTTTTTTCTGGCGAAGTTTAGGATGGCCTCCGTATGCTGGTAGCGTAATGGCTTGCATTTCATGAGATCAGTTCCTTTCCTGTTTGAGGAATTGAACGTCGGAATCCTATGCGCTCTGTCCAGTTCCAAGCCATGATGAAATTTTATCCCAGTGAGCATGGGTATCCAAGATTCCAGAAATGCCACGCAGGATCCCGCAGCATCTTCTGAGCCCTCTAGAAATTCCAAAAATACGTATGTTGCCTCTTCTATTTCGGTCTTCCAACTCAGCTATGTATCTTTTAAGCTCACTTGTGGTGTCTCGGAGGTGTTTAATTTCTTTGCCGGCCTGAGTGGCCACATCTTTGACGTCACTTATTCTTTGCTCTGCGTCATTGATTTTTGAGTTCATTGTGTTCATATCTGCCCGAATGGCGGTGAGTTCCAGCTGCATGGAATCAGTATTTTGTTTCGTAGATTTTGCCAGGTCATGTACCTCAGCCAATTTTTTTAATATCATGTCCATTGTACTATTTAGATCCGATTTGGCTTTCATTGGAGAGTTCGAGATAGCTGGTTCTGCTTTTGACTTTTTAAAAGAAGCTCTAGATTCTTTGCCAGCCATCTTGTGCCATGGAGCGTGACCCAGCTGTAAGAAGCGATGAGAGGACACTTGGATGTCACCTTCGTTTGAAGGGGTCACTGGACAGACCTAGCCAATGCGGTTGATACGTGCTGAGGTATTGTTATTTGTATATCTGGAACTTGTAGCCTCAGGAAGTTAGCGGCCGGTATGACGGCAGAGGTTGAGATATTAATGGATACACTTGGATGTATGACACTGAATTTGCACTGTTATGGGCTAAGTTTTAGGAGTTATTGCGGTGATGCGTTGTGCTAGTGAAACGGCAATACTGGCAATACTGGCAATGCTGTTATATGTCGTGGATTTTGGTTTTGGTATGTCCCCGCAATTCCACTATTCCAAATACGCCTCTTGCATTTGCGTTTGATCAAAATCTCTGCAGAAACACCATTTGCACCATTTGCAGAAACATCATTTGCATAAACACCATTTCCGTGTAGATCAGAGAGAGGCAGCCTGTAGCATGTAGCATGTAGAACAGAGCGTATAGCGCCTCTTGCGTTTGATCAAAATCGCTGCAGAAATACCATTTGCGGAATCACCATTTGCACCATTTGCAGAAACACCCTTTGCATGTATGTCAGAGAGAGGCAGTCTGTAGCATGTAGCGTGTAGATCAGAGTGTGTAGCTTGTAACGTGTATGGCGTGTAGATCGGAGAGAGGCAGCCTGTAGACAGACTATAGTACCGGGAGATGTGGGGGTCCAAGCATTCACTTCAGCCCACACCATTCTTCACCAAGCCTTCACAGCCTTCCCGATCTTACCTTCACCAAGTCTTCACAGAGCCTACACCTTCCTAGCTTAGCCCCCTCATAAACCGCAATTACTCCACTGTGCAACCCTGTCTACAGAGGGTCGTCCCGCGCTTCTGCATAGGCAGCCTGGAGGCCCGCTGTGAACTTAGCGCGCTCTTCTTCTCCCTCCTCCGCCGCTAGTCCGCCGTTTTGGAGGTGGGCTTCATTCATTGCCTCCTTGGGATGCGGGCAGTTTGAGCGAACGGTGTGAGCTCTTCTTGTCACAACTTGTGCCGCCAATTTATATGATGGGAAAGCTGGTGTTCGCTTTGGTTTTCGCCGCCTATAACTCCAGATTTCCGCTTAACTCACCCCTCCTTTTGCCGAGCGACAGGATTAGGCAGCCATTACCGCTGCCGTCCAAGCCACGCCCCCGTCATTCGAACATTTTTAGCTGCAGAATAGTCTCTACGCCATTTCCGCTCCGATTGGCAAAGTCTTAATTTAGCAGTTTTTAATTCCTCACAGAACCACTGGGTGGACTCAGCATATTTGGTAGGTTTACATCTACTCAGAGGGGTATGTTTATCACTGGTTGTAAGCAGCCATTAACTAACCTCTTTTTCCATTAAATGGGCATCCTGACTCAGAAGAGGCATAGAGCTTAAAAGGGTCATACAGAAGCTATTCATATCCATACAATACCAATCAAGAACATATTTATGCTTTGCTGGTTTATTATTATATTGTTTCAGGGCCACAAGTTTAAATGCAGCTGCTAATGACCAGACCAAATGCAGGTTAGGACCTCTAGTCCAGTTAGTAAACGATTTGCAGTCCAAACTTGGTCAAGAGTATGACCCTTGATATGAGTGAGTACAGATATATATTGCACTAAATTAAGACTGTTTTAAAGGTCAGTAAAATCCCAGGATTCCTGACTCATGTTTTCATCATTAAACAAGTAATGAAAATCTCCCACGATATTGAGTTTTGAGTGAGCTACTAAAAAAGGAGAGGTTGCCTCATCTACATAGATTCAACATAATACCAGCATTAGCAAAAGTGGCATCACACTCTTTGACCCCTCCCCTCATGACTTCACAGGAATTGACCTCATTTGACCTTTAAACCTGATGACATTGTATGAAATCATGTCATGTGACCTTTGAAACAATGTAAAGTAACTGTGTGCTTCAAGAACAAACATTGCACACCAGTTGCTCTGCACTGTAGGAAATGCATGTATTATTCTCCACCTGTATTTCCCTTCATATGATATTCATAGATAATTCAAAAGGTGTTAATAAAAAGAGGCAAGAAAAGGAGCCAAACAGTGTGAACAGAAACACAAATATACTTCTATAAATATGCTCCATATGTTTAAAAATCACACAGTGCTCAAGCTGTGGTCTGCTAGAATTTCCACCTTTGCTCTGAATTTAAGAAAAAAATGTTACTACTCTATTAGTCTTAGTGTCTAATTTAGAACTTGTTGGATGGGTTACTCCGACACAACAGTGTCAGATATCCTGTACACCGAAATATAAATCCTGTTACATCCAATGGGATTTATATTTTGGTGGATGGGATATCCGTCACCGTTGTGAGTGACCCATCCGCCGAGTTCTAAATCTGGCCCTTAATATTTTGTAGGAGTGGGAAGAACTTGCAGAATTTCAATCATCATAATTCTGCGGAGTTCTACGAGTGGGCAGAATTCAGTATGGCTTCACATCCAGCAACAGAATTAGATACAGCCACACCATGGAACTCCCCTGGTCTGACCATTCCATCAATCACTTCACCATCTCTGGATCCCCACGCACTACCACCCCCAACCATCACAGCACCCTTTTTTGCAACTGGACCAAGGTCACTGAGTACCAATGGATCGATGCCCACAGCATCACCCAGCCTGACGTCTTCACCAACCTTAATCAGGCAGTAGAGAACTTCAATGCCTGGATTACTAGTGCCGTCAACCGAGTCGCCCCCACCAAACCAGCCAGAACACACAGACCCACCAAAAGAGCCAGCTGATACATCCCAGAACTCAGAGCAGCAAAGTGCAGATGCAAACAACTGGTAAGAAGATGGCGCAGGAGCAGAAACAACACTGATCGAGCCTCCTTCAAGTCTGCTCTTGACAGCTACCACCACCAACTCAAATTTGCAAAAAGGAGGCCCTTACACACCGCATCAAGGCCAATGCCAACCAAACCAAGGAACTTGCCATTGTCAGAGAGTTTACCTGCCCATCAGCCACTGAAAACTCGATCCCCTCATCAAAGGAACTCTTCGATGCTCTTGCAGACCATTTCCACAACAAGGTAGCCATCATATACAGAAACTTCAAGCCCCAATCCACCGACCTCCCCAATCCCGCAAAGACAACAGCCAACCACCCACTCACCACATGAGAACAACTCCGTTCATCGAACACTACGTCACTAATGTACTTCATACACTAAAGGACTCCCACCGACGCATGATACCCATCACAATCAATCTATCAATCAATTAAATCAGTCAGATTACTTGTAAAGCATGACTACTCACCCGTAAGGGCCTCAAGGCGCTGGGTGGAAAACAGCTGGTCCACAGGAGGCGCTGTCGGTCAGTCGAAGAGCCAGTTCTTAAGGTCCTTCCTGAATTAAGGCAGTGATGGTGATTGCCTGAGGTGGAGAGGTACGGTGTTCCAAGTCTTTGCTGCGAGGTAGAAGGATCTTCCTCCAGCCACAAAGCGGAGATCTATTGTGGTGCATGGAATGCGAGGTGGTGTTTAAGGTACACAGGTCCAGTGTCATGTAGGGCTTTGTAGCTGTGCATGCAAAGCTTGAAGACAATTATTTTGTTGACTGGTGGAAACTAGTGGAGGTCTCTCAGGTGGCTTTGGTGGAGTATGTTGAATATGAGTCTGGCATAGGTGTTCTGAAATGTTCTGCAGTTTCTTGAAGAGTTTCTGGGTGATGTCGGCGTAGAGTGCGTTGCCATAGTCGATTCTGCTGCTGATGAGTGCATGAGTGACCATCTTTCTAGACTTGGTGGGTATCCACTTGAAGATCTTTTGGAGCAGGTATAGCGAGTGGAAGCAGGACGATGAGAAGGCATCGATCTAGCGGTTCATGGTGAGCGAGGAGTCCAGGATGATGCCTAGGTTTTGTGCGTTGTCTGTGGGTGTGATGGGATTCCAAGCTCTGCGGGCCACCAGGAGTCATCCCAGGTGGAGGGGATGGAGCCCATGATAAGGACTTTAGTCTTCTCTGAGATGAACTTGAGATAGCTGTTCTTCATCCAGGTGGCGACAGCCTTCATCCCGTCATGGAAGTTAGGATTGGCGACTGTGGATTTGTTGATCAGGGAGAGAACCAGCTGGGTGTCATCGGCGTAGGAGACAATGTTGAGTCCATGGTTACTGATGATGGCAGTGAGCAGGGCCATGTAGACGTTGAAGAGAGTGGGGCTCAGGGAGGACTCTTCAATCTCAGAAGTTATGTGATCAGCCACCAGCTCACCACCATACTCAATGCCTCCATCGCCACAGCAACCTTCCCCATACCTGAAAGCATGCAGAGGTAAGACCCCTCCTCAAAAAACCCTCCACAGACCCTAGTAACCTCCAGAACTGCTGATCCATCTTACTGCTCCAGTTTCCCACCAAAGTCCAGGAGAAGGCTATCAACCTCCAACTCACCTAAAACCTGGAGACAAAAAATCTGCTAGATTCCTCCCAATCAAGATTCAGGGCCAACCCCATCACCGACATGGCCCTGATTGCCTTGACAGATGACATCTACACCCTACTCGACAGAGGAGAAAAAGCAGCCCTGATTGTTCTCGACTTCCTTGTAGCCTTCAACACCATCTGTCACCACACTCTCATAAACCGACTGCATCAGATTAGATGGCGCTCTTAGATGGAGAGCATAATTCCTTACAGGATGCACCCAGAGAATCAGTCTCTCACCCTTTACCTCACAGCCCAAGAGCACCATCTATGATGTTCCACAGGGTTCATTCCTCAGTCGCACCCTCTTCGACATCTACATGACGCAGCTAGCAGACAAAGTCGAGACCCACAACATCAACATCATTTCCTAATGTCAATAATACCCAGAACATCCTCTCACTCCCAGCGGACCCCATCACGATGAAAACCAACTTCCACAACTGCATGAAGAACGTCTCAGCCTGGATAAAAGACAACTGCCTGAAGCTCAACACGAACAAGATCGCAGTGCTGATTTTCAGCAGCCATACCTCCCTCTGGAATGATTCCTGGTGGCCAGTGGAACAATGACCTACCCCCATTCCTAAAGACCACGCACATAACCTCTGCATCATTCTCATCAACAAACTCTCCATGAAACAGCAGGTCAACGCCATCTTCTCAGCTTTCTTCTACACTCTCTGCATGCTCTGCAGAATTTTCAAATGGCTTCGCATCACTACCAGGAAAACAGTGACTCAGGCCTGCATCACCAGCCGTCTCGACTACGACAATGTGCTCTTTGTGGGCACCACCAGCAAACTCTTGAGAAGACTCCAGAGGATGTAGAACACAGCAGGCAGACTGTTCCTCAACTTGCCCAAAAGGACCCACATCACCCAGCACCTGAGAGACCTCCACTGGTTCCCTATCCAGACCCACATCTACAAAGCATTCCACAACCAAGGACCACATATATGAACCACCGTCTGTATTTCCACCAACCATCTTGAAACCTCTGCTCCACTCACCGTGCCCTCCCACAAAACACTGCGCATCTGCCACTGCCCCCCCCCCTGAGGACGACCCTGCTGCCACCTCGCCTCCAAATCTTCCTCACCTTCGAACATCACCCTCCTTGGTAGACTTCAGGCAGGGACTCAAGACCCGGCTCTGATACCTGCACGTGGATACCCTCACTGGTGATAAACCACGCTACACAAGTAGCGATTGATTGAAATGTTACACTGCTTCTTTCTGCCACTCAAGTAGACTTCCCACTTGAACTGCAGTTTTCTTAGCACGAATGGGCACGACTGCCTGCATTAAGAAATCTTGCCGGGAGACATTCTAGCTCACAAAAATCACGTTAGAGGATGTAAATTTTCACTCCCTGTGCGCAAGAAATAACTACGCCATGGCGGTTGGCAGAGTTTTGTCAGAACTAACGGAACGAGTAGTGGGCAAAACTCCACAAAACCCACCCCTAAATTGTTTTGACAGGGTCAACCTAAACAACCCACTGTGAACCTTTTCTGTTAACTAACTTCCTTTTCATATATATGTTAGGGCTATTCGTTTCAGCTCTAAATATTAAGGTATAGACACATACCTTTAAACATTAGCAAGCTGTGAAAGAACAATTGCTATTTAATGTGTGTAAAAATGAAGTGAATTATCATAGCTCAACCTGCCTTTCTTTTAAAAGTCTGTCAGAGTGCGTAAAGGCAGAAGGGAGATTCGACTAACCTGCTCAAGACCCAGTGGTTTATCTGTTGAAGTCTCTGGCTCAGGCTCACAGCCTGGCTTCATTGGCATCAGCACAGATACAGCTCGTGAAATTGCCAAGCGATATTGCAGTCATCCACACTCTGTTCAGCTGCTTTCAAAGCACCAAACTCCATAGTCACAGAAAAAGTGATTGGCAGTGGGAATCTACATTTCTTCCTGTGTCACGTAGGGAGAGGAAGAGAGGGGCTCTCTTCTAATCCATCAGAGCGCCATCTCCCAGACGCCACACAGTTAATTTCTTCTTGGGTGAACTTGTGACCTCAGTCATTTCACTGCTTGTGTGTAATGGGTTGAACTAAACTGAAGGCAAGGACAGACCTGGATTTAATCAATGGAAAACCATACAGCTTTTTTGTCTGCCAAATAAGAGGGAGAGAAAAAATTATGTTATGTATTTTTGAGGCAATATGGCCTGCCATTATTTTCTTTTTGAAAAGCGAACATAATTCAGTGAGCCCTTCCTGATTGTGGCTTGTTGCAGTCAGGGGGCACAAAGGAACTGCCCAGGGTCGCAAAGAGCAGGACAGGGGTAGAATCTGCTACCCCTGGCGACCCCTGATTGACGTCCATGGATTACCTCACAAAATGTAGCCAGGTGGCCATACGTAAGTGTGCAGATAAGAGACATATTTAGAAACTCAATTTTTATAACTAAAAGGTCAATTTCAGGAATACAGTGACATTGAAGTACGGCTGATTTAAATTTTTGATAAATAATTCTTGCCTGATTGCCTGTTGGAATGATGAAAAGATCAGGGTGTTCTGTATCAAGATTTTGGTGAATTTTTCAGCATAGCGGCTGGCCACAAGTCCCTGTCAGGTGCCAATAGGTTTGTCCCTGGTGCACCACGGCCAGGATTTAATAGGGTGGATGAGGAAACAAAAGATCAGCTAGAGCACGTTTCTCAAAATGTTGGCTCAAAAAGTGCAAATGACCCCAAGCAGATGGTAAGCACACTCTGGCACCAACGTGAGCATAGAAATGAGACAAAGGGGTGGAGGTAAGAATAAAAATAAAAATTCATGAAACACGATATCATAAAATTCCGGATTTACATAAAACTAAAATCAATCACAGCTAAGTTATGAAATACATCTAATGCTGGCTAACAAAATGTGCAAAAAAGCAATTTCGCAGAACAGAACAAATTTGCGATAATACCCTTTAGAAGAGGCTTCACAGGACCTGCAAGAAGGTATTGTCTTTGTAGCTTGATTACAGTGGGCTCCATGCGATTGACTACTTTAAGACCTCCCTCTGCCCCTCCTAATACAGCCAGGCATTGATCCAAACAAATGGCCTTTTTGTAAAAATAGGAGACTAGATCCAATAAGGGATCAGATAGCAGAGAGGATTTCCACTACTGGGCCCACAGGCCACGGCCATGAGCAGGAGGAGGGAGTGACTCAATCTGTGGTTGTGGTGCACCTTCGGAGGCAGATACTCTTCTATCAGTGAGTTTGGAATTTCTCAGGTCTGTATCCGACTTGAAATGTGGTGTGGGGTCCAGAAGGGCAGCACTTGACAATTGATGGAGGTGTTGGTGATGAGCAGCTTCTGGAATAGACTTCTCCTCTAGGGTTGAAGAGGTAAAGTTTGCTTTTGAACCTTGGCACGGATGTAATCTCCACGCTGCTGATTGTAGAATTCTCCAGACAAACTGGTGGGAAGAGCACTTTGTATCTGAAATTAGAAGCTTTTGAGACAAGTGTAAATCAAGACACTGGAGGAATGGATGGGAGAATTATAGTGTTTTGGTTTACGGCTCTCATTAACTTTACTGTTGAGGGTAGGGCATTCGGGCATTTCAGTCTAAATCACAACTTGGATATTTGTCAGTGTCCCATTAAAACGCTCCTCCCTCCCAAAAGACTGAGGGTGAGAGGCACAGTATGAATGTTTTTAGATACTTAAAATTATTTTCCAGAGGCACATTGAGTCATTCCACCATTCTCAAACACTCAGGATGATAGGCATTGTGGAAATAGTGCTAGATGCACAAAGCTTGCTAAGGTATCAGGACCGCTGCAGACATAAATGAGATGCTTTGTCACTTCAGCTCTTAAGCAGAATATCGATCATGGGAACTAATTCTTAGATCAGTCATTTCAATACATGAGAGTATCAGTCCAGGCACAGGGATAGGCTTCTACCCATCCGAAGAACATATAGACTGAAACTAAAACATACACATAAGATCAACATCGCCGTGTTTGAATTCATTCCAGCTACACAGAGACTCCCTGGAACAGGTCTGGCAGCTCATAATGTCCTATTACTTACCGGTAATCTTCATTACTCCTGGTCCCGTAGTCCTCGTCCCATTCCTTACAAAGTGGAGATTACTATCTCCGCGACAGAAAAAAAGAACAGGAGCATGCTGGGATACCTAACCCACTCCCTCACGCTGGGAGTACATAAGCGGTACCAGCCCAGCAGGCAGCCTGAAAATACCAAGCCAACAACCGGAAGGCCGGCCGCCAGGGAGGGAGGGAGGGAAGTAAGGAATGGGACGAGGACTACGGGACCAGGAGTAATGAAGATTACCGGTAAGTAATAGGACATTACCCCCAGGTCCCTCCGTCCTCGTCCCATTCCTTACAAAGTGGAGAATACCAAAGCAGAGAACCCGGCCTACCGGAACCCCACCAAAACCAGGGGCACCAGACCGAGAAAAACGGTCCCCAACAGAAGCAATTGGGAGCCCACAAGAAAAGCAGGCAGGAGAACACAACCAGCCATGCCTCCAACCAAGCCGAAAAGAACCCAGACCCCAAAAGAAGCAGGGGACTAGCAAGAAAGGACCGCAAATGAACACAAGACCCCCCAGGAAAGCCCGAAGGAGGCCCCGCACTCAGAAGCAAGACCCAAGGGAACCCCCAGAGGGGCAGAAAGAGAAACCACCACCCCGAACCACCAGGGAAAGGGAACCCCGGAGAAGCGGAAGCGCCCCAAAGGAGCAACCCAGCCAGGAAGGACAAACAACCCGGGAGAAAAACCACCAAGGGAGAAGCCCACAGCCCCAGGCAGCACCAAGCAGCTGCACCAAAAGGGACGAAACAGCACATCCAGGCCCAACGCAGAGCGCCCGAGAGCAGGATGCACAGGGAGACACGCCAAAGACCCAGGAAGGAACACAGCAGGGCAAGCCAGAGAGCGAACCCCCCAGAACAGAGAAGAAGGCGACCCACAGCCGGACCAATCCACAAACACCACACCAAGAGGCGAGGGGAAGGAAGAGGAGAACGAAGAGGCACGTCAAACTCAGAAAAACACTGAGCGCGACCAACCACAGGACCAACCCCAACACACCAAGGGAAGACACCCGCAGAGACTCAAAGACCGAAGAGGAAAGGACAGAAGGCCCAGGCCAAAAGGCAGGAAGACAAGCCGTCAACCCCAGCAGAGACACCGGAAGGCCGCAGCCAAGGCCGCCACGCCGGGAGAAAAAAAACCCGGTCACAGGAACCAGTCAAAGGCCAGGACCGAGGCAACCAAAGGCAGGAGACACAGGGACACGAACCCAGGAACCCACCCAAGCAAGGCCAGGGAGAGCAACAAGCGCTACCCAAAGCAGACACCACACACGGCCAGCGAACAGCCAGGAGAGAACAACCAAGGGCCGAACACAGAATCGGGGAAACAAACCCCAGAACCGGGAAGGAGAAACCCCCACCAACCAAGAGCTGACCCACCGGTCAGGAGGACACCAAGGAACCACCCAAGGCGAACCCCAAAAAAGGGGCGAAACAGGAACGACCAACAAGGAGGCCAACAGCCCAACAACGCAGGCAGCCCAGAAGACCCAAGAAGCCAACCGGACAACGGACAAGCCAGCCAGCCCGGAGGCCCCAAAAAGGAGCAGCAGAACCCGAAAGGAGAGGCAAAGGGACAACTGACCCAAACCCAAAAACCCCAACCAAGAAGGGACCAGGGACCGGCACCAAAGCAAGCCAAGCCACCAAGAGAGGAGAAGCAGCCGGGGAACAGAGAGGGAGACCGGCAAGCCACAACTGGTAACCAACACAGAGGCCATAGCACACCAGCCAGGCGCAAAGGAGCAGCGCAGGAAAGGACACAGGACCAACCCGGCACCCAGACCAACAGGGCCAGAACCACCGGCCAGCAAGAGGCCAAAAAGAGGCCCAAAAGCACCAGAGAGCGAGCGGCCAGGGAAGAACCCAGGCAGGGACCCCGGCAGGGAACCCGCAAAGGAAGGCCCAAAAACAAGGACCGGAGGGAGGAAACACATCAGCACCCCGGAACACCCCCGGCACCCCCAAACCAAAGGACAGGAGCCCGGAGAAACCAAAGGCGCACAACCCCCGGGGGGAGCGGGCACACACCCAAAAAGGGAAGAACAAAGCACGCAGAGCCAGCAAGAGCAACGGCCAGAGACACCACAGGCCGAAAGCAGGCCGCACGGGAGCGAGAAACCCCCAAGCCCAAGGAAAAGGCCCACAAGGGGAAACCAGAGCCCCAGGACCCAGGCAAAGCCAACCACCAGCACAAGGCCGAAAAAGAGGAGCGGGGACGCAGCAACGTGGCCCACACACTACGGGAGGCTAGACCACAACCGGCAGTCCCACCAACAAAACCACTGGCCAAGCCCAAGAGAAGGCACGGCGAGGAGGACATCGGGAGCGGCACCCAAAAGCATGAAAGAAGGGCACAGGGCAACCCGAACCCATAAACAGGGAGAGGCACAGAAGCAGTGCACCCAAGAAACAAGGAACCACCCAGGCAGAAGCCAAGGAAGACCCACAACACCTAGCCACCACAGGAGGCAAAAGGAGCGGCAGCGAGAGGCAAACGACCGCAAGCCACAAAGAAGAGACACGAGGGGAAAGGAAACCACAACAGGAAACCAAACCCCATCAGCCAACCCAGCGCACCACAACACAGCACCAGGCAAGAGGGAAGAGGCAAGCAGCAACACCAGCCAGAAAGCCCACCAGGAAAGCCCCGGAGCCAACAGCCAACCAAGGCCAAGACCCACCGTAACAGAGGGAAGGCACAACAGCCCCCCCTCCCCCCGAGAACCCAAGAAACAGGGAGTCCGGAAGCAACAAGGACCCAGACGCAGGATGCAAGAAGCAACCCAGCCAAACACAAGCAGAGGCCAAGCGCAAAAGTAGAGGAGCCTCAGACGGGGGAACACCGGGGGCCACAGGCCCACCGCCCCGACCACAACCAGCACGAAGCACACCCACAGGGAACCTGCCGGGGAAGGAGCCCACCAACCCAGGCAGGAAGATACGCCGGAGGGCAGGAGAGAGCGAACGCAAGGGCACCGGAGCGCCCAGCCGCAACACCAAGACAGGAGCAGGCGCCAGCAGGGAGGGAAGGCCACAGGCCAGGAAACCCCACACGGTGAAGCACAGAGCACCGGACAGGCACAGGGGGGCAGAAAAACAAGGCACCCCGAGCACGGGCCACACCAACACCCCTGGAAGGACGCAAGAAGCGCCCAGCACCCTGAGCCGCAGGCAGGCACCCAGACAGGCACGCACCAGGCCCGGCTATAAAGAACAGGCAGGAACCAACAGGGCGGACAGGCAGCAGGCTGAAGAATCCGTGCGAACAGACAACCAAGCACCAACCAGGGGGAAACAGAAGCACGCAGGAAGGCTGGAAGCCCACAGGACAGAGGAACGAACCAGGACGAACCTCACCAAAAAAGAAATAGCCCAGGGGAGCAGAAGCCACAGCACCCGCCTGCCCCGGCACACCCCCATCAGTGGAAAACAGGGAGCCAAGGCCGCAGGCCAGCACAGCAGAAGAGCGCAGCACATGGAAGAAAGAAAAGCGGCACCCACCAGGGGGACAGGCCAACCCCATAAAACAGAGACAGTCCCCCAACCCCTCCGCCCAGACGCCATCCAGCAACAAGCGACGAGCAAGCGGAAACAAGGAGTATTAAAGATGTGATTGAAACTTTGCCACCTTATGCCACTTAGACAGAGGTCGCGGGACTCGAACCCTTGTCCTGTGAGACCCTTTACAACCGTAGGCACAAGACTTACCAATGAGCTATAGCTCCTGGTGACAGGGAACCCAGAACCGGAGGAGGAAGCACCCCCCCCCGCAGCACCGGGAAGCAAGGCAGAGACACAGCGCAGAAAGCCACGCAACGCCCCCAACCCAGCAAGCAGGAACAGGGAGCGCCATAAGCCAGCATGGACAAACCCCAACAGGAATCAACCAGCAAACGGTGAGACCAGAGGACGCCAGGCCCCAGAGTAAAAATCGCCAGGCAGCAAGCACGGCGAGAATACCCCCGAAGCAGCCAAGCAAGACCCCCAGCCAAGACCGCCGAAGCAGCCCACCATGCACAGCCAGACCCAGCAGGCAAAGCACAGAGTCAGAGGAACAAGCATGGAAGAAATCGGAACCGCTATGCGGTACTCACCACAGGGGCAGGAAGAGCACACCAAAAGCGCCCTGCCCCCAAGACCCAGCCCAGGCGCCCTCCAAGACACCAGCGCCGGGCGAGGAAGAGAGCTGCAGCCACCGGTCAGACATCGACCCTCATCAAGCATTGTCCCTGCACCAACCTCAGGAACAGCAGGGGCACTGGTAGGAAAGGAGGCGAGCAGCACACCAAGGGAGACCAGGAGCACCGCCCGGCGCAGCCCCTGGACTCCCATATCATCCACAGCAGCGAGTCTTACAGCCAGGCCAAGCCGTAGGAAGACGCGCGCTGGAACCCGGAAGGAATCCGGACATCCGGCGCCCCAGCCGCAAAGGGCCGGGCGCCAATCAACGCGACTCCCAGCAAGCCCGGCAGGCCAGGAGACGCGGAAGAGGATGTCGAGGACAGCCCAGCAGCCCTACGAGACATCCAACGAAGAGATCACAGGTAAGTTCAGACACGTCCTAATCTGTCGGAAGACAGAAAAAAAGAACAGGCTGCATGCTGGGCTGGTACCGCTTATGTACTCCCAGCGGGAGGGAGTGGGTTAGGTATCCCAGCATGCTCCTGTTCTTTTTTTCTGTCACAGAGATAGTAATCTCCACTTTGTAAGGAATGGGACGAGGACGGAGGGACCTGGGGGTAAGGTCTGTATGCTACTAACAACATTTGAAGCTTGATAAATGGCACAGGAGTGACAATATTACTTGGCAATGAAGGGACAATATGATGCACAAAATATACCCATCATGAATCACTTGTGTAATACTATGATTTAAATGGGTTAAACTGGGTATCAATATCTTAGGAGCAACCATTTTACCATAGCTCCACATCGTCCTCTGCGTCTCATTATTTTGTTACTTACCCATTTAACACACATTAGTAGGTGACAGGTTAATCTTTGGAAAGGTATGCAACTGTGCCCACTAACTCCTGTGTAAATTATTTTTTTTAACCTGACAATTGTGTAGCAGGTGGTAGATTATGAGCCAAGAGTGGTAAATCCTGAATTATGCAAAAACTATATAGAAAGGGTTACAGCCTCATCATTGCATAATTCCAGTGGCCTTGCTCAACAGTGCTGACAAAATGAAGAAGTGTATGATTGTCTGAGGAAAGAATAGGGCAAGTAAGTGGAAGACGAGACAGGCGTTAGATGATCGAGAGAGAGCTGGGTAATTTTGATAGTCTGTGTGAGCCAGGTAGTGATGTCTGTGAGTTTTCTATGAGAGGAACAGCATGTGAGATGAGGAACTTCTGGATAGGTGACAACATGAATGAGTGAGCAATCAAAGAGAGGATTGTATGCAGGAAGGGCAGGTCAAGTAACAAAATGAAGTCTTTGTTAGATGGATTAGAGTAAATGCATGAAAGAGAGGCTGGTGAAGGGCATGATGAATGAAAGATGGATTAAAAAATGATGGAGGTGTCTATAAAGGGAAACTCAGTCTAAATGAAATACTGTATGTGGCTCTTACGTGTGAAAGAGGCAATATGGTTTCATAACTGAGTCTGGCAGGCAGGGCATTTGCTAGATGTCCATCTTTATGCAATGCCCCCCAAGAAGGTGGACTGCAGATTCTTCGTAATGTGCAGCTTTTTGGCTAAGAACAGTAAATCCAGAGACCTTCGCATAACTCGATGTAAAAGGTTGGTTAGAGACAGAAACTGTCATCAATAAAATATAACTGGATTTGCTTTGCCCGCTTTACGCACACTGCAAATCAGCCACCACAACATCCTGATAAAAGGTCTATCTTTTAGAAGAAGCTTAGGCTGGCAGTAACCATACTTTGTACCTTTGGAATCGACTCATCGTTTGGAATCACACACATCCAACAACTGGACGTTTATTGCCCCTTTGATGAGCCATACGTGGGTTTCTTTCTTGGGACTAATTCCTGTGTATCGAGATTTCAAATGGATTCACTGACACCGGAGGTGGTTGTTACTGTGTCTGAGAGCAGGATGTTGTTACATGGGCATGCAACCACTTAAGTGGGTATCACCACCTTTCATTCGATGTGCAGATGCCTTTGAGATAGCTTTTTGTCTTTCTGTAAAAAGAGTAAACAAAAGTTACCGAATGGGTTTAAAAATAGAAGTTGCAGCGAAACTGACAGGGTGTATGACTCAGTCAAAGATGAAATGGGAGATTGTTACATTCCTCCTGAATTTTACTTAATAATGTGGGGTCCATAAGAAAGGATGTCTTAAATCGTGAGCCAACGTGGCTGAGGTCTGGTCCCCCAACATTTCAAATCTCCGGATTATGCTGACTGGAGGTCTGCCGTCACCTGTGCTGTTCCAGTTCTGTTTGTGAGGTAGAGCTTGCACTGATGTGACTGAAACGCTTTGTGATGTATCAAGTAAAGACGTGGTACCCATTCAGGACCTTGTTGGGGCGGAGTGCTCATGTATTAGAAAGTCCTTATGGCACGTATATCCTATTATTTATGGACCCCAAGGATGGGATACTTCTGTGCAACTCACCGCATTGGCAAGCACCTCAATTTGTGGGTTTTGACTCTCAGAGACAAGTAAGGTTGTGCAGTCTTTGATGTTGATGTAAGTTTACAAATTGAAATAGAGTTAACACTTAAATAACGAGAAATAATTACATTGCCCAGTCAGTGGTTTTATTTCCGATAATAAATAGGATTTTTATTATCAATCAGGTTTAATAGTAACCTGATAGATAAAGTCGGAGACTACATAATTGTAATTATTGCTGCTGTGAATTGAGGTCAGAACCTGTTCAATGCCTGCCAAATCTACATACGTTCAAAATGTAGAACCCTTTATAAAGTTCTCTTTTAGATGCTTAGAGGCACAGCATCTCCCTGAGGGCACACATGAAGAGTAAGACAGGACATTTCGTTGCAGATAAATGGCATAGAACAGCAAGTCATATAGCGTGGGCCGAAGAGCACTTTACAGGAAAGTGCATCATTGTAGGATAATCTGCTGTCCACATCACTGTGACTAAACTACTACACGACAATAATCTTCCTAGTATTCAAATATGCAATGTCTTGGTGGTACCCAACCTGTGCTGTTAATGAAGATTGTGATCCTTTGAAGATGGACGTATCAACACTCGCCTATTAACTGGGCCTCACAGGGGTTATGCAATGAGTCCCCAACATGCAATCTGAGGCTATCAGTGCAATGTATCCTTCAGCTATGCTAAATGAGATGCCTCCAACATGTCCTGACTAAAACTCCTTTAATCGTCCAATCAACAGAGAAGCGTTTGACATCTGAATTGAAAGGGTAACTCAGCTATAGAGAGAAAATGTTCAGTGAAAAAAGACAAGCATAGATCATGGATTCTTAGAGGGCACAAAATAGTTATTGCTGCACTGTGAATAAAAAATGGACTGAGCTTTGAGATCTCGTTGGCAGGGCAGTAAGTTCTATAATGCGTCTTCATTGAATCAAATACCATTTTTTATTTTATTGTTCTCAGACAAAAAAGCAACACTGGCCCACACGTGCTTCACGACACACCTCGCATCCTCAGGGCCATTTGACAGTAACGATATATTATTCATGTTCACAAAATAAAACAATATTCATAAGTACAAAAGAGAAGCGCTTCTCTTCACTCTATGCTGATGCGGTTATCATGCCGCGATGAAGGAATCTCCATGCCTTCTGTGTCATCCAAACTATATTCTCATTGTTTGTCCGATTATTGAGATATAATATCGTCTTTTGCACTTATGGATATTGTTTTATTTTGTGAACATCAATGATATATTGTTACTGTCAAATGGCCCTGAGGAAGCGACGTGTGCCGTGAAACACGTGTTGGCCTGTGCTGCTTTTATGACTGAGAAGAATAAAACAATTTTTGGGGGGCAATTCAACAAAGATGGCTTATAGACCTTATTGCACTATCAACGCGAACTCAAAACTCAGTCCAATTTTTATGTTCTTTATGAGGGTCTTGAGGGATTAACCCCCCCAAATTTCTTTGAGGTTTATGTGTCAAACCTGTTAAGAGCCTCTGTATCCCTCAACTTATCATTAGCTGCACTGTGAATGTTGAAAACAGATATCACTGTTACAGAAGTCTTTTCCTAATTAGAAGGTATGTTTGGAAGCCACAAGCAGAGGAAGCGGGTTTCTGATGATTTATGAACATAAGTCAACTAAGACAGTAGACACACTCCAAGAATGTTACCTCAAGCCAATCAAGACAAAAGCTGATCCACAGTAAAAGGTCTCTGGGAAATATCTGACTAGATAGAAGGACCTGCACCAGCAGCCCATAGTAATACTCAAAGAGTTAGCACTCTGAGGCATGCTAGACCTATCCCACACATGTATGGGTTATGTGAAAGATGATCATCTGCCTTTGGTAAGGACGGGAAGACAACTCCTGATATATTCAACTAGACCTGCCAAGTATGCCTTTGGAAAGAGGTAGAGGGAAAGCCATTAGAATGAGTGGCTTAGGGAAACCTGCTAATAGAACTGTTATTTACCATTTTTGCTGGGGGTCTGACAAAAGGGAACGCTCGAATGAGGACAGTTCTGAATGAGGCACCCCACATGGACATTACTGTGTGCAAGAAACTTCAGTCTGCTATATTATTTCTGAATTTTACAAAGCATTCCATTACATGGGACTCCAGAATACAAATAGGGCAAATGCACATGCCAGTCAGGGGGACTTAGACAACAGTTACTACTCAGATTTTACGTAGGAGGTGCTAAAACCCAACTGCAGGCAATTGAACTTTGGTAATTTCCGATGCTAGAATCAACTAAAGTGAGTCAATTTTGCAAACTGGCACAGCAGGGTGATATCTTCCAAATACGTGAGTGGGATGTGTGTGAGGCCAATGGGGATGAATAAAACATCTGGCTGAGGTTCCTTTACATGAAAGCACAACAGAGCTGCTGTTAAATCAACAAATTGATGCAAAATGGGATAGAATGGAAGTTGGTCACAACTGTGCTGGAATATAAGGGGAAAACAATATTAGTATATCAATGGGTTAGTGTGCACTGAATCACTGAAATGTACCAGCCCAGTATACCCAAACCGGGTTGTACAACACTCTAAGTACTGTTGCTGAAAGACTCTAGGTTTCAATACAAGATCAGACGAGCCGGTAATATAAGATCTCACTGGGGAAGGAGGAACAGGAGACAACCGCTTTCATCTATGAGTTCAATCATGTACCTCAAGGTTTATCCAAACCAATTGAAATGTTTCAATGACTCAGGGGGATAGCATTGATTGACATGAACTTACTGAATGTTTTGTCAACTTGAGTGACATCATCTTGTGTGAAAAATGGCAGAGGAGCATGAATACCGTTGACATTTTTAGACTACCTTTGATATTAGCACCAAACATTCTCCCAGGACAAGTGACAATTCTGCCACTCCCTCATACAATACATCAACCCCTTAATGCCTCAGAATGGCATCAAAGTTTACACTTGTGGAGGCTCTGAGAGCATGGCCAAGATAGTACAGATTCCAGGAGTTGCAGGGTTTCCTTTAGTACTGTAAGCCCTGAAGATGCTTTTTTCATGGCTTCTCTATTGTCAGCAGGCTACTCACAAAGGTGATAAAATGTTATCACCAAAAAAGGCAAAAAACAATACAGACTCACTGGATCCACCGTACCATAATTTTAATGCAGCTCTTGCATCCTCATGAACATCAGATTATGGCGTTTCAATCATGCTTTTTCTTGTATCTTCCAGCCACTGGCAGCCCTACCTTCTTCATACTCATGCAGTTTTGGGGGTGGGGTGGGAGCACATAAAATAACAAGCTAACCTATTCGCTATGCTAGCCACAGTCAATCAGAGAACGCCTACCTACTCCATTTGTAGTAGACCATCAAGAAAAAGTTCTGCAACTACATTTAAGGTGTCAAATTCACTCTTTGTACTATGAACCCTCTTGTCTACATGAGGATGTCAGCCAAGATTTAACTTGGAAGCTGCTGATCAACGGTAGCATCTTCATTTTAGTCCCCCTGACTAGGTATCTGTATCTAAAAGAGCAAGGGCACATTTATACTGGAAGGACACGTGCTGAAGTCAAGGTCTTATCCAGGGCAATGGAGGCACAGCCAAATAATGATGTGGTAAAACATCGGTGTCAAATTTAGTGCCTTTATGGCTGCCCTGATGCCACACCAACGGCATTGCGCGACATCACTAAGTTGGACCTGATTTCACTCCCTGTACACCACAGACCAGACCTTCAAGCAGCCCATCAACATCACCACAGCATCTCTGTGGTCTTGAAGAAATTAGACAAACCAGTAACATCTGTTATCCATACTCATCTAGAGACTCACATCACACGTAGGGACTTGGTCAAATCGATTATAGAAGGAAGTTTCTGCTATTCCACACCTTCCACAAGTCTTCTAACGCAGAATAGATGTTGACTGCTGGTATTGACATTATTGAACAATAGCAGTGGAAAATTGAGCTGTAATAAATCCTCTGACTTAATCTATGAACCCTACAGGGTCATCAATGTCTGAGAAGCACTTGAGGAAAACTCATCCGAAGTAAGGAGCCGAGATGCATCTTCACAAAAATAATAGGTAAGGAGTCAAACGGTCTTTGAGGATTTGAGAACATTCTTGTCATTCCAGAATATTTTACCAGGTATGTCGAGGGCTAACCCTGCAAAATCAGAAAGTAACCACACTAATTACATTGTTGTGCAAAAGATTTTTAAGAGCTATGGCTGGCCAAAAGTCCTCCACTCAGGTCATGATATAGACTTTGATCAGAGAAATTATAAACTTGGTAGTGATACAGGAGGCCCTCAATACCATTAGAATGGCCGGGTTGGTGTGTGTAAGTTTTAAGGGGTAGTACACATTACAAGGAAAGCGTGTAAATGGCAGACAGTAGTGTTGGGAATTGCCATTAACCTGTACAAGAGAAGGATCATGTCCTGTGGCGACAAGTCACTACTCCAGAGTTAAAAGAGATTAATTGCATGGCACCATCCTTCAGTTGGCACATATGAAGTTTTATATGTAAATGTTCCACAGTAGGTAAAGAAATGAATCATCAAAGTTCATATATCCAGAGATACTCCTCTTTTGATCCAAAACATGTTCTTTATTTGTTGAGTATAATTAATGTTTAGAATAGATATCGGGTAAATGGACAATGGTATTTATGCAAATAATTGAGTCTGGAGAGGAAACATGTACATATATTTATAGAATGGTCTTTAGCTTACTTTGGATGGACTAAGATTTGGGTGACCTTTATCTTGTTTGGGTAGTGGTTATATATCACTAGGTAAGGGCGAACGATAGAGTTCTGGGTGGTGAATATTTGAGCCACTGAAGGAGCCATGTTCTTTTCGACTGATTCTGGGAGAATGGACAATGGAAAAATATATAGGAGAATAACCATAGAGCAAATGAAATCACAATTTATTCCAATCTTGTCATCTTCACTGAATCAAAGCGAACAAGTTGAAGATTGATAAAATGAGAAATGGTTTTGCAACTAGGGGAATTTGACTTGTAATATTGGATTATGAATATATATGATGACTAGTATTGAGTAATTA
This sequence comes from Triturus cristatus, assembly GCF_964204655.1. Classification (NCBI taxonomy): domain Eukaryota; kingdom Metazoa; phylum Chordata; class Amphibia; order Caudata; family Salamandridae; genus Triturus; species Triturus cristatus. The sequence continues at coordinate 325,427,178 of NC_140583.1, read as the reverse complement.
TGTATGTTTGGTGATCCTCTTGTCATGGGTGTAACACGCATCAAGTATAGCACAATGTTATATTGATATTTCCCATACCATTGTTTAAACTGTCCTCCTAGTGGTGTTTGTGTTTATTTGTTTGCAACCTTGATGAAGGGGTGCCACCCGAAACATGTGTTGGCTGCATATGTTGAAATTGGACGGAATTAATTATACTATTGATGAAGACACAGCAACTAAAGAGCATATGTTTTGAATCAAAAGAGGAGTACGTTGGGATATATGTACGTCGATAATTTATGATTTTACCTCCTCTGGAACATGTCCTGTGGCTAAATGTGTACAAAAAAATAAACTATGTAAAAATGTGGGATGTGTAAAACTCGCCGAAATTCCACGGAGTTCCATAAAAACTCTGCGAGATTCCGCTAAGTTTTGTGAACGGACAGAATAAGCTATATTGCAATATTTTTTAGTGCCAGAAGCTTGTTCCGCTCTGAAAAAAATCAGTGCGAACAGCACCACGTGGCGCGCAAGAAGGCATTGCTTCTCAAGTTGATTTTGCTGCCACTCAAGTACATTTTCTACTTGAGTGGCAGCTTTCTGAATGCAAACAGTCATGACTGCCCATGACCACCTGAGTTGGGGAAATCTCGCCAGATGCCCTGCTAGTGACTGAAAATCACAGGAGGGGACACCAAATCTCGCTTGTGCACGCCAACTTACCGTTGTTGAGCCACAAACAAAGGTTGGCAGAATCTGGCCAGAACTCTACGTTACATGCTTAATGCTGAGTGGGCAAAACTCCACCAACTCCAGTGACAGAGCGGAATTTATCGCCCACCACTAGTTAAAATACTAAGGTCTGATTCATCATTCAGTAGGTGAAGCAAGAGTTGTCCACCCTTTGAGCAGACATTTTTCCCCCTGAAGTGCCGTTCGTCTTCCTGGTAGGAGACACTTAAGTTAGGAATGTTCAAATCTATACTTATCTATATAAACTTACCTTATCAATATGTTGGTCCTTGATACTTTGGAAATGTTATTTTATCTAACATGATGTTTTAGTAGTCGATCTTTAAGCATACAACTGTCCCTTGCACCAGGGCCAGCCCACTCACCCTCTCTGCAGTTCCTCCCAACTGATTCACTTCCATTGGTCTCCCCCAATTATGTAACCTTAAACCTGGCCTCATTACACTCTTCCTACTAATAGGATACAGCCTTAGACATGCAAATAGAATATTTTAGGCTAACTCTGCTAAACAATGCTCTGCGCTCACATGGCACATCAGAAACCCAAGCGGATCCAACATGATACTACCTTGGTGTATGCTTATAATTACTACATCAAAATGTTTCTTTGTACTACGCGTACTCCCTATTGTGATGTTCAAGTGAAACACCAGAGTACCTAGTCACATCTGCTATGGTGTTTGTGACAATAACTGTGTGTCCTGAGACATTTCTGCAAACCTTATGGTTCTTAAACCAAGTGGAAACACAAAACTAAATTATATTTGGCAAAGGAATTGGGTGGGTGAGAGCGTAAGAGGCTAGGTCAGTGAAGTGCTAGAAGGGATGATACATTTGTGTTGCATGAATTAGCAGGAAGGGAATCAGTGTCTGTAGGAGTTGGGGAATGGATGAGTCTGAATGAGAGGAAGCATCTGGAGAAGTAAACAAGGAAGCGACAAAAGAATGACTAGAGTTAGAGCTGCATGTGTTAAGACAGAATGAGCGAAAGAGGGAGGTCACAGAATGATAGGTGGAAGCTGGACTGAGTGTACGAGGGCGAAAATGCTCATTGGCAGAGGAAAGAAAGGTGGAGTCAGGAGCTGCTAGAGTAAGAAGAGATCCTTGTTGAGGAGGGAGTGGTTAAATGGAAGTGCAGAGAGAAATAAAAGAGCAGATGTGTTGATATTCGTGTATAAAAGAGAGTCATGGGAGACTGCCACTGGATTTCTGTATTACGGTGTGTTCCAGCTCAGTGAATTCGTCGAGCACTGAGCCTCCCACGGCGAGTTAGGTTGTCTTTCTAAAGTGCATCGCCCTCTATCATGGTTGTAAATCTGATGACAGGGAGTTAGAATGCTCATATAATGAGACGTGGAATAAAACGACAGCGAGAGACATAAACTGTAATCAATACTCCGTAATTGGATTTGCTTTGCCTTCATTTATCCACGTTGTAAATAAGCCAAGGTGAGAATGCTGGCAGAACACACACCAAGCTTGCTTTCCGTCTCTCTCTCTCTCCTGCTTGTTTGGAGTCAGGTCAGCCACACCCACTATCACACCAATGGCAACTAGCACAGGGACCTAGCTGTCATCATGGCCATGCCCAACCCCTAGTTTTTTCTTCCCGTTTTCCTCGGGAATCAGGAATGATGTCATGTAACCCATTGTTTATTTGTGTCCACTGTCCAGGCTCCTCTAGATCTATTATTTAACTATTTCTGTAGCAAAGGCTCATGGTCTAACCATCACTGAAAGGGCTGATCAACCGCTGTGATGGACAGCGGAGTTTAGAGGGAAGGCTACAGTGCCCTTGATTAAGGGACCTTTCATGACAATAATTACATTCACAGAGGTACATTTACAGAGAGATCAATACAGAAAAGATAGTCACAGAGAAATAAACCTAAAGACACCTTGTTTAACATTTAAAGTACTCCTAAGAGTTAACCATATTACTCACAAAATCAAGACCACATTACAGTCACATTCTTTCACCCGAGCAGGCACACAAAGTAACGTGCTACCAAAAACTGGCCGATAGCCAAACTCCTATTTGTGATTCGGTAACCTATTACTGAATTGCAAATTGGGTTTGCGATTCATATTGGGAAGGGGTGTGTTTAGGGCGTTCCTGCTTAAAACCGAATTGCAGTGGTATGTGTGAATGTTTTGCAACTGAAATGCGGTCGCACATCATTTGCATTTTACTACCTACTTCAAGTAGGTGATGAGCGATTGGCAAATGGGAAAGGGTCACCAAGGGACACCTTCCCCTTTGTGAATGTTTGTAAAATATTTTTTAAGAGCAGGCAGTGGTCCCATGGACCACTGCAAGCTCTTTGCAAGCTCTTACAAAATAAAAAAGAAGACCTAACAAACTCTGCTGCTTGCGGAACTCTGCGAACTGGGGCAGAGTTTTTTGGTCACTATCAGAACTCCGCAAGCTCTGCTCGGGCCTAGTAAAGACATGATCTCTAATGAATATGTGAGGAGATGCTGCTGAACAGCTGTACGGCTCAACAAAATCAGAGGGAGCTTAGTCACGTGGCTGAGCGCTCTAGCCACAGAGGTAAAGCCTGGTAAGGGTTAAATGGTTATTCTAAACGCCATTAACGCTTGACTCACGGTCATCATTTGTTATTAAAAACACCAACTTTACAGTCTATAAGCTGAATCGCTCTGGAGTGGACCATGGTTTACTGTAAAAATAAAAGGGAGGGAGATGCCAACAATGAGCAGGTTAAAGCTGTGTTCCATAATTAGACTGAGAATTTATAGATAATCTGGACGAGCGTGCAACTCAAAGTGCATCAAATTTTGAGTGTGAGAGAGTGCTCCACCCATGGAGTGTCTCTCAGGAATGTGCAGACCTTGAGTGACTATGTAAGAGCCTTTGACTTCCCTTGATAGCAACTTTCCGAGGAGCCAAGGGTCTAAAGCAAAGAACTCGTGTGACCCAAATGAGATTCCAAATGCAAAGACTTCATACGCTGCATTGCTCTGATGGCCACGATGAATCAGATCCAGTGCGGACCACATGAAGGAGTCCATCAGCTGAAGAACTTGACGATTTTTTATACTGCTTCTTGGTAAGTGACATGAGGCACACAAAAAAATTCTCGCTCAAATTGGCATTCCAGTGAATAAGATCACAATATGTCTCAAAACCTCTGCAGAAGTCATCAAACAAAATAACATTCTTTAATGCATATTGTTTGTGACTGTTAGTGATACCCAACTGGGTAAGGGAATAGTTTGCCCCTTTAAAGATTCAAGTCACCTTTCCTATTGATGATAGAGCCCATACCGAGGCATGAAATCAGATCTCATTTTCCAATGAGCTATGTAACATTAGAGGTACCCCTCTTATTAAAAAATTCCTAAAGCTGCTCTGTGGTTCAGCAAGTATTTATCATCTTTGAAAAATATGTGTACGAATGCAGAACGCAGTGGGAGAGAGACCCTGCTGTGAGAGTAATGTCAAGGTTTTATTTGCACCAGTGAACTCTACTTAATCAGTGGAACAAAGAAAAGCAGACTGTGCATCCTACTCTGAAAACATTGATTTGGCTAAAACATGTCCAGGGACTCGAGGTAGGGATTCCGGGGCTTGTAAAATTGTCCTGGACACCCATCCACTCAGCTATGTGATGAGCTGCCTGTCTTTTTTCCTTCCTATGTTGACTCCATTCAGCAGGCGATTAGCAACTAAATGTTTGCTACTCTCTCTGACGTGCTTGGGCCTTTTCTAGCATATGTGGGACCCTTAAACCTAAGGCTGACCTCTAATCCTTCAGTAAATCCCATACGTCAAATTCTTCCCTCCATCCTTTTGCCCATTCAAATATTCAGAGATATGTTTTCCATGCTATTATTAGCTAGGATTATTATTATCTATCACAGATAGAAATTAACAAGTAGGAAAAATATTTAATCTAATTAAAATATTAAAATAAACATATGAAATGTAGTTTTATTTTATCTGTAACGTAAATCTAAAAATAGTTTTTGAACATGTAATGATATTTTAAAACATTTAGAAATGTTCAAAAATAATAATATGAAAAAAAAATCAACTAAAAACTATATACATAAAGAATTATTAACTAAACTAATATATTAAATATAAAAAAGTTCTAAACACGTTGCTCTAAAAAATTGATAATAATTTCTGAACCTAAAAAAAATGATAAAAGTAAACATAAATATTTAAAATGATTACAAATCCACGGTAAGCAACAGTATGAAAAGTGTTGAACTTTGGAAGTGTTACATCTACTATTCACACTCTACTCTAAGTAACAGTAGGGAAAGCATTTAAATTCAGATGGGTTAGATTTACTATTTCCAATCCATTCTAAGACGATGGTAGGGAAAACTTTGAACTACAGAAGAGTTAGAGTTACTAGTCCCACTCCAGTGTAAGTACCAGTAGTGAAAGCATTTCACTTTGGAAGGGCTAGACTTACTTTCAGTCTAAGCAACAGTAAGAAAAGTGTTGGAGCTCAGAAAGGTTATAAATAATACAAATAGCCTTAAAAATGAACTAAAAATATGTCAGAGTAATAACAACAATACATATAGGATATATAAAAACAGACACCACATTATGTAATAAAATATGAAAAATGTGTAAAACATAAAATAAAAATGAAATAAAACTTAAAATAACATCAACATACCTGACTACAAACAAATTACAATGATTTAAAATAAATATCAAATGTTTTAATTTAAAATAATTTAAAAAATGTAGAAAAAATATTCCACATATAAAATGTTAACAACACTTACAATTCAATTAATTCATTATTAAAAAACAAATTATTTAACCTAAAAATTGCACTTTAAACTTATACATAATCAATTTATATATATTACTCCATTACATAGGAACATGCAATACACTATAAATCATGAGCTAAAAATCTTCCTAGTCTATACCTCTACCAAAAATAATAAAGTCGAAAAATACATTCATAATAAACATATAGACATTAAAATAGACATAACAAACATATCATAAATAACATTACAAATGTATAATTTACATTATTAATAGACATGTTTGACTAAATTAAAAATAAGTTAAGATTAGATATACATTAATTGTAATTAAGTACCCATCAATCAATTAAATAATGAATTTACAATAAAAAAATTGATTACAATTTCAGTTTAATTATTTATATTTTAAGTACCTGTCCATTCTATGCCCCTACAATCCCTAAAACCCACTACTAAAATCTAATTTTCTATTACTAAAAATAAAATTAAACTATAAATGCAAATTAACAAATTAAAATAAAAAACTATAAAAAAATAAACAAGACTTGAACCTAGCTCCCCAGTTCTAAAGTCAGCAGCTCTGGTTGTAACATCACATCCTCTCTCCAAATAGTCTTTGATACCATCTCTAAATTGGGGAAAGACATTATAATGATTACTGCCAACTTAACCTTAAAGGGTAAGGTTACACACATTTGTTGAGAGCTGCATCATGCATATACAGATATTTAATCTTTCTCCTGACACTTCCTGTTATACTTGGAGTAGCAGCGCTAGTGGACGGCCAATGCAACTATTACACGCATGGCAGAGAAAGTCACTCAAATCATGTTTGCAATGGTATAACATCAAGGATGTTGTTAATGTATGCGTTGAGCAGAGGTTCATTTTAAGAGTATGGTTAAAAATAAGTCTATTTTTAAACCTTCATTATTCAATTCTGTGGGAGGTTCAAAGCTGGCAAGGCATAACAATAAACCTTTCTGCAATGACCATGAATGCCTCCAGTTGTACAGTTTATTAGGCTACTAATAATGGATACAAACTTTCAGTGGCTCTGACTTATTTCACTTAGGAAAAAGGTGTACAAAGTCGGGCAGCTTTTGATTGAGAACGATGCATAATTCTCTGACATATTTACAAAAACCATGTGAATACCCATAGTTCAGAGCGAGGGAGGGGTTCCCACATTATAACTGGGACTTTTGCAAGCATTTTGAACGTGAGTGCAATTTCAGTTGAGTCAATCACAGGTAAAAAAGCTCAGCAACCTATGAACTTGAGTGCAATACACTCACACATTAGCAGCAGAAAAAGTCGACTGAGTCAAAAACCTAGAAAAAGCTGAACAAGGTAGGCTTTGAAGTACAGCTTGCATGTCAATTACCTTTATGACTTTCAGAGCTCCTCACACGAAATGTTAAGCAAAGTATGCACTTGCATACCACATTTTTGAGGTTACCAGCACCAACTAACGTTTGCGAGTGAAAACTACCAAAATGCTTTGGTATGGGGAAAACAGGAACCACCATGAGGGGCAGGCAGGTCAATAATCAGGAACTAAGCGATAGTACACTGGTGTAATAAATCATTTGCACAGGTCTACGAGCATCAGCCTTCTCAGTCCTTTTGCAAAACAATGATAAAACTGAAACATTATCAGCCCTACTAAACTTAAAAAGAAATGTACCATGTGAGGAGGGAAAGAATCTTCATGCCGAGAACTGCTTGAGAGGCATTTTCCTCAGGGGAAGAAAGCGCATCAAGGTTGGTGCAAAGACATCAGACCAATGATGGCCCAAGTAATGTTTTTGAACCCCCCTCTGGGGGGACCCCACCGTGGTGCTAAAAGGTCTGCGCTGCCTCGGCAGAAGGCACATTTCTGGGGCTAGCGCACTAAAAGTGGTACTTTGGTTGGTGAAGGAGGCACACCGGAGGGCGGTGTGCCAGAGGAATGCTACTTGCCTTGTGTTGCCTTATGGCAGGGTAAGTAGGGTGACAGAGGAGTAAGTGGAGCTGGGCACTCGCAGCCCAGACCTGCCAGTTGGCAGGGCACGAAATAGACAGACAAGATAAAGAGTTTAAGCCTAACAGCAGTATGAGACTACTCCCCTCACAAGCAGAGAAAGAACCATCAAAGACCAACTTTATGACCCAGAAAGCACATGAGGATGGCCTCAACAACCAAAGGTGGCTGAATTATGAGAAGCAAATGACGAGGACTTGATTGATATATGGCAGAGATGATTGGGGACATGTCAACTGTTGATGATTTATTGCCTGTCACCCAGCAAGGTTTTATGATGTTGCCAAAATGATTTCTGTATTGCAGAGATGATGTATGACCTGTCAACCATAATTTATGACCTGTCTTGTAATTATGATTTATGATACTCTCAGAATAATTTGTGGCACTCAGAATGAGTTATGACACTGTAATAATTTTTTGTGGTCTTACCATCTTGAATTAGGACTGAGTACTGATATTTACGAGGTCAATGATGTAACGTAGCATCCCTACATGTGATAAAACCGCTGCCAAGTATTCCCACAGAAAATACAAACACATGGCTGGTGTAAGTTTATTCATAAATGTATATGTGGATGTGTACTAATTGGAGTGGGCCAAGTGTGGGGGTTACAACCCCCTACCAACAAAAAACAAAACCTTACGGAGACTGCCACCGATGTCCTGGGGTGTCAGCTGCTTAGAGTCTCCAAAGAGTGGATCTGCAGCTCGCCTTCGCTGAGAATGAAGCTAATATCATATCATTGACAGTGACACTGTGAATCATATGATATTGTGAGTTGGCAGGCCTAGATAGTTGATGTAAACTTTTTGCACCAATTCTTAACATTCTCAACAACCTAATTTTCCCAAATGTTGGATTGTAGATGTCACAATCTGGCTATCAGTGAACTCTGTAATATTCAAAACCTTACACGTCATTATGGAAATCAATCAATCAAGTATTTTATTATAGAGGTTATTAAAACTATTACAAATTTGTCCCATGAAAAAGTCTGTTATAAAAAGTAGCAAAAACAGTTGAGTGCTAAAACAAAGGTGGGATATTAGCAGAGTGGATGGGCAAGGGATTGCTCACAGTACGCATATAAACGGCAATTTAGGGAAGAGAAGAACGTGTATGATACGATTGTATTATCATTATGTTTCTATCATTTATCATTTAGAACCAATAGGCCAAATCTAGCTCCTACCATGTCCAGTTTAAACTGAAATGATGTTGGTATGATGCCAGGTAGGATTGTAGTTGCTCCAAGCCGTAAAAAGGTAATAAGATATTAGCATGATTTATAGCATGACAGGATGAATTGTTAGTGTCAAAAGAGCAGAGATCCTGTTGTCTTTGTACTAGAAGTTTCAAATGATTCCATGATACAGCCTCATCACCCCTGCCTCCATCTGTAAGCATGTAATTGATTTTTTAAAGGCTAGTGTTGAGATTTTTTTTAACTGGTTCCAGGCCTCAGCCCAGAAGCCTGATCTGATCTTAGTGAACCATGTTGGGTCATCTTGCAATTTTTCTAAAAGTGTAAATTCGGTCCTATCTAGTAAGTAAACTCATTCCTTAAATTGAATTCGGACAGTATTTGTGCTTAGACAGTGGAAGCAGGTAGGGAAAATAACTGTTCGCACAGATTACATTGACACAGTCTCCAGTTGTCTCATCAGTCACACCTACAGTACAAAGAGGGCATACATATTGCTTAATTTACATTGAAGAGGCATTTTAATCTAAGACCTTATACATTATAGATACATTTCTGGAAGGATTGGAGCATACGAATTTCTTTCTCTTTATTTCTCTGAAAGGCCTATGTACTTGTAGGATTCTGCTTTCACATTATGGAAAAGAGGCTGTAAAGGCTTGAGAGATAACTATTTTGTTTTCTTTGTACCATATTGAGTGGAATGGCAAGCAGATGGTAAAAGAGTACAAATTCCCTTGGCTTCTCACAACATACATATTTGAACGATTGGGAGAAGTTGTTAGTATTTGTTTTGCCAACATGCTATGTAAATTAAGACCACATATAGTTAACTAGTAGTGATATTTCTCTAATCTTATAGAAGCTTGAGCTGTTCTGCTATATCTTACACTAACCATACTATATGAAGGGAGCTCAATGAAAAAACAACCAAAGGTTTAAGTCAAGGTATGCTTGAAAATGAATGCAGAAAACAACTGAATACTGCAAATGAAGAAGTGGACTGAAATCTGAACCTCGTACAACAGCTATACAAACCATAACTTGCACAACAAATGCAGTTCACAGAAGGGCATTCCTTGCTATGCATGGACTTCGGCCAAGCTCCACTGGGGTTGCTAGCAATGCCTGTGGCCAGGCCTTGCACCTAACCTTCCATGTGCAGCCTTTATCAATACTTATTAGAGGCAACAAGGCCTGGCAGGGAAGCACGCCTAGCATTCAAACCACCGCCATTGGCCAACCTATGTCTGATAACCAAATGCCATGTGCAGCAGAGGTTGCCTGCAGGGTCGTGCCTGTTCCCAGGACTTGTACCTAATCTGCCAGGAGTAGCTTTTGGCCATGCACAGCAGAGGTTAACTAGAGTGCCTGGCTTTAACCCAAGCACTGCTGCCTACCCACCATGGATAGCCAACACCCACTGAGAGTGATTTTCGTCAATGCCCAGCAGTTGCTGTCTTGGGCTTAGTTTGAATCCAGGTCCTACGCACAATCCAATGTCGGTGGCCAACCTTTACAGAGCCTTGCAAAGAGGGGTTGGCCACAAGGCTGGCCAAAGGCCAGGCCTTGTTTGCTTTATATTTAAGGTCCCATTTTTGGCATCCTATGGAGTTTGTGGACTTGACGTAGGGCCTAGAAACCCCTTGGGATGTCCAAGATGGGTACTGTTCACTTTGTCAGGTATTTCCAGAATCTAGATATGAGTTCGCAGACCTTAGAGGAACACACTATAACTCGTGCCCTAAGGTAACTATAATTCGCCCCCCACCTTGGACTGCTAATTATCCTACATCATTCAAGACATCTTCTATGGCATCATTAATTATATTAATGTAATATTTCCAATAGCATTATTGATGAGAATGGCATGAGTGCAAGTTACAGTTACCTTAGGGCACTACTTATGGATTCTTGAGACAAATATAGCTGCTGAATTTCTATGGTTTTGTGTGTAAAATCTAAGCCTATCTATAACATTATTGTAGCATTTGTTTTTTTGGGTGAATTTCTAAGATCTTTTATTCTATTTCCTAACTATAACGTCCCTGTAACCTTGGATGTTTTTTTAGTGAATTTCAAAGTTTTGTTTAGTTTTATTTCCTAACTGTAACTTGTAACCTTTGAGAGGGTGTGTCTGAGTGGGTCTGTTAGTGGGGTTGTGGGGGTCTGAGTGGGTCTGTGTGAGTCTGTGAGTTGGTGCATAAGTGTCTGAGTGGGTCTGTGAGTTAGTGTATGAGTCACTGAGTGGGTCTGTGAGTAGGTACATGAGTGCCTGAGTGGGTCTATGAGTGGGTGCATGAATCTCTGAGTGGGTTTGTGAGGGGATGCATGACTCTCTGAGTGGGTCTGTGAATCAGTGCATGAGTCTCTGAGTGGGTACAGCCTCTGTTTTCATCCCTCAGGACTGTGTCCCGGGCTGTAAAATATCGGCGGCAGCTTTCTACACAGGTTGCGGTGAGCCAATCACAGCACTGCTAGATTCACAATGCTCCGAATGGGAGTGGCGAAGGATGCGCGTCCCTAATTAAATAAATCTGGTTTTCAACGCACAACTGTAATCAGCGGTGCACTGTTTTTGGGAAATTTTGAGAAGCTTCGTCAATTGGCACCAAAGATATAGGCAAGTCAAAAACACTTTTCCTATGGAAACAAGGTCCTAACTATAACTACAGTGTGATATATATAATTTGTCCAATCGCTCTGCAGCAAGGACGCCCATCACAAGCAGATGGTTCCGAGGACCTTTATTTTCATAACCGACAATTGCGTTTCGAGAATTTCTGTTGCCTAACACGTTTCAAAGCATCAAGGCTTCTTCTTCAGAGGCAATGCTGGAAGTTTTATGGTGCTATTGACGTACTGCTTTTGAATTGATTCCTCATCACTGATTGGCCTGTAGTAGATTTTCCTTAGTAGGTAAGTTCCCAGTGCATGCTGGATGTCGTAGTACGCCAACATTTTCATTATTACTCTCAGTGAGTCCAGTAAAATTTCCATCCTGTGTGCACGTTTTAGACCCTCAGTGGGCCTCGGGCAGCATTCCGGTCATTTGCGATGAAAATCTGTTTGTGCCATTGAGGTGCTGCAAAGTTCCCAATTCCTCCGGCCCCTCATTGTAAGGGTGGTGCAGCCCTCCACGGCCGAAGCCGCCGTGTTTATTTCATTTGTCCAATTGCTCTGCAGCAAAGACGCAAACCACAAGCAGATGATGCCGAGGACCTTTCTTTTCATAACCGGCAATTGCCTTTCGAGAATTTCTGTTGCCTAACACGTTTCGAAGCACCAAGGCTACTTCTTCAGAGGCAGTGCTGCAAGTTTTATGGTGCTATTTACGGACTGCTTTTTAATTGATTCCTCATCACTGATTGGGTAGGTAAGTTCCCAGTGCGTGCTGGATTTCGTAGTACGATAACATTTTCATTATTACTCTCAGTGAGTCCAGTAAAATTTCCATCCAGTAAAATTTCCATCCAGTAAAATTTCTATCCAGCGTGCCCTCTGTGGGCCTTGGGCAACATTCCGGTCATTAGTGATGAAAATCTGTTTGTGCCGTTGAGGTGCTGCAAAGTTCCCAGTTCCTCCGGCCCCTGTTTATTTTATTTGTCCAATCGCTCTGCAGCAAGGACGCATACCACAAGCAGATGGTTCCGAGGACCTTTTCTTTTTTTTAAATTTTCAAAAACCTTTATTAACAGATTCAGCATGGACAAAATACACTTTTGCATCAAATCAGAGCATCATACACATCAGGCAATTCTCAAATTACAATCGGCACAGACAGAAGCATTGTCCTGTACAACACCGCAGCAACATCATAAGCAGCACATTGCTGTGGGGAGGTAGAGACAGCAGTATAGAAGAAGGAACAGGCCTGGCCAGAAGGTGGGACAGGGAAATGGAGGGAAACAATTACTGACCAACCCCGGCACCCACCATGGGTGGAGAGCCGGTGGGGGGTGCGGGAGAGGCAGACCGACTTAGACGTGGTCAGGAATGGAGATGTGTCACTAGGGGACCCCACATGTCCGGTGGGTGAGACCTCACAGGCAGAAGGTCCCAGAACTCAGACAACAGCGTCTGACATCTCGAAGCATCTTCAAGCCAATGGTCAAACTAGGGCACTGGTCTCTGACCCCAACACATGGCCACCCTATGCCGGGAAAGGACGAGTAGCATTGCGGTCAGTCAGCGAGAAACATCCGGACAGAACTTGATGAAGCCCAGCAGGCACAGCGGCGGGTCGGGCTGAACCCGTGCAGAGGTAATCTCAGAGATGGCGGCACAAACCGCCAGCCAAAACTCGGATACCTTAGGGCAAAACCATGCAAGATGGGTAAAGTCCTCAGCAGGGGCAGAGCAGTGCATGTGCCTATCATTAGATATGAGTCCCAATTTGTGTAGCTGAACAGGGGTGCGGTGTAGCCTCTGCAGATATTTGAAATGTATGAGGTGAAGACGATAGTTGGGAGACAGTTTCTTCATATGGTTACAGCAGTAAAGCCAATCAGCTCTTCGCCCCACGCCGCACACGTGCGATCAGTGGAGATGGAGGTGGTCGACAGCATGAGAGCGTATAATTTTGTTACCAGCTTACGGGGAGTGGGGGAAGTATATATAAAATCGAGAGCAAGCATCTAGGGTGGAGGTTGGGGAAACATTGGATGAAGCTCCCTACAAATAGCCCGCAGCTGATAAAAGAGCAGAGTGTCCATCAGACCAGATGAAGCAAGGAGAGAACAAAACGTATTCCCGGGGTAGAGATACGCCAATGTCGTCAGTCCCATGTGGGCGGCATGTTTAGACATGCCAGTTTGTTGGAGAGGAGGGAAAGCAGGATGACGAACAATCGGCATGGTATTAGCCGATAACGTCGGGGTGTGGGAAAGACGGCACAGTCCATGGCCAGGCCCAGCACAGGGTCTCGACTGTGTCCACCTCGCACGTGGATGGCTGGCCGGGGCAAATAAGGCAGTGTTCAACGGCCAGGAGGCTACAAGGTCGGCTCCGACCGCAACGTGCAGCTGATTAGGGGTGGGGTGAACCCAGAAGTGTGAAAAGCTGACCTGGGCACTTAAGGCATACAGTTTAAAATTGGGAGTGCCCATTCCGCCCACCGACATGGGGAGAGTGAGGATATCATATGCAATCCTGGGCTGCTTACCAGCCCACACTAGGGAAATGAGCAAAGAATGAATTTTACGAAAGAAATGAGCAGTTAAAGGTATGGGGATATTCAAAAAGAGATAAAGGAATTTTGGGAGGACCACCATCTTGGCAATGGCTATGCGACCAGCCAAGGACAAGGGGAGCCGTTTCCAATGTGGTATTTTAGAGTCGAGCCAGTCTACCGCGTGTCCAAAGTTGGACCTCCAGAGGTCATCCAAGTCCCTTCTCAGCCAAATACCTAGGTAGCGAGTGGGGCCGGAGGCCCATTCAAAATGGAGGGACTGCGGTAAAAGGCCACTGTCAAAGGAATCATTATACATGGCGGCCAGATGTAGCACAAGAAGCGAAGCAAAGGTCTTATAGAGCGAAGCAGGGAAGCCGTCGAGGCCTGGGCCTTATCACTAGGCAAACTATTTATGGCAGCAAGAATCTCCTCCTTAGAGAAGGGCTCGTCTAAAAATTTGTGATGGTAGTCTTCCAACCAGACCAGCGCAAAGGTATCAAAGTATTGTTCAAAAGCCTCACACGAGGGGGGAGAGCCGCCGGCGTAGATTTGCGAATAGTAGTCTAAAAAACGAGCCTTAATTTCATCTAGGGAGGTGGTTCTAGTAGGGCCCCCATCCTGGAGAGCAGTAACATATGACGCAGCATGGGGGGCGTAAGAGGCCGGCCAGGGTCTTACCAGGCCGGTCTCCCTCACCAAAGCCGCAAGCTTGGGCCTCTCTGCCGAGAAAGGAGAGTTCCCTGTCAGCCTCCACAGCAAATTCAGTATGTTTTTCACACAAGCGCGCAAGGGTCTCAGACCCGGGGTGGGCCGCATGAGCGGCGTCGAGAGCCTTAATCTCAGATTCTATCTTGTCCAAAGAGGCGCGGATGGAGTGAAGGACACCAGCTTCTTTTGAGATACACTCGCTCTGTATCACTGTCTTGAAGCCTTCACACAGGATGGGCGCTGAGTCCACCGAGCCGACATTAAAGTCAAAGTAGTTGGTAATCGCTGTTTGGATCTAGTCACAAAAAACGGAATCACGGAGGAGGTTCGGAGGGAGCCGCCAGGTGAATGCACGCTGTGGAGAGTTAGGAAGTCGAAGACAAAGCTGGACTGGCACATGATTTGAAAAAGTGCGAGCCATATGATTGGCGGAGGTAAGCCATGTGAGAACATCGGGGGAGGTAATCCATAGATCAATACGTGACCAGCAGCCACGGGCACCGGCGACGCAAGTACCCTCATGGGCCTCGAGCCACATGTGTCACCAGGCATCATATAGTGAGTTGTCAGTGAGTAAGGACTGAAGTAAAGCCCCGGGGCGAGGGTGGGAAGAGTTGAGGCCAGAGCGGTCTAAGACCGCAGAAAGTGTAACATTAAAATCTCCGCCCCAGAGAAGGGCCGCCGGGCCCAGGGAAGAAATAAGGTGCCATACGTGAATAAAAAAGTCAGGGTCGTCCAAATTAGGACTGCACACAGCGGCAATCGGCATGGTTGGGACAAAAAAGAACCATGCAAAATAACGTACCGTCCCTCCGGGTCCGTTAATACCTGGGCAGTGTGCCAGGAGAGCCCCCTTCATATCAGAATAGACACTCCCCTAGAATGAGAGGAATAAAAAGAGGAGTACGATTCACCCCAGTAGCGCGACTCAAGTCTGGTGGAGGTCGCAGGCAGCAAGTGGGTTTCCTGCAAAAGGTAAATGTCGACCTTATGTCGGTAAAGGTGAGAGTGAATGAGCCTGGCCTTACGGTAATCATTAAGACCGCGGACATTCCAGGTCCAGCATGTGGTGTCAGTCATGTTATATTATATCTAGATAAAAGTGGAAAGCAGAGAAAGAGGCCAGACAGCGGGAGATGCCAGCATGTGTGCTAGGGCAAGCATGACCTGACAGGGGGAGAAACTGGGAAGATGCATATAGCACGTAGTAAGACAACCGGAGACCTGCAATTTTGGAAGACCTGACCATGGAGGGAGCCACCAGTGAGCGAAGAGCATGAGGGGGGAAATAGCGTCAGACAGGAAAGAAAGGATATTGTGTACTAACATGCTGCACTGAACAGGCCTAGCAATGAAGTGATGCATACTGATGAGAAGCGGAAGATGCGGACACAAAAGCGAAAAGAGCACAGTAGAGTAATACAAAAAACAGGAAAACCTGCCTCCCAAACCCAACCCAACCCGCCACAACAAATGAAATATAAAACCCTGTTTCTGGCAACGCATTGACAGACAGAGTGCAGACAAGAGCAGTCCCCAAAAACCCCCACCAACCCAACCACCCCACCCTTGCAACCCAAAAAACATTTCCAAAAGGCCCACCACCCCCAAACCCACTCCAACCCCCCAATCAGGCTGAGACACCACCCCTACCCAACCCAGGAACCCACAACTTGGAAGAAGGGAAACAGTGTTATGAGAGGGAGTTATCCCGTGAGGGCATGGCAGGGCTCAGCGCACTCCCCCGCAGTGAAGCAGGGTGGCCAAGCTGTAAAAACATCAGACAGCATACAGGTAATAGTTAACTAAAAAGTCACAACATATCAGTCACTGAGGTGGTCAATTGTGGCAAGCTGAGAGCCGGACAGCGACGAGCGGGATGATTTATTGAGTTTCTTGGCATAGGGAAGGGCGTCTCTGGGATCAGGAAATATAAGCGTTTTTGCACCCTGTCAGACACGTAGCTTTACCGGGTAGGCCAGTGAGTAAGAGACATCACGTTTTTGGAGGATCCTCTTTGCTGGAAGGAATTCACGACGAGCAGCCTGGCCAGTGAGGGTATAGTCAGGGTAAAATAAGAGCGAGTTTCCTTGAAGAGTGATTTTGACCCTGTCGCGAGCAGCACGGAGAATGGCATCTCGATCCCTGAAATGTAAAATTTTGGCAATGATGGGGCGAGGAGGCAATCCGGGACCAGGTTGAGGACCAAGGGAGCAATGAGCGCGTTCTACAATGAATACGGAAGAGAGAACATCGCCAAAGAGTTCCCTAACAAGTTGCTCCATGAAGTCGTCCATCTGGGAAATATTGGTGGATTCTGGTACACCTGTGATGTGGAGGTTGCTCCGATGGGAACATGCCTTCAAATCCTCATTTTTATTCCGGATGATGTCTAGTATTTTGTCCATCTGCAACAATTTCTGATGGTCCTGGGTGGCGGCGTCCTCAATATCTGAGACGATAGACTCAACGTGGAGGAGGCGATTGTCGTGGGAGTCCACATGGGCCTTAACCGAGTCCAGGCGGGTGGAGAGTTGTTCCAGTTGCGCCGCGGTTCCAGTGACCGTGGACTAAACATCGAGCATAGTCGCCTTCAGGTCATCGTCACGAGCCGGAGGTACTTCCATGGTGGTCGCAGGGTCGCCACTGTACGATCCCGCACCATCCTGGCGAGTCGATCTGCGCTGGTCAAAGGTGATTTTGGGCTGCCTAGGATCAGTTCTCTCCATGGCAATCAGGCCCAGACAGAAGACACCACTAGGGAACAGAGGGAGAAGTAGCGATCAAAAGGAGCAGCGGCGAAGGTCGAAGCGGGCGGGCCACCACCCCACCACAGATACAGTCAGATCAGGAGAGATAGCCCACCAAGTACCTCCAGTATGCATCAGGGAGCTGCATTGCAGAGAGTTGTAATGAGGCCACGCCCCTTTTTACACGTCTCTGCAACGCAGCTCCGTGGCGCTTACTGGAGGTACCTGGTGGCCTAGTTGGCCGCTAGGGGACATCAGGATTCAAGGGGACTTAATCCCCCAACTTCAAACATTCCACGGGGCGCATTTGCACAGTGGTGAAATTAGGGGGCGGGGCCTGAGGTGATATGTGTGCAAAAACGCCCTGTGGCGCGTTTTAAGTTGGGGAATGCATTCCTCTTCAATCCAGAGGACCCCTAGGGGCCACCTAGCCCACCAGGTACCTCCAGGAAGCGCCACGGAGCTGCGTTGCAGAGTGTTGTAAAAAGGGGCGTGGCCTCTGAACACCTCTCTGCAACGCAGCTCCCTGACGCATACTGGAGGTACCTGGTGGGCTAGTTGGCCCCCAGGGGACCGCAGGATTGAAAAGGAATTAATTCCCCAACTTAAAACGTTCCACAGGGCTTGTTTGCACACGTCACCTCAGGCTCCACCCCCTTCCTTTACCATTGTACAAATATTCCTTAGGAATCCATTGTGTGGTTTTCAGCAGAAAAGTTTCTAAGTGTCCACTTTTGAAACGTACAAATATTCCTCTAAAATCAGCCGAACTACGAATTCCGATTTACTCACCTGTTCTCAGGAGAGAACCCAGTGCTGCATCTTTTAGATCAGCACTGACCCTGAAAAGTAATTCTAATCGTACTTATCAGTAACTTGTATTTCTTTCCATAGGAATTCATTGTGTGGTTTTCAGCAGAAAAGTTTCTTAGTGTCCATTTTTGAAACGTACAAATATCCCTCTAAAATCAGCTGAACTACGAATTCCAATTTACTCACCTGTTATCAGGAGAGAACCCAGGGCTGCATCTTTTAGACCAGCACTGACCCTGAAAAGTAATTCTAAGCATACTTACCAGTAACTTGTATTTCCTTCCATAGGCATCCATTTTGTGGTTTTCAGCAGAAAAGTTTCTAAGTGTCCATTTTTGAAACTTACAAATATTTCTCTAAAATCAGCCGAACTACGAATTCTGATTTACTCACCTGTTATCAGGAGAGAACCAATGCTGCATCTTTTAGACCAGCACTGACCCTGAAAAGTAATTCTAAGCGTTCTTACCAGTAACTTGTATTTATTTCCATAGGAATCCATTGTGTGCTTTTAAGTAGAAAAGTCGCTAAGTGTCTATTTTCACAAATTAAAAATATTCCTAAAATATCGTCTGTATGACTTAAACACATTCGTTCAACTGTTTATAGGAGATTCACCTGTGCTGGATCCAGGATCCACCACTGAGTATGAAAAAGTAACGATAACACTACTTACCTGCTAAGTGAATTTTCTGCCGTAGGATAACATTGGTGATTCTATGTGAAAAATGTTCTAAGTGTCAACTTTTAAAATACAAGAATAATCCTTAAAAATCACTACTGTAACCAAAACGCTTTTACTCAACTGTTTACAGGAGATGCCCAAGGACTGAATCGAGAATCCAGTCCTGTGGTTAGAAAATTAATCCATAAAGTAACTAAGTGCATTTGACTAGAAATTCACATTGAGCTCAATGTTGCTTTGTGTTTGAAATTGTGTTGCCCATTGCAACAACTGTAACTACTGTACTTAAAAGTCTATTGCCTATTTGCAAAGTATTTAAACTAAAGTAATTCATTCTGAGAAAGTATATTTTGTATTGTTATGTATAATGTAATTAAAAAAATAAAATATCTAAAAATAAACAGTTTAAACAATGTAGTAAATCAGTATAAAAAAAATCAGTATAACAGTTAATACATTAAAAATTGTAATTTACAAAACCTTTGAAATTCACTGAAAAAACCATAGGTTTCAGGCCTGATATAGTTAGGAATTAGCCTTTAAAAAACCATTGAAATTCACTAAAAAAAACATAGGTTTCAGGCCTCAAATAGTTAGGAATTAGCATTTAAAAAACCTTTGAAATTCACTGAAAAAAACATAGGTTTCAGGCCTGATATAGTTAGGAATTAGCATTTAAAAAACCTCAGAAATTCACTGAAAAAACAATAGGTTTTAGGGGTGTTATAGTTAGCTGGACATTTCACTCGAACAAAACCATTGAAATTCCTCCGATATAGTTAGTTGTCCTAACTACATCTCGCGCGCACGCAATCCACTGCTGATGATGTCACATATTACATCATTCATGACATGGTCAGTGTCATCACTGATGGCATCTCAAATGACATCACTATCCAGATAACTATAACACCCCTAAAACCTATTGTTTTTTCAGTGAATTAAGATTATATTTACATATTGTGATAGATTAATAAAATAAACAGGCACCCATAAGCATCTAATCAAATTACTTATATGAAAACTATGCAGTGATTTATAAACATGTTAAGCATAAACTACTGTATATATGAGATAAATTGTAAAAGGATGAAGAAATAATACCATCTTTATTTCCGTGGAAAATATAAAATGAAGAAACATCCATAATGTAAATTGAATAGGTGCAGATATATAAATGCGTTTTGTGGTAGATGCTTGGCAGAGCCATAAATAATTTTTATCTTGTGAGTTAATCTGGACTAAAAATGCAAGGGGTGAAATACCTCTGTGATATATATAAATCCAGAAAGATGAAAGTGAAATATGGCAGCAACATCTGTGAATATAAAGTATTTTGCGTTGTCATCTCTATAGAATAGATGGTGTAAATTGGAACTTTCCAAATAACATGTTATTTATTTATATATGCACCGTGTACATTTAAATATGGCCACCACTTTCAACCAAAAGGAGTGTGTGGGCATATGTGTGGAAACTTAGATAGGCCTTCCTCATTGTCGTTACTCTTTGATAGAGTATTTTAAAGTAAAAATGCTGGCACTCCAACATCGTGTACAAGGCAGCTGAGACTGCTGAAACGCGTAGATGTTTATCATCTAAATAAAGATCTGAGTGATTCAACTCTTCTGGAGTGCTGGACGATTATTTCCTATATACTAAGGAGAATCTTATTTTTGAATATGTTTGGAGCGGGGCGAAGCGCTCCATAGCCAGCACCACCGACGCTCTGGATGCACGCCAGTACAAATCGCCATTTGCTGTTTTAAAAAAAGACAGGCGTGCCCCCTGCGTATTGCAACGAGGAAGCTGCGGAAACGCAAATGCGAAAGGAGTAAAGAACTGCGAGTGGGAAACCTGGAGACTGGAAACCGAAGCTGCTGATCAGAGGATCGCCGAAACGGGAGCCGGGAGACGGGACCCACGGTTTAACTCCAGCAAGCGGGCAGCAGTATAGAGCAATAGCAGGAGTCGGGCAAAGAAATTTAAAGTAATCGAGGTTCAAGCAGTTGTAACAACTGATTGATTAGAACCCTAGGAAGCAAGTGGAAGTTATTTTCTAGCAGAAGAGATTAACCGGACTAAAAAATGGATGAAGAGGAATGTGCAGCGAGACAGCAAGAAGCTTTAGAGATCTTTGAGGAAACTGCTTAGCCTATGTTGAGAGAGAGGGGTGATGCACCCCCGAGAGAGAACAATGATTTAAACGGGCAGTTAAAGGAATATGAGAAACTGAGAAGGAGGGAAATCTCATGATGGTGGGAAGTGGCAACCCTGAATCAATACCTACAAGTGGGCCGAGTCCCAAGAGGGCTACGTATAATGATTACACCGACATATGAGAATCCAAAGTCGGAGATGTTATGTGAATGGGCTGAGAATAGCGCAACCAGCTCTACCAATATGATTCGCATTTTAGTAAAATACGCGGAAGTGGAAAGACGTGAAGTAGTGATTAAGCTAAAAGAATTAAGTGAAATTCTCGATAAAAATGATGACAAAACGAAAGTGAATGAAGTCAAGGGTGAAATTAAAATCAGATTGGAAAAATACAAGAAGCGGATAAAAGATAGGAAGGCTACCACATTCCTAAGAGACCGCCTGGATTATGAGTCTGGAAGGATATATACCTTCGCAAAACAATTTGATTCGGAAAGGAGACAAAAAATCCAGAGTGGAGTCATAGGCCAACAAATTGTCATCCATAGTGAAGCCAGTTCTGATACGGGTTCAGAACAAGAACAGGAGGAACCCAATAGAAGAGGCCTAAGGGATGTGAGACTGGCTGTAACCGACGAATTCCGTTTTATGCTATTAGAGCAACAAACAGATCATCGTCCAGGGATACGAAAAAGCCAAGGAGGAGGAAACAGAGAAGAGGTGGCGAGGGGTAAAGGAGAAGCACCAGAATGGCAAACAAAGCGCTCCCTACGCTCCAATGCGAAGAAAACAACGAAAAAGTAACAGAGAACAATACAGTTATAAGTTTGAGTACTGTGATTTCAACAGAGGAACAGTCAATAATATAATTGGGGCTCTCATTCTGTGATGATAATGATTTTAATTATCCAAGTTGCAGAATGGATTTGTATCGCTTCATCCAAAAACTCAAATTGAATAAACTGCATTGTAATCGTAAGCCTCATGGCAACCATGAACAGGAATCAACTCTTATGCCTCAACATGAATTGGACAATCTGAATGTTAATGATATACCCATTCTGACAGATCTTATGACGTTAGTTGGAGAAGAGAATGTGAATATGGAAAATATGGAGAATGTGCCCAGTTCTGAAAATTTTGAGAATTCAAATAGCAACAATATTGAGGAAATATCAAGATACAATGAACAAACAGAAGTGTTGTCATTGAGTATGCAAAGAGATGATCAAACCCCATTTAGATTACTGTCGTGATTTGCCCCACAAATGCCAAGAGACAATTTGGACATTTTTAGTGATAATGTAACTAAATATTTGAAATTATTGTATTATGACTTAAGTCAGAGGAAGAAAAAAAGAGTCATCTCTAGGAAAGCTCAAATACAAAAGACTGTGGTCAAACTACAAAAAGAAGACGGAATTTTGATAAAACCCTCTGACAAGGGGGGTAATGTTCTTTTATGGGGACGTGAACTATACAAAAAAGAAGCACTAAGTCAATTGAATAATCTGGAATGTTATCGAAGGATTAGTATGAAGGAATATGAAGATACAAAGGACTTCTTCTTTGGAAAACTTGAGGTATGGAAACAAGAGGGTTTATTAAGCTGGGATGAATTTAAATTCATTAAAAAAGAGAAACCTGTATTTTATATGCTCCCGAAGGTGCATAAGAGTATCAATACACCTCCGGAAAGACCTATAATTTCTTCATGTGGCAGCTTATTTGAAAACGCATCTAGGTTTTTTGAATATTTCCTTAATCCTATTGTAAGAACATTGACTTCACATATTAAAGACTCAACGGACTTTCTTAAATGTATTTTTGATATTCATTGGGATGTTTTTAATAACCTTGGATATCTCGACATTATATACATGCATACGACATGTAGATGGTCTTAGAGCAACAGAGTGTTTCTTGAATAGGAGACCTTTAAGATTTGTAAAACATAACTGAATGATTTTAGAGCTGATGGAACTATGCCTAATGAAAAATATTTTTTTGTTTGGAGAGGAACTCTTTTTACAACAGCAGGGAACGGCGATGGGCACCTGCTTCGCCACCAGTTATGCCAACTTACATCTAGGCTGGTGGGAGGAGCAGGTGCTCGGGGGGCACCCCTGGAACAGTGGTCTAATAACATTTTACTCTGGGTAAGATTCATAGATGATGTTTTCGTGCTGTGGCAGGGCACGGAAACAGATATAGAACAATTTGTCATGGATCTGAACCAGAACTCATTGAATTTGAAATTTGTGGGACAATGTAGTAAGACTACCATCGATTTCTTAGATATCAGAATTCAATCAGTAGGGGATAAATTAGAGACCACGATATTCAGAAAAGCTACTGCGGGGAATACTATTCTCCACGCAGATAGTGCCCATCCTGTGACATTGATACGCAGTATTCCCTTTGGGGAATTTTACAGGGCCAGGAGGACATGCAGCAGCCAGGATAAGTATTTGAAAATTGAAAAAGAGATGATAAATAGATTCAGGGAAAGAGGATACTCTCCACAAGCAATAAAAGGCGCAGCCATAAAAGCTAGAAAATGTGATAGACAAAAAGCACTCTTTGAACCATCACAAACTAAGAAAAAGAAGTACACTTCAAAGGTAGAGAATCCAAGGTTTATTATGACATTTAACATTGAAAGTGTAAGATTTGCTATAAAAAAAAAGTTTTTCAAATATGCAATGACATTTTAATTATATATTTTTGGGATAAAGTGTTTTAAAAAGTGTATGAAATATGTTTATTTATGTTATGTAAAGCACTTGCATTTTAAGAAAAACTTTGAGATTTTGAAAATGTCTGTTTAAATATGTAATGATATTTGAATTATGTATTTATTTGATAAATGTTTCTCTAATTGGCTAATGAAATGTGTATAAAAATATATTGTGAAGCACTGACACTTTCAATTACTAATTTGCACAAAGCACTAGCACTTTGAGATACATTGTAATTTTTCTATAGTATACAAGATGAAGGAATAATACCATCTTTATTTCCGTGGAAAATATAAAATGAAGAAACATCCATAATGTAAATTGAATAGGTGCAGATATATACATTTGTTTTGTGGTAAATGCTTGGCAGAGCCATAAATAATTTTTATCTTGTGAGTTAATCTAGACTAGATCCTCTGTGATATATATATATATAAATCCAGAAAGATGAAAGTGAAATATGGCAGCAACATCTGTGAATATAAAGTATTTTGCGTTGTCATCTCTATAGTATAGATGGTGTAAATTGGAACATTCCAAATAACATGTTATTTATTTATATATGCAGAGTGTACATTTAAATATGGCCGCCACTTACAACCAAAAGGAGTGTGTGGACATATGTGTGGAAACTTCGATAGTCCTTCCTCATTGTCGTTACTGTTTGATAGAGTATTTTAAAGTAAAAATGATGGCGCTCCAACATCGTGAACAAGGCAGCTGACACTGCTGAAACACGTAGATGTTTATCATCTAAATAAAGATCCGAGTGATTCAACCCTTCTGGAGTGCTGGACGATTATTTCCTATATACTAAAGTGAATCTTATTTTTGAAAAAATATATATATGTATATATATATATATATATATACTCCACTTGTGCCTCGGTAATCCCACCACCGCCAAATCAAAGGGCGCGACCTTGAGGAGGGTGCGCACAGTATAAGATCAACAATAATTCCATCAGTAATCGATGAATTTGATTTTTTAAGGGAAGAGAGACGATTCAATCTACGTCCAAGACCCCTATCAAATTCCAGACCTCAAAGGGCAAGAGGCAGAGGAAGAAGAGGCCCAAAGGTGCCAAATTATGCAGCATCAGGAGAGAAACCCAAATTCAAAGACAACAAGTGAATGAAGAAGAGAACGTGACAATTGTAAATCTAACCAACGTTAGTCTCTCTCAAGAGGAAGAAAAGATTTTACGTTTGGGTCTCTCCTATTGTCCGCAAATCGATATGGACTATACCACCATGAGAGTAGACGTTTTCAAATTTGTAAGGTCTCTGAAACTGAAAAAGTTTTTTGCAGTTACTCCCACAACTACAGACAAGCCTACATCAAACACTGTGGGTAATGGAGAAGAGATCTTTGCTGTGAGTGATTTCAATTTAATGATTGATCTGCAAGAACTGCAAAGTGAAAATGATATGAGTGAGCACTCTCCAACCACTCAAACTCTACCGAACACGTCCATGAAAATTGCTCATTTGGCTGTCACTGAAGCAATTGAAATCAATACCAGTGAATCGACAAAATTTAAGTTACCTTCCAAATTTACGCCGATAACAGCAAGGGACTCTGTTGAAGTCTTTAATGACTTGGTTGTCAATGAAGTTAAAGAATTATGCAGATCAATAAATGCTAAGAAAAAACCATGCACGAAACAAGCAAGAGATAATTACAGATTGATTGAGAAATTGTCCAACAATGATGATTGCATTGTACGGAATGCTGATAAAGGGGGCAATGTAGTTCTATGGGGGAAGCAACAATACCTCAATGAGGCCTATAAACAACTAGGGAACAAAGACAATTATGCCAGAGTACAAAAAGAGGTGATGACAAATAGCTTTGATGTGTACAATGTGCAATTACTGGAGTGGCGTAGACAGGGCTTAATTAGCCAGGATGAATATTCCTATTTAACAATTTGTAATCCAACCACCCCAGTGTTTTATCTAATTCCCAAGGTTCACAAGGACATTAACAATCCCCCAGGCCGCCCAATTATTTCGGCAATCAATAGTGCATTTGAACACACATCCAAGTTTGTTGACTCAGTCTTGTGTCCTCTAGTTAGCAAGCTTCCTTCCTTTATCCAGGATACAGGGGATTTCTTACGAAGGATATGTACCGTGGGAATCAGATTATCTTTTGATGACCATTGACGTCACAACTTTGTACACTAGTATACGACATACGGATGGGTTGAATGCTGTCAAACACTTTCTGGGGGGCAGACCAGTTAAGTTTTGGCATCACACCCAGATGTTGTTAAATATGATCACCAGATGTCTAGAAAATAATTTCTTCCTTTTTAATAATGACCTTTACCATCAACTTTGCGGGACAGCTATGGGTACCTGCTTCGCCCCCAGCTATGCTAATTTGCATATGGGCTGGTGGGAGGAGCAGGTAGTCCAATCCCTCTTCCATCAAGAAGAACAAGAAAATATAATTTTGTGGAGTCGATTTATTGACGACCTCTTTATTATTTGGAAGTGGGATGAAAAAAGTGCCCAGGATTTTGTCAATAAGCTGCAAGATAATCAATTGAATTTGAAGTTTACCAGCACTATTAGCAGATCAGAAGTTAACTTTTTAGATTTAACAGTCTATACCCATCAAGATCAGTTGCACACTAAGTTGTTTCGCAAACCCACAGATGGGAACACGTTGCTCCATGCATCTAGTTTCCATCCAGCAAACCTAGTCAGGAGTATCCCCTATGGGGAATGCCTTAGAGCAATGAGAAACTGTAGTACCAACCAAGACTTGGATGCAGAATTGGAATTGGAATGCCTCAAAAGAAGATTCTCTGCGAGAGGATACTCTCAAGAGTGCATTCAAGAAGCGATGAGGAAGGCTACTCAGAAATCTAGGGAAGAAATACTCTTTAACCCTAATAAGAATAAAAATAAAAATAAGAGCAAGAAGAATGAAAATTCACAATGCAGGATGATTGTGACATTTAACAACCAGCAAAATGATCTAAGACGCATCCTGCAGAAACATTGGCACATTATATACAATGATCCAATTTTAAGAAAATTGGTGCCAAGAAGGCCCCTCATTACATTCAGAAGAGCTCGATCTCTCAAGCAGGCTCTAGTTAGCAATATGCTAACCAACAAAACTCAGGCAAAAACAAGTAAATCATGGCTAGTGAAGAAAGATGGGTTCTTAAAATCTACTAAATGTAAGGCGTGTACCTTTGGAAAGAATACCGCTAGTTATATTCCGGGTTTTACTAAGAAAGAACAGAAAATCAAAGGCCAATTTTCCTGCAAAACGGAATTTGCTGTCTACGTGCTTCAGTGCCCTTGTGGCCTCAAGTACGTAGGCAGCACGATTCTTCAAGTTCACAAGCGAGTGTTGCAGCACATACGAGCTATTAAAAATGCGGATAAAACTTATCCAGTTGCTCGACATTTTGCAAGTTGTCACAAAAGTGATACAAAAGGGTTGTCATACTTTGTTATCGATGCTGTACCAGTGAACAGTAGGGGAGGTGATCGGCAAAGAATGTTACGCAAGCTGGAATCCAGCTACATTATCAAATTGAATACAAAAACCCCGATGGGTTGAATATGGAAGAAGATCTCCATACGTACCTGTAATTTTCCTCACAACCATATTTTTAACTGTCTTATTTCAATTACACCATAAACAAGAGGGCAATAATGAATAGTCAATAGGCACTGTGATTAAGTTGTTATGTAAACAATCCTTTTTTCCTTTTTTCCTCTCTACCCCGATAATGCATTGGTTAATAGCCCACTGGGGCGGTAGCCGTATGTATTTTAACCAAATGTTGGGCATGACAATGAAAGTGTTAATACTTGTTCTTTGGTCACTTGACCGTTTAAGGATATTGTTAATGAAATTAAGGTATAGACAATCTTAGCCCACTGGGGCTAGATCCGAAAGACAATGCAATAATCACCATGATTATCATAGATTGAATTGCTTGCTCATTGTTAAATAAATTTAGTTAACTATAAGTTTGTAATCAAGCATAAAAATGCACAGTAATATATGGGGTAATTAGGATTTTTAACTATTTGCAATTACTGCACTTGCAAACGTAACTTTGAATGAAAATGCATAAAGTTTTACGATGTGAAAAAAATGCCTTAAATGTATTTCAGACTACGAGTCTGTTTTCACCCTCAATTGCTTTGTAGTTTTCACGTGACACGGCATAGTTTTCAGTTAAATTGAAAGAAAAACTTTACTGCAATGTTAGTGAGCAAGCCTGCAGGACAGGCGAAACGCGTCTGACATTACCTGCTGACAATAAAGTGTATTAACTGAACGACACGGCGTCGACTCTCCTTTCGTGGGATTTGGTGGCATATATATAGATACATATATATATATATATATATATATATATATATATATATATTCACTGAAAAAACCATAGGTTTCAGGGGCGTTATATTTAGGAATTGGCATTTAAAAAACCTTAGAAATTCACTGAAAAAACCAAAGGTTTCAGGGGCTTTATAGTTAGCTGGACATTTCCCTCGTACAAAACCCTAGAAATTCCCCTGTTATAGTTAGTTCAGCTAACTATAACTCGCCCCCCGCAATGCACTGCTGATGACGTCACATATTACATCACTCATGACATGGTCAGTGACATCACTGATGACATCACTGATGACATCTCAAATGACACCACTGATGACATCACTGATGACATCATCCAGTAGGTATGTGTTTCTGTACAGTATAATATGTTTAATATATATAGGGAAAGGTCTGTTGAAGAATGAGTGGGTGTACAAGTGTGTGAATGGATGATTTTGTAGGTGCGTAACTGACTCTTTAAGTGAGTCATTAAATGTATCTTACTGCAGACTAGTGACTAAACTGTGTGAATGTCTGTATGTGTCTGCGTGTAGGTGTATACGTGGCTGCATGGTTTTGTGAATAGCTATATGAGTGTCTATATTGGTTATTGATTGGTTGTCTGAGTATCTGTATGGGTGCCTGAGTGTTTGTGTGGGTAGGGTGTGTGTGACTCTATGAATAGATGTGTGAGTGGGTGATTCTATGGGTGCATGGTTTTAAGAGTGCATCTGTGATGGACTGTATGGTTGGGTGAGTGTATGTATGTATGGGTGTGTTAGGGATTGAATATATATCTCAGTGGTACATGTGTGACTACATATGTGAAAGGCAGTATATATGTGTGTAAGAGTATATAAGTGGGTATATGTGAGAGTGTGTGATTGTGAGAGTGGCTGTATGGATGAGTGTGTGCTTGTATCAATGATTCTATTAGAGTGTAAGAATGTGGTACTATTTTATGAGTAAGTGAACTTGAGTGTGTTTAACTGCATAGGTGAGTAAATTGGACTGTGTTTAATTACTTGCACAATTGACTAGGTGTGTCAGTACCTCAATGGATGATTGGCGGTGTGTGAGTGTCTATATAGGTATATAAATGCATATGATAGTCTTGTACGGAGTGATTGTAAGTATGAGTGACTGTACAGGTGAGTGAGTGGAGGTGTATGTAGACCTAAGAGTTAATGAGTGGGTATGTAGTTATTGGTATTGGAGTATCTATGATTTTCAAATTGGCCGTCTGAAATTTTGAGTCGGTGTATCAAAGGTTATATTAGGGTGTGAGAAGATGCACTAATTTATCACATGGATGATGTCATCATTGATGTCATCAGTGATGTCACTGACCATGTCATTAGTGATGTAATATGTGACGTCATCAGCAGTGCATTGCGGGGGCGTGAGTTATAGTTAGCTGAACTAACTATAACAGGGGAATTTCTAGGGTTTTGTACGAGGGAAATGTCCAGCTAAATATAACGCCCCTGAAACCTTTGTTTTTTTCAGTGAATTTCTAAGGTTTTTTAAATGCCAATTCCTAACTATAACGCCCCTGAAACCTATGGTTTTTTCAGTGAATTTCAAATGTTTTTTTAATGCTAATTCCTATCTATAACTTATCTCTGAAGATATCATGAAAAGCATTCTTTTTTAAAAGTAGGGTTCACATTAGTTTTGTGTAAAAGCATCTTTGTGATTGGTTAAGAAAAAGCAGTTTCAACGTGGAGTACATATCAAAGGATAAAATTTGCTCAGATCAACCACACCTGCTACTTGCATTTGAAAGGCACTGTTCGAACTTAAAACAATCGTCAACTTTTAACCTGCACGTGTCGTTAAATATTCAAGAAAATGTTACAAAAAAATATTGTTAAATTTTAAAAAATTTATGAACTTTTAACCTGCACGTGTTGTAGAATGTTCTAGAAAGTGTGTTGATGGAATACGTTGCACTTCTGACTTCTATGTGTTGTTCAATATTAAAAAAACGGTTCATATGGAAACTTAAAAAGAAACCAATAGAGAAGTTTTGAAACCTAAAAGAATCAAGGAACTATTCTAATTTATTCTTTACATGTATTTATGTGTGCAGCAACAAAATTATAGACACAACAGCAGTAGGAAGAGGAAGAAGCAGGGAGTGGGGGGGGGGAGATGGGCAGAATGGCACACATGCACAATTAAGTACAACACACATATAGACTAACAATGGCCAAAATGAAACACACTAACAAGCAGCACAAGTCACACAAACCGCCAACATCACACCACTGAACGAGCATAGAAGTGAAAACCACGCTGCATTCATACAGGATGTGTACAAAGGCCAGTCGTTGGTGTTGTGGGATGTCTGCGACCGTGGTCATCATGGATGAGATGCCCAGCATGTGGCACATGGTCGAGTTCACTGTGTGTTATGTTGCCAAACGGCTGCACCTCCCTCCCAGGAGCCCCCACACTTTTGTACGGAGCGCTGTTGTATCTCATGCACTCGTACAGCACACCATTGTAATGCCTATTTGCGCATGTTTTGCTACATTCCAAGTACAACATCACAGTGCCGTTTGGAGGTGGTGCATGCCAGTTTACAACATCAACTGCTGCGGCTATTGTAGCAGGCCACACCAGAACACAGAGACACACTTACCGCACTTCCTGTACACGGACATGTCTGAGACACCCCATTCCCCTTGCCGCATAGGCACACCCCTGCACTGACCTGTGAACCCCAGACCAGCACACGCCAGTTGTGCATGCAGGAGGATGCGTGCGTAGCTACACATCCAGGCTCACTGCCAACGCTGAGGTGACAGCACACTATGATGTTGCAGGGCTCGTGCCTATCATGCTAAGACAATGACCACAGGGACACACTTACTAAGATGTGGGTTTGGGGGGCATTGGTGGTCCTGGAGTTGTTGAGATGAGTCTTCTGTCCCTCATGGGTATCCCTGTATCATGCTCATTGACTCTATGGTACCTGTGGGTGTTCTGGTGTGGCTCTTGACTGTGTTCCCTTTCATGGTACAGGTAGTTGTCCTGCTTAACACCAGCAGAAAGCAGGTGTAAAATCCCTGGTGCTAACGTGTCTTATCGCCGGAATTTGTTTCGCATTGCAATTGGTGTGAAAGATGTGATGGGATTTTTTTCGTGTGCAGAACAATATACGAACTGAGCAGTGTATCTCATCAAGATCCAGCACCTGACGCACTATTCCCAATCAATATAAATACAATGAGATTTCCTAATAGATTTTGTGTGTACACTGTAACTGCAGCCAATAACTCAGTGCAATTCAATACAGGATTTTAGTATTTAGAATAAATCGGAAAGGTGCACCTCGTGTCTTTTTGCACAGGAACGGCTACTCTCCATTTCATTATCAGCACTTTAACGGAAGTAAAGTTGAGATAAATCTAACACACTATTCAGAAGTTAGTGCAAACTGCAGATATCACCAGTATTCCAGCGATAAGTCCCCCAAAATTTCACACCATGGTCGACTCCATCAAATAACAGTAATAAGAACAAGAAAGAATCACACAGCAGTTAAGAGAACAACCAAAAACGTTATTAATATTTTTTTAAACTTTATTTTTTATAATAATAAATATATAAACAAAAACTATTTTCAAACTTTATTTTTTTATTAACATATATATGAACAATAAACTAATAAACAAAATGTAACAACAATAATAAAAAACAACAAGGCGGAACACTACTGTGGGGACAATGGATGTCGACGACAGACCTGGAAAATAAGAAAGATTGTTAAAAAAAAAACAACATGGTATTCTCAACAAAATACCACAAGAAACAAATCACATATAAAATGCATACAGCTAACAAAATTTTATAAGTTTAACTTACAAAAACTGTAAATGTTGCCGCTTTAAAATATTTACCGAATCTGAAGAAAATGTTTTGCAGAAGGCACCACACAAACAACGTTTTTCTTCAGTGGTGAGGAAATGTTTTACTTTTTCCAAGGAGCAAACAAAGACCAATGCCACCTTCGTCACTCGCAAGATTTGCCAAAGAGTTCTGTTATGAGGAGATCCTAACAAAAAATACTCATGCGGCACAGCAAGTATGATGAAACACCTAAGGACCCTTCATCCAAACAATCTTGCACGAGAAGAGTGCAAACAGATGAGAAACACTCCTGTTCTGTATCTGTAAAAAAGAATCACAAATAAATGTATATTAATAACTTTCAAATTTATACTATTCCATTACTGTACAAACACATTTTATATAAAAACTGACTATGAAACTATAGCCCTGAACCACAAGTGTGACGATCATTAAAACACTACATGCATAGTGCATACTACTTTGAAGCAGTTCATGCCCTAAAGCCTACCTCACTAAAACACTACATGTTAACTGACTAAGTGATTACAGTAGTATAAGGAGACACACTTGGTGACTCACAGGGTGTTTGCTAGAAGAGTATGAATACTGACTAGGGAATAGAAGGTGTGAAACACAACTGTGTAGGTGATTAGAGGACTGCATCCATAGGCATTTAAAGCAGTCCATATGCTAAGGCATGGCTCACTGCATGACTACTTGGGTACTGACTGAATGATTATCATACAGCAAGGAGAGTGCCTAGGTGAATTTATAAGTGCTAGGCTTTTCGCACAGAGAATAGATTAGTACTTGGTACTGAATGGGTCACTAGAGGAGTGCAAAGGCAGTGACAAGTGCTGGACTGTATGGATTCTGACTAGGAAATTGAAAGTGTGAAAGACAAGTGTCTAGGTGGTTAGAAGACTGCATGCATAGTGCATAGGGGTTTGAAGCAGTCCATGTGCTAAGGCCTGGCTCAGTGTATGAATACTTAGGCACTGACTGAATGATTAGAGTACTGCAAAGGTAGTATCTTGGTGAATTTATAAGTGTTTAGGTTTTAGCACAGTGAATGGATTAGTACATGATGCTGAATGGGTCACTAGAGGACTGCAAAGAGAGTCACAGGGTATTTCCTGGAAGTGTATGGATACAGACTAGGGAATTGAAGGTGTGAAAGACAATTGTGTAGGTGGTTAGAGGACTGCATACATAGAGGATAAGGGTTTGAAGCAGTCCATATACTAAGGCCTGGGTCACTGGATAAGTACTTGGGTACTGACTGAATGATTAGAGTACTGCAAGGAGAGTGCCTGGGTGAATTTATTAGGATTTGGCGCTGTGAATGGATTAGTACATGATGCTGAATGGGTCACTAGAGGAGTGCAACGGCAGTGACAGGGTGTTTGCTGGAAGTGAACGGATACTGACTGGGGAATTGAAGGTGTGAAAGACAAGTGTGTAGGTGGTTAGAGGACTGCATGCATAGTGGATATGGGTTTGACGTAGTCCATGTGCTAAGAACTGGCTCAGTGCATGAATACTTACGCAGTGACTGAATCATTAGAGTACTGGAAAGAGAGTGTCTAGGTGAATTTATAAGTGTTTGAGTTTTGGCACAGTCAATGGATTAGTACATGCTGTTGAATGGGTCTCTAGAGGACTGCAAAGGAAGTGACAGGATGTTTCCTGGAAGTGTATGGATACTGACTAGGGAATTGAAGGTGTAAAAGACAAGTGTATAGTATGTCAGAACACTTTTATTTGAAGCAATCTATTTGGTACTTAGAAACTGACTAAATAATCAGACTACTTCTAGGACAGTGGTTAGGTAAAACTTTTAAATTTTCAGTTCTGCCACAGTGAACAGAATAGTACATGGTACTGCACCTTAGGGTCAAACCCTGACTCATTTTCTCAATGCATAAGCAAAGACTAGCTTCTAATGCTACTAAAACTTGACAACATGAGAGGTTTTAAATTAGTTATCTGTCAGCAAATACACTATGTTACCAAATGCTTCTCTCACAGTGGTTCTCAAATGTACAGAGACTCACAGTGTAATTCTAGACAACAACCACTATACCTAGGAGTTTAACAAAAATCATTCACTAATGTGGAAGTGGTAAGCGAACTGCACACAATCTTCATATTTCATGACTGCACTTTTGTGTCAATGCCTGACTCATATAATGAAAGCATAAGCCATAACTGTCTTCTAATGCTACTAAAACTTGACAACATGACAGGTTTTAAAACAGTTATCTGTCAGCAAATACACGATGTTACCAAATGCTTCTCTCACAATCCATACCCAAATGCACACAGACTCACAGTGTGATTTTAGACAAGCAACACTATCCTAGGAGTTTACCAAAACTCATTCACTAGTCTGGAAGAGTTAATGGTACTGCACACAATCTACATATTTAAGTACAGCACATCAGTGTCAAAGCATGACTCATTTAATCAACATATAAGCAAAGACTGGATTCTAATGCTACTAAAATTTCTCAACATGACAGATTTTAAAACAGTTATCTGTCAGCAAATACATGATGTTACCAAATGATTCTCTCACAGTGATCCCAAATACACACTAACTCACAGTATGATTCTAGACAAGCACCACTATCCCTATGAGCTTACCAAAACTCATTCACTACAGTGCAAGTGGTAAGGGAACTGCACACAATCTACATATTTCACAACTGCAATTTACTGTCAATGCCTGCCTCATATAATGAAAGCATAAGCCATAACTGTCTTCTAATGCTACTAAAACTTGACAACATGACATGTTTTACAACACTTATCTGCCAGCAAATACACGATGTTACCAAACACGTCTCTCACAGTGGTTCCCAAATACACACAGACTCACAGTGTGATTCTAGACAAACAACACTATCCCTAGCAGCTTACCAAAACTCATTCACTACAGTGGAAGTGGTAAGGGAACTGCACACAATCTACATATTTCACGACTGCACTTTAGTGTCAATGCCTGACTCATTTAATCAACGCATGAGCAATGACTTGCTTCTACTGCTACTAAAACTTGACAACATGACAAGTTTTAAAACAGTTTTCTGTCAGCAAATACACAATGTTACCAAACGCTTCTTTCACAGTGGTTCCCAAATGCACAAAGACTCACAGTGTGATTCTAGACAAGCACCAGTATTCCTAGGAGTTTACCAAAACTCATTCACTACACTGGAAGTGATAAGGGAACTGCACACAATCTACATATTTCACGACTGCACTTTAGTGTCAATGCCTGACTCATTTAATCAACACATAAGCAAAGACTGGCTTCTAATGCTACTAAAACTTGACAACCTGACTGGTTTTAAAACACTTATCTGTCAGCAAATACACGATATTACCAAATGCTTCTCTCACAGTGGTTCCCAAATGCACACAGACTCACTGTGTGATTCTAGACAAACAACACTATCCCTTGCACTATATGAAAACACATTTCTTCATCTAGAAGTAGTACTACATTTTAGTAAAGAAACATAGCATAACTCATTTCACAAGTTCATAAACAATGACTGGTTTCTAATTCTACCAAAATATAAAAACTGCACAGTTATCTCTCTACAAACACATGAAAACCACAAATGCCAATCACAGAATGGTTTCTACATGCACACACATTGTAGAGAAAAAAGTACTCCCTACACTTTAGCAGGAAAAATGCATTAGTATGATTAAAATCAAAATAGTCCACATACATCCCCTCACAATTAAATAACTCATCTTTCAAGTTCTTTTGTAGATTAAGGAGTATATCAATCACTCACCATATTTTCTTTTACAGAATCTCTACACTGTGCACCTCTCAGCAAAAGCAAAGAATGGAAAAGTTTCCCTTTCATTTTCCACACATATACATGTAAACATCAATTCACAATCCTTCGCACATAAACTCAAAAGCAAACACACATTTCTATTGGTTAAACATTTCAACCCTTTCCAACTGAAATACATTTCAACCCTTCCCCCAATCTGCCTTCTGCCTGTTACCATAGAAACAGGTCATGGAACACTGCACTGAGCTCACAGGTCACAAGTTCAGCACACAATGTTCCTACACAAGACAGGAAGTGTGCTTGACTTTTCAACATATCAGCTTATAATGTTCCTTACAATCTGTTTTTGTTAACCAATAACAATCATACCTTTAAAAAACAAAAATATATACCCTACCTTTCAGTGTAGAAAGTTGTTATACAACCAATGATTTCTTGTCGTTTTTCAAAAAATGTTGCCGTGGATCCGCGCACCCACCGCGAGAGAATCCGTGCATCCAACGCGATAGGATGCGTGCACCGTGTGCGCATTTCGCTGCACGAGTCCGAACTGAGGACTACCTCTTTGCCAAATTTGGTGTCATTCCGTTCAGCGGTTCAGGCTGTAGCTGCGACAACCGATCCTATGGGAAATTGCATGGGGAAAACGCATTTTGGGACCCCCATTTTTTCTCGGCCCCCGCTTGACGAATCACTACGAAACTTTCAGGGTAGGAGCGGAGCGGAGCTGGCCAAATGTTTGGAGAATTTTGCGAAGATTCGTCAATCCCAATAGAATGTTGCGGATTTCCTATGGAAAATAGGTCCTAACTATAACTATCTACTGGAGACCGCCAGTAGATAATATATATATATACATATATATATATTATCTACTGGTGGCCGCCAGTAGATAGTTATAGTTAGGACCGTGTTTCCATAGGAAATCTGAAAATTCTATTTTGAATAACTTTGGCGCCGGTTGACGAATCCTCGCGAAATTTTCAAAACTAATGGGGTGCTCCGCTCAGCTCCTACCCTGAAAGTCTCGGGGGGATTCATCAAGCGGGGGCCGAGAAAAAAGGGGGGTCCCAAAACGCGTTTTCCCCATGCATTTTCCCATAGGACCTTTAGTCGAAGGTACAGCCCGAACGGCTGAACAGAATTACTTGAAATTTTGCAAAGAGGTAGTCCTCAGGTCAGGGATGTGCCTTTTGCATATATGGAGTCAATCTGTTCAGTAGTTCCTGAGAAAATTGCAGTTAAAAGCCAATACATATCTATAGCCGCGCACCGTGCGCGCATCCTAACGTGCGCGAGCGTAATTCTGATTGGTGGATTCATGTCAGTCAACATTCGAATCGGCCGAAATCAGGAAGTGTTGGCCGCCATTTTGTGTGTTGTATGTGTGACAGTGAAAAACAAAGGTGGAGAACGTGAAAAGGGGGCAGGGAAGAGAGTTCCTGACCCCCTAGCCTTTGTCAGGGGGTCCCTGAAGGACCCCGAAGAGTGAAATATATATTTTTTTTTTTCAAAAAATCGCCCCCCAGCCGCCATTTTGAGTTTTAGAGGTAGAAGAGAGTTAAAAACAAAAGTGGAGAACGTGAAAAGGGGGCAGGGTAGAGAGTCCCTGACCCCGTAGGCCTTGTCAGGGGGACCATGAAAGACCTCTTTAAAAAAAATATCGCGGGGAGCGCGCACGGTGCGCGCACGGTGGCAAAAAAACATTACAAAAATAGATTAAAAAATCAAGTATAAGTGTTTAGATGTTGGTTGGCTCTAAAAAGAGCCGTTGTGTTCATTGAGTGTTTTTTGTACCTACAAGTAAGTACCGATGCAGAGTCTGAAGTACAAGAGGAAGACTGTGTTGCCTTCATCTGTGAAATGAACACCTTCTCCTCTATAAATGCCTTGCATGTTGTAACGCAAGTTGTTGTGGTAAATAGAATCCATACCATAGTCTCTGAGGAAAGCAGAAACAGACTTATTGACGTGCTTTCTTGCTTTGTCAATCTGTGGACAATAATGGTTGGACCAGTTCCACTTTTGCCTTTGGCATATATTAGAATATACAAAGGTAGTTTGTGGAAAAAGTGACATCAATTGCACAAAGGTGTCCTTAACAAGCATTTCCAGACCTACCCCAGTTAAAGTGCCTAGGTCATTTCCACCACAGTGCACAATTATAAGGTCAGACTGTGGGAGATGTAGAAAGGATTTCACCAAGGGCATTAATTGGTGCCACTTTAACCCTCTCTGACCAATCCATTTATTGTCTACATTTGGCATAGCAAGGTCTTTGAAAATACCTCTTTTTTTTGCATACTTTTCACTCCAGAAGACATAGCTATGACCTACAATCCACACTGTGAACATCTTTCAAGGAGATCTGGATGCACTCAGAAGGTGTCTTTCAATAGAATGGCAATATGAAAAGAAAGATAGTTGTAAAATTGAGGCTTACATACTTTTTTTAATAAAAATAACTCATTGGCTGTTTCAGATCATTCTACACAAAAAACTAGGCTGTAAGTTTAAATTTTTAAAAGCATGTTTTGTATTGGTTCAGAAAAATGTGTACCCACAGAACATTACTTTAGATTTGCTGTTAGGTTTGAAAAGTCAAGCACTCTTGCTCTTTGGATTAGAAACATTGTGTGATGAACTTCTGACCTCTCTGCTCACAGAGGCAGAAGTCATGTGGGGGGTAGGGATCATTTGGAAAGGGTTGGAATTTGCAACCAATAGAAATGTGTGTTTCCATTTGAAAAAATGTGGGAAGCACTGTGATTTGAAGTTAACATGTATATGTGTGAAAAAAGAGAGGGAAACATTGCCATTTACTGGTTCTGTTGAGAGGTGTACAGTTCAGAGATTCTGGCTCCGATAATCTGCTGTGTGAGTGCCACATTTATTTCTCATCGAACTACTTTTAAAGGTGAGTTATGAATTTGAGAGGGGATGTATGTGGTGCATTTTGATAAAAAAAAATGTAAATGAGATTCTTGTTTTAAAGTTATGTTTTACATTTTATGTTTTGGAAGATATTTAACTGCCTTGAACTTGTCAGATAATATGGAGTATGTCTTCACCATAAGTTAAGGTGTACTGGTATCACCCAGGAATACTGTTTTCTGCCTAGAATCACACCATTAGTCTGTGTGCACACAGGAATTTGTTGTCAGAGATTTAATTTGTGGTGGTCTGGTTCTGTAAGACTTGCATTCGCAGGAAAGGGGCAGCTTGTTTTCTTGAACCGTGATGGTTTGCACTGTGTGGTATATCAGATAGCAGTGTGTAACGCTAACACATTTAATGTCACTATGGCTCATTTCCTTTGCTGCAGTCTAATCACTCACCCAGGTTCCACATGCTCATGCTCTCAAGTAGCTGTTAGGACATGTGCTCTTTTCTACCTCTCTAAACTATAAGGAAAATGTGTCAGGCTCTTACACTAATTATCATTTGTAAAACCACAGCGGTAAATGTGCTTTGAAATTGCCAATGAAAAATCGTTTTCTGCCTAGAATCACACCATGAGTCTGTGTGCACACAGGAATTTCTTGTCAGAGATTTAATTTGTGTTGCTCTTGTACTGTAAGACATGCATTCGTAGGAAAGGGGCAGCTTGTTTTCTTGAACTGTGATGGTTTGCATTCAGCAGAAATCACTATCACACAAATGAGAGGCAAATGCTAACACATTTGAAAACAACAGGGTAGATTTTCCTTCCACACCTGCCATGGGTGTGGTAGATCCTACATGTTCCAAACTGCAATTAACCCTTACCCCACATGTACTCTTACATACATCTGTGCAGTCTTCCTGCAGTTCTGCAAGCGTCCATGCAGATCTCTCTTGCACCTGACAATACACAGTCTCCAGAAGCACGCTCTTAGTACACAGGCAGTTGCTTCTCCTGCACTCCCATGCTAAGTATTCAGCACTGTGTGGTATTTCAGATAGTAGTGTGTAACGCTAACACATTCAACATCACCAAGGCTCATTTCCTTTGCTCTAGTCTAATCACTCACCCAGGTTCCACATGCTCATGGTCTCAAGTAGCTGTTAGGACATGTGCTCTTTTCTGCCTCTCTAAACTATAAGGAAAATGTGTCAGGCTGTTACAGTAATTATCACTTGCTCTACCACAGTAGTAAATGTGCTTTGAAATTGCCAATCAAATATCGTTTTCTGCCTAGAATCACACCATGAGTCTGTGTGCACACAGGAATTGTTGTCAGAGATTTAATTTGTGTTGCTCTTGTTCTGAAAGACTTGCACTCGTAGGAAAGGGGCAGCTTGTTTTCTTGAACTGTGATGGTTAGCATACAGCACACATCACCATCTCACAGATGAGAGGCAAATGCTAACACATTTGAAAACAACAGGGTAGATTTTCCTTCCACACCTGCCATGGGTGAGGTAGATTCTACATGTTCCAAACTGAAATTAACCCTTACCCCACATGTACTCTTACATACATCTGTGCAGTCTTCATGCAGTTCTGCAAGCGTCAATGCAGATCTCTCTTGCACCTGACTATACACAGTCTCCAAAAGCATGCTCTTAGCACACAGGCAGTAGCTTCTCCTGCACTCCCATGCTTACTATTCAACACTGTGTGGTATTTCAGATAGCAGTGTGTAACGCTAACACATTCAACATCACCAAGGCTCATTTCCTTTGCTCTCGTCTAATCACTCACCCAGGTTCCACATGCTCATGCTCTCAAGTAGCTGTTAGGACATGTGCTCTTTTCTGCCTCTCTAAACTATAAGGAAAATGTGTCAGACTCTTACAGTAATTATCACTTGCAAAACCACAGCAGTAAATGTGCTTTGAAATTGCCAATGAAAAATCGTTTTCTGCCTAGAATCACACCATGAGTCTGTCTGCACACAGGAATTGTTGTCAGAGATTTAATTTGTGTAGCTTTTATTGTGTAAGACTTGTAGTCGTAGGAAAGGGATAGCTCATATGATATGTTTTGAAAAGCTCATAAAAAATATAGTAATAAATATAAATTACATAAAGGTATTTTTTATTTTAGTTTTTTTCAGGTATTGCTGAACAACACTGAAATAAATTAAAGATGCCTATAAAATCAAGAAAGGGAAAAGAACAGCAACAACATCTATATTTGAAGACAACTGGACAAAAAAAAATAGTTGAAGAACCTCATGTTGGAACAAAGAAAAAGCCTTCTGGTAAGCAGACTAAGGATTTTTTTTAAAAATATCTTCAAGCAAAGAAAAAATGTAAGAAATATATCCACTGGAAATAGTGTTTCATGTAGAAAACAACCAGACATTCGACAGAATATACGAAATGCTAATGTACAAACAGAAGTAAGAAAGAATGAGTTAAAAAGAAAAATAGATTTTAAAAACATTCGTAGAAAAATGTTTGAGCGAAGAGTGATGTTCAATTTGCTCAAGGATGTAAAAAAATATAGGAAGAAAGCAAAATTTTATAAGAAAAAAAAACATATTGAAACAATTGTTGCCAAGGCTTTGGAGTTAAAAAGGAAACTATTCATTTTAATTTTGAACAGGATCCGTACATTAGATAAATTAGTGAATGTAATGAAGTCAATAAGCAAAAGAAAAAGAGAAGTGAAAAAAAAGACTTTTGTAAAGTGTTCTTAGGAGAATGGAAGCATAGTTCAAGTACTGAACCATTTTTTAATGAAGAGAGTTATCTTCAAAGTAATAGTTTGCTGCATGCAGTTGACACCAGTGGTCGAGCATATGAAGTTAAGGATGGTTGTGTAATGGAAAAGGAGAAAATGGTTCCAAGAAATGAGGAAGAAGTGTTAGCTGATGAGGTTATGGGGAGACGTCCTAAAGCCCCAGTGTACACTTGGAATTGTAGTAGTATTTGTACTGTACGACAGGAATCTATTGATAAATTTCGTGACTTTCTAAGAGAATATAGTAAAAAAAGTGTTAAACAGAAGATTAAGGTGCTTTAAAGAATAAATCCATGCAGAGTGAGAGAGAATACTGGTTTGCAAGGACATTCTCTGGCTTGTCTTTCTAGGAAAGTTTGTCAAAGTGTTTTTCACCATTTTAGGATGCTGGCAGTTCATCATACTGAAATGAGAAAGTTTGTGAGAAGATTGTATTTTGCTAAAAGTCCGGCACTAAAGTTACATGAGTTGAATACTGCTCTGTTCCGTGGATCTGTAACAGATGTGAAGAAGGTTTGTGAGGATATTGAGTTTTGTTACTTTGGTCCAGAGCAAGAAAGTGCAGGAAATGACACAGTTATTGAAGAAAATGTGGAAGAGAATGTAGAACCCATTGTTAGTAAAACATTTGAAGATCAAATGACAAAATTTACTATCATCTCTAATGAAAGACCAAATATTATTTGTATTTGTTGCCGGAGAAGCCATTACAAAAATCAAACAAGGAAGGTTGATCTCTATAAAATAAGTGAAAAAGAAAATAATTATGAGTGGAAGGATTTTGCTACATATTTATTTCTGGAAAATTGTTTTGATTTGGGTGAAGATCAGCGTATTTGTAAATATTGTTATAACAAGTTAGAAGAAAATAAAATGCCTGCTAGAGCTGTACATAATAAATTAGAATTGGTTGATATTCCTGCAGAACTTAGTGATTTAAATACGTATGAGTCTATACTAGGGGTGGGCGGAATTTGCGTAATCGCGTTACGCAAATCTCCGCGAAACGGTAAAAAATCTCCGCGAACACGCAGAAATTCCGCGAACACGCGGAATTGCTTGTTCGCGATACTTTTTTCCTGTTCGCGATCGCTGTTTGCGTGCTCGGGGTGAAATATCTCGCGAACACGCATATTGAGAACGCGAACAAGCAAAAAATTTCGCGAAGCCGCGGAACGCAGATTTTTGGGTAATTTCGCGTTCTCCGTGGAACGCGAAATTACGCAAATTACGCAAATTACGCGAACGGAACGGAATTTACCGCCCAGGCCTAGTCTATACTCATTCAATGTGTCCATCCGTTTCAGACTATAGTTCGTATGGAGCCCAAAACAGGCAAATTACCTCCTTCAGATTTACAAAGAGGTTTAAAAGGAAGAGTTGTCTATTTGCCATTGGATTTGAAAAAAAAGATTGAAACAATTGATGCAGATAGTTTGGAAACTGAACCATTAGTTATTCTGGTTAATGGTGTACCTACAAAGAATAAGAAAATTTGGCAGGAGCTGGTGGATGTACAAAAAGTACAAA
The DNA here is from genome assembly GCF_964204655.1 of Triturus cristatus. Classification (NCBI taxonomy): domain Eukaryota; kingdom Metazoa; phylum Chordata; class Amphibia; order Caudata; family Salamandridae; genus Triturus; species Triturus cristatus. The sequence goes on along the minus strand of NC_140583.1, from coordinate 325,384,148 downwards.
GAGCAAATTTATATTTGAAAAGAAATAATAAATGGTATGAATCAATTTATATGGATGAAGATGAAGAAGATTTACTAGCAGACACTGGAATACCAACTGGGCAAATTGAAAAAGTGGATAAGTCAAAAGAAGAAGAAATTCATGAACATTTCAGCATACATCCTCTTCATTCTAAAGAAGTTATGGGAAACACTATTGATCTCTTTCAGATGAAAAAAGCAAAAGGAACTCCCGTGAGTGTATGGGAGGAGAGCTTGGAAGCTCGTTGTTTTCCCCAGCTGTTTCCTACAGGAAAAGGTGGACGATATGATGAACGTCCAGTACAGATTCCTGCTTCTGAGTATCGGACTACAAGGTTATATGCAGAAGATCCAAGATTTCGTCAAAGTATTCCTTATTTGTTCCATCTTTTATTTGAAAGTGACTTATCAGCACTATCTTATGCAGTAAATCACATTTTGAAACTGGAGTACATCTACATAATGTGTCTACAAAGGATTTTCTGAACAAAGTGCAACAGCGAGATGATCATTTGGAATCACAATTAATTAATCTGATGGCTTGTCAGCGTGGGACTAATGAATATTGGTACCGACGCCATGGAGAATTGAAATGTATGGTACGGAATTTAGGAACTCCTACATGGTTCCTTACCCTAAGATGTGCAGAGTACGCTTGGGATGATTTACTGGATTTTCTTCGAGAGGCAAATTCAAATATTGAAAACATCCAATAGTGGACAGCAGGAGAATTGAGCTCATTGGATCCGGTTAATGTTTGCAGATATTTCAATCACAGATTTGAGGCTATGATGTCCTTCATCTGCAATAAAAAAAATCCACCTCTTGGAGAAGTTGTGGATTTCTTTTGGAGAAAAGAGTACCAAGCAAGAGGTGCTCCTCATATTCATATGCTGTTGTGGATCAAGGATGCTCCAAAATTTGGAACAGATTCTGATGATGCAGTTTTATCTTTCATTGAAGGATATGCAACATGTGATATACCTAAAAGCACAGAAGAAAAAAACTTAAAAGAGCAAGTTTTACGTTTCCAAAATCATCGGTGTGGAAAATACTGTCGAAGAAAGTACAAGAGTAAAGATAAATTCTACACAAAATGTCAATTTGGATTTCCACGACCTGTTCTTTCAAAAGGAAGAGTAAACAGTTTTATGTCAGCTGTGCGACATACTATTACAAGAAAATCGTCTAAGAATACCTATAACCTAAGAAGAAAAGAAGAGTCAAAATATATAAATGACTACAACCCAGTCAGTTTATCCATGTGGAATGCTAACATGGATATACAGTATGTAGCTGACAATTCTATTGCTGTTGCTCAGTATGTCACATCTTACATCACTAAATCTGAGAAAACGGAATTGAAAGAAATGTGGGAAGAGATTTCTCACGAGAAGACTGTCAGTAAAAAGCTATACAGTTTCAGTTTAAAGATGTTATCACATCGAGAAATTGGATCCTACGAATGCTCAGATAGGTTATCATCTGCAAGTCTGTACTCCAAATCCAGAAGAATAATTTGGGTAAGTTTAGGCCTTGCAGGAATGAGAAATCGGGTACTGAAATCTATTCGAGAAATTGAATATTTAGCAGAGTTCGAACCTGAAAGTACAGACATTTTAAGAACAAACATGTTGGACACATATTACCCAAAGAGAAGTCATCATCTTGAGAACATGTGTCTCTATGAAGTGCTGCAGAACTACATTTATAAACGGAATGCAACAGAAGACATCAACAATGGAAAATATAAAGTCATTGGTGAGGAAGGATGTTTGGTAAAACAAACAAAAGGAACTTTGATTAATCACAGAAAGCTGAGTTGCGACACTATTGACAAGAAGGAATTTTACCACTTAGCACTTTTACAGTTGTTTAAACCATGGCGCTGAATTACTTGGACATTTTCAAAGCTATGAAGATTCCTTTAATGCATGCAAAGATACCATTGAATGCAGTACTTTCACAACTTATGTAGAAATGTTAAATGAAGAAATTGAACAAGAAGCAACAATTACAGCTGAAGTAGCTAGAGACAGTTCTCAAGACAGTCAAAGTTCTGGGACGCTCAGTCAAGATCCCCTAGGACAACCAATCGTAGAAAATGAAGCTGCAATAGCCATGACTGAAGTGGAAACAGCTATGAATAAAGCTCAGGAAGATTTAATAAACTTACCAAGTTTGGAACAGCAACTGAATGATGAACAACAACAAATGTATGAGGAAGTCACAAAACAAATTGATCATGGATTACTACATGAAAATAAAGAGTGCTCATGCACTTCATTTGAACCAATCAGAATGCATGTGAGTGGACAAGCCGGAACTGGAAAAAGTTTCTTTATTAAAGTAATTAGAAGCTACCTACAGCAAAAAACAGATTCAACTTTGTCTTGTGTTGTTACTGCTCCAACTGGATTAGCAGCATATAACATAAAAGGAATTACTCTCCATCGTTTGCTAATGTTACCAGTAGAGCATGAGAACAAAATACAATACCACAAGCTAACAGGAGAAGCATGTTTTGAAGTTGCAAGAGTATTGTAAAAAATGAAAGTTCTCATCATTGATGAGGTAAGCATGGTATCAAACTTAATGCTTGCCTTTGTGCATTTAAGAATGCAGCAAATTCTAAAGACAAACTATGACGTGCTATTTGGAGGAAAACATGTTATAGTTTTTGGGGATCTTCTGCAGCTCACTCCAGTTAAAGGACAACCAGTATTTCAAACTCTTACACATGAAGACACGAAAAAGTCATTAGGAAGTATAGGTAATGTGAATATTTGGACATACTTTGAGATAAAGAACTCATTACCAATATGCGACAGGCAAATGATGATGATTATGCAAGTATTCTCAAAGATATCAGAATTGGACTACTCACAGAACATGGCAGAAAAGCTTTACAGAGTCGATTGCTATGTAATTTGTTCCCAACAGAACAAATTGTTCCAGAGAACATATACAAGAAAATTGCTGGAAAAAATACTGTAATCTGCTTAATGCCAACACTACATGAATGCTCTATATTCAATCAAGAACTTTTGAAATTGGAAAATGAAGAAATTGTCAAACTGGAAGCTGTGGATAAAATACAACATGAAGGAATAACTATTATATTGACAAGCAAATTGACAACTAAATTGGATTCTCTAGAGAAAAACATTTCGAAAACAGCTGGTTTAGAAAAAAATCTTTATGCATGTATGAACTGTCGAGTAATTTTAAGACGTAATTTGGATGTAGAAAAAGGTTTAGGTAATGGAGCTATGGGTAAAGTTGTGGGTTTTGTTAATTACCAGAAAAAAGATGGAATTGAATTTTTAAAAATAAAATTTGATCAGATTGAAGAGGTTAAAGACATTTGTCATTGTTCAGTTAGTTACTTGCTTGTGAAAGAGACATATACGTAGGAAGCAGTTTCCATTTTCTCTAGCATATGCTGTAACTATTCACAAATCTCAAGGATTAACTGTAGATAGTGCTTTTGTAAACATTGGATCTACTGTGTTTAAAGAAGGTATGGCATATGTTGCTTTGTCACGAGTGAAAAAGTTATCTGGTTTATTCATGATAGACTTTGATGATTCAAAAGGTAGTGCTGATGCAAACTGTGTAAAGGAATATAATAGATTAAGAAGAAGCTATGCTCCTCATTTAGGTCAGTATCCTGTGTTTGAAAAACGTGTTGTTTGTCGGAAAAGGAGAATTGAGAATATCTGTAATGAGAATGTACAGAAGAGAAAACAAAAGGAGAGTGATGTGATTCCAAGCAAAAAGAAAAAGGACAATGTTGAAGAGGTTGTTGGTTGTCATTTTGAAAATAGCTCTGGTGTCAACTGCTACGCTAATGTAGTGCTGAATGTTGTATTTTATCTTGGAAGTTCGCAAGAGCAGATAATACTAAATCATGAAAAAAGATTCTGTTCTCTGCTGAGTTTTCTTTTTGAGAAGCTGAGTAATGATAAAACTAAAATAGAAAGTGCTTCTGATGTTAGAAAACTTTTAGATGTATGTTCAGGATGTACACAGTTTACTCAAAATGTCCAGCAAGATGCACAGGAATTCTTGATGTATATGCTTATGGTACTGGAAGATGAAGGGGTAGAAATAGAAAATATGTTTGGTCTCTCTTATAAATGGGAACATAGTTGTGAAAACTGTTTCAACACATGCAGCTCTAATGTTGATTCTGAAAGGTTCATATATTTAACATTACCAGAGAGTAAATCAGTGACTTTTAGTAAATTAGTTAAAGATGCCAATCACAACATGGAACGTTCTCAATGTAAATCAGACATGTTATCAACGTTATTTTTAAATAAATATGGTAAGTATGTAATTTTAATGATGCAACGTTGTAGAGCTGATGGTACAAAATTGGACACTTTAATAAAGAAGTTTACAGGACATCAATTATCAATATCTGGAAAAACTTTTGTTGCAGTTGCAATAATTTTCCATGATGGACCTTCTATAACTTCTGGTCATTACACAGTTTATCTGAAATGTGAAAAAGGCTGGACACTGTGGGCCCGATTCACAGAACTAACTTAAGACAAAATCCTAAACTTACTACCATTTTGGTATTCACAGAAGGCACTTACTCATTTTGGTATTCACAGAAGGCACTTACTCCTTTCGGTATTCACAGAAGTTAGGAGTCCTAACTTTAGGACTCCTAAATGCCTTCTGTGAATACCGAAAGTCTTAAAATTAGGATTTTTCGCAGTTTAGTAGTAGTATAGTTAGGACTCCTAACTTTAGGACTCCTAAATGCCTTCTGTGAATACCAAAAGTCTTAACATTAGGATTTTTCTCAATTTAGTAGTCCTAAGTTTAGACTTAGGACTACTAAATTGAGAAAAATCCTAATTTTAAGACTTTCGGTATTCACAGAAGGCATTTAGGAGTCCTAAAGTTAGGAGTCCTAACTATACTATTACTAAACTGAGAAAAATCCTAATTTTAAGGCTTTCGGTAGTCACAGAAGGCATTTAGGAGTCCTAAAGTTAGGAGTCCTAAACTTAGGACTACTAAATTGAGAAAAATCCAAATTTTAAGGCTTTCGGTATTCACAGAAGGCATTTAGGAGTCCTAAAGTTAGGAGTCCTAACTATACTACTACTAAACTGAGAAAAATCCTAATTTTAAGGCTTTCGGTAGTCACAGAAGGCATTTAGGAGTCCTAAAGTTAGGAGTCCTAAACTTAGGACTACTAAATTGAGAAAAATCCAAATTTTAAGGCTTTCGGTATTCACAGAAGGCATTTAGGAGTCCTAAAGTTAGGAGTCCTAACTATACTACTACTAAACTGCGAAAAATCCTAATTTTAAGACTTTCGGTATTCACAGAAGGCATTTAGGAGTCCTAAAGTTAGGAGTCCTAACTTCTGTGAATACCGAAATGAGTAAGTGCCTTCTGTGAATACCAAAATGAGTAAGTGCCTTCTGTGAATACCAAAATGGTAGTAAGTTTAGGATTTTGTCTTAAGTTAGTTCTGTGAATCGGGCCCTCGGTAATGATTCTCAATTGATTTTCAAGCAACGTTTGCCTGCAGAATTACCAAATTCCTACTTAATTTTTCTAAAACCAAAATTTTAGATACAAATTTCAGCATCTGAACAAACCATTATTTCGATTTTATTGGATTACCATTGGATATTTCACCAAAAAAGAATTTATAAATTACCATTTGGCCTCATGGAAAGGTAAAAATTTCTCTTGTGGACTTCTTTGACAGATATTATTTTGATGTATGTGCTTAAGCAACAAGATTTACAGACGTTATTTATTGCAAATAGTTATTGTGCTTAGATGATATTTTATTATATATGTTACATTTCTATCAAGGTATGTTTTACTGAGAAGAGATTCAGGGCTTTTTTTAAACAATCTTTCAGATTGTTAATTTTTTTGCCCGCTGTTAAGTGATGAATGCAATTGGTTTCACAATTTGCAGTGAAATTCAAAATATTCTGAAAACAGCAAAAAAAGGGCAAAAAATTACTTTGTTAAATATGAAAATATGTGTACTGTATTCTAAAATGTATTTTTAAATATTAATATTTTTTTCTTTTTTTTCAGATCGAGAAAGAAAATTTAGGAAAATTAATCCTTTTTTCTAGCAATTAAAAAAAAACATTTATTTATAATTAAGTTATTTTGTTGGTCAGGTAAGTTTGAAATATCTGTATTTCTCACCCCTTCACTTTCATGCTCCCTTTTTTTCACTACTCCTCACTCTCCTTTTCTCATTCCCCTTCTCTCTGTCTTCTTTATTTACTGCTGTTTTGTAACTCCCTCACTCCTTCTCTACTACCCCCCTAGGTTTACTGCCTCCATCACTACTTTTTCAAACATGTATCTCTCCCTGTCTCCATGTGTCTCAGTCATTCTAACTGCCTTACTCCTTCTCAGTTCCTTGCTCTCTGTGTCTGATTCTCTCTCTCTCCCTTTGTCTGTCTTACCCTTAATTTCCATTACATCTCTGGGGCAGATGAATAAGGCTTCTGCGCCACCACTACGTCAATTTTCATAACGTACTGGTGGCGCAGGGAGCTCCTTCATATTTACAAGGAGAGGAAAAGTCACCCTGCGTGACTTTTCCTCTCCACATAAATACAGCCACTTCGCACGCAGCACTGTGTGTTGAAAGGGTGTTCCATGGGTGTTGTTTTGGGTGTTCCCACGCAACACACAAAGAACTAGACACATCTCCAGGTTTACGAGAAATCGTAACTCTAGAGATGTGTGTGAATGCTAAGCAACTCTAGAGGTGGTGTTGCGAGGCACAACGAGGAGAAATGTTTTTATTTCTCCTCGTTTTTTCCTCTTTTAGTGCGTCCTCCATTCTACAGCATGCATTGAAAGAGGAAAAAGCATCTTGTGATTGTTTTGTGCAGGAAGGTGTCCTTTCCTGCACTAGAACAATCTCCATACCATGCAGATATCCTTGTACTATGGTGCAAGGGAGCCTGCACTGGCGCATGGCTGCAGTTTGTTGGCCTGCGCTAGGGAAGCATAGAGATGCGCCAAAAAAATCGTATAAAAAATAGAATTAAAAAAAAAGATTAAGTGTTTGGGTGTTGGTTGGCTCTAAAAAGAGCCATTGTGTTAATTGATAGTTTTTTGGTACCTATAAGTAAGTATCGATCCAGTGTCTAAAGATCAAAAGGAAGACTCGGTTCCCTTCATCTGTGAAATGTACTGTTGCTCTTTGGATTAGAAACATTATGTGCTGAACTTCTGACATCTCTGCACACACAACTGTTACATGATCTAATGCTATGCTAGCAGGCAGAAGTCATGTTGGGGGTAGAAATCATTTAGAAAGGGTTAAAATATGCAACAAAAAAAAAAGTGTGTTTCAATTTAAAAAAAAGGTGCAGAACGTGAAAAGGGGGCAGGGTACTGAGTTCCTGACCCCCTACCTTTTGAAATGAGGTCCCTGAAGGACAATGAAGGGTGAAAAAAACATTTTATTTTATTAAAAAACACAAGGGGTGCACGCACCGTGCGCGCACGGCGGGAAAAAAAAATAAAAATAAATGATAAAAAAAATGTAAGATGTAAGGTTGCTCTAAAAAGAGCCGTTGTGTTAATAGAGGGACAGAGGAAGGAAAGAATGGCAAAAATTATACGGTGCCGCACGTGTGCTGCCGTATCTTGGTCTCTATTAGGGGAATGCTGGTCTCCCCCAAAGCAAGAAGAGCATAACACGTATTGCACCGTATATGCCCCTCTCAAACAGAGGGTGAATGTCCAGAGGAGCAGAAGAAGGTGAAGCTGCCACCGCAGAGGAAGTGCTCGGCTGAGCTGCCGATGATGTACTCGGCTGAGCTGCTGCGGATGTGCTCGGCTGAGCTGCAGGAGGGTTTTCTCTAGTAGCTCGAGCATAAGTCACAGGATGCACATCCCTAACGTGCCTGATTATAGTGTAGATACTAAAAGAGTACTTCTTCTTAGCATCTCCTCTAGATAAGACACGACCACATAGAGTGCAGGTGACTTTGGGAGCATTCACTTTCTTCTGCCCCTGTGGAAATGTAAAATATTGCCAGACAAAAGAATCTTTCTGTTTCCTCTGTCTCTGTCTGACAAGGCTCTCCTGCTCACTCCCAGAAGATGACTGCTGCTCTGCCATTGTATCACAAAAACAGTTCAGCTCCTTCTCCCAGGGAATCAGAAGTAATAATGAGGGGAATGGGTGTGGTGTTGGACGTTTCTGGAAATAAAAGTACTTTAAACCAATGAAAAGTGTTGTTTCTTGATCACATGACTAACCGTGCGCGCACCGTACGCTTACGGTGCGTGCACAGTACATGCACGCATGCACGCATGTGCATTCGGAGCACGCGCGCATGCGCATTCGGAGCACGCGCGCCTGCGCGTACGGCGGACCCGCGTAAGGAGCACGCGCGCATGCGCAAAAAGAACACGCGCGCATGCGCGTACGGAGCACGCGCGTACGCATCGCAGACGAAGTACGCATGCGTACGTAAATCACGTACGCATGCGCACACGGAGCACGTACGCATGCAAACTACGTGCGCGCACCGTACTTGTACCGTACCGTGCGCGCACCGTAAGCTTACGTTGCTCGCACGGTAAAAATCCGTTAAAAAAAAAAAAAAAAACAATGTTTAGAGGTTTGTAGAAGATATTAACTATGCTGTTCAACTATATCTAAACATTATTAAAAAAAGGTGAGCCATTCCATATTGCAGGATACAGTAAATCTATAATTATATACATAGGTAGCATATTGTTAAAAAAAAAAATAAAAAAAATAAAAATAAATTCATAAATTAGCATTTAAAAAACCTTTGAAATTCACAGAAACAACCATAGGTTTCACACACGTTATAGTTAGGAATTAGCATTTAAAAAACCTTGCAAATTCACTGAAAAAACCATAGGTTTCACACACGTTATAGTTAGGAATTAGCATTTAAAAAACCTTGCAAATTCACTGAAAAAACCATAGGTTTCACACACGTTATAGTTAGCTGGACATTTCACTCATACAAAACCATTGAAATTACCCCGTTATAGTTAGTTCAGCTAACTATAACTCACGCGCCCGCAATCCACTGCTAATGACGTCACATATTACATCACTCATGACATGGTCAGTGACATCACTCATGACATCACTGATGACATCTCAAATGACATCACTGATGACATCACTGATGACGTCATCCAGTGAATGTGTGTTTCTGAACAGTTTTAATATGTTTAATAAATATAGGGAAAGGCCTGTTGAAGAATGAGTGGGTGTACAAGTGTGTAAATGGATGATTTTCTGTGGTGCGTAACTGACTCTATAAGTGAGTCATTAAATGTATCTTACTGCAGACTAGTGACTTAACTGTGTAAATGTCTGTATGTGTCTGTGTGTTGGTGTCTAAGTGGCTTCATGGTTTTGTGAATAGCTATATCAGTGTCTATATGGGTTATTAATTGGTTGTCTGAGTATCTGTATGGGTGTTTGTGTGGGTAGGGTGTGTGTTACTCTGTGCATAGATGTGTTTCAGTGGGTGATTCTATGGGTGCATGGTTTTAAGAGTGCATCTGTGAGGGACTGTATGGTTGGATGAGTGTATGTATGGGTGTGTTAGGGATTGAATGTATATCTCAGTGGTACATGTGTGACTAACTACATATGTGAAAGGCAGTATATATGTGTGTAAGAGTATATAAGTGGGTATATGTGAGAGTGTGTGATTGTGAGAGTGGCTGTATGGATGCGTGTGTGCTTGCATCAATTATTGTATAAGAGCGTAAGAATGTGGTACTATTTTTATGTGTAAGTGAACTTGAGTGTGTTTACCTGTATAGGTTAGTAAATTGGACTGTGTTTAATTACTTGCACGACTGACTAGGTGTGTCAGTACCTCAATGGATGATTGGCGGTGTGTGAGTGTCTATATAGGTGTCTAAATGCATTTGATAGTCTTGTATGGAGTGACTGTAAGTATGAGTGACTGTACAGGTGAATGAGTGGAGTTGTATGTAGACCTAAGAGTTAATAAGTGAATATCTAGTTATTGGTATTGGAGTTCGTATGGTTTTGAGAATGTAACTCTGAAATTTTTAGTCGGTGTTTGAAAGGTTATGTTAGGGTGTGAGAAGATGTGGTAATTTATCACATGGATTAAGTCATCAGTGATGTCATCAGTGATGTCATTTGAGATGTCATCAGTGATGTCATGAGTGATGTCACTGACCATGTCATGGGAACAGGTTGTTGAGCAATATACATATAGTACCTACTGGCGGTCGCCAGTAGGTAGTTATATTTAGGACCTAGTTACAATAGGAAAATGGCAACATTCTATTCCCAATAACTTTGGCGCTGATTGACGAATCTTCGCAACATTTTAAAAACTAATTCTTTGTTGAGATCAGCTCCTATGTTTGAAGTTTGGCGGTGATTCGTCAAGGGAGGGGGGCGAGAAAATGGGGTGTGCCAAAATGTGTTTTCTCCATGTTAATTTCTATAGGAAACTTTAGACAAGGCTACAGGTCGAACGGGTGAACAGAATTACCCTAAATTTGGCAGGGAGAAGGGTCTTGGTCTAGAAAGCACGCTTTTGTTCATTTTGTGTAAATTTGTTTAGACTTTTTTAGAAATATCAAAATTTACAGAAAGCGATATTTGGGAATTCTGCCATCTGATTGGCTGAGGCGTTATGAGCACAAGCTTGTTGCTGATTGGTTGCGAGCGGTGTGAGCGGTTGCAACTAGGAAGTGTTTGTCGCCATTTTGTGATTCCGTTGAAGCGGGTAAGGTGAAAAAAGGGGAAAAAGGGGGAACCAAAAGTGCGAAATAGGGGGGTAGGGGCACTGTAACCTCTGTGGGGTGTTTAGGGTGTGCTATAGAGGGGGTGCGAAGCAAAGTATTTACCCCTACCGGTGTGTAAGTGATGGGCTATGGAAATTAAGTGAGGTATTGGGTAGAGTCTGATGCGGGTAAGGTGAGCTGGTGCGGGACTTGGGGATTAAAGCGTGAGCCCAAATTGTGTGTCTTATGCTGTGAAGTCATGTGCCGTGGCCGCTGCACTACAGTTGTGGAAGTAGTGTCCGGATGTGTTTATAACTACAAGGATGAACTACTGACCCGTACAGGTATGAAAGTAATGAGGTACAGAATATATGTGAGGTATTGTCTAGAGTCTCATGTTGCTAAGCTGAGCTGCTGCCAGAGTCGGGGATTGAAGAGTGAGCCCAAACTGTGTGTCATATGCTGTGAAGTCATGTGCTCTGGCCGCTGTGCCACATCTGTGCAAGTAGTGTCACAATGTAGTTATAGGTACTTGGATGAACTTTTGTTGAGAACATTGTAGCTTGTGAATGGTGCTTAGGTGGTGTTGTATAGGGAGTGCGGAGGTAAATCAATATGGTATTTGTAGAGCGCAAACTACTCACCCCTATGGGTGAGTAGAGCTGGGGTTCAAAGCGAGAGGTCTGTGCTGCATAGTGAGATGGTCTGGCCGCTGCGCCACAGCTGTGTGGAGAATACATTTTGGCGAGGGTGCGGGAGTTGGCGTTATATGGCCCTGAAATAGGGGGCCTAAGTTGTAAGTTATAGGGTGGCTCTAAAAAGAGCCCTTGTGTTCATTAGTTGGAGCCACATATAAGTGCAGATGCACAGCTTCAAGTTATATCCCTGATCTGTGAAGTGTACTGCATCACTTCTGTATATATCCGTATATATACAGAAATATATATCCGCCATATCAAAACGTATGTTGTTGTTGTATATGGACCCCATTTTGTGGTCTCTGAGGTATGCAGACTTTTTTCCGAGATTTTTCAATCTGAGGAGAAAATTGTTTGGACCATTTCCACTTCTGTCTTTGGCATATATTGGAATATACAAAGACAGTATGAGGCAAAAGAAACATCAATTGTCCAAAGGTGTCCTTCATAAGCATTTCCAAATCTACCCCAGTCAATGTGCCTAGGTCATTTTCACCACAGTGCACAATCATGACGTCAGGGTGTTGGAAATGCAAACAGGTTTTAACCAAAGGCAACAATTGGTGCCACTTCAATCCTCTCTGTCCAAACCATTTAATGTCCACATTTTGTAAGCCTAGGTCTAAGTCAATACGTCTCTTTTCTGCATACCTCTTGCACCAGAAAACATAGCTATGTCCTACGATCCACACTAGCATTTTGAAGGTATGGCTGAAAGGTATGGAAAGATGTCTGTAGCTCATGCAGTTCCTTCGTAGAATAAGTGATATGTTTAAAGATGGGGAACTAGTTTCTTTTCGCATACAAAATGGTACCTGATTGGGAGATGAAAAGCATTGTATTTTAAAAGTAGGGTGCACATTTGTTTTGTGGAAAAGTATGTTTGTGATTGGTTAAGAAAAATCAGTTTGCATGTACATATTATAGTACATATTATAGGATAAAATGTGCTCAACTCAACCACACCTGCTACTTGCATTAGGAAGGCACTGTTCGAACTTAAAACAATTGTGAACTTTTAACCTGCACGTGCCGTTAAATGTTCGAGAAAATGTTGCAAAAAAATATCGTTAGGTTTAAAAAAATTGATGCACTTTTAACCTCCACGTGTTGTAGAATGTTCTAGAAAGTGTGCTGATAGAATACGTTGCATTTCTGACTTCGATGTGTACTTGAATATTAAAAAACTATTTATATGGAAAAGTAGAAAGACAGTAATAGAGAGAATTTTTGAAAGCTAAAAGAATCAAAGAATTATTGTAATTTGTTCTTGATTACCTTCTGGCGGTCGCCAGTAGGTAGATATCACTGTTAACGGTCTGAAAGTGCAGTGCTGCTCAGAGTGGCATGGTGGTAATATGATATGGTGCTACACTCGGGTATGAAACCGAGAGTCTAAACCGTAAGGTCATTGCTGTAAAGTGATCTGGTCTGGTGTTTGTAGCATACGTGTTCAAGTAGTGTTAATAGGCGTTTATATCATACAGGGAGTGGGAAGCGAACTACTGACCACTACTGTGTGTTGATAGTATACTGGAAGTGGGAAGCGAAGTAGTTACGACTACCGGTGTGAAGACTTGGGGATGAAACCGAGCTGATTGCTGTAAAGTGATGGGCTCTGGGCGGGGTAGGATAGTAGCCACTGTAATATAAGTGTGTAAGTAGTGTTAGCATGCGTTTATAGTATGTAGGGAGTGGGAAGCGAACTACTCATCCCTACTGGTGTGAAGACTCGGGGATTAAACCATGAGCCTAAATTGTGAGATCATTGCTGTAAAGTGATGTGCTCTGGGCGCTGTAGCATACTTAGGGATGAAGTGTTAGTTTACCTTTATACACTATAGGGATTGGGATGCGAAAGTCTTACCCCTACCGGCGTTAAGACTCATGGATGAAACTATGAGCTCATTGCTGTAAAGTCATGTGCTCTGTGTAGTATTCCATTGTAAGTCATAGTAGACTATTAGTATGTAATTCTACTAGAATCTAAGGGGCATATTATCAAGGAACGGTGTTAAAATTATCGCCGCTTTAGCGGCAGGAAACTGCCGCTAAAACGTCGATAATTAGCTTGATAATATGCTGTAGAGAATTCCAATAGAAGCCCATGTTAACACCAGAACATAGGCTCCTATTGGAATTCTCTACAGCATATTATCAAGCCCATTATTGCCGTTTTAGTGGCAGTTTTCTGCCGTTAAAGCGGCTATAATTTTAACGCCGTTCCTTGATAATATGGCCCTCAGTATGTAATGTTAGAATGTAGGGCTGTTATGAGGGGAACCTTGCGGAGTTTGTACACGCCGCTGGATTAGACAGTTGCTTTGCTGTCTGCTCCTGTTGGTGGTTGTTTCAGGTGTCTTGTTTTCTTGTAATAAATCTACTTATTGGATTCACTGCTGTCTGCCTCTTCACTACATAAATTTGGCGATGAGTGGGAGAAGGCAAAAAGAAGTCACCAATCAGCAATATTTCAAAATTGCTTGCGTTGTGCTGAATACCCGTTTTGTTCGTGTAGCTCTTTCTACTCATGCCAGCGTCGTCGGCTAATTGAACTATGTCATCCGACTTCTGGTAGGATATATATTTTAAGATTTTGTGCTTTCTCTGCTTCTTCACTACATTCTGGTTGCTGTACTACACATGTGTAAGTAGTGTTAGTATGCGTTTATACTAACAAATGCATCATGGTAGTAGGGAGGGCGACTTCTCAGGCGCAGCTCATACAATGTCCCAGGGTGTTCATTCGCTGGACATTTGTGTTTGCTTTTAGAGAGTGTGCATGGCTTCCATCCAGTGATAGCAAATACTTGTTCGACTACTTGAAGTGACAGTAGGAGAACCTCTTATCGCTGTAATAGAGGGGATGCGGATGGTAAAAATGGAGAGAAAAGAACAACAACAACAAGGCTAGGCTTGCGTATGCCAGGCCAGCGTAGGGGTGTGAATAATTATTCCGGGGACTTGGGTGTTGTTCAGTTCCTGCCTGGCCAAGTAAGTGTACTTATGTGTGTTTCTTTTGTAGTTTTGACCTCGCAGAGTGTGCAATTTAGATTAGTGTAGCATGTGTCAGGAGGGCGGAAACTATTGTTAATGAGATGGCATGTGATCTAGGATGTGCAGTCTGCACGTGGCTGATGATGCTCTTTAGAGCCAGCAATACCCAGGCCGAAAGGCAGCACAATAATGTGCAGACACACACACCAGGGGCATCATGTAACACATATTTGTTTGTTGATGGTACGTTTGAGATGCATGGCAATCACACGTGGAAGGCTAATGTACAGAGCATGAATATTGATCAAGATGATCGATGCATGTTACTGTTTAAAGTTATTTAGATATACTTTTGAGACCAAAAAAAAAGGAATGGCGTACCCGGCGTGATACTATACGTCTGTGACGTAACACAGGGCCTGGCAGTGTGTACTCGCCGAATACACAATGCGCAGCAGGCGCGACCCCATACGTACATGACGTAACGCGTGGCTTGGTACTGCGTACCCGTCGGATACCAAAGCAGTACCTGGGGTGACTTCATGCGTGTATGATGTTATGCGGGACGCAGTGCCACGAACTCGTCAGATACGAAATGCGCATTATTTACGAGTTTAGCAATAGGACAGCTAGGATTCGTGTGGTGATGGAGCTTGTTACGCTACCGGTTTGGGAGTGCAGTTTTCTCCCCCCAAAAAAATATATATACATATTTTTGGGGGAAGATATAAAACTTTACATGATTTTGAAAGTAAAAAACAAGAAGTATAATAGAGTTGCAAAATATTTAAAAATATAATAGAAAAAATATAGGTTTTATAAACATTAAAATATGAAATTAACATTTAAAAAACCTTCGAAATTCACTGAAAAAACCATAGGTTTTACAGACGTTATAGTTAGGAATTAGCATTTAAAAAACCTTAGAAATTCACAAAAAAAATCATAGGTTTCAGGGACGTTATAGTTAGTTGAACATTTGACTCATATAAAACCACAATGCACTACTGATGATGTCACATGTTATATCACTCATGACATGGTCAGTAACATCACTGATAACATCACTGATGACATCTCAAATGGCAGCTTAAATGTGGATCTTCTTGCAAATGGTAACCAATGTAGGGACCTCCAAGCAGGAGAGATGTGGGCTTGTGGCTTTACATGTAGGATTAGCAAAAAAAGCCACCCAAAAGGCGGGAAATGCCACCTGCTTCAGATACAGTAGAGTGGATTTTGATTTTTAGCATGCAAGTTGAATGAGTACATTTGTGGTATTTGTCATAGTTATATTTTGGTGTGAATTACTTTGGGTGAACGGTATGGGGTGCGAGAAAAAAAGAAAAAAAAGAGAAAAGAGATATATGCCTCACTATGTATATAATGTTGACAAGTTATTTGAATTGTAATTTTGATATGACATTTAAATGAATATTAAACAAACTGGAAACATGCATATAAGCTATTTGAGGTGTTTTCATTTGGAAACTCAATCCATGCCTACGATTTAAAACTTCTTTAATGGAAGCAAGATATTTCCGCTCAACTGTATCTGAAGCAGGGGGCATTTCCCCCCTTTTGGGTGGCGCTTTTGGCTTCATGGTTTTCCCGGGCCTCCTGCCTACATTCATGTAGGGAATCCTCCTTTTCTTTAGCAGTTTACATGAAGAAGTGGTCTGGCAGCAGAGTTCTGAATTTGTGGTAGTTTTTTTATAGTTGATAAAAATAATCGGTGGTAGAGGCGATTCCATATTCAACTTAAACAGTGCTAGAGAGAAATAGTCTCCTGGATCTCGTGTGGAAATCCTGGGTGTGGGAAGATGTGTTGCAGAGTATTCATTTGATCTTGCTAACTTGTCATCTTGAACATTCATTGATAATTTGGAGTCCATGGTAATTCAAAGGTTTCCTACTTCCATAGATACTTTAGAAAGTGGTCCCAGATCCTCACTCCAGGTGCAGAGTGGGTCATAATTTTTCCACTAATCACCAAATGGGAATATTTCAGATTTGGAAGCATTTAATTTGAGGTGGCTTCATGTCATCCACTGATCAATGGCTCTGAGGAAACTGAAGATTTTTGAGTTTCCAATGTCTTTGGGGCTTTTCAGTTTAAGAAGTATTTATTTGTCATCTGTATAGTTATAGGCATGTGAGCTAAAATGTATTGATCATTGCCTGCGGCGACTTCATTTAGATGTTGAAAAGCATGGGTGAGATGATAGAGCCTTGAGGGACCGCTGCTTATACAGTACCAAGTACCACATTATCATGAAATGAGTATTACATCATCATGAAGCAGGTTTTAAGTGTCTGACACTGCTATGGGGCTCGGTGAGCTCAGCACACACACTTTCTCTATCAGTTGAGAGTCTGTCTCTAACACGGTCACAGAATAACAGAGAATTCTTGGATTCACTAAGTATAGTATTGTTCTGTGGTCTTTTGATGTGTCATGCAAACATGTGAGGGAATGCACACTCCTTGGAAAAGATGTAGTGCCTGGGTACCTACAAAAGTAGCTGGAGAATGATGACAGGTAACCTCAGAGATGCTGAGTCTATCAACAAATTACTCTAATTTGAAAACAACGGTCACACTTATCTTTTCTGCCTATGAATTAAACAGTTTCTCAACTCTGTCTATTCAGTTTCACTTTCAAATTTCTTGGGTTAAAAGATTCTTCAGCATCGTTTTTCCACATCCACACCTTTTCTCCCATTCACAAAAACATCCAGAATTCTACAATAGTATCTTGACCAATGTGAACACTTGTGCACCATTTTGTTTACATGCTCAATAAGATTCACATAATACTCAAACAAAAGCAAGCAGTGCACAGTAATCACCAAATGCTATGGCCTACATCGCTAAAGCACAAGTTGGAATATTTAAAAGTGCATCCCTCTAAGGCAACCCTCAGTCCAAACAGGAGACAGATTTGACCACATCTCCACTCTCTGAGTTCCTGTCACAGGATGATAAGTCAATATATGTGGTTTTCACAGAACGCTATTATGGTGCCAAGATTGCATGTCCTACAAGGACTAGTTTGCTTCACTCCCATACACTCTCCAGCGATGAGGTGAAACAACTCAGGGTGTTTATAGAGAAAAAAATATACTTGCTCATTGAGCATCCAAAAGGAGATATCTCTGTCTCAAAAAAGGCCATATGGTCACTTTAGTGCCTAAACCATTGGCGATTATCATCCACATATTTCTTTGTGATGGCAACTTAGGGGAATTGGCTTCTAATGCACAGAGGCTTGGAGCACTGGTTTGTTGCCTGATAATAATGATTTAAGGATAAGGTCGGTTTGCCC
Source organism: Triturus cristatus (assembly GCF_964204655.1). Taxonomy (NCBI): domain Eukaryota; kingdom Metazoa; phylum Chordata; class Amphibia; order Caudata; family Salamandridae; genus Triturus; species Triturus cristatus. The sequence goes on along the minus strand of NC_140583.1, from coordinate 325,366,311 downwards.
ACACTTCTTTCTTACATCTATTCTGCATTAGGTGTGCATTATCTTGAAGAGGAGGAACTCCAAATCACATCACGCAGAAGAGCCTGATTGTCATTTCACGAAATTTTAATGCTTAACTGTCTATCATAGTATTTGGCTCTACGTTTGCCCATCACTACATACGTTAATTTCAGCTTTTTCCATGTGGTGGCTATTTTGTGTCAATTTAACACTGGACTGCTTCATAAGTGGTTCAATGGGAATCTAATCTAAACAAAAGCCAAAAAATACAGAAATGCTCAGGGCCCGATTCACAGAATTAACTTAAGACAAAATCCTAAACTTACTACTTTTGGTATTCACAGAAGTTAGGATTTTATCTTAAGTTTGTCTTACGACAAACTTAAGACAGACTTAAGACAGACTTAAAACAGACTTAAGACAAACTTAAGACAAACTTAAGACAAACTTAAGACAGACTTAAGTTAAGACAGACTTAAGACAAACTTAAGACAAAATCCTAACTTAAGTCTGTCTTAAGTCTGTCTTAAGTCTGTCTTAAGTTTGTCTTAAGTCTGTCTTAAGTCTGTCTTAAGTCTGTCTTAAGTTTGTCTTAAGACAAACTTAAGACAAAATCTTAACTTCTGTGAATACCAAAAGTAGTAGGTTTAGGATTTTGTCTTAAGTTAGTTCTGTGAATCGGGCCCTCAATGTTTAATTTTTTGTTATGGTATTTTCACAATCAAAGGTACGAACTAGGGTAAGTAGTAAAATACACTATATATAAATAAGAGTGGTGAGTGTGGAGAGAAGGTGGGTGCAGCAGAAGAATCCTAACAACCCACTGTAATCAATGTTCATCTGATCCTATGTGCACTGAGCTTCCGCACAAGAAAACATTCTGATTGACTGGGGGCAGAAAAAGGGAACATTTAACTTTAGATTAGAAGTAGTATCAAAAATGTTGAACTAAAACTTTCAGCCATATTGTTGTCCTAATACCAGCCCAGCATTGGTGTGTCAGAGTGGGAATTACTGACTTAGCAATGGAACCAATAACATGATTTCACAGGAGAAGCTCTTAAAAGCTTAAACTTCAAATTTCTGATTACCAATGGACTTCAAAACGCCTGATTTAGGTTTCACATTCTATTTTGTTGTTTTGGAAATCACAGGCTACAGCATGCCGTTTTCAGATCCATGGGGTAGGCTACACTTGTGCCTCTAACTGAGTTACTGTACTAGTTTTAAAGGCCGATGCTGCCTATGACCACGTACTATATCAGCATTCAATTTCCTTGTCGCTGTGCAATGTACAGCAGAGAGCTGGACCTCCTGCTCTCTAAAATGTAAACAACGGAAGCGGGTGCCTAGATTTGCATGTAGGCCATGCATTTTGCATCTGTTTTTGTGGCTCAACGCTAGTTGTTACTGCTGTTACGAGATGAATTTAGAGATATCTTCATGTATGACAAGTGACATCTTCTAGCAAGAGAAGCCAGGAAAAAAGATAGAGCACTCTCTCTTAGCCCACGCTTGCCTTACTTTCCTATCAGGCAAAAAAATCAGTAGTTGGAGGCTCTTAGAGCCTCATTTTTTTCACCATAGTTCTAAATAAATTTTTGTAATACATCATACAACAATGATTCAATACCATACGTTGAACATTATAGGCAATACCGGCCCTTCTCGCTTCCAGTAGCCAGCGGCAGTCCGGATCAAACAGCCAAAGCATCAGTGTGTACTGTGCTAGTATCCATAAGACAACCACGGCACTGCCGTAAAATCAACGGAAGTAACAAGAGATAGAAATAGAACCCTTCGACTGCATTGTGCTATAGGAGTAGTGGGCCTGCGAATGAGGATAGTGTGGTGTAATACGATGTCCAGCATCCCGTTATGGGTTGCATCTGGGGTGAGGTGGGCCCTGGGCCCACATGCTAATAAAAGCACAACACAGACACCATAGTTATAGTTGGCTAACTGGCCCAGGGCACGTGCACCCGGACCCTTTTATTTGCAGGGCCAACTGACTGGTAACGCCTGTGATGGGTGGGTGTTAGTGTAAGTGTTGTATAGAGTGAATCACTAGACCGTGTCCAGCCGGACACTACATCCGTCCCAAACTGCAATGAAAAGAAACAAACAAAAGTGCAACCTGTAAGAAAACAAATAAACAAAACACAGCACCAAATGAGTCTCTTCAGGCCATCAGCCAGTCAGCGCTGGAGCTTTGGACCACATGGTCAGGATGCTTTAGTCTGCCTTGGTGATGTACTTCAAACCGGCCTGGTCTCGCAGTGTTGGAGTATCGGTGCATCTGGAGCGGTCGTGGAGTCCACTCTGGAGATCTCACTGAGGTTCCGGTGGACGACAAACCTACAGCTGTGGGGGATGATCTCGGTGTATGAGGCCTTCCCCTGGGGGCAACGTGCTTGATGGTCATTCTAGCTCCTGACAGCCGAGCAACTTCAGACTTGCCTCTCTTGCCTGGACTCCTCTCTCACTGGAGCCTCCTGGAGGGCCTTCCTGCTGGGCTGCCATAGGACTCTGTGGACTGTACGGGCTTCGTGTAGGCTACGTAAAGGCATTGCTGAGGAACTGCCAACAGGACCCCAGCCAAGTCGCTCTTGTGGCTGCAGAGGGTGGTGCCTCGGTCTGGACCTTCTCGCTGTCAGGACTCAGGTTCTGTGCCTTTCTTTGGGTGAACAGTCTTCGAATGTGACCTCAAAGCTTCCCATGCCTGTTGTGGAGCTGCTGCCGATGCTTCTCGCCTATTTGGATTCCCCTCTCACAGGAACTGCATCGAGGCCCTGGCCCCTAAATTGCCACGTGGGCTGGGCGAGCCTTTCGTAGGCCGCGCTGATGGGTCGCTGCAGAACTCCCAACAGGGCTGCGGCCACACCTCGTGTAACCCCAAGGGTGGACATTCCAATGGTCGGGCATGCTCTACTTCGGTAGGCTTCAGGTTGAGGGGGGTACACAGAAGGTTCCTGGGTGGCTAGCCGTGTTGAACTCCGGTTGTCTGGAGTGGTGGGATCCACCCTGGTGGTATGATGCTCCTTTGATATCCTTGGTGATGATGCACCTGGATGACGATGACAAACACAGTGATTTTCCTTCAGTTGGGCAACAGACGGCGTTATCTTGCCTTGGGTGACCTTGTGGAGTGAGGAGGGCTAGAGGGACTTTGTGGCTACTTACAGTTGTCTTCCAGCAGGTGCACTTGCTAGGCATGGTGCTATCAATACCAAGCAGCCGTTGACAGGTGAGAGGACGGTCAAACTCCAAAGCGTGGGGCCTGGACCCAGATCGTGCTTGCTAGTGGCTTACGTTGACTCTCCCACGAAGCTGTCTCCAGTGACGTCTCTGCACCACTGTTCTTTCTTCTTTCTTGGAGTGGTGTCCTGCCACTCTTTTTCCTCCTTCCGACCAGGTCCTCACTTGGATGTGGCATCCTGCCGCATTTCTCATGTTTGCGCCACATGGACATCTCGCTGGTCTCGCCCAGTTCTTGGGACGGTCTTCACTTTTCAGCGGACCTGTCGCAGGTCTTTCCTGTCAGTAGGACTTGCTTCTTCCTCTTGGGGACCTTTCCCGGGCACCATATCCTCCTCAGGGATTTTGCAGTGCTCCTCTTCTCTTTACTCAAGGGCATTGTGCTTGCACCTCTAGGCTGCGCCGTCATGGCACTTGCTCCTGCCTCCCTTCTGACATGATTGGTGGAGTGTGGTCACTATGAGTGATGTGCTCCTGCTTGCGGTGCAAATGTGGCATCCGGCCATGTGTTGCCTGCTGTTGTAGCACATGTTGTGGTGGCGGCTTGCCACGTGGAGTGTGCGACTCTCCTCTTGGCTGTCTTGGGTCACTGGCGACTCTGTCTTGAGGCAGTGCGAGGGAGGACACTGCGCTGTCTTTTGGCCCACTGTGGGTCTTTACTCGTGCTGGTGTGGTGGAGATGTAGAGGATCTTCCTTCTGTCTTCAGCATTGCTTCTTTGTGGAGAGGTCTCTCTCCCTCCTGGGCATCTGCCCATACTGACAGGCTTCTGGGTGCCTGCGGCACGCACTTTGCGCTCTTGGTCCTGCATCAAAGTGCTCTTTCCAGGCTCTTGGTGTGCTTGTTTTCTTGCTGTGGGATCCGTTCACCACTGAGGATATGAGGTGCACTCTTTCCACTTTGAGTGTGCACTTTCTCCTGGCCCTTCTCTTTTACAACTGTGTGTGGGAGACAGGAAGAAGCTCACTATGTGCTGGGACCAGAGTCTGCGCAGCTCTCCCTTTTGCTGTGACTGTGCCAGTTCTCCCCCCTTGCTGCTGTATGACTGAAGGCTCTTTCTGTAGATACGCCTTCACTCCATGATCCTCTTGTGAGCTTGGCGGGGCAGTTGCAGCAGGCAGCAGGCAGCAAAGCTTTTTCTGGTTGTGGCTGCGGATGGCCACCAGAGGGTGCTCTGTGCACTTGCACCAGTTGCGGCTTTTTAAATGTCTTGCGGGTGAGGGCAGTGCTGCATTGATGCTCTGGTAGGTAACAGCAGCTGTCATGGGCTCTGTGTGGAGGGGTGCAGTGGAGGGGGCTTTCCCGTTTCCTGTGTGCTGGGGCACTACTGTTCATGGTCAAGTTTATTGGTCCTTATGGGCATTCTTGTGCAGTGTCCACATTCTGGGTGGAGGCAATGACCTGGGAGCCACCTGCCCTGACTCTGACTTCCCTGCTGACTCTGCCTGCAGGCTGAATGTTAATCTTGCTGGTGCAGTTCAATGGGATGGCAATGCTTGGGGCCAAACTGCTAGAAATGAATGACGGTATGCAAGCTATTTTCAGATGCAGAGCGGCTTGTCCCTTTGAAAATTTCGGCTGCGTTGGGGTTGCTCTGTGTACAGGGTGCTGTTGCAGGGTGCGGTGCAGCATATGGTCACAAGGTGGCTGCGAAAACCTCAGGAGGATGCATCCGCCTTCCCTTATGCTGCAGACCTCCCAACCGTTCCAGTGCGTCTAGAGTGCTTGTGTGGGTGTAACCTGTGGTCCCATTCCGTGTTGGTGCAGACTCCGTCTTTCTCTCGCTGCTAGCCAGGAGCCACAGTGAACGGCTGGCTGGTTGCATGACTGTCAAGACGCCATTCACCATGCTGCCATATCTCTATCCTGCGTACAGGTAGGTGAGAAACAATGGCAGTGTCCGGGAAATTTTAAGGCTGGTGGTGGTTAGATCTGGGCACCAGTGTGGAGTAAATTTATGGGGGCATCGTTGCTCCTTCTTAATGCCGGGTGCCATGGTTTTGCAGACATTACAGTCATCGTGTGGTGTGGTGATGCAGCAGCTAGATGGCGCTGTAGGTTTTTCCCGTCCTAATCTCCACGGCAGCAGTCTCTCTGAAATCGCAGGCAGTGTAGGGGCTGAAACTGCATTTCGCCCTGCAGATGAGGCTTCTCCACCCTTGCAGGCGTGGGTGCTGAATGGGTGAGTCATGCAGTGGAGTGCCTCTCACCTTGTGGCAGCACCTCTTCCGCTACACTAATTGGCACTCCGTAGGTCAGTGGCAGCTGGTGCTGTGTGCAGCATGGTTCGTGGGTGCTGGTGTGAGGCTCTGTGACATGGGGTAGAGCTTGCTGGCAGGGGCTGCCACAGATGCGGTGCTACAGCTTTGCTTCGTTGGCTATGGTGCTTTCCCGTTCTTCTCTCGCTGGGGCAGGCTGGGAGCAGATTACTTGTGGGAGGGGCAGGGGTTGCTGCTGCTAGAGCCCCGCAGCTCTGACACTCTCCTCCCCACACTACTCGGGTCAGTACTGAAGGACTGGGATTTTCTAAGACCCAGCGGTGCCAGGGAACAACACCTGAAACCTTCGCGGGTTACCTGTTCTGGCGTACCAAACACAGAGACACGGGACACTTCCAGCGACGTCAGAGATCAGCGTTTATTTACTGCAGGGATACAGAGGTCACAAGAAGTACACAGTGTGTAGGTTCTCGGAAACTGCTTCAATTTGCAAAAGTGGATCGCTCCTTTTATACACGTTTTTCCCATAGAACAGTATAGTGAACAAAGATTACAACTCAGTTCCCATAATAAACTTCAAAAGGGCCGCGTTCATGTTTCAGGAGGCCGGAACATAATTACAACAGTATTGCCAGTTCCCAACTGTAAAAACATATCTTCTTTACAATAAAACATATTCCATCCTGATCGTAAACACATTAGGGGAAGGGACAAGAACAGATGCAAGGAAGGACAAGGATGCACAACAGATTAGAGAAGAGTGTTAGGAGTAATAAAGGGAGCTTGATAACGGGATCAGAGACACCGTGTCTAATGTATGCATGGCTGAAACAATAGACCGGCACGGCAAGATGAGCCTTGAGCGGGGCCATCTGCCTTCGTCGTGTCATTTCCCTCGTCATAAAAGTCATACTCCAAAGAACACGTGTCCCTCGTGTAAGCTTGGGAGTCCCAGGGTCACGAAGCGGACGAAGTCCGTTCGCTGGCTACTTGAGGGCAAGAAACAAAATGGATGCCGTATCTAAAATGAAACCCGAGGGGTCAGATGAACAAACCCAGAAATCAGACGAACCATACGTGGTTGCGTAGCGAAACTGCGTACACCCACTATACTCGTCATTTGCGGTTCGTAGATACCCAACTCATCCATATTCGTCACCACCCAAAAGTGTCGTTCCGTTCCACACGGAACCTCAGACGCTCCTTTTGCCCTCATGTAGGCAAGCACTAGTCAAGATCGGAATCTATCTCAATATTCATCAGATCGTTCAGTTGCTGCTGGAACATCATTCTATTCATCAACGTCTCCTTGGTAACAGATGGTCGTCTTATACACGTTGTAGCACATAGGCCACATAAGGCAGGACCACACTGTACACAAAGACAACACGTGAACAGAAACGTTACAACAACTCCTACGATCATCAGAATCTTCCAACCCCAAGTTGACATCAGGCCCCAAAACCATCCTAGAAGCGTCCAATTACCTTCGTCCACGTGTATGGACTCGGAGATCTTGTGTAACTTCGAGATGGCTTGGTAGACAGTTGGAGCATTGTCAGGAATAAAAATGCAACAACTCGAATGGATAACTTTACACACACCACCTCTATCTGCGAGAACAACATCTAGAACCATACGGTTCTGCAACGTCATGAGTCTATCCGCCTGAAGTTCAGCTGTTAGATTACCAAGGGCACTTGCAGTAATATTAGCAGTCGACTCTACTACACGTGTCAGCTGTCTTAAGTTCCTGCTATTTACCATAGGTCCCCAAAACGGCAAGAACCCCTTAAAGAAGTCTCCTGCTTCTTGACCAGCAGTATCCTCTTTGCTAATAACACCTCTCACAACTCTAGTCTTGTGATAATCCGAGGCAACTGTGAAAGTCGGTGGTAAAAGATTCGCAATATAGCAGGTACCCGAAAAATCACGGGGTAACCATGTATATGCGCGTTCATAACATACAAAATAAGTGCCCTTAGCGGTCAGAAAAACAGGGGAAGAGAGCATCGGCAGAACATACGTGTCAGTGCAAGCACTGTTCCCAAGTTGTGCTCTCGGATTTCGACCCAGACCTTTCAAGCAGAAATTACCGAGGTACAATCCATATTGGGGACGAGCTCTTAAGCTGTCTATCACCCACTGACGTACTATACTCAGCCTCGCTCAGATCCTTATAAGCCTGTACCTCTTCACTTGGGATAAGCGATGCATCAAAAACATCTCTATCTAGATCCGCTATCGCTATCGCCAAAGGTTTGTGATACGGCCCAGGACCAAAATTGGCAGAACGTGGCTCTTGACTGGGGTAGGAATCTAGTGCACTACGGAACATAGTTTGGAATGCTCGAGCCGAACCCTGGGAACTATACGGAAGGACCAAATATGGAATACCCCTATCCATGGTATGTGGCATTAACCCACACACCCAACAATTGGTAGTATTCATCACCAACTGATGCTGATGTAGAAGTTGGACGAAGGAGTTATTCATAAATTCCGCACGCCTAACCTGTTCATGTTGAGGCAGAGGATGAAAAGAATGTGGGGAAACAGTGGTGAGGGAGCTCAGTTTAGGAGAAGAGGTAGGTGAAACAGAAGGTAATAACAACTGTACTCCAAAATACACTCCACCCACCAATAACATAGATACGGTCAGGAACAATAGGAACACCTGAAACAAAAAGCATTTTGTACATACAACTCTTCTTAATTCTGATCTCTGCGCCGATATCCTTTCTACTTCCAACAGCCTAGAGAATGCCATCCTCTACAAACCGTCCGTGACGTACTTGACGCACTTCGTTCTGAGTGGCGATTATCAATCCCCAGGAGTTCCCAGGAATCGACAAAAGTAACCGACCTAGCATCAGAAACCTGCTAAACAGAAAGGAGTACCCGCACGGCCCTACGGTGACCCGGATGGAGAGGTTCCCTCAAAAAGTTCAAATTACAAATCTCTTAGCCGTGGGACAGCACATAAAAACTCGAAAAGAAAGGATATAATTGTCCATAATGTTCATAACATCAAAAGCAAATATACAACTAATTTTTATTAGTCCTTGAACGAAGAAAGTATCGACTTCTTCCAGGTCGAGTTTGCTCTACAAACAATTGTTCAGCTGGAGCAACAGTATTCAATGAAGTGGACAACGAGTCAGACCTTGGGCTCTCTGCTACCGATGACTCCACATGTGGGTCTGGCAGTGACAAATCATTCCCCACAGGTTGAGCGTCGCTAAACGGCACAAAGTGCAAAGGAGTCTCAGTTTCTGTTGCCGAAATCCCAGTCCTCACCCAACCATCCGTTGGTAAGGGGATCGGTACCTTTTTCGTATGGCTGGCGTGTACCCAATTTTTCCGGCCCTCCAGTCGAACCGCAGTCCTCGTCGTCAATAAGACTTGAAAGGGACCTACAAATCTTGGCTCCAAGTTACGTTTCCGACCAATATTTCGGGTAACAACCCAGTCCCCTGGCCGGAGCTGGTGTCCAGGGCCCTCTGTCTGCGCCGGTAGAGCTTCAAAGACCTGTTGATGGATTAACCGTAGTTTAGTGGTCAAATCATGCAGGTAATCAATTAACATTGGATACTCAAGACTATCAAAAGCCCTTGGTCTCGGGACCCCCCAAATATTTGCAGGGCGGCCGAACACAATCTCATATGGGCTGAGCCCTACTCGAGAGTGTACGGTCGCTTTGGTCGATAGGAGAGCCAGAGGCAAGGCATCAGGCCATGATAGACCAGTCGTAGCCTGGATCTTGGCGAGTTTTAGTTTTAGGGTACCATTGTACCCTTCAACCAAACCCGCTGCCTGTGGATGGTTAGCACTATGGAATTTTTGACGAATTCCAAGACCCTTGCACACACTCTGCATTACACTTCCCACAAACTCACTTCCATTATCCGACCACACAATCCGTGGCATTCCGTACCGAGGAAAGTATTCCTTCAGCAGGATTTTTGCTGTGGACAGGGCAGTGTTATCCTTAAGAGGATAGGCCTCAATCCATCTGGAGAACGCACAAACCACAACCAAAACATACTTTAGGTTATTGCATCTCTCCATATGGATAAAGTCCAGCTGGATAACCTCAAAGGGACAAACAGGAGGAGCAAAATGACCAGGTGGAGTGGGAGTGCCCTTGCCAGGATTGTGCATCAAACACACCATACAGTTCTTAACCACTCTCTCGGCACACTTAGCAATACCCTCATTTCTCCATACAGGGGACAAAAACCTACATATTCCTTTCGCACTGATATGTGACAACCCATGAGCCATCGTCACAACAGCTAATACGTACGCATCTGGTAACATCCACCTCTGACATTCCGTCAGGTCAACCCAACATCCATGCATGTCCAACTTTCCCGTACTTTCTTTCCACTTAGTCTTTTCGGCTTTAGTAGCTTCGTTCTGAATTGCTTTCACACTCTCAATAGTATTTTCACACATACCAGTCTCTGTCGGCCACCTCACTGAACTCGTGACATACATTCGGGTCGCAAGATCCTTAGCCGTTCCCTTAGCAATCTCATCCGCAAACGCATTACCACGACCAACATCATCCGTCACTTTCCGATGTGCGCTACATTTAACAATCGCCACTTGTTTAGGCAGTGTAAGTGCATCCAAAAGGTCATTCACAAGCTGCCCATGCTGAATCTTCGTACCATGCGATGTCATAAATCCTCTTTCTCTCCACAATCTTCCAAAGTTATGCGCAACACCGAATGCATACTGACTGTCGGTAAACACATTCACTCGCTTTCCTTTAGACAAAACACACGCTCTTGTCAATGCAATCAACTCTGCAGCTTGCGCTGAATTCTGATTCAATCTCGCAGTTTCCACAACCGTGTTCAATGTCACTACAGCATACGCAGTCGTCACATCACCATTCGGCAATTTAAAGCACGAGCCATCCACATACAAAGTACCATCGGGATCTGTCAAGGGAGTGTTTTTTAGGTCCACAGGACCTTTTGTTTCTTCCTCAGTTCGTAAATAACAATCATGTGGTGGCACATCATCTGATTCCATATTAATCGGCAACAATGTCGCCGGATTCAGTACATTACAACGTCTGATCTGTATATGACTTGCCAAAAGGGTCAGCTCGTACCCAGACAACCTTGCACTCGTCAGATGTTGAGTCTTTGCCCGATTCAAAAGAGTATCAACTGCATGCGGAACCATCACCATGAGCATATTATCCATAACAAGACCTGCGGACTGCCGAATAGACGCCGCTGCTGCCGCTGTCGCCCTCAAGCAACTTGGCAACGCTCTAGCTACCGGGTCTAAGGTTGAGGAAAAATATGCACACGGGCGCTGCTTGTCACCAAATTGTTGCGTTAAAACACTCAACGCACAACCTTCCCTCTCGTGAACGTATAATGTGAATGGCTTGCTGTAATCAGGAGTACCTAACACAGGAGCCGAACACAGTGCATCACGTAGTTCAGAAAAACTTTTCTGACATTCCTCCGTCCATGGCAAAGGAGTCGAAACGTCCTTGCACGTGAGAGCTATCAATGGCTTCGCTAACAGTGAAAAATTTGGAATCCACTGTCTGCAGTATGACGTGATACCTAAAAAGGCACGCACATCTCTCTGGGTCGTCGGCACAGCCATTCGAGCGATTGCTGCAATTCTTTCAGGGGTCAACCTTCTTCCCGCCTTTGACAATAAGTGACCTAAGTAGGTAACTTCTTGACAACAATATTGCAACTTAGAAGGTGACACTTTGTGGTGTAAGTCACAGAGATGCTGTAATAGTGACACAGTAGCAGTCTTGCAAACTTGTTCAGTATCTGCAGCTACCAACAGATCGTCAACGTACTGAATCAAAGCCGCACCAGTTGGCAGCACAAATGCATCTAGTTGACTCTTAAGAGCTTGGCTGTAGATCGATGGGCTCTCACAGTAGCCTTGAGGTGCGCGTTTGAACCGGAAACTGCGACCTCCTAACGAAAATCCGAACAAATCACGACTTTCCTCAGCAATCGGAATGCTAAAGAACGCATTCTTCAGATCGATTACCGAGAACCATGATGCAGAGGCTGGAATCAGAGTCAGTAAAGCTGTAATGTCTGGAACCACAGGAAACTGCGGGACAACAATTTTATTTACTTCCCGTAAGTCAATAACTAGACGGTACACGGGAGGCTTGGACGGATCAGTTTGTTTCAAAATAGGCAACACGGGACTATTACACACGTTACCTCGTGTCTCCTCGATAACATCTTTACCGATCAGATCATAAATGATCGCTAATAGTGCCCGTTCACCATCAAGGGAAATACGATACTGGGGTATGCGTGGTAAGCGCGCATCAACTTTCAATTGAACAACATAAGGTGGGATATCCAGCAGGCCCACATCATTGGGACCTGTCGCCCACAAAGAAACCGGAAGAGAACTCAATTCCGGCGGCAGCTTATCGATCAACAGATACATAGGGGAAATCACATTCTCACCCAATGTAAGCTCCACACCCGTAGGAGAGCAGTACAAAGTCGCATGTAACCTCTTCAACAAATCCAAGCCCAAAAGATTCTCTCCACAACCAGTAGTCAAAATCAAGGGAGCTTCTAACTCCTGAGACCCAATCGTAAGGGGCAAGGGGCTAGAAACTGGATTGCTAACGGGGGCGCCAGAGAATCCAACGGAAACATTCGTCAAGCCAGACAAAGGCGCGCCAGGGAGTTTCGAATGCATAATGGAACTTTTTGCTGCACCAGTGTCCAACAGAAAAGGCTCAACGACACCCAATGTGGCTACTGCAACATAAGGCCCTCTCTGATCAACCGGAACTGATACTTCTCCCTTCCTTTGTCTATGGCTGTCCTAGTAGATACCATCCATATCAACATCACGCTCGACGTAATAGTCATCCACATGATACTGTGCAGATCTACCGGATGATGGTTCACGGCGATCGAAACAATTCTGCGAGTCTGAGGAAGTGGCAAAACGCTCGGCCTGATTCTGAGTAACTCCACGACCTCTACCACGTGAAGCTTGTTGAGAACCACCACGACCTCCTCGAGCTGACACACCATTATTCCTATCACGGAGAACCGGACAATTAAACTTCAAATGGCCCTCCCCTCGACAATACGCACATTGATTATATCCCAACACAAAACGAGGTGCGGGAGAGTCATTTCGCGTCTGCGATCTAGAGAACTGTGATTGCGATCTATTTGGCTGTTGCGAATCATTGAAATTCGAGCGCGGAGGATACGCTTGCTGCAATAGGACCTTAGTTTTAAGATCCTTTGTTTTCTTATCTGCACGTTCACTTTCCTCCTTTTCCCTATTTTCGTAATATTGGGCCGTAGCCAATATTTGAGCAGTGGTAGAAACAGCCCATGAACTCTCAGAATTTTTCAACTTATTGCTAAGTTCGGGCAACAAGTTCGATACAAACTTATCAACAAACAGCCGCTGACCACCTTCGGAACCCATGTCCTGGCCACTATGATCGACAAATGCTTCCTCGAATCTCGTAAAGAAATCGGATACGCTTTCATCCCTCTTTTGCTTGCACGCGGACAACTTGTCCCAATTGACGCGCATCGCCGGCATAAGCGTTTTCATAAGGGTAATTATCCTCTGGGGCAATTCCACAATAAGCTGCTCAGGCTTAGCCCCACCAACTTGCTGAGCGTCTGCCGCCGTAAGGGCAGCCCAATCACCGCCTAACTCGGCCGCGTGATTCTCGTGACGAATTTTCGCCCAAATCGGCTGAGGCACTACATTACCAAACAACATGTCAATATCAGCAAGGTTCATAACAGTAGCATCCACCAATTGGGACAACTCCTTATAATAACCCGCTGGATTTTTACGGGGATCAGGCAAAGTTTGCTTCACCTGTAAGACTTCCGATCGTTTCCAAGGGAGGTGTATCCACACTCTCTGAAAACGGCCTGGGACAGCAGGGTTAGCAGTAGGATCACCTGGCATCCATACTGGGGGAACTTCCCACATCGGATATTGACCAGGTTGTGCCATCCACGCTGCAGTCTCTTCCTTAAACAATGCTCGAGGTTGAACTGTGCATCGAAACGATAACAAACGTTCTAGAGCTTCTCGAACCTTATCACCCACGATCACACCAGTTGTGAACCGATGCTGGAGATCAGAAACCTCTGACGGTACATTATCTATCACATCATGATCCCACTCCTCCTTCAACGATTTACACAATTCCTTAAACACGAATCGTTGAGTGGGCGCATTAAACTGAGAAAATGTTTCAAACACTACACGCGAAGAGTATTTAACAGGATTACGAATCCATTTACGTGCCATTTTTACCAGCGATTCACGTTCCCTATCATCAGGAAGCTGACTGCGCCGCTGAGCGGCATCAGAAAGAGTCGAGCCGAGTATTGGCCCAAAAAGCGGGGAATAAAGAGTAGCAACAGCAGTCAAGAGACGACTACGAACAGAAGGAGAAGAGGAAGAAGATGCAGGCGCAGCAACAGTAGGGGTGGAGGCGATAGAAGTAGATGCGGCACCAGGAGTAGTGGGAACGACAGACTGAGGAGGGACTTGAAGAGGCGCAGTAGGAAGAGAAGCCGGTAAAAGAGGAGGAACGATCTGTGGCACAAGAGGATGCGGGAGAGCGGGAGGAACGGCGGGCTGACCAGCGGCCGCCAAAACAGCAGGTGGAGGAAGAGGTAGAATCACAGGGCCCAGAGTATCGGGAGCATAGAGAGGTGGTGATTTCAACAGATAAGACAATAGCGAATCCTCTACCGCTTCTTCTCCCAATTTATCGACATTAGACGGTAGCACCGGATAACATTTATCCACCGCCATATGATGAAGTCGAGCACTAACTTCCTGCTCTTTCTCATTTTTGTCTCGCTGATACTGTTCAGCATCTTGCATCACCGCAATAACACCGTCTCTTTTATTTTTCTTACTCTGTTTGATTTCTTTCTGCTTGGCCTCTTTCCGCCATAACCGGAAGGAATCAAACATGGCCGGCCTAGCCTTCTTTTTAAACAGTTTAGCTTCCAAATTATCTAAAACGGCAGTTTCGAAACTACCATGAGATGGCCAACTAAGAACACCATCATTTTTAGTGTAGCGGACCCAATATTCATTATACACGATAGGACCAACGCCATGGCGACTATAGAGCTCATAAATTGGAGTTCCAACCGGAGGTATCGGACATGAATCCTCCAGCCGGGAATCCATTCTGCAACATTTGAGAAATCCAAACAAAGTACTACGGCTAGGCATCGCGCACACTAACCGAGTTTACAAACTTCAAGGGCTATCGAATTTATGATATCCTCGCAAAAAGTTTGCGAGACCCTCGGTTTTTGGCAATTGCAATCGTCAAATAAAACCCAACAACTAAGAACCACGAATGCTATGGTACCATGCAAACAACAAAGGAACACTGGGAGCGACCCACAAATACTTAACTGAAAGAACAATGGCGTCACCAGGAAGGCCCGTCTATCATCTCGCCGTACAAAAGACTACGCCAGGCGCCAAAACAGGTCGACAGTCAGGGCATCAGTCCGTCGCAGCCGTCAGGAGGCGGGGATCTTCGCGGGAAAAGACGTCGGGCCACTTATTTCGACAACTGGATCGATGAAGCGGGGTGCACCTTCCCTCGGAGATTTCACACGAAGTTCCTCACGATCGTCGGGCTTTGGACCGGTACCGTTGATGTCGCCCCACGTTGGGCGCCAACTGAAGGACTGGGTTTTTCTAAGACCCAGCGGTGCCAGGGAACAACACCTGAAACCTTCGCGGGTTACCTGTTCTGGCGTACCAAACACAGAGACACGGGACACTTCCAGCGACGTCAGAGATCAGCGTTTATTTACTGCAGGGATCCAGAGGTCACAAGAAGTACACAGCGTGTAGGTTCTCGGAAACTGCTTCAATTTGCAAAAGTGGATCGCTCCTTTTATACACGTTTTTCCCATAGAACAGTATAGTGAACAAAGATTATAACTCAGTTCCCATAATAAACTTCAAAAGGGCCGCGTTCATGTTTCAGGAGGCCGGAACATAATTACAACAGTATTGCCAGTTCCCAACTGTAAAAACATATCTTCTTTACAATAAAACACATTCCATCCTGATCGTAAACACATTAGGGGAAGGGACAAGAACAGATGCAAGGAAGGACAAGGATGCACAACAGATTAGAGAAGAGTGTTAGGAGTAATAAAGGGAACTTGATAATGGGATCAGAGACACCGTGTCTAATGTATGCATGGCTGAAACAATAGACCGGCACGGCAAGATGAGCCTTGAGCGGGGCCATCTGCCTTCGTCGTGTCATTTCCCTCGTCATAAAAGTCATACTCCAAAGAACACGTGTCCCTCGTGTAAGCTTGGGAGTCCCAGGGTCACGAAGCGGACGAAGTCTGTTCGCTGGCTACTTGAGGGCAAGAAACAAAATGGATGCCGTATCTAAAATGGAACCCGAGGGGTCAGATGAACAAACCCAAAAATCAGACGAACCATACGTGGTTGCGTAGCGAAACTGCGTACACCCACTATACTCGTCATTTGCGGTTCGTAGATACCCAACTCATCCATATTCGTCACCACCCAAAAGTGTCGTTCCGTTCCACACGGAACCTCAGTACCATGCTAGTTCTTAACTGTGAACGCAGATGTGGACCAGGCTCCTCTTACATGCTGGCAGGCCCTCATCCTCCTCGTCAGCTTCAATGGCACCCTGCGCCAGCGCTGTCATGCTGGCTGAATGTGCGGGCAGTGGCTGGGGTGTCACTTGGTGGTGTGGAAGCATTCCCCTACTGGTTCTCTTCTCGGCCAAACATGAGCAGGCTGGTAGCCGCAGGGTCATGCCTTACACACATACATGTGTAAGGTGCCTCAGGCTATATTTCTCCTCGGGCATGACAGAGAGGTAGGTCAGTATTCATGTGGGGTCAGACCCGCTCATCGCCATTGTGGTGAGGTGGGTCCTGGGCCCACATTCTAATAAAAGCACAACACAGACACCATAGTTATAGTTGGCTAACTGGCCCAGGGCACGTGCACCCGACCCCTTTTATTTGCAGGGTCACCTGGGTGGTGACGCCTGTGATGGGTGGGTGTTAGTGTAAGTTTTGTACAGGGTGAAACACTACAACGTGTCCAGCCGGGCACTACAGCTTCACAGTGTCCTTGTACCAGAGAAAGTTCTACATTCGGGCCTGCACCCACCTTCCCTTATATGCTTGCAAGTGCAGTCAGGCACAAGCGGGGGTGTTGCTATTCTAAACTAGGAGTCAGGGTATCAAGGTAAGTATTCTATTCCGTAAACCACATACCTCAGCCCATGCATGGACTAGGAAACTAAAGCAGCCATAGAAATGTTGTCAGACCAGCCTCTTCCCAGCGCCCCACCCCATGGGAGAACGGGGTCAGGGGTACAAGTGAGAAGCACTGCTGCTTTTACTGGGAGCTGTTATTGCTGCACTGCTGAATAACCGCCCCCAGTAACAAAACCGGCTCCCACTGCGACCCCACTGCTCCAAAATGGCCCCCACCCTTCCAGGGATATGCCTAGGTCGCTGTTGTGGCCTGTCAGGCTCTCCCTCTGCCCCGTCAGCTTAGGCTCATTTCCGTAGATCTGTCAACCAGTCTCCCAGCGCAGGCCCCCATGCAGACTTCTATGACATTGCAATGTGCAGCTTAGAAAGCACAAATTCTAAATCAATGAACCGTGTCACATGCTTATATTTTTTATACAGGTCAGTATCCCCAGCAAGCAGAGCGAGGTGTCTCTAGACAAAGGTTTACCCATTTGGTCAGTTATGTTGTGCAATGCTGCGTCCCAAAAATCCACTATAACCGTGCAGTGCCACAACATATGCGGGAAGTCAGCATCATCTTTGCTACATCTGGGGCACTTTTCAGTCAGCTCCCTGGAACATGCAGCTTATTCTTTGGAGGGTTAAATAAGTATGATGAATGTGATTAAACTAGACCTATTGCATTCTAGCTTTCTTGGAGACCTCTTTAACCATCGCCAGGCATTACTCCCCCAGTGCCGGTTCGATAATTCCACTCCTAGTGTTCGTTCCCACCTGTCTTTGAGACGTAACAGTGGTTGTGCCACATGATGTAGAAGTGCAATATAAAGTGCCTTGTAAAGGTTTTCATATTACGAATTCCACTGATTCCCCTTTCTCACTGTGCCCGGGGGGGGGGGGGGAGGGGGGGCGCGTCATCGCTTCTTGGAGCAAAAAAAACTCCTGGTCCCAAGTTAGTGGACTTCGGAAGAGTCTGAAACATCTGCCATTTGCCATCATGGAACAGAACTCCCCATACTGTGACACCCGCATCTGACCAGGGGCATGTGTTATGTATCACCACAAGTGATGCCCTCTCAGGGATGGACCAGAGGGGCAACTCTAGCGCATAGGCTGGTTTTCCAGGAGCACACTTGCTTCTTCCAACTGCAGAGAGCTGCCCTGAACAGTCCGGTGGTGTTAGTGTGCTTTTCATTGGTTCCCCACAAACCCAGTAGCATTGGCAATCCATCGAGGTAATGCCATACGGTTTGGGTCTTCGGGTCCTTAGGCCCCACCAACCATTGAAGAGGCCACTGTAATTGCGCTGCTGCATAATACAGGTCGTAATCAGGAGCCCCTATGCCCCCCTCGTCTTGTGGGAGATATAAATCAGCTAGACACACCCTGCTTCTCCGCATAGCCCATATGGCCATAGATAATTAAGAGAGCAGTTCATTAAAAATGATTTGTCACAGTACAAGTGGTAGTGCTGCGAAAAAGTATAAGAGCCTAGAGAGGATTAACAGTTTAGCAATGGCTACACAACCCAGTGTAAATACCGCAGGCCGCTCCAGAATGGACTAGAGTTCCGAATGGAGTTATCCACTGTCCTCAGATTTCAAACAAAAAGATCCTTTTCAGTATTGCAAATATGCATTCCTAAGTACTTGAACCTACTTGGTTACCAAGTGTAGGGCGGTGTTTGGCCGGACCCAATGCCCAGGATTTAACCCAACTCACTCCTAGGCCCAAGGCCCTACTGAAGTCCTTTAGAAATGCCTGCCATTACAGAGGCAAGGTACCAGCAGTAGTCATACCCTCTCGCAGATATATCAACATGTCATCAATATACAGTGACACTGTATATTGTGTGCCATCCTCCAACCATTGGATCCCCCATTCCCGTTCCTGAAGCAAGCCAGGAGCGCTATGGCTAAAGCAAAGATCAGGGGGGAAGTGACCATCCATGTCATGTACCTCTCTCTACCTCAATAGGGGAGGATATCTGTCCACCCTTTCCTCCGGGTCTCTGTAGAGTAAGCCAACCCACCTGAGGAATTCAGTCCATATGCTAAATCTCCACAGCACTTGCAACAAATAGCGTCAACTGAGGGTACCAAAGGCCTTTTCAATGTCCAGCGAGGCCACCCAGTGATGCTCTTGATGCTGTCTGGTGCACTACATTAACCCAGAGAGGCGCCAACGGTTTAGGAAGGTGTTACAGTCTGGTATGAAACCATTTTGGCTGGTGTGGACCAAAGACCGGATCAACAGTAGCAAACGGTTGGACAAAACGTCATCCAGGATTTTGTAGCCAAGATTTAACAGCGAAAATGGCCAGTAGGAGGACACCACCAGGGGCTCCCTATTGGGCTTAGGTAAGACCCTAATTAACGCCTCACTCATTGACTGGGGAAGTATATCTGCATCCCTGCTAACTTCATAGTTTTTTAAAAGTTGTGCCAAAAGACCTGGTCTAAACACAGCATAAAATTCCAAGGGATGCCCATCTGGGCCTGGTGTTTTGCTCCTGGCCATCTGTGCTATCACCTCCTGTAGCTCCTCTGGCTGGTGAGGGGCATCCAGAGCAGTCTTAGATTGAGTTGGGGAAGGGGAATGGTGCTCAGATAAGCATCCGCAGCTGGATCAGTCAGATCGGGCCTGGGAGTATAAAGGGACGTGTAACATCTGTGACACACCCCATTGATCTAAGATTGCTCAATAGCCATCTCTCCCGCTGTGTTCCAGATCACGACCACTGGCATCCTGGGTGACTCATTACAGAGAAACCATATTAAATTGCAACCCACATTGTCACCCTCCCCATGCTGCCTGGCTAGATGTTCCCTTTGTTTGAGTTATCCCTGCCTGTGTAGTGACTCATTATAAGCCATCCATGTGGCGGACAATTCCTGTCGGGCTCCCTCTGTTCCTACTGTCTCATAGTTAAAGGTACGTGTACAGTCCTTTAGGGAGACAAGGCCCCTTTTGAGTGCCCGCTGTGTCCCGTCGAATGTTCTAATACAAACGCCCCGTAATACCACTTTGAAGGCATCCCATTCAACTAAGCGGTCTGATGCTGTCCCCTCATTCTCCGTAACATACTGCTCTATGTGGTCTCCAATTTCGGTCACAACCGATTGGCCATGAAGAAGTTCTAGCGGCATTCTCCAGGTCGGGATACTAGGTACTGTGTGTCCCCACACTATGGACATCTACAAGGGATTGTGAGCATGTGACCCAGGTATTCAGCTCCTAACACCCTACCTATTAATGGCTCATTGCAGTAGAGCAGGTCTATGCATGTGTGTAAAGTGTGTACCCATGCATAAAAGGAGTATTTCCAGTTATTAGCGTACATGGCTCTGCATACCTCCGTTACCACATTTGTCGCCCACTGGGATAGAGACTTTGATGCCGCCACTGCTTAAGCCTCAGAGGTGGGCTAACCCGCACCGCTTTGAAGCCCCCTCCATACACATGGCAGGGTGGAGTCCGAGAGCTGGAAAGGAGTGAGCCTAGTGAGGAAAGATGTCACCCATGTATAAGGTGCATATACCACAGTCAGTTTTATGAGTTCCCTGTCAAGCAGCCCCTCCAAAGTGACATATCTACCTTCTGGGTCTCCTTGAGAGTGTAGCAACTGGAAGAGGATCCCAGGTGTGACCTAAATGGTGGGTAACCCTCCAGTCTAACTAGAGCCCACCATCGCTTGCATAGGTTGATCAACTCCGTGTGAATTAAATGCGTTTCCTGTAGCAATACAGAGTGTACACCTCTACGCTTAAGCTGGACATGCAATCTGTATGGTTTAGTGTGGGTGCCCAAATCCTGGACATTCCTGGTAAGTATGTTGAAAGGAGATGGTGTGTCCTTAAGAAGAAGGGGTAGACAACCTGGTTCTCCACCAGCTGCAGACCTGGATACATCATGAATATAGGTGTGTCACCCTATGTTTCAGAACTCAACCCCAACTCCCCTTCCGTATTTGAGGATCTGGAACTTGCCTTACCGAAACTTTGGCTCCTAGAACCAGTGCCAATTTGTCATGTCCATATTGTATTCCAGGGGGTGTTATACAGTTCTTGTCAATGTTCACTGTGCTCCACCTTGTGCCAGCCCCCCAATCATTTGCTGACCCCACCCCTACAACCTCCCACCCTGTCTCCTCAGAACAGTAGTACTTGCAAGTATGTGTCTCCCCACGCACGTACAGTGAGTATAACCAGAAAAGGATATATGTGCATCCAGGGGCTACCCAATAAATTCCATTGTCATAGACTTCACCTAGGGGCTCTGTCGCAGAGATACCAGGGCCTTCTCTAAGTCATTGTTTTCTGCCTCAATGTGATGGTAATATTTGTCTCCTGAGGTGGATGATCTGGGGCTGGTGCAATGTTCAATCTCCCCCATAACTGCAAGTCATTTGGTAGCTGCCTATTCTCAAGTGAGATCTTCTCTGTCAAGTCCAGGGTTGCCTGGGGGCATTAGGAGCATAACGGTCTCCTGTGTCAGGGCCCCCTTAGCGTCCAACCAGGACTATGCCAGACAGAGAGGTTTCAAAGAAATTGCCTTTACTGTCATCCAAGATCTGGAGTTTGGCCAGAAACAGTAGTGTGTACCAAATCTGGAGATCTCTTAGGTGTTGTTTGACACACCCCTTCAAACAATTCTTTGTGGTGTTGCATGCCGGTGGTGTAATCAGGGAATATATTCACTTGACTGTTCTCGATTGTCCACTGCCCTCAGGCTCTGGAGGCTTGCAATAGGTTTTTCCTGTCTTTATAATTCGAAAGTCTCACCACCACCGGTCTGGAGGGCGCACCCGAAGGCAGTGGGAAATTCGGCATTCTCGGTGCTCTTTCCACTGAGTAGGAATGGGATTGCCTCTCAGCCAGCAACCTGTCCACAAACCACTTTCCAAGATACATTTCCATAATGGGACCCTCAGCCTGCTCAGCTAGGCTCACTATAAGTAGGGATCTACCCTCTGCATCCTCTGCTTTTAGTTTCAGAAAGTACACTTCTTCTTCGAGGCTTTGGGTTTGCATCTCACTCATTGAGGGATGTAATGTAGCCAATGCAGATTCATTTTTGCCACTCATTCTGTTAGCTTCCTATGGTCTGCTCTTAATAGTTCTGCATCAAGTTTGGGCTTGGCTTCAGGGGCATACTACGTTTCTGTCCTTGGGTCCTGCATCGGCATCATGCCATCAGGAGGACCACCCTGCCCTCCAAGTTTCACGCCTTTTAGTTTTACCATGATGCCGATGGGGTTAGCGCCCGCTCTAGGTCATGGTACTTGATGGTAACCACAGATCAGGGGTGCTCACTGAATGTCCACCTGTGCTCCAGTGAGGGAGGGCTTTGTCTATTACCACCATGATATTACACTGTCCTTTGCGGATGCCAGGGAATGCCTGTTCTCCCTCAGCACGGCTTGCCTCCTTTGGCCTATCGAGTGGTGTATCAGGTAGTGGGACAACATCAAACTGCCAGGTGGCCCTCTAATGCCACACACCAGTGCACGGTGTGAGTTAATGTCCAGGGTACCAGCTCAGTTTTTTCTCAGAGCCCTCTGCCAGTGTTTTTTTTGGGCCACAAGGGGCTCTTTTTATCGGAAGCAGTACACATGGGTCGGGGGAGCGGCGTCCGCATCTCTGGGCCCGGAAACCAACTGCAACCAGACGAGTAGGGGCCAAAATCTCAACACCCCTCCACTCACGTTGGGTGAACATAACATTCCTCCTTTACCCAGAGAAAATGTTTTTTTGAAAAATAAACACATTTCACTGGTCAATTCATAACATGGGTAAATAGAAGCAGACAGAGAGATGGAGAGTGAGAGAAAGAGAGAGATAGAGAGAGAAATAGATAGAGAAATAGATAGATAGATAGATAGATAGATAGATAGATAGATAGATAGATAGATAGATAGATAGATAGATAGATAGATAGATAGATAGATAGATAGATAGATAGATAGATAGATAGATAGATAGATAGATAGATAGATAGATAGATAGATAGATAGATAGATAGATAAGAGAGAGAGAGATAGAGAGAGAGCATTAGAGTCACTTTACACAGTTCAATGTAGTATAAAGTTATTCAAATGGGAGGATAATGACGGATGGGGCCGAAGATTGTATCTCCCCATGCCCTGCCAACTGGATGCTATCTTCACTTCACTCGGCAGGACAGCAGGTGGCATGGTACCAGGACTGGATGGCACATCAGATTGAAGGAGTCCTACTCCATCATATTGTGAGGGAGCCACTTTGACTCGGTCCGGTGAAACATGAGCCTTAAAGGGAAACAGTTCTTCCATCGGTCCTCTCTCCACAGGTGTGGCTGCATCCCCCGAGGTCTCTGGATCGCGTCCTGTCTCGCTTGGAGGGGCCTGGAACTTCTTAAAAATTGAGACATTCCTCGTGATGGTCTCCTCAGACCTCTGAGCCATAATCATGTTTCCTTTCCTTGCTTGCACCTTCCAGAGCTGGTGCTCAAAAGGGTGTGTGAACTTCCCACGGGACTGTCTGTTCTTGAACAGCACAATATCACCTGCTTGGATTGCACTTTGTCTTGCCCGCTGAGTCTGAGGCATGTGCTCATTTCGCATCTGTCGCCTCTGCACATTTTCATCGACCTGATGTTGCACAGCAGACGGCTTCTCCACAGAAGGAATGGCATCGCCCATGGTGCGATTCATACACAAAGCACTTGGACTGACCTGGGTTGTTGTATGAGGGGTTAGGTGATACTCTCTCAGGAATGCACAATCCACGTTTTTACCATTTGCCACTGTAATTCAGAGCACTTTGTTTAGGGTGCACATGAAGCGCTCGGCCTCCTCATTGGCTTGAGGCCATCATGGCGTGATTTTCCAGTGAGTATCACCACAGGATCGTAGATATTCCATGAATTCCTGGATTGAAAAAGGGGGTCCGTTGTCAGTACGTAATTCTTTGAGTAGGCCATGAGTGGCCCTGATTTTCTCCAAACGAGGTATCGTTTGACTGGCCGTGGTGGATTCCATGATCTCAATTTCTGGGTACTTTGAAAAATCATCCATAACTATCAACATTTGCTGACCATCCAGGAGACTGCCTAAACCATCACTATCCCTTTGCCAGGGAAAAGGCGGAATGTCTTCCGTAAGGATTGGTGCTGGGTAATCAGCGGGTCCAGTAGCCTGACATAGGGATCATTGCCGCACAGTTCGTACCACCAGGTCGGGAAAACAGCCTTTGAATCTCAGCCAAGACTTACAGGCACATGCATCATCATAGGGTTTTGCGATTCCTTAATAGCGATTTTTAAGGAATCGCAATTAAGGAATAGCAAAACCCTATGCATGTAGGAATCGCTAAAGAAATAGCGAGTCCCACAAATTCCTTAATTGCGACTAGCAAATTGCGAGTCGCAATTAAGGAATGTCTTCCCATTCGTTCCTATGGGCCTCCGGGCCCATAGGAATGAATTGGAGATTGCGGGAGCAATTTGCGAGTACCAGTAGGTACTCGCAATTGCTCCCGCAATTTCGATGGTGCAAGGGTGTCAAAATGACACCCTTTTGCACCCATGTATGTTCACTCTGCACAAATGTTGCATACACACATGCTCTAAGGGCATGTGTGTGGGCAACATGAAACTTAGAAAAATGCAAATAAGTGCATTTTTCTAAGTTTTCGCAAATTACCATGAGGTCCAGCCTCATGGTAATTTGCTCACGCTAATAGCGAAATAGCTATTTTTTAAACCATAATGCATTGCATTTAAGGAATCTCAATTAGGGATTCCTTAAATGCAATCGCTATTTAAGGAATCGCTATTTTGAGATTCCTTAAATAGCGATTTTTGCATTTGGGATGATGCATCCCAAATGCAAAAATACCGGTCGCAAAGGGGCAGATTCTGAGAATCTGCCAGTTTGCGACCGGTTTTGTGCTTGATGCATGTGCCTGTTAGTCGTGGCGATTACTTGGTGGGCGAGATGGGCCAGGTCCACCACTCGCTGTTGAAGAGTTTTGGGAACTACCAGTTGGGGACCCCTAAAAAATAGGCCTGGGCTAAAATATTGTTCCGTTCGCGGAAATTGCGATAATTTGACATTTTCGCGTTCCGCGGAGAGCGCGAAAATGTCAAAATTTTCGCTTTCCGCAGCTTGGCGATAATTTGTTTCTTGCTCGTGCTGTAAAGTATTACATTCTCGCGCGCGCGTGATCGCTTTACCTGAATCCCTGCGTTCGCCGACAAGTTTTCTTGATCCGGTCGCGTTCTCCATGAGATGTTGTATTGTTTTTAGCCATTTGCGCTGTCTCGCGACAGTTCGCGCCCGCAGTGACGTCATGTGTCGCGCGATCACTTCTTTCTTCTCGCGATCATGCACCGCGAGACAACTCAAAACAAGATGGCCGCGCCCGTGAGCAACCACATGGGTAAGTTGGCGACCCGCAACCATGCAGAAAATCTCGCGAACATGCGGGAAAAAAGCTTCCGCATCTTCGCGATATTTCCGCTTGTTTGCGATAATTTTAAACATTTTTGCGATAATTTGCGAAAGTGGATTTCGCAAATTCCGCCGACCCCTACTAAAAAGACAGCCTTTTGGGGATATCACCAACTCAGTGCCAACATTGTAGAGGAAAACTAGCATTGCTTTTGCTGTCTCTGTGCGATACGTAGACTTATCCTTTAGGGTATCTCATCTTCCGGACCTCACAGCATAGATGTCCAGCTGGACGAACTCATCAGTTTGAGTGGCTTGAACTATTTCTACTAACGAGATGGTTAGTCGGCGGTAGCATTCAAAGACCAGTCGAACATATTCTTCGACTTCTTGTGTATCCTGTTCATCACGTTTCAGTGGCCGGCCTAGCATGCCTAGAAAGATAGTCAACGGGGTTTTGAGCACCTGGGTGAAACTTGACTGTGAAATGGTAGTCTCGCAACTGTAAGATCCATTTTTGATCCTGGGTGGAGGTTTGCATGCGGACCCCATAAACAATTGGATGAGGGGTTTGCGGTCGGTGTGAACCACAAAGGTCTGGCCATATAGATACAGATGAAAGTGGGGGCACCCCCAGTGTACAGCAATGGCTTCCTTCTCTATGTGGGAATAGCGTTGTTCACTGTCCGTCAGTGCTCAACTAGCATAGGCCACCGAAGTCCACTCCCCATTGTTCTGCATCTGGGATAGCTCAGCACTAAGGCCGATGGGACTGGCATCTACAGATAACTCAGTCTTTTTTCAGGTCAAAATAGACTAATGTCGTGTCAGCCGAAAGTGCTTGTTTTGTGGCTTTGAACGCTTCTTTTTGGTCCGGCCCCCAACTCCAGGCAGTGTTTGCCTTGGTGAGTTCTCTCAAAGGGCCAGTGAGGTCAGTGAGGTTCTGAATGAAATGGCCACAGTAGGTGACCATGCCGAGCAAAGCTCTGCATGCCTGTCACAGCGGTGGGAGCTGGGGCAGCTTGGATGTCCTGGACCTTTGCAGGATCTGATTGCACCCCCTCCTGGGAGAAATGATATCCAAAGAACTATATTTCAATTTCTAGGAAAGTGCACTTGTCTCGGTGAAGGGTGAGACCATTCTCTCTTAGCCGTTAAAAAGTTGCTCTCAGGTTTTTGAAGTGAGAGTGGGAGCATGGGCCAAAATGTCGGCGCTGACATTGAGGACTCCATCTAGGCCATCCAACACGCTTCGGATGGTGTCCTGAAAAACCTCAGCAGCACTCGATTTCCCGAAACTGAGACGTTTCTGTCTCCGTAAGTCTACATGGGTGGAAAAAGTAGTAACAGCTCGAGATTCAGGGTCCAACATTGATTGGTGATAGCCAGTTCTCAGATCCATCTTTGAGAACCATTTCAACCCACTCACTTCTGATACAATGTCATCAACCATGGGCATTAGATGGTGTTCGCGTTTAAAGGCCAAGTTCGATAGGCGCATGTTCACTCATATCCAAACCTCTCCAGGCTGTTTGGGTTTGTGAGTCACGACTGGGGACACCCACAGAGTCGGGCCCTCCATTTTTTTGATAATGTCTGCCTGCTTCAACTACCTCAGTTCCTCTTCCACCTTGGGCCTGAGGTGGAAGGCCACTCGTCGATGTTTCTAAGCCACTGGTTGGATCGAGTCATCGTTGTGCAGGCTGATCAAATAAGGATGCAAACTGAGCCACCATATCTTCCATGCTTTACTTGTGTATGTTGAAGGCAAATACAGCTAGTTGAAGCTGCTCTGCTGTGCGATAACTCAAGAACATTCCGGTACCCTCTTTGGTGACGTAGACCGTGGCCCTTGTTGAATGAGATTCATAAGTGATCTCAGTTATGAACACTCCCGCTAGCGGAAGGGGGAGGTGGATCTGTAGGTGAACACCTTTGTGGTGGTGGGCTTTAGAGTGGGTTGAACCAGAAGTGTGTGCAGCAGGGACTGGGCCATGATGTTGATGGAGGCTCCAGTGTTGTTGACCAGCGCTTGTAATTGATGGTTATCCACATGGACACTGCTCCTTGGCATGTGCTTCTGGGGTCATCCATCTGGTTACATAGCATGTATTACATGCACAGCAACTTTGAGGTCATCATCGTCCATGTCCTCGTCATCCCCCTCGATTTCCAAGGCATGGAGGGTGTTGACCAGTTTGGTGGACGCCGACGACCAACAAACTTTGGCAAAGTGGTTCAGTTTGTTGCATGCTGAACATCACTTCCCCAGGGTTGGGCAGATCCCTTGATGTGGATAGGGACCTCGGCAGCCATAACATGTCTTGGGTCTTGGCGCGGTCCTTTTTCTTGTCCTGGTTTCAGATAGCCACTGAGTTGACTGGTTCTGTCTTAATTTGGGGTTGTAGTGCCGCCTCCATGTGAGCTGCTTGTACCTTGCAGAGTTCTTTTGATCTGCTCAGGGTCAGAATATCTGCAATAGGCATTCCGGGTACTTGCAGAATGTTCTTCCGGAGTTTAGTTGAGGGACAGCCCTGAATAAATTGAACTCGGATCTCATCATTTTCATCAGGCAGTGTGCATGTAATGGCTAGCTCCCTCAAATGGGCAAAGGAACAGTCAATGTCTGGCCTGACGCAGCAAGAATCATTCATAATCAGGATTGGCCAGGGGCTCGTAGTAGGCAGTTAACGCCCGTTTAAGGGTGACATAAGTATAGGGTGGCCCCGCTTTGGCATCCTACTTTCCCAGTTTATGTATTGCAGAGCCTCTCAAATGTAATAGCATAGGGTGTTGTCGATCTGGATCTAGATCAATAGGCACAAAGTAGTTTTCCAGGTGCTCCACCAATTGTTTCCATCTCGCAGTGTGTGCAGATG
This sequence comes from Triturus cristatus, assembly GCF_964204655.1. NCBI lineage: Eukaryota > Metazoa > Chordata > Amphibia > Caudata > Salamandridae > Triturus > Triturus cristatus. The sequence continues at coordinate 325,338,198 of NC_140583.1, read as the reverse complement.
GGGACCATCAATTAGGAAGTGCTCCACCGGCAGTATAGCAGCAGCGCTCACTGAGCCAAACTATATTCACCCCCACTGAGCATGACCTGGGACTGTCATGGATGACCAACGGAGGATATCATAACCATGGTAGAACACTTGTAGGGGGGTGCTGGTGCTGTAGCCAAGTTCTCACTCACCCGGGAAGCAGGAGGCACTGGGAGGATGGATGTCCCTCAAACCATGGAGTCGAAGTGGCAGATGGCGCAGACACACTGATGATCACCAGACACCTCTTTCAGGCTTGAGTGTGACCACGTTGTGGGAGCATGAAAAGGTAGGGCTGGTAAAGCAGAAATGAGGAACCAAACACTAAGAAAAAGTTGCAGTCAGGGCCACACACGGCTTTCAATAGCAGCCACAGGGTGTTTGTGCCTCCAGGCAGAGCTGATTAGACACTGCCAACACCACAGGGCTGGCAACACAAGCTGAACTCTTTGGGCAACCAACAGGAGTGCAGGCAAAAGGAAAATGAGCATGGGCACTTGAACGCTCAAACGCCAGGGCGTGTCCTGTAATTCAGCCGGGATGAGCACTCCCCGCTGACATGCCAGCCAAAGCACTGCACCAGACATGCGGCCCTCCTGCAATGCAGCCCCGCTTAGCAGTAGCAGCTGGCGCCTAGGGCACGCAGAGGAAAGCAGAGCCTTGGGAACGAACGGCAGGCTCTAAATTGGTCCAGACTGCCCCTCTTCACCAAGTTGTTGTGAAGCCTCAGCAACAATGGACACATAAAAACAGGTTGCGTGCTCCGTACAATGAAAGAGGCCACAACGTGAGGTGTACTGCTCGTGCAAGCAGCTCTAACTGCTGTTGCATATTTATTTCCCCCTTACAACATCGTGCTCCATACTATTGTGACCGGACGAGTAGGGGCTAAGATCCCAACACCCCTCGCAACTGTGTTCACGTTGGGTGAACCCGCCCAAGTCAACATAACAACAATCTTGGCCACACCGACTCTCATAGCCTCATTGCAGGTTGGTCAGCAACTAGAGGGGAAACAGGGCCCTCAGAATGATTAGGCCCAGCTCTTCATGTTTTCCCTTATTCTGGGTCCGTTTCAGTGAACATTTTCTGTGCAGATACACATTGAGTGTTGCAGTGTCTGTTAAGAGCTCCACATGGATCCAGTTCCCTTTTCAAGTGTGCCACATGAAGAGGCTATGTAATTCAATTTATACTGCAAACGTTTTTTTGTTGTAATATTACGATGTTTGTCTTTCTTGCATAAGCAATGTAAGAATACAAGTTAACATTATTCATGATTTTTCCTTGGTCATATTAATCAGTCAAGAGAAAAGGTTTACCATTGTACCAAATTTTGTGCATGGTTCGTGTACTGACTGTATCTTTATTGCATATATTACCATCAGTGCAAAAATACTGGGTTTAGTCACTTAGGGCCATATGTAGGAAACACTTTTGCGATTGCAAACACTGCGAATCGCAAGAATCTTGGTGTTTGCGATCGCAAAACTGACTTCACCTATGTAGGAGAGGTGTCCGCAGCAAAAAGTAGCGAATTGCTAATTTAGCGATTAGCAATTTAGCGTGAAGCCGAGTTTGCGAATAATTTAGCGTAATCGCAGTCTGCGTCGCAGTATTTGCAGAAATCGCAATTACCGACATCGCAAATTGCGAAATCGCTAAATCAGATTTTCAAAAAAATCGCAAATAGCGATTCCTCAATATTCGCAGTTTAGCACTTCTCAATTACCACCAACTCTGAGCAGGTGGTAACCAAGTGCAACCTATTTAAACAGGCCCACAACGCCACAGGGACTTCCCACCATGGCTGGGCTGTACATGATAGCCAGGAGGCTGCGAATCAGGGATGCCATGCAGAGAAGGAGACGCCAGGAAAGGATCTATAGAACACGCATCACCCTCTTCCAACTGACCGATGAGGAGATCCATGTGAACTACAGGCTGCACCCACACAGCATCCTGGATTTAATAGAGGAGCTGACACCCATACTTCAACACCCCACACGCAGGGCACACTCCATTCCCACCCATGTGCAGGTGCTGTGCTCACTGCACCTCCTGGCATCAGGGAGTTTTCAGGGGGTCATTGCCACAGCAGGTGGTGTCTCGCAAAGTGCACTGTCGCGCTTCCTCCACGCTTTCTTGGATGCAATGGTACAGAGGCTGCATCACCACATACAATTTCCTAGCACACCACAGGCACTAGATCAGACCAAGCAGGATTTCTACCAAATTGGCCAATTCCCCCATGTCATTGGCTGCGTAGATGGGACCCATGTCGCAATCTCTCCCCCATCACACAATGAGTATGTATTTCGCAACAGAAAGTCATATCACTCCCTGAACGTCCAGGTAGTGTGCAACGCCCAACATATAATCACTGATATTGTGGCCAAATACCCTGGAAGCACACACGACTCATTTATGTTTCGCCACTGTGCATTACATCGAAGACTCACAAATGGTGATTTTGGAGAGGGCTACCTGCTAGGTAAATGCATGCCAAACACACTCAGAGGCAGTAGAGTGATGCAGTGGCAGGACACTATTGACCCTGAATCTTCTTATGCCCCGCAGGTGACAGTGCGTATGCTGTATGAGACTACATCCTCACACCGTACCTGAATCCAGCTACTGCAGGTGAAAGGAGGTACAACAGCGCACACAGAGCCACACGCTGTGCCATTGAGAGGACCTTTGGAATCCTAAAGAGCCGTTTTCGATGCCTCCATAAGAGTGGAGGAGCGCTACAGTACAGCCCTGAGACATGATGCAGAATTGTGGTTGCCTGTGCAATGCTACACAACATCGCTACCAAAAAAGGAACCCCAGTGGACCAGACAGACTCTGAATCATCAGATGAGGATGGACCAGCACCACATCGCGGTCCGGCAGGTGGGGATGGTGCTGCTGCCGGACGCATGAGACAAGATGAGATCACACAAAACTACTTCTAAGTGAGTAATGAGGACACAATGCGACTGATTGGTTTCTGACAGGGATGTTTATTTCCTTATCTTCAGGAATGAAGGTATCATACATTGTGACTTAATAGTCCCTGCATGCACTTGTTTGTGTCACAGTGCACTAACTACCACCAGCCACTGAGTCATCATGGACTGTGTTGCGTCACACATGGCCATTAGTCCCTTTTGTCCCTTCACCTCCTCCGTGCACGGCCTGTTGAGCCTCGCTGTGCCTGCGCAGTGCCCTCCCTGGAGTCATCATCCACTCTGCCCTGGAGTGCACTCCGGCTTCTGTCCTGTGGAATTGGGGGAGTGATGCTGCTCCTGCTTGATTGTTCATCAGTGTCCATGGCACCAAGTGTGCCTATGCCACCTGTGGCAGTTGCGTGCATCTGGTCCACCGCATGTGTAACTTGCACCAGGACACTGCCAACATCCTGGCAGCAGTGGGCCAGCTCGTGCTGCATGCTGACACATCTTCTGGCCAGCAGGGATGTGGCGGTTGACTGGCGGTTCACTGCCCTGGTGTATAGGTCCAGCCGTGTGTGTAGGCGATGTCTCTCCCGGCGCCGGGCTGCCCTGTCCCTCGCGATCTCCCTGCACAGGCCCTCCAATGCACCAGTCATGGCCATTACACCTGCGCGCAACTCGGTCATGTTGTGGTTACGTGCAGCCAGTTGCCGTTGGATTGACCGTATCCCCTTTACTTGCAGGCGCTGTTGTTTGAGCATTCTGCCCTCAAGGCCCGAGAACACCGTGTCCTCTTCACCAGGAGCAGTGCTGGTGCACGGGCGTGCCCTGCGTCTCATCCCTCTCCCTACTCTGGAGTGTTCAGGGGACTGTGGTTGGTGCTGTTCTGCACGCTGCCTGTGCACTGGCTGTTGCTCCTCTGCTGTGTCTGGTGCCTGTGCCTCCAACAGTGGTAGTGGTGGTACAACATTGCGGTGCCTGCATGGTGCTGTGCCTGCAGTTCTGCCTTCGCCCTGCTCCTCCTGGCCTGCCTTGTCCTCCATCTCAGCTGTTGCCTCGCATTCAGCCTCACTATCCTGTGTTGGTGGTGGTGCTGTGGATTGAATGGCACACATTAGTTCTGTGTCCTGTGTGGCATTTGTAATGCATTAGTTTTACACAATAAATTCACATGGGTACTATCTGTCTTTGTCACTATCTGCATGATGGAGTCCTCCCTATTCCACCTGGCTGTGTCTCACTGGCACAGTTATCAGTGCATGTGACTACGTCTCCCATAATGCATTTCTGGGTGTGCTGTGTGACATGTACCGGAGTTGCAGTCAGGTTGCCTTTTGTGGGTTGGGGGTGGGTTGGGGATGTATCAGGGTGATTTGGCATGCATCTTACCTTGGCTGGTGTCTGTGTGTTCTGAGCTGTCCAGGTCAGCCACTCAACTCACACTCTCAGGCTGCAGTGTGCCCTCCACCAGCTCCTCCAGGGGCGTTGGTTCTGTTGCAGTGCAAGGCCCCCCACCGGTTTTTTTGGCCTCTGCAAGTCTTGTGGCCACCCTCTCCTTTGACCTCTGCCGCATGTCATACCATCTTTTTTGTAGGTCCTCGACACTGCGGTGTGTGACACCAATGGCATTGACTTTCTCTTGGATGTCACTCCATATCTTGCGCTTTCTGGCCTCTGGAACTCGTAGGGAGCTTTTCCCAAAAAGGAGATCATGGCTGGTGACAATCTCCTGTGTGAGGACCTCCAGCTCCCTGTCACTGAATTTATGTTTCCTCTTCCTTGCTGTTTCATCATGCTGCTTCTCAGGCCCCTGGGACTCCATTTGGCTTGTTTCCAAAAGCTGTGCAAAACTGTTCTCCTCTCCACACATGCTCTGACACAGCTACTGGCTTTATCACAGCTGCAGGCAATCAGGTGCAGCATGGGCAGTCACACTTCCTGGGTGTGATGTCATCATTCTGCACCTGAATTGCAGATTCGCGTTTTTGCGATTCCTTATTTGCGATTTCGCAATTAAGGAATCGCTATTTGGGTAATCGCAAAAATATTCAGCGATTTTTGGGGAATCGCTAAATATTAGCGAAATCATACCTACATCGGAATTTGCGATTCTGAAATTGCGATTCGCTATTCGGTTCTACCTACATATGGCCCTTAGAGAGGACTCTGTTATTGCTAGGGGATAATATACCAGTCACCTGAGTGCTCTGCCAATGAACTCTGAGCACATGAATGATGAACAAAGGGTGCTCTTGCTGATGGCGGCACAAGAAAAGTTAGAGTGAATACTTTATGGAGCATATTGTTCATAAATAATCGCAAATTCCATTGCAGCCCCTTGTTAGCTCTGAAAATCATGTTAGGCATTTTCTATTTGTTTGCATTTTTAATAATTGCCTGTGCTAAACTATTTCTTATATTGACTATAACTGTTTTGCATCTATTATGGTTTAGGTCAGTTTTCAGTAAATAACTGTAAATGATAAATACCACAGTGATTGTCCTTGACATCCAGGATCAGTGAGGATCCCATGTATCTGAGATTTGGGCTGCTGAATCTCAGATCTGTTGAATTCTGCCTATTATTCCATCATTTCGAATGGGAGGGTTGGTGAGAGTCATGTTTTCTCAGCTCTGAGGTTCCCCGTGATAGCTATACAATATAGCTCCACAGGCATAGGAAAACATAATCAGGGCAAAGCAATTTTGTCTCATTTCAAGTTTTTTAAAAGTAAATTTAAGGAAAGGTTATACCCTTTAAAACAGTTACAATTATATGAAGAACTGAAGCATGAGTGTGTCAAGACAACAGTAAAGAGAGTAAATCACATTTGTATATATCATTGACACATATGCATACTACACAGGATACTCCACAGTAGATTCCAAAGTACGTAGTGTCTCCTGAATGTGATTTGGCTGATTAGTGTTTTGTCAGTCTGAGACATGATCATCGGTATTAATTAAACTGGAGCACTCCGTTGGTTGTTTAGATCTGTCTTCCTTGTGGTGGATGCTAGTAGTAACTAAATGAGAATTGTGAGAATTTCTTCAACAGTGGGAAGTAACTTGCTGACAGTCATGCATACAATTGAGCCTCCCACATTGATGAATATTGTTCCTGAACGCTGACAATAAGATTTTGAGACATTTGTCGCAGCCAACAGGGTAGTGAGCTCTGATATAACTATTCGTGGCTAAGGAAGTGGAAATGTATAATTCCATGTTTTGGAGGTGCTGTCATACGCAGATGACACGCAGATAATGGTGTCCATCACTCATAACATCAGTGACTCCGCTCACAATTTTAAGGATTGCATGCAAGCAGTCTCGTCATGGATGGTGCAAAACTATCTGAAATTAAATGGCGAGAAGACGGAGATTTTTATTTTTGGGGACAAGTTGGACATTTGGTCCGGGAGTGGTAGCCTGACTCTCTGGGCACATACCCAAGTCCCGTCTCCCATTGTAAAAACTTGGTAGTTCTGGTGGACAATTCCCTTTCTTTGAACCTGCAGATTAGCAGGACGGTGGCCACCTGTTTTGGGCTAATCAGGCTTATAAGGAAGATCTCTCAGTTTCTCTCATTTGCCTCACGCAAATAAGTGGTTGTTGCGCTAATATTGTCCAGATTGGACTATTGTAATGCCCTTTATTTGGGCATTAACAAGGGACAGTTGCGGCACCTGCAGCTGGTGCAAAATGCCACTGCCAGGCTGGTGATGGACTTCCCTAAACACCACTCAGTCTCGGCTTCTCTTCTTTCTTTTCACTGGCTTCCTATGGATCGCAGAATTATGTTCAAAACCCTTTGCCTCACTCACAATGCTTACTATGGCCTGGGTCCTGATGGCATTAAAGCTTTATTTCGACACTATGCTCCCATTAGGAATCTCAGGTCAGCAAGCAAACATCTCCTTACCATTCCCAGGTTTAAAAGGGTGAGATGGGGCGAGAGAGCCTTTTCAATTGCCGCAGCCAAATTGTGGAATTCCCTCCCTGAGGAAATTTCAGGACAACACTAACACACTCTTTTTCGAAAGGTTTTAAAGACCTGGCTGTTCCCTTAGATGCTTCTCTGAGTGTGTCTTCTCCTGCTTGCATATTGTTCTGCTGTTAGCGCCTCGACGCCCTTGGGCTAAGTTAGCGCTCTATAAATTGTATATTTATTCATTCATTCATGTTTAAAACAGTAGAAATGTTGTTCTGTGAGAATCAGGCTAACGTAGCGACTCTTTAATGCAATGTTGCACTGTGCACCATGTAATTAACTTGCTGTTTTATTCTTAACTAAAATAATTATTCATTAGGTTCCTCGGAGCAAGCCAAAGATTTATGATCTATGAATCTCTTTCAGAGTAGGACTCGAAAAATCCTAGAAATGTTACTAGACCTGCAGGTCTAGTGATTTAAAAAATCCACTCAAACTAATTCTAATGCTCTTGACCCATAAACTGGTTTCAATTTATGTTATCCTGGGCAAGTATTTTAATTCACCAAGATGCTATTTTCTTCTTTGTCACATATGATAGCAACTTCAAATACGCAAGTTCAGCATGTCTTCTGCGGTACAGAAGACTCTTGTTTGGATTAATAGACTAAACGTTTGCTCCATATATTATACAAATCTAGCCACATATAGGATACAAATGACCGTTTGTTTGCCTCAGTTCATTAACCACATTGTCATCAGTGCAGGGGCAGAAATGTTTTTGAACTCATGTTTAAAACTGTCACTTTTAATAAATACATAACTAAATAATGAGACAGCAGCACACTGTCATTTGCAATCAGCAGATTTTACATTGAAATGCCCACAGAATTTCCCACTGACGTGCTTTTAGAACTATATGGTGTACAATGTCTGGAAATCCAGTTTCTGCAAATATTTGTCATTTGCAGAACACCAAGTAAAGTGTTGTGATTTGTTTGCTCCTTTGTAAATCTTTCTTTGCATCACACTTCTGAATTACAAAAAAAGTTCTTTCATAATTCCTGATATATTTTGAAGTAACTGTACTATTCATTTACAAGCTGTTTAAATATTTTGTTAGAGAAAATAACCTGACATTTTACAGCCTTTTGTTTAACAATTATTTTTAGATAACACTTGACAAAAAGTATTACCTATAATAAGAGAAAGAAAAGTTAAAAAATCATTTTCGAGGCAACAGGTAAGCAACAATTGGTAAAAAGAGAAACTGACATTTGTACTTGAACAGACAGCAAATGTGTCAAGACAAAAACAAGATTTAAATACCTCTCTATTGCTCATTCACTTTCTGAAATAACTTGTGGGTGAGTGGATTTTTTGAGGCCTGTAGAGACAAGGATAATAAAGTATCTGCTCACAGGTAAGGGTTTTAGTGGGTGAATCAGTGTAGATTCAGTCTTGTGGAGGTCAACTATGCTACTTTCAATTCGGCATGGGTCAAATTTTAATTATGCTGGAGTAATCAGAGTAATTTCAGTAATTGTGTATCACTCTTGTGATGAGAACTGACTGAATTTACACAATTATGTCAGCTCCAGCTTGAATAATTAAGTGATGCAGGAGCACAGGAACAATGAATTAAGAGAGAGTGAGCGGCTGCTGGTTACTGCTGTCCTTTTGCATTTAGTGCTGTTTCCTTGCTGCAGAATATGCATTTTGCACTAAGAAAATAACGCTAAATGCTGGATTACAGTTCTCATGAAATTACACATACTTACAAGAAATGGCGCGGTAATTATGAGTAATTACCCTAGAAAGAATTACGCCAGTTACGCCCGCCCCCACTGTCAACCTGTGTGCATAATACATTGTCAATCAGGGAATCTCACATGCCACCGGATGTAAAAAGGTATTCAAGGTCATCAGTATGGACAGACGGCAGTGGCTTTCAAAGTACTCTTGAAAGTTAGTTGTCATCAAGGTCAATAGTCCACTTGAGAGATAACATGCAATGCATGGAGGTGGATGAAGGCCGGTGGATGAAGAGCCAAGTTATCATTAAGTAATATCATTAAGTACTATTGGTGCTCTTGACAGGGATCCATAAAGCCTGTAATTGGAGGAATACCACTACATTTGACTCTAGTGCAAGCTTATGTTGGTAATATGGAAACATGAATGACTCTACCCAGCCATGGTCTGTGTTGTAAGCAAGTATCATGTAGCTATGACAGAGGAAAGAACTGCCTTTTGATGGCCTTTCAGAAGGAAGACCAGCTACCAGGTTATCTCCGCATTGATACAGATATTGCGTTCTAACGGTTGACTAATTGCACTGAGAATGACATCCTTGGTAGTCAAAGCTTAAATAGCTAAAATTAGCAATTTGCATGTAAGCTTTAGATGCAATACTCCTTTTGGGATGTTAGATATGGAATTTATTTTGGGGTCATAAAGGGGGCGTATACCATTAATTATCTTGTGTGCTCATACACAGAGATTTGATAAAGAACCATTACAATTTAATAAATATTTTATTTTGCATACGATAAAGAACACATTTGCTTATCCCTGTCCTTCAATTTCAAAAGACCAATTGATAGAATTGTTGCCACATTACTAAAGGTATAGTTTTCATTAATTAAGAGCAGAAAATCCTTTACTGATTCACCATGTAATTTACACTATGTAATTTATTAACTCTGAATACATTGCATTATGTTAAAGAACCCCCATAAGGCAATATGAGCACTTTCGGTGCAAGTAGTTCTTGTCTTCATCAGTGGACCTCGAGGTATTTCTTTAAAATGGGCTCTAATAAGATAGGGGTACACAAGAATATTCCACAATGAGAGGGTTTCTGCCACTCCTGTCCTTTGCATATGCAAAAGGCAAAGATGTGCATCATTGCCTGAAAAGACCACAAATCAGCTGAAAATAATGCAATATCAAATCAAATGGCTTGGACAGAAGTGAACCCTCCTACATATTGATTTATTGGGCCTCATTTAAAATATGTTCCTTTAGAGGGCCCAGCCACTCTGCCTCATTGTGGGCCCATATAGCAGTGCCTTATGTTAGATCGGATGTTAATGTAGGTTTATACACAATAATGACTGGTTATGAGGATCCAACTGAAAGACAATAAGTCTAAGATTGGTTTGGGTATCATTAGCATTGATGTAGCTGGTAAGGCCGAAGAAGTTACACAGAACTAACACGGGACTGAGATAAGTGCCGAAGACTAAGGGCACAACTGTACATCTCTGGGGCTTTACCTGCAGAAGTATGGTGGAATAGAGTCTATCTTTACCATCACACTGAAAAAGGGTCTATCTTTATCATTACGGTGAGAAATGAGTTCCTTATGGAAACTTTATATGTCCATGTTTGTTGTACCTCATTACCATAGCCAGCCTGATTGATTCCTTTCCTCCAGCACCTTTCAGTGGACTCATTGATGCCCTTGAGAAAATGTAGTCTTTGTTGAACCTTTTCAATGTGGAAGTTCTAGTATTAATGCGTACCTGCGTCTGAGTGGGATTAGGGAGTCAAAGGTGTGCTTGAACCAAGCTCTACCATATAGTGAGCAGTTGCTGCACTGCGTACTGTGAAAGGAGACACCAGATCAGGATTACATTCAGATCAGCAAGCGTAAGTGATAGGTTCATTCTAAGACAAGCAAAATATCTAGCCCCAGTAATATGGCACAGTTTGCAAACAGGATACCACTCCAGGGCAGTCCTTAGTATTTTGAGGTAAGTATGGTTGCGGACATAATAGCCTCCAATAATTACAATACCACTCATCGCAACATAGATTATAAACAACTGTAAAGGAGGTAGGACATAACAGCAAAGGTGGTCCGAAGACAAGTCATTGTTATGTAGAAGGAACAGGATACACAGACAAGAGGTGCAACACCTGACAATGACTGAAACTGTTATGAATGATAAAAGGCGCTCTGAGCTAGTGGAGAATTGTGATTTTTAAAGAAAATCGAGATATTATTAAAAACATGGAGACTCGGATTGTTTGCATTTGCCCTTTACTAAATTTAAAAAGCGACCCAACAACCTTAGCAACACAATTAGCCTTCCATAACATTCCAACTCTCCTGGAGTTTAGCCTCTTTAATGCTATCTAAAAAGACAGTTATATCTATTTTTGCAAACTCCATCTTCCTTCATCCTCTCCAGCTCTTTCCTCGAATCTAACATACTCCCCTTCTTCTCCTTAAGAACCAGTATACAAATTAGAGCATGGTATTAAAATACTCCCTGTTTCGTTCTTGATTAGTTCAACACAAATTATCATTCCCTTTTTCTCTTCTTTTTTATGCAAAATTTATACAAATGCAATCATCTAGGAATCAGAGATTTTCCACTGCAATGGAAATACAGGGAGGGATAATTCGAACCTCTGTGTGTATAATAAGATTTCGATTTTCTTCAAACTTTAAACTTTGAAAATCACAATTTTATCACAAGATCAGAGGTTCTCATTATGTACAAACTCAAAGCCCTCGCTCTGCAACTTGGACGCACACTAGGTGGACTTAAAGTAAAACGCAGCACATTTTAAAACATTGAACCTTTTTTGCAGATTGCAAAATATTCTCTAGGTTTCCCTTTTCACACGAGCTTTCACCAAATGAGCTCCAAACTCTTCAACACTAATCCCAGATGGTTGTATGACATTACAATGCATGCTTTTACCCTGCATGCCGTTACAACTTAATTTTTTACCCCAACTTGCTGTCGGGGTGAGCTGGAGCTTGGAATAGTATAATTTACTATTCCAGCTTCAGTCTGTGCAACAGTAGGAAAGGTGTTGGAGTTAAATCCAACACCTTCATACCCGTACAGCAAGCCATTATGCGGGGTAAAAGCATGCGTTATAATGCATGCATTGTAATGGTTGTTTCCCATCCCAGATACTCTCACATCACATTGAACCCATCATGCAGTGGTAGCTAAGGCAACTGGCCTGTGGTTTCACATTTAAAATCATCAGCTGATTTGCAACAGGTGGTATGTATCTCTAAGCACTGATCGTCCAGTAACTGAATTCTTTCCTATACAAGTTCACCCAAAAATTCACCAGCACTGCTATAAATGTAATAATGGGAACATGACATCATTCAGAAGACCAACTACACCATTCCTTCCATATGGAAACATACCTCTTTATAATTCCTAAATCCCACGCCTCTTTCGACCAAATCTAATGCTTTCTCAGAAAGAACTCTGGCTGTCCATGGACCCTGGGAATGTACCAGGCCATCAACCATAGCTACTTTGTTGAGATAATCTCATGACAGCACTCTTCAGTGTCTCTTAGCACACCTGAAACTTGGAAAGAATGGGAGAAACACAGAAAACACTATACATGTACTCATCAACACATCAAAGCAGAGATCCATGTCTGTACCTTCCACCAAGGCGTAATCAAAAATAGACAAACAAGGTCTTTCTGCATCTGCAACATACTTTTGACTTCATTGAAAAAGGAAGAAACGCATATCCTCCCACTGCTTACATCTCTGAAATAAAGTATCTGCTACCTATGACTCAGGGTATGGGTCTCCAACTGTAGAACTAATGAAGCTGCCTCAATACAAGTAAGACAAAAATATCTATTACTAGTGGTCCTCATCTATCCTGTGATCTTAGAAACACACCTCTGTCCAATATACAATCAGTCGAATCTCTCAAGTACTTTGAGTTCCAGTGCATTACTGTCTGCATTTGCCGTAGCGCCTGTTCGACCCTCACCATTGTTTGATAATCCAAATAATAATATCAACATTTCTTTGTCAATTCTGCTTCATTCCTCGATTTTTTACTGCCTGTATTCAGTTTGTAGGCTTGCATACCAAACCGCTAAAACATTGTCCATCTGTTAAGTAAACAACCTTGTTTCTTTCTTTCAAACCTACTAGCATCTACCAACAATGGATAAGTAAATTCTTCTCTTAATCCGTCCATTTCCCACTTGTACATGTGGCACTCTTTCCTCTCCAACTTATTTGAGTCAAATTCCTGCCCCCTAGTATACCTCCATAAAAAAGTTGTTGTCGAGCGATTTTCTTTTTTTTCATTTGTGTTTTTGATTCACTAGAGAACTAATTTAGCTTGGGTAGATATTGCTGCTCAGGGCCAAATTTTTCTGTGCAACATTTTTCAAAATAGCAGTTTTGTTGCAGTGATGATGTAACATTTCAAGAACCATGAACCCTATATACTTCATTTTGGTGCCAAAATGAAGGTTTTGGAGGTCAAGTAGTCTTATAGAGACAGAAACTAACTCCTCAGAGCAACCCTTCTGCCATTTTCGAAAATGGAGTCTATAATAGAGGAAGGAGAGACAGATATAGAAATTAAACAAACAATAATGGTTTTTAATCCTTTCATGTTTACACCAAACAATGTTTATGATCTGAATATGAAAAATAATGTTTAGCACTCCTGTTTATACACACTTCCATTGTTCACTTGGCAATCGCTTGCAGTACATTTTGAGAATGTTGAACATTTGAGAAAAGCATATTGACAGGGACATCTTTTTGTGGCACAGGTTTTGCAGGTACATGAACATATAAATTCTGTGGGTAGAGGTTTTAAAAATTGTGTAGGCTTTAGCACCCCATCAATATCTTTCCAAACAAATTCTCACAGATCTTTCTCTACATATGCATGATCCAAAACATTTACACATCTTCTGTACAAGTACAATGCTCTTTGAACGTGTCCACACACAGAATATGATGTCGGTGGAAGCTCTCTTAGTGGGACTGATCTCTTGAACTCACTGTACCAAAGATTATCAAACATGTGACAGTCAGAACTCGTTTTTCACACATTCACAAGGTTTTTTCTGTGTCTTTAAAGTCACATTCTTTTTCTGTCTCAGCAAATCCTTTTAGAAACTTCAGAGTTTCATCAATTATAGCTCCAAGCTTTGCTCCAGTGTTGCTCATAGTGTCATCACCCGTAAAAATATGTGCCTTAATAAGAACACTGGTCATCTCTGGGTCAAGTTCAGAATATGAAGCGGGATTAAGAGCCTTATTAGGATGAGTTTCGCTGTCCATGGACTGCTGTATCCACGGTCTCTGTATTACGAGATGAGGTTTTGCCTTTGCAAAGACCGCTGCTGAACCGCCAATATGCCAGCACACTGCCGACTGCCTGGCGAAAGTAGCTGCCATAGGGCAGTACAGAGAAGCTACACCCTATCAGTATTATGAGGTGTCTTTCCGACGAGCTGACCACAGCGGTGGGACTGCCAGCTTCAGGTCGGCGAAAATGAAGGATATTGGGTGCATACTCACCCCTTTCCTGTTCTTTCCAGCAGCAGTAGACGTGGATCCCTTTCTCAGGTCCCCCCTTCACAGCAGCATCTTCATCCAGAGGAATAGGACCCTGTCTGCAACGATCTACAAGAAAGTCCTTTTTATACCATATACTCAATGCCAAGTCTGGCCACATATTGAATAGACTCTTGCGATGAGTAGGTGGTATTTTTCCCCATGTATTATGCATGTGTGTGCATTCAACACACATGCAGTCAAAATGCTCACACATGACTCGATACATATGGAAAAGTACTAACCACCACCGCAAGACTTCCACAGCCACAGTGCAGACACTGGGGTCAACTAGTAATACGGCAGTCCGAAGACCACAGTCACTGCGGTCTTCAGGAGGAAGCGGCCATGGTCTTCTGGCAGGTCGGACCACGAAACTCGTAATAAGGCCCAGAGTGTCTTTACTCGCCTTTTCCATAATGTATCCATAACTCTGACAATCCTTGACTTATGAACATTGCAAAAATCTAAGTAGCACAAAAATAACATCTGTGTCATTTGACAATACAATCACTCGATTGGAACCATTTTGAACAGCCCGCTTAACATGTGGCAAAGCATGAAGGTCAGCTTCCTTCAATTTGCTGTTAAGTTCTTGAAAGATATGGCCTGGTCCTTTTGAATAGAATACATCTCTGTAGGCAACAACTCCTCATTGCAATCATTCCACTTGTAATAATTGGAAATTCGGTGTTCACTGAAGCATCAGCAATGTTTTGGCGAGTTAACACCTCCAATTCATCTTGTTTGATGTTTATGACCAGAATTTATCAAGTTGCACAGGTATAGGTGTTGAATTTTTGATGCAGGCAGCGTCAAGTGTTCCACTTGTAGACATTCGTCTAATGCTCTCGCATTCTTTGACAGATAATTGTGAAAGACAATGTGCAGTTCTTGTAAGGTACACACTGACTTTGATATCCATAAAACAGTCTGAACGACCTCCCCGAAATGTTGGCCATTCACAAATGTGATATATAATCCACAATAGCAGTTTTTAATGAGGACACCTTTTCAAATTGAAATTCTTCAGGTGAAAGGTTTTTTCAAGCTCTTGTTAGGGTTTGTGCTTCACTGGTTTGGTTACAGCATCTCCATCAATAATGCGTTTGTTGGAAAATATCATGCTACAGAATGTCCTTGATGAATTTACCCCTTTCATCCCCTACGTCCATCTCTCTAAGTGCTTGTGAATTTTGTTTTTTGTAACCTGTTTTGTAGTGGCTGGTTGGACGAAACTCTTACTATGGCAATTAACGAATGGAAGCTTAGCTTTAGACATTATGTGAAACAGCTTTTTCTCTTCAATACAAATCTCTCCTGCATCAGTTCTGCATTTAGTTTCGATCCATGTTCTAGGACATTTAGTAGACGTGTCTTTATATCGTTATCCACATATGGTTTGGACTGGAAGTTGGGTAGATTCACAGGCTCAGTTATTTCAAAGGGGTTTCCTTGCTGCTGCATGAAATGAAAAAAACTGTCATCATGTGTATTAAAACGTTCTCCCTTCTTTCCCAGAAGTGCAACAATTTCACTTTTACATGTCTGTCCAACAATTCCCTTGGAGCTCTTTTTTATCTCTAGATCATCTGTTCCAGTTTCATATCTGGAGCCACAGCATTGAACCTTCCCTTTCTGTCATTCACCACAAAATGTCTTTGGATACATTTTCTGTAGAGGTATGGTTTTTCCACCGCTAGCTTCTTCAATCTTTCCAAATACCAGGACCCATATCTCAGGTATTTTATGCAATCGAATTCGTGAACCACAGTAATCAATGACTCCAGAGTCTTCACGTGCATCTCCCAATCACCTTCCTGATCAGCATGTACCAAGTTTTTTACTAGAGCTATTGTGTGTAAAACATTTCCCCAGTACTTGCAAAATTCTGATTTTTCTTCACATTCTTTGATAAACTCTACAAACTTAGTTTTCATGTTTTCTGATTTTGAACTGAGTTTATTGAACATTGCCAGGCTTTGCATTATGTCTTTTGAATGAAGTGCACCCTGTGCCTTGTTAATTTCTGAGATAAGATATGCAAAACCTAATTTGTCATTCTTATTCCAGAAAGCATCCAAATGCAATGTTTCTATAGTGACAGATATGACGAGCATACCTTGTAACAAACAAACATAATGAGTTCCACTCAAAACTGACTGGACAGTTTTGCTTCCAAAGATTTTAGCCTCAATAAGAGCATTGTCTATGCCACATCCACTGAGATAACTTCCTGCACAACACAATGCAACTTTTTTTCCTGCGGAAAACTCCCATCATTGGATAAAGATCATCTAATTCTACTGGATTGCTCATAAAAATGTCAGCTGCAATACAGAAAACACCTTCATCCCGGAAAGATGACAGGATAGGCTGGACTTCAAGCTGAGCACGCACATTTTGGGAATGTTTAGAGCTGTGTATACTATTGCGAAGTTTGTGACTGGAGATGGTATTAATGGAAATACCCAACTTTCTTCAATGGGATGATATTCTGCGTGATCAGAGCATGAATTCCAGCCCAAGGAGGAGCTGTTTTTAATCCATCCTTCAGCCCACACCAAATAAGTGATATGATAAATTCAGTTTAATTAGCTTTGTGGCCTGCATTGTCAGGTAAAAGAAGATCCATGTTCTCAGCCATTTAGAAACTTTCAGGGAGTCTGGGAAATGCTGAAGGCTTGTAGTGATTTTGCACACTTTAGCAAGGCAGTTGGGTTATAAGTTTGCAGCTTTTATTGTTTATACCTACAGCTGACACAGCTTGTTTTTCCAGGAGCTACTTCATTGGTACAGTATTGAAAATGCACCATGGCTGTATCATGTGTGCGGGATGTTCCAGACAAAGAACAGCTGTCTTCAAAATAAACATTATCAAGAGTAACAATTGTAAATCCGCCACTATTAAAGTGACTTGGAAGTGGTGTGCTGTCGGATTCACAAGATTTTACATCATGAGCTGCTAACAAGGTCCTGCTTCATAATATGTCATTATAACTTGCTGATACACCATCCTTTTCATTGAAGTTCTTAGCTCTCTACTTTTGCACTTGTCATAGATTGCGTGGGCAGTCATTCTGTGTAGCGGAATTTTCTTTTTGCTGTGATGTAATTCATAAAACATGATTTGGAAAAGACAATACATTTGCACAGCATAGCCTGTCGGTTCATGGGATTGTCTTCCACGTCTACGCTTACATCTTTAAAGCCATCATCAATGTTGTCGGCTTCTCATCCATACTCATGATCTTGATTTTGTAACAGTTTTGCTTTGCTGATATTAAACAATGATGCAAAAAATGTTAAGGCGCCATCAGGCATTCTTGTTGACTCTCGTGATTTGCAGAGCTCTGGGGCATCATAAAATGTGTCAGTAAGTGATTACACTGCATCCTGTGATCTTATTTTGGCATCAAGTATTTCAGAAGCCAAATCAGCTAAGAACACCATAAGTGGCATCTATCATTTGTTTAGACTGACAAAAAATAATTCTGTCATTGTACATTCTAACCAGAAAAATCATAATTATAGATCAATAAAATTATATCAATGTTGACCAATATTTCTCTGAACTCACTGAGTGTGAACTCGGCTTTAAAACTTAATTTGCTTTTTCAAAGATTGGAAAATTAACTGAAGGCAGGTGGTTCTGTTGCTGCTGGAAGCTCATTGTACATTAATATTTTTTAATGTATGCATGCATGTAGCTCGGGTGGACATGCAAATCTGCTGCAAATACATTCACCTTGCTGTTTAGATCAGCTACTCAACTGAAGTGAAAACCTTATCTCGGAAGAAACTAGCTGCAGTTAAAAACATGTTTTCCCTTTGAGACTCACATACACTTCACTTTGTTCTTTCGTCAATCCCTTTGGCCCTTTTTCTGGCTAAACCACAGATAACACATTGAAGATCCTCTGCTTTCAGATCAGCTGGAGGTGGACGAGGGGTAGCCATCGAACGTTTATGTGGATGGGCATTAGGTTTGGTTATCGTAGCTTTCTCAGAAGACTCAGATTTTTATTGTGATTCACTGGTTCCGACTATTTTTTAATGAATTTTTTCCAGGCTTTTTCCGATTGTATACAACCGGTAGCCCTTGTTGTTACAATGATAAAATATTTAATTCTCTTCACCCATCAGTTTCAATCATTTGTAAACTTAGTCTTGCTGCATTTCTAAAGTATCTCAAATGCTCTTCTGTCCAGCTGCAGTTGATGTTAGCTTTTCTTTCGGATTAGATGGGCACATGACACATTTTTGTTAAAGGAATCCTCAGATTTTGTAGTTAGCAACACTTTGTCAGGTGGTAAAGATTGTCTGCTACCACCTGCTTTGCTCATTTTTATGAATTTGAATCAAAGGAAAACCTGAAGCAAAAATAATATAAAAATTAATTACCAATGTGATGGCTAAAACACATCATTATAGAACTGCCTTTGTGGAAAATGGCGGAAGGGTTGCTCTGAGGAGTTATTTCCTGCCTCTATAAGACTACTTGACCCACAAAAGCTATTTTTTGACACCAAAATGAAGTACATAGGTCTCATGGTTCCTGAAATATTACATCATCATGGCAGCACATCCGCCATTTTTAAAATGGCGTTCAGAAATTCTAAAAGGAAAACCTCTGGACAGCAACATTTTTACGGAGGTATATCAAGGGGCCAGGACTAGTCACATCTGACTTTATTACCTACGTTACCTTGTCTCCAGATATTGGTCTTTCATTCCATTCCTCAATATTTTAGATCCATCATAAAACATCCTCTCTCACATCAATGTTCAAAGTCAACCCAGAAAGGTATTATGCGAGACAACTCATCAATCAGGTTTGATAAATCTTTTAAGGAAAACTTCTCCATATCATCTTTGTTAACTCTCTCAGAACATGTCTTTCCTTGTTCCCTGTCAGACAGAGTTGACAGCTCTTAATCCACAATGAGACCTAGAAATTATCTAGGTAACCGTGTCTAAAACCAATTTTCCTCTGTTCGCCAGATAATACACATGTTCTAACAATTCCAATTTCATATGTTAATTCAATCCTGAGACACCAGAAGAACTTCATCCAAAGAAACTATTAGTCGGCTCCCTCTCTTATTTATTTATTTATTATTTATTTTTGTGTTTTATAGAGCGCAAACTTGACCCGTTAGGGTATCAGAGTGCTTTACAGAGTCATAGAGTTGTACAAGAGGCATGGAATCACAAGAGTATACCATAAATAGGGAGTGGGTGGGGTGCTGAGTACAAGAGGGATGGAGGGATATAATGTACAGTTTACATTACAGTTGCTGAAGACAGGCCCCAGGCTTCTTAGTGGGGTGAAGGGTCATCGGAGGGAGGCAATAGCCGTGAATTGATCAGGGTCTCTGTGGCGGTTGAAGGTAAGGGTTTAGACGAGGAATTTACCCATGAGGAAGGATTTTGCCTCCTTTTTGAAATGTGCAAGAGAGGGGATTCTTCTGATGGCGGGTGGGAAGGAGTTCCATATTATTGGTGCAGCCCCAGCGAACGCCTGATTATAAGGTTTTTTTTCCGAAAGCATGCAGGCTGGAGTAGGAGGTCTCTGGCGCACCGTGAGTTTCTGATTCCCCCGGATACCACAAGTGTCTGTGCAAGATATGCAGGGGAGTTTGAGTATAAGGCCTTGTGTGTGATGCATGCCAGCTTAAGCTGTATTCTGGCGTCGAGAGGAATCCAGTTCAGTGCTTTCAGGTGTGGAAAAATGTGATCAAATTTCCTTGTGCCGGTAAGTAGTCTGGCGGCCGCATTGAGGCAGGCTTTTAAAGGTGCTAGGGATATCTTGGGTAAACCAGAGAGGGTGAAACAGCCATATTCCGGTCTAGAATTGACTAGTGCCTGGACTGCCAGTTTTAGGTTGGGAGCGTCAAGGAAGGGTTTCAGTTTCCATAGGTAGCTCAGGTGGAATCTGGCTGATTTGGCCATCGAGTTGATGTGGTCCCGCATGTTCCCGCATGTTCAAGTTGCAATCCAAGGTTATTCCTAGTGATTTGGCGGAATCCACAATGGTCGGTGGACAATGAAGGCTGTGATGGCCTTAATCCATATCTGAATCTCAGGGTCGGTTTTTGGAGGGGAAATTAGAAGAAATTCTGTTTTCTTTGCGTTGAGTTTGAGTTGATTGGAGGAGAGCACTCATGTCTTATTGGCAAGGGGTAACTGGGGCTGCGTTGTAGTCCTGGAGAATGGTGAGGATTTCCTTTTCAGTGAGGTCTAGCGGATTTGGTGTGGCGAAGGAAGGGTTGTAGGAGAGGACGAGAGCTAAGGTTTCCTCCTCCGATAGGTGGCAAGGATGCTTGCGAGGGCAAAGGTGCCTCAAGGATGGAGGTAGTGGGTGTTTGTGGAGCTCTGTGATAGGAGGGGAGGTGGAGTTCAGCATGAGCTTGAGGCTAGCGAAGGAGAGTTCGGCGGAGTGGAGAAGGTTCGTTAGATCCAGAATGGAGAAATGGATGCTCTGAATTATTTTGGCGGCTCTGGAGTGCAGAGTATTGATATCCATATAAGGGGGGGGGGGCGCAGTAGAGGTGCTAGGAGTGTTAGGATGGACTGTGTTAAGAGTAATAGGAGGGGTAGTTTGTGGGCTAGCAGGGCTAGCTTGACCTGCATCATAGGTCATTGGAGGCACACCGGTCTCAGAGTCAGTGTGGGGAGCTAGTAGGGAGGAGACCAAGGGTCTCGGGTCGATTGCGTTAGCAAGGCCAGTACATGAGCTAGGGGGGTTAGGATGAGCTGTGTTAGAAACCTCAGAGACAGTATGGGGAGATAGTGGGGAGGAGACCAAGGTTCTCAGGCGGTAGTGTTAGCAGGGCCGGGATATGAACTAAAGGGGTTAGGAGGAACTGAGTTGGAAACCCTTAGAGAGGTGGTTTGTGGGAGGTTAGTCATGCTAGGCAGGCAGGTCGGAGGATCGTCAAGACGGGTGTTGGTCGCCCTGCCAGTGTCGTGCACATGGTTTCTGAGGAGGGTAAAAAGGCCTGCAAATTTATTGAGGTTTTTGGTTGAGGCTTGGCTCAATACAATGCCGCTTTTGTAGAGGGTGATGGTGAGGTCAGCTCGCAGGGTTGCAGAGGGCGCTATTGTGAGCTTAGTGCCGTGAGGAATGCTCCTGGTTGTGCGTACATTGAGGAGGTGCGCAAAGGTATTGCGCCAAGAGGGGGTTCTTCTGGAGTAGAAAACAAGGTCGTTGATGACTGTGCCATTGTCCACACTGAAACGCAGGTCAGAGATCAGTGTCTCAGGGTGATTTTTCAGGGTGAGGTGCTTGAAAGTTTTTGTAGCGGTTTTGGAGAGGTTAGGGGGTAAACCAGGGTGTATGAGTTTACCCCAGTAGCGGTCAGGCCAGGACCTACCATGTTGGCTAGGGTTGGGCACTATAGGAGAGACATGGGTCAGTAAGCAGCAGATTTTCTTATGTCCGAGATTATTAGGATAGTAACCTTATAGGAAATAAGAAATTGGCTGGGTCGTAAGTAAGAAGAAATTTCTAGAGCTTTTCCAAAGTTCAACAAATCTTTCATTGACTACTATAGCAGGTCAGTGCCACTTCAAGATGGCTGCCGCCTGAACGAGCATGGCTCAGGGTGCAGCTGTGGGTCCTTCTTTGTTTTGATGGAGCAGTCCTCTTTCTGTTACTATTGTCTGATAGAGCATGGCTGGGGTGCAGCTGTGTACCCTTGTTTGTTTTTATAGTTCAGTCCTCTTTCTATAGCCATTGCCAGGTGCTGCCATTTTTGTGGGTAAAATGCCCGAGGAAGTATGGAGGGGCAGCTTTGTGCACAAAATGGCTGGGGGCAATAAAACTGTTGTGCCATAGACTGACAACTGCAAGGTACAGCTAAAATTCCGATACCAGACCCACTTCTGTAGTCTGGATATCGCTATGTTCCTGCTGATGCACACTGCTCACTCGGTGCATGCCAAATCGAGGGTGGCTTCTCATCTGTTGATGCTCCTTAGGAATATATCTTCAGGGCTGGTGCATCGCTTCGCAGCTTTTTGGCATCCCTGCTGCCCTGAGTACGATCGTTATGAGAGTACTGCATCGGGGGCGAGGCGGCATACAGCTCTCCAGCGCAAGTCCGCCAGTTCCCCTGCGGGTCACAGGTTCGGTGGCTCGAGATGTAAGATACCACTTCGCAGCACGTTGGCATCCCTGCTGACCTGAGCTCGATCCGTATGGAAGCACTGCATCAGGGGAGGAGGGGGCGACATGGCAAACAGCTCCCCAGGGCCTCGGCTTGCCCTAGGTGTGCCCGTCACCAGAAGGAATAACTCGCCTGAGGGCTTGCGCAATTTCGCCAGTTGCCGACAGGTCACAGGTTCAGGGGCCCAAGACGATGAGTGGCCTGCAGCGGGGTGGGACCGGACTCACCGAAGTCTCAGGTCTGGGCAAGCATCCTCGGTCAGTCCCCCAGCAGCCCAGCCTTATTAAAGGCCTTCCTATGCCTTATTTTTTGGCAACAGACAAAGATGCTTATTACAGCTCAAGAAGTAAACATGTAAAGTGCCAACATTTGCCACTGAAACAAAACCTCAGATACTTATGATGCTGCAGATGAATCAGGATCATGAAATAAGCGTCCTTTAAGTTCAGTCTCACCACACAATCCTGAACTCTGAGAATATACCTTAATAAATGGATTCCAACTATTTTGAAATATAAATAAACCACCCATTGATTCTGCTGTTTTAAGGTTTGTTACTGGTCTCATTGCAGAACTTTACAAACCTTTCTTTTTCACTAAAATCAGATTGCTTATCAGCTCTTAGTACTCCAAACAAGCCTTCACTACGGCTCTGTTCTTTAGCATCTCTTGAACATCTTCCACAGTCAGTTTCCTTTCTTTCTTTGAAAAGATTATCTCCCTTGGAACACACAACTGTTTTGGCTAATCTGGAAAGGTTATTTTGTTGCTTTTGACAGCATTCCACACCCAATGATCTAAAGTTATCTTCCTCCAAGCCTAAACAACTGACTCAAATAACGTTCCATCTTTGGTCAGGTACAATTGACAAGAGTAAAGGAACTAACTTGAAAGGTTTCCTGATCTGTGACTTCTACTTCAGTTGCTCTTTGTTCTCCCACCTCCTCATCTGTGTCTCTGTGGATAGAATCCAGCTGCTGGGTGGAACCCAAAAAACATTCCTCTTCCTCTACTAGATTATCTCCACCCCTTGTAAAGCTCAAGAGGTCTAAATTGCTCTTGTCTGGGAAATCTATGCGTCCATCTCCCAGTCAGGCTTAAAAGGCCTGTACCACACATGTTCCTAATTACCTCTGTACATTATTTAAATTGGCCAATTTTGCTTCATATTTACACAGTTTTTTAAGAGAGTTATTAGCAAATAGAAAGCACTGAACTTTTGAGCCGTTTCCACCTAGAGTTATATTAACTAATAGTGGGCCCAATCTCATAAGGATGGATTTACACCTTTCAGCAATACTGAATTAGCATTCCCTAATAAGCGTACCATTATTTATATCCAAACCTTGAGACAGACAATACCGATTTAGATTCGCTTCATGGAGGGCTTCCTCAGTCATGTTAAAATTCCTGGCCACAGGACCAATAATATCTAGCAATTTTTCCTGACTCATCCTTAATGACTTTGATAAGCAAATCAGTCTCTGGACTGTTCCCATGAGGCACAGGGTCAAGACTGATTTGCATATGGCTGGGTCTGAACTGGGGTGGCAAAGTGAGCTACAAAACGATGATGGATTCAACCTAGATCTGCGACTGGGGGTGAGTGTCTGAAAGGTTTCAGCGCTCCGTCCATCATCACTTTGTGTTTGCTTTGTTCACCCTAAGTTGGCAGGCTATGCCCAGACATGGGTATCTTGCTCACTTTGCCACTGGATTCAAGCTAGCCTGGGTGTTGAGGGGCGTTACCCCAAAAACGGCTCGGCAGTTCGGGCTGGACTGTTCCCAAGAAGCACAGGGTCAAGTCAGATTTGCATATGGCTTGGTCTGAACTGGGGTGGCAAAGTGAGCTAAAGGTCGATGATGCATTCATCCCAGATCTGTGACTGGGGGTGAGTGTCTGAAAGGTTTCAGCACACTGTCCATAATCTCCTTGTGTTTGCTTTGTTCACCATATGTTGGCAGGGTATGCCCAGACATGGGTCCCTTGCTCACTTTGCCACTGAATTCAAGCTAGCCTGGCTAATGAGGGGTGTTACCCTGAAACTGGTCCCATGATGCTTGTTTCTGGTCCAGGGAAGACCTGGCTTGGCAGTTCAGGCTAGACTGTTCCCATGAGGCACAGGGTCAAGACTGATTTGCATATGCCTGGGTCTGAACTGGTGTGGCGAACTGAGGTAAAGAACAATGATAGATTCAACCCAGATCTGTGACTGAGGGTGAGTGTCTGAAAAGTTTCAGCACTCCGTCCATCATCTCCTTGTGTTTGTTTTGGCTTCAAACAAAAGGCATAAGCACACCAGCTGTGGAGGGACCCGAGGTGGAAGCAAAATTGCTGCTTGGAGCACTGTGCAAAACAGAGGGAGGCGGCGGAGGCCAGGGCCCAGGTGATTGAGGCTACATAATGTCAGGCCTCCTGCCTGACAAACTCACAGAACTCAGGCTGTCTAGACCCAGAGAGGTCTACCAAAGATCAGAACAGACTGGAAAACGATGAGCTTCAGGAGCCGTTGTTGACACCTTAGCTGGCAAATGACTTCTTCTGATAGGACAGACATGGGGGCTGGCGGAGCTCTTACTATCACACTGTGGCCTGGACAACGGGTTTTGGCACATTGTATTAACTACTGCCCCCTCAGTTTCCCATCCAATAGATGGATATCCGGTGAAAGTATAGTTTGTGTTTGAGTTTCCACATGGGGGTTAATGGAAGAGGCGGTTCAGGTTTCCTCCTTGGGAAGGGAATTGTGTTATCTGTTTACTGTTGATTTGGCCCTGTGCATGCCCAACTGGGGCCATTTGGAGTAAGGGCGCCCCATTTGAAGTAAGAGCACACATCCCTTATACATTAGATGGCTGGATGGTTATATTCTTTCCTGACCTGGAATGCCCAGTGTAGGCCTACTCCTCAGAAATATCATGGGGTATACACCGTTTTAAAATACAGGCACATTCACATCGCCAGCTTACAGGAGACCCACTTTGCGGGAGTAGAAGTCCAGAAGGTAGCATGCAGATGGTGTTGGCATACCTATGGGACTATGTACTCTGCATACACAAGGGGACTACTGATCTGGGTGTTGCAGAGGGTCCTGTATGTGATGCAGCACACACAGATAGACCCATCTGGCAGGTATCTAGTGCTGAAGGGGCTTTTGGATGGCCAACCATTTTCACTTATAGCAATCTACACCCGAACTTGCAGCAATTGGAGTTTTTTAGACACTTGCCTCCTGAACTGCTTCATGGCTCACGTGTTCCCTAACTCTGGGGAGAGGAACTAATTGTTTAAGGGATGTTATTTCAGACTGTACCATTCCTCCACTACCAGGAACAGTTGTGCACAGGGTTGTACGTCGGTTTCAGGATTGACAGGCAGATAAGCGCCTCACGGATGCCTGGAGAAATGGTCACCCTGTAGAGAGGGAATGCTTCTTTTACTCCCCAATGCACCACTTGCACTCCAGGCTACATTATTGGCTTTGCTTCAGGGACCCCTTCCCAAAAGTGTTAAGTACAGAATATCTTGAGCGTCGCATATTGTACCATAATATAATTAAGTAAGGATTACTTTGGGTGGGGCACCGGGCTAGGCCCCCACCTGGTGACTTAGAGCCAAGAGGCTAGAGGATACTCCCTACCATGAGCATATTGACACACACATAACACAATACTTTGCTGAAAATGAAGGGACAGCCATGCACACATCTGTAGAATGGGACGCATTCAAAATGGTCGTAAGGGGTCATTGTTTAAAGACCAAGTGGTGGTACAACAAGCATTGCACAGGGAAATGTTTGACCTGGAAGGGGCACTCAGATGGGCAGAGTGGCAAGATGTGGCAACCTTGGATGCTGGAGTGGAACTGGCATCACAGCGTAAACATCATGCAGACCTGCACACGCGGATGGGCCACCTGTCCTACAAGGCCTTTATGGCCACTAAACACGCAGAAGGGTACAGGGTGAGCAGGACTCTTACCTGGCTACTAAGGTCAGAGATCCCTAGGACACTGATAAGGGTGATGAGAAATAGGGATGTGATTATTTCAAATACACAAGAAGCAATTTGCGACACCTTTCACAACTGACTATTACTGAGCTATACATACCATAGGACTGTTTGCTGCCTGAGCAGCTGCGCCGGTATGCCCTTGTGGTGCCTACTCCCATGCTAAATCTCCTCCGGCGGCAGGAGTTAGATAAACCATTGCTCATTGAAGAAGATGGCACGTAACAAGGCGCCTTCCTGTGGAGTTTCATGTTACATACAAGACCCCGTTAGCCTAAAAGTC
This sequence comes from Triturus cristatus, assembly GCF_964204655.1. Lineage (NCBI taxonomy): Eukaryota > Metazoa > Chordata > Amphibia > Caudata > Salamandridae > Triturus > Triturus cristatus. The sequence continues at coordinate 325,311,458 of NC_140583.1, read as the reverse complement.
AGTGTATAAAGTGTCCTTCAGTGGGGGAGAACTCCCCAGGTCAATGAGAGAAGCTCTGATTGTGGTACTCCTTAAGAAAAGGAAGATATCCATTAGATCTTCGCTCCTACTATCCCCTAGCTCTTCTGAAACAAGACTGTAAAATATTGAGTTGCATCTTGGCCAATTGACTGCTGTCATGCTTAACACCACTCATCCACAAGGATCAGAATGGCTTCATCCCAACAAGCAGCACATTCTTGAATATGTGTTGATTGTTCATCATGATAGACGTGGTGGGGTCTGCTGGCAGGAACAAGGTTGTGGTGTCCTTGGACATCGGGAAGGCCTTCGACACGCTCAATTGGCCCGACTTGGAAATGGTGCTTGAGCACTTGAGCATTGGCCTGAAGTTGAGTGAATCTCTTATATGTGAGGCCATTGGCTAGAGTGCAGGTGCAACAGGTTATATCAAGTGAGTTCTCTATAGCGCAGCACCTGACAGGGATGTCCCTTGTCTTGAATATTATTTGCTTTGGACATTGAGCCACTGTCCTGCATACAGCAGCAGAGAGCTCCAAATGGAGCATTCCCCAAAGTGCTGACCATCACTTGATATCGCTGTATGCAGAAAATGCACTGGTATATTTACGCAAGCCCGGGGAGGCATTGTCTAGTCTGATGGCAGCTCTAGATGATTTTGGAACATATTTAGTTCTCCGAGTGAACTGGGCTAAGTCCTGTATTTTTCCCCTTAAGAAGCAGTCAGGCACAATGAGACAGTACCCCATGATGTGAGATTTACGTGGGTGCCAGACACGTTTAAGTACCTTGGGGTCAAAATGTACCATGACAATGATGACTTGGTGAAGTACAATGAAGTCTTATGAATGTCAATGCCTTTGTCTGTGGTATACAGCATACAATCTACAAGATGACAAGATACGTTCTATATATTTAGCATTATCAAGTATCTGTACCTCGATAGACTTGTACCTCGATAAAGTCTGCATATAGTCATTTTAGCAATGAATTTCTTATGATAACATTGTTCGAAATATTTTTTCCTCTATTTAACCGAGGAAACGGGCTCTTATAATTATGCCATCAGTAACTCGCTCACACACAAGAACTTAGAGTTCTAGTAAAACAATTATCCATTCATCCTTGTTATAAACAGCGAAAGAAACTTAGAAACCTTAATAAAATCTTAATCATGGCTCTACCGAGCCAATATCTGTACTAGTCACTTTGTACCGACACAAAACTCCAACTAGTCCTAGATAGACCTTCTAGTAACAAATAGATATACCCGAGATAATCACTTTTAAATTTTCTAATGTGCTGTTTGCTTATATAAGCCCTGAAATCCGACCAGATTATAATTGTAACATGGTCAAATTTATCTTTTAGAAGTCACCAACAAATCCAGCCTCTCAAGCCTATGTGGTGAACCCCTATAAAAGATGCCTTAAAAGATAAAAAAGAAAACCCCATTTATTGTCTTCCGCACCTTCCTGGAAGGTAAGATCAACTGTAGACACTTTGGATACATCTAGAAAAATGTCTCTGTATAAACTGAACCACCTTTCCATATGTCCCTTCACTGCAGGCTTACCTACTTGCGGTGCTAACATATGCCAAACAGGACGTTACACCATCGATACAAGACTTTCTGACACTGAAGATTTCCTTACTGCAAGGGTAAGAGAAAACATCAGGTTCTTAGAGTTACAATCCTCTTTTGTTGAAATAGGACTTCTCTTGTAATCAGATTTAAATTTATTTCTAGTCACAAAGAGACTGTGTCCACAACAGACTAAGTCCTACTACATAGCCAACCTAGAAATAATGGCACAGATGTTTTAACCACGTATACAATGTATATGTATCATCTTCGAACAGGTACTCCTAAGCTACACTCGTTTTCTGTTTCAGCACAAGGTTACTAGTGTTTTTCCCCTTTTTCTTTTTCCTTTCTAACTAATGGGCACATTTCTAAGACATGTATGGCTTCTTGTTCTAAATGATATATAAAGTTCTTTATCTTACTGAATGGGTGATAATCTAATTTTCTCCTCTTTGAAGGTTCCCCTATTTTTACTCTTTCTGAGACTCGCATGTATAAGCAAATAGAAAGAAATAGACAATAATAGATGCTTTGAAGTAAACATTAAGTACATCAAAATTCCCTATATCTTATATACAATGTGCTTGCATTTTCAGAATAAAGCCCCCCCTCCATTCTTTTTACTCTTTGATGGTCCTGAGGAAGGTGATCCAAGTTATACTATCACCAAAACGTACGTAGACCAGCTATCTCACAACTGGAAAACGAACTCCAATGGATCAATTTAAATCCAATGAAAAAAGAAATCCGATCTGATGTCAATATTATCACAGTTAAATTTGACAAAAGTAATTTGTAGGAGATCTATCCAGTTGTATATATTTTTATAATTCCTTTGTCTGTATAAAAATCTTTTTTGTGTGTGGTATGAATGTTGGTATGCAAGAATAGCTAGCAAGATGTGTATGTAGATATTTTTGTTATATGTTGAGGGGCAATATTAATTATTCAAGTGGTGTTATGCTTCTGATACTCACTTACTTGTTGTTTATATTATTGACTATGTAAACTTACTCTTTTCTAGAACTTTTGTAAAGCACAAACAAAGTAAATAAGAAAATGTAATATGTATGTATATTTTTGATCCAAAAAAAATCCTTTCGCTTTCTTACTAAATAAAAAAACAAAAAAAGAAAAAAAGCAATAATTTTGGTACAGACATTGTATTTATGGGGAATATTGATGTGTTGTTATATTGATTCTTGAGAGTTTCCACCAGCAAAAGTAAGATAGGTCGGTTAAGAGGTAATAACCCGAGAGACTTGGTGAAGTACAACCTGAGTAGCATTCTTCCGGCTGCCAGACATTCCTTGCCATTTTGGTGTGCACGACCTTTGTCACCAGTGGGCCGCATAGCTATTGCTAAAATGCTTAACCTGCCTTGGTTGCTGTGTATGTTCCCAGCTGTTCAGCTACTGTTGCCAGGCGCCTTCATTTTGGATTTGCACAAGATCCTGAAGGAAGTGACCCAACTAGGGCCACCCGGGTCACTCTCGACCTCATCTAGCCTTCCAATAACTAAAAGTCAATAACGCAGTAGAGAATACAAGGAAACTATTTTATTCACAAAGTACACTGCAGTGGAGTCCAGTCTGACCAGCCTTCTATGATGGCTGACGAGGGACAGACTCTAACAAGCATAAAGTTACATTACGTATGTTACGGAGCCCACAAAGACCTGCCTACTATAGAAATAGACTGGTAGCTGTCATAGTACAATGGGGGTACAGAACAGTTTTTATTCCACAGCCTTAGCACAAGCAATCTACTGCCCTTGGTCGTCTGGCTTATCCTTCACTCTAGACAGGTGGGAGAAGGCCTCTATGTAACAGAAAAGGCATGCGCTAATGAGCAAGATTCAGCATTTGAGAAAAAAAACTTATCAAGGACAATTTCTTGTAAATGATAAAGTAACAGTTTTGATTATAATACAAAATGGCGTCTTCGAGAACCCAAAATGGTGGCAGAGATGCTAACCTAACTCACATAACTGTTATTTGCGTATGCATTCAACAAGAATATACTATAAGATAGCTAAATAAACATAAACATAATCGCTCAAAATATAAGTAATATGTCAGTAATACGTTTCAGTTCTAACAATCCTGTGGGACTTGCTCTGGGGGGGGTTGTGCGGGCCAAAATAAGTGTCACTACTCAAAAAAGACACAACTCCCACTTTTGGAAGGAGGACTTGGGGCACTCAACTATGAATGGTATTATGCCATGGCACAGCTGCAGTGGCTGCTTCACTGGCTCTGGTAATGGAGTGGCTCTCTACAGGTAGGCCCATCGGAACTCGACTGCCCAGAATCTACACAGTTGCACAGGACTGCTGGGGTAGGTTTATACATGCTAGAGGGGGACCTATGCCATACTTTCAACTACTCCTATTTTGGAAGTTACTGGGCACTAGAGGTATTGTAGACATGTGCTAACACATGCCCGTGGACCACAGCTGGCACTTTGAGGGTAGGGGACCTGTATTGGCAAGGCAAGATGAGTACATTAGCTCTGGCTTATTTCTGAAATATGGAGCTTGGGTGAGTGCGATGGCTAACACTTAGGGCTAGATAGAGCAGAACAAGATATTACACTACTTACTAGACCACAGGGGAGAATACCGGGCAACGGCGGGATTGTATGCTGTAGTGTTAATACTGCTGTCGAAATCATGTGATGATGTTAGAGCCAGTTGGGCCAAGTGCTTGCAGAGAGCTATTACTGACAAGCAGTGGACCGATTCCAACAGATACTCTAAACTGGTGTAGTGAAACTGAAGGTTTAAGCTGCTACAATTTTACTATTAACATCAATCCTATCTTTCTCCAAAGCACATAGCCCACATGGACCCAGGCTCACCATCAGTATGCGCTCAGTGCAATGCTCCAGTGGCTGCCTCTTATCATATCATATGGAAATGCCCGGACATACAAATAGGGCAGGGCACTTGCTCCCAACCTGGGCTTCTGCCTGTTAGGTTGGATGAGGAGGAGCAAAAAGAATGAATTGGAATGCTGATTGATTGATTTGGTAATAACATCATATCTCAATGGCATGAAAGTGCTCTGAACCCTCTCAGTTTCGCTGTGACTCACAGATCCATGGAAGTGGGTATTGGCAGAACAGACAGCAATATATTTAGCATCTTGAAGAGCTAGGGCACTGCAGGGTATCACTGCATGGGATGCATATGTCATCAAACTGGAAGCTCAGCCAGATGACAGACCATCTTTACACCTTGGACTCCTCTGGGTGCTGCACCATGTGGGAGGTTGTGAAGGTTAGGGGATTTGGGCCATGAGAGAGCCTTCAAGGGGGTATGCCCAGTATCTCGGGGGAGAATAGGTGGGATAAAGTTGGTGAGTGTCCTTCAACTGTGGGGTGAACCAGAGAGCCAGCATGACAGAGGGTGTCGATGTAATAAGGGCAGGATCAGTTACTTTTGGAATCATTGTACAGGCACGGGGTCTATGGTTTTGTTTACTGTTCGTATTGGCATAGTGGAATCTTGTGTTTTGTAAACAATGTGTCCAGTTTTCGAGGGAAATGCATGATTGTATAGCCTGCCCCCCGTGGGGAGAATACACACATCGTGCTGTATTGAGGGAACAGAGCTTACAGTGTTTACTACCCTACTATTATTCATCTATGAAGTTTTTGCATTGACCGGCTGCCTGAAGTCCATTCCTGTATAAGTAGCAGGGTCAGCTGTTCCATAGGAAAGCATTGGGAGATAATATTAAAATTAATTAATGTTATCACCGCCTTGGAACCAGCTACAAAGTTCATTTGTGGACTTTTTAAAAATATTTCTCAAACATCCAAATAATTGGTAAAGTCTGAGTTGCACTTAATATTTTATAAGCAGCACTATTAAAAAGTTACCACTTGTCTGCCTAAACTGTCTAGAAGCCCATATGACTGAGCTTCCAGCTGTCACCCAGGATCTGATTAGCTTCTTCCTGAGGTGTGAACTAGCTCACAGATCCGAGACAAAGGCATTGGGTGTAGGGTGTTCTGTTCCTCTGACAGGATTAGAATCTGTGCAGTGCCCAGGAACTTAATTGACTTCAGACAGCCCTACTCTGTCACAGGCAGATGTAGCTAAAACCTGGGCCTCCGCCTTCTTTTGTTCATCTAGTCAGCCAGGCATCAATCCCGATGAAAGAAGAGCTCCACCCAGAACTGGTTTTGAGTGGTCACAGAAGAAGGGTTGCTCATTTCCCTGGCCACACCTCTAGGGTGAGCACAGGAGCCCTGCACAAAGCAGGAAAGGTTCTGCTATCTTGGGTTTAAGTAACTAGGGGCACTGCAGGATTAATTGCACAGAAGAACTGCTGCAAAAGTGGGTATGCTTAGCCCTGGGAACTTGTTTCCTTTAGTTAGGGCCTGGAGTCACCCCCACTTAAATCTGACACCCCAGGTACTCTCCTCAGAACACTACAGGACCTGTGGAAGACAGAAGCAGGACTGCATCTGCTGTTAAGATCTGTATACAGAACCCTACATGCTGGACTTACTATCACGTGAACCCAAAACTAAGAAGTGGACTACAATGGTTAGTTGATTGATCACCCGCTGAGCTACTTGGATACAAATGCTGCATTTAGCCCACTTTCCTGGAAGAGCCCAGCTGAATAGCTCCAACTGGACCTGGCCTAGACCCTGCTGGTGCCTTCGGTTGCAGTCCAAACACCCATGTACTGTTCCCGTGGTCCTGGAATCCTTGGCTGGCATCAGAGTGTTCTCTTACTGCCTACCCCTAAAAATCTGAAGCTTTTACAATCTTTTGCTTGGAGACCCACTGAGCGTCTGGGAGTAAACTCCCAGCCGATCTGCCTAGAGTGCCTTACTGGTGAGCCTGACTTCATTATAGCTCCCACTACATTCTGCAATCGGCATCGGAGTCTGTCGAAACCGAGATCACTTCTAATCCCTCCCACAGCTCCCTCAATGCTTGAAGAACCAGAAGATATCATGAAGTTCCACTTAGAGCTCTCAAGCTTTATCGATGGCCCCATTTGGACGACGCCCTCATGCAATCTGTCACCTTAAAGCCCTGCTTTGGCTTCAACCTGCTGCCTTCCATGCAGATGAAACAATCGACGGCCCACGGACATCTAGAAATATTTCTAAGAATAATTGGCAACTCATTGAACAGTACAAAGTGCAAATGTTTCCTTCTTTCAAGAGACACACCTTTAAACCACCTGGCCCCTGCCCAGGGTACCAGGGTATTTCAAACACACCTTCTTTGCATCTTCAGGTGCAGCGATTAGGGGTGTGGCTATTCTAATTGCCAAATAGCTGAGTACTGAAATAGTAGAGGTAGTCAGGGACTCGGAAACATTGTGATCAAAACCACAGGGCAAGCCAGATAATAAATTTCATTAGATACTATGGCCCTATCGTAGATTCACCTTCTGCCCTACAGGCAATCAATAACAGTGTAAAAGGGGCATCGGGATCATTCATAATAGGAGGCGACTTTAATCCCCTTCCCAAAGTCTCAATTTATTCCTCTCGCCCTAATAAATATCAGAATAAACCCCAAACCATCAAGCTTCTAAGACAATTAGAACTAGATCCAGCTTTGATGGACCCCTGTCGTAGTGACCATCCACAAGACAGACATTACCCAAGTTTTTCAAAAAGATTTAATTCAGTTTCACGAATCAATTTTTTTCTAATTTCACTCTCATTCCACTGAGGGCAGACAGATATTCTGCCATATAGATTTTCAGAACATTCGACATTTTTGATAGAACTCTTTATTCCAGAATGGCAGACTATAAGGTCCAAATGGATGTTTGATAAATCCTTGCTTGCAAATGAAAGTTGGCTGATTAGCATGTGGCTAGCTTTAGTACCCTTTCTTAAGTGTAATATATGTACAGCTCCTTGAGCTCTCAGTTTATGGGGCATTGAAGGCTTTTTTTTTAGTTGAGGTAATCGCTTTTCAAGCCAGACAAACCCAGCAAGCAAAAGCGAAAATACATTAGCTCCAGTTGGCCTTAAATAAAGGCGGTCTGGGCCTCTATTTTAACAAATACACCGGCCACTAAAGCGGAGCTAGCTCAAGCGAGACAGAATTTAAAAGAGCATTTCACGTCAGTTGAATATTAAATCATAGCACATACTTACAAAATAAGTATGAAGAAAGCGAGCTATGGGTAAATATCTGGCTTGGTTAGAGAAACAAAAAAACAAGAACAACTCAATAAAAATGATCTTTGAATCAAATGTGCGCGGAGCGGTCACTTAGTCACTCAGCCGGAGTTGCTAGCCAAGGTCTTTAGGCAACACTATGCAGGATTGGGAGCTAAAGGGGGGGGAACAAGCCGACACATGACCACTTACTGTGTGTGAAAAAGGCCGCTTTCTTGAAACAGGTGCATATCACAACTTTCAACCCTTGGCAACTGCCTTCCAAAACTAAGAACCTCACTGTATAAGAATTTCCTGACCCCTTGTTCCTCCCCCCACCCCTACGATCCCCACCTCCGATCCCCCACCCCACAAAATACAACATAACATTCCATAACCATACTCTTACCCAATCCTACACAATGTAGCATTTCCAAATCCTAAACTCCCCTGACCCTAATCCGTACCTGCCTTTGTGCTACTGTAACTAACCAACCTCTAATCTAAACTCATCCTAACTGGTTTCCCTTTCCCTGCTCCTGCTCACAAACTCCCAACATATAACAAAAAACTACAGGCAATCCCGGCCAACTGTCAACCACCCCGCCACCCAGAAAAAGGCGGGAGTGTAGGTGGAGATGCCGCCTCCCCCTTTTTCTGCCCCCCAACACCGCCAACTCTGCTCTCAATGCCTATAAACACCCAATAGCCTAGCCAATACCTCTTCAATTCCAATAAGTACAAATCCATCCCCAGCCAGGATAAATGGACCCCGTCATCCCTGAAGAATTCCGGCGTGCCGTATCTAATATCTGTATGTGCAATCCTGCAGATTCCCGTCTGCCGACAAAACCTCACCATTTCCGTGTTCAACTTATGCCTGGCTTTATCCACCGCACCCAGATTAACGGCCCCTTTCCAAACCCTGCGAGGAACAAACTCCGTCCAGACAATAGAACAACCAGCCCACCGAGCGTTAATCAAAGCCAAGTCCCTCTTCATGCAATGTCTGTCTCCCTGACCATGTCATTTTCACCCAAGTGAAGTACCAGCACATCCGGGCACCTGCTGGCCACCAAAAGTCCATTGAGCACCTGTAAAAGCTCATTCCACCGCATACCACCCCTGCCACGCCGACCCACAGAAAACAAATCTTTATTGAACACCAAATTTTCCCCAAAATAACTTGAGCGGGCCTGGAACTGTGCCCGTTTCACAAAAGAATGGCCGACAATCCAAATGGACATCTGCCTGGCGAGGGGACCCATCACCGAACCTGCAACGAGAAACATGAGTGAACAGCAAGAAAAACAGGAAAACAAACACGCTATAACCCCCCAGGCATGCTGCGCACATAACGTTGATAACAGCCCGAAGACCACCTACCCAACCTCATAATGTCCTCCCGCTCCCAGCCTCTAGAGTGAGCTTCTGAAGCTGCACCAATCTGAAATTAGTGCGTCCCAAAATCCTTCCAGTCTATCCCCAGTCTACCCAAAGCTTTGCGCAATACTGCTAAAAGCTGCGACACCTTGACACATCGCCCATCCCCATGTCCAAATACCAAACCCCCAACAACCCCCGAAAAAGACCTCCACCTCAAACCCCATTGAAAAGGACAAACCTGTGGAGTCAGCCCCTTCTTCAAATGAACCCATTTTCCCTTGCCCCTCTGATCCGTCTTAGCCTTCCTCAGCCATACGTGTACGAGGTCGGCGCTAAAAGAAACCCCTGCTTCGCTTTGGCGCCCAACAACTCCGATACCCGAAAAGCCCCGAAAAACATCCAGGACATAAGTGTGGAGAACAGTATCACCTTCCCTCATGTCATAACAAAAACCAGGCAAAACCCCAATGACCTTCGGCAACAGCTCCCATGACAAGGGGTTCCACGCCCGAGATGCGCGCCCACATTCCCGGGCCCAACCCTCCAAAATACGTGTCCCAAGTTCCCCCACGGAAGGGGTATAGCCCCATAATAGCTCCCCTACGAAATCAATGCCCGCTAACTTGCCCGCTATCATCACGTTTGTAAGGCCCTTCCCCACCAAGTCCAAGATAAACTGAATAACATCTTCCTGCCGAGCCGCGAACGAGGCCCACCGCCGTGCCCCAGAACGTAAGAAATCCTCCCATGCTGCCCGATACACGGCTCTCGTGGAGTGGGCTAGGGAACCTAGAACCAGTTGCAACATCCTGTTTTGCCTACGTACCACAGCTGGTGCGGCATTCTGGTCGGGGTCCTGTCCGCGTCCTTGGCGAGCCCACGGAATCTCCCCCACTGCGAACGAGACAAAGCATCCTCAATGTCATTGTCCACTCCCGGCACATGAACCGTGCGAAAAGCAATATCATGCTTCAGACAGCCTAGCACGAAGACCCTCAACAACTTCAGAACCTGCTCATCTCGGGCAGACTGGCGCTGACAGTCGTACATGATGATGCGGAGGGCGCTGCCACGCCAGTGCCCTACACAGTCGTCTACAAAAAGTCTGCCCTACTCTGACCACCCTACAGGCAAAATTGAGGTGACCCAGCAGTACTTGTATGTCTTTCACCGTGACCTTTTGTTTTGCCAACATGATTTCCAGCAGCCCTAACATTTGCTGCTTTTTATCCACAGGAAGGCGTGCCTCCATGAACCCTGAATCCAATTCAATTCCCAAAAAAGAAAGGGCCATGCTGGGTCCCATCGTCTTCTCAGGTGCCAATGGCACGCCGAGTTCCCTCATGATCTCATTGAAACTGTCCAGAGCTGTCTGGCAGTCCGTGAAGCCTGAGGTGCCTACAAAAAAGAAGTCATCCAGGTAGTGCGTAACTCCTTGGTGACCCGTCCGCTCCGTAAACAACCATTGTAGGAACGGGCTGAAACACTCAAAAAGCGCGCATGACATGGAGCAGCCCATCGGCAACGCTTTGTCCACGTACCAGTGACCGCCAAACTGTATACCCAACAGATCCCAGTCATCCGGGTGAACTGGAAGCAGCCGGAAAGCCGACTTCATGTCGCACTTTGCCATCATTGCTGTTGCGCTCGTGGTCACTACCAGTGACATGGCTACGTCAACAGAGGAATACGACACAGCAGCCTCCAGCTCGTCAATGAAATCATTCACTGAACCTCCCTCAGGCCACGACAAATGTTGAATAAGCCGAAACTGACCTTGCTCTTTTTTAGGCACCACACCAATGGGTGACACAATCAAATTAGGTAACGGCCAATCGTGAAAGGGACCCGCCATGCGGCCCTCACGCACTTTCTTATCAAGTTTTTCCTGCACTACCTGAGAGTGCTCTCTTGCTGATTTTAGATTGTCCGACCACCTCCTCACCCTCGGACCCTCACACCCCAGCCTGAAACCCTCCTGAAACCCCAGACGCAACAACTCCGCAGCCTTCCTCTCCGGATACCCCTGCAAGGCTGCCAACAAGTTCTCCACATTAACCGGAGTACGAGCCCTTGGGCCCAGGCCCCTTAGCCCCTCGCCCCCCCAACTGCTGCTGCTGACCCCCTGCCTTGGCACCTCCCGTCTGCCACTGCTGTGAGCCCTTCCCTTGCCCCTGGCCCCAACAGTTGACCAAAGCATGCCTTCCTCCACACCCAGAGCACTTGTGCCGGAAACGGCAATACTCCCTGGTGCACAACCCTTTGTTGTAATCCCATCAAGCCCCTTTTGCCCCCATCTGTCCTCTGCCTGCTCCCCCACCCCCCCATGGGTGGGGCCTCCTCAAAAGGGCCGATACACGAGTGGGAACCCGCTAGCCATAAAAATTGTTTTCCCAGACCCCGCTAGCCCCATCATATGCTGCCACAGATCACAATCAAGCTCTCCCCATTTTGCCTCTGGGTCCCACGCCATGCGTGCCTGGAATTCCTCATCGTACTGCGCCCAGGCGTAACCACCACCCGTAATTTGAGCCTTCCTAATGACGTCCATGTATTTAAACATGGCCACCGACCGGTCCGGGAATTTTTCCCAATATACGCTAGCGTATATGAGAAAGGTCGCCGTCAAATTCTCAATCGTCAACGGCACCTTTGGCTTCTTCGCCAACTCGAATTCCTCCTCTTTTGAACCCTCCTTTGCCCTCACCTCCCTATGGAGGAGTTTGAGCATCTCAACATATTCCCCTTTCCAAATCTTTTCTTTGGTGGACAACATCAGATGCGCTCCCAATGGTTTAGTAACCCCCATATATGGCAACCGGTTTATTTTCACCTCCTTACTCTCCAACTTTGTCTCTCCTTCCCCTGTCTGAACTTCCCCTGTCACTTTCTTGTCCGTCATGCTCTCCACATCTCTGACCTTCTTACCTGCCCCGTCCACGGCGCACTTACCTGCATCCTCCGTTCCTACCCCCACGTCCACCACATAGTCCACCTTTATTCAAACTACCTCCCTCCCCCTTCCCCCTCAGCCCCACCCACGCCCATGGACACCATCAAAGGATGCCTGAGCAAAGATCGTTTACCTGGCGCCAATGACTCCATCCTCCGTTCCACCCTACGTCCTGGCTGAGGGGCCGAACCGTCCTCCCATCTCGATGTCCGACCCGTGGGCACTGCCGGGCGTCGTGACACCTGGAAAATACTAGACGCAACATTACTCAGCCCCCCTCTCCCTCCGTTTCTATATCTCGTACCTCTCCCTCCTCCATACAATCCTCCTCATAATTTAGCTCCTCCTGCCTCACGCCCCACGCGCTCCCTGCGGGTGGCGCAGAATGAACCATCTGAGACAAACACAACCCCTCTCCAGCGTTGCTCCCTCATCCGCGTTGTCCATCCGCGTTGTCCTCCGGGGCGCTGCGACTCCGTGGGAGTCGGAGCCGGCGAGCCCATTCCGGGCCTACTTGTGCCAGCCACGCCGAGATCCCTCGACAGTACTGAGTACACCGCCCGAGGCTCCACCCTCCCTTCTCCTTGGTGCCATTGGGCCGCTCCCAGCCCTACCAAGTCTGGCACCCCGCGATGGTCTGGCCGAATTTCTACCACCTGCAAAGAAAAAGTATGGCCTGGTGTGCTGGGCCTACCTCTCTTCAGTCTCCTATCCCAACCCCTCTTGCTGGCCGCCCCCAACGTGCTCGCCACCCATGCCCACCCCATCGCACTCAGATCCACCGCCGCCGCATTGTCCCCCACCTCCCCCTACCCATCGCTCCATTCCAAAAACCCTGCCCCAAACCCCTGCTTAAAGCGTGGCTCAGCCTCCTCATCCGTGAAGTCACCCCCACTTCCCTCCTCGTCCCTCCACTAGCGAAATTCGCCAAAAGGTCCACAACCCCCCCAACATCCCAGCCTCATCCCCCAAACCTACTGTGTCCTGCCCTCCATCCCCCGGTGCCCCGGACACCCCGTCCTTCCATGCCAGAAAAATGTCCAGGCCCGCCCAGTCCCGCTCACTCCTCTCTGAATCTATTGACAAAGGGGAATCCCCCCCGACCGCCCCACTCTCCCCTACCCCAGCTCCCATATCCCCCGGCCCTCCAGAGCCCTCCAGGCCTACCACTTGGGCCTATGCCCCCAAACCCGGCTCCCCGCTGCTTCTCCCTGCGGCCAGGGGGCCCAGAGCACCCCCCATGCCAGCACCAAGCAAAAACTCTGCCCCCCCATGTGTCCCAGGCCCCCCCAGCGCTTCCAACAGGGTAATCAGCTTTAAAAGCACACTTGGGGCCCCTCTCCTGACATACGAGCGGCCCCTCTCCACCTGAGACCTCGGGGGGGAGCCACGTGACGCGCTCCCCCTCCGAGGCTTATTACCCGCCTCCACACTAGATGCGGCACCTTTTTCCCGCCTCCCCGCACCAGTCCGGGCAGTGCGCTCTGCAGACGCCCTGCCCTGCCCCTTCTCCTCCGTCAGTAACGCAGGGGCTGCTCCACTCTTAACCGAGCGGCCCCCACTATACAGCCCTGGATTCTCTCGCCCCACTGGGGCCGCTCCGCTGCCATCTGAGCGGCTCTCAACCGATACACCACGCGGCGGGGAGACGAGCCAAGCGCTCCCCCGCTGCGAACCCTTAAGAAGCACTCTGCTGCCCACAGGCGCCCCCGCACCTCCCGTGACACCGCCTGCACTCGCCCCAGACTCCGGAGCCGCACTCCTGACATCCGCGCGGCCCCCAACACTCACTGCACATGGTCCATGCCTCCAGGGGGGCGAACAAGCCGCGACGAAGGCCGCCACCCCGGCCGACGCGCGCCTCACCAGGTGCGGGGCCAGAGCCTCGGGAACCACTAGATCGAGTCGCCCTGCCTCCCGCAGCAGCCTCAGAGCCTCCGCCACACGGCAATCGCCTGCAGCCATCGTAAGTCGCAAATATCGCACAAGCACAAAAAGCAGACAAAACCTGACAAAAAACCTAAGTTATGACAGCAACCCCAGCCACCAGGTCACCAAACCTAAAATGGTGGCTGGGGAGGCGCGAAAACCACATATATACCCCTTGGGCTCTCTTTCAAAAATTGGGCTACAATTGGGCTAGTCCCAAATGTAGCCCAAAAATCTACAAAATGGCCGCTCGCCGGCCACTCCCGCTACCCCTCCCAATCTGCCCAAGGGGCAGACCTCGCGGTGCTCGGCTGCCCCCCAAGCCCCCATTGTACTCAGACCCGCATAACTCTGTGCCTGAGCCTGAGGTGATAAAAACGTGGTTGGATGGTATTGCTTTGCCAGTCTTGACTAGCGATCTGCAAGGCTCCATTGCTGCCTCAATGTTCTATTGCTGCCTCAATCACTCTAGCAGAAGTGGAAAATGTGATCAGCTCTTCTCCGTATGCGAAGGCATGCCGTAAGGATGGGATACCAGCAGAAGCATATAAAACTAGTAAGCCAGTTTTTAGTCCGTCTCTTCAATAAAATCCTATCAGGCATCGGAAGTCCCCATTAATTCATGGAATCTTTTATAGTTAGTTTATTGAAAACAGATAAGTATACTAAGTAGCGACTTCCAGCTTTTTACTAAGATCTTGGTAAATCGATTCACCCCATTAACCCAAACCGTAATTTATAGTGACCAAACTGGATTTTTACCAGACAGGCTAATCTCTATCAATAGCAAATATTTAGTCTAGGCAATCGATTTCGTCCACAAAATCAAGGTGGCATTCGTTATGTTGGAGCTGTAAAAGCATTTGATTTAGTCCAGTAGGAAGTCTTGTTTGCTAATCTTGCTAGATTTTCTTTTCCTACCAAGTTTGTGCAGCTCTTAGGAAATCTGTATAACAATGCGGCATATATCAAAATTAATACCAAGCTGGGGGGCACAAAGTACTATAAGCAGAAGTACTTAACAAAGGTGCCCATGCCACTCATTCTTTTTTTGGGTATTTATCTTTTGGCTGGTGCTATCCACCAGGACCTGAGTATTCCTCCACTGATAAATGGAGCAGCCAAATTGAAACTGTTTGCTGATGATATGGTTGTATGTTTGGCAGCAGAGGCAGTTAGCATTGCGAAGGCTTTTTCCAAAAATTAGAGAATTCACGGATATCGGTGGATATAAAATCAATCATTCGTAGTCAGAGGCCTTACTCTTCAATTGTGCTTCAGAAGTTTTGCCGACAGCAGTGCAGGCACATTATTCTTCTTCTACCCAATTAGATATCTCGGGATATCTGTTATGTCCAAGTATGGTGATCTCTTTGCACTCAGTTATGGTCCTACATTAAAAAAGATGCACAAACTTCTCGACCATTATAGAAGATTATAGGCTGGCTTTCGTTGGTAAGAATGAATATTCTTCCTTTATTCTTATTTCTCTTCTCTAATGTCATGGTCAAAGGTCTGCTGCAATTTATTCTGATTTAAGACATTTTATCTGGCAGGGAAAGAAGCCTCACATCAAACTGCAGGCAATCCAAATTAAATCAGGAAGAGGGGGGAGTGTCCCTTCCCAGAATGAGTCCTTACTATCAGGTAGCCCTGCTAGATTGGCTCTTTAGATCTGCTAAATCAATTTTGAGCGACAGTAACTTTATATAAAACTGAATAGAATGATAAATAAAGCAGGATCAGAGCTTTATTTGTAAAGGTAAAAAATTCCTAGACTACTGAAAAATCCAAATGTAAGATGCCATTTGTCATTTCGGATCGATTTAATATGATTTGGTAGGAGTACAATGTGCCCAGATTTCAACAACACTTAAAGCTAGAGAACTGTATTTCTTTAGGGCTTCCTCAGGGTGCTTAAATAATCAATCGGTGGCTTAGCCTAGGGTTTCACCTGTTGAAAGATTTTTTTCAAAATAATGCATTTGTTCAATGGCAACAGCTGATTAGAACTCACCCCCATACAAGTCCTAACCTGCTATTTAGTTTTATTCAAATTAGTCACTTCTGTGGCGGCTCTAAAGCGGGAGGAAAGGTGCTGGCGGATAGCATTAGTAAAGCATTTCTATGTATCAAGGTTAGTGGGCATAGGTAATTGGTATCGAGATTTATATCCAAGGATGTATGAGGAGGTACCAGAATTCTTGAACAAAATCATATCATTAGCCTGGTGCAAGACTGTGGCTTCCCAATGGAGACTTCAGTACCAGCTCTGCTCTGAGGTTTATTCGAGCAGCAAATTACAAGAGAATTACCTTTCTCGGTAGATGGATGCTGTATTACACTCTAAAATAATTCATAAAATGCATCCGCGAGTCACGCCTGTTTTAGGTTCAAGAATGAGAGCTGTGATTGATTTAATATGGCAGGAATGGCTCCTCGAGGGAGCGCTGCAGGGCGGTAAGGCAGGGCGGGGGAGGGGCAGGGTGAGGGATAGTAAACTCCGGCATACGGTTGAAATGGCGATGCAGCGCACGCAATGTAATTAGTTTTATTTATTCATTTATGTACTCAACTCCGTTCGGCCGTATGCTGGATATTACTACCTCCCACCCTGCACCTCCCCCACCACACTGCCCTGCAGCACTCACTCGAGAAGCCGCCACTGCCATATGGGCTTTGCATGCCCGCTATTGGTTAAGTTCTGGAAAGAGACTTTTTGGGTGATTAGTCTCATCTGAAATGTATCCCAGATACCTATGGTGCTCTTTTTGCCATCACAACTCAGCAGTCAATTATTTCAATAGGGCAGCTTCAATTGTTTTTCAAGTAATAGTAGTATTAATCTTTATTCGGTTTAAAAAATACCACAAAAGATTCAAATTCATACAATTTATACATACTCCATCTTGGCCAACTTGACGTATATTCACCAAACAAACACGTATAAAAAGTTTGGGCTATGTTGCAATAAACAACATTTTACTCTAAAATCTTTAAAAAAAAATTACTAAAAGCTAAAAAACGGCCTCAAATATGCCCAATGTCGTGGTGGCCATACTCTAACATTTAAGAAAATAGACATAAAAGAAAGAATGAAAATACTGCACACATAAGAATACAGTTGTAGTGCAAAAAGTAAAAATATTCATGAATTTCCATGACGTGGTCTTAGATTCACAAAACGTATGCGTACTATATAAAGTAAACTTTGTATGCGCGAAACTCGCTAACAGTGTCATGTTTAATAAAAGTCCATTCTTTTCTTGAGTATGGTGCAATCCTGGGGCCTATACATCTGTGAGATCAGGTAACTGTATACAAAACTAGCTGAACAATTAAACAATAGCTGGTGGGGTTACGAAGAAAGCTAATTATTACTTTCCCACCAGCTTCCGGTAGCTAACAGACAATAAGATATACTTATAAACATTATGGCAGACAATATCTGTTTGTAATAGCTGTAAATATAATAGTGCAGGTCTGCATTGCTTGATTTTAAATGAACTCAGAAGTGGGACTAAGAACTTCTTCCTAATCCTTTTGTATAACTCACAGAAAAGCTGAAAGTGGAGCTGCAATTGAACAGAAACCGAGTCATAGGGACACATAATGAGATCCTGGTCACATCTAGCTGTTGAGGGATAAGCAACCAGCATATGTGACAATCCAAGGTGGAATCTGACTAAGTAGAAATGGTGGAAACTAGGGATAGTAAGCAAATAAGGCTCCATAAGTTTAGTTGTTATTAACATGCTACATGCTTTGACTGAGTGTTTTCTAAATTCCACCTCCTCTCTTGTTCTCGTCGTATATCCCATCCATTCTTTCTTAACCAGGGTTTTCGTGGCCCAAGTAATACTTGTCGGGTAGTTAAAAAGATCTTACCTCTCTTTCATTGTCAGTTGTGCTTTAAAACATTTAACCATTCAATACTATCTCCCCTGTGTAACTTCAAACAGTCATTGATTATGTCCTTAGTTAGTACCGCTTTAGGGCGAGACCAGACTGATATCCATAGCATTCAAGGAGCTCACAAAAAAAGGTCTGTTACATGGTCACGGCCTAGTTCTTCATGACAAATGGATGCTGGTACAGACCTAGGTAAGCGTAAGAGATTATGTGCACATTTATTTTCTGCAACCTGAAGTAGTAAGGGCTTATGTATCTCTATGAGGAGGTTAGTGGGGATTCGGCGAGCAGCCACACAAGATCTGTCAGACCACAAAAGTGCATTACAAGCATTAGAAATAGCTGCTCAGTCTGATGCTGGAAAAGTGCCGGATCTCCAAGAAGCCAGGAACAGATATGCTGAGTTATTGGAGCACTTGAGGGTGATAGATTTAACTGCGTACACGTTGCGTACTCATGCTGATTCGGACAGGTCTGGTACGCTGTTGGCCAAGTTGATTAGACCGCAGCCCTCCTCCACACCTATTCTGGCCATATATAATGACCAATAAACAATCAAAAAAGGGGAGTGAAGAGATCCGAAGATAGAATCGACCTCCTATACAGACTTTAATTAAACAAAGAGATTCTACCTTTTATTAATATATCCTTCTTAGTGTAGAAAGAATTCTAGGGAAGGTGGTGGGGAAATTGTGTTATAAACCATGAAATTGTCATGGGAAACACTATGGGGTCCATTAGGATGTAGGACGGTGGCACCACTGCGGTGCTGGTGGTGTGGAAAAATGCCTTTTTCCACCCGCAAGTAGCAGACATCACACCCGCCTCATTAGTATGTACAAACATAGGCCAATTCCCGACCGCCGCGGTGCGACACGCACCACCATCAAAGTGCACCCGCCACCGTGGCGGTGGGAGCCAATGGCGACTCCCTGCCATGCGGAATGACGTCCGCCCCGCTCCACAAATTAGGATGACTCAAAAAAGCAGACGCACCACAGCGGAGACACCGCCCAACCAGAGACGGCAGAAGCTCGACAGCGGAGCGCAAAACCAGAGTCCCGGTCACAACCACCATGGACCCAATTCTACACATCTTTCCGGTACTGTACCTGCTACATAACCAGGAACTCATGGACCGCCGCGGACTCTGCCGCAGTTATGCAGCAACACAACACACGGCCTGACACAGGGTCCAAATCCACATCAAACACCCTATGGGAGACAGGGACATATCCACATGGGCACCCACCTGCCACAAAGTCACCCCGCTGGATCCTGGACACACAGCTACTGCCACCATGCAGCAATGGCCCGGTCATGTCGCCGCAGCGGCGAACACAAGGGAACACATGCGCACAATACAGTAGGCAGGGCCAGTGCCAGGCATGGGCAGGGCACAAAGATCACAGGGCACACCCACTCCCACCACACACTAGCGCACCCCATGAAGGCACAAGCCATGTGTCCCCCCTGTGCACCCCATGCACAACAACAAGCCAGGGCAATACACACCCTGCACCACACAACAAACAATCATGGAGACACACAATGCAGGTGTGACTGCACAGGAACACACAACACACAGCACAGTAGCACAGGGCCAAGGAAACACACACCACCACCACAACAGCACACTTAGGGAAATCAAAATGAGGACAAGCAACAAATGAACACATACAAGGAATCAACATTCAAATGGACACACACACATACTACAGACTGATACACACACACCCCACATGCCAACAGCAATGGAGCACAACAAATAGGGAAACCAAAGTGGGCTGCACACAAATGGAAGGCCATGGAGACACACAACAAGCATGTGTACATCACATCAACACAAGGAACAGAGCACAACACCCTCACACCATCAAAGCACACAATACTGGCACAGTCAGTGAACTCGAACCACAGACAGCTCAGTGCAACAACACAGGGAGACAGCAAGGTAAACCAGGTATAAGCACAAGGATGAAAGAAAGGCCCTGAAGACAAACTGGGAACAGCCACACATCCATGCAACTACTTCACAGGAGTACACCAGCAGCACTACACACAGGGACCATCTACACACCTCAGGACTGACAAACCCCAGTAAGAATCTACACACTTACCCCCTCACACTAGCAGCACACAACACCCACACACCCTTGCCTCAGCCACAAACATCACACACACACACAAATGTGGAAACAAATACAACAGACAAACATAGCCCAACAGAAACACACACAGAGCCACAACAACAGACATGCCCTGTGCAGCTAAACTGGGGAAAGGCAATGGGAGCACAGACACAACAGGAGTGCACAACCTCCTCACCCAGGAACAATGCACAGACAACATACCACAACACACACAAGAAGTGCACCATCACAGAACAACACAGCCACAGCAAACAAACAACAGATGCACAGGCAGAACAATCACATAGCAAACATAGCAGGACATCAGGGGATGCACACCAGGCAATCACAAGGCAACATACACACACAGCACTGCATGCACAACAAGCGGTGTGTACACACCAAGCATACCAGCCACACACCGACATCAGTGACAGAACAGCAACCCACACAACACCATACAGCACAGCACAAAGACAACAGCACGCCCAGGAAGTTAAGCAATAACACAGACAACCCACATACATCCAACACAACACCCAACAGATGCACAAGTCTGGGACACAAAGGTGGAAACAACTTGACCACAGAACTGGGCAGCACACACAGTAGAACTGCATAGGAGCAACCATGACTGACCAACAGCACCAGAACAACACACATGACCCATTGGGGAAATGCCCTGAGTGACACATTGACCCTGGACAAAGAACTGCACCACAAAGCACAGTGTCACAAATGAAGTCATGGGGAGGCACACACACATACACACATACAAACCAAGGGGACAGCTCACAACAAAGTGAAGTGTACTGCATGTCAGTAGGGGACAAGGCAGGAGTGTACCATACACAAAGAGAGGGAGTGCAGACCCACTATGGGTAGGCAGCTGAAGCATAGAAAGGGGATGACATGACAATACACACAGCATGCAACACTGGAGGTGCAAAGGCACCATGTGACAGCAAGGCATGAGAAAACACAACCACAATGTCAGTGTGGAGCAGCAGGTCTGCACAGTCCCCACAAATAGCCACCAAACACATGGATGTGCAACAAAACACAACACCGACTTGCCAGTAACACCTCTGTATACTCACAAGTGACACAAACAACAAGTAGGAGTCAAACAGAACTGCAAGGACACACCAACACACTGCACAGTGCACAACATACAACTCACACATGGGCATACAACCACATCCACAGGGATGAACAATCAAAACAACAGGCACACAACTCCTGGGTGACACATGTGTGTAGTTGACATTGCAGAGGCATGTACACATCAACACTCCCCACAAACTCACCCCCTTCACACAGCAGACTACCTGGCCATCCAAGAGCACAAATGGAAAGTAAGCCATGGGACTAGGATGACTGGCCATCACAAGATGACCACACACATACACCACTGGGCACACATCTAGGGAGAACACACACACATGATGACCCTGGACAGCCTGCCTGCAATACTGTGTGCAAAAACCCACTCTGTGCTGGCAGTGCCCTCCCACCTGACATGTGTACAATATAGCCATAGCCAACATGAACTAATCAAGAAAATGACTACTGATAACCATTCGAAATTGACATCATTGCCACCACAAGTATCTGGGTCAAGAAGAAATGAAGACCCTGTGACCCCTGAAAAAAAGAGAGTAAGTGAGCCCAAACATTGACCATGTTGAAGTGCCACACAGACCATGTGGCACAGCAAACCATAGACACACAGCAATATAACTTTATTCAGTAAGGACACTGACAAAATAGACAACAGGAGCAACTGTCTTTATTCACATATTGCACAGATAGGTACCATGAGAAGAGAAGAGCAAGGCACAAGATGCAGAGCATGTCCATGAGAAGCTGCAGAGGCAGGGGGCACACAGCAGTGAAAAAACAGGCCAGTGGGCAGGACAAAGTGCAGACTGAGTCCATGAGAAGCTGCACAGGCAGGGGGTACACAGCAGTGAATGACAAGGCCAGTGGCCAGTCCAGGGTGCAGACTGAGTCCACGAGAAGCTGCACAGGGAAGAGTTCAACACAGCAAAGAGCAACAAGGCCAGTGGGCAGGACAAAGTGCAGACTGAGTCCATGAGAAGCTGCACAGGGAAGGGTCCAACACAGCAATGAACAACAAGGTCAGTGGCCAGTCCAGGGTGCAGACTGAGTCCATGAGAAGCTGCACAGGGAAGGGTCCAACACAGCAGTGAACAACAAGGCCAGTGGGCAGGACAAATTGCAGACTGAGTCCATGAGAAGCTGAACAGGCAGGGGGCACACAGCAGTGAACGACAAGGCCAGTGGGCAGGACAAAGTGCAGACTGAGTACATGAGAAGCTGCACAGGGAAGAGTTCAACACAGCAAAGAGCAACAAGGCCAGTGGGCAGGACAAAGTGCAGACTGAGTCAATGAGAAGCTGCACAGGCAGGGGGCACACAGCAGTGAACGACAAGGCCAGTGGGCAGGACAAAGTGCAGACTGAGTCCATGAGAAGTTGCACATGGAAGAGTTCAACACAGCAAAGAGCAACAGGGCCAGTGGGCAGGACAAAATGCAGACTGAGTCCATGAGAAGCTGCACAGGCAGGGGGCACACAGCAGTGAACGACAAGGCCAGTGGCCAGTCCAGGGTGCAGACTGAGTCCATGAGAAGCTGCACAGTGAATGTGTGCGACTGTACCTTTCCATGGTCAGCAACACAGTCAGGGGGCAACAATGTGCAGTACAGGCCCATCTGTGAGAGACACAGTGGTGTGAGGGTGACTAACACTCAGACTTGGCTGTCAGGCGGACTGGGAGCTGGCTGTGTCTCAGGGACTGTTGGGACACTTGAGGGGGAGAGAGCGGAACAACTGAAGTAGAGCTATCAGTGGCTTGGTAAGCCAGAGGGCTGCTTGGACCAGGTGGTGTAGTGGCACGTAGAGGTGGAGTCATGCAGACAGGAGACACGGTGTGGCTGGGAGATTGTGGAGGGGTGCCCTTCCACTTCTTGGGGATCCTAAATGGCTTGCCTGACTTTGAATCAATGGGAAGTGGTATGGGCACAACAGGCACACACACCACCACTGCTGCAGCAGGTGCAGGTGCTGGCAGCCCCTCTGGTGATGTGCTGGACCCAGCGGACCGCTTTCCCTTGCTTCACCTCTGCCCCCCATTCCCTGTTTACTAGGTGTTACCCCTACAGTGCCTTCCGGCCTCTGCTTCACTGGGCTTGGAATGGGAGTCGACGTGGTTAGTGACACTGCCTTGGAGCACTTCCTAGGTGTACCCTTGGCATGCACCACCTCCTTGGTGGGCACAGACACTGTACGATTATCTTTGCACAATGCTTTAGGGGCAGGAGAGTCCTTGGATGGGGATGCCACTGAGGCATGTGTGCCTGAGGTCTGCTGCTTTGCTATTTGTCCACTGGTGTCGCCTGACAGGCTTTTCTCCCTGTGCTCTGGGGTGCCTTTCATCTTCTGTGGGGATGGTTTCTGCGACCGGGAGCGCTTGGGTTGCTGCTGCTGTGTGCTCCGTGTGCTGTATGGTGACTTTGATGTATGTGGACCGTGTTCACTATCGTCAGACATGGCCACTGCCAGGGGGGTGGTCAAAGGGACTGGAGCTGGACTGTGAGTATGTGCCTGTTGCAGGGCAGACGTCACTGTTGATAACAAAGCCTGGACTGTCCGGTGCAGCCCACCCACGTCGGAATGTATGCCCTCCATGAAAGCAACTACCTGGGCCAATTTCTTGTCGTGGTCAATGAAGGCATTGGGGTGAGCTGTCTGGCCTACACACAGCTGGCGCAAAAGGTCCACAGACTCAGCACTGATGGCAGCAGGGGGGATAGGGGCAGGGGCAGCGGTGCCAGGGGTGAATGACTCTCTTCCCCTCTTACTGAGGCGGACATGGGCAGCACTAGAGGAAGTGTCTGGGAGGGTGGGCAATGGCTGCTGTGTGGTAGAAGTCAATGCAGAGTCCCCGTTCCCTGTGCCCTCTGACATGGATGCATCCCCGCTGGCATCGGATGATGTGGTGCTTTGCGTCTCAGGCTGAGACTCTTCCAGCAGACTCCTGTCCCCCTCTGAGGAGCTGGTGACATCTGTGTCACTGGGCTCCTCGGCATCTGTGGTGCTAGTTTCACCCCCACTGGTGTCTGTCTCCTGTCCCTCCGTAAGCACTGGTGATGCTGCATGGGAGAGAGAGATGTAGGGTCAGGTCAGTGGCAGCAACAGAACAAACATATGCAAGCAAAGCATGACAAAAGTTGACCAAATCTACATGTTGCACACCACCCTGTGCAATCACATCGTGCCAACTCACTACATAGACTCAAGCAGTGCGTGGAAACAGGATACTCAGGCATGAGTGAGCCATGTGATGACCACACAGCACAACACCCTGCTTGTGGCTCTGTTCAAACAAACACAACTAGTTCGGAGCACACCTAGGGACATGATGGGGGCACACTACTTGTTGCCAATGACAGAACTGGATGGATCAGGAGAGGACAACACAGACCCAGACTACAACATGACAGTCCACAGTGGACATTAGCCCATGCCACCCACCATGTCGTACCTTGGGGGCAATATTATGCTGCACATTGCTGTAAGATGTGTTGGCTTCCCCAATATGGGTGCATGCCATGGACGCATTGATGTACGCACAGTCAGATTGGGCACACGTTGTTCCCTCCCATGGGATTCCCAAGACTACACCAATGCAGAAGAAACCTGAAGAGCACAACTCAGAATGTAATGTGAAGGCACAGCATCCAAATCACCTTTGTAAGTACAGGTAGGGAAAATGCACGCCAGAGGCACCCAGGCCAGCAGCCACTTACATGCCACAGCATCACACTACCAACATCACAAAGGCCAGCGCTGGCACAGGCTCTATTCACATGCAGCCACTCCCAGCCAAAGTCAGACTCCCCAAATGCTCACCCCTGGCTTGCTGCTGATGCTCCTTCAAACGTGCATCCTGCTCAGGCTGTGTCACCGCCAAGATGCGCCCCATTAGTGGTGTCATACTGCGCTGTGCCAGATGCCCAGTGTGAGGAAGCAGCCCCAAGGTCATCTCCGCCACATTCTTTGCCAGCCGGCTGATGTCATCCCATCTCTTGTGGCAGTGGGTGCGCCGTCGGTTTGAGACCCCCAGGGCTCGCACCTTGGCTGCAATGGCCCTCCACACGGCCTTACGCTGGTGTACCTTGAGCTGCAGGCATGGGAGACAAGAGGGGGAAATAATCAGTGACACAGTGCCATGTACTGACATCTATCAGTATAGCAGCAAGATACAAAATCATCACATATCCAACGAAATTGAATCAGAGACTATAGTACAGCTCACATGGGACACCTGCATGGGAAAAGATGAAGGTAAAGCATGCAGGTGTGAGGGGGAACACAGTCCCTGCACATCTCCCGCACATGCAGGATGCCAGGACTGAAACACCCATGTAGCCTGCCCACACTCCAGTCCATTCTTGGCTTGAGCAACACATACATCACATGTCAACCTGTGTTTGGGGGTGGACTCACTGTGTCCAAAGCTGCGCAGCCATCAATGTCTCTGTCCTGTGAATAGATGAATGTGTCATGGTGGTCACATTGAGGGACATGATCACACAAATACAAAATGCCATTCACAAGGGCAGTTGTGTGCAAAATACAGTGCTGAGATGGCCCATAGCTGGAGTGCAATGTGAAAAGACTGATGTCATACTCTGTTAGTTGAGTGAGGTGTCCTTGTCTTTGTAGGCGGGGACTGTGCAGGCCAGCTTGGCTTACACTGAGAAGGACTACAGTGGCACACACAGCCATCCAGCCAAGCAATCACTGGCCTGACTACAGCATGAACAACCTTCTGTGTCACTGAACAACACAACACAGGTCATCCATACATACATGTGCAGGGAGGGAAAGCTGTGGCATTGGGTACACACACCCTCCCACTGGAGACAGCATGTCAGGCAGTGCATGACACTACCCCACACTTCCAGGCACATACTGCATCAGTCCAACTACATGTGTGGCCCCCCTGCCCTACCCCATCACTGTTGAAGACTTACCACGACATTTGGGGCCCCTTATAGCATTGGGTACTGTGTGAGCACCTCGTCCACCAGGACCTCCAGCTCCTCACTCGTGAAGGGACTGGCACGGATCTTCTCTGTCCTTGCCATCACTGTGGACGTGAGACAACAGTGGTGGAATTGGGTGGTGAGGGTTCTCAGGCAGCAGTCCCTGGAGGCAGCAGAAGGTGAGGGTTCTCAGGCAGCAGTACCTGGAGGCAGCAGCAGGTGAGGGGTCTCAGGCAGCAGTCTCTGGAGGCAGCAGCAGGTGAGGGGTCTCAGGCAGCAGTCCCTGGAGGCAGCAGCAGGTAAGGGGTCTCAGGCAGCAGACTCTTGGAGCAGTGGAAATGTGAGGCTCACTCCCACACATATATAGCCACCTGGGGTCGTTTCAAAGGTGCCAAGCTGCAGCAATTGGTGGTCCAGGTATGCCTCTTTCAAATGCATCCAATGACTGCCTCCGCGGTGGCGGAGCACCCATACCGCGATCTTCAAAATGTCATCATGCCACTGTAATCATGGCTCCCATTGGCTGAAAGGGCATGTTCCATGGCGGTGACACAACGCTGGGGACCGGGGCGTGCTACCACGATGGTGCATCTTTCAAATGCATCCAATGACCGCCTCCGCGGTGGTGGAGCACGCCTACCGCGATCTTCAAAATTGCATCATGCCACCGCAATCATGGCTCCCATTGGCTCTAAGGGCATGCTCCATGGCGGTGACACAACGCAGGGGCCCAGGGTGCGCTACTGCAATTTTAGTGGTGGAGCATGCCAACCGCCATTTCCACATGTCTCCATGCCTCTCACTACCGCACTTGTGTGAATGGGTGTGCTGGTGACACACCGCCGGGGCCAGGCGGTAGCTACTGCGATTTGGGTGCCATACATTGACACAAGGCTCTGCCATTCAGGTGGCGGAGCATGCCAACCACCATTTCCACATTTCTCCTTGCCTCTCACTACCGCACATCTGTGAATGAGTGTGCTGGTGACACACCGCTGGGGCCAGGCAGTAGCTACCACGATTTGGGTACCATACATTGACACGAGGATCCGCCATTCAGGCGGCGGAGCATGCCAACCGCCATTTCCACATGTCTCCGTGCCTCTCCCTACCGCTCTTGTGTGAATGGGTGTGCTGGTGACACACTACCGGGGCCAGGTGGTAGCTACCGCGATTTGGGTACCATACATTGACACGAGGCTCCGCCATTCAGGCGGCGGAGCAGGCCAACCGCCATTTCCACATGTCTCTGTGCCTCTCACTACTGCACTTGTGTGAATGGGTGTGCTGGTGACACACCGCCGGGCCAGGCGGTAGCTACCACGATTTGGGTCCCATACAATGGCAATGGCCATCTGTCAAACATCAACAGTGCACAGTGCCAACATGTTCAATGGCATATCATTGTGCACACAATGCCAATGTTCAATTTACTCCACTGATGGCTACACATTCCATGTTTGTGTGTGTGTAGTGTAAATTTGCCTGTACCCACTCGCATGTCACTTATGGATTTGATGTTGGTGTAGGCAGGACAGTGTTGTTCTGGACTCTACAAAGTGTACGCATGTCAATGTGTTGCGGTGCAGTGGTAATCACAGCATTGCTCGTCTCAATGACTGATGAACTATGTTGCATTGCCTCTCATGTCTGCTCATGCACACATTCGTCATTCCAGCGCCGACTGTGGTCATTGTGTGGTGGATGTGTGCCAGGTTGTAATGATGCATTAAGGTGTGACAGGTACAGCAGCTAGGTATGAGACAGTGGTTTTGATTAGTACACATATGCTGGATGACATACTCCCAGGCATGCCCATTTGAACTGTGGCCATATCCCTATGTGCTTTCACATTGACCAAGGTGGTGTTTGAGGTACTTGTCTTGTGTAAGTTAACACGTGTGCCCTTTGTGTAGCTGAAGGTGTCCCTCCATGTAAGCTGGTCTGTTAGTCAATATAGATGTCAGTCATTGTTGTCGTTGTGTCATCCAGAACGTGATATGCTGTGCACATCTCATGATGTATTGCATTGACATGTGTCCACTATCATCTCAAATTGGAGGAGGCCAAATTTGACTCATGACTTGACGGTGCTGGAAGACATGGAGGATGTTGCGATCATAAGGAAATGCCGCCTGGACAGAGCCACCCTGAAAACCCTTTGTGATCTGTTGGAGCCCCACCTGCATCCCCGCAGGACATATCCAACAGCTTTCACCCCTACTTATAAGGTGATGGCAGCCCTGCATTTTTTTGCCACTGGATCGTTTCAAGAAACAGTGGCCAGCGCTGGTGGGATGTCACAACCGATGTTCAGCATGGTGCTGCGTGATGTACTGTCCGCCATGATGCTATACAAGGACAGATACATCCATTTCCCCAGGGGTGCTGAATTGCCAGCTGTGAAGGGAGACTTCTATCCCCTTGGACACATCCCCAATGTTGTTGGGGCCATTAATTGCACCCATGTCGGTCTTGTGCCACCACAGTCAAGTAAGCACATTTACTGCAATCGCAAGCATTACCACTCCATCAATGTGCAGGTGGTGTGCCTGACAGATATGACCATCTTGCACGTGTGTGCTAAATTCCCAGGCTCGGCCCATGACTCCTACATCCTGCGGAACAGCATAGTGCCCCAGCTGATGGCTAATCTTCTTCATGATCATGCATGGATTGTGGGTGAGTATGCCTAGTCGTGTGGTGTGCTGTGTGTGACCTGCTGCCCTGATGCTCTGCGACGTTGCAATGTCTATTTGTGTTCGTCATACCTAGGTGACTCTGCATATCCCAACCGTCCCTGGTTGCTGAGCCCACTGCGGAATCCCAGGTCCCCGGCTGAAGTCCGCTACAATGAGGCCCATGGGACGACACGTCATATGGTGGAGTGTACTTTTGGCCTGCTCAAATCACGTTTCCGTTGCCTGGACAAGACCGGAGGTGCACTGGCATACTCGCCCGGTAAGGTGTGTCAGATTGTAGTGGCATGCTGCATGCTCCACAACCCAGACTTTCGCAAGGAGATTCCCCTGCTCCTGGATGATGGTGAGTACCCAAGGCCCCAGCCTGAAAACCAAGCCATGTCCAGTGATGAGGACAGTGGAGAGGAGGAAGGTGTTGACCTGGGTGAACAGCTCATCCCCCGCTACTTCACTTGATGGTGGGTGTCAATGTGCAACATACCCATTGTCTGATGATATTGCTGTTGTCGTGAAGGGGCATGTGAGAATTGTAGCATCAGCCAGTTGTAGACTCGGTGATGGTTGAAAATGTTTCTGGGACATGTCATTTGTGAACATCAACAGGACGTCTATGTTGACACTTGTTGGGCATTGTGACATGTGCATATTGGGTTATCCTGATGGTAGGGGTTGTGTGATGTCTGTGATGCCACACCCAGACCAGTGACAGTTGTTCTGTTGTGTTTCCCTAGGTGCCTTCAACTTCTCCTTGCCTACATACAGCCCATGCTCCTGGTACATTGTGATCATGTTGAAGACTGTACATCCTGCAATAAAGACTGAGCAGACACGACAACATGTGTGTGAGGATATTTTATTTACAATGGTGCAATGCGAGGGGTTGTACATTTCCATTGGGGGTGGGGTGGATCAATGAGTTGACAGCTGTGGTAGATGAGATAGTCAAGTAGTCACCACATTGCTGTGGTGACCCAGTTCAACAGAGAGATGCCATCCACAAGGCAGTGTGGGGAAGGACAGTCCAAAAAGTCAATGCAGTGGTGGAGAGGGTTGCCATCATGGCTGGCTCCGTGACTGGCGTCTGGCAGGTGCTTGGCCTCCAGATACTCCCAGGGTCTTCCTGGGATGGCCCCTTCATCGTTTGGCGGGGGGCCTGCTGCAGGGCCAGTGGGGTCTGAGGACTCACCCCTCTCTGTGGGCGCAGGGAAGGATGGTGAACTGTCATTTTGCGGCCCACCAGAGGGAGGTGGAGGTGTTGTCTGTGGAGCATGCCTGTCCCTTAGTACCGCCACTTGCTGGCTCAAGAGATCCACGATTTGTCCCATGCGGGTGTCAATGGACCTCATCAGTAGGATGAACTCGTGCAATAGTTCGTCTGACCGGCCCGTTCGTCCCTGCACCCAGGACTCTGGTGATGTGTTCCAGGGAGTGGGTCCAAGCCTCCTGGTGTCCCTGGGTGACCCTGCCCCTCGCACCTACCCTGCTGCCACAGACCTGTTGCCTCACCACTGTGGTTGCACCCGAATCCTCTCCCTGCCCTCCTCCATCGGTGGTGTGTGCTTGTCATCCTCTGGAACAGGGAGGGTGTTGCAGGCAGCACTGGTGGTGGTGGTGGTAGCGGTGGCCGCACAGGCCGTGACGGCAAGGGTCTGCTGTGGAGTTGTTGTTGGCGCTGATGTGGTGGGGGGACGATGGGGTCCTGAGACCTGTTGCTCCCCGGCACACCAGATGGGCCGGCCTCGAGCTCATCGTTCATGGAATCCTGGGAGTCAACATCCGAGAGTCCTTGTACCGGGGGTGGAGACTGGCTCCGCAGGTTGCTGCTGTTGTCCTCTGCAGTGAGTTCTTGGTCACCTGTGGTTCAGATGTGAAATGGTCATTGCAGTGCACCCGGCAAACTTTGTGTTAGCTGTCTGTCATTCACTTTTTGTACACTGCACAATTGACATATCATCACATTGTTGACTATGTGCAGTACTGTGCTTCCTGACATGATGCAGTGGTACAGGCATTACTTGTCCATGGTGTGAGGTGTCAAGGATAACCCTGGGTGGCCAACTACGCTGCGCTCGCGTAGTTTGTGCTACTCCGCGCTAAGTGAAGTGCACGTAGCACAGTGCAAAAACACGTAGCGTAGCGTAGTTGGCATTTTTTGCTCGCTCGCGGTCCTCAACGTCAAGTTGGTGACCGCGAGTGAGCAAAATGACATCCCGGTGAGACTTTTTCCTCGTTCGCGATCAGCAACATCAAGTTGGCGATCGCGAGCGTGGAAAATAAACCTCCCGGCGAGATTCTCAACGCGGGGAGGCCAGGTTTCTCATTGCGAGTGGCCGCGTATGCTCGCGACCGCTCACGTTGAGAAACTACCAGTCCGCGTTGAGAAAGCTGCCGTTCGAGTAAAAATCTACTCGAGCGGCAGAAAACGACAGCTCGCACTGTGCGAGATGCCATTTTCAATGATTGCATAGTGCGGACAAGCATCCGGCACTGTGCAATCATCCCGAACAGCATACTACCCAGTTCACGTAGCGCTAAGTGTATCTCGCATAGTGCGAAGTGCACTTCGCGTAGCTACGCGTAGCGCTACTACACAAACTACGACCAGGGTTAGTCAAGGCATACCATGCGACCCGTGCACAATTAAGGTTTACAGGGACTTGTTGCCATCTAGGGCCTGGCACAACATGTGTTTAATTGAAACTCATTATTTATTTGTCTGACCTAGCAGACGTCTCATCTGGCCATAGACTGGCCATTGCCATCTCCTGCATACCTTTGTCCTGTCATGTGCATACCTTGATTTGTTCTACCACACATGCTTTCATATTTTTCGAATGGTCCTTGTTGCACTTGTCCCATGGAAATGCACATGTAACTAGGTGCTGTGCATGATTGTGCCCTAACTTTCTTCTACTTGTGCAATGGTGTGTCACACTTTGGTGGCTGTGACAGTTTCCTTGGCTCACCTGTGTGCACACTGTGCTTGGCAATGGGGTAGGTATGCCTCTTTGTGCAATGAGAGGACTGGTGTTGTCATATGGCACCATTTAATATGTGAAAATGGGTGGGTGCACATACTGGCTACTTACCTGTAAGTTTGTTTGGTGTACTGCAATGGCTTCCAACTGCTTCTGGGTGAGGGAGTGCTCCATCCTGCTCAGGTGTGGGACATGGTAGTAGTAGTGCAGGCCCCCGCCTCCAGACACCCTCCCATGGAAGATGGCTACCTACCTGTAAGTTTGTTTGGTGTACTGCAATGGCTTCCAACTGCTCCTGGGTGGGGGAATGCTCCATCCTGCTGAGGGGGGCAGGGTGCATGGTGCATGGTGGGAGTAGTGGTACAGACCTCCCACCCACAAACACCCTCCCAGGGAAGATGGCTACCTACCTGTAAGTTTGTTTGGTGTACTGCAAAGGCTTCCAACTGCTTCTGGGTGGGGGAGTGCTCCATCCTGCTCAGGTGTGGGACAGAGGGAATGTTGGGAGTAGTAGTGCAGGCCTCCCAACCCCAGACACCCTCCCATGGAAGTTATCTACCTACCTGTGAGTTTGATGTGGGTTGTGCAATGGCTGAGACATGCTTCTGGGTGGGGGGGATCCATCTTGCTAGGCTGTGGGACAGGGGGCATGGTGGGAGTAGTGGTGCAGGCCCCCCACCCCCAGACACCCTCACTGTGAAGATGGCTACCTACCTGTACGTTTGATGAGGGTAATGTAATGGCTGACACATGCTTCTGGGTGGGGTGAGTGCAGGTCTCCATCTTGCTGATGCTGTGGGACAAGGGGGCCTGGTGGGAGTTGTAGTGCTGTCTGCCTGTATACATGCCCCCATGGTAATGTTGCTAGCTACGTTTGGGGTGAATGGGAGTGGGTGAATGTTGGATCTGTGAGCCATGTTTTTGTGAGTGTGTGGTGCAGATGGATGGTATGTGTCCTAGGTGGTGTAGCTTGGTAGTCATGCAAGACAGTACAAAGCAGAGTGGCCGTAGTCATTTGTTTGTACTTACCAGCCTCCACTCCCCCGGCTACTCCTGTGAGACTCTCTGGATGCAGTATGGCAAGCACCTTCTCCTCCCATTGTGTGAACGGTTTTTGTGGAATGGGAGGGCCGCCGCCAGTCCTCTGAGCCAGCTCATGGTTCCTGCTCCTCCTCTCCTTGACCACCCTCTTCAGATCATGCCACTGCTTCATGATCTCCTTTTTGGATCTTGGGGTGGTTCCTACTGCATTGACCCTTTGGACTACCCAAGCCCACATTTGTGTTCTTGTGGCTAATGGTGTCTGTTGGACCAGGGTGCCAAAAAGCTGTGGTTCCACTCTGACTATCTTATCTACCATGACCTTCAACTCACTCTCAGTGAATTTGGGCATTTTCTGTGTGGCCATGGTGTGTGGTGTGCAAAGTGGTTGTGGGTGCAGGAGTGTGAGTGGTGGTTGTGGTTGTGCTGTGTATGGTGTGTGTTGTGCAGGGGGGTTAGTTGTGCTGGTGTGGAGGTGGTAGTTGGGCTGTGTGTGGTGTGGCTAGTGATGTTGTGTCCTTTGCCTCTCCTGTCAGCTGTGGTATGTGTCCCTTCTCTCCTGGAGTTTTGCAAGGGATTGTGGTCAGGGAAGGGGCTGGTTTTATACTCAGCTATGTGGGTGTGAACAATTGGGGTGTTGCTGACAGGTGTGTTGTCCTGGGATTTGTATTTTTCGTTTTGCCATGTGGTTGTGTCATTGGGGTGTGTTTTGTGTATTTGGGGGACATGGCTCGTTTTCTGTGTGCACTTTTTGGCCTTCTTGTGGGGTTTTGGCTTCGTCCGCCATATTTTTTACGGTTCATCCGCCGCGGTGGCTGTGCTTTAGCTCTTCTGCTGGCTCTCCCATTCATTCCATTGTGCGACCGTGGCAGTCGGAGACAGCGGTACGTACCGCGGGACCATCGGGGATATCCTAATTTCCAGTGCGGTGTCTCCGCTATACTTGCGGTGGGTTGGTGTTTTTCCGTCGTGATTCTGACCGCCGCAGACGGATTTTGGCCATCTCCGCCGCTACAGGCGTTTTTTCTTGGCCTCGTTCCACTGCTGTCTGATTTTTTTGGCAGTTAATCCTAATTTGGCTGCCGGTTTTCCCACGGTGCTGCGGGCGGTTGTTTTCCGCTTCCATGACGGTCGAGGTGTTTTTCCACCCGCCATCCTAATGGACCTCTTAGTGTTTTGAAAATACCCCTCACACACTAAGAATCCCTTAGTGTAATGCCTCATCATGGGGGTCTTCCCGTCCCTCTATGGGGCAGGGCGTGCTACAACCTACAAAGATGCAGGAGCACTATTTAGAGTGAAAAAGACCATGTGTAGTGCGAAGGTGAGAGTGGTAGTGTCGGAAAGAATAGTCGTGCAATGATAAAAATTCCCTGGCTAGTGGAAAAAATTAACTTTATTCACTTCCCTAGCTGGAAATATTAAAAATGGGGAAACGTAGGGGGTGTACTGTTATGAGTTGCCTCCTACTCGGTCAACATGTTTCAAAAGCCATCCACATGGCTTTATCGTCAGGACCTTGAGTGATCCCTACTTCACTCACATATAATGTCTATGTAATGTATGCCTAAGTTAATTCAACTGCTGATCATGATAAAAAATGGAAGCATGCCAAGAAAACATACCCATTTGGTATCTTTGGTAACCTATTAGGTATCTGAAAGAGGTAAAAAAATGACACAGTAATGTAATACTATACGAAGTTACCTCTGGCCCGAGGTGTTCTCTTGGAAATCGACTTGGGGAGTATGCAATATAGTGAGTGTGGTTCCCCCTCCTGCAGAGCGGTCTCCCTGATTTGGCAAGGTCTGCTGGCTGCGCAGTCTCCCAGTGGCCAAGATGGGAAGAGTGGACAGGGCACAGCCGAAGCTATCGTTCGAAGAGGTCCAAATCCAGAGACGCATCCACTGAAGATGCCTCTAGATTGCAAGATCAGTCCGCAGAGGACCTCCGCCCCGACATCCGAGGCATGCTAGTCACTATGGAGAAAAGCCTGCAGAGTGGTATTTCATCCCTCGGCACGAAAATGGAAGCCTTATCCTGTAGAATGGATCGTATGGCTGAGAGGTTGTATAAGCATGCCGAGAGGCTGGAAATGTCCGAACGGAGGTTGACGGAAGTGGAGGAAGCGCATACCAACCTCGACTCTGACCACAAACAACTAGGTAGAGTGCTGCGGGTCCTACAGGACAAGACTGAAGACTTAGAAGCACTCACGCGGCGCTGCAACCTCAGAATTACAGGACTTCCGAAGACCACACATACTGGCAATATGGAGCAATTCACAGAGAAGCTGTTGAAGAACTTGCTGGGGAAGACTCTTTCTTGAAAATGTTTGTGGTTGAAAGAGCGCACCGTTCACTGGGGCCTCGGCCGCCCCCGGGGGCCACACCCCACCCAATCATAGCAAAGTTACTCAACTACCGAGACCAAGACATCGCGTTGAAGTAGGCCATGGAGAAGCAGCCTCTGGGATATGAAGGTTCCGTGATCTTGTTGTTTCCGGTTTTTACGATACGTGTTCAGGAGGCGCGCCGACAGTTTGCCCCGATGAAAAAACAACTTTGTGAGCTTAGAGTGGACTACGCCATGCTATACCTTGCAAAGCTGCATGTCAACAGGCAGGGCCGATCCCACATCTTCACAGACCCGAGGGCCCTCCAGAAGGCGCTGAAAGACTGGTTGCGAGAACAATGTCCAAGTACGGAGCGGCAGGTACTCGACGAGGAGGCGGGAGGGCGGCTGGAGGAGCAAGATTGATCTGTGACTCGTAGCCGAGTGCAATAAGTATGGGCTTTGCCCTGGGACAAAGTTGGATGTGCTGTTTGATAGGCAGGTGGGGGAGGGGTTTAGAGCTGTGTGTGTGGGTGGGGGGAGTTGTATAAAGTCTGTGCTTCATTACACATCTGGGACCTGTGCAGGGAAAGACGCAGATAGCTGAGAGCCGCTGGGGATGCTGACTGAGCTAAAGCACTGAATATATATGGGGTATATTGGTCCTGGACTGGGGCGCAAGGACCGGCGGACCCTGTCCGGATGGAAGACACTGCATGGCGCCCAGGACTTTGGAATTTGGACAGTGGAAGGGGAGCAGGAGGGGGGATCGCTATATATTGGGCAGTTGCACGAGATGTTGGTGACGGTACCTTGAGAGCGGCTACATTGTGGCCAGATAGTATGCCTCACTGGATGAGCAACCTCAGCCCACGCATGAAACACACCTGGGAATGTTCCTTGTTCTTGTGGGAAGGGATGGGAGGTGGGAGACGTGGGAGGGAGATGGGGAATGATCGCGGCCATGTTGGGGGAGGTCAGCTGTGGGAGGGGGGTGGGTGGGTGTTTTGAAGCAAATGGATGTCCTTACAGAGAGAAGTTTTGTATGCACATATACTTGATGTGGGTGAATATTGTCGAATACACAGATCGAATTGCGAGATGAGACCAACCAAGTGGGATGGGGGCACCTAGTACCAACCGATCAAACCAGCCATTAGAAGCGCTCCGAGCGCTCACGTGGAATGTTAGGGGCTTAAATGACCACAGAAAACTCCATAAGGTATTACACTATCTGCACAATCATGCTATAGACGTAACCTTACTTCAGGAGACACACCTTCCAATCGATAGCCCTCTCCTACGCGGCAGAGGTCTACAGGACAATAGACACGCCTCAGGTTTCACCACACATGCCAGAGGGGTGATCACGTGGAACAACCCTAACTCCCCATACACTTTGACCCCACTGGACCCAGACAGGGATGATAGATATGCCATTTCTAGATGTCAGGGGAGGGGAATGGACTTGATTCTTGTGAAAATTTACGGCCCAAACTATGACTGCCCTGATTTCTTTGAAGCTCTATTGACCGCAGCCACTAAATACACGGACAGCCGGTTCCTCTGGGGTGGGGATTTCAATCGGGTCAGAAACCTGGAAGTGGATAGGTCGGGGCACGGAGAGATGCCCCACAGCGGCCGCTAAGGCGCTGAAATGCGCAATGCTTTGTTTAGACTTGCGCGATGTATGGTGCTCGAGATTCCCGCTTAAAGGGGGGTAGCTGAACTAGAGAAGAAACTGGGAGAGCTGGAGCGACGTCAGCTGTTAAGTGCAGACGACGCAGTTGCCTCTGAACTTTAGTCTCTTTTGGAGGAATATCAGGATACAGTGGGCGCTAAACTTAAACATTTTAGTAAATACGGGGAGGGGAAGAGACAGGGAGCGGTTCTGGCACAATTACTTTGGAGGCATCGCAGTAAAGTCCTAGTTACGGAACTCAAATCGGCGGAAGGTGAGGTTCTGACAGAGGAGACAGAGATAGCAGAGCGTTTCAGAAGTTATAAAGCAGAATTATAGTCTGCACGCACGCTCTTCGGGGGTCGGACGAAGAAATAATGGATTATCTCTCCTATATTAAATTGCCTTTCTTCACCAATACCCATCGGGAATTCCTGATGAGACTAGTGGAAAGGGACGAGATACTCCTAGCCCTGACCGGAATGCGTGCAGGTAGTGCACCTGGGACAGACAGCCTCACTGTGTCCTTTTACAGAGCATTTATTGATATTCTCTTACCACATCTGTCTGTGCTCTTTGACGACATGTGCCAAACTGACAAAATACCACCCACACTGAGAGAGGCAGTGATAGTAGCTATACCTAAACCCGGGAAGCCGCCAGAGGAGTGCGGGTCCTATCGTCCGCTCTCCTTACTAAATGTAGACACAAAAATCTTTGCGAAAATACTTGCTTATCTGAGAGCTCCCCTTGCGCAGATTCTAGTTGCCCCCGAACAAGCTAGGTTTATCCCATATAGGAACCTCACTTACAATTTACGTACAGTATTTGGGGCTCTACAGCATACCCGTCAAGACGCTAAGGCAGTTGCGGTCTTTCTGGATATGGAGAAGGCCTTCGACTCGATCGAGTGGCCCTTCCGTCGCCAAGTTTTAATTAGGATGGGTTTGGGTCCGGTATTTCTGCAACTGATAGGGGTGCTGTATAATCACCCTACTGCCAGAGTTTGAGTTGGCAACCTGGTGACGGAACCCTTTAACATTACTCGTGGGACGAGGCAGGGTTGCCCACTGTCCCCAATACTCAACGCTTTAGTGGCGGAGCCGTTGGCCTGTGCCCTCAGAAAATACCACAGCCACAGGCGCATTAGACTATCGAAACTTAAATTGATAGTGTCTACTTATACTAATGACACTTTATTTTATATCCGCAACCCGGAAAATAACCTCTCCTCCGTCTTACGCGAGGTGGTGCGCTTTGGTGTCTTATCTGAGTTACGAGTCAACTGGCCAAAGACAGTTGTAGTTCCGCTCACGCCGGCTACTAAGCAGCATGAACCACAGTACCCCTTGCAGTGGTCCACGGACTCTATGAGGTACTTGGGAATTCAGGTCCACCCTGATTCAGAAGGTGTCTTTAGGGACAACTATGGATAGCTGTCAGTAGGTTGTCTTTAGGGACAACTATGGATAGCTGTCAGTAGGTTGGAAGATGACGTGGAGACCTGGATCAAGCTGCCACTCTCTCTGCTGGGCAGAGTCTCCATAATGAAGATGGTGGTTCTGCCACGGTGTTTGTTTTTATTCATGAATATCCCTATGTATTACCTGCATCCTTTTTCAGTCGGGTTACGACGTTACTGATAAAATTAGCCTGGGCGGGCAAGCAAGCTAGAATACGATGGCAGACACTAACCTTGCCATACCACATGGGAGGCATGGGAGCCTCGGACTTAAATTGATATCATAGAGCAGCGCAGTGCGCGCACGCTTATTATTGGATATACTGCCCACCGGACGCTCCCCACCTCCGTCTTGAGGCGATAGTGTCGGAACCGTTACCACTCCCAGCTTTACTAATCGAAGAACCAGATCGCAGGACAGGGATACTTGGATCGATCAATGCTACGCTGCATGCCTGGCACTTTTTGCTGCAGCTGCAGGCGGGAACCCTGTTATATTCTCCAGATATGCCACTTGAGTGGGTTCACTGGTTGCTCCCCTGCAGAGACCGAGGGGTGATCTGCGCCTTAAACTATTTGCATCTGCAGACGGCTGGTGGCCTTTTCCATAATGGTGCGGTTAAACAATGGGAGGATTTGGGGCAGCGGGAGCCTCCCCAAACCCTGCTGCAGCACTTCCAGTTTCACAGGACTAGGCACGCTTTGCAAGGTATATTGGGTGACGACCTCTTAGAGCCACCTGAGGTCGCGGAACTCATGTACGTCATTAAAGCACGATCGCCGCATAAGATGGTCTCCAATGTGTATAAGATAGCCATGTCAAATTGGGCAAATCAATACTCGAAGGCCTGGCTTGATTTTCAGCGGGACTTACAGCAGCCGATAGATGATGCCATGTGGGCATATTGCTGCACCAGTACACGCCGTATTTCATTAAATGGTAGGCACAGACTAATCCATTTCAAGTACCTCAATAGGGGGTATTACACACCGGAGAGATTACACAGATATGGGCTATGGGAAATGGCAGCCTGCGATAGATGTGCGGAACCCACGGCTGATTTTATACATCTGGCCTGGTCTTGCCCAAGAATATACAAATTTTGGGAATTGTTTTTTAATGAGCTAGCGAAAATAATAGCTGTAGAACTCGCCCCGGATCCAGCCTGGCTCTGCTGGGCTATTCCAAAAAAGTCACACAAGGGAAGTGCAGACTGGTAGATATGGGTCTACTGTTGACGAAACGGAATGTAGCAATTCATTGGTTGCGTGGCCCTACCCCTACTATGGCACAGTGGTCCGGTGATATGCTTTATTGTTGCACACAGTCGGAGATTTTTAGTGAACTACTACCCCCCAGGAGCTTCCCTAAAAACTTCTGGGGACTCTACACGACATACCTATCAACCAGGGGACAGGACCAGACAGAGACTGATGGCGACATGCTTCCGCGGGCCCACACACCACATGCGGTCTGATCCCTCTTGTGACTATGTCAGAAAGGCACAATGACTGTAGAACCGGGGCCATTCCTACATAGGGATTTCACATATCCTGCTCTGGAATGGTTAAGAACAATAATATCACGTACATCAGTGTGTTCAATGGTACTTACTCATGATGTTGTGCCGCAATACGATTGATCTGTTTGTATAACATTGGATTATATTAAATTGTACTTCATGTGTGCGCCTCACTATGGACAGGATGTCGCAATTTGCTTCTTGTTCGATCTGTAAAATTTTGAAAAATAAGGAAATTATAAAAAAAAAAAATAAGCACAATATACATTAGGCCCTGGGGGCGAGCCAAAACATATAATAAGAAAGTGGTATAAGAACCACGACTTGACTAGACACAAGGCCTAGAGCCTGTAGAATTATTGGGACCCCAAGGAACCACCCCAGGTAAGTGACACAGGGTACCCACGGGGGACGTGTGCAGTGTGAGAACGCAGCCGCGAGCTCCTGTAAGCTTCTATGGGGAAAGTCGTGGTTGGAATTTTAAAGTTAAAGGACACTTAGAAATGGACTAGGACCAAATCCTCTTGGACTTAGACAGTTCTAGGGTCAACACCCACTGGAGCACCAGAGTACTCGAGTTACCTCACCCAGGGAAGCCGGGTGTATAGGTGTCAAATGGTGTTGGGTCGCCTCGTTGTTTTCAATGGAAGCTGGTGAAGAAGTGCTGCTGCCGGGAAGATGCGAAGTGTCTGAAGGGATCCAAGCCTGGATCGAAGATGTGAAGAACCTGAAAGCAGAGGGGAAAGAGTCTGGGTCACTTGCCAGGGACCAGGGGCACGATAGACGAATACCCACAGATGTCGGGTGTTTCAGGTGAAGAAGGTGAAGCTTGACTCCTCAGCCACGAGGACCAGGAGGCATCAAGGATGACCAGGAGCTGGATTCGAGCTGTCCCATGAAGGATGTTGAGTGCTGCAGTGTCGGTGCCAGGATTGGACACAATAAGCCTTGGCAACAGCAACCCACGCAGGAAGAGAAAACATGCTTTGGTGCAGACCAGCAAGGTCCTGGGGACTCCCCAAGTGATGGAGAGTCGGGGCACATCTGGAGCAACCTGGAAAGCCCAATTGAAGTAAGAGTTGCCTTCACAGGGACCCACCAGTCGACGGCCCAGGGATTGCGAAGGTACCTCGTGCAGGAATGCAAAGAGTGGGCTCACGGAACACTCGTGCAGTGTAGGCCCACAATCTTTGGTGCAAAAGGTGCTCGGGGTCTGGGCGACAAGTAACCCAACGCACAGCCTTGAGAGTCGTTGAGAAGCTGATGCACTTGCAAATGTGCACGGTGTCCAGGGGTTCCGGTTCCACAGTACCCAAGAGGGCTAGGGGTCTCAGCTTTGCTGAGGACTCGGTTCGGCCTCTGGGAAGTCTGGAAATCTGTTGCAAGTCTGTTGCAAAGTCTTTGGCGTCCGGCGGGAGCTTTGGAGATGCAGACCAGACAGATGCGTCTTTGGTGCCTGCCTAGCAGGGGAGTAACTCCTTTACCCCAAGGGAGATGCTTCAGTCATCTGGCGTTGAACAGATCGTCGAAGGTCCAGGATTCAGTTGCAGAGTTTCATCCAGGAATATCTAAAGTTTTCTAGTCAGGGGTTCCTTCTTTATACCCAAGGAAGTGGTTGGACTAACTCTGGGGACCCACCTATGGGAGGGTTTGGAAAGAGAGGTAGCTACACCCATTTCCTTTGTCCAGTTTCGCACCAGAGCAGGGTCTGGCAGCCCCAGCAACTGGTTTGAACTGGACTATGCACAGGTACACCAAATGTGCCCCTAGTGCAGGACTTCAAAGCACTCTTGGAGTGCACCAACCAAGCCCCAATACACTAAAGCCTGTCTGGGAGGTGGTAACACCTCCCTGTGACAGGAAACCTATTGTCCAGGCCTCTCCTGCCAGAGTTTCGGTCAGCAGCAGGAGGTCAGACTCGTGTCTGTGGCTGTAGCATCCATTTTGTGATGCCAGGGCTCTTTTAAGACGGTACGGGAATACCGGTGCTGTCATGTCTCTCCCTCTAGAAGGGTGGGAACATACTCCCACACCAGTTACTGGTGTGGGGGTAGGATTCCAAAGTGTTTGACACCAAATACAACATGTTTCCGTGCAGCCAGTCCAACGTTAGCATTTACCGTTTGGTTATAATGCACTTAAGAGTATATGGTCAGGCTGCATCACAGAAAACCCCGCAGAATAGATTCCGAAGGCTGCAGAGGGGCTCAGCTCATGCATGGGCACCCTCTCACATAAAACCAAGCACCCTGCCTTCAGGATTGATAAGGCCTGACATAGGGGTGACGGATAGGTTTACATGTGCAGTGATAGGGTGAGATATAGTGAACCTATATCTCAGTAAGGGGTGCATGCACCACCTTACTCAGGCTGCAGGAGCAGACCTGTTGTGTCATTTTGGAGGGCTTCCCAGGGGTAGCATAATATATGCTGCAGACCCTGGTAGGCCTCTTGGGCACCTATGCCCTGGGTACATAGTATACCATATACTAGGAACTTATAAGGGCACCCCAGAATCCAATCTGAAGTGTACGTAAGGTACATGGAATCCATTTTAAAGAGAAAGCAGATAAACTGGGGCCCTGAATAGCAGGATCCCAGTCCATCTAAGTTGAAAACCAGCAAAACACCAGGAAAAGATTGGGGGCAACCATGCAGTCAGATTCTACCTTCCTACATTACCACCCCCCCCCCCCAAACGAAAGGAGATAAGGATAACCTTGGCCAGTTGAGCCTTTATTGACTAAGTGGCCATATAGGGAAGTACCTGCACTAGCATGGTTACCCCCTTTCTTATGGTCCACAAAGCAATCTCTAACCCCAAGGGAATGGGATGATCTCCACCATTTAGAGTCACTACCTGTGGTGTGTTTTGGCAAAGTAAAAGGCTGGTGGGGTGTTTGAGTAGAGAAGTGAGGCCCTAATAACGTTGGCCTCAGTTTCCTAGATCACTGGGCACCATGGAGGCCTTTCTTTCCATGAATAAGTTGGGTCTAGCTCTAAGGGTCAACCTTTGGCTGCCTACAGCTGGGGGTTGGGTCCCTTTGGTTGGAACACTGGAGGGACATGGTAGGTTTGGAACCTTTTGGTCCCAGGTTTGCCTATGCCCAGCAGAGTCCATCTGGGGGAGGTCCCCATCCAAGGGTAAGGGGGATCCCTCAGTGGATTGAGGAATTTTCACCTGGCTAGGGCTACTAGACTGGGTGCCCCTAATCTGCTGATGAGGGGGTTCCTCTGGACAGGGGGGCCTGTGGGGTCCACTGACCTCCCTGCACTCTGCCGCCCTGGGCTGACTGAGGCAGGACAGA
This sequence comes from Triturus cristatus, assembly GCF_964204655.1. Lineage (NCBI taxonomy): Eukaryota > Metazoa > Chordata > Amphibia > Caudata > Salamandridae > Triturus > Triturus cristatus. The sequence goes on along the minus strand of NC_140583.1, from coordinate 325,268,279 downwards.
GAGGGGCAGGTGACCTGCTCCAGACTGGGTACCACCTTGGAAGGGTCCCCTGCCATCAGAGGGGTTGCCAGGACAGGCCTGACTACCTCTGGGGCAGTTACTTCACTAGGGATAGGTTCAATTCCATGAGGAGGCTCACACCTACCTGTAGTCTGGGGAAAGAAGACTGTTCTTCATACCTTGTTCTCTCTTGTGTTTTGAGAGTGGGCCATTCTTTCAGGCTCCACCACTCCAAATATTTCCCTGGGGTTGGGCTGTGGCCATCACAGCTTCACCAACTCTCTCAGGGAGGCCTAACATTTTTAAACGGGCCTGGATTTCAACTTCAGCCCAGGCTGAAATGTCTAGATCATTGCCCAACAGGCAATCTACAGGCTAGTTTGGGTACACTGCCACTCTCTTTGGGCTAGTGACCCCTCCCCAGCTGAGATTGACTATGGCCATGGGATGATCTGTCTTAATACCATCAATGTTGGTCACCTGGTACTTGAACTCAGGTAAAAGCTGTTGAGGGGGGACTAGTTTCCCTGTCACCATGGTGACACTAGCGCCCCTGTCCCTGAATGCCAAAGCTTTTTGACCATTGATTAATGGCTCCTGTCTCTACTTGCCCAAAGGATTGGGACCCATAGTAAAAGTGGCAAATCCCGTGCCACCATCACAGATGAAGGAGGCTTGTGAGGGGGACCTATCTAAACTAGGGCCCCCCTCTGTTCCCCATGACAATGCACCAAACTTTTTGGGTGCACCACTACCGCCTGGGGAATTACTACTAGTAGTACCTGGAGGGGTGGTAGTATTAGTTGGAGGAACATTTTCTTTATTGCCAATCCTGGGGCAACTGGGATCAGTTTTCCTGTGGCCAGGCTTTTTACAAACATGGCAATATGGTTTCTTTTCAGGAGAGGAAATAGTTTGGGACCCACCCCCAGAAAAGGACTTTTGGGGCCCTGTAGAGGACTTGTCTTTAGATATATCCCCACCTTTCTCTTGGGACTTAGTAGAATCTTTCTTCTGGTCACCACCCTGATTCTTAGGCCTTACCCTGGTTCTGACCCATTTGTCTGCCTTCTTTCCCCAATTCTTGGGGAGAGGTCAGATCAGAGTTCACCAGGTACTAGTGTAAAACTTGGTTTTGACAATTATTAAGGATCTGCTCCCTCATAATCAAATTGTACAATCCTAAAAAGTACCCAACTTTCCAGAGCCTTAGTAGCACAATCTACAAAGTCCACCCAGTCTTGATTCTGTGCCTTTTGGGTATCTCTGCACTTTATCCTATATTGTTCAGTGGTTAGGCCAAACCCTTCAATCAATGCACTTTTCAAGCTTTGGTAATCATCAGCATCCTCTTCTCTTAAAGTGAGGAGCTTATCTCTACCTTTGTCTGCAAAGGAGAGCCACAAGATTGCTGCCCACTGCTCCTGGGGGACCTTCTGAACTTTACAGGCCCTTTCCAGTGCAGTAATCAATGTGTGGATGTCATCCCCACTCTGGTAGGGAGGGAAAATCTTGCTTAGGTTTCTATTGTCATAAGACCTTTCCCTAACACTAGGGATCATGCTGCCACCATGGGACTCTAGTCCCATCTTTTTTCTAGCTCTCAGTAGCTCTACGGATTCCTTGTCCAAAGCCAACTGCTCTTTTTTGATCCTAAGCTGAGCTTCTTCATACTTCAATCAATCAATCAATCAGTGGTTTATAGAGCGTGCTACTCACCCGCGAGGGTCTCAAGGCGCTGGGGGGGGGGTAAGCAGCTCCGGGTCAGTCGAAGAGACAGGTCTTGAGGTCTTTCCTGAATGTGTGGAGGGTTGGGGATCGTCTGATGCTGACCGGGAACTCGTTCCAGGTTTTGGCTGCGATGAAGGAGAAAGCTCTCCCACCCGTTCTGCTTCTGTGGATGCGGGGGACCTCTGCTAGGGCGAGGTCGGCGTAGCGGAGGTTCCTCTTGGGTGTGTGGAAACATACTCGGTCATTGAGGTATTTGGGTCCGATGTTGTTGAGGGATTTGTAGGCGTGGGTGAGGAGTTTGTAGGTGACCCTCTTCTCGATGGGGAGCCAGTGGAGGAGTCGCAGGTGTTGGGTCATGTGTTTGTGGCGCGGTGTCCCTAGGACAAGCCTGACGGCAGCGTTCTGGATGATTGGAGCTTGTGTAGAAGAGTTTTATTGATTCCGGCGTAGAGGGCGTTGCCGTAGTCAAGCCTGCTGGTGATGAGTGCGTGGGTGACGGTCTTTCTGCAGTCGGGGGGATCCATTTGTAAGTGTTACGGAGGATGCAGAGGCAGTTGAAGCTGGCGGGTGAGACGGCGTTGATCTGGCGGTTCATGGAGAGTGAGGAGTCGAGGATTATGCCGAGGTTCCGAGTGTGGTCTGTCGGGGTGGGTGGGCTCCCGAGGGCGGAGGGCCAGCAGGTGTTGTCCCAGGCGGAGGTGCAGGGTCTGAGGATGAGGACCTCGGTGTTCTTGGAGTTGAGCTTTAGGAAGCTGTCCTTCATCCAGGCTGCTACGTCTCTCATTCCTTCCTGGAACCTGAGTCTGGTGGTTTCTGGGTTCTTGGTGAGGGAAAGGATGAGTTGGGTGTTGTCAGTGTAGGATACGATGCTAAGCCCATGCTGTCTGACGATGGCGGCGATGGGGGCCATGTAGATGTTGAAGAGCGTCAGGTTTAGTGAAGAACCTTGGGGTACTCCGCAGACGATGTCAGTGGGGTTGGAGAGGAAGGGGGGAGTCTGACCCTCTGGGTTCTGCCAGAGAGGAAGGATCAGATCCAGTCGAGGGCGGACCCCTGTATTCCTGCGTTGTGGAGTCTGACGGCTAGTGTGCGATGTGAGACGGTGTCGAAGGCTGCAGAGAGGTCTAAGAGGATGAGGGCTGCGGTGTGTCCCTGGTCGAGCAGCATGCGGATGTCGTCGGTGGCAGCAAGGAGGGCGGTCTTGGTGCTGTGGTTGCTGCAGAAGCTGGATTGGGAGGTGTCCAGGATGGAGTTTTCTTTAATGAAGGTGGTCAGCTTGGCGTTCACGAGTCTTTCGGTGACTTTAGCTGCGAAAGGGAGGAGAGAAATAGGCCGGTAGTTCTTCAGGTCAGTAGGGTCGGCCGTTGGTTTCCTGAGGAGGGGTTTTACCTCTGTGCGTTTCCAGTTGTCAGGGCAGTTGCTGGATGTGAGGGAGGAGTTGATAGCATGTCCTAGTTTGGGAGCGATGGCAGTGGCAGCCCTGTGGAAGATGTGAGGGAGCAAGGGTCCGTTGGGGCTCCTAAGTGTGTCATTTTCATGGTTGAGGAGATGAGCTCGATGGACGCGGTGACCCAGGAGGTGATGGTCGGCTTCTCGGCGGCGGTGGGAGGTGTGGAGCTGTCTTCCGCGGGCTCTCTGAAATTGTCATAGAGGGCCTTGATCTTCAGGTGGAAGTAGGAGCTGAGTTTGTCGCAGTGTTCCTGGGAGGGTACGATGTCGGTGGCTTCGCAGGAGGGCTTTGGGAACTGCTGGATGACGTTGAACAGCTCCTTCGTGTTGGATGCGTTAGTCTTGACTTTGTCACTGATGAAGGTTCTTTTGGTGTCCCTTATACGTTGGTGGTAGTCCTTCATGGCGATCCTGTGGTTGTTTCATGCTTCTGTGGTCTTCTGGTTCCGCCAGGTTTTCTCCAAAAGTCTGCAGGTGCGCCTGGCTTCTTGGAGTTCAGTGATGAACCAAGCGGCCTTAGGCGGGCGTTGTTTGGCGGTGTGTCGGAGAGGTGTCAGCTTGTCGGCACAGCAGGAGACCCAGCGGTGGAATTCTCTGGCTGTGGAGTTGGTGTCGGTGGTGGCCTTGGGGGGGTCTTGGCGGTGGGTGGAGTTCAGGTGTTCCTCGGTGACCTTACTCCAGTTCTGTTGAGGCGGGCGCGGGGCGGGCTTGGGCGCGGTGGTGGTGTTGAAAGTGAAATGGAAGCAGTGGTGGTCTGTCCAAGTGGGCTGGGTGGTGTGGCTGAAATGGATGTTCAATCCTTCTGCGAAGATGGGGTCGAGGGTGTGCCCTGTGAGTGGGAGTGCTGACGAGCTGTTTCAGTCCTAGGTTGGCGAGGTTCTCAAGGAGAGTGGTGGAATCGGGGTCCTGGTTGTTCTAGAGGTGGAAGTTCAGGTCCCCGAGCAAGATGTAGTTAGTGGAGGTGATGGTGTGTGGTGCGGCAAGCTCGGCGATGGTGGTTGCGGGCTGGGCACGGCATCCTGGCGGTCTGTAGATGAGTGTACCGCGTAGCATGGTCCGAGGGCTGGTCTGGATCTGGAAATGGAGGTGTTCCGTGTTGGAGTGAGGGTCGCTCGTGCTGAATGTGGAGAGTCAGAGGGGGGTCTTGTGTGCGATGGCGAGACCTCTTCCCGGGCGGTGTGGGCAGTCCTTTCTCTGGATCCTGTAGCTGTCAGGGATAGCTGTGGCGATGTCGGGGCCAGAGATGGCGTTGGTCCAGGTGTCCGTGAAGAACGCAACATCGGGCGAGAGTGCGTCGATCAGGTCCCAGATCTCTACAACGTGCCGGTGTAGGGAGCGCACGTTGAGAAGGATGCAGTTCAGGGTTTCAGTGGGTCGTACAGTAGGTGGTCCTTTGGTGTCTGAGGGTGTGGTGTAGAGAGTGAAAAAACTATGGCAGTGTCCACACGAGAACTGCCCGTGGGTCGTGGTGGGTGAGGATCTTACGCAGTTGGCGTAGCCTCCGGAGTTGAGGACGTGGAGGCTGGCTGAGTTGTAGCGGTGGGGGCCAGGAGAACCAGGGTTCCTGGTGCTGGTCACGGTCAGGTCGCGGACGGGCGCAGACGGGCTTGCCTACTTAAGCAGTCTCTCTTTCCTCTCCTGGGAGGTTTCCCTCCTATGAGAGGAGACAGAGGTCTCTATAGATGTGTCAGAACGGACAGACTCCTGAGAAGGAGATCTGGATCTTCTAGGCACACCACCAACTCTCCCTGGTGGAGTAAAGAGGGGACCATTGTGGTCATCCTCCTCATCTTCCAGGGGAGCTGGATTTCCCAAGTTAAGATCATTGTCATCTTCCTGTCCAGCTTCAGAGGTCAGGTCCTAGTTGTTTTCAACCCTTGGCCCTTCCTCATCTGCTGTCTCCCCCACTCTGCCTACCCCTTCTTCTGAGATCATCCAACAGAAGTACCTCTATGAGGCATTGGGTGTTTGCACTTTTTCCTGTCTTCAGTCTCTTAGTACTGCATAATGCTCTCAATTCCAAGAATGGGAGGTTATCACACTTGGAGGGAAGAAGCCCCCTGGCTTCTGGTAGGGACCCACTGGTTCCTGGCCTTGAAGACATCACTAGTGAGGTGTGGTGTATGCACTACCTACTCTAGTGTGGCCTACTAAACTCTCTTGAGTTGTAGAAAGGGTGTGCTAAGCCCTTGTCACACAACTCTATGTTCAGTATAACTTACTGTAATTCTAAGCTTGATTTAAATGTACCTTAGTGGTTTTCTGTTAGTCACTCTACTCACTTGAGATTATCTGGTAAACAATCGCAAGCTGCAATCCCACCACTGCCACCAATATGAGAAGTTGGCCAGGTATATGCTGTCCACTAGTTATAGTTGGCGCCCTGTACCAGTTCAAACAACCCCTTATTTATGTTAAAGACAACCTTTATTGAAAGCTATCCTAGTGGTAGCTTTGGAAAGCAGCCTGCAGGCTAAGTCTTGAAGGAATGTGAAGCAGCTTGTTTTACTAGTCTATAATCTCTTGAGTGGCTAAATGAGAGGAGACCACACCAGGTATATATATAAAATATACGTATTTATTACTAAACAGACCCCTCTAGTCTCTTTATGAGGCTAGAGGCAAAAGCACATAAGTTACACTTCAAATAGAACAGTAAATAAGCACATATACATTAGGCCCTAAAGGCGAGCCAGACCATATACTAAGAAAGTGGTATAAGAACTACAACTTGACTAGACACAAGGCCTGGAGCCTGTAGAATTGCTGGGACCCCAAGGAACCACCCAAAGTAGTGACACAGGGGACCCACGGGGGACATGTGCAGTGTGAGAACACAGCCGCGAGCTCCGGTTAGCTTCTATGGGGAAAGTCGCTGTTGGAATTTTAAAGTTAAAGGACACTTAGAAATGGACTAGGACCAAACCCTCTTGGACTTAGACAGTTTGAGGGTCAACACCCATGGGAGCACCGAAGTACTTGAGTTACCGCAACCAGGGAAGCCGGGTGTATAGGTGTCAAATGGTGTCGTGTCGCCTCGTCGTTGTCAATGGAAGCTGGCGAAGAAGTGCTGCTGCCGGGAAGATGCGAAGTGTCCGAAGCCTGGATCAAAGATGTGAAGAACCTGAAAGCAGAGGGGAACAAATCTGGGTCACTTGCCAGTGACCAGGGGCACGATAGACGAATGCCCACAGATGTCAGGTGTTTCAGGTGAAGAAGGTGAAGCTTGACTCCTCAGCCACGAGGACCAGAAGGTGTCGAGGATGACCAGGAGCTGGATTCGAGCTGTTCCATGAAGGATGTCGAGAAGTGCAGTATCGGTGCCAGGATTGGTCACAACAAGCCTTGGCAACAGCAACCCACGCAGGAAGAGAAAAGATGCTTTGGTGCGGACCAGCAATATCCTGGGGACTCCCCAAGTGATGGAGAGTTGGGGCATGTCTGGATCAACCAGGGAAGCCCAATTGAAGTAAGAGTTGCCTTCACAGGGACCCACCAGTCGATGGACCAGTGATCGCGAAGGTACCTCGAGCGGGAATGCAAAGAGCGGGCTCACGGAACACTCATAGAGTGTAGGCCCACAATCTTCAGTGCAAAAGGTGCTCGGGGTCTGGGCTACAAGTAACCCAAAGCACAGCCTTGAGAGTCATCGGGAAGCTGATGCACTTGCAAATGTGCACAGTGTCCAGGTGTTCCGGTTCCACAGTACCCAGGAGGGCTAGGGGTCTCGGCTTTGCTGAGGACTCGGTTCGGCCTCTGGGAAGTCTGGAAATCTGTTGCAAGTCTGTTGCAAAGTCTTTGGGGTCCGGCAAGAGCTTCAGAGATGCAGACTGGACAGATGCGTCTTTGGTGCCTGCCAAGCAGGGGAGTAACTCCTTTACCCCAAGGGAGATGCTTCAGTCATCTGGCGTTGAACAGATTGTTGAAGGTCCAGGATTCAGTTGCAGAGTTTCATCCAGGAATATCTAAAGTTCTGTAGTCAGGGGTTCCTTCTTTATACCCAAGGAAGTGGTTAGACTAAATCTGGGGACCCACCTATGGGAGGGTTTGGAAAGAGGGGTGGCTACACCCATTTCCTTTGTCCAGTTTCGCACCAGAGCAGGGGCTGGTAAGCCCCTGCAACCGGTTTGAACTGGACTATGCACAGGGACACCAAATGTGCCCCCAGTGCAGGACTTCAAAGCGCTCTTGGAGTGCACCCACCCAGCCCCAATACACTAAAGCCTGTCTGGGAGTTGGTAACACCTCCCTGGGACAGGAAACCTATTGTCCAGGCCTCCCCTGCTGGAGTTTCAGTCAGCAGCAGGAGGCCAGAGTCGTGTCTGTTGCTGTAGCATCCATTTTGTGATGCCAGGGCTCTTTTAAGCTGGTACCGGGTATACTGGTGCTGTTACGTCTCTCCCTCTAGAAAGGTGGGATCATACTCCCACACCAGTTACTGGTGTGGGCTATGATTCCAAGGTGTTTGACACCAAACACAACATGTTTCCATGCAGCCAGTCCAAAGTTAGCATTTACCGTTTGGTCATAATGCACTTAAGAATATATGGTCAGGCTGCATCACAGACAACCCCGGAGAATAGATTCCGAAGTCTGCAGAGGGGCTCAGCTGATGCATGGGCACCCTCTCACATAAAACCAAGCACTCTGCCTTCAGGATTGATAAGGCCTGTGTTAGAACCGGCGGTCTCTAGTTGGCAGAGTGTAGGAGAGTAGGGTCTGCTATCCTATGGTCACCCCAAATTTTTGCTTTTTGCTTCACTGGTTTTTGACATATTGAGGCTGTGGGCCTGCCAATCAGACCCCCAGCCTGCTGTTCTCTCTACTAAATTAAAACTATGCACCCTAGGTGCATAACCAATTGGAAGTGGATCACCCTGTCAGCCCCTGTACCAGTGTACACTAGGTACCCAGGGCATTGGTGTACCCAAGGCCTGCCAGGGGCTGAAGCATGTATTATGCCACCCCAGGCTTGGCCTAACAATCTGACACAACTGGCTGATCACTCAGCTGGGGTAAGTTGGTGTAATCACCTCTTACTTAGGTGTAGTATACCTATACCTAACCTTAAATGGGACACCTGGTAACCTATAAGTCACTCCTATGGCAGGCCTTAACAATCCTGAAGGCAGAGTGCTTGGTTCCATGTGAGATGGTGCTCTGGCATGAGCTGAGCCTGTCTGCAGTGGTCGGAACAACTTCCTTCTACTGTTTCCAGATATCGTCATACCATATACTCTTAAGTGCATTATGAACCTCGCGGTTAAATGCTATCTTTGCTTTGGCTTTATCAAAACATGTCGAGTAAGGTGTCACACGAATTGGAATACTAACCCCTCACCAATTCTGGCAACGGGGTTAGCATTCCACCCTTCTAGAGGGACACGACATGTACAGTACCTGAAACCCGGGTAAAATCAGACATAGCCTCAGCTCCACAAAATGGATGCTGCCACCACAGACACAAGTCTGCCCTCCTGCTGCTGGGAGTCCTTCCAGCTTGGGAGGTGTGGACAAAGGGTTTCCTGCCAGGGGAGGTGCATGCACCACCCCAGACAGGATTTTGTGTATTGGTCAGGTAGGGCTTGAAAGAAACCAGACATGCCTGTGGCTCACAAGGAGCCTCGGTGCATATGCCAGTTCAAACCGGTCCTGGGGCACACCAGTCCCGGGCCTGGGGCGAGCTGGACAAAGGATTGGGGGTGTAACCACCCCCCTTCCTGGTCCCACCCATAGGGAGGGACCTAGCAGGTAGTCCGGCCCCTAGAATCCGCTTAAAGGTAGGAGCTGTGTCCTAAGACTTCAGACATCCTGGAATCAACTTGAAACTAAGAAGAAGACGGGAACTTCGACATTCTGCTGCACAGAAGACTGAAGGAAATCTCCCCTGTGGTCAGGGAGTGACCACCTTGCTAACGCAAGCACTATCCAGCGAATCAACGTCTGCTTTGCCGCCGCCTCCCGCCGGAGCCCGAGCCCAGAGACTGACAAGACCTGGACCTCCAGACCTCTCACCGCCCGATCCACAGTCCCTGAAAAGAAGAGACCCGTGGAGGCACCGAGACACGTGGAGCCAGCCATCTTGAAACGACCACGACAAGCTGACAAGTGCAACAACCGAGGCTCCCTCCAAGTTGTGCTTTGGGATCTGAGAAGCCCAACCCTCGAGCAGCATCTGCACCAAAGGTGAGCCCTCCAGCATCTCCACGATCTGCGTGGGGTCCTTCTGCATTTTGCCACTCGATGCGCCTAACCGGTTGCTGGCCCGCTGGCTAGTAGCCATCTTGGCGATGAACTTCAAGAAATACACCGCTGGTCTGGTTGCTCTAGACTGGCCCTTGCTCCCCTCCAAAGGAGCAGTCCCTCTGACCTTGCTGGTCAGAACCAACAGCTTATTTCATCTCCTACAACAATTGCTTTTGCCAAGGCTTGTTTGCTTCGATCAAGTCGCCGACACCGCCGACTGCGAGAGCCTGCATGGGACAACTCGTGAATCGACTCCTGGACGTCGTCGACCTCCAGGGACCACGTGGCTGCAGAGACAAGCTACACCTTTCTTCCTGTTTGCACCCGACATTGCCTGGTACCCACCTGGTGCCACGCTGGTCACTGGCTAGTGACTGTGAACACTGTCCCCTCTGCTTACAGGTCTTCAACATCTCCGATCCACTCTTGGATCCACCGCATCTCTCCCGGACCGACCGCCTGCAGCATCTTTGTCTTCAGGCTCCACGGAACAGATAGAAGAAACCCGACGCACTTCGAGGCCTATGCACCCGCTTCCTGTGGGTGAGGTAAAGCTGGCACTCCTGTGCCCAAGTGTAGTATTACATCTCTAGTGCCTGTGTTCCAAATCTTGAGTTCCTAGTCCATCCGGAAGATCCTTTTTGCAGTAACTTTGTACTTTTTACGCACCCATTGAAACCTATGGGAGCACGCGTGTGACTATTTGCTCTGCACACGCCACCCGTGGACCTCCTGGTCACTAACTGAAGTTAGCTCCTTGTAGACCCAGCGATTCTAGAGGCCCTAGGCCTTTTCCCTTTTCTGTTCGTGGTACTTATACCACTATTTTAGTATATGGTTCGAGTGGCCACCAGGGCCTATCCATATAAAGTGCAACTTCTGTGTATTCTACTGTAATCTTGTTTGACGATTTGTGCTCCTGTGCTCATAAAGAGACTAGGGGTTACTTTGAGAAATAAATACATATATATTTTGAATATATATCTGTGTGGTGTCCTTTCATTGGTATAAAAGGGGGTTGCATTTGGTAAAACAGCTGGCTTAACACGCTTCACGAGTTTAGCCTCAAAGACTGCTTAGCCTACGCTACCACTAGGGCAGCTAGTCCGAAAAGGTTGACTTACAACCACACCATAAGGGTTGCTTGGCATGGTACAAGGTGATCACTTTAACTAGTGAGCATCATATACCAGGCCAACTTTTCACATTGGTGGTTTAGTAGGTAAACCCAAGTGTAGGTAGATTGCAACCCATCCACCCACACTTAAGAGCAATGGCTGGGGCAGAGGGGTCCACTGTACCCATCTCTGTTGAGAGTGACCCCCAGAGGGCACCATCCATCTTTGCTACCCTTAATCAGAATGAGCTCAGGCATTTGGCAACTCTTAGAGGCCTTAAACAGCCCAAGAACCCTACCTCTGCTGAGCTCAGAGAACTCTTGCAAAATGATGAAAATCAGAGAGAGCTCAAGAAAGCTTCCCAGTTAACCCCCTTAGGGACAGGAACAGGAGGCCCCCCTTCTGAAGATGCTACAGAAGTACCCCTTTCCAATAGCCATCCCTTAGATGAGAACCATATTACAGAGGAGGAAAGTGGGGAGGATACAGAGAGTAGTGATGATGAAGGGAGAACTAGCCCAGTGCCAAGTGTTATACCTGGCCCAGCTAAACTAAGGCTATTGGGGACTGACAATGGGATCATCCCATTGGATCTCCCCAGTGGACTTAACCACGGGCTTGGGAGGCAAAGGAATCGCTCAGGTGACTCCAATGCTTCTCATGCCTCTAGAGGCTCTCAAGGTCACTCCAGGAAAAGGATGACCACCCCTCAGAGGAGGGAACATGAGGCCAGAATGCAGGAAGCCCAGCTGAGGATCAGGAAGCAGGAGCTAGAGGTAGCCCTGATGGAAGAAAAACTGAACAAGGCTAGGCAACCTAGAGAGAGTGGGTCTATACCCACTGGTGGCAGCATTGTCCCTAAGGACAAAGATAGGGTCTTTGATAATAGGAACCTGTCTAAGGTTGTGCCCCCCTACAAAAGTGGGGATGACATCCACAAATGGATAACTGCTCTTGAGAGAGCCTGCAAAGTACAGCAGGTTCCTGAAGACCAGTGGGCAGCAATCCTCTGGCTTTCCTTTGAAGGAAGAGGCAGAGACAGACTCCTCACTGTTAGAGAAGAGGATGTCAGAAATTACAGAGTCCTGAAGAGTGTTCTAGTTGATGGGTTAGGCTTAACCACTGAACAGTACAGGTTAATGTTCAGAGACACCCAAAAGACACAGACTCAGGACTGGTCTGAATATGTTGAATGTGCCACTAAGGCTTTGGAGGGTTGGTTGCTGGGAAGTAAGGTATCTGATTTTACAGGATTGTATAATTTGATGATGAGAGAACAGATTTTAAATAACTGTCAAAACCAGCAACTGCATCAACAATCTGACACAACTGGCTGATCACTCAGCTGGGGTAAGTTGGTGTAATCACCTCTTACTTAGGTGTAGTATACCTATACCTAACCTTAAATGGGACACCTGGTAACCTATAAGTCACTCCTATGGCAGGCCTTAACAATCCTGAAGGCAGAGTGCTTGGTTCCATGTGAGATGGTGCTCTGGCATGAGCTGAGCCTGTCTGCAGTGGTCGGAACAACTTCCTTCTACTGTTTCCAGATATCGTCATACCATATTCTCTTAAGTGCATTATGAACCTCGCGGTTAAATGCTATCTTTGCTTTGGCTTTATCAAAACATGTCGAGTAAGGTGTCACACGAATTGGAATACTAACCCCTCGCCAATTCTGGTGACGGGGTTAGCATTCCACCCTTCTAGAGGGACACGACATGTACAGTACCTGAAACCCGGGTAAAATCAGACATAGCCTCAGCTCCACAAAATGGATGCTTCCACCACAGACACAAGTCTGCCCTCCTGCTGCTGGGAGTCCTTCCAGCTTGGGAGGTGTGGACAAAGGGTTTCCTGCCAGGGGAGGTGCATGCACCACCCCAGACAGGATTTTGTGTATTGGTCAGGTAGGGCTTGAAAGAAACCAGACATGCCTGTGGCTCACAAGGAGCCTCGGTGCATATGCCAGTTCAAACCGGTCCTGGGGCACACCAGTCCCGGGCCTGGGGCGAGCTGGACAAAGGATTGGGGGTGTAACCACCCCCCTTCCTGGTCCCACCCATAGGGAGGGACCTAGCAGGTAGTCCGGCCCCTAGAATCCGCTTAAAGGTAGGAGCTGTGTCCTAAGACTTCAGACATCCTGGAATCAACTTGAAACTAAGAAGAAGACGGGAACTTCGACATTCTGCTGCACAGAAGACTGAAGGAAATCTCCCCTGTGGTCAGGGAGTGACCACCTTGCTAACGCAAGCACCATCCAGCGAATCAACATCTGCTTTGCCGCCGCCTCCCGCCGGAGCCCGAGCCCAGAGACTGACAAGACCTGGACCTCCAGACCTCTCACCGCCCGATCCACAGTCCCTGAAAAGAGGAGACCCGTGGAGGCACCGAGACACGTGGAGCCAGCCATCTTGAAACGACCACGACAAGCTGACAAGTGCAACAACCGAGGCTCCCTCCAAGTTGTGCTTTGGGATCTGAGAAGCCCAACCCTCGAGCAGCATCTGCACCAAAGGTGAGCCCTCCAGCATCTCCACGATCTGCGTGGGGCCCTTCTGCATTTTGCCACTCGACGCGCCTAACCGGTTGCTGGCCCGCTGGCTAGTAGCCATCTTGGCGACGAACTTCAAGAAATACACCGCTGGTCTGGTTGCACCAGACTGGCCCTTGCTCCCCTCCAAAGGAGCAGTCCCTCTGACCTTGCTGGTCAGAACCAACAGCTTATTTCATCTCCTACAACAATTGCTTTTGCCAAGGCTTGTTTGCTTCGATCAAGTTGCCGACACCGCCGACAGCGAGAACCTGCATGGGACAGCTCGTGAACTGACTCCTGGACATCGTCGACCTCCAGGGACCACGTGGCTGCAGAGACAAGCTACACCTTTCTTCCTGTTTGCACCCGACATTGCCTGGTACCCACCTGGTGCCACGCTGGTCACTGGCTAGTGACTGTGAACACTGGCCCCTCTGCTTACAGGTCTTCAACATCTCCGATCCACTCTTGGATCCACCGCATCTCTCCCGGACCGACCGCCTGCAGCATCTTTGTCTTCAGGCTCCACGGAACAGATAGAAGAAACCTGACGCACTTCGAGGCCTATGCACCCGCTTCCTGTGGGTGAGGTAAAGCTGGCACTCCTGTGCCCAAGTGTAGTATTACATCTCTAGTGCCTGTGTTCCAAATCTTGAGTTCCTAGTCCATCCGGAAGATCCTTTTTGCAGTAACTTTGTACTTTTTACACACCCATTGAAACCTATGGGAGCACGCGTGCGACTATTTGCTCTGCACACGCCACCCGTGGACCTCCTGGTCACTAACTGAAGTTAGCTCCTTGTAGGCCCAGCGATTCTAGAGGCCCTAGGCCTTTTCCCTTTTCTGTTCGTGGTACTTATACCACTATTTTAGTATATGGTTCGAGTGGCCACCAGGGCCTATCCATATAAAGTGCAACTTCTGTGTATTCTACTGTAATCTTGTTTGACGATTTGTGCTCCTGTGCTCATAAAGAGACTAGGGGTTACTTTGAGAAATAAATACATATATATTTTGAATATATATCTGTGTGGTGTCCTTTCATTGGTATAAAAGGGGGTTGCATTTGGTAAAACAGCTGGCTTAACACGCTTCACAAGTTTAGCCTCAAAGACTGCTTAGCCTACGCTACCACTAGGGCAGCTAGTCCGAAAAGGTTGACTTACAACCACACCATAAGGGTTGCTTGGCATGGTACAAGGTGATCACTTTAACTAGTGAGCATCATATACCAGGCCAACTTTTCACATTGGTGGTTTAGTAGGTAAACCCAAGTGTAGGTAGATTGCAACCCATCCACCCACACTTAAGAGCAATGGCTGGGGCAGAGGGGTCCACTGTACCCATCTCTGTTGAGAGTGACCCCCAGAGGGCACCATCCATCTTTGCTACCCTTAATCAGAATGAGCTCAGGCATTTGGCAACTCTTAGAGGCCTTAAACAGCCCAAGAACCCTACCTCTGCTGAGCTCAGAGAACTCTTGCAAAATGATGAAAATCAGAGAGAGCTCAAGAAAGCTTCCCAGTTAACCCCCTTAGGGACAGGAACAGGAGGCCCCCCTTCTGAAGATGCTACAGAAGTACCCCTTTCCAATAGCCATCCCTTAGATGAGAACCATATTACAGAGGAGGAAAGTGGGGAGGATACAGAGAGTAGTGATGATGAAGGGAGAACTAGCCCAGTGCCAAGTGTTATACCTGGCCCAGCTAAACTAAGGCTATTGGGGACTGACAATGGGATCATCCCATTGGATCTCCCCAGTGGACTTAACCACGGGCTTGGGAGGCAAAGGAATCGCTCAGGTGACTCCAATGCTTCTCATGCCTCTAGAGGCTCTCAAGGTCACTCCAGGAAAAGGATGACCACCCCTCAGAGGAGGGAACATGAGGCCAGAATGCAGGAAGCCCAGCTGAGGATCAGGAAGCAGGAGCTAGAGGTAGCCCTGATGGAAGAAAAACTGAACAAGGCTAGGCAACCTAGAGAGAGTGGGTCTATACCCACTGGTGGCAGCATTGTCCCTAAGGACAAAGATAGGGTCTTTGATAATAGGAACCTGTCTAAGGTTGTGCCCCCCTACAAAAGTGGGGATGACATCCACAAATGGATAACTGCTCTTGAGAGAGCCTGCAAAGTACAGCAGGTTCCTGAAGACCAGTGGGCAGCAATCCTCTGGCTTTCCTTTGAAGGAAGAGGCAGAGACAGACTCCTCACTGTTAGAGAAGAGGATGTCAGAAATTACAGAGTCCTGAAGAGTGTTCTAGTTGATGGGTTAGGCTTAACCACTGAACAGTACAGGTTAATGTTCAGAGACACCCAAAAGACACAGACTCAGGACTGGTCTGAATATGTTGAATGTGCCACTAAGGCTTTGGAGGGTTGGTTGCTGGGAAGTAAGGTATCTGATTTTACAGGATTGTATAATTTGATGATGAGAGAACAGATTTTAAATAACTGTCAAAACCAGCAACTGCATCAACAATCTGACACAACTGGCTGATCACTCAGCTGGGGTAAGTTGGTGTAATCACCTCTTACTTAGGTGTAGTATACCTATACCTAACCTTAAATGGGACACCTGGTAACCTATAAGTCACTCCTATGGCAGGCCTTAACAATCCTGAAGGCAGAGTGCTTGGTTCCATGTGAGATGGTGCTCTGGCATGAGCTGAGCCTGTCTGCAGTGGTCGGAACAACTTCCTTCTACTGTTTCCAGATATCGTCATACCATATTCTCTTAAGTGCATTATGAACCTCGCGGTTAAATGCTATCTTTGGTTTGGCTTTATCAAAACATGTCGAGTAAGGTGTCACACGAATTGGAATACTAACCCCTCGCCAATTCTGGCGACGGGGTTAGCATTCCACCCTTCTAGAGGGACACGACATGTACAGTACCTGAAACCCGGGTAAAATCAGACATAGCCTCAGCTCCACAAAATGGATGCTTCCACCACAGACACAAGTCTGCCCTCCTGCTGCTGGGAGTCCTTCCAGCTTGGGAGGTGTGGACAAAGGGTTTCCTGCCAGGGGAGGTGCATGCACCACCCCAGACAGGATTTTGTGTATTGGTCAGGTAGGGCTTGAAAGAAACCAGACATGCCTGTGGCTCACAAGGAGCCTCGGTGCATATGCCAGTTCAAACCGGTCCTGGGGCACACCAGTCCCGGGCCTGGGGCGAGCTGGACAAAGGATTGGGGGTGTAACCACCCCCCTTCCTGGTCCCACCCATAGGGAGGGACCTAGCAGGTAGTCCGGCCCCTAGAATCCGCTTAAAGGTAGGAGCTGTGTCCTAAGACTTCAGACATCCTGGAATCAACTTGAAACTAAGAAGAAGACGGGAACTTCGACATTCTGCTGCACAGAAGACTTAAGGAAATCTCCCCTGTGGTCAGGGAGTGACCACCTTGCTAACGCAAGCACCATCCAGCGAATCAACATCTGCTTTGCCGCCGCCTCCCGCCGGAGCCCGAGCCCAGAGACTGACAAGACCTGGACCTCCAGACCTCTCACCGCCCAATCCACAGTCCCTGAAAAGAGGAGACCCGTGGAGGCACCGAGACACGTGGAGCCAGCCATCTTAAAACGACCACGACAAGCTGACAAGTGCAACAACCGAGGCTCCCTCCAAGTTGTGCTTTGGGATCTGAGAAGCCCAACCCTCGAGCAGCATCTGCACCAAAGGTGAGCCCTCCAGCATCTCCACGATCTGCGTGGGGCCCTTCTGCATTTTGCCACTCGACGCGCCTAACCGGTTGCTGGCCCGCTGGCTAGTAGCCATCTTGGCGACGAACTTCAAGAAATACACCGCTGGTCTGGTTGCACCAGACTGGCCCTTGCTCCCCTCCAAAGGAGCAGTCCCTCTGACCTTGCTGGTCAGAACCAACAGCTTATTTCATCTCCTACAACAATTGCTTTTGCCAAGGCTTGTTTGCTTCGATCAAGTTGCCGACACCGCCGACAGCGAGAGCCTGCATGGGACAGCTCGTGAACCGACTCCTGGACGTCGCCGACCTCCAGGGACCACGTGGCTGCAGAGACAAGCTACACCTTTCTTCCTGTTTGCACCCGACATTGCCTGGTACCCACCTGGTGCCACGCTGGTCACTGGCTAGTGACTGTGAACACTGTCCCCTCTGCTTACAGGTCTTCAACATCTCCGATCCACTCTTGGATCCACCGCATCTCTCCCGGACCGACCGCCTGCAGCATCTTTGTCTTCAGGCTCCACGGAACAGATAGAAGAAACCTGACGCACTTCGAGGCCTATGCACCCGCTTCCTGTGGGTGAGGTAAAGCTGGCACTCCTGTGCCCAAGTGTAGTATTACATCTCTAGTGCCTGTGTTCCAAATCTTGAGTTCCTAGTCCATCCGGAAGATCCTTTTTGCAGTAACTTTGTACTTTTTACGCACCCATTGAAACCTATGGGAGCACGCGTGCGACTATTTGCTCTGCACACGCCACCCGTGGACCTCCTGGTCACTAACTGAAGTTAGCTCCTTGTAGGCCCAGCGATTCTAGAGGCCCTAGGCCTTTTCCCTTTTCTGTTCGTGGTACTTATACCACTATTTTAGTATATGGTTCGAGTGGCCACCAGGGCCTATCCATATAAAGTGCAACTTCTGTGTATTCTACTGTAATCTTGTTTGACGATTTGTGCTCCTGTGCTCATAAAGAGACTAGGGGTTACTTTGAGAAATAAATACATATATATTTTGAATATATATCTGTGTGGTGTCCTTTCATTGGTATAAAAGGGGGTTGCATTTGGTAAAACAGCTGGCTTAACACGCTTCACGAGTTTAGCCTCAAAGACTGCTTAGCCTACGCTACCACTAGGGCAGCTAGTCCGAAAAGGTTGACTTACAACCACACCATAAGGGTTGCTTGGCATGGTACAAGGTGATCACTTTAACTAGTGAGCATCATATACCAGGCCAACTTTTCACATTGGTGGTTTAGTAGGTAAACCCAAGTGTAGGTAGATTGCAACCCATCCACCCACACTTAAGAGCAATGGCTGGGGCAGAGGGGTCCACTGTACCCATCTCTGTTGAGAGTGACCCCCAGAGGGCACCATCCATCTTTGCTACCCTTAATCAGAATGAGCTCAGGCATTTGGCAACTCTTAGAGGCCTTAAACAGCCCAAGAACCCTACCTCTGCTGAGCTCAGAGAACTCTTGCAAAATGATGAAAATCAGAGAGAGCTCAAGAAAGCTTCCCAGTTAACCCCCTTAGGGACAGGAACAGGAGGCCCCCCTTCTGAAGATGCTACAGAAGTACCCCTTTCCAATAGCCATCCCTTAGATGAGAACCATATTACAGAGGAGGAAAGTGGGGAGGATACAGAGAGTAGTGATGATGAAGGGAGAACTAGCCCAGTGCCAAGTGTTATACCTGGCCCAGCTAAACTAAGGCTATTGGGGACTGACAATGGGATCATCCCATTGGATCTCCCCAGTGGACTTAACCACGGGCTTGGGAGGCAAAGGAATCGCTCAGGTGACTCCAATGCTTCTCATGCCTCTAGAGGCTCTCAAGGTCACTCCAGGAAAAGGATGACCACCCCTCAGAGGAGGGAACATGAGGCCAGAATGCAGGAAGCCCAGCTGAGGATCAGGAAGCAGGAGCTAGCGGTAGCCCTGATGGAAGAAAAACTGAACAAGGCTAGGCAACCTAGAGAGAGTGGGTCTATACCCACTGGTGGCAGCATTGTCCCTAAGGACAAAGATAGGGTCTTTGATAATAGGAACCTGTCTAAGGTTGTGCCCCCCTACAAAAGTGGGGATGACATCCACAAATGGATAACTGCTCTTGAGAGAGCCTGCAAAGTACAGCAGGTTCCTGAAGACCAGTGGGCAGCAATCCTCTGGCTTTCCTTTGAAGGAAGAGGCAGAGACAGACTCCTCACTGTTAGAGAAGAGGATGTCAGAAATTACAGAGTCCTGAAGAGTGTTCTAGTTGATGGGTTAGGCTTAACCACTGAACAGTACAGGTTAATGTTCAGAGACACCCAAAAGACACAGACTCAGGACTGGTCTGAATATGTTGAATGTGCCACTAAGGCTTTGGAGGGTTGGTTGCTGGGAAGTAAGGTATCTGATTTTACAGGATTGTATAATTTGATGATGAGAGAACAGATTTTAAATAACTGTCAAAACCAGCAACTGCATCAACAATCTGACACAACTGGCTGATCACTCAGCTGGGGTAAGTTGGTGTAATCACCTCTTACTTAGGTGTAGTATACCTATACCTAACCTTAAATGGGACACCTGGTAACCTATAAGTCACTCCTATGGCAGGCCTTAACAATCCTGAAGGCAGAGTGCTTGGTTCCATGTGAGATGGTGCTCTGGCATGAGCTGAGCCTGTCTGCAGTGGTCGGAACAACTTCCTTCTACTGTTTCCAGATATCGTCATACCATATTCTCTTAAGTGCATTATGAACCTCGCGGTTAAATGCTATCTTTGGTTTGGCTTTATCAAAACATGTCGAGTAAGGTGTCACACGAATTGGAATACTAACCCCTCGCCAATTCTGGCGACGGGGTTAGCATTCCACCCTTCTAGAGGGACACGACATGTACAGTACCTGAAACCCGGGTAAAATCAGACATAGCCTCAGCTCCACAAAATGGATGCTTCCACCACAGACACAAGTCTGCCCTCCTGCTGCTGGGAGTCCTTCCAGCTTGGGAGGTGTGGACAAAGGGTTTCCTGCCAGGGGAGGTGCATGCACCACCCCAGACAGGATTTTGTGTATTGGTCAGGTAGGGCTTGAAAGAAACCAGACATGCCTGTGGCTCACAAGGAGCCTCGGTGCATATGCCAGTTCAAACCGGTCCTGGGGCACACCAGTCCCGGGCCTGGGGCGAGCTGGACAAAGGATTGGGGGTGTAACCACCCCCCTTCCTGGTCCCACCCATAGGGAGGGACCTAGCAGGTAGTCCGGCCCCTAGAATCCGCTTAAAGGTAGGAGCTGTGTCCTAAGACTTCAGACATCCTGGAATCAACTTGAAACTAAGAAGAAGATGGGAACTTCGACATTCTGCTGCACAGAAGACTGAAGGAAATCTCCCCTGTGGTCAGGGAGTGACCACCTTGCTAACGCAAGCACCATCCAGCGAATCAACATCTGCTTTGCCGCCGCCTCCCGCCGGAGCCCGAGCCCAGAGACTGACAAGACCTGGACCTCCAGACCTCTCACCGCCCGATCCACAGTCCCTGAAAAGAGGAGACCCGTGGAGGCACCGAGACACGTGGAGCCAGCCATCTTGAAACGACCACGACAAGCTGACAAGTGCAACAACCGAGGCTCCCTCCAAGTTGTGCTTTGGGATCTGAGAAGCCCAACCCTCGAGCAGCATCTGCACCAAAGGTGAGCCCTCCAGCATCTCCACGATCTGCGTGGGGCCCTTCTGCATTTTGCCACTCGACGCGCCTAACCGGTTGCTGGCCCGCTGGCTAGTAGCCATCTTGGCGACGAACTTCAAGAAATACACCACTGGTCTGGTTGCACCAGACTGGCCCTTGCTCCCCTCCAAAGGAGCAGTCCCTCTGACCTTGCTGGTCAGAACCAACAGCTTATTTCATCTCCTACAACAATTGCTTTTGCCAAGGCTTGTTTGCTTCGATCAAGTTGCCGACACCGCCGACAGCGAGAGCCTGCATGGGACAGCTCGTGAACCGACTCCTGGACGTCGTCGACCTCCAGGGACCACGTGGCTGCAGAGACAAGCTACACCTTTCTTCCTGTTTGCACCCGACATTGCCTGGTACCCACCTGGTGCCACGCTGGTCACTGGCTAGTGACTGTGAACACTGTCCCCTCTGCTTACAGGTCTTCAACATCTCCGATCCACTCTTGGATCCACCGCATCTCTCCCGGACCGACCGCCTGCAGCATCTTTGTCTTCAGGCTCCACGGAACAGATAGAAGAAACCTGACGCACTTCGAGGCCTATGCACCCGCTTCCTGTGGGTGAGGTAAAGCTGGCACTCCTGTGCCCAAGTGTAGTATTACATCTCTAGTGCCTGTGTTCCAAATCTTGAGTTCCTAGTCCATCCGGAAGATCCTTTTTGCAGTAACTTTGTACTTTTTACGCACTCATTGAAACCTATGGGAGCACGCGTGCGACTATTTGCTCTGCACACGCCACCCGTGGACCTCCTGGTCACTAACTGAAGTTAGCTCCTTGTAGGCCCAGCGATTCTAGAGGCCCTAGGCCTTTTCCCTTTTCTGTTCGTGGTACTTATACCACTATTTTAGTATATGGTTCGAGTGGCCACCAGGGCCTATCCATATAAAGTGCAACTTCTGTGTATTCTACTGTAATCTTGTTTGACGATTTGTGCTCCTGTGCTCATAAAGAGACTAGGGGTTACTTTGAGAAATAAATACATATATATTTTGAATATATATCTGTGTGGTGTCCTTTCATTGGTATAAAAGGGGGTTGCATTTGGTAAAACAGCTGGCTTAACACGCTTCACGAGTTTAGCCTCAAAGACTGCTTAGCCTACGCTACCACTAGGGCAGCTAGTCCGAAAAGGTTGACTTACAACCACACCATAAGAGTTGCTTGGCATGGTACAAGGTGATCACTTTAACTAGTGAGCATCATATACCAGGCCAACTTCTCACATTGGTGGTTTAGTAGGTAAACCCAAGTGTAGGTAGATTGCAACACATCCACCCACACTTAAGAGCAATGGCTGGGGCAGAGGGGTCCACTGTACCCATCTCTGTTGAGAGTGACCCCCAGAGGGCACCATCCATCTTTGCTACCCTTAATCAGAATGAGCTCAGGCATTTGGCAACTCTTAGAGGCCTTAAACAGCCCAAGAACCCTACCTCTGCTGAGCTCAGAGAACTCTTGCAAAATGATGAAAATCAGAGAGAGCTCAAGAAAGCTTCCCAGTTAGCCCCCTTAGGGACAGGAACAGGAGGCCCCCTTTCTGAAGATGCTACAGAAGTACCCCTTTCCAATAGCCATCCCTTAGATGAGAACCATACTACAGAGGAGGAAAGTGGGGAGGATACAGAGAGTAATGATGATGAAGGGAGAACTAGCCCAGTGCCAAGTGTTATACCTGGCCCAGCTAAACTAAGGATATTGGGGACTGACAATGGGATCATCCCATTGGATCTCCCCAGTGGACTTAACCAGGGGCTTGGGAGGCAAAGGAATCGCTCAGGTGACTCCAATGCTTCTCATGCCTCTAGAGGCTCTCAAGGTCACTCCAGGAAAAGGATACCACCCCTCAGAGGAGGGAACATGAGGCCAGAATGCAGGAGGCCCAGCTGAGGATCAGGAAGCAGGAGCTAGAGGTAGCCCTGAAGGAAGAAAAACTGAACAAGGCTAGGCAACCTAGAGAGAGTGGGTCTATACCCACTGGTGGCAGCATTGTCCCTAAGGACAAAGATAGGGTCTTTGATAATAGGAACCTGTCTAAGGTTGTGCCCCCCTACAAAAGTGGGGATGACATCCACAAATGGATAACTGCTCTTGAGAGAGCCTGCAAAGTACAGCAGGTTCCTGAAGACCAGTGGGCAGCAATCCTCTGGCTCTCCTTTGAAGGAAGAGGCAGAGACAGACTCCTCACTGTTAGAGAAGAGGATGTCAGAAATTACAGAGTCCTGAAGAGTGTTCTAGTTGATGGGTTAGGCTTAACCACTGAACAGTACAGGTTAATGTTCAGAGACACCCAAAAGACACAGACTCAGGACTGGTCTGAATATGTTGAATGTGCCACTAAGGCTTTGGAGGGTTGGTTGCTGGGAAGTAAGGTATCTGATTTTACAGGATTGTATAATTTGATGATGAGAGAACAGATTTTAAATAACTGTCAAAACCAGCAACTGCATCAACACTTGGTTGACTCTGATCTGACCTCTCCCCAAGAATTGGGAAAGAAGGCAGACAAATGGGTCAGAACCAGGGTTAAGCAAAAGAACCAGAACCAGGGCCAAGGGGGTGATCAGAAGAAAACAGACCAAAAGGGTGGAGATCAGAAACCTAAAGACCAGAAGTCTTCAACAGGGCCCCAAACTACTGCTAAGGAGGGTGGGTCCCAACAGTCCAAAAAGAAGAAAGAAGGTCAAAAGAAACCCTGGTGCAATCATTGCAAGAATACAACTCACTGGACTAGTGATTGTAAGAAGGGTGGAGCCCCCAACACTGTTGCCCCTAAGGCACCTGCTCCCAGTACTACTGTTAGCAGTGTTGGTCCCCAGACAAAGGGTGTAGTGGGAATCACTATGGGAACTGAAGGAGATTCTGACTTAGACAGAACCCTGACACAGGCAGTCTTGATCTGTGATGGGGACATTGATTTGTCCCTGACTGTGAGCCCCAGTAACCTGGGCAAGTACAGACAGACTCCTTTAATTAATGAAAAAGTGGCTGAAGCCTACAGGGACACATGTGCCAGTGTCACTATGGTGACACCAGGCTTTGTGGACCCTGGACAGTACATACCAGGTGAGAACTACCTGGTGACCAATGCCAGCAATGCCACTACTTCACATAGTGTGGCAGTTGTTAACTTCTCATGGGGAGGGGTAACTGGCCTCAAAAGGGTTGTGGTTAGTGCAGACCTCCCAGTAGAATGTTTGTTGGGCAATGACCTAGAGAGTTCTCTATGGTCAGAAGTGGAGTACAGGACTCATGCAGAGATGTTAGGTATATCATCACATGTCCTTGCTGTGACCAGGGCACAGGCCAAAAAGTGCCTCACTGAACCTCAGGTCTTGGATCCTGGAACAATGGACCAAGCACCTACCAAGAAGAAGAACAGGAGGGTCAAGGCTGTGCCTTCCCCCCTGCCTCAGAGTGATGATCAGCCTTCCCAGGAAGCTGATCTAGAGGACCCTGAAGGAACTGTCCCTGAAGAGCTTGAACCTGATCAGGTTGAGTTTCTGGGGACAGGGGGACCTTCAAGGGCTGACTTGAGGCAGGCTCAGTTATCCTGTCCCTCTCTTGAACCCCTCAGACAGCTGGCTGCTGCTGAGGCTGCTGGGAATGCTCAAGGTACCCATAAAGTGTATTGGGATGAAGGGCTCCTTTATTCAGAGGCTAGAGACCCCAAGCCTGGTGCTACCAGGAGGTTGGTTATACCTCTGCAATTTAGGGGCTTCCTTCTTACCTTGGCCCATGATATTCCTTTAGCAGGACACTTAGGCCAGAATAAGACTTGGGACAGGCTTGTCCCTCACTTTCACTGGCCTCATATGAATGAAGATACAACGGAGTTTTGTCGCTCCTGTGTGACCTGCCAAGCCAGTGGCAAATCAGGTGGCACAACAAAGGCCCCCCTAATACCACTACCTGTGGTGGGGGTCCCCTTTGAAAGAGTGGGAATAGATATAGTGGGTCCCATGGATCCTCCCACTGCATCTGGGCACAGATTTATACTGGTGGTAGTGGATCATGCCACCAGGTATCCAGAGGCAATTCCCCTTAGGACCACTACAGCTCCTGTTGTGGCCAGGGCCCTGCTGGGAGTATTCTCCAGAGTGGGGTTTCCTAAGGAGGTAGTATCTGACAGAGGTACCAACTTTATGTCAGGATACTTGACAGCTATGTGGAAGGAATGTGGTGTCAACTACAAGTTCACCACCCCTTATCACCCACAATGCAATGGGCTTGTTGAGAGATTCAACAAGACCCTAAAGGGTATGATCAAAGGATTACCTGAAAAGCTCAGGCGAAGATGGGACATCCTTCTACCCTGCCTTCTGTTTGCTTACAGAGAGGTCCCACAAAAAGGAGTTGGCTACAGCCCCTTTGAATTGTTGTTTGGGCACCCTGTAAGAGGCCCACTGTGTTTAGTGAAGGAAGGATGGGAGTTACCTCTCAAAAAGCCTAAACAAGACATAGTGGACTATGTACTTGGTCTCCGCTCCAGGATGGCTGAGTATATGGAGAAGGCATCCAAAAACCTTGAGGCAAGCCAGGCCTTACAGAAAGCTTGGCATGACCAAAAGGCTGTCTTGATTGAGTTTCAGCCAGGACAGAAGGTATGGGTGTTGGAGCCAGTGGCCCCAGCAGCACTCCAAGACAAATGGTCTGGACCCCATACAATCCTGGCAAAGAAGGGAGAGGTCACCTACTTGGTAGACCTAGGAACTCCCAGGAGTCCCCACAGGGTACTCCATGTTAACAGGCTTAAAGCATATGTTGACAGGGCAGACATGGGCTTGCTCATGGCTACAGATGAGGGACAGGAGGAAGAGAGTGACCCTCTCCCAGACCTGTTGTCTCAGAACCCTGAAGATGGCTCAGTTGAAGGAGTGACCCTTGGAGGCAACCTCACTGCCCATCAGCAGACTGAATGTAGACAGGTTCTACAATCATTTTCACATATGTTTTCCTTGATACCTAGTCAAACTGACTGGTGTACCCATGTGGTGGACACTGGTGACAGTCTGCCTGTAAAGAACAAGCTTTACAGGCAACCTGACCACGTCAGGGACTGTATAAAGGCTGAGGTACATAAAATGCTGGAATTAGGTGTCATTGAACCCTCAGAGAGCCCCTGGGCTAGCCCAGTGGTTCTGGTCCCCAAACCTCACACCAAAGATGGCAAGAGAGAGATGAGGTTCTGTGTGGATTACAGAGGACGCAATGCTGTCACCAGGACAGATGCACACCCTATTCCAAGGGCAGATGAGCTCATAGACAAACTAGCTTCTGCAAAGTTTTTTAGCACATTTGACTTAACAGCTGGCTATTGGCAAATCAGATTAGCTGAGGAGTCTAAGGCCAAAACAGCATTCTCAACCCCAGGTGGGCACTACCAGTTTGTGGTGATGCCCTTTGGTCTGAAGAATGCACCTGCCACCTTCCAAAGGCTGGTGAACCAAGTCCTTACTGGGTTGGATGACTTTTGCGCAGCATATCTTGATGACATTGCTGTCTTTAGCTCCACCTGGGAGGATCACCTGATCCACCTGAAGAAGGCCCTTGAGGCTCTGCAAAGGGCAGGCCTCACTATCAAGGCTACTAAGTGCCAGATAGGGCAGAGTAAGGTTGTATACTTGGGCCACCTTGTAGGTGGAGGCCAAGTTCAACCACTGGAGAGTAAGATACAATCCATCAAGGACTGGTCTCCTCCAACCACCCAGACTCAAGTTCGAGCTTTCTTGGGCTTGACTGGGTACTACAGGAAGTTTGTTAAGAACTATGGGTCCATTGTGACTCCTCTTAATGATCTGACATCCAAGAAGATGCCCAAAAAGGTTCAGTGGACAGTAAGCTGTCAAAAGGCATTTGATGACCTGAAGGAGGCCATGTGCTCTGCACCTATCCTGAAAAGTCCTGACTACTCCAAAGAGTTTATTTTCCAAACAGATACTTCTGAGTTGGGTGTGGGAGCTGTGCTGTCACAACTTAATGTAGATGGTCAAGACCAACCCATTGCTTTTATTAGCAGAAGGTTGACCCCCAGAGAGAAGAATTAGTCAGCTTTTGAGAGGGAGGCCTTTGCTGTGGTGTGGGCCCTGAAGAAGCTGAGGCCATACTTGTTTGGCACTCACTTCAAGATTCAGACCGACCGTAAGCCCCTCCTGTGGCTAAATCAGATGAAGGGTGAAAACCCCAAACTGCTTAGGTGGTCCATTTCCCTACAGGGGATGGACTTTACAGTGGAGCACCGGCCAGGTACTGACCATGGGAATGCAGATGGTCTCTCCAGGTACTTCCACTTAGGACATGAAGACGAGACTGGTCAAGGCTAGTTTAATGTCCCTGCGTTTGGGGGGGGGGTTGTGTAGGAGAGTAGGGTCTGCTATCCTATGGTCACCCCAAATTTTTGCTTTTTGCTTCACTGGTTTTTGACATATTGAGGCTGTGGGCCTGCCAATCAGACCCCCAGCCTGCTGTTCTCTCTACTAAATTAAAACTATGCACCCTAGGTGCATAACCAATTGGAAGTGGATCACCCTGTCAGCCCCTGTACCAGTGTACACTAGGTACCCAGGGCATTGGTGTACCCAAGGCCTGCCAGGGGCTGAAGCATGTATTATGCCACCCGAGGCTTGGCCTAACAATCTGACACAACTGGCTGATCACTCAGCTGGGGTAAGTTGGTGTAATCACCTCTTACTTAGGTGTAGTATACCTATACCTAACCTTAAATGGGACACCTGGTAACCTATAAGTCACTCGTATGGCAGGCCTTAACAATCCTGAAGGCAGAGTGCTTGGTTCCATGTGAGATGGTGCTCTGGCATGAGCTGAGCCTGTCTGCAGTGGTCGGAACAACTTCCTTCTACTGTTTCCAGATATCGTCATACCATATACTCTTAAGTGCATTATGAACCTCGCGGTTAAATGCTATCTTTGGTTTGGCTTTATCAAAACATGTCGAGTAAGGTGTCACACGAATTGGAATACTAACCCCTCGCCAATTCTGGCGACGGGGTTAGCATTCCACCCTTCTAGAGGGACACGACATGTACAGTACCTGAAACCCGGGTAAAATCAGACATAGCCTCAGCTCCACAAAATGGATGCTGCCACCACAGACACAAGTCTGCCCTCCTGCTGCTGGGAGTCCTTCCAGCTTGGGAGGTGTGGACAAAGGGTTTCCTGCCAGGGGAGGTGCATGCACCACCCCAGACAGGATTTTGTGTATTGGTCAGGTAGGGCTTGAAAGAAACCAGACATGCCTGTGGCTCACAAGGAGCCTCGGTGCATATGCCAGTTCAAACCGGTCCTGGGGCACACCAGTCCCGGGCCTGGGGCGAGCTGGACAAAGGATTGGGGGTGTAACCACCCCCCTTCCTGGTCCCACCCATAGGGAGGGACCTAGCAGGTAGTCCGGCCCCTAGAATCCGCTTAAAGGTAGGAGCTGTGTCCTAAGACTTCAGACATCCTGGAATCAACTTGAAACTAAGAAGAAGACGGGAACTTCGACATTCTGCTGCACAGAAGACTGAAGGAAATCTCCCCTGTGGTCAGGGAGTGACCACCTTGCTAACGCAAGCACCATCCAGCGAATCAACATCTGCTTTGCCGCCGCCTCCTGCCGGAGCCTGAGCCCAGAGACTGACAAGACCTGGACCTCCAGACCTCTCACCGCCCGATCCACAGTCCCTGAAAAGAGGAGACCCGTGGAGGCACCGAGACACGTGGAGCCAGCCATCTTGAAACGACCACGACAAGCTGACAAGTGCAACAACCGAGGCTCCCTCCAAGTTGTGCTTTGGGATCTGAGAAACCCAACCCTCGAGCAGCATCTGCACCAAAGGTGAGCCCTCCAGCATCTCCACGATCTGCGTGGGGCCCTTCTGCATTTTGCCACTTGACGCGCCTAACCGGTTGCTGGCCCGCTGGCTAGTAGCCATCTTGGCGACGAACTTCAAGAAATACACCGCTGGTCTGGTTGCTCCAGACTGGCCCTTGCTCCCCTCCAAAGGAGCAGTCCCTCTGACCTTGCTGGTCAGAACCAACAGCTTATTTCATCTCCTACAACAATTGCTTTTGCCAAGGCTTGTTTGCTTCGATCAAGTCGCCAACACCGCCGACAGCGAGAGCCTGCGTGAGACAGCTCGTGAACCGACTCCTGGACGTAGTCGACCTCCAGGGACCACGTGGCTGCAGAGACAAGCTACACCTTTCTTCCTGTTTGCACCCGACATTGACTGGTACCCACCTGGTGCCACGCTGGTCACTGGCTAGTGACTGTGAACACTGTCCGCTCTGCTTACAGGTCTTCAACATCTCCGATCCACTCTTGGATCCACCGCATCTCTCCCGGACCGACCGCCTGCAGCATCTTTGTCTTCAGGCTCCACGGAACAGATAGAAGAAACCCGACGTACTTCGAGGCCTATGCACCCGCTTCCTGTGGGTGAGGTAAAGCTGGCACTCCTGTGCCCAAGTGTAGTATTACATCTCTAGTGCCTGTGTTCCAAATCTTGAGTTCCTAGTCCATCCGGAAGATCCTTTTTGCAGTAACTTTGTACTTTTTACGCACCCATTGAAACCTATGGGAGCACGCGTGTGACTATTTGCTCTGCACACGCCACCCGTGGACCTCCTGGTCACTAACTGAAGTTAGCTCCTTGTAGGCCCAGCGATTCTAGAGGCCCTAGGCCTTTTCCCTTTTCTGTTCGTGGTACTTATACCACTATTTTAGTATATGGTTCGAGTGGCCACCAGGGCCTATCCATATAAAGTGCAACTTCTGTGTATTCTACTGTAATCTTGTTTGACGATTTGTGCTCCTGTGCTCATAAAGAGACTAGGGGTTACTTTGAGAAATAAATACATATATATTTTGAATATATATCTGTGTGGTGTCCTTTCATTGGTATAAAAGGGGGTTGCATTTGGTAAAACAGCTGGCTTAACACGCTGCACAAGTTTAGCCTCAAAGACTGCTTAGCCTACGCTACCACTAGGGCAGCTAGTCCGAAAAGGTTGACTTACAACCACACCATAAGGGTTGCTTGGCATGGTACAAGGTGATCACTTTAACTAGTGAGCATCATATACCAGGCCAACTTCTCACACAGAAGTATGCACTTCTGACAAATAGGGACCCACCAACTCTAGTCATGGCAAGGGGATTACACACTCAGATAACCCCTGCTACCCCCTTGGTAGCTTGGCAGAGCAGACAGGCTTATCTCAGAGGCAGTGTTTTATGCATTTATGACCACATACAGTAATAAAGTGAATACACTACAAATGGACACAACACAGCAGTTATTATAAAAATAGTATTTTTATACAAGGCTTAGCACAAGACCAAATAACGACAAAAATATACCACAGTCTTAATAAATACTCTTTGGAAGGAAAAATAATAGTTCAAGTAAGGTTTCTTCTTGGCAAATATTTCTTTAGCAACAAAATTAAGTATTCTTCTGAAACACAGTTCTTTGGCAACAATGTGACCCCACAGGAGTCACACGACGTCGAGTTTACGAGATTCCCAAGGTTCGGCGTCGACCGCGAGGAGCGCTACGTCGAGCCTAGAGTTGCAACAGACCCCACAAACACAGTACCTTTGGAAATGAATAAAACGATGATCCACGGAGTCGAGATGTCGGCGTCGAGGTCGGCGGCGGTCGTGCCTCGGATTCGGGTCGATCTGCAGCGGCGTCGAGAGGTGTCGGGCCGGAGCAGCGCTCACGGCGTCGAGAAGGGCGTCGAGTCGATGCGATCAGCAGCGGCGTCGAGACGGGGTCGCTTAGAGCTGGAGCCGATACTCACTACTCAGCGGCGTCGATACCGGCATCAAGACGGGTCACTTGGAGCCGGAGCCGATACTCACTACTCCTGGCGTTGCGGCTGGCGTCGATCGGGCCCGGCGGCCGGCGTCGAAGGCTCGGAACACTGGAGCCGTTACTCACGATGTCGAGCTGGATTCAGCGGCGTCGGCGGCGTCGAGACTGCAGATTTTCCCCTGTGCACTGGAAATAACACTTTCCAGCAACCAGCAATTCAGCAGATGGTGAAGTCCTTTGGCCCTGTGACTTCAACAGGAGGCTGGCACTCTTCCAGCCCTTGGATATTTTCTAGCAAGCTTTTTGAGAGTACACACCAAGTTCCTCTCTCCTTGTTCCTTGGCAAAAATAAAGAAGCAGCTTCAGGTTCCTCCCAGCAAACAGCACACTGGCAGAAGGGGGAGGCAAGTCCTTATATCAGCAGGCTTCTTGTCCTTGGTAGAGGTTTCCTTGTCAGAAGTGATCTGAGTTCTTGGTTCAGGGGTCCTTCTCTTATACCCCATTTCTCCTTTGTTCCCTTTGTCCAAGCAGGGAAATTCCCCCCATCTCAGGTTCGTTGGGGGTGTTGCCAGGCAGAGGCACCTGGCCTATTCACTGAGCAGGGCAGGGTCCTCAGCCGCCCAGCAGGAGGTGGAGCCAGCATTGTCACTGGCAGGAGCAGGGCTATCAGTCGCCCAGCAGGAGGTGGAGCCAGCATTGTGTCAGGCAGGGCAGGCTACTCTTCCCTCACTCTATGTGTAAATGCCTCATTCACCCCACACTGACTCATTCAAACCTCTGGAGCCACCCAGCCCCTGACACACACACCAAACCAGCAGAGACCGGTGGATAGTTGGACAAGAAAATAGCCACTTTCTAAAAGGGCTATTTTCAAACACAGAATTTAAAACCCATCCATCCTAAAGGGTGTGTTATTAAATTCTGAGTTCAGGGATACTAAACTCGACCTGCTACCATGCTCCCTGAGTCAGTTAGATTATAATGGAGTTAATAATCAGTCTGCCCAGTCTGGCCTATTGAGGCAGGTAGCCCTTCAATAGTGAAAAACGAAAATGGCTGTAATTCACTATTAGGTCATGCCACACACATCAGGGCATGACCTACCTTTTAACAACAATGCACCCTGCCCTAGGGCCTACCATAGAGGTGTCTGAAATGTGGCAAAGTGAAGGTTTAGAGACTGGCAAGTAGGTTTCCTTGCCAAGTCGACATGGCAGTCAGGGACTGCACGCAGGCGCTGCGGTGGCAGGCCTGAGACACATTTTACAAGCTGCTTCTGTGGGTGGCACAACCAGTGCTGCAAGCCCACCAGCAGCAGTCAACTTACATGCCCTTGGCACACGCAGTGCACTAGACTAGGGTCTGAACAGTAAGTCAACCAAGCCAATCATGGTAACACCAATCAATGTAACAATTTAACATAGGGAGCACTTGCACTGTGGCACTGATCAGCAGTGGCACAGTGCCCAAAGCAATAATCCAGCAAAAACATCGTAAACAAAGGAGGCAAACAGAAAAAAATTTAGGAGAGACTTATGCCAATGATGCCAGGTCTAACACGTGTCCCCTCCAGCTGAAATGTGGGGAGAACTACCTTTCACCCAGGGAGTCCTCATCACTTAGGCGGAAAAATCTGGACAGACCATCAGCATTGGCGTGATCTGTACCAGGGCGGTGTTCCACCGTAAAGTCCATCCCCTGTAGGGAAATGGACCACCTCAACAGCTTTGGGTTCTCACCCCTCATCTGCATTAACCATCTGAGGGGCCTGTGGTCTGTCTGAACCCGGAAGTGAGTCCCAAACAGGTAGGGTCTTAGCTTCTTCAGCGCCCAGACCACAGCAAATGCCTCACGCTCTATCGCACTCCACCTTTGTTCCCTGGGAAGTAACCTCCGGCTGATGAAGGCTACAGGTAAGTCTCGGCCCTCCTCATTCATCTGTGCTAGAACAGCCCCCACACCATGCTCTGAAGCGTCTGTCTGGACAATGAACTCTTTTGAAAAGTCGGGTGCCTGGAGGACCGGTGCTGTACACATTGCAGTTTTCAGGGTGTCAAAGGCTTTCTGACAGGCGTCAGTCCAGATCACAAGTCTCGGCTGCTTCCGGGAAGTCAGCGAGGTCAAGGGGTGCACAATGTTGCCATACCCCTTCACAAACCTCCTGTAGTAACCCGTGAGACCCAAGAAGGCTCTCACCTGAGTCTGGGTTTTGGGCGGTTCCCAAGCCAGGATGGTATCTATCTTGGGTTGCAGGGGGGCCACCTTGCCGCTCCCTACTTGGTGCCCCAAGTACACCACTGAACCCTGCCCAATCTTGCACTTACTGGCCTTGATTGTGAGGCCTGCTCTGCGCAGGGCCAACAACACTTCCTGGAGGTGGCGCAAGTGTTCCTCCCAGCTGGCGCTGAACACTGCTATATCGTCCAGGTAGGCGGCGCTGAAATCTTCCAGCCCGGCCAATACCTGGTTAACCAACCTCTGGAATGTGGCAGGGGCATTCTTCATCCCAAAGGGCATCACCCGGAACTGGTAGTGCCCATCTGGTGTGGAGAATGCAGACCTCTCTTTTGCCCCATCAGTCAAGGCGGTCTGCCAGTACCCAGACGTTAGATCAAACGTACTAAGGTACCGGGCAGCCCCCAACCGATCGATGAGCTCATCATCTCTGGGGATGGGGTGCGCGTCAGTCTTGGTGACCGAATTGAGTCCTCGGTAATCCACACAGAATCGAAGTTCCGGTGAAGCACCAGGCGCTGCAGCCTTTGGGACCAAGACCACTGGGCTGGCCCAAGGACTGCTAGAGGACTCAACCACCCCTAAGGCAAACATCTTGGAGACCTCCTCCTTGATATATGCTCTGACCTTTTCAGTCACCCTGTTGGCCTTGTGCCTCACAGGAGTGCTGTCCCCAGTGTCCACATCATGGACACACCACTGAGTGACACCAGGGATTAAGGAAAACAGATCAGGGAATTGTACCAACAGATGGCGACAATCTTGCTGCTGCTCAGGGGTCAGTGTGTCAGAGAGGACAACACCATCCACCGACCCATCTTTCTCTTTGGCACACAGGAGGTCAGGAAGAGGCTCACTCTCCTCCTCCATCCCAGCATCTGTGGCCAGGAGCATGCCCACTTCGGACGTTTCTAAGTGGGGCTTTAACCGGTTGACATGCAGGACCCTTAAGGGGTTCCTGGGAGACTTCAAGTCCACCAAGTAGGTGACATCGCTCTTCTTCTCCTCAACCTCAAATGGTCCAATCCACCTGTCCTTGAGCGCACAAGGTTCCACAGGGGCCATGACCCAAACTTTCTGACCAGGTTGAAGCTCAACCAGAGTGGCATTCTGATCGTACCACCGCTTCATCTCTTCCTGGCTGGCCTCCAGATTTGCCTGAGCAAGATCTCTGAAGCGCCGAGTCTGGTTCCTAAAGGCCAGCATGTAAATATATACATCCTGGGGAGGTTTCCTGGGAGATTGCTCCCAGCCTTCTTTGACCAGACTCAAAGGTCCTCTTACCGGGTGACCATACAAAAGCTCAAAGGGGCTGAACCCTAGAGACTTCTGTGGCACCTCACGGTAAGCAAACAGCAGGCATGGTAAGAGGACGTCCCATTTACGCCTCATTGGTTCTTCAAGACCCATAATCATGCCTTTTAGGGTCTAGTTGAATCTCTCAACCAGCCCATTACCTTGAGGGTGGTAAAGAGTGGTAAACTTGTAGGTCACCCCACACTCCTTCCACAGAGACTTCATATAATTAGAAATGAAGTTGGTGCCCCGGTCTGACACCACCTCTCTGGGGAACCCTATGCGGGAGAAAACACCCATCAGTGTCCGTCCCACCACGGGGGCCGTCACTGTGCGGAGAGGGATGGCTTCCGGGTACAGGGTGGCATGGTCCACCAAGACCAGGATAAACCTGTTGCCCATGGCTGTCTTGGGGTCCAGTGGCCCCACAATGTCAATCCCCACTCGATCAAAGGGGGTACTGACGACGGGAAAAGGTTGGAGGGGAGCCTTCTGCTTCCGCCCACTTTTCCCACTTGCCTGGCAAGTTTGACAGGTCCTACAATGGATATCTGAATCCCTTCTCATCTGGGGCCAATAAAAATGGGTGACAAGCCTGTCATAGGTCTTGTCCTGCCCCAGATGTCCAGCTAACAGTACGTCATGAGCCAACCCCAGTAGGAAGGCTCTGAAGCGCTGGGGTACCACCAGCACACGGGCTGACCCAGGCTCAGCAGCCTTAGGCTCGCTATACAGGAGGTCGTTCTCCCAGTAGATCCAATGTGATCCTGACTGATCACCTGTCGTTTGGGCTGAGGCCTGCTGCCTCATACCCACAAGAGAAGGGCACACTTTCTGCTCAGCACAAAATTCCTCCCTGGAGGGACCACTATCCTGCTGCCAATGGGTCAGCTTGGGCAGGTCTCCCAGTTCGGCCACTTGTGATCCTGTCGGTTCCAGGGCATCCCCCTCATGGTCTGCTCCCTCCTGGACCGCGGGAACGATGGGGGACGGTTTCCCGCGCCCCCTGCCTCTTCTCTTCACGGTTGGGACCTGGGCCATACTTTCAGGCTCCAGGGCCACATCAACACCCTTACTAACTGACATGGACCGGGTGGTCGCACACACCCACTCAGGCAGACCCAACATTTCCAGATGCAATTTTCTCTCCACCTTAGCCCAAGGGGAGTCCTCCAAATCATTGCCCAGGGGACAATCAACAGGCATGGCGGGCCTCACAGCAACCTGAAGAGTCCCTGAGACCCCCCCCCCACTCAAAAGGAACTTGAGCTACCTCACACTGACTCTGTGAGTTGTCAGCAGCTACAACGGGGTAGAATGCATGAGGGACCACCTGCTCTCTGGACACCAAGTGACACTTGACAGCTGTCACACTTGCTCCGGTGTCTCTGAGAGTTTCCACCCTATGGCCATTAATGGTCACCCACTGCCTATATTTTTTAGTGTTATTAGGCAGAGGGGTTGGAGGGACCATTTCCACGTCTCCTAAAGAGACCAGGGACATTTCTGCGAGACCCCACCCACCGGGGGCACCCATCACATTCCCTCCCAGGGCTACACTCGCTACCTGACGAGGGGGTGCACGTGGTGGTGCATTGGAATCCTTCATGGGACACTGGGGATCATAATAACGGTGTCCCACCTGCTTACAAACATAGCAGGTCATGGGGCCCCTTGGAACAGGTTTACCTGTCGGGGCCTCTGGCTTCTTTACAGGGGGAGGCTGGGAACCCTTCCCTTGGTTCCCTTGGGGTTTACTTTGGGGCCCTTTCTGAAACTCCCTATGTTTACCCCTGTCCCCCCCACTCTTCTGCTGGGGACCCTGCCCACCTTTGGCTGAGTCTCCCACTGGACCCTTGTGGACCCTGGTACTGACCCAGCGGTCCGCCTCCTCAGCAAGTTTTCTAGGGTTAGATATCTTGCTATCAACAAGGTGCTGGCGTAGCTCTGGAAAACAGTTATTAGACAAGTGCTCCCACGCAAACAAATCATAAAGAGCATCATAACTAGCCACCTTGCTACCCTTTACCCAACCATCCATGGCTCTGCAAAAAAAAGACACATATTCAACCCACGTAGTACCAGGCGACTTCTTACATTCTTTAAATGCTTGTCGGTACTTTTCTGGAGTTAAGCCATACCTCAATATTAAAGCATCTTTCATATGAGTATAGGACATTCTTTCCTCAGCAGGCATGCCCAACAAGGTATCTCTCCCCTCGTTTATAAAGCGACTCCACAACCCCGTTCCCCAATCCTTCTCAGGGACCCGGTGGGCCAACAATGCTAACTCATACGCTTTAAACCATTGGCTAATATCTTCATTCTTACTGTAATCTTTGATCACATCTTTAGGGAAATAAAACCTACTTTCTGCAGGCACAGATGGAGCGCTGCCACCAGAGGGATTCAACTCCAAACTCTTTGTTTTAAGCTCCATCTCCCTCAACATATTCTCACGTTCAAATGCTAATTTCTCTCTCTCAAAATCCAATCTTTTGCTCTCCATCTCAGCTTCTCTCAGGCTCTTTGCTTTTTCTAATTCCAACTGCCCTCCTAATTTAAGTTTTGCCATTTCTAACTTGTACCCCCTCTCCCTCTCCCTGTCTTCTAACTCTTCAGGGGAAAGGCTCCTAGAGGATGCACTACTGCCGGGAGATGACACTGGCCCATCTGTGGGCTCTTCCACTTCCTCTTCCTCCTCTTCTTCCTCCTCCGGTACCACCACCGGATCAGAGGGATTTCTGGCCTCTAACCAGGCCTTCAGCGCTTTGAGGAAGTCGACTCTCTTTTTGAGACCTGTGGTAGGAACTTTAAACTGCTTGCAAAATCCTCTTAGATCCTTTAGCGTGTAGGAATCTATCTTTTCCTTATCAAATTCCCCCACAACAATCTCAACGGGTGTAGCAGCTCCGACATCTTCCATGGTCAAAACTGGCAGTGTTTAAAAAATTAAGCTCCAGGAAAGCGGAGAACAAAAATAGACAATCCTACCAAAACAGATTGTGGCATCGTTATGGTCTGCTTTCACTATGTAGCGTACACTAATCACTGCACATGAGTCATAAATGCAAAGTTCAATCCCACCACTGCCACCAATGTTAGAACCGGCGGTCTCTAGTTGGCAGAGGTATACACTTCTGACAAATAGGGACCCACCAACTCTAGTCAGGGCAAGGGGATTACACACTCAGATAACCCCTGCTAACCCCTTGGTAGCTTGGCAGAGCAGACAGGCTTATCTCAGAGGCAGTGTGTTAAGCATTTATGACCACATACAGTAATAAAGTGAATACACTACAAATGGACACAACACAGGAGTTATTATAAAAATAGTATTTTTATATAAGGCTTAGCACAAGACCAAATAACGACAAAAATATACCACAGTCTTAATAAATACTCTTTGGAAGGAAAAATGATAGTTCAAGTAAGGTTTCTTCTTGGCAAATAGTTTTTTAGCAACAAAATTAAGTATTCTTCTGAAACACAGTTCTTTGGCAACAATGTGACCCCACAGGAGTCACACGACGTCGAGTTTACGAGATTCCCAAGGTTCGGCGTCGACCGCGAGGAGCGCTACGTCGAGCCTGGAGTTGCAACAGACCCCACAAACACAGTTCCTTTGGAAATGAAGAAAACGATAATCCACGGCGTCGAGATGTCGGCGTCGAGGTCGGCGTCGGTCGTGCCTCGGATTCGGGTCGATCTGCAGCGGCGTCGAGAGGTGTCGGGCCGGAGCAGCGCTCACGGCGTCGAGAAGGGCGTCGAGTCGATGCGATCAGCAGCGGCGTCGAGACGGGGTCGCTTAGAGCTGGAGCCGATACTCACTACTCAGCGGCGTCGATACCGGCGTCAAGACGGGGTCACTTGGAGCTGGAGCCAATACTCACTACTCCTGGCGTTGCGGCTGGCGTCGATCGGGCCCGGCGGCCGGCGTCGAAGGCTCGGAACACTGGAGCCGTTACTCACGATGTCGAGCTGGATTCGGCGGCGTCGAGACTGCAGATTTTCCCCTGTGCACTGGAAATAACACTTTCCAGCAACCAGGAATTCAGCAGATGGTGAAGTCCTTTGGCCCTGTGACTTCAACAGGAGGCTGGCACTCTTCCAGCCCTTGGAGATTTTCTAGCAAGCTTTTTGAGAGTACACACCAAGTTCCTCTCTCCTTGTTCCTTGGCAAAAATAAAGAAGCAGCTTCAGGTTCCTCCCAGCAAACAGCACACTGGCAGAAGGGGGAGGCAAGTCCTTAGATCAGCAGGCTTCTTGTCCTTGGTAGAGGTTTCCTTGTCAGAAGTGATCTGAGTTCTTGGTTCAGGGGTCCTTCTCTTATACCCCATTTCTCCTTTGTTCCCTTTGTCCAAGCAGGGAAATTCCCCCCATCTCAGGTTCGTTGGGGGTGTTGCCAGGCAGAGGCACCTGGCCTATTCACTGAGCAGGGCAGGGTCCTCAGCTGCCCAGCAGGAGGCGGAGCCAGTATTGTCACTGGCAGGAGCAGGGCTATCAGTCGCCCAGCAGGAGGTGGAGCCAGCATTGTGTCAGGCAGGGCAGGCTACTCTTCCCTCACTCTATGTGTAAATGCCTCATTCACCCAACACTGACTCATTCAGACCTCTGGAGCCACCCAGCCCCTGACACACACACCAAACCAGCAGAGACCGGTGGATAGTTGGACAAGAAAATAGCCACTTTCTAAAAGGGCTATTTTCAAACACAGAATTTAAAACCCATCCATCCTAAAGGGTGTGTTATTAAATTCTGAGTTCAGGGATACTAAACTCGACCTGCTACCATGCTCCCTGAGTCAGTTAGATTATAATGGAGTTAATAATCAGTCTGCCCAGTCTGGCCTATTGGAGGCAGGTAGCCCTTCAATAGTGAAAAACGAAAATGGCTGTAATTCACTATTAGGTCATGCCACACACATCAGGGCATGACCTACCTTTTACCAACAATGCACCCTGCCCTAGGGCCTACCATAGAGGTGTCTGAAATGTGGCAAAGTGAAGGTATAGAGACTGGCAAGTAGGTTTCCTTGCCAAGTCGACATGGCAGTCAGGGACTGCACGCAGGCGCTGCGGTGGCAGGCCTGAGACACATTTTACAAGCTGCTTCTGTGGGTGGCACAACCAGTGCTGCAAGCCCACCAGCAGCAGTCAACTTACATGCCCTTGGCACACGCAGTGCACTAGACTAGGGTCTGAACAGTAAGTCAACCAAGCCAATCATGGTAACACCAATCAATGTAACAATTTAACATAGGGAGCACTTGCACTGTGGCACTGATCAGAGGAGGAGAGACTCATGCCAATGATGCCAGGTCTAACAGCCTGCCATAGGGGTGACTGATTGGTTTACATGCGCAGTGGTAGGGTGAGATAAAGTGAACCTATATCTCAGTAAGGGGTGCATGCACCACCTTACTCAGGCTGCAGTAGCAGACCTGTGGTGTCATTTTGGAGGGCTTCCCAGCCCCTGGTAGGCCTCTGGGGTACCTATGCCCTGGGTGCATAGTATACCATATACTAGAGACTTATAAGGGCACCCTAGAATCCAATCTGAAGTGTACCTAAGGTACATGGAATCCATTTTAGAGAGAAAGCAGCTAAACTGGGGCCCTGAATAGCAGGATCCCAGTCCAATTAAGTCCAAAACCAGCAAAGCACCAGGAAAAAAAGTGGGGGCAACCATGCAGTCTGATTCCACCTTCCTACACTTCCTTCCAGAATCCAGGCTTGGATTTCATCAGACCCTTTCACCTTCACGGCAGCAGTACTTCTTTACAGCCCTCCATTGAGAAACGTCGGTTTCTGACACAATTCCAGACCTTTGCACCCGAACCCCCTGGGGTAGGTAACTCGGGTACCACGGTATCCACGGGTGGGGTGGCTCTCTAACCTCTTAAGTTCCAAAGGGTTTGCTCGAAGCCCTCCCATAAGACTCCCTGAACTTTAAAACTCCAACCGTGACTTTCCCATAGAGTTGTACGGAGTACTCGGTCGTGTTTCCTCACTGCACCCTTCCTCTGTGGGGTTCCTTTGTCATCACCTTGGGTGGTTCCTTGGGGTCCCAGTGATTCTATGTGCACTAGCCACTGTCTCTAGTCAAGTTGTGATTGTTATACTACTATTTTAGTATAAAGTTTGGTCTCCTCCTGGAGCCCACTGTGTATTGTGCAACTTACAACTGTTCTATTGATCTCTTATTGTGTGCTTTGTGTTCTATCCTAGTGTAGAGGATAGTAGAGAGTGTTGTATCAATAAATACATATTTTTATATAACTACGGTGTGGTTCTCCTTCATTTAATTAATTCAGGAGGTGATATTCTGGTAAAAAAAGCTGCTTTACATTCCTTCAAGATTAAGCCTAAAGGCTGCTCAACACAGCTACCACTAGGATAGCTTTCTAAAGGCTATCTTTGACCTCATACATCATAAGGGTCATTTGGACTGGTGTAAGGTGCCCACTTTAATTAGTGGGCATCATATTCCAGGCCAACTTCTCACACCTAGGTGCCAGGCTGGATCTCAAAGATTTAACAGAAATGCTCCCACACACCAGTAAGTGGTATTGTGTGCTCCGTGCCAACTTCATTCCACCCTGAAAGTGATAAACAGAAACGCATATAAGCTCCATCCCTGCGCACTAATGTCAGTTTCTTTTTTAACTTTGTCTGCGCCCTTGGACGCATAGCCAAACAATATTGGCAGTGGTGTTAACCGTGAGGACCTGAACCAGACTCCCTTTAATGAGTAGTGGGAAGGCATTCAGTGCCAGGTGAAAGTCCAACTTCAACAGGTTGATGGGGGTGTGGTCTCCATCAGAGTCCTCTGATCTCCACAACTCCCAGAGGACCTCCCCAACCAAAGCAGTGATGAATCTGTCATGATCATCAGCTCTGGATGGGGAAGACAGAGAGGTCTTCTACTGCTCCAATTGTGGCTGATCCACCACTGCAGGTATGGAGTATCCTGTCAGTGAGCACATTGAACATTCAGGTTCTACTGCAGAACCCACATATTCCACCTGGCATGGTTGACAAGCAAGATACAGGATACCAAGAGGCCAAGAAGCTAAAGAAACACTCTTACAAAGACCCAAGACTGCTGCTGAAATTTTAGAATCATAGCCTGAGCATCCTGAAGGAGGAAAATTCATAAAGTGCACAACATCCAGAATGACACCAATGAAAGGGAGTCTCTGTGAATGAGCCAGGTGTGACTCAGCACGGTGACCATGAATCCCCGATGACATGAGGAGGTTTGCTGTCACCTGAAGGTGGTCAATGACTGACTGTGGTGAGCCTGCCTCCAACAGTTAGCCATAGAGATAGGAGAAAATGGGATTCCCAAACTCCGAAAGTGTGCTACCAACATTAAGTTGTGAACATCCGATGGCCGCTGGTGAGGTCAAAGGGAAAGACAGAAAATTTAAAATGCTCCGGGCCCACATTGAACCACAAGTAGTGTCTATTGGACTAATGGAAGGTCACCTGGATCTAGGGCAGACAGAAACTGGACCAGCATGAGCCCCTTGTATTCCTCCTACTGCAAGGTGGCTTTTAATGAGTGAAAATTCAAACTAGCAAAAAGACTTCATCCATCTTCCGCATGTGGAAATAATGTGAGTAACAGCCAGTCTCTATTTCCTGGACTGAGATCCTTCATATGGCTCCTTTAGACAAAAGAGCCTGCAAAGATGCGCAAGTACTCCTCTGAGAGATGTTCTGATGTGGGTGGAAGGTGGCTAAGGTCAGAAAGGAATTGCATGGCACAGCCTCGTTGGACAATCTGGTTGACCCACGAGTCAACTGTCATATTTTGCCACCCCTGGAGTAAATATTTGTTCCTGCCTCTCACAAGCTTGATGTATGCCACTGTGGGCAAAGTAAAGCTGCTTCGAGGTGGATGCTGGAAGGTCAGTGGACTGGGAAATTTGCTGCCTTTAATGGCCAGGGTATTGCCGGACTGATCACCGATCTGACCCAAAAGGATTGAGTTCTTGTTGTGGGGGTAGTGGGTTTTGGTGCGGGTGGTGCACCAACACTCTCTAGAGTAGCCTTAAAGGGGCATACCTGATGATGACACTGTCTTGTGGGGGTAGACAGGCCTAAGGAGCGGCCTGTGGCTCAGCTTTCTGTTGAGCGTTTAAATGCCAAATCGACCTTCTTACCAAACAGGTAAGCCACTGGATTTTGGTGCTCGAATAGAAGTCAGCTTCATTGGCAGAGCAGAACCCAAAGTGGATTATGGAGGAAGACAGCACAGACGGCCTGCTGGTAGAACCCAGATTAGAGTACTCCACAGATAATTGGGGCACTGATAAAACACCAGGAGCTCACCTTGTGTAGTTTTAAGAGGGGACATAGTTCTCTTGCACACTGTAAATAAAGATGTTTGAAGAAAAAACTTGACATCAGCGTGTAGGGGTGGTGCTTACTTGTGGATTCATTTGTCACTTCTGGAGCAAAAGAAGGTCAGCACAGAACCACTTGATGCCACCTACTGACACACTCGAGCATTACTTCTAAATCTTGTAGATCCACTCTGGCACCTTGCATTATTCTAAAGGTGAGGAATCTGTGGTTTGAAACTTAAAAATACAGCTCTTACATGTTTAAATTATTTTTACCTAATCTAGCTTCTAATTCCAAATGGGATCTTCGCTGCCACCCTTACACAACAGCACTAAAGAGGGAGCAATCTACCAAGTACTAAAGAAAGTGATGACTGGCACTTACCTCAGGGACACTCTCTTCTGAGACACAGCATGCAAGCACAAGCTGACCTGTCACTCCTCAAGGTATACTTGGCATTGCAGTTCAGTTTCAGCAACTTAAGCTGATATGCATATGGAATCTAAATTACTTCTTACAGGAGTCCCCATGGCAACCTAAATCCTCCAACAACATTCGGAGGCAGTTAATGTGCACACTTGTTATGGCACCCCCACTGCTGGATACCTTGGTGGTCCAACTACTAAGCAACCTACTCAAGAGCGACTTTTCAAAAAAGCCTTAGGCAGTAATTCATTGTGATGAATCATATTGTACTGGAGATGCTGACTCTTGTTCTCCAGGTCAGTACTGCTCCAATGAAGAAGTTACTACTTGCTCTTTGGACCAAACTATCACAGCTAGCAACACTGAAGTAAAGATTATCCTACGTTTAATCCTTTAGCCACATCCACTATCCCCCAGATGATATCAGATCCCATGGGATTGACAAGTATGAAGAGTACTCGATGCAATGTTCCATTGCGTTGGCAATACCAGAGGGCATCCCTTGAGTTATACTCAAAGAATATAATCTTTCTATGACTATGACCTCAGCAAAATTTTAGAAAAAGGTCTCATGACTTGCCAAGATCAGTTATTGGAAGTTTCTGAACTGCAGTCCAACGCCACTGACCCAGCCCAGAGTGTCACAGAAATAAATTTAGTTTAAAAAGTGTCTTTGATTACAAACTGTACTGATCACCACCAATAATCGAGATTATGCAACACAAAGTGGCCCAAAATATGGAATATTCAACTTTTCTAGGCAATATGGTAGTGTACATATCACATAATTAATGACTCCTGCCTATATGTAGAGACCATTCATTCCTAGCTTCAGAGGGCAATTTGCTTTTGGGTAATGCCAATCGAGATCTCACAATTAAATTGAGACACATACCACTGGTTGCAAGCAATCCTAAATTGGCCAATTTAGCCTCTGCTGAGAAGGGTGTCAGTTTTTGAGGTATGTTATTTTTAGATACTTTTCTTAAGGACCATTCTAGATCTGTGAGCCTCACATTTGGCTAAGGATCATGAGATAGACTTGTCTCTGTTCCGAAACAGAAATAAAGTAGGGAAAATGGATCAAGAGGGTATAGAGGGGCATGCAGTCAGTCGGTCATAAACCACAATTTTACCAAACAGGTGGGTTACGAAAACTTCCAAATAGAATGTATTCAGTTTCTCAGAGGTTGCAGGTTGAATGTCCTATTAGATTGTTACCGAGGCTGCCTATACGATGGTTATCTTCAGTCTCCCTCAATGTCCATCTTCTCCAGGTCTACTAGTGAGACAAGAAGGATCAAATTACCTGCCTTGCTTTTGGTCTACCCTTACCTCCTTGGTACTTTGCCAAGTTAATGAAATGCATAGTGGACTGCCTTCGTTCTCAGGGAACATATCTAACTGCACATCTGAATGACAACCTCATTGGGGCACAAAATCATCTTTCAGTCATACTGCACACCCCTGTGCTTGTCTCCTTTTCATATATTTAGATGAGTTGGGCATTCCCTTTCCTCAGAAGACCCTAGGCCAGATGTGCAACCTACCAATTTGCGAGTCGCAAGTTGTGTCACATTTGTGACTCGCAATTTGCGACCCGCAAATTGGGATGTACAACAGTGTCTCAGACACTGTTTGAGATTCCTAATGGGCTTGCAAATTGAACACCTCATTAATATTAATGAGGCCGGCGCAATTTGCGACCCCATTAGAAATTACTAGCGCTCACAGGGATGGTGCCTGCTGGGGTCAGCAGGCCACCATGTCTGTGACTGCTTTTGAATAAAGCAGTTTTTTTTTTAATGCAGCCCGTTTTACTTAAAGGAAAACGGGATGCATTAAAATACAAGCATTTACAATGCAATAGGTCTCGCATTTGTGAAAGTTAGAGCTCATAGTGGTGTAAATGACAATGTCTTTTACTTACGTTTATGGAGTGGATGTATGTGGTGTGGAGTTGAATTATGTTGGTTGGATTGAAACTTAGTTGTGGAATCATGTATGTGGAATAGTGTTGTGTGGAGTAAATTTGTGTAGTGGAATTATGCGGCATGTTTGCAGTGGATTTAGGCGGATAGTTATGTGATATTGAGTGTA
Source organism: Triturus cristatus (assembly GCF_964204655.1). Classification (NCBI taxonomy): domain Eukaryota; kingdom Metazoa; phylum Chordata; class Amphibia; order Caudata; family Salamandridae; genus Triturus; species Triturus cristatus. Next base: position 325,223,538 of record NC_140583.1, on the reverse strand, counting down.
CTGGAATTATATAGAGTGGGATTGAGTGTAATGGAGTGTAAATATGAGGATTGATATTTTGTTTTGTGGTGTGGTATTGTAATGGAGTTTAATTATGTGGTACTTTGGATGCACACATTGAAACATCCAAATTGTACACCATCCATGTACTTTATCGCTCGTATTTGCTTGAGTTAGAGCTATTGCTGTTGTAAATGACAATGTATTTTACCAATGTGTTATAGAGTGTATGTATGTGGTGTGTAGTGTAATTATGTGGGTTGGATTGAAATTCCTACTTATGAAATTATTTTCTTCAAAAAGCTGATTTCTCAAATTCCAGCCATTTAAAAATACAGGCTGTGGATTTCTATGGGTTGCACTGTATGAATAATTTAGCCAGAATGCCAAAAGAATGTACTTATTCGCGGGCCGTCAAACTGCCTCCCTACCTTCCCTGCCTCTCGGATCGGACCACCATCCCCAGATAAAAAAAAAAAACAAGCACTTTTTTGCCAATGCTGTTCAGCATGGACAAAAAGATTAAAAAGGTTTACTGCTGAACCGAAAAATCAAATAAAAAAAAAACAGGGGCGATGATGTTAAAGCATGCATCCATCATAAAGCATACATATGTATGTGCCAGAAAGCTATGAATGCCCCAGCATGATGCCATATACTTGAGCAAGTATTAACATGCATGCATGCTTATATGTCATGACACAGGATCCATTTGGCTTTTTTTTATTTAAAATTCCCAAGATGATAAATAATAATCATGGAGCAATAAAACATTTTTAAAACAGTGTGCAAAAGTCCATTTATGGATAGAGGCCCAGGAACACGTTGCAACAGCAGAGCCCTCTTGAAAGTCAAAAGAAAAAAATGAAATACAAAAAAAACTGAAAAGGAAGAGGGGCAATGGAGAAGATGTTTTTTTAGCCATATTGTGCAGCAGCACTGGCTTTAGTGCAAAATGGTTTTAAGTAAAAACAACGCTATGAGACGGTCAACACTAGCTGTATCATACAGCTTTTTTTTATTTTTTACTTTTAGCCATGTTGCAACACGGCTCTAGAAATATTGACACAGCCAATAGATTTCACAGAGGCGCGACCTATTGGCTTTGCCAATGCTTGTGTTATACTATAACACAGAAAAACCAGACACTGAATTCTGGGCCAAGCATGTGGCACTGTAACCTACAAAACAAGAACTGCTACTTTGGTCTCAGCCGAAGGCCCAGAATGTCTTAATGTAGCTCAGAAAAACGCCCATTGCAACCAGAAACTCATATGCCGGCCCATAGTGTTATTCTGTAATGTCTACAGTTCTGCACACTGTTTTAGCTCTGAAGAGTATAGTTTGGTACATGGAAACTCATGTTAGTAATGCTAAGTGACAGGGAACCTAAATAGCTAAATAGCGTAGGGATCACCTTAAAAAAGGTCTTCCTAGGCTTTGAGGCTCCTGTGAGGAAACAAGCATTGGTAAAACCAATAGGCCTGGCTTATAACTGAAACTGGACTTTTATCGTTTATTCGTTGTCATGTGCTCAGCCAGTCATCATTGATGCACCCAGCCACTCATCCTTTCTCTGCTGCAACTTTACATCCATCCACCCATCTGCTCATTCTTGCTTTTAGTCATACACTGATTCAGAATACCACAGATACAAATAAAAGTGCCTTGTCATTGATTATTGAGCTGTATGTTACACCTATTGCCTAGTCACAGAGTACAAGTACAGATTAGATTGCACCCAGTAGATGAAGAGCAGAGTACATGTACAGCACAGAGAGTAAAACACAAATTATACGTAGAGTGCAAGGAGCAATAAGGCAAGATACGCCGAGTAGAGCATGCCTATAGATCAAAGGAACATTTAAACCACATTTTGTAAACTGCATATGAAATATGTGTAGAACACAGAGTATTTGATGTGTGTAGTAGACATGAAGATAGGACATGTGTAGAGCACACAGCTGAAAAGTGTATGTGGAGCATACGTTACACATAGTTTAATCATAAAATTGTACACATAAAACAATTAAGTAGAAATTAAAATATACGCTTTGCATAAAGTGAACACAGGATGTGTTGCATGGAATAAAATGACACAGAGAGCCGCAGACAATAGGGGAGCCATGCACAAGATCAAGGGGAAAGAAGATGGGGAATGAATTTAGAGAAAAGAACATGGGAAGGCCGATGAAACAGCTGATGTGGAAGAGCAGAGGTAGAGAACGGAGGGACATACTGATGCTGGGGAAGCAGATATAGTGAGACATGAGGGGGGCAAAGCAGGGGGCAGATTTACAAGCCCCGTGCGCCACTTTTGCACCGCCGTTGCGTCACTTTTGTGATGCAGCGGCGGCGCAAAGCAAGCGCCATGCTGCGCCAGATTTACAACGTGATGCATCTAGGGAGATGCGTCACGTTGTAAAGCCCTGCGCCACATTAAACCTACGTCAGGTTTAATGTATGCAAGGTGGGCGTTACGTCAGAAAAAGCCTCGGAAAAGTGACGCAGTGAAATCTACAAGATTTCACGCAGTCACTTTCCCGACGCTGGTGCGTCAAATCCTTACGCCTGCTTCAAGCAGGCGTAAGGCGTGGCGCACCATGTTAGGGATAGGGTAGGCTAGAACAGTGCTGAAGTTGAGTCGCGCTTGCGACACAACTTCAGCACTGCGCCAACCTTACGCTGGCAGATGCGTCACGCATCTGCATGTCCTTGCGCCACGATGCACCGCATTGTAAATGCGGCGCATCTGCGGTGGCGCAAGGGCAATCTTGCGTGACGCATCTTCCCTGGCGCATCCCTGCTGATTTGCAGGGATGCGCCAGGGAACATAAATCTGCCCCAAGGTTGTTAAGGAAGACTACAGGTAGAGTGATGACAGCACACACTGAGGCTGGTGTAGGAGAGCACTGGTGGGTACATACACTAACAGAAGGTCCTAAGTCCAAAGGAAAACAAAACGCCGCATGATGCTGTATATGCTGCACCTCTCTTCAAAGAATTACTGCATCACTAGGCAGGGAGATTAAGAGTCTATCAGCCCACCCTTATTGGCGGAGCTACGTCATATGAGACCCTAGGGGGTCAAAGTCAGGGCCCCTACACTCTTGAGCCACCCGGCTCTACTGGGTACCCGTCCCAATGATCCCCAAAGAGGGAAATCTCCTGCCAAAGTGTGCAACAATATTTCAAAGAATACAAAAAATGCAGTGCAATAACGTGACAGTGCTTTAAAAATGACTACGTGGTCAACAAATATGTTTATTGTGAATTGACCAGGTGTCATATCTAAAAAACCAAATTAATCAAAAAATATATACGACTAATTCCTGACTTGGTCTCTCAAGGTCGACATGTTTCAGCCGATCTGGTTGTTTCACCCGGCTTTCTTCAGGACCTAATAGTAATGGTGTCGAAGGCAACTGCAGGATAAATTTGGTAAAAATGTTCTTTGGGAGAAAAGCCTCACCTCACCCGGCAGATTGCTCGGTGTAGGAGGCACCGCTCTGTCCGTCGAGACCTCGAGCTGGACCCTGAGCAGTCTGGGAGGTGACTTCCCAGACTGCTCAGGGTCCAGCTCGAGGTCTCGACGGCTTTTCTCCCAAAGAACGTTGGGAAAGAAGAAGAGGTGACAACACCTAAATAAAGCATAAACTATGCTAGTCTGGTAGGGTGGCAATGGCCACATAACTATATCACCATTATTTTGATTTTGAGTTGCACTGGTTATATACACCATTTTTACCAAATTTATCCTGCAGTAGCCTTCGACACCATTACTATTAGGTCCTGAAGAAAGCCGGGTGAAACAACCAGATCGGCTGAAACATGTCGACCTTGAGAGACCAAGTCAGGAATTAGTCGTATATATTTTTTGACTAATTTGGTTTTTTAGATATGACACCTGGTCAATTCACAATAAACATATTTGTTGACCACGTAGTCATTTTTAAAGCACTGTCACGTTATTGCACTGCATTTTTTGTATTCTTTGAAATATTGTTGCACACTTTGGCAGGAGATTTCCCTCTTTGGGGATCATTGGGACGGGTACCCAGTAGAGCCGGGTGGCTCAAGAGTGTAGGGGCCCTGACTTTGACCCCCTAGGGTCTCATATGACGAAGCTCCGCCAATAAGGGTGGGCTGATAGACTCTTAATCTCCCTGCCTAGTGATGCAGTAATTCTTTGAAGAGAGGTGCAGCATATACAGCATCATGCGGCGTTTTGTTTTCCTTTGGACTTAGGACCTTCTGTTAGTGTATGTAGACATGTTCTGGGGATTGAAGGTATTGTAGTCTGTAAACTAGTCCCCCTCAGACCCTCCTGTAGATTTTTTGTGGAGCACTGGTGGGTGACAATTTTTATATGGATGCCCCTAAGCTAAACTATTGTACACCACAAAGCTTTCATTGGACGCTCAAGAAGGTTGCAAAAAAAACATGTACAGCTAAACGAGAAACCAAAAACAGAAAAAAACTAGACCCCCAGCGGTCACTAGTGTTTTAATGAAGACCTTTAAATTGCGTGCTAACAACAACATTGGGGGTGATCGGATTTCAGTTACCACAGAAGGACGGTGTATCTTGCCGTGAGGGAGATCGTTATTGTTACTGAAAAGCAGGAATTGACATGCACTTCATTGTCCATCTGAACTGTAAGAAATAAAAGATTGATGAAGTGCATGTTAATTTTTGCTTTCAGTAACAATAATAACCATTTTCTTCAAGGCGCAAAGAAAGCATCTTTGTTGGATTAAATAACTTTCCCACTATGCTAATGACTCGAAAGCACTAACATCAGAAACACGGCGGAGTCAGTTGAGTCTGTATGACTTCAGGGTGTCTTATTGAAAACAAACTTTAGCAGTTTGTTGTTTGTAATAAAATAATACACTGACCTGGATCAGAACAACGAACTCAGTAAAACATCTGGTGGGGTTTGCATGCAAATCCTGAGAAAAAAAACAATCAATCGGAGCTCACAGCGCTGATTGTAGCCAGGAGTGGGAGACCTCCGGTGCTTGTAAATCAAGAGGCAGGATTGGGCCACAAGTCAACACGGATAAAACATAAGGGAGCCGTAAATAAATAAAAGAGCACAACAAGCCTGCTCGGTGCAGTTTCGGAGGTGGAAGGGGGTGGGGTTTGCAAACCCTGAGAAAAAAAAACAATCAATCGGAGCTCACAGCGCTGATTTAGCCAGGAGTGGGAGACCTCCGGTGCTTGTAAATCAAGAAGCAGGATTGGGGCACAAGTCAACACGGAGCGAAGAACGGCCACCGCAACAGAATAAGATAACCCTTTAAAGTTTACATGAACAACTGCTATTGCCCGGCGTCCCAGCTGAGAACAAATCCTGTTCATGCACAGTGCAGCTACCACACGTTCTGTAAGTTAGGTTTCGGACCCGGCCACACTAAAGAATCAGTTGAAACTATGGTCAGAACTGTGTGTTGGGGTGAGGGTGTGGGGGGCAATAAAGCCTACAATTGTTTAAACAAGGAGTCCCTAAACATGACATACAAACAGCTGCAGCGCAATGAAACTGTAGTTGGTCGGTGCTGCTTCCGATAAAAGCGGAAGTGATGCATCGGACCAGCAACCAATAGGGAGGCCAAAAATCGTAAATAAGCCAATTGCGAGCAGCAGGCAAGCAGCAGGCTGGATTACCCTCACAATATGGATTACTAGATGTCTCGGAGAGACAGCGCATGCGCGCTGCCTACGCAGGACCTAAAAAGAAAAATGAAACTTTTCAGTTTCATTTTTTAAGGGCAGGAAGAGGTTCCTGGGACCACTGCCTGCCCTTAAAAAATATTTTTTGACCCAGTCACAAAGGGGAAGGTGTCCCCTGGGTACCCCTTCCTGTTTGCGAAAGGTTTACCACCTACTTGAAGTCGGTGGAAAATTGCGAGTGTTTTGCAACCACAATTGTGGTTGCAAAACATTCATAAATACAAATGCGAGCCGCTATTAGGAAGGTACGCCCTTGGCACGCCCTTCTTAATAGCGAGTCGCAAACCTCATTTTACGAATTGGTAAAATTTACCGATTTTCAAAATTAGGTTTGTACATAATTGTTAGACCTGGCACCATTGGCGTGGGTCTCTCTTCCATTTTTTGATGTTGCCTCATGTATATTTGCTGGTTATAGATGCTTTGGGCACTGTGCCACTGCTGTTCAGTGCCACAGTGCAAGTGCTCCCTATAGTAAATTAATGTATGGATTAGTGACTCCATGATTGCCTTGATTGGTTTACTTGTCAGACCCTAGTACAGTGCACTGCGTGTGCTCAGGGCTTGTACCCAATGCTGCTGGTGGGCTTGCAGCACTGATTGTGCCACCCACTGGAGCAGCTTGTAAAGTGGGTCTCAGGTCTGCCATTGCAGAGCCTGTGTGCAGTCTGGTACTGCCATGCTGACTGGGCAAGTGCACCCACTTGCAAGTCCCTAAGCCTTAACTTTTATACATATGGTAGGCTCAAGGGCAGAGTGCATTGTAGGTAAAAGGTAGGACATGCCCTGGTGTAAGTGGCATGTCCTAATAGTGAATTACAGCCATTTTCGTTTTTCACTATTGCAAGGCTATCTGTTCTCCATAGGCCAGAATGGGCAGTTTGGTCATTACATTTTATAATCCTAACTGACTCGGGGAACATGGTAGAAATTCGAGTTTAGTATGCCTGAACTCAGAATGATAAAATACATAGCTTAGTGAAGTTGGTTTTAACATTCTGTCTCTGCTAGATTGTTTATTCCTTGTCTGGAGTTTGAGTGATAGGGCTGGGGGATTCCAGGAGACAGGGTGGGTCAGCCCAGTGGTGAATAGAGAGATCTGCATCTAGATGGGAGGGAGGAGTTGCACCTGGTACCTGAATAGGGCTGGGCCTTTCCTCCACAATGCTGGCTCCACCTCCTGTGGTGTGTCTGATGTCCCTGCCCTGCACTGTGAAAGGAAAGGAGGAGATATGTCAGCAAAGTGCTCCAGGACTGACCAGAACTGGTTTGGACTAGGCAAACGCCTCTCTCCCTTCAGACAACAAAGGAAAAAGGAGTATAAATATTGGGACCCAGACAGGAGAAAAGGACTGAGTGTGCTTTCTATCAACTTGAAGAAGAATCTCCAAGGACTTGAACTAGAGCTTGCCTACTGCCTGACGTCTCAGGGATACAAGACTTCACCAACCAGCTCCCCACTGAATTCCCTTGCTGGGAACTGAAGTACCTGCTGTTGTGCTGGGCCTTCTGAAAGATTGCGTGTTGCTGGGAGCTGGAAGTGGGACGCAACAACGAGAAGCGTGTCGCCATTGCAGCCGCTATCATCGCATCGCCGAGGAATCGAGCCGCCGCTGCCGCTGTCATCATCGCATCACCGAAGCGCGGCGCATAGCCGGAGAAGCGGAATGCTGCAACAGAGGTCATCGTCACATCCCCGGAGAAGTGCGTCGCAGGGCCTGTCGCAGCTCCAAAGATCATTGAGTCGCCGCACGGCCGTCAGGCGTGTCGCATCACACCAACGTTGTCGCATCGCAACCCAGACGCCATTTTGTCGCATCGCACCAGAGAAGAGTATCGCATCGAGGTGCCAGCAGGTCGCATCGCACCGGAGAACAGTAAGAAACCGACGCATCAACTCCCCACACAGTAAGGAAGCGAGCATCAACTCCCCTGAGCAGCAGTAAGGAACTGACGCATCCACTCCCCTACGTGTAAGGAACCGACACATCACCTTCCCTGCAACTCTTTTGTTTTCTTTGCGCTACGCATCTAAGGTACATTGAGAGTAAAGTGTTGCATTTACAACTTGAGAGAACTGAGCTATTTTCTAACATTTAAGAGGCTATTTTTGAATACAGTATTGTGGATTTTTGTTGTCTGGTCTTGTGTTAAGTCTATATATAAATATTTTTTTAATAATACAACCTGTGTGGTGTCAATTTGTAGTGTTGTCACTGTATTACTGTATGTGGTCACAAATGCTTTACACACTGCCTCTGAGATAAGCCTGCCTGCTCATGCCAAGCTACCAAGGGGGTGAGCAGGGGTTATTTTAGGAGTGGAGCCCCTTACCCTGACTAGACACAAGGGTCCCTATTTGTCACAGGTACCTACCTATGCCAACTAGAGACCCCCAGATCAAATATTGGTGGTCAGCATTGAGGATTTTGGACTTGCATTTGTGATTCATTTACAGTGATTGTTGTACACTACTAGAGAGTGCAAACTATAACGCAACCACATACTTTGAGAGAACTTTTCCTTGGAACTTCTTTTCTATTTTTGATTCCTGAGAACTGCCAGTCTTTTTGCTACGATGAGCAAGTCAGCATCCATAGTATCTGTAGACATTGTGTTGGAAGAAGAGAGAATTGATACTTACACTGGGCCTAATCTCAAAGCTTTGTGCAAGAAATCGAAAATCTCTGTGAAGGGCCTAACCAAGAAGGTGGAATTCCAAAAGGCGCTGAGGGCCCGGGTGGAATCTAGGAATGTCCCTGAGCATCCTGAAGAGCCAACAGTGGAGGCAGAGGATTTAAATGGGCAGCTTGAGAGGCCAATTGGCCTAGCTGGAGGGAAAGCACCTTCAGGGGCGGGCAGCAGTGTTTCTTCCAAAGGATTGTCCCCAGGAGAGCTGGAGGACAGAGCAAAAGAGAGAATGCATACGTTGGAGTTGGCTAGGCTCAAAATGAATGGGCAGAAAGACATAGAGAGCAAGAAAATAGAGTTTGAGATGGAAGTAGAAATGAAGAAGTTAGCCTTAGAGGAAAAGAGGATGCATTTTGAGCATGAGAGAGGATTGAGGGAATTGGAACTCAAGGCCAAAAGTTTAGAGGTTCCTCCTTCTGGTGGCAGCATACTGCCAGTGCAGGTAGAAGCAAAAGCTTACATCCCCAAAGATGTAGTGAAAGATTTCCACAAGAATGAGGATATTGGTCAATGGTTTAGGGCTTATGAAGCTGCAATGTTGGCCCAACGGGTCCCTGAGAAGGATTGGGGAGCGGGGTTGTGGGGCTGCTTTGTTAGTGATGGGAGTGACACTTTGTTGGATTTGCCTACAGAGGAGCAGATGTTCTATACCCACATGAAGGGAGCCCTAATGTCCAGATTTGGTTTGACCCCAGAGTTTTACAGGCAATGGTTTAGAAATTGCAGAAAACTGGAGTCTACCACTTAGGTGGAATATTTGTCTTTCTTTTGCAGAGCATTGGATGGGTGGGTGAAGGGTAGCAAAGTGGATAAGTTTGAAGCACTCTATGATTTGTTAGCATGGGAGCACTTGTCTGATAACTGTTTTCCAGAGCTACGCCAGCATCTTATTGATAGCAAGCTGACTAACCCTAGGAAGCTTGCTGAGGAGGCGGACCGCTGGGTGAGCACCCGGGTCCAGAAGGGTCATGTGGGAGACTACGCCAAAGGTGGGCAGGGTCCCCAGCAGAAGAGTGGGGGGGACAAGGGTAAACAGAGGGAGTTCCAGAAAGGGCCCCAAAGTAATCCCCAAGAGAACCAAGGGAAAGGTTCCCAGCCTCCCCATGAGAAGAAAGCAGTGGCCCGACAGATAAACCTGTTCACAAGGGGCCCAAGACCTATTTTAAGTGTGGTCAGGTAGGCCACTGTTCTTATGCTGCTAGATGTCCCTTGTATGGGAAGACAGCACCCACTGGTGCACCACCCCGGCAGTTGGCTAGTGTAGCCTTGGGGGAAGAGATGGGTGCCCAAGGTGGGTGGGGTCCTCCAGAGATGTCCCTTGTCTCTTTAGGACACTGTTAAGTGGTCCCCAGGACCCAGCTGCCTGATAACACTAAGAAATACAGGCAGTGGGTGACCATAAATGGCAAGAGGGTGGAAGCTCTTAGAGACAACGGAGCCAGTGTGACAGCTGTCAGTTGTTGCCTGGTGTCTGAAGAGCAGGTAGTCCCAAATGCATTCTACCCAGTTGTTGCCGCTGACAACACAGAGAGTCACTGCAAGATGGCACAGGTTCCCTTTGAGTGGGGGGGGTCTCAGGGACTCTTCATGTAGCTGTGAGGACAGCCATGCCTGTGGAATGTCTGTTAGGTAACGATCTGGAGAGCTCCCCTTGGGCTAAGGTGGAGCAGAGAGCTCATTTAGAGATGTTGGGTTTGCCTGAGTGGGCCTGCATGACCACTCGGTCTATAGCAGCCAGTAAGGGTATTCAAGAGGACCTGGAGCCTGAGAAAATGGCCCAGGTGCCTGCCTTTAAGTGAAGAGGTAGTGTGCGCAGGAAACCGGCCCCTGAGATTTCCATGGCCCAGAAGGAGGCGGACCGTGAGGGGGATGCCCTGGAGCCTACCGGGGAAGAGATTGTTAAACTGGGAGACCTGCCTGAGCTGACCCATTGGCAGCAGGAAGGAGGCCCCTCCAGGGAAGAGTTCTGTGAGGAGCAGTACAAGTGCCCTTCTCTTGTGGGTTTGTGGCAGCAGGCTGCAAACCAGGCAGAAGGTGATCAGTCTGAATCACATTGGATCTACTGGGAGAATGGTCTCCTGTATAGTGAGCCTAAGGTTGCTGAGCCTGGGTCAGCCCGTGTGCTGGTGGTACCCCAGCACTTCAGAGCCTTCCTACTGGGGCTGGCTTATGATGTGCCTTTAGCAGGACCTTTGGGGCAGGACAAGACCTTTGAAAGGCTTGTCACCCATTTTTATTGGCCCCAAATGCACAAGAGTTCAGACACTAATTGCAGGACCTGCCAGACTTGCCAGGCAAGTGGAAAGAGCGGGAGGAAGCACAAGGCTCCTCTCCAGCCATTCCCCGTGGTCAGCACCCCCTTTGAACGGGTAAGTATTGACATTGTGGGGCCCCTGGACTCCAAGACGGCCATGGGCAAAAGGTTCATCCTGGTCTTGGTGGTCCATGCCACCCGGTATACCTCCGAGGACAGTGACGGCCCCCGTGGTCGGACGGGCACTGATGGGAATTTTCTCACGAGTAGGATTCCTTAGAGAGTTGGTGTCCTACCGAGATACCAACTTCATTTCTAAGTATATGAAGTCCCTGTGGCAGGAGTGTGGTGTAACCTACAAGTTCACCACTCCTTACCAACCCCAAGGAAATGGGTTGGTTGAAAGGTTCAACCGAACCCTAAAAGGCATGATAATGGGTCTTGAGGAACCTATGAGGCGTAAATGGGACGTCCTCTTACCAAGCCTTCTCTCTGCATACCGTGATGTGCCACAGAAATCTCTAGGGTTCAGTCCTTTTGAGCTTCTCTATGGGCAGCCAGTGAGAGGACCTTTGAGTTTGGTCAAGGAAGGCTGGGAGCAATCTCCCAGGAAACCTCCCCAGGATGTATATAGCTACATGCTGGCCTTCAAGAACCAAGCTTGGCGTTTCAGAAAACTCGCTGAGGCGAATCTGGAAGCCAGCCAGGAGGAAATGAAGCGGTGGTACGACCAGAATGCCACTCTGGTAGAGCTTCAGCCTGGTCAGAGAGTGTGGGTCATGGCCCCCGTGGAGCCCTGTGCGCTCCAGGATAAGTGGACCAGACCATTTGAGGTGGTGCAGCGCAAGAGTCTGGTTACCTACTTGGTGGAATTCCGGTCTCCCAGGAACCCCTTGTGGGTCCTGGATGTCAACCGCCTGAAGCCCCACTTAGAGAGGTCCGAAGTGGGCATGCTCTTAGCAACAGATGCTGGAATGGAGGCGGAGACTGAGCCTCTTCCTGACCTCCTGTCTGCAACAGAGCAAGATCGGTCAGTGGATGGAGTAAACCACTCTGCCACCCTGAGCAACAAAATGACTGCCACCAGTTGCTGGGACAGTTTTCTGACCTGTTCTCCCTAATTCCCAGTGTCACTGATTGGTGCGTCCATGAGGTAGACACCGGGGACAGTACTCCTGTCAAGCACAAAACTTAGAGAGGGACTGACAGGGTGAGAGCTTGCATCAAGGAGGAGGTCTCCAAGTTGCTTGCATTGGGGGTGATTGAGTCCTCTAACAGTCCTTGGGCCAGCCCAGTGGTCTTGGTCCCAAAGGCTGCCGCACCGGGTATCGCGCCAGAACTGCGGTTCTGTGTGGACTACTGAGGGCTCAATTCAGTCACCAGGACTGACGCGCACCCCATCCCCAGAGCTGATGAGCTCATTGATCGGTTAGGGGCTGCCCAGTACCTCAGCACATTTGACTTAACGTCTGGGTACTGGCAGATCGCCTTGAGTGATGGGGCAAGAGAGAGGTCAGCATTCTCCACACCAGATGGGCACTTCCAATTCCGGGTTATGCCCTTTGGGATGAAGAATGCCCCTGCCACCTTTCAGAGGTTGGTCAACTAGGTGTTGGTTGGACTGGATGAGTTCAGTGCCGCCTACCTGGATGACATCGCAGTGTTCAGCGCCAGTTGGGAAGAACATCTGCGCCACCTCTGGGATGTGTAGATGGCTCTGCAGAGAGCAGGCCTCACGATCAAGGCGAGTAAGTGCCAGATCGGGCAGGGTTCCGTGGTGTACTTGGGACACCAGGTTGGGAGTGGCCAGGTGGCGCCCCTACAGCCCAAGGTTGAAACCATCCTGGCTTGGGAACCCCCAAGACCCAGACAGAGGTGAGAGCCTTTTTAGGACTCACCGGGTATCACAGGATGTTTGTCAAGGGGTATAGCAGCATTTTTGCAACCTTGACAGAGCCAACTTCCAGTAAGCAGCCCAAGAGAGTGATTTGGACTGACACTTGTCAGAGAGCTTTTGATGCCCTGAAGACTGCCATGTGCACGCCGCCCGTGCTCCTGGCACCCAACTTCTCAAAAGAGTTTATTGTGCAAACAGACGCTTCAGAGCATGGTGTGGGGGCTGTTCTATCACGGATTAATGAAGAGGGCCTAGATCAACCTGTAGCCTTCATCAGTAGGAGGTTACTTCCAAGGGAACAGAGGTGGAGTGTAATTGAGCATGAGGCATTAGCTGTGGTATGGGCACTGAAGAAGTTGAGACCATACTTGTTTGGGACTCACTGCCGGGTTCAGACAGACCACAGGCCCCTCAGATGGTTGATGCAGATGAGGGGTGAGAATCCAAAGCTGTTGAGGTGGTCCATTTCCCTGCAGGGAATGGATTTCACGGTGGAACACCGCCCTGGTACAGAACACACCAATGCTGATGGTCTGTCCAGATTTTTACGCCTTAGTGATGAGAACTCCCAGGAGGTACGGTAGTTCTCTTCACATTTCAGCTGGAGGGGACACGTGTTAGACCTGTCACCATTGGCGTGGGTCTCTCTTCCATTTTTTGCTGGTACCTCATGTGTTTTTGCTGGTTATAGATGCTTTGGGCACTGTGCCACTGCTGTTCAGTGCCACTGTGCAAGTTCTCCCTATAGTAAATTAATGTATGGACTAGTGACTCCATGATTGGCTTGATTGGTTTGCTTGTCAGACCCTAGTACAGTGCACTGCTTGTCCCCAGGGCTTGTAACCAATGCTGCTGTTGGGCTTGCAGCACTGATTGTGCCAACCACCAGAGCAGCTTGTAAAGTGTGTCTCAGGTCTGCCATTGCAGAGCCTGTGTGCTGTCTGGTACTGCCATGCTGACTGGGCAAGTGCACCCACTTGCCAGTCCCTAAGTCTTCCCTTTTATACATATTAGTCACCCCTATGGTAGGCTCAAGGGCAGGGTGCATTGTAGGTAAAAGGTAGGACATGCCCTGGTGTGAGTGGCATGCCCTAATAGTGAATTACAGCCATTTTCGTTTTTCACTATTGCAAGGCTATCTGTTCTCCATAGGCCAGAATAGGCAGTTTGGTTATTACATTTTATAATCCTAACTGACTCAGGGAACATGGGCGAAATTCGAGTTTAGTATGCCTGAACTCAGAATGATAAAATGCATCTTTTAGTGAAGTTGGTTTTAACATTCTGTGTTTGAAAATGCCACTTTTAGAAAGTAGGCATTTTCTTGTCTAACCATCCAAACCTGCCTCTGCTAGGTTGTGTATTCCTTGTCTGGAGTTTGAGTGACAGGGCTGAGGGATTTCAGGAGACAGGGTGGGTCAGCCCAGTGGTGAATAGAGAGATCTGCATCTAGATGGGAGGGAGGAGTTGCACCTGGGACCTGAATAGGGCTGGGCCTTCCCTCCACAATGCTGGCTCCACCTCCTGTGGGTTGTCTGATGCCCCTGCCCTGTGCTGTGAAAGTAAAGAAGGAGACATGTCAACAAAGTGCTCCAGGACTGACCAGAACTGGTTTGGACTAGGCAAAGGCCTCTCTGCCTTCAGAGAACAAAGGGAAAAGGAGTATAAATATTGGGACCCAGACTCAAGAACTTTAGATCACTTCTGAGAATTAAGACGAACCTTTGCTGAGGAGAAGAACCAGGAAGCTGAAGGAGGAGGCTACCCCTGTGCTGTGTGTTTGGGGGTTGCCCTGCAGTGGTTGCTTCATTGTCAAAGAGAGGAGAAAAGGACTAAGTGTGCTTTCTATCAACTTGAAGAAGAATCTCCAAGGGCTTGAACTAGAGCTTGCCTCCTGCCTGAAGTCTCAGGGATACAAGACTTCACCAACCAGCTCCCCCCTGAATTCCATTGCTGGGAACTGAAGTGCCTGCTGTTATGCTGGGCCTTCTGAGAGACTGTGTGTCACTGGGAGCTGGAAGCGTGACGCAACAACGAGGAGCACGTCGCAGCCGCTGTCATCGCATCGCAGAGGAAGCGAGCCGCCGCTGCCGCTGTCATCATCGCATCACCGAAGCGCGGCGCATAGCCGGAGAAGCGGAATGCTGCCACAGAGGTCATCTTCGCATCCCCGGAGAAGTGCTTCGCAGGGCCTGTCGCAGCTCCAAAGATCATCGAGTCGCCGCATGGCCGTCGGGCGTGTCGCATCACACCAACGTTGTCGCATCGCAACCCAGACGCCATTTTGTCGCATCGCACCAGAGAAGAGTATCGCATCGAGGTGCCAGCATGTTGCATCGCACCGGAGAGCAGTAAGAAACCGACGCATCAACTCCCCACACAGTAAGGAAGCGAGCATCAACTCCCCTGAGCAGCAGTAAGGAACTGACGCATCACCTTCCCTGCAACCCTTTTGTTTTCCTTGTGCTACGCATCTAAGGTACATTGAGAGTAAAGTGTTGCATTTACAACTTGAGAGAACTGAGCTATTTTATAACATTTAAGAGACTATTTTTGAATACAGTATTGTGGATTTTTGTCGTCTGGTCTTGTGTTAAGTCTGTATAAAAATACTTATTTTTATAAGACACCCTGTGTGGTGTCCATTTGTAGTGTTGTCACTGTATTACTGTATGTGGTCACAAATGCTTTACACACTGCCTCTGAGATAAGCCTGCCTGCTCGTGCCAAGCTACCAAGGTGGCGAACAGGGGTTATTTTAGGAGTGTAGCCCCTTACCCTGACTAGACGCAAGGGTCCCTATTTGTCACAGGTACCTACCTATGCCAACTAGAGACCCCCAAATCTAACAATAGTCATGCCCTAAATGGCAGATTGCCCGTTTGTGACCGCAATTTAGGGTCGTACATCTGGCCCCCTGTCTTTGGGTTTCTTTGCCAACATGTCCTATTGCCAGCTAAGTCTACTTTCTTCAAAACTCTCCAAAATTATCATTGTACGCTGTGGCTCTAGATCCTCCTTCTCTTTTGTGAGTTTTCTCAAGATGTAGGTATCCTATTGTCTTCCACTGCGGTCTTCTTCCTGGGCCATTTTTCATTATGAGGCACTGGATCATCTCAAGTTCTCATCCCTTTATTGTGGCACTGGCTTACATGGGGGCTAGCTAAACATTCATTTTTATGGTGGAGTATCTGCCAGGCTGAAAATAACTGTGGCAGATTGTGTTTCTAGGTTACCTATTCACAGTGTGGAAAAGGTTCTGCCGGTGATAGATAGGGCCATGGAAAAGATGGAGCAGGGTGACGCCAAATGTGAAAGTTGTGTTCTGGGTGGTCTGATGAACAAGGTGATTACAGGACAGCCTACAGTCAAATATAATGATGGCAGAAAAGGCTATCAAGTGATTGCTCGTAATGTGCTTGTAGTAATAAGAGCAGTGTGGTGAGAAATGCTCCTTTGTCTCCTGTTGCCGCCCTTATAGGGTTGTGGGGCAAGTTGAGGATGGCCATTGCAGGTTATTTGAATATTTATAATCCTTAGAGAAGTATATCATATTTATTGTATTATACCCCATGTTGATTACAACAAGATGTGTGACCTCAGTCACAAAGGGTGTGGTGTTAGATTTTCTGATAGTTGAGGTTTCTAGTGGGGACATTGCCAAAATCATCATAACTGACAATAGAGCGTAGTTTGTGTCAGCTGAGATGAGGAATTACCTAAGGATTTAGCCATTGCTTATTGCATGAGTTCTTTGTATTCCCATGAAGTGTTTAGAGAAAAAAATAATCGAAGGTCAATAGCTGTGTACAAAGGGCAGTAGAGAAAAGAACATCTCTCAATAGTGTTCTGCATATGTCCTAACTAACTATTCCATGTCTAATACAGTAACTGGTGTTTCCCAGTTTGTACGTCTCAAGTGACGCTTGGCAAAGCTAAAGGCGCCAGAATTGAAATGTGGTGAAGAAAGACAGAAGTTGTGAGAGTGTCCCTATTATAAAACATTGTGTAAAAGTGGAAGAAATACAAAAGGGGGTTTGACAAAAGTCATCAAGTGAAAGGTGTTTATGAGATAAAGTTTTTTTCGTTTTTGTTTTTGAGGAACAGCGTCCTGAGTTTGTTTGAGCCGTTAAAGATTGCTGAGGTTAGAAGTAATGTTGTAGTGGTAGATTCGAATATCTAGAGGATGACTAGGTTGGTTTGATCTGGTGGATGAGGAGTTCGTGATGGAGCAATGAATCAATTGAGACTTGAATCAATAGAGGTGCAAGATATGATAGGGAAGAGGTGTGGCGTCACGGCCAGGGCGACTGACTCCGGAATCTGGGGATCACGGTTCGATCGCTGGCGGCAGATTAGCCCAGCACCATGTGACTCTGGGAAATATCTTGCTTAATCTTCCCGACGGCCCCCAGCGCCTAGAGACCCTTCCAGGTGATTGTTCGCGCTTTACAAATGTGGATTATTATTATTATTATGATGAATTTTCATAGAAGTGTCCTGTCTGATTCAGGGATTACCTGAGCTCATAGTTGCCTGTTTGACTGTGTACTCAATATGCTACTGCCTCATATATAGTTTTGAATGTGACATGAGTTCACAATGATTTCCTTCTTTCGTGTTATTCATTTTTTAGGTCTCGCCTACGCAGCGCACATGCACTGATTAGGAAAGACCTTTAGCCATCGGCACAGCTTTGAGGGCAAAAACGTGCACGCGTTGCATTGCTTCCAATGGCAACGTGTGCACGTCTGGAGATTCACTTGCGGGAGCGAGCAGCGGGCACCATATGTTATCAATTATCGCGGCGCCAGCCGCTCGCTCCAGCAAGTGAATCGCGCAGGCCCCCTCCTCTCTCCCCTCTCCCTGCTGCCGCGCGAGGCGCGTGCACTTGTTTTAAAGGAACTGGAGCAGGTAGTCACGCATGGCAAAATGCATCCGATGTATCCCATGACCGTTCTCCGATCATCACCCTGCCTTTACCCGGAGCCTAGCTCCGAACTCTCACGATATCGCCGAAGGACAGCACCACTTCTCCTACTCCAATCCAGGAGAGGGACCGGCAACTGTAGAACCTACCCAGGTCCCAACAGGCAGTCGCAGCCCGCCTACGTTTTATGATCTTAGGTCAAACGTTCCTTAGAGGCATTTAGACGTTGTTTATTTACCGCAGAGGCACATGCTGAATCCCCAGCCAATGAGAATGTCGGAAATCTGTGCATGCAGCCTCTCCAGCCAATGAAAACGTAGGAATTATGTGCAGCGCTCCTGTATTAGCTGAGCTACTCCCCAATCCGCCTATCCTGGCTTACTTTACATATTCCGAGTTCAACCTAGTCGCTTTCGAATCCAATCATATATTCAGCACTGGAATTGGTTGTTATGCGACCCGGATGTACTGAAATGACGGACGAATGGTCTCAATTTCTGCGAACTTAAGACTGCATTTATGGACGGTTAGTGTAAGTAGCTGGCAGGTGGTTTCCTTAGTTTTTTAGGTCTCGCATAGCGTTGCAGCGCAATGCGCTGTTCGCTTAGCGAAACATGCAGTATACACAATAGCTGGGGGAAGCTCCGCCCACTTTCCATCTATAAGTTTCCTTGGCTTCCATCATAAATTGAGCATTCTGATTGATTTTTAGCTTCTTAGTCCCACCTCCTGACGGCCATGTCGTCATTATTATCCTTCCGAGGCTATCAGGCCCTTTACTGTAAAAAACGTTTTGTTCCCCTGCCTCGTCACGTTCCATCCCGCAGTCCGTAATTTTTTTTTACCACATCCACCCCCCCTCACCTCCCATTCATGCCTTCTTTAATGCCCGCACTTCAGTTTAAAATGCAATCAGGGCTCGCGTAAAATACGAGTTCTGTTGCATTTTCAGTGCTTGTTTGTTTTCTCATTGGTGGCTCCATTTGCACTCTTTGTTTCACATGCGCGCAATGCCTTACATCGTGCTCATGTGTGACAAATCAGTGCTGTTTTTACAATTGCTTGTGGGAGGCAGAGACAGCACAAGCAGCAAAGCGGCGTCTGGGGCCCGGTAAGTCTCACTTAATGGATGCTCTGCATTCTAAATCCGTGCTCTTTGGCACTGTATTTTTAGGTCTCGCCTGAGCCAGCGCTTTAGCGCTGCCCTCGCGAGAGCTTTTGTAAACGGGGGATTTGGAAGTGCAAACTAGTGCTTTCAGGCCTCCAAATACAGTGCATGTGCGCCAGGCGCACGCACCATTTGGCAGCCAGCGTGATTATTTTGCGGCCGCTTTGATGTTCTCAGTGAGCCGCGCGGCCACTGAGAACATCAAAGCGGCCGCGAAAGTGCTCACTATTTGCCAGCCTGAATGTCTCCACCCCACCCCCCCCTCTGTGTCACTCTCTGTTGCACGACTGGATTCCCAGCGCTCTCTCTCTTGCTTCCCAAATCCTGCGTTGCATTAGATCCTGCCGTCCCAACCCTCCCGTGTTGCTGCAGTGTTCCTTCCATGCCCCCCAACATCCCCGTGTTCCTTCGCCATTCTAACATTTATCACAACTTCCGCCAGGCTGTCTCCGCTCACTCCTCCAGCACACTTTAAAAAATGCACATTTTATTTCGGTTTTTTTACCGAACCAACTAGGATCAGTAACTATAAAAGAAATAAAAAAAACCTCCATAAAAGATAAATAAAAGAATACAAAAAATCTTTTACCATGCTGCACGGCATCATGTTACCACAGCGCAGATGTTTGGCAGTCTTGCTAAAAACCATTTGCACTGCCAGTAGGTCACAAAAGCGAGACCTACTGGCTTTAAACATACTTTTTGTATACCTCTAAGGTCTCCTTCGTTGCTGCTTCCCAATCTGTATTTGAGTCCTTCCCCTACACACTTTCTCCTCTTCCAAAAGGCCGCGTGCTGCTCTGGTCTCAAGCTTGAGAAGGCACATACTGCTGTCATCCAAGCGAAGCTCTGCTTGGCACCCTGGAACGAGGTCTGTGTAAGTACACACTCAAAGTAAACAAGCATTGGCATAGCCAATAGGTCTCGCCTTTGGGACCTTATAAGTGTTTAGCCGTGGAACAGTTATAGGATATTGTGCTGCATAACTAAATACTTATAAGGTCCCAAAAGCGAGACCTATTGGCTATGCCAATGCTTGTTTTTGTCAGGTATTACTAGACATATGTACTCAGCCTTTATTTTGGAGGGAGGCGTTGTGGAAGCATACATGACATTGCATTTGACAATCGCAGCTTTGTTTTAATACACTGCTGGGAAAAAAACTCCCTTTCTGATAACGGGTGTTTTCACGCACTATAGTGATATATTCCAGCATTTAGCAGCACCTAAAGAGGGATGGTTAATAGGTTTAGCCACAATTTGGAATGGGGATTTTTCCCTATTCCCATGGATTAGAGTGGAGGTAATTGTTAGCTGTCGGAAGCTGAAATGCTGCTGGCATTTTTGCTTACAATCCAAAATCTAAATCGGATATGTAAAACGTACTCAAATGAACGACTGAACCGGTGAACTTGAATTCACACAGTAGTGCACTTTGACCAAGAGGTTTGACGTGAACACAATATCCAGCGAGCCCCGGTCTCTCAATATCTTTTCACGTTTATGGAGTACCTACTGCGCTTTTTCAATACATTTTGCCTGTTGCTCACAACCAACCATGTTTATGCGGTACTGTTCTTTCCTAACTTGCATTAAAATTCTATTACTGTTTCACGCCATACCTCACTTTATTTCACCTACAAACTAACCCTTATACTATTTTCTCTTATTCTGCATAGGGAGAGGGATGTGTGTTTGGACACAAACAATCCCCAAGCCAGACCCCTTTTCTCACAGAACCAGTCAGGCACAAATCACTGTCAACTGCGACTCTGTGGGGAGAAGGGACCAGGGCCGTGCCATCTGCTGGTAGAAACACAGAAGAGGCGTTCCCTGCTTTTGTTTATGTGTGTATGTTTGCAGTTTTTTCTATATCACGCGGTCCCCTCATTCTATAGTGCATGCAAAATTGTGAACAGATGAGTGGAGAGGAAACCTTTCATCAGTGCCATCCATATGAGAGATACTAGATGTTTGCTTTACCATATCGGGTAAAGTAAAGAGTACTCTTGTATTGACATTAATATGGCGGTTGCGGGTATTAAGTGGGCAGCTGCTCTTTCACTCCATCAACTCGGATTTATAAAGCACCACTACTCACCCGTGAGGGTATCCAGGCACTAGGTTCTTGCTGGGATCAGTCGAAGAGCCAGGTCTTCAGTCCCTTTAAGAATTCCAGGAGAGAGGATGATGTTCAAAGGTGAAGGGGAAGGTCTTTCCAGGATTTCGGAGCAAGGTGGGAGATGGACCAGCCTCTGCTGTAGCTCCGGCGGATGCAGGGAGTTTGTGCGCGGGAGGCGGAGCGCAGATGTCTGGAAGGTTGGTACAAGTTCAGGTGGCGGTTAATGTATGCTGACTCTTGGTCGTGGAGGGCCTTGTAGGCATATATCAGCATTTTTGGTGATGTGGATCCATTTGGGACGGTCTAGGATGAGTCTGGCAGCTGAGTTCTGAATTGTCTGGAGTCTCTTCAGGAGTTGGGTGGGGATTCCTGCAAAGGGTGTATTGCTGTAATCCAGCCAGCTGGTGACTCGGGCTTGAGTGACGGTTTTCCTGGTGCTGACAGGAAGCCATCTCAAGATCTTTCGGAGGGTGTGGAAGCAGGTGGAAGAGCCTTCGTTGATCTGGCATTTCATTGTGAGTTTGCTATCCAGGATGATGCCAACCAAGGTTGCTGGTGTGGTCTGTCGGTGTGGGTCTTAGTTTGGAGGGCCACCAGGTGTCATTCCACTTGGAGGTGTTGTTCCCAACAATCAGCACCCCCGTCTTATCTGTGTTTAGTTTCAGACAGTTTGTCTTCATGCAGTCTGCGACACTCATCATGCAGTTGTAGAAGTTGGTCATAGTGGTGAAGGGGTCTTCTGAGAGTGAGTGGATGAGCTGGCTCCCATATGCGTAGGATATAATGTTGAGGGCGTTGGTTCTGATGATGTCGACCACAGGCGTTATGTAAGTGTTGAACAGTGTGTGGTTGAGGGATGAACTTGAGTGAGGCCGCAGATGGTGCTCTTGTTTTACCGAAGTAAAGGCTGGTAGGTGGATTCTCTGGATTCGTACTGTGAGGAAGGATGCAGTCCACTTGAGGGCGTCTCTCTGGACCCCGATGTGGTGGAGAAACTTGATAAGTGTGTGGTGGGATATGATGTCAAATTCTGCTGAGAGGTCGAGGAGGATCAGGGCCGCTTCCCCCCCTCGCCCAGTCGAGAAGGGTTCTGATGTCGTCAGTGGAAGCGATCAGGGTGGTCGTGGTGCCTTGGTTGGCGTGGAAACCGGATTGGAGGAGTCCATCAAGTTGTTTCTCTGCAGGTGTTCGGTGAGTTGGTTGATGGCCTTCTCCAGGACTGTGGCAGGAAAGGGGAGCATAGAGATGAGGGGGTAGTTCTTGGGTTTGTTGGGGTTGCTGAAGGATTCCTTGATGAGGGGTCTGAGTTCTGCGTGTTTCCATCCGGCGTGGAAGGTTGCAGCAGTGATGGATGTCTTGAGAATGGAGGTGAGTTTGCTCCCGATTTACTTGCTCCTGAGTTTGCAGAAGTGGTGGGGGCAGGAGTCCATGGGTGCTCTAGTGTGGATGGAGTTTATGGTGGCTGTGGGACTCTGAGCTGTTTCCACGTGGTGAGTGGGTGGTTATGGATGGCATCAGTTAGTGTGATGAGGTTGTAAAGGTCAGTGGGTTGGGGTTTGAAGTTACTGTAGATGGTGGATTTCTTGTTGTGGAAGTAATTTTCCAGGGTGTTGCAGAGTTCTTGGGAAGGGAAGTTTGTGTTCTCGGTGGCTGACAGGCTTGAGAACTCTCTGACGATGCTGAAGAGTTCCTTGCTGTGCTTTGCGCTTGCTTCGATGTGGTCCACCAGGGCTCCTGTTTTCATATCTTTTAAGCATTTGTAGTATTTGTTGAAGGCTGATTTGAAGGTAGCTCGGTTTGTGGGGTTTTGCTGGTGCACCATCTTCTTTCTATCCATTCGCAATTTCATTTCATAGTCCTGAGTTCTGGTGTATACCAACTGGCTTGTTTAGTGGATCTTCTGTAATGGCTGGCTTGAGTGGGTCGACTCTGTTGGTGCAGTTGAGGATCCAGGCAGAGAAGGGCGCCTTTTACAGCCTAAAACTCCTCAACAAATTCAAGCTTTTCCTACCACCTAATGACCTAAAAACCGCAACACAAGCTATAATTCTGTCCAGACTAGACTATAGTAATGCTACACCCACTAGAGCACCCAAAGCACACGTAGCCCCCATGAGAGCCCACCGTAAACGCAGCAGCAAGAAGGGTCATAGGAGCTAAGAAACATGACCACATCAACCCCACCTCAAAACTTAAAGTGGCTTCCAGTCAAAGCGAGGTGTTGTTTCAAAATGGCCTGTCTCACCCATACAGCCCTACGGACTGGCAAACCAGATTACCTCACAGCCAAACTCACAAAAGCAGAACAATCGAGAAACCTAGAAGCTCCAATATGCTCCTTCTTATCCTCCCCAAAAGACTCAAACAAAATACCCTCCCACGCTATTTCACAGACAACGCCCCAAAAATCTGGAACTCTCTCCCAACACATATCAGAACCAACCCCTCATTCACAAGCTTCAAGAGACAATTAAAATAGTTTTTCCTCAACCGTCCTCTCTATCACTCTAGATAATAGCCGCTCTATGCCATCTCGAAATCTCCTAATGACAATTTCCACTACCGCAAAGCTACTCGCTCATCCGATCCTCAACTCTGCAATCAAACTCCTCTACTGCCTGAACTGAACTTTTACTACATGTAATTGAATTGAGAACTACCTAGAATCTGTTTTTATTAATATACTGTGAGTGTTTATGATTCTCTTGGGTATGTGGCTGTAAAGCGCTCTGATACCCCTCAGGTCATGTCAGTGCTATATAAAACTCCTAAAATAAAATAAGAAATCTGGACAGCCTGTTCAAGGTTGGTTGCACGGTCCGGCTGGGTGATGTTGAGAGCGTCCATCCATTGGGTCTCTGTCTCTTTGTTCCAGCTGCGATGGGAGCAGCTGGGAGGCCTGGTGGTGGTGCATGGTGATCCTGCGATGGTGAATGGCATGGTTGGTCCAAGTGAGTTCAGTGACATGACTGTACTTGACTGTCGCTGCCAGTGAAGATCAGGTAAAGCGTGTGTTGTGTGCTGTGTGTGTGGGGTTGGTGACCAGTTGGGTGATGCCGATGTTGCTCATGTTTCTAGGAGGTTGGCTGAGTTTGTGTCTTTGGGTTTGTTGAGGTCACAGAGGAAGATGTAGTGCTTGGAGTCAATAGTGAGGGGGCGATGAATTCGGGGGTGGTCTTACAAAAGCCAGGGCATGGTCCTGGGGGTCTGTAGGCGACGGTGCCTCTGATGGTAGTTTTGCCGTTGGACTGTAGTTGGAAGTTGAGGTGTTCAATGATCTGTGTGGTGTCGTCTTCAGTGGTGGTGCAACGGATGGTTTCTTCATGGACAATGGCAATGCCTCACTGTGTTTGTTGGTGTGGTCCCATTGCATCATCTTGTAGCTGTTGTGCATTGCAGTGGCAATGTCAGAGGGGGCAGGAGGGGTTGAGCCAGGTCTCTGTGATGACGTTGGAGGTGAACTTGGTGATGGTGTCCCAGATTTCGGTGACATGCTTGCCAGGTGATTGTGCGTTGAGCAGGAGGCAGTGGAGTAATTTAAGGGTGGTCGGTGAGGTGGGTGTGGCAAGGGTTTCTGTGAGGTCGGGAGGTCCTGAGTTGCAGGCGAAGTGGCAGCAGCAACAGGTAAAACGTCCTGTTGATCGAGGAAATCCGATGCAGCAGTTGTTGTCGCAGCATCTGGGGTCCAGGGCGCAAATCTCCACGGCAGAATATCTGTGTTTGACCGGAGGGTCAGGGTTCCTAGCGCTGTCCAGGCACAGACAGCGTTGCCTTTGGTGCATCTGCTGCATGGTCGCGCTGCAACCTCCATTAAGTAGGTTGTGGGAGGGTCGCTGGGAGGCGGTGGGTAGGGCCAGCAGTAATTGAGCGGGCAGCGTTGGGAAGCAAACAAAGCAATAAACAAGCCAGGCAATGTGAGCACAAAAAAAACGAAATATAACAAGTAGAGCACAGGGTGGGCAAGACAATTAACAAAATACCATGGAACAATTGAGGCAAAGCAATAGAGGAAGCAAGGGGAGCAGAACACGGGGACCTGCTCAATGAGGTTGTGCTGCAACCTCCATTTAGTAGGTCCTGGGAGGATATCTGGGGTGTGGTGGGCGTGTCTGACGGGAATCAAGCAGTGGAGGAAACAAAGCAATAAACAGCAAGCATTGGCATAGCCAATAGGTCTCACCTTTGGGATCTTATAAGTGTTTAGTTATCCAGCACAATATCGTTGGTGCAACAAAATCAACTGTTGCATGGCTACACACTTATAAGGTCCCAAAGGCGAGACCTATTGGCTTTGCCAATGCTTGTTTTGGTATGTTTTCACAACTTTACTGCTAAAACGGAGCTGGTAAGCAGTACTATCTCGAGTACAGCTGAAGAAGGCTTATTGGTACACATGCAGATACATTCCCTCTTTAGTTTGCATGGCTAACAGGGGCATATAGTGGGACACGAGGACAGAGGGTTTACTGCCTGGTCAGCGGTAGTGAGCGCTGTATAAATGCAATTTCAATAAAATTATTCAAACTTAAACAGCAGTCAGGAAAGACCACCACCGCCATAAGCGGTAAAATCAATGAGGTAACGGAAAAAAGCGGACCAGACTCTGGGCACAGAGAGATGAGCAAATTAATTTTGTATATTTATCTTCCCATCTTATTCATTCAAGATGCAAATGTTGATATGTTACAGATTACCCACCCCTCTATATTTTGACAATCTCAGAGTATGTTACACCTAGGCTGCCAGGTTGTCAAACACAAAATCTCCGATGGAGGAGGTGTGTTTTGCCATTAATCCACCAGACTGGACCACAAAGTACATATGGGTAAGATCTCGGGCGTTAAATAAACATCTTCATGCAAGCATGACTGGTAAGTGCCCCGCGGCCAGAATCAGCTCCCGCGGCACGTGCTGAGCACCTACCAGGGCCTTCAGGCCACGGAGAGCGCTGCCCAGGCAGACCCTCGCAACCCCAGCCCTGCCGGGACAGCTCAGCGACTTACGCGCCCACTGCGGAGGACTAGAGGCCAATTTTCAAGTTACAAATTCCACTTGCACAGTTGAATGCATGAGTTTATACAATTCTCTTAAACTCTACGCCACAGTTTTCTAAATATCAGACACACAGATTTGAACCAAATGGGGCCAAGAAAAATCTGAAAATACTTAATTCAGTTCATCTAGGTGCTCTCCGGCGCTTTGGACCAATTTAAACTAAACGAATGAACAATTCCCCATTCAAGATGTTTTAAGCAACGCCGCCAGCATGTTTCCTTTCTGCCATTTGAGAGTGCTTTGAGACACTGAACATAAAGGCAGGGAGTGCCTAGATGCGGAAAGAGAGACACCGAGCGCCTAGAAGTGGAAAGAGAGGCACCCCACATCTATACAGATTGATGAAAAGCAACTGCATTTATTTGAGATTTTCACTGCCAGAATGCACAGTCAGGCCAGGCCGTCTTCGAACACCAATATGTGTTTTGTTTCTTATATAATTCGACAAGCAGGCCACAAGAAGTTTCAAAAGACATAAGAGTTGAGGCTCTGAGAAGCTAAAACTGCTATGCAGCGCTGTGCTAGTGTAATCTGCTCCTATTTTATTAAAGGTTCTTTTTTCTTGTGAAGGATGCGCGGATAGCGGTACAGGGACAATTTTCAGGATGGGGTGCAGCGATTAATGTTACAAAACTAAAGTCCTAGGGATTGTGAAAACTCCAAGTGTCACACAAAGAAAGAGTGTAGCAAATGTGCCAGGGCCATTAATCAGGAGAGTGGTAAGGGCGTGGTGCACACAGTCACAAATAAATCACTAAAGCATTGTGTGGCAGAGCACTGTCATTTACAGACAGCACATCTTCCACTGAAATGGGCACAACACTTGTACAGTCGTGCAGTTTTATTGACAAAACAGTAAAGCACACAAATAATAATGGATGGCAAACAGGTGTCAATAAACATTTATAATTTGTGGATTACCAAGAGTATTGTTTTGTTTTGATCCTATTAAAATGTGTACCCACCACACTATGAAATTAACAAGCATTAAAAATGCAATACGTGCCGCCTTTCATTAAGTTAAAGCCATTTGCTTTGCTATACAATACCATTAGCAAAGCAAATGGCTTTAACTTTAATCAAAGGCGAGACCTATTGCATTTTCAATGCTTGTTTATTTTTCTCATATTACCTAATTTCATGATGTATAATCTTGTCGCATCATATTATTATTGTTCTGTTGTGATTTGAAGGATCATATATTTTGGTTAGTTGGTTGTTTTTGTTGTGAAGACCTTTATCTTTACTATGCCACTTGGAATGTGTGGGTCTAGAATGTGCAAAGTCAGTTGCTTGAGAACAGCCTAGCTGATGGGTCATTGGTGATCTAACTCAAGAAAAATACACTTTAGTTTATACTTTTTTTAGACAAAAGGAATCATTAATCTGTTTCCCGGCACTAAGGAATCGGTCATATTGCTAACCCACACCAGAAAAGCAGTTACACTGCAGCCAATACACAACCCTCTGAGCACTTTTGTGCATAACATGTGTTTCTGGGAACAGTCAGTCCCAGGGGACAAGACAGGGACATGACACCCAAACCCTCTTTCATAAATGAACCACATACTCAAGGTATAATAGAAATAGAATATGCATTTCAAAATATTTATTTTAAAAGCCCAATCTAGGGGTATATTCCCAAGAACGTGTGATAACTACCGCAAGAGTAGCGTAACGCAACTTTCAATATCGCAGCCCATCATTGGAAAATAGCCCCGTGACAACATGGGATTCACAACAAGGCAGTAGCATGCGATAGTCTGCCAAAACCGCAGAGACAATGTCTGCGATAAAACCACCTTGATGAAGATAAAAGCACAAGCCACAACACCAAAAAACCTGCGATGGGCCAAAGCGCAATGAGGAAATCAGCGATAAGCAGTGCCAGGCTTGCAACACATACCTGGCAGGTGGGAAAAATCTCCATAAAAGCAGAAAAAACTGACCTACACCCAAGCACCATGGAGGCAGCCGGAGCAGGCGCAGAGGACGAGCGCAACCCCACAAGCACCCCGGACGACCAGCCTGGGACCACGGGGACAGGGAAGGGCAAGGACAAGAAGACGAGGAAGAGGAAGTTCAGTCCGCAGGCGAACAGGATCATAGTCACGGAGGCGCTGGAACACCATCAACAACTCTTTGTCACCTCCAACGTGTCACTGGGCACCAAAACTGCAATATGGCGGGACATCGTTGACAGGGTGAATGCCATCAGAGAGCACAAGCGGACAATGGACGAGGTCAAGAGGCGATGGAATGACATCAAGCGGAAGACCAAGGAGCAACTCTCTGCCAACCAGAAGGCAGCAAGCAGACTGGAGGTGGGGGCCCAGCGGCACAGCTGGAGCTGGATGACAGGGAGGAGCTGGTGTCCATAGTCATCAGTGTGGAGACTGTGGCCCGAGTCGGGGGACCAGACACTGCTCAACAGGACACAACACAACCACAACAGGGTGAGTCACCATCAGGTACTTGGGGGACGAGTGGAGATGGGCACAATGGCACACATGCACAATCAAGCAGAGCACAGTTAGGGGTGGGCGGAATTTGCGTAGTCGCGCTACGCAAAGCTCCATGAAACGTTAAAAAAACTCAGCGAGCACACAGAATTCCGCGAACATGCGGAATTGCTTGTTCCGCCCATTCGCGATGCTTTTTTCCTGTTCGCAAACGCTGTTTGCATGCTCGGAGGGAAATATCTTGCGAACACACATTTTGAAAGCGTGAACAAGCAAAAAAGTCAGCGAAGCCTCAGATCACGGAAATTTTGGCAAGTCAGCATTCTCCGAGGAACGCAAAATTACCCAAATTCTGCAAATTTCGTGAGCGGAACGGAATTTACCACCCAGGCCTGAGAGCAGTGCAAACCCACAATGACTCTGGGTCATCGCCCAGATCTACAGACTGTCACAATGTACAATGCCATGCTATCTGAATGTCAACCTGTACAATGCGTCTACACACATGTGGACACATTGTACTACACCATCTCCCCTTCACATCGCAGGGGCACCGTCAATACCTCCTGCGGAGCAGTCCCAGCCACACTTCACGGATGACGCCAGCATCGACACCCAGACCATCCAAGACATCATTGACCTCATCCCCACTCACCTCCAGGCCCAGGGCAGCCCAGCTACATCAATGAGACCCCACCCACCACCCACACCACCCAGCAGGAGGCACCCACAGCCCCGGCACCCTCCTAAGACCTCCAGGAATAACACATGGCCTTCCAACGCCATGTGCTGGAGTGCCAGATGGAGACGGCTGAGCAGGTGCGGGTGGGATTCGGCATCATGGCTGCCAAACTGGACATCATCCTTGGGTGTCTATGTCTGCCCCATGGTCTCCAACGAGCCCTGACTGACATAGCTGGAGTCATGATGCGGAGAGAAGAACACCTGTCCGCTCAGAGTGGCTCCAGCGATGCCAGCCGTGAGCTGGCACACATACGGAGGCTCATGGAGGACATGGTGCGGATGGAGGCGGAAAGGATGGCAGCCACCGCTGCACATCATGGAAATGTAGCTGGTGTCTATCATGCCCTACTGACCTCCACCGTGGCATTGCCACCACAAGGCGTTGCGCTGATGAATGCTGCTGCCCCCACACCATCCACATCCCCGCCCCCTGGTTTGTCAGTGCCACCCAGTGCGGCAGCCGGATCCACTCAGGCTCCTGATGTGTCAGTGGCACACAGTGCGGCAGCCAGATCCACTCAGGCCCCTAATGTGTCAGTGGCACACAGTGTGGCAGCCGGTTCTGCAATACCCACAGGTGGGGCAGGGCACACACCCGGGGACGAGGACATAGAGGGGACTGTGGTCAAAAAGACCAGGCACTAGCATTCATTACCGCCACCTGGCCTGTTTCAGCTTGGTCCCGCACATGGCCTCATGACCTTACACTGACCCAAGATACACTCCGATGCACTCAACTTGGACAGCGACATGGACTGCCACTTCCGAATTGGTGACCAATGACACGGCAACCAGGCGCAGACTGCACTCTTCCCTTCAGCAGGACTTGTCATCCTCCACGGGCCCATACTGTGTGGTGTGCTGGGCATTGCTCTGAAATGCTCCAGCTGCATAACTGCACTGGATGTGCAATAAACATCCATTGATGCACTGCTGTGTTATGTCTTTCATCAGTCATGTATGCATGTGTGCATAAATGTAGGGGCAGTGATTACCCTTGCGTCAATGATGCTCATCCTGTGGGATGCCAGTCAGAGGGTGCTACATTGCATTTTGTGTACTGGGTGCCCGTGGACACTACAACCGGGACACATGCATCACTCATTTCCTGGTCCGGACATGGACTGAACCACGCCCAGAGCCCATGTGTCATTGTGGCAAGCCCTGCGCTGGTCCGGCGTACAGCAGGCCAGACCACTCTGCTTACGCTCAGAGGGGGGGCCCTCAATGCACCCCGTCACAGGCGAACTCGCTGGTGGTGTGCAGGTCACTGGTCTAGTTGTCAGCATGTCACAGCCACTCCCTGAGGGCAGGTTTGCATGCACACCACACCCATTCGGCACAGGCGTCACAGGCCATGTGACTCCACCAACATAAGGGGCCGACAACGTCACATTCTCCTCTGCCCATGGCGACTGGATGATGGACGCCACGGTTCCCAATCATGAAGGGCCCAAGAGTTTTGTTGCGCACAGGGTTAGTGGGAACCCAGGCCTGCGTATGGCACGGGCCGACCACCACGTGGCGCTGACTGTGGTTGCACAGGGTTAGTGGCAATCCAGGCCTGCGTACGGCATGGGCCAACCACCACGTGGCGCTGACTGGGGTTGCACAGGGTTAGTCGCACCCGGCGCATTGCGGCAGGCACAGGCACCCCTCCACAGAACGGTGACTTTGGGTGCACTGAGTCAGTGGCATCTTAAGCTGCTGAGCAGTGGGGGCCCTGCGATGATGCCCCATCCCAGCAGTCCGAGCAACTCAGGTTTCGTGTGCCCTGCTGGATCGCAGTGTAAGCCATAGCCAGCGGGCAGCGCGGGCCTACCGCCACGTGGCCTCGCTTCTGGGTCACAGACTTAGTGGCACCCATTAGGCTGCTCGGGTGTGCAAAAGACACACAATTGATGTACGTAATGCTGAAAAAAATCAAAACTGAGTGGGTGTACAGCCTGCGATGTTGCCGGGTGCACTGGTATGTCCTTTGCCATGGAGTATTCAAGACCCAGCACCAAACATGAGACCTGTTGACCTGCGGAGCGTGGCTGCATGGTGTGGAGGGTGCCATGTCCACGGGCCCCGGGCTTGTGGCTTGCAGCGGCACGTGGTGGGACATCCAGTCTACACGCCGGTGGTGGAAGGTGAGCAGTGAGGCCTGGGTGTGAATGGGCGGACATGCTCCTTGGGCGGCGGGTGCCTTTGTGATGCCTCTGCCTGGGTGTGCAAGGGCGGGTAGGTGATATTATCTTGTGCAAGTGTGTGTACTGTGCCAGTCATGTATCTGGACTCTGTTTCAGATGACGGCTCTGAATGAGATGTGTGTCCTGGTGTACTGCTATACATACCGGCATGTGGTTGGAGACACACTGGTGGCAGCAGGTGAGCAGTGTGGCCTGGGTGTGCAGGGGCAGCTCTCTTTCTCTCTCTCTCTCTCACTCCCTCTCTTCTTCTTCTCTTTCTCTCTCTCTCTCTCTCCCTCTCTTTTTCTCTCTCTCTCTCACCTTCGCTCTCTCTCTCTGTCTTTTGATGTGGGCAGGACACACCTTCTCATCATGTTTTTTGTCTTGCAGGCTGTGACCGACGGACTGTCCCGCGGGGAGCCGCCATGTGTCTTCAATTCATTTTGGTGTTCATTTTAATAAAGTTTTATTTGTTGCTTCGAAAGTGAATGTGTGATGCTCATTTCTGTGACGACACATGCATTTCAAATGTTGTGATTGTGCGACATCATGCAGATATTTTGTCCATATGTAGGAAGGTGGAATCTGACTACATGATTGCCCCCACTTTTTTCCTGGTGTTTTGCTGGTTTTTCGACTTAGTTTGGCTTGCTACACAGGACTCCAGCATATCTGCTTTCTCCCTTGAATTGATTACAAGTACTTTAGGTACACTGCAGATTGGATTCTAGGGTACCCTAATAAGTCCCTAGTGTATGGTATACTATGTACCCAGGGCATAGGTACTCCAGAGGCCTACCAGTGGCTGCAGCATGTATTATGCAAATCCTGGTAAGCCATCCAACATGACACCACAGGTCTGCTACTGCACAAAATGGATGCTGTCAGCCACAGACACTAGTCTGGCCTCCTGCTGCTGACGGAAACTCCGGCAGGGGAGGCATGGACAATAGGTTTCCTGTCACAGGGAGGTGATATCATCTCCCAGACAGGCTTTAGTGGATTGGGGCTGGATGGGTGCACTCCAAGAGTGCTTTGAAGTCTGCACTGGGGGCACATTTGGTGTCCCTGTGCATAGTCCAGCTCAAACCGGTTGCAGCGGCTACCAACCCCTGCTCAGGCGTGAAACTGGACAAAGGAAATGGGTGTAGCCACCCCTCTTTCCAAAGCCTCCCATAGGTGGGTCCCCTGAGTTAGTCCAACCCCTTCCTTGGGTATAAAGAAAGAACCCCTGACTACAGAACTTTAGATATCCCTGGACAAAACTCTGAAACTGAATCCTGGAACTTCGACGATCTACACGACGCTCGATGACTGAACAATCTCCCTTGGAGTAAAGGAGTTACTCCCCTGCTTGGCAGGCACCAAAGACGCAACAGTATGGTTTGCATCTCCGAAGCTCCTGAGGACTCCGAAGAATTTTGCAACACAGGAGGTGGGTTCCGGTGGTCTCTGAGGTCGATCTGTGCACTCAGCAACTCTGAGGCCTGTATCTTTCGTGAAGACCGTGCAACCCGAACCCCTGGACATGACGACGATTTGCAGAAGCATCAGCTTTGAGGCGACCTCTGCAGCTGAGCTTTGGGTTGCTTGCAGCCCTGACCCCGAGCAGCATTTGCACCGAAGATTACCCGCCTACTCTCCACGAGTGTTCCGTGAGCTGGCCCTTTGTGTTTTCTCTCAAGGTCCCTTCACGATCCCTGGTCCATTGACTGGTGGGTCCCTGTGAAGGCAACTCTAACTTTAATTGGGCTTCCCTGGTTGCTCCAGATGTGCTCTGATTCTCCATCACTTGGGGAGTCCCCAGGACCTTGCTGGTCCACACCGAAGCATCTTTTCTCTTCCTATGTGGGTTGCTGTTGCCAAGGCTTGTTGTGTCCAATCCAGGCACCGACACTGCAGAACTCAACATCGTTCGTGGGACAGCTCGAATTCAGCTCCTGGTCATCATTGACCCCTGTGAAGGCAACTCTAACTTTAATTGGGCTTCCCTGGTTGCTCCAGATATGCTCTGATTCTCCATCGCATGGGGAGTCCCCAGGACCTTGCTGGTCCACACCAAAGCATATTTTCTCTTCCTATGTGGGTTGCTGTTGCCAAGGCTTGTTGTGTCCAATCCAGGCACCGACACTGCAGCACTCAACATCCTTCGTGGGACAGCTCGAATTCAGCTCCTGGTCATCATTGACGCCTCCTGGTCCTCGTGGCTGAAGAGTCAAGCTTCCCCTCTTCGTACCCGAAGCACCAGACATCGGTGGGCATTTGTCTATCGTGCCCCTGGTCACTGGCTAGTGACCAAGACTCTGTCCCCTCTGCTTTCAGGTTCTTCACATCTTCGATCCAGGCTTGGATCTCTTCTGACACTTCTCCTCTTCCCGACAGCAGCACTTTTCAGGATCTTGCCATTGAAATCGACAAAGAAGCCCGACACCTAAGCACCCGGCTTCCCTGGGTTAGGTAACACAAGTACTCCGGTGCTCCCATGGGTGTTGGCACTAGAACCATCTAAGTCCAAAAGGGTTTGTTCCTAGTCCACCTCGAAGTGTCCTTAACCTTTAAATTTCCAACGGCGACTTTCCCATAGAATAGTACGGGGCTCGCGCCTGTGTTCTCACACTGCACGCGTCCCACGTGAGTCTCCTGTGTCACTATATTGGGTGGTTCCTTGGGGTCCGAGTGATTCTACGTGCTCTAGGCACTGTGTCTAGTCAAGTTGTGGTTCTTAAACTACTTTCTTAATATATAGTTTAGTTCGCCCCTAGGACCTATCGTTTTTTGTGCTAATTTACTGTGATATTTTAATTGTAACATATGTGCTTTGTCCTCTAGCCTCATAAAGAGACTAGTAGGGTGTGTTTAGTAATAAATACATATAAAATACATATATTTTATATATATACCTGGTGTGATTCTCCTTTCATTTGGTCATTCAAGAGATTGTAGTGTTGTGGCAAAACAATCTGCTTTACATTCCTCCAAGACTTAGCCTGAAGGCTACTCTCCATAGCTACCACTAGGATAACTTTCATGTAAGTTTGTCTTTAACCTATCAACGATAAGGGGTTGTTTTGACTGGTGCAAGGTACCCACTATAACTAGTGGACAGCATATACCAGGCCAACTTCTCAAATTGGTGTGCAGCGGTTGGGATTCAAGCTTGCCATTGTTTTACCAGATAATCTCAAGTGAGTGACTAACTGAAAACCACTAAAAGGTACTTGAGGTACATATAATTCAAGCTTAAATTACAGTAAATTCTACTGAACTTAGAGTTTTGTGTCAAGGGCTTAGCACACCCTTTCTACAGTTCAAGAGAGTTTAGTAGGCCACACCACAGGTAGGTAGGTGCTTACACCACATCACACTAGTGATGTCTTCAAGACCAGGAGCCAGTGGGCCCCTGCCAGAAGTCAGTGGGCTTCTGCCAACTAAGTATGACAATCTCCGATTCCTGGAATTGAGAGCATTGTGTAATACTAGGAAATTGAAGACAGGGAAAAGTGCAAACACCTAACGCCTCATAGAGGTACTGCTCTTAGATGATCTCACAAAGACCTCAGAGTCTGATGGGGTAGGTAGGGTGGGTTGGGCAGCAGATGAGGAAAGGCCAATGGGTGAGAATACCCAGGACATGACCTCTGAAGCTGGCCAGGAAGATGAAAATGATCTTAACCTGGAAGATGCAACTCCTCCTGAAGAAGAGGAAGAAGGCCACAATGGCCCTCCTATTTACTCCACCTGGGAGAGTTGTCAGTGTGCCCAGAAGGTCAAGATCTCCTTCTCTGGAGTCTAACCATTCTGGTACATCGATAGGGACCTCTGTTTTCTCTCATAGGAGAGAATCCTCCCATGAGAGGAAAGAGCGACTGCTCAAGTATGAGGTAGCTCAGCTTAGAATCAGAAGAGAGGAGTTAGCATTAGAAAGGGAGTCCCTAGAGCTTCAGAAAGCTAGAAGAAAGTTGGGGCTAGAGCCCCATGGTGATAGCAACATCCCTATTGGTAGAGAGAAGTCTCATGACCATAGGAACCTGAGCAAAATTTTCCCTCCCTACCAGAGTGGGGATGACATCCACAAGTAGATAACTGCACTGGAAAGGGCCTGTAAAGTACAGAGGGTCCCTCATGAGCAGTGGGCAGCAATCTCGTGGCTCTCCTTTGCAGACAAAGGTAGAGACAAGCTCCTCACTATTAGAGGATGCTGACAATTACAAAGTCTTGAAGAGTTCTCTGATTGATGGGTTTGGCCTAGCCACTGAACAGCACAGGTTGAAGTTCAGAGACACCCAAAAGACTCAGACTCAAGACTGGGTTGACTTCGTAGATTGTGCTATTAAGGCCCCGGTAGGTTGGATACATGGCAGCAAGGTGCATGACTTTTTAGGATTGTACAATTTGATTATGAGGGAGCAGATTCTTAATAATAGTCAAAAACAGCTTTTACACCAGTACCTGGTGGACTCTGATCTGACCTCTCCCCAAGAATTGGGAAAGAAGGCAGACAAATGGGTCAGAACCAGGGTAAGGCCTAAGCATCAAGGTGGTGACCAGAAGAAAGATTCTACCAAGTCCCTAGAGAAAGGTGGGGATAAATGAAAAAAAAAACATATTGCCATATTTGTAAAAAGCCTGGCCACTAGAAAACTGATCCCAGTTGCCCCAGAATTGGCAATAACGAAAATGTTCATCCAGCTAATACTACCACTCCTCCTGGTACTACTAGTAGTAATCCCACAGGTGGTGGTGTGCACCCAAAAAGTTAGGTGCATTATCATGGGGAACAGAGGTGGGCCCTAGTTTAGACAGGTCCCCCTCACAAGCTTCCTTAGTCTGTGATGGTGGCATGAGATTTGCCACTTTTACCATGGGTCCCAATGCATTGGGCAGGTACAAACTAGAGCCACTGATTAATGGTGAGAAATCTGTGGCATTCTGGGACACAGGGGCTAGTGTCACCATGGTGACAGGGAAACTGGTCCCCCCCTCACCAGCTTTTACCTGAGTTTAAATACAAGGTGACCAAAATTGATGGTGTCAGAACAGATCACCCCATGGCCATAGTCAAGCTCAGCTGGGGAGGGTCACAGGCCCAACAAGAGTGGCAGTGTCCTCAAACTTGCCTGTAGATTGCCTGATGGGCAGGCTAGTGACCAAGACTCTGTCCCCTCTGCTTTCAGGTTCTTCACATCTTCTATCCAGCCTTGGATCTCTTTTGACACTTCTCCTCTTCCCGGCAGCAGCACTTTGCAGCATCTTTCCATTAAAATTGATGAAGACGCCCTACACCATTTGACACCTATGCACCCGGCTTCCCTGGTTCAGGTAACACGAGTACTCTAGTGCTTCCGTGGGTGTTGACCCTAGAACCATCTAAGTCCAAAAGTGTTTGTTCCTAGTGCACCTTTAAGTGTCCTTAACCTCTAAATTTCCAACCGCGACTTTCCCATAGAATAGTACGGGGCTCGCGCCTGTGTTCTCACACTGCACGCGTCCCCCGTGTGTCTCCTGTGTCACTACCTTGGGTGGTTCCTTGGGGTCCCAGCGATTCTACGTGCTCTAGGTATTGTGTCGTGTCAAGTCGTGGTTCTAAAACCACTTTCTTAACATATGGTTTAGTTCGCCCCTAGGGCCTATCGTATATTGTGCTAATTTACTGTTATATTTTAATTGTAACATATGTGTTTTGACCTCTAGCCTCATAAAGAGACTAGTAGGGTGTGTTTAGTAATAAATACATACATTTTATATATATACCTGGTGTGGTTCTCCTTTCATTTGGTCATTCAAGAGATTATAGACTGGTAAAACAAGCTGCTTTACATTCCTCCAAGACTTAGCCTAAAGGCTGCTCTCCATAGCTACCTCTAGGATAGCTTTCAAATAAGCTTGTCTTTAACCTATCATGGATAAGGGGTTGTTTGGACTGGTGCAAGGTGCCGACTATAACTAGTGGACTGCATATACCAGGCCGACATCTCACACCATGGGACAAGTAGGTCCAACCACCTGCAACCCAAACCCTTTAGCTTCCAAATTACATTACTACATTATAGATCAGGGAAGGGAATTGTCTGCAGTTAAGGTAATATTTGCATCTTTAAGTTAATGCTGTTCGAACTTGTATTTATGGTACATTGATACAAAGACTTCATTATTAGGGTGAGCGCTCTAGGTAAATGTAAGATCAGACTGCACTACTGACAGTGGTTCCAGTATAAAAATGTGTACACACGTTTACAAAGTTTAACAGTACGAGGCTCTTCTAATGCTTCCAGGATGCTCTCTGGTTAGGTGTGAATATATGCAAAAGCTTTAAAGCAAAACTGATGTTTTCTTTCTTTCAAAATAAAATGATCTGAAAAAAATGCAACAAGGAAAAAAATGTTTGGAATAACTCCATTGAAATTTGAGGTACCTTTTCTTTGAAGCATCATTTAGTAAAATGGGCTGATGTATACTAGCCATTCAAAACAATATTCCTAATGGAAAATTAGTGTAACCAGTTTCAACAAATTATAGCGAACCTGAAAATAAACAAGCATTGGCAAAATCAACAGGTATGACATTGGTGGTCAGCCTTTTGGTTTTTGTTAATGCGTGTCTTGTGTTAACATAGTTTTTGTATAACTTTATTGTTGTGGCAGCTGCCAGGCCCTCATAATTATAACAAACATTGGCAAAAGCAAAAATAGTTTTGCTATCAAAAACCACACATTGCCACACTAGTTCTTGGCACTAAACAAAACTACTTTGCTTACCGACATGCTTCTGGTGAAAGAGCAGAATGCTGTCACTCACAGTGAAGCCAGCCGGTACATAGCGAGAAATAGAATTTTAATAAAAATAAAAGGTCTTGGTGAACACCAGACTTAACTATGGGCCCAAGTCACAAAAGTTCACCTATAGTATACGTCCTCGCATTAGTGCAGATTTTAAGGCTTTTATGAATTAACAAAGATTTACAAAAGTAGGTCAGGAAATCGCACTCCTATAAAATATTTTTTATCTGCATTTTAGCACGAGCAAATATCAATGTGCAGATTTGCTCATGCGAAAATCTGTTGAGCATTAACAATTTCCCTTTCCCACCAATCACTTTTTACACCCAACTCTGGTAAAATTTTTTTACTTCTGCCCTTGTCAGGAGTACATTTTCAACCTTTCTCTGTATTGGAAAATATTAGAGATGAGCTGATGAAAACCTGTAAAATACGCAAGTTAGTAAATTTGCACAGACTCAAAAGGGCATTCCTACCATGGGGAACTATTGCTTACAGCTTTCTTCAGCCCCAGAATGTAGATCTGTAGAAGGTGGCAAAATAGGAGAATTCCTAGTATTCAAACTCTACAATGGTATGAACTCTTACATAATGAGATTGCTGCTATAATTTGTCACAGCAATACATGGCACTAAAGGGACAAGTGGATTTGTTTACAGGACAAGTAGATTCATGAAGCAACCTGTCCCATGGACAGCTAGATATTTTAATAAATTTCACACCCCTGTGTGTGTATCAAAGAACAAAAACAGCTATGTGAACTACCGGTGAAGTCTACTCGCCACTTCATGGCAACCCTTGGTTAAACTGGGCGCTGTAGTTGTACCCATTCTTTCCTGATAATGCTGATAATCTCCTCTCTCCATCTAGCTCTCTGCATTTACTTCCATAATACAGAGGCATGTTAACAACTGTTAAAATAAGTAATATTTATATACTTTTTCATCTATTTCAAATTATTTAAATTAAAACCAAAACATAACATGCAATCTCTAATATTTTAGAAAATCTGTTTGTTAGTAACAGATAACAATGATGTGCTTCAGGTAAGTGGTTACTCAACATAGATGTATTTGCATAAGCTCAATTATCATATTTTCATGAAACAACCAAATGACTGAACAGCATGTTAAGAGTGTGCATTTCAAGAAATGTGTATTTCAAGAGATCATAGTATGTACTTTTAGATTTTTTGACTAACACACATTTTTTATCTAAAATCTAAGGACCGAGAAGGACGAAAAACTGAATGTTTAAAATCGAGTGATAAACTGATTGATAACAAGAATGCTTAAACATATCATAGTGCCAAAATAGTTCACATTTTTTAATCTGTTTTACACTTTTTCATACTATTGTACTTACACTCATATCCTACTAATTAAAGGAATTACATTTAGGGTACAAACCGATTATATATAAGTTGGACACATTTGAATGAAACGAAAATAGGAATTGCTCGAAAAGGCTATCATCAATATCTAGAGTTACTTTGGAAATCAATATCTAGATGTTGGAGTAACACACCGGTTTGATAGATTATTGACTTGAGCAATAACCGCTGAAATTAAATTAGAAACAGATGTAATTGAACTAAAAATAATGATAATCAATTTTTGACTCACAATATTGGCATCATTGTATACATATGCATTTGTTATTTGAACCTCTTAATTGGTCCTCTGCCTACCCTGCAAAACATTTTCTTACATTCTTTTATAATCACAAACTTAATAGAGAATATTTAGACCATGGGTATTCATAGTACGGCCCGCGGGCCACTGGCGGCCCGCCCGACCTTCATTGGCGGCCCGCGGACCTTGTTGCCATACGAGTCCTTCCTGTAAAGTTTAAACAGAGAAGATGGCCGCAGGAGCATACCTTGTGAATACGTATTCAATACGTATTCACATCGTTTGCTCCTGCGACCATCTTCTCTGCTTATCCTTGCCTCTGATTGGCCTGAGCCTCTGAGACGTCACACCCGGCACCCAGCGCGAAGCACAGGCCCTTTAAAAGTCAGCTGTAACTAGCGCTTTTACAGCTGACTTTTAAAGGACCTTTTAAGAAGCTTCCTGTGTCCGTGGTGTCGACGTCCTCGCAACCCGCAGCCCCGGAGAATCTTCACTGCAGCCGCTTTGACACCTTCGGGTAAAGTCAGCGCTATATTAAAATGCATTAAATAAATAAAAAATCATTCGTCATGACCTGTGCTGTCCTCCTCTGAAGCTGCACCCCCTCCCCCTTCCCCTCTGTGTGATCCCTGGGGGCTGCGGCTGGTTCACGAGTTTCTGATCTAGTTATGCTTAAAGTCCCCCCTTAATGGACTCGGTGAGAGGCCCGTCAGTCCTTTTAGAGACGCCCCCCCACCAGGTTTCTGCCTCGGAAACTAGGCCAGAGTCTGCCTTCCGCCTGTTCACAGCAAGACAGCGGCTAAGACTGTTGAATATTAATTGCAGCCCCCGTGGCACAGTTGTTTGCGTGTTGTTGTCATTACAAGGTCGGGTCTATGGTGGAAGAGGTAGGGGAAACCCACACAACCTTCTCTTAATGGGTGCCTTTGCAGGTGAAGCTTGTTACGATGCCTCTCTGGGGGTGTCACAGTGACCCTGCTTACAGGATGTCTTCGGGTGTCCAGCGGTGCTGTTTTGTTGTAGGCGGCAGAGTGGGAGTTTATTATTTACCTGCAGGAGTCATAGGTTGCTGGAAGGGATGCGTCACACAGCCATCTTAGTGATATCTTGTGAACATTAGGGGGTTTCTTGTCATTATTTGCTTCAAATGATTAGTATTCAGTAGAAACGAGAATTACATTTTGAAATTGGAAAGGGCAATGCATGTGAAAAATTGGACGTGTCTTTGGTACCAGCGACATTTAGGGGTTCAAATGGGTACCCTTATTGTTGATGTTTAAAATAGGTCTGTGTCATAGTCTTTCAAGTGTCAAATCAGATCCGTAGCAGCTTGCATGAGTGCTACCCAGTGATGGCCTTACCAGCGGCATACGCAAATGATGACACCCCCCCGCCCCGCCCAAGCAGAACGTCTGTAGTGAGGGGACCGAGACCCAATATTTCACAGAATTCATAGGCCGGTGAATGAGGCGACTACTGGGGTTGCCCCAACCTTACCACATCAGCTGAATTATCCTTCCGTCCTCTGGGAGAGTTCCTGGCAACTTGGCAAGAAAGGATGCTAACATCTTAAAAGTCCATATTTGTTTAGCAAAGAGGCTTCAACTTGTTCACAAGCTGTATTACAGTAGCTAAGATACAGAGGCTTACAGATAATAAACAGAAAATACTGTGGCCTGTGCTGCACTGGGCATGTGCTGAATATCCAGTTGCTGCAAATTGCCATGCAATCCCACTTAAGATTGCTATTGCCTGCTAATAAAAAAATATTATAAACATGTGCTGCATGTAGTTACATCTGCTTTGGAAATACAGCATTGTCTAGTAATGTTTTGAAACAGCAGTGATTTTTCCCCTCTCTAGCCCCGCCCCCACTGACCCCGCCCTAATGACCCCGCCCCTCCATGACCCCACCCCCACCGGTGCGGCCCTCGGACACAAACCACACTTTAAATTTGGCCCCGGAGAGAAAGTTTGTGAGTACCCATGATTTAGACACATATTATTTACTGCAGTGAATATAAGTATTCATGAGGAGTGCTTAATAAAACCATTGACATATTTACTCAGATCCCCTATCAGCTTCTGCACAAAAATTGAGATTACAATTACATACAAATGCAAATACACAGGCAAGGGACAATAATATCAGTAACCTTCCTATAGTCCTCTGTCAATGCACTTCAATTCTCTGATGTACAGGGACTACAAAAAAGAAATGATAAGTCACTATTCATTCATTCACTACACAATATGTCAGGTGAGACTGCTGGTGTAAAAAGTGGTCAATACAAAATGAATGCGGATTGAATTGGTGGCATGTGCCCAATGGCAACTAGTCTGAGATTACTAAACCAATTTTACAGATTCATTATTTTAGATTACTGTCAAATTGTATGAGTGGCTAACCATTGATATCAAGGCAAATGTCTCTGAAATTGCACCAAAAGCTTTTGGATTTTAATTTCTGTGTGGCTAATTTCTCTTCATGCCTCCATATGGAAAGACAGCGAACTCCCTTCCATTTTGTCTGCATAATCTTCATCAAATCTCTCATTCTGGGCCACGGTGAAGTGATTCTTCCAGTCACCAGCAATCCCTGTAAAGACAGAGACAAAGATTATTCTGGCACATGAATCAAGCAAAAATCCAGTCGGTAAAATACCGAATCGCTAAAATCACCCGTTAGCGAGTGTGAAAAACCGATTTCCAATGCATCAACCCAAAATGTGAGCAAATAAAGAATCGCTAAATAAATACCGGAAAAATAACTAATCGCTATTAACCAATCCCCAATATTACCGAATCGCTAAATACCGAAGTCGCAATTACCGGAACTCACAAATAGCTCCCAGAAAGTGCCAATGGCTAATAACCAATCTCCACCCAATGCAACAACACTCGCAAATACCGAAAATCCCAAAAATCGCTATTTAGCATGAGAAAAATAAGGGGAATCAGAACCTGGAGGTAAAGTAAAAAAAAAAAAATTTTGTTAAAGAGAAAAAAAAATTTACACATGTGCAAATGATTGTGCTAATCAGCAAACCCTTAAATGTGGCCCAGGAGACCCTGTTGGCTAGCACAAAATGGCAGCCCTCTACGTGCTTACAAGGAGGATGCGAATCAATGCCGCAGGACTGCGCAGGAGAAGGGTCCAGGAGAGAGTATTCAGACTGCGCATCCCCTTGCTCGGACAGAATGAGGACGAGGTGTACGAGAAATATCGACTGAATCGTGCCATGATCATGCGCCTCATTGCAGACCTGGAACCACTACTGCAGCACCAGACACATCGGACCAATGCAATCCCTGCGCACGTCCAGGTCCTATGCAGCCTGCACCTACTGGCCTCAGGAAGTTTCCAGGGGGTCATCGCCATAGCCGGAGGCGTATCGCAAAGCGCACTCTCACGCTTCTTCCAGAAATTCTTAGACGCCATGCTGACAATGATCCACACCCACATCAGCTTCCCCACAACCCCACAGCAGTTGGACGGCTCCAAACAGGCATTCTACCAGGTGGCACAATTCCCCCATGTAATTGGATGCATCAACTGTACGCATATCCCCATCTGTCCACCCTCTGCAAATGAGTACATATTTCGTAACCGCAAGTCATATCACTCAATCAACGTGCAGGTTGTGTGCGATGCCAAGCACATCATCACGGACCTAGTGGCACAATTCCCGGGGAGCACACACGACTCCTACATATTCCGACACAGTGGCATCCACAGGCGTCTACTCAACGGAAAATTCGGAGAGGGACTCCTGCTTGGTACGTACACATACCTCTTCCACACATGAGCACCACACATGTCTGTACATCACCATTGCTAAGTCTTTGCTTCTATCTTCTAGGCAACAGTGCATACGCCCTGCGTGAATATATACTCACCCCCTACATCAATCCAGCAACACCACAGGAGCAACGTTACAACGCCGCCCACATAAGCACTAGGAATGTCATAGAGAGGACCTTTGGGATTCTGAAGAGTCGCTTTAGAATCCTACATAAGACTGGCGGCGCCTTGCTATACAAATCTGATACCTGCTGCAGGATTGTAGCTGTATGTGCTATGCTGCACAACATTGCGACCAGAAGGGGGATACCCATAGAGGTTGACAGGAATGACGACCACCGGGATGACCAACCACCCGCCCAACACCGACAGGCACACGTCCCTAACACAGCAGAGGGCCATAGGAGGTGGACATACATCATGCAACATCATTTCTGAAGCAGGTAAGAATGAAACATTACAATTTCATTGGTGGTGCAACTGTTTAATGCACAGGAGCACTGAGGTATGTGCGACCAAACAAGCAATGAAATGAATGCTCCCCGGGAAAAATGTAACAACAAATGTCCGTTTCAGTCACGGCTGTGCAGCGTCAGGAAGGGGAGGACCATGGTTGCCCCACCACGGTCAAGTATGACTGTCATTCAGTCTAGTGGCGCTTGCCACGTACGCCAAGCCTCCTCTCAGGTGTCTCCGACGCCTCACCACGGCCTGTCCCCGTGGAGCACCGCGAACTGCGGCGCCTGGTGCTGGCCTCTGCCACAGACACACTGCTCACACTCGAGGCAGCCTCACTGCCGTCTTCCCCTCCCAAAGTGCCAGCACTGAAAGTGCCGCTCTGCAGGTGTTCTACTGCAGCGGTGACCTGCCCCAGACCCTTGGCAACATCCCCGCAAAAGTGTGCAAGGTCCACCTGCAGTGACACTAGCCCCGAAGGAGTGGAATGAACTACCACTTTCTCTCAGACAGGCTCCCAGTCTCCCTGCTTTTAGAAAAGAGCTTAAAACGTGGCTTTTTACTAAATAAACTTTTTACTAAATAAACTTGATCCTTCTCTTCTGTCTGCTTTTTTAGTTGTTATGTCTTGTTTTGCCTGCCGTTATTCTTCATCAAAGCGCCGGGATGCTCCTCGGAGTAGCCGAGCGCTATAGAAGAAATAAATTAACATAACATAACATAACATAACACCGAGCGGCGTGCCAACACTGCGGTGCTATTGCTCAGCCTTGTGATGGCCTTTGTAGAGGCCGCGGACCTCACCAAGTTTTGACG
The DNA here is from genome assembly GCF_964204655.1 of Triturus cristatus. NCBI lineage: Eukaryota > Metazoa > Chordata > Amphibia > Caudata > Salamandridae > Triturus > Triturus cristatus. The sequence goes on along the minus strand of NC_140583.1, from coordinate 325,178,815 downwards.
GTGCCTCCTCCTCTCGCTCTCATGGCCTTCCCTCATGGCACGGGTGAGCTCAAGGATGTCCTCCCTCAGGTACCCATTGCCCTCTGCCACCACAGTGGTCATGTCCCTCATCGCCGCAGTCAAGGCACGCATTTCCTTTGCAAGGCGCGCTATGTTGGAGCTGATTGTCTCCATGTGTCTTCCCTGCAGGCTCTGGACACGCAGCATCCTTTCCTCTATGCCAGCATTTGGGGTGATATCAACGTCGCCTAAGGAGAGTGAACTGCGCCGAGACCTGCGCCGCTGTGGCAGTCTGGCACGTGCAGGCGGTGCAGCAGGCAGTGTGATGCTGCGCAGACTTTGACCCGATGGTGTAGCGGGTGTTTCCATCACCTGCATGGGCGGAACTTGGGACCTGCGTCTCGGCGCTTTAGTAGAAGTTGGAGCAGGAGCAGGTGTAGCTGGTGCTGGTGCTGGTGGTGCTGGTGGTGCTGGTGGTGCTGGTGGTGGTGTTGCAGGTGAAGGTGGTGAGTGTATATCCTGCGCTGTATCCATGTCGGAATCGGCAGGAGTCTCGGAAATAATCAGCCGGCCGCTGTCGTCCGAATCCCCAGGAGATGCATCTGTGTGTGAAACAGTGCATGGTTAGTGGGATAGTTACACCTACGTAGTATTGTAAACATACATGTCCCTCTGTGATCCACTAAATAAACAGTCTATATCCAGGTTTAACTGATGTGGTGATTTGTAATTATATTTTAGTCTGTACATGCACACCGGGCTGACTTGACTACAACTCCCATGATGCACTAGTGTTAAGAGTAAAGTTGTGTGGGCCAAAGCTGCATGCACACTCTGATCCTGCTGGGGGCATGGGAATGGATTTACGCTATGCTGGGAATGGGCACAGGCATGCATCTTACCTTGGGCACTTGTGGCTGCGCCGGAGGTATCCATCTGGGTTACTCCCACGACGGCTTCATGCTCGATCGTCCCTTCCACCAGCTCCTCCAGGGCAGTGTTGGCTTGCACTGTAGAAGGTCCGCCTCCCATCCTGGATGCCTCCTGGAGCCTCTCCGCAATCCTCCCCTTTGCCCGCTTCCTCAGGTCATACCATATTTTTTGAGGTCGTCAATGCTGCGGGGCGTCACTCCAACTGCATTTACCCTCTCCCGGATGCGCTGCCATATGCCGCGCTTCTCACCCTCTGGCACCTTTAGGGACAGCTTACCAAAAAGGCGATCGTGCTTGCTGCTGACTCCCTCAATCAGGTGCTCCAGCTCCCGGTCGGAAAACTTGTGTTTCCACTTGCGTGCAGCCTCTGCGCTAGATGGTGCTTCCTTATCCATCCTGGTTGTTTTGGAGGGTAGGTCAGTTTGTGTGGCTTCAATGTGCTCAGCCAGTCTCCAGTCCCAGCTCCTGTTTGCTCCTCTGGCGAGGCAATGAGGGTGGGGCTGCAGTATTTCCTGGTTGGTGATGTCATAGACACGTTCCCGGAGCGACCCGATCTTTTCCCTAATCGCTATTAGCGATTTCGCTAATACCGAAATCGCTATTAGCTAATTCGGTAATACCGATTTCCCAATTAGCTCTTCGGTGTTTGCATTCCCCGCTATTGGATATTCGGTAAAAAATAGCGATTTTTAAGGAATCGCTATTTTTTACCGAATCTGTTGATGCATTCACAAAAGCGATTCCTTAATACCGATTCCTTATTTCTCGCTATTAAGGAATCGCTTTTGCTTTTGTTGATGCATGTGCACCATTGTTGATTATTTTACACCATTTGTCCTATATCCTTTAGGCCAGACCAAGAGAGAGGGTGAACAAGGCTCTTATTTCGACTTTATTGGTTATAATTTCTCTACTGATGTGTCAATGACTAGCTCTACCACCTTGGTGCATGTGATTAGATTAACCACTGATGCACATACACAATTCTGTCTCAAAGAGAATGGTAATATCATGAATATGGCACCTATGTGTCTGAACAATTTGATGTTTCATATACAGATGTGACCTTGTCCTGTAATGCTGCTGTCACACACATTCTGTAGCTTTTCTTGTGTCTGAAACACTGTCATCTCCTGTGGCTGTAATAGAATACAGCCACAGGAGATGGGGTAGAACTATATCACATTAGTTTCAATCTTAATGTAATGAAATGTTTTAGTTTTATTTTGAAAGACCTGACATATTTTAAGAATTGTTGAATTGTGTACAAGTCTGTGATTTCAAAACCTGCAACAAATAGTCGCGGTATTGAGTGGAATCAGCAAAGTCAATCCTTTACCTTACATTTTAGTAATTTCAAAATCTGTACCTAATAGTTACGGCACTGAGTGGAACAAGCAGAGTTGATTCAATGTCTAATATTTTAATATGGATTGCAATCATTGAAGCACTTTAGGATTAGTTTGCACCAATCTTTTTTCACAATGATAGCTATTGTTTTTAGAAGTACACTTTTATCTAATTGCAAATGGTAATAGACAATCTCTATATTTTACCTTGATCGCAACCAACGCATTGCTGTGCGAAGTGTTGCACTAATGGTTTTATATATATTGCAATGATTGTTTATAATCAAACAATAAAATTCTTGACCAACCAAAGCTAGTGTTCGAAAGTCATCCTGTGCCCTGGGCACCCCCAACTTATTTGCTGACTGGATCTGGTGGTAACTGACTTCAGCTGACCCTGGGCTCTGCCTAACCAAGCCCAGGGCCAGTGCTATGCTGAAAACACACTTTGAATACAGTGAAAACACCTACATTCACTAGGGTATTCTATGGGTTAGGGTACCTCTATCATTGGGATGACCTTCCCCATAAGGCCCTAGTACATATTAGGGCAGGGGTATTTAAACTACCTTTAAGTCTCTAGTAAATGACAGGGAGTGGCAGTTAAGAGGGCAGCAACCTTTCTGCACTTGCATGTGTGCACTGCTGCAGCCTGAGGTCAGTTTAAAAGCAGCCATGTGTTGGAAGACTGCTTTTAAAATGCAAATTGTGTGTAAAATCATCTTTGGTGTTTGGGGCACTTACAAATGTATAAACTACAATATTTTGACATATTAGGCACCACCAGGAACCCCCCTATGTGTCCCAGGGGTGGGAGGTCAAGTACTTATAAGGAGGAGCCTTACAAAATGATTTCTGTCTGTGCTGGGGTAAGTGAAATTGCACATTTCACTCCCCACATTGTAGTAAAGTGCTTCCCAAGATTGATGTTTCTGCTAGAAGGAATGTGAAGTGAGGACCTGCAATATATTTGGATATTCAGAACCCCTTAAGTCTCCCCTAGGCATTCCATGGTAGGGGGTCCTGTAGATATATGCAGGGTCCTTATAAAAAATGTTTTTTAAGTGCTGGTGTTGGAGAAATTGCCCAGTGTATTCTCCCCATTGAAAATCCCCAGCCACATAGATCAAAATGGCAAGAAGTTATTAACTAATAATTCTCACCAGGAGAATCCTGAAAATACCATTTAAGGACTTCCAGCAATGCTATTGATAAATTCAACAAAATTGTTGAATTTCTCCTAAAATGTACAGACAAGAAGTTATAAGACGTTATTGTCTGTAAGCCAAACTTCAGCCATCCACTAAGCTGTTATGATTGGTCAGAGTTAAGTGGATTAGCCAGGCTGCTTTGATGAAGTGATAAGGAGCCCCTGTGGTTAGCCAGCCATTATGGGAGGGCAGGGTTCTGCTACATAGGAATGCCAGAGCAGGGGGTCGTAAAACGTCCTCTTCAAAGAGGAGAGTTGATAATCAATGTAAGTCAGGTACAGTTACATACCTAGCCTTTGAGCCCAGACAAATGGTGTGATTAAGGAAGGAATGAGAAGATGTAAGGGGTAGGGACAGTGTGGAGATGAACCATCCTGAAGGAAGGCTTAGCCAGCTCTTGTCTCTCCGCTGGAAAATCAGCCATGATGAATTTTGGAGAAAGAGTACACTCTGGGAGATAATATTGCCACACTTTGGAGGATGTGGTCATACCCTTGGGTGTTGCCGCACACTTCACTGGACAGGAGTACCCTCCTGCTTGACCCACATAACTTGGAATAAGTATCTGAGAGCGGCAGAGCCTCTCAGATCTGCTGCTTAAAACTCAAGGAAGAAGGGTCCATTTTGAGAAGTTTAGTTTGCACCAACCAGGCCCTGCACTCTGAAGACTGTGCCTGCTGCACAATCTGGAACTATAGCCCTGTGGACTGACTTGCTTCAAAATGACTAAAGAGTGGACTCCCCGCAAGCTGCAAATTAACAGAGCAAACCTCCAAGAATCCCCAGCCTGGAGTACTACCACTTCTCAATCAGAGAATCGCAAATTGAGAATGCAATTTCAAGGGTGCCAGGGTGTCAAAAGGACACCCTTTTGCACCCCTGAAATGTGCATGTGTGCACATGTGGCACCACATGGCACTTTAAAAAATGCAAAATAGTGAATTTCTCAAAGAAATCACAAATTACCACCAACTTGCCCACAGCCAAGCTACCAAGGGATGAGCTAATAATTTTCTAAGACTCATTCTGAGCTCTAAACTGTGTTATTGGCCTTATTGCTAGTAACAGATGTACATTTACCACTACTAATAATCCACTTTCCAATAAAGAGCCATTGGATACCACTATCTGTTTAGAAAATGAATAAATATGCTTACAGTTTCTCTCAGTAGTATCTGAAAGAAATCTAAATTATCCCTGGTATAACAGGTAATATAAATGCCATCTTTACATGGGTGCAAACCAGTCATGGACTTTCACCTTTGAATAATGTGTAGCGACTGCCACCTTGCTGCCTGTATTCTGCTTAGTGACATTTACCAAGCTAGTACATGCAGGTGAATCAAAGCTTCAACAAATGGATATTGTGGTTGCTTTAGAGAGTGGCTGCTCCCGCCATGGACTGTCACTGAGATTTCACTCGTACCATTTGACTAAAGGAAACAATGGTGGCATACGATGTATCTCGTCATAACAATTAGGTCTACACGAGGCCAAACTTTTACTCAAGGTTATCTGTCTAAATGAACAAGTTACTTACCTTTGGTGACTCTCATGCTGGTGGATACTCTATCTAACCGCAGTGTCCTCACCTTTTGAATATACCTAGGAGTCAGAAACAAAACTTTTCAGAAGTGTCCCAGCGCACTGACAGGTGACATCATGTGGCTCCACACTGACTTCATTCTGCCCAAGAAGTGATGCACTCAACTGTAAATAAGGGCTACCCATGCGTGATGACGCCATTTGTTTTCTGGGCTGTGTGCATCCCCGGATGCAGTGCCAACTACAGACTGGCTCTGACCAGTGTGCAGATGCATGAATATCTCTCAACGTAGGACCTTATTAGATAGAAAATCAGACCAGTTCATAGAATGGGATGGGTGGAATGGTCGGAGAAGACTGTGCGGTGAGATAGAGTATCCACCAGAAACAGTATTGCCGAATGCAAGTAACTTGTTTTTCTGATGGATACTTCTAAGTACAGATTCCTCACCTTTTAAACAGATAACAAAGTAGTATCTCCAAGGTAGTGGATCTGTGAACTGGCTCAGACTAAAATGGCATGCAGGACAGCAAAGGCAAAGTGCCCTTCTCTATGAATCTGGCTATCCAGCCAGTAGTGCTTAATGAACGTACGAGTTAACACCCGTCAAGCAGCCTGACTGATGTCCAAAACATGCACACACGTGCCAACACAGTGGTAGCAGATTTGGCTCTAGTGGATCGAGCCCAAAAGCCTTCTTGTGGTTATTTCCTAGCCAATTTTGATACAGTGCTACCCTGCGAGAGATGGTCCATTTCTGCATTACTTGCCCTTCTTCGCTTCAGCTAATCCAACAAAGAGCTGATCATCCACATGATGATCCATGGTACAATTACTAAAAAATCTGAAGGCCATTCCTCCATATGGGGTGAGGGAGAGCAAGGGATGCCAGGAGATTGATATTTGTCCAGACATGAAAAGAAGTGCCCCTTTCTGAACAAAAGAAGCTTGTGTCCTCAAAATCAGTTTGCCAGAAAGAAAGTTCTATACAGCGGGTTGGCAGAGAGGGCTTGTATCTCATTCACATGTTGCGCCAATGTTATAGCGATAAGGTAGACTGTCTTGAGAGTGAGCAGCTGCAATGGACTGCTGTGCAGCTGGAGTACACATTAGGAGTTTGAGGATTAAATTCAGGCCCCACTGGGTCAAGAAGAAAGGTATAGGTTGGAACAAATGTTAACCAGTCAAAAAGCACTTCACAACATGTGCTTTAAATAAGGAGACCTGGTCTGCATCCTCAAAAAAGCCAAAAGAGCACTGGGTTTAAATTAAGTCCTTGGTGGGCTAGAGACAACACAAAAAGCAATACTGCGCATAGGCTAGCCTGTAGTGGACAATCTGCAGAGTACCACACCAAGGCACAAACTTGTCCCAGTGGCTGGCTGCCAAAATAACATCAACTACTTCAGGGAGGAGGTTGAATGTAATCAACTGTCACAGCTCACTCTTCAAGCATTGAGATGAAGATTACACACAGGCCCAGGAGCAGGTCGCTGCCCTGCTGCTGCGACTTAAAAACATCCCATAGCGGCAGCCTGATCGAAGAATAAATGCTCATGCCAAAATGTACCGAGGACCAAACTTTCATTATCTAGTCCAGTACTACTGGGTAACCCTGGGCGTAGTTCACGAAGTAGCACTTCGCGAAGCTACGCAAAGTGCAGTTTGCACTACGCGAGCTACGCTTAGCACTTCGCGAACTGCTTAGTACCTTGTTCGCACAGTGCCAGATGTCGTTTTCAATGATTGCACAGTGCGGACAAGCAACCGGCACTGCGCAATCATTGAAAATGGCATCTTGCACAGTGCGAGATGTAGGTTTCTGCTGCTCGAGTAGATTTTTACTCGAGCGGCAGCTTTCTCAACGCGAACTGGTAGTTTCTCAGCGCGAGCGGTCGCGAGCATACGCGACCACTCGCAATGAGAAACCTGACCTCCTCGCGTTGGGAATCTCGCCGGGAGGTTTATTTTGCATGCTCGCGATCGCCAACTTGATGTTGCTGATCGCGAACAAGGAAAAAGTCTCGCCGGGATGTCATTTTGCTTGTTCGCGGTCGCCAACTTGACGTTGAGGACCGCGAGCAAGCAAAAAATGACCGCAGCACTACGCAACACTACGCTACGCGTGTTCGCACTGTGCTACGTGCAATTCGCGTAGTGCGAAGTAGCACGAACTTCGCAAACTACGCGAGCGTAGCGTAGTGCTTTGCCCAGGCTTACTACTGGGACGACCTGGGCCCGGTCTTTACTGATAGCGGCGGGAAGGTGTACAGGGGTCCTGAGATCCATTCTAGATGGAACGCATGTCCGAGAGAACACTATAGTGGAAACAGCAACAAGCAAAATACAAACATTGGTGGTGAAAAGACTGAGCCAAGGTTTCGCAAAAGATACCTAGCGCCACCTCAAGGTGTAGCTGCCATTTGTAATTTTCTAGGCATTAACTGCTACGTTCGTCCACTCTAGAGTTTAAAGATCCTGGTAGGTGGTGTGTCACCAGGAAAATCTAATGATCCAGTCATTTCCATAGGTGCAGTGCTTCCTGACACAGAGCCCGCGACCCCACCCTGGCATGCTTCTTGCAGTACCACACTGCAATGGTGCTGTCTATGAACACCTGTAGCAGCCTCCCTTTTATGGATGGCAGGAAGACTTTCAGTGCCATGCAGATGACCTGCAACTCCAGTAAGTTGATGTGGAGCCGCATCTCGGCCGGCGACCATATGCCTCTGATCTTCACCTCTCCCGAATGGCCTCCCAAACCCAGGAGTGAGGCACCTGTCATCACTGTCACATCTCAGGATGGGATAAGGAGAGATGCTTGCTGCTGATCCAATTATGGTCCAACAACCACCAGTGCAGGTCTCTTGGGGTCTCCTCCGAACTCTGGACTCAATCAGACAGATCCTTTTTGTACTGTGCTCACTGGGAAAGCAGATACTGATGCAGATACCCCCATATAACATCTAGCATATTTCACCAGCAGGAGGCAAGAGGCCAGTATGCCAGCACCTTCAGAGTCATCCTCAATGACATCCAGAAAAAGGCCTGAGGCTGAAACGTAGGGATCATAGAACTCTCCTGCACTCTCTGCTCCAGGGTAAAGCCACAACACTGCACCATGTCCAGAATAGCCGAGATGAACAGGAGCAACTGTGAAGGAGTCATGTGTGACTTCATCATGTTGATAGTTAACTCCAATGATGTTCGCTGTAATCAGGAGTTGGGTGACAACTGCCTGGGGTAAGCCCTCCATCTATAGCCAGTTGTCAAGGTAGGGAAAGACTGGGACCTTTGGCTTCCAAAGATGTGCTGCAAACTTTGCCATCACTATGAGGCTAACAGGGAGCACTTCTGAAAATACTCCTTTCCTAGCTTGAACTGGAGATAGTGCTTATGAGCCTGCATGGCGGGGATGTGGAAGGCCCAAAGAGCGTGCTTTGGACTTGTTATCTTTAAATCGCTTGAGGGCTGAATTGGCGTTTTCTCTGAAAAGGCAAGCGCCATTAAAAGGCTTGTCTATGAAAAGCCCATAGACCTCATCATGGCTTGTCGTCTGAGTGCAACAATAGATCCTACTGCTCAGCCTAGCAAGTCTATAGTGTCCATTCTACATTTAATGACAAATTTTGCTACATTGCAACCATCTTAGACAGCCTGTATGGGAGAAAATTGTCGGTTTTGGGGAATAGCAGGGTAATACATGGGCAATGGAATCCAAAAGTGCCTGGGAGTAGTGGCCAAGCAAGCAGCTGGCGTTGACTGAGCGCAGGGCAAGGTTATCGGGTGAGAACATGCACTTGCAAAAATTATCAATGCATTTGGATTCAAGGTCTAGTGTAGCGGTGGGGAAATGTTCAGTTCATTCTATTGGTGCATGCCTGGACTACCAGACTTTCCGGTGGTAGATGTTGTGTCAAGAAGGTTGGGTTGCTCATAGCAGGGAGTTGGAGCCAAGCTACCTGCCTGTTTACCAGAAGCCAAGAACATGACTTTGCCCATTTCCTAAGCAGGGTATCCGTCAAGGCATCATTAAAAAGCAGAAGGGTCATCTGTTCAGATTTTCACCTTGATGGTGGCTGTTGGAGGTCAAGGACCTCTGCCACCCTCCACGTCACCGCAGCAAATGAGGCACATTCCTCAGTTGCAGTCCCAGGAGGTAAGACTGAAAACAATTTGACTATTTTTTGAGGGTAGTGAAACCCTACTCATGCAACAACCACATTCTTTGTCAGGGTGAACTACAAAAGTCACTATATTAAACAAACAAACATGGATTTATTGAGCATGACAGATGCTCAGAGAGTGTCCCGACGTTGAGACTATAGGGCAGTGAATTAAACCAGATCAAAAAGCTAAGTCTTCAATCTTTTCTTAAATGACAATTAAGACACTTTGAGACGCAGGTCAAGAAGTAGTTTGCTCCACGCAATGGGTGCCAGAAAGGAGAAAGAGCAACAGCCTTTCCTTGAGAGATTAATCCTTGGCACCACTGCCAAGGCCAACTGAGAGGAGTGAATCTCCCTCGTGGGCGAGTAAAACTGTACTCTAGATTTTAGATAAGAAGAGCATACATGATATAAGGCTCTATGAGTCTTGATGAGCGCCTCAAACAGGATTCCTTTCTTGACAGGAAGCCAATAAAGAGAATGTAAATAGGATGAGACGGTAGTTTTAAAAGGGAACTTAAGAAGAAGTTATGTAGCCACATTTTGCAATACCTGAAGCCTTTTAGTCAGGTAGTCTGACAGGCAGGCCTAGGTAGACAGCCTAACTTAACCCTCTGGTAGCTTGGCGCAAAAGCAGGCAGGCCTAACTTAGTGACACTGTGATTAGTATTTATGCAGCACACAACTAGTAATAAAGTGAAAATACAACACATGAAGAAATTCCACACTAATGTAGAGAAATAGAATAAACATAGCAAATTGAATCCAACCAGTAGAAACAGAGTTATGAATTTTTTAATTTTCAAGTGAAAAGTATTGCCTAAAAGATCAAAGTGCCAACTGCAAGCATCTACCCGCGCAAGACGGGGGAAAACTCTAAAGTTATGGCCAACCGTGATGGAGCATTGTACAAATACATGAGGTGGATTGGTCCCGGTCTCTTCTGACCTTTGGACTTAGAAGACTTTTCAAAGAAAAATTCCTGAGAAGGCACAGTTCAGTGGGACAAAGCAGCCGGTGGTGTCCGAGGTGGAGGTTTTGTAGTCGGGGAGTCATTTGGATGAAGTTTCTGTGAAGAGTTCTATGTTTGGACTTTGTAATTTTTTTGGAAGTCAAAAATCCCCATTGGGATGAAGCTGCAGACTCTAGCCGACAAAAGCTCCACGAGGCCGGACACCCTTTCCGAGCGGTCGTTCTAAACAGGATTTGCTGCTGTGGAGGATAATTTAGCGGGAGCCATTGCGAATTCAGGCTGCCCAGTGATGCACATTGGACTGATCTGCGATCAGGTAGGTCCCGGTCTGTGGTCAGTTGTCAGGCAACTTTTTGGTGAAAAACTTTTTAAATCCCAAGTTTCAGGTTTTGTCTGGAGGCACACCTTTAGCCTCACCTCTAAGGGTCCACTTGGTGGGTCAGGATTCACTCCAGGCAGAGACCAGGTGCATGGTTCAAGGTCTCTGGAGCTTTTTATGTCCCGGTAGCTCACACAGGAGCCCAGACAACTAGCCCTTAGAGTCACTCTGTTAGTCCTGTGATCAAGTAACAAGGCAGGCCCCAAGCAGCAGGGCAGTCCTCTGAGAGTACAAGGCAAGATTCATGCAGCATGGTAGATCTCTAGTAGCAGCAGGGCAATTCTCTGAGGTTTAAAGCAAACCTCAAGGCCTCAAATAGCAAGACAGTCTCTGAAGATGAAGGAAGTCCTCCTGGGGGTCCTCCGCAGGTACAGGAGTCAACTGAAGAGTTGGTCAAATGGTCCAATATTTATACCTGCTGCCAGCATTTGAAGTGGGGGAACCTCTTGTCTACCCCCACATCTGGTACTGGAAATGTCCTTCCAGCCCCTTCCCAGGCTCTAAGTGGTCTGTGGTAACAAAAGACCGGTGTAAAGTTCCTTTGTGAGTGTGCTGGAGGTTAGTCCTTAAAATGTATGTAGGACAGGGAACAGCTCCATTCTGGCAAGGTGGGCCCTCTTGTCAACACCCGGTCCCCTTTGTTTCACTGTCTGGGAGGAATACACAAATGACAACTGCCAAGCTATTCAGTCATGTGACTTTTTGTGACCTGTATAAATAAATTCAATTTTCTAATTGGGTGTAAGCTATTCTTACTATGTTTAAAGGAGAGAGTGCTAGCACTTTAGCACTGGTTAGCAGTAGTTTAATTTGCAGAGTTATAATGCTAGCAAAAACAAAATCTGGACAATAAGAGGGAAGAATGCAAAATGTTTGGGGGAAGACCTCACCAAAGACTATCAGGTCTAGCAAAGACCAAGCCACTATCTGTCGAAGTGTACAGGCCACTGGCATTTTGTAGTTCCTCATACCAGTTTTCATCAGTATAGTGATGTACTAGTTCATCTTCATCATCATATTGGTCATTGCCTGAATCCATCCCAAAATGTTTGTGCAGAACCTGAGCTCTCTCTTGAGGCAGAGATAATTTGCCAGAGTCTAATGGGCTACCAAAAGGCTGCTTCCCGGAGAATTTAGGGCACAGTGATGAATACAGGCCCCAGCTAGGCCCGCAGAATACAAGGGTTCGCTCTCCTGTAACAAAAGCTAGAAGGAAGTTGGCACGGAAACTGCAAATACAAAGACAGAGTTTATTAACCCTTAAGGGTGGTCCTACAACCTATACAACACTCTTCAGTATTGCATAGAGTAGCACAAAGAACTTGCGTACACGGTCCCCTTTTATACACAACAGAGGGGCTCATAAGTGGGTGGATACAACATGAGGCAAAGTTCTTTACCTTTTATGGACATTTTCGATACAGAATCAATATGTGGGCGGAGGCGACAATGTCCTGAGCCCGCGAAAACATGGTCAAGCAAGAACTAACTGATAACAGATGTGGTCAAGTCTGGGCATGCGCCAGACGAACAAAGGAGCTATTTATAGACTGTTACTAGGCAGATTACAAGAGCAACTAACAAGAAGGAAGGACTCTTCTCGTGCAAAGCACGTGGAGGCATGACATTACAAGATGGAGTCCAGACATTAGTCAACATAAGACGAGAAACATGTTTTAACTAGAGAGAATTCATGTCTTTAGTGAATGCTTAATCATATCGCCGTTTTAGTTTTCAACAGACGACCCTTTCAGCATTTACTGAAGACATTCGGCTTGTTAGGATAATCATCATATATGTCAATTTTCATCATCTCTTCCACCTCTTTGGTTAAATATTTCTGATGGGTGACATTGGCAATAGCTTTCCTATCAGGAATACAAAATGACACACATAGAGAACAGAGTAAAGGACCACCCTGGATACAGATGCAACAGGAAAACAGAACTGCTACAATAATGCAGAGACCAGTTAAAACCTTCCATCCCCATGTAGTGATCAATGCCCAGAACCATCCAGAAAAGGTCCAAGTGCCATTTTCTGTATGAATCTCAGCTGCGATTTTATGCAATTCATTAATAGCGTTGTAAACTGATGGCGTATGATCGGGAATGAACACACAGCAACTACTTCCGATAATTTTACATGCTCCACCTCTATCAGCTAACATAACATCTAATACCATACGATTCTGTAATGCAACAATTCTAGTAATTTGTAATTCTTTCGTAAGATTCCCAAGAGCAGCAGCGGTTTGATTCGTCACAGCCTCTACAACCCTTGTTAACCTTCGAACCTTCCTACTATTTAGGGCAGCTCCAACAAAGAAAAACAATCCTAAGTTAAAATCAATATACTGCTGTAAGCTAGTATCAGTTTGATCAACATCATCAATGGATAGAGTACGTTTATACCTATTTACAGTCACATTATTCAGCAACTTCAAATCTTTATGATAGGATGCAGGTGCTAAAAATACAGGGGGTAATAAAAATGCTACATAGCATACTCCGGACCAGCCGGCTGGTAAGCGATAATAGCCCTTATTCCCACATACGAAGTAAGCGTTATGGGAGGCTAAGAAAGTACTATTATTTAATCCATCTATGTTCAGTACAATAATGCAGTCACTAACACCAACAGGAATATAACCCACACTTTGGACACACAGGTCCGCTTGAGCTAGTGCCACTTGAATCACGAATTGTTCCTTCCCTACAGTGTCTCTGGTATTCGTGAAAATGTAGGGGATCGATTCATTGTCTGGTCGATATTCTTCCCACTCCCATATTGTCCCATTCGCTTGTGGATAGCCATCTTTATCTTGATGACATTCCCTATTAAGTCTGAAAAGTAATCGTCCCACTGTAGGTTTCCGTGTGGCAAAAAGCAAAGTGTACCATGCTCTACAAGAACCATTATGAGAGAAAGGAAGAGGTATGAATGGCGTTCCTCCTTTCTTCTGATGAGCTGGCATCATACCACATATCCAACAGTTCGTAGCATTCGTAGCAACATGGGTATGATGCAACATCTGGATGAAAGTGTTATTCAAATAAGACTGACGATGCTTCAATTCTTGATACGGAAGGGTATAAAAGTAGTGCTCCTCAAGCACTGGAGTGGTCAAAACAAGCAACTCACGGGCAGGAGTCACATCCTCAACAAACCATGTGGTTATACCAACAATAGCTACAATGATAATAAAGCTTGTCGCACAAAGAATCTTCTTCTTTTCCATCTTGTAGTAAAAAGTCAATATCTTCCTGAAACTAAAAGGTTGTCAGAACTCTTCCCCTTAGGCAGCCGTTGATTTCTTCACCAGCGGGCCAAGACGGGTGTCACTACACTAATGCAGGGCTGATCCCCCCCCTTGCCTCATTGGCTCTCCGTTTCACTAACCTAAGGGCCGTTCTGACAACGTATCTGGGTACAGGAAAAAAAATCACTTCCTCGGTCGAAGATGATATCTTCCTCCTCCAGGGATCGCTTGGTCCGGGAAGAGCTCCTCAGTGTCGTTCGGTTCCACAGCACGGCCTTTCTCCGCAGTCAGGATTTCTCGATGGTCGGTCAACACAGCAGGCTCCACCAATCCAGGCGGCACTTTACGACAGTTCAAAGAGTGGATCCAGTTCTTCCGATTGGAAACTCGCACAGCTGTCCTCGTTGTGAGCAGGACTTGCTCAGGACCAACCTATCTCGGCTCTAGACTATTCGTCCTTTCGAACACCTTGACCATAACCTGATCGCCAGGTCGGAGATTATGACCTTCACCTGTGGACCGATCAGGGAGCGCCTCTTGAACCTGTTGATGAATAGAAACCAAATTATCCGTTAACTGTGCCAGATAATCATTCATCATTACACAAGGTACATCATACACTGACCTCGGTTTTGGTGGACCCCAAATATTCATTGGGCGTCCAAACACGATCTCGTAGAGTGTGAGACCGGTCCGAGAATGCGGTATTGATCTTATTGACAATAATGCCAGCGGTAAAGCGTCTGGCCAAGTCAAAGAAGTTGAAGCTTGGATTTTAGCAATCTTAAGCTTCAAAGTACCGTTATATTTCTCAACCAATCCCGCAGACTGAGGGTGAAATACTGCATGAAACTTCTGAGTAATGCCTAGGCCTTTCAGGACATACTTGATAACGTCTGCTATAAAATGAGGTCCGTTATCACTCCACAACAATCTGCAAACACCATATCGGGGGAAAAACTCCTTCAATAGCATCTTGGCTGTAGTCATTGCAGTATTGTCTTTCGTAGGGTATGCCTCAACCCATTTACTGAAGGCACAAACCACTACTAGAACATACTTCAGATTGTTACAGCGCTCAAGCTGAATGTAATCCATCTGCAAAACCTCAAATGGTGCAGTAGGTGTTGCAAATCCTCCTGCTGGAGTTCGTGTACCCTTTCCTGGGTTGTACCTTAGGCAAATCATGCAGGTCTGCACTACCCTCTTTGCCGTACTAGCGATCTCCGGATGCTCCCAAACTCGTGTGAGTAATTTGACAATTGCGGAAGCTCCGACATGCGCTAGTCCATGTGCCATCTGAACCATAGGTTGTACGAAGGCTGTGGGTAACTTCCATTTATCCATCTGCTTACTTCTCCAACACCCTTCATCATCTAATTCTCCATCATTGGACCATTGCTCCTGTTCCTTATTGGAAGCGGTCCTCTGTATCTCCAACACTTCTCTCCTGGCATCGTGCCATCTTTCTGTCTGCGATTTCACAACATACATTGCAGTAGCACCAGGCTGCATCGCAGTCTCTCGTGCCACTCGGTCTGCTAAAGCATTCCCTTCTCCAACTTTATCAACCACCTTCTTATGGGCACTACATTTAACTATAGCAATCTTCTTTGGATATGTTAATGCAGTCAAAAGGTTGTGAACTAACTCCCCATACATTATCTGTGTTCCATGTGACGTTAGAAACCCTCTCTCCTTCCAGAGTAGGCCGAAATCGTGCGCTACTCCACAGGCATAGCGGCTATCTGTATAAACATTCACACACAATCCTGTACGGAGCTCACATGCTCGTGTTAATGCTATCAGTTCCGCTGCTTGAGCTGATTTCTGCGGTATGCGTGCAGTCTCCACTATTGTTTGTAATGTGGTAATTGCATACGCTGCTGAAGTCGTACCATCTGGTAGCTTCAGGCATGATCCGTCCACCCACAGTTCTCCATCTACATCTGTAAAGGGCGTATCCTGGAGATCAATACGACCCTTTGTCTGTTCCTCAGTCACAAGAATGCAATCGTGTGCCTTTCGTGCTTCAGACTGAGTTTCCGGGAACGGCAACAATGTGGCTGGATTTAACGTTGCACACCTCTTTAACGTAATATGAGGAGCCAAAAGCGTCAACTCATACCCCGTTAAACGAGCACTGGTCAAGTGCTGCGTCTTTGTCTGATTAAGCAGGGCATCAACAGCATGGGGAACTAATACCAACAGCTTATGAGATAACACAATTCCCTCGCTTTGGCGTATTGACACAGCTGTCGCCGCAACCGAGCGAAAACAACCAGGCAATGCTCGGGCAACAGGATCAAGTACAGCCGAAAAATAAGCACAAGGGCGCTGCTTGTCGCCGTGCATCTGCACTAAGACTGATAATGCACATCCATCTTTCTCATGCACATACAGTGAAAAGGGCTTCGTATAATCAGGGGTACCTAACACTGGTGCTGAACAAAGGGCTTGCCGTAATTGCTGGAAGGCAATTTCACACTCATTTGACCAGGGAAGAGGAATCGGAGTGTCTTTTGTCAAAAGTGCTAACAATGGCTTAGATATGTGTGAGAACCCCAATATCCATTGCCTACAGAAAGAGGCAAGTCCAAGAATGCACGCACATCCTTCTGTGTGGAAGGTACTGGCGTGTCCAAAATTGCTTGAATACGATCTGGTGTGAGTGCACGCCCCTCCTTAGACAAAAGGTGACCCAAATAAGTCACCTTTGGTCTACAGAATTGCAATTTCTTCCTCGACACTTTGTGATTGTGAGATGCCAAAAAGGAAAGCAAAGATAACGTAGTCTTCTCACACAGCTCAGGAGTGTCAGCCGCCAACAAGATGTCATCGACATATTGTATGAGGGCGACACCCTCAGGCAGAACAAAGGAATCCAATTGCCTTTTCAATGCTTGACTGTAAATACTAGGGCTCTCTGTATAACCCTGAGGGACTCTACAAAATCTATAAGACCTATTATTCAAAGTGAAACCGAAAAGATATCGGCTATCAGGATGAATAGGAATCGAAAAGAAAGCATTTTTCAAATCAATAACTGAAAACGTGGTCGCCGTTGGCGGGACCAAAGTAAGTAACGTCGTAATATCAGAAACCACTGGATACTGAGGTATCACTATCTTATTCACTTCCCTTAAGTCAATGATAAAACGATAAACCCTGGGATCGGTATCTTTCTTCAAAATGGGTAAAATAGGACTGTTGCAGACATTATAGGGAACTTCCTCCACTACTCCCACCTTAATCAAATCCTGCACAATCTGTATGAGTGCCTCCTCCCCCTCCTGGGAAATACGATACTGAGGGAGGCGAGGTAACACCGCACCCTCCTGGACACTAATGTGGACAGGCAGAATCACCATCTGTCCCACATCAGTATCCGAAGTGGCCCACAAAGTACGAGGGAGAGAAGCTAATGCAGTATCCTCCACAACCACACACATCCGGTCTGTCAGTGGGTGATTATCCTTTAATATCACACGTACTCCAGTAGGGGAGCAGCGGATCGTAGCTCTGAAGTGCTTAAGCATATCAAGACCCATAATGTTGTCGGGCGTGTTCGGAGCGAGCAAAAACGGACAGGGTGCAGAAAAGGGGTCAACATGGAAGGCAAGGGGTCGGGTAAGAGGGCTTCGAGAGAGTGTACCATCAAACCCTACCGATGTAACCATTAAGCCAGATGGGGGAGCCCTCGGAACCAATTGTTTGGACAGTGCACTGCGAGTAGCTCCTGTATCAACTAGGAACCGATCAGTAGAGCCCAAAACACTTGCTGAAACATAAGGACCCTTCTGATCAACCGGTACTTCAACTGATTCCAACCCCCATCCAACGCAATCCTATGCATGCTGAGAGTCATGGTACCCAGGGCGGTCATTCCCAGACATTTGATACTGATTTTGCCGATCAAATACATTAGGTCTATCTAGTTGCTGCACGTTAGGCTCAAAGCGAGCACGATCATTGGAATTCCCTCTGAAATTCGAAAAGCCCCCTCTACCTCTCGTGGTCCCTGACCACGACCCTGACGAGATGCATATAATACCGGACAATCTCTAGCCCAATGACCCGACTGTTTACAATACGCACATTGGTTTCTATTAACATCTGACCGACCGGAAGGGGGACCATAGGATCCTCCTCTACCTCTGTCGACACCCCGACGAGGCGGACCATACACTTGTGCTAACATCACCTTAGTTTTCAAATCTTTCGATTTCTTCTCCTCATGCCCCTTCGCTTCTTGTTCCTGACGCTCATAATACTGAGCCATAGTCAGGAGGGATGCCGGAGACGAAGTGGACCAGGAACTTTCACTCGCTTTTAAACGAGCTGCTATTCCTGGTAATAAATTCGCCACATATTTATCAACAAAAAGATGTCGACCCGTATCATCCGTAAGTGACTGACCACTGAAATCATGAAATGTCTCCTCAAAGCGCGTAAAGAAGTCTGAAACTGATTCATCACCCTTCTGTTTACACGAGGCTAACATGTTCCAGTCAATCTTTTTAGGGGGGATAATTGTTTTCAATTTAGTCAAAATAGCAGTGGGAAGATCTAAAATAAGCTGGGGTGGTTTTTGCGCGGGTTTTCTCTCCCTATCCACATCCTCAATCTCAGACCATTTGGCCTTAAAAGCAGCTTGATCATCCACCTTCCGCACAGATCGCCACATATCCGGTGGTAAAATAAGCCCAAAGAACAAATCTATATCTGCTAAAGTCATAGTACAAGAATTCAAGGCCCCTTCGACCTCTTCGTAAAAGGCCGCTGGATTCTTGCGGGGGTCAGGCAATGCATTCTTTAATGCCATAACATCAGCCCTGTGCCAGGGAGTATAAACCCAATTATACACAAAATATCCCCTAGCATCGGGGGAAGATATATCTGAACTATTTCCTGCTCCTTTAGGAGGAACATACAAAGGTGCCGCCTCTCGCATCGGTTTAGCATGCACTAGTTCACTCTTATCTGATTGGGAGGTAGATGACTGGTCGCCGCCGGTACGTGAATCCGATTGCACCTTCTCCCCTGCCTTTAGGGGTGCGCTCTCTTTAAGTTCAAAAGCCGCGTCCCGCAATGCAAACAGCCGTCGGACCGCATCGGGTACCTTAGAGGGAGAAAAAACACCGTTACGTAATGCTTTAGCATCTGAAACTACAGCATCAGGCTCGAAAACATCAGAATATTTCCGAAAGGCAGTAATCACTTCATCAGAAAAAGTTGCCGCAAAATACAGCTTCTCTCTATCCTGCCAACTTTCCAAAGATTCCAACAATTCAGCAAGGGGTAGCTTGCCTTTAAGCGCACGCAAAGAAATTTTCCGAAGCTCACCCATACGCTCAACTGATAACATGGACCGCGTGTCTACCTTATCCGATACCGATCCAGAATCCTGTGATCTCGGGGCGGACGCGCCAACATAAGGGGGCGGAGAGCGATCTAATAAATAAAAATCATCTTCAAGATTAGTAAGGACAGGATAAAGTGGCTGGCGGACAGCATATTGACCCGAGACTTGCAACCTACGCTCTTTCTCTTGTCTCTCCGCTAGTTCTCTTTCTTCCCGACGCTTCGCTTCCTGCGCTCTCACATGATCATTTTTCCGTTGCTCTTTATCAAACAGCGCTTTCTCACGTTTCTCTCGTTCACGCACTTCCTTCACCCACAACCGTACACATTCAAACATATCTTGCCGAGCACGCCGTTTACACATACACTGTTCCACATACTCAATCTTACGCATATCAAACTATCCATACAAAGGCCATCGCAACTCAGGATCCTTTTTAGTGTATTTCCTCCACACTGTGCTGTACATTATAGAGGAAAGACCATGCTTCACATACATATCCCTATTAGGAGCCCCCTCTGTGGGGGCTGGAGCAGATTCCTCGAGATTTAACCGGTTTCCAAAGCAGCAGCACCACTTACGGAGTGCGCTGAAAGCAGGCATGCTCAAAAATAATGCAAAATATGCAGTATTATCAAAAAAATGGCACTTAAACTTTGCGCCGTTCAAATTTACACAACTCCGGAGAAATATCTCCACATTACCTGCCTATATGTGTTGCAACGCATATATTCTCACAGTAATCAATACAGAATATGACCGGTCATCACAAATCAAACTCAAATAGCCAACCCAGGCTTCAAAACTCGGAGCAAGTACCGTACAACGGTTCTTACCAATCAAGAGTGTCCAGGTTCCAACTGCCAAGTTCCAAAATTCGCCCAAACGGCTGTCGCGGCAAACCGACAGAAGAGGTCTCAGTTGAGGACCAGCGCCACCCAGAAGGTCAGTGCGGAAGGGAAGGAAGAAACCTCGGGATGCCAGGACTAAAAACGCCGCTGGCAGTGATCACATCCCCGGCCAAATCCCTCACCTTCGTCACGACCAGTCCTTCGAGCATCCGAGTCGCCGATGAGCCCCACGTGACGGGCGCCAATTGATGAATACAGGCCCCAGCTAGGCCCGCAGAAAACAAGGGTTCGCTCTCCTGTAACAAAAGCTAGAAGGAAGTTGGCACGGAAACTGCAAATACAAAGACAGAGTTTATTAACCCTTAAGGGTGGTCCTACAACCTATACAACACTCTTCAGTATTGCATAGAGTAGCACAAAGAACTTGCGTACACGGTCCCCTTTTATACACAACAGAGGGGCTCATAAGTGGGTGGATACAACATGAGGCAAAGTTCTTTACCTTTTATGGACATTTTCGATACAGAATCAATATGTGGGCGGAGGCGACAATGTCCTGAGCCCGCGAAAACATGGTCAAGCAAGAACTAACTGATAACAGATGTGGTCAAGTCTGGGCATGCGCCAGACGAACAAAGGTGCTATTTATAGACTGTTACTAGGCAGATTACAAGAGCACCTAACAAGAAGGAAGGACTCTTCTCGTGCAAAGCACGTGGAGGCATGACATTACAAGATGGAGTCCAGACATTAGTCAACATAAGACGAGAAACATGTTTTAACTAGAGAGAATTCATGTCTTTAGTGAATGCTTAATCATATCGCCGTTTTAGTTTTCAACAACAGCCTTTTTCGAGGTCAAGACGAAATCTGCTCGGAGTCAAAAGAATAAAATTAGTTGTTGTTGATGCAGGACAATCCAGGGCGGGACTGAAGTTGGCACTGAAGCTGGTGTAGAACCTGTAGCAGGCATGGCGGTTCCAGGTGGCGCAGAAGGCAGGATTCCAGTTTCAGGCCCTCATGGTTATTTGGAGCCTGAAGAAATGCTAGAGGGAGCTGGCAAGGTACCATAGAGACCCAGCATGGTTGTCTGCAGCAGTGTCATCTATGGACCCAGACAATTGGGTTAACCTTGGGACAAGAGACAGATTTTGTAAAGAAGAAGTTTGGGTTTGGGAGTGAGATCAAGAGGCAAATTTACACTCTTAGGCCTTCTCAGGAGTTCAGGAGTGCTGAGAAGGGACATAGTCTTGCTTGGACTTCTTTTGCCTTTTTTAAATATTTTTTTTGTCAAAGTTCTTCTTATTAAGGGTTTGTACAACTGTTGCATCATTTATGCATGTGACAGAAACTAGCAGTATAGTAGTATAGACTAATTCCTGGTACAGTTACTGAATAATAAATGCCAGTCTGTTTCCTTAACAGTTGAGTCTATGCCCTCCTCCCTCTCCCCCCCCTCAGAACTTGAATTAGGAAAAAGCAGAGAAAAAAGGAAATAAATTCGCAGAAGGAATCTGCAGCGAGTTACAATTAACTATGTTCAGTACTAAGCCAAAGGATTATTAGATGGACTCCTTTATATGAAGCGTTAACTATCTGGGGTGGAGAAGCCGTGGGGTCCAGGGTACATATCCAACCGCCGGGAGACACCTCAGTGAATATATTCAGAATTGAAAGAGGTGCAGCGCCCTTGTTCTAGACGGGCATGCTAAAAGTGGCAACCCAGTGGAAAGATAGCTGGTTAATGATCCCCACATGTATTCAAAGTTTTTGAAGTCGTCTCGGAAGATATCGCTCATCCTCTCCATAGTTAGTGCCTGCAAAAGCAGCGCGTGCCATTGTGTGGTGGATGGCACCTCTATTTCCTTCCAGGCAGCTGCCACTGCCATTTTGACGGCTCCCAAACAAAGCCACGTGATACCCTTATCTGCTTTTGTCAGAAATTTTAGGGAGTCTGACCTGAGCTCAAGTAGTACTTGCGAGATAGTATCTGGTATGGGGTAGCCCAGGATTTCCTTCATTTGAGCTAGGATTTCAGATCAGAACGGATGGATGATCAGGCAGTCCCACCATATGTGGCGGAAGTCCCCTAAGAACCTGCAACCTCTCCAACATAGGTCTGAGGTTTCAGGATAAATTATTTTCATTTTAGTGGGGTAGAGATACCAGTCGTATAGCAATTTGTAGTGTGCCTCCCTAAGGCCAAGGGAGTGGTTGTGCTTGTGTATATCTCTCCATAAAGAGTGCCCCTCGTGATATGGAATGTTATGCCCCACTGTCTGCTCCCAGAATGCTATGTTTCATTGGGGGGTCCCTTTGTAGAGCGAAGCAAAAGTGAATACAAGAAGGATGTGATGCCTTTGGTGCCTCGGGTCTTTTTTACGAATTTTTCAAGGGAGGTGAGATCCCTCGTAGCCGTCTCTCTTGGAGGGCCCGGTGCCTAAGTTGTCGCTAATAATAAGTTTCCCCCTTGGTTAAATTAAATTCTCGTTGGCAGTGTGCAAAGTTTAGAATGTCCGAGTTGTGAAATAAGTGCGAGAGTGTCAGGCACCCCCCCTCCCTCCACGCATCGAAGGGTCCTGGATGTAGGCCTGGTGGGAACGCAGTGTTGAAATGTATCAGGATGAATGGGGAGGGGATCAATGTCCAGGGAGATTTTTTAAGAACTCGTCCCATACCCTCAGGACCATTCTTGTTGAAGTACGGAAGTACGTACATAGGCATTGGCAGGACGGTCTGTTTTGTGTTTGCACAGTAAGTCCCAAATTACTCTGCCCGCTATTGCTCTGTCCATGTGCAGCCAGTGCTTGTCGGATTCTCTTTATGACCACTCAATAATGACTCGTGGCTGTGCTGCTTTGTAGTATAGGCCTAGATCAGGTAGTCCTAGCTCCCCCTCCGACCGGTGTCTCCTGATTAGTTTAAGGGGCAGTCATGCCAGCTTGTTCTGCCATATAAATTTATCGAGCAATGTTTTATGTTTATCCAAGTACCCTGTGTCAAGTGTAATGGGTAGGCTCTGGAATAAGTGGAGTAATCAGGGTAATACCTCTTTTTTATGGCATGTATCCTCCCCAGCCAGGAAATATACATAGGAGCCTATCTCTTTAAGTCTACTACTAGTTTTTGCATTAGTTGTGGGTAGTTTGCCTGAAATAGTTGTGAAGTTTTCGGAGTCAATTTAATGCCTAGATAAGGGCTTTCCTTTCCCATTGGAAGGGGAGGAGCCTGCCAATGTCCCTATCTCTCTATCTGAAAGAGTCAGATTTAAGATAGAAGACTTGGAGAGGTTAATACAATAACCTGCCACCTGTTCAAAGAGGGTTAATTATTTTAAAAGGGGTGCCAGTGAGTCCTTAGGTTCAGTGAGAGGGAGCAGAACGTTGTCGGCAAATAGCGAGAGTTTGTGCTCCTCTCCCCCAAAGGTAATCCCTTTGATCCCAGGATTGGCCCTAACTGCTGCTGCTAGAGAGTCTATACTCAGAGCAAAAAGGAGAAGAGAGAGCGAGCATCCCTGCCTCGTCCCTGCTCCAAATTAAACTGCTTGGCGGCATACCATTCACCAGGACTCTGGTGGTTGGGGCTGCATAGTTCGCTTGAATCATAGTGACAAATTTATCAGCAAATCCATAGTGTTTGAGGGTTGCAAACAAAAAGGCCCAGGTGACACGGTCAAATGCTTTTTCCGCATCTAATCCCAATAACAACGCTGGTATTCCTTTCCTGGTTGCTTTTTCAATGAGGTGGAGCACACGTCTAACGTTGTCGTGTGTCTGTCGCCCCTTTATAAACCCTGATTGGTCGGGATTGATGAGTTCAGGCATTAAATCTTCGAGACACATCTCCAATATTTTAGAATAAATCTTTGCGTCCAGGTTTAAGAGTGCGATAGGGCGGTAGGAGCCACAGATCTGTGGGTCCTACCTCTCCTTGGGTATTACTATTGTCAGTGCTTCTCTCATGGATGGGGTGACCTTTTCCGTGTCCGCAACATGGTTAAATAGCGCTGTCAGGTGTGGTACCAGCTCCGTGCTAAATGCCTTATAGAAACGCACCGTCAGTCCATTCGGTCCCGGCGACTTGAAGAGTTTTGGTTGCCGATCGCCTTTAGGACCTCCTCCTCACTAATGGGATCCACCAACCTCTAATTAAGTGTCTGCGTCACTTTAGGGAGGACTATGTTGTCCAAGTACCGGGATTGTAAGTCAGGGTCTGCGTGTTCTGCTTAGTATAGGGGCTGATAAAATTCCCTGAAAGCCTCCGCTTTATGGTGCTCGCGGACTCTAAGGATCCTGCCAGGTTATGTATTTTATTGATATATTCCTTATCTCTTTTCATTCTGGGCTGTCTCGTCAAATTAGTCCCTACCTTATTGCCAGGCGTGTTTGATGTTTGTTTTAGCTTGAGTAGTCATTACAGCTTGATTCGCGTAGATTGCAGCCAATTTTCCCCTGGCTGCTGTGACTTTGCATTGTAGAGGCATGCTGGGTGCTGACTTGTGTGCGTTTTCCAAAGCCTGGAGCTCAGTTTCCAGGGCGCATCTCTCCAAACCCCTCTGTCGGTTTAGTTTAGTGATTGCTGCTATACAATGTCCTCTCAGGACTGCATTGAAGGCATCCCAGTTATTGACTGGGGAGGTATCCTGGGGGATATTATGAAGGAAAACATCTTTA
The DNA here is from genome assembly GCF_964204655.1 of Triturus cristatus. Classification (NCBI taxonomy): domain Eukaryota; kingdom Metazoa; phylum Chordata; class Amphibia; order Caudata; family Salamandridae; genus Triturus; species Triturus cristatus. Next base: position 325,154,104 of record NC_140583.1, on the reverse strand, counting down.
ATAATCTTACGGCATTCATCCCGCGCTAGTCTATCCCATAGCAGCGCCTGTGGGACGAACCATTGCACACATTTTGGGAAGCGAGTTCTCCACGCGAGGGATCAGGTTACCGGCGCATGGTTAGATATCACAATCGATTTAATGTGTGTAGATTGCGTTTCCCCTTTTAGAGTCCAGCTTAAAAAGACATTGTTGAGCCTCGAGTATATGCGATGGTTATGTGAGAAAAAGTATAGTCCTTTTCTGCTGTATGTAACTCCCTCCATATGTCTACTAAACCCATTTCCAGTATTGCATTTTTAACCATTTTGGAAAAACTGACTGTCTGAGCCCTATGTGGGTGGGTGCTATCCATCCCTGAGTGCTAGGTTAGATTAAAGTCCCCAATGAGCATCACCTCTCCCTCCGCGAAGTCTCCCAGCACCTAGGTGTCTTCAGTATGAAGGGGAGTTGGTTGATGTGTATATTGATGCCATTGTGCACAGTTTCCCACGCGCTTGGCCCTTTACCATGATAATTCTACCTTCTTTGTCTGCTCTTTGACGCTCTACCTGTAACTTCATGAATGAGTGGAACATTATCGCGACCCCTTTCTGCTTCGATGTGTTGGAGGACTGAAATATTTGTGGCTAGTTTTTCTGTTTGAGCCTGTGAGTCTTGGTGCATTTAAGGTGTGTTTCCTGCAGAGCCACTATGTCATAGTGATCGTCTAAGAGGCATTTCCAAAATTTAAGGCACTTAGCCGGGGCACGTCAGCGTCTGAATATTCTGTGTTTATGTTATGACGGAGTTCTAGTAACCCCTCTCTGTGCTTTCCCATGTCTCCATTCCCCCTCCCTCTCCTCTTCCCACCCACCCATAGCCCCCCCAGATTGTCTCATAACACGAACAGTTGTGTGGACACAGTGCCACCCGCTGAGTACCTAGAAAAAAAAGAAACAAAAACAAGGTTTAATTTCTCCTTCCCCAACGGCAGATGCAAAAATTCCAGAACAATTGGTCCCGGAGTGAACCATGTGTGTTTAAGCAGTGTCATGTTCTGGGGCGAATGGACTATCGTCGCTGCCGTGGCTGTACTATCTTTTGTCGGAATCGGAGCTAGGCCGAAATTCCGTTCTTCCAGTTATCCACTTTGTGCCCTCATCGTCTCGCTGTCCTGTTTTGGACTCGGGCCCCTCGCAATGTGTGATCTTGAGGCCGTTTTGTGTCACTAGCATGATCGGTCCTTACGGCAGATCCCAACTGTATTGCTTGAAGTCTTGTTCAGGCCTCTTATGGTGCCTAGGCCCGGAAAGGGAGATGACCCTGGGAGGCTCTCTCTGCCTTTGGGGGTGTTTCACCTCCTTCTCTGTTGCTTGGGTGGCTCTGAGTGAGCCATGGTGAAGTGTCCCAATTACTACTTTCACCGGTTCTTACTGCCTCGGCTCTTTCTGCTGTGTGGTCAATCTCTGGTGGCTCGAGGCCCAGAACTGTCAAGGCTTCCTCCAGCTAAGTGCAGTGATGTTATTTGTTGCGGTATTCGAATGCCAGCCCAAAGGGAAAGGTCCATCTGTATCTCACATTGTTGTGTCTCAACTTCTCCGTGACTTGACGGAACTGTTGGAGTCTTGCTAAGGTGGCCGGTGAGATATCTTGGAAGAGTGTACAAGAGAATCCCTGGAAGGACACTTTGTCGGTTTTCCTGGCAGCTTGCAGAATAGCTTCTTTTACTTTGAATGTATGGACATTTACTAATATGTCTCTAGGACTTTGGTTACTGCCCGCAAGAGGCCTTTCCACCCTGTGGGCTCTATCTATTTTGATCCTCGGTGCACTGGGGCACAGAATCTCATGCAATAGTCCCTTTACAAAGGCCTCTCGGTCCGGCCCTAACTCCGTTTCCTTGAGTTGGCGAATGTGAATATTATCCCTGCGGGATCTGTTTTCGACGTCTTATGTTTTAATGATGGCCATTTGCAGTTGTGCTTTCAGTGTTTGTGTCAGGTCCTTCTGTTGCTCGAGGCCTTGTTCTAGGACCTGAAATTTTCCCTTCCATATCTAGGGTTCTACTTCCCACGGAATCTTTGTCCTGTGACAACATGAGCAGTCTATTGTTCAAGTCAGTTTTTAGTTTCTCCCTAGACAAGGCCGCATCAGCTTTCATCTCCTAGCGTAGCTCTTTTTTTAAATCCCTCAAGGAGGCCAGGAAGTCTTCCTTGGTGAGGGCCATGCTCCCTTCTCCGCTGGGTGATTGGCCGGCCTTGGCCGCTTCCGTAGAACCAAAATAGTTGGAGACCTTGTTGAGTTGGGCCTTTTTGGGTGGCAAATGGAAGGTCTTCGCTCCCCAACCCTGAACCAGGCGTGCACCACAGCCACTTCTGTTGGCACTCTTGTCTCTGCCTGAAAGATCGTGGGACCTCTCCTGTGAGCGATACTTGGTGACTTATATGGCTCTGCTGTTCTCTGCCTTCATCTCACTGAATACCGCTGAGCACTGGATGTGGAGACTTGCGCTAATTGCCCTATCTTGACTTTAGGCCTGTGGAGTGTGTTTGCACTGCTGCGTTCTCTGTTGGTGGCACACTAGTATTACTCACTTGGGTGTTATGTTCAGGCCAGACTAGCATACCTACTAATCTCCTTGGTTGTGCATGAAGAATGCTGCCCCTGTTGCTGTTGCTGCTGCAACCTTTCCCCCAGCCTCTGTGGCTCACCTAGTAAATGCAGCTAATTTAGGCTTATGCCATTTTGAGGTCAGGCAGGCCACGTGGTAGCTTCCCGGAGAATATCAGCCCGGTGCGAGGGGTACTTGATGGTCTCCTGTGGATAGCCTGAAGATAGCTGCACCCCTGTCCTCCGCCTCTGTAGCTCACATGGTTAAGGCTGCTTATTTAGAAATCTCATGCTGCCATTTTAAGGTCAGGCAGGCTGTGTAGTTGCTCCCTGACGAGTCTTTTTTAGACGCGGGGTGGGTCCTGCTGGTCTTCTGGGATAAGTTTGATGAGGGCTGCTCCTGTTGCTGCCGCTGCGTCCCTGACCCTGCCTCTGTAACTCGCGTGGGTGGTGTTTCTCCTTTAGGCTGTACCAGCTGCCATGGGATCAGGCAGGCCGCGTGACAGTTTCCCGGTGAGTCTTTGCTTAGCATGGGAGGGGGGGGCGGCACTCCTCCGTTCCCTCCTGATGCCAGGTTCGGCCGATGCATGTCCTCTTTTGCTCTGCCCCATGTTGGTGTTGTGCGCAGCCCTCTGTCCCGCCGTTTATATGCCTCCACCACAGCTCACCTTAGAGCTCGCACTAATTTACTGGTTCCCCCCGCCAGGAACGTTTTTGCTGCTGCTGGGCCACTGCTGTGTTGGCAGGCACTGCCCTGCACTGGGCTGCTGTTTCTCAGGGCACGTCAGTTCCGGTCCCTCACCCCAACCCGCGTCGATATCGTCATCGCCAGGCCCCTTCACATGGCACCATCTCCTGATGTTTCTCCACCCAAGTTGAGGCGGGGAAGCTACAGGTTTGCCATGTTCAGCGCTGTGCCGGACCTCAGTAAATTTGGGCTGTTTCGCCTACATGTCTCTGAGTAATCTCTCGGTGGCAGTGGAGTTGCGATGGACTACGTCCTCTCCACCATCTTAGTTGGCCAAGCCCCTCCTTTTTTTATTTACATGATAATTTCGACCACAACAAAGATCTTCTGTGGGAATGACTTTGGGAGAAGACTGGGAACTTCCTTTTGACCTCTACCTTGTCATGGCATGAAGTCTTTTGGTGTTTGGCAACGTAAAGCTTCGCCTTACGGTCCCATTTGGCGATCTGGTTATTCTGGGGTCACTCATTGCAGGCTTTGAAGCAGTGTTCCAAATGCAAGTACCAAAGACATTTGTCACAGACATTTGCTTGCGGCAGTATCTACAAGACTTAAATCTTGAAGTTTTAGAGGTGATATTTTCCTTGCACATTGGTATTGTTTTAGTATTGAATTAGGAGAGTATTGTCTTGATCAAAGACAAGGGGTAGCTCCAAATCCATGTCTAGTAGTGTGGAAAAATAGAAACTGACCTTAGTGCACATGGGTGGTCTGCAGGTTACTTCTAGAGTGGAACACAATCAGTACAGATCTTCGTAACACCACCTGTGGATTGCTGGGGTATTACTGAAGAGTTTCCAGATCCAGCTGAATGCCTGGGAAATATTTAAAACGTAATGAATCTGCAGTTAGAAGTGTCCATCAGAATACATGAGCTGGGCGTCCAGAACTTGGGGGGTTTTCTTTCCAGTGGGGCAATAAGAGCTCACTAAATCTCTTTTGTTCTTTCTCACCAGAGTATCCAATGCTGGGGAAGCCATTAATCAGGGGTCTCCAACCAGTAGCCTGTGATCTACTATAGCTCTACAGCTACTTCTGAGTAGCTCACCAGTGTGCAGCCCAGCTTATTAAATTAGAAAGCTTTTGCATGGTTAAATTAATATAAATATAACACAATTGAAATAACACCTCGCTAATAATGTTAGTAGCTCTCAATTCATTGAATATAAGTAGATTTCAGTACAGAAAAGGTTGGAGGCCCCTATATTAACTACACCTAATTGGTGAAATCTCACCCAATCAACAGTCCTGATCAGAATCAGGAGCAAAGCTCCTTGGCCTGACCCAAAAAGTTAGGAAACACAAACTCCTCTGAGCAAAAGCCTCTACTTCCATCCACTAGCCCAGGACAATTAATATAGACTACCTTGCAATGACTGTGCAAATGCTGTCAAAGCTGTGTGGGGAACAAACAGTGGTAGCTTAGTGGGTTACAGCTTGCATGCTCAGATCTCAATACAGGTCCTAGGAGGAATCCCAGCACACAAAGTGCCAGGGGTCACACAGCCTAAGCAAAGCCAGAGTTGACATGCACTGGATTCCCTATACCTCCTAGTCTATGCTTATCCCAGCAGGGTCAGCAGGCTTAAGAGATACAGCCCTGGCTCTCACCCATGAGATGGACACCCCCATTATGTCTTTGTGCAGCCACCGGCAAACTGCTAGACGTTTTGTCTGAAGACTGGCATCAGTTGTTACACTCTTCCTATCCAGTGGTAAACTGTCAATATATTCAAAAGAGGACCAATCTATGCAACAGGTCCCCATGTATTCATTAAAGAAACAACCCATACAACACAGAATACAGCAGTAACCAATGGGATAACATTCTATACATTACATCACACTGAGAAACTAGCACAATGCCACACATCTCCTGTCCTTAAAAAACATACAAACAAACCAGACAAAAACTAACCCCATGCAACCAAACAAAACATACAAACATCTATGGAGAGGATGTAGCATAAAGGCTATGGCGGTCATCCTCAAATCTGGGGAACCAGGTTCGAGTCTGGCTAAGATGCTCATCATCTTATGATTCTGGCAAATCACTTAATCTCCCAGTGCCTAACAAAACAAATGAATGCATCCTTATGTAAAGCAACTGGTGCTCATGTAAAGCGTTCTGATACCTGATACCTTTGGGTCAAGTTCGTGCTATATAAAACTCCCTCAAAAAAAGTAACACAAAAAAATGTTAAATAATTAGCCCTCCTGTATCATGTAAGTGGGCACAGGGAAATTTCAGAGAGTACATTATAAAATACACAAATAAAATATATGATCCGGAGCTTGCAGGGAATAGTTCATCCAGTGCAACATGCAGACATTAAGGACTTACTGTGCAAAGGGGCAAAAACAGTGTAAACATTTAAGCCGATTCTTCATCTCGTATCAATCTGCTAGGGTTGCACAAGCAAAAACATTGTCAGAGTGCTTAGAGAAAACATTAACATAACTTTGTAAAGAGGCATAGACAGGTTTAAAATATTAAAGCACTCCTGGCAGCCTGGTAAAATTATACCTGCAGTGATTTATCAAAGTGCCTAGTGCGAACATTAACATAGCTGTGCACAAATAATATTTACTGTGAAATCGAGACGTCCAACGGTAAACAGGAATGAGGCCAATTCCTCATGGTTGTAACCTGACTAACCCTTTAATTGATGCTTAATGTCAACTCTGGGATAGGGATCAGTTATTCTCTTAATCTGTCCTTAGCCGCCCATCATGAATTAAAAGCACTATATAAGTCGCTTTCTAAGCCATGGACAGTATTCAATTTAAAATTGTAATCTGTTTATTGAAAATTGCTAAAAATTGCACCTGTCAAATGTTCATCATGAAGTTCTGGGGATTTAAAACCTCTATGGCTGACATCCTACAAGTTGAAATCAACCATCCAAAAAGGAATAAGACACAAAACCACTCTTCTCCCCAAAAAACATCACAACTATGACCGAATGAGGTTTGGAACAGTTTGCCCACAATGTCTTCCTAATGGCTCCAGCACAGTCTCTCCTTGAACTAAGAGCACTCTGAATACATTCCACCAGGACTTTTTTAAACCTTTTGTGAGAAATAGGGTTGTTGGTTCACTGGGATGTGAACCCTGGTCAATCAACAGCCACAATCCCTTGCAAGGTGAACTACAAAAAATGACTAAATTATCCTGTGCATATTCCTCGGTAGCCTCTCACAAAAAGCAGTCAGGCTTAACTTAGAGACTAAGGGCCCGATTCACAGAACTAACTTAAGACAAAATCCTTAACTTACTACCATTTTGGTATTCACAGAAGGCACTTACTCATTTTGGTATTCACAGAAGGCACTTACTCATTTCGGTATTCACAGAAGTTAGGAGTCCTAACTTTAGGACTCCTAAATGCCTTCTGTGAATACCGAAAGTCTTAAAATTAGGATTTTTCTCAGTTTAGTAGTAGTATAGTTAGGACTCCTAACTTTAGGACTCCTAAATGCCTTCTGTGAATACCGAAAGTCTTAAAATTAGGATTTTTCTCAGTTTAGTAGTAGTATAGTTAGGGCTCCTAACTTTAGGACTCCTAAATGCCTTCTGCGAATACCGAAAGTCTTAAAATTAGGATTTTTCTCAATTTAGTAGTCCTAAATTTAGGACTCCTAAATGCCTTCTGTGAATACCGAAAGCCTTTAAAATTAGGATTTTTCTCAGTTTAGTAGTTGTAAAGTTAGGAGTCCTAACCTTAGGACTCCTAAACTGAGAAAAATCCTAATTTTAAGGCTTTCGGTATTCACAGAAGGCATTTAGGAGTCCTAAAGTTAGGAGTCCTAATTTTAGGACTACTAAATTGAGAAAAATCCTAATTTTAAGACTTTCGGTATTCACAGAAGGCATTTAGGAGTCCTAAAGTTAGTAGTCCTAACTATACTACTACTAAACTGAGAAAAATCCTAATTTTAAGACTTTCGGTATTCACAGAAGGCATTTAGGAGTCCTAAAGTTAGGACTCCTAACTTCTGTGAATACCGAAATGAGTAAGTGCCTTCTGTGAATACCAAAATGAGTAAGTGCCTTCTGTGAATACCAAAATGGTAGTAAGTTTAGGATTTTGTCTTAAGTTAGTTCTGTGAATCGGGCCAATTGTGTATAATGTCTATGCAGCACACCAACAGTAATAAAGTGAAACTACAACACAAAAAAATACCAGACCAGTTTAGAAACATATAGTTAATTCTAATACATTATTTGACACCAAAACAACAAAAATTCAATCAGTTGAACCGGAGTTATGAATTATTAAATCTTTGAATAAAATCTAGCACTTAAAAGATCAAAGTGCCAACCATCTATATATTCGTCACCAACTGTAGTTATCTAGCCGTGTGAGACTGGGCCAAAGTCAAAAGTTAAGGCTGACCGAGAAGGAGCACGGTTTGGATACAAGAAGGTAGAAGCTCAGCGGGAAACGTTTGTAGGAGTGTTCAAGACGGGAGCATTGTCGGTAGAAGACCGATAAGCGACGCAGCAGTGAAGATTTTAACATTCGAATTTAGCAGCCGAAATGGAAGTTGAAAATCTCTGGTGGGACGAAGCAGAGGGCTGTACCTGAAGACAGTTCCACAAGAGCAGATACCCCATTTTCTGCGGAGAAGAATGTAGTGGGAGAAGACAGGGAGTCAACTGGTATACTTTTGTGACTTTGTAACCATTTAATAATGTAATGTTTTGTAACTTAGACTTATATGAGTCCCCTCATGCACCTCTTGTTATATTTATCACATAGCCTGTAAAGTGCTCTGCTACACTCTGGTTTAGATAGCGCTATATAAAACTCAAAAACAAATAAATTAATGATCTGACTGGCGATGCTCCTCATGCCGACAGGCAAGCAAGCTGGCCCCAGTCTCTTCCTGATTCTCTGATCACTGGCCAAATTTTGTCTAAGTCCTTAATTTTGGAAATTGGCCATCTGGGCACCCTTAGCACCACAACCAAGGTACCGAGGGTGGATGGACACCTTTTGAGGGTTTAGGACTCACTGGGGCTGTGTCAAGGTGGGGGTTCAAGATGGTGGCAGCCTGTTATGTCACTGTGGCTCTGAACAGGAGGCCTGCAAACTAGTCTTTGGAGTTACTTGTGGCAATCCTGGGTGCCAGTAAAGATGCATGGTTCAACAGCAGGGCTGGCCTCTCAGGGTTCATGGCAGGTTCCAGACAGCAAAGCAGTTCTTCCTGGTGCAGGAACAGTCTGTCAGAGTGTCCAGCATGTCACAGCAGCAGGCTGTCCTCTGGGATTCCTTCCTCAGGTCCAGTTGTGGACTGAAGAGTGGGTCTGAAGGTCCTATTTTTATACTCCAGTGCCCTTCTTATGGAAGGTGGGAGAAGTTTCTGGAACAGTTCTTAGAAGCACATGGAATTTTCTGCCTAGAAGCTGGCTGCAGTGACAATGCAGGGTTGATAGGCCTATTGTGAGGAGACAGGGTAAAGCCTTTTCAGGTGCAAGTGGGGCTGTGCTCAGCTCCATCCCCCATCCTATCAGTAATGGAGCATTGAAGCACGCCTAATCCCTCTCTTATGTGACTGTCTGGGAGAAATTCACAAAGTCTGTCAGCTATACTCAGTAATGAGACCCAAGACAGGCTGCACGAACAAAGGGCTAAGGCCAGAAAAATTCCAACTTTCTAAAAGTTTCATTTTTCAAATTGTAATGAAAAATCCGACTTTACCATTAAAGAGGTTTTTTTGTTACAGTTCCATAGGTCCCAAACATGACACATCTAACCTCCTCTCAATTAGGAATTTCAGCGTATTAAATGTAATAAGGAATACCCAATGTTATCCTATCGGAGTGCTAGGCCTCACAGAAGTGAAAAAAGAATTTAGGAGTTTTTCAATACCATGACATGTAAAATGTTAAACTACATTTTCCACCTTTTACTTACACACCACCATGTCCTATTAGCTCCTTTGCGCCTATCTCAGGGGTGACCTAAATGTAATAAAAGGGGAGTAAACAAATTGGCCAAGGGGTTCAAATGCCAAGTCAACATGGCAGTGTATCATTGCATTCAGGCTCCAATGGCAGGCCAGAGACACGTTTTAGAGTGCTACTTAGAAGGGTGGCGCAATATGTGCTGTTGGCCCACTAGCAGCATTTAATTTACAGGCCCTGGGTTATAGTTTACCACTCTATATGAAACTTACAGGTAAATTAAGTATGGCAATTAGGCATTTGCCAATCAAACCATGTTTAGGGTAGTGAGCACAAACACTTTAGCACCGGTTAGCAGTGGTAAAGTGAATAAGTCCTAAGGCCAGCAGGAGCAAAAATCCAGAAAAATATGGAGGTAAGTAGGCAAAAGGTTTGGGGGAAGACCACCCTAAGGCTGAAAGGTCTAGTACCTTTCCATCTTACCACTGAATCGAGATTAATACAGAAGAGTACCACATTTGTTGAGAAACTCAGTCAAGGCAACCGAAGTGACCTAAGCTCCGTTATCTGTCAATGCCTCACTTGGGACACCTTTCCTTGGAAAAACGTCTATGAAAAAACATTGTCCGTTGTCGGTTCAGACACCGCTTTCCCCTGCACTCAACCCAACAAATGATCAACCGAATCAATTAAATTATTTAACTGTTGGAGCAGCACTTGAAAATCAATCAATCAAACAATCAGGTGTTTGTTAAGTGCAATTACTCACTCGTAAGGGTCTCAAGGCACTGGGGGTGGAGGGGTCACAGTTTCCAGTCCATCAAGGAGGGGGTCTGTCGAAGAGCCAGGTTTTGAGGTTTCTTGCGAAAATGGGGAGTGATGTTGTCTGTCTTAGGTGGAGCGGAAGGTCGTTCCAGGCTCTGGCCGCGTGGAAGAAGAAGAAGCGGCCTCTCGAGCGGGTCTTTATGGTGCGGGGGACCACGGTGTAGGAGAGCTGGGCTGATTGTAGGGTCCTTTGGTGTGCATGGAATTTGATTTGGCTGTTCAGGTAAGCTGGTCCGGTGTCATGGAGGGCCTTCTGAGCGTGGGTTAGCATCTTGAAGGTGACTCTAGCTTTGATGGGGAGCCAGTGGAGTGTGAGCAGGTGCTGGAAGATGTGGCAGTGTCTTAAAAGGTTGAGGACCAGTCTTGCGGTGGCGTTTTGGATGTTCTGTAGCTTTTGGGTGAGGTTTTTGTTTATTCCAGCATAGAGTGCATTGCCGTAGTTGAGCCTGCTGGTGACCAGGGCGTGAGTGACGGTCATTCTGTGTTTGAGGGGGATCCATTTGAAGGTCTTACGTAGGAGGCGGAGGGTGTGGAAGCAGGAGGATGAGACAGAGTTGATCTGGCGGTCCATTTTGAGCTCTGAGTCCAGGATGATTCCCAGGTTGCGTGTGTGGTCCGTGGGGGTGGGCGGGGTGCCACCAGGTGTCGTTCCAGGCATCAGGGTTTGCGTCCATGATGAGTACTTCTGTTTTGTTGGTGTTTAGTTGTAAGAAGCTGTTTTTCATCCATTTGGCGACGGCTTCCAAGCCTGCTTGAAATTTGTGTCTGGCAGTGTTGGGTTCTTTGGATAGGGAGAGGATGAGTTGGGTGTCGTCTGCGTATGACACAAAGTTGAGTCCGTAGGTTCTGACGATGAGGGCGAGCAGAGCCATGTAGATGTTGAAGAGCGTAGAGCTGAGGGAGGACCCCTGGGGGACTCCGCAGGTGGTAAGTGTAGGGTCTGAGAGGAAAGGGGGGAGTCTGACCAGCTGCGTTTTGCTGGAGAGAAAGGAGCGGATCCAGTCGAGGGCCTTGTCTTGGATCCCTGCGTCGTGGGGTCTGCGTATTAGGGTGCGGTGACAGACTGTGTCGAACGCCGCTGAGAGGTCGAGGAGGATGAGGGCTGCTGTTTCTCCTTTGTCCAGTAAGGTGCGGATGACATCTGTTGCGGCGAGGATGGCGGTTTCCGTACTGTGTTTTTTTCTGAATCCGGATTGGGAGGAGTCTAGGATGTTGTGCTCTTTGATGAATGTGGCGAGTTGGCTGCTAATGGCTTTCTCAATGACTTTAGCTGGGAACTGGAGCAGGGAGATGGGTTTGTAGTTTTTGAGGTCGGTGGGGTCCGCCGAAGATTTCTGCAGGAGGGGTTGATCTCAGTGTGTTTCCAGTCATCGGGGAACGAGGCTGTTGCCAGGGAGCAGTTGATGGTGTGGTAGAGCATGGGTACGATGGTGTCGGCGGCTCTGATGAAAATATGGTGGGCGCAGGGGTCTGTGGGGGCCCCGAAGTGGGTTGACTTTATCATCTTCAGTGTGTCTTCGGTGGTGAGGGCTGGCCAGTTGTCGATGGCTGGCCATCAAGGTGTTGGTGGTGGTTGGTGAGGGTTCAGTGTGTTGGTTGTCTTCATCGAAGTTGTCGTAGATGCTCTTGATTTTGTGGTGGAAAAAGGTGCTGAGTTTGTCGCAGAAGTCTTGTGAGGGAGGGATGTCGGTGGACTTGCTGGTGGGTTGGGCGAACTCTATGATGATGTTGAAGAGTTCTTTGCTGTTGTGTGCATGAGTGGAGATTCTGACTTCAATCGCTTTTTTCCTCGTTTTTCTGATGAGTTAGTGGTGGGCGTTGGTGGCAGCTCTGAAGTTTTTATGGGCTTCTGTGGATTGGGTGTTCCTCCAGGCCCTTTTGAGGCGGTGGCAAGTGCTCTGGACACTCGAAGTTCAGTGGTGAACCATCTAGCTTTCTTGGCGTGGGTGTTGTTGTTTTTCTTGAGGGGGGCTTTAGCTTTGGGGGGCTGTCAGAGATCCATCTGTGCAGGGTTCAAGCTGCGATGTTGGGGTCGTCGTTTTCCACAATGGTTGGGGTGGAGTTGCTGAGTGATGAGGTTAGCTGGTCGTCGGTGATTCTGGTCCAGTTTCTTTGTGGGAGCAGGTGCTGGTGTCTGTGGATGGTGGGTGCTCTGAAGGTGAAGTGGACGCATCGATGGTCAGTCCATGGGAGTTCGGTGGTGTGGCTGACGGTGATGAAGTTTCCTGTTCTGAAGAGGGGGTCGAGGGTGTGAACTGCTGAGTGCGTGGGTTCGGTCACGATCTGACAGAGTCTAATGTTGTAGAGGTTGTCCAGGAGGGAAAGGGTCCTAGAAAACCAATAGCTAGCTTTTGCAATACTTTGTCAGGACAAAAAGTCAGGGTAAGCACAGGTAACGCAGTGGCAAAATGTTTGTCCACTAAAAGTTGTCCTGTAATCTCCGTTTTATAGCACCCATGCAAAAATGACCAAAATGAGCTGCCTCATGAATGTGTTGCTGAAAGTATTGACGAGGATTAATTCTATCCCCCTCACTAAAACACAATTTTCTAAAGACAATTTATCTCCAGAAAGGCTGAAGATTGGTCTCAAGCAACTTTTCTTTTGGCCAGCCATTCACAATCAAAGACATCACCTCATTTAACTCTCTATCTTAATGTACCATCTTGCAGCATTTCTGCATGTCCGCACACACAATACAATCCTTCACCTTGTCAATGATACACTCATCTATATCATCGTCAATGAAATAACACTGTTCTGCAACAGGTAAACTGTGAAAACAATCCACATTCACATTCTTGCCACCTGCAATATAAGATACAGTAAATTTATATTCCAAAAGTTTAGTGGATAGTCTAGACAGTCTAGCAGTGGCCTTCTTAATCTTATTGCCAGACAAAATATCAACTAAAAACAGATGATCGGTGAGCAAACAAAATGGCCTACCCCACAAATACGGTTTAAACGTTTCCGCACTCCACACACATGCCAGCATCTCTTTCTCAATTACGGAGTACCTTGTTTCTACCTTTTTCAACTGTCTAGATGCAAACACCACTGTACCTTCCTGGAGTCATCCCATTGAGACAATAAAACCCCCCACTGCATACCCACTTGCATCCACAGTGTCTTGCAATTTTGATTAACTGCCTGAAGAGCAGGAACACAAACAATGGTTTATTTCGACAGTTCAAACTTTTCCTAGCATAATTGGGACCACACTAATTCAGAATTATGTTTAAGGAAACTTCGAAAACACTCTGTAAGACTGGCATAATTTTTAATGAACTTGGAATAGAATGCACACATGCCTAAAAAACGAAGTTGTTCGTGATCAGTAGGATGTAGAGCTCTGATGAGTCTGTCCATCCAACCTGGGTTAGGTTTAACAGTGGAATAAGAATAGAGTGCCATTAAATGGAGAGATGTACAGTACAGTGAGCTGCGGGTGTAGTGGTGTACAGTGGAATAAGGCAGGCTGGAGTGGTGTAGTGTGGAGTATCATACATTTAAGTGGCAAACAGTGGAATAGCATACAGTGTAGTGGTGTACAGCAGAGTGCTGTAGAGTGGAGTGGCATACAGTGGAGTAGCGCACAGTGGAGTGGGGCAGAGTGGAATAACGTTGAGTGTAGGGGCATACAGTGGAGTGATGTAGAGTGAAGTGCCATATAGTGAAATCCTATTGAATGAAGTGGCCTAGCGTGGAGCATTTTACAGTGGAAAAGCATTAAGAGTAGTGGCATAGAGTGGAGTGGCATAGAAAAAAACAGCCTAGTGTGGCTTGTTCTACAGGAAAATGGTGTACATTCGAGTGGCAGAGTTGAATGGTATATAGTGGGGTGGTGTACAGTGTTGTGGCATTGAGTGGAATAATGTAGAGTTTAGTATCACAGATTGGAGTTGTGTACAGTGGAATAATGTAGATTGGAGGGGCGTACAGTGGAGTGGCACAGGTTGGAGTATCGTAGAATGGAGTGGCATAGAGTATGATAACGTAGAGTAGAGTGGGGTAGAGTGGAGTGGGACAGAGTGGAATCGGTAGAGTGCAGTGGTGTACAGTGGAGTGACAGAGTGCAGTGGCAAAGTGTGTAATAGCGTCTAGTGAAGTGGTGTAGAGTGGAGTGTCATTTAGTGGAGTGGCGTAGAGTCGAGTTAATCTGTCCTTAGCCGCCCATCATGAATTAAAAGCACTATATAAGTCGCTTTCTAAGCCATGGACAGTATTCAATTTAAAATTGTAATCTGTTTATTGAAAATTGCTAAAAATTGCACCTGTCAAATGTTCATCATGAAGTTCTGGGGATTTAAAACCTCTATGGCTGACATCCTACAAGTTGAAATCAACCATCCAAAAAGGAATAAGACACAAAACCACTCTTCTCCCCAAAAAACATCACAACTATGACCGAATGAGGTTTGGAACAGTTTGCCCACAATGTCTTCCTAATGGCTCCAGCACAGTCTCTCCTTGAACTAAGAGCACTCTGAATACATTCCACCAGGACTTTTTTAAACCTTTTGTGAGAAATAGGGTTGTTGGTTCACTGGGATGTGAACCCTGGTCAATCAACAGCCACAATCCCTTGCAAGGTGAACTACAAAAAATGACTAAATTATCCTGTGCATAATCCTCGGTAGCCTCTCACAAAAAGCAGTCAGGCTGTACCTGAAGACAGTTCCACAAGAGCAGATACCCCATTTTCTGCGGAGAAGAATGTAGTGGGAGAAGACAGGGAGTCAACTGGTATACTTTTGTGACTTTGTAACCATTTAATAATGTAATGTTTTGTAACTTAGACTTATGTGAGTCCCCTCATGCACCTCTTGTTATATTTATCACATAGCCTGTAAAGTGCTCTGCTACACTCTGGTTTAGATAGCGCTATATAAAACTCAAAAACAAATAAATTAATGATCTGACTGGCGATGCTCCTCATGCCGACAGGCAAGCAAGCTGGCCCCAGTCTCTTCCTGATTCTCTGATCACTGGCCAAATTTTGTCTAAGTCCTTAATTTTGGAAATTGGCCATCTGGGCACCCTTAGCACCACAACCAAGGTACCGAGGGTGGATGGACACCTTTTGAGGGTTTAGGACTCACTGGGGCTGTGTCAAGGTGGGGGTTCAAGATGGTGGGAGCCTGTTATGTCACTGTGGCTCTGAACAGAAGGCCTGCAAACTAGTCTTTGGAGTTACTTGTGGCAATCCTGGGTGCCAGTAAAGATGCATGGTTCAACAGCAGGGCTGGCCTCTCAGGGTTCATGGCAGGTTCCAGACAGCAAAGCAGTTCTTCCTGGTGCAGGAACAGTCTGTCAGAGTGTCCAGCATGTCACAGCAGCAGGCTGTCCTCTGGGATTCCTTCCTCAGGTCCAGTTGTGGACTGAAGAGTGGGTCTGAAGGTCCTATTTTTATACTCCAGTGCCCTTCTTATGGAAGGTGGGAGAAGTTTCTGGAACAGTTCTTAGAAGCACATGGAATTTTCTGCCTAGAAGCTGGCTGCAGTGACAATGCAGGGTTGATAGGCCTATTGTGAGGAGACAGGGTAAAGCCTTTTCAGGTGCAAGTGGGGCTGTGCTCAGCTCCATCCCCCATCCTATCAGTAATGGAGCATTGAAGCACACCTAATCCCTCTCTTATGTGACTGTCTGGGAGAAATTCACAAAGTCTGTCAGCTATACTCAGTAATGAGACCCAAGACAGGCTGCACGAACAAAGGGCTAAGGCCAGAAAAATTCCAACTTTCTAAAAGTTTCATTTTTCAAATTGTAATGAAAAATCCGACTTTACCATTAAAGAGGTTTTTTTGTTACAGTTCCATAGGTCCCAAACATGACACATCTAACCTCCTCTCAATTAGGAATTTCAGCGTATTAAATGTAATAAGGAATACCCAATGTTATCCTATCGGAGTGCTAGGCCTCACAGAAGTGAAAAAAGAATTTAGGAGTTTTTCAATACCATGACATGTAAAATGTTAAACTACATTTTCCACCTTTTACTTACACACCACCATGTCCTATTAGCTACTTTGCGCCTATCTCAGGGGTGACCTAAATGTAATAAAAGGGGAGTAAACAAATTGGCCAAGGGGTTCAAATGCCAAGTCAACATGGCAGTGTATCATTGCATTCAGGCTCCAATGGCAGGCCAGAGACACGTTTTAGTGTGCTACTTAGAAGGGTGGCGCAATATGTGCTGTTGGCCCACTAGCAGCATTTAATTTACAGGCCCTGGGTTATAGTTTACCACTCTATATGAAACTTACAGGTAAATTAAGTATGGCAATTAGGCATTTGCCAATCAAACCATGTTTAGGGTAGTGAGCACAAACACTTTAGCACCGGTTAGCAGTGGTAAAGTGAATAAGTCCTAAGGCCAGCAGGAGCAAAAATCCAGAAAAATATGGAGGTAAGTAGGCAAAAGGTTTGGGGGAAGACCACCCTAAGGCTGAAAGGTCTAGTACCTTTCCATCTTACCACTGAATCGAGATTAATACAGAAGAGTACCACATTTGTTGAGAAACTCAGTCAAGGCAACCGAAGTGACCTAAGCTCCGTTATCTGTCAATGCCTCACTTGGGACACCTTTCCTTGGAAAAACGTCTATGAAAAAACATTGTCCGTTGTCGGTTCAGACACCGCTTTCCCCTGCACTCAACCCAACAAATGATCAACCGAATCAATTAAATTATTTAACTGTTGGAGCAGCACTTGAAAATCAATCAATCAAACAATCAGGTGTTTGTTAAGTGCAATTACTCACTCGTAAGGGTCTCAAGGCACTGGGGGTGGAGGGGTCACAGTTTCCAGTCCATCAAGGAGGGGGTCTGTCGAAGAGCCAGGTTTTGAGGTTTCTTGCGAAAATGGGGAGTGATGTTGTCTGTCTTAGGTGGAGCGGAAGGTCGTTCCAGGCTCTGGCCGCGTGGAAGAAGAAGAAGCGGCCTCTCGAGCGGGTCTTTATGGTGCGGGGGACCACGGTGTAGGAGAGCTGGGCTGATTGTAGGGTCCTTTGGTGTGCATGGAATTTGATTTGGCTGTTCAGGTAAGCTGGTCCGGTGTCATGGAGGGCCTTCTGAGCGTGGGTTAGCATCTTGAAGGTGACTCTAGCTTTGATGGGGAGCCAGTGGAGTGTGAGCAGGTGCTGGAAGATGTGGCAGTGTCTTAAAAGGTTGAGGACCAGTCTTGCGGTGGCGTTTTGGATGTTCTGTAGCTTTTGGGTGAGGTTTTTGTTTATTCCAGCATAGAGTGCATTGCCGTAGTTGAGCCTGCTGGTGACCAGGGCGTGAGTGACGGTCATTCTGTGTTTGAGGGGGATCCATTTGAAGGTCTTACGTAGGAGGCGGAGGGTGTGGAAGCAGGAGGATGAGACAGAGTTGATCTGGCGGTCCATTTTGAGCTCTGAGTCCAGAATGATTCCCAGGTTGCGTGTGTGGTCCGTGGGGGTGGGCGGGGTGCCACCAGGTGTCGTTCCAGGCATCAGGGTTTGCGTCCATGATGAGTACTTCTGTTTTGTTGGTGTTTAGTTGTAAGAAGCTGTTTTTCATCCATTTGGCGACGGCTTCCAAGCCTGCTTGAAATTTGTGTCTGGCAGTGTTGGGTTCTTTGGATAGGGAGAGGATGAGTTGGGTGTCGTCTGCGTATGACACAAAGTTGAGTCCGTAGGTTCTGACGATGAGGGCGAGCAGAGCCATGTAGATGTTGAAGAGCGTAGAGCTGAGGGAGGACCCCTGGGGGACTCCGCAGGTGGTAAGTGTAGGGTCTGAGAGGAAAGGGGGGAGTCTGACCAGCTGCGTTTTGCTGGAGAGAAAGGAGCGGATCCAGTCGAGGGCCTTGTCTTGGATCCCTGCGTCGTGGGGTCTGCGTATTAGGGTGCGGTGACAGACTGTGTCGAACGCCGCTGAGAGGTCGAGGAGGATGAGGGCTGCTGTTTCTCCTTTGTCCAGTAAGGTGCGGATGACATCTGTTGCGGCGAGGATGGCGGTTTCCGTACTGTGTTTTTTTCTGAATCCGGATTGGGAGGAGTCTAGGATGTTGTGCTCTTTGATGAATGTGGCGAGTTGGCTGCTAATGGCTTTCTCAATGACTTTAGCTGGGAACTGGAGCAGGGAGATGGGTTTGTAGTTTTTAAGGTCGGTGGGGTCCGCCGAAGATTTCTGCAGGAGGGGTTGATCTCAGTGTGTTTCCAGTCATCGAGGAACGAGGCTGTTGCCAGGGAGCAGTTGATGGTGTGGTAGAGCATGGGTACGATGGTGTCGGCGGCTCTGATGAAAATATGGTGGGCGCAGGGGTCTGTGGGGGCCCCGAAGTGGGTTGACTTTATCATCTTCAGTGTGTCTTCGGTGGTGAGGGCTGGCCAGTTGTCGATGGCTGGCCATCAAGGTGTTGGTGGTGGTTGGTGAGGGTTCAGTGTGTTGGTTGTCTTCATCGAAGTTGTCGTAGATGCTCTTGATTTTGTGGTGGAAAAAGGTGCTGAGTTTGTCGCAGAAGTCTTGTGAGGGAGGGATGTCGGTGGACTTGCTGGTGGGTTGGGCGAACTCTATGATGATGTTGAAGAGTTCTTTGCTGTTGTGTGCATGAGTGGAGATTCTGACTTCAATCGCTTTTTTCCTCGTTTTTCTGATGAGTTAGTGGTGGGCGTTGGTGGCAGCTCTGAAGTTTTTATGGGCTTCTGTGGATTGGGTGTTCCTCCAGGCCCTTTTGAGGCGGTGCAAGTGCTCTGGACACTCGAAGTTCAGTGGTGAACCATCTAGCTTTCTTGGCGTGGGTGTTGTTGTTTTTCTTGAGGGGGGCTTTAGCTTTGGGGGGCTGTCAGAGATCCATCTGTGCAGGGTTCAAGCTGCGATGTTGGGGTCGTCGTTTTCCACAATGGTTGGGGTGGAGTTGCTGAGTGATGAGGTTAGCTGGTCGTCGGTGATTCTGGTCCAGTTTCTTTGTGGGAGCAGGTGCTGGTGTCTGTGGATGGTGGGTGCTCTGAAGGTGAAGTGGACGCATCGATGGTCAGTCCATGGGAGTTCGGTGGTGTGGCTGACGGTGATGAAGTTTCCTGTTCTGAAGAGGGGGTCGAGGGTGTGAACTGCTGAGTGCGTGGGTTCGGTCACGATCTGACAGAGTCTAATGTTGTAGAGGTTGTCCAGGAGGGAAAGGGTCCTAGAAAACCAATAGCTAGCTTTTGCAATACTTTGTCAGGACAAAAAGTCAGGGTAAGCACAGGTAACGCAGTGGCAAAATGTTTGTCCACCAAAAGTTGTCCTGTAATCTCCGTTTTATAGCACCCATGCAAAAATGACCAAAATGAGCTGCCTCATGAATGTGTTGCTGAAAGTATTGACGAGGATTAATTCTATCCCCCTCACTAAAACACAATTTTCTAAAGACAATTTATCTCCAGAAAGGCTGAAGATTGGTCTCAAGCAACTTTTCTTTTGGCCAGCCATTCACAATCAAAGACATCACCTCATTTAACTCTCTATCTTAATGTACCATCTTGCAGCATTTCTGCATGTCCGCACACACAATACAATCCTTCACCTTGTCAATGATACACTCATCTATATCATCGTCAATGAAATAACACTGTTCTGCAACAGGTAAAATGTGAAAACAATCCACATTCACATTCTTGCCACCTGCAATATAAGATACAGTAAATTTATATTCCAAAAGTTTAGTGGATAGTCTAGACAGTCTAGCAGTGGCCTTCTTAATCTTATTGCCAGACAAAATATCAACTAAAAACAGATGATCGGTGAGCAAACAAAATGGCCTACCCCACAAATACGGTTTAAACGTTTCCGCACTCCACACACATGCCAGCATCTCTTTCTCAATTACGGAGTACCTTGTTTCTACCTTTTTCAACTGTCTAGATGCAAACACCACTGTACCTTCCTGGAGTCATCCCATTGAGACAATAAAACCCCCCACTGCATACCCACTTGCATCCACAGTGTCTTGCAATTTTGATTAACTGCCTGAAGAGCAGGAACACAAACAATGGTTTATTTCGACAGTTCAAACTTTTCCTAGCATAATTGGGACCACACTAATTCAGAATTATGTTTAAGGAAACTTCGAAAACACTCTGTAAGACTGGCATAATTTTTAATGAACTTGGAATAGAATGCACACATGCCTAAAAAACGAAGTTGTTCGTGATCAGTAGGATGTAGAGCTCTGATGAGTCTGTCCATCCAACCTGGGTTAGGTTTAACAGTGGAATAAGAATAGAGTGCCATTAAATGGAGAGATGTACAGTACAGTGAGCTGCGGGTGTAGTGGTGTACAGTGGAATAAGGCAGGCTGGAGTGGTGTAGTGTGGAGTATCATACATTTAAGTGGCAAACAGTGGAATAGCATACAGTGTAGTGGTGTACAGCAGAGTGCTGTAGAGTGGAGTGGCATACAGTGGAGTAGCGCACAGTGGAGTGGGGCAGAGTGGAATAACGTTGAGTGTAGGGGCATACAGTGGAGAGATGTAGAGTGAAGTGCCATATAGTGAAATCCTATTGAATGAAGTGGCCTAGCGTGGAGCATTTTACAGTGGAAAAGCATTAAGAGTAGTGGCATAGAGTGGAGTGGCATAGAAAAAAACAGCCTACTGTGGCTTGTTCTACAGGAAAATGGTGTACATTCGAGTGGCAGAGTTGAATGGTATATAGTGGGGTGGTGTACAGTGTTGTGGCATTGAGTGGAATAATGTAGAGTTTAGTATCACAGATTGGAGTTGTGTACAGTGGAATAATGTAGATTGGAGGGGAGTACAGTGGAGTGGCACAGGTTGGAGTATCGTAGAATGGAGTGGCATAGAGTATGATAACGTCGAGTAGAGTGGGGTAGAGTGGAGTGGGACAGAGTGGAATCGGTAGAGTGCAGTGGTGTACAGTGGAGTGACAGAGTGCAGTGGCAAAGTGTGTAATAGCGTCTAGTGAAGTGGTGTAGAGTGGAGTGTCATTTAGTGGAGTGGCGTAGAGTCGAGTTTGGTACTTGATACAGACGTAAGGTGAAAGTGGGTGAACTAATATATTACTAATATGGCAGGAATATTGATTAATGTGCAAATGGTAATTTTTGGTAATAGGTGTAAATAGTGTAAGTAGTTTCAAAGTTCTAAGTATTAAAATACTTAGTTATATATTGTGCCACTGTAAACCACGGTACCTTTGCAATATATCTCGGTACATACTGGTGAGAAGGCAGTATGTGATTGGCTAATGGCTGTCTCTATAAAATGTAAAAGGTAGCCATATAGTTTTCAGCATACTTCCTCTAATTTTAGCCTTAGATATAGGTAAGTAGTAGGTTTTATTGCTGTTCCCTACATATTACAATTTTATGAAAGTGGTAATACATAGAGAAATTTGGTTATATTTCTCTATACATTTCCACAGCACTTTACGGAGAACTGTGATTTTTGAATAAACTTTTTTGAAGTATTGTGGTAATTTGTAGGTATTACCGGGGATTTCCATATACTTTTTTGTGAAGAATTAAATATGTAAAGAATTGAAAATACAATGTGGTACACTATATGTGCAAAATATAATGTAGAACAGTGAATTTTTTTTAACATATTTATGTTTTTTCAAAATTGTTCTGCGGCAATTCCTTGGAAATATTTCGGTACTCTGTGCATTTTTTTAAAAATATATAAAAAAGTATAAAGGTTTTCCCTACCTATTACCATTTAATATAGTGATAATTGTTAAGAAGAGAACTATCAAACGTAATATGTACCTATCTCTAAGGGCATAATGCAGACCACCGCCAAAGTGTACTTAAAACAACATGGCAGCAGCAACAAATATTACTAAAATAAAATGCCTTATATCTTAAAAAATACTTACTCTACTTACCTGTAGTACCCAAAAGGATCATGTGCACAACATAATGTAGAATCCTGCCAGCTTTCATGGACACCTGTTTAATGGTTTCACACTACATCCGATGCAAAAGCCAATGGAAAATGTATTGGTGGAAAAAAATGTGCATTTTGGGACCCCCTTTTATTTTTGCACCACCTTGACCAACAACTGCAAATCTTTCCATCCTCTTTCAATGTAGAAAAAGCTATAGGTCTGGAAAGTTTAGTGAAGATTCATAAAACAGGCACAAAGTTATTAGCAAGCAAAAATCCGAGGAATGACAGATACCTAGGAATCCTAACTACAGAGTGGCTACTGCCACTCTGTAATGTATAAGGAACAGAGAACTCTTTAGTTCAATCCATAAAAGATTTCTCCATATGGTCAATGGAGCAGAGTTACTCAAAGATGAAAAAGTTAAATTTTTCCACTGTCATAGGCCATAGGATGTTATTAAGCGCACATATCACTTGAGGGTCTCCAAGCGCTAGCAAAAACCAGAGAAGGGATGGATAAACGTCAAAAGGAGAAGAAGAAATATCAGAAGAGCCAAGTTTTTAGCCTTTTCCAAAACCGATTATGGTCAATAACCATACCCAGCTGCAGTGGATGTTAGTTCCACAAAATAGGGGCCCTGATGTGAAAAGGATCTACCGCCATTCCTTGCGGAATGAATCCTGAGAGAAGCAAGAAGATGTTTGGTTCCTAACCTTGTAGTGTAGTTCCTATTTCCCTAATAGGCTCTGCGCATTTGAATAATATACCCTATAGATTTATCATCGGACTGAGGTCAGTATGCCCCTATCAAGTATATTAAACTTAATTAATTTGTACCAGCTAACTCAGAGGCCACTAGGAACCCCTTGTAAACAAGAAGGGATCAGTTTCTGGCAACCGCGTAAACATGACAACTTTGTTTCCCTTTAGAATTGGAACACTCTCAGAATCGTGGAAACAACAGATAACAGTTTCACTCAGTTAATCGTGCATGCTTAGTTTCTTCAGAATTACAAAGTAAGAATAGATGGGCGTTTCAATAAAAGGATTTATTGAACAGTCTTGTTTCTCGTGTAAGAGATATGAGCCGTTACAATCACAAGACAGTATGCAAGATATGTTATGTACAACATAAGCAGTAGAAAGATATAATACTGCGCTAGCATTATCTTTTAGCTAAGACACATATATTCATATACATAAATAACATAAGCTAAAAATGTGAGTACTCATGAGCTGCTTCTCTAATTAGTTCTACCCCAGTGTACCTAACCTAAGTATAGTACAAGGTAAGAAGTAGGTAATGTATTCTATAGTCTAGTATGCCAAGAGTCCCTTTAGGTTCTATTCAGATCCATACCTTGAGAAAGAGAGGTAGGAATCTCTTTCCGGGTCTCGAACACCAACACCACATGAAGGGAGTCATGACAGCGTCTATTGTCAGTGCGCCAGGCCGGGACACAGGCTCCTCTAAAGTCGAGGTCTCCTCCTACTTGCTTGGACATGGGAAGGTATATTTATACCTGGTATGTGCCTTGAAATGTTAGCATTGACGTAAATTCGGGCAGAGGAAGAGGTCAGGAATGAACCCTTAAGGAATAGCGGTTCATGCATAATAAATGAGTTCTTGGAAAAATTAATAATCCTGTGCTAGGGGAAACTCCCAAGAGCTTAAGGGTCTGGTTTCTAATATCTCAGTGTGACATTGGGGTGGACGGATGTAGGTGACCATGCCTGTATTTGGATAGCATGGCTAATGCCTAAATAAGGACTGGGATCTTATGCCTATATAAGGGCAATGAGAATTGTGCCTATATAAGGACATGTTTCAGGGAAACCTATAAATGGACACCTAAAGTGGAATACAACTCCCACTCCACTTTCGAATGAATGATAATACTAAATGCTAAACATAAAATGCTAAACATTAAACTGAGTACCACATGTTGTTAAAAAACTTTTGCAAAAGCATACTAAAAGAAGTTTTTAAAAACTGTAATGCAAAGGTACTGTACATTTTAAAGCAGTTTTTCATTCTAAGCATATATCGGAAATAAATTGAATAGGAATGAATAGAAATACATACATATGACAAAATGGTCGACAAGAAGTATTCAAAAAACCAAAGCCATTTCATAACATGGTACTAAATGAAATTGTGGTAAATAAGGTGACAATGTGTCCCTGGAAGTATTCAAAGAAGTCTGTTCTATATGAATAGTTCTAGTGTAAGCAGATTGAATTGCCATGTATTTTCAAATTTATAAAAAAGACAACTTTAGGAAGAGTTCCAAGTTCTGTGCTGTTAAGAAAATTTGGAGGCCAAATTTATTGCTTTCCCGGTACACTGTGAGCCGAATCAAAGTCAGTGTAGGGGTCTGGAGAAAACATGAAATCATCAACTCTTGTAGACAAAAGATCATCTACCGATGCCAGTGACAGTTGGAACACATCATTTAGAAGGTTAGCTGCACAGAGATGTGAAGCATTGCTTTCAGCATGGGAGGCCGCAGCAATGTTCGCGCCCGTTGTTACCTGAATGCCTGTTGATCCATCTCGTACCTCAGCAGCAGCAGGAAGCGTCTGTGAGATCTTAACGAATGCCGTCATCAGGATTGGTAGCCTCTGGGGACAACACAGAGCATGGGCCGTTATTGGGTCCAGCAGAGTATTGATATCCATTGGCATGACTGATGGGAGTGTTAGACATATGTCTAGCACGCATTCTTCACCGCAAAGCAGGCAGCGTAGAACAGGTAAGATGCAATCTTGCCAGATTGGTCTAAATGACAGAAACCATGTTGTATTAAGTTCCCGTAGACGAGGTAGACGAGGTATGTCCAAAAGTTGCACAATTCGCTCACGGCACTTCCGTTCTAGGAGGGCTTATTCCAAGTTGCTGGGAGTGCCGCCGGTGGATAGGCTTGCCATAGCGTAGCAGTAGGAATAATAACAGGATTCCTGCAAATAGTGCTAGAACTAATGGCAAACCACCAAACACCGAATGCACGAAGTTTGGAATGATTCCGAGGACTGCCTGAAAAGGTGTTAACAGTCCTGAACATATGGTCTTAAATACATGTACAATCCCGCTCGTATCAGACATGTTTACGATACGTCCCATCATTTCTACGAAATGTATAGGGCAGTTTGTACGAATTAGAGCCTGTATCTCAGCCAAAGTCCTTGCAATTTGTAGATCATAGGTTTCTTTGGCCGAGGTCAAAGGCACGGTCTGTTGCAAAAGCATGGCTTTCATTCTGCTTAAAGTATCAAAACGTATAAAAGAAACATTCAATGAAGGCCTTAGAGGCGACTCCCAGACTGTGTCTATTGGGGGGAACAATACTTGCATACAACAAGTAATCCTGGAACCCACCGTTACCAGATATGGGATTCCTGGCAACATGCCACAGCAACCTTGATCATTCAACATGAGGTAACTCCCGTTAGAAAGTTGGCCAAATGTTGGATTAATCAAATCAGCTGGTGCACCCTCTAGGTGGCAGGACAGGTTTGCCACAGAACCATTACAAGCCCCGTGTAAAGAAATGTCCTGACAGATGAGAGATCCGCTCAGTGCATTTTCACAGTGTGTAGCTTAGAAATACTTCACGACCCTCACTCCAACATCTGTATTCGTAAGGTAAAACCCAGGATGTCTTAATGTATTCTTTACCCAACCTTTCAAATTTGCCTGTTTGCATTTGTTCGAGGCAATACTGAAAATGAAAAGTAGTAACAGGCAGAGTTATTTTGCCATGGATAAGCCATTCTGTAGCTGGTTTTTCTGCTAACGTAAATGGTAATTTTTACAGTTTTTCAATGCTCAGCACTGTATACTTTGCTCCCCTTTGTGCCAGTTTGATCTGTTTATCTGTGAAATTGTATTCAGAAAACAGAGACGACGTGTTGATAAACCTCCAAGGTACATAGCCTGCACGCAAGGATTGCAGCATCCAGTCTAATAACATAATAGAACGTAACTGAGATTGGCCTTGTTGTAACATGGCTAAATCTTGTTCCAGTATGTCAATAGCAGAGGATACAATGTTGTCCAATAAATATATTCTGGATGACAAGGTTGTTAACCTTTTCTCGAGCACAGTGAGAGATTTCTCTAAGTTAATACGATCAAGATCACGTATTCTTTCTGCAGCCTCAGCCTGTGAAACCTTCCATACTTCATTATAAGCAGCATAAAGGCCTGTATATGTTAAACGTTTTTGACGGGGTTTTCTCGGTCTTAGCAAGAATTCCCTAAGATATGCGTGTTCTTTAAGTAAATTTAAGTGTTGTTATACATCCTCGAGTGTAGATTTTTTATTGCCAGTCGAGGTGCAATTTTCCTACACTGTATGTTGTTACTACCCCCGGATGCTGTCATTGAACATAACGTGGGTCTGGCCTGTGAATAGTAAAGCCCTGTATTCTATTCAGGAATCTTTCTTGACAGATGTTTGCGTCTGTGGGCTAGAGCAACCATTTTTCTCAATCAGGATCTGATCTGCTGTTTTGTAGTATTGTGTCTACTGTGACCGCTCCCTGTGTAGTGTCATAACTTGCAGGTGTTGGTACAGAAGGTGTGTTCATGTCTTTGATCTTGGCTAATCCAAGGCAAGATGTTTGTTGCACAGTGTCATTCAAAAACATTATTTGATGTGGGATGAAACAGGCTCTAAACAAAGCTTCTATCCCTTGCACTTGCCAATCTTTAGAATCCCAGACATATTTTATGTCTTTCCAAAAGTCAAATCCTTGTCTAGACAGTTGGGCAATGAAGGCTGCAGAATACATCTATTTTGTATTAGTTAACATATTTTTCTGTCCTGTTGTGTTCACATTCTTATAGAAAAATGTTTCTGGATCAGATATATAGTACCCTGAAAGATATGGAAACTTATTTGCAAATGTTTTTTTGACTACCCTTTGGTGGTGTAGGACAATGTTCCCATTGGTTAAACATAAATACATTTCAAGGTGTGGAAGATCTATGCAAGAAATGATGTCCATAGTGGTTGTAATAAAAAAGCTTTTTGTAGTTTGATGAACCCTCTAAGTTTTCATTGTCAGAGAACGCAGCAGACCTTTCTAGATGTTATTAACAGTCTCAAAGTCCCAATCATCAGAGTAAGTACTGGAGGTAATAAGTCACTTTATGAAATTTTAAATAAATAAGGAATCTTCAGAAGTTCCGTTGGGCCAAATATGTCAAAATTGGTTTTGTCCCAAACTATACCATCCTGTATAGGAACGGCTTTGATGTTCACTGCTGACAAGTCTCTTGCTTCACGATGGGAAGATTTGTGTGGCTTTAAAAGTAAGTTCACATTTTTACTTTCAGTGTCCAAACAAATATATCTGCCATTCATAAGCACGGAAGAGTCATTACCAAAGCTAGCCAAAGCAGAAAGAAAAATATTCCAGAAATAATCCATAGTTCAATCCATGGTGAAGCCAGATAAGTGTCTTTCAGAAAACGAAAACATTCTTGTACTTGTTGTTTGAAAGTTTTTAGGGCTGGCATTGTTTTCAGGCTCACTTGGATCCTCAGAAACCGTATCTAAGTTAATGAAGTAGCCAGAAGCAGTTCGGTCAATTATTGGAATTGCATCAGGATTCATCGAAATTGCTGGAACCAGTTGATCACGTGTTACGTTTGTGTAGACAGGTGTATCTGGACGAACTGTTACTTGAGTTTCAAGAGGGATGAGTTCCATAGCATTGTTGCTTAGTCCTTCGTACTCTCTTACTGCTGAATTTTCGATGGTTATGAGTCTTTCATTCTGAACCTCTTGGATAGTAGCGATAGGAGTGCGTCTGCTGCTAGGTCAGAGTCCACGAGGCCTACTATTTAGTATCGGCCAAATAGTGTGGTTTGATGAGGTCGATTGACGCATCTTTTCTCCTTTTTTCCGGCAAGGGGCGGCAGAAGTACTGTTCTTGTTCTGTGGACGGCTAGGACATGTGCTGGTTGTCTGTAAGAGGTCCAAATTGCTTCTTGTCCGCAATCTTCTCTCTGATTAGATCTCCAACTTTTGGGATCCAGACAGGCCTTGCTGGGACTGCCGGTTTTTCCCCAGTAGTGGTTGGCTTCAGGAACACGTTGCTTTGCTTCGATCTTAGTTCATTTATATCCTGTAAAACAGCCAAACGATCCTCATATGGAGTGATTCCCCCTAGAGAACTTCTTGGCAAAATATTTAATGAGCGTGTGACCCCATAAAGATGTTTGACCCACCCATCACCTGAACCTAATACTCTAGCTGTTATAGACTGCTTTATGTCCCGGTTTTTCTTTTCCACTACTGAATTTCCCTCAGGATGAAATGGATAAGAGTACCGCAATGCTACGTTCAAACTGGCCATGGCTTCTTTGAAAGCCCGAGAGCTAATAGCAGGGCCCTGGTCAGAATGTAGTGTGCCAATTGCGTATGTGCCGATAAAGACTCGCAAATCTTTTATAACAGTTAAAGCGTCAGTCGAGCGCTGAGGCCACATCCATAGGAACCTTGAGCATGAATCCACTGCGACCATCATATATTTATAGTTACCGTCCCTTTGCAAGGGACCACAGTGGTCCAGGTAAACACAAGCTAATAGTTTGTCTGAAATTAATAGGGGTGTCTGCACAGGACGTTTCACTGTGGAGACTTTCATCTGTTGGCATATTTCACAATCCAAAACATAGTTTTTGTTCTGTTTCCTAATGCCAGGCCACCAATATCTGTGCTTTAGTAAAGATACTGTTGCAGAAACACCTGCATGAGTAGAGGCTATCCCTTCATGTGCTGCTAGCATCAGTCCTAATCTACGTTCCATGTTTGGAATCACCCTAGCCCCCATTCCAGGGATTCGAGCAAAAGGAACGTTGTTCGCATCAATTACATAAGAGTACTTGAGTAAAAATTTCTTTGGTAATGCTGCACAACTGCCTGTGCTTGAAACATTGACTGCCAACTGTCTATTCTCATTTTTGAACGAGTGATCGCAGCTACGGAAGCCGTCTGAACAGCCAATGAATTCCCTATAACATGAACGCCATCACGTTGATGACTCAGTCTGTGTATCACGTGAGCTTTTGGTAGTTCGTTTCTCAACTGAACTACTTGTTCCCAAAGCGTTTAATGCATTATTGTGCCACCTTTTGGACCTTTGAATACGTTTTGAAGCCAATTCTGTAAATATTCATAATATGACTGGACACAGTAAAAGTAATCACACACGATAAGTGTGGGGAAATCACGATCTGTATTCTCAAGTGCCAGTTTGAATGCTTGTAGTTCAGCTCGCTGAGCTGTACAATCTCCTAGAGATTGAGTTTTAGTGACCATTGGTCGGAAATTACCATTGCGCATGCGACCTTTAACGATTGCGCACGCTGCACTGTAAGCTTGCTTGCTCCCTGTAGCAGGTTGTACTGATCCGTCAGTATAAATTATACATTCAGAATGATCGAGAGGCAGAATTTCGGTGGGAAGAGGACATTCATGTTCATATTGCAGGAATGCTTGTGTTTTTAAATCAGGATCAAAACATACTCAACATCTGTTGCAGCAAGAGAATTAACCAATTGTATCCATCTAGGATGTAAAGCTTTTGCATTTGGAATGCTCGCTTTTGTAACCGCCTCTAAGGCTGGTACTGGAGTCACAACAATAATGCATTTCCCCTGAGCTAGAGCTGCTGACAGTATCTTTTCTGTTGAAGAGAAGCGCATTTCTGATTGTGTATACAATAGTGATTTGTATGCTATTGGTACTTTTTCACCCTGATTAAATGTTAAGTAGGTGAATCTGCATTGACCCGAAATTATTTGGATTACTAAATTGCGTTTATTTACGCGTGTTTATAAGTGATTTGTTGCTAACATGTTAGCTTGGAGTGAACGCAGGATGTCTGTGTGTTCCTGTGTCCAATATTTTGTTGAAAAATCAGGTTTGAATAATTTGCAGAGAGGTTTAACCCTTTCTGCGTAATTTAGAATGTAAGTTCTTCCAAAATTTAAGAAACCCAATATGGATTGTACATTTTTCAGTGTTTTTGGAGGTTGGAGCAGCGCACACTTTTCTAAAAGGTTAGCTGCCAGGCTCTTGCCTTCACTTGAAAGCTCATAGCCTAGGAAAAGGTTATTGAGATGGGCAATTCTGGATTTTTTAAACTTGAATTCATAGCCCTCAGGGGAGAAGCCCAATATAATTGTATTGACCCTGTTCAAGTGCTTATCTCGGTCATCGTCTGTCAGATAGATGTCATCAACATATGACAATGCCTAGTTATCTTAAATTTGTAGTAACTATGTTACCCTTGCTGAGAATAACCCCAGGCTGTTTTTGAACCCTTTTGGGAGTCTACAAAATTGACGTTGAGTCCCCATTAATGAGAAAGCTGTTAAGTACCTGCTTTCAGGTGCTATGTTTTGACAAAAGTAACCATTTGAAATATCCAATGTGGTTTTATATTTTTTACGCACAATGTTATTCATTAATGCTGTACTATGTGCATTTTGCACTCCAAATGTTTTGGAATAAGTGTTCAAGTTTCTGTAATCCAAAACTAGACAATATATATTGTCTGGCTTGGATACAGGAAACAAAGGATTTTAAGGCAGCTTATTTCTAAGTGTAGCGTTTGGATATTTAGGCGCGGACTACATTTTTAAAAGTACCCCTTTAATATTTGTGTTTATAATTGTTTGCTCATTCTTCCCTGTTTTTAATTGTCACTCTCACCTGCACTTTAAACCGGGCCCTCACCGCTGCTTTAGCGGGTCATCCCCAGCGCGTTCGGCGCCCTTTAGTGCATTCTCGGCGCCATTTTGGATAGGGGAGGCTGGCAGGAACTGACGCGACGTAGCGCTCCAGCTGGCAGGTGGTTTCTGATTAGAGGCAATCACCGGGGGAAGCCTTTAAAAGGTGCCCTCACAGGTACGACAGCATTTTAAGGCTGCTTATTTCTAAGTGTAGCGTTTGGATATTTAGGCGCGGGCTACATTTTTAAAAGTACCCCTTTAATATTTGTGTTTATAATTGTTTGCTCATTCTTCCCTGTTTTTAATTGTCACTCTCACCTGCACTTTAAACCGGGCCCTCACCGCTGCTTTAGCGGGTCATCCCCAGCGCGTTCGGCGCCCTTTAGTGCATTCTCGGCGCCATTTTGGATAGGGGAGGCTGGCAGGAACTGACGCGACGTAGCGCTCCAGCTGGCAGGTGGTTTCTGATTAGAGCCCTATATATCTCCGTCATGCTGACGCGCAGCGTGTTCGCGCAGCGTGTGCGCCGTACTCACGCCGGAGTCACGCCAGAGTCCAGCCCGTCTGCGCCCGTCCGCGCTAAGGGCGGGCTGGACGGCGTTAGGACAGATCACAACGACCGGGAGAATACTAGGACAGTATATACGAGGCAGGATTTCATCGCTTTAAAACCGTCCAAACTTCCATGCCATCACGGGTACGTCCCGGAGGGATTCTTGACCTCCCCCAACTGTCAATATTTTCGCTCCTCTGTTCGGTGACCGATTCTTGCAGCTGCTGTTCCAACGCCTAAATTCGACCTTAAGGTGAGGAGCAACACGGGTTTTCTTTTAAACGCGAGGTCCTTAATTAAAAATAATCTCGCTTTTAAGGATTTTGTACTGACTAAAGTCCCGGACTGGGTTTTTATAACTGAAACCTGGGCAAAGGATTCCTCAGGTCCTGATCTTGTGGAGGCAGTCCCGGAAGGCTACAACTTAGTGAGAATGGACAGAGTGGGTCGGATGGGGGGAGGGATTGGCATTCTTCATAGGGACCATCTGTCCTGCCATATTATTCCTTTAGAGGATCTCCAGGAGTCTTTTCAGGCTCTCCAATTCTCCATTAATGGAGCATACGGAGTGCCGTTTAAGGGCCTTCTTATTTACAGACCCCCAGGGACCAAAACTGACTTTGGCCGACAGGTGCTTAAGATCCTAGAGTCACATTTTGGTTGTGACCACTTCACCGTCCTGGGGGATGTAAACTTTCATCTGGAGAATTCGGATTTAACTGAAACTCAATCTCTTCTGGATATCTTCTCTGGGTGTGGGTTGATACAGCTAGTCAAAGGCCCCACCCACACGGCTGGCCATACGCTCGATGGGGTATTCTCCAACGACACTCGGTTGGCCACTGAAATGCCTTTTCTTCTCTCATGGTCCGACCACTATGCGATCCCCCTGGTTTTAACGACCACCTCGGCCAGCAATAGGGGAAACAAGTCTAGTAAGTTTGAACTGAGACGCAACTTAAAAAACCTAACTAACAACGTACTCGCTCCTAGACTTTCAGGGTTACTGATTACCCCTGGGGAGGATGTAACCTCGGCAGTGGAGAGGCTTGAGAACGGTTTCACAACAGCTCTTGATGAACTGGCACCGGCTACTCTGTGCTATTCTGCTAGAAGAACCCCCTCGGCTCCCTGGTTCTCTGAATCATTAAGACTGCTCAGGCAGGGATTACGGAGACAGGAACGTCTTTGGCGGTCTAGCTGGGACTTGCGTTAGAGGGATAGACACAAAGTTCTTCTGAAGAAATATAAGAAGGAGGTAATAAGAACTAAACAAGAATATTTCACCTCTCTCACCTCCTCTCTCTCTTCACCTAAAGACCTCTTTAAAATCGTTGACACGCTCATCTCACTAAAGATGCCAGACCCGGTGGTCAGCTCACAACAGCTATGTAACGATATTGCACAATTCTTTAATACTAAGATTGTGGATATTCACTCAGCGTTAGAGCTACAAAAGGTGACTCTATCTACCTCCACAGGTTCTCCCGTCACCCCGTTACCTTTACCTGAGGAGGTGCCCCTTGGATGTTTGTCCAGTTTTCCATCCCTTTCCTTATCGGATCTTGAAGTCCTCCTGTCCAAGGTTAGGTCGGGGTCCCCTCTAGACCCCTGCCCTCTGAAACTTCTTAAACAGTGCAAGGACTGTCTTCTCCCTCCC
Source organism: Triturus cristatus (assembly GCF_964204655.1). Taxonomy (NCBI): domain Eukaryota; kingdom Metazoa; phylum Chordata; class Amphibia; order Caudata; family Salamandridae; genus Triturus; species Triturus cristatus. Next base: position 325,121,199 of record NC_140583.1, on the reverse strand, counting down.
TTATTGGGTGTTATGAACGGGGCAATGAAGGAAGGGACCTTCCCCCCTCAATGGAAGAAAGCGGTGGTCAAACCTCTGTTAAAAAAATCCACACTTGACCCGGGCGTGCTTAAAAACTTTCGCCCCATCTCGCTGCTCCCAGCTCCCGCCAAGATGCTGGAAATTCATCTAAATAAGCATCTTGTCGACTTTCTGGAAACTGATGATCGGTTAGATCATTCGCAGCACGGATTTAGGAGAGAACACAGTACCGAATCTGCCCTCACTATCGTGCTTGACACCATCCGCACCAGGGTTGACAAGGGACAGACCACTCTCCTTATCCTGTTGGATCTTTCGGCTGCGTTTGATACCCTGTCTCCCTCAGTCCTAACATCGAGGCTGAGAGAGATAGGGGTGGAAGGGACGGCACTTAGTTTGCTGGCATCTTTCCTGAATCAGAGGGAACAGAGAGTAAAGCTGGGGGAGTTTTTGTCTCCATCCCTTCCTGTGCACTGTGGGGTCCCTCAAGGGTCGGCATTAAGCCCGACCCTTTTTAACATCTATGTGACCCCACTTGCCAGGCTCATCAGATCCTTTGGGATGGAGGTAATCTCATATGCCGATGATACACAGATACTGCTGTCTTTTGCCCAACCTGTCATCTCTGCTGCCTCCAATTTTAAAAACTGTATGAAGGCAGTCGCTCAATGGATGGTCTGTAATTCATTGAAGCTTAATGGGGAAAAGACAGAGATTCTGGTGTTTGGGGGAAAGGAGGATTTTTGGTCGGCTGACTGGTGGCCTTCCACTATGGGGGTGTGCCCTATACCGACGACCCTGGCCAAAAACTTAGGAGTCTTGATTGACCCCCTCCTGAGGATGGACCAACAGGTAAAGAGGACCATCTCCACCTGTTGGGGCCTTATAAACATCCTACGGAAGATCAGGTACTATTTGTCCTTTCAGGCCAGGAAACAAATCGTTTTGGCACTGATAGGTTCCAGACTCGACTATTGCAATGCTCTTTATTTAGGCATTAACAATGGCCTGCTAACCCGTCTCCAAATGGTGCAGAATGCTGCTGCTAAATTGGTTCTGGACCTGCCCAAACGGGCCTCTGCCCACACGGCCAGAAGGACCCTACACTGGCTTCCAATTGAGGCCAGGATATCCTTTAAGTCCTTGACTCTGATTTACAGGGCTCTGGCCACCAATCGGTCTGGAGGCTTGAGGGATTTGTTGGTCCCTTATACACCTTCCAGAACCCTCCGGTCGTCCAATAAGTCCTTGCTTTTAGTTCCCCGGGTACGTAAAGCTAAGTGGGGTGGCAGAGCCTTCTCAACTCTCGCCCCTAAGCTGTGGAACACTCTGCCTTTGGAGATCAAATCTCTTTCCTCCGTGCAGGCTTTTAGGAAGGCCCTCAAGACATGGCTATTTGCCAATGCCTACGCTTAGACTTGATGTTTGCCTTTCTTTTGAACTGTTTTTGGTTAGGCGCCTTGATGCCTTCGGGCTAAGTAGCGCGTTTACAAGTTTCCTTTCATTCAAAGGATTGTTCATTGACGACGTGCATGTTTCAATCACCCCTTGGTATTCAAGTTGATCTAAGACCTCCCTGACCTGTTTTTTAGATTCTTGATTTATTGGGTACTGCCTTTGTGCAGTAGGTTGGTTTTTTAGCTGTATTTTGTCGTGAGGTGAGTCCTACATGATTTTTGTATAATGCTGGGGCCTGGGCTACTGCCCATTTCCTGGCATAAGTATATTTTAGGTGAATTGGAATATGGTTGGAGAAAGCTGGCATAATGATGTTCTCGCCATGTGGGCACTCCCTAACAAATTTTGGTGGCCAGTCCTATTCTGCTAGAAGTATATCATAACCCCTTGAAAGTTTCTCCCAAAAGAGTGCTTTCACTTTTCTTGGTATGTCTCATATCACTTTTGTGGAGTTGTAACCCTGGTGTCTACTGTCGCTAATGTTATGTACTCATTCAAATCATTCAATTCCACAATCTCCAGAAGTCCCTTCAGGTTCTGGCGAGCTATTGTTACTTTTGCTGCACTGTCCAGCATTGTCTGAGCCCATTCTCCGTTCTTGAGCTGTTTTCTTAGTATTCTCGGTGTGTCTGATCTTCAGACCTGCTACCTTCTTTTTTGTGAATTGAGGTTTTGATTTATTTTTCTGAACGTGTTGATTGTCTTTGGACTTCACGCGTTCTTCTTTGTGATCTGACCATCCTCTTCTTTCTGATGTCTGTGACGAAATCTGAAAGGTACGAGAGGAACGTTTATCAGTATCCTAATAACTGTCAGGTTTTCTTAAATTATCCCTATTCCTGAGGTTATGCCTCCTTTTGAGGAGACCTACCTCGGGATTGAGAACGTGTCTCTTTTGGATTTTGTTTATTAGTTTCCCACTTCTTTTTAGAAGATGTAGGATTTTGAATATTAGAGTCCTTCTCAGGACCTTCAGACAGTTTTGGCTTCAAAGGTTTTCCACCCAAACTGTCTCTTCCTAATTCTGCATAAGATTTTTCTATTATTCTAGATAGTTCATGTTGATGTTCTGTTACATCAAATTCCTTAAGCATTGGCAGATCGCCACTGATGCTGCCGCCCCTTTAATATTAGATAATATTATTGTTGAGACCTGGTCGAAGTTTTTCAGTAATTTCATACCTAAATTCCGAGCAGGCTCTGCCCCGTATTCGTTTTGAATTTGTTTCAGGACATCTGGTATTACTGCAATTGACGGAACACCATGTGTTTTAGTATAGATGGCAGCAAAGACTGTGCGCCAAGTGGTGCAGTCTTCCAGTTTTGGTGTGATCCCCATTGGCAAACAGATTGCTAGGATTCTGTTTCTCATAGGGGCTAGTATTTGGAAACACTGCTTCGATTTGAGTAATTTTTTTAGCTATTCGGAATGGAATTTGTTTACATTTCATGGGCATTTTACCCACGACTCTGTGTAAAGTCTGTGGAGTAATTTTTAGTGTATACCCTTGTTGAGGGGTTTGATTTGGAATGGTTATTGGTGGTTGGACTGTGAAAGTCCGCATGACATTTTGGACTAATTTTCTGCACATTTTTATTAACTCTTGTAGTTGAGTAAGTAATTCCTCGTCTGACATTTCTTCGATGTCAGGATGAGGTGTGTAGCCTGCTAGAATCGGCCATGTTGCTCCTGGTCTACCTAGTGGACTGAGCCTGGTAATGTTTTCGTGATGTTTTAGGGTGCCTTTAAATCAGAGATTATGCTCCTGGTATGTGAGTGGAACTTCAATATCCTCAAAAGGAAGATATTTCTCAGGTGGTTCATCTTCTTTAAAGAAGTGAAATACTTTTGTTACTGGATTTGATTCTGGGAATACAATCCATGATTAGAATACCTCTGTCTGAAAGTATTCGTGTGCCTCTATCATGAAAACTGCTCTACCACCTCTTGGTGTTAGGCCGTGTTTTATAAGTTTTATAGTGATTGCCCTCCTTAAGTTTGGAGTGATGTTTATAACACCCTCATCGGTTTCATTTAAACCTGTAAAATTAAAAGCTGTTACAACTGGATCAGTCTCAGCATTATTCCCGTTCTGGGACATTGTTTTTGAAAAATGTAGAACAAGTTTCAAGGAAACAAAGATAAGGTGCACATTATTTTTGGAACACTGTATCCTTCAACGTTGAACAAACCAAACAGCTAATATATAGGATTTTTGTCTTATTCAGTTTTGGTGGATACTTAACCCTACCCACTCCAGACGTCTTATGGAGTATGTGAGTAGGGGTGTCTGAGAAAAGCACGACTGAGTTACTCAGTATCTAGCTTTAAATTAGTGCCTTACCAAACGTTTGGGCACCATGTAGTGTAGTTCCTATTTCTCTAATAGGCACTGCGCATTGGAATAATATACCCTATAGATTTGGCATAGGACTGAGGTCAGTATGCCCCTATTGAGTATATTAAACTTAATTAATTTGTACCAGCTAACTCAGACGCCACTAGAAACTCCTTGTAAACAAGAAGGGATCAGTTTCTGGCAACCGCATAAACATGACAACTTTGTTTCCCTTTAGAATCGGAACACTCTCAGAATGGTGGAAACAACAGATAACAGTTTCACTCAGCTGATTGTACATGCTTAGTTTCTTCAGAGTTACACAGAAAGAATAGACGGGCGTTTCAATAAAAGGATTTATTGAACAGTCTTATTTTTCACAAGACAGTATGCGAGATATATTATGCACAGCGTAAGCAGTAGAAAGAAATAATACTGTGCTAGCATTATCTTTTAGCTATGACATATATATTCATATACATAAATAACATAATAGCTAAAAATGCGATTACTCATAAGATGCTTCTCTAACTAGTTCTACCCCAGTGTACCTAACCTAAGTGTAGTATAAGGTAAGAAGTAGGTGATGTATTCTATAGTCTAGTATGACAAGAGTCCCTCTAGGTTCTAGTCAGCTCAATACCTTGAGAAAGAGAGAGGTGGGAATCTCTTTCCGGGTCTCGAACTCTAACACCCCACGAAGGGAGTCAGAACACTGGAAGCTGGAAGCTGGATTCTCTGCGTGCAGGGATGACAGCATCTCTTGTCAGGGCGTCAGGCCGGGACACGGGCTCCTCAAAAGTCGAGGTCTCCTCCTACTTGCTTGGGCACGGGAAGGTATAGTTATTCCTGTTAGGGGCCTTGGAATGTTAGCATTGATGTAAAGTCGGGCAGAGGAAGACGTCTGGAATGAACCTTTAAGGAATAGCAGTTCATGCATAATAAATGAGTTTGTGGAGAAATCAATAATCCTGTGCTAGGGGAAACTCCCAAGAGCTTAAGGGTCTGGTTTCTAAGAACTTGTTGTGATGTTGGGGTGGACGGATGTTGGTGACCATGCCTGTATTTGGATAGCATGGCTAATGCCTAAATAAGGACTGGGATCTTATGCCTATATAAGGGCCATGCGATTTGGCCCTATATAAGGACATGTTTCATGGAAACCTATATACGGACACCTAAAGCGGAATACAACACCCTCAGGGTTCTGTTAGGTAGGTACCAGTTGAGTTTTTGGCAAAATAACTTGGCCCGTTCCCATACATGATTTTATGTACGATACAGATGACCTTGAAATGGATTTGTTTCCTGATGGGAAGCCAATGGAGAGCTTTCAAACTTGGTGCTAACGGAGACAGTGAAGGTAGATTTAGTACCAGTCTGCCGGCAGTGTTCTGTAGGACTTGAAGTTTGGTAAGAAGCTCTTCATTGAGCATGCAGCATGTATAGAAAGAGGAACAAACGAGGAGAGATACAAGTATTTCTCCTCGTTGCGCCCCCCCCCCCCCCACGTCTCCCCTTGGGAGGCGTTAGAATCTTATGCATTCCCAGGTTCACGATTCCTTGTAATTCTGGGAATGCTTCAGATTCCATGGGTGTTGCATGTGAACACCCAAAGCAACATCCATGGAATGCCCCTTTCACACAGTTTTCTTCGTGAAAGGGGAACATATTTAAGGCCATGAAAAGCCATGTTAACTGGCTTTGCATTGGCCTTGTAAATATTCTTCGGCACATTACGTCACCGAAGCAACAAAAAAGTGATTCTCTAGTGGTGCAAAAGTGTCGCTAAGGCCTCATAAATGAGGCCCTAAAATGTAACGTACAGAGAAAAAAGTTTATTATGTGCACATTTATGCATTTTTTAGAAATCTATCCACAATCTTTGAGGATATTTGAAGTTTTAAAGAAAGTGTCAAGTAGGTGTAAGGGGTTTATACCTCTGGTATTTTGAACAGATATACTCAAGGTTGGGTCCTCAAAATTATTTGAAAAGACTAACAATAATATGAACTGACCATCTAACTGGCCATTAGGAATGGTACATTTTTGCTGAATAGACATTTTTAAAGGAAAATAAATTGTGGAGCTGTGTTAGATTACTGTTAGCACAATAGGTCATTAGGAAGAATTGGAACATACTTCAGAAAGACCAGTATGGCTCTTCATGCTGATGCATTCCAACCTTCAACACTGAAAACCTACATATGCCAAAGGCCACACCTTGAGTAAGCTACATTTAGGACATAGGCAGGGTTAATGCCTTGTCAGAAACACTTAGTGAAAATTCTTTTCAACTGCAGGAGAGCGCCAAAGTATGGCAGATCAGGGTCTGTAGTGTCGAAGTTCAGGGTTTTTAGTTTAGCAAGCTACAGGACTTCCACAAAGCTAGTCCTATTCACCACCACAGAGAAACCATGACTTCTAATTGCAACAGAAACACAGCAACCCCTACAGAGGGGAACAGGATAAGGGCAGGAGAGAAAAAACACCGATGTGAGACTTGTCACACTTCATCCTTGACTGATAAGAAAGTCTGTAAGAAACAACATCAGATTAGTCGCGAACCTTTTGGGCCATTATTATAATATACAGTCCTCTTACCTAATTACCTTAAGTAACAATCACTCTAACTTAGCCTTTTCACCTCTAATCTTAGATGCAGATTTTTCACTGAAATTTAAATAGGGAAAAAAACACTATTGTCCTTCGAAATCTACGTGATGTGGTTTTTATGTATGATTCTGAAACTTACTAAATAGTTCAGCGGATGAGTCAAATAAATAGTTCAGTCTTGAAAATCTAGTAAATGATGATCTATACAATGGTGGCGATGAAAACAAGAATATATGAATGTGTCTGGAAAAATCGTGATGAAAATAGACTGTGCAAAATAGATATACTAATTGTTTGACTTGGCCCTTTTTGGCAGGTTCACCCCTAAACGTTTTGACTTTCCTGTGACCTGGTATTCGTGGTCCAGTTTAAAGTGCATGCACGCTCTGAGTGCATGTGGTAAGATTGGCCTTCCCTCCCATAGGAATGCATGGGGGATATGTGTGTCTATGGTTATTCCTGATGTGAGAGGAGTGCAGGTTCGAGTTTAGTATGTGCAAACTCGTGGGAATAAATGCTGCGCAATGGTGTGCGCAGATTTATGGTGACTGGTGGAGAAGTACCACTTTTAGAAGTTGGCATTTCTGTGTGCTGTGTGTCTGCCTGCCTGATGTGAATTTCATGTCTGGCTTGTGATTGACAGGAGCTGAGAGGTGTGGATGGCTCCAGGAGACAGGGAGAGTCTGCCCAGTGGTGAATAGAGAGATCTGTATGCAGATGGGAGGGAGGAGTTGTACCTGGGACCTGAATAGGACTGTGCCTTCCCTCCACAATGCTGGCTCCGCCCCCTGTGGTGCGTCTAATCACTGAGCCCCCACCTGACAAAGGAGAGAGGAGCTGAGCAAAACAAAGTGCTCCAAAGCTCCCCTAAACCAGTTCTGACTGGTATCCCCAAGCCCTCTGCTATGACACAAAGGAAAAGGGAATATAAATATAGGGGCTGTGACCCCATGAAGGTGGCTGTTCTGTTCCTGACGGAGGGGGGCTTTCTGATGGTGGGGCCTAGGAGGGACCGCCATGGGGGCTGCCTCCCTGCTGGAGGGCCCTGTGTGCTGGCCCCTGGGCCCAGCTATGCCCCTTCCTCTCTATGGACTTATTTCCTTTCACTACAGGACCTTATGCTTTACCCCTAGTGCCTGTGAGCGCTTTACCTTTTAATTTGCCCAGCGGATAGAAAGTGTGGGCTCCGCAGCGCATAGCTGCATCCCTTTTGGAGGGAATCCCCAGCGTAGGGATTCCCCCGCATGGTGCCTTTAGAGGGTGCCCACCCCGCATTTTCCTGAATCTCGTGGGTGCCCACCCCTCGTATGGTTTCATTAATATGGCGGGAGCCCACCCCGCTCTATATTTTCATTTTGGAGGGAGCCTACCCCTTGTTTCACCGCCGCAGCCAGGGCCGCGGCTGTGCAGGAAGTCAGGCATGCCTGCCTGAGACGTAGGCGGGGCCTACCGCCGAACCGGAAGAGGCCGACCTGACATGATGACACGGGGCTCCCATGCTTGAGGGAAAGCCCTGCGCTGGCGGCCGAAGTGAAGAGGAGTCCGGGGTCCCAGGAGGGGGCCCGGGTGAAGAAGAAGTGCAGCCGGGCTCTCATGAGCGAGAGAGCCCTGCCTGCTGCCCGTGGTGTCCGGAGTGAAGAGGATCGCCTCCCCAGACCTGTCCGGTGAGTGGGGGATCCAGGGGGCACATTATTGGTGCCGATCGTGGCACCATGACGGTAGTTGTACAGAGTCCGAGAGGCCGCGGATGGCAGCGGGCCGCTCCGACGAGGCGGGCATGTGTTGTCTTAAGAGCCTGTGCGTGGCTCCATCGTGGGTCTAGTTTGTTTTAATCGCCAGTGCGCTCCAAGAGGGGCATACTTTGTCTTTCATGCTAAGGGGGCCAGAGGGGCTCGTGCTGTTCCCCGTGCCACTACCAATTTGGGTGATTTTTCAAGCTGCTCCACCTGACAGTGGGCAGCTGCACCGATTGGGGCAATATTGTGTAAGAAGCTCCAGTGAGGCCACGAAAACATAGATGTGCCAGGACCCTTTACTGCATTATCAGCTGACCGCACCAGCGCGGGCAGCTGCAACGTTGTGTATATGTGTTCTAAGGGCACCAGGAGTGTCCAGGCCTCAGTTTAATATCCACAGCTGCCCAGCAAGTAGTGGGAAGCTGTGCCGTTTAGGCTATTCTTTCTTGGGGGCATGTCCTTTGAAGTTAGGAGTGAGATGCACTCCTTTGCCTCATACATCTACAGCTGCCCAGCAAGTAGTGGGCAGCTGCAACGTTAATGTCTGCGCAATTGCGTGCCCCTGACTTCTGCTGCATTGGCAGCACTCCCTGACTTTGGGAAATAGGGCATTTGAGCCCCTTAGAGATGGCCAGTTGGCCAGGGGGACTGTTAGGTTAATAGGGAGCCAGGCCCTGATGTGATTATGTGGTGCTAGGAAATGTAATCTATATACTATGATTTACGCACCCTGATTCATGCCTCTAAATGTGTTTTTATGGTTATGAGGTTTTCTCTACTGTGTTATGTTAGAGTTATTCTGTACTGTGGCTTAGGTATGATTTATTCCCTACTGCGGTTTATGTTAGTAAGTTTATTTCCTGTGGTGAGTTATGCTTAGGAGGTTATGGTCTAATATGTTTAGGCTTATGAGGTTGGCACAGAATATATTTCTCGCCTAATGTGATACTGTACATGATATGATTTATGTTACAGGATGATGCTGTGTACAGTGTTTGCCAATAATTACTGGTTGTGTTCTATGTTTATTACCTGTTCTACATTTGACTATCTTTACTAAGTGATGATTCTGACAGTGGCCCACGTGGCCTTGTCATATGTATATAATCCCCTGTAAATACTGCCCGGTGCCAGTTGGCACAGTGTATATTGTGTGATTGCTATCCTAATGTGTTTTAAGATAATATAAAGGCTATTTTTATATATAACCTTGTGTGGAGTTCCTTTTGTGGTGTGCCTAGTATGTTGTTGCTGTTTGTGTTGTGCAAATGCTATACACATTGCCATCGGGATAAGCCTGACTGCTCGTGCCAAGCTACCAAGGGGGTGAGCAGGGGTTATCTTTGGCGTGTAACTCCCTTGCCGTGACTAGAGTGATGGTCTCTGCCTGGCTTTGGCACAAGCCTTAGCCAACCAGAGATCCCATTTCTAACACAAACGTACAGGGATTGAAATCATAGATGATCGTATGTTACGAATTGAATAGGCTACATAAAAAAGAGGATGTCAAAGTTCCAAACTGAGAGTCCAACTACACTTTCCAACAGGATGTCAACCAGTTCCATAATCTTGATGCTGTAAGACTCAAGTTGGTTTTGTTTGGGTGCAGTGTTTACCGCGGCACACACCCTGTTTCCTCCTGTCCTTCTCACCATCATATCATGCGCTCCAATCTCAGCAAGCATTCAACAAACATCATTTAAAAATATTATTTCTTTTAAGCCTAAAGTTTGTGACACCACTTTGTCTTGTAACCATGACATGTAGGCACTAAGGGACAACTACAGCTTAATTTCCCATCACTCCAATACATGCATAAATCAATGCATACATTACAATGGCTATAAAAGGTCCATACCTATTCGCATGAAGGGTGAAACTGTATGATCCATGAGGTCAATTACTGCTGCCTTATAGTTGGTCATTGGATTGTCTTTCATTACTTCGAATGAGGCATGATGGACAATCTTCTTCAGAACCTCCTCATCAATGTCCTTCTCCAGGAATGTCAGCAACTTTTGAATTTCTCGCTGTAGATCCTGTGGAAAGATGGGCTTCAGATGTAAGTGGGTTAAACTACATAGATGGGACAAACCAATACATGCATTTAAAGACAACCAGGACCATAGTCTGCAAATTACCTTATTGCAAATCAATGAGAGCTTAAATTAGAGACCCGTTCCATCTTTGCTGTCACACAATGATATTGTGGGCTGTTACAGCTCTTTTTACAATTCGTTTTTGCATCTATGTCCATCACCCACACTCTAGGCACTTAACATAATTTCTGTGAAGACCTTGCACGACTGCCTCTTGAAATGTCATCTCCCCTCATAAGCATTATCTCATGACCTTTTGTTCTCCTATCCCACCATCACTGAAATATATTATGCTTCTCTCTGTTTATCCCCTGGAGGTGCTTAAATGCTATTAAAGAAGTTGACCTCAATCTACTGGGTCTGCCTCGTTTGAATTATGGCCTTATGATAATAAAAAGTAATGCATAAGAGGGAACCTCAGTGATAATAAACCCACCTCTTTTAAGCATATGATAGTTTCAAACTAATGGAAATACATCTTATTGAAAGTGCAATTGTTTCGGTATTAAACTAAATTCATCGAGGGAAGGATGGGATATAATTAGCAGTGTTTATTCAGAATATGTTACATAAATATAAATTGAATAAAATAGCAGTGAGAAAAAAAGTATATTTAGGCCCATACCAGCAATGCTTCCTTAAACAGATAAGGTGCCACAACAATTCTTATAGAGAACTATGCCTGTGCATATCATGTTCATTTCGCTCTAGCAATACCACATGACAAACCTACACCTCCAAGTAACATAGACTGATTCGATGGATCATACAAGTGAATTTTCTCAAAATAGAGTGACATAATTTAGGGTTAGTATAATCAGAATCTTAAAATAAAGTCTGAGTCTATCCCCTTCAAAATGAAAGAGAGGTACTCACTTCAGACCTACCTCTTTCATGTCCTCGTAGAAGAGGTAGAGAACGCGGAGCTCGTTCCTTTTTAGCCACCAGCCCTTCACGTGCTCGTACCAGGATCCAAAGGGAACTGAGAACAAGAGTAATAGGGTCAACAATATATTATCAAGTACTGGTAGTGTCAATAGATCTGGCTGATGAATAAAAGAGCCTCTTGTGTCACTGATCGGTTTAGGCACTCATTAGGGCAGCATACATGTACTCTATCACTCATCTTTGCATTCATACATCCATCCACTGAATCCTTGTTGCATTTACTATCTGATCCAATCGCAATAAAACACACACAAATTAAACATCCTGTGGAATGGGATAGTTCCTCATGGTTGCCCTCCTTCCATCTGTGCTCCTGCCAAAGAAAGACAAACACCATAAACTATCTAATTACTCAAGGCATTTTTTACAGCCTTGCAATGTCATGTGTGTGCCCCTGAAAATTCAAGCTCAGGCAGAAAAAATAAGTATAATTTTTTTGTTGTTGTACACCAAATTTTTGGCAACAACAACAACAAAAATCTGGGCCAAGAGTCTCAACAACTGTCGGAGTAAGAATATCATTTATTTCTTAACGTGCCCATGTGGTCTAGGTTACGTAGGTGAGACCAGTAGGGAACTGCGCATCCGCCTTTTAAAACACAAATCGGCAATCAAAACGAAGAAAGATAACGCTCCTTTGACTGACCACTTCTCCGAAATGAACCATAACTGTGACCCATTCCAATGGTTTATCCTGGAGAAGGTGGTAGTTAACAGAAGAGGAGGTGATATTAACAAAAAAAGGAAACAAAGAGAACAGTGGTACATGTGTCATTTAAATACTGTAGATAGGGGATTAAATACGAGAGAAGATTGGATGAGTATAATAGCCACATAAGTTGAATTTGGAGATACAGCGGTCTTTATTTGATGGCTGCTATATAGAAAGGTCTTTTGGTTTTATATAAGAACTTTTCGAGGTTGTAAACACAGTATCTGTAATGATTTTTGAAAATGTATGTATAAAATAGATAGAGACAACTGGCATGATGTCTATCCGTATAATATGTGGATACAAAAGCGGGTTACAGGATAGCTGCTGCCATAAATCGAATATTGTCTAGATATGAATGAACTAAAAAAGGACGGGTGAAACTGTTTAGGCAATTATGGTATCATAACAACACTGCGACTGAATTCTATAAATTGTAACTAATGATATCGCCCAGTCTAAACCGTTCAGCAGGTTAGTGAGTACAATGTCTAAGTTCTGTTGTATACCTATGTAAATAAAATATTATTTAGATTCAATTAATATTGTGCTATGATGGAATATGACATGATGTTCCTGAGGTTTGTTCATTATGGGAACAATAATGTTGACTGCTATTGGAATCAATAGAACGAAGTGGGAGTTAGCGCCTTTTAAAACACAAATTGGAATACGCTTTGGCATCACATAACATGATATGATGCCCCTGGGATGTGGCAACCACGGGTGTCAAAAAGCCAGTAGTCGAGCAGACATATCAAGTTAGCGGAAGGGAATTATTAAAATGTTAATAACAGTGGCGAACATTTCCAGTCTGCGTGTCTGCTATTACGGGATAGATCACCAGGCGCACACGTATAAAATGCGTGCGGAGACAGGAGCAAAATACGTACACGCCCCTATAACCCGGTTTTTAAATTATGTATACAAATAGGGCTTTATGTATATAAAATCTCCAACAAGGATTAATAAATAAAAAAAAAATAAAAAAAACAATGTAATTCTGCACTCGAAGGAGGGTTCCATAAACAAACAAATACGCACACTTCATTGGCAGGCACAATCACGTGTTTCTCAACACATGTAGCTTCGAACCAATGACGACCCCTCTTAGATTCCACAAATAGGCAGATGGAGTAGAAAGAAAAAATTAGGGAAGACAATGCCAGGGCACTTCCGCATTGACGCCGAACACATTTTTTAAGGTAAGAAGAGGCCGTGAACCCTAAGAGAGTGTAATAATGTACCCAGGGTGAAAACTAGTATTGGGTATCGTGGAGATTATACATCACGCTAAAGTGTATCCACTCTATATTTTTGAATAGGTGGCGCGAACAAAGGGAGGATTATAACGGACCCCCACCGCCACTCGCTAAGTAAAAAGCGAGCGACTCACCATTTTCATTTTAAAATAAAGCCACAAGTGCGACTGGATTTTAACGGTAGGCGCCTTCCCTCCCCCCTTTTTTTGTGGTGTAAAAGGGAAGTAATAAGATTCACAATAGCATTAAGGTTACAAAGGGGTAATTTTTTATTTTTCTATTGCTTCCGTTTTCAGTATACGGGACATCGGTACCCCACATTCCCCGCACGTGAACAGATAGTATTTGAATGCGGGATAGAATACGCCATTATGGAGCAGTAAATGTGTGACAATATACATGAACCACGAAGGTGAGGATGAAATTATTTGCATCTTTAGAGTTTGAAATAGAATTATCAAACCAACATGGGCCAGTAAGGTAGCACACAGAATGGACGAATATGTGAAATACAGAGTATATAATCATGTTGATATATCTATAAGGAGGCCAGGACAAGTTTGAAAGGCGCACATTTGAGACACTCTATTTACAATAGCCCCTATTTGCAAGCTTTGACAGTTTAGATTTATATGGGTAGTGGAAGGTAATATTACCGTGGGAACGGGTAAAAACACAAGGAACATATCTCAGTGATCTAGAAAAAAGTTCTAGTTGATAGAAAAGGGTTAGAATGGGATATAACAGATATAAAAGACGTCACACTAAGTTGATGATCACATTGCTAGGCGCTTACAAATTAAGTTCATTAAATATATTTATTTTTCAATAGGATGTTATATAACCGACAACATCTTAAGCCTATGAATTGTCTTGATAAAGATGGGTAAATAAGAAATTCCATCGAAACGCGTCGACGCAACCGAAAGCACAATCCAAAGGATCATCACAGTATTTGGAGATAGAATCGTGTTCAATATATCACAAACTGTGGACAAAGATGTTGTGTTAGGATGTGCAATACATGACAAAGTGCATTGTCTCTGGGGGTTCTTTCTGTTATGCGGGCTCATAACAGGTGGTTATTAATTGTGGTTCAATTTGCTATTGTGTAATAATGCAATTCTTGTGTTTTTAATATTGTTGAATTGTGATTTGATGACACACTTTTATTGTGCTATATGTATAACTTTTTTCGTCCCTTTTAAAAAAAATAAAATAATGTGATACAGATTGGTACACCTAACTGTTTGATGTAATTGTGTGATACGATGTAATCATTGTTAGTGATTGAGGGAAGTGTTATTCCAGACTTGCAAAAAGTACCCTATTCCCTTGAGCTTGACAAGGGGTCTCTCTCATTTCTATACACAAGCTTCGATATAATACATAGTAGTTGTTAAATATGTCCACCTGAGCATGCAGGGCTGGGCCCCTATCCTGTACAGTTTCAGTGATTGGTGGCCTTGGTACCCCTCAACAAACCAAGCAAGCAAGCATGCGCCCAGGTTTATCACCCATACCATGAATCAAAGTGGTGTATTACGCATAATTATAGCAGAAGACCCATTCTATCAGTGCTGCATCACGGGCTTTAGCGTCGGCCAAAGCGTGATGGATTGCCTCATCAGCGGGATGGCGATTGTCTATGTTCGCAACCTTCTCCTAAGCAGCTTTTATGTCCTGAGTCAGCTCTCTGCAAACCCTAGCTATATTTTGTATACAGAAGCCTCTAGTAAACACTTGAGAGGAGTCCCATTCTACAGCCCATGTAGATGCAGTAGTGTGATTACTTGCAAAATGGTTGGTTATATGTATGCACTAGGCCTCACGGAAGGCAGCATCGATTAATGCATCTTTTGACAGTCACCATGTAGGAACCGGGTGATGCAGCACTCTCCCCCTGATGTCTACAAAATGATCTGCGAGTCCGAGCACTCACCCTAGATAATCAGAAGTCACTAATCACAAGATAAGCTCTGGGGAGCAAAGTAAACAATCTAGTCTGACATACAGCTCATGTGGGGCAGAGTAATGAGAATACATACGCAGGCCACAGTTATGAGTTCTCCATGAATCCAAGAGGAGCCACTGATAGGTCCATAGTGCAAACTGCCATGAATGCTGATGGGCTGGGGCACAGAGAAGCAGAGGGTATGATCAACTAGGTTGAGATCTAGGAGATTATTGTAGTCCCCCCTAATCACATCAAGATAAACACCCATTGTGCTAGAATCCCAGAGAATGCCTCTTTGCTCAGAATTTGGGACATATATACATCCAAAAAAAAGTGATTGACTGTCTAATTGGACTTCTGCAAACACATATCTACTCCTTATCAATCTCTGTTCGGAGACATTGAAAAGGTGTGCCTGGGTGGATCCATAATAAGGCTCTCCGTGCATCAGCGAAGTATATTGTACATAAATCTGGCCTCGCCAGTGCCTACTGAGCCACTGCAGTTCTATGTCACTAAGATGAGTCTCTTGTAAGAAACATATATGTAACTGTTGTAGTTTAATGTATGCATATATGGAATAATGACATTGCGCTGGGTGCCGTTTCCGCATAGTCAGGGTCAGGAATCTAGAGTTACTGTGATGATCCATGTTGCCTTTGATAAACAGTCGCCTGCCCCACCCTCCATACCATTCACCCCCTGTACATGTTCCCAGGTGTAATTCTGTGGTTATAGGGAATAACAATAAGGTATGACCAATAACAATCTAACAAAAACCAGAGCCTGCACTCAAAAACTGCAGGCCAAATATGTGTACTGAAAGCTTAGTTTCAGAGTGAGGGGAAAGTGACAATTCACCGTTCAGTGATGGAACTTGAAGAGGGGAAGGTGACCAGCAGATCTGCAAACTATATCATACTACAAGTGTGCAGGTTGATATAGCTTACACTCAACAGGGTATGTTCTGATGGTCAATGAATCTTGAGAATTGGAGTATTATAGCAAGTCATCTGCCGTTTGCGGCATAATAATAGGGCCAATCAAAAGCCCTCCACAACTCGAGCCTGCAGATGTCATTTCAGCATTAGTTTAGGCTGAACTTGTGTCAGTATGGTGTAAGGATGAGGGAAGAGGTAAAGCATACATGGCTTCCATGGCAGATTTCTGCCTCTGCCGCAACTTATTTGAGGCTGGTAATCTCCCTAGCTTTTTTGCGACTACCACGTCCTCTCAGTCCTTGCTGACCACGCTGTTATGCTTGATTACTATTCTTCTAGGGACAGCAACTCCCCTAAAAGTGTGTTTCCACACTTTCCAAGGCAGATTCTGAATCTGAACAGAAGTGAGTATGCTGTTCATATACTACCCGCAGCTTCACTTGAAACATTAAAGAGTACTGAACCTTTAGTTGTGAAGGCATCTTTTCACTGGTCGAAAAGTGGTATGCTGTCGTTGGATCAAGAGAATATAATGGGGGAAAACAGAAACACAACTGTTCTCATATTTCAGAGGAGCGGCATGTATGGCCGCCTGCAGAATTGCATCCCTGTCTTTATAATGAAGCAACTTTGTGATTATTGGATGTGGAGGTGCACCTGGTAGGGGGTCTACATGCAGTTACTCGGTGCCCCCTTTCCATCGAAAAAGAAGGGGAAAGGGTCCGAGCTGGTGTAAAAGTGTCCACTCATTCTTCCAGAAAGGTAATCATGCTACGGGATCCCTACAAATCCTCTTGCATGCCCACCACCAGGATATTATTTCTACAGGCTCTACCTTTGGTATCCTCCACCCAGAACTCCAGTTGCTGCATTCTGACTTTCAAGTTGCATGTAATTTTAACTTGGTCTGCAGACAACGGCACAATCTCTAAGATGTTACGTTCAGTTTCAGTGACCATACAAACTAGTTTCTGTTGGTCTTCAAAAAGGAAGCCAAAGTCAGCATGGGTCTCTCCAAAACATGACTCAACTGAAGCTTGTGAAGTCTCTATAACTTGTAGTATGACATAAAACATATCTGCAGGCAGAGTCTTGTGTTAGCTTGCCTTGTGTAGATCCTTGACTACAATGGTTTGGTGAGCAAAGCGTTGGCAACGGTGCTCGGGACTGGCCTCTATGCACTTTGATTTTACCCATGGTGATTATTTTATGTGAATACTTTCAGCGTACACTCTTTGGATCCAATGGTAGACCAACAGCAGGGGTCTCCAACCTCTTGGCCATTGTAAACAAACACAACACCTCATCCCCATGGCCTTGGTACTGGAAAATGAATGAAATTGAAAATAACCGGTGGAAACTTTTTATTTTCTTTAATGTATATTTTCCATGTGGAGAGAAAAATGTGCATTTCATCATTCTCCAGCCCTTTATTAAAAAAAGAATTCTGCAAGGCTCCCCACTATAGTTCTAGGGGGGAAAACAGGAGTTGTGTGCATCATGCATAAGTATAGGTTAAAATCACCCTAAAGAATATATGTGCAGTAAGTCTTTGAGGTCTTATCTCATGGGTGATTCTCAGCTTGTAAATGGCATGCTCAACCCGCCCAGCACTTAGGGCAGGTGTAGTGAGGATATGGGATTCACTGCGTAGATTGTTAAGTTAGCATATGTCAGTACACGCTTGGCTGCCATTTTGCTGCTTTTTCACACGTTTCTACATTACAATGTTTTCGTAAATGCTCTGCTTGTGCTCGTTCACATGAGAACCGTCTACCTTTCACTTTTTCTTGCTGTACTCTGTGCACTCTGTCTGCACAGCATGTTTAACGTCGAAAAACAATGTGCTCTGTTAATTTTCTTTGGTCAGTCCCACGCAAGCTATACATAACACTACTACATAGGCACTATTAAAAATCGAGTGATTTTAATATGGCATTGCGTGCATGTTAAGACACTTTGAAAAAACCTTTCCGAAGAGAAGAGCTGTGTTTGTACAGAGATGTAAACCTTTGCATCTAAACCTGGAGGTATGGGGTCCCCCTGACAAAGCCCAGAGGTCTTCTATAATTATCATAAACTAGCTCCTAGCACGGGGAGGGTGGCAAGGCACAGTAGGCCTTTTTACCACTAGGTTTATATAATGACATCCCCGTTCATCCTTTATGGAATTGTTACAATGCTTACTATCTTGTGTTTTTGCATTTTGCTGCTAGAATTGGCTTGTGTACTGCATTATAGAGCACATTAGTTAAAATAAACATTTGAAAGTATACTGTGTCTCTAATTACTCACGTTGTGGACAAGTATGAGTGAGTTGGCGAAAGAGTGTTCTTGCTCACGCGATTGCTGACAAAGTCTAAGTTACATGATCTACGATGTCTAATCATTGGTAGCTTTGCTGTGGTACGGAGAACGCAAGAGACACTATAGCTAGTCGGATAGGGGTTCCGGGCACCAAGGTGGGTTGTTGCTACACCACTATACACCGAGGTCCTGGTTTCTTGCACGTAGTTCTGCATATGTGCAGAATCCCTGCAACACAGGATTTCATACTCCACTAAGTGGCAGCATTTGAGGAGTGAGTCCTAGAGCATCCCCTGCCTTGAGCACTGGGACATGCTGGGAGCAGGGAGACAGCAGTCATAGTATGGAGCTGTCCCAACTGAACTGATGGAGAGTGTATGTGGCCTTGGGATATTGGCAATGGTGCCGGGTGATCTCAAAATGTACATGCCGATAGGGCTTTGTGACACTCAGTGGTTTCTGCTGCCACATTTGCTCATTATAATTAATTTGGCAGAACAAAACTTCTGCAGTTTCAACCCAACATGGGCCAATCCTTTGATAGATTGTGTTGTCCCAGAGTCACGGTTCCCAAATGTAACCGTTGGGAAAATCTGGGAGGCCTTTGGATGCCTGGGTACTCCCAGATCACTCTCCAGCAGTCTGCTTTCTGCACACCCATAGCTATCAGTGGACACACTGCACCTTCTCCTTCCTGAACAGTCTAATTTCCTGCGAGGTAAGCATGCTACTTCCCTCTGTCAGTTGGCTGAAAAGCTTATTGGTACTTTACGAGACTACACAGCTTCTCCAGAAAGAGATTCAGACTTCAAGTGATGACCCCTCATCTCGGAGAGTCTCGCTATCAGCCAGACTTCAGCAATTATTGCACATCCCTCCTCTGAATACTCTGAGAACCATGCCGTTCCTAGGCCAAAATGAACTTTGAACTGGAATAAGTAGGGCCCCACATTTTTATCCACAGCTAGGAGTTATGGGATGTGACGCCACTGTCTTGAGAATGTCAAACTCATTTAGGATGGTTTTCCTTTCCACTGTACTTCCCGGCTGTTCTCCAATACAGCGTTTGTGTAGAGTGAGGCTAGATACTAGATACTTGCAGTCAGGCAAGGGAACACACCCATATACCATGCAGGGGATCTCCTAGTCCCAACACTTAGTAATTCTCCAAGTTAATGGACAAGAGTATGGATGAAAGTCAATGGATTAAAGAAGCCGAGTCAGAGTCAGACACCTGACACCAACAGCAACACAGAGATTTGCAACCACTGCTACTTATTTCCCAACTGTGCTGTCTCATGTTAGAGAGTTAGGGTCTCATGACTGTCCTGGTATTAAAGTCTGGTAGTATTGCTGGGATATACCGCTTCTGCAGGGAGCAATATGTTTGCAGATTAGGATTACCATCTGATTCCAAACTGAGGAGGTGGGAATCAACATAACTTGCACTATTGGAGTCTGAACATCTGATCACTGGATGTTTATTGTGTCTCTTTCTGACCTCGACCATGGCAAAATGTAACTGGGAAAAACAACTATACAATGTGGTAAAGCTGCACTACATGTAACTCCTGTATATCTTCAAATCAGGATTATTGGGGTATTCTTTATTGATATTTAAAATAGAAATGAGAGAGACCCCTTTGACCAACCAGGGGAATAGGGTACTACTATCTGGTAGAAATTAAATTCCCGTGGTACAATATAGTGTAAAAATTAGTAATATTAGGAAACTAAATCGTTATAATAAGATACACAATCATAAGCCCATGTGCTAGGATATGTCTAGTTAATATAAATCATACCATTATACAATTTAATAAAAACATCATATTTTATTAAAAGCCAGTTAAAAACAAACAAAAGCAATTTATGATCCTGTCATAAATGCATCTAAAACATACAAATATCATATGTACTTGAAACAAGTTCCACTCAATTCAAGAGCATAATTTGTACACCTTACTTAAGTACAGTTTTCAGACCCCACAAAACACAATAGCTACATCTAGCAATTAACAATCCCACAAACTTGAAACAGAGAGACAAAGACAGACAGTATAATTTGTCATTTATTAGATTGTCCATCTTTTTCAAGACAAGAAATGCTTCATCGTCTCTCTTATTATAGGCACTGTTTGGTTGCCGTTGTGAAAGGCTCCTTATAGCATATCTTGATCTCCTCGGATTGTGTATTATCTATTTGTTCTCTGTGAGACGATGAAACATTTCTTGTCTTGAAAAAGATGGACAATTAAATCAAACCATCGAAACGCGTCGACGCAGCACTACAACACAATCTGAAGGAACAGCTTTTCCTGTAGACACTGCATTAATATATTGTGTGTAGGAAAAGCTTTTTGAAATTTATCAATGGATGTGTTACCTAAATGACAAATTATACTGTCTGTCTTTGTCTCTCTGTTTCAAGTTTGTGGGATTGTTAATTGCTAGATGTAGCTATTGTGTTTTGTGGGGTCTGAAAACTGTACTTAAGTACGGTGTACAAATTGTGCTCTTGAATTGAGTGGAACTTGTTTCAAGTACATATGATATTTGTATGTTTTAGATGCATTTATGACAGGATCATAAATTGCTTTTGTTTGTTTTTAACTGGCTTTTAATAAAATATTATGTTCTTATTAAATTGTATAATGGTATGATTTATATTAACTAGACATATCCTAGCACATGGGCTTATGATTGTGTATCTTATTATAACGATTTAGTATTCTTTATTGAGCCATTAATGTATGCACTGTAGGCAGCTTGATTTCATGGCAAACAAGGCACACACCTCTGTTCTGTGTCTCTTACGTTTCCAAATGAAATGACACTTGTAAGATTTATATTTTAATTCAGTGGTATGCTTAGACCAGGCTTTTCCAACGAGTAGCTCTTCAGCTACCTGTAAGTAGCTCTCCTGTGTGCATCCAAGCCTACTAAACTGGAACCTTTTGCGTGGTGGAGTTAATCTATGTATGACAAAACTGTGCATTCCAAGAGAAAAATGTGTGCCTTTTTCGAACTAACTCAGAAGATGATGTTAGGAGAAAAACTTATGAATTTCGAAAATATATTCAAAGCTGATTTGAGTGATAAATCATGTGGGTAGATTTATTACTGACATTCTCACTTTTGTGCCAGGGCCACTGCTGCTGTTACTCGTATGTATTACTGTTGAAGAAGCATTCCAAATTGAAAGAGCCTTTTTTACATTTCTTCTAGCAACTCTTCCCATTGCACCGAGGGGATGACAGCTGGTAGTCTTGAATAAGGTGGCCACTAATGTAATCTGGACTTATGTGGTTCCTATTACAACACTAATAATATTAGTAGCTAGTGATGAGTTTTGGTGAACATAAGTAGGTCTTCTTCCACAAAAAAAGTTGGAGACCCCTGGCTTAGACAACCTCCTAAGCATGTGATGTAGAGCAAAATCCAATTTTCATTATAGGGGTGCATTATAATTACACCTATAAACTGCATCTGCATATAACCTTCTGTCGTGTTACCCTGAGTGTTAGGATCTTGTAGTATAATAAGATGAATGTGACATGCGTAAGCCAAAATGTAGCATATAATGAGAATTATGTAGAAAAGAAAATGTAAACAGCAGAGAGCACTAACAGAAGGCACATGTGTTGTGCAACTGAAAATTATTTTATTATTGAATATGTTTATTAATCATGTAATTTTATACATAGATGAAAATATTAACTGCATATGTCTTGAAAAATATGTAATTTCGTGAAGCTCATTTCTCTTATGTTAGCTGTTTATTGTAGGCCTGAAATGCATTTCTCCTGGAAGCTCTTGCATTAGAAAATAATTGTGGAATTCCGTGTGCACGTTAGATTCTGTTTTTTCTTACGTTTATGTTGCAGGTGGAAGAAGCGCCCTTGTTAGTTAGATTAATGTCTTTGTTTTAGGAGTTAGACATGGAGAGAAGAGGATACATTGGGAGCTGGTGCCGATAAGGAGAACTATTGTACTCTCTTACCAGAGAGGTCCTGGGAATCAAGGTCATCATGCAAAATTGTAGTCCCATTAAAAACTACCTACGAGAATGTGGCCTGATCAGATGGCATGACTCAAAATGCATCTTGTGAAGATACTTGAGATATTGGGAATATTGTATGTAGGGAAATATTCCACTTCTTCTCTGCCCTTTGGAGAGAGAGCATCTTAGAATGAGTTCTGTCTCAGTATTTTCATGCTACTTGACCCAAAAAAGTGGAGAGTCTTCTAAGGAAGACTTCACACGCTGACACCTTAACTGATCTTTTTCACAAAATGCTTAACTAGGGATGTCACGTCAGTGTAAGTGTAGGGATAGATAAATGCTTATTTCCATGAACCCTCAATGCAGTGATTTGGACTCTTGTTTCATGATATTTTGTATCTTGATTTTTGAATTGATCGTCTTGTGTATGCTGCATCCCATTAACTTTATTCGTAGATTTGGCTTTGTACTAGTCCCAATGTATTTCTACACCCTTGTTTTAAGGTGTCTGTATATCCAGTTGTTTTTGGCTTTGTAATAAATTAACTAACTTTCTTCGGTAGTCTGTGATTCTTAATGGCCCCAGAGAACTGAAATTGGATTGCTTGACTTGATAACGATATCTCTGCCCCTACACTTTCATGCTGAGAAAAAGTACTATCAACTCAAGGTTCTAGAGCCAATCTAGAACATATCCACCCAGTTATTTCAGTTGACAGCAGAGTAGGATGCTTCTCACATGAAGCAGGAGGAGAATCTAAAACTCTAGAAAAGAGGCTTAGAACCCCAGAGCTCCAAAATAGAGCGCCATGGTCGAGGTCGGATACTGACGGAGCTTGATGGTGCGGCAAGAACAGCAGCAAACGAAGGAGTGAGTACCAATAGGGATGCATTGTGTGATAGATTGCAGGAATGAAGTGAATGTATGATGTCTGGCGGAGTTTGTGTGAGAGTCGAGTTAATGTGGTTTTGTGTCGGACGGGTCCAGGGATTGAGGTTTGAGTTTCAGGTCCTGAAGTACCCTAAGATCCCAGGGTATATTAAATGGTGTAAGAGACACTGAGTTATTGTGTTTTCTGACCGGAGATTTGAGGAGCTGTCGTGAGACATCATTGGCAGTTCCACCTAATACAGGAAACTTTGTGTGAATCGAACAAGTGGAAAACGTTTGGTAAACCTTGTGTACGGGGTGGACCAAACTGATTTGGGTGACCAACGCAGGTCGAGGGTTGCTGTGTGTGAATGTTCTTGGATGATTGAATTCTATCGATCTTGTAGATGGCAGAGAATTATGGAGTTTAAGACGATTATGTGAGTGAACATGGATGAAGAAATTGTGAAGGAGGGTGAGCCGCTGCGAAGAGCAAAGGTGACGTCAGAGTGTGCCATGCTGTGATAGGTTGGTAGTCATCAGGAAATCTTGTCCGTCGAGAAGGAACATTTTGATTAAATCATTCAATGTTTTAGGATGTTGTGCGATTTGTTCAGGGGAGATTAGAGAGTCATTACTCGAGTGGGCGAAGAAGCGCCACCCGAGGATACTCCAGCCCATTATATGGCGACAAAAGTGTGGAGTTTATACTATAGTTTGGCTTCAGAATTGGCAAAAGATCACTGAAAAGGAAGGGGATTTGGCATTTCCACACTATGGGTCATTTCGAATGGAGGTGTTGCATCAGTTGAGAGAAGTGATGTTTTTTGCTGAGGCCTTTGCCTTGACCAATACAGTTTGAGGCATTAGATGCATGGATGCGAGCAGGACATGCAAAGAACAGATAGAGATTCCAAGTGAAGATGAAGAAGGCTATGAGGGCTAGGCCTGGGCGAAAATTCCATTCCGCTCGCGGAAATTGCAATAATTTGACATTTTCACGTTCCGCGGAGAGCGCGAAAATGTAAAAATTTCCGCAATCCGCACCTTACCGGAAATGTTTTTCTTGCTCACACTGTAAAAAAATACATTCTCGCGTGCGCGCGATCGCCTTACCTGAATCCCCGCGTTCGCCGACAAGTTTTCCCGATCCGGTCACATTCTCCACGAGATGTTGGATTGTTGGTAGCCATTTGCGCTGTCTCGCGACAGTTCGCGCCCACATTAACATCATTTGTCACGCGATCACGTCATTCGCCGCACGATCACGTCTTTCTTCTCGCGATCATGCACCGCAAGAGTATGAGATGAATGAGATCTCAAACACGTCATTCTCCACCGCGAGCGAGAGTGTGAGGACGCGGGCACGTCATATCGAACGTGAGCGGGTGAGACAAGTGAAAACAAGATGGCCGCGCCCATGAGCAACCGCATGGGTAAGTTGGCGAGCCGCGATCACGCAGAAAATACCGCGAACGGGCAGGAAAAACTTCAGCGTCATCGCGATATTTCCGCGTGTTTGCGGAGATTTTTAACAGTTTTGCGATAGTTTGCAAAAGTGAATTTCTCAAATTCCGCCCACCCCTAATGAGGGCATGTCAGGAAGCAAGATGGGCTGCACAAATCAAGAGATGGAGAGTAGACACCATAGAGGGAGACAGGTTGTATCCAATGCTGGTGAGACAGGGAAATTCTCAGAATTAGAATGGAGGGGAAAATTGAAATGATGGGAGTAATACGAATGACAGCGTAGACCAGAATGGACCGCATGTGAAGATAAATGTAGGTGACATTTAACATTGTAGGTCCAGCTTTGCGTTTAGTGTGTGCATACCTTGGTATAAAGGTAAAAATGGCACACTTTATGTTTAATCGTTTTTTGTTGTTCTTGAGCGTTATTCTCCTTTCACGATTTATAGAAGGGAACAACACTTATGTTTATCTAAGTTCTATCTGTTGTTTTTGTCCATGAGTGCCAATTGTCTTTCATTATACACTTGGTTGATTTCAGTTCTGATCATCGCTCCTTTCCGGCATGAGAAACTGTGTGATGGCAATTAATGGCACTACCCTGTGGCAAAATAAATCTTTAATATATATAGTGGCACATCCTTCTCAACATTTATGCATGTCACATTTGGTGTTAACCTTAATTTGTTAGGCACTAATAACCACTCTGTTGCTGCTGTTTTAATTTCTACTATCATATTCAACTATTGATTTTCTTTACACTAGAATGGCCCCCGAAGAAGGGACCTTTGTCCTGAAATGCATTGACCACTATCGACCAAAGTCAGCATGAAGATTCATGGAATATTATAATTTGTACTGTTTTGTAGACTATATGAGCATCACTTGTTTGTAGTAATGATTTGCTTTAAGTTATATTCTGTATGAAAAATTGCTCTTTGTGGAGAAGAGAAAAAAGATAAATGATCATTGGAATACCACATTCACTGATGGTTGTGTGTTCAATAATCAATGGTATATTGTTACATTTTGTCATATATTGTTTAT
Organism: Triturus cristatus; assembly: GCF_964204655.1. NCBI lineage: Eukaryota > Metazoa > Chordata > Amphibia > Caudata > Salamandridae > Triturus > Triturus cristatus. The sequence goes on along the minus strand of NC_140583.1, from coordinate 325,095,409 downwards.
AGATGTGCATGCCTTTCTCCAGCCATACCTAATAGCCAGGCCCCATTGCTTTAATGTTTACGTGTTAGGCAGACACTTGAGGGCACAGTACACTAAGTTTACAAGGGATACAATTCTCTTTCAATACATTTTTGTTAAAAAAAGGTGTGCTCACACCCACACACTCTAAACTAATTTTCAGCTGGGACACAGGAGGTTTGCAGGGACGATATCATTGCTTTACTGTATCATTTGGTTGAAAATGGACACAAGGTGTTGCTGAACAAGCTTATGTACTGTTTGACTGAAATTGAGTACTTGGGTCATCGCATTATGAAGGGCAAGAGGAAGGTGTCACCAGAGCGAGTAGATGCTATCACGAAAATGAATCCGCTTACTACACAAAAGGAAGTCAGGATGTTTTTTGTAATAGTTGGCTACTGCCGACAATGGATACCGAACTTCGCCTTGAAGGCAAAGCCCTTGCAAATGCTAGCACACAAAGATGTGCATGATCCGGTACCTTGGGATAATGACTCCTAGATTGCTTTTTTGGAGCTGAGAGAGTGCCTTTGATGCTCTCCAACTTTAGGAATTCCTGATTACAACAAAGCATTTTTGCTATTCTGCAGTGAACGGGAGGGTTGTGCTCTTTCTGTACTCAACCTAACACATGGGGGTGTCCATAGACCAGTGCTCTATTTCTCAGCTAAATTAGATCTTGTAGCTTCACCGTTGCCTGGATGCCTCAAATCCATTGCTGCAATGGGTGCCAGCATTGAAAAATGTGAAAGCATTGTGATGGGTCATTACTGTATATGTTCCAAACTCAGTTGAGCTTCTGATGATGAGAACCAAAATACAATATTTGATAAATAACAGTTTGACAAGGAATGAGCAGATTTTGTTGGCTGCGGAAAATGTCACTTTAAAGCAATGCTCTATGTTAAATCTGGCTACGTTGTTACCTGTGATTGTGTGTGAACTAGGGAGGATTTAATATCATCGTCCACTATCGTGCCCGCCACAAAAGCACAGGCTGCAGAATAAGCATTGTTAGAACCATGAGCTAGCTGTGCTGACCCATCGCTGTAAATGATACATTTGGACTGGTCAAGAGGGAGTAAGGAAGATGATGAACCTGTTCCTATTTCATAAACTCTTGTGTCTGCAAAGAAGGATCATAGACAAAACTTACATCAGTCGACGTCAACAAACTAACCCATTGTATCCAAAGAACCTTAGAATTTGGTATACTTGCCCTTGTGACAGCTTCCAAAGTGGGTACAGGTGAAACCATGAAAATGAGTTTGCTCTGTGCAAGAGAGTATTCCTTCAGAGTCGCCATCTGTACTGCTGTTAAAAAAAATACAGTGGAGAAAAAACGCATTTTAGTCGGAGAATACAAATGCGATTTATCAGGAATTGGAAACGTGTACCCTTCATGTAAAGTCACGTAGGTGAGCCCTAACCTTCTTGGTACAATCCTTATGACAAAATTTGTAGTATTATATCTAGTTAACAAGAATTGGGTTGCAAGCAGATCAGACTGCAAAGATTTCAGAATTGCGGTATATTCTGGTAGCCAACTGGAAGGTGAAAACAAAGGTTGTATCAACGCATATAGCGTTTGATACTCTGGGCGTACTATGGAATGTAGGTTCTGCCAAAATTCAAGAAACCCAGCAAAGACTGTAATTTCTTGAGGGTTGTAGGATGTTGTAATTGAGAGCATTTCTCCAAAAAGTGGGGTGCTAACCCCCAGCCTTCAAAAGTCAATTTGTAAGCAAGAAAAAGAACTGGCAAAAAGGAAATATGCGATTTAGCTAAACTGAATTTGTAATCTAAAGTTGCAAAATGCCTAATAATGCAATCCACCCTCTTGAGATGCGGATTTAGTTCATCATCAGTCAGTAAATGTCCTCGACATATGAGAAGGCATCAGGGTCGAGTTTTTGTAAAATCAACACAATGCGTGTCGCAAAAACCCAGGGCTATTTTTATACCCCATAGGCAACCTCGAATAGCATCTCTGATTGCAGAGAGCGCTGAATGTGGTCAAGTCACAGCTCTCAGGATCCAAAGTGTGGCTGAAAAAGCCATTGGAAATATCCAATGTAGTTTTGAACTTCTTTCGGACAATGTTATATACTAACACAGAGCTATGTGTATTCTGGTACAAACATGACTGTTCAAATGTCTATAGTCCAAAACTATGCGATATGAACAGACCAGTTTCAATACAGGAAAAGAGGATTATCATAGCCGAGACACAGGGTTCAATTACACCCTGATATTCCAATTGAGTAAGAATTTCACTAACGGACGCTTTAGCATCTCGTTTAATGGGATATAGTGGTTGGCGCTGATGTGTAGATCATAAAGGATTAACATGCAATGGGGAATCCTTATCCCAACCTGCTTGATTGCGATATAAAGCAGGAGCTAAGGCCAGACCCCACTCCGAAGCATAGGCTTCTTTAGTTTCCTCTGGGACATATTGTGAAAAAGACGGGAGGATTACTTCCTTGCCCCTAGAGGAAGTGAGGACAAAAGTTGGAGGCCAATCAACCCCCGCAAGCAAAATGTCAGAGGAAGACGTCAAATTGTCCCAAAAGTCTGCCTTCAATTTGGAGGCTCACTTCATAGAGTCTATCGGGTAAGACAACACGGGTGTCCGCGGTTTCAACAGCTATAAAAGTGTCAGTTGCTTTCGCCTCCAGACGCTGGTGGAGTATCTACCGAAATATGGTAACCTACACTCTCCTGTCGAGGAGAGTTACTGCCCAACTCCTCTCTAGGAGAAGAGTTCGAACCATCTAGGGCATACTTTGCAGTCAAAGCGGCCACTTTTTTCTTCTGAAATGGGGCTCGATATTGAGGTTGGTCCTCCCGTTTGACCTGCACGTCAAACTGGTGCTGAAGGGTCTCACCTTTGTTGCGTGGAGTCGCCCTGTCTGCATTCTTGTCATCCCCCTCCGCTAAAATGTTGATCCTACAATTCCTGAAAGGAACATGGAGAATCAAGAACAGAAACCTGGAACCTCTCAGGTGTATTAATTTTAGAGTGGTCATGTAAATCATATTCACGCTCTGAAGTGTCCGGTGGTGGTGAACCAGCATGAGACTTAGGCTTCTGCATGCTTTTGTTCCATGCCTTTTTTGGAATGACGGGACGCCTCTCCCTGTCAGGAGTGGGTTTACTCTGTACTTGTGTAAATGATCTGACTCTTAAATTATTGCATCCCAGGAATATATAGACATCCTCAATAATAACTATCGCTCTCGATTAGCGTCCGCCACCCCCGCGAGGCGTTGGCGCACCTGTAAGCAAAGTGCCTCACCTTTAATGTTAGACAGTATCATATCGGAGACAATAGGGAACATTCTCACTAATTTCATCCCCAAATCCAGGGCTGGACTAGCCCCGTGTTCATCCTGTACATGTTTCAGAAAGCTCAGCAGAACGCTCATGGAGGGGGTGCCAAAGCATAATGTATACACTGATGCAAATACCATCCCCCAGGTGGTGCAGTCAGCTCAAGGAGGAATCAGGCAACTCGACAAACACATAGTAAGGATTCTGTGCTTTTACACAGGACTAGCGTGTGGGAAAACAGCATCAAGCTGTTTAGTTTTCTGACCTAACCAAAATGGTAGGTCCTCACGATTCTGTGGATGTTTGCCCATCACAGAATTAATCATAACAGGACTAATCACAAGCCCTCCTCCATGCACAAGTGTCGGATTCGCAGCTCTATCCGGAGCTACTGAGAAATAACAAGAAGCAAATTGTATGACCCGTCTATAGAGCTGAATTACTTGTGCATATAGCAAACAAAGCTCAACCAAAGAAACACCTGAATTGTTTGAATGCGGTGTGAATCAAACCAAAACCAATACTTAAGGGGCCCATACAAACAAAAGAGGATGAGGAAGAGCGCCATTAAAGCAAATAGTATGCTCCCAAGCATTGCGTAAGGACGATAAGCTGCTGGAGGAGCAGCTACCGTGTAAGCTTGAAAAAAATTATCATGATCATCAACTGCTGAAAAGGTAACCCATGAATTAAACACTTTAAAGCAGTACGCTGGATCTGCCTCAACTAAAAAATAATGGTAGCCCCTACATTGAGGACCCCATGCTGTGCCAAATGGTGTGGAACTGCCATCCGGTTATGTGCCGGAATGGCAACCAGTTTGGACCCAGCTATTTGGAAGTCAGTCTTGACCCTGTGCCTCATGGGAACAGTCCAGCCCGAACTGCCTGGCCAGGTCCTCCCCGAAAGAAAACTGTGGTTGCCCTAAGTCACATTGAGAGATCGGGGGGGGGGGGTACTTTCAACCGAATTCAATTGGATTTTGATGAAATGTCTGTGTGTAATGGACTTAGGTACATTTTGGTTTCTGTGTGCATCTTTTCACAATGAGTGAAAGTGTATGTGACTGGAAGGTGTGATAGCCTCACAGTAATAAAGTTATTGCTAAAGGAGCTTATCCTGCACTTCGAATTTCCTACTACATTGGAGTCGGATAGAGGAACACACTTCCACAGTGAGATCATGAAGCTGCTGTGTACCGCCTTAAACGTGGGTCATAGACTGCATTATAGCTACAGACGGGACGCATCAGGAATTGTGGAACAGATTAATGAGACACTAAAGATGATAATAGCAAACGTGTGTGCTTCGGCATCTTTGAAAAATGCTGATGCATTGCCTTTGGTTCTAATGATTTTGCACAGCATTCATGATAGGAGGACTGTGCTATCTCCATACGAGATTCTCATGCGGAGAGGGAATCGCTTACCTGCAGTGCCGTCTACAGCATTAATTATTATCACATACAATTTTGGGCTTGTTTACTGCAAGGGATTGGCTGATGTGATTTCTAATATGGGGATGCCACTGGAATTACTGGCTATTTTAGTTACATTACATGATTCAAATTATGCACAGGTTCGCTGGGGTACACAGGGGAATGTTACAGACAGTTTCCCCATCTACAAAGTGGTACGACAAGGGTGTGTCCCGGCACCTACCTTGTTTTCCATATTTATCAACAGGGTTGTGCAGTATTTCTCTAACTATTCTACAGAAGCCCCCCACATTAGCAGGTATGAAGATACCCCTGCTCATGTTCGTGGATGACACCTTGATAATTTCAAAAAAGGTTGCAGTCAGCCCTTTCTAGATTTTAGGTGTTCTCTTGTGACCATGAACTAGTGGTTAATGTGGAGAAAACCAAGTTATTAAAGGGAGAGTTTTTACGAACGATGTCCTTCTAGAGCAGACAGATGTTTTTACATATCTTGGGATTACACTAGGAAAGAAATTAAATTGGACGCCCCAGATCGATATGCTGGCCCTTAAACATGCTCAATTGGCTGGTGTACTCATGAAAGAACATAGACTTTCTCATACCAAGCGTGTTGCTCCAGCCTTAAAGATCTATCTTTCCAAAATCAGTGCCTCAATATTGTATGGTGCTGAGCTGTGGGGCTTTGAGGACTTAGCGCCCCTGGCCACAGCCCAAAACAAATTTGTAAGAGCCTTAAAAGGCCTCCCGCAATCAACACCGTTATTGCCCCTTTATTTAGATCTGGGTTGCCATACTTTAGAGGACATAGCACGTTTAAGACCCGTGGCTGATTGGAGAAGGCTTTGGGTTACACCGAGTTGTCCCTGTATGCTCAAGCTCTACTTGAATTCAGGGGGGCAGATCGCTCATGGAAGATCTCCTGGTTAAGAAGGACAAAGGATACTTTGATTGATATGGGGTTGAGTAGCTTGTGGGAGGATCCTGCAGGTAATCCATTCACACCAAAAAAGGAGTTTAAGGCAGCATATTGGAACATGGTCATGACGAAGCGCTTTTCATCCATAACGAGGCTTACTTTGTCGAGGGAATTCCTGGAGCTTAAACAAGTAACTGAGCTCGAATGTTATTGGGACCTCATCGCTGCACCAAGTGACAGGAAACTGTATCACCAGTTTAGGATGGGCTTCCTTCCTATAAAATCTTTTACATGCAAATGGCACCCCCTGAATGATGACAAATGTGCTACATATCCAGCTCAGATTGAAACACTAGCACACATCTTGTTTGTATGCCCAGCTTATAAGTCTCCAAGGAACAAATGGCTCAAACCTATTTGTTTGATTCTGGGCACTAGATCGCGTATGGCGGCACTAAGGATTTGGAAGTCATACACACAAGAGTCCATAGTGATCGCTGTCGCCAAATTTTTTTGTTGAAAGTGGGTCATTCGAGCCAAAAAGTTGAGAGCATAATAGTTCTGTCACATTTCATCAAAAGCCCTTGCTTAACTGGTTGTTCCATCACTCATCTGGGTATATGAATTTGTCATTTACATAATGTGTTAGGGCCCGATTCACAGAACTAACTTAAGACAAAATCCTAAACTTACTACCATTTTGGTATTCACAGAAGGCACTTACTCATTTTGGTATTCACAGAAGGCACTTACTCATTTCGGTATTCACAGAAGTTAGGAGTCCTAACTTTAGGGCTCCTAAATGCCTTCTGTGAATACCGAAAGTCTTACAATTAGGATTTTTCTTAGTTTAGTAGTAGTATAGTTAGGACTCCTAACTTTAGGACTCCTAAATGCCTTCTGTGAATACCGAAAGTCTTAAAATTTGGATTTTTCTCAATTTAGTATTAGTAGAGTTAGGACTCCTAACTTTAGGACTCCTAAATGCCTTCTGTGAATACCGAAAGCCTTAAAATTAGGATTTTTCTCAGTTTAGTAGTAGTATAGTTAGGACTCCTAACTTTAGGACTCCTAAATGCCTTCTGTGAATTCCGAAAGTCTTAAAATTAGGATTTTCCTCAATTTAGAAGTAGTAAAGTTAGGACTCCTAAGTTTAGGACTCCTAAATGCCTTATGTGAAGACCAAAAGCCCTAAAATTAGGATTTTTCTCAGTTTAGTAGTAGTAAAGTTAGGAGTCCTAACTTTAGGACTCCTAAACTGAGAATAATCCTAATTTTAAGACTTTCGGTATTCACAGAAGGCATTTAGGAGTCCTAAAGTTAGGACTCCTAACTTCTGTGAATACCGAAGTGAGTAAGTGTCTTCTGTGAATACCAAAATGAGTAAGTGCCTTCTGTGAATACGAAAATGGTAGTAAGTTTAGGATTTTGTCTTAAGTTAGTTCTGTGAATCGGGCCCTTAGTGTTGTCCCCCGATTTGGTACGGGGTCAAATAGTGTTGCCTAAGACGCAAAGGTATTTGTTTGTGGTGTACCCTTGTGGTTTTTATATTTAACACATATTTATTTATTTATTGATATAAATGGTTTTATTAATGTGGTCCTATTTTGCTAAATGTTTTATTGCTCATGGATCTACTATACAATTTTTATATCACAAACCTTTTAGTCATTTCTTATACTGTAGCTGTATAATGTCTTTTATGATTATGACAATCGAAATAAAGACAAATTAAACTGAATTGAACTGATTTCTAAATCATGGCAGAGAGTCCTCTACCATGACTTAGGCCCTGTTGATTTGAAAGCATGTCAGAAAGAACTGTCTTGACTCACGGTGGCATACTGCTGTGAAGTGTGGAGGACTGCCGAACTGGATACACACATCGCACACCCATTGACTCTCAGGGCCCTTGAAAGAAACAGCTCCTCTCCCAGAAGTAACTCCAGCCTTGGCTGCAAGATCGCTGCAGAGGACAAGCCAAGCTGTGGGGGTTCCTGAAGAGGCTGGACACTCACCAATTCAAGCTGAGGTGGGGTCACGATACACAAGGCATAGGTACTGACTCAGAGGGGGATGGTAATATTGCAAGTGGTATAGAGTCTGACTCAGTAGGAGAGACTGGAAATTGGTCATGTAGGGTCAAGGAAGAAAAAGGTTGCAACCGAGTTGTGGCCAGTGAGGCAGAGAAGACAAAATCTGAGACTTGCAGCTGAGAAAGATCTTGCACAGATAACTGAATCATCTGCATCTGATCAAGGATAGTCAGGACAAGCCCAAGGGAGCGTGAGGCAGTCAAGGAGAGCAAGAGTGTTGTATTAGAGATACACCTCTCCTGAGTGGACTTATCTAGCTATAAATGCCTGGGAGAGTGAGATCCGAGACATTGATACTGATTATCGAGATTCAGCTAAGAGTTCCTGAAATAGAGGCTAATGTACTTCTGTCATTGACCGTGCCTTACCTACCAAGGTTGAGTGGCTTACGGACTCTGATTCTGGATTGTGTGTGTGTGTGTCAGTGATACCTCGTCCTGAGGCGGAAGCCGGGACTCTGTGTGCACTCTTTGTAGTATTGCTAATTTTAAATTCGTCGCATTTTTAAAAAGTACCACGAAAAATCTGTCATCAGCACTTTATTTACCTGCTCACTTTGTTGTATCTTGGCGCTTTTAATTACTCCCTGAACACAGATTCGCTCTTAAAAATAGGGGATCTCTTGGCTGCTGATCGCGCTTGATCTTACCCCTCGCAGCCGATTGGACGCTGCTCGGGGGGCCGCCATCTTAGGTGAGGAGCCGGACCAGGGTCAGCATTCCTGTGCTTCGCCCCTCCCGCCCTCCCGCCCTCGATCACTACAAAATGGAACCCCCATTCTGTCGGCGCAGCGGACGGGCGCAGCGGGCGCGCCGAAGGTGCGCCGAAGGCGCGCCAAAGGCGAGCCCGTCTTCGCCCGTCCGCGCCCGCCCGGGCCCAGGGGCCACAACCCCTGGCCCCCTCATCACATACCCTGCGAAAACACTCAGGGACCTGCAGCTTTCCAACTGCCCTTTGCCGCCTGGTGTGTGGGAGCGCACTGCCCTCCTGGAGATCACTAGTAAGCTGCCTGACCCTGGCACTCACTCTGACCATGGTCTTGTCCATTCTTGTCCTATGGCCCCCCCTTTGGCATCTAACAATGACACCCATCTCCGTGTGCTCTACCTTAACACTCGTTCCATGGTGAAGCATCAGCTTGATTTATTCTTGCTGCTCAACATGGATAAACCCGACATCTTGCTCCTAACGGAGACCTGGCTCACGCCGGATTCCCACCCGGATATCCTGGCGACCCTCCCCCCGGACTATTACATCCTCAATGTAAACCGCCCTCTTAGTCGCCCGGGAGGGGGAGTAGCGGCCATCATACACAAGAATCTCAGATTCCTCACCTCCGCCTCACTTACCCTACCAGGGGCAGATAACATAGTTATCAGCGTGGAAACCTCTGGGGGTGCCTTGGCGATTGTACTCCTCTATCGCCCCCCCCAGCCAATGCCATCATTTCCACTGTCCTTCAGTGAGCAAGTAGCCGACCTGCTCACCCACCATTCCCGACTCGCCGTATTTGGCGACTTCAATTACTGGTTTGACGATGACCAAGCCGGACCCCACGCCATCGAACTGTTTGAAATCTTGACAAACCTAAATCTGTCCCAACACATCTCTTCCCCAACTCATATCAAGGGCCACATTTTGGACCACATCTGGACTCACAACCTCGTCCTGTCTTGCCCAGTCATCTCCCCCTGCCTCTGGTCTGACCATCACCTGATTGACGTCACTATTTCAATTAAAGGGAAACTTAAGGCTCCTCCCCTCCCCGGGGGACTGAGTCGCAAATGGAATTCTTATGATTCCCAGGAATTTATTGATCACCTGACCAACACCTACCCCACTACCCTCCCCGAATCAGATATTGATTCTATGTCGGATGGGATCACCACCTGGCTGTCATCAGCCAGCGACATATTCGCCCCTCTCACCAAATTTGCTCATACTAGACATGGTAACTCTCATCGCTGGTTCTCAGAGGAACTGAAAGTACAGAAACTTAAACTGCGTCACCTGGAACGAAACTGGAGACGGGGCTACTCCAAGGAGGACCGCACCGAGTTTGTGAGGGCCCGGAATGAATATAAGAACGCTATTACTAAAGCAAAGGCCTTACACATCACGGAAAGAATCGATACAGCTAGTGATAAATCTAAAGAAATCTTTAAAATCTTCAACGATTTCTCATCTGACCACAGAGTACTTCCAACCCAGGCCCCCACCCAGGAAACCTGTAATTCGCTCAATTCTTATTTCATCCAAAAAATTGTAAACATCAAGAATGCTATTCCTCCCTCTACCCCTCTTAGCCTTCCTGACTCCCCCCCTTTTAACCCTTGCTCTTTCATCCAGTTCCCACCAATCACCGCCAGCACTCTCGCTGAGCTTACCACTCGTGTTAAATCTGGATCTCCTAGGGACTGCTGCCCCCCCCAAGTTCTTAGGGCAACCTTCTCTGCTCTGCCTGATTGTATTCTCCCCCTTCTGAATACCTCCCTCAGCTCCGGCTCGGTCCCCAGGGCTTTTAAGGAAGCCATATTGGTCCCCCTCTTAAAGAAGACAGGAGCCGACCCCGCCAATCCTGCCAACTATAGGCCCATTTCTCTTCTGCCTTATATCTCTAAACTTCTCGAGGCCTACGTCACCACCTGCCTCTCGGCATTCGTCGAGAGCTCCGGGTTCTTGGTACCTAACCAGGCAGGCTTCAGACCGGCGCATTCAACCGAAGCAGTCATTCTAAAAGTTTTGGACACCCTTCGGGAGAATGCCGATAGAGGGTCCCCTCAGGCGTTGGTCCTTTTGGACCTCTCGGCCGCCTTCGACATGGTGGATCATGACATCCTTCTCCACCGTGTCGGACAGGCAGGCATCAAGGGACCCGCCTGGGAATGGATCAAGTCCTTCCTCTCGGGCCGAGCTCAAACAGTCCATCTAGGCCCCTTTACCGCCACCCAGGTCCCCACCACCTGTGGAGTCCCCCAGGACTCCTCTCTGTCTCCATTATTGTTTAATTTATATCTGCGCCCACTTATCCATTCACTGAGCTCTTGGAATTGCACTGTCCTCAATTATGCTGACGACATGCAAATCATTTTTCCATTAGATTCCCAGGATGCTGTACCTAACTTTCAGGGAGCAATGCTGCATATCCAACAATGGATGATCTCCAACCAGCTCAAATTAAACCCTGAGAAGACGGAACTCCTCCTGCCTGGTACTAGCCCTCTATACTGGGGCCCTCACTTCTGGCCTAAGGAGCTTGGCATTCCACCTAAACCTTTGAATTCGGTAAAAAGCTTGGGCGTTACCATCGACACTGATCTCTCTCTTAAAACTCATGTTGGTACCACCATTTCTGCCAGCATGTTTCAGCTACGCAAAATTCGCAAGATTTCCCACTTATTCTCCCACGAATCCCTGGTGCAAATTGTCATCTCCCTCGTCCTCTCCCGCCTGGATTTTTCTAATTCAATCTACTGGGGGCTACCCAAGTCCCTCCTCCATCGTCTCCAGCTGGTGCAGAACCAGGCAGCTAGACTTATCTGCAAAACTCCCAAATGGCAATCCGCCAGGCCTCTCCTGGCCAAGCTGCACTGGTTGCCTATCGAACAGCGAGCTGCTTTTAAAATTGGCTGCCTGGTATACAAGGCCCGGCAGTCCAAGGGCCCTGCCTTTTTAGAATCCCTTCTGAACCCTCATTGTCCAGTTCGTAACCTCCGCTCTGCCCATCTTCATCTTCTCACCACGCCGACGGCCAAACTAAAAAAACTGGGCGGCTGTAGATTCAGCTACTTGGCACCCAAATTATGGAACTCCCTCCCTCTTCACATTAAAACTTCTGGTACCCTACTAAGCTTCCGAAAGAGCCTAAAAACATGGCTCTTTTCAAAACTCATGTAAACTATGACTCCCACCTCCAATCTCAATCATAGCGCCAGGAAACCTTTGGTGTCAGTGCGCTCTATAAATACAGCATAAGATAAGATAAGATAAGATTGAGTTTCCGAGTTCTGGAAATCAGTCACTAGCTCAGGAGATTACAGCATTTCGAGCTGAACTGTTACAGCGAGTCATCAACAAAAATGGCACTGATCTCATAAGGGATGTACATTGAACTTTGAATTCTAAATAAAAACAAAATCCTTGCATGAAAGAAGATAACCTAGGCCCGAGCGGAAGAAGAACAAAAAAAAGGGATTTTTCCTTAGGAGAAGAAAGAGGGCTAGGGAATTCTTACAGGCAGTGTAAATATTGCACCAAAGACTGTTAAAGAATTTCCACGATTCCAAAGAAGCTGTTCAAGGACTTTGCTGCACAGAAGTAAGAGGCGAAAGAAAGAGACATTGTGTTAATCCTCTTACAGCTACATTCCAAGGCAATTTGAAAATTTGAGTCTGGCAATTCAAACTGTAGGCACAAATGTATAATAGGCACACTTATTGTAGGAGTAATCATAGTGATAGATGTAGTTGTTGCTGAGTACATTATAAACACACATAAGTATGAGGTTAAGGGAGTGGGTGTACATGAGACATCCATATCTACCACTATCACAATAAAAAAGAGGGTATAATCGGATCTGATAGAGTCTTAATAGAGTAAACTAGTCATTTCCTACATGCAGATTTGTATAAAGGTGATTATACGCTGAATGCTTATGCAAAATTATTGTACGAGTATGTGGACACTATGGATGTGAAAGACAGTTATGTGTGTATACAATTGCCTGTTTCAGTCGAGGAAGGTATAAGGTATCACCATCTGTCATTGACATATGGAATTAGTTGCAGTCTGCTTCTTAGCATATTTTATGGAAAGGATCATTACGAGTGCTATTTCTCAAATTATGATTTGGTGCTTTAAGAGGTTCCAGTTTATAAACATCTGAGCAAGTATGATTACTACAAGCAAGAAGAGAGCATGGGAAAGTATTTTGTACCTACATTCATGCTAGTTACAGCTTATGCGCATAGACACAATTTAACTTATACCTTAACAGATATAGAGAAAATGTTTTTAGATCAAGTAGAAGATAGACACAGGGGACTAACAGATTAGCTGAATAGTAGGGAGGAAACTTTTGAATGGACCAAGGAAGAATTAGCTCACAAGGCTGAGGAAAGCTATGGTCCTATAGCTCTAGATTGGGAACAACAAGGCAAGCTTTGCATTAGATATGTACAGATACGTTACAACACCATATTTGTGGGACAGAGTGCATGTAAACACATGTTAGATGTGTTACTAGCAAAACAGGGCGAAGTCTGTACATTTTGAAGGTTCAATAGTGTTGCACCTATATACCAGATAACAGTAGGGACCTGAGGAAGTATATCACTGAAATGCACCATGAGATACATGATCTGGCAACTGAGGGAATTCGGGATATGATTGGGAAAGGATTTGGGAAAGTTAGAAGTTGGTTTGCAAATCTTGGAAGAGATTTTCATGGTTATATTTTGAAGGCTATATCAATCGTTGTGGTCTGTGTTATAATCTTGTTAGACATAGTGAGGGCATACAAATGGCACAAGTTGAAACAATAGGAACATTCCTTTAGAGGGAGAGAAAGGAACATGGAAAGACTGCAGGACAGTCATTATGAAAATCTTAAGCATTTAGACAGAAGGCATAAACTACGACATCGGTCAGGTCATTCTACTCTACAAGGAGTTAGAGAATGTTGTGATGACACAGGTCATCAGAGGGAGGGGCTGACATAGCGTAAAATCCATCCGATTTCCATTGTAGGGGTTCATTTTGATCACATGCGTAGACTGCATCTACATATAATCTTTTGTTGTGTTAACCTGGGTGTTAGAGTCTTGTAATGTAATCCCATGAATGTGACGTGTGTAGGCCAAAACATAGAATATATGGAGAATTATGTAGAAAATCAAATGTAAACAGCAGAGAGCCCTAACAGAAGGATCTTGTATTGTGCAACTGACAATCGTTTTATTATTGAATTTGTTTATTAATCATGTCATTAAATGTAGATGAAAATATTAACTGTATATGTCTTAAATGTTATATAATTTCGTAAAGCTCATGCCCATTTCTCCTATGTTAGCTGCTTATTGTAGGCCTGGAATGCATTACTCTTGGAAGCTCTCGCATTAGAAAATAATAGTTGAAATCTGTGTGTCTGTTAGATTCTGTTTTTTCTCATGTTTATGTTGCAGGTGGAACAAGTGCCCTTGTTAGTTAGAATATGGTCTTTGTTTTAGGAGTTAGGCAAGGAGAGAAGAAGATACATTGGGAGCTGGCGCCGATAAGAAGAACTGTTGTACTTTGTCACCGAAGAGGGCCTGGGAATTAAGGTCCACATGCAAAATCGTCGTCCCATGGAAAACTACCTACAAAAATGTGGCCTGATGGGATGGCGTGATCAAAAATGCATTTTGTGAAGATAGCTGAGATACTGGGAATATTGTATGTAGGGAAAGAGTCTACTTCTTCTCTGCCCTTTGGAGAGAGGGCATCTTAGACCGAGCTCTGTCTCAGTAGCTTAATGCTACTTGACCCAATAAAGTGAAGAGTCTTCTACAGAAGACTCCACATGCTGCTGACACCTTAACTGATCTTGTTCACAAAATTTTTAACTAGGGATGTCAAGTTAGTGTTAGTGTAGGGATAGATTAATGCTTTAATTCCATGAACCCTCGATGCAGGGGAAATTTGACTTTTGTATCTTGATTCTTGAATTGATTGTCTTGTGTATGCTGCATTGCCACAACTTTATTCGTAGATTTGGCTTTGTACTAGTCCCAATGTATTTTCACACCCTCGAATATAAGGTGTCTGTATTTCCAGTTGCTTTTGGCTTTTTATTAAATGAACTAACTTTATTATGTAGCTTATTCGGTAGTTTGTGATTCTTAATGGCTCTGGAGAACTGAAATTGGATTGATTGAAATTGCTAACAATATATATCCCCCTACGCTTTCATGCTGAGAAAAAGTACGATTCAAGGTTCTAGAGCCAATCTAGAACATGTCCACCCGGCTCCTTCACATGCAATATAAATAACAAACTTTTCCTTCTAGCAATTTTCATCACACCATGACAAAGGCAGAAAACTCATAGAAATAGGAAAGGTGTCATACCGTTTCCTGCTATAAAGTCCTCCAAATACTGTGCAAAGGTACCAGGCTCTGGGGTCAGCATGTTTGCCAGGTTGAAATGGTAAGACGAGACGACCACATCCTTGGCATTTCGTGCCACGTAGACGATCTAGTCAAGGAAATAAAGGAGACCGTAGACTACTACTTATTCAAGGGTCAGGTTGATACAGAGCACATTTAGCCTGCATCTAGAGCAAAGCAATCCCCCTTTGTGAAAAGACACGTAAAAGAATATGCACATTTTCAAAAATCAAATAAAATATGTTCTACCCTAATCTTTGGCGCTGACTATAAGTGGCTCAGGAAATTAGCTAGATGTAGCCCCTGTCTCCCCCTTCCTCCCTGACTTACCTATTTTGGGTGGGGGGTTACTAATAACTCCAGCATACAACAAATTAGATCATGAGGGTCCATTAATAAATGAGGAAATACCAGGTGAGTCATAATTCCGGATCTAATTCTCCCAGTAATTTCTCATTTTATGCTTGACTTTCACCTTGAGTTTTCAACTGTTTTCAGCATCTGTAAATTCATGACTTAATTATTTTATTTTCTAACTTGTTCTAGAATGCCTCTTTTCAACCTCCATCCAAATACATTACTTCTATCTTTTGTTTATGCGATTTGCATATTTATATTGTTCATCTTTTTGTGACATGGCTACAACAAAAGAAGAAGGATCATTACAGAATGGAAGATGCAAACTATAATTCTGCACTTTTAATTTCCACATACAAGTACATAAACTTTGTTCATAAATCGCAAACATGTTTTCTAAGTGTATATTTACATTCTGAGGAAAGGCAGCAAAGAGATATTCTTCAGCTCTGTGTATCTTTGGCTCTGGTGGTATATATTACTTTGTATAGTGTATCAAAAAAGAAGATAGAGTGTTTTTGAAGGGAGAGCAGAGATCTTCAGCCTACAGGCATCTCTTATTCTATATAACAATAAGGGCATTTCAAATTGAAGATACTCTTTAAAAGCATAAGAAGCTAGCGAGAATAGCTGAGTATAAAATAATAGATTAATGAAGTTTAGGTATTGGGTCTACTTGGCAAAGCGGACGGGACAGCCACCAAAAAGTGACAGATATCCCGTCCGCTATTTTCAAAGTGCCATTAACATTAATGCACTCTTAACATGGAAGAGGGGGCATTAGCCACTTTTTGTCAGATGTCACGGATCCATCCACATCTAAATAACGTGCCTAGGGCCACTTTCAGAATTTGGCAGATGGACTGTTGTTCCTGTCTGTCAGGCGGCAATTAACCGGCGGCCATATTTAAGGTTTTGGCGGATGGACCGCCATCCACAGTAGACGGTCCATCAGTAGTCATTCAGTCCTTTGTAATTCCCCTGTCAACAGACAATCCTCCATCAAGGTTGCTATGGTGGACAGTTGTCCACTGTGATGGAGGTACTGTTCTGACAAAGGACAGCAATGGCATATGGGGATTCCGGCAGTGGATTCATCTGTCAAATTTGATGTCTGCATCGGCAAAATACACTGTTCAAAATCAACTCATCAGCAACACCTGCATCACTCCAGAAACAAAACAAACCACATAACATACCTTAGAATAAAAGGTCCTATTATATTTTAAATATTGACATGGCTGGCAGAAGATCCCCAGAATCATTAAACAATTGTTAACTTTGATAGTAAGGGTTGAGCCCCAATCACTTGAAGCACAGGTGCAGACAACAGCCGTGAGCCAAGGAAGGGAAATGCAGGCCAGAGTCGTGAATAAGGAGAATACGGTATCTAATACTAGATTTTCACAGGAGATCATCCAGAAGTGGTGTAACGACCTGCATGGGAGAGTCAATTCCATCACTTCCATGGCACCCCAACATGCACTGAGAATTTGTGATGGCACTTCCAGACTCCTTAACCCCAGGGAATAGGAGGTGTCGGCCATGTACCACATTGAAGGCAGTGTAAATTGGAAAATACAAAATATATTTCTCTGTTACGAACAACTCACATCATTCCCTATGCAATGAAAATTCACCAATTCCTCACTCTTGGACCACATTCTTCTTCCTACAGCTCCCATTAAGAACCTATTCAAAAAATCATGCTATCAGATTTGTGCCACAACTCACACTATACCTTATGTTGTATGTACATAAAGTTACAAGTTATTTATCGCACCATAATGTGGACCCACTCAAATCATGATCCTGTAGCACAATCAAACCCTGAGGAGGTCCTACAGCGCTACATAACGAATAGCCAGCAGCACACTACAATGGTACATATGTTCTTAAGTGACTAGAGTGAAGTATGCACAGTGAAAGTACCCTTCTGCTTTCAAATAAAACTTCACATTCATCACCCCATGTGCATAAGTGAGAACAGAGGAAAGTAGATGTAAGTGCAGCAGAGCATATCATCATACTTGAATGACTGATGGTAACTATAGATAGTCAAGAGGACACAAGCTGTATCCAGAAAAGACACACAACACCACTCGCCAGAAGGGAGGGGTATGACATAGGAGTAGAGATGGGGCTCATTCACACAGGTAGTAGAGATTAAGAGACAGAGGCCATACTGGTTTCTATTCAAATGGAACAGAGGATATTTGGCGTACACACAGAAAAGGAACAGGAGAGCATGCTCACAATGGAAGGTGTTTAAGGAGCTGAAAAATAAATCACTCTAACTTAGACAGGCACAAAGTAATATCTGTCACTTTTTTCTCAATCAAATAAGTGAAGGCCGGGATGTGTGATCAAACAGAAACACCAGTTAGATATAAATAAGCAGGTGACAGTCTCTTCTTGTATAAGAATGAGAGAAGGCCTTGATAAATACACAAAGAACACAAAAGGAGCACCAGGGGTTATACAGTCAGGTCGTCCCCAACTCAACAGTCTACAAACACATGTGGACCGGACTTGTTCTGAACAAATAAATATATTCTAAAGACACCTGAGGAGTTTATTAAAAATGTCAAAACTTTCTCAAAGGCAAGTCACACTACCACTAGCCTGTGTGTCTAGTTGTTCAATTTCAAGAGAGAATGTCAATACACCACATATCATATGAAAGAAAGATCTGTGTCCACACAAAATTTGTGAAAAAATGTGAGAAAGGTAAGAAAGTACCTCACGGTAGTATCGCCAAGGGGGGCTTGCTGGTTGGTACTTACTAGCTCACCCACTTATCATCATCGGTAACTTTCTTAACCAAGAGGAAAAGGTATGATTTTTCATAGAAGTCTCAGAGGTGAGAAAAGAAAAAGAAACAGTGAAAAAATGTGTGTAAATGCACTATCAGTGCTTGTGTCACTAATAATATAATAATAATAATACTTTATTGCGTGATTTAAAAAAACCATTGCAAGTGCAAAGTTAAAATATCAAAAATTCATTTAAAATAGAACTATTTTAGTCCAGTAAAGATAGGGATGTCGGGTGGCGCCTGCCAAAACATTATGCCGACGGAGGATCACTGACTTGGGGTCCCTCACAGAGATTTTTTTCTGCGTGAGCCATGAACCTTACTAGGGCACAGTTTAATTTAGTGTTCTTAGGGTCAAAGCAGGCCAAGACTGCTGCTCTACAGGTTCTAATCTTTTTTGTGTTCCAGTGGTGCTTAAGGAGGGCCCGTCTTTTAGTCAGTAATTTTGGGCATAGACATATGATGTGTGTAATGTCTTCTTTATGATCCCCACAAAGTCGGCAGAGATCTCTTCCATGCTCTCTTTTCCATTTTGGCAAGTGAACCAACAAGTTAATGAAACCCAGTCTCAATTTTAAAAAGCTTAGTTTTGTTCGTGCAGTAAAGGGTACAGTTAGATACTGCTGTGGGATCGACGAGGCATAGGATTGCAGCGTCAGCCACCCGTGTCTTCTTTTGGCTAGACGAGCCTTGTCTTCCACTATTGAAAGTTGTTTTGAGCTTATTTTCGCTAACCGTTTGAATTCCTTCTGGCTTATGTGCATGCTCCAGAGATCGTTTAGGCCTAAAGTTGTTAAGCCTTTTGCCAAATAGTTGTGACCTGCTCGCCATGTGTTTGTGTCGAGACTGGCCCACAGGTGTTTGCCTAGACTTCCCTCCTTAGATGACCTTAGTTTGTGGAAGCACACAAGAAAAGACATAGCTCTGGCGAGTGGTTGCTGGCAGATTCCAAATTCCAACCTGATTTGTGCCGGTGATGTTTGGGTTGGTAATTTGAACACTGATCTGTAGATCTTTGAGATTGTTTTGTCCAGTAGGCAGCTGTCTAGTCCTTTAAGGACTTCGCTGCCATAGGTTAGGGTAGGGATGATTTTCGCCTGCGCGACCTGTAGTATAGGTGCGAGAGTTGGACCTTGTAGTTTCTTTTGGATTGAACCAATTGCAAAAGCAAGTGCAGCACCCTTCCTTTTTTGTTCTTCTAAGTGGGATTTGTATTTGTCATTGTTATTGTATATGACTCCAAGGTACTTGTGGCAGTTGGATTCGACAATACTTTCCTTATTCAGGGTCCAGGACAAAGTCTTGGCTTTCCCCGGACGAACCGCCAGGATTTTTGTCTTCTTATTGTTGATCACAAGCTCGTTCTTATTTGAATATTCAAGAGTGGCGTCCAGAACCCTTTGCATTCCGATCTTTGTTTTGCTCAGAAGGACCACGTCGTCGGCGTATAGAAGGTTTGACAACAACAGGCCGGTTACTTTGGGAGCATGAGAATTGACCTTATTTAGAGCTTCTGGAAGGTCGGATAGAAATAAGTTAAAAAGTGTAAGGGGCCAGGACACAGCCCTGTTTTAAACCTTTTTCCGTTGGAATTGGGCGGGATAATCTTGGGCCGTCCCCGACCTTGATCCTGACCCATGTGTCCTGATGTAAAAGTTGTATAGCTCTTAGGAGGTCGGCTGGAATGTTAAGGCTGGACTGCTTCTGCTTGTGTCACTAGAATGCCCACTGGTCCCCGTGAGAACAGAAATGCAGTTCTCATTATTTAAAATAGGGTACAACTCACTTGTTAAACATAATTTTATTTGTTGCCGTGAGCGTCCTCAATTAAAAAAATAGTTTATTTTGAACCATTTTCCAAAGCAGAAGGTCGACATGTTTCGTTGCCACCTATTTATGCAACTTCATCACGGCTGCCAGAGTAACCAGTATTCACCTTATTTGTTACTCACATCGGACCTGTGGTTGTATGACATTAAAAAGAAGAACGTGCTAAATGGAAATAAAGCCTTGCTTCCAAATGCACTTCGGCATTATCTCAAAACTGCTCTAAAACGTGCATAATTACCAGTGGTTGCTGTCCTCCCTCGTACCTGCAACCCACTCTTCGGAGAATCGCGCGCCAAATGGTTGCATGTCCCAGTGATGACTGTGATCGTCAGTATCACCTAAAAGTGTATACACATTAAATATAACCCATGTTACAATAATCAGATGCACTAATTGTGTTGCCAGTTTGAAACTCTCTCAAGTCTAATGTCAGAATTTTCATTCACAGTTTTTATACTCTTGCAAAGTGTAAAACAGTAAACACCAGCTCTGATAAAAATCCATCGTAAGCCTGTTTGACTCGCCCACACATTCAAACAGCAATTAGCCAAACCAAGTTTATAAACAAAAGGAGCTTAGGGAACTTAAAACCAAATTGGCACCCCCGTCCTTATACTCCAGTCGAAACCCATCACTCAACCCCTTACCGCTAGGGGTGGGCGGAATTTGCGTAATCGCGTTACGCAAATCTCCGCGAAACGGTAAAAAATCCCCGCGAACATGCAGATATTCCGCGAACACGCTTTTTTTTCCTGTTCACAGTTGCTGTTTGCGTGCTCGGGGAGAAATATCTCGCGAACACGCATTTTGAGAACGCGAACAGGAAAAAATTTCGCGAAGTCGCGGAAAGCAGAATTTTGGGCAATTTCGCGTTCTCCGCGGAACGCAAAATTACTGAAATTCCGCAAATTCCGCGAGCGGAACGGAATTTACCGCCCAGGCCTACTTACCGCTACCGCGATTGCCAGCAGCTTCGTGCTCCGTCCCGAAGATCTTCTGTGAACGCGGGCGTCTAGTATTTAAACCAAACACCGTCCTACTATTTACCGTCCTACCACCTGGGATCACTGTGAACCGGAAATCAACTCACCGTTTTCCTCCACACCCCCATCGGGTTCCCTCGTTACAAGGTGGCCATATGGGAATGGTGTAAAGTTATTCGATCGCCATGAGGATGCCTTCTATGTTCAAAAGAGTAAAGACCTGCTTATTTTGAACCTATTATCAATATTTAATCCAAACAAAATTCCCCCAACGAATTATTAAAGTACTAATTATTTTTACAGATATATAATCCTTTTCAATGTTTCGATTTTTTCATGGTCATATAATCAAGGGGGCTCAATGAAAAAGGCAACAGATGTGAATTAGTCCCTGCATAAATGTGTTGGAAACTATGCAGCAGAAGCCCAGCCATATCATTGAAAGAACCTCATAGGTAGCGATTATTAATCTCAGAGCTCAAGGTTACGAACAATAATGGAAATGTACACTGGCTGATACCACCAAGATGTCTAAATAACCAATGACCCAGGGCATGCCCATGACTTAACATGGGCATTATTGTCTGCCAACCTTATTCCATTCAATGGAATAATTCAGGCCATCGCAGTCCACTTTCTCAGAAAAAAAAACACCTTGCCTCTTTTCTGGCCAAAATACTGTCAATGTTATGTGTTTCACCCGTCACCCTCTCAGGCACAGTGTACTTCAGATCCTTGAAGTTGTGTTTGTTTTCCGGAAAATGTTGGACGAGGCGATTTGCCTGCTTTTAAGGTACTCAGGTGTTCTTGTAAACGCACCTTCACTTTGCGTGATGTGAGTCCAATGTAGTGCAAACCACATATGCACGTGAGCCTGTAGATTACATGTGTGGTATTACAATGGCTGAATTTATTTAAATACCACACTTTCCCACTCATGAGTAAAATGCTTTTAGTGGCTTGCGTGATATCACATACTGAACACCCACCACACAGGTAATGACCAGTTGGCAGACTTGATAAATACACAACAAACCATTGTAAGAGGCCGATTTCACTAAATCTGCGGTTTCCCACTTGGTTATGCCTATATCAAAATGAAGCTACTCTTACTAGAACAGTCAGGTTAAATGCATAGATACAACACGGAATAAGGAAATGGCAGTACATTTAAAATATGTATAATTGTTCAATTAAGGTAAGACCATAGTAGTGCCTTAAAAAAGTTGTAAATAATTGGGTTACTGGTTAAGGGAGGTGAAGCCCTACTCAAGCAGGAACCAGAACCCTTGTCAGGGTGAAGTCACGAGCAAACCATAAATTAACCTGTGCTCAACCCTCTGGTACCTTGGCATGGTTTCAGCTTCTTCAGTGACCAGACCATAGCAAAAGCCTCCCCTTTCAATCGCACCCCACCTCTGTTCCCGGGGAAGTAACCTTCTGCGAATGAAGGCCACTGGTCTGTCTAGGCCCTCCACCGTTTAACTGTGCTAAGACAGTCCCTATGTCATGCTCTGAAGTGTCTGTATGGACAATAAACTCCTTATATAAGTCAAGAATCTTCAGTATTGGTGCTGCACACATTACTTCCTTAAGGGTGTTAAAGGCTTTCTGGCAGGCCTCTGTCCAGATCACCTTTCTGGGCTGCTTCTTTGAATCATCTCTGTTAAGGGGGCAACAATGGTGCAATATCCGGTAACAAACAACCCCATAGTATCCTGAGAGGCCCAGGAAGACCCTCTCCGCAGTCTATGTATTAGGGTGTTGCCAGGCCAGGATAGTTTCTGTCTTAGCCTGGAGTGCTGCACCTTGGCCCTGCCCACCATGTGGCCTAGATATACCACAGAACCCAGCCCAATCTGGTGTTTACTTTCCGTCACCTTCAGGCCTGCCTGCTGCACAGCCTGAAGCACCTCCTGAAGGTGGAACATGTGTATCACCCAGCTGGAGCTAAAGACAGCCATGTCGTTCAGCTAGGGAGCACAGAATGCCTCCTTCCTAGCTATGACTCAGTTGACCAACCTCTGTAAGGTGCCAGGTGCATTTTTTAAACCAAATGGCATCATCCTATACTGGAAGTGGCCCTCTGGGGATGAAAATACAACCTCTCTTTTGCACCCTCAGTCAGAGCAATCTGCCGTACCCCAATGTGAGATCAAAAGTTCTGAGGAACTTGATTGTACCCAGCCTGTCTATGAGCTTGTCAGCTGGCGGGATGGAGGGTGCATCAGTGTTAGTGATGGAGTTGAGTAATTGGTAGTCCACACAGAACTGGAATTCTGGAGTGGTGTAGGGTGGGGCAGCCTTCCTTACCAGCATCACGGGGCTGGGCCTAGACTATGGTAGGGCTCAATCACCCCTAACACCGGCATCTTGGAGAACACCTCCTTGATGCTGGGCCTCACCCTATCCGACTGTAAATTAGATTGTTGACAGGCATACTGTCTCCAGTATCTATGTCATGGGTACATAATTGTGTAAGTCCAAGGGTGAGGAGGAACAGAGAAGAAATATGTTCTAGCAACCAGCGACAGGCACTCTGCTGTTTGGGGGTCAGAGTAGGGGAGAAGTTAACACGCTCTACTGACCCATCATGCTCATGCGCAGACAGAAGGTCAGGGAAAGGCTCACTCTCCACTTCCAGCCCTTCATCTGTCACCAGGAGCATGGTGACTTCAGACCTCTCGAAGTGTGGTTTAACCCCTTGCCTGCTCATGACGGAACCACTCCGTCATGAGCCACGGGCGCCGTGTGCTCATGACGGAGTGGTTCCGTCATGCTGCGGCCGTTGGCGGCCGCTCCGCCCACGCGGCACTGATTCCCCGCCTGTGCGGGCGAACAATACAAGTGGGCGGAGTCATGATGGAACCACTCCGTCATGAGCACAGCACGCCCATGGCTCATGACGGAGTGGTTCCGTCACGAGCATGGCGGCGCTGCTAACACCCCGAACCCCCCCAGCAAATTTGTGCCGCGGCGAAGGGGTTAAAGTGTTTCATGTGGATCACTTTTACGTGATTTCTAGGGTTTTGAGATCCACCAGGTAGGTGGACTCCCCCTACCACTCTTTCACCTCATCTGAGTCTGTCCAGTGATCCCAGAGAGCCCTGGGCTCCACAGGCTCCATAACCCTGACCTTCGACCAGGTTGACTATGTCGGAATTTCATAACTTCTTGACTGGCCTCAAAATTGCTTTTCGCCTATTTCCAGAAGTGATGCATCTATCAGGTTGAGAAGTATTCCTGGAAGCTTGCTCCCACAGCTCCGTTGCAAGGTTTAGAAGTCTCCTAACAGGGTGACCATAGATGTGTTTGAAATGGCTAAACCAAACTCCCGTCTGTGGCACCTCCCTGCAGGCAAACAGAAGGCATGGCAGGATGACTTCCAACTTATGGCTCATGGGCTCATGCAAGGCCCTTTATCTTGCCTTTAAGAGTCTTGTTGAATCTATCCACAAGCCTGTTGGTTTAAGGTGTTAGGATATGGAGACCTTGTTAGTTACTCCACACTCAGCTAACATGCTAACATGAAGTTAGTGCCTCTGTCAGAAACTATTTCTTTGGGGAACCCCATCGGGGCCCTGGCCACCGCATGTGCAGTCACAGACCCCTAAGGGAGGGCCTCTGAGCAAGTGGCATGGTCCACCATGACCAAGATGAACCTGTTGACTAAAGCTGTCTTGGGGTCAAAGGGACCAACAATGTTGAGGCACACCCACTCAAAGGGAGTGCCAACAACAGGTAATGGGGTGAGGTGAGCCTTGAGCTTATTCCCTGATTTTCCACTGGCCTGACAGATTGGACAGGGCCCACAGAATGCATCTGAGGGTATTTTATCTGGGGCCAATAGAAGTGTGCAACAAGACTGGCGAAGGTCTTGTCTCACCCCAGATGTCCTGACAGGGGGATATCAAGAGTCAATCCTAGAAGGCAGGTGCTGTAACACTGGGGGGGGGGAGCACTAGCACTTGTGCTGCCCAGGTCCAGGAACCTTAGGGTCACTGTATAAGAGGCCATTCTCCTAATAGTTAAAGTGATCACCTGAGGTATCACCTGTTGCATGGGCCTGAGCTTATTGCCTCAAGTCCTCTAGAGAGGGTCACTCTCCCTGACAGAATTCCTCTCACGTGGGCCAAGCCTCAACTTGCCACCCAGCCGCCTAAGTAGGCTCAGGGACCTCCTCCTCAGGTTCGCCTTATCAACCTGGACTGTGGGAACTTCAGAAGCTGGTTTCCTAACCACTTGATATTACTCTTCTTGGCAGCTGCCTTGGCCATTGGTCCTGGCTCCAGACGCCCTTGGCTCCCTTCCAGATAGTAAGCTTCTGGTCATTGCCCAACAGACAATCTACAGGCATGGCAGGTCTCATAGCTACCTTTAGAGAACCCAAGATTATATACCAACTCAAAGGGAACCAAACCGCTGGTATATGGCTTTCACTGAGTTATGGTCATGCTGGCTCTTGTGTCCCTCAGAGCCTCCACCCATTACCCACTGATAGTATCCCACTGCCTATACTTGGAAGTATTTGGATCCATATGAGCTTTTGGCACCATTTCCTTATTTCCCAGGGAACCTAGAGTAGCCTCTGACTACTGCCCAAAGCTAATTGGGACTTCTCTCCATGAGCTACACTCTCCAATGCAGGTATCTACCCACTAATGGGAATATAAATCTGCAGAAGATGTCACATGGAACTCATTCATAAGTATAGAGCTCATCCATGAGTGCTCTTTCATCTACTTAACCTCATTAAATATCCACTGATTGAGTGGAGACATTACTACAGAAAACACAGGCCAAGACAAGGAAAGAATGTAAGTGGGGGTCTGTCAATGTTTCAACTTAAAATATAAGCACACCCTCAACTGTCTCATAAACTGCTGAGTAATCCAGTGCTGGTGTATTAGAACAGTATGCTCCTTACTACATCTTGTTACTGCATTGGCCAATACAGATTTGTATCTCACCAGTTTATGAGGTAGTTTAGGCTATGGTTACAATGGTGTGGTAACTTTCTGTACCATGAGACTCTAGATAATTAATGGAGATAAATGGTTGAGATTGTCCAACCCACACAAAGGTAGCGTGGTAGTTGGATAATGATGTTCTGAAGGGACCCTACAAATACTTTAAGATCAAACCATCAACAAACCCCTTTGCCAATTGGTTGACATGTTGAAAATATGATCACCATAAGAGCACTGCATTGTCTGCACTAGAAATTCACATATTTTGCACCATTTGGTATATGTATGAATATAATACATGTATGACGGAAATGTTTACCTTGTATAGCACTGTGTTTGATGTAGTAATGTTTCCACTCAATCAAGTTGATAATGAATGGTGTTAAGTAGATGAGAGAGCACTCATAGCTAAGGATGAGCTCTCTACTTTTTTAATGAGTCTCATATGACATTTTGTGCAGATTTATATACATATTTACCCGTGTTCTATGGGCATATCAGATTGTCCTTGTTATAGTTATTAAATGTGCACTGGTAGGGCAAACAAAGCAAACACAAGGAGATAATGGAAGGAGTGCTGAAACATTTTAGACACTCCCCCAGTCACAGATCTGGTTTGAGTCCATCATCGTTCCTTAGCTCAATTCACCACCCTAGTTCAGACCCAGCTTTATGCAAATCAGTCTTGACCCCGTGTCTCATGGGACCAGTCCTGCCCGAACTGCCAAGACAGGTCTTCCCTGGACCGGAAACAAGCATCCTGGGACAGTTAAGGGTAACACCCCTCATCAGCCAGGCTAGCTAGAATCCAGTGGCAAAGTGAGTGGGGAGAGGAGTTGGCCTAACGGCTAGGGCACTGGATCTCCGACCTGGGGAACTGGGTTCGAGTCTCGGTAATGTCGCAGAACATCCTGGGATTCTGGGCAAATCACTTAATCTCCCTGTACCTAACAAAAAAACAAAAAAAATGAATGTGTGTCCTCCTGTAACGTAACTGGTGCTATGTAAAGCGCTCTGATACCCGATTGGATTTGGGTTAAGTTCGTGCTATATAAAACTCTGCCAAAAAAAAAAAGTGAGCAAGGGATCTGCATATGGCTGGGTTTAAACTGGAATGCCATGGGGAGCAAAAAACAATTGATTTAAGCCCAGATCTCTGTACTGGGGTGAATGTTTGACATTGTTCAACAATCTGTCCATCATTGTTCTATTTGCACTTGTCACCCCGAGTGGGACGGGCATGTCCAGACGTGGTTCCCGTGCTCTCCATGCCACAGGAGTCAAGCTATCCTGGCTGATGAGAGGTGAAACCCCAAAACTGGTCCTAGGATGCTTGATTCCAGGTCAGGGAGAACCTGACATGGCAGTTCGGACTGGACTGTTCCCATAGGGAGCAGGGTCAAGACTGATATGCATTTGGCTGGGTTTAAACTGGAATGGGATGGGGAGCAAAAAAAACAATGGATTTAGGCCAAGCTTTCTGTACTGGGGTGAATGTTTGACATTGTTCAACATTCTGTCCATCAATGTTCTTTATGCATTTGTCACTCCGAGTTCTTTTTCCACTAGTGGGGGGCAGTGTCCTCTTGGGACATTTTCTGTCCGATGCATCAATTTGGTGTAAATTCATCAGTTCTACTCGGCGTTGCGCAATTCAGCACAGGAGATGCATTGGTTCTGCAAGGGCCACAGATAGGCTGGAAGAGCACCTTTAGGTATCCAGGACTGGGGTGGCACCACTTGGCAGGAAATGAATCACAGATGGCAGAGTCCAGGTGCTGGATTCAAGGTTGTTGTAGCCTTCTGTCACTCAGGATGTAGTCAAGAGGTCAGCCAACTAGCCCTTGCAGTCACTTTGGGAGACTAGGCTCCCTAGATGCTGGTCCACTCTTTCTCACCCAGGCAAGAGGGCAGCAGGTCAGCACAGCGTGGCAGCAGTCTTTCAGAACAGCAATCATTTCAGCAGCACTGCAATCCTTTTTCCTGTCAGAATATTCATAGGTCCATAAGTGTACTGATGAGTTGATAGCTCAGGTATAAACTTTATAGCCAGTTCTGCCTTTGAAGTCATACAAACTTCTAGAGGTTTCCCTTTGAAGCCCACAGGCATCTTGCTTTCCCTACCCTGGCACCAGACTAACTACATGGGGTATCCAGCCCTTTGTGTTGAGGGAAGACACAGCCTTTTCAATTGTAAATGGGGATGTGCCCAGATCCTCCCTCAAATCCTGCCAGTGATGGCCCTTCCAGGCACACCTAAGTTAGCTATTGAGTGTTGCTGTTTAGGAGAAATACACAATGCCTAACTGTCAGGTGTGCCCAGTTATGTGACTCAGAAGCAGGCTACAGGCACCCATTGGATAAGACAGAAAAATGCCAACTTCCTAAAGGTGTCATTTTCAGAGTAGTAATTTAAAATTCAACATTACTGTATGAGAGGATTTTTCATTACAATTCCAAATGCATCAATCATTAATTAGGTAACTGCTCCTATTTGGGAATTATAGTGTATTAAATGTAATTAGGTAACTCCAATGCTATCCTATGGGAAATGTAGGATTTGCAGTTATGAAAAATACTTTTGAGAGTTTTTCACTGCCAGGACATGTAAAATTTAAAAGTACATGTCTTACTTTTTAAAATACAATGCACCCTGCCCTCTGGGTTGTCCAGGGCCTACCTTAAGGCTGACTTAAAAAGTAATTAAAGAAGAAGGGTTGGGCCTGGCAAAAGATTTATTTTGGGATGGCTCACTGGCTACATTAATTGCTGGTTGAGGGGACGTTAAACATTTTTAACAGCCTTGTGTGTGAGAAAAGATTGTTTAGGATATAATAATCTAGCCGCCATATCTGAAAGAAGTGATGCCAATAGTCAACAAGGAGACAGAAAAGTATTCCCATGGTGAACGCAGTAGCGGGGTACTTATAATTGAGCAGCAGCTCAGTTGCCAGATGACTTACCCTTGCACTACAAGTTCAGCAGAGTGAGTAGATCCATGTTAGACACAAATCAATACTTGAGCCGACTCATCGGCCGATCTATTCAGAGGAGAAGAGTCCTGTCTAGATGGCAGGTGTTTCGTGTGCAACTGGAGAGGGGTGACCGGCAAGGTAGTTTGGTGTATAAAAGTGACGTATCTGGGTGTAAGATCTAGACTCAAAGGTGGATGTCATATGGGAACATGGGTTAACTGATGTAAACGGAGCTGGTGACATGGGTGCAAATAGCACCGCAGCAGTAGCCAACTTGGTGGTGAAGGTATTTACGCCATTAGCTATGGGGTTCCTCATGGGGGATGTAAAAATATAAATCTAAAAATACAAAGAAGCAGCATGTTAGTCACAGTAATATCGCACTTGTATGTGTAAAACCCAGTCACAGTGTGGGCGCCATGTTGGAACATGTTGCTGATCAAGCTAGTGTTATTATCTTGTGGCTACCACTACTCTCTGCATTAGTGGCCACCCTAATGGTCACTGTGGGAATGTAGTACGTTAGTAAATTTGTATTTCAGAAGGACCATGGCAAATTAAGCAGTGTATGGGACTAGAAAGCAATAGAGGGTTAAGTAGCACAAGGTTACTGAAGGATTCCCTGGTTTCTGAAATCATGGTAGCAAGGACGCCATATTCGAATATGTGGCGGTAGATTGATATATTCTGCCTAAGGCATGTTCGCTTTGTGTAGATACCATCCACGTCATGGTATTGCTTATATCTGGTAGTTACAACTAGGCCTGGGCAAAAATTTCGTTCCGTTCGCGGAAATTGCGATAATTTGACATTTTTGCGTTCCGCGGAGAGCGCGAAAATGTCAAAAATTCCGGTTTCCGCAGCTTGGCGATAATTTGTTTCTTGCTCGCGCTGTAAAATGATACATTCTCGCGCGCGCGCGATCGCCTTACCTGAATCCCTGCGTTCGCCGACAAGTTTTCTTGATCCGGTCGCGTTCTCCATGAGATGTTGTATTGTTTTTAGCCATTTGCGCTGTCTCGCGACAGTTCGCGCCCGCAGTGACGTCATGCGTCGCGCGATCACGTCTTTCTTCTCGCGATCATGCACCGCGAGAACAACTCAAAACAAGATGGCCGCGCCCGCAAGCAGCCACATGGGTAAGTTGGCGACCCGCAACCATGCAGAAAATCGTGCGAACATGCCGGAAAAAAACTTCCGCATCTTCGCGATATTTCTGCTTGTTTGCGATAATTTTAAACATTCTCGCGATAATTTGCGAAGGTTAATTCCGCAAATTCCGCCCACCCCTAGTTACAACAAGTCATGTTGAATGTGTAAAAGTGGCCATAACTAGACACACAGTTTCCTAAGGTAGAGGAACTTGGTTGCAAAATATTGTGAGTTTGACAAAGTAAATGAGCAATTTGGTCATGTTGCCATGGGGTTCTGCTGTATAGATATAAAAAAGAAAAGATATCCATGTCTATATGTCTACGTGGGTATCATGGTTCAGGAGAAGCTACATAGAGGCATACACATGGGAGAAATGGGGCCCATTTGGTCAGTTTTCTCGAAAGGATGGTATCATTTAAACCCTGTTTATCAGTGGAGAGTCAAAAAATCCAATGTTGCTCTCGTCTGAAGAGGGGGGTTTTGCTCATCTGGGGATGTGCTGCAATTATTGACCATTGTAGACTGTCAGGTGTATGTCCCTTCTGTTCAAAGTGTGTTCACATCTTGGTATTGAGTTTGAGACAACGAATGTTGCTGTGGTGTTCATAATGTGTGTTTTTACCATTCTAGTAGTCATACCAATGTATCGTAAATCATAGGGCATGTTAGGGTGTATATGCAGTCACTAGTGTTGCAGTTGGCGGGTTTTTTTCTGCACCCATGTAAACGTGTTGGAAAGTTTAATTTCCTTGGTAATATCAGTGAAAGTGCATACCGTGCAGGATCCACATGGGCAGTGTCCTGTCACTAGGGGAGATCCCAAAGGGATCTTTGGTCACATTGGGTTAAAGGTGGTGGTCTGGTATGTACGAGTATGTCCTTCAAGTTTCTAGTGTGTTTAAAATCAACCGAGGTGGGGGTAATGTAATTTCACCAGTTTGTAAAATGCCCCAATGTTTTTTGATGATCTTGCAGATTAGATTGGAATCTGGTGTGTATGTTGTGACAAATGTCAATGCATCAGTAGATTGCTTCTGATTCTGTTCCAATAACACCTCCCTGTTATTGTTTCTGGCCCGTTTCTTTGCCAGTTTTATACTGTGTGTATTCACATGAATTGAGGTTGTGTGCAATATGGTCAGCCTTAGTATTATAGTCCATTAGTGTACTGCAATTGCGGCGCAGCCGTAAAAATTGTCCAAGCGGGAGATTATGTCTCAGGGCTTTAGCATGGTAACTGCTGTATAAGAGAAGACTGTTACAGTCTGTAGGTTTTCTGTAGACTGTGGTGCTTAGTTGTCTATCAGTCAATGTGATCATGAGGTCAAAGAAGGGAATGCACAAATGTGCATTGTGTTGTACATTGGGAAGTATTATTAAGTTCTTACTATTGGTTTGACACGCCCTCATGTCATCTTAAATTCTGACTGTTTCTTGCTGGAGCTTCTTGGGTTTGTTGACTTAGAAACTGGGATTTGAGCCTGAACGGTGGACGTGGCTTCAGTGCAGGAATCTGGTTGCAGAGTTTCTTGACCCCGGCTATGAATCCCCCAGTCTTGAGTGGGCCAAGATGAAGTTTGCACCAGGTGATGTGTTTTATTTTTGATTATTGCCATTGTGATGTGTGAGTGTCTGCATGCACATTCAAGTTTCCAGTGGCTATAATCACCTGTGATATTTTCTTTGAGTATTGACTTTCGGATGTGTGAGAGTCTGTGGGCACATCCAAGTCTGCTGTAGTAGTAACATTTGATGTATTTAGTGTACATATCTTTCTGATTTCTTGCAGGACATCCAGAATAACATGCTTTAGTTTCATTTCATATTATTATCTGCTTGGGTTTCATTCTATTATTATCTGCTTGTGTTTTATTTTATTATTATTATCTGCTTGTGTTTCATCTCATCCATGCATTTAACAGTTGCATTTGTCAAGTGTGTTATTATTCCTTGCATATATATATATATATATATATATATATATATATATATATATATATATATATATATATATATATATATATATATATATATATATATATATATTCACTGAAAAAACCATAGGTTTCACACACGTTATAGTTAGAAATTAGCATTTAAAAAACCTTGCAAATTCACTGAAAAAACCAGAGGTTTCACACACGTTATAGTTAGCTGGACATTTTACTCGTAAAAAACCAATGAAATTCCCCCGTTATAGTTAGTTCAGCTAACTATAACTCGCGCGCCCGCAATCCACTGCTGATGACGTCACATATTACATCACTCATGACATGGTCAGTGACATCACTGATGACATCACTGATGACATCTCAAATTACAACAAAATCATTTTTTTCACCTTTAGTAAACCTTTAGGGACTCCCTGAGAAAGAGAGGGGAGTGGCAAAGTAATTAAAAAAGAGATGGTGTACATTTCACAGATGAAGGGAAGAGAGTCTTCCTATTAAACTTTAAACTCTGCATCAGTATTTATGTATAGGTACCCAAAAAAGATAATAGCTCATTTTAGTGCTGCATTAGAATTGCCTGTATTTACAAGGAGAGGAAAAGACACACAAAGAGGCTTATCCTCTCCTTGTAAATATGGAAAAGCACCCTGCGCCACTAGTTCGTCAAGAAAATTGACGTAGTGGTGGCGCAGGTGGCTTGTAAATGTGCCCCAGAGATGTTAAGGAAATTAAGGGTAAAACAGACAAACCAAGAGTGACAGATACAGACACAGAGAACAAACAATTGAGAAGGAGTAAGGTAGTTAAAAAGACTAAGACATATGCATACAGAAAAAGAAACATGGATGAAAAATTAGTGATGGAGGTAGTAAAGGTAGGGGAGTAGAGAGAAGGAGTGAGGGAGTTACAAAAGAGTAGTAAAGCAGGAAGAGAGAGTGAGAAGAGAAATGAGAAAAGTAGAGTAAGGAGAGGTGAAGAAAAGGAAGCATGAAACGAAACCAGTGACACATACAGATATGTTAAACTTACCTGACCATCAAAATAAATAATTTAGAATTAAATGTTTTTATTTAATTGCAAAGATAACTGAATTACATCTTCTAAATTTTCTTTCTAGTTCTGAAAAAAAGAAAAAAAGTATTAATATTCAATAATACACTTTATTCAACAGTACATGTTTTTTCATATTTAGCAAAACAATTTTTTGCCCTTTTTTTGCTGTTTTCAGAATGTTTTGATTTTCACTGAAAATAGTGAAATCAATTGTATTCATCATTTAACAGCGGGCAAAAAAAAAACAATCTGAAAGATTGTTTAAAAAAGCCCCAAATGTATCCTCACTAAAACATACCTTAATAGAAATGTCAAAAATACCTTTTAAGAACAATAACAATTTTCAAGAAATTACGTCTGTAAACCTTGTTACAAAAGAACATTTTCCAAAATAATATCTGTCAAAGAAGTCCACAAATGTTTGTTTTACCATTCCTTGAGGCCAAATGGTAAGTTTAAAATCTGTTCTGAGCGAAATATCCAATTTTAAGCCTTTTAAATTTTAATAATGCTTTCTTCCGATGATGATGTTAGTATTTACAATTTTGGTTTCAGAAAAATTAGGTAAGAATTGGGTAAATCATAAGGCAAACGTTGCTTGAAAATCAATTGAGAATCATTACACAGTGTCCATCCTTTTTCACATTTAAGATAAACTGTGTAATGACCAGAAGTTATAGAAGGACCATCATGAAAAATTATTGCAACTGCTACAAAAGTTTTTCCAGATATAGATACTTGGTTGCCAACAAACTTCTTTAGTAAAGTTTCCAATTTTGTTCCATCAGCTCTACAACGTTGTACCATTAAAATTAAATGCTGTCCATATTTCTTTAAAAATAACATTGACAACATTTCAGATTTACATTTAGAACATTCCATGTTGTGATTAGCATCTTTAACTAATTTACTAAAAGTCACTGTTTTACTCTCTGGTAATGGTAAATATATGAACCTTTCAGAATCAACATTAGTATTGCTTGTGTTCATACAGTTATCACAACAATGTTCCCATTTATAAGAGACACCAAATAAATGTTCTACTTCTACCCCTTCATCTTCTAGTACCATCAGGATATACATCAAGAATTCCTGTGCATCTTGCTGGACATTTTGTGTAAACTGTCTACGTCCAGAACATACATCTAAAAGATTTCTAACATCAGAAGCACTTTCTATTTTAGTTTTATCATTACTCAGCTTCTCATAAAGGAGA
Source organism: Triturus cristatus (assembly GCF_964204655.1). Classification (NCBI taxonomy): domain Eukaryota; kingdom Metazoa; phylum Chordata; class Amphibia; order Caudata; family Salamandridae; genus Triturus; species Triturus cristatus. The sequence continues at coordinate 325,061,144 of NC_140583.1, read as the reverse complement.
CTCAGCAAAGAACAGAATCTTTTTTCATGATTTAGTATTATCTGCTCTTGCAAAAAATCAAGATAAAATACAACATTCAGCACTACGTTTGCGTAGCAGTTGACACCAGAGCTATTTTCAAAATGACAACCAACAACCTCTTCCACACTGTCCTTTTTCTTTTTGCTTGCAGACACATCACTATCTTTTTGTTTTCTCTTCTGTACACCCTCATTACAGATATTCTCAAATCTCCTTTTCCGACAAACAGCACGTTTTTCAAACACAGGATACTGACCTAAATGAGGAGCATAGCTTCTTCTTAATCTATTATACTCCTTTACACAGTTTGCATCAGCACTTACTTTTGAGTCATCAAAGTCTATCATGAATAAACCAGATGATTTTTTCACGCGTGACAAAGCAACATATGCCATACCTTCTTTAACCTCTTCAGTGCCCATGATGAGATAGTCTCGTCATGGAGCACGGTTGCGCTGTGCCCATGACGAGACTATCTCGTCATGAACCCCGCCCGTTAATGTAACGCCCGGCACAGGGCGGGGAAAGGGCGGGGCACTGAAGGGGTTAAACACAGTAGATCCAATGTTTACAAAAGCACTATCAACAGTTAATCCTTGAGATTTGTGAATAGTTACAGCATATGCTAGAGAAAACGGAAACTGCTTCCTACGCACATATAAGTCTTTCACAAGCAAGAAACGAACTGAACAACGACAAATGTCTTTAACCTCTTGTATCTGATCAAATTTTATTTTTAAACATTCAATTCCAACTTTTTTCTGGTAATTAACAAAACCCACAACTCTTCCCATAGCTCCATTCACTAAACCTTTCTCTACATCAAAATTATGTCTTAAAATTACTCTACAGTTCATACACACATAAAGATTCTTTTCCAAACCAGCTGTTCTTGAAATGTTTTTCTCCAGAGAATCCAATTTAGTACCCAATTTGCCTGTCAATATAACAGTTATTCGTTCATTTTCTATTTTATCCACAGCTTCCAGTTTTATGATCTCTTCATTTTCCAATTTCAAAAGTTCTTGATTGAATACAGAGCATTCATGTAGTGTTGGCATTAAGCAGATTACAGTATTTTTTTCAGCAATTTCCTTGTATATTTTCTCTGGAACTATTTCTTCTGTTGGAAACAAATTACACAGCAATCGACTCTGTAATGCTTTTCTGCCATGTTCTGTGAGTAGTCCAATTCTTATATCTTTCAGAATACTTGCATAGTCCTCACCATTGGCTTGCTTCATATTGGTAATGAGTTCCTTATACTCAAAATATGTCCAAATATTTACATTGCCTATACTTCCTAATGACTTTTTTGTGTCTTCATGTGTAAGTGTATGGAATACCGGTTGTCCTTTAACTGGAGTAAGTTGCAAAAGATCTCCAAAAACTATGACGTGTTTTCCTCCAAATAGGACGTCAAAGTCTGTCTTCAGAATTTGCTGCATTCTTAAATGCACAAAGGCAAGCATTAAGTTTGATACCATGCTAACCTCATCAATAATGAGTACTTTCATTTTCTTCAATACTCTTGAAACTTCCAAGCATGCTTCTCCTGCTAGTTTGTGGTACTGTATTTTGTTCTCATGCTCTACTGGTAACATTAGCAAACGATGTAAGGTAACTCCTTTGATGTTATACGCTGCTACCAGTTGGAGCAGTAACAGCACAAGACAAAATGGATTCCATTTTCTTCTGTAGGTAGCTTCTAATTACATTAATTAAGAAACTTTTTCCAGTTCCTGCTTGTCCACTTACATACATTCTCATTGGTTCAAAAGATGTGCATGAGCACTCTTTATTTTCATTTAGTAATCCGTGATCAATTTTTTGTCTGACTTCTTCATAAATTTGTTTTTGTTCTTCATTCAGTTGCTCCTCCAAATATGTTAAGTCTACTAAATCTTCCTGAGCTTGATTCATAGCTGTTTCCACTTCGTTCATAGCTATTGCTGCTTCATTTTCGATGATCGGTTGTCCTAGAGGATCTTGACTGAATGTCCCAGAACTTTGACTGTCTTGAGAACTGTCTCTAGCTACTTCAGCTGCAATTGTTGCTTCTTGTTCAATTTCTTCATTTAACATGAATTGAACATAAGTTGTGAAAGTACTGCATTCGATGCTGTCTTTGCTAGCATTGAAGGAATCTTCATAGATCTGAAATTCTCCAAGTAGTTCGTCCTCTGAACGCCATGGTTTAAACAGCTGCAAAAGTGCCAAGTAGTAAAATTCCTTTTTATCAGGAGTGTCGCAACTCAGCTTCCGGTGATTTATCAAACTTCCTTTTGGTTTGCTTCACCAAACATCCTTCCTCACCAATGACTTTATATTTTCGATTGTTGATATCTTCTGTGAAATTTCGTTTAAAAATAAAGTTCTGCAGCTCTTCATAGAGACACATGTTCTCAAGGTGATGACTTCTTTGTGGATAATATGTGTCCAACATGTTTGTTCTTAAAATGTCTGTACTTTCTGGTTCGTACTCTGCTAAATATTCAATTTCTCGAATAGATTTCAGTACCCGATTTCGCATTCCTGCAAGACCTAAACTTGCCCAAATTATTCTTCTGGATTTTGAGTACAGACTTGCAGATGATAACCTATCTGAGCATTCGTAGGATCCAATTTCTCGATGCGATAACATCTTTAAACTGAAACTGTATAGCTTCTTACTGACAGTCTTCTCGTGAGAAATCTCTTCCCACATTTCCTTCAATTCCGTTTTCTCAGATTTAGTGATGTAAGATGTGACATAGCGAGCAACAGCAATAGAATTGTCAGCCACATACTGTATATCCATGTTAGCATTCCACATGGATAAAATGACTGGGTTGTAGTCATTTATATATTTTGACTCTTCTTTTCTTCTTAGATTGTAGGTATTTTAGGCGATTTTCTTGTAATAGTATGTCGCACAGCTGACATAAAACTGTTTACTCTTCCTTTTGAAAGAACAGGTCGTGGAAATCAAATCGACATTTTGTGTAGAATTTATCTTTACTCTTGTACTTTCCTCGACAGTATTTTCCACACCGATGACTTTGGAAACGTAAAACTTGCTCTTTTAAATTTTTCTCTTCTGTACTTTTAGGTATAGCACATGTTGCATATCCTTCGATGAAACTTAAAACTGCAGCATCAGAATCTGTTCCAAATTTTGGAGCATCCTTGATCCACAACAGCATATGAATATGAGGAGCACCTCTGGCTTGGTACTCTTTTCTCCAAAAGAAATCCACAACTTCTCCAAGAGGTGGATTTTTTTTATTGCCTCAAATCTATGATTGAAATATCTGCAAACATTAACCGGATCCAATGAGCACAATTCTCCTGCTGTCTTGTATTGGATGTTTTCAATATTTGAATTTGCCTCTCGAAGAGAATCCAGAAGATCATCCCAAGCGTACTCAGCACAGCTTAGGGTAAGGAACCATGTAGGAGTTCCTAAATTCCGTAACATACATTTCAATTCTCCAAGGCGTCGGTAACAATATTCATTCGTCCCACCCTGACAAGCCATCAAATTGATCAATTGAGATTCCAAATGATCATCTCGCTGTTGCACTTTGTTCATAAAATCCTTTGCAGTCACATTACGTAGATGTACTCCAGTTTTCAAAATGGGATTTACTGCATAAGATAGTGCTGACAAGTCACTTTCAAATAAAAGATGGAACAAATAAGGAATACTTTGACGAAATCTCGGATCTTCTGCATATAGTCTTGTAGTCCGATACTCAGAAGCAGGAATCTGTACTGGACGTTCATCATATCGTCCTCCTTCTCCTGTAGGAAACAGCCGGGGAAAACAACGAGCTTCCAAGCTCTCCTCCCATACACTCACGGGAGTTCCTTGTGCTTTCTTCATCTGAAACAGATCAATAGCGTTTCCCATAACTTCTTTAGAATGTAGAGGATGTATGCTGAAATGTTCATAAATTTCTTCTTCTTTTGACTTATCCACTTTTTCAAGTTGCCCAGTTGGTATTCCTGTGTCTTCTAGTATTTTTTCTTCATCTTCATCCATATAAATGGCTTCATACCATTTATTTTTTTTTTTCAAATACAAATTTGCTCTTTGTACTTTTCGTACATCCACCAGCTCCTGCCAAATTTTCTTATCCTTTGTAGGTACACCATTAACCAGAATAACTAATGGTTCAGTTTCCAAAGTATCTGCATCAATTGTTTCCATATTTTTTTTCAAATCCAATGGCAAATAGACAACTCTTCCTTTTAAACCTCTTTGTAAATCCAAAGGAGGTAATTTACCAGTTTTTGGCTCCATACGCACTATGGTCTGAAACGGATGGACACATTGAATGAGTATAGACTCATATGTATTTAAATCAGAAAGTTCTGGAGGAATATCAACCAATTCTAAATTATTATGTACAGCTCTAGATGGCATTCTATTTTCTTCTAACTTGTTATAACAGTATTTACAAATACGCTGATCTTCACCCAAATCAAAACAATTTTCCAGAAATATATATGTTGCAAAATCTTTCCACTTATAATTATCTTCATTTTCACTTTTTTTATAGAGATCAACATTCCTTGTTTGACTTTTGTAATGGCTTCTCCGGCAACAAATACAAGTAATATTTGGTCTTTCATTAGACATGATAGTAAATTTTGTCATTTCATCCTCAACATTTTTACTAACAGTGAGTTCTACATTCTCTTCCACATTTTCATCAATCACTGTGTTGTTTTCTACACTTTCTTGCTCTGGACCAAAGTAACAAAACTGAATCTCATCAGTAACCTTCACTACATCTGATACAGATCCACGGAACAGAGCATTATTCAACTCATTTAACTTTAGTGCTGGACTTTTAGCAAAATACAATGTTCTCACAAACTTTCTCATTTCAGTATGATGAACAGCCAGCATCCTAAAATGGTGAAAAACACTTTGACACACTTTCCTAGATAGACAAGCCAGAGAATGTCCTTGCAAACCAGTATTCTCTCTCACTCTGCATGGATCTAGTCTTTGAAGCACCTTAATCTTCTGTTTAACACTCTTTTTACTATATTCTCTTAGAAAGTCACGTAATTTATCAATAGATTCCTGACGCACAGTACAAATACTACTACAATTCCAAGTGTACACTGGGGCTTTAGGATGTCTTCCCATAACCTCATCAGCCATCACTTGTTCCTCATTTCTTGGAACCATTTTCTCCTTTTCCATTACACAACCATCCTTAACTTCATAAGCTCTACCATTGGTGTCAACTGCATGCAACAAACTATTACTTTGAAGATAACTCTCTTCATTAAAAAATGGTTCAGTACTTGAACTATGCTTCCATTCTCCTAAGAACACTTTACAAAAGTTTTTTTTTTGACTTCTCTTTTCCTTTTGCTTTGTGACTTCATTGCATTCACTAATTTATCTAATCTACGCATCCTGTTCAAAATTAAAATGAATAGTTTTTTTTTTATTTCTAATGCCTTGGTAGCAATACTTTCGAATAATTTCTTTTTCTTATAAAATTTGTTTTTTTTCTTATATTTTTTCACATCCTTCAGCAAATTTAACATCACTCTTCTCTGAAACATTTTTCGACGAATATTTTTCAAATCTATTTTCCGTGTTAAGTCACTCTTCCTAACTTCTGAGTCTATATTAGCATTTTGTTTTTGCTGTCGACTCTGTTATTGTTTTGTACTTGAAACACTGTTTGAATGTATCTTTCGATCATTTTTTTTTTTTTGGAAGATATTTTTTAAAAATTCTTTAGTTTGCTTACTAGAAGAGTTTTTTCTGTTTTCCAACACATGCTTCGCCTCCTATTTTTTTTTTATCAGTCGTCTTCAAATATAGTTGTTGTTTCTTTTCTTTTCTTTTTCTTGACTTTATAGGCATCTTTATATTTTTTCACTGTTGCTCAGCAATACCTGCGAAAAACTAAAAAAAAATATCTTTATGTAATTTAAATTCATTACAATTTTTTTTTTCAACTTTTCAAATCCTATCACATGAGCTGATCCTTTCCTACGAGTCAAACTCTTACGAAATAGAAGAAACATGAATTAAATCTCTGACAACAATTCCTGTGTGCACACAGACTCATGGTGTGATTCTAGGCAGAAAAAGATATTTGGTTGGCAATTTGAATGCACATTTACTTCTGTTGAGGAGCAAATGATAATTACTGTGACAGCCTGATACATTTTTGTTATATTTTAAAGAAGTAGGAAAGAGCACATGTCCTTACAGCTATTTGACACCATGACCATGTGTTACAGAGTGAGTGATTAGACTACAGCAAAGGAAATGAGCCTTGGTGACGTTGAATCTGTTTGCGTTACACACTGCTATCTGAAACACCACACAGAACTGACTATTACGCATGGGAGTGTAGCAGAAGCTGCTGCATGTGTGCAAAGAGTGTGTTTCTGGAGACTGTGTATTGTCAGCTACAAAAGAGATCTGCATAGAGACTCCCACAACTGCATGAAGAGTACAGACATGTGTGTAAGAGTACATGTGTGGTAAGGGTTAATTGGAGTTTTCAACATGTAGAAACCACCTCAGCCATTGCAAGAATTGATGACAAATCTACCATGCTATTTTCAAATGTGTTTGCATTTGCCTCACATTTTTGTGATACTGATTTCTGCTGAGTGCTAACCAACACATTTTTAGAAAATTTGCTGGGCCTTTCCTGAATGTGCAAGTTTTACAGAACAACAGCAACACAAATTAAAAAGCTGACAACAATTCCTGTGTGCACACAGACTCATGGTCTGATTCTAGGCAGAAAGCGATATTTCCTTTGGCAATTTGAAAGCACATTTACTACTGGGATAGAGCAAGTGATAATTACTGTAACAGCCTGACACATGTTCCTTCTAGTTTAGACAGGCAGAAAGGAGCACATTGTAATGATCAATGGTTCTGTTCCGCAGGAGCGCCAGGAATCCTAAAGAGAAGTCCTCAGTCGTCCCCTACGCCCCTTCCGCTCTATCAAACACTAGAGCCAGGAGGGACGTTAGGGAAAACAGGGAAACAAAACAAGGGTAGGCAGGGGAAAAAAGGCAGATCGTGTGGTGCACAACGTCTGGGTAACAGGCAGACCTTCACAGCTGTAAGACAAAGACACTTCGTTAATGTGCATAAATTTCCCCCTTTGCAGTCTAACCTTGTGTGAGTGAAAATACACCTACCACGCTTTTTTAACTTTGGGAATTCTCAGCATGTATCTTATTGTAGATGTCAGGACCCCTATGTGAATACACAAAGATTACCACCAACGTTCAATCCTTTCCTAGAGCATCAATCTTGAACTGTAATGGTGGCGCTTACCCCTATCTTCTAATGAGTTTGAGTAGGCGGAATTCTAGTCTCCTTGTTTGTCCACTGATAATCTGAGGTGAATATGACAACGAAGAGCTGCAGGGAATATGAGTGAAAAAGAATGTAAAGGATATACTTGAACAACCCTCTCCCAAATATACCCATGCAATGACTAATGGTTACCGTGTTTATTGATGAAGTACCACTGTAACCTACGATAAACCCCAAAGGTCCACGCCAGTTTCTCCTGCCTAATGGGGGTCATGAAATATGAACGGAACTAAAGAGTTGCAAGAAAACAATATCTCTCTGACCAAAATAGTCAGAGAGGCTCCTTAACCGCAGGGTTAGTATAAAATAAGCACCAGTAGTCCACAACAGAGAGCTCAACAGAGAGCTGAACAGAGAATAGCCCCGTGAGTAGCACCACGCTACTAACACCGAGGCCTTACTTGACACCGGAGGCTTCTGGACCGTAGACGACTTCAGCAGGGCAAATGGACCAGCGCGTGACTGCCGTTGCTGTCCCCAAAGACTACGGGGAAATCCAACCACTGCCGCACAAGGAACAGCACGGAGCTCGTACTGTCCGCTACAACAACGACCTCTGAACCGGAAACAGGAAACACTCTCAGACAGGAAGTCAGGCAATACAACGAAGGGACAGAAACAGGCTAACCGCTAGAACGCTAAGCAGTGTTAGAAGCCCTCAATGCTCCTTAAATACCTCCCGCCTCTCCAGGCATGACCGCGGGGCATGACACACATGTCCTAACAGCTCCTTCAGACCATGACCAAGTGTTAGAGGGTGAGTGATTAGACTAGAGCAAAGGAAATGAGCCTTGGTGACGTTGAATCTGTTTGCGTTACACACTGCTATCTGAAACACCACACAGAGCTGACTATTATGCATGGGAGTGTAGGAGAAGCTGCTGCGTGTGTGCAAAGAGTGTGTTTCTGGAGACTGTGTATTGTCAGCTGCAAGAGAGATCTGCAAGGAGACTCCCACAACTGCATGAAGAGTACAGACATGTGTGTAAGAGTACATGTGTGGTAAGGGTTAATTGGAGTTTTCAACATGTAGAAACCACCTCAGCCATTGCAAGAATTGATGAAAAATCTACCATGCTATTTTTAAATGTGTTTGCATTTGCCTCACATTTTTGAGATACTGATTTCTGCTGAGTGCTAACAAACACATTGGAAGAAAACAAGATGGGCCTTTCCTGAATGTGCAAGTTTTACAGTACAACAGCAACACAAATTAAAACACTGACAACAATTCCTGTGTGCACACAGACTCATGGTCTGATTCTAGGCAGAAAGCGATATTTCCTTTGGCAATTTGAAAGCACATTTACTACTGTGGTAGAGCAAGTGATAATTACTGTAACAGCCTGACACATGTTCCTTCTAGTTTAGACAGGCAGAAAGGAGCACATGTCCTAACAGCACCTTGAGACCATGACCATGTGTTAGAGGGTGACTGATTAGACTAGAGCAAAGGAAATGAGCCTTGGTGACGTTGAATCTGTTTGCGTTACACACTGCTATCTGAAACACCACACTGAGCTGACTATTACGCATGGGAGTGTAGGAGAAGCTGCTGCGTGTGTGCAAAGAGTGTGTTTCTGGAGACTGTGTATTGTCAGCTGCAAGAGAGATCTGCATGGAGACTCCCACAACTGCATGAAGAGTACAGACATGTGTGTAAGAGTACATGTGTAGTAAGGGTTGATTGGAGTTTTCAACATGTAGAAACCACCTCAGCCATTGCAAGAATTGATGAAAAATCTACCATGCTATTTTCAAATGTGTTTGCATTTGCCTCACATTTTTGAGATACTGATTTCTGCTGAGTGCTAACCAACACATTGGAAGAAAACAAGCTGGGCCTTTCCTGAATTTGCAAGTTTTACAGAACAACAGCAACACAAATTAAAACGCTGACAACAATTCCTGTGTGCACACAGACTCATGGTCTGATTCTAGGCAGAAAGCGATTTTTCCTTTGGCAATTTGAAAGCACATTTACTACTGGGGTAGAGCAAGTGATAATTGATGTAACAGCCTGACACATGTTCCTTCTAGTTTAGACAGGCAGAAAGGAGCACATGTCCTAACAGCTCCTTGAGACCATGACCATGTGTTAGAGGGTGAGTGATTAGACTAGAGCAAAGGAAATGAGCCTTGGTGACGTTGAATCTGTTTGCGTTACACACTGCTATCTGAAACACCACACAGAACTGACTATTACGCATGGGAGTGTAGCAGAAGCTGCTGCGTGTGTGCAAAGAGTATGTTTCTGGAGACTGTGTATTGTCAGCTGCAAGAGAGATCTGCATGGAGACTCCCACAACTGCATGAAGAGTACAGACATGTGTGTAAGAGTACATGTGTGGTAAGGATTAATTGGAGTTTTCAACATGTAGAAACCACCTCAGCCATTGCAAGAATTGATGAAAAATCTACCATGCTATTTTCAAATGTGTTTGCATTTGCCTCACATTTTTGAGATACTGATTTCTGCTGAGTGCTAACCAACACATTTTTAGAAAATTTACTGGGCCTTTCCTGAATGTGCACGTTTTACAGAACAACAGCAACACAAATTAAAACGCTGACAACAATTCCTGCGTGCACACAGACTCATGGTCTGATTCTAGGCAGAAAGCGATATTTCCTTTGGCAATTTGAAAGCACATTTACTACTGGGGTAGAGAAAGTGATAATTACTGTAACAGTCTGACACATGTTTCTTCTAGTTTAGACAGGCAGAAAGGAGCACATGTCCTAACAGCTCCTTCAGACCATGACCATGTGTTAGAGGGTGAGTGATTAGACTAGAGCAAAGGAAATGAGCCTTGGTGACGTTGAATCTGTTTGCGTTACACACTGCTATCTGAAACACCACACAGAGCTGACTATTATGCATGGGAGTGTAGGAGAAGCTGCTGCGTGTGTGCAAAGAGTGCGTTTCTGGAGACTGTGTATTGTCAGCTGCAAGAGAGATCTGCATGGAGACTCCCACAACTGCATGAAGAGTACAGACATTTATGTAAGAGTACATGTGTGGTAAGGGTTAATTGGAGTTTTCAACATGTAGAAACCACCTCAGCCATTGCAAGAATTGATGAAAAATCTACCATGCTATTTTCAAGTGTGTTTGCATTTGCCTCACATTTTTGAGATACTGATTTCTGCTGAGTGCTAACCAACACATTGGAAGAAAACAAGATGGGCCTTTCCTGAATGTGCAAGTTTTACAGAACAACAGCAACACAAATTAAAACGCTGACAACAATTCCTGTGTGCACACAGACTCATGGTCTGATTCTAGGCAGAAAGCGATATTTCCTTTGGCAATTTGAAAGCACATTTACTACTGGGGTAGAGCAAGTGATAATTACTGTAACAGCCTGACACATGTTCCTTCTAGTTTAGACAGGCAGAAAGGAGCACATGTCCTAACAGCTCCTTCAGACCATGACCATGTGTTAGAGGGTGAGTGATTAGACTAGAGCAAAGGAAATGAGCCTTGGTGACGTTGAATCTGTTTGCGTTACACACTGCTATCTGAAACACCACACAGAGCTGAGTATTACGCATGGGTGTGTAGGAGAAGCTGCTGCGTGTGTGCAAAGAGTGTGTTTCTGGAGACTGTGTATTGTCAGCTGCAAGAGAGATCTGCATGGAGACTCCCACAACTGCATGAAGAGTACAGACATTTATGTAAGAGTACATGTGTGGTAAGGGTTAATTGGAGTTTTCAACATGTAGAAACCACCTCAGCCATTGCAAGAATTGATGAAAAATCTACCATGCTATTTTCAAATGTGTTTGCATTTGCCTCACATTTTTGAGATACTGATTTCTGCTGAGTGCTAACCAACACATTGGAAGAAAACAAGATGGGCCTTTCCTGAATGTGCAAGTTTTACAGAACAACAGCAACACAAATTAAAACACTGACAACAATTCCTGTGTGCACACAGACTCATGGTCTGATTCTAGGCAGAAAACAATATTTCCTTTGGCAATTTGAAAGCACATTTACTACTGTGGTAGAGCAAGTGATAATTACTGTAACAGCCTGACACATGTTCCTTCTAGTTTAGACAGGCAGAAAGGAGCACATGTCCTAACAGCTCCTTGAGACCATGACCATGTGTTAGAGGGTGATTGATTAGACTAGAGCAAAGGAAATGAGCCTTGGTGAAGTTGAATCTGTTTGCGTTACACACTGCTATCTGAAACACCACACTGAGCTGACTATTACGCATGGGAGTGTAGGAGAAGCTGCTGCGTGTGTGCAAAGAGTGTGTTTCTGGAGACTGTGTATTGTCAGCTGCAAGAGAGATCTGCATGGAGACTCCCACAACTGCATGAAGAGTACAGACATGTGTGTAAGAGTACATGTGTAGTAAGGGTTAATTGGAGTTTTCAACATGTAGAAACCACCTCAGCCATTGCAAGAATTGATGAAAAATCTACCATGCTATTTTCAAATGTGTTTGCATTTGCCTCACATTTTTGAGATACTGATTTCTGCTGAGTGCTAACCAACACATTGGAAGAAAACAAGCTGGGCCTTTCCTGAATGTGCAAGTTTTACAGAACAACAGCAACACAAATTAAAACGCTGACAACAATTCCTGTGTGCACACAGACTCATGGTCTGATTCTAGGCAGAAAGCGATATTTCCTTTGGCAATTTGAAAGCACATTTACTACTGGGGTAGAGCAAGTGATAATTAATGTAACAGCCTGACACATGTTCCTTCTAGTTTAGACAGGCAGAAAGGAGCACATGTCCCAACAGCTCCTTGAGACCATGACCATGTGTTAGAGGGTGAGTGATTAGACTAGAGCAAAGGAAATGAGCCTTGGTGACGTTGAATCTGTTTGCGTTACACACTGCTATCTGAAACACCACACAGAACTGACTATTACGCATGGGAGTGTAGCAGAAGCTGCTGCGTGTGTGCAAAGAGTATGTTTCTGGAGACTGTGTATTGTCAGCTGCAAGAGAGATCTGCATGGAGACTCCCACAACTGCATGAAGAGTACAGACATGTGTGTAAGAGTACATGTGTGGTAAGGGTTAATTGGAGTTTTCAACATGTGGAAACCACCTCAGCCATTGCAAGAATTGATGAAAAATCTACCATGCTATTTTCAAATGTGTTTGCATTTGCCTCACATTTTTGAGATACTGATTTCTGCTGAGTGCTAACCAACACATTGGAAGAAAACAAGCTGGGCCTTTCCTGAATGTGCAAGTTTTACAGAACAACAGCAACACAAATTAAAACGCTGACAACAATTCCTGTGTGCACACAGACTCATGGTCTGATTCTAGGCAGAAAGCGATATTTCCTTTGGCAATTTGAAAGCACATTTACTACTGGGGTAGAGCAAGTGATAATTAATGTAACAGCCTGACACATGTTCCTTCTAGTTTAGACAGGCAGAAAGGAGCACATGTCCTAACAGCTCCTTGAGACCATGACCATGTGTTAGAGGGTGAGTGATTAGACTAGAGCAAAGGAAATGAGCCTTGGTGACGTTGAATCTGTTTGCGTTACACACTGCTATCTGAAACACCACACAGAACTGACTATTACGCATGGGAGTGTAGCAGAAGCTGCTGCGTGTGTGCAAAGAGTATGTTTCTGGAGACTGTGTATTGTCAGCTGCAAGAGAGATCTGCATGGAGACTCCCACAACTGCATGAAGGGTACAGACATGTGTGTAAGAGTACATGTGTGGTAAGGATTAATTGGAGTTTTCAACATGTAGAAACCACCTCAGCCATTGCAAGAATTGATGAAAAATCTACCATGCTATTTTCAAATGTGTTTGCATTTGCCTCACATTTTTGAGATACTGATTTCTGCTGAGTGCTAACCAACACATTTTTAGAAAATTTACTGGGCCTTTCCTGAATGTGCAAGTTTTACAGAACAACAGCAACACAAATTAAAACGCTGACAACAATTCCTGTGTGCACACAGACTCATGGTCTGATTCTAGGCAGAAAGCGATATTTCCTTTGGCAATTTGAAAGCACATTTACTACTGGGGTAGAACAAGTGATAATTACTGTAACAGCCTGACACATGTTCCTTCTAGTTTAGACAGGCAGAAAGGAGCACATGTCCTAACAGCTCCTTCAGACCATGACCATGTGTTAGAGGGTGAGTGATTAGACTAGAGCAAAGGAAATGAGCCTTGGTGACGTTGAATCTGTTTGCGTTACACACTGCTATCTGAAACACCACACAGAACTGACTATTACGCATGGGAGTGTAGCAGAAGCTGCTGCGTGTGTGCAAAGAGTATGTTTCTGGAGACTGTGTATTGTCAGCTGCAAGAGAGATCTGCATGGAGACTCCCACAACTGCATGAAGAGTACAGACATGTGTGTAAGAGTACATGTGTGGTAAGGATTAATTGGAGTTTTCAACATGTAGAAACCACCTCAGCCATTGCAAGAATTGATGAAAAATCTACCATGCTATTTTCAAATGTGTTTGCATTTGCCTCACATTTTTGAGATACTGATTTCTGCTGAGTGCTAACCAACACATTTTTAGAAAATTTACTGGGCCTTTCCTGAATGTGCACGTTTTACAGAACAACAGCAACACAAATTAAAACGCTGACAACAATTCCTGTGTGCACACAGACTCATGGTCTGATTCTAGGCAGAAAGCGATATTTCCTTTGGCAATTTGAAAGCACATTTACTACTGGGGTAGAGAAAGTGATAATTACTGTAACAGCCTGACACATGTTCCTTCTAGTTTAGACAGGCAGAAAGGAGCACATGTCCTAACAGCTCCTTCAGACCATGACCATGTGTTAGAGGGTGAGTGATTAGACTAGAGCAAAGGAAATGAGCCTTGGTGACGTTGAATCTGTTTGCGTTACACACTGCTATCTGAAACACCACACAGAGCTGACTATTATGCATGGGAGTGTAGGAGAAGCTGCTGCGTGTGTGCAAAGAGTGCGTTTCTGGAGACTGTGTATTGTCAGCTGCAAGAGAGATCTGCATGGAGACTCCCACAACTGCATGAAGAGTACAGACATTTATGTAAGAGTACATGTGTGGTAAGGGTTAATTGGAGTTTTCAACATGTAGAAACCACCTCAGCCATTGCAAGAATTGATGAAAAATCTACCATGCTATTTTCAAGTGTGTTTGCATTTGCCTCACATTTTTGAGATACTGATTTCTGCTGAGTGCTAACCAACACATTGGAAGAAAACAAGATGGGCCTTTCCTGAATGTGCAAGTTTTACAGAACAACAGCAACACAAATTAAAACGCTGACATCAATTCCTGTGTGCACACAGACTCATGGTCTGATTCTAGGCAGAAAGCGATATTTCCTTTGGCAATTTGAAAGCACATTTACTACTGGGGTAGAGCAAGTGATAATTACTGTAACAGCCTGACACATGTTCCTTCTAGTTTAGACAGGCAGAAAGGAGCACATGTCCTAACAGCTCCTTCAGACCATGACCATGTGTTAGAGGGTGAGTGATTAGACTAGAGCAAAGGAAATGAGCCTTGGTGACGTTGAATCTGTTTGCGTTACACACTGCTATCTGAAACACCACACAGAGCTGAGTATTACGCATGGGTGTGTAGGAGAAGCTGCTGCGTGTGTGCAAAGAGTGTGTTTCTGGAGACTGTGTATTGTCAGCTGCAAGAGAGATCTGCATGGAGACTCCCACAACTGCATGAAGAGTACAGACATTTATGTAAGAGTACATGTGTGGTAAGGGTTAATTGGAGTTTTCAACATGTAGAAACCACCTCAGCCATTGCAAGAATTGATGAAAAATCTACCATGCTATTTTCAAATGTGTTTGCATTTGCCTCACATTTTTGAGATACTGATTTCTGCTGAGTGCTAACCAACACATTGGAAGAAAACAAGATGGGCCTTTCCTGAATGTGCCAGTTTTACAGAACAACAGCAACACAAATTAAAACACTGACAACAATTCCAGTGTGCACACAGACTCATGGTCTGATTCTAGGCAGAAAGCAATATTTCCTTTGGCAATTTGAAAGCACATTTACTACTGTGGTAGAGCAAGTGATAATTACTGTAACAGCCTGACACATGTTCCTTCTAGTTTAGACAGGCAGAAAGGAGCACATGTCCTAACAGCTCCTTGAGACCAAGACCATGTGTTAGAGGGTGATTGATTAGACTAGAGCAAAGGAAATGAGCCTTGGTGACGTTGAATCTGTTTGCGTTACACACTGCTATCTGAAACACCACACTGAGCTGACTATTACGCATGGGAGTGTAGGAGAAGCTGCTGTGTGTGTGCAAAGAGTGTGTTTCTGGAGACTGTGTATTGTCAGCTGCAAGAGAGATCTGCATGGAGACTCCCACAACTGCATGAAGAGTACAGACATGTGTGTAAGAGTACATGTGTAGTAAGGGTTAATTGGAGTTTTCAACATGTAGAAACCACCTCAGCCATTGCAAGAATTGATGAAAAATCTACCATGCTATTATCAAATGTGTTTGCATTTGCCTCACATTTTTGAGATACTGATTTCTGCTGAGTGCTAACCAACACATTGGAAGAAAACAAGCTGGGCCTTTCCTGAATGTGCAAGTTTTACAGAACAACAGCAACACAAATTAAAACGCTGACAACAATTCCTGTGTGCACACAGACTCATGGTCTGATTCTAGGCAGAAAGCGATATTTCCTTTGGCAATTTGAAAGCACATTTACTACTGGGGTAGAGCAAGTGATAATTAATGTAACAGCCTGACACATGTTCCTTCTAGTTTAGACAGGCAGAAAGGAGCATATGTCCTAACAGCTCCTTGAGACCATGACCATGTGTTAGAGGGTGAGTGATTAGGACTAGAGCAAAGGAAATGAGCCTTGGTGACGTTGAATCTGTTTGCGTTACACACTGCTATCTGAAACACCACACAGAACTGACTATTACGCATGGGAGTGTAGCAGAAGCTGCTGCGTGTGTGCAAAGAGTATGTTTCTGGAGACTGTGTATTGTCAGCTGCAAGAGAGATCTGCATGGAGACTCCCACAACTGCATGAAGAGTACAGACATGTGTGTAAGAGTACATGTGTGGTAAGGATTAATTGGAGTTTTCAACATGTAGAAACCACCTCAGCCATTGCAAGAATTGATGAAAAATCTACCATGCTATTTTCAAATGTGTTTGCATTTGCCTCACATTTTTGAGATACTGATTTCTGCTGAGTGCTAACCAACAATTTTTTAGAAAATTTACTGGGCCTTTCCTGAATGTGCAAGTTTTACAGAACAACAGCAACACAAATTAAAACGCTGACAACAATTCCTGTGT
Organism: Triturus cristatus; assembly: GCF_964204655.1. NCBI lineage: Eukaryota > Metazoa > Chordata > Amphibia > Caudata > Salamandridae > Triturus > Triturus cristatus. The sequence goes on along the minus strand of NC_140583.1, from coordinate 325,044,428 downwards.
GCACACAGACTCATGGTCTGATTCTAGGCAGAAAGCGATATTTCCTTTGGCAATTTGAAAGCACATTTACTACTGGGGTAGAGAAAGTGATAATTACTGTAACAGCCTGACACATGTTCCTTCTAGTTTAGACAGGCAGAAAGGAGCACATGTCCTAACAGCTCCTTCAGACCATGACCATGTGTTAGAGGGTGAGTGATTAGACTAGAGCAAAGGAAATGAGCCTTGGTGACGTTGAATCTGTTTGCGTTACACACTGCTATCTGAAACACCACACAGAGCTGACTATTATGCATGGGAGTGTAGGAGAAGCTGCTGCGTGTGTGCAAAGAGTGTGTTTCTGGAGACTGTGTATTGTCAGCTGCAAGAGAGATCTGCATGGAGACTCCCACAACTGTATGAAGAGTACAGACATTTATGTAAGAGTACATGTGTGGTAAGGGTTAATTGGAGTTTTCAACATGTAGAAACCACCTCAGCCATTGCAAGAATTGATGAAAAATCTACCATGCTATTTTCAAATGTGTTTGCATTTGCCTCACATTTTTGAAATACTGATTTCTGCTGAGTGCTAACCAACACATTGGAAGAAAACAAGATGGGCCTTTCCTGAATGTGCAAGTTTTACAGAACAACAGCAACACAAATTAAAACGCTGACAACAATTCCTGTGTGCACACAGACTCATGGTCTGATTCTAGGCAGAAAGCGATATTTCCTTTGGCAATTTGAAAGCACATTTACTACTGGGGTAGAACAAGTGATAATTACTGTAACAGCCTGACACATGTTCCTTCTAGTTTAGACAGGCAGAAAGGAGCACATGTCCTAACAGCTCCTTCAGACCATGACCATGTGTTAGAGGGTGAGTGATTAGACTAGAGCAAAGGAAATGAGCCTTGGTGACGTTGAATCTGTTTGCGTTACACACTGCTATCTGAAACACCACACAGAGCTGAGTATTACGCATGGGTGTGTAGGAGAAGCTGCTGCGTGTGTGCAAAGAGTGTGTTTCTGGAGACTGTGTATTGTCAGCTGCAAGAGAGATCTGCATGGAGACTCCCACAACTGCATGAAGAGTACAGACATTTATGTAAGAGTACATGTGTGGTAAGGGTTAATTGGAGTTTTCAACATGTAGAAACCACCTCAGCCATTGCAAGAATTGATGAAAAATCTACCATGCTATTTTCAAATGTGTTTGCATTTTCCTCACATTTTTGAGATACTGATTTCTGCTGAGTGCTAACCAACACATTGGAAGAAAACAAGATGGGCCTTTCCTGAATGTGCAAGTTTTACAGAACAACAGCAACACAAATTAAAACACTGACAACAATTCCTGTGTGCACACAGACTCATGGTCTGATTCTAGGCAGAAAGCAATATTTCCTTTGACAATTTGAAAGCACATTTACTACTGTGGTAGAGCAAGTGATAATTACTGTAACAGCCTGACACATGTTCCTTCTAGTTTAGACAGGCAGAAAGGAGCACATGTCCTAACAGCTCCTTGAGACCATGACCATGTGTTAGAGGGTGATTGATTAGACTAGAGCAAAGGAAATGAGCCTTGGTGACGTTGAATCTGTTTGCGTTACACACTGCTATCTGAAACACCACACATAGCTGACTATTACGCATGGGAGTGTAGGAGAAGCTGCTGCGTGTGTGCAAAGAGTGTGTTTCTGGAGACTGTGTATTGTCAGCTGCAAGAGAGATCTGCATGGAGACTCCCACAACTGCATGAAGAGTACAGACATGTGTGTAAGAGTACATGTGTGGTAAGGGTTAATTGGAGTTTTCAACATGTAGAAACCACCTCAGCCATTGCAAGAATTGATGAAAAATCTACCATGCTATTTTCAAATGTGTTTGCATTTGCCTCACATTTTTGAGATACTGATTTCTGCTGAGTGCTAACCAACACATTGGAAGAAAACAAGATGGGCCTTTCCTGAATGTGCAAGTTTTACAGAACAACAGCAACACAAATTAAAACGCTGACAACAATTCCTGTGTGCACACAGACTCATGGTCTGATTCTCGGCAGAAAGCGATATTTCCTTTGGCAATTTGAAAGCACATTTACTACTGTGGTAGAGCAAGTGATAATTACTGTAACAGCCTGAAACATGTTCCTTCTAGTTTAGACAGGCAGAAAGGAGCACATGTCCTAACAGCTCCTTGAGACCATGACCATGTGTTAGAGGGTGACTAATTAGACTAGAGCAAAGGAAATGAGCCTTGGTGACGTTGAATCTGTTTGCGTTACACAATGCTATCTGAAACACCACACTGAGCTGACTATTACGCATGGGAGTGTAGGAGAAGCTGCTGCGTGTGTGCAAAGAGTGTGTTTCTGGAGACTGTGTATTGTCAGCTGCAAGAGAGATCTGCATGGAGACTCCCACAACTGCATGAAGAGTACAGACATGTGTGTAAGAGTACATGTGTAGTAAGGGTTAATTGGAGTTTTCAACATGTAGAAACCACCTCAGCCATTGCAAGAATTGATGAAAAATCTACCATGCTATTTTCAAATGTGTTTGCATTTGCCTCACATTTTTGAGATACTGATTTCTGCTGAGTGCTAACCAACACATTGGAAGAAAACAAGATGGGCCTTTCCTGAATGTGCAAGTTTTACAGAACAACAGCAACACAAATTAAAACGCTGACAACAATTCCTGTGTGCACACAGACTCATGGTCTGATTCTAGGCAGAAAGCGATATTTCCTTTGGCAATTTGAAAGCACATATACTACTGGGGTAGAGCAAGTGATAATTACTGTAACAGCCTGACACATGTTCCTTCTACTTTAGACAGGCAGAAAGGAGCACGTGTCCTAACAGCTCCTTGAGGCCATCACCATGTGTTACAAAAAACAAGCTGCCCCTTTCCTGCGAGTGCAAGTGTAATAGAGCAAGACCAACCCGAATCAAATCTCTGTTTACATTTCCTGTGTGCTCACTGTCTCATGGTATGATTCTAGGTAGAAAACAGTATTCCTGGGTGATACCAGTACACATTAACTTATAATGAAGACATACTCCATAATATATAACATGTTCAAGCCACTTAAATATCTTCCTTAACATAAAATGTAAAACACAACTTTTAAAGTGGTAGGAAAATGTACCATACTATTTTCAAATGTGTTTGCATTTGCCTCTCATTGGTCAGTAAATGATTTCTGCTGAATGCTAACCATCACACTTTAAGATAACAAACTACCCCTTTTCTGCGAGTGCAAGGCTAACAGAACAAAAGCAACACAAATTAAATCTCTGTCAACAAATCCTGTGTGCAGACAGACTCATGATGTGATTCTAGGCACAAAACAATATTCCTCACTGATACCACTACACCTTAACTTACAGTGAAGACATACTCCATAATATCTTACAAGTTCAAGATAGTTAAATATCTTCTAAACCACAAAATGTAAAACACAACTTTAAAACAAGAATGACAATTCTAATATTTATATCAAAATACACCACATACTTCCCCTCTCAAACTCATAACTCACCTTTAAAATTAATTAGTTGAGAAAGAAATGTGGCACTCAAACAGCAGATTATCAGAGCCAGAATCTCAGAGCTGTACACCTCTCTCCTCTCTCCACAACCAGTAAATGGCAATTTTTCCCTCTCTTTTTTCCCACATATACATGTTAATGTAAAATCACAGTCCTTCCCACATTTTTTCAAATGGAATCACACATTTCTATTGGTTGCAACTTTCAACCCCTTTGCAAATCATCCCTTCCCCCAACATGACTTCTGCCTGCTACCATAGCAACAGCTCATGGAACACAGGTGTGAGCAGAGAGGTCAGAAGTTCAGCAGACAATGTTTCAAATCCAAAGAGCAAGATTGCTTGACTTTTCAAACCTAACAGCAAATCCAACGTAATGTTCAGAACCAATCCAAAACATGCTTTTAAAAATGTAAACATGCAGCCTAGTTTTTAGTGTAGAATGGTTTGAAACAGCCAATGAGTTCTTTTTATTAAAAAAAAGTATGTATGCCTCCATTTTTCAACTGTCTTTCTTTTCATATTGCCATTCTACTGAAAGACACCTCCTGAGTGCATCCTGTTCTCCTTGAAAGATGTTCACAGTGTGGATTGTAGGTTATAGCTATGTCTTCTGGAGTGAAAAATTTGCAGAAAAAAGAGGTATGGTGAGAGACCTTGCTTTGCCAAATGTAGACATTAAATGGATTGGTCAGAGAGGGTTAAAGTGGCACCAATTAATGCCTTTGGTGAAAACCTTTCTACATCTCCCACAGCCTAACCTTATTATTGTGCACTGTGGTGGAAATGACCTAGGCACTTTAACTAGGGTAGGTCTGGAAATGCTTATTAAGGACATCTTTGTGCAATTGATGTCACTTTTTCCACAAACTGCCTTTGTATATTCTAATATATGCCAAAGGCAAAAGTGGAACTGGTCCAACCAATTTTGTCCGCAGATTGACAAAGCAAGAAAGCACGTCAATAAGTCTGTTTCTGCTTTCCTCAGAGAGTATGGTATGGGTTCAATATACCACAACAACTTGCGTTACAACATGCAAGACATTTATAGAGGAGACGGTGTACATTTCAATGATGAAGGGAACAGAGTCTTCCTCTTGAACTTTAGACTCTGCATCGGTACTTACTTGTAGGTACCAAAAAACACTCAAGGAACACAAGGGCTCTTTTTAGAGCCACCTAATATCTAAACACTTAAAAGTGATTTATATTTCTATTTTTTCTTAAGGCTTTTTTTGGGTGCGCGCTGAGTGCGCGCACCTCGTGATGTTTTTAAGGTTTTTTCGGGTACGCGTAGAGTGCGCACACCTCGCGATGTTTTTTAAAAAATTAAAATCTTTTTTTTTGCCCTTCGTGGTCCTACTGTGCCCCCCTGACAATGGCTAGGGGGTCTAGAACTCCCTACCCTGCCCCCTGTTCACGGTCTCCACCTTTCCTTTTTAGTGCGACAGACAAAATGGCGGCCGACACTTCCTGATTTCGACCGATACGAATGTTTACTGACATGTAACAACCAATCACAATTACGCGCACGGCAGGGTGCGCGCACAGGGCTTGCTCAGTGCGCGCACGCTGCACGCGTATGGATATTGATATGCTTTCAAATGCTATTTTCTCAGGAAATACTGAACAGATTTACACCAGACCTGCAAAAGGCACTTCCTTGACCTTATGGCTACCTCTCTGCCAAATTTCAAGTAATTCTGTTCAGCCGTTCGGGCTGTAGCTGTGTCTAAAGGTCCTATGGAAAAATGCATGGGGAAAACGCGTTTTGGGACCCCTCTTTTTTCTCAGCCCCTGCTTGATGAATCACCCCGAGACTTTCAGGGTAGGAGCTGAACGGAGCGCCCCATTAGTTTTGAAAATTGCACGAGGATTCATCAACCAGCGGCAAAGTTATTCAAAATAGAATTTTGAGATTTCCTATGGAACTCGGTCCTAACTGGCGACCGCCAGTAGATAATATATATATATATATATATATATATATATATATATATATATATATATATATATATATATATATATATATATATATATATATATATATATATATATATATATATTCACAGAAAAAACCATAGGTTTCAGGGGTGTTATAGTTAGCTGCCCATTTCACTCGTACAAAACCATAGAAATTCCTCCGTTATAGTTAGTTCTGCTAACTATAACTCACGCGCCCGCAATGTACTGCTGATGATGTCACATATTGCATCATTCATGACATGGTCAGTGACATCACTGATGACATCTCAAATGACATCACTGATGACATCATCCACTTGACAATCCGATACACCACATCATACACTAGTATAACCTTTCATCACTCACTGTAAAATACAGAGTACCATATTTGAAACCATTGACACACCAATACCAGTTACTACATACCCACTCACTGATTCCTAAGTCTACACACACAACTACCCATTCAACAACAGAATCATCTATACATGCAGTCATTAATTAATAGAACACTATCAAATGCACTTATACACATATATAGACATTGACACATCAGCAGTCATCTTAGTCGGTTATGCAGTCATCCTACTCACTCATGAAAAAAATGTATCGCACTTAAATCTACTCACTTACACAATTATCCAACGACACCTCATTTATTCAAAAACATAGTAACTCATCGTTAATATGTTAAAAAAGCACCATTACAATTATACACTCATTCATATATTTACTCTCACAATCACTGACTCTTACACAAACTTATTTATATACACCAACTCTCACATACAATGCCTTTTATTTTTTTACTTTGTTGAAGATGTACAACTAAAACATATATTCGCTCACCAACACACAAATAAATACACTCAGTCACCCAAACAACTGTTTCCACATGCACTCTTAAACCCATACACCTAGTCAAACAACCATTCACACATCTATGCATAGAGTTACACACACCCCATCCAACCACACACAAACTCAGTGTCCCATACAAATACTCACCCAACTAATCAATAACTAATATACACACTCATGTAGTTAGTGACCAACTGAGGCAGCATGTTATACAACAACAGAGACAGTGCTGCACACATTCACATAGTTTAGTTACTAATCCATGTATTAAGTGAGACACTTTTAATTACTCACTTAAAAAGACAGTCAGACAGCTACTAAATTCTCCATCCAGACAGTTATATATCCACTCAATCTTCAATACAGATTGGTATATATATAATACATATTTAAATTTCAAACTAAACCACATTCAGTGGATGATGTCATCAGTGATGTCATCAGTGATATCATTTGAGATGTCATCAGTGATGTCATCAGTGATGTCACTGACCATGTCATGAATGATGCAATATGTGATATCATCAGCAGTGTATTGCGGGCGCGTGAGTTATAGTTAGCAGAACTAACTATAACGGAGGAATTTCTATGGTTTTGTACGAGTGAAATGGGCAGCTAACTATAACACCCCTGAAACCTATGGTTTTTTCTGTGAATATATATATATATATATATATATATATATATATATATATATTCCCCCGTTATAGTTACTGTAGGCAACTATAACTCACGCGACCGTAATCCTCTGCTGTTGCTAATACTGTATTTAGACACTTATTTGCCCATGTCTTCTTCCATTAAATTTTAGCTATACATATATTACAAATATTTTTTTTTCATAAAGACACATATGTCATCAGCAGAGGATTACGGTCGCGTGAGTTATAGTTGCCTACAGTAACTATAACGGGGGAATTTCATTGGTTTTTTATCAGTAAAATGTACAGCTAACTATAACATGTGTGAAACCTATGGTTTTTTCAGTGAATTAGCAAGGTTTTTTAAATGCTAATTCCTAACTATAACGTGTGTGAAACCTATGGTTTTTTCAGTGAATTTGTACGGTTTTTTAAACGCTAACTTACTTTACGCCATTCGTGGCGTGCGCGCCCAGTTAACGCAGTTCGTTCCGTTCGTTCGCACAGTGAGCACGCGGTGCGCTTCGCCCACTTTACGCAGTTAGTGCCATGCACGCACGGTGGTCACGCGGTGTGCTGCGCGCACCGCGTGCCCACATTATGCGAGATGGGCCATGTACGCACGATGCGCTTCGCGCACCGTGCGCACATGGGGGACATATTATGCGCATCGTTGTGAAATGTTTTGTTTATTGTTTTCTTTTATTTGATAAGCCATGCACAAATGGTGCCCTTCGGGCTCCGTTGGCACATGGGGTGGGGAGAGTGTGGATATATATATATATATTTTTAAAATTTTACCGTACGCGTACGGTAAGCGTAATCGGCGATTTTTCGCAAAAAAAAAAAAAAATTTTGGGGGCCTTGTGGGTTGGTTGGGGGCTCGTATATCATTGCTGGGTGATTATTATCTCAATATACTGCCCCTTTACACATTTTTGGGCTTCATTTATGCTGCCCCACTCAGAGTGCGAGAGAGAAAATGGCGGACGCCGCTTCCTGGTTTCGGCCGATTCGAATGTTTACTAAGATCTAAGAGCCAATCAGAATCGCGCTCGCGCACGTCACCGTACGCGTACGGTAAGCGCACCGTAAGCGCACCGTAAGCTGGCTCAGATATATATATTGATTTAAAGGCTATTTTCTCAGAATCTACTGAACAGATTTACACCAAACCTACAAAAGGCACTTCCTTGACCTGAGGACTACCTCTCTGCCAAATTTCAAGTAATTCTGTTCAGCCGTTCGGGCTGTAGCTGTGTCTAAAGGTCCTATGGAAAAATGCATGGGAAAAACGCATTTTGGGACCCCCCTTTTATCTCAGCCCCCGCTTGACGAATCCCCCCGAGACTTTCAGGGTAGGAGCGGAGCGTAGCGCCCCACCTATTTTGAATAATTCGCGAGGATTCGTTGACCGGCGCAAAAGTTATTCAAAATAGAATGTTGCGGATTTCCTATGGAAACGTGGTCCTAACTATAACTACCTACTGGCGACCGCCAGTAGGTAATATATATATATATGCAAAAAAGAAGCAGAGAACTCTGGGTAGTTCTCAAGTTTAGGTGGAAAGCAGCTCCTGTATAGAGCACTCTCAACACCAGCGCCACTCTAGATTTGCTCAACTCAAATGTCTGCTTTTCTATCAAAGTTTTTAAGCATAGGATTAGCACAGTGCCATCCATGCCGGGATTGAAAGGGACAAAGTCTTTTGCCATTTCTACACCAAAGTCTTTAAGCATATGACTAGCACAGTGCTGTCCTTGCCGAGCTGTAAATATCTATATATCAAAGACCACACGAATTCTCTACACTTCCGAACTCACGTTAGGTGAACAGAGAACCACGAACCACTGGAAATCCTGGCACTTATTCTTTATTGCTCCTCAGAATGATGCGTTTCGGACACCACTTGTCCTTGATCACATATCAGAGAATGCAGTTCGCCATCTTTTTTTAAATATGCTGTGTACTAAAACCAAGTGGTATATAGACATAGTAGACACACTAGCACACTATTCTGCATAAAAATCAGTCCGTTTTCCTTTTTTGTCACATGTTTTCACTTGGTCCAAATAATGCATTCATGTCACAATTGATGGCTTAAAGTGCACATAGTACTTCTTAATACAAGATTTAGGCGATAAACGGAGTAATAAACAATGTGTTTAAAAATTGTTAAACAATCATTGTAAATGCATCATAATTATAAATAGCCATAGTGCTTAATACTCCATAGATAAATATTTAAGACATGTTTATAAAAGCAGATAAAAATCATTAAAATAGAAACATTCATATCTATGGTTAAAAGCTCGCAATAAGTTGCGTGTCCTAACATAGGAAATCCTATATGCCTTGAGGACAGCCCATTAATCACTTTCTAACCTTAATGTTATATAAACACGTGCAAACAATCGCATGGGTTAACTCATACATATCTGCATTTAAGCAGTAAGAACACAATCTTAAGTTCTCTACCTGTTGGCATGTGATTTGCACATTTTGAAGGTTTACATTGCTTCATGCAATTCTTTGCACAGGACACTCAACTTATTGCGAGATTTTAACCAATACTCCAATACTCCAAGCACCTCCAATACTTTGTGATTGATAGTGTGCCAACACTGAGGCGGGGGGCACTTATGAAAAAAAGCTGAGACATCTTGAAACCCGCTACATCCTTGAGCTAGACACTAAGGCACCTTATGGGCTCAATAGTAGTGAGGATTTGTATAACTATCTATGAGTTTTTCATGCATTGTGCTCATTGGTTATAACCATTCTGCTTCCATTATTTCTCAGTATGTGGGCTATAGTCTGTGCTGATCTGTCCTTTCCACCTCTGCTACTCCATGTCTATTGCCACACCTGCTGTGATCCTGTTCATTACTTTTTCTGAGTCTCTTTCTCTTTTTAACTCTGCACCAACTATGTATGACTCTAACCTTACCTCTTTTTTACTTCACATTTTGTGCTTAGGGCACTGTGTCCTTTAGTCTCTCCCATTATGGAGTTTATTATATATTTATTTATTTATTTGCGCATTAGGCAGTAATATTTTAATCTTTTCGATACCCGGCTGGGTTCTGAGCTTAGTTCCATGCTGAACTTTGTCTCTAGAGAAGACTACTATTATAATCCTTTTTATACGTCGCATTTTGCACTTTGTCACTAATTACTATGTTGCACAACTTTTCACTGTCATACCTATTTCACTGCGTGGTATCTTGCTGGACAGTGGGTTGGTTTAATGAGAGCAAGCATTTTCGACACTAAGTTAGTCTCCAGAGTCAGTGCCGTTTTCTATAGTTACCCAATCCCTTTATTTAATGCTCTCATTTGGCTATTATCATTAGTTCCGTTACTCGCTTCACGTTGAGCTGCCATACTGGCAGTTTGCCCCTCATTATTGCTTTGGCCCTGCCGGGATTACTGATACTTAGGACGGCGTTATGTGGTTTCATCGCATGTCTGCCTCCCACGTTAGCCCCTTATTGGGCTTTTTGATAGTTTCGTGATGACGTTTATTTTGCCATCTCCGAAGCACTATGCCGTCACTTGGCCATTTGTCTCACAGTGTCCCGAGATTGCACATGCATCTCACCTTCTTCATTCCCCGTCTTTTCCACGTCCACTGTTTACGGGTGGTAAGCCGGGCAAGCTGCGTGGTTTTCTATTCTTAAATTTTCTTGTTTTCTTTTTCAGTGTCCACACCGCGCCGCCTTTCTGAGTCTTTTCTCTTTTACTTTTCCGGCACCATCTCAATTGATGTCTTTGGTAACTCAACCGTGGTCTGGGGCATTGACGTGATCTCATGTGTGTTTTTCTTGTGTAGTAAAATTACACTAAACCAACTTGCACTGTCACTGTCATAATATCGCCGATACTGTAAAGCACTAGCATTCGTGATTTTTCAATGTATTGCAACACACATACTTACCTGCCCATATAAGCTGCTACTTGCACGTAGCGTGTTCATGCGATCAAGGCCACAGGTCGGCAGCCGAAAGGCGTTATGTGTACCTGTTTGTGCTGTGAATAAACTCACCATTCCACCTGCTGCTGTGGTCTGTGCCCGTGTGTTCTTTGCTGCCTGCAACTACTACGGGACCTTCTGCTGATATATGTATGCATGTATATATATATATATACATATATATATATATATATTCACTTAAAAACCATAGGTTTCACACATGTTATAGTTAGCTGGGCATTTCCCTCGTAAAAAAACAATGAAATTCCCCCGTTATAGTTAGTGCAGGCAACTATAACTCACGCGACCACAATCCGCTGCTGATGACGTCAGATATTACATCACTGTATTTAGACACTTATTTACCCATGTCTTCTTCCATTCATCTTTAGCTATACATATATTTAATTTTTTTTTTTTCAGAAAGACACATATGTCATCAGTGATGTAATATCTGACTTCATCAGCAGAGGATTGCGGTCGCGTGATTTATAGTTGCCTGCACTAACTATAACGGGGGAATTTCAATGTTTTTTTACGAGGGAAATGCCCAGCTAACTATAACATGTGTGAAACCTATGGTTTTTTAAGTGAATTTGCAAGGTTTTTTAAATGCTAATTCCTAACTGTAACGTGTGTGAAACCTATGGTTTTTCAGTGAATTTGTACGGTTTTTTAAATGCTAAGTTATGTATTTTATTTATTTTTTTTAAGTTTTTTCACCGTGCGCGTACCGTACGCGTACGGTGCGCGCACCCCGTGATTTTTCGCACAAAAAAATATTTTTTTTTTTACCCTTGGGGGTCCTTCAGTGACCCCCTGACAAAGGCTAGGGGGTCAGGACCTGTCCATCATGCCCCCTTCTCACGTTTTCCCCCTTTGTTTTTCATTGCCTCAGACTGCGAGAGACAAAATGGCGGCCGACACTTCCTGATTTCGACCGATTAGAATGTTTACTGACATCTAACAACCAATCAGAATTGTGCTCGCGCACGTCACCGTGCGCGTACGGTATGCTTACCGTACGCGCACGGTGCGCGCGTATAGATATATATATGCTTTTAACTGCAATTTTCTCAGGAACTAATGAACAGATTTACACCAGACCTGCACAAGGCACATCCCTGAACTATGGACTACCTCTCTGCCAAATTTCAAGTAATTCTGTTCGACCATTCGGGCTATAGCTTGGACTAAAGGTCCTATGGAAAAATGCATGGGGAAAACGTGTTTTGGGACCCCCCCTTTTTCTCAGCCCCCGCTTGACAAATCCCCCCGAGACTTTCAGGGAAGGAGAGGAGCGGAGCGCCCCACCTATTTTGAAAATTTCGCGAGGATTCGTCAATCGGCGCCAAAGTTATTCCAAATAGAATGTTGCGGATTTCCTATGGAAACACGGTCCTAACTATAACTATCTACTGGCGACCGCCAGTAGATAATGTATATATATATATATGTGTATGTATATATATATGTATATATATATGTATGTATATATATATTCACTGAAAAAACCATAGGTTTCAGGGGCGTTATAGTTAGCTGGACTTTTCACTCGTACAAAACCATTGAAATTCCCCCGTTATGGTTAGTTCAGATAACTATAACTCGCGCGCCCCCAATGCACTGCTGATGACGTCACATATTACATCACTCATGACATGGTCAGTGACATCACTCATGACATCACTGATGACATCTCAAATGACATCACTAATGACATCACTGATGACATCATCCTTGTGATAGAGTGGCAGACCTCCTCTTCCCCTAATATAACCTTTGATACACACATTCAAAAATAGAAACTACAATGTTCAAAACAATGGACATACCAATACCAGTTACAACAACCTATTCAGTAATTCTAAGATCCACATACACATCCACTCATTCACCAACAGTCCTATATAGTCACTCATACATGTACTCACTCATCATATGTCCTCCTCTGTAAGGCCCTAGTATATAATAGCGCAGGGGATTAAAACTACCTCTTAAAATGCGCCACAGGGCGTGTTTGCACACGTCACCTCAGGCCCCGTCCCCTCACTTCCCCACTGTGTAAACACGCCCTGTGGCCGTTTTAAGTTGGGAGATTAAGTCCCCTTGAATCCTGAGGATCCCTAGGGTCCAACTAGACCACTAGGTACCTCCAGTAAGCGCCACAGAGCTGCGTTGCAGAGAGATGTAAAAAGGGGCACGGCCTTGACCACCTCTCTGCAACACAGCGGAGTGGTGCTTACTGGAAGCACCTGGTGGGCTAGTTGGCCCCCAGGGTCCCTCAGGATTGAAGGGGAATTATTTCCCCAACCTAACACGCACCACAGGGCTTGTTTGCACACGTTAACTCAGGCCCCGTACCCTCCCTTCACCACTGTGTAAACACACCCTGTGGCCATTTTTAGTTGGGAGATTAAGTTCATTTGAATCCTGAGGGTACCTAGGGTCCAACTAGCCCACTAGCTACCTCCAATATGCGCCACAGAGCTGCGTTGCAGAGAGGTGTAAAAAGTGGCACGGCCTGGACCACCTCTCTGCAACGCAGCTCAGTGGCGCTTACTGGAAGCACCTGGTGGGCTAGTTAGCCCCCAGGGGCCCTCAGGATTGAAGGGGAATTATTTCCCCAACTTAAAACGCGCCACGGGGCTTGTTTGCACACGTTAACTCAGGCCCCGTCCCCTCCCTTCACCACTGTGTAAACACGCCCTGTGGGCGTTTTTAGTTGGGAGATTAAGTTCATTTGAATCCTGAGGGTCCCTAGGGTCCAGCTAGCTCACTAGGTACCCCCAGTATGCGCCACAGAGCTGCGTTGCAGAGAGGTGTAAAAAGTGGCACGGCCTGGACCACCTCTCTGCAACGCAGCTCAGTGGCGCTTACTGGAAGCACCTGGTGGGCTAGTTAGCCCCCAGGGGCCCTCAGGATTGAAGGGGAATTATTTCCCCAACTTAAAACGCGCCATAGGGCGTGTTTGCACACGTCACCTCAGGCCCCGTCCCCTTCCTTCCCCACTGTGTAAACATGCCCTGTGGCCGTTTTTTAAGTTGGGAGATTAAGTCCCCTTGAATCCTGAGGATCCCTAGGGGCAAAATAGCCCACTAGGTACATCCAGTAAGCGCCATTGCAGAGAGGTGTAAAAAGGGGCACGGCCTGCACCACCTCTCTGCAACGCAGAGCAGTGGCACTTACTGGAAGCACCTGGTGGGCTAGTTGGCCCCCAGGGTCCCTCAGGATTGAAAGGGAATTATTTCCCCAACTTAAAACGCGCCACAGGGCGTGTTTGCACACGTCACCTCAGGCCCCGTCCCCTCCCTTCACCACTGTGTAAACGCGCCCTGTGGCCGTTCTAAGTTGAGAGATTAAGTCCCCTTGAATCCTAAGGGTCCCTAGGGTCAAACTAGCCCACTAGGTACCTCCAGTAAGCGCCACAGAGCTGCGTTGCATAGAGGTGTAAAAAGGGGCGTGGCCTCAGAACACCTGTCTGCAACGCAGCTCCCTGGCGCACACTGGAGATACCTGTTGGGCTAGTTGGCCCTCAGGGACCCTCAGTATTGAAGGGGAATTAATTCCCCAACTTACAACTGGCCAGGGGGCGCGTTTGCAGAGTGCTGCAAGGAGGGGGCGTGGCCTACAGCGCGAAGCCGGTCTTTTATTTATTTTATTTTTTTTAAGATGGAGGGCTGTGTGGCCCCCCTTCTTTTTCTAATTTACTGGCCCTGGGGACCCCATCCCCCAGGGCCTGCACCCTAATTTATTTTGTTGAAAAAAATTAATTTGGCCCTCCCAAGGCCTTAATCGGCCCCGGGGCCCCAACCCCCAGGTCATGGCCTTTTTTTAATTTAAATTCTTTAGGAGGGGGCTGCGTTGCCCCCCTCCTCAGGCCACTTATGGCTCCGGGGACCCCATCCCCTGGGGCCGGCCTTTGTTTTTTATTATTTTAAAAATATATATATTTATAGAAACACCTAGGACATGCTGGACAAACCGTATGTACCTATCACTATGACGATTTGCGTGATATTCATTAAAAGGTGACTATGCATAGAATGAATCCACTTGGAATGTATTTACACCACTAGTGAAGCTCTGACGTGTCTGACGCCCTACCATGCCTAATCCTGGCACCCCCGCCGGTGGGTACTCTCCAAGTAGACACCCTTGTCGTTTATTTATACAAACATGGGTAGCTATTGACGGGCACATTTAATATACACGTACACCAAGCCATTCAAAGGGGATTCGACAAAAATTCGACCAAACTATGCAAGAAACCCCCCTCACGGTTAATAAAAAACACATCCACCGCCGGATGTGTAATACTTTTTATTTTACTCTCTGCAAAGGAGACGAACCTCACTTGAGAGTCACAGCGTGCTCCTGGCTGAGCCCAATGCTGTGTTACACCCACCAGTGCCCGCCGATTGCCTCACACCTCTGTGTTGTATTCCACCAGCTAGTGCGTATGCTATGACACTCTCTAGCCCATGTGCACTGTAACACCACCCCGTGAATATGTCATGCCACACTTGCCTTCGCACGGGTTATATTGCCCCATCTAACGTGACTTCCTCAATGTGTATGTTATAACGCACAGCGCTATGCCATACAAATTACAATCTGGGATCCATATCTTTGTCAGAGTGCATATGCAACGTTACACTCCCCAGCTTATATTTTATATTACAACTTTAGAGACTAGTTATGTTACACAACACTGCCCTGTGCATATTACACTCCAAGGCGCATATCGCATAGCACGCGCTAGCGCCTGTGCTATCTCGCGCTCTCCAACGAATCTGTCATTGCGCACAATGTATTGCATATTATATTTCACGCCCCGGTTCACCTTATATCACACTTTTTGGTGCATAGTTTATACCATATACTACATCTAGTTTTCATTTTCAATCGTGCTCTCAGGACTATGTTCTATATAACACTGCGTCCACCTACCCTTTTCACGGGCATTACATTTTGCGATGGGGGTGGAGGGTCAGGGGGTGTTTCTGCCAAGTGAGCCCGGAGTCACAGTCACAAACGTCCTCTTCTTCCTGAATAAAAGTGAGATTATGCTGCATACTTGTTCATATTTTAAGTAGTTTACACAGACACACATTGTAAAAACAATAAAGTTCCTAATACCCACCTTCTCTGAACAGTTATCTTGCTGCCCCATCCACCTCCTCCCTCTCCTCTGTTGTCTGAATCCATGGACTAGCCTCCTCCCTCCTGCCATGCATGGTCTGATTCGCTGCCACTGCCCTCCATTTAGCATGGTGTACCAGTCCACTCCTCCAGCCCTCCATTGCCCAGTTCAATGGCCCATCATTGACCTCCTGCTTAGCCTCTGTGCTTAGCTTGCTGCCCCTATTCTCCTTCCCCCTGCCCTCCGATGTCTTTGTGCATGCCCCTGCTCCATCCTTTTTGCCCACTATGTTCCATGGACCTGACACTCCTATCTACTCTGAGTGTTCTGTTGAGCTGCCACTTCCCTCCCACCTGCCTAGCATTGTCACATGACTGTAACCTGTCCCTGCCACCTCCACCCTGCCTGTCCACATGCCATGCCCCTATCCCCTTCCTCCTGTCCTCCATGGTCCATTTTACTGCCACACCCTTCTGCCCTCCCTGATCTGTTGTGCTGCAACTGCTCCTCCTGCCTGCCCCGCGCGGTCTGTTGTGAGGCCCCTTCCCCTGAACCCTCTTGTCTGTGCCCAGGTCCTGACCCTCCCTTCTATCCTCCATGTTACTTTGTGCATGCATACACCCTCCTTCTTGCGCATCATAGCCATTGTGCTGCCACTAATCCTCCCGCTTGCCATGCATGGTCTTCTGTGCTGCCATGGCCCCTCCCACCTTCCCTGTGTGGTCAGCTAGCTGCCCCTGACCCCCTCCCACCTTCCCTCCATGGTCTGTGTGTATGCCACCATAATCTCATTGTTGCTCTCCATGGTGTATCTTGTTTCTAGTGCCCATCCTGCCTGACCTCCATGGTCATCTTGCTGCTCCTGCCCTGCCACCTTGCCCCCAGCCCTCTGTTTCCATGTGCAGACCCCCTATTCCCTCCCTCCTGGCTTGTGTGTTCCATTGTAATGCCCCTGATCCGTCCCTCCTGCCCTTTATGGTCTGTTATGCTGCAGCTTTCTCTCCTGTCTGTCCATTATGGTCAGCTAGCTACCATTGCCTCTTTCCCATCTGTTCTCTGTTGTCCATGTGCATGGTCCTGTCCCCTCCCTATTGCTTTCTATGGATTGTTGTGCTGCACTCCCGTCCCGCATGCGCTGTGTGGTGTATTGTGCTGCTGCAAACCCTGATGCCTGCCCTGTAGGGTCAGTTTGGTGCACCTCTCCATGTCCCTCCTGTCCTCTGTTATCCAAGTCCATGTCCCTACCCCAATTCCTCCTGCCTACCATGATTCAATGTACCATACTTGTGAACATTTTGAACTTGGTAAGAGGGAGATTTTGAAAAAAAACTGGGGTATTGATTTTCCCCTTTGAGTTACATTGAAAAAGAGGAGATTGTAGACAGGAGACAAATCAAAAAAAGCCCATTTGAGCTTAAAAACATTGGACGTTTCCTGGCTGAAACGGGTCTGTTGGCATGTATGGTTGTACTACCACTACGTCTTCCTTCTGCCCACAATGGTCTATTATATTGCCACAGCCTTTCTTGCCAGTCCTGTATTGTTGGTTTGTTGCACCTGCCCCCCTTTCCACTGCCCTCCATAGTCTGTTGTGCTGCCACTGCCCTTCCTGCCTGCCCAGTGTGGTCAAATTGTTGCCTCTGCACTCTCCTACCTGCCTTCAATTTTCAGAGTCCGTGCCCCTGGCCTCTGCCTCTCAACAGTATTCCAATGAACAACTAGATTGCTAACATTCTATATTTATTACAAAAGTGTGGAACGCCTGACGTCATCTTAATGTAATCAAAACTGTAATACCTAGAGTATTTCCTTTAGAAATTACATATATGAGAGGGTCTTATTTGCATCAAAATTATGGTTAGTGCTCTAAAAAACTAAAATGAGGACATATTTTCTGAGTTTTCAAATAGCGACAAAGAACTTTTAAATTATTTGTAATCTTTATGTTTTTTTATCCAGTTAACCACTTGATTAAATGTTGCACCTTGGCAAGAGGATGTGGTGTTACTTCCAGAGCTGCAGACTTTGCAACTGGGGAACCAGGTTGGAGTTTCTGCTTCAGCTCAACATTCTGTGATTGTGGTCAAATCACTTAATCTCCCCATGTCTACAACCAAAATGAATTTGATCTTGTGTGATGTAACCAATGCTCATGTCAAGCATTCCAATACCTGACAAGTCTGCACTATATAAAACTGCAAATACACAAAAAATAAGTGTTTGTGCTGCATTTAGGCTCTTTTGTGTCTGGTGGCCATCTTGGGAGATTTATTTGTTATGAAGTTTCCTAATTTCCTCATTTACTGCAGTCTCCACAGTAGGAAATGCTTTCAGTTTTTTACTTTGATTCCATCAAGAAGGTATTCAGATATGTCACACATTTGCCATAAATTCTTAATGTTAGCACTCTAGTTGCTCATTAGATCACTGTAGTAAAGCTACTGCTCACCACGGAAGTCTGCTGCTGGTATTAAAAGTGCATGTTTCAGTCTGCATATCAGAATTTTTTAATGAAATAGAAGAGGATTTGAGAAGTCACTCAAAATGTGCCCTAATTTTTCTTTCTTCAGCACTAATCAGAATTTCTATGGCAAAATGAACTCCCTCATTGTGTTCCTTTTTAAATTAAATGTTTTAAGTGTTACCAGTTTATTCCAATCAAGATGGCTTCAGGTGTGCCATACTTTTGTCATAAGTAGGACAGTAAGCGCTCTAGTTGTTCTTAAGAACACTCTGGGACATTCTGTCATTAGGCTATACTTGGGCTACATCTGGGTGATATTTGGGATACATTTGGGCTCTTTTGTCTCTGGTGGCCATCTTGGGAGATTTATTTGTTATGAAGTTTCCTAATTTCCTCATTTACTGCAGTCTCCTCAGTGGGAATACTTTCAGTTTTTTATTTTGGTTCCATCAAGAAGGCATTCAGATGTGTCACACATTTGCCATAAATTCTGAATGTTAGCACTCTAGTTGCTCATTAGATCACTGTAGTAAAACTACTGCTCACCAGGGAAGTCTGCTGCTGGTATTCAAAGTGCATGTTTCAGTCTGCATGTCAGAATTTGTTTATGAAATAGAAGAGGATTTGAGAAGTCAAAATGTGCCCTAATTATTCTTTCTGCAGAACTAATCATAATTTCTATGGCAAAATGAAGCCCCTCATTTTATTCCTTTGTAAATTAAATGTTTTAAGTGTTACCACTTTATTCCAATCAAGATGGCTTCAGGTGTGCCATACTTTTATCATAAGTAAGACTGTTAGCGCTCTAGTTGTTCGTTAGAACACTCTGGGACATTCTGTCATTGGGCTATACTTGGGCTACATCTGGGTGATATTTGGGCTACATTTGGGCTCTTTTGTCTCTGGTGGCCATCTTGGGAGATTTATTTGTTATGAAGTTTCCTAATTTCCTCATTTACTGCAGTCTCCTCAGTAGGAAATACTTTCAGTTTTTTACTTGGTTCCATCAAGAAGGCATTCAGATGTGTCACACATTTGCCATAAATTCTGAATGTTAGCACTCTAGTTGCTCATTAGATCACTGTAGTAAAGCTACTGCTCACCAGGGAAGTCTGCTGCTGGTATTCAAAGTGCATGTTTCAGTCTGCATGTCAGATTTTTTTTATGACATAGAAGAGGATTTGAGAAGTCAAAATGTGCCCTAATTTTTCTTTCTGCAGCACTAATCATAATTTCTATGGCAAAATGAATCCCCTCATTGTGTTCCTTTGTAAATTAAATGTTTTAAGTGTTACCACTTTATTCCATTCAAGATGGCTTCAGGTGTGCCATACTTTTGTCATAACTAAGACTGTTAGCGCTCTAGTTGCTTGTTAGAACACTCTGGGACATTCTGTCATTGGGCTATACTTGGGCTACATCTGGGTGATATTTGGGCTACATTTGGGTTCTTTTGTCTCTTGTGGCCATTTTGGGAGACTTATTTGTTATGATGTTTCCTAATTTCCTCTTTACTACAGTCTCCTCAGTAGGAAATACTTTCAGTTTTTTACTTTGATTCCATCAAGAAGGCATTCAGATGTGTCACAAATTTGCCATAAATTCAGAATGTTAGCACACTAGTTGCTTACTAGATCACTGTAGTAAAGCTACTGCTCACCAGGGAAGTCTGCTGCTGGTATTGAAAGTGCATGTTTCAGTCTGCATGTCAGAATTTTTTAATGAAATAGAAGAGGATTTGAGAAGTCACTCAAAATGTGCCCTAATTTTTCTTTTTGCAGCAGTAATCATACTTTCTATGGCAAAATGAACCCCCTCATTTTGTTCCTTTTTAAATTAAATGTTTTAAGAATAATCACTTTATTCCAACTAAGATGGCTTCAGGTGTGCCATACGGTTGTCACAAGTAGGACTGTTAGCGCTCTAGTTGTTCTTTAGAACACTCTGGGAAGCTGCAGTCGAACACAAAGGAATCAACTGACAGTCTCTGCCCTTGTTGGATGTACATGTTTTACTGAGAATGTCAGACTTCATTCTCACATGACTGAGAAAGATAATGTGAGTTTACAGAAAATATGCTCTCATTTAGCTGATAGATCACCTTCCAAACCTCTGTGGGAAAAGCATGAGAAAATAGTTTTCTCTCAAACATGATTCATGATATCACAGCAGAACGCTTTTTCACATGGTAAAATCACCTTAGAACACACCACAATTCCTAAAATGAGTATGGTACCATCAACAAATGATTTATAATGTAACTAAAGTCTTAAAACCTTCTATTAACTGCAATGCTTTTTAATGAGATGCTATCATGTATATTGGTCCCAAGATGGCTGCCAACACTTCTTGGATGAAGTGCTGACAGCCAATCAGATCTCACGATGAGATGTGTGGTTAGGCTCCGCCCAGATATATATGTGATTTTACTTTTGATTTTCTCAGGAACTACTGAACGGATTTACACCATTTAAGCAAAAGGCACATGCTTGACCTGAGGACTACCTCTTTGCCAAAATTCAAGTAATTCTGTTCAGCCGTTCGGGCTGTACCTTCGACTAAAGGTCCTATGGGATAATGCATGGGGAAAACGCGTTTTGGGACCCCCCTTTTTTCTCAGCGCCCGCTTGACGAACTACCCCGAGACTTTCAGGGTAGGAGCTGAGGGGAGCGCCCCATTAGTTTTGAAAATTTCACGAAGATAAGTCAACCGGCGCCAAAGTTATTCAAAATAGAATTTTCAGATTTCCTATGGGAACTCAGTCCTAACTATAACTATCTACTGGCGACCGCCAGTAGATAATATATATATATATATATATATATATATTCACTGAAAAAACCATAGGTTTCACACATGTTATAGTTAGCGGAAATTTTACTGATAAAAAACCAATGAAATTCCCCCGTTATAGTTAGTGCAGGCAACTATAACTCACGCGACCGCAATCCTCTGCTGATGCTAATACTGTATTTAGACACTTATTTGCCCATGTCTTCTTCCATACATTTTTAGCTATACATATATTACAAATATTTTTTTTTGATAAAGACACATATGTCATCAGCAGAAGATTGCGGTCGCGTGAGTTATAGTTGCCTGCACTAACTATAACGGGGGAATTTCATTGGTTTTTTATCAGTAAAATTTCCGCTAACTATAACATGTGTGAAACCTATGGTTTTTTCAGTGAATTTGCAAGGTTTTTTAAATGCTAATTCCTAACTATAACGTGTGGGAAACCTATGGTTTTTTCAGTGAATTTGTACGTTTTTTTAAATGCTAAGTTACTTTACGCCATTCGTGGCGTGCGCGCCCACTTAACGCAGTTCGTTCCGTGAGTGCACGGTGCGCTTCGCGCACCGTGCGCGCACAGTGAGCACGCGGTGCGCTTCGCGCACCGCGCGCCCACTTTACGCAGTTAGTGCCGTGCACGCACGGTGGGCACGTTACGCTAGATGGGCCATGTACGCACGATGCGCTTCGCGCACCGTGCGCACATGGAGGACATATGATGCACTTCGTTTTGAAATGTAATATTTTAATTTTTCGCACCATTTATAAGCCATGCACAAAAGGTCCACTTCGGGCACCATTGGCACACGGGGTGAGGAGAGTGTGGATAATTTTTTATTTTAATATTTTTTTTTTTAATATTTTAGTTTTTCACTTTAGTGATAAGCCATGCACTAATGATGCCCTTCACGCACCATTTGCACACGGGGTGGGGAGAGTGTGGATAATTTTTTTTTGTGGATATATTTTTACCGTACGCGTACCGTAAGCGTAATCGGCGAAATTAGCGAAAAAATAAAAATTCCGTTTTTGGCCTTGGGGGATCTTTGGGGACTCCCTCAACATGGCTATGTGTGTGGGAGCTGTTTAAACAGCCCCTTTACTTGTTTTTGGGCTTTGTATTTTAATCATCACTCTCAGTGCGAGAGAGAAAATGGCGGCCGCCGCTTCCTGGTTTCGGCCGATTCGAATGTTTACTAAGATCTAAGAGCCAATCAGAATCGCGCTCGCGCACGCCACCGTACGCATACGGTAAGCGTACCGTAAGCGCACCGTAAGCTGGCTCAGATATATATATTGATTTAAAGGCTATTTTCTCAGAATCTACTGAACAGATTTACACCAAACCTGCAAAAGGCACTTCCTTGACCTGAGGACTACCTCTCTGCCAAATTTCTAGTAATTCTGTTCAGCCGTTCGGGCTGTAGCTGTGTCTAAAGGTCCTATGGAAAAATGCATGGGAAAAACGCGTTTTGGGACCCCCCTTTTAGCTCAGCCTCCGCTTGACGAATCCCCCCGAGACTTTCAGGGTAGGAGCGGAGCGTAGCGCCCCACCTATTTTGAAAAATTCGCGAGGATTCGTCGACCGGCGCCAAAGTTATTCAAAATAGAATGTTGCGGATTTCCTATGGAAACGTGGTCCTAACTATAACTACCTACTGGCGACCGCCAGTAGGTAATATATATATATATATATATATGTATATGTATACATATATATTATATATATATATATATATATATATATATATATATATATATATTATCTACTGGCGGTCGCCAGTAGATAGTTATAGTTAGGATCGTGTTTCCATAGGAAATCTCAAAATTCTATTTTGAATAACTTTGGCGCCGGTTGACGAATCCTCGCGAAATTTTCAAAACTAATGGGGCGCTCCGCTCAGCTCCTACCCTGAAAGTCTCGGGGTGATACGGCAAGGGGGGGCTGAGAAAAAAGGGGGGTCCCAAAACACATTTTCCCCATGCATTTTTCCATAGGACCTTTTGAAGGAAAAAAAAAATTAATAAATACATAACTTAGCATTTAAAAAAACGTACAAATTCTCTTAAAAAACCATAGGTTTCACACATGTTATAGTTAGGAATTAGCATTTAAAAAACCTTGCAAATTCACTTAAAAAACCATAGGTTTCACATATGTTATAGTTAGCTGGACATTTCACTGGTAAAAAACCAATGAAATTCCCCCGTTATAGTTAGTTCAGATAACTATAACTCGCGCGACCGCCACTCTATAACAAGGATGATGTCATCAGTGATGTCATGAGTGATGCCACTGACCATGTCATGAGTGATGTAATATGTGACGTCATGAGCAGTGGATTGCAGGCGTGCGAGTTATAGTTATCTGAACTAACTATAACGGGGGAATTTCATTGGTTTTTTATGAGTGAAATGTCCAGATAACTATAACATGTGTGAAACCTATGGTTTTTTAAAGTGAATATATATATGTGTGTGTGCAATAAAGAAACAGGAACCAACCCCACTTTCTTTGTGCAAGTTTTTGTTTTATTTAGTTTGTGCGCTGTTCCGCCATGACGCGTTTCGGCCTTTGCAGAATAAAAATATATACACACATACATGTTGTTCATTTGACATCTGGGAAAGCCTTTCGGTTAGAGAGCATTGCATAAAAAAAAAACAAGTCTTATTCTGAAATCAGTCATTTATGTGCTTCAATTTACACAGGGGAAATCCTTTACCAGGTGGTGTTATGTTGCTTTTATTGCTTCGTCATGTTTGAGCGTCCATGTGGGAGGGTGCTATTCTCTATTATCTGGGAGTGCAAAGCAATACAATTGGCAATATCCCATGTTCCCACAGGCCCACTAGTAGCATGTGCTTTAAAGGCACTGGGCACATGTAATACGACTTTGCTAAGAACTAAAAAGGAAATTAAATGTGACAATTGAGGCTAAGCAAAATTCACAATGTTTTGAGGTGTGAGCACATACACTTTAGCACTGATAAGAAGTGGTAAAATGCGCAGAGTCCTCAGGAAAGCAAAAAGGAGATCCGCCAAAACTGGAGAAGGAAGGCTAAATGCTTGGGGGAAAATCACCCTAAGGCTGACAGATCAAACAAAAATGTAAAAACAATTCACAAATCTTAATCTAGATGGCTGGATCTATATGTGCTCTCATGTACAAAGTAGTCTAAATACATGCACTATTAACCTAATAGGTAGGAATTACAATACAACAGCAGGTGGGAACAGAACAAGCTGTGATGTTTATGAAATATGATCACTCAAACAACACAAGCTGCATCCAAATGTAAAAGAAGTAGGCCATGTAGGAAAGGATTAACTGACCAAGGCTATACAACTCATAAAGCTGCAGCTAGGGCACAATACCCCCTAACAAAAATAAATTAAACACATCGATCACAAGAAATGTACATGTCATTAACTGTCTAAGAAATAAACTCCATTAACTCATAAGTGGAAGTTACCTAATCAAAAGGCTGCCACACACAACCCACCAAAAAGCACTCACCTAGGTTTTCAATGGCAAGCAGCACAACAGACCACACTCATGATGCTACCATCAATCTCTGCAGGCAGAAGTCAGTCACATGTGACATAGCAATATACTAGAAACAAAGCTCCTCAAATGACAAGGCAGATGAAAAATCACAGTATCTGAACTAAATCCTTGAAAACTATAAGTCAAAAACTCTGTACGTGTTATTTCATCTGCCCGTCCCAATGGTGGTGTAAAGTCAGCAAAACATCAATGGCATCCGTTAAACTTTGAAGGATAATGTAACTCTGAAAATATCTGGAGGCACACTTGACCACTCCCTGTCTATGAGGATACAAGATCTAGGCAGTCGAGCAATGGTTTGTCCCCACTGCTAACATCAGTGTCCACACACGCCCCTATGTCCCCTCCACACCAAATAACCTAGGCCGCCCCTGTCCTGGTTCATCTAACAGCCATAGCAACAATACCAGCTGTGCAGTCAGGACATTCAACACAGCTCACAGTCACAGCCCCATGGTGGTTTAAAAAGGGCTGAGGCAAGACCTGCTGCAGGCAGTGAGATGGCTGAACCACCTGCCATTCCATCAAAGCCTTTGACTGTCACTTTGAGCACCATCCTCACTTTTTCCCCATTCTCCAAACATTGAGTCAGTCCTCATTCCAA
This sequence comes from Triturus cristatus, assembly GCF_964204655.1. Lineage (NCBI taxonomy): Eukaryota > Metazoa > Chordata > Amphibia > Caudata > Salamandridae > Triturus > Triturus cristatus. The sequence continues at coordinate 325,018,853 of NC_140583.1, read as the reverse complement.
AGACCTAGGAATCCTAGGGGTATCCTTCACCCTGAACACCTCTACCCCAGCGTGAGTCCCACAAACACTGGTGAGTGAGGCGGCACTGCAGTTGTAATGAGGCATCTCTGTGTTGCACACATAATTATTGGCTGTCATTCAAGGTGTTTTTCACAAATTGGATGACGTGATTGATAGCCACTCTGCATTTCTGCGTATTGTGCCTCACAGAGAGGTCCTAAACAGAGGTAGTACTTCCTCAGTCACCAGTGCTTGTCCGACATTGCCCACAGATCTGGCTCCCCAGAGTTTCCCACCCTCCTCCCCAAATTTTGCAAACCCTACCCCTTGTCCAACCTCAGGTGCCTGGAACACCAACTGCTCCAGAAGATGGAAAGCCTGCCTGCGCAATGTCCTGTCTTTCAATTGCTGACAACAGTGTCCACAAAAGCCCCCATACGCCCCCTCCACAAAATATCTTGGTACCAAATAACCCTGGTAGTTTGCATCTGGCTTTTAATTTATTTTAATTTGCGCTTACCTTCTATTTTGTTGTGTGTTATGTATTTGTAAATTGTATTTATGTAGCGCTTACAATACCTGACATGTGGAGGGGACACGAGAGGGAATGCAGGATGGAGCGCAGGAAGGGACATGGGACCTATAATAACAAAATATTCTTTTGAAAAAGTTAAACTTACCTGCCGGCTGCCTCCCACATCGCGCCTTGGTGCAGGGTCGTTCTTGTTCCAGCAGACACTGTGACTACATTAGAGACTCCCTGTCCAATCCCGGCGCTACAGAGCAGTGCAGGGATTAACCTGAGCGGGCTGGAAAAACGCTCTGCTCTGCTCAGGTCAGTGAGTCTGTGGGGTTGTTCGAACCCAATACAGCTGGGTTAGAGAAACATAAGTGCACATGCAAGCTTTGGTCAGCCTGAGACGGCCAGCCAAACACGTTGAAGTATTTACAAGCTGTGGCTGTCACTTTTAGGTATCACCACATAGCCATAGGTCAGGTCTTCGTGGATGATGGATTGTGTCAGTGGTGGCTGGCAAACTTTGATAGTTGAGGGGATAAGACGAAGACATGAATGTGCCAGTGGAGGTGAGTGCAGTGAGTGAGCACAACTGCTCCAAAAGGGGTTTAGGCACCATGGTACCCTGAGCAGAATTACAAATATTTTGAGAAGTACACTCACACACTGAGCCAGACACACACACATCCTTGCCTCTGCTCCACTGACCTCACTCTCTGGTATGAGGTTCATTGGCAGATCTATGTCCAGGTCTCTGGACTGAAGTAGCACTAAAGATCAAAAGCAAGACGGCAGTTTTATAGGCATCACAGTTTTAAAGTTAGGGCAAAGGTGCATGTATACGACTGCAAGTAAGCTATAAATGTTTTTAGTGAAAATAACAGGGATGGGGCTTCTCTTGCAGGAAATGTCTAAAATTGGCCCTTATCCTATTTGGAGATAGGATTTTGACTAGGGGTGGGCGGAATTTGCGTAATCGCGTTACGCAAATCTCCGCGAAACGGTAAAAAATCTCCGCGAACACGCAGAAATTCCGCGAACACGCGGAATTGATTGTTCGCAATGCTTTTTTCCTGTTCACAATCGCTGTTTGCGTGCTCGGGGAGAAATATCTTGCGAACACGCATGTTGAGAACGCGAACACGCAAAAACGTTCGCGAAGTTGCGGAAAGCAGAATTTTGGGCAATTTCGCGTTTTCCGCCGAACGCGAAATTACCCAGATTCCGCAAATTCCGCGAGCGGAACGGAATTTGCCGCCCAGGCCTAATTTTGACCATGTCGTGACTGACAAAGGTCGCAAATTGCACCATGTCAGCAATGAAGTGCTCATCCCGTTCTGCTTTTCATGTTGCATTCTGGCCCAAACAGTTTCCCCTTTCTTTTTCTAAATGCCAGGGAACATGTAGTAGAAAAGAAGGTCATGGCCATAACTAGCAGTGCTTATCTTATTCCCTGACAAGTGGTACCGTGGTAACTCTAGACTGGCCTATGCTTAAACTCTTCTGAATGTCTCCTGCACTTTTACAGTGGTCTCACGGCTTAGATCGAAAAACATGCCTGATCAGATGACGTAATGTCATAAATGTCAGTGTCAGCAGTGCAATGAGCGGGATTCTAATTAGCCTCATATGAACCCCACCCCCTTTCCCAACTTGCTACAAGAGAGGTGGTGGGGTCAGCAACGCTTGCTTCTCCCACCTCACCATGTGACAAACTAGGCAAGGGTTAGGGGCACTGAAGTCCTCGGTGACTGACATGCAGCATCGGGCAGCAAAGGGCTGAAATCTAAGACACCCAGGTTGCATTCAGTGACAGTACAGAGGCTGACTTTCAGACAGGAGGGTTTGGTCCTTTCCTAAGACAATACCTGGGCATCAAGTTCAAGCACAAATCATCAACATTCAAGACCCCCCACACACATTAGTGAAAACACAGCTTGGGCCTGGCCGAATGTGTGGCTGGTGAAAGGGTGGTCTGATTTGTACCCTCTCACATCACCACCCACCTTTTCTCCCACCCTGTTTACCCAGTGTCCATGGGGCCACCTCTCATCCCATGGTCACAGCTCATGGAGAAGGTATGGAAGCATTGGGCAGGAGAGAGGAAAGAGCAGTAGGGCAGTTAAAGATTCAGGGGAAGTTGGAGGGAGGGGAAGAGGAAGTCACTAGAGGGCTTGAGCATAGGAGGAAATAGACATGCTGAGCAGATAGGTGGGTTGAGAGAGATGACACTAAGCAAGAGGAGATTTTCAGACAGGAGGGGGTTACAGCTGGGGCACTATGCCTGAGTATGAGAGTGAAGAATGTCCTCCCTCTCTTATGTCATTTGCCTCCTTCCTGCTCCTTACTTACCTCCCCATTCAGCATCATACAGGATGCCAGTCATGATTAGTTAAAACTAAATTAAACACATCTGGTACTCCTTGATGCGGCTTAAGTGAGCAAGTGGGCTTCTGCTAGGACCCGTATGTTGGATGTGTTCCAAAAAATAGAGCTATCAGCCACCTTGGTCGGTAACACTATTTTCTTCTCCTTGTAATACGTTCAATTCCTAATGTACGGATCCAGACATGAATGGAAGATCGACTGTTTCAGCCTGAAACTAAAGGTTTCATAAAAATGTTCCTTTGCCAGGCCAGATACATCGCGTCAGTTACACCTTCTGTTTATAGATGGCAACTGTTTGTGTGATGAAGATGCCATAGAACTTACACGATGGGTCTGAATTCTGAAACGTCAGCATTGCATGCAACCTTTTAAACAATAATATAGGAACTTCTGGCCAGCTGTTACAAGTGGATGTTCATTTTGACAGCAAACTGTCTCTTATTCCACAATTTAAGAGTGCATGAAAATGGATTGCTATTGCTTAGTCAATGTCTATAGGACATTGTTTCGACACTAAGCTAAACACAAAACACATTAAGTCTTTTTTGCCATTCAGCATGCTCAAAGCAATTAAGTGGGCTTAGAGTTGATACAAAAAATACTTAAATGTCTGCTGGCAGTCCAGAGCAGCAATTATGTGGGCTTAGAGTTGATACAAAAACACTTAACTGTCTGCAGGCAGTCCAGAACAGAACCCTGTGACTCATCTGTTTGATCAGTAGGAGATGAAGTCCCCTTCTGCCATCAATGTGCAGACCTCAATACATACTGCCCTTTCTCAATTTTCCAGACTAGCCCAATTGTATTCCCCAGTGAGCTTGACACTATGATTTCCAGAGAAAGCTTTCAGTATTTTTAGGTCTTGCACTACCCAAGACATTTTCATTCAACAAAACACTACTTACTGCGGTGAGTGCCCAATGTTTATGACCACTGTAGCAAATTTGCGTTTTCCGTGCGGTTACCTCAGATATTTTCCCTTTTTCTTGACTATTTGTGTTGGTGATGAGACTTTGTACACTTTACCATAGCTAAACAGTAGTACAGTGCTTGCGCTTCCACTATAAGTCACATGCTGTAAATTGGAACATCCCATTTGGCCTGATTAACTTCACTATAAGTCTGGTTTAAATTGTGCCTTAAGTGTGCCTATGGAAAGTTAAATATCATTTGTGGACTGCAGTGTGTGTTTACACCACCCACAAATATGACGAAAATATATACCTGCCAGTAGCATCATTCTGCAGTGGTTAGGCTGCAGTTTAAATGAAGTGCATTGACACATTTTTCTTTGCCATGCAGAAAAAGCCTCTTTTATAGAGTCCTAATTCAGCTATAATGTATGCTTTGTAAGCCCACAGGGCAGGGTGCTAATATATACAAATAGGGCACCTTATATATTTATTGAACTTAACTGTGAAATAAATGGCAAAAGCTATTTCACTTGGTAGGCCTTTGACAGACCTTTCTCTATTAAGTCTGGGTGAGATTACATTTTTTATTTTCCATTTCTGCTTATGAAAGGACTAGAAAAATGCTTGAAGGTCATTTACTGCTTAGTTTTTCAAATCTAACTTAATGGTGAAGTCAGATGTTTGTTAATTTAAGCATAAAAGTACCTTTGTAAAAATGTACTTTAGCTGCCTATGCAATAACTGACTTAAAACCAATTATGCCGAAGGAGGAGCTTGTAGATGGTTGCAGTCTTCTAGAGCTCTAGAGCTCTTACCTGGCGCCACTTCCTGGAGCATGCAGCACTGTTCATCTGAGGGCTTACTAGCTCTGGAAGTGCTGAGCAGCCGATGCACACTACTCCCGGGCCCTCTTGCGTCGATGAATGAAGGCTACGGCCTGGAGACGCTCCAGTAGATGTGCTGAATAGCCATGCTTGCCACCCAGATGACTGCAGTGATGGCCATGCCTCTCCCTCCCGGAAACCCCGCATAAGCCTGCCTGTGAACTTGACCACTGCAGCAACCACCCCTATTTTTTGTATAACCACTGTTGGCCCTGAGACACTTGGACCCTTTCAAACACTTCCATCTTGATTTGTGGCACGGCAGCCTCCCTATCTCTATCCGCTGATGGAACATAGCGCCTGCATAGGAATCCCATTGTGATGCTCACATATATCTTGGCCTACGCCTCCTACAGGAGAGGAGAGCGACTGCAATGCCTCTTAACTGCACCTAGGCACCTACGGACTGGTCCTGCGGACTGATAGCGGTACTCTCCACTCTCGTGCCCCACCCCCTCATCGCATTGCCCACTCCTGGCTCCTGTTGCCTCTTTACGGGCCGCCTTCAGCTCTTTTTCTTGGGTCAGTGACTGGGAGACCTAACCAGGTATGTTGGTACTGGTGCAGCATTCCTTGCGGTGACTGGGCTAGGAGTCTCTTTTCCTGAGACGCCTGAGCTGGACGGCGGTGGGAGGTTGAGTGTTCGAGCCCCACCCTGATGTGCATGACTGACATATGGAGATGCTTATGCACCCCACATCGAAGATGAGTTATTCCTACCTATAGTCGCACTCTTCCGCACTACGATCCCTTACATGGTACCGCCTCCCAAGCTCTATGGCTTTCAGACTGTCTACTGCTGGCCCTCCTACTGGAACATAGTGCACTCTAGGGCTGTCTGCAGAACCAGGACAGTGAGGGGCTGGTCTGTGGGGTAATGTGCAGGAGACACACATCATACATGCCGTACCCTTGCCTACACCCCCGGAGTTTGAACTTCCAACCTCGGACCTCACTGCAGAGATGCTTGTTGACTGCCACCATCCCAATGTCTGCTCTCTTATCCAGCTGTTAGGTGGTTGAGACCCTTTACAAGGGATGGGAGTGAGATAAGTACCACACACCGCACAAGCAGACACCCCAAATCCCACAAGGTTGACATGTTTACCACTGGCCCCATGTTCTTTACCCATTTCCTGCCAGACCACCTCCTTTGACTTCCTGCCAGTCAGACCCTCTCCCTCATAATCTTCTTGATTCACCTTTAACCCATGAAGTGGCATTAGCAGTGCCTCATCCTTTCCTTGAGGATTATGCTGCAGGACCCTGCACCATGGACGCCGTCCCTCTTTCAGTGCCCCATTATGCCCTGCCTCCTTCAGAGGCTCCACTGCCACTGCACTCCCTGCTGATGATGCACTACCTGCTGTAACTTGCTGTCTGCACCCTCCCGCCACCCCGGTCATGTTCTATGATTCCAGAAGCGAAGCGTCTCTGTCCCCCAAAGCTTCCAACATACATACCAGGGGAACTGTAGCACCACTGGGTGCAGGTTTTAGCTGTAGGCGAAAATGTGAGCTTTTTTCCTCCTTTCTTCTCCAGTTCGCACCTCCCCTCTGCCTCCCTAACCACCAGTCCTAGTCAGCCCCCCTTCCACATTGCCACATACTTTTGTGACACTTGCACTTCCCATGCTCATATTAGAGAGTCAACAGCACCATCCATCCACCCTACCCGTACTCTGAAGAGCAGGAGCCGCCATCCCGCACTGTTGCTTCCTTGAACGAAAATGGCCTTTCCCACTTCATTAAACAAAAGAAAGTCTTCCACTATCTTCGCACGAAGCAAATGGACATCAGCCTCATCCATGAAATTCATCTGAGCCCCACTGAATCCTTCAAGCTCAAATATTATTGGGCTGGTGCACCCATTAGCAGTAGTCATACCCGAGTGCCCAATGTTCTCCCACCGGGCCTGCGCCAAGAAATGTGGAGTGGTCATTTTGATTCAACGGAATCTTCCTTGCAAGGTGCTTCCATTTTTGGCTGATGACATGGGCGATGGGCTTTAGGTAAAGTTATCTACCCTGACTGGATGCTGATCCTGGGCTCCATTTATGTGCTGAAAACACAAACAAAGATTGATTGATTGATTCCGCTTCCCATCACATGGTGTGTGTGTATGACGAGGCACGTACCACGTTAGAGTCTAGACCGATAGTTCGGATTCAGACGCTATACGTTCTCAAACCCGGAAGAACAGGGGGTGATGCTGTAACATAAACTCTAAAGGTTGCTGATAGTAACAAAACAATTATATTGAGATTTAAAAATGAAACTCTGTATAAATCAGAGGCTGATTGTTGTTGCCATCGCTAATCCCATAAATGCTACTAGCTCTTCTCCACACGACATCAAATGTCAAATAATACAGGTTAAGCACTCTCATATCTCATAATATGGACCCAGATTAAGTAATCTTTAAATCACTGAACATCAGCCCAATTTCCTGTGGCATGTTAATTTACATCACCCAAAGAAGGTGTTTATTAATGTTATCGTTGTACATAATAAACACTAAAAGACTAAAAATTGTAAGGAGACTATAAGGACTATCTATTACAATCAAAGATCTCTAAATTACAGAAGGACCTGAAAACATTTTCAAAAGAAATAATTTACCCATACACAACAGATGAGTATGTTCAGAGGAAATTGGAACAAGCTAAAAAAGAACAGCAGGGAGTCCACAGGAGTTTAGACTCTATGAGCTCAAACAGCGACGGGTGCAAATTTGACAACAGACCTAGGAGGAGGGGGCGGGGTAGAGGTAGAGGACAGTATTAAGGTCAGGGATTTAATTTCAACCCTATGTACCAGAACTACCCAGGCCAAGGATTTGGTTGGCCTCCAATGTATCAACCTTACTCTTCCATGAAGGGCCCTAATAACATCCAGATCTTCCCACAGATACCTGGTTCCCCTTTTTTAGGCAGAATCAGGGGCTGTGGCAGGTGGAAACAAAGAGGCACTCTGGGGGTCCAGTGGGAGGATCTCAATCAGAGAATAACTCGGAGCATGGCACGGGATCCAAAGCCGAGCACCAGCAGGGAGGGAACTTAGTGATGAACCTCACAGATCTCTCTTTGACGTCAGCCCAAACAACGGTGTTAAACAAAGGATTGGGCTTTGTCCCTACAAACACCATGGACAGCTTTAAGATACGCCAGGAACGCTCAGATTTTTTCAGAACAGTGAGATTGAACGTCTTCTTCAAGGACCGTGAAGATAGAACTGAAAATAAAGGGGATACTGATTTCCGTTCCAAATCTACCTTCACTCCTATGAACTCTGTATTACCACAGGAAGTTGTTACTTTCGAAAGAGCAGTGGTACATGATATTGAGAAACCAGGGAAAAATCAAACATATCTCTTTAGGAATATCACTAGAGAAGAAAGGAAAGCCCTAGAAGAATTGAAAAATAATCAAGATTTGACTATAAAGCCTGCCGATAAGGGAGGAGCTATAGTTATTCAAACTAAAGAAGTGTAAGAACAGGAGTGTAAGAGATTACTGAGTGACGAGAGGAATTACAAGATCCTCCAGATTGATCCTACCCCGGGATTAAAAAAATAAATTGGCATTATGATAGAGGAAGCCCTGAGTAATGACTGGATAAGAGAACACAAGGCCAGTTTTCTACAGAAGAAAGATCCCATCACACCAGCATTCTACATCCTACCGAAAGTGCATAAAGTAACTAGACCACCTCCAGGGAGACCTATCGTGGCTGGTATAGGCTCTATACTTGAGCCTTTGTCACAATTTTGTGATTTCTTCGTCAAACCTTTGGTTCAGAGTAGGAGGGCATACCTAAAGGATACAAATGAAGTCCTTAATCTCCTCACTGATATGGTTTTCAACCCTGTTGAGGAATATTTGGTGGGATTGGACATAGAATCCCTGTACACCAATATTCCTCAACTTGAAACTCTTAGGATGGTAGAGGAGCTCCTCTTTGAACTGGACTGGAAATATCAGACCCCTAGACCATTTTTTTTACATCTGGCTGAATTAGCACTGACAAGGAACTTTTTTGAGTACAAGGGAGTTCTTTATTTGCAGACCCATGGTACATCAATGGGCAGTGCATTCGCACCGAGTCTAACGGGTCTGTATGTATCTACCTTTGAGCACAAACATATCTTTGGTGCTGGTAATCAATGGACACATAACATATGTGTCTGGAAACGGTTTATAGATGATGTCCTCCTCATTTGGAGAGGCGGTGAGGCATCTATAAGTGATTTTATGCAATGGCTGAATAGACAAAATCCCTTTTTGCATTTCACTACCAATATCACCAAGGACAAACTTCAGTTTTTGGACTTAGTTATTTTTCCAAAGGATGGCAAACTGTCAACAAGAGTCCATCACAAACCCACAGAGAAGAATGGCCTTCTTCACTTTGGGAGCTTCCATCCAAGATTCCTGAGGGAGAATCTCCCTGTGGGTCAGTTCCTGCGGCTTCACAGGAACTGTTCAGAACCTGAAGAATTTAGGGAAGAGGCCACCTTTCTTGCAGGAAAACTATATGACAGAGGCTACCCAAACCAAGTAATCAGGAAGGCACGGAAGCGAGCATGGAATTGCCCTAGAGGGGCGTTATTGGAAAAAGTAAAGAGACCGATTAAAAATAACACTATCTGTGTCACCACATTTAATACATCTTCTACGGCCATTAAACGTATTATTCTTAAACATTGGCGTATTTTGAATTCCAGCGGCCTTAGGCTTGAGAAACCCCTCTTCTCATTTAGGAGAGGCCAAAACATTAAGGACCAATTGGTGCAATCACTTTCACATAACAGCGCTCGAGGGGCTCCTCGTGTGGCTGTGAACTTGACACCTGTCACGGGGCACACACGATGTGGTTCATGTGATGTATGCACATTGACAAAGAATACAAAAGAGGTACATGTAGGCCTCAAATATCCTTGGCAACAGCGAGTACTTACGAACTGTATCTCCTCCAACGTCATCTACATAATCAAGTGTCCTTGTGACTTGATTTATGTTGGGATGACTTGTAAAAAGGTGAAAGTGAGGATAATGGAGCATAGGAGCAATATCCGGTGTGCCAGGACAAACACATGCCTCACATTACACTTTGCTGAAAGAGGGCACACGGTACAAGACATATATTGGACGGTACTGGATAAACCCTTGTTTGCACCATCTACTATCACAAGCTCTTTTCATACGTGAGCAGAAGTGGGTGTACCGTATTAGGAGCCACGAAACTGGGCTCCCCCCTTTTTATTGTGTGTATTCCATTTATGTGCCCCACATTACTAAGTCGAACTTTCTAGCTGATCTCTCTTGTAGACCCATAGCTGCACTCCTGTCTTACTGGGTGGTAGCTGCAATTTAGCCCTCGACCCGCTTTTAGATCGGATAGGCCAGTCACCCATACGAGAACATATATGGCAGTCCCACGTGACCACATGGCATACCACTGCCTCATAGATATGTAGCATCTACTATATCCCTCCGATAGGGCATTCTCTTTACCCTCCTGCCCCCTTGGCACGCAATAGAGCATCACTACTTTCTCCTCCATAGACAGCTTCTCCTCTTCTCACTGATTGCGCTATCCTTGAGGCAGCAGTTTCAGATCATAGCATGGTCCAATTGGACATAGGCATGGGTCCTATCTTGCTCCAACTCTCCTATGGCAAATTTTGGCCTTTGCCTTTGTGTTTCCTGAGCATAAGAATCCCTCTTGGCCCACGTCTGCACCTACCTTCATGACAATTAGGGTCTGTGACCTCTGCCCACACACTTAGGGCTGCAGGGTAGACCACTCTTAGGGGGGTTATTATGATGGATTTTGCAGAGGCCAAACTCTGAGCGCAGGATGCCCTATGGGATGTAGAGGATGAAGTGATCACCCTTCACCTTTGCTAAACAGAAACTCCCCCATGGACGACCGTTATAGGACTATAGAAAGTACCAAACTTCACTTAAATGCGCTCTTCACTGCTCTACCAGTAAAAGACACTGGTGAAACTGTTTTGAGAACAATACGCTCAAGGTGAGAAGGCTGGCCACTTACTGGCGAGCCAACTACACCAGCGAGAATTCCAGCTCGCTATCCCAGCCATACCGGTATGACTCTGGTATGCTCCTGCTTTGCCACCTTCAACTCCGGAATGTGTCGCTCTGAGACTACTCCATCCTTGGAACAGATTGACCTCTTCTTGCAGCCCCAATGTCCACCCTCCCTCACAGATGAGGGACGGACCTTCCTAGAGGGCGTTAACACAGAGGAGGAAGTGGCAGAAGCCGTCTCCTTCCTCTCCACCTACAAATCACTGGGGGAAGTTGGGCTCCCTGGTGAGTTTTATAATATCAGCAAAGCAGACCTAATACCTCTACTGACCAAAAACTATAAAGATACCCACAGATACGGGCTCTCTAGGACTGATCTCCACCAACACAGCCGCCATCGCGGTCATCACTAAAGATGCTAAAGACCCGCTTGAATGTTCCAGCTAACTCTGATCTCTCTGATCAATGTTGACCTCAAGATACTAGCTAAGATCTTAGTCATCTGACTGGGGAAGGTTATCCCACAACTGATTCACCCTTCCTAAGTGGGTTTTATCCTAGGCTGCACATCGCATGATCACCTCTGCGCCCTCGCTCATGTGCTGTGGCAAGTCAAGGATGATCCACATAGAAGGTGGCTATCTCTCCTGACGTCAAAAAAGCATTTGACCAGGTTTATAGGCCTTATCATTTTCACATCTTTGCATAGATGGGTCTCGAATGCAGCTTTACCTCTAAAGTCCGGCTTCTCTATGACACCCCGGATGGGCAAGTCCATTGTGGAGGCTATGTGTCCAGACACTTCCCATATGCATAGTGGGGTATAGAGTTTCGTAGCGTGGCTCTCTATGGACAATTCACGTATAAGTTTAATAAAAAGTTGGATGGTTTTGAAAGTTTATAGGTTGCTTTCACTAATACAGTAAATGATTTAGCTTAATATAGTGTCCATGGACTAATAGTAGTATTGTTCTCCCTGCCTCATTTGAACTCCCCTACACCTTCTTATCCAAGAGCACAGTCTCACTTGGGGTCTTCTGTCAGTGCTTGGGTACTGTCCCCCTGCCCCAACTCCTCCCTCCTACTGTATCACATGTGTGATGTTTTGCTGCACTCCTGCCCCCACCACTATCACTGGTCTCCTCTCACCACATCAGCTCAGCACGGGTCATCTTCCTTTTCCACTCCTGATTGTGCTGACTCTTAGTGTGCCCCACCCCTAAGGACAGTGAATTTCAACTTTCTACGTATCTACCTTCCTTCCTCCCTATCGTCTCCCCTCCCATCCTCTCTTTCCCTCACCCCTTTTTAGGTTTCGCCTAAACAGCCCTTGCACTGTGCTTGTAAAAGCTATTATTTTTAATACAAACTTTAAAAGAGCTTGCATCCCGACCCCTCTCTTTCCTGGGTTTTCATTGGTTCCCGTGCTTGGCACTTACTTTTCCTACATTTCTATTGGCTGAATTTTATTTTCCTGCATTTTTCAATGCTTGTTCCTCGTCTGCTTCTTTTATCAGTTTCCCGTAGCCAAAATACTGTTAGCATCCGCTTTGGTGGAACTATTTTTTCATAACGTTTTGCCTCTTTCTGCATTTTCGTCTTGCAGCAGATTTACATAGCGCAACTTATTACCCAGGAGAGATTAAGTGATTTGTCCAGAATCCCAGGATGTTGCACTGCTGAGACTCGAACTGGGATCTCCAGCTCAGGAATCTGCAGCTCTAGCCACTGTGCCACATCCTCCCCGCTCCCCTTATACTTGTCAAGGAGCTCTTTCCATTGTCGCGGATGGTGATTAAAAAAATAGCTTATTATTCCTCACACAAGCAAAACCAATGCAATAAAAATGCTTGTTATATTAATTGTGAATAGAACTTCTGCTGTGATATCTGTAGTTAACTGCAACCTCATTTTCCCTAGGCTTAGCTTCCTATGACATTGCAGGGTCCTCCCACATGAGTCTTGCCTTAGATGGAACAGTTATTCGCCATTGCAGAACTCTGCTACCCGCTCCCCTCAAGATGCTACCATGCAGACTGAACTTGCTTTTTTCCATTATTCCAGCCTGCTCGTTTTCTTACTTTTTCTTTCTTTTCTCTTTCTACCCCTGTCTCTTGTTATTGGCGGTATTAGTTCTCCCTTTTCTTTTTTCTCATGGATTGGTCGTACTGTATGTTCTTCGTAAATATAAATATAGGCTGCAAAAACAACAAAAAAAAACATTTTTGCAACTCATCACACCTCCAGAGCTGAAATACACATTATTGATTAGGGAACTTCACAAACCTGGCTCACAACACAGCTTGCTTCTGGACCAGAAAAAGCCAACGGGTGTCAAGTGTTGAACACTTAGGAGGGATTAGCTACCTGGGAGTGGACAAGATAAGTTGGCAGACCAAAGGGATGCTTTAGCACTACCTCCTTTTCTTGTAGATGCAACAGTGGCTTTCTCGTACTCATTCCCAGATCCCTCCTAAACAGCTCACACCCATACCAAGCCACAGTAGAAGGGAAAATCAGTTCTGCCATCTACCACACTTCCAGAGATTCAATACACATGTTTAGCTGGGAGAGGTAACAGCTCTGGCTCAGAGGACAATGGCTCGCTTCTAGGCCCATGAAAGGCCAATGTGCATTAATTGCTGTCTACTTAGCAAGGATGAGTTCTCTGAGAGTGGACAGGAACTGGCAGAGCAAAGGGTAGTGTTAGCATAATCTCTTTGGCATGGAGATGCCAAGGAGGGCTTCTTCTGTTCACACCCAGTGACTGTCCTAGACAGTAAGTGTTCTGCCACAGTTGGGGGGAAAGCCATTCTTCACCCTGCCAGATGGGGAAGAGGCCAAGAAGCTGAAGACAGGAATGCCTGGTGGCAGCTGGGTTTCGCCATCATGAAACAGGAGCACCTTAATAATTTTGCAGTAAGGCAAACAGGCAGTGCTGCAGAAGGAGTGCGGTGATTGCAAGAACCTTGTTTGGATTGGAGGATAGAACTCTTCCATTTACAGGCTAGTGTGCAGGATAAATCAAGCAGGATAAATCTGCCAATCTCGCAATATTAGCTCTCCCAATTACCCAGCCTTGGGAGGGAGTTTCAGTACTATGTCGCCGGACCCAGGAACAACTTCAGTATCAATTTTCTGGAACTCATTCCACCTCTTGCTCTGACTTTTAAAGCATTCATGTTCCTTGGTGACCTCAACTTTCATCTGGAAGACTAGTCTGACCCAGACTCCATCAACTTCTAAGACAACCTAGAAGAACTAGACCACTTTCAAGACGTTGAAAGAGCTGCCCATCTCGTGAGCTACTTAACTATTCCTAGCTTCAACAACTTTTCTCACATTATGGTAGAGAGGCCTCTACCAGTTAGGTGGACAGATCAATTTTCAATCATACTTAAAATTCCCATCTTTCAGCCTAACAGTGAGCCCGCACAGAATCTTAATACACAACAATGTAACAGAATATCCATGGATAGCTGGAACTTAGAATTTAACAAATTCCCTTCACTTCCCTTTATTAAAGTGTCTTCTGTCATCACTAGCTTCAACGCTTGACTTATGAATGTGGCTAATAACCTTGCCCCATTGAAGACACACTCCACATCTTTTAGCTGGCATAGCTCACAGAAAATTCATGATAAATGCACTGTAAAGTCAGAGTTCCGTAATTAGCACTTTATACAGGCCAGATGCCTCTCCCTGACTTCCCTGATCCAGGAAGGTGGCAATTGCACTAATGAAATGTTCACCATTGTAAAGGAATTTGCCACTCCCTTTGTTTCTTTTAGCTCCATCACCTCAGTTCAGAACCTCTGCTCTTAACAACATTTATCTCAATTTCTTTCTGGACTTTATAAATATGCCCTCCTCAACATCTTTGGAGGCAGTTATGCCCATCCTAACTCTGCTTATAATGGAAGAGGCCATGAAGACAACACATTTAGGAAAATCTGGCTCTCTTTTGATCACTGGCACCCTACATCTTTCATCTCATTAACCCCATACTCACCACCCTTTTTAACATCCCGCTATTCACTGTCACATATCTCATCACATGGAAACATGCCAATTTATTTCTACTGCTAAACAATATGTGCAGAGTTCAACAGTGATTGCTCATGAATACGTCTCAGGCACGTCTATGCATTTCAATCTCCTCGTGGGACAAAAAAATCTCAATGAGAATTTGCTTGAGGCCAATGGTATTTTTGAAAACATAAGTCAGGAAGGGCATTTAATGTGTTGTTGTGATTCTGTGGATAGAAGAGGGGGATATAGTGTATGATCTAGGATTAACATTAATCCCTTCACCTGCGACCTGTAGTAACCAACATTATAATCTCACCTTGTGGAATCGGGTATTTCTTTATGTTGAGTGTATTCATCTTTAGCTCCTTTGTTTTAGCTGGGGGCAAGTGAGCTTCCTCCTAGACTACATCTGATCAAGGTCTGAGCGTGGATCACGCTCCAGCTCTGCAGAGCAATATTCTTCGGTATAAAGTTGTCAGTAAATCTTATCCCATCTTCGCACCCCGGATAGGATAATAATTGGGTGAAGTGTAGTAGTAGGCCCTTCCACTCCTACAGTTGTAGTTCGCCTTGAGTTGTTCAAAGTGTTTAAATCATGGGATCACAGTGATGTTGTGTACTTCATGTAAGCGGTCAGAAACAGACTTCAGACAGCACATCTTCTATTTCTTGACGTTCAGTTCCAAAATTGGCAACAGGCTATCAGGCGACTGCCCCCATTCTAGATGAGTAGGGTAATCAGCTACTTCTTCATACAGGGCAGGAGGGTCATTTTAGCATTTAATTAGTTCTCTTCTCGCTAAAGAGTGTTCTTCAAATCCAAGGTGACTACACATAGATCTACCTATTAAGCTCCCCATATTTTCAGACAGACAATTTATATGGCACGTCTCTGGAAATCATCAGGCCACCACATGCCAATCTCTTCTCAAAGATCCCAAACTGTGAACAGTCAAGTTGGGCGATAGCACCTTTTCTGCAGCAGTACTCTCCATTCAGATCTTTCCGATCAATTTAGTTGTTAAGGTTTTGAAATATTTCAAGACATGACTCTTAAACTTGTGTTTTTATGGGGGTATTTCTCTGTGCTAGAAGTTTCACATGGCACGCTTCATAAATAAATTTTATCATAGGAACATATCTGTTCCACTATGACACTCCATTTTCTCAATAAAACGTATTTAAATAAACAAGCAAAGTATTTTTCTGAAAAAAATAACTATAAATTCATGTGATTGAAGGTGCGCACATTTGTTTACTATAGATTTTACCAAGGGATCATGAATTTAAAATAATGTATTAAAACTGTGGCCACACCGCAACCCATGCAGAAATGCTGCCTTAAAACATTACCTTACACTTGTTCTCCCAGAAAGACTTTGGAAGGTGAGTTATGGGCAGATGAGTCCGCAGTAATCTAGGTGACGGCATCTGAGAAAGCAGTTCAGTACCTGCCAATGAGAGATTTGAAGGGATTAAAAAACTGCAGAATGAATACGGACTAGGCTTAGTGTTTGCATTTGAGCATTCACCTATATGATATAAAAGGAGTGCACCATGTCCAGAATTGTATCGTTTTTTAAACCCATGCTACGCCTGCTCTGCATACCCAGCTATATCTGTTCCTGTTCTTTGTTCTTTTCATTCACACCCACTCACAGTACAAGTCACTGTTCATGAAGTACTATGACTAATTTGATAAGGCAGTCATATCCCGGCCTAGTAGTTCTAGCCTGATAATCCTTTATGCCTATACCAGTTGTCAGGGGCACTCTGACTCATTATACTGCCAGGCAAAAGATTTTATAAGATTAACACATACACACCAGGAGAACATGCTACAAAGCTTCACCAACTGTGCCTTTTTAGTATTTTCATTTTTTCCATTTATATAGTCCACCTTATTGTATTTAGATGATTAAGTTTAAACAATCGTATAAGTAAGTGCTACTCAGCTAATGCATGCTGATGCGTTTCAACCTCAGGAGACAGTGATGTGATTCATACAGGTTGATGCAGCTGAGAAGCAGCTAGATCCTTTGATACATTTCTAAATCAATAAAAGCATGCAGATAAATAGTAAAATACATTAAATCAAATACATTAAATGATATAGGTTCATATTTTTGACCAGCTTTAGTTATTATCTCAAAGTGTAGTGAAAAGCTAAAGTGAGATACTTATATGGTATAAGATTCTTAACCATCCTTTTTTAATTTACGAATTAATGAAATTTAACATGATTTAGATAATTTTACGTATGATATAGAAGGGTTTCATTCTGAATTTCATCATTGCATATGTGAAAATGTGCACAGAAAGAGACAAGAGAAAAAAGGGTGCTGCATAGTCATATATAGTTTAATTATTCTGAAACCTCTAAGTTATGATTATTACATGTGTACTAATGTAAATCATTTAAAAGGAAATTAATATTTTATGATTTGGAATTATTTACACGTTAGTACTTTGGAAAATCGTAGTAATATGGTATTCTTATGTGTGATATTTCCAATCAAATAATTTGGGTGCTTATAAACTGAGAGAAAGTTAGAATCTTGATTTTCTTTAATGAAATGTATACCTCTTTTACTTTATATTTTGCCCATTTAAAATTGACTTTATTGTTGGCCTGTTTTATTCCCTTTTCTGTGCTGCCTTACACTTGTGAGAAAGTTTCATAAACTTGCAATGTGAGGCAGAATTGTGTCTCACTAGAAGAGTTCTTTCTCGCTTACTAGGACAATATGCAATAAAGTCGACACTTTGGGAACATTTGCTATGGGAAACTGTCCTCTTGAACTCACTCATGTGCCTACTGCTAAAAGATCATTGCTTGGCAGCTACATACATCGGATGATCTAACAAAGTATGTGCTTGCACCACCCCTTTCTATAAAATAGCTTCCTTATGTCTCACAACAATCACCCTGCATGAGTGGTCTGACACAATGAGGTGACCGGGGAGGTGTCACCACTGGAACTAGAGGAATATAATAAATATAATATACACTGATCCGAAGGAGAAGCGGCAGATAATTCAGGCAGATTTTTAGGAAGAGGATTTGCTACAGATAATGCTTTTGCGGATTTGGCAGAACTCTTTTAATTTTCTGGCTAGACACTGACTATGGGAACTTTGCAGATTCTATACGCTTTCGTTTTGCACTGGCATACACTGTGTGTGCTCTTCATGGACTCCTTCTTCATGAAACACCGTCTATGAGCTGATATGGCTCATGTCTTTGCTGAACTTTCCAGATCTTTGTCACCTTAAGGCAGCCCACGCTAATTATATTGAGAAGCATTTCTTAACTCTTAAATGTTCATTAATGATGTACTACCCTTTGACCTTTAACTAAATGATCAACTCTGAGTTTTGTAATGGCTTGTCTACTAAAGTTGATTCTGTCTGCCAATGTATTTATTAATGACAAGGAAAGAGCATTATAGGGAGATCTTTGTCAGTCGGTTATCCAATTCCTGATCCTCATTGGCTGTACCGGGTGCTAAATCTCTTATATGCACCCCCTCAGTGGAACACTATAAGATCTATCGGAGGACCACGTGAGTGCTTTTGAGTTAAATCTTATAAAAGTGAAAATGGAGAAATTATAGAAGTAAGTAAAGAGAAAAACGGCCCAATGTTCACTGCAACAAGGTCTTCCTCATGTCCTAAAAGATGTGTTTCTCTATCAGGGGCACTGAATGAAAAAAACGGAGTGCGAGGGATTAGTAAACGTTTGATTTCAGCATGCATAAACATTCATCATACAGGATAATAGTGATTCACTGTGAAAAGAGGGCTGTCTCATATTACTGATGAGTGTATCATGGGGCACAGCCATCACCCTTCACCTTGCTGGGCTCACCTGCTCATCAGATAATCTGTGAGTATTGATCTAGTGTAATATGTTGAGAGATGAGGATAGGAGCATTGTGTATAGCAGGGTTCTTCAATCTGTGGGGCGCGCCCCCCCCCCCCAGGGGGGCGCGACACCATCTCAGGGGGGGGCACGCACTCCACACTAAGATCTTCCATTTCAGAGTCTTTTACTGTCCAGAGGCGTCATAAGTCTTCACCCATTTGAATTGGGAATTTCTTTATTGGCGAGCTCCGGTAACTGAGGGCTGGAGTGGGGAGTGAGGGGAAATAGATAAGGCATGGCTTGAGTTTTTGTCATTTAAAGAGCTAACGTTAACCTTCCCAGGAGGGGGTGAATTGGTAGAGCTTGGATGCTTCAGCTGCAGTGGGAGGCAGGGTCTCCTCTGCTAAAAACTAAAGCAAATGAACAGACAGTCCTGTTCCTTTGCGTTTGATTTCATAGCAGAGGAGACTCCTTGCCTCCCACTGCAGCTGAAATGACGGTCTTTCCTTGCTTACAGTTTTAGCAAAGGAGACATCCTGCCTCTCAAAGCAGCTGAAGCACTTCAGCTCTACCAGTTTAACCCCGTCCTGGGAGGAAGTTCTTAGTAGAAAGGAGACAAAGTTTCTTTTAAATTTACACAGGCAGGCGCTGCAACGCCCACAGGGCTTCAAGTTACCAAAAGAAAAATGCCAGCCAGCCATGTGTTTTTTAAACAGCCTGCAAATTGCTTGTCTTGACACCAAATATGCTTATAAATAAGTATGTATACATTTGTAATGTGACTTTTCTGTCTTTGTTCCATTTTATTATCAGTCATGGACCATTCGGGCAGCCCTAGAACACAATGAAAAGTGCTACTATTTATATTTGCTGTTCAAAGTATGCAGAGACAAGTGCTGACAATACAGCTTTAGGTGACTGTTTATTTTTGTACCAACTGGGCCATCAAAATAATGAGCTGGCAACCCTAACCATAAAACTGGAAGTTTGTTGCAAGATCAGCATATTTATTTCCTCCACCCTGATCCCTGGTTAATGCCATAATAGCAATAGTTTAACATATCTGAAACCCTACGCTGCCAGCAATAACCTGCTGAGTTAGTTCAAGTGTCTGGGAATGCACCCTGCATTCAGACAACTCACACTGTAGAGAGATTTAACTATAATGATTGCATAAAACAGTTCTCCCTCCGTGAGGTCTGAGGAGACGACTGCTGCACAGATGCTTTCTGCAGACCAAAGTTTGCGGCCCTTGTATGCTCGTGGAGGAGCGCAGTAAATTGAGCCATATGCACTGCTGTGCTGATCGGGTTGGAGTCCATGTGTAATAAAAAAGTTGCAAACTTATGTGCCAGGAGAGGCCACCACAAAAAGACTGCTGTGTGGTAAGGGCAGTAGCACTTGTGTGCAGTAGTGTATTATGAGCCCATATGCCAGGAGGGGGCTGCTGCCTAGAACTTCCCTGTTCTAATTAGGCTGGAGCCCTTGTACTGTGAGGATGCAGAGACCCCGTGTGCCATGGGTCACTGGGACCAGCAAGTTGTGTGACCTGGTCGTAGTCTTCACTGAGAGGAGCAAGGCCGCTCTGGACCCTGCACACCAAGAGCTACATATTATCACCCTTCAATCATGTCAGAAACCAAAGACTTAGCTGGCAAAGAGGATCCGTCGAGAACATTCGCTTATGAACCTCATGTACCCCAGTCACTCCGATCCTTTAAGGTGCAGCTAAGATTGAATTTGGGCCAGTCGTTCGAGACGAAACTTGCTGCTAATTAGCACTGTGGAGCTGGAACACTGCTGACATTCTAAATAGCAAAATACACACAATTGATGGATGGAATGCAGAAAAAATCAAAGCATTCACCCCAGTCAAAAGATCTGGGTTAAATCAATCATTCTTTTGCTCACCATGCCACCCCAGTTTAGACCTGGCCATATGCAAATCAGTTTTGACCCTGTGCCTCATGGGAACAGTCCAGCCCGAACTGCCAAGCCAGGTCCTCCCTGGACCGGAAACAAGCATCCTAGGACCGGTTTCGGGCTTTCAGCCCTCATCAGCCATGATGGCTTGACTCCAGTGGCACGGAGAGCATGGGACCCATGTCTAGGTGTACCTGCCACACTTAGGGTGAGAAAGCAAAAGACACGCAATTGATGGACAGAATGCAGAACAAATCAAAACATTCACCCCAGTCAAAAGATCTGGGTTAAATCCATCATTCTTTTGCTCACCATGCCACCCCAGTTTAGACCTGGCCATATGCAATTCAGTCTTGACCCTGTGCCTCATGGGAACAGTCCAGCCCGAACTGCCAAGCCAGGTCCTCCCTGGACCGGAAACAAGCACCATAGGACCGGTTTTGGGGTTTCACCCCTCTAGAGCCAGGATAGCTTGATTACAGTGGCACAGTGAGCCCAGGACCCACATCTGGGCATACCTGGTGCACTTAGGGCGAGAAAGCAAAAGACACGCAATTGATGGACGGAATGCAGAACAAATCAAAACATTCACCTCCAGTCAAAAGATCTGGGTTAAATCCATCATTCTTTTGCTCACCATGCTACCCCAGTTTAGACCTGGCCATATGCAAATCAGTCTTGACCCTGTGCCTCATGGGAACAGTCCAGCCCGAACTGCCAAGCCAGGTCCTCCCTGGACCGGAAACAAGCATCCTAGGACCGGTTTCGGGCTTTCAGCCCTCATCAGCCAGGATGGCTTGACTCCAGTGGCATGGACAGCATGGGACCCACGTCTGGGCATACCCGTCCCACTCGTGGTGACAAATGCAAAAAGAACAATTGATGGACAGAATGAAGAACAATGTCTTACATTCACCCTAGTACAGAGATATGGGCCTAAATACATCGCTTTTTGCTCACCATGCCATTCCAGTTTGGACACAGCCATATGCAAATCAGTCTTAACCCTGCTCCCAATGGGAACAGTCCAGCCCGAGCTGCCAGGCTAGGTCCTCCCTGGACTGGAAACAAGCATCCTAGGACCAGTTTTGGCCTTTCAGCCCTCATCAGCCAGGTTAACTTGAGTCCTGTGGTATGGAGAGCACGGGACCCACGTCTGGGCATACCCTTCCCACTCAGGGTGACAAATGCAAAAAGAACAATTAATGGACAGCTGAGGGTCACTCTCTCCCTGTATTTAGCAGCTAAGTCATGAGACTCTCTCCTACTCCACCTCTATCTGATTGGCAATCATCAGGCCTTTCATAAGGCTTTAAAGACGCATTTCTTTGGTGCTTTTCCCACAGTGCGCACGCTTCTTCTGTGTTATGGCTGCAGTCTCCTTCTTTATTTAATTGCCCGATGCCCTTACGGGCGACAGTGCACTCTACAAGAGTACTAGCATAGCATTCAACCCTGGTTTGAACCATGAATTTTTTTTTTCAAGGACACCTGCTAGCTTCTACTCGCAAAATGGATGCTCTGCCATATATCGATAAAGCTGGCTTGGAGCTATTTCATGTAATTACAAATAAAAATTACAGCATACCTACAATGGCGCTAAATGTTTTCAGATGAAGATATCATGAATGGAGCTAACTAATGAGGAACATAGGGGCATATCAGCAACAACCGGCAATAATTATTGCCAAGCGCACTTAGACCTAGGATAATTATCGCCGTCTATGGTGGATTTTTATCGCTGAGATAGCGTGCTATTTGCAACGCTTATCTCAAAAGCGATAAAAATCCTTGCGCTAACTGCCTAACGTGAGATTATCGCTGGAAACCAAGCGATAATCTCACAAAATGTGGCGTTAGCTTGTTGATAGGGCCTCACAAACTTAGCCATGATATCTACCTTCCATAGGATATCATGGCTAAGTCAGTCCTGAAGCAGGCGTAAGGAAAGTAGCGATAACAGGGGTTATCGCTACTTTTCTTGCAGCTATGCTTCATAGCGTGGGGCTTGATGATAGGAGAAATGTTGCTTAGCGACATTTCTCCTGTCATGTCAGGTCAGGAACGCCCACTTTGCATCTCATTAGAGATGCAAAGCTGGGCGTTAGGAATTCGTGTGCGAATGCAAGGTTTCACGCGTTAGCGTGACCTTGCTAATTAGGCGATAAAATTATCGCCACTTTTCGGCCGACAACGGCCACAAAAGCGGCGATAATTTTCTATCGCCGCGTTGTAGATATGCCCCATAGAAACCAACCGTTCAAATAAAAACTAAAAAGCAAAAAAAAAAAAAAAAAGCACAATGGGGCTCACTAAAAAAGTAATAACAGATTCCTCCTAAGAAGTTACTGTTAGCGAAGCTAATCTACAAGGGATTTGCAAGGCAGAGTTCCAGAAAACTACAGTGTTTACATGTTGAGCCAGAAAGGAAAGCACAGAAATAAATGTAAAGAAGATATGCTCAAAAGGGCAATATGACTCAAACGTAATTTGGATTGTAAACTATAACTAAGTGCCACATATGTGCAATACTTCTGCAAGCTCAGTGTGCTGGCAACAAGTGACCAGGAAGAACTTCTAGACACGAACAGAAAAGCCTTAACTGACTAACCAATACACAGCATGTAAGCACTATGAGGAAGCATTGAAGAAGATCTTTGTTTAGCCCAACGCTACAGTCCAGACACCTTGTGGTAAACAAAACTTGTCATACCAAAAAAGGGGCTAGAGACAGATAAAATAAAACAAGAGAAGATGAACATGGATTCATGTTATATGGGACTCTCTCTAAAGTATAGGGCTATCATTAGGGCATGAAATCAACACGGAAAAAGAGACACTAAGTAAGGGACACAAATGAAACATGCACTGGCAAAACCAAAGCATCTGACTTGCACTATGTGAAGAGGTCTGTGGACAGTTATCTGCAGAGAGTGGCCTTCAGCAAGAGCAGGCTGATCAAGTGCAGCTAACAGGGCTATGAGCCTCTGGTTTGAAGGTCTGAGGGCTAGAGACGCTACTTCTGCTGCTGGCAGACTTTTCTCTGGCTGTATGGGCAGTAATAGACTAGTAGGCACATCACCACAGCATTGATGTAAGGTTAGTGGCTGTAATAATAGCTATTCTGTACTTTACTGTACTTACCTTGTGCTTCTGCATTGTCTGTATATACCTCGTTCACTCACCTTGTGCAATGTGTTGTTGCAACCTTGGTCCCATGTTCTGCTCTGACGCTCCTGAGAGTTCCTTCACTTGTTGGTCAGTTGGTTGTGTCTCCTGACAGTGAATGGCGCTGCACGTGGGCTCTTGTTAATGGAATAAACTTCATGCTCACATTATCCTGCCTCCACGTTTCGTATTCGTGACTTTGCGACGAGCTGTGGTTGTTTTCGTTTCTGGAGCCGACGGTCTCATTCTTGGCTCCTATTCTGTGCTGGCTGTCATCTTCACTGATTCTTCTTTGTCAAAACCTGAGGTGGTTGCTGAGCGGAACCTGTGTTGCTGCTTTCTTGAAGGCCACTATGCAGTGCCGAGGGGTTACATTTTGACATCGCCGCCGCGTCCCTCCCATGAGTGGTAGGATCGGTTGCAGTTCATGCAGCAGCTCGACCATTGGTAGCTTGTGCTATCTGATGACCACGAGAAGAGGATTTTGATGATGTGCGCTGTTCATCATAGTGCCGCTGATTAAGGCAGACAAATGATGTCTACGCTTTATTAATAGGATTGCTTGGTTCAAACCTTCTTGATGGCTCTCAAATGGGCACGACTATCTTGGATTGGCTTAATACAATGAACTCTCTAATTGGATTTGGCTACAGTTGGAAAATCCTTCAATTCTTTGGTTATTTCACATTTGTTTATATCTGCAACAGCCCTTGCAATGGGTTTAAAGGGATTTAGAGGAAACATTTTTTCCTTATGTTCATGAGTTGTTGTGCTGAAATATCCCTCATCCATCCTATGACTTTTAGATACTGCTTGTTTTTCATCTACCATATCACTATTGCCATGGCCTTCACTCAAAGTCTGGTTCAAATTTCCCCAGCCCTAAAAAATCCAGGGAAACCCCCTGTTCCTTGGAAGCAATGGTTCCTCATCTTGGAATTTTTTTAGTGGCTATTGATGCTGCCAAGTATGAACCAACCAGGAAGGCAGCCCTTCTCTTTAGTCACTTGGGCCGTGAAGGGAAGCACATATTTGAAATGTTACCACTTGTTGAGACGCCTGTTGGAAAAGAAGTGGATTGGAATGAATATATTGAAGCTGTGTCACCTTTGCAGGACAAGTTTTTGAAACAACCGAGTGTTAAACAGTGGATGGTTGAAAGTATTGAGGAGTTTATTTCTTCTATTAGGCTATTGGCCTCAAACTGCAACTTTAAAAAGTCTCGGACATTTACTTAAGATATCAGTTCGGCTTTTCTTGTTTTAAAAAAAAAATCAGGAATGTTTGATAATTTGCAGGGATCTTATATTGGCCGAAATTATTGAGGTGGCTAAGGCTATTGCACGGTTCTACGATATCCAGCAAACTCATGGCGATGGAACATTAACCCAATTCACATATCAATGTTTATTCATATTCTGAAGAAAATTCTGTCAGCACTAAATCAACAAAAGATAGATTTGAGAAAAATGTAGATCTCATCTGAACAATAACATCAATTGCCAAGTTGTGGGGAAACGATGTACCAAATGTAAGAAACTGGGCCAAGTGTTTGTAGAGGGAATAAACCGGCTCTCAAAATAATGAGAATGTGGATATTGGTATGGATGGTTGCACTTCTGATTTTTCCAAGGTTATTCTAAATATTGCAGCAAAAAATAATCACAACAGCATTTCTAACCTGAAAAAATTAAAGGACCCTAGTGTGAGATCTATGATGGCGATGTAACGATTAATATGATGGATGATTCAAGTGCTTCAATAATTGTTTTATCTCATGTTTGTTTCTATTTGCATTGGGGTGAGGATTTTTAGTTCCAAAAGCCTGATGCATCCCACAAGGCTTTTGGAGAGTAGGATATTGATTTATAGGGATTCTTCAATGACTCTGTAACATGCCTGGGTAGGACAACTACTAAAAAAATGATTTTGCTTTCAAGGGTAGAAATCTGGTTGGATGGCAGGACTTGGCCAAATTGGGTAATTATGGTAATATCTGGAGTAGGAACACCCGTAGTGGCAATTGATATGTTCTTAGATGATTTGCAACTCAAGGTAGATTCTGCAGATAATGCAATAGCCTATCCAGTGCATTTCTGTCGCTTGTTGAGACACCCTTCAACAGCTACTTCAGGTCATGGACCTGCAGACAGGTCCACAACTGATTTTTTCAGGAAATTTCCTGAGATGTTTAGTAGCAAGATTATTTCTATTTATAATTTTGTGCAGAAGATCAAATTGAAATCCTATGCTGTCCCAATTGTACATAAGGTCAGACCTGTCCTTTTAAATGTCAGGGAGGAACATAAAAAAGTATTACAGAAATTGACTTTTAACAGTGGTACTGTACCTACAAAATCTGTGGAGTGGGCGAGCCCTAAAGTCATTGTGCAGAAGAAATCTGGGGTGATTCAGATATGTATGGACATTCGCACATTAAAAACATTGTGGTTGATTGCCATCCCCTCACAAAGGTCTGTGACCTACTAGCCAACTTAGCCTGAATGGTTTGCACTCAGATTCCTCTAGTGGAAGAATATCACGACTTAACCACATTTGTCAATCCTTTTCAGGCATTTAAATTTTTATGTCTTTCCTTTGGCCTGGCATCTGCTGCCAGTGTATTTCAGAGATTTATGGATATTATTTTTGGAGCTGTGGCAGGTACCCAGGCCTTCCACCATGATGTTCTGATTTTTTAAGATACCATTGAAAGACACAACCTGATTTTAGAGAGAGTATTACAATTTTTCAAAGATGTTGGCGTAACATTCAGAACTGACAAATGCAAGAACTAGACTACTTAAGACATCACATTTCGAATGAAGGGATCAAGCCAACATTTTCTTTGGCGCAGGCCATTCAGGATGTTGCCTCATCCAAAGATATATACTCGCTTCTGTCATTTTCAGGACTTAGTGAATACTGTTCGAGGTTTTGTGGATAGTGTTGCTAGAAGGATTACGTTTGCACCTGCTCTTTCCTCTTTTGACTCAGAGAGTAGATGTTTCTTGATGGTAAATGTAAGTCAAGTTGGTCTGGGTGCAGTTCTTTCACAATGGGTGAATGGCAAGGAGCAAACATTGTATCGTTTATATGCAAACATTGGGGGGTTGGCGAATAAACCATGGAAATCAGATTCAGATTGAAGTAGTTCCCATTGATTTAATACTATTCACTTAATCAAGTGCGAATGAGATGAAAAGTAGGAACAAACACTTCTCTGAGTATGGTTTGTCTGGTGTTAGACTTCTTTAATACATCGCCTCTTGTCACCTGCAATGCTTTGGCCTTTTTCAAGGGACTTTATTCTCATAGCCACAGCCTTGTTCTTCTTTTCTTTCTCAGTTGTTATCTGTTGTCTAGGTAGCGTCATTTCAATCTCTAGCCTTGTATTTTATCATGAGCTCCCTATTATTTTTGTGCTCGTATCATACAGTATGATTCAAGATTGCTGATATATTCATTGTGATTATTAATGTTCTAGATTCCCCTGGCTAAGGGCGTATTTCAGGCCCGAAATGCATTGGGAAAAGATGTTTTCAGCTGATTTGTATTGCTGAGTCAAATCACCATCGTGTTCTTTTATGAAGTGTATCTACAATCGACTGAATAAAAGCAGATTTCGTTACTCAACATTTTCCGTGTCTGATGATTTCTGAAGTGTTCTGATACACTTCTTGGACTCCAACTTGAACGCAGTTTACTATTGTTTCACTATTTATGAAATATCAATCTAGGTATATGTAATCATTTGTTCACTTAGGATTAAGTGACTTTAGAGTAGTGCACTTGGAATCCTTGGATATTTATCCAGGTCTTGTTGTCTACATTTGTATTAGGAGGTTGACAGAGCCCCTTACCGGGTGCACACTTCCATTTGATGAAATGTGAGGAAAAGAATATTTTGTTTGACCTAGTTTATTCGTAAAGTGCATTGAAGCTGTAATTTTCTTCTGTTGAGGAGCAAACATTAGCATTTGCCTCCTGCTATTTAAAACAGTCAGAGACTAATTACGCCACCATGGAGCACAAAACTCTTGCCTGTTGTTGGGCTGTTGAAATAAGACATTCATATTAATGCAAGATGGGAGTGGCACAGGTAAGGCCTCTTATAGACTTGTAAAACTGTTATCATGCCTCTAAGAATTTTCAATCACTGTTAAATACATCCCTGGTGGGAAAAACAGAAAGGCAGACTATGTATCAAGAATGCTATTAGAATTGGGAGCATGGCCAATGAAGATGGCTGGCAGGATGTGCTACTAGGGAGACATGTAGTTCCACCAAACTATCCACCCTTCCTATATCTGTCCTAATCAAGTTGTTTTATGCCAGGGCTTGGTCCTGTAAGTGCACAGGTTGTGGTGCAGGGTGCTTTGCTCAGCCTGGCCCATCCACCGCTGCCATATAAATGGGTAGGCTGTTGGGCCTGCCCGGGGGCCTGGATTGTGGCTGGCAGCCCGCTCCCTGACTGTGGTTGCAAGACTTGCCAGCTCACAGAATGCCTGCCAGAGGTGTCATACGGCATTGAGTGGTGCTGCTGCACCATCCTACATACTGCAAGCTCGCTGAGAAGGTCGCGGCACCCTACGCCTGGCCTGGCTGGCCCCCAGACTGTAATGTGGAGGAGGAGTGAGCGGACTATGACACTTTGCCTGAAGTTGTAGGGCCAAACCTCATGCAGCTGGAAAGTTCGGTAGAATCAGCACAACAAGTGGATTATCTTGGGTCCTCAATCGGTCGGAACAGGCCCCGTGGAGGTAGAAAAGTGGTGCAGTGGCCTCCCTATCCCTGGCTGCGGAGATCGCTGGTGGCCTCCTCACCTCCCTTTGAAGAGCCACAGAGCTATGTAGAACTTGCTGGTAGGTATCGTCTTCCTCTGACGAAAGGTGCGGAGGTAAACTGAGGCGCCAGGATCTTAGGTTTTCCTCCGTGAACTGACTGTCGTCTGTGGAGGTCAGGCGATGGGCCTGCCCTGAATGCCCTGCTCCCCTGTTGCTGCTCCTCTGGTTGGGCGGCCCTCTGACTTAGGGTTGGAATATCGATGGGTGACAGCTGGCTCTCACCAGCAGAAACTTGAATACCTGCACTAATGGGCAACCCAGAATCTGCCTAACTGGTGGGGCTGGCTCTTGTGGGGGTCGATACCGGGCCGAGTGGAAGAGCACCCTGCTGGCAGTCTGATTGTTGAGCAACGCTTCGACATTCAGCTTGTCCTGCCACCTCAGGGGACCTAGGATCTCCAATGGGATTACTGCCCATACCATGAGTGCAACGCCTTGACCACTTGCACCGGCCCACTGACATGGGGAAGGACAGATCTCAGCTCTAGGCCCAGAGCAAAACCATCCTGCAGTACACCACAACCCGCCACATAGAATCACATGGCATGGACAGGCCTCCTCACCAGAGCAGGCCCCAGAAAGAGACATAGAACGATCTAGAGCGGCTCTACTTGCGGCCGTACAGGAATCAAGAGAAGTACTACTGGGACAATTCAAGGGTGTATCTATTGAAGTTAATCTCCTATGCGCTGATGTACGCAAAGTAGCCAACAAAGTAGATAATGTGGAATCCAACAATACTACTTTGCAATCAGAGGTTAAACAACTAAACCAACAGAGGTCACAAATGTCGGTGGTCGTAACTCACTTGAAAACCGCACTGAGGAGGCAAAAGGACACTCACCAAAATAATGTAAGACTCCTGGGATTCCCTGAACAAGTGAAGGGCCAGTCGGTGAAGATCTTCCTAGAGGACTGGGTGCCGACCACTCTGCGCCCTGTGGCCTCTCAGATTTCATCATGGTGGAAAGGGAACACCAGGCATTGGCCCCATTTCACCACAAGGGGCCCCACCCAGGACCCTCATTGCCAGGACCATGAACTACCACAAACAAGGCACTATCCTGAGGGCTGCCATGGAGCTCTCAGTCTGACAACTTGAGAAAGGCAACATCGCCATATACCCGGACTACACTTACAAGGTACAGTAGTGGCACAAGTCCTTCATTACTGTAAAAAAGTAGTACCTCAAAATGATCCGCAAATACATTTTGCTATGTCCTGCAAGAGCTCTAAGTTCTGGCCGATGGGAAATCACACTTCTTTGAACATCAGGAGGAAAGTCCTGGCTGGACTTATCTCCCCAAATCTCTGCACATCCATTGAGTGCTGTGGACCTCTTCCATGATCGTACCGGGGGCTCACATGGTCGCCCTTGAGGCTGAAACAGCCAACAAGGGGAGTTAGAGGGGCTTGTCCGCAATGTGGTGCGAGAGGATGGCCCCATTTACACTAGAGAAGATCAACCCCTGGTGCCCAAGACTTTGATCACTGCAATCCTTTCTAAAGGGATTGCTCTTGGCTCTCCCCCACAGACCTTTGTGTGGTCCCCGAAGGTGAGATATCCTGATATCCTGATATCCTGATATGGGGGGGCCTTTTAAATAATTAACTCAAAGTTAACCTCATAGGTCAAGCACATCTGCTTGGATCGGTTGTCTCCTCCCTCTCCGGGAAGACATTCACTGGGGGAATGGAACCGGTTACAAGACTGTCCACTGAGCGCGGGGGTGCACAGGCCCTCAATGGGTTATATGCTCCTGATTATGCCTCTCTGGCATCGGAAGGGGGGAGTCCCCTATCGTTTGCTCTTTGTTCTTGTTCTTTATCCTTCTCTCTTAGGTGTGACACATGTTAGTGTCTGTTGGGAATTCGTGGTGTAATAGTGCACGTCTTGGGACTTTGTTCTGATTAGACTAGTATGCACATCTCATTTGGTTATACCTCTCTGGGTTGAAGGGTGTTCAGAACAGTTTTTAGGTTTGATTTTCTGGTTCATGCCATTAACTGGCAAGGGCGTCCTAATTCACATTCACAGTTGCTTTGACATGGCTGGTCCCGATGACTACAAATGAATGTCCTGGAATGTGAGCAGTCTGGGTACTTATATTAAAAAATATAGCGTAATGTCCTTCCAGAATGCAGTTGAGGTTGCATTCTTCCAAGAATCTTATCTCTCAAACTTGGAGGCTACCAAATTTGACAAGCGATTGAAGGGGCAGCTGTACTTCGCTAATTACTCTAAATATGCCAGGGGGGTCTTGTATAGCTAGCTCCCAGGGTTCCTTTGGCACTGACATATCTGTAAGCCGACATTGAGGGACGCATCCTACTTCCACAGGGGAGACTAAATGGGATTGACATGGCTATCATGAACACCTACGCCCCTAATACAGATGACACTTCATGCCAGCTGTAAAGGGATTGGTCCTCTGGGCGTGCAATATTAACTGCATCTTGGATTGTGGTCTGAACAGACTCCCACTTCAACCTACCACAAAACCCATGATGATTCTCTCCCCCCGGAAGGCATTGGTTAATCAGGGACTTTGTGATATATGGTGAGCCACTCACCGTGATGTGAAGTAATTCACTTGCTACTTCCACACTCATAACACGCATAGACGATTGGTCCACATATTGGTCTCGGACTCCTTGGAGGGGAGGTTAAGCTGTGTGACTCACCTGCCTTGGTACCCTTGTGACCATGCCCCAGTGCTCTGCGAGCTCTGATCAGGGCGAAAACCCTGCTTACTCCTGGCATGTAGACTTATCCCTGATATTCTTCAGGATGCAGAAGCACTCTTGGACCAATTCGAGTTGACTTGGGCCTACACTGAGCAAATAATGGTAGGCAATAAAGGCGATAGTCAGATGATGTTGTGTGGGACTCTCTTGTGGCGGAGGCACATGCTTCAGTTATAGCTCATGCAGGGGGAAACTGAATAGGCACACATGCAACAGCTGGAACAGGCCATCACTTCGGAATCCTGAACAGAACTGTCTGACACGTTGAGGAAGTGAGGGACAGGCTGGAAAAATACACTCTTAAATCGTATCACCAGCTCCTTCACAGAGAGGGTGACACTTCAGGATGCCTCTTGGCCTGGCTCTTTAGAAGGGAGACTCCTCGCTCTCAGTCTCTCCACCTTAGGGTTCTGCAGGAAGGGATGTGCAAACCCAGAGGTTTATTGTTGAGACCTTAAGAACTCACCTGGAGGGTGTTTACTGCAGCCCTCATCCGCCAGCTTTGGATTGTGTCACCGCTTTTCTGAATCTCACACCCTCTACCTCACTTGAATGAGGTGCAGTTCCAGACCAAGAGGTCGATCTCACTTTGTAGGAGATTTGTGAAGCGCTCTGGCGGCTCCCTCGTTGCAAGTCACCAGGCAGTGATGGCATTCCTGCACAGTTTTGCCAGGCTTTTCCTCTTCTCTCACACAACACCTACTGTAAGTGTACAAGGAACCTAATAGCATTGGGGTCCTACCAGAATCTGTGAAGGAGTGCTGCATCTTCATGATGCTCAAACCAGGGGCCTGATTGCTCGGCTCCCTCTTCCGATAAAGCTTTGGCCGTGACTAACACGGACACCAAAATCATTTGTAAAGCCCTCGCTCTTCTGCTGTGTCCAGTCATTCACTACTTGGTCCATGGGGATCAATGTGGATTAATTCCTGGTCGTAAGACCACTATGAGTGTAAAGTGGCTGACCTACGTCTTACACAAAGTGGATAGCAGGGAGGATGAACATGCAATTGTCTCCAATAATACAACATAGGCCTCCAACATAGTGTAATGGAAATACCTTATGATAGTCCTGAGCGTCATTAGGATTGGTCTCCGCTTCTGCCCCTGGGTACAGCTGTTGTGCACGTGGCCCATTGCCAGAATGCTGGTGAGTAAAGTATGTTCAGAGAGCTGGCCCATTAGCAGGGGCACACAACAGTATTTCCTTGGGGTGTTGACTTTTAAATCTATCAAAGAAGCCCTAACCAAGGCTTCTCTCAATATAGCCATGTTCTTTTAACTGGTTTTTCCTATATCTACATGTGCTGAGTAATAACTTTGTAGGAGTGTATGATAAGGTTAAACAGCATTTGTTTTATGGGCATTGTCTCAAAGTAAACACAATTCTAAATTCAGTTCTTCAAGTCAACTAACATTAGGGAAAGTGCATATATTCGAGGGGTCAGACTTACTATTCTAACTTCAGTCATACAAACACTGGTTGGGGCATGCCATGTTGACTATTATAATTGCAGGTCAACAGGCATTAGGTTAAAAGTGTATGTCTAAGGATGTGACAATTAATTGGGAACAACGTCTATGGAAAACTAATATGAAAATATAATTTTATACATATTGTTTTAAAGTGTTTTAATTTTGACATGTATTTTTTGTATATAAATAATGACATAAAAGCTTATATTTAAATAGAAATATATATATTTAGTGTCCATTTTGAACGTAAGATTTTTATTATATATTTTAAATATTACTAAAAATCTAAAACAAACAAATACTATGCAATAACAATATTAAATACTGCAATTATTAAGGTTTCAATATTTTAAAATAAAATTATTAAAGTAGAAATAAATGATTTACTTGCTCTCGATATTCCCATCCTCAATAGATTTATACTCACAGTATATTGACCGATATTTAATGCCATTGATATTAGAACTTAATATTCAGGATCTACATCACAATGGCACTGATTTTGGTTAGAATGAGTCGTTCAGGGATAAGGGAGTAGGAACTTGAAGCTGATTTGGCCAGGTGAATTTGTACAGTGTGATTCTTCTTGTTGATTCTAAGGGTACAAAGGTCACCCAGGAGACAGAGCAGCACCTCTAGGGCCTTATCTGAGTTTTCAAAGCAGTAATGTCCCTTTGTGTAATAGTCGGACACTCCTGACAGGAAATGCTACAGGAAACCAATAGCAAAAACTCCAACATTTCTCTTAATGGATGACCACGCTCTGCAGAAAGTTCATCAGCCTCGGATAAAATCTATGCAGCTTTAACAATATCGACACAATCAAATATCATAATCCACGTGCATGTGACAGACTACATAAATGTAACACAACTGTGGCAGAGGCGCCCTATTGTAAGGTTTTCGGGCTTACCTGGTGGTACTACTCCCGCCAAAGCAAATTCTAACATAACAATGCGATTGTAGACAGCATCCCTCTGGCATTTTTGCACATTCCCATTGTTAAATATTAAATCGATGATCTCACTTATCCACGTGGTGCCTGTAAAAAGTTCAAAGAAAACTCAGGAGGATGAAGCACAGATCTTCTTAACATAATTAATTAAGCAATTCAAATGGAAATGACTGAGAAGTTATGCTCAGGCTAGCTCATGGCTTCCTTCCGTTCCCCAATCAGCGCCAGTTCTAGGGATAAACTTAGTTCAAGAATGCTTTAATCAGTAGCAAACGCGTCAATACATTGTAAATGTTTGCCTATGTTCACATTTCATATGTGCAAAAGCACATACATTAATAGAAAAAATAATGGCAAAAAAAAAAGATTTGTGCAGTAGGAGGCTCAACTCATGGCCATATATTGGCCAATACCCAAAGTCTCCACAATGGCACCACCATCGCCAACTGAAAACAAAGGGAATCAGGAGGATCTCAACTCCTGGACCTTGAGATCCCCATCACACAGTGGGCACATGTGCGACAATTGCACTGTATTGTAATAGTACTTAGATTACTACCGTGATTAGGTGTTGAAGTAATTTGTTACAGGCATCAATTGCTCCGGAACCCATGGTTAGTGGTTAATCTATTGGTGGTTAGTGGGATTAGTCATATGCTAGGAAACTGTTGCATGCATTTACTCCAGTTAGTTTGTGTTATTTTGAAATAACAGGAGTTAGACATGCTCTTCTTCAGTGGTGGGTATGTGAGTTCATGCAGATGGTTGGTGAGATGAATTAATGAGGGAGGTAGAGGAGATTAGGTACTGTTAGTGTGCAAGGGTTTGCCTTCTAGAGAAGGAAATGTTGTGAACCTTGAAGTGAGGGGTCACAATTGGCTGAAATATAATAATAGAGCTTGTATTCAATAATAATAGAGATCAATGCAAACCTGCATGTAATTCAAAGTATGGTGTGCTCAGTGAGAGGAGTTGTGCAGAGGATGAAAAGTGAGGACAGTTTAATTTGAAAGAAAAAAGGCGGTAACAATAGAAAGACTTGCTCAATTTTTAGATGCTGCAATTCTATAAAAAAAAACAGAATGTCACCCTATGTCTAAAACATTTCCCTTGCTGATAAAGTAATTTAGCGACGGGACACATGTACATTAAACAATGAGCAGAATGTGAAGAACCCTGTGGGACTTTACAGCATAGTGGCCTTGGTTTTGATGTAGAAGAGGACAGTGATACAGACTGTACCCTATCTAGTGGAAAGGAGCGAATTAATTTTAAATTTGACCAGAAAATCCTATTTCCACAAACGTTTTGATAAGAATGGTGCGGTCGAGAGTGTGAAATGCAGCTGTCAAGTTTAAGCACAGCAACACCACCACCATCCATCAATCTATGTAGATATTTTTGCATTGAAAGCACAGCACCTGCTGTACCTTGATCCATCTAAAACCAACTTGAAAAGGGTAAAGCACTATGTTATGTTAAAAAAACTGCAGTTGGTTAAACACTAATCTTTCTCATAATGTGGCTAAGTATGTAAGAAAAATGTGGGGTCAAATTTATTCGGGTCCTCTACTTTTTTTGCTTTTACATTCAATCTAAACTATTCCAAGTGTAAAAAGATAGTTAGGGAGGAACAAAAGTTCATCTATTAAAAAGGGACAGAGATGTTTTGAGCAGGTCATACACAATTTGGAGAGCAAGATTGGTGTTTTTTTTAAATGCTATTCCTCTGCTGAGTTTGTCTAATGGGATTCAAAGATGAAAAAAATGAACCAAGACGGCAGTCACTTTAGATACGTGTCCTCGAAAACAAGAAATGTTATTTTACGCTGTGTCTATTTGTATAGCCCACAACTCACCTGGTGGTGAAGGAACTAAATGGGCTCAAGCAAGCTGAAGAGTCAAGTTTTCAATTTCTCCTGGAATTCAAGAACTCCGGAGGTAGCTTTTATGTGTGAGGAGAGATCGTTCCAGGCTTTACAAGGAAGGTAGGAGACGGCTCGACTACCAGATCTGGTTCTGCACAAGCGTGATGTTGTAAATGACCCTTTTTGCAGGATTACCCCAAACATTTTGCCTTCTTCACCTGACTTTCTTTTTGTTGTTCTTAGGACTCTGAGCTCTTTACAACTGCAAACCAGTACTAAAGTGCGCGTGCTCTTGCCTCTAAACATGGTATAATTGGTTTAAACCTGCTTGAAATATTTACTTTACTTGTAAGTCCCTTGTAAAGTGGTATACCGTGTATCCAGGGCCTGTAATCTAAATGCTCCTAGTGGGCCTGTGGCAGTGATTGTGCCACCCACACAAGAAGCCTTTCAAACCTGTTTCATGCCTACCATTGCAGGGCCTGTGTGTAGACTTTACTCCCACTTCGACTTGCCAAACATCAAACTCCCCTTTTATTACAGATAAGTCACACCTTAGGTGGCCCTAGGTAGCCCTAAGGAAAGGGTGCTGTGGTAATAAAAGGTAGGACATGTTTTAAGTTTTACATGTCCTGGTAGTGACAAACATCTAAACTAGTTTTCACTGCTGTGAGGCCTACTCCTCTCATGGGCTAGCATTGGGAATTTCGTAAAACACTTTTAAGCTGTAATTAAGCCTCTCCCCACAGCCCAAAGCCCAGGAAACCTGGGAGAGTCTTCCTAGTCTTTCAGGCAAGGTAGAGTAGAGGAAGTGGTTTGAGATTTTCAGAGTCTACTCTTCCTTACATTCTTCCGTCCAGGTCAGTCCCTTTGGGAGCCTACATGCCTCAACAGTTTCAGGACCTAATTCCTAATGCTCCTTTCCTAGTTCTTTAGTGTCTTTACCCCATATTTTTAGTTTGGGTTCAGAGGTGCCTACCTCCGCAAATTCCAACTGAGCTAGGGCAAGTCCCAGCTTACCCAGAGAGGTTACCCACAGCTTGAGTATCCCCACCATGACCAACAGTGTCAGGTGGCCTAACTTGCTATTTGGCAGGGGGCAGGTCCACCATACCAAGGACAGTGCTGCCATGAAGGCTAACACCCAGCAGAAGCCACTGACAGCTGTCAGTGCCCAGAACCACACCTATAGCTCTTCCCTGTTAGGTAGCTAACTTACAAGCTTCTTTTGGTTCTAGGGCCTGTCTTCTGTTTTAGGATAGGGAACCACTACACTTGGTAGCAAACACCCTTCTTTCACCCTCTGTTCGGTCATGTGAGAAGCCACCAACTCAAGCTGGACAGTTGTGTGACTAGTCAGGGCTTTTTGTGGGCTAGGGAGGACTTCATTAGTGCCAACTTTGGAGTTCTCTCTTATTAGGATAGAATCTCCCTGGCCTACTGGAACTGTGGCTAACAGTTGTGCACCTTCCCTACACTGTCTTCTTTTTTGGGGGGGAGCTTATCTGCACTAACTGCAGGGTCAGCCTTCCCAGATACTTGGGTTGGGACTGGCCGTGGGCCAGTACCCCGATTTGGTTCAAACCATTCTCTGGGTGGTCATTCTCAAGGAGAGAATCAAGTGGAAGGTCGTTATTGACTACCACCTTTCTCCAACTAAGGGACTCAGATATTTCTAGGGGCACTATAGCCACAGGCCTAACAGTGACATCCCCTAGGATAGCACTCACTATTTTTGTCTCCCCTGGGACATACTGGTTTGAGAGTACCAACCTGTCATGCACCACAGTGTGACTGGCACAGGTATCTCTGAGGGCAGTGGTTGGGATTCCGTTAACCAGTAGGTGGTGGGAGTGTCAATACCCCTCTAGAATCTGCAACTCACCTTTTGGGCCCACTTACCAGTTGAAGGCTATGTGGACTTTCTCATCTGAGGGACTACCTCCATAGGTCACTCTGACAACCCAAGGAACTACACATGGGGCTTGGTTTTTAGGACAGCTAGGGTCCTTGGAGTGGTGTCCTGTCTTTTTTACAGTTGTGACACCATACCTTGTTGAGATCCCAATTCTTACCTTGAAACCCAGTTTTAGGTTGTTAAGAGGTGACTTTGAGTCCACCCTCCTGGACGGGGTTTTGGAGGGCTACCTGGAACTCTTTACTTTTATGTTTAAGATAAGGGAAGGATTTGTAGCCCCTTTCTTTTGGTCACCCCCAATGGATGTCCTGATCACCCATGTCTTGACCCAGTGGTCCGCCTTCTTTCCCAATTCTTGGGGAGAAATTGGACGTAGGTCTACCAGAAACTTATGCAACCTTTTATCAATGCAATTACTTAATATGTGTTCTTTCATAAACACATTTAAAAGACCATCATAATCTTGCACTTTACTTCCAATCAACCAGCCACCTAGTGTTTTCATTGAGTAGTCTTCAGATTCCACCCAGGGCTGACTCTGGGTTTTCTGAGCCCCCTGAATCTATACTCCTCAGTAGTGAGTCCAAATCCCTCAATCAGGGTGCCCTTCATGACTTTATCGGACTCTGCTTCCGCAACTCTAGGGGTTCATAAGTCGATCCCTGACCTTACCAGAGAACAGTTCCCATTGGAGTGCTATCCAGTGAGACCTTACCTTTCTGGCTGCACAAGCCCTCTCAAAGGCTGAGTACCACTTGGTGATAGCATCGCCATCCTAAAATTTTGGGACAATCCCTTTGGGGATTTTGGGATCATAAGGTGGCTCTCTGTTCCTATTTATTAAGTTGCTGTCACCATTGATGAAAGCTAGACCCATCTCTTCTTTTCCTTTGTCTAGAGCAGGGATTCTGGTCTCTAGGTATAATCTTGTTTGCCAACCTTACTAAGAGGTTGGTCTCTTCATTGAGGCTGTCCTCAATGGTCTCAGAAGTACCTGACCCACCTGTGTGGGATCTAGGTGCTGTGAGTAGTATTCTTTGAGCTAGGGGAACAGGGGCTCTTTCCTCCCTAGGAATTGAGGGGGGATGTTAGCTTCATCCCCTCTACTTTCTTCCCCATCTGAGAGGTCCTCACCTTGCTCAGATTGGTGGTCCTTAGCATACCCTGCCAAAAGCGTTTGGAGCCTTTTCTTGGAGGGATGGGGGACCCCACAACTATGTTTTTGAGTTTGCATACAGTCCTTAACTCACTTATCTCTAGATGGAGGTAAGGGGGAGGTCGAGCTACTCAACCATGTTCTCTATGTCACTTGATATTTTTTCACTAACAGTTGGGATCTTTTTAAGAGACAAAAGAAAAAGTCCTAAACAATATGACACTTAACTATGAGCCGCTTTTATTTTCAAAAAAATACTAAAGGTACTTAACCAAGGTCCTAACCAGACTTTTAGAAATTTGGAACAAATTTCAATTAAAAAGAATTCAGAATTCTAAAGACAATTTAAGAGTTCTGTTGTGTCATCAGGTGTTGTGACCAAGTCAGTCCAACAAATGCAAAGTTGTGGACCCCACCACTGATCCACCAATGCAGGAAGCTGGCTCTGTATATACTATACCAAAGTGAGGTATAGTGTGCACAGAGTCAAGTGGATCCCCAAAAGCTTTCAGAAGTAAAAGTAGACAATACCTTACTCTTTATTTGTGGTAGTGTGGGTGAGCAGTGAGGCTTTATCAGAGGGTATCGTTAAGCATTTATTGTATACATTCAGGCAAGAAATGACGTCACACACTCAAAGACTCAATTGAGACAAATTGTTTGTATCAAAAATATTTCTTCAGTTGTATTTTATTTTTAGAAGCAAGCAGCACTTGGTACAGGTAATTAAAGTTGTACTTTTCTAGACAGGTTGATCAATATGAGCAAGCTGGATGAAATTGACTTTGTTACTGGTTTGTAAAATATTTAAAGACAATAGGTATTTGTACTTACTTTGTGATTACTTGTCAGATTACTCCTTAGAGTATATTTTAGATTACTTTTTCTACTCAGTATGATATGCCTAGATTTCACACTGGGACATTTCCTAGACAAAGGTAAGTAAAACAGTTTTTCATTAAAACACAGTGGCTTAGGTTTCCATACAAGCACAACTCAACACAGAATTTTTCGGAGGAAAACAAAGCAATCCGATGGAGGAAAATGAGGTTATCAATTTGCGGGTAAGCAATAGGTCTTTGAAGTTGAGTTACTGGAGTTAGAACAGGTGTTTACCCAGGTTTAAGGATGCACTCAAAGAGCACCCTCAGCGGCACTAGGGCGGCCAAGTGCAGAGTGCTGAGGCCCAATGTTAGCCTATGGGGCTAGGGGGCTGTCGGTTAGTGGCTGCTCGCGGGCAAGCCACAGGGTTGAGGGAGCAAAGTTCCTAGGGTTAAGCTCAGGGCAAAGGGAGATCCAAGTGAGCACACAAGGTGCACCCACAGCGACACAGGGGCAGCTGAGTACAGGGTGCTGATCTGGCTTCTGGTGCACTGTTGTTTTCAATAGAAGTTGCAGGTTATGGGTTTTGGCTGCAGGCTCGGTCTAGGAAGTCTTACGGGAGGAACCAACAGCTGGGCAGGTAATTTGGATGGCTCGAGGATGTAGATGCACCTAAGGTCCTCTTTTCCAGAGTGCTGGGCGGCTGGAAGCAGGGCGCCTTTTGAGGTCAAATTTCCCCTTACCGGGCCACTTGACGTTAGGGGGTTTCCCTGCAGAGGCTGCAGGAGACATCAGGGAGTCCTGGTGGGGTCATCCCACAGTGGACTCGGACTCTGGAACACTGGGTGACTTTGCTGGGGCTGGTGGGCTACTCATACTCGGACCGTAGGTGACGGGTGGAGTGGTGGTTCATGGCATCTGGTTTCTTTGTCTTCAGCAGGCTCGGAGTCTTTCTTTGGAGGCTCTTATCACAGGAGATCCTATCTTTGTTGAAGGCTGTCAGTCGACCAAGGGGTTCTGCAGGTTACTGGCTGCAGAACAAGGTGACTTTTAGCGCAGGATCTCTGGAAATTGCAGACGGGGCGGTAGGGCTGGGGCATAGTCAGCTCTTTTCTGCAGTCTCCTCTGCTGTGCGTCTTCTATCATCATTCTTCTTCGTAGGTTGCGGGAATCTGCCTTCTGAGTTCAGGGCTACCCCCAAAATACTATATTTAGGTGGAATTTTAGAGGTCTCGAGGTAGTAGCCAATGGGCTACAGACCTTAGGGTGAGTACACCCTTGATTTGCTCTCCCCACATCGGGAATGGGCATAATCCTTTATCCTGATTGGAGAGTGCCTGTCATCTACAAGATGGTGACCCTGAAGAATGGACTTCAATGTGCCTCCCCCACCTAAGGGGTGGGGTTGGCAGAGGTGGGCACACCTTCTGGGCTGCTCTCAATTTTCTTGCCTATCTTGCCACTGAAAAGGGAGTGAGACAGGAAAGGGACCAGCTCCTGATTGCAGGGGAGGCTGGTGGTCATTTTGCAAAGGCGGCAAGGCCTTTGAAGATCCCATGCCACAGATGGCTCTTCCTGACCTGGAAGACTTTGTTTCTGTGCCCATGGAGTGAAGGCTCCCACCCCAGGTGTCCAGAAGCATGCTTTGTGGTGGCAGGCTGGTAGTTACCAGTCAGGGAACCCACCAGAGGCTGGTCATTTTTCAGGGGATATCTCTAAGCTGCCCTCTGAGTGCATTGTATATTAAATCCACACTGGCATCAGTGTGGGTTTAATATGCTGAGAGGTTTGCTACCAAACTTCCCAGAAACCAGTAAATCCATTATGGTGCTGTGGAGTTCGTACTGACAAACTCCCAGACCATATGCTCTTTTATGTATCTAGTGCTCTTGTCTAAGAATTGACTTGGACAATGTAGGGGTACAGTGCTCATGCAACTGTACCCTCACCAGTGTTATAGTGCAGCCAACTAGAGGGGTGACTTACCTATACCTATATATGGCGAGAAAGCAAAAGACATGCAATTGATGGATGGAATGCAGAACAAATCAAAACATTCACCCCAAGTCAAGAGATCTGGGTTAAATCCATCATTCTTTTGCTCACCATACCACCCCAGTTTAGACCTGGCCGTATGCAAATCAGTCTTGACCCTGTGCCTCATGGGAACAGACCAGCCCGAACTGCCAAGCCAGGTCCTCCATGGACCGAAAACAAGCATCCTAGGACCCGTTTAGAGGTTTCACCCCTCATCAGCCAGGATAGCTTGATTCCAGTGGCACAGTGAGCCCAGGACTCACGTCTGGGCATACCCGGCCCACTTAAGGTGAGAAAGCAAAAGAAACACAATTGATGGAAAGAATGCAGACCAAATCAAACCATTCACCCCCAGTCAAGAGATCTGGGTTAAATCCATCATTATTTTGCTCACCATACCACCCCAGTTTAGACCTGGCCATATGCAAATCAGTCTTGACCCTGTACCTCATGGGAACAGTCCAGCCCGAACTGCCAAGCCAGGTCATCCCTGGACTGGAAACAAGCATCCTAGGACTGGTTTCGGCGTTTCACCCCTCATCAGCCAGGATAGCTTGATTCCAGTGGCACAGTGAGCCTGGGACCCACGTCTGGGCATACCCGGCACACTTAGGGCGAGAAAACAAAAGACACACAATTGATGCACGGAATGCAGAACAAATCAAAACATTCACCCCCAGTCAAGAGATCTGGGTTAAATCCATCATTATTTTGCTCACCATGCCACCCCAGTTTAGACCTGGCCATGTGCAAATCAGTCTTGAACCTGTACCTCATGGGAACAGTCTAGCCCAAACTGCCAAGTCAGGTCTTCCCTTGACTGGAAACAAGCATCTTAGGACTGGTTTCGGGGTTTCACCCCTCATCAGCCAGGATAGCTTGATTCCAGTGGCACAGTGAGCCCGGGGCCCACATCTGGGCATTCCCGGCACACTTACAGCGAGAAAGCAAAAGACTCACAATTGATGGATGGAATGCAGAACAAATCAAAACATTCACCCCCAGTCAAGAGATCTGGTTCGAATCCATCATTCTTTTGCTCACCATGCCACCCCAATTTAGACCTGGCTATATGCAAATCAGTCTTGACCCTGTGCCTCATGGGAACAGTCCAGCCCAAACTGCCAAGCCAGGTCCTCTCTTGACCGAAAACAA
Source organism: Triturus cristatus (assembly GCF_964204655.1). NCBI lineage: Eukaryota > Metazoa > Chordata > Amphibia > Caudata > Salamandridae > Triturus > Triturus cristatus. The sequence continues at coordinate 324,976,122 of NC_140583.1, read as the reverse complement.
GCATCCTAGGACCGGTTTCGGGGTTTCACCCCTCATCAGCCAGGATAGCTTGATTCCAGTGGCACAGTGAGCCCAGAACCACGTCTGGGCATACCCGGCACACTTAGGGTAAGAAAGCAAAACACACAGTTGATGCATGGAATGCAGAACAAATCAAAACATTCCTCCCCAGCCAAGAGATCTGGTTTGAATCCATCCTTTTTTGCTCACCATGCCACCACAGTTTAGACCTGGCCATATGCAAATCAGTCTTGACCCTGTACCTCATGGGAACAGTCCAGCCCGATCTGCCAAACCAGGTCCTCCCTTGACCGAAAACAAGCATCCTAGGACCGGTTTCGGGGTTTCACCCCTCATCAGCCAGGATAGCTTGATTCCAGTGGCACAGTGAGCCCGGGACCCACGTCTGGGTGTACCCGGCACACTTAGGTCGAGAAAGCAAAAGACACACAATTGATGGACAGAATGCAGAAAATTTCAGACGTGGATCCTTGGTCTTGATTTGTTCTGCATTTCGGCCAAAAATTGTGTGTCTTTTGTTACCTATACCAATGGCATTGGGTTGCTAGTATAGCACACAGGTATGTGTGCCATGTCGACTCTTCACTTTTTTCTGCCCCAAAACATTCAGCCTGCAATGGCAGTGTGTGTGTGTGTTGGGGTACAGGACCTCCAAGGGTGGTAAGGGTGGCACAATATGTGCTGCAGCCCTTAGAGGTCTTTCCTGGTCACAGTGCCCTTGGTACCCATGGTACAATTTACAAGGGACTTACATGTGGCCAGACAAGTGCCAATTGGGGGTATAAAGTTACAGTTTTGGCAAAGAACACAGGCCCTGGGAACCTGATTGGCAGGGGCACACGGCACATCAAGTCAAAGTGCATCAAAAATTTGGCAACTATTGGGTGGTTACTGCAAAGGAAACCCACTTTCCTACAATCGGAGTCTGCTTGGGTCATGTAGTGGACTTTGTTTACTGGGACCTCCGTGGGTCTTCCATATAGCCGGCCTGTACTTCCACAAAGTTGGCCTGAACTTTGACTTGGTACCTGGTCCAGTGGGACCTAAATTAACCTTTTTAGACCTACTTGCTTTTAAGCAATTTACTGCATTTTATCCTTTAAAATTAATGATCTCAACTTTTATATCAATTTAATTTTTGCCCTTTTCGTCTTGTTTTGTTTATAATATAATAATACATTTGTTTAAACCTGTGTGGAGTCTTTTTGTGGTGCATTCATTGTGTTACAGTGTGTGTGTTGCACAAATACTTTACACGTTGCATCTTTAGATATGCCGGATTGACTTGTCAAGCTCCCAGTGAGCACAGATTTAGTGTACCCTGACTAGAGTAGTGGTTCTTGGCAGCCTGAGTAACTGCATACATCAGCCAACAAGGGATCCCATTTCTAACATGGGGTGTGTGCGAATAGTACTCATTTGTGGATTGGAGCCAGTCGCATTTCTACATTAGCTGTAGCATCTCTGACTTTGTAGATCTTATCCTTAAAACAGAGGAAAGCTCATCATATACATCAATGACCAGAGCAAAGACCAAGTTTGAAGTTCATCTACAATACATCTGCAATACAAAAGACCTATTTAGACAAGCAGGGACAGAGTTAATGCATTCTGAGAAGTAGACTTTCTCTGTCGCCAAGACTTTGGTACTGTATTTGGTCATCTGGTTATTATAGTTGCATTTGGATTCAGAAGAGTAAATTATTTTCCTTTCCTCTCTTCTTTTCTTTCAAAATGTTTTAGTTCTGAGAGAACCAACTTGTTCTCACACTTCCTCCGTGAAGTTGCTTATTCCTAACTTAGGTGAGCATCAGTTCATCCAAAACAAAATTCAGGCCATGTATAAGATGGTTAAGTAAGGTACATCGAATAGTCAATCAGATTTAGCAGATCCCTGATCCGCTCCCCCGCAGCAGGTCTCTTTGACTCTGGCTATGGTCTCTAATTTGTCGCCCATGTTTGCCTGTGTTTTGCCATGGAATAGTGTAATTATTGTATGTCTTTCAAAATAGTTTATTAGTGACTGCTCTGTCGTCATCTTTGTTTTTGTGCCTCTATTTTTCAAGCCTTTTTTGCTCACCACTGGCCGCTTTTCCTTAAAGTGCCATTTTAGGATCCGCTCGCTCCTTTCCCAACCACTCCATCCTGCCCGTTTGCCCTCCCGCTTCACGCCCCCCAGTGCCACTCCAATTACCTACTTAATGAAGTCCGCAGCATGTCCATGCAACAGATGCACAATGCCGACACACAACTGGCCTGCGAAAGGCAAGCCCATCTGTGCCTGTCCGTACCTGGACAGTGCCCAGCGCCAGGAACCCTGGCCCTTTGGCTACCCACAGATCGTTCTACCTAGAACTTTGAGCTCTGTACCCTGGACTCCTCAACAACCACTGTTGCCTCACATCTCCTCGATCAACTGTAGGACAGCTCACCTGCCGCCGATGTCTCTTCAGCTGCAACTCAGGACCTCCTGCCCTCACAGAAACCTGCATCACTCCCACTTCAGCTACGTCAACCGCCACAGAACACTTGGATGCCACTTCTCAAATTACGATCCCTCTGGAAACACGCTACCAAAATTTGGGACACTATCACCACCCTCGACCCTCACGTGATCTTCATCACAGAGACTAGGTTCAACCCATTTCCACTCCTGACATCACCACCTCAACACCCAATGGCTAAACGATGACACACCAGAACCGCACCAACAAACACGGCGGAAGCATCGCCATCATCACCAGTGAAACCACACCACACCAATTACGGAACAGCTCAACTTCAAACTCCACAATGATGAAAAATTAATCATCAGAGGCACCCTCATCTACAGACCCCCTGGACAATGCCCTGGCTTTTGTGACATTATCACTGACTTCATTGCTCCACTATCTATGAACTCCAAGCACTACATCTTCCTCAATTTACCACATCAATGACCCCATAGACACCAACTCTGCCAACCTCTTGGAATACATGAGCACCATCGGCCTCACCCAGCTGGTCACCGACCCCGCACACGTCACACAACACACGCTTGACCCAACTTTTCAAGCCAGCGACAAAGTCAAATACAGTCATGTCACAGAACTCAGCTGGACCAAACATGCCATTGTCCACTTCACCATCGCCGGATCTCCAAGTACCACCATCAGAACACCCAGCTCCTTCCTGTACAACTCAAAAAAAGACCAAATGGCCGGATGCCCTCAACACCACCCGGCTTAACCCATCAACCAACCCGGAGCAGGCCTTTCAGAACTTCACCAATTAGCTCACGAACTGCACTGACAGAGACACCTCCGTCAAACCAGCTAAGATCTCCAGACCTATCAAACAAGCCAGCTGATACAAACCAGAATTAAGGACAATGAAACACAGTTGCAAACGACTGAGAAGATGGTGCACCAGCAGAGTCCCCATAGATCAAGCTACCTTAAAGTTGGCCCTCAACAAATACCACCAATGCCTCGAAAACATGAAAAAAGAGGCATTGGCAAACTGCATCGAATCATGCACCAACCACACCAAGAAACGCTTCAGCATTGTCAGAGAGTTTTCCAGCCCGGCAGCCACCAACAACATGATCTGTCCTTCACAGGCACTCTGAGACACATTAGTGTACTATATCCACAACAAGATATCTACTATCTAGAGGAACCTCAAACCCTGACGCACTGACCTAAAACAGCCTCCTCACACCAACATACACCTGCTCGACCATCCGCTTACCACATTGGAACAGCTAACCACCCAGAACACCACAGCCACAGCCATCCTGAACTCCATCCATTCAGGAGCACCCACAGGCCCCTTCCCCACCGCCTCTTCAACCTCAGAAGCAAGGAAATCAGCTCCCGTCTCACCACCATTCTCACTCCATCCATCACCACAGCCACCTTCCCCGATGTATGGAAATGTGCAGAAGTCCGACCCCTCCTCAGGAAACCCTCAGCCAACCCCATCTCACTTCTCCCATTCCCCGTCAAAGTTCTTGAAAGGCCATCAACCGTCAGCTCACTGATTACCTGAAGAGAAACAACCTGCTCAACATCACTCAGTCCAGTTTCTGCCATCAATGACATCCATACACTCCTCGGTAGGGGAGAATTGGTGACACTGATCCTCCTTTTCCTCTCAGCAGCCTTCAATACCGTATCCCACCACTCACTCACCAAGAGACTACTTCAATGGATTGCATCCTTCCTCACAAGATGAACCCAGAGAATCTTCCTGCCACCCTTTGCCTCAGAACCAAAGAGCACAATCTGTGGTGTACCTCAAGGTTAATTCCTCAGCCCTATTCTCTTCAACATGTATATGATGCCCCTGGCTGACATCATCAGAACTCATAGCCTCAACATCATATCCTACGCCTACGATATCAAATTCATCCTCTCACTCTCAGCAGACCCATCCACCACTAGGACCAACTTCCATAAGTGCATGACAAATATCGATGACTGGATGAGGACCTACTGCCTAAAACTCAACAATGACAAGACCGAAGTGCTGATTTTCAGGAACAACACCTCCGTATTGAACAATACCTCGTTGCCCACCAAACTCGGACCTTCTCCCACACCGGCAGACCATGCCCTAAACCTCACCATGAAACGACAGACCAACGCAGTCTCTGCCATCTGATTCTACACTCTCCACATGCTTCGCAGGATCTTCGAATGGCTCCCAATGGGCACATAGAAAACTGTTACTCAAGCCAAGTCACCACCTGCCTGGACTACGGCAATACACTTATGCAGGAACCACCCACACTCATGAAGAGACTCCAGACCTTAACCTGCCCAAACAGGCTCACATCACCCCCCACCTCAGGAACCTACACTGGCTTCCTGTCCAGAAAAGAGGCCAATTCAAGATGCTGATACATGCCTAGAAAGCACTCTGTGACCGAGGTCCAGCATACATCAACCACTGGCTGAACCTACACCAACGCTTCCGAGAACTTCACTCTGCCTCCCTCGCCCTCGCACATACACCTTGCATCCACTAAAGCTTCAGTTGAGGCCATTCCTTCCCCGACCTAGCAACAGGATCATCTATCTCAATGTAGTCTAAAGTATTTCTAAATTTAGGAAGTGACATGCTTTATGAGTGGACTTTCAGCTGAGTAGGTTTAGTTTGACAACTTCAAATTCATTCAGAAAAATGTGGTTAATGGATGAAGTATCCTGATAGCAGTGTCTGAGGAGCTTTCAGGCTCCTAAAAAATGATTTTAAAAATAGCAATTGGAGTTGGGGAGGGGGGAAGGAATCAAGTTAAAACAAACAACACACATTGGGCAAGTTGTCCCTGCCACTGATAGGGTGTACTGTGTGAATTTGCACATTGCGCAAGAGTGAAATACAGTTACTCAAATGTGGTCAACAAATAACTGAAGAGGACTGAGTCTGTGCCCGATGGGCATGGACATCAGTTGAGGGTCACCAGGGATCGCAAATGTGAGCCTTGGGTTTCCATCTATAACCCCTTGCATAGGCCTTGCAACCCCTGGCTCAGAGCTATCATGTGTCACAAAGAACAAAAATAAAAGCAAATTTGGTTCTCCAGGAGACTTGTTTGCCTTCTTAAGGGAAAAAGCTCCCCTACCCATCAGCCACTTGGTATCAAGTTAGAGCTCAACGAGGACAAAGTGTTGGGAGAGAGTGCAGATTGTTAGCCCATTTCACCTTGCTCCTTGAATACCTCCTATTGGCCAGTGAAGGTCTAGGGGAGAAACAGGAGAGAATGGCAGTTTTCATATATACGGTACGGGTTCCCAAATTGAACACGGGTGTTAGGGAGGATACAGATGTATTGATCAATAAGGTGATCTATTGGTTAAGACATGAGCGGAACTGCTTATCCATAATAAGATCTGATATTGTATTTGCAAAAAGGAATACAATCCCATTCTCACACTATGATCACATTCATGTTGTCCTATGTTCCAATACTCTGGTTGGAATGATTAACTGTGGTACAAATTATGTAGACGAACAAGTGTCCCCACCAGGTATCAATATTGATAAGGATGCTTCGCAAAATGAGGCTCAAAGCTTACCCGGAATCTACGTCAATGATAATGATGACTGTAATATTTTAAAACCTCCTGAAGATCATATAAGACCACAAAGCCGCATGGGGCTTAATTCTAATATTATTACAGCTGGTGACCCTGATATTCTCCCGCCCTTAAATTTAATGTCTTGGAATCTAGCAGTTTAACTCTATATTATGTGTTCAGGACTAGTTAAAGTATATCACAAGCTTTGATGTGTGTCTATTACAGGAGAAATGCCTACAGGGAAAGTCTACATAGATTGTTACACATACCTTACTGTAGACGCTAAACCAGAGAGCTTTTAACTTTGATAAAGAATGGGCGATTTAGCACTTTAACATCCTTGGTTATAGATCACTCACATCTAATGGGGACTTTAGTCAGCCTACCCTCTGGTCTCACTCTGGCAATATTTAACATCTATGCTAGATCAGTTAATCACAATGAAAAATCTACTATTTTTGCATTAGTTAGATACTAGACGATTCACCCTCTGATATGAGAATTTTGGTAGCAGGAGATTTCAACACCTCTTTTGAACCCTGTTCCTTTTTAACAGAGATCACAGCAGAGGAAGATGAGCACTGGGGAATTTCAAAATTGTTAATGTCTCCAAGATTTTTTTTAACTTCCTGTGCCTTACAACTAGTCTGGTTGGTTATTGGTAGAGGTTTGAGAGCCCTTAATGGTCGTACCACTTCTGACCCTCTGTGTGCACCAACTTTTAAGAGAGGTATATGTGCTCATGTAATTGATTATGTATTAACTGATGTGAGAATGTGGCCCTTGTTAGCTGATATGAATATTAATACAAGGTCTGATAGTGACCATAACTCACTTGAGGTGACATTTGCTGTAGAGCCTCTGGGTCAAGGGTACGCTGACCTGCATACGGTTGTCCCTGTACCTTTAGTAACTAACAATCATCGTACTATTAAATGGCCCAAAGTTATGGCAAATATTGAAGTTTATTCAGAGCTTTATAAACAGTTTGTTGCCTCCTTTAACCAATACAAGGGTATAGACTCTGGCAGAATACCGAATTTTATCAGTTCATAACCAGTTGTTTGGTGAACTCCAAAAGATTTTTTATAAAGAGGTAACTGTTACTAACAGGACACATTTTAAATACCATACATGGTTTGACTCTGCATGTAAAGCAACAAAAGACTCATTAAAATTTGCAATTATTGAGGGAGATAGAGGTAAAATTCATACTGCCAGTGGAGTCTATAAATCCCAATTTAGACAGGCTAAAAGAGATTGGGAAGATAAGTTCTGGCAGGACCTACTTGCAGTTAGTAAAATCAAGGATAGTAGATCCTTTTGGAAACTAGTAGCACAAAACAATCTCGAAAGTGTGAAGTATCCCAGTTTTAATATATCACCTCAAAACTGGGTGGCCTATTTTACATCATTATATTCACTAAGAAAGCCTGACGACTCAGCTAGTGCCACACGTGGTTTTTCAACATAGAAACCAGAATATGCTCCCCCAGGTTAGTTCTATTCCTACCTATAATGTACCGGTTCCTAATCATTTTGATGTACTCCCAACATTAGAGGACATTGAAGAGCTCAGGAGTCCCTATGTTTACAAGTGGGAAGAAGGATAGGATCAGCAACTAGTAGTACATCGGCTATTCCAAAAGATGATGAACTAACTAGCTTAAATATGGAAGAAGGGGACTCCCATAATAATGGGGCCAACTTTAGCTGCTTGTGTGGATAAGAGCCGGCCCCTAAACAAGAGTGACATTATACATAGCTCCAATGCAACTAATTGTAGGGTTTTAGTAGATATTGAACTGTCTATGTGTAATATATTATTCTGGAATGTGGCCGGGTTGCACCAGAAAGTGGGACTTCCACAACGGGTCAATTTTGTTGCAGACTTTCCAACAGTATGTTTGCAAGAAACCTGGTTGATGAATGAGGTGCACATAAATGTATATAAAACCTTCCATACACCAGCGGTGCCCTGGGTGTGTAGCAGAAACAAGGGGGGTCTGTGCACTTACGTCTCTAACAGAATTACTGTCAATAAGATTGATTTTAAAGTTTCCAAATGTTTCTATCAAGTTTTGCTAATGCAAATTGATAGAAAGCACACTGTGGTTCTTGTAAATTTCTATAATAACATTCCCAAAGAGCAGTTATGTCATGTGTTGGGTGAATTAAGGAAAGACATTTTTAATATACAAGAATGCTTGATAGAAGACCTATGTATTATTTGGGGCGGTAATTTTAATAATAATGTGTGTCAGTATGCCTTGAGGGGGATCTGTGGTCTAAGCATGGAAAAAGGTGTTGTGTATGCCCACTTTCCTCATACTATAGCAGGTGATCTGCTCAATACTATTGTTTACAAATTGGATTTAGGGTTCGTTAATAAACTTTGCTTCCCTATAGTTCCTTTTAAGAATACTTTTAATGGTTTAATTGATTTTATTTTGATTACTAAGATTCATACTACTAGGGTGAGAAACTTTGAAACCCACACAAACGCAATGAGTGACCACTTCCCTATAAGCTTCTCTATTTGCCTACCGTGGGTTGTGCCCAACAAGGAGACCCGAGAGGAATGATTTCCTTATGAACTCTCTCTTAATAGATTAAATGGATACACCTGAGTTGGGTAAAAATTGATCCAACCTCGTTTTCAGCCAAATATTTAGGACCTGCAAGAAGGATGTGAATGTCTGCCTTGATGAGTTGGCTGCTGATCTCGCGGTTCTAAACTCATATGGTAGTATCATGAAAGAGATCAAGGACCTATTGATGGTGAAAATCAAGGAATGAAAGATAAAAGAACATGGATGGTTTGACTCAGGTTGTACCAAAGCACATACTAATTTAAAGAGGGTACTAAATAGGAAGGATAGTAGTCAATATGAAAGAAAACTGTCAAGGGGCGCCTATAATCTGGCTCTTAAGGAACGTAAAGAAACATTAAGAGCACAGGCCTGGCAAGCTCTGCATGATGCATGTGAACTCAAACATAATATTAGCTATTGGAAGGCGGTTAATGCTCCCTTTCTAGCTCCCGGAGATCTACCTTCAGTAGTGAAACTTTATGGGTTGAGCATTAGACTAACCTATATAATGAGGTGCAGCTAGTGCAGGCCAACATGGACCAGGATCTTATGCTGTCGAATGAACAGCTTAAAACTTAAAACCGAGTGCGCAGAGCGGACGCGTACAACAGATTGCTCCCACCACGAATCCACGTAGGTGTCTAGCAGAACTGATTTAGCGTGTTACTTTTAATATTGCCTACTGTGTTTTTAAAGTTTACCGCTTACCGTTCTCTGCTCTATTCACTTCATTTGGTGTCCCCTAGTCCGCCGCGGCTTGTGTCGTTTGAGCGGCGGGGCAGACACGGAGCTTACAAATCCTCACTTCCGGTGAGAGAGGAAGTTAGCGCTCCATACTTGTGCGGTCCCGCCCACTCCCCACTTAAAACCGAGTGCGCAGAGCGGACGCGCACAACAGATTGCTCCCACCACGAATCCACGTAGGTGTCTAGCAGAACTGATTTAGCGTGTTACTTTTAATATTGCCTACTGTGTTTTTAAAGTTTACCGCTTACCGTTCTCTGCTCTATTCACTTCATTTGGTGTCCCCTAGTCCGCCGCGGCTTGTGTCGTTTGAGCGGCGGGGCAGACACGGAGCTTACAAATCCTCACTTCCGGTGAGAGAGGAAGTTAGTGCTCCATACTTGTGCGATCCCGCCCACTCCCCACTTAAAACCGAGTGCGCAGAGCGGACGCGCACAACAGATTGCTCCCACCACGAATCCACGTAGGTGTCTAGCAGAACTGATTTAGCGTGTTACTTTTAATATTGCCTACTGTGTTTTTAAAGTTTACCGCTTACCGTTCTCTGCTCTATTCACTTCATTTGGTGTCCCCTAGTCCGCCGCGGCTTGTGTCGTTTGAGCGGCGGGGCAGACACGGAGCTTACAAATCCTCACTTCCGGTGAGAGAGGAAGTTAGCGCTCCATTCTTGTGCGGTCCCGCCCACTCCCCACTTAAAACCGAGTGCGCAGAGCGGACGCGCGCAGCGGGCGCGCCAGCGGCGCGCCGAAGGCGCGCCAAAGGCAAGCCCGTCTGCGCCCGTCCGCGCCTGACCGCCGCCAGACGCCAGGACCCCTGCCCGTTTGCATCTTCCCTTTCCATGGCTCTTATTAAATACTCCCGCCGGGATCTACTGGCCATGAACACCAGCAGCCCAGCCACAAGCATTGCAGGTCATGCCTCCTCTTCCTCCAGTAACAAAGTACCGGTCAGACTATCGTCTCGGGGAAGACACCCTGTAAACGCTCTTACTACCAGGATACCCCCACCTCTCACACGATGTACCTTTCCTGTTTATACTGCAATGTCCGGTCCCTCTCGAAATCTGGTCACTCTTAGACTCTGATAAGCCCGACCTTCTCTTTATCACAGAAACTTGGCTATCAGAGTCCTCACTACCAGATATTGCAACTGCCCTTCCCCAGGAGTATAAAATCTCAAGACTGGATAGGCCAGACAAAAGAGGCGGCAGAATCGCCATCGTATACAGAGCCAACATCAAGCTTCACCTAGTCAATTCAGTTGCCGCTGAATGGGGTGAAATCTGTACTTTTACGGTAACACTCGGGAACAAAGAAGCCTGGAAAGGAGCCCTCCTCTACAGACCTCCAATAACTAAAACTAATTTTGTAAATAAACTTACTGAAACCATCGCCTCACATGCTCTATCCTCGACCAACTTCTTCCTATTAGGCGATTTTAACCATCATACTGAACTTGCACAAGACCCTTACACCGTCGAGCTCATCACCAGTATGAATGCGTTAGGCCTAGACCAGCTAGTTACCGGCCCCACCCATTCTGCCGGGCACACCCTAGATCTCCTTTTCACCAACTCCAGCAAAATAATGATTGACTGTTCTGTACCCGTCCTTTGGTCAGATCATTTTAAAATCCATTTCCAGATTCAACTTACCTCATCTACGCCCCAACCTAGTAAAGACCCTATCTTAAGTAGACCTTGGAATAGGATCAACTCTGAAGCATTTTCCTCCCATTTCTCCCCCCCTCCCACGGAACTGCTCAATGACCCTAACCTGGCAGCCATCGACTTAGATCAAGCTATCACTACTACTCTCGATATAATCGCCCCCAATAAACTTAAGAGATGTCCTAATAAATTGTCCCTGTGGTTTACTGCTGAACTGAAGACCATGAAACTGGCTGTAAGAGCCCACGAACGCAAGTGGCGCCACACCAAAGACCCTAGTGACAGATCTCACTATAAAAAATTTCACCACCAATATATGAGCGATATAGCCCTAGCCAAAAAAGCCTAGTTGGGGAATAGGATAGACCAGGCTGCAAACTCGCACAAAGAACTCTATAAAATAGTCAAAGAGTTCTCCAACCCCTTAACCTGCCAACCCGTCACAAATGTGTCCCGGGAATGGGCTGATACCCTTTCGTCATTTTTTTACAATAAAATAAATGATATTTACAAATCATTTACCAACTTCAATGTTCCTACTCCATCTCCTGATCCACCCATCAATATATCCCTGCCTGTCCCCATCACTATCCTTAGCCAATTTCACCCATTCACGGATGAAGAAGTCACTAACACCCTGAACAAAATTAAGTCAGGCTCCCTTGCTGATCCAGCTTCTTCTCTCATCCTATCTAAAATTGCGCCTATCCTGGTACCTCACCTAACAAAAAATTTTAATCTTTCACTTTCTCACACAACGGTCCCTTCACACTGGAAAGAAGCCATCGTCAGACCTATCCTGAAGAAGCCCTCTGCCGATCCGTCCCTTCCTATGAATTACAGGCCCATTTCGCTGCTTCCGCTGTTTGGCAAGATCATGGAATCCCTAATCAATACCCAACTCATTAAACACCTTGAGTCTAACAAAATTCTAGATCCATCCCAGTCTGGATTCAGGGCATTCCATAGCACCGAAACAGCCCTACTAGAAACAGTCGATAACATCAGGTTAGCATTGGATGCCAAACAATCTGCCATTTTAATATTACTTGATCTATCTGCAGCCTTCGACACCATCTCACACAGCATTTTGATAGAACGGCTGACAGAGGTTGGTGTCGAGGGCTCAGCCTTGGCATGGATCAAAAGCTATCTGACTGGACGTACCTCAAAGGTTCAGATTGGCAAATTTTCATCTGCTAATCAGGAAGTAGATAAAGGTGTGCCCCAGGGCTCTATCTTGAGCCCCACGCTTTTTAATCTTTATGTCTCTCCCATTGCAAGATTAATTAAAGCCTACGGATTTGAGACTGTGTCTTATGCTGACGACACTCAAATCCTTATCACCCTGGGACCAAACGCCACCGACACCAAATTGAGATTCCAAAAATGCATGCTAGCAGTAAAGGACTGGATGACAGAGAACTATCTTCTACTCAATGCGTCTAAGACGGAGATTGTGCTCTTTGGTAATGCTCACAAGCATTGGTCCGACGAATGGTGGCCAGCACCGCTGGGTGCCTGTCCTCCACCCAAACCAGCAGCCCGCAACTTGGGGATAATGCTAGACAATAAGCTCACCTTGGCAGACCATATTAATAACATCTCTCATACCAGCTTCGGTCTCCTGCGCAACTTAAAGAAGGTCTTTAAATGGATTCCTCTGTCCTCCCGCTTACCATTAATCCAGGGACTAATTATTAGTCGCCTGGACTATGGCAATGCTCTTTTTGCCTCTATTAATGAGAACCTCCTGAACAAATTACAGGTTCTTCAAAATACAGTAGCCAGAATGGCCCTTGATCTACCCGCCCGTACCTCCTCTGCCCCCTGTCTGAAGGCGCTTCACTGGCTCCCCATTAAGAAACGTATTAAGTTTAAAATGTGCTGCCTAGTCCATAAATCCCTGAATGGCAATGGTCCAGTCTACCTAGCAAACAAACTGACGAACTACCGCCCTGCTAGAACACTTAGATCTTCCAGTCTTCACCTCCTAGCGGTCCCCAAAGTACGAACCGTCAGAAATGGAGATAGATCCTTCTCCAAAATAGCCCCAGAAAGCTGGAATACTCTGCCTCTACACATAAGACTTGAACCCAGCCATCAGAGATTCCGCAAACTTCTAAAAACATGGCTATTTTAATTCTGCATGTCTCCTACCTCACCATCTGAACATCTGTCGGCGCTATGAGACCTTCGGGTGATATACGCGCCTTACAAAAAACAAAACATAGACATAGACATGAATATACATGTATGTTCCCTTTGGATTTAGGTTTTACCCTACAAAAAATTATATTTGCTATTAATGAAAGTGCTGCTGGTAAAGCCCCCAGACCGGATGGAGTCCTTGTGGACGTGTACAAATCTTATCTTCCGTTCTGGGGTCCTTTACTTACTCATGTTTTAAAAGCTTGTTGCCAACAGGGTTTGATATCATCGTGGTCGGATTCTATAGTGGTCCCTATATTTAAAAAGGGAGATCGTAATAGTCCTGCTTGCTACCGACCGATCTCTCTGTTGGACTCTTTTCTTAAAATTACTGGTCGCATTATTTTAAATAGGCTACAGTCTTGGGCGGAAGAGAAAGGTGTTCTTTCTAAATTGCAATATGGTTTCCGCCAGGGTCTGGGGACCATTGAACAGGGGCTCAATCTAAGCCTTGTGATTGGTAAATATACACAAGCGAAACAAGGTAAATTATTTTTAGCTTTTGTTGACCTCAGCTCCGCTTTTGAATGTGTAAAGCATGATAAATTGTGGAGTATATTAAAGGAAATGGGTGTGGAGCCTCCGTTTATACTTTTTATGTGGCAGCTATATAAAGATGCGGGTGCTAGGGTTCGTTTTGGAAAGCGGGGTGAATGCACAGCCATATTTCCTATTAGTGAAGGTGTAAGGCAGGGCTGTGTGTTGGCCCCTTTTCTTTTTACTTTATACATTAATGATTTAGGACAATTTTTAACTAAACAAGATCAGGACCTTCCCATTATCAATAAACAACCTGTGCCAGCATTGATGTACGCGGATGACGCTGTTTTAATGGCGCGTACTCAATTAGGTTTGCAGAAAGTTTTAACGAGTTTTACCTTATTTATGGGTGCAAGGGGTCTGAAAGTGAATGTATCTAAAACTTTTATCATGAAGTGAGGTAAAAATAGTGCCAGGTGTCATGATATTTTTATTGACAACACAAAAGTAGAATGTATTAATAGTTTTCCATACCGAAGCATCCAATTTGATCACCGGGGGACCTGGGTACCAGCAGTGCGGGCGAGAAAATTGATGTTCACCAGGACGATTGGTGCTTTGTCTATTTTCGCCAGAAGATTAGGTAGAAGACCAGTACCCGAACTAATATTGATACATAAAGGTAAATGCCTATCCACAGCCATGTATGGAGCAGGCATTTGGGGGTACACAGATGTGAACTCCACACAATTAATAGAAAATGCATTCACAAAGTACCTGTTGGTTGTCCCTAATAGCACAGCTAATTTTCTCTGTCATTCGGAACTCAGGTTGACCTGTATATCAGATCTGGTTAAAATTTAACCGCTTTTGCTGTGGCACAAGGTCTGGGCTTCCCTGGATACCATTTTCAATCGAGAAGTGGTTAGGGACTGCTTAGGTCTGGCAAAGGTATCCTCTATCCCGTGGTTAAATTATATAAAAAGGTTCACGAGTGATATTGGCCATCCAGAATATTTTGAAAATCCTGACAGTATTACTGCAGTTACGAGAAAGTCTTTAAAAGCAATTTGCTTATTCCACTTACAAACTTACACTTACTACGGAGATTGTTAAACAAACTGTACTGGAGAATCAACTAATGTCATCATGCTATGCTATTCAGCCATATTTAGTGTATGTATCTGGGATCTATGAGAGGATGCTTCTAACCCATTTCCACCTGGGGGTCTTTCATAGAGCGGTGAGCTTCCCTGCCACTAATGACTGGTCGGGAAAATTGAGCGTTTGTCCGTGTGACTTCATATCGCAACAATCTACGCTACATGTTACCCTACTTTGTAAGTTTTATTTGTACCCAAGGAAAGGTTTTTAAAACTTGTTTTAAAAAAGATGGAATTGAGACAATGTCATACTGCGTTCTTGGCGATGCAAATTTTTTATAATGAACTGACTATTTTAGCTGTTGCTTCATATTTTGAAAATGTAATTAATTATAGAAAATTATATGACAGTCCATGATCTACGATTGTTCTTAACTACTAATGAAATTCTTTCTTTTGTAAATATGTTCTTAATGAATGAACATTTAGTATTGTGCTTTTATGATTTAGATACTAAATTAAATAAAGCTATTTTTGATTTGATTTGATGTGACTCAGCTAGTGCGATTAATATAGTATAATGGGAATATAGTGGGGAATACAGCTATACCTCATTTAGAGCAAGATCCATATTACATGAGACAAACAGTGCAATAATTTCTCTTAAATTAGCCAAGGCACCAGGCCCTGATAAAATTCCGGGTGACCATTTTAAGTCAGAGGCACTTATCTGGTCAATCTATTTTAACCACTTATCGAATGCTATCTTGGCCTGCGGAGCTGTCCTTGATTCATGGAGGGGGGCCGAGATAATAACAATATTTAAAAAGGGAGATGCTAATAATCCGGCAAAGTATAGGCCATTAAGCCTGCTAGATAATTGCCCCAAAAATATTTAGTCGGCAAGCCTTGAATAAGTTAACAGAGTGGATGGATGAAAAACATATATTATCTCCATTTCAAGCTGGTTTTAGATAAAAAATTTGTATCATAGACCAGATTTTTAGATTTTCCTTATTGCATTGGAAAAATTTGCTTTTAGGTCCGGGCATGCTGTATGTTGTGTTTATAGATCTTAGAGCTGCCTTTGATCTCATCCCCCGGTCCAATTTGTGGCAGGTCCTACTTAACCTAGGTATCCCCACCGACCTTGTACATTTACTGAGTAAGTTACATGAGAATAACTATGCCCAGGTACACTGGGGACCGAGTGGCGAATCAACAGAGTGTATTCCAATTGAACGGGGAGTTAGGCAGGGCTGTGTGCTCGCCCCTACTTTGTTTTCCCTTTATCTAAATGAGGTAGTTACGGAATTGGAAAACTGTGTAAATGACTCCCCAAAGCTGAATAATAGGAAGGTACTGATCTTATTATTTGCTGATGATTCATTACTCATTTCTAAGTTTCCCATGGGTCTGCAGACACTGGTAAATAAATCTTTAGGCTTTTGCAATGAAAGGGGTCTTGACCTCAATCTCAATAAAACTAAATGTATGATACTAGGTAAGGGAGCCAGGAAAGGCAAAACAACTATTTGGGTCGGTAATGAGGTCCTGGAGAGGGTTGGCAATTTTGATTACCTAGGAGTTCGGTTCATGGATAGTTTCAAGTGGTTAGACCAGGTTATGAAAAGTAAACTCCTTATCAAGCATAGGTCTAATGCAACTCTGAGGACTCAAAAGAGAACGGTATTCCATGTAGTATCCCCAGTTCTGGAGATTTATCATGCCAAGGCGCAAGGGGCCGCTCTCTATGGGGCTGAAGTTTGGGGCTATGCTGATACCCAGCCCTTACCACCTTGTAGAAAATAGCATGGCTAGGAAAGTATTATGTCTCCCTCATAGTACACCCCTTATCCCATTGTATTTAGAACTGGTACTAAAAAGAGGAACTGATTTATCTGCCCTGAAAATAATGGTTCATTGGGTCCGTCTTTGGTGTACACCGGAGCTTGCTGATTATAGGGATTCTTTAAATGAAGTTCTCACTCTATCAGATGCTAGCTCGCTTCCTTGGATTAAACATGTGTCCTCGTGGATGGGAAAGTTAGGCCTTCATAGATTCTGGGCTGATCCTACTAAATTAAAGAAAACTGTTATACTCCTACAGAAAACCATCTATTGGGACTTCATCAATGAAGGTATAGGAAGAAGAAGCTCGGTAGGATCTTTGATCATTACATTTCTTGACCTTAAATCTTTCCCATTTCCTGAGGAATACCTGAATTTTATACCTTCCACTTTTTCTACCAGCCTTTTTTACGGTTTCTCTTGGGGATACTACCTACAAGATCATTTACTTTTATATGGAATATAACACAGTTATCATTGACCTGCCCAATGTGTAATCAGGGTGACAGAAACAAATCACATCTATTATTTTTCTGTCCAGAGTATGCCTCTCCTCGCAGGATGTGGATTATTCCCATCTGTCGTTAACTGGGGTTTACACGTTATCAAATAGCCCTAAGGATCCTAAATACCATATTTTCAAACCAGTTGATTGTCCGGACTGGATTAAGACAGTTGTGGTAGCTCGCTGCAGCAATGGCTAAATTAGTCTCTTTGTGAATTTGCGTCACATGATCAATAACATGTTCCTCAATCAATTTCCCCTGCCTAAGATCACAGAGAGTGTGCCAAGTTTGAAGGGGCCTATGTTGTGATGAATCTTGGAATGAAGACAGGAGACTAGATATCTTAATAAAGATTTTTAGTGGAGAACACAAACTAGCGTCCGAGCAACTCGGGAAATCAGCTGCAACTGATTTTCCTCAAATGCCGTCAGCCTCACATTCTAGCGTGGAACCAAAACAGAGATTCCAAGTAAGTAATCATCATAACACATCCTCCTCCTATAAAAGAAAGAAAAGAAAAATAATGGAAAGAAGCTCAAATACCGAAATAAGAACGTTACATTATAATAAAGTCTTGCAAATGCAAAATAAAGTCTTGCAGAAGCAAAACACTCAAACCCCAAACTCTAATACTATACATATATCCTCCTTTGCAACATAAAAACTTTTAAACCCGACACCTAAATATGAGGAGAAACATTACATTCTAACATAGTCCTGTAAATAAAAAGGAGGCCTACGAACTCTAGTACCCACATCCTCTTTAGCAACTAGATCACTAGTGGAATCCAAAGTGCTGCCACCATCATTCATCGAAGAATCAGGTATAGCATTGCCATCAGCTTGAGGTGAATTGGAAGAATGAGCAAAATCAGGCATGAACATGACCTAGAAACAACCTGAAGATTCATCGCTTTGTGCAGGACATTGACCACCTTTTTTGACATAATGCCACTCGACGGAAGTTCCATATTTGACCACCTTCAATAACCACAAAAAATGTACCAACCCTAACAATACGAAAGGGACCGGAAAACTTTTTCAAACCGCCTCTCAACCTACCAGATCTCACCTTTACCCAGTCTCCAACCTTGAACCTAGAAGACACCTCCTTGTGAGACACTTCCTGCTTCCCACCATTCATCACCCAATCTTGTAACCAAGAAAGAACCAACATAGAACCAGGTAGACGCCCTCTCATAAGCTCAAATGGGCATTTGTGAGTGACACTATGTAAAGTTGAACAATGAGCCCATAACATTTCTTTCACTAGTTGACTAGGTGACCTTTAACTGGACAGTGCCAATTGAACAGTCCCTTTCACTAATCTGTTAGCCCTTTCCACAATACCATTGCTCATAGGGTTATAAAGAGAAGTACAAGAATGTTTGATTACACACTTTTCTAGGAAGCAGCGCATCTCACCAGATATCAACTGAGTACCGTTATCCGTAATCAAAGTATGTGGTACTCCTTCCTCTAAGAAAACTTCATCTAAAATTCTAGTAGTGGAAGAAGTAGTGATGTCTCTCAAAAATTAGACAATAAGCCACCTCAAATGTACATCTACTAGCACAACAGCATACCGCATGTCCAAAGACAGTTCAGAGAGCGGACCAAAAGAATCTAAACAAATTATGTTCCAAGACCTACCTGGGTCAGAACTTTGCCCCATACTGCTCTGACTTCCAACCTTCGCTCTCTTCTCACTTTCTTTGCACAAAGTACATTCTTGAACCCATCTCCTGATTTGATCATCCATACCAGGCCACCAAAAATCATCTTTTACTCTCCTAATAGTCATGCCTTGTCCCAAGTGGCCTTCATGAGCAAGTCTAAAAATGTGAAATCTCAACATAGTAGGCAGTACAAACCGATCTCCTCTCATGACCATATCTGAGCCAGTTACAAATTGATCATCAATAATTTTACAATAAGGTCTAGTGGAGACAGACACTATACTATCTCTACGTACACATAAGGTAATCATGTTCATCACCTCCTGAAGAATGAAGTCTGACCGCATACCTTCCTCCCACTGCAACCTGGAATACGAACCAAAATTACTATCTTGCACGTTACAAACAGGAGCCTATGCTTCTTCAGATTCAAGTCTTTCAACAACATTTTTGTCAACATGTTCCCATTCTAATGACATACGAGATAAACAATCTGCTTGAGAATTTCTCCAACCATGGATGAATTCTACATCATACAAATACTCATGCAGTCTAGCTGCAAATCTAGCCAATCGCGCAGAACCTTTACCAGCACCAACTGCAGATAACATTTTGATTAATGGTTTGTGATCATTTCTCAACACAAATCTGGTGCCCCATAAATACACTCTAAAATACTCTGCAACCCAAGCCGCAGCTAAAGCTTCCCTTAGAATAACTGAATAGTTTTTTTCAGCTTGAGTGAGAGTACCAGAAGCAAATGTAATTGTTTTTTCAGCACCACATTGAAATTGAGACAGTACCACGCAAATGCCCGAAATGCTGGCATCAACCGTGAGAAAGGATTTGCATATCTCTATTAAGAGATCTTAAGTCTATGCAGAATCTCAAACAACCATCAGATTTCTGCGTTATAACAACCGGAGAAATCCATGGAGATGCCTCAACAGGCTCAATAACTCCTCCTTTCAACAAGTCCTGTAATAATTCTTTAAGACAATGTCTAACTGACGCAGTACTCGCCTAAGCTTATGCTGAACAGGACAAGAATTACATTTCAGAATAATTTTATGGGAATAGCCTTTCACACAACCAAGCCTATCTTCAAAGATTTTGTGTGCTTCCCTCAAAATGTCATCAATTTGCACTCCATCATCCACAACCATACCTGAGTTGGGAGACCTGGAATTTATCACAATATGCAAGTCGTATTGGTGCATCCAGCCCAGAATAAGAGGACCTTCCTTGGCGATGTAAACTTTTCCCTCCATACTTCCGGTACCAAAACGAATGACACCAAACATATATCCTAAAGGATCAATGGTTTGACCTTGATATCTTACTGGGTTAATGTCCTGGACATTCAATGGAACATTTCCCCACACTGATATAAACAAATCTTCAGGAATAATTTTAAACATTGATCCTGAATCAACCATGAGACTTACTTCATGACCACAAACTTCAAATATGGCATTGGGTCTGATCAATCTTTTAGAGTCCTCACCAACTTCTGAAATCGTATTCTCCCCTCAATTACTAATACCCTATTAGTACCTTTCATGTACTCAGAATCCCCTTGCACTACGTTAACTTTGCATTTGTCATTACCGTCAGTTTGTCTACATACTCGTGCGTAATGTCCTTTTCGACCACATTTCTTGCACACTTGGTCAATGGTAAAACATTTTTTTGAATCAGCTAAATGATATTGACTTCCACAGAGCAGACATTCTCTTCCTCTGCCTCTGTAAGCAGAACTAAAGGATGAAGTACTCTTATAATTTTTCTTTGAAATGGCATTAACCTCAGAATCATCCTCTTGAAGTGAATTATCAAGGCTAGTCACATCACTCATCTTTTTGTCCTTTCCTAACTCTTTAATAGACTTCTGAGATTCTTCAATTACTTTGGCCACATCCACAGCATCTTTCAATGAGGGGTCTTTCGCAGCCCATAACCTCTCTTGAGTTTTTCTTTCACGACATTGAACAATTAACTGGTCGCGAATTAGCTCATTAATCATCAAGCCAAAATGACACTTCACAGATAGCTCCCTCAATCTAGCAACAAATTCATCTATCAATTCGCTGTCAGATTGTGGTTGTGTGTAGAACTTATATTTTGCCATAACTAAATTAACTTCTTTGGCAAATCTGGTTTCTAGTCTTTTGATGGCCTCTTTATATACATCGTCCATCGGTTGGCCATTGGGTCCCATGACTACAGGCAAATATTTAAAAATGCGTTGACCTTGACTCCCAAGAGTACTTAATAAGAAAGCTTTCTTCCTTTCAGATGAAACATTTTGACCCTCTAATGCTATAATATAATTCTCCAACATTTCTACCCAGTCCTCCCAGAATAAAGAGGGTGTGCCTGGGTGGGGAAGAAATATGAGAGGCACATTTACATTAGATTGTGTAGCCATTCCTGCAATAAAAGGTCTAGAGAAAATAAGAGGCGTAAAACTACTTAAAGAGTGTTATAAAAGTAAAAAAGAAAACACTTAATTTAAGTAGTATCAATTATACAGCAGAAATGTGCAGGTCACTATAAAAACACTGGAACTATCCGTTAGCCTCACATTCTGGCGTGGAACCATAACAGAGATTCCAAGTAAGTAATCATCATAACAGTTTACATGGTTTTTGACTTTCGTTCTCTTCAGCACATGTCATCATGTCTCACTTACACCGATGCCCAGGAAGCTTACAGCATTTATCACACCTTTTGGGTGTTTCCAGTTTAAGCGCATTACGTTTAGCTGAGCATTGGCAGAAGCTGTTTTCCAACACCTCATGCACAATTTTTTGGGAAAGGAGAGTGGGGTGATGTATTTCCAGGGTGACATTTTGATCTTCAGGGAGGATAGAGCAAGTCATGATGAGAAGTTGCATAAAGTACTGGAAGGCAAAGGTTTGACTGTGGAGCTGAGTAAGTGCAAGTTTGTGTAGAGAAGTGTGCCTTATTTATGACATGTGAATGGAGAAGAGGAGGTAAAACTCAAACTCTCTTTAAGAAATGCAATCACAGGGGTTTCGGCTCCCATGAACAAGGATAAGGAATGGTCATTACTTGGGATGGCTGAGTATTGCACAAAATGTAACCCCAAAAGGTGTTTAACATTAGGCAATTGCTTGAGTAGCACGTGAAATTTACCTTGGATATGCTGTGTGAGGAGGAGTTCTTTTACATTAAGGGTTACTGGGAAACAATACCAACTTGGAGTAATTTTGACCCCAGACTGGAGAGTTATGTAGTGACTGATGCCAGAAATAAAGGCCTAGTGGTAGTCCTAACACAGAGAGATGCTGAGGGAAAGGGGAGTATCATTCATTTTTGAATCCATGTCCTTGTCTTCAGCTGAAGAGAGATATCCCATAATAGAGAAGGGGCATTCGTGTAGTATGGCCTTTGGGGTTATTGTCGACATTGCTAAGTTAACATGAGCTCTGCTGCCAAGATGCTGCTTTTGCGCATGTTACTACATGACTTTATTTTGCAAGACTCTGTTTGTGCCTTTCACATGAGAATTGGCTGCTTTCTGTATTCTTTGCCTGTTCCTGCAGTTTAGTCTGATCACGATGTGCAAGGTTGATAAACAATGTCCCTTGTTATTCTGTTCTGGTCAGTCCCTGGCACTTGGACAAAACATGCCACACTGCTGCAACTGCTGGAAACTCGTGTTTTGATATTACGTGGTTGCATTTTGGTTTAATACACTTGGAGAGAACCTTTCCAGGGAGAAGAGCTATGCATTTCCTATGATGTAAAACTACAATCTAGGCACTAAGGTATGGGGCCTGCTGACAAAGCCCAGAGATCTTCCTTTATATAAAACGTCTTATAGCCAAGGGGAGAGTGGTTAGGCCTTATAGTCCTTTATCCACTGTCTGTATACAATGATTTCCCCTTTCATAGTCTATGGACTTGCTACAATGGTAACTGTTTTAGGTTTATGCATTTTGCTGCTGGTAGTGGCTCGTATACTGCATTATAGAGCACGATAGTTAGTGAAAATTGTTTGGGAACTATAACAGTGACACTGTCTATTCTTATTGTGGACAAGTAAGAGTGAGAGAACAAAAGGATACGTCTTGCTACTGCGGTTCCTGAGAGAGTTGGGAGTGTTGTGTTCTGGGTTGTGTAATCATTTGTAGCTTTGCGATTATATAGGAGAATGAATGAGACACTTTAGCTAGTCGGTTCTGGGATTTTGGGTACTGAGGCGGTAGGAAGGTTTAGTCCCTACACACCGAGGTCCTGTTTTCCTGCACATAGATCTGTGTATGTGCAGAATCCCCACAACATATCGATGCCAAAGTTTTGTCTGGTACTTATTTGCCTGAGTAATGATTGTGCTTGTCCACAAACTGCTCACTTCTGTTTCTAGGGATGGTTGTGACGTTGTAGCCTCCTATATTGTTATATTTTGTAGGTTTTTCAAGCTTGAATTTTAAAAGGTCTTTCTCTTTTTTGTTTACCCGTAGTTGCGCTGCTGCACATAATTTGTTATTCTCTTCTATTGATTATGGCGGTTGCCATAACACCTCTTAACCATGCTCCACTTATTTGACTCAATATGGAGTTACTGCTTCTGGTGTTGCACTTATTTTTGATGTCGAAGCGGATGCAGCTCACTGCTTTGAGGGATTTGATTCTTGGGTCACCTTTTCAGCAGTCAATGGAACAGATAATTTGTTTCATGAATATACTGCCACCGCGGTTCCGCTGGATTATCGACGTTATAGATCTATTGAAGTTCCGCTAAGAGCTTGGCAACATACTATATGGTTTAATGGCACCCTTCCTTAGCCTGTAGCTGCGGTCCGTTTAGGCCCCTTGTCAATTGATGGGGCCACGTGGCCCATTTTAGCTGGGTATAACCCACATCTAAATTACCTTACTGTTCCAGTTGCCGAGCTACGTGTATTGCATACATCATTAATACGTGTTCATAGAGCTGTTATTCAGTTTGTGTTCTGCAACTTCCAGGTGGGACCACCTGGCGTTGCTGCACAACCACGGGACCTGGTGGAGGAATCATCAGTCCTGTCATGATTAATTTAGTGATGGGGTAATGTCCGTATATTAAAGACAAACTTACTTATTGGCTTGCTGAAAAGTATGGACAACTCGAAGCTATTTTTGTAAATACCACAGCTGTGGAGAAACACAGGATCCTGACCATGAGTTTACCTAAAGGGCTAGTTCCCGAGTTAGCTGATTGTAACACTTGGGATAGAGTGTTTGAAGTGGTTTATTCGATGTGTTTCGACACCCCCTCCATGACCGTACTCCCTTCCGTGATAAAAAGTGTTCAGTATGTTGGGAATAAGACTGGTGGGAGTGTTCAATATTGTTTGCAATATGATCCTTGCTAATTTCAAGGTAGATGCAGTATGCTTGCAGGTGGTGAAACGCTTGGAGGCTGTTGCAGACGCAGACAAGCAATACAAATTGCCGAAGATTATTGCTAAAGCTTATAAAACCATAGGGCGCAATAGTTTGGGAATTAAGCCTTTTACTCAAACTCAAAATCAATCTCAGCAGAAAGCCCAACCTGAGAAGGATGGGCACCCGTTCTTTCCTAAAAAGAACTGGAAAAACGAAAAACAGGGGCAGCAACAACAGAAGCAGGTACGAGTGCTGGTTCACCGACACCCGAATCTTCTGAGCAAACGTATGATTTGCGCAATCGCGCAAAAATATGTCTCTTGATCTATTTCAAGTACCTGATCAGCGCTCTCCTCGTTCTTTACAGGACTCATCGGACTCTCGAGTCGCTGGAGGGGAGCGTCAGGATTGCAGCAAAGGATCAACCACACATCAGGGGCGGGAGCAGCCTCTCCACTTTGACGTGAAGGCCAAATGAGGGACAACCTCGTTTTGGACCCCCGTATCAAGAGACAAAAGTTGCCGCGTTAACAGCGAGATATGCCTCAGATGATGAGGACTCTACTCCTAGACTGGCGGTGGGCAGTGACTCTGCTCGACAGTACATCGGAGGTACCATAGTGCGGGAGGCACTGCGTCCCTGTTTGGAAGTGAGAGTAACTGATACATTTATTACAGTAGAAACAGCAGATACCCGAGTTTCTCCCCCAGATAGACTCTATGAAATAGTCCTCCAAAATGAGGGTGATATACAGTGTAGAATTACACGGTTTTCTTGGAAAATCTCACTTCTTCTTATGACATTTTGTTGGCGGTGACAGATTGGCCTCCACCATTTGTTTTGGCCGCTTCTAGAGGAGAAGACGTTATACTTCAGAGTTTTTCACCATGCGTCCCTGAGGGGGCTAAACAGGCATACGCATCGGAGTGGGCTTTGGCCCTTGCCCCAGCAGTGTACCATAATCAAGTGGGCTGGGATACAGATTCGCCGGCTCATGAGATTCCATTACGGTCTATGCCGCAGCCACAACTGCAATATCCAATCAGTCAGGAGCCTAAAGCTCCTGTTTGTGACATTATGGTTTTAATTGGAATCTCAGGGTGTAATTGAATCCTTTGTATCACAGATGAGTAATTCTCTTTTTCCGGTATTGAAACCGGACGGTTCGTATCGCATTGTATTAGATTATCGAAATATGAATAATCATTGTCGTACATTTGCAGTACAGAACACACACAGCTCTGCGCTAGTGAACAGCATTGTTCATAAAAAATATAAGATGACACTGGATATATCCAGTGGTTTTTACAGTCACAATCTGGCTCCTGAGAGCCGTGACTTGACAGCATTTACCGCCCTCTGAAATCAGAAAAAAATTACTTGTTTACCAATGGGGTATAAGAATAGCCCCGGGGCTTTCGCTGTACGTTTTGTGTCTTTGTTACACAGCATTGACCCTGATGCTTTCTCATACATTGTTGATATTTATCTGATGGACGATGAACTGATACGGCATCTAACCTGAGTCGAGCAAATTATACTATCTTTTGCCGACTATGGATACAAATTTAAGTTTGCTAAATCACACATCGCTTACTTGCAATGCTCTTTTTGGGCTACAAGCTCAACAATGAAGGCATTGGGTTAGCCCTCCCACTTTCTCAAGAAATGTGCAGAATTGCAACCTCCGTCTACACTGAAGAAGCTTCAGTCTTTGCTGGGAATTTTGAACTCCGGGAGGACATACATTGCCGATTGTGCCCAGTGTATCAAACCGCTCTATGCGTTGATACAACCTACATTTACTTCTGCCTGCTGGTTACCGGAACATACCTCTATTCTATGATCTTTGCAGTCTGGTCTGCTAGAGACTAACTTCTTGTTGGCACGTGATAATTCTGCGAACCTAGTCATATGTATTGTACCAGGGACAGGGGGTTTCACATACCTGACGTTCAACGAAGGGGACACAGTACCTATTGCATACAAATCACATCTGTACACAACAGCAGAAATATGCTTTTCCAATGTTGAATTTTTTTGGACTGCGGTCCAAATGGCGATTCTGAAAGAACATTCGCTGGCGCAGGGAAAACGCATGCTAGTCGTTTCGCCTATACCTGCTTTAGAAGCAATGACTAAGGCAAGTGTACCTAACTCTAAAGCTTTACATCCCTATTGGATTCAATGGGCTACTTCTTTGACATCAGCTGATGTCACGTTTTTCTTTGATCCTGCTCTCCAAATACAGATTTTATAGTACGAACATGCTCATCTTCCTCCGTTGTCCTTACTTCCTTTGAATGAGTCCAAATGTATCATTTACACCAACGGCTCAGCTCAACCGGTCTTCGGGTCCAAACATGCTTATTCCACGGCTTGCCCTATTGTTGCTGGTTCGGTAGTAAATGGAGAATTTAAGACTCCCATAGCGCATACACAGGCACTTGGGGACTGTACAACGCAATTGGCTGAGCTGTGTGCTCTTGTTCTAGCTCTCGAGTTTGCAGATCCTGATATGAATACTCTTATTGTGGGAGATTCTTACTACTGTGTCCAGTCTTTTAATGACTTTTGGTCTCAAAATGATTATCAAAACTCTGAGGGCCGCGCAATAAAGCATAAAATGCTCTGGGTTCGAATGGCGGAGCTTAAAAAACTTCTGCCACTCACACAAGCTGTTCATACTCTTGACCATCAGCATGTGGGAGCACATGCTGTTGGTAATTCTTTGGCTGATGAGGCAGCCAAATCTGCAGTAGCCACGAGTTCCGCTTTAGCAGTTACAAGGTCCATGACTAAGATATATAATGAGATTCCGGCATCTATAGCTGCTACGAAGGATGGAACTGCTTACCCACAGGGTCCCCTTCTAAATATTCCTATCATTTATCCCCTGAACAAGTTCCTTATGCTTCAATTCCATCAGTTGGGGATCGGCTGATTCCCAACATGGACCACAGAATTCCATTGATCATAGCAGCACATGAAGGCATGGCTTCTGCGCATGCTGGAGTGTCTGCGACAGTGTCTATTCAACAATAACGTTATTGGTGGCGTGGTTTATATAAACAAACCCGTAGTTATGTGCTTTTTTGGCACATTTGTCAACAAATCAAACCTTCTACCATTTCACGTCCACCACAGACACAACTATGTATATCAAATCAGCCGTACGGCTGTATATATCTTGATCACTGCGGTCCTTTGACTTCTGATACTGCATATAAATATATTTTTGTTGCAGTTGATTTGTGCACTAGATTCCTCTTGGTTTGGCCACAATGCAGTGCTGGCACTCAAAATGTCATTAGAAATTTGCCTGTCTTTGTCAGGACGTATGCCTGTGGCACCTTCCATTCGGACCAAGGTCCAGCATTCGCTTCTAAAGCTTACAAGGACGCGATGAAGTCTTTGGGGTTGCTGGTGCTGTTTTCGTCTCCATACAGGCCTGAGGGCAATTCTATAGTGGAGCGAATGAACCGTGACTTAAAGCAATCTTTGACAGCTAGAGTCTTAGGTACTGGCAGGAACTGGCTATCCCATTTGTATGGGGTACAACATGCACTTAATAATCTCCCAAGAAGATGTCTGGGTGGGTGGACCCCATACGAAATGCTCTTTGGCATCAAAATGTTTGTGCCTAACCTTGATGGTCTAGACGTGGTGGCGGCGGCTGCCACATTTGACGTAGATAACCATTCTTCTATGTTACAGGACATTCAAATGACCCGTGACAGCTACGCTACTGGACATATACCCTCTACCTTGTGTCACGGCAATGTTGATTCCTGACGCCGGCTGGCTTTCTAAGATTGGTGATCTGGTACGAGAAAAGCTGGAGAACAAAAAATAATTTGGTCCCTCTTATCGTGCTTGGATTGAAGGGTACTCGTATAGTGATACTGCGTCCTTTGCCTGGTCGCAAAGACAATAGGTACATTCCAATTCACAATGTCAAGCTACACCATCTGGCCGATACTCAATAGTGTGACTCCGAGTGTTTCATGCAGCACTATTCCTTTGAATCTGGTGACGCCTGCATCTTCAGCTAATCCCCGTGACGTTGATGGTGAGATGGAAAGTCCGGCTATCCTTTTACCTGTTGTGCCTTCATCCTCAGTGGACGCTGAGTATACTTATCCTGCTGATGAGTTTCATATCAAGGTACCAGGCAGTTCGTTACAACATGATGCTGATGCTGTGCTGCCACAGTTACTGAAGGTGGGTGCAAGCGGTTATTTTAAGGACCGTATGAGCTTCTCATATGACTGTTCTTCATCTTCTTCTGTGACATCTCCACCGTCAAATACAAGTATTTTTATCTCTTGGTTCAAAAAGACTTACCTGGTCCCCCCCAGGACCTACATCTGGTTGGTGCTTATCCTGATTTTACTTTTTATGTCCATTGGATTTGTGACAGTGTTCTTCTTACTCATCAATGGACATTATTTGCCCGAACGCTCCGCTGTAAAGTTTGTTGATGGTATTCTAGTTCCCCATACATCGTCCCATATCATGAAACATGACAAAGCCCTTGTGAACATTTCAGCTTTCCCAGTTGCAGACGACATCGTTTGGAATAAAGTGGCATTCAAAATTCATAATCCAACGGAGGTCCGCAAGATACCATATGTGTTTCGCGTCTCCTTAGGAGATGTTGTAAAACAGGACATACATTCTGATGATTGGGATGAATAAGCAGTACATTCATTGCTTTCTGATTTGAAATATTATGCTGCTTTTGATGCTGAAGATTTGTATTTAAATACAAACCAATTATGCTGATTTATTTTGTTATCAACATTATGGCCACCATTTCCTGCACAAAACAAACACGTTAAGACCTACTTTTAATTACACGCAGTGGGAACATTGTCCAACTCCCTTACAGGGTAGTTCAAAAACACTTAAAATAAGTTCATCTATTTCAATGACTGCAACATGTCCAATCCAGACTCTTATTTATTTCAATTGAAATTGTGGCATCAATCTAAACTTATTTTGACTCACACAAAGTTAATATATTCAAACTCTTTTAGAACTCAATTGCCCTTACATGGTTATAATCACTGGAAAAATACCATAGATTTAAAATCAATTTGGGGCTCTAAGATTCGGCAGGTGCAGGGAATTGAGGCTTTGCATCGTGCATGTCTGATACCGACTGATACCTACTGCAAAAAATGTGAATACTCCTTCTATTCCATCGTTGGCTGAATATGATAATTGGCGTCAATACACAAATTATACAATAGATGTCTTATAAGCTGTGTTTCAAAATGACAGTTTCAATTTCTCTGTTGTTGACCTTTCAGGATGGTTGTTGTGGCAGACCAATTCAAATGCTTGTCAACTGCATTTTTATAATGCGACTACTGGTTTCACACAAACTAGACCTGATCTCCGATTCCCACATCCACACTCGGTCACCTAATTATTCAGTGGGAAAATTGTGTCAACATTGGTTGGAACACTCCCACTCTGTTGTCAGTCAAACACCACCTGTCACTCTTGTCAAGCAACACCAATTTGGCTGATTTTCTCCTGGGTCCTAAATCTCCCAGATCAAAAATATGTATCTATGCAACGAAAAATTAATTGTGGAAACTTTCTCAAATTGAAGCAGCAACCCGTCTGCGCCAAATTAACAAAGCTAATTTGGAGAATGTTCTGGCAGTTGTCGAAAATAGCATAAATACACTGTCTTCCCGCATTTATACTTTAGATAATATTGTTTCATCTGTTATTGATATTGTTCAAAATTATGTTTCTGTGTTATATCATGGTCAAAATCAATTACGATCTATAATGCAATTTGCATGGACGTTACAGACACTCAAAATGGGAAAAGTACCATGGGATTATTTGAACGCCTCAGCTTTGTTTATACCATTTCATCTAACTGAGAAACAAAGATTCATTTTAATGACAGATGCTACATACTCACTGTTAAACATTGAACAATTGGAACACTTCCCATATTCTGTAGCTGAAACCGATTCAGCTGTATGGTTAATTCATGGCGTTATCTCACTGCCCTTTTTGCAGTTTCAATTTAGATCTTGCATGAAACATTTTCCAATTGGCCGCTATGAACCCTTGGGTAGTGCCTTTCTTCATGAATTATGGCCCTACCATTCACCTACAGATGTCAACAGAAGGGTACAGAAGTTTTCCTAACGGGAGGACTGTGATTCCCCTGTGGGGCACTCCCTATTGTGCAAACAAGTTAAGGAGCACGGTGCTTGTAATGTGTCCGCACCTAATCTGACTTGTTTTTTTAAAGGAACCCCAGTTCCGGCAATAATTCCCACTCTCACATTACTTTCTAACAGCAGTTATCTTATTTTGAACAACAACGATTGCTATGGCTTATGGGCAGGCATTCCGTATATAGTAACGGTTCCAAAGCGTGTTATTTGTTGTAGGAATGCGCTTTTTCCACCCCCACATGATGCTGTAGATAGTTCCCTTTGGCCTTCCATTCCAACTTTGAAAATAGATTTCAATGTATTAAGCAAGCTCAAAGCGCTATTGTTTCAACGAGAAGTAGCTCTCACTTCGGCTAGAGAGACCTTTGAATTGCAGGTGGCTAGAACATCTAGTGAGATTCAGTCACTGCTGAACACGAATCTCCTACTACATTTTGGAGAACTGATACATAGAATATGTAATGTGTCTGATTCAGAGGGCCTTGCGCATTGTTTTCAACTTGTGGGATCCGGACTTGAGACTTATTTTCAGACGATTTTTGGAGTAAAACTAGCCTTTATACATTCTGTTTTTTCCAGCGCCTTCGGCAGCTTCTACTAAATACTGGTTCTGGTGGCTGGCGTACTGGTACTTCTGCTCCTGTTAAGCAATGGCTGCCCATCTTGTAGTACTGCACAGACCCGGCCAATTGTACCTATACCGTGACCGAATGCAGCAGCATTTTGGATGCTTGTCATTAGCAACACTCAGCGTGAGTTATGGACTAACTTTTTGCTTTGCCTGCTTCACTTGCGTGCAACCTGTGTTTTACTGCCAACCATGACCTTTCTATTGGGCTTTGGATTTATGCCTTTCCAATACGTCATGTACTGACCCGGATTATGCTGTGTCAACGGGTCCCTTAGTGGCCCATGATCATGCCCGTTCTTGGGATAACCGTATGGCACGTGCAGCTGCACTTGCAGCATTGGTTGAGCAGAATATCCGTGCGGCTGCACATTATCTCTTACAACGCAGTTTCAACGAATATCACGCGCGCTGTCCAGAAATGCTCTTTGAGGCATCAGATTATGAGGAACACGTGTGTTCCTTCGAGGTACTTGATTGGATGGCATCCCTTTTTGCTGCAAACAATATGGATGACCTTTTGGAACTAATTGCATTCTTGGGATCACGTACTTTGATGGATTTTCCAACTCCAAATGAATCCCGTTCTCAATGAACGACAAAATTCTAATAACATTTTTTTTTAATTGTTTTGTGGACTTTTCCAAATTGTTTTTTTTTGTGTGCTTCGTGGCTCTGCGTAGCTTTGAACACTGTTTAGGTCCTTTAATCCATATGCAATGACCTGGCAAAGGAGAGGGTGTAGTATGGCCGTAGGGGTCATTGTCGACATTTCTAAGTCAGCATGAGCTCTGCTGCAATGATGCTGCTTTTGAGCATGTTACTACATGACTTTATTTTGCAAGACTCTTTGTACCTTTCACATGAGAACTGGCTGCTTTCTGCGTTCTTTGCCTGTTCCTGGAGTTTAGTCTGAACATGATGTGCAAGGTCGATAAAGAATGCCCCTTGTTATTCTGTTCTGATCAGTTCCTAGGACTCAGACAAAACATGCTAAACAGCTGCGACTGCTGGAAACTCGTGCTTTGATATTACGGGGTTGCATGTGGTTTAACACACACTTCGAGAGGTATCTTTCAAGGGAGAAGAGCTATGCAGTTCCTATGATGTTATACTACCATCTAGGCAATAAGGTATGGGGTCTGCTGACAAAGCCCGGAGATCTTCCTTTTAATAATAAAACTTCTTGTAGCCAACGGGAGGGTGGTTAGGCCTTATAGTCCTTTATCCACGGTCTGTATACGATGATTTACCCTTTCATAGTCTATGGACTTGCTACAATGCTAACTGTTTTAGGTTTATGCGTTTTGCTGCTGGTAGTGGCTTGTATACTGCATTATAGGGCATGATAGTTAGAAATACACATTTTGAACTTTAACAGTGACTCTGTCTTTTCTTATTGTGGACAAGTACAAGTGAGTGAGTGAAAGGGTACGTCTTGCTACTGCGATTCCTGAGAGTCAGGAGTGTTGTGTTCTAGGTTGTCTAATCATTTGTAGCTTCGTGATTATATGGGAGAAAAAATGAGACACTATATCTAGTCGGTTCTGGGATTTTGGGTACTGAGGGATTAGGAAGGCTTAGCCCCTACACACCGAGGTTCTGTTTGCCTGCGCATAGTTCTGTGTATGTATAGAATCCCCACAACATTAGCTTGCATATAGGAATTAGAACATTTTCATGCTTGTGTGTTGGGAAGACCAATTATCATTTAGTGTGATCAGAAGCCTTTGGTTAAATTACTAATTATGGTAGGGGAGTGTTACAGCATCAGCTAGAATTGCGATATTGTTGATGCGAATAAAGGATTACATTTACAGCATGGTATATGTTCCAGGAAAAGATAATCTGATGGCAGATTGTTTGTCCAGATTTCTGTGCCCTTTAGAAGTGTGTGAGGATGCCCGTTGGAATTTGTTTAAAGTTGATTTGATTGGAGGAGAAACAGAAGGAAGATAACGTTTTGCAAGAGATTTTGAAGTACATGTAAGATGGTTTGACTAAAAAGGCAAACTGTATTTAGAGGGTGTAATATTATACCTCTACATGGGGTGCGGGACACAATTTTGATTCTTTGTCATGAGGTCTATTTTGGTATAGGTAGGACCAAATAAGTTGTAAAGGAATCGTTTGGTGGCCAGGAGTTGACAAAGCAGTAGAAAGGTTTATTCGGAAGTGTTGAATTTGTTCCACATCAGATAAAAGTTTGAGTACTTTATGGGCACCCATGAGTGAAGGTTTAATTCCTAAACAACCTTGGGGAGGTGTAGCAGTGTATTTGTTGGGGCCAGGTTGGAGAGTCACAAGAGCTTGTGATTGTGTTCATAAATCTTTTCACCAAATGGCCAGTGGTGGACATATTGGGGAGAGCCGCAGTGTTGGAGTTTTTGCACAAGACTTTTTAGTCAAAAGGTATTCTAGCTATGCTGTTGAGCAGTAATGGAGTGTAGTTTTTTTCCAATACAGCTAAAACATATTTTGAAAGGCTTTGTGTGAGGCATAAGACCACTGCGCTTTATAACCCCAGGGGGAATGGCACTGTGGATATGTTCAGCCAAGTGATCAAGGGTGTTATTCAGGATGCTGCAAGGGGTGTTGAAAGGGGCGTGATTGGAAGATTGCAGTAAAAAAAACTGAACATACAGAATAACTAAGAATAGTTTGACAGGGAAATCTCCATTTGTAATTAAGAGAGGAAGGATTTCTAGGAAGTACATAACAAAAGTATGGAACACTATGATGTTTGCCATAATGTAAAACTGGTTCACATTAAAGTGGGTGATTGGATGCGGATTAAGAAGCCGGTTAAGGTGCCTAAGGGCAAAAGTCAATTTTTTCAAGCAGAACAAGTTGTGGAAACTGGGTGCCTGATCACTGAGGCTCTAGTACGGAAACAAATCAACAAAGGGCGCAGAGAGGGGGCACCAGGCGGTATTCCACCACCTCTTTCTAAGGAAGACCCAATATTTTGGTCTACCCAATTAGTCCCAGTTTATACATCAATGCTGGAGAAGAACTGTATTCCCCTCTCTTGGCATGGTTCGATACTCGCTCCCATATTCAATGGAGGGGATCAAAAGATCCTAGGGAACTATTGTATGATAGTTCTAATCGTCAATGAAGTAAAGTATTTCTCCAGTGTGCTGCTGTTCACTACAAACATGGACAGTTAAAATCATACCCCCAAAACAAACTGGCTTCACAAAGCACAAAGGGACAACTGTGAATCTTATTGCACTTTCCCAACTGAGCCTCACTCAGCCTGACCTGCCCTGGCTGAGCCAAGAGGAGACAGAGATTCATGAACATGAATGATGAATGAATCTCCTCAAATCTCAATATATTCTTTCATTTTTTAGACTGATATGTTTATCATTGATGGCGTGGCGGCCGTAGTTCAGTGCTGTTGCCGGCCCGGGCTCAGGTTGGATTGGAAGGATTCTACAAATCTGTGTGGCCTGGTGGGGGGGGGGGGGGGGTGGGGTCTGTGCGCGGCAGCAGGCTGTATGCGTGCGCTGGTGTTTTTCAGATTGCAGATTTGCCGCATTGCCACGCCCCAGCATACCCGCGCACAGCCGCACCCAACCACCGAGTCATCGTGGTTCAAATAATGGCCGTTCAAATGTTCAAGAACCGAGAGTGCCTGTCCTCACTGCAGCCAGCGCGACCCAGACGACATTGCATTGGCGAGTAGCCGCTGCCACTGCCAGTGAGTACTAGTGCATCACTGATTCAATGCAACAGCACTAGGGGACTTGAGGCAGGGCCTGGCAGGCCAAATCAGTTAAACTGCTGCGCAGCAGTCTTAGGCAGTGCACTGCAGTGTGTCCCGGCCGCCGGGCCCACCACGAACGAACCAACCCAGTAAGTAACTTAAGAGTTTTACTAAACAAAACAGTAACACAGTATTGATTTTTTAAAGAAGTTAAATTAGTTAAGTAGCGTAGCCGCCATGCCCAGTACTGGACATGCCACCATGAATAGCCCGCCAGTGCAGTGGGTGGCGTGCGTGGCCCGCCCATGCCAAACCAACCAACGCTGCTTTTTGTTTGGGAGTGAGGCTAGTGTACCTCGTCCATCAGACAAAACACAGACCCTGAACAAACTCCTGTGTGAAGTGAAGTGTGATCGTGGGATTTAATATTATACGGGGTGCAGCAGCCGGTGCAATACTATCAGCAATTCTGTCTTTGGACGCGGCTCCTTTGTTGAGCTAGTGAACCGTCTTCTGGCTACTGACTCCTCGAGTAACACTAAATCTCGCCCTAAGAAACGGCACAGAGGTAACCGATACACTGGTGCTGCCACTGCTCTAAAGCAGAGTATTGGACTCAGCTTTGGCTAAGGGCTCCAGGTCACAAAGTGAACAAGCAGAAGTTGAAGAAAGGCACTAGAGAAATGGTCAAATGAGTTATCTGCTAGTCCGCTTCAATTTTGACAGGTAGATGGCATTGCATCCCTCTCTCTCTCGGCACAGCAGAACTTCAGTTTTTAGTCTATGCTCATTACTGGAGGCTCTTGCAATGTTCAAACGGATGGATTGTAGAGAAACAATTGCTGCTTCATCAGGCATACAACTTCATGTTGCATTTGAGTCAGGAGCACCATAAAAGCGAAACTAAGCTGCCACTGCTGTGTTCCTGCGGCAGCCATTGTGTTTCCCGACTGTTATCTCAGAAGTAGTGCTGTAAGGTGATGCTGTGTAATGATACTGGTGGGGGGCAGCGATGACCACTGCTCTACGCATTGTCTTGCTGTTTTGCTGTAATGCTCTTGGAATGTAGATAGAAGCTTTGTTGTTCAAAGGAGTAGAGGTCTGGGGTTTTGGGCATGCAGAAAGGAGTGTCACCATAGGAGTGTGTTGTGCTTTTTATAACAAAATTAGTGTGCATGAGTGGTTGGGAAGGTAGAATGGGGAATTACCTTGTGGAGGTTTGGGAAGCAGATGATTGAGAAGGTAGGTGTGTGTACCTAAGGAATCAATGCATAGTGTGTCTGGTGGAGTAGCAAGCATAGGAAAGCAGGCTGCCTGGCTTGGGATGAGGTCCTTTACAGTTAAGTTTCCAAGGTATCTGGCAGGAAATGCAAAGATGTCTGCATTGCATCAAGTATCAGGTCGGCTTCTGGATTAGATATTAGAGTAGGTTGGGAAACACATTTAGGGATGCTGAAAGCTCTGATTGGTTGTGGTGTCTACGATTATTGGTCCTCGGTGTTCAACGTGTGGGTGCCGGAAACAAAAAAATACTTATGTTTGGTACTCTGTCTTCCACGGGAGAACAGATGCATGGTAGCAAGAGGGAGGTGAGGTGAGGAATAGCTTAGAAGATGCTAGTAGGGAGAAAAGGGTAGGAAGCAGAGAGAGAGACAGAGGTATTAAAGAGGGGTGAGCCGTGTGGTCACATACCAAGAGAGAGATGACAGAGCAAGAGATGGGTGAGGAGAGAAGGAAAGATATATAGAAAGGGTGTTGAGGGAGGGATAGGTAGACTAGAGAGAGACTAAAGTAAAGACAAACAGAGGTAGACAGGGGGGCGTGGCGGTGAGATTTAGAGAGAAAAATAGAAGCAAGAAGAGAGAGAATACTGGGGACTCTGTTACATTATGTTCCCAAACAGGGCGTTACACATCTGTCATTGTTTAACAACTTTGAGCGATGTTTTTATAGGACAACAAGGTTATGGTGAAAATCTGACTTTTCACAGTTCCAGTTGAGGAAGTGGGTGGAGCCAGTGTAGGAAGTGGATGGAGCCATAGAAAAGTAGGTGTGGCCTTCGACAAAGATTTGAGCACCTGCACTTCAAATTTTACAAATTAAGCACTGGGACCAGCCCTCCACTGAGCCCATGGCCTGACTGGCTGGACTGGTCAGACCAGTCAAAGGGCATTTCCCCAGGTGGCTCGAAGGGTGGGTGCGGGTTTTGTTAAGGGGGCGTTTTTTTGTAGCAGTGCAGAAGTTTTGAATGCACCGGCTGCAGAGTTCCTTGTATATCCAGACGTTTTCAGGCAACAGTGAAAATTATAAGATACCTCAGGTGATTAATGTACCACAGGATCGCTGCTCTGACAACATTTACTAGGACTGCTTTCGGGTCCCAGTCCAACCCAGCCCTCCATGGAGCCTCCTCTTTTGATTCCCCACCAGCTGCTTGTGTGCCATGCAGTATGCTGTGAAAATATTGATTTTGTGCTGGCCTGCACAAATTATTATTATTATTATTATGAAATTTATTAAGCGCGCGGCTACCCCCTATGGGGGGTCCCGGCGCTGAGGACAGCAGCAGCAGAGAACATGAAAGTTAATAGCTGGCAAACAGCCATGTCTTCAGTCTACATCTGAACTGAGATTCTGATTCGATCATTCGGATGTCAAGCGGAAGGGCATTCCATAGCCTTGCAGTATTCACTGCAAAAGCTCTGCCACCTTTCCTTGATATGTAGAACGGGGGGGGGGAAGGGGGGGGGAGAGGGAGCAGAAGATGGAGGTGATTGGATCTGAGAGCTCGAGATGAATGGACTAGCTTCAGCCTATGTCACAAAGTGAACAAATACTAGAAAAAGAACTCCAGTTGGTTTTAGAGAATCTGGTTCTTTTAACATGGTTTTGGTATTAACATTGATCGTGCAATTATTTCTCTAACATAATATTCACGGCCCTTGTTGACAAAAGAAAATTGGTTGTTAACCTACGTGTAAATTTAAAACTTTTCTACACCTTTCAGCAATTCACAAAGGTATTCCTGGAAAGCGGTAAGCTCAATTAGGGTGGATGAGATCTCTGCTCTCTCTGCCATGCATGCTGAGATATTCACACCCTAAACTCACTGAAAGGGCGGAAAATGTCTATTTCAAGACGTGGTTTGCCATGAAAGTCTGGAAATATTCGAAAACATGGATATTTTCTGGCATTCCCTATTTACAATTATACCTTTTCCCAATGTAAAAATGGTTGGGGGTTTTCTCAAGGAAAACGGATCACCCCTTTTTTTGATGGGGTGTCAGGGAAAGGAATTCTGAACCTGTAAAAAACAATATCCCCTCAGAAAACCCCCCCAAAAGTGCATTACTCACTGAATGGAGTTCTCTGCCACTCTGTACAGAGGGAATGGATACAAAGTCAGAAATCATGATTTCCAATGAAAGTCGGATGAAAACAACGCTCTAGGTATAGTTTTCCGTACTGATTCCAGTCTAGATTGCTGGATTCCAAAACCATTTTATTTCTGCACCTGACACTGAATGTTTAGTTTTGCATCAACCTCATGTTAAAGAACTCATTGTTTTCTGATATTTTCCCTCAAAATCGTTCCTGAAGTCCTTTTACTTGGGAGTTAGCTTCAACATATGTATGCTGAATTTTAGATTACATGTGCACAGATTGATTTAAAGTTGGGCCATTATGCCGCAGGTGAAACTCATGTTCTCTATTCGTGAGGCTTTCCTAATTCTGCATGGGTGAATAATGCGTGAGCATGAAATGTATGAAAAGTTGTGTGTTTAGCCTAACATATAGTTTTGTTGTAGTTCCAAGGTCTGTGCCCAAAGGGGCATCATTTTAGAATAGTTTATCTGATGAGAGCTGAAGACAGTAAACAAGTCCTGTGGATACTCTCTTCTGTCAAACATGTGAAGGCGGAAGCCTGTAAATTCCTTCATTTTATGGTCAAAGGGAAAATACCCGAATTTGGAACCAAATATGTCTTATATGGAGTATGTGTAATTTGAAAAAAACAAAGGGGCTGATTATGATGGCGGTGAACCTGCCACCGACATGGTGGTGTGTTCAACTCCATCGTGAGGCCATTCTCCGCCTGCCACAATGGCGGGCGGTTCCAACCACCATGCATCCAACAGGCTCCTTGAGCCTGCCGGTGCTGGGGAGGCCTGCGTATTCCCTGAAATGGAGGTGGTGCCTACCATGCACCTCCGTTGGATTATGATGGTCTATCCCTGCCAGCCTTTCCATGGCGATTCACCTGCCATGGAAAGGCTGGCAGGGATGGACATTGGGGGCTCATAGCGGACACCTTTATCCAGGGCCCTTTCGTTTGGGGTTGGTGGGGGCGTCAATAGCACCCTCCCACATTTCCCTGCACTGCAGTGCAGGGAAATATAAAAAGTGCCTTTTTTACATTGCGGCAGGCGCATTGTAATACACCCTGTGTGTAGACGGGCTGACCCACTCCCTGAGACGATAGTGGATGGACTGAAGTCTGTCTGCCATCGTAATCAGCCCCAAAGCTACAGATTTTAGGTTTGAGTGATACAAACATGATTTCGGTTGGGTAGCTGTGAGAAAGTGGGTTCTGTTGCAGTAAATCCCCCCCCCACTTTTTTTTGCCAGACTACTGATGCTCTTTGACTTGATGTGCTCTGAGGCTCTGCCAATCAGCACCCCAGGGCATGTGTTCTTCCCCAAAACAAAACCTAATTGGCAAGTCTGGCCACAGGTAGGTCACTGGTAAATGGTACCCCATGTACCCAGGGCACTGTGACCAGAGAAGGCTCCTAAGGGCTGCAGCACCAATTGTGCCACCCATAGGGGCCCAGTACCTTTTCACAAACACACTGCCTTGCAGTCTGCGTGTCTTGGTGCAGATCAAAAGTGAAGTGTCGACATGGTACACATCCCTGTGTGCCATGCTTACAAACCACTGCCCTGGCCTAGGTCAGTCACCCCTCTAGCTGGGTGCACTATGCCAGCGGTGAGGGCACAGAGGCATGAGCCCTGTGCCACTATTGTGTCTGAGTCCATTCTCAGACATTGTAAATGCAGTGTACAATTAAAGAGTATATGGTGCTTGGAGTTTGTCATTATGAACTCCACAGTACCATGATGGATACACTGAAGTTTTGGAAGTTTGGTATCAAACTTCTCAGCACATTGTACCCTCACTGATGCCAGTGTGGGTTTCAATGTAAAACGCACGACAGAGGGCATTTTAGAACTGCGCCCTGAACTCGACCCACAACCAGTGTCCTGACTGAGTGGCTGCTTAGGCTGCCACTCACCAGACATGTTGATGGACCCCTGGGTCGAGAGCCATCCACTCTCGAGGGCCTGCAACAATGCACATCCTGGGACGAGGTGCTAGGCCCCCTCCCCCAGGATGGGAAGGGGAAGCTTCAAAGGACTGCTGCCTTTGTGAGCTTCTCCAGACCACTTGCTGTACTCAGCAACTGGTCCCCACTGGTTCTACCCCTCACTTTGGGTGGGAGAACCGGTGGGAAAAACAAGTGAGGAAGAGAGGTGTGTCCACCTCTGCTAACTCCACCCTAAGGTGAGGGTGGCGAGGTGAACCACAACCTCGAGTCCCCGCCATCTTGAGGATGGGAGGACCCAGCCAACCAGGGACAGGCTCCTGCCCCCCTCCCACTGGAGAGTGGCAGAATAGGGGGTGTAAAGCAAAAACCAAAGGAAATGATGGACGGAGTGTTGAACATTGCAAGCACTCACCCCCAGTCAACTTATCTGGGTTTAATCCATCACTGTTCTTTAGCCCACTCTGCCACCCCAGTTCAGACATGGCCATATGCAAATCAGTCTGACCCTGTGCCTCATGGGAACAGTCCAGCCCGAACTACCAAGCCACGTCTTCCCTGGACCGGAAACAAGCTTCCTAGGACCGGTTTCTGGCATTTCAGCCGTCTTCAGCCAGGCTTGCTTGAATCCAGTGGCAAAGTGAGCAAGGGACTCACGTCTGAGCATACCCTGCCAACTTATGGCGAACAAAGCAAAAACCAAAGGAAATGATGGACGGAGTGTTGAATAGGGGGTGTACCCACCCCAGGGAAGGGACCCATTGATCCCTGCCCTTTATCTACCTGTAACGCCCCTAAATTCAGTATTTAGGGGCACCCTGAACCTTCCTTCCTCAGATCCAGCAAACACAAAAAAGAGAAGAGAAGAAGGACGAGAAGCCGTGCAGAGCTAACAAGAGGACGACGCCCACTGACTTGGCCCAAGCCCTACAGGCCTGTCTCCCCTCGAACCTGCTCCTGCAAAACCATGGCGTATCCAGCGGACAGCAACCTCAAAAACCCCGGAGGACCTGCCTGCCTTCACTTTCCAAGCTGTTTCTCACGTGAACACCGGATGTGTTTGAACTGCAGCTTTCGGTGCCAGCCAGGAACCGCAAATCCCACACACTCTGCACCCGCCGAATCCGGCCCGAGCTCGAGTGGACAAATACCATGTGGAGGTCCCCCCGGCACACCTGACCCGAGATCCGGCGACCCCTGACCTGCCTCAAGCCTCTTGACGACGCCTACAGCCTCAATCCAGAAGACCCCCCCTACCGTGACCAGAGCGGGTAAGAAAATCCAACGTCCCAAGGCACCCCTGCACCCCCGACGCCCCAGGGCCTTGTGCGCCCAACTCAGCGGTGCCTAACCAACCCTCTACATCCCAACTTACCCCTCAAAGTGGTGGTCACGCCTGGAAGATCCTCGTCCCCGAGCCTGCAGTGTTTCTTTGCCCCCGAGAATCTCCATTGAAATCAACAGGGTACCCGCCCTCAAAACAACACCCTGCACCCGGCCGCCCTAGTGCCGCTGGGGGTGCCCCTTTAGTGCTAACTTGGTCCCAAACTTGCCCTGAGCTTAACCCTAGGAGCTTTGCTCCCAAACCCCGTGGCCTGCTTGCCAGTAGCCACCAACCTGAGGCCCCCCTATCCTCTGTAGGATAACATTGGGCCTCAACACTCTGAATCCGGCTGCCCTAGTGCCACTGGGGGTGGAACAACAGTGCATCACTGACCCTGGGAGACCCCTGAGTCTAACCCCAGGATCCTAACTCCAAAGACCGATTACCTACCTGGAAACCGATAACCTCTTTTTCCTCATTGAATAAAATTGACACTTCTTCTCCCAAAAAGTTTAGACTTTTGAAAACTGAAAATATTCCTTAAAAAACACCTGATTAACCAAAACACCTTTTCTCAACTGTTTTCAGGAGATGTCCCAGTGCTGAATCTAGGTATCCAGCACTGAGTAAGAAAAGTAACGTTAAAGTAACTTACCTGCTAAGTGAATTTCCTCCTATAGGATAACATTGGAGATTCTATGTGGAAAAGTTTTTAAGTCTCAACTTTTGAAATACAATAATATTCTTTAAAAATCATACCTCTAACTAAAACAAATTTACTCAACTGTTTTCAGGAAATGTCCCAGGGCTGAATCTAGGATCCAGCCCTGTGTTAGCAAAAGTAATCTAAAAAGTGATTAATTGCATTTTACTTAAAAAGTCCATTCTTTCGAATGTACTACACCTGCTCAGTGTTGCAAACTGCTCACTTGAACTGTAAACAAAATCAATACAAGTTATACTGCAATTTTGAACTGTGTTCATACAAGTAATTTACTACTGCAAAGTATTTATATGCTTACCTGTACCAGGCTTGCTTGGTTCTAGAAATAAAACAACAGTATATTTTTTTTTATACAAAAACCATTGGCCTAGAGTTCAGTTCTTGAGAGTGTGAATTCATTTGCTGACTGACATTGCTGACATTCAAATGCTTAACACTATCCTCTGATACTGCTTTACTGCTCGACCAAGCTTTCACTTTAGAGAGTCAGGTTCTATCTAACTTTAACCTCTACCAAACCTCTGGAGACCCTTGGACTCTATATGAACCCTGGGCGGCCAACTATGCTACGCTCGCGTAGTTTGCGTACTTTGTGCTACTTCGCACTACGTGAATTGCACGTAGCACAGTGCAAAAACGCATAGCGTAGCATAGTTGCCATTTTTTGCTCACTCGCGGTCCTCAATGTCAAGTTGGCGACTGCGAGCAAGCAAAATGACATCCCGGCAAGACTTTTTCCTCGTTCGCGATCAGCAACATCAAGTTGGCGTTCGTGAGCATGGAAAATAAACCTCCCGGCGAGATGAGAAACTACCAGTCCGCGTTGAGAAAGCTGCCGCTCAAGTAAAAATCTACTCGAGCAGCAGAAAATGACAGCCCGCACTGTGCGAGATGCCTTTTTCAATGATTGCACAGTGCAGACAAGCATCCGGCACTGTGCAATCATCCCGAACAGCGTACTACGCACTTCGCGTAGTGCTACGCGGATCTCGCGTAGTGCGAAGTGCACTTCCCGTAGCTATGTGTAGCGCTACTACGCAAACTACACCCAGGGTTACTCTACACACACTATACCTCACTGTGGTGCAGTATATATAGAGCCAGTTTCTTAGAGTAGTTCCTTTGGTTGATATGGTAGGAGCTGAATTAAAAGTCAGAAGTCCGAACACACCAGCTGCATCCAGCTTTTCACCTTTTATCATCTTTCCAAACATGACACAGAGAAAAACAATATTCACAATAGCACCAATCGTGACATCATGAGGAAAAAATGGTTGATATTTCTGCGTGCTTTGCCATATTCTCATCAACATTGTTAGCTCTCATTAGAAGTCTGTCCTTGCTATATTGCTATATCGTCACACGTTACTGCACAAAAGACTCAAAAGACTCAAGCAATGTGAGTGAAAGGATGCAAGGATATTAAGTGATCCTAGCATAATAGCCAATTTGCTGTTTGAAAACTCCTCTTCCACATCTGAAAAGCAATTTTTCTATTTATTTTCTTTTGGTACTTGCCACTCTAAATCCTTGTCTCACCTGACAGAATCCCTGAATGTATGCTGTCTTTCAGAAACTTCTTGTCAGTTATGTAATACCCCAGGACCAATACAGTGTTGCTCTAGTCTCAGGGGCATGAAGTTCCACTGCCTCACACCACTAAAGGATACAACTCTTGTCTCAGGGATGCATATTCCCCTTGCCATGCCTTAATCTTAGAGCAGTACCAGCCTAACAGACGTC
Organism: Triturus cristatus; assembly: GCF_964204655.1. NCBI lineage: Eukaryota > Metazoa > Chordata > Amphibia > Caudata > Salamandridae > Triturus > Triturus cristatus. Next base: position 324,932,119 of record NC_140583.1, on the reverse strand, counting down.
CAAACCCATTGCCCACCACAGTTATATCCTCACTAACTCTCCATCCTCACCTTTAATGCAGGGGTAGCCTCAGAGATGTGTAGCCCCCTGTCAAAGCCAGGTGAGAGCACAGCTGCAGTGTTAGGTATGTGCATATTTCCGTTCATGGATCACGGATAAATTATGTAATACAGACCTAAGGCATCTGTAGAAATACACGACCGATGTGTGATGGGAAGAATAGGACCCAACTGCATCTGGTAGGAATGAGTCAGGCCCAGCATTATGCTTGCAGGCCAGGAAGGGAGCCGAGGAGACCACTCAGTGGGAAGAGAACCCACTGTAGCAAGCTGTGTGTGCCCTATGCGTAATGACTTCAAACCCGAGCCTAGCCAACTCAGCCTTTCCTCTCGCTGAGGTCTAAATTACAGCTGGGATGGTTGGGAATCATAAGCTCCCTTCAAGAACAAAAGGCCACTCAGTTTGCTTTGCCCGGTTTCTACCTGTGAGTTTGTTGTCTTGCTACAATGAGGCCTGAGAGAGGGCTTTTTTTTACCAGGATAACATCTCTGGGTACCTACCACCCTTTGCCAGCTAATCCAAGCAAATCCACTCCCTAATGAAATGAAATACCCCCCTCAACCCCTGCTACTTCCCTCCTCTGTGTGTCCTTTTGCAGCCCTTTCACCATCTGACTCCAGCCCCACACATGCCTGGTGAGAGTCCCTTTCCCAAGTGTCCACTGTCTCAAACCCCCCTTGCTGCAGCTCTCTGCGCACATCTCTTGATCCAGGCTTCTCCCCAACAGTCTGGGCCTCCTACATCTCCTGTCCTGACAAATCTCCAATCTCCACCTCAAACCTGAGAAAAAGAAAATGTGTTCCCGTCATATGTTTTTACACATTCCTGCAACCAGAGAGAGGAAAATGTGTGGAGAAACTGCTGTTTACATGTGTCCTCTGCTCACATTTCCTCATGTTTTCAGAGATTTGGTCGCATTTCCAGCACAGATGCCACTGTTTTTCACCCTCAATTGTGAATATGGAAAGAATGCTGTTCCCATGTTCACCGCAATTCGAAAGACTTTAAATTAGGGTGACTGTATTTTTCCATTCCTGGCTTCTATTATACCAGATCTGGGTAGCAAGGGTGAAATCGTTTTTGGCGTGTTTCCTATGTTTGCCAGACATCCTCTCAAACTGTAATGAGAAATGCAACAAGCATTTGCAATGCAAATATGTCTCGCATTTGTGAGTTAGAGCTATTGACGGTGTAAATGGCAATTTCATTTTATCTACACGTTTTATTTTTGGAGTGAATGTATGTAGTGTGCAAAATCCCTTGGAAAGGTCCTGAACTTCGTAATAAATATATTGAAAAAGACGCAGTGTGGATTGTGTCAACAATTGCTTGGCACGTACTTCATGGGTGAAGTGTCGCCACACGTGCACACCGTGGTGCTTTAATAATGCGAAACTCATTAATAAAAGTAGTGCTTACAGACTAAACAACGCGATCGGGATCGGAGCATGTGAATCCGAATCCCTGCTTCTCTTTCAATTTCTGGACTATTTGACTCACAAAAATTAATAGCGATAGGCGCAAATCCCTAGGTCAGGGGTCCAACTCAACGACCACCTGCCCTTTATTAGATGATACATCCACCATATCTTCCCCTCCATTTCATGGTGTGAACAGTTCCAATGATAACCACGATTTGGTAACCCTGGGCGATCGAGTTCCTGTTGAACAAGAATTGTCAGAAGCTAATAGGGACCCAGTAAATGATGTAAATGAGGTCCCATCAGAGGAATCCCTGGACCTGACTATTCAGAGAGTTCTGAGATCCCGTAAACGTACTCAATTGAAACAGGGAGGTGCACGAAGCATCCACAAAAAAACAGGTTCTGCGTCTTTAATCGGGGTTACCTCGGAGGTAGCCTCTCCTAATAATCTAACAACTAAGATTGATCCTGACCAATTAGATTCTTTGGTAGGCTTTTTGGAGGCTAAAATTTTAAAAATAGTTGAACCCCTAGTAACCAAGATTGGCGAACTATCGGCAGAGATTGAAGGTCTACGTAATCTCATGGCCCTTAGTAACAACTCTTCCGGGAAATCTTGTGGTGTAGCTGGGGGTTCATGTGGAACTGTTGATCCTCATAAGTCCTCAAAGGTAATTTCAAATTGTGCTGAATCCCTGGCTGTTGTACCCACGATCAACGTGAATAATACTTTACCACTAGATAGCTGTTCAAGGAGCAACCAGGTACCCAGGAGCATGCATACGGGAGGAGCGAAACCAGACTTACCCCCTGATTGTGCCCCTTTTGTTGTAGTGTTAACAAATGTACCCCCCCTGAAGGATGGTGCCCAAAAAATTAATTTAGAATCCCACGAATCTCTTAAAAATAAAACAGTTTCGTGGTTAAATAAACATTGTGGATTTCCAGTGCATTTAGCCCACCAGATATTAACAACTAGAAGAGTTTCATGGATAGGGCATTCTCGTAAGAACACAAAGGGGGATTGTGTTATAATAAACTTTAGCAATCCTTCCTTAGTCAATAACACCCTATTAAAAGCTACCTTGCTCCCTCATACCGATCAGGGTATTACCCTCCGATCACTGGGTTATTTTTATAGGCAACAGACAAATCTACCCATTAGTGATCCGTTGGAGGGCAGAGTACGTTACCCTGAAGGACAGTTTTCTCATGGTGTCGTCACTTCTAACCGTTTTCAAGTTTTGAGTGATTTAGACTCTAATGATTGACTCCACCATGATTGGGTTACTCCTAGATCTACCAGGGAAGCTTCAATTTCAATATTGGAGGAGGACCAGGGATTAAGTGGAATTGAGTTAAGCACGAGGGTAGAGGGCACCTCAAATGCTATGACTGTAGTGAGGAATGTTAATGTTGAAAATGTGGATAGTATAGCTGTTGTTCCATTGCAGCCTCTAGGCACAAGTGTCCTTAGTTGGAATATAGCGGGCCTTAACAGCAAAGCGCATGATCCCATATGGAGGGACTGTTTATTAGGCCATGAAATTATTGGGCTACAAGAAACTTGGGACACTGAAAGTACCTTCTTGTTGGATGGGTTTTCTGCTTTTTGGTCACCTGCGGTGGCCTCTTGCAGGGGGAGGGCAAAAGGCGGACTTCTCACTCTCATTTCATTGACACTCGAGGGTAAATATAGTAAAGTGGAGTCATGTTCGCCTCATTGCCTAGCAGTGGAAATTCAATCCAACTCTAATGGGAACTGGCTTATTGTTAATTTTTATAATTCGTTTACTAAGAGTACGCCAAATGAACATTTAGTCAGTCTATATGATTTTTTGCAAATGTATAATGAAAATAACAAGAATCCCTATTCGGTTATAGTGCTTGGTGATTTTAATGTTCATTGTTGTTTTAGCAACTGTTTTATATGGGACAGCTTAGGTCCATCAAACCAAGGAAATACGCATTTCGAACATACACCACAGGGTATGTATCTAGATGAGCTTCTTGCTGGCAATGCCTTGGTTCACCCCGTTAATCATCCAAATGATATCCCAACCTATAAAGGAAGCGGCTTGGGCTCCACCATTGATTACATTTTTGTCAGCACAACCCTAGCAGATAATGTAAGTCGATACAAGGTAAATTGGTCTATTTAAAGTGACCATAATTCTGTCCAGATAATCCTGACTGACGATCTTAGGAAAAGAGAATCTGACAATCCCACTGTCAGAACCCTGGACATAAGGCCAACTGACCAAACACGTCGCCTGAAATGGTGTCAAGTGGTACCAAAGGACTTTAATGAGAATTTGTTGGGAACGGTTGGGGATGAAATGCATATGTGTTTGCAAGATGGGATTTTTGGTGAAGCGGTCCTGACAGCTTATGGTAACATTTGTTCTCAGGTAAATAGTGATCTTAAAAAAGCATGTAAGGCCAAACCCATGAACGGGGAGAAATGGTTTGATCACAGCTGCTCATCAGCCCAACGGAAGTTAATGAGAGCTCTGAAAGCTGTTCCACCAGACAGAGCAGAAATCGCTGTATTCAGGAAAGCCTATAAAAAGGCACAGAATAAGCGTAAAAATGAAATTAGGGAAGAGGCATGGAATGAACTTTTATCCATCGATGTTATCAAAAATAGTGCCAAATTTTGGTCTATCGTAAATAAGCCTTTTTTTAACGGTAAAAGTAATAATGAGCTTGACTGCGGTATCCAAGAAGATAAGTGGTTTAGCCATTTTAAACAGGTGTATGATGGAGATGGCCCTAGGGTGACGTCCTCACTTAACTCGGAGAATTCTACCCTGTCCTTTACAGAACTAGAGGTCACAAATACCATCATGCAAATGACAAGTAACAAGGCGCCGGGACCTGATGGAGTCCCGGCAGACCTTTTTAAATCAGATATAAAAACCTGGTCTAAAATTTTATTCAATGTCTTCGTAAACGCATGTCAACTGGGCCTACCGTCGACTTGGGCGAAATCTGTCATCATACCAATTTTTAAAAAGGGTGATAGAGGTGATCCGAGCTGTTACCGTCCAATCTCCCTAATAGATTCATCCGTGAAAGTACTGGGGAGGGTTGTCCTTGCCCAACTGACTGGTTGGCTAGAGGAAACAGGAACACTCTCTAAGGTCCAGTACGGATTTAGAAAAGGGATGGGCACCATAGATCAATGTCTAAACTTACAACTATTAATTGGCAAATACACGGTGGCCAAGAAGGGAACGCTATTGGTAGCCTTTATGGACCTGTCATCGGCCTTTGACCGTGTAAATAGGTCAAAACTATGGTCCCTGCTCCTATCCCATGGAGTAGACAAAGACATCGTCTACTTCTTAGCTGATCTACATAGAGAGTTATCGGCTACAGTTCGGTATGATCAAATGGGCAATTGTACAAAAGACATACCCATATCAAATGGTGTTAGACAAGGGTGCATTTTGGCACCTCTCCTTTTTACACTTTACATAAATGAATTAGACAATGCCCTAATCGCCTCATGTAATGATATCCCTCGTGCAGGGAAATGTTTAATCCCTGCACTTTTATATGCCGATGACGCCGCCCTAGTCGCAAGAACGGGAGTGGGCCTTCAGTTACTGCTTGATTCATTTGCAGGTTTTATGAAGGCCCTGGATTTAACTGTCAATTTTGCTAAATCGCATGTTATGGTCATTGGTCCAAAATCCGCCAAGTCTAAAACCTTTAAATGTGGGGGTCACCAATTATCCAGGGTTTCTTCATTTCCTTATCTGGGCGTTCTTTTTGACGACCAAGGTTCCTGGGTAACCCAAATAATAGCAAAAAAGATTGTTTTATCTAGAGCAACGGTGGGTGTTCTGGGTTTTGCCAGAAAGCTAGGCGCCAGACCAATGAGGGCCCTCATCCAAGTTTATAAAGCTAAGTGTCTCTCCTTGGCATTGTATGGAGCTGAGATATGGGGCATCAAAAATGTCAAAAGCATTCAGATTGTTGAGGATAGATTCTTAAAAAACCTCCTTTCAGTCCCGATCTCAACTGCTAACTATAATGTCCATCAGGAACTCGGAATCGGTTTTTTAGAAGATAGCATTGCCCTGGCCCCATTATTGAAATGGATTAGCATTTGGCTTAACCCGGATCTACAGCTGAATCGTACAATTATGAAAGATTGTACATTGCTAGATTATGGGTCGTGTATACCCTGGCTGAAATATATTCAGAACCTGGCTATAAAGCCAGGTAGACCTGAATTATATCAGTCCCCAGAGGCCCTAGTAAAAGGTGACATTAAATGGTGCAAAGAAACATTTATGCACGTATCTACCATGGATAGGGAAGGGAATGAGTTGGTTAAGGGCACCGTTAGGGCTCACCAGCTTTGTAAAACAACACCATCCATGGAACCATATTTAGGATTTGTCACAAATGTAAATCACCGTTTCCTTCTGACTAGATTCAGATTAAATCAATTACATCTCCTGTTTGGAGATAGGAAAGGTTGGAAAAGGGCTGTGGACCTTGGCCCTTGTTCCAGTGACAATTTTTCCCCACAGGATATGACACATTTTTTCTTCTTTTGTGAGCACTTTATTGATATAAGGAAATGCTTTTTACTCCCCATATTAAGAAACAAAGGCTTTGTTCAGGTGAGACCTGCTCTTGTTTACCTTCAGATGTTAAATGATGTTTGGGAAACTTTTAATATTGCGAATTTTTTATCCGTTGTAATTCGCTCCTTGAGGAAATGAACTGTATCCTGTTTAATGTTTTAAATTCGACACGTTGCTCTGTTTTATTAATTTGTGTCAATGTGTTTTTTAGCTGTAGTGATCATTTAAAATGAAATCTGTATTTTTAAGCCTATTTATTGTAGTATGCTTTTATGGTTTGCAGACGTTTGACTGACTGACTCACTATCCTGCATCTTGGTTATCGCCAAAACATTGGGAGACAAAGAAGTTTGCCAGTGGGGCGGGGGAAGGGGGCTTCCGGGGTACATGAAAATGTATTCATTGCCTAGTTGTCAAAGTCGCCCGGTGCTATTAGTTAAAAGAGTGCAGATTTCATTAAGATATTAAGAGTACTTTACTCGCATCTATGAGGAAATCGACATTAACTAAACAAAATGCCAGAATGCGTGTCAGTTTTCATAGTGTTTTAGACAGTACTGGTTGCTTAGTTTCATTGCATTCATTTTTGTGTTTACTCTTTTACACAGCATCCAAAGTAGGTTACCTAACCCCAAAGCCCCGAGTTGTTAAATGACCCATAGACGGGAGGGCACAGCTCAGAATCAGCTGCTTCTGCTAAGAATAGGTGAGGGGGATGAGGTTGGGGCATGCAGGATTTGCCGGCAGATTTCCAGGTTATTGAAAGTAATGATTCTGACGTGAGGCAATGGAGACTGACTTTGTTTGTTTGTCTGCACCAGTCTATTTTTCTACCATCTACCGGGCTCACTGTCATGTATCCATTCATCTCTCTTTGTAAGAGGTGCGCAAGCCAATATATTAATTAGCAGGTAGAGCCAGCCAGAGAAGAGCCAAGCGTATACAAACCAGTGGGCGAGATGTGAAAATGATCAGCATGTTAATCATACAGTAAACATGATGTAAATGTGTGATAATGTCTCTTCAGAATTCAAAAAATTGCATTTCTTTAGAGCGTCACCTCAGTACACAAGTTTATAGCACTGAATTGAGAGGAAGTTATGAAAAGTGCTTGTTTTAAGCATGAGTTAAAACACTGCCGCTCCTCCTGCCCGACAACAATGCCATTTGTGAACTAAGAGGCGTCAGTTGCCATGCATACCCCGAATGTTGCCTAGAGTCTTATTATATTTAGAGTAACATTAAAATCTAGTTCATTAAACAGAAGAAGTTTTTGTACCACACACATCTTGAACGCGCATATTTCAAGGTGGCAATAATAAATATGAAAACAGAAGTGCCGGCAGGCAAGAAAACATGAACGAGAGTAGGGGGGGAGGGGCAGGGGAGGTTGAAAAGTCACAGACTGAGGGAGGGGGCAATGTGGTGGGGAGACCAGGAAGAAAAGAGTGTTAGGAGTAAAGGGGCTAATAGCCATGGAAGGATACAAATGAAGAATGAGGAGGGACTAACAAGCCTCAAACCAATCAGAAGGCAGCTTTTAAGACAAAAGCCAATGGGCAGAGAGTGGGAGGAGCTTCCACGAAGCTTCCACACCACAGTATATACTGCATGCTTTACAAAGTGATGGCAGCACATTCGCGCTGCAACGCTAGGCGAGACCTAAAAATCTGTGGATCTTGGAGCCCAGAGTGGCCTGAGCATCCTATGTAACACAAGTCTAATTTAAACTGTGGTGTGGTTTATGTTCTCGATACACCTTCCATACAGAGGGGCAGATTTACAAGCCCCTTATGCCACTTTTGCGTCACTTTTCACATGTTAAAAATGATGCAAAAGTGGCGCAAGAGGTTTGTAAATCTGCCCCAGAGTCTGCAAGAGAGGCTGGGGAGAGTGGCTTCCTAGAAGCTGTTCAGGCCAGTGTTTGGTGCGAATAGAAAAACCTCAGATTTCTGGTAGAAACTTGAAACATGGAGCAGAATCCGCCTGCAAAAATATTATTGTGGATGAATTTCAGCCCCTACGAACATCGAAATCAACATCGAAGCCAACACAGCTAATCTCTTTTTATATTTGTGCCACTAAACACTTGAAATCAATGAACCCCTTTCTCGAAGTTCAAAAAATCAGCTGGACACATTATTTTATATGCTGCTACCTGTTGAAGGGGGAAAGCAAGGATGGTTTGCTCTTTTTAGCCACTCACCAAGCCATTCACCCAACCGACAGTGTCACTGAGGTGCTCCCACCTGTATTCCCTATTGTGTCTAAACGAACACTACTCTGCAACATTCTGCTCATGTGCAAGGTAGCTCACTCATTTACAAACAACATTCACAGCATCCAGTTTTCCTATTCATGTCCAACTACATCTTCATAACATGCACCCATATGGTGCCTAGGAACTCAACAAAAGTTGGAGCCCTCCACTGACCTCTCGGGGCCACGCCGCACTACACAGAGAGCACATACAGAGCAGTTGCTTTCTCAACAACATAGAAAACACTTTTGGCCTCAGAAGGAGCATGGAAAGCACTGTATAAATGACCTTACAATATTATGCAATAAAATAAAAAAGATAGTTTAATATTTATTACAATTCCTGCTGACTCCAAGACAGATTTATGTCCTAATCACATATTTTTAGATTAAGGAATTGGCTGCTTGCACTAGCTAAATACAGGCCTCTTGGTTATGTGTCACTTTTACTGATATTTCTAGGCACTTTCCCCAGGCAACTGTAGGAAGTTAACAGAGCACATTGAAAAACCTGCCCTACTTTCTCTTTATAGATATTTTTACCTTTTTATGTACAAATTGCCACTAGCAATGCGGAATCAATGTATTGCTAATGTTAGCATGAAATCTCTGCATCACAATTCCAACTTCAATTAGGAATCTGTGTGGTTTAATATGCCTGCTGTGTGTAGATTGTGATGTGGGGGACCTTCGTAGAATAACATGGATATTGCAAATCATGGTTGAAGCATTCTTGATCTGAGCCTGGCATATTAGGGTCTGGATTCACAGGCAATGGTTCTGCTTTGTGTAGACTAAAGTACTAGAATATCAGATGGTTCGACAGAGATTCCATGACAGTGTTGTGTGTAGGAAACAGGATTCGCATGGGTTCCATAGGCAATCTCTGCGTTGCAATAGTAAAGCTGTGTGTTCCAGTCCGTAAAAGAGGGGGGGTCCTCTGTGGTAGGTTTGAGATGCAAATATAACTGTGCTTGGGTATCTGCTTGGAATCTTAAGGGTGCTTCCAGGAAGGATCGTGGTGCTCTGCTAACTGTGTTCAAGTCCCAATGTTGCCATAAGACAGGGTGCTTCTGTCTATCACCTGCAGATTGCTGCAATGCACTGCCAGAGCTTTTGCAGTGGTTCTACACAGAATGATTATGGTGCATATGGAGAGGTGTGTGGGTTTGGCGTTGTGGAATATCAGTAGCTCAACAAGATTGTCAGTCACAAAGATCTGGGTTTAATCAATCGTTTTTTTCCATCCATCATTTATTCTTTTTGCTTTTGTCACCCTAAATGGGTAGAGTATGACAGACGTGGGTCCTGTGCTCACTGCGCCATTCGATTCAAGCTAGGCTGACTGATGAGAGGTAATACATTAAAAACGGTCCCAAGATGCTTGTTTCCAGTCAAGGGTTAGACCTGGATTGCAGTTCCGGCTAGACTGTTCCCATGAGGAGCAGGGTCAAGACTGATTTGTGTATGGATGGGTCCAAACTGGGTTGGCATGGTGAGCAAAAAAACAATGGATTTAAGCCAGATCTTTGTGACTGGGGTTGAATGTTTGCATTGCTCAGCATTCCGTCCATCATTTGTTCTTTTTGCTTTTGTCACCCATGGTGGGTATGGTATACCCAGACTTAGGTCTTGTGATCACTGCACCACTGGATTCAAGCTAGCCTGGCTGATGAGAGATGAATGATACTGCGAAGTTGGTCCATTGATGCTTTTTATGTCCATGGAGGACCTGACGTGACATTTTGGGCTGGACTGTTCCCATGAGGTTCAGGGTTAAGACTGATTTGCATTTGGCTGAGTCCAAATTGGGGTGGCGTGATGATCACAAAAACAATAGATTAAAGCCTATTCTTTGTGACTGGGGCTGAATTTTTGCATTGTTCTGCATTCCATCCATCATTTGGTCTTTTTGATTTAGTCACCCTACATGGGTAGGATATGCCTAGAAATGGGCCCCATGATCACTGCACCACGATTCAAATTAGCCTGTCTGATGAGGGGTAATAGACTGAAACCGGTCCCAAAATGCTTGTTTCTGGTCCAGAGGGGACCTGTCTTGACAGTTCGGCCTGGACTGTTCCCAGGGTCAAGACTGATTTGTATGTGGCTGGGTTGGCGTGTTGAGCAAAGAAAACAATGGATTAAACCCAGATCTTTGATACTAGGGGTGAATGTGTGCATTTTTTAATATTCTGCCAAGCATTTGTTCTTTTTACTATTGCAGGCTCATTATTAGTATTTAAGTTACAGATCCTGGGTATGTGGTATGACAGTCTAGGAGGGAATTATACATAAAAACATAACGTTAATCAGTGGAGAGTAAAGGCAAAAGGTTTGGGGTTGACCCTGCCTGGAGGGCCAGGCCCAACATTTCCTTTCCCAGATACCGAGTCTATTTACAGCTGTATGTCTTGGCTGCTGTTAAGTCCATTCAATACATTGGCACAATGTAAGTGCTGAAGACCTGACTGGTCACTGCAAAGTAAACACTGATGCTGAAACCTCCAACTTTTTATCTCCACATTCATAACTCTCATGCGACTTCAACTCTCAATCCTCCCAAAATATGGATTTCTTGCAGGACGTCATGGGTGGATTGAACTCAGCAGGACTATTTTAAACTACGACTGGTTCAGCCATGGTGATACTGTTCTACTTAGTGGATGTTTCTCCATGATGGCGTCTCCGCAGTAGCATTGCTAACAGCCTCACACTTTCTGCTCACATTACTGTAGCGGCAGTTGTATCACAAAACCTCACATGCCTCCCCACGAAAGGAATGGTGAGGGCTCCTCCACAATGCCCATACCCTTGCAGCTGCCAGCCACCATTTAGAAGTGCTTCACTTTTGCCGCCTGCAACCGCATGATACGCAGGAGTTTTCATGATACATTTAGAGTCAAAGATTAAAAAAGTTATCCTTGTGGTATGATACATGGACACTAAAAACCAAGCTGTGTTCTTACTTTATATTATAATATGATTTGTTTTAGTAACAAAATTGAAATTTACGGCCTGAGTGCATGTTCCTATCATTGACGCTTAAAATAATGGAGAAGGTTTATATGGGATGCACAGATGCAAATTAAATATAGTCACCAAAAGGCGAAGATTAAACAGGTCATTTATGATTTGGGAGAGCAAGTTAATCTGATCTACCAGCTGACAGTGATGACATACCGATTCTGTACTGAATGGCAAAGGGTGGGGTTAGGGATAAGGCATTGTTTATGAATGATCTAGAAGTGCCAAGCTCCTCATCTTTGGAGAGGAACAGACTAGGCAGCTTTTGTCTGTGATGTCAGGGGCAAGAATTAAACCACACCATTTATTCCATTACATTTTCTATTATTCTGCTTTTACTTCAGGTTGGAAAGTGGATTATTAGTGGTGGTAAATATACATCTACCACTGGCAAAAAGGCCATTAACACAAACTAGGGCTCAGAATAGGTCTCACAAAATTATTCCCATGCTCAAGCCTTGATAGCTTGGCTGCGAGCAGGCAGGCTTAACTTCAGATGCATGTATGTAAAGCATTTACAAACACCAATTCAGAAAAAATTTAGACACTGATTTATAAAAACAGGAACTAGTGTTATCTTTAAAATGGCACCAACATGACAAAAATCCAATGTAGGGTACTGGAGATATGAGTGTTTAAAGATTTAGCACTATATAGCACATAGGTAATATTTTTATTATTTGCTTAGTTAATAAAAAACATTGCATAAAAGAGAAAGAAGTGACATAATAAAATGATGCAGGCAATGTGTGCTTAGCTAAATGAAACTAACAGTGTTATCACATCAATATTTCATTCCTGTAAAAAGCTAAGGCCGTCTTGCAGTATGCAGAGGTCTTTACACTTTAAAACCATCAGATTGAAATATTAAAACAATAGTTAGCCCTTTCCAGTTAAAACTACTTTTTAAAATATATATAAAAATAGGTAGGAGGTTATGAGTTGCTGTCATTTGGTTCAATGTTATGTTCCTTCTTTTGTCGCCTTTAGTTTCTTTCCCGCCTCGTCCAGGAAGCGTACTAGACAGCAGAATATCCTCTCCTTCAAAGCAGGTCTTGACTGCCTGTCTACAAGTTCTGATACATAGTCTGTTAAAAGCGGGTTTTAATGTAGATCTACTTTCCCTGTCTAAGCATTTGCATGTATAGACAATGTGTAAAATGTCTTCCTTAGCCTTTGCACACATTCTGCAGGATGTTTTGGACTGTAGTCGTTTTTTAAGGCAGTAGGTGCGGCTATATAGGTAGAACGCCCAGCCTGAAGTTTAGAAATTTTTCTTTTTTAGATCTGGTGAATCCAGTCCCTAGGTAGGTTTGTGGGGAGCAGTTTTTATAGCTCTGAATGACGAACCATACATGTGCTCTTTCGAAGAAGGAGGCTTGTCTTCGAGATTAGATATATTTGTTACTGTTTTATTAGACAAGTTCCTTAAAGGTTTTATAGACCCCGATTGTGTCCCAGAGAGCTTCTAAGGCCAAGCTAGCCAGGGACTCCTTTAAATAAATCAAAGCTGCACAGTCTTTTTTTCGGTTAAGTTCATTCCATAGTAATTCATTTAGTGAGCCTGGTGCTGCTCCTTTGATTTTGTGTCAGCATTTCAGGTAGGCTCCCTTTCGTGCGATTTGTTGTTTCAAAATGCCAAACTCTAACCTGATTTGAGCTGGTGATGTATAGCCTGGAAGGTTAAAAATGATTCTAAATGCCTTCGAAACTGTCCTGTCTAGGGTCTCAGCGTCTCTCCTTCTGAGGCACTCACTTCTGTAGGTGACGGTTGGAAGGAGTTTTGCATGGATTACCTGTAACAAAGGGGTAAAGCTCTGGCCACCTATTTTTTGTTTGATGTTTTTTAGTGCAACTGCCAACAATATTCCTTTGCCGTTTATAGCTACTTTTTGCGGGAGAAATGTGCCTTTAGAGTCCAGAATTGTGCCCAAGTATTTAAATTTGCTAACAGTGTTGAGTTTCTTCCCTTCCAGAACCCATTGGAAGTGGTGTGATTTATTTTTTCGGGTTGATAATCATCATTTTAGTTTTGCTCAGGTTTATTCGCAGACCATTTCTGATGGAAAAGTTGCTTGTATTTAGCAGATGGTGTAAGCCAATTGGAGTACGGCTAATCAGGACCAGGTCATCAGCGTATAATAAGTTCGATAGAGGGAGGCCGCCAAAGTTTGGAGCATGATGGCTGCATTTATCCAGTTCAGGCGAGACCCTTGGTTGTTGGAATTCTCTGTGATAGGCTTTCTCCAGCCCCTAGCTTAATTTGGATCCAAGTATCACTGTGTAACAGAATCAGCTGGTTTAGGAGTTTTCTCCTGATTTTCATTTTAGACAGTTTTGCCCAGAGTTTATTCCTGTCAATACTGTCAAAGGCTGTGGAGTAATCTATAAAGCACAAATATAGCGGTCTTTTGGTGAGTTTGGTATCGTCTATTAGACGTGATATGTTTGTTGATGTGCCCATGCTTTTCTGAAAACCTGATTGGTTGATCGGAATAGATGCCGATTCCGATACCCATTCTGTAATTTCTTCCAGCAGTAACCCTGCATAATATTTGGCATCATTATCTAGTAATGCAACTAGTCTGTAATTCTCAGGGATGTTTTTGCTGCCTTTCTTATGTATCGGAGAGATGATGGATCCTTTCCACGATTCTGGCATTATCTCCGTTTCCATGATGTGCAGATACAGGGGTAGAAGTTCAGATGCCCAGTAGTCCGGGTCACGTTTATATAGGATCGGTGGTATACCGTTTGGGCCAGGCGCGCCCTCAGTTCTGCCCTTTGCAATTCTGTTCTTAATTTGTTTTGATGTAAATGTCCATTTGGGCTCAGTTTCTTGCGTACACGGGTCTGTGACGGTCCTGCTGTTCTCCAGGGGTGCTTGTGTATTAGTTGAATTATCGCTATTGAAATGATCCCAAAGGTATTTACACTAGTCGTGTTCTGTAATGTGAGAATTTGTTCCAAGTGTTCTTGGGTTCTGTAATCTCTTCATGGTATGCCAGAACCTAGTGCAGTTTTTTTATTTTGCATCATAGAGGATTTTAGCCCATGCTGTTTCTGTCCTTTCGCGGCGAGCTTCCCAGATGAGTTTTCTCTTGCTATTTTTTAGTGATCTGAGTTTAGCTAAGAGGTTAGCATCTGGGCCTGCCCGGTAAAGCGCTTGTGTTGTTTTGCAGATTCCTTTTTTAAATTGCTTTAGATCCTTTAGTTGTGGTCCTCTTAAGAGATGATTTTGCGAGCTCAGCGATGGAGAGTGGAGCCTGTGTCGGACCACAGCAGCTCTGGTTGAGTCCGTCCCTTCTTCATTGGTGTATAATGTGCCAAGAGTTTCGGTGAAGGTGCCCCATGATGCAGTTACATTCGTGTTATCTTTGTCCTCCCAGAGAGTCTTTGCTTCAAGCAGGAAGTTCTCCAGGTTAGGAATTTTGCATTTGATTCTTCTCAGATTTACTGTGTACTCTTGTGCATAGGCGGGCTGGTTACTCAGTAGATGCGGTGCCATAAGCATCCAGAGTGATCTCTTGAGGGAGGTGGTCACTGTGATCTGATATTCCTATCCTGAAGTTGGCTATTTTGCTGAAAAGGTAGTATGACGTGAAGGTGTAATCAATAGTTGTATTTGCTAGGGCGCTGTAGTATGTGGCCGCCGGCGGGCGATCTCCCTGAAAACGCCCATTCAGTGCCACTAAACTTAAGTTTTCCAGGTCCCCGAGGAGTTTTTTGGCTGTGGTAGTTGGCTTACCCCACTTGCTTGCTTCCTGATGGGGGATCCCCCAAACAGAGAAGTGCTCTTCAACAATTTGTTCTCTTTCATAGGGCCCTGTTAGAAGCATGTTGAAATCGCCTGAAACTAAGAGGTTTGGGGTAGCTTCTTCCTCGAGTAGTCTTGATATGGCACAGACCAGCTGTTTGGCATTGTTTTTTTTTGTCCCTTGGGTGAAGGTAAGTATTAACTAATATTGGCTGCTGATTGTCTGTGAGACCTGTTAGTTCCAGCTTGATTGCTTGTGTGCCATTGGTTGTCGCTAACGTCTTGGA
Organism: Triturus cristatus; assembly: GCF_964204655.1. Lineage (NCBI taxonomy): Eukaryota > Metazoa > Chordata > Amphibia > Caudata > Salamandridae > Triturus > Triturus cristatus. The sequence continues at coordinate 324,916,698 of NC_140583.1, read as the reverse complement.
TAGTTCCCTGGCAGTAGATATTGTTTTAATGGAGATAAATATTGCAAGGCCGCCCTTTGGGTGACCAAACTTAGATTCTTTGCAGGCCGGAAGGTGATATGACTTGTACCCTTGAATGTGAAGAGGCTCAACCAACCAGGTCTCTTGCAAAAGGTAAGGTCAAATTATTGATAAGAAAGTAGAACATCTTTGTCTGTGGCTTTGGACTCTAGTCCATTGATACTCCATGAGCAGAGCCTTAGTTGTTGCATGGTGTTAGCTGTATTTCTGCTCTGTCAGGTGTTTCTTGATCGGGAGTTAATATAGCCTTATAGCCCGCCGTAGCGGGCTATACCGGCTGTTAAAGGCCCGCTGCAGCGTTAAAGGCCCGAGCCGAAGGCGAGGGACTTTAACAACAGCAGCGGGACTTTAAAAGCCGGTATAGCCCTGCTACGAAGGGCTATAAGGCTATTAGAAGATTCTGCCACTAGAGGGCAGAATGTTCTAACAAAACGAAGCCTTCAGGGAGCGCGAGGGGATTCAAATCCCCTCCGTCTCCCCGAAGTCTTTGTTCACAGCCAGAGCTGTGAACAAAGACACATTGGAATGTTGGCGCTCCGGGCTTATACCAGCCATTATAAGCCCGGAGCACTCCATTGTTTTCAATGGAGCTCCCAACATTCCAATGTTCTAATAGTACGTGATATCCAGGACAAGCTGTTGTCGATCGTGTTGTTTTCACCCATTAACCTAGGATTCCTGGTGTTTGGTTCTGTGCTGCGAGCGTCCTTAAGTACTGAGTAGACTTGTCTTGTAGCGCCCAAGTTCTCAGACTTATGGTCGGCATATGGCTGCAGCTCGTGTAGCAGAGGTTCTGGGTAGCCTATTGCTTTCTGGTGCTTCAGTCTTATCCCCCAGGTATTGAGTTGTTATTCTTCCCTCATTATTCTTTCTACTGTGTCGGGTGATGCCCAAGTTGTTTTGGTTATTTCTTGATGTGCCAGTTGTGTTTGGCAAACAAATTCCACGGACTCCAAGTCGCTTGAGGTTACTCCCTTTAAATTGCTATAGCACATAGAAACCTATACCTGGTCATGCTAGACTATGACAAACTCAAAGTTTCAGGCCGTCTGTAATGGAACCCTGCATGGCTACCCCTTGCTGTAGGACTCGGTCAAAGTTTCTACCTTCTGACTTAGAAACTTTTCTGGAGCTTTTCTCCCCGGGGTTCTTCGAAGTTCTCAGCCAGTACGGATTTAGTGAGGGTCCGCCAGCTTGCCCTGCAACGAGCTCCCAGCCAAACCTATGGGAGTCAGACCTCTGGAGCTTTATAGCAGGACAAACCAGAGATGCAGGACAGCATGCAGTTGACTCTCATGATTGGACCCGGTCACCTTTTCTACGTTTGGACTTAGAAAAATTTATGGAGCTTTTTCTCCAGGGTGTCCTCGATGCTCTTCACCAGGACGGCTTCAGTAAGGATTTGCTGGCTTGTATTTTAACGAGCTTGCATTCAAACTCTGGAAGTCGGACCTCTGGATCTTTTCTGTGGGACAAACCTGGAAGCTGGCCGGGTCACAGTTGAGGGTCTCCATCGTGGCTGGCCAGGTTGAGTCGGTCCACTTACGGAACTTTTTTCCAAAGTTCTCCAAACTTCTGAAACTTCTTCCTGAAGTTCCGCTAAGGGTCCAAAAGTGTCCACAACTTACTCCAAGGGTCTGGAAGCTCAAAGATGGTCCTTGAAAGTTTGGTACTACAGTTCCCCCAATCCACTTGGACAAAAATCTTACAAATCCACTGCTGTAACTCCAACCTGGGAATACTTGGTGATAAGGGTCCAGGTGAGCTCTGTTAACCAGTAGCTAGCAGGGTAGTCCACTCTTTTGTTCTTTTGAAGCAAGTTAGGTACACAGGGCTGTAGTTCCAGATTGTGCAGCATGCTCAGTCAGTCAGAGTGCAGGGCATGGTTGGTGCAAATCAAACTTCTCAGCATGGACTCTTCTTCCTCTTGTTTAAAGCATCAGATCTGAGAGGCACTTCCCCTCTCATACACTTATTCAGTGTTCTCTGGGGTCATACAGGAGGGCACTTCTGTCCAAAGAGGTACACGGCAAGCCTGACTCACAAAGGCAATCTGAGACAAAAGTCCACCTTCACAACTTTTTTTATTCACAGAGGTCATTTACAAGTCATGGCCAGACACTGCATCACATCCCAGAGAAGTTTACTCATTTGCATCATGGTACATGTTGTCCACAATTTGCGCTCTCCTCAGTGTTTACTGTAGTGTTACACCAAAGTTGGGTGTAACACTACAGACAAAATTCAGCTTTGGGCAAATTATGGACGGCATTTGCCATCATCCAAAGTAGCAAACCTTTCTGGGATGTGATTCAGTGTCTGGCCACACCCTTTTCCCTGCACAATCTGATGTTCATGACCTTCTCCACCATTTATCTCACGTTCCTAATTTACCTTTTTGTAAAAATTGCATTCTGGCCATTGATTACACTTCATCTGGCCCGAGCCAGAGATTCCTCCCAAGGTGCAGAGATTACGGACCAATGCGGAGTCTACAGTTTAAGCTGGAGATTCTGGCATGACTGCAGACGTAAAGATATGGCTCGTAAATATCCTCTGTGAATACCACAAGTATTAAAGTTAGATCTTTTTCTCAGAATGCCTTTGTGAATCTGGCGCTATATGAAAAAAAAAAAACAATTATAGTAAAACATTATTTCCTAAAACTGATATATTAACCAAAACAAATTAAATTAATGAAAAAGCAATATTTTTTGTTACTATATTAATGAAAATGATCTTAAAAACAATCACATTTTTTAAAACAAGTTCTTACCAAAAAACGATATTCTTGACAACGATATTCTTTATCACGATATTTTTAAAGTAATTATATTTTTGGGAGGATATTTCTGTATCACAATATTTCAAACTCAATATTTTGTCCAAATAACCATTAGAACTATGTGATGATGCTTCAGATGATTACTAGGGATCAGATGATTACTAGGGACTACTAGCCAGACTGTTGTTGGTTCTGGAAGCAAATGGTTCACGTCGCATGTCAGAACGTTTTACAGAAATGGGTGTGGAAAATATTAGAGATCCCAGAGAAAACGTACTCTCATTTTAACTTTCTAGAACACTAACCTTCATTTTTACGATAGAAAGAAATACCTCTTTTGTTCATTGACTGCAGTATACACGGTAAAAAATTCCTTTCAGTTTTACAGCTTTGATTCCATCAAGGTGTTACACACTTTTGTCAAATTTAAAATGTCAGCATTCTAGTTGTTCATTTGTGGTAAAGCAGCACTTGATCACTAGGGAAAAAACTCATAGACCACTACTGGTGTTAGAAGTACATGTTTCTCTATGCATTTTTTAATGTTTTCTGACATGGATAAGGAAGATATTTGAGAACACACAAGAAATGTGTAGTCATTTTAGCTTTCTAGAGCACTCTACATAATTCCTATTAAAAAATGAACCACTTCAAATTGTTAATTTCTAATAGACATGCTTTAAGTTTTAAGTTTTGATGCTCACATCAGGATAATGTTCATGTGTGCCACACAAGGGTCGGACAGTGCCTGATCAGCTAGACTGACAGATCAGTATCTGGCCCTTTTTTCTTATCTATTTGCGGGCCTGTTTTGTAGTCTGCTCGATCAGTTTTTAGAGTCAATTTCACTAATATTAGCTGCAGCAAGCTCAATTTCATGCAGTCTTTCATACCTAGCAACACAGTTATACAGCATGTCTTTGGAAGTTCAAAACTGCCCCAATTTGCAAACATAGGCCACTTTTATTTTGGTACGCATGCCAACTTTTGGTCCTAGTCCAAAATTGTACCACAATTTTGTAGTAAATAGAGAATGTTATTGCTCTAGTTGTTCATTCGAACATGGGGGAAGGCTGCAGTAGAACACAGGCTGCTGCTGCTGTTGGAAGTACATGTTTTACTAAGAATATCAGAATTTGTTCTCACACGGTTGAGGAAGATTGTGTGAACCTATAGAAAATGTGTTTTGATTTTAGCTTCTGTTTCACCTTTTAAAACCTCTATGAGAAAGTCATGAGAGAAAACAGTTTTCACTCAAACATGGTTCATCAAATCCTATCAGAGGTTCAGCATTTTTCACATGATAACATCACCTGAGAACTTCCTGGAATTCATAAAGTGAATACACCATCAACTACAAATGATTCCATTTGTGGCTAAAATGTGTAATCACTCTTCATATGAGTACCTTTTTATGATCTTTAAAAACAGGATTTCACTACAATGCATTTTTAATGGGGATCTTGTCACAGAGTCCTGTAATTATTGACTGCCACAACATGCTGTCTATATTGTGACCAACTATGAGGGGAGGGTCCCCTTGGATCCCACGACATGTCCCTGGGGTCAGGTTGCGCTCAGAGTGTGTGTGTGTGTGTGTGTGTGTGTGTGTGTGTGTGTGGGTGTGTGTGTGTGTGTGTGTGTGTGTGTGTGTGCGTGCGTGTGTGTGTGTGTGTGTTATGAAAATCCACAGCCTTGTCCCACCTCCTGCTCTGAAGGGGGATTCAAAGCAGGTACGGACCACAAAGAAATCTCCACAGAATCCCAAAAAGCTTTTGCAGTTCTCTCATTAGACATATCACCACAAAGTGAAACAGACGAGTGTCCGCCCCAGACGCGTCTCGATCGCACACGGCGATCTTGATCACATGGCGCACTAGTGTTGACTAACTACTAAAATACTCAGTGTGACCAATCAAAACAAAGGACTGGTCGGAAATCAGTGCATTAATAAAGATGACAGACTTTTAACTGTGACTGTTGATTGGAAAACAGACAAAAAAGCATAATTCACTCGCAAGGTACGCACATAAATAAAAAAGTACATAAATAGTATTGATGCGAAATATAAATAGGTTTGCCCATGGTCAAAATAGGTGAATGTGAAAAGGAGATTACAAATTATTCTATGTACAAGGTATTATCCTAGATAAAAACATGTATATGCACACAAAGAGAGTAAAAACGATGCCAGAGCACAATTCCAGGAAAATTCATGCTCAATGCCAGTAATTGTGCAAGTAGAGATAAAAAAAAATGTAAAGATAAAAAAATTGACAAACTGATTTACAAAACAATTTTCTATCTCCATAACACATTTCCAAAAATCTAATTGAACAAACCAAATGGGCATAGTAAACAGAATTGAATAGCATCAAAATGCAATAAATATAATTAGTGAGAACAAAGAGTAAAAACAATGCATTAATTCATCCGAAACAACTGTACAAATGTGCAAATAGTGCCAAGAAAATATTTTATCACCCTATATACACTGGTATATAAAAAGAAGTAGTGGGGCTGTGCAAAAGGCGCAAAACTACTAATGAAAAACAACCCGTAGGTTGTAATCAAAGTGCCAGTGCTGAATGAAATAAAGTAACAGTGCCAGAGTATACGGTACAAATAAATTCAGTCATAAAATTAAACACACAATGCAAAACTTAATATATTTGCAAAAGACAGTAAAACCTGTAGAAGATGTAAACATTGTATAGATGAAAGGAAGAGACAATGAGTCAGGGACACATAAGCAGGCCATGTAGCACCAAAGCCAAAATAAGGCTATATATATATATATATATATATATATATATATATATATATATATATATATATATATATTATATATATATATATATATATTATATATATATATATATATATATATATATATATATATATATATATATATATATATATATATATATATATGTAGTTATAGCTAGGACCTAGTTACTGTAGGAAAATGGCAACATTCTATTCGCAATAACTTTGGTTGAAATTTTTGAAACTAATTCTTTGTTGATATCAGCTCCTATGTTGAAAGTTTGGGGGTGATTCGCCAAGGGGGGGGGCGAGAAAAAAGGGGGGTCCCAAAACGTGTTTTTTTCAATGTTAATTTCATAGGAAACTTTAGACAAGGCTACAGGTCGAACCGGTAAACGGAATTACCCAAAATTTGACAGGGAGAAGGGTCTTGGTCTAGAAAGCATGCTTTTGTTTATTTGGTGTAAATCTGTTCATGTAGTTTTTGAGAGATATCAAAATTTACAGATATCGATATTTGGGAATTCTGCCATCTAATTGGCTGAGGCGTTACGAGCATGAGCTTGCTGCTGATTGGCTGCGAGCGCTGCGAGCGTTTGCAACTAGGAAGTGTTGGCTGCCATTTTGTGATTCCGTTGAAACGAGTAAGGGGAAAAAGGGCAAAAAATGTGGGAAAGAGGAGGGTAGGAGCACTGCAACCTCTGTGGGGTGTTTAGGGTGTGCTATAGAGGGGGTGCGAAGCGAAGTGCTCATGCCTCCTGGTCTGAAAATGCTGGGTAAGGAAATTAAGTGCGGTATTGCGTAGTCTGATGCTGCTATGGTGAGCTGCTGTGGGAGTCGGGGATGAAAGCGTGAACCTAAACTGTGTGTCTTATGGTGTGAAGTCATGTGCCCTGGCCGCTGGAGAACACCTGTTGAAGTAGTGTCAGCATGTGTTTATACCTACTAGGATGAACTACCGACTCCTACTGGTTTGAAAGTCCTGGTGTACGGAAAATATGTGAGGTATTGTCTAGAGTCTCATGGTGCTAAGCTGAGGTGCTGCCGGAGTCGGGGATGAAAGCGTGAGTCCAAACTATGTGTCATATGCTGTGAAGTCATGTGCTCTGGCCGCTGTGCCACATCTGTCAAGTAGTGTCAGCATGTAGTCAAACCTACTCAAAGGAACTTTTGTTTTGAACATTGTAACTTGTGTATGGTGCTTAGGGGGTGTTATACAGAGAGTGCGAAGGTAAATTTGCGCGTATCAAATCAATACGGCATTTGTAAAGCACAAAGTACTCACCCCTATGGGTCTGAAGGCCCTCGAGGCCGGCGTAGAAATTATGTGAGCTATTAAGTGAGCTATTGCCCAGAGTCACATGGTGCTGAGCTGAGGTGTCCAAAGGTGTCCTACATAAGCATTTCCAAACCTACCCCAGTCAATGTGCTTAGGTCATTTCCACCACAATGCACAATCATGAGGTCAGGGTGTGGAAGATGCAAAGAAGTTTTAACCAAAGGTAGCAATTGGTGCAACTTCAATCTTCTCTGTGTAAACCATTTAATGTCCACATTTTGTAAATGTCAATGTAAGTCAATACGTCTGTGTTCTGCATACCTCTTGCACCTGAAAATATAGCTATGTCCTACGATCCACACTAGCATTTTGAAGGTATGGTTGGAAGGTATGGAAAGATGTCTGTAGCTCATGCAGTTCCTTGGTAGAATAAGAGATATGTTTTTTGCCATACAAAACGATACGTGATTGGGAGTTGCAAAGCATTCTTTTTTAAAAGTAGGGTGCACATTCGTTTTGTGGAAAAGCATCATTGTGATTGGTTAAGAAAAAGCAGTTTCAACGTGGAGTACATATCATAGGATAAAATTTGCTCAACTGAACCACAGCTGCTACTTGCATTTGGAAGGCACTGTTCGAACTTAAAACCATCGTGAACTTTTAACCTGCACGTGCCCTTAAATGTTCGAGAAAATGTCGCAAAAAATATATTGTTAAGTTTAAAAAAATTGATGAACTTTTAACCTGCACGTGTTGTACAATGTTCTAGAAAGTGTGTTGATAGAATACGTTGCACTTCTGACTTCTATGTGTTGTTGAATATTTAAAAACGGTTTATATGGAAAATTCGAAAGAAACCAATAGAGAGAAGTTTTGAAACCTAAAAGAATCAAGGAACTATTCTAATTTGTTTGTTACATGTGTTTATGTGTGGAGCGACAAAATTATGGACACAACAGCACCAGGAAGAGGAAGAAGCAGGGAGTGGGGGGATGGGGGGAGATGGGCAGAATGGCACACATGCACAATTAAGGACAGCACAAGTATAGACAAATAATGGCCAAAATGAATCACACCAACAAGGAGCACAAGTCATACAACCCGCCAACATGACACCACTGAATGAGCATAGAAGTGAAAACCACGCTGCATTCATACAGGATGCGTGCAAAGGCCGGTTGTTGGTGTTGTGGGATGTCTGCGACCGTGGTTATCATGGATGAGATGCCCAGCACGTGGCACATGGGTGAGTTCACTGTGTGTTACTTTGCCAAAATCAATCAATCAATCAATCAAATAATTTGTAAAGCGCACTACTTACCCGCAAGGGTTTCAAGGCACTGAGGGGGGAGTGGGGGGTGCTGTTGCTACTAGTCGAACAGCCAGGTCTTGATTCGTCTCCTGAAGGTTAGAAGGTCTTTGGTTTGTCGTAGGTTGAGGGGGAGGGTGTTCCAGGTCTTGGCGGCGCGGTGGGAGAAGGATCTGCCTCCGGCTGTGGTTCTATGGATGCGTGGGACGGTAGCCAGGGAGAGGTCTGTGGAGCGGAATTTCCTGTTGGGTACAGGATCAGGAGCTTGAAGGAGATTCTTTTGTCGACGGGGAGCCAGTGCAGGTTCCTCAGGTGGAGGGTGATGTGGTCGCGGCACGGGATGTCGAGGATCAGGCGTGCAGAGGCATTCTGGATTCTTTGCAGTCTGTTGATGAGCTTGGTCAGGGCTCCGGCGTAGAGGGCATTTCCGTAGTCGAGTCTGCTGCTGACTAGGGCCTGGGTGACTTTTGTGTCTGTCGGGATCCATCTCTAGATCTTGCGGAGCATACGGAGGGTGTTGAAGCAGGTGGAGGAAAGAGCGTTGACTTGTTTGGTCATGGTGAGTTTCGAGTCGAGGATGACTCCAAGGTTGCATGCGTGATTGGTAGGTGCGGGGGGTGTCCCCAGCTATGCGGGCCACCAGGAGTCGTCCCATGCTGAGGGGTTGGGCCCGAGGATGAGGATCTCTGTTTTGTCTGTGTTCAGCTTAAGGTGGCTATCTTCCATCCAGTCGGTGACGGCCTTCATTCCCTGGTGTAGGCTGGATTTGTCGGTGAGGGGGTCCTTGGTGAGGGAGAGGATCAGTTGCGTATCGTCGGCGTAGGAGATTATGTTGAGGTCGTGATGTCGGGCGATGCATGCGAGAGGCGCCATTTAGACGTTGAACAGCGTCAGGCTGCGGGAGGATCCCTGCGGGACGCTGCAGATGATCTTGGAGGCTTCGGATTGGAACGGGGGGAGGCAGACTCTCTGGGTTCTGCCGGAGAGGAAGGAGGAGGTCCAGTCCAGGGCCTTGTCTCAGATCCCTGCGTCATGGAGTCGTGTGCGTAGTGTGCGGTGGCAAACGGTGTTGAAGGTGATGGAGAGGTCCAGAAGGATGAGGGCCGCCATCTTGCCGTTGTCCAGTAGGATCCTGATGTCATCTGTGGTGGCGATGAGGGCGGTCTCGGTGCTGTGGTTGCTGCGGAATACTGACTGGGAGGGGTCCAGGATGCTGTTGTCTTCGAGGTAGCGGGTGAGCTGGATGTTGACTATCTTCTCGATGACCTTAGCTGGGAACGGAAGCAGGGAGATGGGCCAGAAGTTGTTGAGTTCGCTCGTGTCTGCCTTGGGTTTCTTCAGTAGGGCGTTGATCTCGGCGTGTTTCCAGCTCTCAGGGAAGGTCGCGGTCTCAAAGGAGAGGTTGATGATGTTGCGCAGGTGGGGTGCGATGGAGCTGCTGGTTTTGTTGAAGATGCGGTGTGGAAAAGGGTCAGACGGCGAGCCGGAGTGGATTGTGTCCATGGTCTTGATTGTGCCTTCGATGCTCACGTTGGCCCAGGTTGTCAGGGGGACATGGTCGGTTGGGTGTGGTTGGTCCGGCGTGTTGGGGCCTATTAGGGTCATCCGGGGGTTGAAACTGTCATGGATGTCGGCGATCTTGCGGTTGAAGAAGGTGGAGAGGGAGTCGCACAGGGCTTGCGACGGCGGGATGTCGTTGGCATTGGAGTTGGGGTTGGAGAGTTCCTTCACGACATTGAAGAGCTCCTTGCTGTTGTGTGCGTTGTTGTCGAGGCGGTCTTTGAAGGAGGTCCTCTTAGCGGTCCTGATGAGGTGGTGGTGGTTGCAGATGGCGTCTTTGTGGGCTGCGCGGCTGCCCGGTGACTTCTCGCTGTGCCATATGTTCTCCAACTTCCGGCAGGTGCGCTTTGACGCTAGGAGTTCCGGGGTGAACCAGTTGGCTCTCTTGCTGGTGTCTCTGAGGGTTTGTTTTTTCAGCGGGGCTAAGGTGTTGGCGCAGTCGTCCATCCAACGTCTGAGGGTGCGCGCACCATCATCGGGGTTGGAGGGGTTGGTTGGTGGGTTGAGTGCGAGGTTTGTCTGTAGTTGTACTTCGGTGATTTTGCCCCAGCAGCGACGGGGGATCTGTAGGGTGTGGTGATATGCGACGGGTTTCCGGAAGGTGAAGTGGATGCTGTGGTGGTCAGTCCAGGTGGGTTGGGAGATGTGGCTGAAGGAGACGTGGGGGCTTGAGGAGAAGATGGTGTCGAGCGTGTGTCCGGCGATGTGGGTCAGCGTCGTGACGAGCTGTTCCAGTCTGAGGTTGGTGAGGTAGTCTATCAGGGTGGAGGAGTTGCTGTCGTTGTTGTTCTCCACATGGAAGTTCAGGTCTCTGAGGAGGATGTAGTCGGTGGAGGTCAGTGCGTCCGTGCTGATGAAATCGGTGATGGCGTCGCAGAATTGTAATCGGGGTCCGGGTGGTCTGTGGACAAGGGTACCTCTTAGGGTGGTCTTGGGGTCCGTGTGGATCTGGAAGTTTATGTGTTCGGTGGTGCTGAGAGTGTCGTCGGTGTTTGTTGAGACCCTGATGGTCTTCTTGTGGACGATGGCGATTCCTCCTCTGACTCCATTGGTGCGGTCTCTGCAGGCGATCTTGTATCCGTCGGGGATGGCTGTGGCGATTTCTGGAGAGGAGGCTTTGTTCATCCAGGTCTCGGTCAGGAAGGCGACGTCTGGTGATGCGTTGTCGAGTAGGTCCCAGAGCTCGACGGCGTGTTTGCTTGCGGAGCGGGTGTTGATCAAGATGCATCGGAGCTGGTTGTGTTCTGTCGTGGCGTGTGTCTTGGCGCCTTCGATGCAGGAGAAGCTGCAGTTCCGGCAGGTGAAGGGACCGTGGGTGCGCTTCGGAACGGCCCTACAGCAGGTGAGGGTCCGTCCTGGGTTGAAAGTGATGAGGCTGCTGGCGTCGTATCGGGGTGGTCTTCATGGCTGGTGCAGGGGCCAGGGGTTCTGGTGCTGGGCACGGACCAGGTGCAGACAGGCACAGATGGGCTTGCCTTATGTGTGCCTTCGGCGTGCCAGCGGCGCGCCCGCTGCACGGCCGCAATTAAAGGGGAGGAGCAGCTGGGAGGCGGGTGGCAGGGAGCAGCGAATGGGCACGAAGGGAGGCAGGGCCACAGGGGATACAGCGGCGGAAACGGGAGTGGCGAGGGGGGTGAGCAGGCACAACAGGGGGCATGGGGTACAGAAGGCAAAAACGGGCAGCGGGGCACAGAAGGAGCAAAAGGGCACACAGGAGCACGGGGAACAGAGGGGGCAGGGCCGCAGTTGATGCAGCGGTGGAAACGCAAGTGGCGAGGTGGGTGAGCAGGCACAACAGGGGGCACGGGGTACAGAAGGCAATAATGGGCAGTGGGGCACAGAAGGAGCAAAAGGGCACACAGGAGCACGGGGAACAGAAGGCACAAATGGGCAGCGGGGCACAGAAGGAACAAAAGGGCACACAGAACAGAAGAAAACAGCAATGGGGCAACAAAGGCACTCAGAGAAACATACAAACCTAAGGCCACCACTGGCCACCAGGGATGGGGCGCAGGTGGTAGCCTGTGGGTGGAGGAGGGCCTCGACTTTGGTGGTGACAGCAGGAACGCAGGTGGTGCTGCAGCGGGGGGAGTGACCTACCTGGAAAGGTCAAGGGTCGCTCTCCTCACCGTATGATGGCGTATGATGAAAATATAACATAAGTATAGAATACATTGACGAAGAGTTGTATTTTCTGAGTCCAATCTTGTTGTTAGAAATGAGCATTTAAAATTGGAATTGCGAGCTGTACTGCTTGTAGTGTATACTGCTTTTCCATGTTAGTTTGCAGTTGAAGATTAATTTGGTCATTGTAGTAAAGCTATAACTGATATAAAAAAAAAAGTCTTGAAGCGAGGATACTAAAAGGATAATATGTAGGGTGTAGGACTGTGATAGTTAGTTGACTACTGGAGTCTGTAGTTGCATCTGTAGTTGCATATGGAAATACCCCTCACTAATCAAAGGGAGTGTGGTGCGGTGGTCGCTGCCACAAACTTGGGGTGACTGCCATTCAGGACTCGGGACACAGTTACACATGTGGGATTGGCTTGTGTTGAACAGAGTTATTGGCACCACGTGTCGCCGCCGTTGCATATGGAAATATGCCTCACTGATCGAAGGGAGTCTGGTGCTGTGGTTGTCTCACGAAGTTAGGGTCACTACCATTTGGGACTTAGGACACAGTTCCACATGTGGGATCGGCTTGTGTGGAAGACGGTTAGTGGCACCATTTGTCGCCGGTCTTCCACAGTGTGGGCCAGAGGTAGCGGTGAGCAAGGGCCCACAGCCATGTGCATAAGTTGGTGGCCCCACCGGCCTGCGTAGTGCAGGTTCAGTGGCACCACGTGTCACCGGCCTTCCATATGGAAATACCCCTCACTGATCGAAGGGAGTCTGGTTCTGTGGTCGCTGCAATTCAGGACTCAGGACACACTTATACATGTGGGATCGACTTGTGTTGAACATAGTTAGTTAAAGACACACAATTGATGGACGGAATACAGAACAAAACAAAACATTCACTCCCAGTCAAGAGATCTGGGTTAAATTCATCATTCTTTTGCTCACCATGCCACCCCAGTTTAGACCTGGCCATATGCAAATCAGTCTTGACCCTGTGCCTCATGGGAACAGTCCAGCCCGAACTGCCAAGCCAGGTCTTCCCTGGACCGGAAACAAGCATCCTAGGACTGGTGTCGGGGTTTCACCCTTCTTCAGCCAGGATAGCTTGATTCCAGTGGCACAGTGAGCCCAGGACCCACGTCTGGGCATACCTGGCACACTTTGGGTGAGAAAGCAAAAGACACACAATTGATGGACGGATCAGTCATTTAGATGTCATCAGTGATGTCACTGACCATGTCATGAATGATGTAATATGTGACGTCATCAGCAGTGCATTGCAGGGGCGTGAGTTATAGTGAGCTCAACTAACTAGAACAGGGGAATTTCTATGGTTTTCTATGAGTGAAATGTCCAAATAACTATAACATCCCCGAAACCTATGTTTTTTTCAGTGAATTTCAAAGGTTTTTTAATTGCTAATTTCTAACTATAACGTGCCTAAAACCTATGGTTTTTTCAGTGAATTTCTAAGGTTTTTTAAATGCTAATTTCTAACTATAACATGCCAGAAACCTATGTTTTTGTCTGTGAATTTCTAAGGTTTTTTAAATGCTAATTTCTAACTATAAAGTGCCTGAAACCTATGTTTTTTTCTGTGAATTTCTAAGGTGCCTGAATCCTATGGTTTTCTTTGTAAATTTCTAAGGTTATTTAAATGCTAATTTCTAATTATAATGTTCATTAAACCTATCTTTTTTCTGTGTTTTTTAATGATCAACCCATTCTCAACTTGGTGAAAACTGCACATCTCGCCACTCTTCCATCGATACCTTACGCCAACAAAATCTCCGCAAACGAGAGCCACAACTAACGCTAATGAATGCAAAGTAGGCGTTCCCGTGCAAAAAAAACACAAAAACACCACTTCCCCATATTTTCAACGACCAGCCAAATCTGCAATGCGATCTAAAAAGCAGGCTCTAAGCCGAGTTAGCAGTAACAAATTAAAATCAACCTTTAACTGGTGTAAGGAGGTCGACTATCTACTCCGTGAATTGGACCCAACTCACAGCCACATCTAAAGACCAACACGTGATAGAGCTACTGATCATGCAGGTCCGACACACAACAAGACCACAACACCCACCACCACCACCACCAGAACCTCCCCCCTGCACCACACCCCCTACTACCACCAAGGCAGCGCAAAACAGGACAACGGACCTTCCCAAAACACCATGCCCATGTCATGTAGCTGTGTTGTCCCCCCCTGGAAGCAGAAGTGGAGTGGGCTGCTCCAATGTACGCCACTCCAGCGTAGCAGTATGAATAAATAGGCCAGGCCCTAGGCGTGGTTCACTTGAGGGAAGATCAACGGGTCTGTCATAGCAGCAGCCCTCACCCTGACACGTGGCAGCTGCCATAACCGCGGTCCACCTCGACACAGTTCCCCTGTGAACCCAGTGGCACAACACCGCAGACTTATGCCTGTAACGACTACTGCCTTCGATCTACACTGCGGACAGCAGCGCTCACAATTCATATGCAGTGGCGATTGCAGTTGTCACAGTCCAGTTTGCAAGACACTTTGCTTCCAGTGCGGCCTGCCCAGACCACGCATCATTGCACGGTGCGCACACGCTGTGTGCTTCAGGTGCTACTAACTTACTGCACCATAAATCATCGCCACGTAGCTGTGCGCCCATCCTGACCGCTGCCTCCACCCTACACTGGGGTTACACGGGTCACAATTCAAGATTAGTAGCGACGCAAATTGTGTAAGACACAATAATGGGTTAAGAGGACCACATGCTCCCAATCTGTGCAGCTCAAGTCAACGTCATCTGCCTGTGGGCCTTTGCTGACCGCTGCCTCTGGCCTACACTGTGGAAGAACGACGACACATGGTGCCAACTAACCCTGTTCAAAAACAAAAGTTGATGGACAGAATGCAGAACAATGTCATACATTCACCCCAGTACAGAGATCTGGGCCTAAATCCATTGTTTTTTTGCTTAGCATGCCATTTTTCTATTTTTTTGGCCCTGGGGACCCATCCCCCAGGGCCTGCCCCCTAATTTTGTAAAAAAATTTTTTTTTTTAAATGTGGAAGGGGGCCGCGTGGCCCCCTTGCCGATGCCTTAATCGGCCCCGGGGACCCCATCCCCCAGGGTATGGCCTTGTTCTTTTTTAAACTGTTGGGGAGGGGGACCCCCTCCAGGGCCACTTATGGCCCCGGGGACCCCAGCCCCGGGGGCGGCCTTTCTAATTTTTTTTTTAACTTTTGGGGAGAGGGGCCACATGGCCCCCCTACCGGGCCACTTGTAGCCCCGGGGACTGGCTGTCAACACCTCAAACCAGGTAATTTTGGCAGCCTTCTTGTGCCTCGGTAGAACCGAGGCACAAGAAAGCAGAAAATCAAACGCGCAGAATGCAAAAAGGGGGCAGGGTAGAAACACCCTGACCCCCTAGGCCTGCTCAGGGGGTCCCACAAGGACCCGCAGGGCCAAAAAAAGATTTGGCCCTAGGGACCGCCACCCCTCAGGGTTTTAAAAAATTATATGCGGGGGCTCTCAGGTCTCCCCCCAGCCCCGGGGACCGCTCCTGTCCCTTGGGCTGAGTGGTCGCTCCCCAGTGTCTTCCTGCATCAGTCGGTATCGTTGCTTGGCTGCCTATCTGCTCATTTGCCTCATTATTGCTGCCTGCTGTGTGCCTGGTTGCCGCGCTGAACATTTTGCATTTCTGTACTTTAAAAGCGCCGCTTTTTCAGCATTTGCGCATTTCCGCTGGGCTCCCCCCTCCGCCTCCATTTTGCCTGTGTTGTTGTTGTTGTGCTGATCTCTAGCCCGCCCCGCCTCCCAGCTGAGACGCCCTCCCACTGACCAGAACAGCGCTCCAACACCGGAAAGCGCCGTGACTCGCTCCTGTCCCTTGGGCTGAGTGGTCGCTCCCCAGTGTCTTCCTGCATCAGTCGGTATCGTTGCTTGGCTGCCTATCTGCTCATTTGCCTCATTATTGCTGCCTGCTGTGTGCCTGGTTGCCGCGCTGGAACATTTTGCATTTCTGTACTTTAAAAGCGCCGCTTTTTCAGCATTTGCGCATTTCCGCTGGGCTCCCCCCTCCGCCTCCATTTTGCCTGTGTTGTTGTTGTTGTGCTGATCTCTAGCCCGCCCCGCCTCCCAGCTGAGACGCCCTCGCCCCTCCCCCTCCACTACCCATATATGACAACAGTTCCCACGCGCAGCGTTCACGCGCAGCGATCGCGCCCAACCCGCGCCGAAGGTGCGCCAAAGGTAAGCCCGTCTACGCCCGTCCGCGCCTGGACCGCGCCCAGCGCCAGACCCCCTGCCCCTCGCGCTGCCCAGCCCTCCCGCATTACCTACGATGCCGCCACCCTCCTAGCCCTTAATCCCGGTCGCGCCCCCAACTGCGTCCAAGCCGCTCCTGGACACACCCATGGACCTTTCTCTTGCTACTCCTGCAAATTCATCGGCACCGACAACATCTCCGCTACAACCACACCACAGATTCCCGACCCCAACCACCTACAATGCATACTTCTCAACACCCGATCTGTCCACAGACACGCCATTGACCTATGGAATCTACTAGACACCACCTCCCCGGACGTCGCCTTCCTAACGGAAACATGGATGAACGCTTCCTCCGCCCCAGACATCACCATTGCCATCCCTGAAGACTATAAGATCACTCGCAAAGACCGTACCAGCCACACAGGAGGAGGAATCGCTATCGTCCATAAGAAATCAATCCGCATCTCAACCAGCTCTGACGCCAACCTCGCCAACTCCGAACACCTTCACTTCCAGATCCACATCGACCCCAAGACCACACTCAGAGGCACCCTCCTCTACAGACCACCAGGACCCCGCGCAAAATTCAGTGAAGACATCACGGACTTCATCACTCCACACGCGATCCCCTCCAAAGAATACATCCTTCTGGGAGACCTCAACTTTCACCTTGAAAAGATCAACGACCGTAACACCACCACCCTCCTGGACAACCTCGCCAACCTCGGACTTAAACAACTGGTCACTTTCCCCACCCACATCGCAGGTCACACACTCGACCCCATCTTCTCCTCCAGCAATCATATCTCCTTCAGCCACACTACGGATCTCCTCTGGACTGACCACAGCTGCGTTCACTTCACCTACAACAAGCCCAAACCCACCAACCACCTCCAACCGACTCTGCAAAGAAACTGGAACAAAATCACCACCGACCAGATCTCCTCATCGCTCCTTCTAAACACCCCAGCCCACTCCTCGGACCCAAACCTAGCCGCCGCCAACTTCACCCTATGGCTATCCAACACCGCCGACACCTTAGCACCACTGAAAAAACGTCAAAGCAAACCTGGCAACAAGAAGGCCTCATGGTTCAACGATGATCTTAAGAAGTCCAAGAAACTCGGCCGCACCCTTGAAAAAGCGTGGAAAAAAGACCCAACCACCAGCACCAAGGACGCCTTCAAAAACGCCACCCGCACTCACCACCAACTAATCCGAAAGGCCAAGAAAACAGCATTCAAGGATCGACTTGACAACAACGCCCACAACAGCAAGGAACTTTTCAACATCGTCAAGGAGTTTTCCAATCCCTCGGCCAACTCCAACGACATCACCCCCTCTCAAGCCCTCTGCGACTCCCTAGCCTCATTCTTCCATAACAAGATTGCAGACATCCACAACAGCTTCGACAACCAACCCGGAGCCCAACCCACCCAACCACATGCTGAACACTCTCCCCCCGCGAACACCCTTAACGACTGGAACCCAATCTCCACTGAGGACACCATCCGCCTAATGAACTCCATCCACTCAGGATCCCCCACAGACCCATGCCCTCACCACATCTTCAACAAAGCAGACTCCGTCATAGCACCGCACCTCCGAGACGTCATCAACTGCTCCTTCAACTCCGCCACCTTTCCGGAAACCTGGAAACACGCTGAACTCACCGCCCTTCTGAAAAAACCCACAGCGGACCCCACCGAACTCAAAAATTACCGCCCCATCTCGCTCCTTCCATTCCCGGCCAAAGTAATCGAGAAAGCTGTCAACAACCAGCTCGCCGCTTTCCTCGAAGCCAACAAATCCCTCGACTCCTCACAATCTGGCTTCCGAGCAAAACACAGCACTGAGACCGCCCTCATCGCAGCAACAGACGACATTCAAACTCTACTGGACAATGGAGACACAGTCGCCCTCATCCTCCTCGACCTCTCTGCTGCATTCGACACAGTCTGCCTCAGCACCCTTTTACAACGCCTCACCAACATCGGAATACATGGAAAAACACTTGAATGGATCACTTCGTTCCTCACCGGAAGAACCCAGAGAGTCCGCCTTCCACCATTCAAGTCCGAGGCCACCGAAGTCATCTGTGGCGTACCACAAGGATCCTCTCTCAGCCCCACCCTCTTCAACGTATACATGAGCCCCCTCGCGACCATCGCCCGCCAACACAACCTCAACATCATCTCTTACGCGGACGACACTCAACTGATCCTTTCTCTCACCAAGGACCCCAGCACCGCCAAAACTAACCTACACGAAGGAATGAAAGAAGTTGCTGAATGGATGAAACACAGCCGTCTGAAACTGAACTCAGATAAAACAGAAGTCCTCATCCTAGGTACATCCCCCTCTGCATGGGACGACTCTTGGTGGCCGGAAGCCCTTGGAAAAGCACCCATCCCGACAGACCACGCACGGAACCTAGGCGTTATCCTGGATTCTTCACTTTCAATGAACAGACAAGTCAGCGCCGTATCCTCATCTTGCTTCAACATTCTTCGCATGCTCAAAAAAACATTTCGATGGATCCCCACCGAATCCAGGAAAACAGTCACCCATGCTCTAGTCACGAGCCGACTGGACTACGGAAACACCCTCTACGCAGGCACTACCGCTAAACTCCAAAAGAAACTCCAATGAATCCAAAACGCCTCAGCCAGAATCATATTAGACATCCCACGCAACGAACACATCTCTGGTCACATGAAAGACCTCCACTGGCTACCCGTCAATAAGAGAATCACTTTCCGACTGCTAACCCACGCACACAAATCACTCTACGACATCGGACCAGAATGCCTCAACTCAAGACTGTCCTTCTACACCCCCTCCCGCCAACTACGTTCCTCCAGCCAAGCCCTCGCCACCGTACCTCGCATCAACAAGACCACCATGGGAGGCAGATCCTTCTCTTACCTGGCTGCTAAAACATGGAACTCACTCCCCACTCACCTTCGCCTTACCCAGAACCACCTAGCTTTCAGAAAGCAACTTAAAACGTGGATATTTGACAAGTAATCCTCCCCCCCCTCCTTAGCGCCTTGAGACCCTCTGGGTATGTAGTGCGCTATATAAATTCTCTGACTTGACTTGACTTGACACCCCCCGGGGCTTTCAGAAAAAAAAAGTGGGGGGGTTCATGGCCCCCACAGCCCCGGGGACTGCCACCCCAGGGCTCTATCTAATTATGATTGCGTGGGTGGCACACTGCACCCCGCAGCCCTGGGGACCGCCACCCCGGGGCTTTTATTTGGAAAAAAATACCCTGTGTGGGGATGCTCAAGACCCCCACACACCCCGGGGACCGCCACCTCCCTGGGGCTCTAAAAGTTAGATTGGGGGGTCCGTGACGGACCCCCCAGGGGCCATCACCCCCCGAGGCTTTGAAAATGTGAGGATTCAAGGGGAGTTAATTCCCCAACATAAAATGCGCCACGGGGCACGTTTGCACAGTGGTGAAGGGAGGGGGTGGGGCCTGAGTTCACATGTGTGCAAACACCTCCTGTGGAGCGGTTTAAGTTGGGAAATTAATTCCTCGTCAATCCTGAGGGTCCATGGGGGCCAACTAGCCCACAAGGTACCTCCAGTAAGCGCCACAGAGCTGTGTTGCAGAGTGTTGTAAATAGGGCCGTGGCCTCTAAGCACCTCTCTGCAACGCAGCCCCCTGGCGCATACTGGAGGTACCTGGTGGGCTAGTTGGCCCCCATTGACCCACAGGATTGAGGCGGAATGAATTTGCTAACTTAAAACGCGTCACAGGGTGTGTTTGTAGACAAGTCACCTCAGGCCACGCCCCCTTCCTTCACCACTGTGCAAACGCGCCCCGCGGCGCGTTTTAAGTTGGGGAATTAATTCTCTTTGAATACTGAGGGTCTCTGAGGGCCAACTAGCCCAACAGGTATCTGCAGTATGCGCCAGGGAGCTGCGTTGCAGACAGGTGTCCAGAGGCCACTCCCCTTTTTACACCTCTCTGGAACGCAGCTCTGTGGCGCTTACTGGAGGTACCTAGTGGGCTAGTTTGACCCAAGGGACCCTTAAGATTCAAGCGGACTTAATCTCTCAACTTAGAACAGCCACAGGGCGCATTTGCAAAATGGTGAAGGGAGGGGCCTGAGGTGACATTTGCAAACTCGCCCTGGGACGCGTTTTATGTTAGGGAAATAATTCCCCTTCAATCCTGAGGGACCTTGGGGGCCAACTAGCCCACCAGGTGCTTCCAGTAAGCTGCGCTGCGTTGAAGAGAGGTGGTGCAGGCTGAGCCCCTTTTTACACCTCTCGGCAAAGGTGCTTACTGGACGTACCTAGTGGGCTAATTTTCCCAGAGGGACCCTCATGATTCAAGGGGAGTTAATCTCCCAACTTAAAGTGAATATATATTCACTGAAAAAACCATAGGTTTCAGGGGCGTTATAGTAACTATAACTCACGCGCCTGCAATGCACTGCTGATGACGTCACATATTACATCACTCATGACATGGTCAGTGACATCACTCATGACATCATTGATGACATCTCAAATGACATCACTTATGACATCACTCATGACATCATCCAGTGAATGTGTGTTTTTATGAAAATTACATATGTTTTATATATGTATATCTCAAGGTCGATGGAAGAATAAATGGGTATATAATTGTCTAAATGGATGATTTGTTTTTGAAAAATTGATTGTATAACTGACTGATTAAGTGTATCTTAGTGAATACATGGCTTAGTGAGTAATGTTTAAATATGTAAATATCTGTATCAGTCTCTCACTTTGTGTATAAGTGGCTGCATGGGTTGGTGAGTAGCTACATGAGTGTCTATATAGGTTATTAGTTGGTTTTTTGAGTATCAGTATGAGTGTCTGAGTGTCTGTATAGTTCTGTGGGGGGTATTACGTAGTGCATAGGTGCATGAATGAGTGACTCACTGTTTGTATGTGTTGAAGACAGCATGTGTGCAGGACTGTATGGGTGGATGAGTGTGTGCATGGGTTTGTTAGTGAGTGAATGACTGTCTCAACAGTGTCTTTATGAGTAACTACATGTTTTAAACTAGTATATGTGACTATTGGTGTATATAAGTGAGTATATGTGAGAGTGAGAGATTGGAAGAGTTCCTGTATGATTAAGTATGTGTGTCTATAAGTGATTGTTTAAAAGACTAAGTATGTGTAATTTTCTGTAGAAGTAAGTGTGGTGTGTGTGTATAACTGTATATGCAAGTAAATGGATGTTTGATTCTTTATTAGCATGAGTGACTATGTGTGTGAGTAACTCTATGGATGAGTGGCATTGTGTAACAGGATGTATAGGTGTATCAGTACATATGATAAGTTAGTACATGTATGAGTGACTGTATAGGACTGTTGGTGAATGAGTGGATGTGTATGTGGATCTTAGAATTACTGAATAGGTTGTTGTAACTGGTATTGGTATGTCCATTGTTTTGAAAATTTTAGTTTCTATTTTTGAATGTGTTTATCAAAGGTTATATTAGGGGGAGAGGAGGTCTGCCACTCTATCACAAGGATTATGTCATCAGTGATGTCGTAACTGATGTCATTTGAGATTTTATCAGTGATGTCATCAGTGATGTCACTGACCAGGTCATGAGTGATGTAATATGTGACGTCATCAGCAGTGAATTGCGGGCGCGCGAGTTATAGTTAGCTGGACTAACTATAACGGGGGAATTTCAATGGTTTTGTACGAGTGAAAACTATAACGCCCCTGAAACCCATGGTTTTTTCAGTGAATTTCAATGGTTTTTTAAATGCTAATTTTTAACTATAATTACAGAGATAGGACATGTGAAGAAAGAAGAAAAAACACACAGAAAGAAAAAAAAGAAATGCAGAAAGAGGCAACAGAAGTCCTCAAGGACGAAGAAAAGTGCAGGAAGAAGTATAACGTGCAGAAAGAACAAACAGAAGAGCAGAAAGAAGCCTAGTTGCAAAATCATCCTGTACCCTCAACTTTTTCAGACAGATACTGGTGGTACCTGAGTCTGACTAACCAGTCCTAGAGCCAGTGCTATGTTAAAAGACACTCAGAATACAGTGAAAACACCTACATACAATAGGGAACACTATGCGTTGGGGTCCCCCTGTGATTAGCATGACCTCCTCTGTAAGCCCCTAGTATATAATAGGGCAGGGGATTAAAACTACCTCTTAAAACGCACCACAGGGCGTGTTTGCACACGTCACCTCAGGCCCTGTCCCCTCCCTTCCCCACTGTGTAAACACGCCCTGTGGCTGTTTTAAGTTGGGAGATTAAGTCCCCTTGAATCCTGAGGGTACCTAGGGTCCAACTAGACCACTAGGTACCTCCAGTAAGTGCCACAGAGCTGCGTTGCAGAGAAATGTAAAAAGGGGAACGGCCTAGACCACCTCTCTGCAATGCAGTGCAGTGGCGCTTACGGGAAGCACCTGGTGGGCTAGTTGGCCCCCAGCGTCCCTCAGGATTGAAGGGGAATTATTTCCCCCACTTAAAACGCACCACAGGGCATGTTTGCACACGTTAACTCAGGCCCCGTCCCCCCCCTTCGCCCTGTGGCCATTTTAAGTTGGGAGATTAATTCCCCTTGAATCCTGAGGGTCCCTAGGGGCAAAATAGCCCACTAGGTGCGTCCAGTAAGCGCCATTGCAGAGAGGTGTAAAAAGGGGCATGGCCTGCACCACCTCTCTGCAACGCAGAGCAGTGGTGCTTACTGGAAGCACCTGGTGGGCTAGTTGGCCCCCAGGGTCCCTCAGGATTGAATGGGAATTATTTCCCCAACTTAAAACGTGCCACAGGGCGTGTTTGCACACGTCACCTCAGGCCCCGTCCCCTCCCTTCACCACTGTGTAAACGCGCCCTGTGGCCGTTCTAAGTTGAGATATTAAGTCCCCTTGAATCCTAAGGGACCCTGGGGTCAATCTAGCCTGCTAGGTACCTCCAGTAAGTGCCACAGAGCTGCGTTGCTTAGAGGTGTAAAAAGGAGCATGGTCTTAGAACACCTGTCTGCAACGCAGCTCCCTGGAGCATACTGGAGATACCTGTTGGGCTAGTTGGCCCTCAGGGACCCTCAGTATTGAAGGGGAATTACAACTTGCCAGGGGGCGCGTTTGCAGAGTGTTGCAAGGAGGGGGCGTGGCCTCCGGCGCGATGCCTGTCTTTTATTTATTTTATTTTTTTAAGAAGGAGGGTTGTGTGGCCCCCCTTCTTTTTCTAATTTATTGGCCCTGGGGACCCCATTTCCCAGGGCCTGCACCCTAATTTTTTTTGTTGAAAAAAATTAATTTGGAAGGGGGCTGCATGGCCCCCCTCCCAAGGCCTTAATCGGCCCTGGGGACCCCAACCCCCGGGTCATGGCCTTTTTAAAAAAAAAATAATTGGGAGGGGGGCTGCGTTGCCCCCCTCCTCAGGCCACTTATGGCCCCGGGGACCCCATCCCCCGGGGCTGGCCTCTGTTTTTTATTATTATAAAAAAATATATATTTATAGAAACACCTAGGACATGCTGGACAAACCGTATGTACCTATCACCATGACGATTTGCGTGATATTCATTAAAAGGCGACTATGCATACAATGAATCCATGTGGAATGTATTTACACCGCTAGTGAAGCTCTGACGTGTCTGACGCCCTACCATGCCTAATCCCGGCGCCCCCGCTGGTGGGCACTCTCCAAGTAGACACCCTTGTTGTTTATTTATACAAACATGGGTAGCTATTGACGGGCACATTTAATACACACGCACACCAAGCCATTCAAACGGGATTCGACAAAAATTCGACCAAACCATGCAAAAAAAACCCTGACGTTTAATAAAGCACACATCCAATGCCGGATGTGTAATACTTTTTATTTTACTCTCTGGAAAGGAGCCAAACCTCACTTGAGAGTCACAGCGTGCTCCTGGCTGAGCCCAATGCTGTCTTACACCCACCAGTGCCCGCCGAGTGCCACACACCTCTGTGTTGTATTCCACCAGCTAGTGCGTATGCTATGACACTCTCTAGCCCATGTGCACTGTAACACCACCCCGTGAATATGTCATGCCACACCTGCCTTTGCACGGGTTATATTGCCCCATCTACCGTGCCTTCCACGATGCCTATGTTATAACGCACAGCGCTATGCCATACATATTACAATCTGGGATCCATATCTTTGTCACAGTGCATATGTAACGTTACACTCCCCAGCACATATTTTATATTACAACTTTAGAGACTAGTTAGGTTACACAACACTGCCCTGTGCATATTACACTCCAAGGCGCATATCGCATGGCACGCGCTAGTGCCTGTGCTATCTCACGCTCTCCAATGAATATGTCATTGTGCACAATGTATTGCATATTATATTTCACTCCCCGGTTCATCTTATATCACACTTTTTGGTGCACAGTTTATACCATATACTATATCTAGTTTTCATTTTGAATCGTGCTCTCAGGACTATGTTCTATATAACATTGCATCCACCTACCCTTTTCATGGGCATTACATTTTGCGATGGGGGGTGGAGGGTCAGGGGGTGTTTCTGCCAAGTGAGCCCGGAGTCACAGTCACAAACGTCCTCTTCTTCCTGAATAAAAGTGAGATTATGCTGCATACTTGTTCATATTTTAAGTAGTTCGCACAGACACACATTTTAAAAACAATAAAGTTCCTAAAACCCACCTTCTCTGATCAGTTAGCTTGCTGCCCCAGCAACCTCCTCCCTATCCTCTGTTGTCTGAATCCATGGACTAGCCTCCTCCCTCCTGCCATGTATGGTCTGATGGGCTGCCACTGCCCTCCATTTAGCATGATGTACCAGTCCACTCCTCCTGCCCTCCATCGCCCAATTCTATGGCCCATCATTGACCTCCTGCTTAGCCTCTGTGCTTAGCTTGCTGCCCCTATTCTCCTTCCCCCTGCCCTCCGAAGTCTTTGTGCATGCCTCTCTTCCATCCTTTTTGCCCACCATGTTCCATGGACCTGCCACTCCTATCTACTCCGAGTGTTCTGTTGAGCTGCCACTCCCCTCCCACCTGCCTAGCATTGTCAGATGACTGTAACCTGTCCCTGTCACCTCCACCCTGCCTGTCCACATTCCATTCCCCTATCCCCTTCTTTATGTCCTCCATGGTCCATTTTACTGCCACACCCTTCTGCCGTCCCTGGTCTGTTGTGCTGCAACTGCTCCTCCTGCCTGCCCCGCGTGGTCTGTTGTGAGGCCCCCTTCCCCTGAACTCTATTGTCTGTGCCCAGGTCCTGACCCTCCCTTCTATCCTCCATGGTCCTTTGTGCATGCCCCTGCACCCTCCTTCTTGCCCATCATAGCCATTGTGCTGCCACTAACCCTGCCGCTTGCCATGCATGGTCTTCTGTGCTGCCATGGCCCCTCCCACCTTCCCTGTGTGGTCAGCTAGCTGCCCCTGACCCCCCTCCCACCTTTCCTCCATGGTCTGTGTGTATGCCATCATAGTCTCACTGTTGCTCTCCATGGTGTGTCTTGTTTCTAGTGCCCATCCTGCCTGAACTCCATGGTCATCTTGCTGCTCCTGCCCTGCCCCCTTGCCCCCAGCCCTCTGTTTCCATGTGCAGGCCCCTATTCCCTCCCTCCTGGCTTGTCTGTTCCATTGTAATGCCCCTGATCTGTCCGTCCTGCCCTTTATGGTCTGTTATGCTGCAGCTTTCTCTCCTGTCTGTCCATTATGGTCAGCTAGCTACCATTGCCTCTTTCCCCTCTGTTCTCTGTTGTCCATGTGCATGGTCCTGTCCCCTCCCTATTGCTTTCTATGGATTGTTGTGCTGCACTCCCGTCCCGCATGCCCTGTGTGGTGTATTGTGCTGCTGCAAACCCTTATGCCTGGCCTGTAGGTTCAGTTTGGTGCACCTCTCCATGTCCCTCCTGTCCTCTGTTATCCGAGTCCATGTCCCTACCCCAATTCCTCCTGCCTACCATGATCCAATGTACCATACTTGCGAACATTTTGAACTTGGTAAGAGGGAGATTTTGAAAAAAAACTGGGGTATTGATTTTCCCCTTTGAGTTACATTGAAAAAGACGAGATTGTAGACAGGAGACAGATCAAATCAAGCCCATTTGAGCTAAAAAACATTGAACGTTTCCTGGCTGAAACAGGTCTGTTGGCATGTATGGTTGTACTATCACTGCCTCTTCCTTCTGCCCACAATGGTCTATTATATTGCCACAGCCTCTCTTGCCAGTCATGTATTGTTGGTTTGTTGCCCCTGCCCCCGTTTTCACTGCCCTCTATAGTCTGTTATGCTGCCACTGCCCTTCCTGCCTGTCCAGTGTGGTCAAATTGTTGCCTCTGCACTCTCCTACATGCCTTCAATTTTCAAAGTCCGTGCCCCTGGCCTCTGCCTGTCAACAGTATCCCAATGAACAACTAGATTGCTAACATTCTATATTTATTACAAAAGTGTGGAACGCCTGACGTCATCTTGATGTAATCAAAACTGTAATACCTAGGGCATTTCTTTTAGAAATTACATATATGAGAGGGTCTTATTTGCATCAAAATTATGGTTAGTGCTCTAAAAAACAAAAATGAGGACATATTTTCTGAGTTTTCAAATAGCGACAAAGAACTTGTAAATTATTTGTAATCTTTATGTTTTTTTATCCAGTTGACCACTTGATTAAATGTTGCACTTAGGGTAGAGGATGTGGTGTTACTTCCAGAGCTGCAGACTTTGCAACTGGGGAACCAGGTTGGAGTTTCTGGTTCAGCTCAACATTCTGTGATTCTGGTCAAATCACTTAATCTCCCCATGTCTACAACCAAAATGAATTTGATCTTGTGTGATGTAACCAATGCTCATGTAAAGCACTCCAATACCTGACAAGTCTGCACTATATAAAACTGGAAATACACAAAAAATAAGTGTTTTGCACACTTCTGTCATTGGGCTACATGTGGGCTACATCTGGGTGATATTTGTGGAGCATTTGGGCTCTTTTGTCTCTGGAGGCCATCTTGGGAGATTTATTTGTTATGGAGTTTCCTAAGTTCCTCATTTACTGCAGTCTCCTCAGTAGGAAATGCTTTCAGTTTTTTACTTTGATTCCATCAAGAAGGTATTCAGATATGTCACACATTTGCCATAAATTCTGAATGTTAGCACTCTAGTCGCTCATTAGATCACTGTAGTAAAGCTACTGCTCACCACGGAAGTCTGCTGCTGGTATTAAAAGTGCATGTTTCAGTCTGCATATCAGAATTTTTTAATGAAATAGAAGAGGATTTGAGAAGTCACTCAAAATGTGCCCTAATTTTTCTTTCTTCTGCACTAATCATAATTTCTATGGCAAAATGAACCCCCTCATTGTGTTCCTTTTGAAATTAAATGTTTTAAGTATTACCAGTTTATTCCAATCAAGATGGCTTCAGGTGTGCCATACTTTTGTCATAAGTAAGACAGTAAGCGCTCTGGTTGTTCTTAAGAACACTCTGAGACATTCTGTCATTGGGCTATACTTGGGCTACATCTGGGTGATATTTGGGCTACGTTTGGGCTCTTTTGTCTCTGGTGGCCATTTTGGGAGACTTATTTGTTATGAAGTTTCCTAATTTCCTCATTTACTACAGTCTCCTCAGTAGGAAATACTTTCAGTTTTTTACTTTGGTTCCATCAAGAAGCATTCAGATGTGTCACACATTTGCCATAAATTCTGAATGTTAGCACTCTAGTTGCTCATTAGATCATTGTAACAAAGCTACTGCTCACCAGGGAAGTCTGCTGCTGGTATTCAAAGTGCATGTTTCAGTCTGCATGTCAGAATTTTTTTATGAAATAGAAGAGGATTTGAGAAGTCAAAATGTGCCCTAATTTTTTTTTCTGCAGCACTAATCATAATTTCTATGGCAAAATGAACCCCCTCATTTTGTTCCTTTGTAAATTAAATGTTTTAAGTGTTACCACTTTATTCCAATCAAGATGGCTTCAGGTGTGCCATTCTTTTGTCATAAGTAAGACTGTTAGCGCTCTCGTTGGTCGTTAGAACACTCTGGGAAGCTGCAGTAGAACACAAAGGAATCAACTTACAGTCTCTGCCCACGATGAGATGTGTGGTTAGGCTCCGCCCAGATATATCTATCTTTTCAACTCTAATTCCCTCAGGAACTACTGAACGGATTTACACCATTTAAGCAAAAGGCATGAGTCTGAACTGAGGACTACCTCTTTGCCAAATTTGGTGTAATTCCGTTCAGCAGTTCGGGCGGTAGCTGCGTCAACAGGTCCTATGGGAAAATGCATGGGGGAAACATGTTTTGGAACCCCCCTTTTTTCTTGGCCCCCGCTTGACGAATCACCGTGAAATCGTCAGGATAAGAGCGGACCGGAGCTGGCCAAAATTTTGGAAAATTTCACGAAGATTCGTCAATCGGCGCCAACGTTATTCCAAATAGAATGTTGCGGATTTCCTATTGAAAATAGGTCCTAACTATAACTGCACACAATCAGCAGACTCTGGAGAGGCTGGGAGTGCAGAGGAGAGCAACAGAGCCAGTGCCTGAACTTGCACAGGAAATCTGACACTATGGCCAGCCAGGACACAGAGAGAGATGGAGGGGAAAGGAAGAGGAAACTCAAATTCAGTCCAAAGGAACTGCAGGTACTTGTGGAGGAGGTGGCGAAGCAGCACAATAAGCTGTTTGGAAAGCAGTCCCTGCAAGTAGCTGAATCAGAGAAGAGAAGGATCTGGCTTGGAATCCAGGCCAGCCGGACAGGAGGAGGAAGGAACAGGGCACCTGCCCTGACTGAACTTGAGGAGCTCGTGGAGTCCACGATTGAGCCCGAAAGTGTTGTTGGGATTGGGGATGCAGACAGCTCTGCCAGAGTTGCTACCAAACAAGGTAAGACGCATGCACAGCATTGTGCCCCCCTTCCCCTATCCCAAATCCCCAATTGGGCAATGTGAATCCCACTCCAGTACAGGTGTTTGTGCATACCAGCAATGCATTATAGGAGATGTAGTCTGTGAAACCCCTATCATGACAAGATTCGCACAGAACAACAAGGCATGTGACAGACATAAGCGATAAGCAGGCAGAGGACAATGAGATAGTGATGCAGAAATGTATTATGATGTCAGCAATGCAGGGCTGCAGGTATACTGAGCTGATGTTGAATTTCTGTCCACAGGCGATACTTTGCGCAGGACTGCTCAGGAGAAGAGAGAGAGGGCACCCCGGAAGGACAGCACAGAGAAGGCCACCACGAGTGCTGGGCAGACAACAGCACCACAGCCAGCATCACCACCACAGCCAGCCACGCCACCACAGCCAGCCTCGCCACCACATCCAGCCTCGCCACTCCTGCTGGCCTCACCCGCATCAACACCACCAGCATTGGTCAGGTCTAGGAGGCGTGCAGTTGCCAGACTGCATGTGTCAGAGTCCTCATCAGAAGACTCGAGGGGGGAGGAAACATCCACTGTGCCACTGGATGGTAGCAATGCCGGTTTGCCCTCCGCCTCTGAGGGAGCACACACAGGTGCCAGACGCCGCCGCAGGGCTCTGGTGCGCAGTCCACCTCCACAGGGTGAGAGCCATGGTGTATTCTTAGGGCTGGAGGCCACCATGGTGAAGGTGCAGCGCCTACAAGGCAAGGCAATCCAGTCAGTCCAGCGCCAAATGAAGGGCCTCAATGTCACAATGGGCAACATTGACAGGGGCATATGCTCAATGGCTGAGGGCATTGAGGGAGATGGCTGCGGGCATGCGGGACATGTCCTTGCCGTCATGCTGCTGTGCACATAAATCGATGAGGACAGATCAACACGGCGAAGGGAGAGGCAGAAAATTGATCACCACACAAGGGCAGTGAACCGCCTAGCAACTGCCACTTCTCTGCTCTGCAGGCGCTCCGTGGCAATGCAGGAGGGCCTTGTGCACTGCAGCAATGATGTTTCCAGAGGGCTGGGGAGGGTGACCAGTGCACTTGAGGTGCTGCTTACAAGCCACTCTGCCACCACTGGTGCTGTGGATGCTGGGGACAGCGAGGACACCACCAGTAGGAGCAGCATTACCCCCCCTGTCACAGACACACAGAGGAGCATCAGACGGCATGGGGCCGCCACCGGTCCCACAGCCAGTGAGGACACTCAATCACTGGCATCCCGCACTGTAGTGCGTCGGCGCAGATGCTGATGCAGCACACAATTACAGGACACAGTTGGGTGAAGGAACCCTTGACTTCCAACTAGGGATGTCACCAATTTGTTAGGCCAGTTTTGCCGTTGTTTTGTGGAGTAGTGCCGGATAATTAAAACTACGTCATAGCATCCAACTACTGGCTGTGTCCCCTTACTTACTTAGAAGTAGTTGCATGTGATCTCTGCCCGTCTCACTCTCCCATCTGTTGCTACTGCCACTCCTGCTGCGTTGGGCTCTGGCTGTGCAAACTCATCATCATTGTCCTCAAAATCTGTTATTTCCACCTCTGTACCTGTCTTTGTGGCAAGGTTGTGCAGCATTGCACAAGTGGCAATGATTTTGCAGCAGATGATGGGTGTGTACTGGCGTGCGCCTCCGCTTTTGTGGAGGCAGCGGAACCTGCTTTTCAATAGTCCAAACGTGCGCTCCACCACGTTGCGTGTTGATTTGTGTGCCACATTATATCGTCTCTCACTCAGGGTTGATGGGTGTAGGTAGGGAGTGAGGATGAATGACCGCACGGCATATGCACTATCGCCTAGGTGAATAAGAGAGTACCATTAGTCACATACCTCAATACACATTCATATGCGGTAAGTATTAGGGAGTGTCACAGTGATTTACCTAGCAGGTATCCTTCTCCAAATTCTCCGGCAACCAGGCGTGTGTAGATCCCACTGTTCTGGAAGATGTAGGAGTCGTGGGTGCTCCCAGGAAACTTAGCTACAATATCTGTGATTATGTTGCCTGCATCGCAGATTACCTGCACATTTATGGAGTGGGTGGACTTTCTGTTCCTGTAGATGTGCTCAGTGGCTGCTGGTGGGCAGATTGGAATGTGTGTGCCATCAATACAGCCTATGACATGTGGGAACTGTGCCATCTGGTAAAAGTCTGTCTTTGTTTTCAGCAGTTCAGTCTGTGTGTTTGGGAAACTAATGTAGTGTTGCATTCTCTGCATCATGGCATCCAGGAACTTCCTGACGAAACGGTACAGGCAACTCTGGGATACCCCGCCTACCGCAGCTATCACCCCCTGGTAACTGCCAGATGCGAGTAGATGTAGGCTACAGAGCACCTGCACATGTGGTGGTATGGCATGCGCCCTTGTTGTTGGATGGTCCAGGAGTGGGTGCAGGTCCCTTATCAGGTCCATGATGGTTTGGGGGTGTAGCCTGTACCTTTAATGCATCTCAGCCTCAGTCTGTTGAAAGAGTGTGATGTGCTGTCTGTAAATGCGTTCCTCCCGTCTCCAAATCCTCAGACCTGCTGCCTGTAGACGTAGGCGCCTTGCAATCACATACAG
The DNA here is from genome assembly GCF_964204655.1 of Triturus cristatus. Classification (NCBI taxonomy): domain Eukaryota; kingdom Metazoa; phylum Chordata; class Amphibia; order Caudata; family Salamandridae; genus Triturus; species Triturus cristatus. Next base: position 324,885,076 of record NC_140583.1, on the reverse strand, counting down.
AGCCGCCATGGTGTTCACGCTGTTGCATTTTGGGATTGATTATATGGACTGTGGCTGATTACCACCTGCTTTCACTCAGTGTTAATTACCGACTCTTAAATACTGAATTTCATGGAATTCGGTAATACCGACTTTACCTACATCTCCTTTCTCGTTTTACCATTTCATATTTACCGAATCGGTAAATATGAATTCGGTAAATATAAATCGGAAATTTAGAATTCGGTAAAGATGAATCGGTATTTACCGATTCATAATTACCGAATCCTTCTTTTTGGACTCCTATATCTCAATTGGCTAAATACCGGTCGGTAACGGGATATTAACCGAATTTCGGCCGTTACCGACCGGTATTTAGCTACCTACATATGGCCCTAAGTGCACTAACCATAATTTTTATTCAAATTAGACCCTCTCATATATGTAATTTCTAAAGGAAATGCTCTAGGTATTACAGTTTTGATTACATCAAGATGACGTCAGGCGTTCCACACTTTTGTAATAAATATAGAATGTTAGTTGTTCATTGGGATACTGTTGAGAGGCAGAGGCCAGGGGCCCGGACTCTGAAAATTGAAGGCAGGTAGGAGAGTGCAGAGGCAACAATTTGACCACACTGGGCAGGCAGGAAGGGCAGTGGCAGCACAACAGACTATGAAGGGCAGTGGAAAGGGGGGTAGGGGCAACAAACCAACAATACAGGACTGGCAAGAGAGGCTGTGGCAATATAATACACCATTGTGGGCGGAAGGAAGAGGCAGTGGTAGTACAACCATACATGCCAACAGACCTGTTTGAGTCAGGAAAACGTCCAATGTTTTTAAGCTCAAATGGGCTTTATTTGATCTGTCTCCTGTCTACAATCTCCTCTTTTTCAATGTAACTCAAAGGGGAAAATCAATACCCCAGTTTTTTTTCAAAATCTCCCTCTTACCAAGTTCAAAATGTTTGCAAGTATGGTACATTGGATCATGGTAGGCAGGAGGAATTGGGGTAGGGACATGGACTCGGATAACAGAGGACAGGAGGGACATGGAGAGGTGCACCAAACTGACCCTACAGGGCAGGCGTCAGGGTTTGCAGCAGCACAATACACCACACAGGGCATGCGGGACGGGAGTGCAGCACAACAATCCATAGAAAGCAATAGGGAGGGGACAGGACCATGCACATGGACAACAGAGAACAGAGGGGAAAGAGGCAATGGTAGCTAGCTGACCATAATGGACAGACAGGAGAGAAAGCTGCAGCATAACTGACCATAAAGGGCAGGAGGGACGGATCAGGGGCATTACAATGGAGCAGACAAGCCAGGAGGGAGGGAATAGGGATCTGCACATGGAAACAGAGGGCTGGGGGCAAGAGGGCAGGGCAGCAGCAGCAAGATGACAATAGAGGTCAGACAGGATGGGCACTAGAAACAAGACACACCATGGAGAGCAACAGTGAGACTATGATGGCATACACACAGACCATGGAGGGAAGGTGAGAGGGGGTCAGGGGCAGCTAGCTGACCACACAGGGAAGGTGGGAGGGGCCATGGCAGCACAGAAGACCATGCATGGCAAGCAGGAGGGTTAGTGGCAGCACAATGGCTATGATGGGCAAGAAGGAGGGTGCAGGGGCATGCACAAAGGACCATGGAGGATAGAAGGGAGGGTCAGGACCTGGGCACAGACAATAGAGTTCAGGGGAAGGGGACCTCACAACAGACCGAGCGGGGTAGGCAGGAGGAGCAGTTGCAGCACAACAGACCAGGGAGGGCAGAAGGGTGTGGCAGTAAAATGGACCATGGAGGACAGGAAGAAGGGGATAGGGGAATGGAATGTGGACAGGCAGGGTGGAGGTGGCAGTGTTAAAATCTGGTTTGCAATGTCAACATAATCGACGCCATCTTGTCCCCTCTCAGGCCCGCACGCTGAAAACGCGCGACGGCCATTTTAGGCACCATGACCTCATTGCCGATCGCCAGCGCGTCCCTCTGGCGCTGCGAACATCCCCCCGCGCGCCGGCCACCCCCTCTCTCTCATACATGGGCCATAAACCCTCTCCTTCTGCGTGACCCTGCCATGGAACCACATCCCACGCCTGACCGACACCTTCTTTCATCCCATACATGGTCATACATCCCTTTGATAACCCCCTTCCTCTGCGCCCGATTGTTCGAACCGATCCCAGGCCATCACCTAGCCCTGCGGATGCAGTTTATTGCCCCTACTGTAAGGGAAACACCCCACATCAAAGGGATTACAGTAGATCAAGGCCCCCCACCCCCTGAAACCCGACCAGTCGCACACACCCCCGGGAATTGGCGGAATGTCCAGCTGTGTGATAGCCATCTCCTACTGTGGGTGGGGTGGGGACTTCTACTGTAGCTATGTATGGGAGCGGATCTGAGCCGGGGATTCTGAGGATGTTCTTTCATGTGTCAAAGCGATCTCAAGAATGTGCCATGTATGATAAACCTGTAATAAAGCAATAAACCTGTGTATAAGAGGCCAGGCCTCAGAGATGTGGGTAGAGCATCTCGAGAAGATTCCCTGTGGGTCTGATCTGATGTGTTCTCCTCCGTAGAGAATAAAACTTTGTTTCCTGCCTTCCAGTCTCCGGCGCCTGCCTCTTTTATTGGTAAATCATCGAATGGTATGAGAGGCGATTACCGCCGGGCAATACTTGAAAGGTTACCGACTGAAACTGCTGCTACCATTTAACAATAGGCATCCCAAGCGTGGGGCCCATCAGCGACACGTGGATCCAGTGGGAGAGGTCCCGACGACAGAGTGAACGACTGCAAAGATCGGAAAGAGCTCCTGCCCGATAGACCCTCGTCTGGCAGCCGATCATCCAAACTTCACTGGTTCCGAGCAGACCTCTCTCGAGTGATCTACGGTCCTGACTGGGAACCATCAGGAGTGCCGCGGTAATAACGGAGAGTAGAGGACGATCGGGCGCTGGAGGCGGAAGACGAGAAAACTGTCCACGCGGTCCGGGTAAGGTCGTGAAATACGACGAATTGCTAAATGATTGACTAATTGATTGAAAATACTAGTATTGCTTATTGATTGTTCTTTTTGAGGTATTCACTGCCTACAAACGGGGAAGAGTAGAAATACTCTCTCTTCCTTTGCAGATAGAGAAGGGTAGGTAGCGCTGACTTTTGTCCCCCATTGTAATCTGTCGCGCCTATTTTCCTCCCCACTGATTGATTGACCGAATATTGATTGTTTTGAAGAATAGTACTTCTTGAGATATTCTCTGTTTACAAATAACGTAGAATAGAAATATTCTGCCTAAGTCTTTGCAGATAGTGAAGGATAAGTAACGCGGACTTTTGTCCCCCATTGTAACCCGTCGTGCTTATCTCTTTTCTCACCATTGATTGATTGATTGTCCGAACACTAGTTGTTCGATATTGGTTCTTTGGAGGTATTCTCTGCTTGCAAATAACGTGGAATAGAGATATTCTGTCTAGTCTTTGCAAGCAGTGAAAAGATAGGTAGTGCAGACCTTTGTCCCCGTTGTAACCCGTCATGCCTATCTTCTCCCCACTGATTGGTAGTTGGTTCCGCCCGGACCGCTTGTTAGAGATGAACCATCCGGCTCCACTGGAAGGCGCCCCTAATAAGGACATATTTACTAAATATGGATCAGTCGCTGTAGCCTACAAACAAACTAGGGCATAAAAATCGCTATAGAGAAACAAAAGTAATCGAGAGAGACCAGTAGACCACTGATGGGATCCTTTTGACCCTACAAAAATAAGAAACACTAGGAAATAGCCCTTTGCGAAAAATATGAAACTAGGGGAAGGAGCCAAGCTCTCGGTCGAGATGGCCACGAGGTAGCTCGGCTCCATCGCTCTCGCTGCCTAAACATGTCTGCCCTACCACCCACCCCGCCCAGTAAACACGACAAAATCCTGCACAAATGGAAGTCTGCTAATACCCACCATTGCCGAACTGGGTTAGATCGCGCACGCTTGGGCTAGGTCGTTTTCCGGTTATGCAGTAACGTCCTTGTGGTCGTTGCCGGATTACAAATATGTACAACACTCCAACAAAGTAGTATGGTTAAAACGTTTTAATAACTTGTAGGTATGTGCAACACTCCAACAGGGTAAACATGCTAAAACACGTTTTTTTAACTATTTACATGACAGCCTGCTGCAAATCCCAAAGCATTCACGTCCATATGACATAGTCCTCGCCCCTCCTTCCTCGAAATAGCAACATTGGCCTGTTTTGGGCGGTCTTTTAGTCGGCTTGGGCTATAAAAGGCCCACAAAGTCCATCGGCCTGTGAGGCGGCATCAGTGGTGGAATATTGTGCAAATAGGCCGGAGGCTACACGACGCGCCAAGACCAGGACGGCATAAGAGGTGGTGTCCAACAAGTGTACTGGTCTTGCCAATCTACTATGCTGCACAGATCAACAATGAAGGGTGCCCTGGCGGGGGGGAAGCGACGCGAACGGGCCTCCCCCGCCTCCCCAGGTGGAGGCTCACCAGCTGAGAAGGCACCCCTGCCGTTTCACTCGCCGTCCAGCTGAGTAGGCGCCCCTGCACTCGCCGACCAGCTGAGAAGGCACCCCTGCCGTTTCACTCGCCGTCCAGCTGAGTAGGCGCCCCTGCACTCGCCGACCAGCTGAGAAGGCACCCCTGCCGTTTCACTCGCCGTCCAGCTGAGTAGGCGCCCCTGCACTCACCAGCCAGCTGCAGCAGGGGAACCATTTACGTCTCGCCTACCGGACGACCACCCAGGCGCGGGTTCCTTTCTGCACCAAGATTGCCATTAGCGTTCGACGCAAGAAGTGGGCCCCCGCAGCCAAGTGGTCGGGGGGACCCACCCCGGTGGCTGTAATGAAGAGCTGCTGCTGCCACTGGACTCTCAAAATGGCGGTCGGCTCTTCAGATTCAGGCCTGGTCCACTAAAAGATGGCTCTGGGCTACCTTGGAACTCGGAAGCTTGCCTGCTCGGGCGTGGGCCACACCCTTGAAAACGTCCTCTCAGCTTTGCAGATTCTGCGGGAGTCATTGGCCTTCGACTCCCGCGGACTTCCGGTGGGGGCAACCGCCGCTATTGCTCGATCATTCCACATTAACTTGTCTTTGCCCCGGGCGGCAGCCATCTTGCCTCCTTTTGGTGCCGTGAGAGAGACTGATTCAAGGCGTCGGCAGAGAGACCCGCCTGCTGTCCCGCCCTAAGAACGGATCACGGCATTGCTGCGAGACCGTGGTGACGCCATGCTGACGCAAGCTTCTGTTTGAATTATCAGGAGACACTGTAGCCTAGCCGCTCGGATCAGTTCCGGTGGAACCTCAACATGACCCGGTAGGAACAAAAACTGTGCTTCCCCACCCCCGAATCACGATTCATGCTGTCTGTTCTTTCCGTTGGCGCTAACGAAAGTTCTCGAACTGCCGAAAGGGATTCTGGTCCGGCAGCTAGTTAGTGGAAGGACTTAGATTGTACACTGGACCCACCCGACCTCGCCCCAAAATGGCGCCGATGTAGGAGGGGCCTACAACTCCTTATGGCGTTTCGGTTATTTGACATTTATGTTAAAATGATATGAATGCGATGTTTTCACACATGATGGGCGGAGGGACGGGGAGGGTACTGATCGGGCATACGAACAACCTTATTGATGCTGTCCTCCCCATTTTTATTATCATTTTTTATTTTTTTTCGTGTTAAGGTAGTGTTGCTCATGATACTCGACGCCTCTCACACCGTGGCCGGCCTGTAACGGTTGTAGGCCCGTATTTGTATACTGACATTGTTTTAAATAAAGGGCTTTTTGAAGGAATTACGGAATCAGTGTCATAACAAATCATCTAGGTTGGTAAAGGTTTTTTAATGACTGTTACTCCCAAGCAATAGAAGGCAGATAATGCAGACCCTTTTTCTTTTTGCCTGAATTTTGGATTAATGAAATTTGTACCCATCACGCCTGTCTTTTTCAGAGTTGTTAGAAAATGGTTGACTATAGCTTAAGGTATCTGCCGAATGCAAGGTACGGTACCTTGCCGCATAATATGCGACCGATTGAGAAACAAATGCACGACAAGGGAACCCGAATTTAGGAGACGAATAAAATGGAGCATCTTGTATAGTCGAAAGGAAGGATATAGTAGGTCTGTGGTATTACCCGCTCCTGCAGCTAGCCTGGTACGTGGTAAGTAGAACTTTTTCGTGTCTACGCGCGCTAACGTACTTTGAATGCTGCACACCCCCCCCTTCTTTTCTTCTCTATAGGTCACATCGGAGTTCCGACTGAAGAATGGAGTGGACATGGACCGCACCGTGCTCAATGTAGGGAAAAACATAGACAAACGTTGTGGGATGGTGCGTGAAGTGCAGACCACCACTGGGAACGTGAAAAACTGTATGGTATGACTGTGCGTATGTGCCCTGATTATACGGTATGAATGTGTATGCATTTTATATGCTTGGGTCGCTGGAAGAGAACGTCATCGTATGACTGAAGTGCTTGTCTATCGATCAAAGGGAGGGGAGTAAAAAGTCCGACACCCCCCCAAAATGAATTACGGAAAATACTGAAAATACGCAGCATGCATAGGAAAGAGGACAGGAAAGGAGAGGTCCCCATACTCAACGTAGCTCTGTGTCTTCGTCTTAAGTTTCTGCGCTTGATGTAGTTACTGTTACGCCCTATCCGGTATTTGTGTGTACGTGATCGCCGAATTTATGTTTTTCCCCCGCTTGTGTTTTCTTACGTAGAACTGACCCGTGCTACTCCATGTTGTGTGTACTCTCGTTTTATGTTGTACGTATACCAAATAGCCTACTTGATGCGCACGTCTCTCTCTCTCTCTCACTCTCTCTCTCTCTCTCTCACTCTCTCTCTCTCTCTCTCTCTCTCTCTCTCTCTCTCTCTCTCTCTCTCTCCCTCTCCCTCCCTCGCTGAAGGCTCTCTTGCCCTCTTTCTTTTTGAATAAATTAACGACACTATACCTCCTCAGTATGTGTATAATTGGCCTAAAACACGACAGTGTTCGAACAAATTGACAGAAGCAAAACGCCCATATTTTACCACATTACTACCTCTCCTTTCTGTAAAATGTTGAACTTAACTGGCTGAGAAAGAAAGGACAGGTAAGACGACTGATGTCTCCCAATCTGGCCCTCATCACGGGGACTATATGTCAGTGGTTTTCGTTTTAGAGCTCTAACGACACCACCTCCACCGCTCAGAGTCGCCCCGCCCAATTGCTCAGAACTGGAACGTCTAAGCACCCCGTCCTCCCAGAATAGCCCCAGTTCTGTACTAGCCGTCCCAGGGTATTTTGAACAATACAGCTGATGACTTTATTTTCTGAAGACACATCGCCTAAACTAATGAGGGTTACCTATTGTCTCCAGCAGGAAAAAAAAAAAAAAATGTTTAGCTTGTGTCCCTCCCCAAAATAGATATTTGTGAACCCATGACAGTAGCACCTCGCACTTTTTCATAAACTTAGCAGTCCTCGGAGAAAAATGTGAATTAACAGAGCTTGTGTTAGAAGAACGAGTCTCTACCGGAGAAGACGGTTCGAATTTTGATAGACCAGAAAATTGACAGATGTCAGGCCTCCTGCAACGATTATAAGGTACAGGAATAGACACCTAGCAGGCCAGACGATGGAAATTTGCAGGAACACCCACAAAACATGCACCACAGCAATGATTAATAAGTTAGTAACATACACCGACATAAGAGTTAATAGACATCCATCAAAGAGCGACCGATAAAACATTTCCCCGACTACTCGGTGGTTGGGAGAGAGAATGAAGTGCGTAAATGTCTTCCCTGCCAGCTCTCTAAGATTTTGTTTCTTGTACTCATTCAAAGATAACATGCAGTCATCGGAAGAGAGGGGTCGGACGTGACGCACAGCCTGGCTGCGGATCATGGAACACCTATGGCATCGACCAAGGGAGAGCCACGAAGCAAAAGGATGCGGGACGAGGCACCATTCTCAGCATGAAAAGCTATCCCGAAGCCCCCTGCTCGCTGATCAGCTCGTGCCTGAAGTCCCAACCCGTCGGGCCCGATTGATGGGCCCAGTGCTGAAAGATTCTGCTCTCCTTGGCCCACTTTTTGATCCGATCCCACTCCACCCCCTCTTCCCTCGGCCTTCCAAAGCACCCCTATTTTGAACTTGACTTGACAAAAGAAGATTGAGAAGCGGGTACTCCGTCTCAAGGTACCTATGATAAGACCAGTCAAGGGACAGGACAAAACAGGACTGTGATCCAAGAGCAAAGAATGGTCACACCCTGCAACGCGAAAGCCTGGATTTGAGCTGGACCTTAGCTCCACCGCCGGTGCTCAACAGTGCCAACGAAAGAAGAAGAACAATGAGAGCTTACCAGTGATGGCTCGATGCAATAAGACACTGGAAAGAAGAACCCCCCCCCTCCCTGACTGTAACTCATGTTGAGTTGTATTCCTCTCCCAACCACTTTTGAATTGACTATCTTCCAATCAAGTTTCCAAGGTCCTTTATCGGTCACTTCCAACTACACACTAATATCTAAGAAACATTAGCTTGGTATAAATGACAATTGTATAGCATCAGCCGTACACCTGACTATGCTGTTTGGTTTGATCCACACAAAGTCTAGGCCTTGAGTAATGTGCATAATATTCCTTGTCTTGCCGGACCACCTCTTACGGTATCAAATTTGTGTTCAAGCGAGCTTCCCTCCACCTATCTCCGGGCCTGACATATGACGCAGCTGATGTAATTTTGTATACGCTACCTCCTCGCCTGTCACATCAACCACATGTAACTATGTACAATTGTGTCAGATTGTTCCTGTCTGTCCTAAAACTCTGTACTTTTAAAACAGGAACGCATGGAAGCATTTACGATATTATGGCTAAGAGGTTAACGAAGGTGAATGTCGGCTAGACAAGCTGGCTAGATATGTTGAAAAGGGAGGACTGTTAAAATCTGGTTTGCAATGTCAACATAATCGACGCCATCTTGTCCCCTCTCAGGCCAGCACGCTGAAAACGCGCGACGGCCATTTTAGGCACCATGACCTCATTGCCGATCGCCAGCGCGTCCCTCTGGCGCTGCGAACATCCCCCCGCGCGCCGGCCACCCCCGCTCTCTCATACATGGGCCATAAACCCTCTCCTTCTGCGCGACCCTGCCATGGAACCACATCCCACGCCTGACCGACACCTTCTTTCATCCCATACATGGTCATACATCCCTTTGATAACCCCCTTCCTCTGCGCCCGATTGTTCGAACCGATCCCAGGCCATCACCTAGCCCTGCGGATGCAGTTTATTGCCCCTACTGTAAGGGAAACACCCCACATCAAAGGGATTACAGTAGATCAAGGCCCCCCACCCCCTGAGACCCGACCAGTCGCACACACCCCCGGGAATTGGCAGAATGTCCAGCTGTGTGATAGCCATCTCCTACTGTGGGTGGGGTGGGGACTTCTACTGTAGCTATGTATGGGAGCGGATCTGAGCCGGGGATTCTGAGGATGTTCTTTCATGTGTCAAAACGATCTCAAGAATGTGCCATGTATGATAAACCTGTAATAAAGCAATAAACCTGTGTATAAGAGGCCAGGCCTCAGAGATGTGGGTAGAGCATCTCGATAAGATTCCCTGTGGGTCTGATCTGATGTGTTCTCCTCCGGAGAGAATAAAACTTTGTTTCCTGCCTTCCAGTCTCCGGCGCCTGCCTCTTTTATTGGTAAATCATCGAATGGTATGAGAGGCGATTACCGCCGGGCAATACTTGAAAGGTTACCGACTGAAACTGCCGCTACCATTTAACAGCAGGGACAGGTTACAGTCATCTGACAACGCTAGGCAGGAGGGAGGGGAGTGGCAGCTCAACAGAACACTCAGAGTAGATAGGAGTGACAGGTCCATGGAACATGGTGGGCAAAAAGGATGGAGCAGGGGCATGCACAAAGACATCGGAGGGCAGGGGGAAGGCGAATAGGGGCAGCAAGCTAAGCACAGAGGCTAAGCAGGAGGTCAATGATGGGCCACAGAATTGGGCAATGGAGGGCAGGAGGAGTGGACTGGTACATCATGTTAAATGGAGGGCAGTGGCAGCCCATCAGACCATGCATGGCAGGAAGGGGGAGGAGGCTAGTCCATGGATTCAGACAACAGAGGATAGGGAGGAGGTGGATGAGGCAGCAAGCTAACTGTTCAGAGAAGGTGGGTATTAGGAACTTTAATGTTTTTAAAATATGTGTCTGTGCGAACTACTTAAAATGAAATGAAATGAAAGAGGCATTTATAGAGCGCATGGCTACCCTAGGGCCTCCCAGCGCTGAGAACCAGACGGCGAGGGGCAGATTAAATTATACCGTGGGAAAAAGATGCGTCTTCAAAAGCCGTCGAAAGAGCAGGTATTCCTCCTCCAAACGGATGGAGTCTGGGAGGGTGTTCCAAGTCTTAGAAGCGACATAGGAGAAACAGCGACCTCCACATCTGGTCCTGACAATTCTCGGTACCATAGCAAGGCGCTTATTTCCAGAGCGAAGGTGCCTTCTGGGATGGTATAGAGAAACTATCCTTTGAAGGATTGGGGGGCCATTCGCGGCCATGATCTTGTGCGTGACACAGAGGGCCTTGAATTTAATCCTTTCTAAGACAGGAAGCCAGTGCAATTGTCTAATTGCTCTTTTTGCTGATTCCCGCCGCGAAATTTGCAAGAGAATTCTTGCCGCACAGTTCTGGACCTTCTGTAGTATGCATATTGTGGACTGGGGGGCTCCTAAATATAGGGCATTAGCGTAGTCCAGACGTGACAGTATCAATGCCTGGAGGAGTAGTCTTCTTGCAGAAAATGGAAGAAGAGGCAAGATCTTTCTTGTCGACTTCAAAATCCCGAAGCAGCACCCTGCTACCTTGTTAGCCTGTGTCTTCATGTCTAATCTTGCATCCAGCCAGACTCCTAAGCTCTTGATGTGGTTTTTAGGAGTGGGCGGGTTTCCCATACAACTAGGCCATGCCAACGGCATGTCTGGAGGCAAAGGTTTTCCCAGCAGCATAAGGTCTGTTTTTGCTCCATTGAGCTGGAGGCAGGACTCTTTCATCCAGACGGATATTTCCTCCAGGCATCTGGAAAGATTACTTCCTGGCTGTCCTGGGTCTTTAAGGGAGACAATCAACTGGGTGTCAGCGGCATACGTAACAATTTGTATGCCGAATGCCTCCACAATTTTGGCTAAAGGATACATGTAAATATTAAAAAGAGTGGGGCTAAGTGATGAGCCCTGAGGCACTCCACTCTTCAAAGGCACATTCCTGGAAGTCACATTCTCCTCAAAGAGCTGGAATGTGCGGCCTTCCAGAAAGGAGGCTATCCATCTCAGTGCGGTACCGTTCATCCCCATCTCGTGACATCTTGTAATGAGAATTTGATGGTTGACGGTATCAAAAGCCGCACTGAGATCAAGGAGGATTATTGCAGCTGATCCTCCTGAGTCCATGATTTTTCTTGCCTCCTCTACTACGGCAGTCAGGGCGGTTTCCGTGCCCTGCCGAGATCTAAAACCAGTCTGTGTAGAGTGCAAACAGTCATGTTCCTCCAGATAAGTGGAATGGGTAGTATTGACGTACTTCTCTGCTATTTTAGCTATTCCCGGGAGCAGGGAGATAGGGCGATAGTTGGCCATTACCTCCGGATCTGATCCAGGTTTTTTTAGCAGGGCCTTTACCATCGCTTCCTTCCATAGTGAAGGGACCTTGTCTGTTGCCAGTGAGGAGTTAATAAGAGTTGCGATAACAGGGGCTACTTCTGGGGCAACCTTGTGCAACACCGTGGGGGGCGCCTGGTCTTTAGGGGAGCCTGATTTAAGTTTATTAAGTAAGGACATCGCTGTATCTGAATCCAGGGGCGGAAAAGATTCCAGACTCTGGTCTCGGCGGTCTCTAGTTTCTTCCATCGGAGCATCAAGGTCAAAAGTGGTGACTGTCGAGAAGGCTGAGTAGATCGCCTGTACCTTATCGTGGAAATACTCTGCTAAATTGTTACAGCGACCTTGTACATCAGTAGGGGTCGTTCTGGTGAATGGAGGGGTAGTCAAGGATTTAAAAATTTAAAAAATTTCTATAGGAGAGTTAGGTGCTGATAAAATCTTTGCTTCATAAAACTTGGATTGTGTTTTCGTAATTTCAGTTTGATACAATTTTAGTGCATCACGATAGACTTTTTTTTTTTTCAAGTGAAAAGTCTTTCCTCCACTGTCTCTCAAGTTGCTTACAGTTACGTTTGAGATCTCTCAGCTCCATAGTAAACCAAGCAACTTTTTTTGGGCCCTTTTTAATGTCCCTGAGTTTTATAGGGGCTAATACATCCATTGAATTTTTAATCCAGAGATTGAATTGTAAATTTGCCTTTTCAGGGTCAGGGTCTAGACGGGGACGGGTTTCTTTGAGAATGGCAGCCCATTCTTCCACAGAAATATTAGACCAATTCCGGTTCAGAATTTTGGAGTGGTTTTCGGCTTTCCTACTCGTGGAGGCTGACCAGGAAAATGAAAAAAGATAATGGTCCGTCCAGGGGAGCGGCTGGGGGTCGTCTACCTGGATGCGGGTATTGGTAAAGATCGGGTCCAGCAGGTGTCCTTTGACATGAGTTGGACCCGTCACTTTCTGAGAAAGGAGTAGCACCTCTAAGGCGTCAGATACTTCCTCCACATACGTGGCAGTGCGGGATTCAAGGTGTAGGTTAAGGTCTCCCAGAACAGTGAAGTTCAGCAGGGAGCTGACCAGTAGAGAAGTATTATCCACCAAGTCCCCGAGAAAAGATCCAATCGCACCTGTGGGTCGGTATATTAACATACCTGAGAAGGTGCATGTGGGTGTAAATTTAATTGAAAAGGAGCAACTTTCACAGTCTCGGATGAGCCCGTCCGAAATCCTACAGCTAAAAGAATCCCTATGGATAATGGCAAGCCCTCTCCCTCTAGTAAGGGAGCGGTCTTGTCTTTGGATAGTGTAGCCTGGGGGGAGTGCCTGAACCACCGCTGAATTAGACCAGTCCGTAAGCCAAGTCTCAGTGAGAAACATTATATCCGGGCTGGTATCTTCTAGGAGCAGTCTCATTTCAAGCGAATGTTTTGGTAGTGAACGGCAATTTACCAGCTTCATTTTGAAATCAGAATTTACAGGACATATCTTTCCTGCCTGATCCTCTGGGTTCAGGGAGAAATTACATTGAGTGCAGTGAGTCTGGTCAAAGGGGGGGCCCAAAGAATGGTGACATTGATGTGTGCCACGAAATTTTCTTAACTGATCGGACGTATAGGGGCGCAGTGTTACAGCAGCGGGAGCAGGGGTCATGTCCTCTGGTCTCGGTCGGGCGCGGACGAGCGCAGACGGGCTTGCCTTTGGCGCGCCTTCGGCGCGCCAGCGGCGCGCCCGCTGCGCGCGTCCGCTGCGCGCTCGCCATATCCGCCCCTTTTGAGCCAGGACGCACAAGCTCTCTGCGGCAGCTGCACCGCTGACCTCCACCTCCCAAGATGTCCGCCGCCCCCGGAGTATAACACACAACTCCGTCCCCGAGATCAGGCTTCAGCTGACCCCACAAGTTAAGAGCAGGTAAAGTGCAATTAGTAACGATTTAAAAGAGTTTATAAAAGAATTAAAATGAGTAGTGATTCAATGTTTAAAAAATATCTGAAAGTAACGCACAGCTCGAGCACGCAGCTTTCTTCAGTGCCGCCTAGGTTGAACAAGTATGCAGCATAATCTCACTTTTATTCAGGAAGAAGAGGACGTTTGTGACTGTGACTCCGGGCTCACTTGGCAGAAACACCCCCAGACCCTCCACCCCATTGTAAAATGGAATGCCCATGAAAAGGGTAGGTGGACGCAGTGTTATATAGAACATAGTCCTGAGAGCACGATTGAAAATGAAAACTAGATATAGTATATGGTATAAACTATGCACCAAAAAATGTGATATAAGATGAACCGGGCATGAAATATAATATGCAGTACATTGTGCGCAATGACAGATTAATTGGAGAGCGCGAGGTAGCACAGGCACTAGAGCGTGATATGCGATATGCGCCTTGGAGTGTAATATGCACAGGGCAGTGTTGTGTAACCTAACTAGTCTCTAAAGTTGTAATATAAAATATGTGCTGGGGAGTGTAATGTTGCATATGCACAGTGACAAAGATATGGATCCTAGATTGTAATATGTATGGCATAGCTCTGTGCGTTATAACATAGGCATCGAGGAAGGTATGTTAGATGGGGCAATATAACCCGTGCGAAGGCAAGTGTGGCATGACATATTCACAGGGTGGTGTTACAGTGCACATGGGCTAGAGAGTGTCATAGCATACGCACTAGCTGGTGGAATACAACACAGAGGTGTGTGGCACTCGGCGGCCACTGGTGGGTGTAACACAGCATTGGGTTCAGCCAGGAGCACTCTGTGACTCTCAAGTGAGGTTCGTCTCCTTTCCAGAGAGTAAAATAAAAAGTATTACACATCCTGCCGTGGATGTGTGTTTTATTAACCGTGAGAGGGGTTTCTTGCATAGTTTGGTCGAATTTTTGTCGAATCCACTTTGAATGACTTGGTGTGCGTGTCTATTAAATGTGCCCGTCAATAGCTATTATCCATGTTTGTATAAATAAACGACAAGGGTGTCTACCGGGATTAGGCACGGTAGGGCATCAGACATGTCAGAGCTTCACTAGTGGTGCAAATACATTCCTCGTGGATTCATTGTATGCATAGTCGCCTTTTAATGAATATCACGCAAATCGTCATGGTGATAGGTACGTACGGTTTGTCCAGCATGTCCTAGGTGTGTCTATAAATATATATTTTTTTAAAATAATAAAAAACAGTGGCCGGCCCTGGGGATTGGGGTCAAAAAAATATAATTAGGAGACAGGCCCTGAGGGATGGGGTCATCAGGGCCAATAAATTAGAATAAGAAGGGGAACCACACAGCCCCCCTTCTTAAAAAATTAAAATAACTAAAAGACTGGCATCGCGCCGGAGGCCACACCCCCTCCTTGCAGCACTCTGCAAACGCGCCCCCTGGCGAGTTGTAAGTTGGGGAATTAATTCCTCTTCAATACTGAGGGTCCCTGAGGGCCAACTAGCCCAACAGGCATCTCCAGTATGCGCCAGGGAGCTGCGCTGCAGACAGGTGTTCTGAGGCCAAGCCCCTTTTTACACCTCTCTGCAACGCAGCTCTGTGGCGCTTACTGGAGGGACCTAGTGGTCTAGTTTGACCCTAGGGACCCTTAGGATTCAAGGGTCCCTACACACATGCTGTCTTCAACACATACAAACAGTGAGTTACTCAATCATGCACCTATGGACTATGTAATACCCCCCACCAAACCATACAGACACTGAGACACTCATGCTGATACTCAAAAAACCAACTAATAAGTAATAACCTATATAGACACTCATGTAGCTACTCACCAACCCATGCAGCCACTTATACACAAAGTGAGAGACTGATACAGATATTTACATATTTAAACATTACTCACTAAGCCATGTATTCACTATGATACACTTAATCAGTCAGTTACACAATCAATTTTTCAAAAACAAATCATCCATTTAGACACTTATATACCCATTTATTCTTCCATCGACCTTGAGATATACATATATAAAACATATTTAATTTTCAGAAAAACACACATTCAGTGGATGATGTCATCAGTGATGTCATTTGAGATGTCATCAGTGATGTCATGAGTGATGTCACTGACCATGTCATGAGTGATGTAATATGTGACGTCATCAGCAGTGCATTGCGGGCGCGCGAGTTATAGTTAGCTGAACTAACTATAACGGGGGAATTTCAATGGTTTTGTACAAGTGAAAAGTCCAGCTAACTATAACACCCCTGAAACCTATGGTTTTTTCAGTGAATATATATATATATATATATATATATATATATATATATATTACCTACTGGCGGTCGCCAGTAGGTAGTTATAGTTAGGACCACGTTTCCATAGGAAAACCTCAACATTCTATTTTGAATAACTTTGGCGCCGGTCGACGAATCCTCGCGAATTTCTCAAAATAGGTGGGGCGCTACGCTCCGCTCCTACCCTGAAAGTCTCGGGGGGATCCGTCAAGCGGGGGCTGAGATAAAAGGGGGGTCCCAAAACGCGTTTTTCCCATGCATTTTTCCATAGGACCTTTAGAACGAGCTACAGCCCGAACGGCTGAACAGAATTACTAGAAATTTGGCAGAGAGGTAGTCCGTAGGTCAAGGAAGTGCCTTTTGTAGGTTTGGTGTAAATCAGTTCAGTTGATTTTGAGAAAATAGCCTTTAAATCAATATATATATCTGAGCCCGCTTACGGTACGCTTACCGTACGCTTACGGTAAGCGTACGGTGGCGTGCGCGAGCGCGATTCTGATTGGCTCTTAGATCTTAGTAAACATTCGAATCGGCCGAAACCAGGAAGCGGCGGCCGCCATTTTGTGTATTTCACTCTGAAAAAAAAGAGTGAAAACAAGGAAAGGGGGCAATGAGGAGAGTTACAGACCCCCTAACAATTGTAAGGGGGTCAAAGAAGGACAGAAAAGTACAAAAAAAACATTTATTGATTTTAAAAAAAATCACGGGGTACGCGTACGGTAAGCTCACGGTAAGCGTACGGTAGAAAAAAATAAAAATAAATAAATGAAAATCAGATTTAAGAGTTTAGAAATTAGGGAGCTCTAAAAAGAGCTGTTGTGTTTATGGAGTCATTTTTTTAGTGGTACCTACAAGTAAGTACCGATGCAGAGTCTAAGGTTCAAGAGGAAGACTCTGTTCCCTTCATCATTGAAGTGCACACCATCTCCTCTATAAATGTCTTGCATGTCGTAACGCAAGTTGTTGTGGTAAATGGCACCCATACCATAGTCACGGAGGAAAGCAGAAACAGATTTGTTGACGTGCTTTCTTGCTTTGTCAATCTGTGGACAGAAATGATTGGACCAGTTCCATTTTTGCCTTTGGCATATGTTGGAAAACACAAAGGCAGTTTTAGGGAAAAGTGTAAACAGTTGTGCAAAGGTGTCCTTCATAAGCATTTCCAGACCTACCCCAGTCAAAGTGCCTAGGTCATTGCCACCACAGTGCACTATTATGAGGTCAGGGTGTTGGATTTGCATGAAGGATTTCACCAATGGCATCAATTGGTGCCACTTTAACCCTCTCTGACCAATCCATTTAATGTCTACATTTGGCAAAGCAAGGTCTCTCACCATATCTGTTTTCTCTGCAAACTTTTCACTCCAGAAGACATAGCTGTGCCCTACAATCCACACTGTGAACATCTTCAAAGGAGAACTGGATGCACTCAGGAGGTGTCTTTCAGTAGAATGGCAATATGAAAAGAAAGACAGTTTGGAAATGGAGGCATACATATTTTTTACAAAACAAAAAGAACTGATTGGCTGTTTCATACCATTCTAGAAAAAAAACTAGGCTGTATGTGAAAATTAATAGAAGCATGTTTTGTATTGGTACAAAAAAATGTGTAACCAAAGAACAGTACTATGGATTTGCAGTTAGGTTTGAAAAGTCAAGCACTCTTGCTCTGTGGAATTGAAACATTGTGTGTCGAACTTCTGACCTAACTGCACACAGCAGTGTTCCATGAGCTGTTGCTATGGTAGCAGGCAGAAGTCAAGTTGGGGGAAGGGTACTAGGCAGAAGTCAAGTTGGGGGCAGGGTACTTTTGGAAAAGGGTTGGTTTTCAACCAATAGAAATGTGTCATTACATTTGAAAAAAAGGGGGAAGCACTGAGATTTGAAACTTACATGTATATGTGTGGAAAAATAGAGGGAAAGTTTGCCATTATCTGGTTCTGCTGAGAGGAGAGAGGTGTACAGAACAGAGATCCTGGCTCTGATAATCTGCTGTTTGAGTGACACATTTCTTTCACAACTAACTAATTTTAAAGGTGAGTTTACAGTTTGAGAGGGGATGTATGTGGTAACTTAAGAAATGAATAATAGAAATGGGAATTGTTTTTGTTGTAGTTACACATGGTGGATTCATAATGTGTCAGTCTGTAAAAGAGATTTTCACTTGGCCCGAAAAAAAAAGAGCAGTAAGTGTGCTTTCAAATTGGCAAAGAAATTTCGTTTTGGCACTAATGTGAAAACATGACTGTGTGTGCATAGAAGAATTATAGGCAGAAATGTATTGCGTCTTGCTCTGGTGATTTCACAGTTGCAGTAGATGGAAAAGAGGAGCGAATTTTTGGGGGAAGAAGCAGAGGTTTAGCACACACCCATGTGCTTGCCATGTATAGTCATGCACAGTAATTAGAAGCGAGTGGGGTTTTCAGGTTTAAGTCTGTAATGCAAAAACATTCAGCATCACTAAGGCTGGTTGCCCCTGCTGGAGTGTAGGCAGTCACAGAGAATACACACGGTGGTGGTCTGAAAAAAAAACAGCTTGGACATGTGCATTTAAATAAATTAAAAAAAAAGGTTTCAGAATGTGTCAGTCTGTAAAAGTGATTTCAAATTGAAAAAAGAGATTTTCACTTGGCCCGAAAAAAAAAGAGCAGTAAGTGTGCTTTCAAATTGGCAAAGAAATTTCGTTTTGGCACTAATGTGAAAACATGACTCTGTGTGCATAGAAGAATTATAGGCAGAAATGTATTGCGTCTTGCTCTGGTGATTTCACAGTTGCAGTAGATGGAAAAGAGGAGCGAATTTTTGGGGGAAGAAGCAGAGGTTTAGCACACACCCATGTGCTTGCCATGTATAGTCATGCACAGTAATTAGAAGCGAGTGGGGTTTTCAGGTTTAAGTCTGTAATGCAAATACATTCAGCATCACTAAGGCTGGTTGCCCCTGCTGGAGTGTAGGCAGTCACAGAGAATACACACGGTGGTGGTCTGAAAAAAAAACAGCTTGGACATGTGCATTTAAATAAATTTAAAAAAAAAGGTTTCAGAATGTGTCAGTCTGTAAAAGTGATTTCAAATTGAAAAAAGAGATATACACTTGCCCCCGAAAAAAAAAGAGCAGTAAGTGTGCTTTCAAATTGGCAAAGAAATTTCGTTTTGGCACTAATGTGAAAACATGACTCTGTGTGCATAGAAGAATTATAGGCAGAAATGTATTGCGTCTTGCTCTGGTGATTTCACAGTTGCAGTAGATGGAAAAGAGGAGCGAATTTTTGGGGGAAGAAGCAGAGGTTTAGCACACACCCATGTGCTTGCCATGTATAGTCATGCACAGTAATTAGAAGCGAGTGGGGTTTTCAGGTTTAAGTCTGTAATGCAAATACATTCAGCATCACTAAGGCTGGTTGCCCCTGCTGGAGTGTAGGCAGTCACAGAGAATACACACGGTGGTGGTCTGAAAAAAAAACTGCTTGGACATGTGCATTTAAATAAATTAAAAAAAAAGGTTTCAGAATGTGTCAGTCTGTAAAAGTGATTTCAAATTGAAAAAAGAGATATACACTTGCCCCGAAAAAAAAAGAGCAGTAAGTGTGCTTTCAAATTGGCAAAGAAATTTCGTTTTGGCACTAATGTGAAAACATGACTGTGTGTGCATAGAAGAATTATAGGCAGAAATGTATTGCGTCTTGCTCTGGTGATTTCACAGTTGCAGTAGATGGAAAAGAGGAGCGAATTTTTGGGGGAAGAAGCAGAGGTTTAGCACACACCCATGTGCTTGCCATGTATAGTCATGCACAGTAATTAGAAGCGAGTGGGGTTTTCAGGTTTAAGTCTGTAATGCAAATACATTCAGCATCACTAAGGCTGGTTGCCCCTGCTGGAGTGTAGGCAGTCACAGAGAATACACACGGTGGTGGTCTGAAAAAAAAACAGCTTGGACATGTGCATTTAAATAAATTTAAAAAAAAAGGTTTCAGAATGTGTCAGTCTGTAAAAGTGATTTCAAAGTGTAAAAAGAGATTTTCACTTGGCCCGAAAAAAAAAGAGCAGTAAGTGTGCTTTCAAATTGGCAAAGAAATTTCGTTTTGGCACTAATGTGAAAACATGACTGTGTGTGCATAGAAGAATTATAGGCAGAAATGTATTGCGTCTTGCTCTGGTGATTTCACAGTTGCAGTAGATGGAAAAGAGGAGCGAATTTTTGGGGGAAGAAGCAGAGGTTTAGCACACACCCATGTGCTTGCCATGTATAGTCATGCACAGTAATTAGAAGCGAGTGGGGTTTTCAGGTTTAAGTCTGTAATGCAAATACATTCAGCATCACTAAGGCTGGTTGCCCCTGCTGGAGTGTAGGCAGTCACAGAGAATACACACGGTGGTGGTCTGAAAAAAAAACTGCTTGGACATGTGCATTTAAATAAATTAAAAAAAAAGGTTTCAGAATGTGTCAGTCTGTAAAAGTGATTTCAAATTGAAAAAAGAGATTTTCACTTGGCCCGAAAAAAAAAGAGCAGTAAGTGTGCTTTCAAATTGGCAAAGAAATTTCGTTTTGGCACTAATGTGAAAACATGACTCTGTGTGCATAGAAGAATTATAGGCAGAAATGTATTGCGTCTTGCTCTGGTGATTTCACAGTTGCAGTAGATGGAAAAGAGGAGCGAATTTTTGGGGGATGAAGCAGAGGTTTAGCACACACCCATGTGCTTGCCATGTATAGTCATGCACAGTAATTAGAAGCGAGTGGGGTTTTCAGGTTTAAGTCTGTAATGCAAAAACATTCAGCATCACTAAGGCTGGTTGCCCCTGCTGGAGTGTAGGCAGTCACAGAGAATACACACGGTGGTGGTCTGAAAAAAAAACAGCTTGGACATGTGCATTTAAATAAATTTAAAAAAAAAGGTTTCAGAATGTGTCAGTCTGTAAAAGTGATTTCAAATTGAAAAAAGAGATTTTCACTTGGCCCGAAAAAAAAAGAGCAGTAAGTGTGCTTTCAAATTGGCAAAGAAATTTCGTTTTGACACTAATGTGAAAACATGACTCTGTGTGCATAGAAGAATTATAGGCAGAAATGTATTGCGTCTTGCTCTGGTGATTTCACAGTTGCAGTAGATGGAAAAGAGGAGCGAATTTTTGGGGGATGAAGCAGAGGTTTAGCACACACCCATGTGCTTGCCATGTATAGTCATGCACAGTAATTAGAAGCGAGTGGGGTTTTCAGGTTTAAGTCTGTAATGCAAAAACATTCAGCATCACTAAGGCTGGTTGCCCCTGCTGGAGTGTAGGCAGTCACAGAGAATACACACGGTGGTGGTCTGAAAAAAAAACAGCTTGGACATGTGCATTTAAATAAATTTAAAAAAAAAGGTTTCAGAATGTGTCAGTCTGTAAAAGTGATTTCAAAGTGTAAAAAGAGATTTTCACTTGGCCCGAAAAAAAAAGAGCAGTAAGTGTGCTTTCAAATTGGCAAAGAAATTTCGTTTTGGCACTAATGTGAAAACATGACTGTGTGTGCATAGAAGAATTATAGGCAGAAATGTATTGCGTCTTGCTCTGGTGATTTCACAGTTGCAGTAGATGGAAAAGAGGAGCGAATTTTTGGGGGAAGAAGCAGAGGTTTAGCACACACCCATGTGCTTGCCATGTATAGTCATGCACAGTAATTAGAAGCGAGTGGGGTTTTCAGGTTTAAGTCTGTAATGCAAATACATTCAGCATCACTAAGGCTGGTTGCCCCTGCTGGAGTGTAGGCAGTC
Source organism: Triturus cristatus (assembly GCF_964204655.1). Taxonomy (NCBI): domain Eukaryota; kingdom Metazoa; phylum Chordata; class Amphibia; order Caudata; family Salamandridae; genus Triturus; species Triturus cristatus. The sequence continues at coordinate 324,863,401 of NC_140583.1, read as the reverse complement.
ACAGAGAATACACACGGTGGTGGTCTGAAAAAAAAACTGCTTGGACATGTGCATTTAAATAAATTAAAAAAAAAGGTTTCAGAATGTGTCAGTCTGTAAAAGTGATTTCAAATTGAAAAAAGAGATATACACTTGCCCCCGAAAAAAAAAGAGCAGTAAGTGTGCTTTCAAATTGGCAAAGAAATTTCGTTTTGGCACTAATGTGAAAACATGACTCTGTGTGCATAGAAGAATTATAGGCAGAAATGTATTGCGTCTTGCTCTGGTGATTTCACAGTTGCAGTAGATGGAAAAGAGGAGCGAATTTTTGGGGGATGAAGCAGAGGTTTAGCACACACCCATGTGCTTGCCATGTATAGTCATGCACAGTAATTAGAAGCGAGTGGGGTTTTCAGGTTTAAGTCTGTAATGCAAAAACATTCAGCATCACTAAGGCTGGTTGCCCCTGCTGGAGTGTAGGCAGTCACAGAGAATACACACGGTGGTGGTCTGAAAAAAAAACAGCTTGGTTTCATAATGTGACAGTTTGTTATACAGATTTTCACTTGCCCAAAAAAAAAGAGGAGTTTGTGTGCATTCAAATTGGCAAAGAAATTTCGTTTTGTGACTATTGTGAAAAGAAATGTAGTAATATATTTAAATACAATAAAGAATTTTTTTTTTAGTTTTTTTGCAGGTATTGCTGAAGAACAGTGAACAAAATTTAAGATGCCTACAAAATCTCGAGTTCAAAAAACGCTAAAAAAAAAACTATATTTGAGGACAACTGGAGGACCAAAGTTAGTAGAAGATGCTGATGTTGGGAAAAAGAAAAAATCTTCTGGTAAGCAAAAAAGACAATTCCTAAACAAAATATTGAAAACAAACAAAAATGTACAAAATGTCTGTTCTCGGAAAAATGTAACAAAACCTACAGAACAGCAAAAAATTGAGGATTTAGTTAATGCAAATATACCTTCTGCAATTGAAAAGTTTAACATAAACAGAAAAACAGCATTTAAAGAGATACGTAGAAAAATGTTTCAGAGAAGAGTTATGTCCAATTTGATAAAGGATATAAAGAAATATAAGCAAAAGGCTAAATATTATAAGAGAAAAAAAGAAATTGAAGCCATTGCAGCAAAGGCATTAGAATTAAAAAGGAAACTATTCATATTAATTTTGAATAGGATGCGTACATTAGATAAAATGGTTAATGTACTGAAATCACAAAGCAAAAGCAAAAGAGTAGTGAACAGAACAAATTTTTGTAAAGTGTTTTTAGGAAAGTGGATGCATAGCTCAAGTAGTGAACCTTTTTTTAATGAAGAGAGCTATTTTCAAAGTAATAGTTTGCTGCATGCAGTTGACACCAGAGGTCGTTCATACGAAGTAAAAAATGGTTGCATAATGGAGAAGGAGATAATGGTTCCAAGAGATGAGGTACAAGTGATGGCAGATGAGGCAATGGGGAGACGTCCTAAAGCCCCAGTGTACACTTGGAATTGTAGTAGTATTTGCACTGTGCGTCAGGAATCTATTGACAGATTTCGAGAGTTTCTAAGAGAATATAGTAAAAAAAGTGTAAAACAAAAGATTAAGGTGCTTCAAAGTCTGGATCCATGCAGAGTGAGAGAGAATACTGGTTTGCAGGGTCATTCTCTTGCTTGTCTATCTAGAAAAGTGTGCAATAGTGTTTTCCATCATTTTAGGATGCTGGCTGTTCATCATACTGAAATGAGAAAGTTTGTGAGACGGTTGTATTTTGCCAAAAGTCCAGCAATAAAGTTAAATGAATTGAATAGGGCTCTGTTCCGAGGAACGGTATCAGATGTAGAGAAGGTTGTTGATGAAATTCAGTTTTGTTACTTTGGTCCTGAACAAAACAGTGCAGAGAAGGACACAGTAAATGAGGCAGAAGTGGAAGAAAATGTAGAACCTTGTGTAAGTAAGACATTTAATGATCACATAACAAAATTTGCAATAGTCTCTAATGAAAGACCAAATGTTACTTGTATTTGTTGCCGCAGAACTCATTATAGAAAACAAACTAGGAATGTTGATCTCTACAGAAAGAGTGAAAATGAAGATAATTATAAGTGGATGGATTTTGCAACATATATATTTCTTGAAAATTGTTTTGAATTGGGTGAAGATCAGCGTATTTGTAAATACTGCTACAACAAGTTAGAGGAAAATAGAATGCCGACCAGAGCTGTACATAATAATTTAGAATTGGATGCTATTCCTGCTGAACTTTCTGAATTAAATACATATGAGTCTATACTCATTCAATGTGTTCATCCGTTCCAGACCATAGTACGTATGGAGCCCAAAACTGGTAAATTACCTCCTTCAGATTTACTGAGAGGTTTAAAAGGTAGAGTGGTGTATTTGCCCTTGGATTTGAAAAAAAATATGGAAACTATTGATGCGGATACTTTGGAAACTGAACCATTAATTATTCTGGTTAATGGTGTACCTACAAAGAATAAGAAGATTTGGCAGGAGCTGGTAGATGTGCGGAAAGTACAAAGAGCAAATTTGTATTTGAAAAAAAATAACAAATGGTATGAATCAATTTATATAGTAGAAGAAGAAGAAGAAGAAGATTTACAAGGAGATACAGAAACACCAAGTGGACAAATTGAAAAAGTGGACAAGTCAAAGGAAGAAGAAATTTATGAACATTTTAGCATACATCCTCTCCATTCGAAAGAAGTTATGGGAGACAATATTGATCTCTTTCAGATGAAGAAAGCAAAAGGAAATCCCGTGAGTGTATGGGAGGAGAGCTTGGAAGCTCGATGTTTTCCCCAGCTGTTTCCTAAAGGAAAAGGAGGACGATACGATGAACGTCCGGAACAGATTCCAGCTTCTGAGTATCGGACTACAAGACTATATGCTGAAGATCCCAGATTTCGACAAAGTATCCCTTATTTGTTCCATCTTTTATTTGAAAGCGACTTGTCTGCACTGTCTTATGCAGTAAATCACATTTTAAAAAGTGGAGTACATTTACAAAATGTGTCTGCTAAGGATTTTATGGAGAAAGTGCAGCACCGAGATGATCATTTGGAAACACAACTGATCAATCTGATGGCTTGTCAGCGTGGGACAAATGAATATTGGTACCGACGCCATGGTGAACTAAAATGCATGTTACGCAATTTAGGAACACCAACATGGTTCCTTACCCTAAGCTGCGCCGAGTACGCTTGGGATGATTTAGTGGATTTTCTACGAGAGGCCAATTCAAACATTGAAAACATCGAATACAAGACAGCAGGAGAACTGTGCTCATTGGATCCGGTTAATGTTTGCAGATATTTCAATCATAGATTTGAGGCTATGATGTCCTTCATCTGCAATAAAAAAAATCCACCCCTTGGAGAAGTAGTGGATTTCTTTTGGAGAAAAGAGTACCAGGCAAGAGGTGCTCCTCATATTCATATGCTGCTGTGGATCAAGGATGCCCCAAAGTTTGGAACAGATACTGATGAAGCAGTGTTATCTTACATTGAAGAATATGCAACATGTGCTATACCTAAAAGCACAGAAGAGTACAAGTTAAAGGAGCAAGTTCTACGTTTCCAAAGTCATCGGTGTGGAAAATACTGTCGACGGAAATACAAGAGCAAAGAAAAATACTACACTAAATGTCGATTTGGATTTCCTAGACCTGTTCTTACAAATGGAAGAGTCAACAGTTTTATGTCAGCTGTGAGACATACTATCACAAGAAAATCACCTAAGAATACCTACAACCTTAAAAGAAAAGAAGAATCAAAAAATATAAATGACTACAACCCAGTCATTTTATCCATGTGGAACGCTAACATGGATATACAGTATGTTGCTGACAATTCCATTGCTGTTGCTCGATATGTAACGTCTTACATTACGAAATCAGAAAAAACAGAATTGAAGGAAATGTGGGAAGAGATTTCTCACGAGAAGACTGTCAGTAAGAAGCTGTACAGTTTCAGTTTGAAGATGTTATCGCATCGAGAAATTGGATCCTACGAATGTTCAGATAGATTATCTTCTGCAAGTCTCTACTCGAAGTCAAGAAGAATAATTTGGGCAAGTTTAGGCCTTGCAGCAATGAGAAATCGGGTACTGAAATCTGTTGGAGAAATTGAATATTTGGCACAGTTCGAACCTGAAAGTACAGATATATTGAAAACAAACATGTTGGACACATATTATCCCAAGAGAAGTCATCATCTGGAGAACATGTGTCTCTATGAAGTGCTGCAGAACTACATTTATTCACGGAAAGCTGCAGAAGACATCAATAATGGAAAATATAAAGTCGTTGGTGAAGAAGGATGTTTGGTGAAGCAAACCAAAGGAAGTTTGATAAATCACCGGAAGCTGAGTTGCGACACTACCGACAAGAAAGAATTTTACTACTTGGCTCTTTTACAGTTGTTTAAACCATGGCGTTCAGAGGATGAACTACTGGGAGAATTCCAGAGCTATGAAGATTCTTTTAATGCTTGCAAAGACAGCATACAATGCAGTACATTCTCAACTTATCTGCAAATGTTAAATGAAGAAATTGAACAGGAAACTACAATTGCAGCAGAAATTGCTAGAGACAGTTCTCAGGACAGCCAAAGTTCAGGAACATACAGTCAAGATCCCCTAGGACAACCAATCGTTGAAAATGAAGCATCAATAGCCATGAATGAAGTGGAAACGGCTATGAATCAAGCTCAAGAAGAATTTATAGACTTAGAAAATTTGGAAAGACAACTGAATCAAGAGCAGCAACAAATTTATGAAGAGATCAAAAACAAAATTGATCACGGATTTCTACATGAAAAAAAAGAGTGCTCATGCACATCATTTCATCCAATCAGGATGTATATAAGCGGACAAGCTGGCACTGGAAAAAGTTTCCTAATTAAAGTCATCAGAAGCTACCTAAAGCAAAAAACAGATTCTACTTTGTCTTGTGTGGTTACTGCTCCAACTGGGTTAGCAGCATATAACATAAAAGGAATCACCTTACATCGTTTGCTAATGTTACCAGTGGAGCATGAGAACAAAATACAATTCAACAAGCTAACTGGAGAAGCATGCTTGGAAGTTTCAAGAGTATTGAAGAAGATGCAAGTTCTCATTATTGATGAGGTGAGCATGGTATCAAACTTAATGCTTGCCTTTGTGCATTTAAGAATGCAGCAAATTTTGAAGACAGACTATGACGTGTTATTTGGTGGAAAACACGTCATAGTTTTTGGGGATCTTTTGCAACTTACTCCGGTTAAAGGACAACCAGTGTTTAATACTGTGACACATGAAGACACGAAGAAGTCATTGGGAAGCATCGGTAATACAAATATTTGGTCCTTCTTTGAGTACAAGGAACTTACAACTAATATGAGGCAAGCAAACGATGAAGAATATGGAAGTATTCTGAAAGATATCAGGATTGGACTACTCACAGAAGCTGGCAAAAAAGCATTACAGACTCGGCTGCTACATAATTTATTTCCAAAGGAAGAAATAGTTGCAGAGAAGATATACAAGAACATTGCAGAAAACAAAAGTGTCATCTGCCTAATGCCAACTCTACGTGAATGCTCAATATTCAATGAGGAGCTTTTGAAATTGGAAAAGGAAGAGATCAGGAAATTGGAAGCAGTGGACAAAATTGAGGATGGAAGAATTACTGTCACAGTAACAGGCAAACTGAAAAATAAATTGGACTCACTAGAGAAGAACATCTCCAAAACAGCAGGATTAGAAAAAAATCTATATGTTTGCATGAACTGTAGAGTGTTTTTAAGGAGAAATTTGGATGTTGAAAAAGGCTTAGTAAATGGAGCGATGGGAAGAGTTGTGGGTTTTATTAATTATCAGAAAAAAGATGGAATTGAATGGTTAAAAATAAAATTTGATCAGATAGAGGAAGTTAAAGACATTTGTCGTTGTTCAGTTCGTTTCATGCTTGTGAAAGACTTATATGTACGTAGGAAGCAGTTTCCGTTTTCTCTAGCATATGCTGTAACTATTCACAAGTCTCAAGGATTGACTGTAGATTGTGCATTTGTGAACATTGGATCTAGTGTGTTCAAAGAAGGTATGGCATATGTTGCTTTGTCACGAGTCAAAACATTATCAGGTTTATTCATGATAGACTTCGATGACTCAAAAGTTAGTGCTGATACAAACTGTGTAAAGGAGTATAATAGATTAAGAAGAAGCTATGCTCCTCATTTAGGTCAGTATCCTGTGTTGGAGAAACGTGTAGTTTCTCGTAAAAGGAGAAATGAGAATATCTGTAATGAAGATGTAGAGAAGAGGAAAAAAAAGAGGAGTGATGTAATTGCAAGCAAAAAGAATAAGGAAAATGAAGAACAGGTTGTAGGATGTCATTTTGAAAATAGCTCTGGTGTCAACTGCTACGCAAATGTAGTGCTGAATGTTGCTTTTTATCTGGAAAGTTTGCAAGAGCAGATAATAATAAATCAGGGAAAAAGATTCTGTTCAGAGCTCAGTCTCCTTTTTCAAAAGCTGAGTAAAGATAAAACTCAAATAGAAAGTGCTACTGATATTAGAAAACTTTTAGATGTATGTTCAGGACGAACACAGTTTTCTCAAAATGAACAGCAAGATGCTCACGAATTTTTGATGTATTTTCTTCAGGTAGTGGAAGAAGAAGGAGTTCCCATTGACATTTTTTTTGGTCTCTCTTATAAATGGGAACATAGTTGTGATAATTGTTATAATATAAGTGGTTCTATTGTTGATAATGAAAGGTTTATTTATTTGACATTGCCAGAGAGTAAAACAGTCACTTTTGCAAACTTAGTTAAAGATGCTAATCATAGCATGAAATGTGGTGAGTGTAATTCTGACATGTTATCAACATTAATTTTAAGGGAATACGGACAGTATGTAATTTTAATGATGCAACGATGTAGAGCTGATGGATCAAAATTGGATACTTTAATAAAGAAGTTTACAGGACAGCAATTATCAATTTCAGGAAAAACTTTTGTAACTGTTGCAATAATTTTCCATGATGGACCTACTGTTACTTCTGGACATTACACAGTTTATCTAAAATGTGAAAAAGGATGGACACTGTGTAATGATTCCCAATTGATTTTCAAACAACGTTTGCCTTTTGATTTAGCAAATTCCTATCTAATCTTCCTGAAACCTAAATTTTAGAGAGACTTGGCAAGATCTGGACAAAATAATTTTACCATTTTACAGGATTACCATTGCAATTTTGTAGAAAAAAGATTTTTAAAATTATCATTTGGCCTAAAGGAAAGATAACCAATTGTAATGTGGACTTTTTAAATTTTTAATGCAATTTTGAAAAACCAATAATTTAGAGATTATCGGTAACTTCTGCACATTTTAAATTTTGGAATGCTATTGGACTGCCATTGGAAATTTTTACAAAAATGATTTAAAAAATTACTATTTGGCCATGTGGAAAAGTAAGCAATTCTATTGTGGACAAAATAAATTATTCGAAAAATTTTCGTGAACCAAAATGTTACAGAGAATCGGAGAGATCTGGACAGATTAAACTTTAGAATTTTAATGGTTTTCCCTTGGAAATTTATTCCAGGGAAAGAATAAAAAATACTATTTGGCCTAAAGGAAATAAAATCAGATGTATTTTGGAGTTATTTGAGATATATTATTGTGAATGTACTTCTGAAACAAAAATATCAGACGGTATTTTAAAGAAAAAAGTATTGTTTTTAGATGACATTTTTTAAGAATAATATGCATTTCTGTAATGATAAGTTTAAGTGAGAAGAGATTCTGGGCTTTTTTAATACAATCTTTGAGATTGTTATTTTTTTTTGCCCGCTGTAAAATGATGAATGCAATTGCTTTCACAATTTATAGTGAAATGCAATATATTCTGAAAACAGCAAAAATAAGGCAAAAATATTTTTTGGGAAAAAATATAAATATGTGTACTGTATTATAAAATGTTTTAAAAATATTAATACTTTTTTCTTTTTTTTCAGATCGATATAGAAAATTTTCGTAAACTACAACCATTTTAAAAACTATTTTTTAAAAAAACAAATGAATAAATATTTTTTTCAGTGAGTATGGTAAGTCAATAGTAATAATTGTAGTCTTTCAAGGACCTTGTAATGTGAAAAATGATTTTTAGTGTTTTTTTTAAAAAATAAAAAAAAGGTACGCTTACCGTACGCGTACGGTAAAAAAAAAAAAAAAAAGTTTTTTAAAAAAAATGTAAAAAAAAGATGAAAGATAAGGTTGGCTCTTAAAAGAACCGTTGTGTTCATGCAGGGACAGAGGAAAGGAACCATGGGAAAATCATTCAAAGCTACAAATGTGCTGATCTATTTTGTTATTCACTAGGGAAACACTGGTCTCCCTATAACAAATTAGAGCTTTACAAAATGTGCAATGAATATCAACCTTCCGAAATCGAGGGTTCATTTCCAGAGGGCCAGCAAAAGGAGATTCTCCCCCCACAGATGAAGGGCTCACCTGAGCTGCAGAAGAAGGAGTAAGCTCTGCAGGTGATGGTCCAGGCTGAGCTGCTGTGGATGTACTGGCTCGTCTTTCTGAAGAGTTACCTCCAAAAAGATGACCATGTGTCCTTCTGTGTACATCCTGGAGGTGTCTCTTCATGGTGTGATTCCCAAAGGAATACTTCCTGTTAGGATTACCTCTAGAAAGTACACGCTTACACAGCTTGCAAGTAACTAAGGGTGCATTCACCTTTTGCTGGCCTTCTGGAAAAGTAAAATAATCCCAAACATAAGAAGGTTTTACTTTCCTCGCTCTCTGCCTCAAGACAGTGCTGCTGGTGCTAGCCTCACTCTCAGAAGAGCTCTGCTGTTCTGCCATCGTATCCCAAAGACAAACCAGCTCCTTCTCCCAAGGGATCACAAGCAGAAATGAGGGGAATGGGTGTGGTGTAGGAGAGTTCTAGAACTGAAAGTAGTTTCAACCAATCAAAAGTTGTGTTTCAAGATCACATGACCTACCGTACGCTTACGGTACGCTTACGGTGCGCTTACGGCAAAAGTGCGCATGCGCGTAAAAAAGACACGCGCTTGCGCGCATGCGCATAACAGTCACTCCCCGGCACTTCCGCGTAACGTGCGCGTGTGGCGTAAGCGCGCACGCGTCCCACGCGCAGTACGCGCGGCTACGCAAAGTGCGTAACTATACGCAAGCAGCGTAGATAGATTACGGACGTTGCGTAAACCGTACGCTTACCGTGAGCTTACGGTACGCGTACTATAAAAAAAAAAAAAAAAAAAAAAAATCTGGAAATAAATTTTACATGTTTATTTTAAAAAATATATATAAAAAAAATATTTAAGGATTTTAAAAATTAAAGCATAGTCTTTATAAAAGATAAGAAAAATAAAATAAAAATATGTTTGAAAAAAATGAAGAATATAAAAAAAAAATAGCATTTAAAAAACCTTGCAAATTCACTGAAAAAACCATGGGTTTCACACACGTTATAGTTAGGAATTAGCATTTAAAAAACCTTGCAAATTCACTGAAAAAACCATGGGTTTCACACACGTTATAGTTAGGAATTAGCATTTAAAAAACCTTAGAAATTCACTGAAAAAACCATAGGTTTCACACACGTTATAGTTAGGAATTAGCATTTAAAAAACCTTGCAAATTCACTGAAAAAACCATGGGTTTCACACACGTTATAGTTAGGAATTAGCATTTAAAAAACCTTAGAAATTCACTGAAAAAACCATAGGTTTCACACACGTTATAGTTAGGAATTAGCATTTAAAAAACCTTAGAAATTTAGTGAAAAAACCATAGGTTTCACACGTGTTATAGTTAGCTGGACATTTTACTCGTAAAAAACCAATGAAATTGCCCCGTTATAGTTACTTCAGCTAACTATAACTCGCGCGCCCGCAATGCACTGCTGATGACGTCACATATTACATCACTCATGACATGGTCAGTGACATCACTCATGACATCACTGATGACATCTCAAATGACATCACTGATGACCTCACTGATGACATCATCCTTGTGATAGAGTGGCAGACCTCCTCTCACCTTAATATAAGCTTTGATACACACATTCAAAAATAGAGACTAAAAATTTCAAAACAATGGACATACCAATACCAGTTACAACAACCTCTTCAGTAATTCTAAGATCCACATACACATCCACTCATTCACCAACAGTCCTATACAGTCACTCATACATGTACTCACTCATCATATGTACTCATACATCTATACATCCTGTTACACAATGCCACTCATCCATAGAGTTACTCACACACATAGTCACTCATGCTAATAAAGAATCAAACATACATTTACTTGCATATACAGTTATACACACACCACCACACTTACTTCTACGGAAACTTACACATACTTAGTCTTTTAAACAATCACTTATAGAAACACATACTTATTCATACAGGAACTCTTTCAATCTCTCACTTTCACATATACTCACATATATACACCAATAGTCACATATACTAGTTTAAAACGTATGTAGTTACTCCTGAAGACACTATTGAGACAGTCATTCACTCACTAACACACCCATACACACACTCATCCACCCATACAGTCCTGCACACATGCTGTGTTCAACACATACAAACAGTGAGTCACTCATTCATGCACCGATGCACTACGTAATACCCCCCACCGAACCATGCAGACACTCAGACTGATACTCAAAAAAACAACTAATAACCTAAATAGGCACCCATGTAGCTACTCACCAACCCATGCAGCCACTTATACACAAAGTGAGAGACTGATACAGATATTTACATATTTAAACATTACTCACTAAGCCATGTATTCACTATGATACACTTAATCAGTCAGTTACACAATCAATTTTTCAAAAACAAATCATCCATTTAGACACTTATATACCCATTTATTCTTCCATCGACCATGAGATATACATATATAAAACATATTTAATTTTCAGAATAACACACATTCACTGGATGATGTCATCAGTGAGGTCATCAGTGATGTCATTTGAGATGTCATCAGTGATGTCATGAGTGATGTCACTGACCATGTCATGAGTGATGTAATATGTGACGTCATCAGCAGTGCATTGCGGGCGCGCGAGTTATAGTTAGCTGAAGTAACTATAACGGGGCAATTTCATTGGTTTTTTACGAGTAAAATGTCCAGCTAACTATAACACGTGTGAAACCTATGGTTTTTTCACTAAATATATATATATATATATATATATATATATATATTATACTATATATATAGCTGGGGGGCTAGTTGGCCCCCATGGACCCTCAGGACTCAAGGGGAGTTACTCCCCCAATTTACAATGCATCGGGGGGCGTTTGCAAAATAGTACAGGGAGGGGGCGTGGCCTGATGTGACAAGTGTGCAAACGTGCCCTGTGGCACGTTTTAAGTTGGGGGATTAAGTCCCCTTGAATCCTGAGGGTCCCTTTGGGCCAACTAGCCCACCAGGTACCTCCAGTAAGCGCCAAAGAGCTGCGTTGCAGAGAGGTGTAAAAAGGGACGTGGCCTCTGAACACCGCTCTGCAAGAAGCTCCCTGGCGCTTACTGGAGGTACCTGGTGGCTAGTTGGCCCCCAGGGACAGTCAGGATTTAAGGGGACTTAATCCTCTAACTTAAAATGCGACACAGGGCGTGTTTGCACACTTGTCACATAAGGCCTGCCCCCTCCCTGCACCACTGTGCAAACACGCCCTGTAACGCATTTTAAGTTGGGGCATTAATTCCCCTCCAATCCTGAGGGTCCCTGGGAGCCATCTAGCCCACCAGGTACCTCCAGTAAGCACCACCGGGCTGCGTTGCAGAGAGGTGGTCCGAGGCCACGCCCCTTTTTACACCTCTCTGCAACGCAGCTCTGTGGTGCTTACTGGAGATACCTGGTGGGCTAGTTGGACACCAGGGACCATCAGCATTTAAGGAGACTTAATCCTCCAACTTAAAACGAGTCATGTGGCACCTTTGCACAGTGGTGAAGGGAGGGGGCGGGGTCTGATGTGACATGTGTGCAAACATGCCCTGTGGTGCGTTTTAAGTTGGGGAATTAATTCCCCTTCAATCCTGAGGGTCCCTGGGGGCCAACTGGCCCACAAGGTACCCCCAGTAAACACCACAGGGCTGCGTTGCTGAGAGGTGGTCCGAGGCCAGACCACGCCCCTTTTTACACCTCTCTGCAACGCAGCTCTGTGGCGCTTATTGGAGGTACAGCACTATGGCAACTCATTTTCCCTGACTGCAGTGGTGGAGGTTGGCTGGCAGTGTCGGTGGTTCGGCAAAGGTCTTTGCAAACCCAATCCGCCAATCTAAGAATACGGAGGTCAGACCACCGAGGTCGAAATGGTCTGACCGTTGGTTACGGTGGTCCACAGACTGCCAACCTCGTAGTAATGTCCAATGTTTTTTGCCATTTCTACAGCAAAATCTTTAAGCACCGGATTAGATAGTGCCATCCATGCTGAGCTGTAAATGACAAAAGCCTTTTACCACTCCAGGCACAGTATTACAGCATTGGGTTGGTCAAATATCATCCAAGCTAGCATTTGTTAATTGGTTTTACGCCGTACCACTTTCAAATTCCCAAACATTTGTATTGGCCTTACGCCCCACCACTTTCAAATTTCAAAACCTCTTATTGATCTTAAGCCCGACTACTTTCAAATTCCACCAGCCTCCACTGGCTTGCATTATAAAATGTGGGCATAAAATGTTGCTGGTACAAAGGAAATAAACATAAAATAGGAAAGGACGAGCTACATGAAACAGATTCACTACCATATCATTCTACAAACTATTTTCCCAATGTGCAAAATTTATCAGAGTTCATTTTTGTTATGGCATGTACATGGCTTGAAAGTACGGTTGGGATGCTTTCTTTGTTCTCGACTATGAGTAAGTGAGGGTATAGTTGTCCGGGATGACTCTGTCGAGAGTATGAATTGGGCGCATGAGCACATTGTCCTACACAGAGGTCAAATCTTGCACACGTGCCTTTAACACAAGGCTGTTGATGGGTGGAAATGTGTAGATGGTGCTGAGTTAGTTTAAGATTTATTCACACTAGTTATTATTGGAACGTTCCAACAGTTGTGTGACCTTCGGCTGCTCTGTTCTTCCCTTCATTCTCTACCTCCTTGTTGTTTTCAGCTGTGGCCACATCTGAAAAAAAAAATTCTGATACTGTCAATGAAGCATTGAATGTCATCGCTGTTTCACTTTCATTGAAATATAACCTTCTTTTCCCTTAGAATGGATATTCCTGAAGAGTACAGCCATAAAGCTTTGAGGGTAGTTCGTGGTTTACCCGTCATCAGTGCATTTGCAGACAACTGGGAGAGGATCGATCAGTTCCAGTTCTACCCTGATGACCTTGTTATCGCTTCATACCCTAAATCTGGTAATCCATTCTTCCTCCATATTGAGAGGCTTTTGCCAAATCTCAAAGGGGCAGATTTACAAGTCCCTTGCGCCACTTTTGCGTCACTTTTAACATGGAAAAGGTGACGCAAAAGTGGCGCAAAGGGCTTGTAAATCTGCCCCAAAGTTTTTTGTTTGTTAGGTATGAGCGCCATTTGTAAGAAGCTTTTGGAAAATAGCAACAACTATCTCACTGATCCTCATTATGATTGCGTAACCTAAATAGCAAGCATAAAGCAAGGTATACAATTACATCTTTGAAGGCAGAATTAAGGGTTAAATAGCAGATTTTAAATTACTGAGGTTTTCATTTATTTTCCAGGTCATGATTCTTTTGCACATGTATTATCTTTTAACTGAGTGTATTTTAGTCACATGGCGGGAGGAGGCATTGGTTATTACCGGTGCATGAAAAAGCAGTTTACAATATTAGTAGCAAAGCGGTCAGTGAGATTTATCTGTCAGGAAAGGTAAGTGTAAACAAATATGGGTAATATCAGTACAAAACATTTGGGGGCATATCAGCAACGAGGCGATATAAAATTATCGCCGCTTTTGCATCCGTTTTCGGGCGAAAAGCGGCGATAATTTTATCGCCTAATTAGCAAGGTCACGCTATCGCGTGAAACTTTGCATTAGTGACCAGATTCTTAAAGCCCAGCTTTGCATCTCTAATGAGATGCAAAGTGGGTGTTCCTGACCTGACATGACTGGAGAAATATTAGCGACATTTCTCCTATCATCAAGCCCCACGCTATGAAGCATAGCGGCAAGAAAAGTAGCGATAACCCCTGTTATCGCTACTTTCCTTATGCCTGCTTCAGGACTGACTTAGCCATGATATCCTATGGAAGGTGGATATCATGGCTAAGTATGTGAAGCCCTATCATCAAGATAACGCCAAAATTTGTGAGATTATCGCTGGGTTTCCAGCGATAATCTCACGTTTGGCAGTTGGCGCTAGGATTTTTATCGCTTTTGAGATAAGCGTTGCTAATAGCACGCTATCTCAGTGATAAAAATCCACGTTAGCCGGCAATAATTATCCTAGCGCTAAGTGCGATTAGCGATAATTATCGCCGGTTGTTGCTGATATGCCCCTTGGTGTTTTAGACAGAAATAATGAGATTTGTACATTTTAGGCAGAATCACTACATAACTAGAAATAGAATTGAAACATCTTTAGATATGGGACATTTACCCTGATTTAGAAAGGAAAGGTTTCATCAAATTGAATAAACAATGTAGGCCTCCTTACATTGGGGGTCATTACATCATGTTAAGTATATCTGCAGTCATTACATCGTACATAAGTTTTCCTACCTTTGTGTTAGCAGTGTTTTACCTCCCTTTACAACTCGCAAATGTATATATATTACATGGTGGTAGTTGCCACTCTGTATTTATAGTTAGGCCAAAGTTCTATCGGAAGGGCGACTGTTGTTTTGCTGATAACTTTGACGCTGTTAATTAACCTGCACTAACATTTAAAGCAAAAAAGTTCTTCAGTCATGAAAACGTTTGTTCTGATCCGTCGAGCAGGGACCAAGAAAAAGGAGGTGTTCATAAAAGGTAATTTGCCATGTTAATTCCCATAGGAATCTTTTATCTCTGATACAGGAATTACACCAGATTTGGCAAGAATGTTACTGGGAAAACATGCTTTTTGTGATTTGGTGTAAACCCTTTTAGCTGCTTTCAAGAAATTAGCATTTAAAAAAAGGCTCAGGTTGGACATGAAGTGTTAAAAAATGTAGTTAAATGTTTGGACTGTTGGTGTCCAGAAACGCTGACAATAGCCAGTTTAAAGAGGGCTTATCAATGCCAATTGGCTGGACACAACATGAACTATATGTTTTGGCAGCCACTACAGGACTCAGGGATATGAATCCTGCATCATGAGAATGATATATATCTACATCTATATATATATATATATATATATACATATTTATATTCACTGAAAAAACCATAGGTTTCACTAAGATACACTTAATCAGTCAGTTATACAATCAATTTTTCAAAAACAAATCATCCATTTAGACACTTATATAGCCATTTATTCTTCCATCGACCTTGAGATATACATATATAAAACATGTGTAATTTTCAGAAAAACACTCATTCACTGGATGATGTCATTAGTGATGTCATTTGAGATGTCATCAGTGATGTCACTGACCATGTCATGAGTGATGTAATATGTGACGTCATCAGCAGTGCATTGCGGGCACGCGAGTTATAGTTTGCTGAACTAACTATAACTGGGGAATTTCAATGGTTTTGTACGAGAGAAAAGTCCAGCTAACTATAACGCCCCTGAAACCTATGGTTTTTTCAGTGAATTTCTAAGGTTTTTTAAATGCTAATTCCTAACTATAACGTGCCTGAAACCTATGGTTTTTTCAGTGAATATATATATATATATTCACTTAATAAACCATAGGTTTCACACATGTTATAGTTAGGTGGACATTTCACTCGTAAAAAACCAATGAAATTCCCCCGTTATAGTTAGTTCAGATAACTATAACTCGCGCGCCCGCAATCCACTGCTCATGACGTCACATATTACATCACTCATGACATGGTCAGTGGCATCACTCATGACATGACTGATGACATCATCCTTGTGATAGAGTGGCGGTCGCGCGAGTTATAGTTATCTGAACTAACTATAACGGGGGAATTTCATTGTTTCTTTACGAGTGAAATGTCCACCTAACTATAACATGTGTGAAACCTATGGTTTTTTAAGTGAATATATATATATATATATATATATATATATATATATATATATATATATATATATATTTATTTAAAATCACCGCCCTTGATGGATATCGTTTTATAAGGCAAAATCAGACAGTGAGAGGTCAACCATCAAGAGGAAGGGGAGGAAGAGGAGAGTCCAAAGAAACAGGAAAAAGACAAAAAGAGGGGGAGAAAGCAAAAAAAGATACTACGCCTTATGGGAGAAAAACAAGGCAGACCAAACGAAAATGAAGGGTGAGAATACTGGGACTGTTGTTAACCTTTCTTCCTACATTCTGACACCACAAGACAAATCAGTCCTGGATTTGGGACTAGCATTTTGTCTTACTGCAAATCCAGACTACTGCAGAACTAGGATTGGCATTTTTCTGTTTATACGTGAGCTTAAATTGAAGAAGCTATTCCTTCAAAATCTGCAAAAGTCTTGGAAATCTCTGAGTTCTGCTCTAGCCCTCACACTTGACACAGATTCTGAGGATCTGCCACTAGGTGACATAAGAGGTCTATACACTTTGGTCGAGTTTGGAGGTGACTCTGGCAACTGGCCCACGGAGAGGGAGCTCTTAGAATCTCTAGATCCGGAATTAAGCAGGGCCACAGAAACCCCTTTTAAATCCAAATCTCTTTATAATCCAGTTACACCACATGATATGAGGTTGTTATCAGGGATATCCATAGAATTGAGCTCAAGGCTACAGACAGTTATGCTAACAATTTGAGGAAATTACAGAGAAACGCCCTTAAATCTTTGAGGAAGAACCATAATATGGTCATAAAATCTTTGGACAAGGGTGGGAATGTGGTTCTTTGGGAAATTGCTAAATACACCAAGGAAGCGTGTAGACAGTTGGATAATTTGGGGAATCATGAAAGAACTACTTTGCAGATGTACCATCAACCTGTTGAGCATTATCAGGGTAGGATACCTTTATGGAGTGACAAGGGCTGATTAGCACGGATGAGTATCTATTGTTATAGGTCAAACAACCAGTAGCTCCTTATTTCTATATGCTTTCGAAGATTCATAAGGGCAAGGTAAAGCCCCCTGGAGGCCTATAGTTTTTGCTAACGGCAGTTTCCTAGAACCTACATCCAGGTTTCTTGATTTTTTCCTGTTGCCCTACGTGCTGACTTTGCCATCATATTGCCAGGACAGCACTGACTTTGCCACCAAGATCCAAGATATTTCCTGGCAGCCCCATTATCTTCTCGTCACATTAGATGTAGTTGCATTGTATACATGCATTAATCACAGCCAGAGCATAGAAGTGTGCAGATACTTCTTTAGAGAGAAACCTTTGAATTGCTATGACCATTCCAACATGCTATTTGAAATGCTGTTTTTCTGTCTTCATAATAATTTCTTTCTGTTTAATGACACCTGGTTTCGCCAAATAACAGGTTCTGTGATGAGAAGTTGCTTTACACCGAGCTATGCAAGGATCTTCATTGAGAAGCAACTCAAGTGTGGACTGTGGATAATGAGAGATGGACGAAGCAGATTGCATTTTAGACGAAATATATAGATGATTTGTTTGTTATCTGGGAGGATCCTAGAAAAGATCTTGAGGAATTCCTTATGTATATCTCAACTACTGATTTGAATCTCTCTTTCACATATGAGATCCATGACACTGAGATGGACTTTTTAGATGTGAGAGTAGAGATATTGGAAAACAGGATCACTACCAGCCTGTATTGGAAAGAAATGGCAGGCAACAGCATTTCGCATGCTGGCAGTCAACACAAATCTAATCTCAAATGGAGTATCCCATATGGGGAATGATTGAGGGCCAAACGGAGGTGCAGCTTGAAGGAGGGCTATAATGTGGAAAGGGACAGGATGATTGACAGATTCAGGGCAAGGGGATACCATTGAAAAGTACTTCAGACAGCTAGGTTAAAACCAGTGAGCATGTCACATGAATCACTTCTGTCAAAAAACAGGGTAAAAAAGAAGACAATGTTGTCCAACTGATTACAACATTTAATAGCGAAAGCCAATCAGTCAAGAGAATGATCACCAAATATTGGCATTTGATAAGAAGCGACCCTGTCATTGGGAAGGAAATTCCAACGTCACCACAAATCACCTACTGTAAATCTAAATCACTGCAAGATGCTTTAGTCCATAGTCACTCCAGCACACAGAACAGGAGAGAAGGTTGGTTACAAGAGCAGGATGGCTTTTTCAAATGCAGGAAAATCAGAGCTTGTAAGAAAAGCAAGAATGTGAGAACATATCAGCTTGCCATAGGCAGGGAACAGAAGATCAAGAAATTCATTACCTGTAGCAGTCATTTCTGTATATATGTTTTGATGTGTCCCTGTGGTCTAAGGTATGTTGGGAGCATCATAGGTCCAGTGAAAAAGAGGGTGTTGGAACATTACCGGGTCATAAAAAATCTGGATACAGCATATTCTGTTGCCAGACATTGGGCCCTAAAATATGGTCTGGATGCTAACCCTCTTGTGTTTTTTGGCATTGATAGTATTAAATGGAGTATCTGATGGGGCAACAGACATGGACAGCTATTTCAGAAAGAGTCTGAATTTGTGATCTTGCTCGGTAGTAAGGGCCCAGGAGGACATAACGAGAACGAGGAACCACACATCCATATAGGCTATTGGGGAAGTACCTTATTTCTATTAATACAGATCAACAGGCCAGGAGTGGATACAAAAATATAGCTTAGTTGACTCTGATTGAATTTGGTTGTTATGTTTTTGTTTCATAGCCTCCTGTCTCTCCTCTCTGTTCTCTCTCTGCCTCGCTCTCCAGCTTTCAGTGTCCACTAAGGACAATACTAATTAAGAGAAATTGAAAATTCTGGACTCTGTGTATAGTGAAATTAAATATTGTGCGATTTAGGATTATGGTGTATTTATGATTTTTTGTTTTAATTTTTTCACATGATACATCACATACTCCGCATGTTCAAGTGGAGTTTGGTGCTATTAATTCATTTAGGTAGGACATCTTTCTCTATTCAGTTTTATAGTTTGCTCCATTCGATGCAATGTAGTTTTGAGATATCAATGGGATAACGAGAAGTATCAGATATCCCGGCTAATTTATTTTCTGTTTCATTCTAAGTTGAAATGTGTCATTTAGCTATTGGGCTATTATTACAGGAGATTTTTGTCTAGACATGAACTAACTCATTTGATGTTAGGATGTACTCTTCTCTTTCAGCCACTTGGCTGTTATTTGTCATATATTTAGCAGTCTGCGCATGAAACGTATCTGCTACATTAGCAGAATTTTTAGAGAGAAAAATTATACTTGCTCGATATATAATAGCCACTGGGCTATTTTTAACTGTGCCTGCTTGCAGTCTGCATATTACATGATTCATTCTAGCACATAATTCTCCAGCTCTGGCGGAATTTATCATGAAATAACATGCTTATTTTTTATATGTTTTCTTTATTATTGATTTGAGAATGTGGTCATGTGATGTCAAGTACAAGCCATTACTGACTGAGCTAGTGCATAACTTGCATTTTCTCCAACTGTTCACTTTAAGTATTTTTTCTATGGGCGGGTGGAATTTGCGAAAGTGCCTTTCGCAAAATATCGCGAAACGGCAAAAAAATCTCCGTGATCATGCAAAATTTCACGTGATCGCAGAGATTTTTGTGTGCTGACTAATGCGTTACTGAATTTGACCTTCAACTCGGGCACCTGCTTTATTTATATCTGTAAGACTTACTGATATAAATAAAGCAGGTGCCCGAGTTGAGGGTCAAATACTAAAAGTGCTTTCTGTTGGGGTTTCATTTTTGTGACAGGAGCATCGTGCCAGAATGAATCCTGCCCTGCATATTTATCCAAGAAGATGCCACCGTTTTGTGCAATACCTCTACTCAACTGGAGTACTTTCTACTGGCTAATCAGTAAGTGCTACGCTACCTCGTTGGGTAAATGTATAGTGCTTTTCCTACACTACAGCTGCGTAAAGGGCCAGAACAGTTGTCTTCAGCGACCATGTGTGTCTGTAACGTTGCCACAGCGCCGACGGGCGCCGGGGTCCCTCGAGTGAGCTGTCCATCATAGTAGGGGAAAGAGCGGGAAGACGTTGCACACCGCTGGTGTGTGGGCCGGTGCCAAACGGGCGGGGCTTCCATGCAGTTCACATGCCTCTTGTTTATAAAGGGCAAGAGACCGATCAGAGCAGCAGATAAGGAGACAGAACCTCCTGGTGTCAAGAACTACACGGGGATTGCGCTCGAGAAACTCATGGGTGCACAGAGCTCCATCAAGGATTACAGCAAATTGTTGATGGTAGATATGGGGAGAAAGCACACCTGCCTAGCCTCCACTGTGTGATGATTAATGCATTACTGAAAGTGACCTCCAACTCGGGCACCTGCTTTATTTATATCTGTAAGACTTACAGATATAAATAAAGCAGGTGCCCGAGTTGAAGGTCAAATACTATACGTGCTACCTGTTGGGGTTTAATTTTTGTGACAGGAGCATAGTGCCAGAATGAATCCTGCCCTGAAGATGCCACAGTTTTGTGCAATACCTCTACTCAACTGTAATGGTGGGCAACAATTTCCGTTCCCTCACGGATTGCGGAAGTTTCAACATTTTCTCGTTCTGCGCGGAACGTGAAAATGTCAAATTTTCGCAATTTCCATGAGCGGAACAAAAATTGTCGGCCACCCTTCCTTTTTTCTATCTTTATCACAAAAATGTACTTTTCAAGGGAGATTGAGCATGATGTTTGTAATTGGGCCGTGACGAAGACCAGGCAGGGTTGAAACGCGTTGCCATTAAAATTCCATGAAACCGGAAACAAAAACAAAAAGCCAATAGAATTCCATGAAACCGATACGCTGTGTGAAGGCCTCTGAATCTTGCATATTATACAGGATTTACATTTTGAATAGCTGGCGAGGCCCACACTCGCTGTCCTACACTCGCCCCCATTTGGTGGATGTGGCTGGCATTGCTGTGAGAACGACTTGAGTAAAAACTATCTATCTATCTATCTACCTATCTATCTGTCTATCTATCTATCTATCTATCTATCTATCTATCTATCTATCTATCTATCTATCTATCTATCTATCTATCTATCTATCTATCTATCTATCTATCTATCTATCTATCTATCTATCTATCTATCTATCTATCTATCTATCTATCTATCTATCTATCTATCTATCTATCTATCTATCTATCTATCTATCTATCTATCTATCTATCTCGCTCTCTCTCTATATATATATCTATTATCTACTGGCGGTCGCCAGTAGATAGTTATAGTTAGGACTGAGTTCCCATAGGAAATCTGAAAATTCTATTTTGAATAACTTTGGCGCCGGTTGACCTATCTTTGTGAGATTTACAAAACTAATGGGGCGCTCTGCTCAGCTCCTACCCTGAAAGTCTCGGGGTGATTCATCAAGCGGGGACTGAGAAAAAAGGGGGGTCCCAAAACGCGTTTTCACCATGCATTTTCGCATAGGACCTTTAGTCGAAAGTACAGCCCGAACGGCTGAACAGAATTACTTGAAATTTGGCAAAGAGGTAGTCCTCAGGTCAGGCATGTGCCTTTTGCATAAATAGTGTAAATCCGTTCAGTAGTTCCTGAGAAAATCACATATATATCTGGGCGGAGCCTAACCACACATCTCATCGTGAGATCTGATTGCCTGTCAGCACTTCATCCAAGAAGTGTTGGCAGCCATCTTGGGACCAATATACATGATAGCACCTCATTAAAAAGCATTGCAGTTAATAGAAGGTTTTAAGACTTTAGTTACATTATAAATCATTTGTTGATGTTACCATACTCATTTTAGGAATTGTGGTGTGTTCTAAGGTGATTTTACCATGTGAAAAAGCCTTCTGCTGTGATATCATGAATCATGTTTGAGAGAAAACTATTTTCTCATGCTTTTCCCACAGAGGTTTGGAAGGAGATCAATAAGCTAACTGAGAGCATATTTTCGGTAAATTCACATTATCTTTCTCAGTCATGTGAGAATGAAGTCTGACATTCTCAGTAAAACATGTACATCCAACAAGGGCAGAGACTGTCAGTTGATTCCTTTGTGTTCTACTGCAGCTTCCCAGAGTATTCTAAAGAACAACAAGAGCGCTAACAGACCTACTTATGACAAACGTATGGCACACCTGAAGCCATCTTGGTTGGAATAAAGTGGTAATTCTTAAAACATTTAATTTAAAAAGGAACAAAATGAAGGGGTTCATTTTGCCATAGTAAATATGATTAGTGCTGCAGAAAGAAAAATTAGGGACATTTTGAGTGACTTCTCAAATCCTCTTCTATTTCATTAAAACATTCTGACTAGGCCTGGGCGAAGCACTACGCTACGCTCGCGTAGTTTGCGAAGTTCGCGCTACTTCGCACTACGCGAACTGCACGTAGCACAGTGCGAACACGCGTAGCGTAGTGTTGCGTAGTGCTGCGGTCATTTTTTGCTTGCTCGCGGTCCTCAACGTCAAGTTGGCGACCGTGAGCAAGCAAAATTACATCCCGGCGAGACTTTTTCCTTGTTCGCGATCGCAAGCATGGAAAATAAACCTCCCGGCGAGATTCCCAGCGCGAGGAGGTCAGGTTTCTCATTGCGAGGGGTCGCGTATGCTCGCGACCGCTCGCGATGAGAAACTACCAGTTCGCGTTGAGAAAGCTGCCGCTCGAGTAAAAATCTACTCGAGCAGCAGAAAACTACAGCTCGCACTGTGCAAGATGCCATTTTCAATGATTGCACAGTGCCGGTTGCTTGTCCGCACTGTGCAATCATTGAAAACAACATCTTGCACAGTGCGAACATGTTACTACGCAGTTCGCGAAGTGCTACGCGTAGCTCGCGTAGTGCGAACTTCACTTTGCGTAGCTTCGCGAAGTGCTACTTCGCGAACTACGCCCACCCTTAATTCTGACATGCAGACTGAAACATGCACTTTCAATACCAGCAGCAGACTTCCCTGGTGAGCAGTAGCTTTACTACAGTGATCTAATAAGCAACTAGAGTGCTAACATTCTGAATTTATGGCAAATTTGTGACACATCTGAATGCCTTCTTGATGGAATCAAAGTAAAAAACTGAAAGCATTTCCTACTGAGGAGACTGCAGTAAATGAGGAAATTAGGAAACTTCATAACAAATAAATCTCCCAAGATGGCCACCAGACACAAAAGAGCCTAAATGCAGCACAAATATCACCCAGATGTAGCCCACATGTAGCCCAATCACAGAAGTGTGCAAAACACTTATTTTTTGTGAATTTGCAGTTTTATATAATGCAGACTTGTCAGGTATTGGAATGCTTTACATGAGCATTGGTTACATCACACAAGATCAAATTCATTTTGGTTGTAGACATGGGGAGATTAAGTGATTTGACCACAATCACAGAATGTTGAGCTGAAGCAGAAACTCCAACCTGGTTCCCCAGTTGCAAAGTCTGCAGCTCTGGAAGTAACACCACATCCTCTCGCCAAGGTGCAACATTTAATCAAGTGGTCAACTGGATAAAAAAACATAAAGATTACAAATAATTTAAAAGTTCTTTGTCGCTATTTGAAAACTCAGAAAATATGACCTCATTTTAGTTTTTTAGAGCACTAACCATAATCTTGATGCAAATAAGACCCTCTCATATATGTAATTTCTAAAGGAAATACTCTAG
Source organism: Triturus cristatus (assembly GCF_964204655.1). NCBI lineage: Eukaryota > Metazoa > Chordata > Amphibia > Caudata > Salamandridae > Triturus > Triturus cristatus. The sequence goes on along the minus strand of NC_140583.1, from coordinate 324,839,500 downwards.
GTATTACAGTTTTGATTACATCAAGATGATGTCAGGCGTTCCACACTTTTGTAATAAATATAGAATGTTAGCAATCTAGTTGTTCATTGGGATACTGTTGAGAGGCAGAGGCCAGGGGCACGGACTCTGAAAATTGAAGGCAGGAAGGAGAGTGCAGAGGCAACAATTTGACCACACTGGGCAGGCAGGAAGGGCAGTGGCAGCACAACAGACTATGGAGGGCAGTGGAAAGGGGAGCAGGGGCAACACACCAACAATACAGGACTGGCAAGAGAGGCTGTGGCAATATAATAGACCATTGTGGGCAGAAGGAAGAGGCAGTGGTAGTACAACCATACATGCCAACAGACCCGTTTCAGCCAGGAAACGTCCAATGTTTTTAAGCTCAAATGGGCATTATTTGATCTGTCACCTGTCTACAATCTCCTCTTTTTCAATGTAACTCAAAGGGGAAAATCAATACCCCAGTTTTTTTTCAAAATCTCCCTCTTACCAAGTTCAAAATGTTCGCAAGTATGGTACATTGAATCATGGTAAGCAGGAGGAATTGGGGTAGGGACATGGACTCGGATAACAGAGGACAGAAGGGACATGGAGAGGTGCACCAAACTGACCCTACAGGGCAGGCATCAGGGTTTGCAGCAGCACAATACACCACACAGCGCATGCGGGACGGGAGTGCCATGTACATGGACAACAGAGAACAGATGGGAAAGAGGCAATGGTAGCTAGCTGACCATAATGGACAGACAGGAGAGAAAGCTGCAGCATAACAGACCATAAAGGGCAGGAGGGACGGATCAGGGGCATTACAATGGAACAGACAAGGCAGGGGGGAGGGAATAGGGGGTCTGCACATGGAAACAGAGGGCTGGGGGCAAGGTGGCAGGGCAGGAGCAGCAAGATGACCATGGAGGTCAGGCAGGATGGGCACTAGAAACAAGACACACCATGGAGAGCAACAATGAGACTATGGTGGCATACACACAGACCATGGAGGGAAGGTGGGAGGGGGTCAGGGGCAGCTAGCTGACCACACAGGGAAGGTGGGAGGGGCCATGGCAGCACAGAAGACCATGCATGGCAAGCGGGAGGGTTAGTGGCAGCACAATGGCTATGATGGGCAAGAAGGAGGGTGCAGGGGCATGCACAAAGGACCATGGAGGATAGAAGGGAGGGTCAGGACCTGGGCACAGACAAGAGAGTTCAGGGAAAGGGGCCTCAAAACAGACCGCGTGGGGCAGGCAGGAGGAGCAGTTGCAACACAACAGATCAGGGAGGGCAGAAGGGTGTGGCAGTAAAATGGACCATGGAGGACAGGAAGAAGGGGATAGGGGAATGGAATGTGGACAGGCAGGGTGGAGGTGGCAGGGACAGGTTACAGTCATCTGACAATGCTAGGCAGGTGGGAGGGGAGTGGCAGCTCAACAGAACACTCAGAGTAGATAGGAGTGGCAGGTCCATGGAACATAGTGGGCAAAAAGGATGGAGCAGGGGCATGCACAAAGACATCGGAGGGCAGGGGGAAGGAGAATAGGGGCAGCAAGCTAAGCACAGAGGCTAAGCAGGAGGTCAATGATGGGCCATAGAATTGGGCAATGGAGGGCAGGAGTAGTGGACTGGTACATCATGCTAAATGGAGGGCAGTGGCAGCACATCAGACCATGCATGGAAGGAGGGAGGAGGCTAGTCCATGGATTCAGACAACAGAGGATAGGGAGGAGGTGGATGGGGCAGCAAGCTAACTGTTCAGAGAAGGTGGGTATTAGGAACTTTATTGTTTTTAAAATGTGTGTCTGTGCGAACTACTTAAAATATGAACAAGTATGCAGCATAATCTCCCTTTTATTCAGGAAGAAGAGGACGTTTGTGACTGTGACTCCGGGCTAACTTGGCAGAAACACCCCCTGACCCTCCACCCCCATAGCAAAATGTAATGCCCGTGAAAAGGGTAGGTGGACGCAGTGTTATATAGAAAATAGTCCTGAGAGCACGATTGAAAATGAAAACTAGATGTAGTATATGGTATAAACTATCCACCAAAAAGTGTCATATAAGATGAACCGGGGCGTGAAATATAATATGCAATACATTGTGCAAAATGACAGATTCATTGGAGAGCGCGAGATAGCACAGGCACTAGCGCGTGCTATGCGATATGCGCCTTGGAGTGTAATATGTACAGGGCAGTGTTGTGTAACATAACTAGTCTCTAAAGTTGTAATATAAAATATGTGCTGGGGAGTGTAACGTTGCATATGCACTGTGACAAAGATATGGATCCCAGATTGTAATATGTATGGCATAGCGCTGTGCGTTATAACATACACATCGAGGAAGGCACGTTAGATGGGGCAAGATACCCCGTGCGAAGGCAAGTGTGGCATGACATATTCACGGAGTGGTGTTACAGTGCACATGGGCTAGAGAGTGTAATAGCATACGCACTAGCTGGTGGACTACAATACAGAGGTGTGAGGCAATCGTCGGGCACTGGTGGGTGTAACACAGCATTGGGCTCAGCCAGGAGCACGCTATGACTCTCAAGTGAGGTTCGTCTCCTTTCCAGAGAGTAAAATAAAAAGTATTACACATCCGGCGGTGGATTTGTTTTTTATTAACCGTGAGGGGGTTTCTTGCATAGTTTGGTTGAATTTTTGTCGAATCCCCTTGAATGGCTTGGTGTGCGTGTATATTAAATGTGCCCGTCAATAGCTACCCATGTTTGTATAAATAAACGACAAGGGTGTCTACTTGGAGAGTACCCACCGGCGGGGGCGCCGGGATTAGGCACTGTAGGGCGTCATGCACGTCACAGCTTCACTAGCGGTGTAAATACATTCCATGTGGATTCATTCTATGCATAGTCGCCTTTTAATGAATATCACGCAAATCGTCATGGTGATAGGTACATACGGTTTGTCCAGTATGTCTTAGGTGTTTCTATAAATATATATATTTTTAAAATGATAAAAAACAAAGGCCGGCCCCGGGGGATGGGATCCCCGGAGCCATAAGTGGCCTGAGGAGGGGGGCAACGCAGCCCCCTCATAAAGAATTTAAATTTAAAAAAGGCCATGACCCGGGGGTTGGGGTCCCCGGGGCCGATTAAGGCCTTGGGAGGGCCAAATTTATTTTTTTCAACAAAAAAAATTAGGGTGCAGGCCCTGGGGGATGGGGTCCCCAGGGCCGGTAAATTAGAAAAAGAAGGGGGGGCACACAGCCCTCCTTCTTAAAAAAATAAAATAAATAAAAGACCGGCATCGCGCTGGAGGCCACTCCCCCTCCTTGCAGCACTCTGCAAACGCGCCCCCTGGCCAGTTGTAAGTTGGGGAATTAATTCCCCTTCAATACTGAGGGTCCTTGAGGGCCAACTAGCCCAACAGGTATCTCCAGTGTGCGCCAGGGAGCTGCGTTGCAGACAGGTGTTCTGAGGCCACGCCCCTTTTTACACCTCTATGCAACGCAGCTCTGTGGCACTTTCTGGAGGTACCTAGTGGGCTAGTTTGACCCTAGGGACCCTTAGGAGTCAAGGGGACTTAATCTCTCAACTTAGAACGGCCACAGGGCTCGTTTACACAGTGGTGAAGGGAGGGGACGGGGCCTGAGGTGACGTGTGCAAACACGCCCTGTGGCACGTTTTAAGTTGGGGAAATAATTCCCTTTCAATCCTGATGGACCCTGGGGGCCAACTAGCCCACCAGGTGCTTCCAGTAAGTGCCACTGCTCTGCGTTGCAGAGAGGTGGTGCAGGCTGTGCCCCTTTTTACACCTCTCTGCAATGGCGCTTACTGGACGTACCTAGTGTGCTATTTTGCCCCTAGGGATCCTCAGGATTCAAGGGGGCTTAATCTCCCAACTTAAAAAAGGGCCACAGGGCATGTTTACACAGTGGGGAAGGAAGGGGACGGGGCCTGAGGTGACGTGTGCAAACACGCCCTATGGCACGTTTTAAGTTGGGGAAATAATTCCCCTTCAATCCTGAGGGCCCCTGGCGGCTAACTAGCCCACTAGGTGCTTCCAGTAAGCGCCACTGAGCTGCGTTGCAGAGAGGTGGTCCAGGCCGTGCCACTTTTTACACCTCTCTGCAACGCAGCTCTGTGGCGCATACTGGAGGTACCTAGTGGACTAGTTGGACCCTAGGGACCCTCAGGAATCAAATTAACTTAATCTCCCAACTAAAAACGGCCACAGGGCTTGTTTGCACAGTGGTGAAGGGAGGGGACGGGGCCTGAGTTAACGTGTGCAAACAAGCCCTGTGGCGCGTTTTAAGTTGGGGAAATAATTCCCCTTCAATCCTGAGGGCCCCTGGGGGCTAACTAGCCCACCAGGTGCTTCCAGTAAGCGCCACTGAGCTGCGTTGCAGAGAGGTGGTCCAGGCCGTGCCACTTTTTACACCTCTCTGCAACGCAGCTCTGTGGTGCATACAGGAGGTACCTAGTGGGCTAGTTGGACCCTAGGGACCATCAGGATTCAAATGAACTTAATCTCCCAACTAAAAATGGCCACAGGGCGTGTTTACACAGTGGTGAAGGGAGGGGACGGGGCCTGAGTTAACGTGTGCAAACAAGCCCTGTGGCGCGTTTTAAGTTGGGGAAATAATTCCCCTTCAATCCTGAGGGACACTGGGGGCCAACTAACCCACCAGGTGCTTCCAGTAAGCACCACTCCGCTGCGTTGCAGAGACATGGACTAGGCCGTGCCCCTTTTTACATCTCTCTGCAACGCAGCTCTGTGGCGCTTACTGGAGGTACCTAGTGGTCTAGTTGGACCCTAGGGACCCTCAGGATTCAAGGGGACTTAATCTCCCAACTTTAAACGGCCCCAGGGCGTGTTTACACAGTGGGGAAGTGAGGGGACGGGGCCTGAGGTGACGTGTGTAAACACGCCCTGTGGCGCGTTTTAAGAGGTAGTTTTAATCCCCTGCCCTATTATATACTAGGGGCTTACAGAGGAGGTCATGCTGATCACAGGGGGACCCCAACACATAGTGTTCCCTATTGTATGTAGGTGTTTTCACTGTATTCTGAGTGTCTTTTAACATAGCACTGGCTCTAGGACTGGTTAGTCAGACTCAGTTACCACCAGTATCCGTCTGAAAAAGTTGAGGGTACAGGATGATTTTGCAACAAGGCTTCTTTCTGCTCTTCTGTTTGTTCTTTCTGCACGTTATCCTTCTTCCTGCACTTTTCTTCGTCTTTGAGGACTTCAGTTGCTTCTTTCTGCATTTCTTTTTTTTCTTTCTGTGCGCTTTTTCTTCTTTCTTCACATGTCCTATCTCTGTAGGCATAGTTAGAAATTAGCATTTAAAAAACCTTTGAAATTCACTGAAAAAACCATAGGTTTCAGGCACGTTATAGTTAGGAATTAGCATTTAAAAAACCTTAGAAATTCACTGAAAAAACCATAGGTTTCAGGGGCGTTATAGTTAGCTGGACTTTTCTCTCGTACAAAACCATTGAAATTCCCCAGTTATAGTTAGTTCAGCAAACTATAACTCGCGTGCCCGCAATGCACTGCTGATGACGTCACATATTACATCACTCATGACATGGTCAGTGACATCACTGATGACATCTCAAATGACATCACTAATGACATCATCCAGTGAATGAGTGTTTTTCTGAAAATTACACATGTTTTATATATGTATATCTCAAGGTCGATGGAAGAATAAATGGCTATATAAGTGTCTAAATGGATGATTTGTTTTTGAAAAATTGATTGTATAACTGACTGATTAAGTGTATCTTAGTGAAACCTATGGTTTTTTCAGTGAATATAAATATGTATATATATATATATATATATATAGATGTAGATATATATCATTCTCATGATGCAGGATTCATATCCCTGAGTCCTGTAGTGGCTGCCAAAACATATAGTTCATGTTGTGTCCAGCCAATTGGCATTGATAAGCCCTCTTTAAACTGGCTATTGTCAGCGTTTCTGGACACCAACAGTCCAAACATTTAACTACATTTTTTAACACTTCATGTCCAACCTGAGCCTTTTTTTAAATGCTAATTTCTTGAAAGCAGCTAAAAGGGTTTACACCAAATCACAAAAAGCATGTTTTCCCAGTAACATTCTTGCCAAATCTGGTGTAATTCCTGTATCAGAGATAAAAGATTCCTATGGGAATTAACATGGCAAATTACCTTTTATGAACACCTCCTTTTTCTTGGTCCCTGCTCGACGGATCAGAACAAACGTTTTCATGACTGAAGAACTTTTTTGCTTTAAATGTTAGTGCAGGTTAATTAACAGCGTCAAAGTTATCAGCAAAACAACAGTCGCCCTTCCGATAGAACTTTGGCCTAACTATAAATACAGAGTGGCAACTACCACCATGTAATATATATACATTTGCGAGTTGTAAAGGGAGGTAAAACACTGCTAACACAAAGGTAGGAAAACTTATGTACGATGTAATGACTGCAGATATACTTAACATGATGTAATGACCCCCAATGTAAGGAGGCCTACATTGTTTATTCAATTTGATGAAACCTTTCCTTTCTAAATCAGGGTAAATGTCCCATATCTAAAGATGTTTCAATTCTATTTCTAGTTATGTAGTGATTCTGCCTAAAATGTACAAATCTCATTATTTCTGTCTAAAACACCAAGGGGCATATCAGCAACAACCGGCGATAATTATCGCTAATCGCACTTAGCGCTAGGATAATTATTGCCGGCTAACGTGGATTTTTATCACTGAGATAGCGTGCTATTAGCAACGCTTATCTCAAAAGCGATAAAAATCCTAGCGCCAACTGCCAAACGTGAGATTATCGCTGGAAACCCAGCGATAATCTCACAAATTTTGGCGTTATCTTGATGATAGGGCTTCACATACTTAGCCATGATATCCACCTTCCATAGGATATCATGGCTAAGTCAGTCCTGAAGCAGGCATAAGGAAAGTAGCGATAACAGGGGTTATCGCTACTTTTCTTGCCGCTATGCTTCATAGCGTGGGGCTTGATGATAGGAGAAATGTCGCTAATATTTCTCCAGTCATGTCAGGTCAGGAACACCCACTTTGCATCTCATTAGAGATGCAAAGCTGGGCTTTAAGAATCTGGTCACTAATGCAAAGTTTCACGCGATAGCGTGACCTTGCTAATTAGGCGATAAAATTATCGCCGCTTTTCGCCCGAAAACGGATGCAAAAGCGGCGATAATTTTATATCGCCTCGTTGCTGATATGCCCCCAAATGTTTTGTACTGATATTACCCATATTTGTTTACACTTACCTTTCCTGACAGATAAATCTCACTGACCGCTTTGCTACTAATATTGTAAACTGCTTTTTCATGCACCGGTAATAACCAATGCCTCCTCCCGCCATGTGACTAAAATACACTCAGTTAAAAGATAATACATGTGCAAAAGAATCATGACCTGGAAAATAAATGAAAACCTCAGTAATTTAAAATCTGCTATTTAACCCTTAATTCTGCCTTCAAAGATGTAATTGTATACCTTGCTTTATGCTTGCTATTTAGGTTACGCAATCATAATGAGGATCAGTGAGATAGTTGTTGCTATTTTCCAAAAGCTTCTTACAAATGGCGCTCATACCTAACAAACAAAAAACTTTGGGGCAGATTTACAAGCCCTTTGCGCCACTTTTGCGTCACCTTTTCCATGTTAAAAGTGACGCAAAAGTGGCGCAAGGGACTTGTAAATCTGCCCCTTTGAGATTTGGCAAAAGCCTCTCAATATGGAGGAAGAATGGATTACCAGATTTAGGGTATGAAGCGATAACAAGGTCATCAGGGTAGAACTGGAACTGATCGATCCTCTCCCAGTTGTCTGCAAATGCACTGATGACGGGTAAACCACGAACTACCCTCAAAGCTTTATGGCTGTACTCTTCAGGAATATCCATTCTAAGGGAAAAGAAGGTTATATTTCAATGAAAGTGAAACAGCGATGACATTCAATGCTTCATTGACAGTATCAGAATTTTTTTTTTCAGATGTGGCCACAGCTGAAAACAACAAGGAGGTAGAGAATGAAGGGAAGAACAGAGCAGCCGAAGGTCACACAACTGTTGGAACGTTCCAATAATAACTAGTGTGAATAAATCTTAAACTAACTCAGCACCATCTACACATTTCCACCCATCAACAGCCTTGTGTTAAAGGCACGTGTGCAAGATTTGACCTCTGTGTAGGACAATGTGCTCATGCGCCCAATTCATACTCTCGACAGAGTCATCCCGGACAACTATACCCTCACTTACTCATAGTCGAGAACAAAGAAAGCATCCCAACCGTACTTTCAAGCCATGTACATGCCATAACAAAAATGAACTCTGATAAATTTTGCACATTGGGAAAATAGTTTGTAGAATGATATGGTAGTGAATCTGTTTCATGTAGCTCGTCCTTTCCTATTTTATGTTTATTTCCTTTGTACCAGCAACATTTTATGCCCACATTTTATAATGCAAGCCAGTGGAGGCTGGTGGAATTTGAAAGTAGTCGGGCTTAAGATCAATAAGAGGTTTTGAAATTTGAAAGTGGTGGGGCGTAAGGCCAATACAAATGTTTGGGAATTTGAAAGTGGTACGGCGTAAAACCAATTAACAAATGCTAGCTTGGATGATATTTGACCAACCCAATGCTGTAATACTGTGCCTGGAGTGGTAAAAGGCTTTTGTCATTTACAGCTCAGCATGGATGGCACTATCTAATCCGGTGCTTAAAGATTTTGCTGTAGAAATGGCAAAAAACATTGGACATTACTACGAGGTTGGCAGTCTGTGGACCACCGTAACCAACGGTCAGACCATTTCGACCTCGGTGGTCTGACCTCCGTATTCTTAGATTGGCGGATTGGGTTTGCAAAGACCTTTGCCGAACCACCGACACTGCCAGCCAACCTCCACCACTGCAGTCAGGGAAAATGAGTTGCCATAGTGCTGTACCTCCAATAAGCGCCACAGAGCTGCGTTGCAGAGAGGTGTAAAAAGGGGCGTGGTCTGGCCTCGGACCACCTCTCAGCAACGCAGCCCTGTGGTGTTTACTGGGGGTACCTTGTGGGCCAGTTGGCCCCCAGGGACCCTCAGGATTGAAGGGGAATTAATTCCCCAACTTAAAACGCACCACAGGGCATGTTTGCACACATGTCACATCAGACCCCGCCCCCTCCCTTCACCACTGTGCAAAGGTGCCACATGACTCGTTTTAAGTTGGAGGATTAAGTCTCCTTAAATGCTGATGGTCCCTGGTGTCCAACTAGCCCACCAGGTATCTCCAGTAAGCACCACAGAGCTGCGTTGCAGAGAGGTGTAAAAAGGGGCGTGGCCTCGGACCACCTCTCTGCAACGCAGCCCGGTGGTGCTTACTGGAGGTACCTGGTGGGCTAGATGGCTCCCAGGGACCCTCAGGATTGGAGGGGAATTAATGCCCCAACTTAAAATGCGTTACAGGGCGTGTTTGCACAGTGGTGCAGGGAGGGGGCAGGCCTTATGTGACAAGTGTGCAAACACGCCCTGTGTCGCATTTTAAGTTAGAGGATTAAGTCCCCTTAAATCCTGACTGTCCCTGGGGGCCAACTAGCCACCAGGTACCTCCAGTAAGCGCCAGGGAGCTTCTTGCAGAGCGGTGTTCAGAGGCCACGTCCCTTTTTACACCTCTCTGCAACGCAGCTCTTTGGCGCTTACTGGAGGTACCTGGTGGGCTAGTTGGCCCAAAGGGACCCTCAGGATTCAAGGGGACTTAATCCCCCAACTTAAAACGTGCCACAGGGCACGTTTGCACACTTGTCACATCAGGCCACGCCCCCTCCCTGTACTATTTTGCAAACGCCCCCCGATGCATTGTAAATTGGGGGAGTAACTCCCCTTGAGTCCTGAGGGTCCATGGGGGCCAACTAGCCCCCCAGCTATATATATAGTATAATATATATATATATATATATATATATATATATATTTAGTGAAAAAACCATAGGTTTCACACGTGTTATAGTTAGCTGGACATTTTACTCGTAAAAAACCAATGAAATTGCCCCGTTATAGTTACTTCAGCTAACTATAACTCGCGCGCCCGCAATGCACTGCTGATGACGTCACATATTACATCACTCATGACATGGTCAGTGACATCACTCATGACATCACTGATGACATCTCAAATGACATCACTGATGACCTCACTGATGACATCATCCAGTGAATGTGTGTTATTCTGAAAATTAAATATGTTTTATATATGTATATCTCATGGTCGATGGAAGAATAAATGGGTATATAAGTGTCTAAATGGATGATTTGTTTTTGAAAAATTGATTGTGTAACTGACTGATTAAGTGTATCATAGTGAATACATGGCTTAGTGAGTAATGTTTAAATATGTAAATATCTGTATCAGTCTCTCACTTTGTGTATAAGTGGCTGCATGGGTTGGTGAGTAGCTACATGGGTGCCTATTTAGGTTATTAGTTGTTTTTTTGAGTATCAGTCTGAGTGTCTGCATGGTTCGGTGGGGGGTATTACGTAGTGCATCGGTGCATGAATGAGTGACTCACTGTTTGTATGTGTTGAACACAGCATGTGTGCAGGACTGTATGGGTGGATGAGTGTGTGTATGGGTGTGTTAGTGAGTGAATGACTGTCTCAATAGTGTCTTCAGGAGTAACTACATACGTTTTAAACTAGTATATGTGACTATTGGTGTATATATGTGAGTATATGTGAAAGTGAGAGATTGAAAGAGTTCCTGTATGAATAAGTATGTGTTTCTATAAGTGATTGTTTAAAAGACTAAGTATGTGTAAGTTTCCGTAGAAGTAAGTGTGGTGGTGTGTGTATAACTGTATATGCAAGTAAATGTATGTTTGATTCTTTATTAGCATGAGTGACTATGTGTGTGAGTAACTCTATGGATGAGTGGCATTGTGTAACAGGATGTATAGATGTATGAGTACATATGATGAGTGAGTACATGTATGAGTGACTGTATAGGACTGTTGGTGAATGAGTGGATGTGTATGTGGATCTTAGAATTACTGAAGAGGTTGTTGTAACTGGTATTGGTATGTCCATTGTTTTGAAATTTTTAGTCTCTATTTTTGAATGTGTGTATCAAAGCTTATATTAAGGTGAGAGGAGGTCTGCCACTCTATCACAAGGATGATGTCATCAGTGAGGTCATCAGTGATGTCATTTGAGATGTCATCAGTGATGTCATGAGTGATGTCACTGACCATGTCATGAGTGATGTAATATGTGACGTCATCAGCAGTGCATTGCGGGCGCGCGAGTTATAGTTAGCTGAAGTAACTATAACGGGGCAATTTCATTGGTTTTTTACGAGTAAAATGTCCAGCTAACTATAACACGTGTGAAACCTATGGTTTTTTCACTAAATTTCTAAGGTTTTTTAAATGCTAATTCCTAACTATAACGTGTGTGAAACCTATGGTTTTTTCAGTGAATTTCTAAGGTTTTTTAAATGCTAATTCCTAACTATAACGTGTGTGAAACCCATGGTTTTTTCAGTGAATTTGCAAGGTTTTTTAAATGCTAATTCCTAACTATAACGTGTGTGAAACCTATGGTTTTTTCAGTGAATTTCTAAGGTTTTTTAAATGCTAATTCCTAACTATAACGTGTGTGAAACCCATGGTTTTTTCAGTGAATTTGCAAGGTTTTTTAAATGCTAATTCCTAACTATAACGTGTGTGAAACCCATGGTTTTTTCAGTGAATTTGCAAGGTTTTTTAAATGCTATTTTTTTTTTATATTCTTCATTTTTTTCAAACATATTTTTATTTTATTTTTCTTATCTTTTATAAAGACTATGCTTTAATTTTTAAAATCCTTAAATATTTTTTTTATATATATTTTTTAAAATAAACATGTAAAATTTATTTCCAGATTTTTTTTTTTTTTTTTTTTTTTTTTATAGTACGCGTACCGTAAGCTCACGGTAAGCGTACGGTTTACGCAACGTCCGTAATCTATCTATGCTGCTTGCGTATAGTTACGCACTTTGCGTAGCCGCGCGTACTGCGCGTGGGACGCGTGCGCGCTTACGCCACACGCGCACGTTACGCGGAAGTGCCGGGGAGTGACTGTTATGCGCATGCGCGCAAGCGCGTGTCTTTTTTACGCGCATGCGCACTTTTGCCGTAAGCGCACCGTAAGCGTACCGTAAGCGTACGGTAGGTCATGTGATCTTGAAACACAACTTTTGATTGGTTGAAACTACTTTCAGTTCTAGAACTCTCCTACACCACACCCATTCCCCTCATTTCTGCTTGTGATCCCTTGGGAGAAGGAGCTGGTTTGTCTTTGGGATACGATGGCAGAACAGCAGAGCTCTTCTGAGAGTGAGGCTAGCACCAGCAGCACTGTCTTGAGGCAGAGAGCGAGGAAAGTAAAACCTTCTTATGTTTGGGATTATTTTACTTTTCCAGAAGGCCAGCAAAAGGTGAATGCACCCTTAGTTACTTGCAAGCTGTGTAAGCGTGTACTTTCTAGAGGTAATCCTAACAGGAAGTATTCCTTTGGGAATCACACCATGAAGAGACACCTCCAGGATGTACACAGAAGGACACATGGTCATCTTTTTGGAGGTAACTCTTCAGAAAGACGAGCCAGTACATCCACAGCAGCTCAGCCTGGACCATCACCTGCAGAGCTTACTCCTTCTTCTGCAGCTCAGGTGAGCCCTTCATCTGTGGGGGGAGAATCTCCTTTTGCTGGCCCTCTGGAAATGAACCCTCGATTTCGGAAGGTTGATATTCATTGCACATTTTGTAAAGCTCTAATTTGTTATAGGGAGACCAGTGTTTCCCTAGTGAATAACAAAATAGATCAGCACATTTGTAGCTTTGAATGATTTTCCCATGGTTCCTTTCCTCTGTCCCTGCATGAACACAACGGTTCTTTTAAGAGCCAACCTTATCTTTCATCTTTTTTTTACATTTTTTTTAAAAAACTTTTTTTTTTTTTTTTTTACCGTACGCGTACGGTAAGCGTACCTTTTTTTTATTTTTTAAAAAAAACACTAAAAATCATTTTTCACATTACAAGGTCCTTGAAAGACTACAATTATTACTATTGACTTACCATACTCACTGAAAAAAATATTTATTCATTTGTTTTTTTAAAAAATAGTTTTTAAAATGGTTGTAGTTTACGAAAATTTTCTATATCGATCTGAAAAAAAAGAAAAAAGTATTAATATTTTTAAAACATTTTATAATACAGTACACATATTTATATTTTTTCCCAAAAAATATTTTTGCCTTATTTTTGCTGTTTTCAGAATATATTGCATTTCACTATAAATTGTGAAAGCAATTGCATTCATCATTTTACAGCGGGCAAAAAAAAATAACAATCTCAAAGATTGTATTAAAAAAGCCCAGAATCTCTTCTCACTTAAACTTATCATTACAGAAATGCATATTATTCTTAAAAAATGTCATCTAAAAACAATACTTTTTTCTTTAAAATACCGTCTGATATTTTTGTTTCAGAAGTACATTCACAATAATATATCTCAAATAACTCCAAAATACATCTGATTTTATTTCCTTTAGGCCAAATAGTATTTTTTATTCTTTCCCTGGAATAAATTTCCAAGGGAAAACCATTAAAATTCTAAAGTTTAATCTGTCCAGATCTCTCCGATTCTCTGTAACATTTTGGTTCACGAAAATTTTTCGAATAATTTATTTTGTCCACAATAGAATTGCTTACTTTTCCACATGGCCAAATAGTAATTTTTTAAATCATTTTTGTAAAAATTTCCAATGGCAGTCCAATAGCATTCCAAAATTTAAAATGTGCAGAAGTTACCGATAATCTCTAAATTATTGGTTTTTCAAAATTGCATTAAAAATTTAAAAAGTCCACATTACAATTGGTTATCTTTCCTTTAGGCCAAATGATAATTTTAAAAATCTTTTTTCTACAAAATTGCAATGGTAATCCTGTAAAATGGTAAAATTATTTTGTCCAGATCTTGCCAAGTCTCTCTAAAATTTAGGTTTCAGGAAGATTAGATAGGAATTTGCTAAATCAAAAGGCAAACGTTGTTTGAAAATCAATTGGGAATCATTACACAGTGTCCATCCTTTTTCACATTTTAGATAAACTGTGTAATGTCCAGAAGTAACAGTAGGTCCATCATGGAAAATTATTGCAACAGTTACAAAAGTTTTTCCTGAAATTGATAATTGCTGTCCTGTAAACTTCTTTATTAAAGTATCCAATTTTGATCCATCAGCTCTACATCGTTGCATCATTAAAATTACATACTGTCCGTATTCCCTTAAAATTAATGTTGATAACATGTCAGAATTACACTCACCACATTTCATGCTATGATTAGCATCTTTAACTAAGTTTGCAAAAGTGACTGTTTTACTCTCTGGCAATGTCAAATAAATAAACCTTTCATTATCAACAATAGAACCACTTATATTATAACAATTATCACAACTATGTTCCCATTTATAAGAGAGACCAAAAAAAATGTCAATGGGAACTCCTTCTTCTTCCACTACCTGAAGAAAATACATCAAAAATTCGTGAGCATCTTGCTGTTCATTTTGAGAAAACTGTGTTCGTCCTGAACATACATCTAAAAGTTTTCTAATATCAGTAGCACTTTCTATTTGAGTTTTATCTTTACTCAGCTTTTGAAAAAGGAGACTGAGCTCTGAACAGAATCTTTTTCCCTGATTTATTATTATCTGCTCTTGCAAACTTTCCAGATAAAAAGCAACATTCAGCACTACATTTGCGTAGCAGTTGACACCAGAGCTATTTTCAAAATGACATCCTACAACCTGTTCTTCATTTTCCTTATTCTTTTTGCTTGCAATTACATCACTCCTCTTTTTTTTCCTCTTCTCTACATCTTCATTACAGATATTCTCATTTCTCCTTTTACGAGAAACTACACGTTTCTCCAACACAGGATACTGACCTAAATGAGGAGCATAGCTTCTTCTTAATCTATTATACTCCTTTACACAGTTTGTATCAGCACTAACTTTTGAGTCATCGAAGTCTATCATGAATAAACCTGATAATGTTTTGACTCGTGACAAAGCAACATATGCCATACCTTCTTTGAACACACTAGATCCAATGTTCACAAATGCACAATCTACAGTCAATCCTTGAGACTTGTGAATAGTTACAGCATATGCTAGAGAAAACGGAAACTGCTTCCTACGTACATATAAGTCTTTCACAAGCATGAAACGAACTGAACAACGACAAATGTCTTTAACTTCCTCTATCTGATCAAATTTTATTTTTAACCATTCAATTCCATCTTTTTTCTGATAATTAATAAAACCCACAACTCTTCCCATCGCTCCATTTACTAAGCCTTTTTCAACATCCAAATTTCTCCTTAAAAACACTCTACAGTTCATGCAAACATATAGATTTTTTTCTAATCCTGCTGTTTTGGAGATGTTCTTCTCTAGTGAGTCCAATTTATTTTTCAGTTTGCCTGTTACTGTGACAGTAATTCTTCCATCCTCAATTTTGTCCACTGCTTCCAATTTCCTGATCTCTTCCTTTTCCAATTTCAAAAGCTCCTCATTGAATATTGAGCATTCACGTAGAGTTGGCATTAGGCAGATGACACTTTTGTTTTCTGCAATGTTCTTGTATATCTTCTCTGCAACTATTTCTTCCTTTGGAAATAAATTATGTAGCAGCCGAGTCTGTAATGCTTTTTTGCCAGCTTCTGTGAGTAGTCCAATCCTGATATCTTTCAGAATACTTCCATATTCTTCATCGTTTGCTTGCCTCATATTAGTTGTAAGTTCCTTGTACTCAAAGAAGGACCAAATATTTGTATTACCGATGCTTCCCAATGACTTCTTCGTGTCTTCATGTGTCACAGTATTAAACACTGGTTGTCCTTTAACCGGAGTAAGTTGCAAAAGATCCCCAAAAACTATGACGTGTTTTCCACCAAATAACACGTCATAGTCTGTCTTCAAAATTTGCTGCATTCTTAAATGCACAAAGGCAAGCATTAAGTTTGATACCATGCTCACCTCATCAATAATGAGAACTTGCATCTTCTTCAATACTCTTGAAACTTCCAAGCATGCTTCTCCAGTTAGCTTGTTGAATTGTATTTTGTTCTCATGCTCCACTGGTAACATTAGCAAACGATGTAAGGTGATTCCTTTTATGTTATATGCTGCTAACCCAGTTGGAGCAGTAACCACACAAGACAAAGTAGAATCTGTTTTTTGCTTTAGGTAGCTTCTGATGACTTTAATTAGGAAACTTTTTCCAGTGCCAGCTTGTCCGCTTATATACATCCTGATTGGATGAAATGATGTGCATGAGCACTCTTTTTTTTCATGTAGAAATCCGTGATCAATTTTGTTTTTGATCTCTTCATAAATTTGTTGCTGCTCTTGATTCAGTTGTCTTTCCAAATTTTCTAAGTCTATAAATTCTTCTTGAGCTTGATTCATAGCCGTTTCCACTTCATTCATGGCTATTGATGCTTCATTTTCAACGATTGGTTGTCCTAGGGGATCTTGACTGTATGTTCCTGAACTTTGGCTGTCCTGAGAACTGTCTCTAGCAATTTCTGCTGCAATTGTAGTTTCCTGTTCAATTTCTTCATTTAACATTTGCAGATAAGTTGAGAATGTACTGCATTGTATGCTGTCTTTGCAAGCATTAAAAGAATCTTCATAGCTCTGGAATTCTCCCAGTAGTTCATCCTCTGAACGCCATGGTTTAAACAACTGTAAAAGAGCCAAGTAGTAAAATTCTTTCTTGTCGGTAGTGTCGCAACTCAGCTTCCGGTGATTTATCAAACTTCCTTTGGTTTGCTTCACCAAACATCCTTCTTCACCAACGACTTTATATTTTCCATTATTGATGTCTTCTGCAGCTTTCCGTGAATAAATGTAGTTCTGCAGCACTTCATAGAGACACATGTTCTCCAGATGATGACTTCTCTTGGGATAATATGTGTCCAACATGTTTGTTTTCAATATATCTGTACTTTCAGGTTCGAACTGTGCCAAATATTCAATTTCTCCAACAGATTTCAGTACCCGATTTCTCATTGCTGCAAGGCCTAAACTTGCCCAAATTATTCTTCTTGACTTCGAGTAGAGACTTGCAGAAGATAATCTATCTGAACATTCGTAGGATCCAATTTCTCGATGCGATAACATCTTCAAACTGAAACTGTACAGCTTCTTACTGACAGTCTTCTCGTGAGAAATCTCTTCCCACATTTCCTTCAATTCTGTTTTTTCTGATTTCGTAATGTAAGACGTTACATATCGAGCAACAGCAATGGAATTGTCAGCAACATACTGTATATCCATGTTAGCGTTCCACATGGATAAAATGACTGGGTTGTAGTCATTTATATTTTTTGATTCTTCTTTTCTTTTAAGGTTGTAGGTATTCTTAGGTGATTTTCTTGTGATAGTATGTCTCACAGCTGACATAAAACTGTTGACTCTTCCATTTGTAAGAACAGGTCTAGGAAATCCAAATCGACATTTAGTGTAGTATTTTTCTTTGCTCTTGTATTTCCGTCGACAGTATTTTCCACACCGATGACTTTGGAAACGTAGAACTTGCTCCTTTAACTTGTACTCTTCTGTGCTTTTAGGTATAGCACATGTTGCATATTCTTCAATGTAAGATAACACTGCTTCATCAGTATCTGTTCCAAACTTTGGGGCATCCTTGATCCACAGCAGCATATGAATATGAGGAGCACCTCTTGCCTGGTACTCTTTTCTCCAAAAGAAATCCACTACTTCTCCAAGGGGTGGATTTTTTTTATTGCAGATGAAGGACATCATAGCCTCAAATCTATGATTGAAATATCTGCAAACATTAACCGGATCCAATGAGCACAGTTCTCCTGCTGTCTTGTATTCGATGTTTTCAATGTTTGAATTGGCCTCTCGTAGAAAATCCACTAAATCATCCCAAGCGTACTCGGCGCAGCTTAGGGTAAGGAACCATGTTGGTGTTCCTAAATTGCGTAACATGCATTTTAGTTCACCATGGCGTCGGTACCAATATTCATTTGTCCCACGCTGACAAGCCATCAGATTGATCAGTTGTGTTTCCAAATGATCATCTCGGTGCTGCACTTTCTCCATAAAATCCTTAGCAGACACATTTTGTAAATGTACTCCACTTTTTAAAATGTGATTTACTGCATAAGACAGTGCAGACAAGTCGCTTTCAAATAAAAGATGGAACAAATAAGGGATACTTTGTCGAAATCTGGGATCTTCAGCATATAGTCTTGTAGTCCGATACTCAGAAGCTGGAATCTGTTCCGGACGTTCATCGTATCGTCCTCCTTTTCCTTTAGGAAACAGCTGGGGAAAACATCGAGCTTCCAAGCTCTCCTCCCATACACTCACGGGATTTCCTTTTGCTTTCTTCATCTGAAAGAGATCAATATTGTCTCCCATAACTTCTTTCGAATGGAGAGGATGTATGCTAAAATGTTCATAAATTTCTTCTTCCTTTGACTTGTCCACTTTTTCAATTTGTCCACTTGGTGTTTCTGTATCTCCTTGTAAATCTTCTTCTTCTTCTTCTTCTACTATATAAATTGATTCATACCATTTGTTATTTTTTTTCAAATACAAATTTGCTCTTTGTACTTTCCGCACATCTACCAGCTCCTGCCAAATCTTCTTATTCTTTGTAGGTACACCATTAACCAGAATAATTAATGGTTCAGTTTCCAAAGTATCCGCATCAATAGTTTCCATATTTTTTTTCAAATCCAAGGGCAAATACACCACTCTACCTTTTAAACCTCTCAGTAAATCTGAAGGAGGTAATTTACCAGTTTTGGGCTCCATACGTACTATGGTCTGGAACGGATGAACACATTGAATGAGTATAGACTCATATGTATTTAATTCAGAAAGTTCAGCAGGAATAGCATCCAATTCTAAATTATTATGTACAGCTCTGGTCGGCATTCTATTTTCCTCTAACTTGTTGTAGCAGTATTTACAAATACGCTGATCTTCACCCAATTCAAAACAATTTTCAAGAAATATATATGTTGCAAAATCCATCCACTTATAATTATCTTCATTTTCACTCTTTCTGTAGAGATCAACATTCCTAGTTTGTTTTCTATAATGAGTTCTGCGGCAACAAATACAAGTAACATTTGGTCTTTCATTAGAGACTATTGCAAATTTTGTTATGTGATCATTAAATGTCTTACTTACACAAGGTTCTACATTTTCTTCCACTTCTGCCTCATTTACTGTGTCCTTCTCTGCACTGTTTTGTTCAGGACCAAAGTAACAAAACTGAATTTCATCAACAACCTTCTCTACATCTGATACCGTTCCTCGGAACAGAGCCCTATTCAATTCATTTAACTTTATTGCTGGACTTTTGGCAAAATACAACCGTCTCACAAACTTTCTCATTTCAGTATGATGAACAGCCAGCATCCTAAAATGATGGAAAACACTATTGCACACTTTTCTAGATAGACAAGCAAGAGAATGACCCTGCAAACCAGTATTCTCTCTCACTCTGCATGGATCCAGACTTTGAAGCACCTTAATCTTTTGTTTTACACTTTTTTTACTATATTCTCTTAGAAACTCTCGAAATCTGTCAATAGATTCCTGACGCACAGTGCAAATACTACTACAATTCCAAGTGTACACTGGGGCTTTAGGACGTCTCCCCATTGCCTCATCTGCCATCACTTGTACCTCATCTCTTGGAACCATTATCTCCTTCTCCATTATGCAACCATTTTTTACTTCGTATGAACGACCTCTGGTGTCAACTGCATGCAGCAAACTATTACTTTGAAAATAGCTCTCTTCATTAAAAAAAGGTTCACTACTTGAGCTATGCATCCACTTTCCTAAAAACACTTTACAAAAATTTGTTCTGTTCACTACTCTTTTGCTTTTGCTTTGTGATTTCAGTACATTAACCATTTTATCTAATGTACGCATCCTATTCAAAATTAATATGAATAGTTTCCTTTTTAATTCTAATGCCTTTGCTGCAATGGCTTCAATTTCTTTTTTTCTCTTATAATATTTAGCCTTTTGCTTATATTTCTTTATATCCTTTATCAAATTGGACATAACTCTTCTCTGAAACATTTTTCTACGTATCTCTTTAAATGCTGTTTTTCTGTTTATGTTAAACTTTTCAATTGCAGAAGGTATATTTGCATTAACTAAATCCTCAATTTTTTGCTGTTCTGTAGGTTTTGTTACATTTTTCCGAGAACAGACATTTTGTACATTTTTGTTTGTTTTCAATATTTTGTTTAGGAATTGTCTTTTTTGCTTACCAGAAGATTTTTTCTTTTTCCCAACATCAGCATCTTCTACTAACTTTGGTCCTCCAGTTGTCCTCAAATATAGTTTTTTTTTTAGCGTTTTTTGAACTCGAGATTTTGTAGGCATCTTAAATTTTGTTCACTGTTCTTCAGCAATACCTGCAAAAAAACTAAAAAAAAAATTCTTTATTGTATTTAAATATATTACTACATTTCTTTTCACAATAGTCACAAAACGAAATTTCTTTGCCAATTTGAATGCACACAAACTCCTCTTTTTTTTTGGGCAAGTGAAAATCTGTATAACAAACTGTCACATTATGAAACCAAGCTGTTTTTTTTTCAGACCACCACCGTGTGTATTCTCTGTGACTGCCTACACTCCAGCAGGGGCAACCAGCCTTAGTGATGCTGAATGTTTTTGCATTACAGACTTAAACCTGAAAACCCCACTCGCTTCTAATTACTGTGCATGACTATACATGGCAAGCACATGGGTGTGTGCTAAACCTCTGCTTCATCCCCCAAAAATTCGCTCCTCTTTTCCATCTACTGCAACTGTGAAATCACCAGAGCAAGACGCAATACATTTCTGCCTATAATTCTTCTATGCACACAGAGTCATGTTTTCACATTAGTGCCAAAACGAAATTTCTTTGCCAATTTGAAAGCACACTTACTGCTCTTTTTTTTTCGGGGGCAAGTGTATATCTCTTTTTTCAATTTGAAATCACTTTTACAGACTGACACATTCTGAAACCTTTTTTTTTAATTTATTTAAATGCACATGTCCAAGCAGTTTTTTTTTCAGACCACCACCGTGTGTATTCTCTGTGACTGCCTACACTCCAGCAGGGGCAACCAGCCTTAGTGATGCTGAATGTATTTGCATTACAGACTTAAACCTGAAAACCCCACTCGCTTCTAATTACTGTGCATGACTATACATGGCAAGCACATGGGTGTGTGCTAAACCTCTGCTTCTTCCCCCAAAAATTCGCTCCTCTTTTCCATCTACTGCAACTGTGAAATCACCAGAGCAAGACGCAATACATTTCTGCCTATAATTCTTCTATGCACACACAGTCATGTTTTCACATTAGTGCCAAAACGAAATTTCTTTGCCAATTTGAAAGCACACTTACTGCTCTTTTTTTTTCGGGCCAAGTGAAAATCTCTTTTTACACTTTGAAATCACTTTTACAGACTGACACATTCTGAAACCTTTTTTTTTAAATGTATTTAAATGCACATGTCCAAGCTGTTTTTTTTTCAGACCACCACCGTGTGTATTCTCTGTGACTGCCTACACTCCAGCAGGGGCAACCAGCCTTAGTGATGCTGAATGTTTTTGCATTACAGACTTAAACCTGAAAACCCCACTCGCTTCTAATTACTGTGCATGACTATACATGGCAAGCACATGGGTGTGTGCTAAACCTCTGCTTCATCCCCCAAAAATTCGCTCCTCTTTTCCATCTACTGCAACTGTGAAATCACCAGAGCAAGACGCAATACATTTCTGCCTATAATTCTTCTATGCACACAGAGTCATGTTTTCACATTAGTGCCAAAACGAAATTTCTTTGCCAATTTGAAAGCACACTTACTGCTCTTTTTTTTTCGGGCCAAGTGAAAATCTCTTTTTTCAATTTGAAATCACTTTTACAGACTGACACATTCTGAAACCTTTTTTTTTAAATTTATTTAAATGCACATGTCCAAGCTGTTTTTTTTTCAGACCACCACCGTGTGTATTCTCTGTGACTGCCTACACTCCAGCAGGGGCAACCAGCCTTAGTGATGCTGAATGTTTTTGCATTACAGACTTAAACCTGAAAACCCCACTCGCTTCTAATTACTGTGCATGACTATACATGGCAAGCACATGGGTGTGTGCTAAACCTCTGCTTCATCCCCCAAAAATTCGCTCCTCTTTTCCATCTACTGCAACTGTGAAATCACCAGAGCAAGACGCAATACATTTCTGCCTATAATTCTTCTATGCACACAGAGTCATGTTTTCACATTAGTGCCAAAACGAAATTTCTTTGCCAATTTGAAAGCACACTTACTGCTCTTTTTTTTTCGGGCCAAGTGAAAATCTCTTTTTTCAATTTGAAATCACTTTTACAGACTGACACATTCTGAAACCTTTTTTTTTAATTTATTTAAATGCACATGTCCAAGCAGTTTTTTTTTCAGACCACCACCGTGTGTATTCTCTGTGACTGCCTACACTCCAGCAGGGGCAACCAGCCTTAGTGATGCTGAATGTATTTGCATTACAGACTTAAACCTGAAAACCCCACTCGCTTCTAATTACTGTGCATGACTATACATGGCAAGCACATGGGTGTGTGCTAAACCTCTGCTTCTTCCCCCAAAAATTCGCTCCTCTTTTCCATCTACTGCAACTGTGAAATCACCAGAGCAAGACGCAATACATTTCTGCCTATAATTCTTCTATGCACACACAGTCATGTTTTCACATTAGTGCCAAAACGAAATTTCTTTGCCAATTTGAAAGCACACTTACTGCTCTTTTTTTTTCGGGCCAAGTGAAAATCTCTTTTTACACTTTGAAATCACTTTTACAGACTGACACATTCTGAAACCTTTTTTTTAAAATTTATTTAAATGCACATGTCCAAGCTGTTTTTTTTTCAGACCACCACCGTGTGTATTCTCTGTGACTGCCTACACTCCAGCAGGGGCAACCAGCCTTAGTGATGCTGAATGTATTTGCATTACAGACTTAAACCTGAAAACCCCACTCGCTTCTAATTACTGTGCATGACTATACATGGCAAGCACATGGGTGTGTGCTAAACCTCTGCTTCTTCCCCCAAAAATTCGCTCCTCTTTTCCATCTACTGCAACTGTGAAATCACCAGAGCAAGACGCAATACATTTCTGCCTATAATTCTTCTATGCACACACAGTCATGTTTTCACATTAGTGCCAAAACGAAATTTCTTTGCCAATTTGAAAGCACACTTACTGCTCTTTTTTTTTCGGGGCAAGTGTATATCTCTTTTTTCAATTTGAAATCACTTTTACAGACTGACACATTCTGAAACCTTTTTTTTTAATTTATTTAAATGCACATGTCCAAGCAGTTTTTTTTTCAGACCACCACCGTGTGTATTCTCTGTGACTGCCTACACTCCAGCAGGGGCAACCAGCCTTAGTGATGCTGAATGTATTTGCATTACAGACTTAAACCTGAAAACCCCACTCGCTTCTAATTACTGTGCATGACTATACATGGCAAGCACATGGGTGTGTGCTAAACCTCTGCTTCTTCCCCCAAAAATTCGCTCCTCTTTTCCATCTACTGCAACTGTGAAATCACCAGAGCAAGACGCAATACATTTCTGCCTATAATTCTTCTATGCACACAGAGTCATGTTTTCACATTAGTGCCAAAACGAAATTTCTTTGCCAATTTGAAAGCACACTTACTGCTCTTTTTTTTTCGGGGGCAAGTGTATATCTCTTTTTTCAATTTGAAATCACTTTTACAGACTGACACATTCTGAAACCTTTTTTTTAAAATTTATTTAAATGCACATGTCCAAGCTGTTTTTTTTTCAGACCACCACCGTGTGTATTCTCTGTGACTGCCTACACTCCAGCAGGGGCAACCAGCCTTAGTGATGCTGAATGTATTTGCATTACAGACTTAAACCTGAAAACCCCACTCGCTTCTAATTACTGTGCATGACTATACATGGCAAGCACATGGGTGTGTGCTAAACCTCTGCTTCTTCCCCCAAAAATTCGCTCCTCTTTTCCATCTACTGCAACTGTGAAATCACCAGAGCAAGACGCAATACATTTCTGCCTATAATTCTTCTATGCACACAGAGTCATGTTTTCACATTAGTGCCAAAACGAAATTTCTTTGCCAATTTGAAAGCACACTTACTGCTCTTTTTTTTTCGGGCCAAGTGAAAATCTCTTTTTTCAATTTGAAATCACTTTTACAGACTGACACATTCTGAAACCTTTTTTTTTAATTTATTTAAATGCACATGTCCAAGCTGTTTTTTTTTCAGACCACCACCGTGTGTATTCTCTGTGACTGCCTACACTCCAGCAGGGGCAACCAGCCTTAGTGATGCTGAATGTTTTTGCATTACAGACTTAAACCTGAAAACCCCACTCGCTTCTAATTACTGTGCATGACTATACATGGCAAGCACATGGGTGTGTGCTAAACCTCTGCTTCTTCCCCCAAAAATTCGCTCCTCTTTTCCATCTACTGCAACTGTGAAATCACCAGAGCAAGACGCAATACATTTCTGCCTATAATTCTTCTATGCACACACAGTCATGTTTTCACATTAGTGCCAAAACGAAATTTCTTTGCCAATTTGAAAGCACACTTACTGCTCTTTTTTTTTCGGGCCAAGTGAAAATCTCTTTTACAGACTGACACATTATGAATCCACCATGTGTAACTACAACAAAAACAATTCCCATTTCTATTATTCATTTCTTAAGTTACCACATACATCCCCTCTCAAACTGTAAACTCACCTTTAAAATTAGTTAGTTGTGAAAGAAATGTGTCACTCAAACAGCAGATTATCAGAGCCAGGATCTCTGTTCTGTACACCTCTCTCCTCTCAGCAGAACCAGATAATGGCAAACTTTCCCTCTATTTTTCCACACATATACATGTAAGTTTCAAATCTCAGTGCTTCCCCCTTTTTTTCAAATGTAATGACACATTTCTATTGGTTGAAAACCAACCCTTTTCCAAAAGTACCCTGCCCCCAACTTGACTTCTGCCTAGTACCCTTCCCCCAACTTGACTTCTGCCTGCTACCATAGCAACAGCTCATGGAACACTGCTGTGTGCAGTTAGGTCAGAAGTTCGACACACAATGTTTCAATTCCACAGAGCAAGAGTGCTTGACTTTTCAAACCTAACTGCAAATCCATAGTACTGTTCTTTGGTTACACATTTTTTTGTACCAATACAAAACATGCTTCTATTAATTTTCACATACAGCCTAGTTTTTTTTCTAGAATGGTATGAAACAGCCAATCAGTTCTTTTTGTTTTGTAAAAAATATGTATGCCTCCATTTCCAAACTGTCTTTCTTTTCATATTGCCATTCTACTGAAAGACACCTCCTGAGTGCATCCAGTTCTCCTTTGAAGATGTTCACAGTGTGGATTGTAGGGCACAGCTATGTCTTCTGGAGTGAAAAGTTTGCAGAGAAAACAGATATGGTGAGAGACCTTGCTTTGCCAAATGTAGACATTAAATGGATTGGTCAGAGAGGGTTAAAGTGGCACCAATTGATGCCATTGGTGAAATCCTTCATGCAAATCCAACACCCTGACCTCATAATAGTGCACTGTGGTGGCAATGACCTAGGCACTTTGACTGGGGTAGGTCTGGAAATGCTTATGAAGGACACCTTTGCACAACTGTTTACACTTTTCCCTAAAACTGCCTTTGTGTTTTCCAACATATGCCAAAGGCAAAAATGGAACTGGACCAATCATTTCTGTCCACAGATTGACAAAGCAAGAAAGCACGTCAACAAATCTGTTTCTGCTTTCCTCCGTGACTATGGTATGGGTGCCATTTACCACAACAACTTGCGTTACGACATGCAAGACATTTATAGAGGAGATGGTGTGCACTTCAATGATGAAGGGAACAGAGTCTTCCTCTTGAACCTTAGACTCTGCATCGGTACTTACTTGTAGGTACCACTAAAAAAATGACTCCATAAACACAACAGCTCTTTTTAGAGCTCCCTAATTTCTAAACTCTTAAATCTGATTTTCATTTATTTATTTTTATTTTTTTCTACCGTACGCTTACCGTGAGCTTACCGTACGCGTACCCCGTGATTTTTTTTAAAATCAATAAATGTTTTTTTTGTACTTTTCTGTCCTTCTTTGACCCCCTTACAATTGTTAGGGGGTCTGTAACTCTCCTCATTGCCCCCTTTCCTTGTTTTCACTCTTTTTTTTCAGAGTGAAATACACAAAATGGCGGCCGCCGCTTCCTGGTTTCGGCCGATTCGAATGTTTACTAAGATCTAAGAGCCAATCAGAATCGCGCTCGCGCACGCCACCGTACGCTTACCGTAAGCGTACGGTAAGCGTACCGTAAGCGGGCTCAGATATATATATTGATTTAAAGGCTATTTTCTCAAAATCAACTGAACTGATTTACACCAAACCTACAAAAGGCACTTCCTTGACCTACGGACTACCTCTCTGCCAAATTTCTAGTAATTCTGTTCAGCCGTTCGGGCTGTAGCTCGTTCTAAAGGTCCTATGGAAAAATGCATGGGAAAAACGCGTTTTGGGACCCCCCTTTTATCTCAGCCCCCGCTTGACGGATCCCCCCGAGACTTTCAGGGTAGGAGCGGAGCGTAGCGCCCCACCTATTTTGAGAAATTCGCGAGGATTCGTCGACCGGCGCCAAAGTTATTCAAAATAGAATGTTGAGGTTTTCCTATGGAAACGTGGTCCTAACTATAACTACCTACTGGCGACCGCCAGTAGGTAATATATATATATATATATATATATATATATATATATATATATATATATATATATATATATATATATATATATATATATATATATATATAATCTACTGGCGGTTGCCAGTAGATAGTTATAGTTAGGACCATGTTTCCATAGGAAATCCGCAACATTCTATTTGGGAGCCGCTTCGCCTGATTTGCCGCGAGGATCGTTTGGAGGACTACAGTTCCCAGGGGGCCTGCTGCCATCGCCCTCACCTGGTTGCAATTTGCCATCCTGCCAGGCGCCTTTAAAGCGCCTCGCCGCTCCCGCTGTCGCGGGAGCCGCTTCGCCTGATTTGCCGCGAGGATCGTTTGGAGGACTACAGTTCCCAGGGGGCCTGCTGCCATCGCCCTCACCTGGTTGCAATTTGCCATCCTGCCAGGCGCCTTTAAAGCGCCTCGCCGCTCCCGCTGTCGCGGGAGCCGCTTCGCCTGATTTGCCGCGAGGATCGTTTGGAGGACTACAGTTCCCAGGGGGCCTGCTGCCATCGCCCTCACCTGGTTGCAATTTGCCATCCTGCCAGGCGCCTTTAAAGCGCCTCGCCGCTCCCGCTGTCGCGGGAGCCGCTTCGCCTGATTTGCCGCGAGGATCGTTTGGAGGACTACAGTTCCCAGGGGGCCTGCTGCCATCGCCCTCACCTGGTTGCAATTTGCCATACTGCCAGGCGCCTTTAAAGCGCCTCGCCGCTCCCGCTGTCGCGGGAGCCGCTTCGCCTGATTTGCCGCGAGGATCGTTTGGAGGACTACAGTTCCCAGGGGGCCTGCTGCCATCGCCCTCACCTGGTTGCAATTTGCCATCCTGCCAGGCGCCTTTAAAGCGCCTCGCCGCTCCCGCTGTCGCGGGAGCCGCTTCGCCTGATTTGCCGCGAGGATCGTTTGGAGGACTACAGTTCCCAGGGGGCCTGCTGCCATCGCCCTCACCTGGTTGCAATTTGCCATCCTGCCAGGCGCCTTTAAAGCGCCTCGCCGCTGACGCGCAGCGGACGCGCACGGACGCCGCCGGACGAAGCCCGGACAAAGGGCGGACAGTCTGTGACAGTCCGGGACTGTCCGAGGCTGGGCTGGGCCCTACCCTGTATGTCGACCTAAGCAGCCACAGAACACTGAAGACTTCCAAGCTGGTAATTTCGTCAAAGGGTTGACTGTACAGTCGAACTATTAACTGGTGTTAATTGCCCTGGTTATTGTCTTTTGTCTTTTTGTTTGCCTTGACCATGCCTAAAAGCTTAAGGGATCCAGGGCTAACGGGGACCGGCCCTCTTGATAACTATTTAGTTAAAAAGGTCAATAAAATTAACAGTGACCGACGGGCTTCCCTGGGGAAGGATTGCCTCCAGGTGAGCCCCCAAAATCCTTTAACTAATGAGAGTTCGCTTTCGGACAAAGTTGTTTGTGTTTCCCCTCCCCTTATTCAAGCAAGCGCTATGATTACGGCCACTGCCCAGGTTCACAAGGGCCCTGTAGATCAGGATTTGGATGTGAACTCTGCAAGTGATGAGACAGTTGAGGATACATATGTTCCCAGACCAGTTAGGACCTGCAGAAGGAAACAAAGGAATAAGGGGGGGGCTTCTACCAAAGGGAAAAAAAGGGAGAACATTGGAGAAAAATCTCATATCGTGCCAGACGAGCCTTTAAACAGCAGTCCTGGTGCAACAACTACTTTACTCCCTGACCATTTTTCAAAATTGTTCAGCTCCTTTGAGGTTTTACTCGATACAAAGCTAGATCTACTTTTTCAACCTCTGGTAAGGAAACTCGATATGGTCGCTGACGAGGTAAAAAGGTTGGGAGGATTATTAACAAAACATCTTGATTGGGTTGACTGTAACAAAAAGAAGGGGCAGTGTGTAGCTGGGCACGTCAATCTGGGTAGAGTAGAAAACCCACAAACTTCTTCTCAGCCCGTTAGCTTTAATGCTAGTGTCACGCCATCATCACCTATGATTACTATAGCCTCAAACACAGCTTGCCCAATAGAAAAGGAGCGGGTTTCAGTGTCTAAAGGTGAGGCGGTAACGAAAGTTAGATCTATTAACCTCCCCCCGGCTTGCTCTCCCTACGTTGTGATCTTAGCCAATGTCCCTCCCCAGGATAGGTTGGCAGTTCCCTTGCAAGAGGAATCGCACGACTCACTTAAGCAAAAGACAGTGTCGTGGTTACATAGGAAGTGTGGGTTCCCTTTTAACATGGCGAACGATATCTTAAGTACTCGCAGGGTAAACTGGATTGGGCCTTCCAAAAAAACATCAAATGGAGATTGTGTTATAGTCAATTTTAAACACACACAACATGTGGCTACTGTTTTACTGAGAGCAGCTTCACTGCCATTAGATATTAATAGTATTCAAGTACGCCCCCTTGGATTCTTCTACTCTCAATTTCCACGGAGAGATAGTTTCCATCTGATTAGACAGAGAAACTTCATCCCAGCATCAAATTCGCTGCCTCTTTTTCACCAGGGGGCAGGTGCTCCCCACCAGGTTATGGGTGGGCTAAATATACCCACATCTAATCGCTTTGAGGCACTCTCCCTGTTAGATACGTGCGACTGACAGGAGGTTGGTATACGGGGGGGGGACGAGTCATCCTCGGTTAAGGCTCTTCACATAGAGGATCAGCCCCCCGCATCACCTACAGAGAGTCATCTGCCTGCCGATGACCGCAAGGGGGGTTCACCCAAAAACTTGATCAAACTATTAACATGGAACATTGCCGGTTTACGTGCTAAGAGTGATAATTTATTTTGGTTAAGCTTCTTGAAGGACTTTGATATCTTGGCATTTCAAGAGACCTGGGAAACAGAAAGTAATTTTTGGCTAGATGGTTTTACTTCTCACTTTGTTCCAGCTTCTAAATCAGTTTCCGGAAGGGCCTCAGGAGGCTTAGTGGTTTTGCTCTCGGTGAAATTAAAAGGAACCGTTAGCAGGATAACTTGTACATGTAACAACTTTCTTATTCTGGAATTTAAATTCCCCAATGATAGGAAGTTGTTACTGATAAATTGTTATAATTCTCAA
Source organism: Triturus cristatus (assembly GCF_964204655.1). Taxonomy (NCBI): domain Eukaryota; kingdom Metazoa; phylum Chordata; class Amphibia; order Caudata; family Salamandridae; genus Triturus; species Triturus cristatus. The sequence goes on along the minus strand of NC_140583.1, from coordinate 324,809,554 downwards.
CAAGAGGTCGTGCCGAATGAACACTTGCTATGGTTGGCGAATTTTTTAAAAATGTATTCTTTGAAGCAAACCACTTTTTGTTATTATATTTTGCTTGGTGATTTTAACGTACATTTATGTAGTCATAACTGTTGTTTAACTGATATTGATGGACCTGATCTGACATCACCCCAACATTTTGAGCACTCAAGTAAGGGCGAAGCTCTGGAAAATCTTCTTATTGAAAACCAGCTGTATCAACCAGGCTTCCACGAACAAACCGTACGGGTGCCCACCTTTATTGGAAGGGACAGTAACACCATTATTGACTACATATTTCTTTCATCTGGACTTTTACAATTTGTATGTTTTTATAACGCGATTCCATCTATTTTTAGTGACCACAATCCGGTGGTAATCGAAATGTTAGATGGCCTCTCTCTCTTAAATTCCCTTGCCTCACCCATGTTGGACAATAATCTTAGGGCAAAGGATCAGGGTAGAAGGTTAAATTGGTCTAAGGTAGTTCCAGAGGATTTTTTTAACTCAATAAAGCTAGAGGCGGCCCTAGACTTGGAAATCTGTGGGGACCAACTTTCTATAGGGAAGGAAGTAATCTCCTCGTTTGAAGCCGTATGTTTCCTAGTGTCAAAGGACCTAACTAGTAAAAGTAGACCAGTACAAACTAAAGTAGTCTCCGGCTGGTTTGACCATAACTGCACTAAAGCTCATAACAATCTTAAAATTGCACTTCAGGCCAGCCCGAGGAATAAAATTTTAGTGTCGCAGTTAAGGAGCGACTATAAAGAAGCACTGTTGGTCCGGAAAAAAGAAATTAAACTTAACGCCTGGGCCGATCTTATGGACAAGGCAACTCTAAAAGACAGTGCGAAATTTTGGTCTATTATCAACACTCCTTTATTCTCTGATGTTAAAAATGGAGTGTTGGATACTAATATAACAGAGAAGGACTGGTTAAGCCACTTTAAAATTATATATGGTAGCGACTTAGATTTAGAACCCATAAACAGGCAAGATTCGGCTTCTACTTTAATTCCAGTTAATTTTTATTTAACTGAAGTTTTAAAAGCAATTGAAGACTCTGCGGGTAAGAAGGCTCCCGGACCGGATGGGGTCCCCACCGACCTGTATAAGGCAAATCCGGTTTTTTGGGCCAATATATTAACCAATGTATTTAACTCCTCGGTTATCGCAGGTTTTCCTAAATCCTGGTCCCATTCTACCATAATACCGGTGTTCAAGAAAGGCCAAAGGGCAGACCCTAAGTGCTATAGGCCCATATCCTTGATAGACTCCTCTATAAAAATCCTGGGGAAAGTCATACTTGCTAGGATAACCAATTGGGCCTCGGACAATAACATCTTGTCCGATGCTCAATATGGCTTCAGAGCTGGCCGGAGCACGGAGGATCAATGTCTGAACCTCCTATTAGTAATAGATAAATATACTAGGGTGGCCGGGGGCTCTTTTTACTTGGGCTTTATGGATTTGTCCACGGCCTTTGATCTTGTTAATAGGTCAAAGCTGTGGACAATGCTTTTGGATTTGGGACTCGACCCCCCACTTGTGTATTTCCTTTCAGAGCTCCACCAAGATTTGAATGCATCGATAAGGATGACGACGGATGGGAAGTGTACGGCCAGCTTTAAGTCTAGTAGAGGGGTACGACAGGGATGCATTCTTGCGCCCATGCTGTTCACCCTATACATAAACTCCCTGGAACAAAATCTGCTGGCCGCAACGCAGGACATCCCGCGCATGGGAGGTACCCCGATACCGGTCCTCCTATACGCGGACGATGCTGTCCTGCTGGCTAGGACTCCCCTGGCGCTGCAAAGATTGCTGGACTCGTTCGGGGACTTTATGCATAGCCTGGACTTGGTGGTTAATAACGGCAAATCTCACGCTATGTCGTTAGGCCTTGCGAAAAATAAGGTAAAGCCTTTTTATTGTAGGGGAGCCGTAATCTCAAGAGTAAAGACTTTCACCTACTTGGGAGTAGTCTTTGACGACAAGGGCTCATGGTCCCCCCAGCTCTCTATAAAGATAAACTCAATAAAAATCTCAACTGCGGCTGTACTTGGCTTTGCAAAAAGGCTGGGGGGTAAACCGACAGAGGCAATACTAACAATTTACAAAGCCAAAACAGTTTCCATTGTAAGGTACGGGGCGCCAATCTGGGGTTACATTAAACACGATGCGATCCAAACGGAAGAAAATAAATTTCTTCGCACCCTCCTCGGCCTCCCACAATCTACTGCTTCTTTCTCAGTCCATTTGGAACTCGGGTTAGGATACATAGCAGACATGATTAAATTAGCCCCATTATTGCTATGGATTAAAATTTGGCTAAACCCGAAACTTACTCTAAACCATAAAATACTAAAGGACTGTACTCGACTTGACAACATGAATAAAATTCCATGGCTGTCAAATATCGAGAGGTTATCTGCCTACATTGGGAGACCGGAAATTTTTTCTAGCCCTGACACTCTCTGTAAGGCAGATCTTGACTGGGTAAAATCCAATTTCACGAAGTTAAGGGAGGCCGAGCGGGAAGAAGTTGAACTACGTAAACCTTCCGTCAGGGGACACGTCCTGGTATCTCAATCCTCAGGGTTGTCTTTATATCTTACAGTGGTAACCCATCCCTTTCACAAATGGTTGTTGTCCAAATTCCGGTTCAACCAATTACACCTTGTACTTTGGGATGTGGCTGGCTGGCATAAGCCTGAAAATGTTGCACCTTGCAAGTGCGATGATATTTCTCCACAAGACACTACGCACTTTATGTTATTCTGCCCCTTTTTCAAACATGCCAGGAAGAGGTTTATTATTCCCTTGCTAAAGAGTAGGAATTTTACTCAGTATAAACCAGCTTTATTGTTCCTAAGCATGCTTGATTGTCCATTAATTATGTTCTGTGTCGCTAGTTTTCTGGTGGCAGCTGTTAGAGAAAGGAGGGTGAGACTAAAACCTATACAGGATGTGGAGCCTATCTGATATATGGAATTTGATTCTGTATTATTGATTGCACGTTGTTTATGGTCTTTTATGAATTTTTATTAGGACTTGTTTTTAACTGTAGATTTGTGAATCGCATGATTTTATGTATTTATTTGTGTAGTATACTTTTATGATTTTAAGTAATCGAATAAAGTGGTTTTGACTTGACTTGACTTGACCTACGGACTACCTCTCTGCCAAATTTCTAGTAATTCTGTTCAGCCGTTCGGGCTGTAGCTCGTTCTAAAGGTCCTATGGAAAAATGCATGGGAAAAACGCGTTTTGGGACCCCCCTTTTATCTCAGCCCCCGCTTGACGGATCCCCCCGAGACTTTCAGGGTAGGAGCGGAGCGTAGCGCCCCACCTATTTTGAGAAATTCGCGAGGATTCGTCGACCGGCGCCAAAGTTATTCAAAATAGAATGTTGAGGTTTTCCTATGGAAACGTGGTCCTAACTATAACTACCTACTGGCGACCGCCAGTAGGTAATATATATATATATATATATATATATATATATATATATATATATATATATATATATATATATATATATATATATATATATATATATATAATCTACTGGCGGTTGCCAGTAGATAGTTATAGTTAGGACCATGTTTCCATAGGAAATCCGCAACATTCTATTTGGAATAACTTTGGCGCCGGTTGACGAATCCTCGCGAAATTTTCAAAATAGGTGGGGCGCTCCGCTCCTAACCTGAAAGTCTCGGGGGGATTCGTCAAGCGGGGGCTGAGAAAAAAGGGGGGTCCCAAAACGCGTTTTCCCCATGCAATTTTCCATAGGGACCTTTAGTCCAAGGTACAGCCCGAACGGCTGAACAGAATTACTTGAAATTTGGCAGAGAGGTAGTCCTCGGGTCAGGGATGTGCCTTTTGCAGGTCTGGTGTCAATCTGTTCAGTAGTTCCTGAGAAAATCAAAAGTAAAATCATATATATATGTGGGCGGAGCCTAACCACACATCTCATCCTGAGATCTGATTAGCTGTCAGCACTTCATCCAAGAAGTGTTGGCAGCCATCTTGGGACCAATATACATGATAGCACCTCATTAAAAAGCATTGCAGTTAATAGAAGGTTTTAAGACTTTAGTTACATTATAAATCATTTGTTGATGGTACCATACTCATTTTAGGAATTGTGGTATGTTCTAAGGTGATTTCACCATGTGAAAAAGTCTTCTGCTGGGATATCATGATTGAGAGAAAAATATTTTCTCATGCTTTTCCCACAGAGGTTTGGAATGTGATCTATAAGCTAAACTGAGAGCTTATTTTCTGTAAATTCACATTATCTTTCTCAGTCATGTGAGAATGAAGTCTGACATTCTCAGTAAAACATGTACATCCAACAAGGGCAGAGACTGTCAGTTGATTCCTTTGTGTTCTACTGCAGCTTCCCAGAGTGTTCCAAAGAACAACTAGAGCGCTAACAGTCTTACTTATGATAAACGTATGGCACACCTGAAGCCATCTTGCTTGGATTAAAGTGGTAACTCTTAAAACATTTAATTTAAAAAGGAACAAAATGAGGGGGTTCATTTTTCCATAAAAAGTATGATTAGTGCTGCAGAAAGAAAAATTAGGGCACATTTTGAGTGACTTCTCAAATCCTCTTCTATTTCATTAAAAAATTCTGACATGCAGACCGAAACATGCACTTTCAATACCAGCAGCAGTTTTCCCTGGTGAGCAGTAGCTTTACTACAGTCAGCAAAAAGAGTGCTAACATTCTGACTTTATGGCAAATGTGTGACACATCTGAATGCCTTCTTGATGGAATCAAAGTAAAAAACTGAAAGTATTTCCTACTGAGGAGACTGCAGTAAATGAGGAAATTAGGAAACTTCATAACAAATAAGTTTCCCAAGATGGCCACCAGAGACAAAAGAGCCCAAATGCAGCACAAATATCACCCAGATGTTGCCCACATGTAGCCCAATGACAAAAGTGTGCAAAACAATGACAGAATGTCCCAGAGTGTTCTTAAAAACAACTGGAGTGCTTACTGTCTTCATTATGACAAAAGTATGGCACACCTGAATCCATCTTGATTGGAATAAACTGGTAACACTTAAAACATTTAATTTAAAAAGGAACACAATGAGGGGGTTCATTTTGCCATAGAAATTATGATTAATGCTGAAGAAAGAAAACGAGGGTTCATTTTGAGTGACTTCTCAAATCCTCTTCTATTTCATTAAAAAATTCTGACATTCAGACTGAAACATGCACTTTTAATACCAGGAGCAGACTTCCATGGTGAACAGTAGTTTTACTACAGTGATCTAATGAGCAACTAGAGTGCTAACATTCAGAATTTATGGCAAATGTGTGACATATCTGAATACCTTCATGATGGAATCAAAGTAAAAAACTGAAAGCATTTCCTACTGAGGAGACTGTAGTACATGAGGAAATTAGGAAACTTCATAACAAATAAATCTCCCAAGATGGCCATCGGAGACAAAAGAGCCCAAATGTAGCCCAAAATCACCCAGATGTAGCCCAAATATAGCCCAATGACAGAAGTGTGCAAAACACGTATTATTTTGTGTTTTTGCAGTGTCATATAGTGCAGACTTGTCAGGTATTGGAGTGCTTTACATGAGCATTGGTTACATCACACAAGAACAAATTCATTTTGGTTGTAGACATGGGGAGACTAAGTGATTTGACCAGAATCACAGAATGTCGAGCTGAAGCAGAAACTCCAACCTGGTTCCCCAGTTGCAAAGTCTGCAGTTCTGGAAGTAACACCACATCCTCTCCCCTAAGTGCAACATTTAATCAAGTGGTCAACTGGATAAAAAAACATAAAGGTAACAAATAATTTAAAAGTGCTTTGTCGCTATATGAAAACTCAGAAAATATGTCCTTATTTTAGTCTTTTAGAGCACTAACCATAATTTTGATGCCAATAAGACCCTCTCATATATGTAATTTCTAAAGGAAAGGCTCTAGGTATTACAGTTTTGATTACATCAAGATGACGTCAGGCGTTCCACACTTTTGTAATAAATATAGAATGTTAGCAATCTAGTTGTTCATTAGGATACTGTTGAGAGGCAGAGGCCAGGGGCACGGACTCTGAAAATTGAAGGCAGGTAGGAGGGTGAAAAGGCAACAATTTAACCACACTGAGCAGGCAGGAAGGGCCGTGGCAGCACAACAGATTATGGAGGGCAGTGGAAAGGGGGGCAGGGGCAACAAACCAACAATACAGGACTTGCAAGAGAGGCTGTGGCAATGTAATAGACCATTGTGGGCAGAAGGAAGAGGCAATGGTAGTACAACCATACATGCCAACAGACCCGATTCAGCCAGTTAATGTCCAATGTTTTTAAGCTCAAATGGGCTTTATTTGATCTGTCTCCTGTCTACAATCTTCTCTTTTTCAATGTAAGTCAAAGGGGAAAATCAATACCCCAGTTTTTTTTCAAAATCTCCCTCTTACCAAGTTCAAAATGTTCGCAAGTATGGTACATTGGATCATGGAAGGAAATGGGGTAGGGACATGGACTTGGATAACAGAGGACAGGAGGGACATGGAGAGGTGCACCAAACTGACCCTGCAGGGCAGGCATCAGGGTTTGCAGCAGCACAAAACACCACACAGGGCATGCGGGACGGGAGTGCAGCACAACAATCCATAGAAAGCAAGAGGGAGGGGACAGGACCATGCACATGGACAACAGAGAACAGAGGGGTAAGAGGCAATGGTAGCTAGCTGACCATAATGGACAGACAGGAGAGAAAGCTGCAGCATAACAGACCATAAAGGGCAGGAGGGACGGATCAGGGGCATTACAATGGAACAGACAAGCCAGGAGGAAGGGAGTAGGGGTCTGCACATGTAAACAGAGGACTGGGGGCAAGGGGGCAGGGCAGGAGCAGCAAGATACACCATGAAGAGCAACAGTGAGACTGTGATGGCATACACACAGACCATGGAGGGAAGGTGGGAGGGGTTATGGGGCAGCTAACTGACCACACAGGGAAGGTGGGAGGGGCCATGGCAGCACAGAAGACCATGCATGGCAAGTGGGAGGGTTAGTGGCAGCACAATGGCTATGATGGGCAAGAAGGAGGGTGCAGGGGCATGCACAAAGGACGATGGAGGATAGAAGGGAGGGTCAGGACCTGTGCACAGACAAGAAAGTTCAGGGGAAGGGGCCTCATAACAGACCGCACGGGGCAGGCAGGAGGAGCAGTTGCAGCACAACAGACCAGGGAGGGCAGAAGGATGTGGCAGTACAATGGACCATGTAGGACAGGAGGAAGAGGATAGGGGTATGGCATGTGGACAGGCAGGGTGGAGGTGGCAGGGACAGGTTACAGTCATCTGACAATGCTAGGCAGGTGGGAGGGGAGTGGCAGCTCAACAGAACACTCAGAATAGATAGGAGTGGCAGGTCCATGGAACATAGTGGGCAAAAAGGATGGAGCAGGGGCATGCACAAAGACATCGGAGGGCAGGGGGAAGGAGAATAGGGGCAGCAAGCTAAGCACAGAGTTTAAGCAGGAGGTCAATGATGGGGCATAGAATCGGGCAATGGAGGGCAGGAGGAGTGGACTGGTACATCATACTAAATTGAGGGCAGTGGCAGCACATCAGACCATGCATGGCAGGAGGGAGGAGGCTAGTCCATGGATTCACACAACAGAGGATAGGGAGGAGGGGGATGGGGCAGCAAGCTAACTGTTCAGAGAAGGCGGGTATTAGGAACTTTATTGTTTTTAAAACGTGTGTCTGTGCGAACTACTTAAAATATGAACAAGTATGCAGCATATTCTCACTTTTATTCAGGAAGAAGAGGACGTTTGTGACTGTGACTCCGGGCTCACTTGGCAGAAACACCCCCTGACCCTTCACCCCCTATCGCAAAATGTAATGCCCGTGAAAAGGGTAGGTGAACACAGTGTTATATAGAACATAGTCCTGAGAGCACGATTGAAAATGAAAACTAGATATAGTGTATGGTATAAACTATGCACCAAAAAGTGTGATATAAGATGAACCGGGCATGAAATATAATATGCAATACATTGTGCGCAATGACAGATTCATTGGAGAGCGCGAGATAGCACAGGCACTAGCGCGTGCTATGCGATATGCGCCTTGGAGTGTAATATGCACAGGGCAGTGTTGTGTAACCTAACTAGTCTCTAAAGTTGTAATATAAAATATTTGCTGGGGAGTGAAACGTTGCATATGCACTGTGACAAAGATATGGATCCCAGATTGTAATATATATGGGATAGAACTGTGCGTTATAACATAGCCATCGAGGAAGGCACGTTAGATGGGGCAATATAACCCGTGCGAAGACAAGTGTTGCATAACATATTCACGGGGTGGTGTTACAGTGCACATGGGCTAGAGAGTGTCATAGCATATGCACTAGCTAGTGGAATATAACACAGAGGTGTGTGGCACTCAGCAGGCAATGGTGAGTGTAACACAGCATTGGGCTCTGCCAGGAGCGCGCTGTGACTCTCAAGTGATGTTCGTCCCCTTTCCAGAGAGTAAAATAAAAAGTATTACACATCCGGCAGTGGATGTGTGTTTTATTAACCGTGAGGGGGGTTTCTTGCATAGTTTTGGTCAAATTTTTGTTGAATCCCCTTTGAATGGCTTGGTGTGCATGTGTATTAAATGTGCCCGTCAATAGCTACCCATGTTTGTATAAATAAACGATGAGGGTGTCTACCGGGATTAGGCACGGTAGGGCATCAGACATGTCAGAGCTTCACTAGTGGTGTAAATACATTCCACGTGGATTCATTGTATGCATAGTCGCCTTTTAATGAATATCACGCAAATCGTCATGGTGATAGGTACGTACGGTTTGTCCAGCATGTCCTAGGTGTGTCTATAAATATATATTTTTTAAAAATAATAAAAAACAGTGGCCGGCCCTGGGGATTGAGGACAAAAAAATATAATTAGGAGACAGGCCCTGGGGGATGGGGTCATCAGGGCCAATAAATTAGAATAAGAAGGGGAACCACACAGCCCCCCTTCCTAAAAAATTAAAATAAATAAAAGACTGGCATCGTGCCGGAGGGCACGCCCCCTCCTTGCAGCACTCTGCAAACACGCCCCCTGGCGAGTTGTAAGTTGGGGAATTAATTCCTCTTCAATACTGAGGGTCCCTGAGGGCCAACTAGCCCAACAGGCATCTCCAGTATGCGCCAGGGAGCTGCGCTGCAGACAGGTGTTCTGAGGCCAAGCCCCTTTTTACACCTCTCTGCAACGCAGCTTTGTGGCGCTTACTGGAGGTACCTAGTGGTCTAGTTTGACCCTAGGGACCCTTAGGATTCAAGGGTACTTAATCTCCCAACTTAGAACAGCCACAGGGCGCGTTTACACAGTGGTGAAGGGGGGGACGGGGCCTGAGGTGACGTGTGCGAACACGCACTATGGCACGTTTTAAATTGGGGATATAATTTTCCTTCAATACTGAGGGCCCCTGGGGGCTAACTAGCCCACCAAGTGCTTCCAGTAAGCGCCACTGAGCTGCATTGCAGAGAGGTGGTTCAGGCCGTGCCACTTTTTACACCTCTCGGCAACGCAGCTCTGTGGCACTTTTTGGAGGTATCTAGTGGGCTAGTTGGACCCTAGGGACCCTCAGCATTCAAATGAACTTAATCTCCCAACTAAAAACGGACACAGGGCGTGTTTACACAGTGGTGAAGGGAGGGGACGGGGCCTGAGTTAACGTGTGCAAAAACGCCCTGTGGCCTGTTTTAAGAGGTAGTTTTAATCCCCCTGCCCTATTATATACTAGGGGCTTACAGAGGAGGTCATGCTAATCACAGGGGGACCCCAACACATAATGTTCCCTAGTGTATGTAGGGGTTTTCACTGTATTCTAAGTGTCTTTTAACATAGCACTGGCTCTAGGACTGGTTAGTCAGACTCAGTTACCACCAGTATCCATCTGAAAAAGTTGAGTGTACAGGATGATTTTGCAACAAGGCTTCTTTCTGCTCTTCTTTTTGTTCTTTCTGCATGTTATCCTTCTTCCTGCACTTTTCTTCGTCTTTGAGGACTTCTGTTGCTTCTTTCTGCACTTCTTTTTTTTTCTTTCTGTGCATTTTTTCTTCTTTCTTCACATGTCCTATCTCTCTAGGCATAGTTAGAAATTAGCATTTAAAAAACCTTTGAAATTCACAGAAAAAAACATAGGTTTCAGGCACGTTATTAGTTAGGAATTAGCATTTAAAAAACCTCAGAAATTCACTGAAAAAACCATAGGTTTCAGGGGCGTTATAGTTAGCTGGACTTTTCACTTGTACAAAACCATTGAAATTCCCCCGTTATAGTTAGTTCAGCTAACTATAACTCGCGCGCCCGCAATGCACTGCTGATGACGTCACATATTACATCACTCATGACATGGTCAGTGACATCACTCATGACATCACTGATGACATCTCAAATAACATCACTGATGACATCACTCATGACATCATCCTTGTGATAGAGTGGCAGACCTCCTCTCACCCTAATATAACCTTTGATACACACATTCAAAAATAGAGACTAAAATTTTCAAGACAATGGACATACCAATATCTGTTACAACAACCTCTTCAGTAATTCTAAGATCCACATACACATCCACTCATTCACCAACAGTCCTATACAGTCACTAATACATGTACTCACTCATCATATGTACTCATACACCTATACTTCCTGTTACACAATGCCACTCATCCATAGAGTTACTCACACACATAGTCACTCATGCTAATAAAGAATCAAACATACATTTACTTGCATATACAGTTATACACACACCACCACACTTACTTCTACGGAAACTTACACATACTTAGTCTTTTAAACAATCCTTATAGAAACACATACTTATTCATACAGGAACTCTTTCAATCTCTCACTCTCACATATAATCACTTATATACACCAATAGTCACATATACTAGTTTAAAACATATGTAGTTACTCATAAAGACACTATTGAGACAGTCATTCACTCACTAACACACCCACGAAGTCCACCCTGCCCTCATTGTTGTGTCACATATGCTCTTTTGATACAACATGGTGTCCACTGACGTTCACTATATTGCACAACTGTGTTATAGTATCCCTATGGAGCACACACACTGAAATAATACATCAAAATGTGTTGACATCACTATTCATCTATGTATGAGATGTACCTACACACATGCTCCTTTTCAATTGTGTTTTATCTATGTTCAGGGCTTTCAGTGCTGGGCTGACAGCTCAGCGGGTTTAATGGTTAATTGTTTTTTAATTTCTCAATGTGTTCATGATTTGCAATCATCTACGACTGTGGATTTCACCACTCATGTATTGCAGGAAAGCTCTTGCTCCAACTAGTATGGTGTACAGCCTGTAATGAGTGTATGTTGTACAGTGATTCCACTTCATTAATACTTCCCATTGATGGATATGCATTCATGAGGCTAAGAAATGTATGTGATGATAATCTTCTACAGCTAAATAAAGTTTGTTTTAATGAAAAAAAAAAAAAAAAAAACTAACACACCCATACACACACTCATCCACCCATACAGTCCTGCACACATGCTGTCTTCAACACATACAAAGTGTGAGTCACTCATTCATGCACCTATGCACTACGTAATACCCCCCACCAAACCATGCAGACACTCAGACTGATACTCAAAAAACCAACTAATAAGCTATATAGACACCCATGTAGCTACTCACCAACCCATGCAGCCACTTATACACAAAGTGAGAGACTGATACAGATATTTACATATTTAAACATTACTCACTAAGCCATGTATTCACTATGATACACTTAATCAGTCAGTTACACAATCAATTTTTCAAAAACAAATCTTCCATTTAGACACTTATATCCCCATTTATTCTTCCATCGACCTTGAGATATACATATATAAAACATATTTAATTTTCAGAAAAACACACATTCACTGGATGATGTCATCAGTGATGTCATTTGAGATGTCATCAGTGATGTCATGAGTGATGTCACTGACCATGTCATGAGTGATGTAATATGTGACGTCATCAGCAGTGCATTGCGGGCGCGCGAGTTATAGTTAGCTGAACTAACTATAACGGGGGAATATATATATATATATATATATATATATTTATATATATTCACTGAAAAAACCATAGGTTTTAGGGAAAGTTATAGTTAGTTGGACATTTCACTCGTACAAAACCATAGAAATTCCCCCTTTATGGTTAGTTCAGCTAACTATAACTCGCGCCCTCGCAATGCACTGCTGATGATGTCACATATTACATCACTCATGACATGGTCAGTGACATCACTGATGACATCACTGATGACATCACTGATGACATCATCCAGTGACTGTGTGTTTCTGTAAAGTTTAAATATGTTTAATATATATAGGGAAATGTGTATTAAAGAATGAGTGGGTGTATAAGTGTCTGAATGGATGATTTAGTAGGTGCGTGACTGACTCTATAAGTGAGTGATTAAACTTATCTTACTTAATGCATGGGTTAGTGAGTAAATTGTGAATGTCTTTATCCATCTGTCTGTTGGTGTGTAAGCAGCTGCATGGGTTTGCGAATAGCTACATGAGTGTCTATATGAGTTATTGATTGGTTGTCTGAGTATCTGTGTGGGTGCCTGAGTGTTTGTATGGGTGGGGTGTGTGTGACTCTGTACATAGATGTGTGAGTGGGTGATTCACCAGGTGCATGTTTTCAAGAGTGCATCTGTGATGGACTGTATGGGTGGGTGAGTGTATGTATGGGTGTGTTAGTGAGTGAATGTATATCTCAGTTGTATATGTGTTAGTAACTACATATGTGAAAGGCAGTATATATGTGTGGTGGAGTATATAAATGGCTATAAGTGAGAGTGTGTGATTGTGAGAGTGGCTGTATGGATGAGTCTGTGCTTGTATCAGTGATTATATAAGAGCGTAAGTATGTGCTAGTATTTGTATTAGTAAGTGAGCTGGTGTGTGTATAACTGTATAAGTGAGTAAATGGCAGTGTGATTAATTATTTGCATGACTGACTAGGTGTGTGAGTACCTCTATGGATGAGTGGTGGTGTGTGAGTTTCTATATAGGTGTATGAGTGCATATGATAGTACATAAGTATGAGTGACTGTACGGGTGAGTGATTGTATGTGTGTGTAAACCTAAGAGAGTGAGTGGGTATGCAGTTATTGGTGTTGAAGTGTCTATGGTTTTGAGAATGGCAGTCTGTAATTTAGAGTGGGTGTATCAAAGGCTATATTAGGGTGTGAGAAGATGCATCAATTTATCACATAGATGATGTCATCAGTGATGTCATCAGTGATGTCATTAGAGATGTCATCAGTGATGTCATCAGTGATGTCACTGACTATGTCATGAGTGATGTAATATGTGAAATCATCAGCAGTGCATTGCAGGGGCGCGAGTTTTAATTAGCTGAACTAACTATAACGGTGAAATTTCTATGGTTTTGTCGAGTGAAATGTCTAACTAATTATAACTTTCTCTAAAACCTATGGTTTTTTCAGTGAATTTCTAAGGTTTTTTAAATGCTAATTTCTAACTATAACGTGCCTGAAACCCATGGTTTCTTGAGTGAATTTCAAAGGGTTTTTTAATGCTAATTTCTAACTATAACGTGCCTGAAACCCATGTTTTTTTCAGTGAATTTCAAAGGTTTTTTAAATACTAGTTTCTAACTATGCCTACAGAGGTTGGATATGTGAAGAAAGAAGAAAAAACACACAGAAGGACGCAAAAGAAATGCAGAAAGAAGCAACAGAAGTCCACAAAGACAAAGAAAATTGCAGGAAGAAGCAAGACATGCAGAAAGAACCAACAGAGGAGCAGAAAGAGGCCTTGTTGCAAAATCATCATGTGCCCACAACTTTTTCAGACGGGTACTGGTGGTAACTGACTCTGACTAACCAGGCCTAGAGCCAGTGCTATGCTAAAAGACACTTAGAATACACTGAAAACACCTACATACACTAGGGAACACTATGTGTTGGGGTACCCCTCTCAATAGCATGACCTCCTCTGTAAGGCCCTAGTACATGTTAGGGCAGGGGGATTAAAACTACCTCTTAAAATGAGCGTTTGCACAGTGATGAAGGGAGGGGGGGCCTGAGGTGACATGTGTGCAAACACGCCCTGTGGCATGTTTTAAGATGGGGGATAAAGTCCCCTTGAATCCTGAGGGTCCCTGGGGTCCAACTAGCCCAGCAGGTACCTCCAGTAAGCGCCACAGAGCTGCGTTGCAGAGAGGTGTAAAAAGGGGCAAGGCCTGGACCACCTCTCTGCAATGCAGCGCAGTGGCACTTACTGGATGTACCTGGCGGGCTAGTTGGCCCCCAGGGGCCCTCAGGATTGAAAGGGAATTAATTCCCCAACTTAAAAAGTGTCACAGGGCGTGTTTGCACACATGTCACCTCAGGCCCCGCCCCCTCCATTCACCACTGTCTAACGCATCCCATTGCGCATTTTAAGTTGGGGGATTAAGTCCCCTTGAATCCTGAGGGTCCATGGGGTCCAACTAGCCCACTAGGTAGCTCCAGTAAGCGCCACAGTGCTGTGTTGCAGAGAGGTGTAAAAAGGGGCGTGGCCTGGACCAACTCTCTGCAACGCAGGCCTGTGGCGCTTACTGGAGGTACCTGGTGGCCTAGTTGCCCCCAGGGGCCCTCAGGATTGAAGGGGAATTAATTCCCCAACTTAAAACGTGCCACAGGGCATGTTTGCACACATGTCACCTCAGGCCCGCCCCCTCCCTTCACCACTGTGCCAACGCGTCCGTGGCTCATTTTAAGTTAGGGGATAAAGTCCCCTTGAATCCTGAGGGTCCCTGGGGTCCAACTAGCCCATGAGGTACCTGCAGTAAGCGCCACAGAGTAGCATTGCAGAGAGGAGTAAAAAGGGGTGTGGTCTGGACCACCTCTCAGCATTGCTGGCCTGAGGCGCTTACTGGAGATACCTGGTGGGCTAGCTGGCCCCCAGGGGCCCTCAGGATGGAAGGGGAATGAATTCCCCAACTTAAAATGCGCCACAGGGCGTGTTTGCACATGTCACCTCAGGCCCCGCCCCCTTCCTTCACCACTGTGCAAACGCGCCGCGCGTTTTAAGTTGGGGGATAAAGTCCCCTTGAATTCTGAGGGTCCCTGGGGTCCAACTAGCCCACCAGGTACCTTCAGTAAGCGCCACAGAGCTGCATTGCAGAGAGGTGTGAAAAAAGGGGCATGGAGTGGACCACCTCTCTGCAATGCAGCCCTTTGGCACTTACTGGAGGTACCTGGTGGGCTAGTTGGCCCCCAGGGACCCCCAGTATTGAAGGGGAATTAATTTCCCAAGTTAAAACGCGCCAAAGGGTGCGTTTGCAGAGTGTTGGTGTGAGGGGGCGGGGCCTCCGCGATTCCGGTCTTTTTTAATTTTTTTTATTTTTAAGAAGGGGAGCTGTGTTGCCCCCCTTCCTTTTTCTATTTTATGGACCCCATCCCCCAGGACCCGACCCCTTTTTTAAAAAAATTGGAAGGGGGCCATATCCCATGGCCATATTCTGCCCTGGGGACCCCATTCCCCGGGGCATGGCCAGTGTTTATGTTTTTGTTTATTTATTTTGAGGGGGGCTGCATGGGCACCCCGGGACACTGCAGGAGCCGGCCCTGGGGGGTGGCAGTCCCCAGGGCCATCACAGTCTCCAGGAGGGTGTCTGCACGGCCCCCCTCCCAACTAATGCACAGCCCCGGGCTGGTGGCGGTCCCCAAGGCATGTGGGGGGCTCGAGCCCCCCACACAGGTATTTTTTTTAAATAAAAGAAGCCCCGGGGGGGGGTGGCGGTTCCCGGGGCTATGGTGGGGCAGTGTACCCCCCGCAAATAATTAATGAAAGCCCCGGGGGTGGCAGTTGCCGGGGCTTGGGGGGGCCTTTGAGACCCCCCATACATTAAAAAAGAAGCCCTAGGGGGTGGCGGTCCCTGGGTCTGCAGAGGGGGCTGTGTGCCCCGCAAATATTTATAGATAGCCCCTCAGACAATCTAACATCCACTCAAAACCCTACACAGACACTCACACACCCACTCACAGACCTACTCACGCACCCACGTACAGGCCAACTCAGACACTCACATAAGTCATTGATCCCTTGCAGACCTGCATATCCACTGCAAAATTACACAGGGGTCATGCTGAACATCGTGGATGTTGAAGAAAACAAACAAATTGGGCTTCTTTGCAGGAAACATGGAAAGGGCTAAAGAAATACCTGCCATTTAGAGGTAGTATAACACAAAAGAAAGATGAAATTAAGCTTTTGAGTTGTTAACTAGAGCAGCATAAGTAAGAGCACATGGTGAGGTGTAGCCATTTCAACTGTTTTTGTACTGAGAGAGGAGGTTGTTTCCATGAGTACTGACAGGAGATTTTAAATGAATACAGATGTTACTAGACATGGAAATAAAACTGAGAGCAGAACAAAGAGCTTTTATAGGTAGATAATTAGGGTGTAGTTTATAAATGTTTTTTAAGAACAAGAATAGTGAGTGTATGTAAGCTGTAAGAAAATGTGTAGCTGCTAGACACCATAGTAGAAGGCAAAATAGAAGGGTGCTAAGATGAGAACATTAACTAAAAAGACAGTGAGCAGTACATAAGAAAAGCAAATTGATGTACTGGATAAATATTCATCGTATTATGCCAGAATAAATTAATGTGTTTGACATTAGACGTGGGTGCTTTCTTGCGATATGTAATTTATTAGTTTGTAATTTGTACAAGCTCATACAGTCAGGCAGGCACTTACAGACCCAGTTACACTCCAACAACATTACTTATCTACCCATCACTCTTATAACCAGACAGCGATTGCCACAGTCACTCCCACACCTGAGGGTATGTGAGCAGCTGAAAGAAAATGTATAGCTTCTAGACACCATACTAGAAGGGAAAATAGTAGGGTGCTTAGATGAGACCATTAGCTAAAAATAAACAGGAACAGAGAAGGAGGAATTGATATATTGAATGAAAATTCATTTTATTATCTCAGTATTACAGACCCAGTTACACTCTCACAAAAACACTTATGTACCCATCAAACAAATAGTTAGACAGTGACTGCTACACTCACTCACTCACTCACTCACTCACTCACTCACTCACTCACTCACTCACTCACTCACTCACTCACTCACTCACTCACCCATAAGACCATTCGCACACCCATTTACTCATGTGTACATACAAGTTTGAGTACTAGTTTGAACTTACAGCCTGGGAGGACATCTGCAGAATGCAGTCTGAAACACCGGAAGAGTCTCAAGAGGGCTACTTCAGCACTCTTGAGAATAGAGAAACTAGATTGCAGTTGACCTTAGGATTAGGGCCCCTAAGGGTACTGGCTTGGAGAAGAAGGGAAAGGAGTAGAGAAAGGACTGGGAAATGTTTTCTAAAGGTGAGAGGGTATCTAACAGAGAGAGAGTGCTATAATGGATTTGATGCAGGAAGTAGTGTCTCCTCCCAAACTCAACCCCCTCAGGAGTTCAAAGACAGACAGGCTGAGAGGTACATGAGACAGCAGCTGGCCCAGGTGGTTGTAGAGAAGAGAAATGATGAGGCTCGGAGAGCCTTGAAGGAGAAAAGGATCTTCTTGGCTCATGATGTGACTGTCAAAGAGGTGGACCTCAAGGCCAAATAGCTGTCAGAGTCCAACAAAAATGGTGGGAGCAAAACATCTGTGTTTAGTGCAGATGAAGGAGTCTATATACCCATTGACTTGGTGCCTTACTGTAAGGAGAGGGTTGATATAGACAGGTTATTTCAGGCATATGAAGTACCTCTAGGGGTACAGAAGATCTCCGAGGAGGATTTGGGAGCTGGCCTTGGGACTCACATTTCTGGGAATTAAAGGGAGGCCCTACTGATCTTAGAGAAGGAGATGATGTTGTGTTATCCCATCATGAAGGATTGAAATTCCGAAGCAGTCAGAAAGTGTGACCCATCCTAGGAGGATTTTGTGAGGTATTTTTTAAATGTTTGTAAAAGGTACTGTTATTTTTTCAGTAGCATCTTTTAACATTTGTACATTTTTTTTAAGAGAACTGGGAAGAGGTATCTGGCTTCAGACTGTGAAGAACATGAAGGTTCAACGAGGAGCTAAGATACTAATTATATATTTCTTCTGACAGTACTTTGCACATCTATGTGAATTGAAACACAGTACTTGCTGCTTCATGCTTTTTTCTTCAGTGTCTTTTGGAATAGTACATGTAATATACTGTTCTATGAAACAAAGTACAGACTCATCTGTGTCTTTTCCAAATGTAGGATCATATTTTACCCACAAAAGAATTTGAATATGAGGAGGTTCTCTTGTTTGGTGCCTTTTTTTGAGAAAAACATCAGTAGCTTCCAAAGAAGTGGATTTTTTTATTTTTGTAGATGAAGGCCAGCATAGTTTCGAATTCATGCTTCAAGTACCTGCAAACATTTGATGGATTCAAACAGCAAAGTTCGTCTGGTATCTTGAATTTAATGTTTTTAATATTACAGTTTGTTTGTGTGAAAAAGTCATGTAAGTCATCCCATGGATATTCTGAACATCTTAGAGTTAGAATTTCGGGGGGGGGGTTGTACAAACTTTATTTATTTTTTTGCTCCACTGTTCATTGATGATTCTTTCAACAGTACATCACTTTAGGTGTATGAGTATAGACCTGAGAACAGTAAAAAAAAAATGCATACACAGAGGATAATTGTATGGTGACAAGTAGAGGTGGGTGGAATTTGTGTTGTCGTGCTATGCAAAGCTCAGCAAAACGGTAAAAAATCTCCGCGGGCACGCAGAGTTCCGCGAACACGCGGAAAGGCTTGTTCCCTCATTCGCGATGCTTTTTTCCTGTTTGCGAATGCTGGTAAATATCTTGCAAACACGCATTTTGAAAGTGCTAACAAGCAAAACATTCCACAAAGCGGAGGATCGCGGAATTTTTGGCAATTCCGCATTCTCCGCAGCACGTAAAATTACCCAAATACCACAAATTCCGTGAGCGGAACAGAATTTGCTGCTCAGGCCTAGTGACAAGCATGCGGCATTTCACATAGTAAGTAAGCATCTCACTTAAAGTTTTGAAGGTGTGTGCTATTCTGATTACTGCAGCTGATGGCGGTTTTCCCAAGAGTGCTGTACAGGTGGACTGTCCTTCTGCACCTACTTTGACCCGCATGATTTAGTTGTGGCCCGTTTCTGGAATTGTTTTGAAGTGCTTTCACATAGAAGTTGTCCAATGACAATCGTTTTTGTAGTGCCCCTGGCTAACAGCTTGCTGTAAGAATTACATTGCAGATATTTATCTGTAACAATATTTTCCCTTGACAGTATTGTAAGATGCTTCAAAACATCGCTTGGTTTTGTGTTTCCTGAAGTACTTGTAAATAGTTCAATAATTATGTTATGATTATTTGTTAATTGTTTGGTTTAAATGTTTTGTAATGTCTTAATAAAATATATTTGTAAAGTTATAAAAGTGTATATTGGTCATTTTACTAATGGGTCACAAACACACTCATACAGGCACTCATGCATGAAATCGCACACTTATTGACATGGATACTCGTTCTTTGCAGCACGCATATCAACCCTCTGCACAACTTTATGATGAGTCAAAACTGCCACTAGACAAAACTCTGATCTCTCTCTTTACCTGGAACATGAATCACAAGTTATCTTGGACATTTTTATTGCTGCCTGAAAACTGCACACTCAAGGAACTCTGCTGCAGGTGTTTCTAAATCGTAAGCTATTGCTAAACACTGCCCCCCAATGAGTTCAGTGTCCCCTCCCTATGTCGGCTCCCAGTGCGGCGGCACCAGTCACACCGCCCTAAAGCTAGCTCTTGTACCAATGTGCAGGATATTGAGCATCCTCTGTGTCTTAAGTGTGCCACTTTCTAGACATAGTCATATCCTGCAAATGTTTCTTCAGAAACATTACAATGCTCACTGAACCACTCAGAGACTTGCTTCAAACTACAATCACAGGGCCTTCATGTAAAAATGCAAACAAGTCTTCCGGGCCCCCAAGATGCAGCTGAAACTACCCTCCAATATGCAATAGATACTGACCTCTCAGTGTATTCAAGTTGAATGGAGTTGGCAGCAATACTTCTTCAATACCATACTATGAAGAATGGGCTTGATCACCTATGACAGTTGGGCTCTGATCCCCAGAGCAGCAGGACTCCCACATCAAGAAAGAAATCATCACCGCTCAGTAGGGATGCTGGCACTTCCCATGCGTTCCATCTTTGCCTTTCTGGATAGACTTTTCGAGGTGCCAACAGACCACAAAGCACTCACTGCTATTGCAAGGTTTTCCTCAAATTCTCCACTACAGATTCAGGGATCCTTAAGGTCTAAGAGCCTTCATTTATTGTTCTATATTGAGCTCAAAATCCTTTTGATTATCTAGCACTACATGGTAGAACTGCCGTGGTGTACAAAGCAGAGAATGCTGAGTAAACAGAAGTATATGTCAGATTGGAAGTTAAAGGGTGACAGATATACAAATGGCCCCCACAGCAGGTGGTTGCATCCAGTTCACAATTCACACAACACATCAAGGCCTCTGGCTGGAATGCCACAATAATCAATATGAACACAGAGCTGAAGTTCTTATCATCTTTGGATTACATCTCTAGTGAGCTGATTGTGACACCCCAATGGTGTTCTCTTTGGAGGAGGCAATTATCTTATTATCCCTTGAATAAATGAAATGTGTAAATTGGCATTCATAAAACACACTAATACTATTCTGGTTGTCTTAGTAATAGAGTTAAATCAGCCCACAATCAGGAAGAAAATGAGAGAAAAATTAAAGAGAGAATATGTAGAAGTTAGAACAGTTTCCCTAAAGTACTATAAGAATTAATGACCCAAAGAGGAGTCTGGAAAGGGTTTCAGAATTAACTGAGAAAAAGTGAAAAAACGCCCACTCTTTCCGGAACGTGGAATACAGGAAATGGCCAATAGGTTTGTAAAACGTAAAGGTCTTGCAGGGATAGTTACTGCAGAGTTTTTCTAAATATGCTGGACCAGAAATGCGTACTGCCGTATGACACGGCATATGTCTTTGAACCAGAAACATTTTTCAGTGGCCAGTCCAGGATGAAGAGAGATATGGAAACATTTCTTGATGTTAAGAATAAAATTTGGAGACAAATTCTGCATCAACTGAAGCCTGTTAAAGAAGACTTTTGGGAAGATTGATGAGAAGAGAATTATAGTAATACAGTATCGAGAGTGAGGCAGATTGAAATCCAATTTTATGATGTTCAAGGAGGGAAAATGGCAGTATCTGAGATAAATAAAAAAAAACAAAAGGAGATGAGCTTGGGTTGAGTAGTCTAAGAGAGAGATGACATGGAGATTCTCGCCGGATGAAGCAGGTTCTGGGGTGGATAATTGTGGGAGCAGTGAATTAGAATTCGGAGGCCTAAAGATTAGGCCTGGGCCAAAATTCTGTTACGTTCGCGGAAATTGCGATAATTTGGCATTTTAACGTTCCGCGGAAAGCGCGAAAATGTCAAAATTTCCGCATTCCGCAGCTTAGCGATAATTTGTTTCTTGCTTGCGCTGTAAAATAATATTCTCGCATGCGCGCGATCTCCTTACCTGAATACCCGCGTTCGCCCACAAGTTTTCCCGATCCGGTCGCGTTCTCCACGAGATGTAGGATTGTTGGTAGCCATTTGCGCTGTCTCGCGACAGTTTGCGCCTGCAGTAACGTCATGCAGCGCGCGATCATGTCTTTCTTCTCGCGATCATGCACCGCGAGACAAGTAAAAGCAAGATGGCCGCGCCCGCGAGCAGCCGCATGGGTAAGTTGGCGAGCCGCGGCCATGCAGAAAATACCGCGAACGTGCGGGAAAAATACTTCGTGATATTTCCGCGTGTTTGCGGAGATTTTTTACATTTTCGCGATAATTTGCGAAAGTGAATTTCGCAAATTCCGCCCACCCCTACTAAAGATCAGAATTTCTGTTGTGAATTAGTAAAATTCTAGTTGATTAGTAGTCATGCAGTTGCTGATGTCAATCATGCAATTGTTAAACTGGTCCTACAGGAAGGAGGTGCCACTGTACAGTGTAAGAATGGTAACATGCAGCTTAGTAATGGTTCGGCTAAATGAAGAGTCTTTAGAAATCCACACCTAAATATTTTGAATTTTGAGCGAAAAGGGGGCATATAAACTGTGTGAGAATGTTTGGTGAGAAAAGGTTTGAAAGATTTAAGCCACTCAAGGGCCCTGGCTCTCATTCTGATGTGGACGATGGATTAGGATGGAGTCAGAGACAGTATCAAAAGCATCAGAGAGTCTCTATATTATAAATTTTCTGCATCTTGTTGTAATAAAAAATGTTTGTCAGGATTGCCACCAGAACTGCTTCAGTGCTAAACTGACCACTAAAACCCATCTGGCAGCTTACAAATAAGAGAAGAGCTCCATACTCACAAAAGATTTAATTATTTTAGGGAGTTCAGGCAGGAGTGAGATTGGAAAAACGTGTGAGGACAGAGGGATCTGCTGTTGGTTTTGTAAGAAGGGGACATCCGGGACCGACTGTTAGAAGGCGATCCCAGGGGAGAGAGGGAGGTTACCTGACCACCTTGAGATCCTACCCTCGGGGTAATGTAGCCGGGCACTGGCGGGAGACTCCTCAGAGGAAGAGTCTCGTATCTAGGATCGTACACAGGGCACCACATGACAAAGAGACACCACACAGTAGGTTCTTGGGAACAGATCCTTTATCTACTCAACTACGTCGGATTTTTATGATCACCTAGATGGATATGTACACATAGAGCACGGGCTCAGAGAGTCTCGGTAGGGAAAAAGGGGGTAGCGGGACAGTCTTTGGGGATCCGGATCAAATGCAGGGGCGCACCCAATGCACAGCTCACAATCCTAGGGGGGGATACGCTGCGGTCGAGCCGGACCGAGGGAGTCTTTAAGAGCCGCGAGTCACTTAGCAGGGCTCAAGCACGAGTTCGGAGGTCTTACGATCTTCAGGGGAGCCGTGAGTCACTCAGCAGGGCTCAAGCACAAGTTCGGAGGTCTTACGATCTTCAGGGGAGCCGCAAGTCACTCAGCAGGGCTCAAGCACAAGTTCGGAGGTCTTACGATCTTCAGGGGAGCCGCGAGTCACTCAGCAGGGCTCAAGCACAAGTTCGGAGGTCTTACGATCTTCAGGGGAGCCGCGAGTCACTCAGCAGGGTTCAAGCACAAGTTCGGAGGTCTTACGATCTTCATGGGAGCCGCGAGTCACTCAGCAGGGCTCAGGTGTTCCAAGGTTGCAAGGGAGCCGCGACCACGTCAGCAGGGCTCTCGTCGTTCCAGAGTCGAATCTGCCAGATAGTCACAGAGCACCCCTTGTTATAGGTCAACTCCTCTTTGATGTCCGGGGTCCGTGTAGGCAGGGGTCTTAGCGCCTGGGGGCCGCTCGCTGGAGTTTCCTGCCATGTAGTCCTTTGATCCTTTTCAGGGCCGGGTCGGGAGGAGTCCCAGACACCCAGCAGGCGTGGAGCCAGCCCTCAGGGAGGCCAGAGGGCCGATCGAAACCCATCTCCCGAGGGGAGGCCAGAGGTGCTATGGAAACTGCTCCTCCCTCTCTCACTCCATGGGAGCGCGATGTTCCCCAGCCGGGGCGGCGCCTTTAGGTCTGGGTTGTGCTGGGCCCGGGCGGCCATCGTAGGTGCATGAAGTGGGCACGCGGGCCCTGTGGTGCTGGGAAGATGGAGGGCACGGACAGGGAAGTCCGGGTCGGTGTGTGTGGGTCCTGGCGGGCAGGACTGGCTAGGTCGTGTACTGCGGGACTGAATGAGGGGTACGGGTCAGGGGGTGTGGCTCGGGGTCAGGGATGGCCATGCCACAAGGCCGGGTCTAACACGCGTCCCCCCCAGCTGAAAGCTGGAGAGAACTACCCATCCTCTTGGGGGTTCTCTTCGCTGAGGCGGAAGAACCGGGAGAGGCCGTCAGCGTTGGCGTTATCAGTACCAGGGCGGTGCTCTACGGTGAAATCCATCCCATGGAGGGAGATTGACAACCGCAATAGTTTGGGGTTTTCCCCTCGCATCTGCATTAGCCATCGCAGGGGGCGATGGTCGGTTTGGACTTTGAAATGTGTGCCGAACAGATAGGGTCGTAATTTCTTGAGGGCCCAGACTACGGCGAACGCCTCGCGCTCAATGGTGCTCCACTTCTGTTCTCTGGGTAACAGCCTTCGGCTGAGGAAGGCTACGGGCTGGTCTAGGCCTTGGTCATTCACCTGTGACAGGACTGCCCCAATGCCATGCTCGGAGGCATCAGTTTGTACCACAAACTCCTTGGAGTAGTCGGGGGCCTGGAGCACGGGGGCAGTACACATGGCCACTTTCAGGGCATCGAATGCCTCCTGGCAGGCAGAGGTCAACTGCACTTTCTTGGGCTGTTTTCTGAACGTGAGTTCTGTGAGGGGACCGACAAGGCTGCCGTACCCCTGGATGAATCGCCGGTAGTAGCCGGTGAGGCCCAGAAAGGCTCGGACCTCCGTTTGGGTAGTGGGTGGTTCCCAGGCTAGGATGGCGTTGACCTTAGGCTGCAGAGGGGCGACCTGCCCGCTTCCGACTTGGTGCCCTAGGTAGACAACCAAACCTTGCCCAATCTGACACTTGCTGGCTTTTACTGTGAGGCCTGCCTGGCGCAGGGCCGTTAGCACCCTCTGGAGGTGCTGGAGGTGCTCATTCCATTCGGAACTGAAAACCGCGATATCGTCTAGATATGCGGCGCTGAACTTTTCCAGCCCAGCCAGGACTCTATTTACCAGTTGCTGGAAGGTGGCCGGGGCATTTTTCATCCCGAAGGGCATCACACAAAAGCGATAGTGGCCATCCGGGGTGGAGAAAAGGCACCGCTCCTTGGCTCCTTCTGTGAGCGCAATTTGCCAGTACCCGCAGGTCAGATCGAAGGTGCTGAGGAAATGAGCCGACCCGAGACGGTCAATGAGCTCGTCTGCTCGGGGAATGGGGTGAGCGTCGGCTCGGGTGACTTCATTGAGTCCCCGGTAGTCCACATAGAATCGGAGCTCTGGGGCAACATCGGGGGCCGCTGCTTTCGGGACCAGTACCACTGGGCTGGCCCAGGGGCTATCTGAGGGTTCGATCACCCCCAAGGTCAACATCTTCGAGACCTCGGCCTGAATGCAGGACCGGACTCGATCAGGGACTCGGTAGGCTTGCTGCTTCACCGGCGGGCTGTCTCCGGTGTCCACGTCATGGACACACCAGTCGGTGACTTTGGGGACGAGAGAAAATAAGTCGGGGAACTGCCCTAAGAGCTGGTGGCAGTCCTCGCGTTGCTGGTAAGTGAGGGATGGAGAGAGGTTCACTCCTTCCACGGAGCCATCCTTCTCCTTGGTACACAGGAGGTAACGGAGGGGATCGGACTCCTCCTCGGCCCCGTCATCGGTGGCCAGCAGCAGACTCAGCTCCGTCTGCACGAAGTGGGGCTTGAGGCGGTTTACGTGAAGGACCCGAAGGGGGTCCCGAGGTGACTGGACGTCCACCAAGTACGTGACCTGGCTCTTCCGCTCAACGACTTTGAAGGGCCCGGTCCATTTATCCTGGAGGGCGCAAGGTTTCACGGGGGCCATGACCCATACCTGCTGGCCCGGCTGGAACTCGACCAGAGTGGCATTCTGGTTGTACCAGCGCTTCATTTCCTCCTGTCTCGCCTCCAGGTTGGCCTCGGCCAGTTCTCGAAACTTCCTAGTCTGGTTACGGAGGGTCAGAACGTATCAGAACACATCTCGGGGGAGGGCCTCGGGGCACCGCCTCCCACCCTTCCTTGACCAGGCTGAGGGGCCCCCGGATGGGGTGCCCGTAGAGTAACTCAAAGGGGCTGAACCCCAAGGATTTCTGAGGAAATTCCCGGTAGGCGAACAAAAGGCAGGGGAGCAGGAAGTCCCACTTGCGCCGGAGGGGTTCTTCCAGGCCCGCGATCATTCCCTTCAGAGTCCGGTTAAACCGCTCTACTAGGCCATTTCCTTGGGGGTGGTATGGTGTGGTGAACTTATAGGACACTCCACATTGTTGCCACAGGGACGTCATGTATTTAGAGATAAAATTCGTCCTGCGATCGCTTACGACCTCGCGGGGGAAACCCACACGGGAAAAGATCCCCATCAACGCCCGGCCCACCACGGGGGCGGTGATGGTGCGTAGGGAAATGGCCTCCGGGTATCGGGTGGCATGGTCCACTAGGACGAGGATGAAGCGGTGACCTTGGGAGGTTGGGGGGTCCAGGGGCCCCACGATGTCGATCCCGACCCGTTTGAATGGGGTATTGACGACAGGGAAGGGTTGGAGGGGAGCCTTGCGCTTTCCTCCACTTTTCCCACTAGCCTGGCACGTGGGACAGGACTTGTAGTGGGTCTCTACATCTGCTTTCATTTTAGGCCAGTAAAAGTGAGTCACTAGGCGACTGTAGGTTTTGTCTTGGCCCAAGTGGCCTGCGAGGGGGACATCGTGGGCCAAGCCCAGGAGGAAGCTTCGGAAGCGTAGGGGTACCACCAGCACCCGGGCTGATCCTAGCTCCACCGACTTCTGCTCGCTGTACAAAAGGTCATTTTCCCAATATAGCCGGTGTGTTCCAGATTGGTCGCCCGTGGTTTGGGTCTCTGCTTGCCGCCGGGGTCCGACCAGGGAGGGACAGGTAGCTTGCTCCTGGCAGAACTCCTCTCGGGAGGGGCCCCCCTCGTGGCGCCACTGGGCCAACTCGGGCAGATTGCCTAACTCTGCGATCTGTGCGGGGTCGGACGGTAGGGGTTCATCGCTGGCGACAGATTCTCCATGTGGGGAGGTGTGGGGGACCTCGGCTGGGACAATCCTGTCCTCATTGGCAGGTGCGTCCTTGACTTCCCCAAGGGGGGGCAGTCAGGCCGCCATAGATCGGGTGGTGGCGCACACCCACTCGGGGAGACCCATCATCCTTAGGTGGGCCCTGCGCTCGACTTGCTTCCAGGGGGAACTTTCCAGGTCGTTCCCCAGGAGACAGTCGACCGGATAGGAAGTTCTCACTGCTACTTTCAATTTACCGACCACTCCGCCCCATTCAAAAGGCACCAGGGCTACCTTACAGATACTCTCAGTGTTGTCAGCTGCAATTACAGGGCAAAATATATTGGGGAGGATCTGGTCTTCGTGTACTAAGTGGCTGAGGACACCGGTGATGCTCGCCCCGGTGTCACGAAGGGCCTCTACCTGTTAGCCATTGATCATCACTAGCTGCCCGTATTTCTTCGTGTTGGAGGGCAGGAGGCTCCCAGGGACCATTTCTCTGTCTCCTAATTATAACAAGGCCATGGCAGCGGGTTCCCATTCTACGGTCTCCTCAATCTCCTCCCCTAGGGCTACATTGGCTATCTGTCTGGCTGGGGGGGCTGTAGTGGGGACGCGCAGGGCCATGGGGCATTTGGGGTCATTGGCGTAATGCCCGGGCTTCTGGCAATGGAAACAAGTGATGGTCACCCGGTGCCCCCGTCTCACGGGTGGACCGGATACCGCTGGTGGGAGTGCCGGGAAGTGCGGAGGTTGGCTTTTTGGGGGACTGGACTGGGATTCCCTCTGCCCTCCCTGGTTTCCCCCCCCTCTCTGGCGGGGTGGTCCCTGACTGGCTCGGGGGTATTCTCCTACAGGGCCCCGGGAGACCCGGGTGTTGGTCCAGCGATCCGCCTCGACAGCCAGCTTCCTCGGATCCGTGAGCTTGCTGTCGAGCAGATGCTGGCGTAGCTCCACAAAGCAGTTCGCCACCAGGTGTTCCCATAACATGAGGTCGGTTAGTTCGTCCAGGGTGGTTATTTTGCTGCCCTTAATCCACCCGTCGAATGCACGGCTGCAAAAGTTCACATACTCCACCCATGTGGTGCTGGGGATCTTCTTGCAGTCCCGGAACCGCTGGCGGTACATCTCCGGGTTGAGGCCGTACCTTGTGAGGAGGGCCTCCTTCATGTGGCTGTAGGAGGTCTGCATGGAGGATGGTAGGTCGAGCAGGGTGTCTCTCCCCTCGCTCAAAAATCGGCCCCACAACCCGGCCCCCCAGTATTTCTGCGGGACTCGGTGGGAGGTCATGGCGACCTCGTAGGCCCTGAACCATTGTTGGATGTCATCGTTTTTGTAATATTCCTTGACCACATCTTTGGGGATGTGGACCTTCGGTTCCGCCGGTGGTGGTGCCCCCCGGTTCTCCGGGGGTCGAGCTTCTTCGCTCCTTGCCTTGAGCTCGATTTCTTTCAAGCTTCGTTCGTGCTCCAGTTGAAGTCTTCGTCCCTCGTGCTCTCGTTGGAGTTTCTTCTCTTCCAGTTCGCCTTGTACTCGCATCTGTTCCACTGCTAGCTTCTTCTCAGCTAATTTCAACTCGCCCTCAATTTTCAGTTTGGCCAGTTCGAGTTCGTGATTACGACTTCTCTCTCTGTCTGCGAGTTCTTCCGGGGATAGACCCCTGTCTGGTGCGAAGCTTCGTACCTGGTTGCTGCTGCTTTCTCTTGGGGAGAGTCCAGCTTCGTCGTGGAGCTCCACCGCTCCTTCTGGGCGGGGGGCTCCGGATTCCACCCAAGCTTTCAGAGCCTTCTGCATATCTTCTTTGGTGTTGAGACCAGTGGTAGCGATTTTTAGTTCTTTGCAGAATTGCTTCAGTTCTTTCTGCGTGTACTCTTCCAGTTGTTCCGCCTGAAACACAGCACTCGCGTTGGTTTCTGTGAGACTCATGGCGTTTCCTTCTGCCATTTTTGCCGGTAGTGCATCAGCTGCTTACGGTACGATCTCTAGATGATGGGCCCGAATCCCGTCGCTTGCCACCAATGTTAGAAGGCGATCCCAGGGGAGACAGGGAGGTTACCTGACCACCTAGAGACCTACCCTCGGGGTAATGTAGCCGGGCACTGGCGGGACACTCCTCAGAGGAAGAGTCTCGTATCTAGGATCGTACACACGGCACCACACGACAAAGAGACATCACACAGTAGGTTCTTGGGAACAGATCCTTTATCTACTCAGCTACGTCGGATCTTTATGATCACCAAGATGGATATGTACACATAGAGCACGGGCTCAGAGAGTCTCGGTAGGGAAAAAGGGGGTAGCGGGACAGTCTTTGGGGGTCCGGATCAAATGCAGGGGCGCACCCAACGCACAGCTCACAATCCTTGAGCCGGGAGTGGATACGCTGCGGTCCAGCCGGACCGAGGGAGTCTTTAAGAGCCGCGAGTCACTCAGCAGGGCTCAAGCACGAGTTCGGAGGTCTTATGATCTTCAGGGGAGCCGCGAGTCACTCAGCAGGGCTCAAGCACAAGTTCGGAGGTCTTACGATCTTCAGGGGAGCCGCGAGTCACTCAGCAGGGCTCAAGCACAAGTTCGGAGGTCTTACGATCTTCAGGGGAGCCGCGAGTCACTTATCAGGGCTCAGGTGTTCCAAGGTTGCAAGGGAGCCGCGACCACGTCAGCAGGGCTCTCGTCATTCCAGAGTCGAATCTGCCAGATAGTCCCAGAGCACCCCTTGTTATAGGTCAACTCCTCTTTGATGTCCGGGGTCCGTGTAGGCAGGGGTCTTAGCGCATGGGTCGCGCTCGCTCGAGTTTCCTGCCATGTAGTCCTTTGATCCTTTTCAGGGCCGGGTCGGGAGGAGTCCCAGACACCCAGCAGGCGTGGAACCAGCCCTCAGGGAGGCCGGAGGGCCGATCGAAACCCATCTCCCGAGGGGAGGCCAGAGGTGCGATGGAAACTGCTCCTCCCTCTCTCACTCCATGGGAGCGCGATGTTCCCCAGCCGGGGCGGCGCACCTAGGTCTGGGTTGTGCTGGGCCCCGGCGGCCATCGTAGGTGCATGAAGTGGGCACGTGGGCCCTGTGGTGCTGGGAAGATGGAGGGCACGGACAGGGAAGTCCGGGTCGGGTGTGTGTGGGTCCTGGCGGGCAGGACCGGCTAGGTCGTGTACTGCGGGACTGAATGAGGGGTACGGGTCAGGGGGTGTGGCTCGGGGTCAGGGATGGCCATGCCACAAGGCCGGGTCTAACACCGACCATCCAGCAAAGAGGCAGGCATCCTATATCGAAACAAAGGTTACAATGGTTAGTGACATGATAATACAGATTTGGGGCCAGAAGATTAAGAAACCTGTCAGTGCATGGATTGAGCAGAGAACCATAGGATAAATTTTGAAAATGCCTGTGGATTTCTTAGATGCTATAAGGATACAGATGCTATAGTCTGGGTGAGACGAATTAGCAACTTGTTGTCAGGCATCGGCGCTGACATGTCCCCTGCTGGGCATGTCGCGGTGCGAGACATGGTTCCGGTGGTCACGGGTATGTGAACTACCATGCCCTAGAACCCCTAGCGGCATAGCGGAAACCCCACCTACGGGATTACAAAAGCCCCAACGACAAACAGCCAGGTGCTTGTCAATCAAGACCTGCCTGGAGTCTTGCGCGTCATCTTTTCCCTTTTTTCCCCTATGCTGGTGTTGCTTGTTGAGCGGTATAAGCTTGCTCATAGGTGAGTCCGTCGTGGGGGGGACAGGGTAACGAGCTACAGGAATCGCTCCTGCTGTATCCGGCTTCCAAGGTTAGTGAGTAACCTGTCTGCTCCCTGACACTTGTGGGCTTGCAAGGCCTGACAATAATGACTTTATCTGCAAGCATGTACTACTAATGGAATATGCACACATAATATTTGGGACAAATTCTTATGTCCCTCATGGGCAAACAAACAGGGGGCTGACAGATGCCTGCAGGTATCTTGAGTAGATTTAAAGCAAATGAAGGCATCAAGAGCGTTCGATATCCAATCATGGGAAGATATGGTACCACGTTCAATATTATTGGAGGTTGTGGGTGAAGTTTAGAAAAGAGATAGAACATCTTGATCAGCTGAGAAACAGGACTAATGGCTAGAGCTGGGTAATTGTGTCCACAGCAGTGGCACAATGTAATTAAGTTAAATCATTATTTAGATTGATTGGAACAAACCTTCTGCATCGTAATGAGCGTAGTACAAGAAAAGATAAGTTACAGAAAATATCATTTTAATAAGTGGGTATGTTGATATATTGGTCTAGGTCCACATTTGGACAGGTATCAATAGGAAGTTGACTCTATGTTGATAACATTATCAGTATGGAAATTGAAATTCCCTAAAATTATGACCTCAGATCACTTATAAATAGTGAAAGAAAACATTCACAAAGATGCTCAGAAGCAAGATAAGGGAATGCAGCACTCTGTAGATTGGCAGACGTTTAATAGTGATTTTGGGTGTCACACCCATGGCCACATAAAGCATTTCTGCGCTGTCGATCAGAGGAATCCCGGTCACTTTATGGAAAGCAAAGCTTTGAAAATGCTTGTTAGGGTAGCACCTGCTCTATGTGGTGGTCACACCCAAGGATGGAATAAGAGGCAGAGTCTGCTAACACAAGATTGCTTTTACTATGGTCTTTGAGCCAGGCCTTATTGATAAATGCAAATCTATTTCTTTCTTCTAGGACAAAATCATGTCATTTGATACTATGTTCATCAATTTAGGTAGTGCTAATCACTTTATCTCCAAGCAAGGAGTTGGGAATTGCAGACTGATGCTTAGCAAAGAACAACGTGGTCTCATTACATGAGACCTTTTAAATACTTTAGGTATTATGTCAGACTTACTCAAGATGGAATTCCATTCAAATTCATGTGATTGATAAGTTTTTGCTCTAGCCATTTTGCCTTCTTATTATGTTATTACTAATTTCTTTTAACTTGTGGGATACTGAATAGTTTTGTTTAAATCACAGCATTTCTAATACATTGTGATCCGAATTTGTGTCCCCATGAAAAGTCTTTTCATCGTTTGTTTTGCTGTGTGTGTTGTATAGGTGGTTGCAACTCCTTATTAATTTGTGTCAATTTGGTCATTTTGTTTTTCCGTGCTGATCGCTTGAATATTGGTTTCGGTAGCTATTAGCAGTAATGAGTATTGTATCACAGGAACTTGTTTTGACGACTCTGATACATGTTTTTTGATCTTGCTCTTTAGGTTTCACTTTTGTTGTTTCTGTGATGGGTTTTGGTATTGTGAGTGATTTGGCTTTGTCATGAGACCCGCATCATCATTACAGTTAACTTATTTGCTTTTCAGCTTTTTTTGCTGATGCGGTAGTCATGCAGTGTGGTCATTTACCTCCATGTTTTAGATATATGAACTCCTTTGGTTTCGTTATTTCCTAGGTTTTCTCTAAACAACTAGAAATTCAACGCTAGGCATAAATTGAAATTCACAAGCGTACGGGTTTGGTACAACGTTTTTTGACTGTTAATACCTTCTCCAAAGTTTTCCTTGGCAGTCTTATGTTATTGTTTTAAATTTGTAGGATAAACATTTTTGTATTTGTTTGGTCTTTAAGGTATTTCTTTGCTACTGATTATTCATAGTTGAGAACCTTTTCATTTTTCGTTCCTCCTTTTGTTACTTATTGTTTGTATTGTTTTTATGTTTCACCTCCAATATCCCTGTGCTTTGTCTCTGATACGGTGTTGATACACACACTTTATCTGACACGTTAATGGATGTCCACCATATTATGGCCACAAGGCCTACTGAGTATTTAACTCAGACTGAATTTCCCCTGTCCTCAAAAATCTAAAAATCTAAAAATTGATTGTGTTTTTTTTATTGTTTTTCTGTTTCAAACTGATCTTATTCATAATCACAATAGTATTTTAGAACACAGTTTTTGTAACCCCTTATATTATAGTGGATGTAAAATTATAATTGTAGTTTTTCTAATACATATTTTTTTGTTTCCAGCCCTGATGAATCGTTTTTTATATTCTGCAAAAGACGTATTGGCAACTTCAGTGTCTGTATGATGCGTTATAGTCTATATTAACGTAACCTTGTAATGTACTTACCACTATGAATGTAACCTTACTGAATTGTTGTCTATATTTTCTAATACAATCGCGGAATACAAAAATCATTTTGTTGTACTGTGAATTTGTACGACCACGACTCTTTGTCTTTTTGGCTTAATATATGGGTCAGAAGGATATCTGGCACAGTGGGTAAGAGCACAGACCCTAGACTCGGATTATACAGTGTTGTCCTTGAATATTAAAAGTACTGATAACAGGTAACAGTCAAAGTAAACTAATTCACTTTCCAGCATGGGCATGATGCTACTATAGTTCTATGGCTTCGGACTGGCCTTCACATTCTAGAATCCACCAGGCAGCAAGACAGACCAGCTGTTGAAAATATCTGCCTTCAATGAATGACCTGTTCCCCCTTCAATATGTCACCCACCAAGTGATAAGTAAATACAGAAACAAATGGGGAAAAGAGCTTATCAATCAAATCTTTAAAAAAAGATGAAGATAGTGGAATTCCGATCGATAGCTGTTCTGTTCACCAAGTAACAGTGGGTGCCAGTTTTCCCAGTCCCTATCATCTCCAAAAGAGATTTCAACTTCTCAGTGGATAAGCAGAAATTAACATTTTGACAGCCACCTAGATGGAAAACACTTCCTAGTGGTTATCATGATATCTGATTTTACTCCAAATACCCCAAGTTAGTCTACAGAAGAAATGATGCCTAATCATGAGAAGGTCTGTACACACACACACAGACCTGTTCACAGAAATGAGGAAACATTTAAAAAGTAAGAGACATATTTATGAAATTAGTGGTGCAAGGCAGTGCAGGAAGTCACCTTGCTGTGCTCCCCTGGGTCATGGAATGCCTCCCTTGCGCACAGTAAGGCCAGGCAGCAATTTGCACTGCATTGCCTTACTCCAGATTTCCGAAGCCACGCAAAGCCCGCTTATTAAATCGGACATAGAGGCTTGCGTCACCCATTCACCACTTTTCGTGGTGCATACATGATGCATGCCCCTCATAAATATGACCGCAAGTGTCTACTGAACACCTTAAATTGCAAGCTCCTTTGTGTTTGAAAGGCTAATTGATTTTTGTCATTACATATTGCAGTTGGTAAATTAAAAGGGCACCACTGGGCACCCCAGAGCTGAGCATCACCACATCCTTCCACGTTTCAATTTGCCATGCACAATGCTGAAAAGGGCCACACATCTAGATTCAGACTAACCTTTTCATATTTTTCCTCCCTATCTTATTTCCTGACCCGCCTACTGTCCTGCCCATTACTATAATGATTCCCGAGGCCCACTCAGTTGAAGGAAGTGCAAGTGCATTCTAGCTCAAGCTCTAAGCGTCCTGGACTTTTGAAGCCCTGATTACTTGGGACATTGATTGCCTCAGCTGATCGGCAGACCACGCAGAAACAGTACACTGTGCGCATCCATGAGTTGGATCATCACACAAGGTCACAGAATGATTCCTGTGCAGCTTGCACATCTGGTGCTTTATTGTTTGTGGATGCGCACAGGAGGGTGGAGTAGACCAATGATAATCGTTTTTGTAGTGTCCCTGGCTAACAGCTTGCTGTAAGAATTACATTGCAGATATTTATCTGTAACAATATTTTCCCTTGACAGTATTGTAAGATGCTTTAAAACATCACTGATCAAAGTTTCAGGGGCAGAAAAGCTTCCAACCATAGTGAACCCTGCACCCCATCGGCTTGAGTCCTAACCTGTCTAAGAGGTGCCACGCAGTCCTGCACACTTGGAAGTGTACCTGAAGGTGCTCCTGGTGAAACCAATGCAGCGCTGCATGATGCATCGCAGCTCTTCTGAACCGCCGCTGTATGAGGCATCCTCAACGCAGGACCTTGCTCCGCAGCCCGCAGCGCCTCGAAACCATGGCTGTGCAATGCATCCTCTATATATGACCCAACAATGCTCCGCAACCAGGATTTAAGGTACTTTGTTCACCGGCCTAACTTGCTCCCTGTAACCGGCCCACTCTCAATTTGTAACTTTGCCCTGGTCCTGTGCAACCAGATTACTCCACTTCAAGCCCTATTTTTATCTAAATCTTTACTTTGCATTTCTCCAGTTCTACTAATTGGACTCTTTTCATTATATTTTATTAAAATCTACTCTTTTTTTCGAAACTGGTGTGGGATTTTTATTGTGTGGTGATTTCACTTTACTGCTATTTGTGTTCCTCAAAAATACTTTATGCCAAGCAGGGATCGGGAATGGCCGCGTAGCATGTGAGCTCCGCTGTCCGCCCAGCCCTTAACTATACTGTGTGTCAATCCGTAGCACCCTGATGTGCTCCCGTGCAGCGGATCATAAGCGGTGCCTGTCCAGCCCAGCCCGGCGTGTGGACGATCATTTACAAGGAAGAGGGTGCCTCTCCCAGATTGCGGCCTGTTCGCGGCTCGGCAGCCGGGGGCTGTGGTGGCGACTGTGGCCGACGAGGAGATCCAGGCCGCTCCTCCCCCTTTCGGTGCTGGTGCCGCGGCCCATGCCGTGGCTGTGAACCCCCTCCCTGCAGACGCAGCTTGAAGGACTCTGCCCGCTCCGGTGGGAGTGGCGGTGCGGGGGACCCTACCGGGGGATATCTAAAGCCGCAATTAACCCCGGCTGAATCCTGACTCGGGCGCGCCGGCCGCGGGACTCTAAAATGGAGGCAGTGCGGCCCTAACGGATGCTATATCTTGTTCCGAGCGGTTGGTGGAGCTGCCGGGACCCTGCTAGGGCGCAGACCCCGATGCATGGTGCGCTGGTGGTGACCCTAGATCTACAGCGATGCTGCATATTCTGTACTGCGACTTGGCGCGTCTGAGCTGAGACGCACCAACCGGTGGCGCGCCCCTGGTGCTATCGGCCTGATCTGGGTACACTACTTGTTCCACTCGCCTTGTGGCTGTGGGAAGCACCAGGTGTTGGGGCGCACCGCACTGGACGGCCGAGGGCGACGACAGGTGCCTTAATATTCTACCGTGGACGGTGACTGGACGGAGCGGCATCGTGGGGCCCTGGCATGGTGTGGAGCTACCGGCATCTGCTCACCAAGAGGAAACAACGATCTCACCGCGATGCTTGCTTGGGCGTCCCCCCCTTCACCAAATCCAGCACGAGCCGAGGGGCGCCTGGGGTAAGCCACTGGTGTGTTTCAGCGTTGCCCCGGGGGGCGACTCCTTCCTCCCCTTGCCCGCGGCTGGCGGGCTTGGAACTTGCGGTACCCCTCTTCTGGCCCCCCGTATCGTCTTCCCCATTAGTCCAGGTGGAGGTGGCCTAGGGTACGGTGCCCATTCCACGGGCCCGGTGGGGTTCGGCCCCTGGGACTGTGGAGCATGATTTGACCCGTGAACTGTTCGAGCTATCTGGTAATTGCGGAGTAGAACTTCAAACACGCGGGCCGCTGGTGCATGGCCACCGGTGTTGATCCGGATACACTGGTCAAGGAGCTGCGGGCTTTCTTCGACTGTCCGCCCCCTCCGCTTCTCGCCTGGTGACGGTTCGGATCTGGTGCCATGGTGGACCGTGTCAAGGGATCCGGTGCCAGGGCAGCGAAGTTGGTCCAAACAAACAAACTGGACAGATACACGATATTCAAGGACCCGCAGAGGGTATACCAGCCTGAGGAGGGCGAGCGGGGAGGGCCTGGATCTGGAGAACAGGAGCTCTCCCTTCAAGATGTCAAGGAGGACATATCAGGGGTCGGGACCTCTTTGGACTCAGTGGCTATTGATGTCAACCTTATCTGGGTCGACATGGGGAAACTTAATGAAAAGGTGAAGCAGGTGGAGATCACGACTGCCGGCCTGGTGAGTGACGTGGCGCTGCTGCAAAGGGAGGTTCATGATCTGCGTGATTCCCGGAGCCTCACGGACCTCAAGCTGGATGACTACGAAGGCCGTCTTCGCCGCAACAACCTCCGCATCATAGGAGTTCCGGAGAAATCAGAGGGGCAGACTCCTGATCTGTTTGTCGAGGACCTTATCCTCAACCACCTGCGACCCAAGGGACTCAGTAAATTTTTTGTGATCGAGTGGGCCCACAGGGTCCCGGGCGGCCGACCCAAGCCGGGCGCTCCCCCGCGGCCTATGTTGGCCCGAGTCCTGAACTATCGTGACCGAGATGTGAACCTCCAAAATTCCAGGACCGGCACCCCCCTCCGATATGAAAATGCGGTTATCTCCTTCTTCCTGGACTTCTCGCAAAGGGTACAGAAACAGCGGAGACTATTTTTGTCTGTTAAGCGCGTCCTAAGAGAGAAAGCTCTAAATTACTCGATGCTGTTCCCGGCCCGCCTCCGGGTTGAGGCGGAAGGGAGAGCTTGGTTTTTTGATCGGCCTGAAGACGTAGCTGACTGGATTGAGTACCGTGATGCTAAAAACCCTGCGACGGTGGGAGCCGGAGGCCCTAATGACAACGGACTGACCTGAGGAGGAGCCTCGGCGAGGACAGGTTTTTTGCAGTTTGGGGGGAGGTGGGGGGGGGGGGGATGGGCGGGGGAGGATCCGCGGTGCCTCACCTAAACGGGACTACAGATTCATTAATGGACAGATGTTAATTGTTTAATGGAGGTGCAACAGTGATGTAGCTTAGGGCACAGACACGGAGCTCCCTGCTTTTCCCCTTTGGATTGTTTTTTCCTTCTTTCTTTGATCTTTTTAGGGCAACAGGCACTCTGCAAGTTGTTTATGGGCAGTTCTGAGCCCAGCGGGCAGGGCAGCGGGGTGGGGGGTTGTTGGGTAAGGGCCTTATTTTTTACCTACCTGATGATGGGGTTTTTTGTTAGTTGTTCTCGACGCTATTATGAGGATGCAGTTCCTATTTTCGGAGGGTATCACTGCTATAATCCACACGCTTACCAATGGGGATACAGTGTTCGAATTTTAAGTTGGAATGTGAACAGGTTGGGGGACAAAATCAAGCGTAGTATAGTATTGCAACAGGTTCTGAGGCTGTCACCGGAAATTGTCTTACTTCAGGAAACTCACCTCATTGGCCACACTTGTAAAGCTATGCACAGATGGGGCTATTCTATGATCACCCATGCAGGATTTGCATCTAATTCCAGAGGGGTGGGCATAATGCAAAAGAAATCATTCCCTTTCTCCCCTACCTCCACCCACGTAGATGACCGAGGTAGATACGTGGGTATCACGGGCACCTGGGAAGGGAAAATTATCACCTTTCAGTCTGTCTATGCACCCCCAGGGTTACAGGCCACCACATTCACCGATCTCAGCGCTATACTGTTGACACTGCCGGAAGGGCGCCTTGTGCTCGGGGGGGACTTCA
This sequence comes from Triturus cristatus, assembly GCF_964204655.1. NCBI lineage: Eukaryota > Metazoa > Chordata > Amphibia > Caudata > Salamandridae > Triturus > Triturus cristatus. Next base: position 324,771,261 of record NC_140583.1, on the reverse strand, counting down.
ACTCCGTCGGATCAGGTACACTTGACAGATACTCCCCAACGTGCAATCTTTCTCTAACTTCTTGGAGGCGATGGGACTAGTAGATGGTTGGAGGACATATCACCCTGACAAGGTCCAGCACACTTTCCACTCGGGCGCCCACAATAGCCTTTTGCGGCTAGACTACATTGTTGTCCCTGCCCCACAGGTGACGGATATACATGAGATACGGCACTTAGCTAGAGGTATCTCTGACCACTCTCCCCTCTGGGTCCATATTGTCCTAGACAACTCCCCGGCGGGACGCATCGCCCCGATTAACCCCTGGTATCTTAAAAGCCCTAAAATACGGACCGGCTTGATCAAGTCCATTGACAACTATTTTCAGGTTAATGAACACATGGTCGAATCCCCACTGACACTATGGAAAGCCTTCAAGACAGTAGTTTGAGGCGAAGCCCTCTCCCTAATAGCTGGGTCCAAAAAAGACAAGCTCGCGGCTCTCTCTGACGTAGAGCAAGAAATCTATCGCCTGGAGAGTGACCTAGACCCTGATCCCTCGCCGAGGACTCTCCATGCCCTACGACTCCGTCAGGAGGACTACCGAGCCCTGGTCACCGACCGGGCCAAACTACTAGGACAGGATAGGCTTGGGCGGGTGTACAACTGGGGAGACAAGGCGGGGAAGCTAATCGCCTGGTTGGACAAAAAGGAACACGCTAGCCGACTAGTTCCCGAATTAAGAAGATCTGGAGGATCAGCCATAGTGGATCCTCAAGACATAGTTGACCACTTCGCAGCCCATTTCCATAAAGTTTACAGCTCCACCGCGCCATACACCTAAGCGGACTCCTCCGAGCTCTTGCGTGACATTTCTCTGCCGGAATTATCCCACAGCGACCGCGCGTTTATGGATAGCGCCCTTCTTGCGGATGAGATTGCGACCGCAATTAGAGCACTTCACCCTGGCAAGGCACTCGGTCCCAATGGCCTCCCGATCGAACTCTACAAGCTCCGCCCGGACAGATTAGCACCATATTTGAAATCTATGTTTGAGACTAGTCTAGAACAGGGATCGCTTCCCCTTGACCAACGAATCGCAACCATTGTTACGATCCATAAAGAAGGGAAACCTAAGAATGACTGTGCCTCCTATCGGCCTATTTCATTGTTGAACGCTGAGCCCAAAATACTAGCTAAGGTACTCGCCAACAGACTGGTTAAGGTGATAGGGGACCTGGTGCACCCTGACCAATCGGGGTTTATGCCTCGGCGGAACACCTCTCTGAACCTACGTAGACTGCACGGAGTCCTGGGCAGGGCATCGACCTTGCGCGAGGACGCCATCGTGGTCTCCTTAGACGCCACTATGGCCTTTGATACGCTTGAATGGCCTTATCTCTTCGCTGTGCTCACTAAGCTGGGATTTGGACCGAGCTTCTGTCAATGGGTACGACTACTATACAGTTCCCCAATGGCTCAGGTAGTTGTAAACAACAGAAAATCTGAATCCTTTCCACTTAGCTGAGGGACCCGCCAGGGATGTCCCCTCTCCCCTTTACTGTTCGCTCTAGCTCTTGAGCCCCTGGCGGCCTGGATCCTTAGGGATGCAACGATCCGTGGGCTGCGATGGTCGGCTTACTGGGAGGACCGTATATCCCTATACGCGGACGATATATTACTATACCTTGCATCCCCCAAAAGGTCCCTTATCTCTGTATTTGACATCTTGGCCGTCTTCGGTAGATACTTCGGGTTCGGCATTAACTGGCAGAAATCTCTCCTGTACGTCCTGTGTGGGAGGCCCCCTCCGATACCCCGAGGCTGCTCCATACCAATAGTCTCAGAAGGCATTAAATATTTGGGTATTTTCATCTCACTGGACAAGACTCTTCGCTTTACCCAAAACCTTGCTCCCCCAATACAACGGCTAAAACAAGATATTGTAAATTGGAAGTCACTCCCTCTTTCCTTGCTGGGCAAGGCGGCCCTTTTCAAAATGATGTCCCTACCCCGCTTCCTCTATGTTCTTCAAAATTCGATAGACCCAGTACCAAGCTCGTACTTCTAACAGATAGAGGGGCTCTAATGAGACCTTCTCTGGGATGGAAGGACTCGTATTGCTTTACAAAAACTCACCCTCAACTGGTTTGATGGGGGAATTGGATTACCTGATATCAAGAAATACTATTGGGCCTCCCACCTAACGGCAATAAATAACAGCAACTATGGCCGGCCCGATAACCCGAGGTTTAGCATGGACAGACTGCTCCTCCCAAACGGCTCCTTTATCCGGGCCCTCTACTCCAAGCCTAACAGATACCCCCTCACTGGCCCCACCAAACATACTGTCCATATCTGGCATGCGGCGACTGCGTCCCTGGGTTGGACAAATAGACTGACCCTATCCACACCCCTGTGGGACTCCCAGAAACTCGGGGACCTGGGCACCTCGTGGGGCTTTGATAAATGGGACCTAATTGGCATCTCCCGCATCAGAGACCTGTTGGATAAAAATGGCATCAAGTCCTTTGACTCCCTTCAACGACAATATGACATGGCGGAGACAGAGCGTTTTCGCTACCTACAAGTACGCCACGCCTTGCAAACAGCTCTGCCCCGTGACACTTCCCCACCTGACTATTCACCATTAGAAGACAGGCTACTAGATGGTCATCTGCCCGAGAAGGCCATATCCCTAACCTATAGGAAACTCATCAACAATATGGATGACCCTTTGTTGGCCCTACGGGAGAAATGGGTTGAAGATGGTATCGAACTGGACGACGAAACTTGGCAGACTGCAGTCTCCTCCCCCAAAACTGTTGCCATCTCAGCACGCCTCCGTCTTGTGCAGCTAAAAATATTACATAGAGTCTACATCACGGGCACACAACTGATAAACATGGGTCGTCCAACGAATGTGCTTTGCAGATGGGGATGCACTCATCTAGGCACGTTTATGCACATAATATGGCACTGCGACCCAATACAGACTTACTGGTGCAATATTCACAACATTATGAGCCAAACCCTAGAACTCACTGTGAGGCCTGAGGCCCTCAGATGCCTCCTTAATATCTGGGAACCTACTGACCTTAACTCACACGCTGTACAATGGGTCACATTGGGCTGCATGATAGCTAAGAGAAACATTGCTCAACTATGGGAGGCTACGCATGCTCCAAGGGTCGTTGATTGGGAAATAGACCTTGACTGGTGTATGCTGCGGGAAAAGACAGTATATACAGCTAGGGGTTGTCCTCGAAAGTGGTCTAGGATCTGGGCTCCCTGGAACGCATACCGTGGCAACATTTGCACCCCCCCAGGCGACCCCAAAGGTGATAGTTCCCCCTCACCGTAACCTCCAATCATCATTCTATTATGTATGTACACCTTGGTTCTGCTGTGTTCCCTGTAACTGATCTGAGTGTAACTATACCTCTATGTCGAGTATGTTTAATAAAAAGAATTTCCACCCAAAAAAATACTTTATGCCCCAAAGCGTACCCCTTGCTTGGACAGTGTATTTCTTGGGTAAGGGATGGACCCAGTTAGTGTGGGGGAGACAGCTGGGGTTACCCTAATGCCCCAGAGATACAGAGAGATATTTTCCAAAACCCACATGCCTCCTAATACTTCAAAGTATAGGCATTAGGTCACCATGAATGAGCAGAGGGGTGGAGGCTCTGAGTGAAACAGGAGCCAGCATGACTACTGTCACGTCTATTCTGGTGTCCTCAGAGTATTTGATAGCCAATACGTTCCACCAGATTCTAGTAGCAGACAATCATGAGAGCCACTGCCATGTGGCTCTGGTTCCCTTTGATTGGGAGGGGCTCAGGTTCTCTTAGGGCAGCTGTGAGCCCTGCCATAGATCTTTATTAGGAGTTGATATACAGCAGACTATATCAATTGCCTCAAACCCCACTACATGAGAATTAAGGTCACCGTGCTACTGGTGAAATATGATAGAGTGGAGGAGGAAGCTAACTTCTACCTGATCTCCTATCACCTAAAAAAAAGATGGGTCATTAGATGGTGTATATCTCTCTTCCACACTAGACCCTGAAACAGCGGAAGGACTGTTGGTAGTTGCTGGGACAGTTTGCTTTAATGTTTCCCCTCACTCGTGGGCTTACACACTTGTATGCCCATGATATAGACAGCTGGGACAACCTGCATGCTAAAAATAAAATATAGAGGGTGTCAGACAAATTAGGGCCCAACATTAGAGAGGAAGTATCCAAAATGTTGAAACTGGAAGTGATTGAGCACTCCAGTAGTCCCTGGTACAGCCTAGTGGTGCTGGTATGCAAAGCTGCCCCACTGGATGCCATCATAAAACTCAGATTCTATGTGGACTGCAGGGGGGGCAATTCAGTCATTAGGACCAATGAGTACCCCATCCCCAGAGCTGATGAGCTCATAGATTGGTTGTGGCTCATAGATTGGTTGTGGGCTGCCACATTCCTAAGTACTTTTGACCTTACTTCAGGGTACTTGCAGATCAATATAACTGAGTGGGCAAACGAGAGGTCAGCATTATCTATCCTAGTGGCCCACTTTTAAGTTATGGTCTGGACTGAAGAATGCCCCTGCCACCTTCCAGAGGTTGATGAACCAGGCCTTAGCTGAATTAAGACCTTCAGTACTGCTTACTTAGATGACATAACTGTCTGCAGCACCAGGTGGTAGGACCAATTGAGTCACCTACATGTAGTGCTTCAGGCTCTGCAACAGCCAGGCCTGAATATCAAGGCATGTAAATGCCAGACAGGACAATGTACTGCAGTGTACTTGGGACACCTCGTGGGCAGGGATAAAGCGCAGCCCCTCCAAGCCATAATAGAGATTATCCTGGCCGGGGAGCCCCGCAACACCCAACAAGATGTATGGACCTTTCTGGACCTCATTGAATACTTTAGGAGGTTTGTCAAGGGATATGGCAACATTGTTGCTCCCTTAACTGAGATGACTTTCAAGACGCAGCCCAAAAAGGTGATATGGACAAAGGCCTGTCACAAAGCCTTGGACACCCTCACATAAGCTGAATGTACAGCCCTGTACTTAAGGCTCCTGACTATTCCAAGGACTTCATTATAAAACCGAAGGCCTCGGATAATGGGATTGGGTCAGTTTTATCACAGTTGAATGAAGAGGGCCTGGACCAACCTGTAGCTGTCATCATTACCTTTATACACTGAAGAGGAGTGAGAAGTATATGGTAAGAATATATCATCTGCTTCCCTATTTTAATGAGTAATAAACACAAGGAGAGGGGAGACCCAGCTATTTGTGACAGTGTCTGTCTTGCCTGTATCCGGGATAAGTGAGCGTAATATACCCAGGTAAATTGATCCTTGCTTCACAATTTGTCAGACAGTAAAACGTAAATGGGTGGGCTCCATATGTCTGTAAGTGGACTTAAAATGAATTTTCTCCTCCGAATGTTTGACTACAGAGTCCATCCCCCCCTGGTACTCCTATGATGTCTGTTGAAAAAACAAGTCATGTCTAGTCTGTTTTCCTTATAAAATGTATTTTCCTTAGTGCTATTTAAAATTGTAATAATGCTGAGTTCCTAGATGTGGTGAAAACTATTTTATAGGCAAACACGTGGTTATCACAGAAAATTAGCAATCACAAAATTCAGGGTAAAGACCAGGCCTGGACGTTGTTCAAGGAGTTTTGTTGCACGGAACTCCGCAATGTTACAAAAAAACTCAGCGGAGTTCCGCAAGTGGCAGAGTGCAGTGCAAACTTCCGTTTGCGCTGGTCTTCCTGCCGCTCAGGTAGAAATTCTATCGCGAGCAGGGAAAAAATCTGCTGCACTACACAAAGTGGAGTTTTCTGCACTCCAAGAGGTCTGCAGAGTGCGGAGTGCAGAAAACTCCGCAAACTCCGTGAACGGAGTGGAGTTCACCGCCCGGGCCTAGTAAAGACGAGGTCCTGAGGAAAGCCTACTGACCCTTCACAGGCTATATAAAGGCTGAACAATGGCAACCTATCGGATGCCTGGGAACATTAGTTTCTAAAAGCATCACACTGATCTATCTTAGCCTAGCCCTAGATCCCAGAATAATACATTTTTACAAAGGATGTAAAGTCTTTTTTAACACACTAACTCAACCCTGCCTTCACTCACTGCTACCACTCAAATAGCTCCACTTACAAACGTGTCAAGCCCACCCATTCACGTTCAGTGTCTGGGTGAGGGTCCAATGATGAAGCATACCACAGGTGGTACCTGTGGGTGAGGGCTCACACCATCTCGGAAAAAAATTACTGTCTGAGAAATTCTGAAGCAAGCACCGATTACCTAGGTGCATTACGCTCACTTGTCTCGGATACAGGCAAGACAGACATTGTCACAAATAACTGTGTCTCCCCTCTTCTTGTGTTTATTGCATTCATCATTAGGACATTACTTCACAGGGAACAGAGGTGAAGTGCTTTTGAAAGGGAGCCTTTGGTGTAATTTGAGCACTGAACAAGTTGAGAACATAACTGCTTGGGACTCACTTCTGAATTCAGATAGACCACAGGCCCCTCAGATGGATCATGCAAATGAGGAGTGGGAATCCCAAACTGTTGAGGTGGTATATCTCCCTACAGGGAATGAACTTTAGGGTGGAACACTGTCCCTGGGCAGACCTGACCAGGTTGTTCTGCTTTAGTGATGAGTACTCCCAGAAGGTTGAGTAGTTCTCCCCACTTTCAGCTAAGGGGTGGGGGCACATGTTAGACCTGATAGCCTAAGGGTGGTCTTCCCCCAAACTCTTTACCTGTACCCTCCTATTTTTCTGAATACATTGTTGCCTGCCTAAGGACTCTGTCCTTATTACCACTGCTAACCAGTGCTTGTGCTGACTCCCTAAAGATGGCACATTTGGCTTACACCTGATTTGCCTATTTAATTTACTTATACATTCCTTGTAAAATTGTAAACCATATACCCTAAGCCTGTAAATGGAATGCTACTAGTGGGCCTGCAGCACTTAATGTGCCATTCCCTGTTTAATACATATATGTCATCCCTAAGGCAGGTCCTAGACTGCCCATAGGGCAGGGTGCTTTGTAATTAAAAAAGGTTTTACATATCTTGGTAGTGAAAAACTCACAAATTCATTTTTCATTACTGTGACGCCTGCTCTCCAATGGGATAACATTGGGTTACCTAATTACACCTAATAAGTGCTAACTTCTGATTGGGAACAGGTAAAAATACATACTTTGTGTCTAAGAAATTGTAATTTAAAATTCTCTTTAATGGTAAAGTCGGATTTCAAGTAACAGGTTTAAAAAGCGCCACTTTTAGAAATCTAAGTATAAATTAACAAGAGCATGACACAAATGCCCATGTTGATATCAGTATCAAGTGTAGAACTTGTTTATTTCTCCTTCTTACTTTCTCTTTTTGCATGACACATAGAAAGAGGAAATTGCCTCTTAGTGGTTTTTTTGTGCATAGAGGTGTCCCTCCTTGCACAAAATCAATTCTGCTTGTTATGTAGGCACCCTTGCAACATGGAGCAAGGGTGCTTGCGTTGGCAGAAGGCAGCCTCAAGTGCACTAGCGCAGGTAGATAGCTGAGGGGCGCGATATCTTCACACATATGCCACTTGTCACCACTTTCACATTCATGCAGTGCATCAACTTTGCTTGCTGATCTGCTTTATGTGAACTTTTATATGTTCCTTAATTTGTGGAATAGGCTTCAGAAGGAGAGTCTGAAAGGCTATTTATTTTTAAGAGATGAAAATCACTTGTAAATTTGTGGCACTTGAGGGAGATTTATCTTGGTGATAGAAGAATAACTACTATACTGTCTAGTTGTCAATAACTTGTAGCCAGTTCTAAAGCTAACTTGTACAGTTGGCACACTGGTGAATTTTATGGTTTAAATATCACTGTATCCATGGTTCAAGCACCACCTGCAGATATTGACTTTTTTTTTTTTATTCTCTATATTTTACCAAAGCGAGAGAGGAGACTCTGAAAACATCCACTGGCACTGCCTGAGAGGTTTTTACACATTTAGATATGAAACAACATATAAGAAATATGTGACACATTGTATACATGCCAAAAGACCTAAATCAGGCAGAAGCTGGTCGATGTTTGGAGCCAGAAATTGCTTTATTTTAGGTGTCTCGTCCTAAAATGACCTCTGCCTCAATACCAGCCAATAGAAATAAAGATTAATTCCTCCAATTTATTTCTTCTAAATGTTCCACATGATACTGTGACATGGTGTGGCATATGTCATATCCTAGACTTGGGCACCAACCTATTCTCACAACTTCTGAGTTGAAGTAAAAATGAAAGATATTGAAGAAAGTCACAAAGGGCCAAACTGCAGGTCTGGGGGTCCGAGGACCACCAGCCTTGCTGTGGCCTGGTGGTGGCAGTCCACACACCACCGCATCTGCGCTCAAACCGCCCTATTACAATTAGGGTGGACAGACCTCTGCAGCTGCCAGGGAACTGACATTCCCTGCTGTGGCGCAGCAGTCTTGAAGCAGCAATATGTTTGGTGGGACTGCCGCGGTCCCACCAAGCATATTATGAATTTTCTCTCTGCCATGGTTTTTATGGTGGTTCCTCCTCCATGAAAACCATGGCAGAGAGGAAACAAGGGGGGCCCTACAAGGCCCCCAGTTGCCTCAGGGCCATGGGATGCATGCAGGGGGCACAACATGTGCCCCTATGTGTGCAAGCACCCCAGTTCCTGCATGGCATGGACTTTACAGTCCATGTCATGCAGGAACTCTTTTTGGGTGTTTCCATTGCATTGCCATTTTCAGAGGCACTGCTGTGGGACCGCCCAAAAATGCCTGCCAGACATGAGAAATATTCATAATCTGGCGGGCGACCCGACCTTAGGTTTGGTGGTGCAGGAGTGGGCTGCTGGCATGGCGGTCTGCTACCGCATCGCCAAGCTAGTCATCAGGCCCAACGGGAAGCAATGTGGAATATTAGGGTGAGATGAAGGGGTGTAAACAGAAGGTAGGCAATGGAAACTAAAAGAGAGTTGAAAACAGCGGATTAGTCACTGCTAGAGCCTATATGAGACAGAGAGTAGTATTTGTCTTGATGTTATTGTGTCACAACTTTACTTCATGCTGATTGGAGAGTAGAGGAGAAATGAAGAACTAGTTCCTATCGTACTACTGCAGAGTTGGTTTGTGGCACATTATACACAGTAGTCCAAGCAAAGCGCTCCAAAAAGTGCCACGAAAATTTCTTTATGCATGTGATGTCATAGACAATATTCATATGCATCGCTGTAGGTCGCATGGCCGTCCTTTAATATATAACCACACATTCCCATTTAATGTCCTTGCAAGGCACTATATTACCGATAATATTCATGATAATTAAAACAGAAAGACTTACAGCACTAAATGACAATGCCCTTTATTATGTTTGCTCAAAGTTTCACAATTACCTACTTTTGCCCTCTTAAACCTGTCTTGAATTATTTTGACTAGGATTGCCACAAATGACACCATTTACCACAAGGACTTAATTTCACACATATCCACAAATGGTTGATTTAAAAATTGAAATTTACATTTGACAAAAGGGATTGACAAAGAGCACTGTATAAAATGTGCTCGAAATGAATAAGCATCATATCAATCCAGTTATTGCACTGCATGGTGTCGAGAAAACCAAAATGTTTTTTTTTTTATTGACTAGGCTGTCTAATCCATATATAAACATAACAGTTAATATAATTACCATAAGTAACAGAGCCAGGGAAAATAAAAATGGGGATAGACAGAGGGGCAATGGACCGATAAAGGGCAAAATACAAACAATAAAAGAGAGGTAAACAATAAAAGTGAGAGATAGAGAGAGCAAGAGAAGAGAGAGATGCTGCAACTTGAGGTAGAAGGGAGGCAATCAGTCAAGGACCTCCCCTCTATCTCAAGTTGCATTATTACTGCATTCTCGTCTGCCTTACCCAATTTAGAAGTAGCTTTTCCTCAGAGGCTCTGTCCCAGTACTGCAGTTGCTGAGGTAAGGGTTAGTGTTGCTATCAAAGACGGACCAGTCTAATTTGATTCTACACTCCACAGAGCTGAAAGTGAAAGGTCTCTGGCTGAAATGCTATGATATATATATATATAATGTGTGAAGCAGGGAGTGGAAGTAACAATGAGATATGCTCAGCAGAAGCATGTGCCTCGAGGTCAGCATCATGAGTTGAGTCTCATGAGTCAGTGATGATTCCCAACTTGTCACGTGGTTGGGGAGCAGTATGCTTGCTGACCACACCCCACCCTGTGACAAATTGGGAAACTGGGGGACCGTGGCAGCTTTGGAAATAATTTGGCAAACAGCCCAGAGAAGTACAGGGCTGATGCTGTACGTGCTCAAGGCTGCTTCACCACTACCATGCCTTACCAAAACTATTTTATTGTTGACATATAGGTAGAGGTGCATCATAACCTTGCGATAAATGCTATCTCGAAAACGGCTGCATAGAAACATATTGTGTTTGGTATCAAACACCTTGGAATCATACCTTCACCCTGGTAATCAGTGTGGGTGGTATGATTTCACCCTTCAGAAGTGAGCTTTGTGGGTTCACTGGTCTATCCGGTGCCAGCCTTCTCGACCCGGACAGCACAAAAAGGATGCTGCCGACCAGAGACACAATTCTGCCCTCCTGCTGCTGAGCCAAGATCAAACAGAGGAAGGCAGCACAATAGGCATCCTGTCACAGGGAGGTGTGACCACCTCCCTGACAGGATTTAGTGTATTGGTGCAGGGTGGGTGCACTCTGAGAGTGCCTGAAAGTCTGCAAGGGGGCACATTTGGTGTCCCTGTGCATAGTCCAGCTCAAACCAGTTCTGGGAGCCATTGGCTCCTGCTCTGGTGCAAAACTGGACAAAGATCATTGGTGTAACCACCCCTCTGCCCTGCCCCTCCCCTAGGAGGGTCCCACAAATCTGTCCATCCATCTCCCATGGGTACATAAGAGCTTACCTGGCTGTAACACTGTATATTTTATGTGGACAAGGTTCTACAAAAAGAAACCACTGACCTTCGACTGTCTGGACACTCTGGACATCACTGGACTTCGACTAGGCCTGACTTCATCTTCCTCTCCGTCCTAACCTTTGTCTGTGCCCTTGCTCCATAGAGGCTCCATGCAGGACTTGTAGTGCACTAAGGACAACTGAAGAATGTCCCTTGGAGTGAAGGAGTCACTCCCCTGCAACTGCAGACCCCGTAACGCAACAGACCTGTCTGCTGCTACTGAGCTCCTGGGAACTCCAAAGATTTCAGAAATACAGGAGGTGGGTTTCTGAAGGTCCCTGAGGTTGATCTGCCCTCTCAGCAAGTATGAGACCAGTATCCCTCTTGGGGACTGCATAACCCAAACCCATGTGCAAGGTGCCCATTTGCAGTTGCATGTATTTGTTGGCAATTCCCGAGCATGTGCATTAAACACCATGTAGTCCTGACCCTGAGCAGTATTTGCACCGAAGAACTTCAGCCTCCTCACAGCGAGTGCTCCATGGGCTGGTACTTTGCAATCTTGCTCGAGGTCCCCTCGCGACCCCTGGTCCTTTGGCCTGTGAGTCCCTCTGAGGATCATCTGATTTCTGCTGGGCTTTCCTTGTTGCTACAGATGTGCCCTGACTCCCCATTGCCTGGTGAGTCTCCTGGACCTTGCTAGTCCACACCATAACATGCTTGACCTTCCTGCGTGGGTTGCTTTTGCAAAGACTTGTTGGTGCTCCAGCCAGAATTCGACCCCTCAGCACTCGATATCCTTTGTGGGACAGCTCACCTCTGGCTCCTGGTCATCCTCGACATCTCCTGGCCCTCGTGGCTGCAAAGTCAATCAACCCTTCTTCGCACCTGAAGCACCCGACATCGGTGGGCATTCGTTTACCGAGCCCATGGTCACTCTGAAGTGACCCAGAATCTGGCCCCTCTGCTTTCAGGTTCCTTTCTTTCAGAATGCAGGCTTGTATTGCTCCGGGCACTCTTCACCTTCATGACAGCAGTACTTCTTTGCAGCCCTCCATTGAGAACAACAGCAGTTTGCGACACCAATCCAGACCTATCCACCCGGCTCATCTGAGATAGGTAACTCGGGTACTGCAGTATCCACGGGTGGGGTGGCTCTCCAACCTCTTAAGTTCCAAAGGGTTTGTTCAAAGTCCTCCTAGAAGGGTCCTTAAACTTTAAAGCTGTAATGGTGACTTTCCCATAGAATTGTATGGAGCCCGCGATCATGTTAGCACACTGCACCTGTCCTCCATGGGGTCCCTGTCTACTCACCTTGAGTGGTTCCTTGGGGTCCCAGCAATTCTACGTGCTCTAGACTGTGTCTTGACTCAAGTCATGATTGTTATACCACTATTTTAGTATATGGTTTGGTCTCCCCCCCGGAGCCCACTGTGTATTGTTCTACTTACAACTGTTCTATTGATCTCGTATTGTGTGCTTTGTGTTCTATCCTTGTGTAGAGGATAGTAGAGAGTGTTATATTATTAAATACATATTTTTATATAACTACTGGGTGGTTCTCCTTCATTTAGTCATTCAGGAGGTGATATTCCGGTAAAACAAGCTGCTTTACATTCCTTCAAGATGAAGCCTGAAGGCTGCTCTCCACAGCTGCCACTAGGAAAGCTTTCTAGAGGTTATCTTTGACCTCATACATCATAAGGGTCATTTGGACTGGTGCAAGGTGCCCACTTTAATTAGTGAAAGATACACAATTGATGGACACAGTGAACCCGGGAATACGTCTAGGCATGACCGGCGCACTTAGGGCTAGAAAGCAAAAGATAAACAATTGATGAACTGGAATGGCAGCGTGACCAAAAAAACGATGGATGTAGGCCCAGATCTCTGTACTGGGGTGAATGTATGACATTGTTCTGCATTCTGTCCATCATTAGTTCTTTTTGCATTTGTCACCCCGAGTGGGACGGGTATGCTCAGACGTGAGTCCCGTGCTCTCTATGCCACTGGAATCAAGCTATCCTGGCTGAAGAGGGGTGAAACCCCGAAACCGGTCCTAGGATGCTTGTTTTCAGTCCAGGGAGGACCTGGCCTGGCAGTTCGGGCTGGACTGTTCCCATTGGGCACGGGGTCAAGACGGATTTGCATATGGCTGGGTCCAAACTGGAATGGCATGGTGAGCATAAAAACGATGGATTTAGGCCCAGATCTCTGTCCTGGGGTGAATGTATGACATTGTTCTGTCATAAAACAATATTCACATAGGAGACAACATGAATGAGTGAGCAATCAAGGGGAAGATTATATGCGAGATAGACAGATTGAGTAACCCAATGAAGTGGATAAAAGATTAAAGGTAGCATATATGTAGGGTAGAGAGCCTGGAGCATAGACATAATGAATGAAAGAGAGGCTTCAATAACGAAAGTAGCATCTTGAAAGGGAAACTCAAGGTCTGATTATGATGTCGGTCAGATGAGCGTCACACAGACACTGTAGTTAGAATGGAACCGCCCAAAAATTATTGGGCGGTTCCACCCACAGTATCGGAATGCAACCCCACTATGGGAAGTAGGAAACAATAGGGGTGGGCGGAATTTGCGAAAGCGACTTTCGCAAATTATCGCAAAAATGTTAAAAATCTCCGCAAACAAGCGGAAATATCGCGAAGATGCGGAAGTTTTTTTCCGGCATGTTCGCGAGATTTTCTGCATGGTTGCGGGTCGCCAACTTACCCATGTGGTTGCTTGCGGGCGCGGCCATCTTGTTTTCAGTTGTCTCGCGGTGCATGATCGCGAGAAAAAAGACGTGACGCGCGAACTGTCGCGAGACAGCGCAAATGGCTAAAACAATACAACATCTCATGGAGAACGCGACTGGATCGGGAAAACTTGTCGGCGAACGCGGGGATTCAGGTAAGGCGATCGCGCGCGCGCGAGAATGTATTATTTTACAGCGCGAGCAAGAACCAAATTATCGCAAAGCTGCGGAATGCGGAAATTTTGACATTTCCGCGCTCTCCGCGGAACGCGGAAATGCCAAATTATCGCAAATTCCACGAATGGAACGGAAATTTTGCCCAGGCCTAGGAAACAACAATTTTTTTGACGAGCATCAGCAGGCATAAGCTGTCTGCAAGACCTAATGAACTCAACAAACCCACTTTATTTCCGCCTCCTACTTACCATTAGTTCCCTCCTCCATCGCTCTTCTTTGCTGCATCCTAAGTCGCTCTCGCAGCCGATGCTTCCCTTCTGGTCAAGGCTATGGAGCACAGGCCACCAACAGTCTCCTTACGATAACTTTGTTTATCTGTTGTTTTGGAAACTATTTTTAAAAGGTTGCTTGATGCCTGTAGTTGCTTCCAACCTTCCACCACCCTCCGACACAAATGCAGCCCTCCGACACAAATGCATGTTCGGTATCTGCTGAAAAAAAATGTCTATTCTGGGGTAAATATACTGTTTGAGCTGTTTTCAACACCCGTAACCTCACGTAAACTTGCCGCTCAAACAACAACACAACTTGGTGGTGTGTAGTGTCAGGGAAATATTTTTGAAGATGACACTGCAGAATGAACCGCCCTCCCACCACCCTCTGACACAAATCAGACTCCCATACTCCAGACTCACTGTGGATTCAGCTCATAATCCAAAATCAGCCCTAGACTGCAGGATGCCAGAGCCAAGAAAGACACCAGAGCCCCTTCATTATTCTATTGCGATCCTGTCCGTCCCGGAGGTAGGACCCACACTGGAAAATAAGTCATGTTTGGTGCGTTTATATATCACTAAAATCATATTGAGGCAGCCAAGCGCTTTGTGAATAGAGTCCTGGGCTCTGTTTAGATGAGGTGTTGAGGAATCATATGGCTGTTGAGTTGTTTTCAGAGGCCTAAGCGAATGAATTACGATGGGGTTAGGGGAGCTGGGAGAGCTGGTGAGAGTCACTGACATGGTATCTTCACAACTCAGTGCGACTGACTGTTTCAGCTCTACCTCCCTTCGTAGGCAGAAGCCTCTCAAAGTCTCAGATCTCCTATGAACAACAATACAACTTGGTGGCGTGTGGTGTTGGGGAAATGTTTTTGAAGATGGTGCTGCAAAATTAAATTTTGCATGAGGAGTAATCAATCTGAAAACGCTTGGGTCTATATCAAGTTGCACGCTTAACATAAATAAACGTTGATGCATTGAGTGTATAAAGAACATAATAGGTTCCACAGTGTCACCAATAGAAGATTTTAGATGGTCTTAAAATCTGTGTCAAGCTGCTCCCAGTTCCGTCCATCATCTCACAGCTTTTGCTCTTCTACGATTTTCTCTGCTATTTTCCGCCTGTTCTGCTCCCGCTGAATTTCATTTTTAACTGCACCTTGGGACGAACTTCCCTTAAACCACTGGCTGGCGGAATTCTGTCAATTCAGATGAGCGTGTGTCACCTTCAGGCCAGGATCAGCCTCAAACAGTAGAATCTGTGCCTGAGCGACATGAATTGAGTCAAAGGTAATGAATGAGACAGTGCAGCGTTAGTTTCGCAGTCAATGCACCCATGCCCCATCCTTTTTAGGTCTTGCTGAGTCAGCGTGCATGCGCTGCTCGGAGAGACATTTTGTATGAGTTTTTTAAGTGCTGCTGGCTGGCCTAGCGCTTGCGTGCACGTGAGCGTGCATGCATGCAGCCGCCATGCGCTAAGCCAGCCCGCAGCACTGAGGAACGCCTTTCTGCGTCATCGCGATCACTTTCGCTTTCACAGCGATCGTGATCGCGATGACTTTCGTGGCCAATGCTTGTTGGAACATGTTGTCACGTTGTTTGCTTTTCGCTTTATTTATGGATGTTGTTATTAATGGTAAGCTCTGCTTACTTTAATATAATTACAGCAAAGGTAAACAAATACAGTGCGCATGTTGAGAACTAATTTTGCTTTTTTTGCCAAGGGCTTAACGTTCCACTTTCTTTATACATATTAATCCGGCAAACGTTTTAGTTTAGCCGCAAATTGGATGTACTTTTTGGGAGCGCGTTTTTCAAACTTTGCTTTGTTTTGCAGATACTGCGAGTGCATGCGTACAGTACACACCAAGCTTCACATTAATCGTTGGGCATACTTTTTAAAATTATTTAATACAAACTAGGCGCCCATTATACACATTACTTTGTTTTAAGGCTAACGCGAGCACATAACACTGCTCGCCAAATTTCAAATTCACATCGGCGTGCCTATCCCAATGCCTTTAACTTTCATAATCACAGCCACCACATTCATTTATATAGCACACATGAAGCATATCCTTTTAAACTGTTTATATTACATTCTTTTTTACAACCAGTACATATGATAACCGCGCTTCTTTATTATTACACATGCCACTAAAATGCGTTTCTTTTCAAGTGTATCTGCGTTTACAAAATGCTATGCGCAAAGCTTTATAGTCGTAGCGGCAGCATACTAAATTTGCCTGATCTTTTTTATTTACCCCAGTCATACCTAATAAAAAAGCGTAGGCAGTGAAAAAAAACTAAATAGCTCTTTTACTAGAAACAACGGCTCTCAAAAACTAAATAGCTATTATTTATACCACTGCCAGTAGTGATGCCAGCACCATACTGTCCACATTATATACAAACATAGAGAGCATCAAGGTACATAAGCAGTGGCATACCAGGCTGCTTCCAAAAGCCGCAGTGTAGAGATGACACATGGGCTCACCAGCAGCCAGGTGAACTCCCTTGCCAATGCTTTCTGCAACTTGCACACTGTCACGCCAGGCGCGCCATGCGCTAACAAATTTGCAATATTTATTTAGTACAATAAAAGCTACATATGTAGTTTTGCGTAGAAACTTATGCATGTATGAGACTTGCATTCTGGTTAAAAAAATAACTATGTTACTGTAAAACAAAAAAAACATTGCTTTAGATTGCTCTTATCATAAAAAAACTAGTATTTATTATAAAAACAATACATCGTATTTAATTTTTTTTCTTTTTTCAAAGTGCCATTACTGGGAAAAAAAACACTAACAGACACAGCTACATTGGGAACAAGGTAATTATTTAAATATATTTATAAAAAGGGGGTGTCTTTTTTAGTTTATTAGCACGCTGTTTTTACCTGTTAGCCTAAAGTATTTAATGTCAACAGAGCACGCTCTTTTGACAGTTTTCTTTGTTTTTTTGGCAACTGCGAGCACATAACAGCACTACGCGCCAAGCTTTATATTAATAGCAGCGCGCATACTTTTCCGTACTGTTATAATTTTGCGTTGTTAGACATTTTTTTAGGCTTCGTTTTGGCTCTGATTGTTAAGCATTTTAGGTCGTTTTCGGTCGCACGTTATTGCAGTGTTTGTTGTTTACTTTTTAGTACTGTGCTTTGTTTACTTTAATATTATTCCAGCAGAGGCAATACAACCAAGCGCATATTAGGAATGGGTATTTTCAATTTTTGGCGGACAGCTTTACAATGTACTTTTTTACTATTACTAAATACAAACACAGCGTGCGCACTCTACAGTTTACTTTGTTTTTAGGCTACTGTGAGAACATAACCACACTAAACACCAAGCTGTTATTGCAATGTTTGTTGTTTACTTTTTATTACTTTGCTTTGTTTACTATTATTCCAGCAGAGGCAATACAACCAAGCGCATATTAGGAATGGGTATTTTAATTTTTGTCGGACAGCTTTACAATGTACTTTTTTACCATTACTAAATACAAACACAGCGTGCGCACTCTACAGTTTACTTTGTTTTTAGGCTACTGTGAGAACATAACCACACTGAACACCAAGCTGTTATTTAATGTTTGTTGTTTACTTTTTATCACTTTGCTTTGGTTACTATTATTCCAGCAGAGGCAATACAACCAAGCGCATATTAGGAATGGATATTTTAATTTTTGTCGGACAGCTTTACAATGTACTTTTTTACCATTACTGAATACAAACACAGCGTGCGCACTCTACAGTTTACTTTGTTTTTAGGCTACTGTGAGAACATAACTACACTCAACGTCAAGCTTTATATTAATAACAGTGGGCACATTTTTTCTGGATATTTACTGCAACCTAACACTTATTATACACTTTGTCTGTAGGCTACTGCGACCGCGTACTAACACTGCACGCTAACATTCATATTAATAGCGGTGCGCCTTTCCCCCAATGCCTTCAAGTTTAATAGTAGCAGGGAGCACATTTATATAGCACAGCTATAGTATATGTGTTGTAAATTGTTTTTATTACATTCTTAAAAATACAGGACATATAGTTGCCATGCTTCGTTATTGTCGCCTGCCCCGCAAAAATATTTATTGTTAAAACTTTTTTAATGTGGTCGTTCATTTGGACATAATGCATTCTTAGCCATATATAAGGTAACAAAAATGCTTCTGACACGTCCTTATTATAACTTTTCAGCATGCTGCACACTTCTGTACAGCACAGCTTAAAAATATAGGCTAAGTCAATATCTATGGCTAAACACTTATGAGGTACCAAAGGCGCGACCTATTGGCTATGCCAATGCTTGTTTTTTTCTTCTAAAGAGTTTTATATAGCGCAAACTAGACCCAAGACATCAGGTATCAGAGCTCTTTACAGGAGCACCAGTTGCGTTACACGAGGACACATTCATTTTTTGTTTTGGCACGGGGAAATTAAGTGACTTGCCCAGAATCACAGGATGTTCAACGTCATTGCTGAGACTCGAACCCGGTTCCCCAGATTCGAGGTCAGCGTCCCAGCCGTAAGGCCAACTCCTCTCCCCAAGTTTATTTTGGAAATAATGCTTCAACGTAGTAAATGCGGAGAAAACCGAATAGATTAAAACCAGTTAGACAGAATCTCGTGGGGATCAAGGCCGAAAAGCGAGTAATCAGGTGGCAGGAGCGCCACCCACCCAGAGTGTTGCATAAACTGGATTGTGGTTAGATCTCAGTGACCAAGTACCCTAATCAGACTCGGAGATCTGAACTGAGCAACATAGATGAGCGCCCTGGGATGATTCAGCGCCGAGTTACCTGCTAGATCAGAGAGGTGGCAAGTTATTGCAGTCCTGGTTTCACCAAGCACCATTCCATTGCCTCAACAAGCTTCCTTCATTTTTCAGAGCACAGATCTCAACCTGATGGTCAGAGCTGTAATGAAGCAAGTTGATGATATTGCTTTGGCTGTTTGAACAGCATACAAGTGATTTGCAAATGGCTGTAGACATAAAACAGACGACAGCGAGGCTGAGAGCTGTTTATTTTGGTGCAGTGCCTACTGTCATCCCACCCCTAGAGCATCATCCAGCAATACTCTCTCCAGTTACAGTGCACTATCCTCTACCCTAAGGCACAGTCCCCATTCCTATTTTCCAATATTACATACAATGCCCACCTTCCTTTTACCCCATGTGCAAGGAGTCCTGCCCTCAAACCTTCAACACAGTATCCAGCATTTTCCTAGCCTGTGAGTAGGAATGGGCCTCTTGCCCGACATCCTCCTACCTCTGGAACAGTGCCCAGTGCTGGTCCTCAACTAGTTAAAGGGCCCACCGTTCCCCTAATATGGAAGGAATGGTGCACATCATGGTATGTCTCCCGGCTAGATATCCCTATCTTCTTATATCAGGTAGAGTACACAATATCTTTAAATGCCAGGTGTAATGATCTTGTACATCCTTCTGCTGTCAATAGACTAATCCGGGGAATCCCCCTCACCATGTCTCAACTATCAACCATAGATTGTTAACTCAAAAAACTGAAAAGATGGGTGTTTAAACATCTACAGAAACAACAAATGTGTACCAAAGCGTACCTCAGCACCACCTCAGTATCATTCAGCACTACACCTGCACAAGTGCACCACCACCTCAGTAACACTAAAGAACAACCTCAGCACCAGCGCAGCACCACTGCACTACAAATTCTATTACCATTTTTTTTTTTTATTGGCAATTGAAAAAAATGTCAAGTTGACATACATACCAAGTGCATTGATTAACAAGTTGCAATAAGAGCAGGTTACATGGGAATTACATTTTCAAATGAAATTCCATTACCCTTAATAGCATTTGATTACTATCCACATAATTCTAGAACACACCATGCCACATATTTCCACTACACAACTCCACGCCACACATTTGCACAACAAATAAATCCAATGCAACCCATATTTCCCTCACACTTTCACCAACTCCGTCACACTCCCATTCTCCTCTCTATAATATCTACTCATGAATGCTACCTTCCGGTACCTCCTCACGCTGTGCAGTAGTCCACCCCTCGTCCCCTCCCCCCGGACCTCTCTCTCTCTCTCTCTGTTTCTTGTACCATCTCTCATCCCTCTCTCTCACGCACTCTTCCCACCTCTCTCATGTATTCACTTCCGGTCTTTCTGCACAAAATCTTTCCCGCACCTTTTCAAGGTTTCAGTCCCTCAAACCCATGCTCTCCTCTTCTACCAGTGTCTTCGACGTACACAAACGTTCCCTCTTTACATGTCTGTGTCCTACTGTCCACTTCTTTCACTCTTTCTCACACACGTTTTCTTCTCCTGTCTGGAGTTCATTCACCTCTTTTGTTTTGTAAAAACATGTTTATTGGCATTTGAGATTATTACATACATCACATCTTTCATTGCCGATGGTCTTGGCGTACAAGTGATCCCTCATGGGGACATCATACTTTGACATAAGAGCATAGAACTGGAAGTTTGTAGAGCCCTCTCGCTCAGTCTATTAATTGGCGATGACTCTCATGGGTCTGTGTCCATATACAGGTAACCTTCACACAGGTTAATCGCCGCGTCGCGCTGGGGATGTGAGGTGCATTTTCCCCCCACATATGGTCTCGTAGGGGTTTTGGAATGTCAGCCATATTCTAACCATGAACAAACATGGGGTATAAAGCTGGGATGCACTGTGTATTATGTTGTGATCGAGTGTATTTGAACGCCTGAGAGCTGCACTATTGCGAGACAGCATGTTGAAGTTGCGTCAATGAGGGTAGGGGAGGGGGAGGGACATCGCTAAGAACTGTATGTCTGTGGGTGTGGTGATGGGTCGTTGGCAGCCATTAGGTCTGGCCCGTTGGATGTCTGGGCCCGTTGCATACCCTCTCGAGCATCCTCAGGGACTATAAGGGCCCTGGGGGAACCGCCCCCGCTTTTCCGCCACTGTCAGCGTTTCTTGTGTAAAGGAGTGAAGTAGCATGGCCCAGGGCATGGAGATTGGATGCTTGTGAATTCCCTGGACTTCCTCCCCTCGAAGTATTCCCTCTTCCGCTGCGCCCCATTTCTTGACTGCACCCACCCAGGCCGACAGGGGAGGGCCTTCTGGTGCCTTCCAGTGCATAGTTATTCATCGTTTGGCTAGGAGGAGCACTAAGGAGGCAAAGCGCATTTCTACTTTTATGTGCTTGTGACGCTTACAGATACCAAGGGCGCTAGCTTCCCATGTGTAGAGGTCTTGTAGTCCCATGATCGTTCTAAGGGTAGTATGGACCGTACGGCAGTAGTTGTGGAGGTACGGACAGTCCCATAGCGTGTGGAAAAAGGAGGTAGTGGGCTCCTGACATCTAGGGCAGGTGAAGGAACTATCAGGGAAATACTTCTGGAGTTTTTGCGGGAGTGAGGTATGCCCGATGCAGGATATGCAATTGTATGTTTTTGAAGCGGTAGTTGTGGGATACCTTATTGGTGTATGCTAGTGCTTTGACCCATTCCCTATCATGTAAATGCCTGCGAAAGTCGGTTTCCCATTGTTCCCCGAGGGATGCAAGTGTGGGATACTTAAGGGATCGTATGGCTTTGTATATCCAGGTAACTAGGTGTCACCCTGGGCCCATCTGTAGGATGGCGTGGAGGACCGGGTGTGTAGGGGGTTCTATATCAATTGTGTGCCATTGTTTGCGGCAGTCATCTAAGAGCTGCCTATGCAGCATGAACTGTCCCCTAGGGAGCTCAAAGTCATTCATGAGTGCCTCAAATGTCTATCATTGTCCGTTAAAATATAGCGTCCCCAGCGTCCGTCAGGGCATGTTCAGTCCATATGTGCAGCATTCCCTCCGTATAGTGTGTGCGGCCTCTGGGAAGCCCTACCAATGGCAGGAGAGGGGAGTACAGAGGCGCCGTGTGATGCATTCTGTGGATGCTTGCGAGACAGGCGCGCGCTGTCATCAGTTGGAGTGGCTTGGTCGGGGGCGGCGTAGCTCGTGGTAGCAGCATACGATGGATGGCAGGATATTGAAGTCGTCCAGCCGTAGTGATCAGTTCCATCTGTGCCCGGCCCGCCATCCAGCGGGACACCCATTGTAATTGGGCGGCCAGGAAGTAAGCCTTAAAGGATGGTGCAGCTAGCCCTCCTGGGTCGAGAGGTAGCTGCAATTTTGCCAGGGCGATACGCCTACGGCCAGAGCCCCAGATAAGGGTTCCTAGCAAGGCATCTAGTTCACTGAAAAACGAGCGGGGGGAACCAATGGGAGATTGGAGAAGAGATATGGGAGTCTTGGGACTAGGATCATTTTGGCGACCGCTATTTTGCCCGTGACTGCTAGTGAGAGATCTTTCCAAAAGTGTATGGATGATCTGATGCCCGCCATTATCTCACAGTAGTTACCCTCGTAGATGTCCTGTAGAATATGATATAGTCGAACTCCCAGGTAACGTACTGCCTTGGTCAACGTTGCCCAACCTCATCCAGCACTGGGGCATGGCCTGTACCAAGGGGTAGACGGTGGACTTGGACCAGTTGACTCTGAGTCCAGCCACTTCTTCAAAATCTTGCAAAATGTGTAGTATAGGGGTGAGGTCTGCTGCAATATCTCAGACGTATATGATGACATCATCGGGGTACAGTGACACAGCATGGGTGGAATTGGCAATAGGGATTCCCCACTCCTCGACCCGTGCCAAGGGCTCCATTGCCATGGTGAAAAGTAAGGGGGAGAGTGGGCAGCCCTGCCGGGTACCGCGGCGGACCGAAAAGGGGGCAGAGATGAGGGGGCCTATTCGCATTCTGGAGGTGGGCGTGGAGTACATGAGCCTAGTATATGCCTGGAGGCGGGGTCCTATTCTCATATGTTGCAAGAACCGAAATAAGTATGTCCGTGAGAGGGTATCAAAGGATTTTTCCAGATCCAGGACCAGACACGCCGCACAGGGGAAACGGTCACGGATCTGGTCCTGTACATGGAACAGTCGCCGGATATTGTAAGAAGTGTTTCTGCCCGGCACAAATCCATTTTGATCCGGATGGATCAGTTGCAGAAGGACAGTGGTGTATCAATCCGCCAGGATTTTTGCGTAGATTTTATAGTCCGCAGGTAATAGGGCTATGGGCCGGTAAGAGCCCAGATGATGGGGATCCCTGTCTGGTTTGAGAAGGGACACTATAACTGATTTGCACATGGATTGGGGTAATAGGCCGCCCGGAATTGCCTCTCTAGTTGAGGGACCAATTGGGATGCGAAGGTGTGGTAAAATTCTAGTGGAAGGCTGTCTAAACCGGGGGCCTTGTGGGTAGCTAACGCCTTCATGGCTTGTCTGATTTCTGTCGCTCAGATGGGGTCGTCAAGGTCTCGGCGGGTGTCGCGGTCTATCTGGGGCAGCTGGTGTCGAGTCATGAAATGGGATAGGGCCTCCGCAGGTATCTTAACAGGGCTAGTGTATAGTAATGTGTAATGCTCTTCAAAGGCACGTAGGATTGAGTCTTGGGAGTATAATAGGGTACCTCGAGTACTGCGAATGGCTGTGATTGGCGGGAGGGTCGAATCTTGCTTGACAAGCCATGCCAATAACGTGCCCACCCTGTCACCTTCTTTGTGAGCTTGGGCCGCATATGCCACAAAGTTATACCGGCGCAAGCTTGCTAACGCCTCTTCATATGCTGTTTTTGCGGCAGCAATTTGGGCAGGCGTTGCTTTGTCTGGGTCAGTCTCTTTTGTAAGAACGTCCAGTGTTTGCTCTGCGCTTTTTATGTCTCGCTCCAAAACTTGATGGACTTCCATGATGTGCTGAATACACGTGCCCCGTATAACTACCTTAAAGGCGTCCCACTCCGTTGCACGTGTGGTGGCTGTGTCAGTGTTCTCTTGGAAGTACTGGAGTATGTGGTCCGCCTGAGTGTGTTGGAAAACCGGGTCGTCGAGACAGTCCCTGGGGAGACGCCATGTAGGGACAGGGGGGTGTGGTGGGCGCCATCGTAGCACGAGTGTGTGAGTGTCATGGTCCAATATGGTTCTGCCCTGGTAGTCCGCATCTGAAATCAGAGGTAGGATAACAGGGGAGCAAAGGAAAGTGTCTAAGTGCACTCTGAGGCCATGTGGCACTGAGTGGAATGAGTAAAGTCCAGTCGTCCCTTTAAGAGAACGTATCGGCCATCGGGGTCAATGGTGTGGGACTGTTCCTGGAATGGAACGCCGGGTCATACCCATATAAGGGTGCCTTGAGCAAAGGTCGAATACGTAGTGGCGCATATGATTACTCTCCATCGCTTACGCAGCTTCGCCACTTCCCCTGTCGTGAGGTGCGTTTCTTGCAAGAACGCAATTTGCGCGTGATGGCGCTTGATGTAATCATATACTGAGTATCGTTTACGTGCGGTGTGCATACCCTGTACCTTCAGTGTAAGGATGGTGATGGTGCCAGTTTGTGCCATCGATGTATGTGTATGGTATGTAGGGTTGTGGGGGTACTCAGACTCTCCTGAAAGTCTCAAGCTCTAAGCTGTCCCTCCGTTGTCCGCACTACTCGGGTGTCCGTGCAGCTATTTATTGGCATATTGGCGGGGACACAGTGCAGTATGAGCATGTTCAGTGGGGGGGAAAACTGGGGTGGGACAAAACATAGCCCCAATGCGGGGGACCCACCGTCAAAGGTGATACATACAAACTAGCTCTCAGTTGGCGTAAGAGCATCAACATGTTGTGGGGGTGGCGGCCTGTGTCTGCGAGGTAGCTCAGCTTGTGGGCTATGCACATAAGTTAATGACTGCTCGCTGGTCTGCTTGAGTGGATAAAGGGCTAACTAGGCCGAAGGTGGCATGTGGGCGCGCGTGCAATGCAACTGCTCGTTACGGTGTCTAAGAGGCATCTCCTCCCCTCCGGTGCTTTCTTCATGTTGCAAATGTCCATTTATATCAGGTCATCAGCTGTTCGCGGGGTGACTGAGGGCAAGGCCACTGAGTCCACTCCAGAATGCGTTGTTTCGCTGTCTATTTCTTCCTCTGATGTGAATAGGTGGGGAGCCCACTCAATGTCCGTTGCAGGGGAGGTGGGGCGGAGGCTTGCCACCACCTTCAGGGCTTTTCTTCTCTCTTTGACTATTTGTTCCTGGTCTGGGGACCCCGGGGTGCATAGGAGCGAGTTGGAGGCACCCTGCCGGTTGCGACACCGTGAGCGCTGTCTTCTGGGCCCCGGTGTTCCAGTGTGTTGCTCGTGGGTGTGCTCTGTACGATGACCTGCGGCACCGTGCTGGTCCATCCAGTTGTGCACCTCCTCTGGGGTCGCAAAGAAGTGAGTTATGCCATCCTGCATGACTTTAAGGCGGGCAGGGAATGGCAGGGAGTATTGCATCTTCTCTGCTCGTAAACGCCGTTTCACTTCCAGGAAGGACGACCTTTGACGCTGGACCGCTCGGGAATAGTCAGGAAAGATCATGATGGTTTTGTTCTCCACCCAAAGTGGCCCAGCCTGATTGGCCGCCCTCAGCACCGCATTACGGTCTCTGAGATGCAAGAACTTGGCCAGAATTGGGCACGGCGGGGCCCCTGGCCGGGGGCAGCTCGCTGGGACACGGTGGACCCGCTCGATGGAAAAGAATGCTGTCCTCTCTGCATCTAGAGTGTATGACTTGGTCCAGGTCTCCATGTACTCCACTGTGTCCGCCTTTTTGATTCCTTCTGGCAAGCCAAGAACGCGTATATTGCAGCGTCTCGAGCACCCTTCCAAGTCGTCGATTCGTTCTTCCATGGTGGACAAGCAGCCTATCAACGTTTGTATCGAGTCTTGGTGAGTCTGTACCATGGGCTGGATGGAAGTGACTACTTTTCCATTATCCGAGACCTTGTCGGATAATTTCCGGTTGTCATCGCGAAGGAGGCTAATGTCCATCGTCAGGGTGCCCAGCTGCTGCTCTATAGATAGCCTGGATTGCTCTATTGTCTTTAGAACCCTGTCCAATTTGGCTGAGAGGGAGACATCTGTTGTTGTGGCATCATCCTTGGGGGGGCCCGTGGAGTGATTTTTGGTAGCGTCTGAGGTAGCCCCTTGGCCTGTCGCCGTTGCTCTGTGCTTGCCCATTCCTTCAGCTGAGATCGCACGTGCGCGGCCGGCGTTGGCGCCTGGACATTGGCGCCTGGGCAAAGTGCCGGCTTGACTGGCGGTGCGTCTCCCGGCACCTCGACTAGTTGGTACCTCTTGTCAGTGCAAATATCACAGGAAGTAGATGGGATTCGGGTAAGTCTGTGGACACCAGGTGCGCCGAGTGGTGAGCGTTGCTGAGTAGATAGCCGGAGTGGGCGCTCAACAGGTAGCTGGGGTGGACCTCTGTGTCAGGCAGTAACGTGTGGTCCAGCTCAGCGCAACCGATTGTTTTTGGCGCCTGACGATGGACTGCCACCGCCGTGACAGTGTAGAGGCTCACATAGCCCCTTCGCCCGGTCGTCAACCTGGTATTCAGCCCCTCCTGATGTCGGGGGTGTTGGCACAGCCTCCGTCACCCGGGACTGGCTGCGGTACACCACTGCAAGTGCCGGTGTCACCAGTTGACGGCAGTTCTGCCTCGGTATGTCTCAGTAGCGGGCGGTGCTCAGGCCAGTACTCTCGTGCTTCACACTGCCCCCCGGGAGCTTATGGGCAACACTCTCCGGTGCAGTCAGGCTGGTTCTATCTTTGATGTTGATTGCGGGAACATCAATGCTCGTCGATCTTCAGGCCCTGCCAGGCCCTGATGTGGGTGCTGGCTGTGGGCACTGGCGGGGGGTCTCGCTGCTTGCAGTGCTGCGGTGTGCCTCTGCAGTGTATTTCTCACAGGGCCGCCATCTTAGAGTCAGGCAGGCCGCCTAGCGGTCGCAGCCTACAGCATTTTACTCAGGGTGAACAGGGCCTCCCGCCAGCTTTCCAGCACCACCTATCGGGCTCACCTGAGCATCGCCAGCAGTCCGGAGTCACAGGAGGCAGGCCGCATGGATCCTAAGCTCGACCCACGGCCGGAGAACTTTCATAATCGGCAGGATTGGTGGCGGCACCCACAAGGCCTCCACTTCCACCGGATTGCCCCCGATGCTGTCCAGACATTCCGCCTCAGTGACAGCGGGTATGCAGGGAGCCTCAACCGCTTCACGGGTGGGAGACAGGTGAGGCCCGCGTGGTGAATGGCGGTCACTTCGGGGCTCTTGTCACTAGCGCATGGCTGTCGATATCACCTCTTGTGGCCGTTGTTCAGCTGGTTTGATTTTGTGGCACCAGGGTTCCTGCATGGGGCCACAGGAGTTCTGCAGGCTCTCGGTGGCTCAATCGCCACGGTGGGGATTTTCCGAGGAGACGGGTGCCATCTTATGCTCTGCGCCGTTCCCCTGTCGTTAAGCCAGATTCCAGCCGCTACGAGGCCACACGGCTGTCGCAGGTGCAGGCATTGGATGCCAGGTGCAGTCCAGTTTCTCTGGACATCATCGGCGACCAGCCGGGCTACATGTAAAGGGTCGAGGTGGAAGCCCGCTCGCAGAGCCTCAGCTAGGCACGTCTACCATGGTGGCCATCTTGGTCATGCCCCTGGAGTTCATTCACCTCTTAGTGGGCAAACTACCTATCCCTCTCTATTTTCCTTTCTATCTATTTTCTACAGCTCTCACTGCCTAGCTCTACATCATGCCACATAATTCCACTACACAAATACACTATGCACCACACAATACCACCCAACACATTACCACAAATAGCTATTTGAGTCGAAACCACATAATTCCACTCCACCCCACATACATCTACAAGGCTCCAAACAAAAACGCTAAAAGACATTAAAATTTACAATGCAAATAGCTCCAACTCTTACGAATGTGAGACCTATTGCATTGCAAATGCTTGTTCTATTACAGCTCCTGAGGCAGCCGCAAAGGCGCCACAGCACAAGCATCGTGCATGGTGTGGCAGGCACCATGCAGTGCCTGCCACATGGTGCAGGGATGTTTCAGGCCCGATAGTGGAGGGCTAGGGGAGAGGAAGGGGTCCCTGACGGGGACTACCAAAGTCACTTTCTGCCTACCTTTCAATGGCAGATGGACCACCATGAAAGGGCAAGCAGAAGGCAACATCTTAATCCCAACAGTAAGCAGAGGCTGGCTCTGCTGTCATTTTGGGATTACAATTCCGCTCGCTGCCCTGACAGGATCTATGAGTCTGTCGGAAGCAGAGCAGAATTTCCTGCAGGGTTTCCTTCTGACCGCTAGTATCATAATACAGTGGTTAGATGAAAACCTATGATGTTGGGAGGAAAGCCTCCGACAAGCTGTATGATGGCTTTCCGCCCGAAATATTAATGGACTCAGTATTAATGAAATAGCAATCATGACTGGATGAAAAATGCAGTTGTCTTACATGTGAAAGATAGAGCATGATTACATGATTGAGCCTGGCAGGGCAGGGGAGTTGCTAGATGTCCTTCTTTATACAGTGCCCCCATATGGTGAGGTGAAGACCTTAACATAGCTTGATATAAAACTTGGTGAGAGACATATTATGTAATCAAAAATTCTAATTGAATTTGCTTAGTCCTCACTCATGCACATTGTAAATCAGCCATTACTACATACTGAGAAAACGGTCTGTCTTTTCGAAGAAGCTTAGGCTGGCAGAATGCTCACTTTGTGCCTTTGGCATCATTTTTCTTCTACTCTTCATTTGGAGTGACACACAATCACCAATGGTAGTACACAGAGCAATAATGCCCTTGAAGTTGTGAGGCATTCATAAGCAGTCAAGTCCAACTGCTGGACGTTTCCTGCGCTTTTGAAAGGCCAGATGCAGGTTTTTTTCTTGGGACGAATTCCTGTCAATTGTCTCTGTGTGTCAAGAGGTCACCATCATTAACTGACTTCTGAGAGGATTGTTACTATGTTGTTACCCCAACATGCACCCACTTAATTGAGTATGGCAATCTCTCGTTCTATGTTCAGATGCCCAATGAGATGGCTGTTTCTCTTACTGTAAACAGATTAAACAAGGTATTCACTAATGAGTGTAAAAGTAGAAGATTCCCCAAAACTGGGAAGGTGATCAAGTGGGAGGGTGTTCCATCCCTACTGAATTTTACTTAATAATGAGGAGCCCATAAGCATGAATGTCCTGCATCCTGGACCAACGTGGCTATGGTTCTGTTTCCCAACATTTCAGATCTCCTTATTACACAGACTAGAGGTCTACTGCCATCTATGCTTTTCCTGTTCTGTTTAAGAGGTTAAGCTTGCACTAATGGGACCTAGACTCTTTGCGATGTATCTAGTAAGGATGTGGCATCTAATCAGGAAGTTGAGGAGAGAAGGGCTCAGGTATTGGACAGTTCCTGTGGCACATATAGCGATTTATTTATGGAGCCTAAAGACGTGGTACTACTGTGCAGCTTGCTGCATTGGCAAGAACCTCCTTTTTGTGGGTTTTGATTCGTAGGGAAAACTAAGGTTGAAGAGTCTTTGATGTTCATTGACCTGTCAGAACTCCACATATGCAAAAATTGGAATGTTCTAAAAAAAATGGAGAAGAGTTTGACATCTGGATTGAAATAGTAACTTAGATGTAAAGAGAACAGATATATGAATAGCTGACTACAGTACAAGGTTTCAGATCCATCTGAATGGACAGAACCCACAGAACTATTACCACATAGAAATACTGGAAAGTTAGCCTCCTGGGCATAGCAGACAGATACTACACATATATGGAGTATATGAAATCTGATCGGCTTCCCTTTGAAAGGGAACGGAAGATGATACTGATATTTCAGACTAGACCTGACTAGTATGCATTTTTAAAGAGGTGGAGGGAAAGGTATCAGAATCAGTGGCTGCGGAAAACCTGCACAAAGAAATGTTAATCACCATTTTGCTGGGGTACAATAAAAGAAGACACTCGAATGAGAGTAGATCTGATGGACTTTCCTGGGATCAAAAGACTTCAGTCTACTATATATGAAACCAACCATTACAAAGCATTACATTAGATGGGCCGACAGAACCCAAATGGGCCATATGTATGACATCTAGTAACCCAATGATTAATTGTGTCTATGTTATTCTAGCTCTATTATTGAACTAAAACGAATGTTAATGTAACAAAGCCTCATGGGCTTAGCATCATGTGCTGATCAACTATATTTATTGACAGCCGGGTTTAGAGGGAAAGCTACTGTGTTGTTGATTCAGGGATCTTTGATAAGATTGATTACATTCACAGAGATACCTTTACAAAGAGATCACTGCAGAAAATGTAGTCACATTTAACATTAGAAGAACTCCTAAGTGCTAAAGCTAATTACATACATAATCTAGAGCATATGACAGACACACATTCTTCCACCAGAGCACACACACACACAAAATAGCGTGCTACACACCCTGATATGCAATTAGGTTCCCAGTAAGTGGTAAGAAGCGCAGAATAAATGCAATTATAATATGATGTATTGAAAGTGAATTTCATGCACCCTTAATTAAATGTACTCTAAACTTGAGACCTATCTCTCAACAGAACCCTAACATTAAGCACTACCCTAGGCCTAACTTAGACTTTTACCCTAATCTGTAACACATGGCATACCCTTTATACTAACTCCCAACCTACCCCAGAATAGCATCTTCAACCATTAAATTGAAATGTTTCTACCTAAGCACATCATAAAATAAAACCATAGTTTAAAATGTTTTTATTTTGTCTTAACAACCTAATGTTACTTTTCTATATTAAGGGATTTCTCCATAAAAACATTTCAATGACCTGGTTTCTTTGTTAAGGTATTTCTATCTTCAGATTTCCTTTTAATCGCATGATCCCTGATCAGTATTTAGGGAGATACTGCAGAATAGCTATTGACCCTCCTAACATGATTACTAATTTGGTCGAGAGCTGATTCTCAAAGCCATTAATGTTCGACCCAGAATCATCGCTATATATATATTGGATATTTTGGGATATATAGAACCGAGGCACAAGAAAACAGAAAAAGTAATGTGCAAAACAGGAAAAGGGGGCAGGGTAGAAACACCCTGACCCCCTAGGCCTGCTCAGGGGGTCCCACAAGGACCCCCAGGGCCCAAAAAAGCATTTTGTTTTTAAAAATCTGCAAAATTCGTGCACCCAGCACAAATTTTGGCCGCTTCATTATTCTTTAGCCCCCGGGTGGGCCAGGTCCTGGGGGCAGAGAATAAAATGTGTGGAGGGGCCCCAATCCCCCCCCCACTGCCCCGGGGACCGCCACCTTCACGGGGCTTTGCTCAAATATTGTGCACCCCCGCAGCCCCAGGGACTGCCACCCCCGGGGCTTTCATTTTTAACGCAGGGGGCATCCAAGCCCCCCCAAGCCGCGGGGACCGCCTCTCTGCGCTGCGTTGCAGAGAGGTGGTCCAGGCCGTGCACCTTTTTACACCTCTGTGCAACGCAGCTCTGTGGCGCTTACTGGAGGTATCTAATGGGCTTGTTGGACCCTAGGGACACTCAGGATTCAATGGGACTTAATCTCCCAACTTAAAACGGACACAGGGTGTGTTTACACACATGTCACATCAGGACCCCCACTCCCTTCACCAGTGTGCAAACGCACCCCGTGCAGTGATTTAAGAGGTAGTTTTAATCCCCCTGCCCTATTATGTACTAGGAGCTTACAGAGGAGGTCATGCTAATCACGGGGGTACCCCAACCCATCGTGTTCCCTAGTGTATGTAGGTGTTTTCACTGTATTCTAAGTGTCTTTTAGCATAGCACTGGCTCTAGGACTGGTTAGTCAGAGTCAGTTACTACCAGTACCCATCTGAAAAACTTGAGGGTACAGGATGATTTTGCAACAAGGCTTCTTTCTGCTCCTCTGTTTTTTCATTCTGCACGTCTTCCTTCTTCCTGCATTTTTCTTCATCTTTGAGGACTTCTGTTGCTTCTTTCTGCATTTCTTTTTCTTCTTTCTGTGTGTTTTTTCTTCTTTCTTCACATGTCCTACCTCTGTAGGCATAGTTAGAAAATAGCATTCAAAAAACCTTTGAAAATAACTGAAAAAACCATAGGTTTCAGGAACGTTATAGTTACAAATTAGCATTTAAAAAACCTTTCAAATTCACTGAAAAAACCATAGGTTTCAGACATGTTATAGTTAGGAATTAGCATTTAAAAATCCTTAGAAATTCACTGAAAAAACCATAGGTTTCAGGGCTGTTATAGTTAGCTGGAAATTTCACTCGGACAAAACCAGTGAAATTCCCCCGTTATAGTTAGTTCAGGTAACTATAACTCACGCGTCCGCAATGCACTGCTGATGACATCACATATTACATCACATATTACATCACTCATGACATGGTCAGTGACATCACTCATGACATCACTGATGACATCATCCTTGTGATAGAGTGGCAGACCTCCTCTCACCCTAATATAACCTTTGATACACACACTCAAAAATACAAACTAACATTTTCAAAACAATGGACATACCAATACCAGTTACAACACACCTATTCAGTAATTCCAAGATCACACACACATCCACTCATTCACCAACAGTCCCTATACAGTCACTCATACATGTACTCACGCATCATAGCGAGTTATAGTTGGCTGAACTAACTCTAACAGGGGAATTTCTATGGTTTTGTACGAGTGAAATGTCCAACTAACTATAACGCCCCTGAAACCTATGGTTTTTCAGTGAATTTCTAAGGTTTTTTAAATGCTAATTTCTCACTATAACATGAATGAAACCTATGGTTTTTCAGTGAATATATATATATATTTATTATACTATGTATATATGTGAAAATGTCTCGGTCCGCCTGTCTGCCCTGGTGGCCCAGAAAAAATGGGTGGAACTGACGTCAGCATGCCGACGAGGTACTCTTATGGCTCCGATGACGTCATACGGAGTCGCGAGCGGAGCCGTGCTATTATGACGTCTTCGTCGATGTGGGAGAGCTAGGAAAGAATTTTTGTGGAATGCTGGTGCAGGGGATATTCACCTAAGTGTTCAGGCTAGTCCTTTGGGAGCAACTGTTTATGTTGCCACTCCAAAAACCGAAACCAGTGATCCAAGGGCAGAGGCTTTGCAGATGGCATACGAGGAAGGGGTGCCCAGTCGTGTGCACCGACGGGGCAGCGAAGTGACAAGCACCGTAACCCACAAAAAAGGTAACGAGGGCACTAAATAACACAGGGTCTTCTCTTAGTATCTGGCAGGAACAACAAAGTTAAAATGCCCTAGTACCAAAATGTAGAATTAGTGCTACAACGGTCTTCAAGAGGACCTGCGATGCTGCTTCTGCCTCCCATACCCTGGAGGCGGCACATGGGTCACGCGGTACGGTCATACTGCGGTGGGACGCACACTCGTTGACCTCTCATGGCACTGCTCCACACTTCAGGGAGGACGCTTTCCATTAGCTATGTTTTCTGATGAAGTGTCGCGCCAGCCCTGTCCAACAACAGAACTCCTTTAGATCCGAACAGACTCTTCCACTTTCCACCAGAATTGAAACCAGGCCGCGTAGTCACTTTCACAGTACAACAGCTGGGAATGCACTTTTCAGTAAAAAAAACACATTCCTTCCTCCTAATTAATCAAATAAACGTCTCACTGAAGAACAGGGGCCAGCTTTGATTGGTAAACAGCCGTTACAACAACTTTTTTACTTCGCGATACCATTACAAAGCATGCATTACCACGCATGCGTTGTACATCGCGAAGTCTTTACTACACATATTTTTTTAACTCATGGTCATTTACCACGCACTCAAATTTTGTTGTGAAGGTATGTATGGTAAATGACCATGCGTTCTAAAAAACATGCAGACGATCCACGTTGTTGTAAGGAAACAGAGGCTGTTCCGTTTCCTCACAATGGTGTGCACCGCCCCTCAGAGATGACGTGAAGCAGGAACTATGAGATGAGAGGAACCACGAGGAGTGAGAGGAAAGGGGGATTGGGCATGGGGTGTTTTTTTTTTCTCTAGGGTTTAGGGTAGTGCAGTGGTGTTTGGGTAGTGTAGGGGGTCATGCTGGTGGTAGTGTTTTAGGGTTTAGGGTAGTGCAGTTATGTTTGGGTAGTGTAGGGTCTCATGCTGGGGGTAGTGTTTTAGGGTAGTGCAGTGGTGTTTGGGTAGTGGTGGGAGTAGTATTTTAGCCACAATATCCGTGGACAAAGGGGATCCTGACTCTTTTGAACGCTCCGCCAATCAAATAATTTGGGTCAAGGGCACTACCACATCCAAGACCTATCAATTCCTTTCTTGGGAGCCCTCATATACCTGGAGAAAAAGGTACATAGTTTCTCATCAATTTCGGCTGTGTGTGCCACCTTCCCCTTCAGTGAGGGCCTGGGGCATTCTTCCCTCATCCTATTCCTGACCTCCCTTTCTTGGGGTTGATGGATTTTCCCCACCACATACTCTGCCACTTTGCTGTCAGGGGTCCACTCCACGGACCTAGGATGGTAAATTTGGGTAGGCTCGAACATGTCCGAGTGGACCCCGTCCCCAACCCAGGACTGAGAGGAGTGGGACACCCCGAGTCCTTATCCTCATCAAAGGAGAAATTGTCCTCCGATACACCCTCTCCCTCTAAGGGAAACCCGCCGTCAGGGTCTACAATAGTGGTGACAGCGTCGCAATTTTCTCCGGACTCCTCCTCCTCCCGGCAGGGTGCATGTTTTAGCGTTTGCGCATTCTTGAGGAAGGTCTCCGTAAGTTTATCAAATCCATCCAAGTGCCACGCGTCATGCTTAATGCCCCTTTTATTCCCTATCTCGGAGCTACTGGGACCCGCCACCACCAGATCTGGGTCACTGAACACCCCAGGGATGCTTTTCGCCAGCTTATCAACCTGATCCCTCAGAGGAGCCAGCGCCCTAGAAATAGTCAGAGAGAGGGCGTGGTCGACTGTTGGAGGGAGAAGTTGGGGGGCCATTCCTCATCCACTTCCTGGTAGGAGGAGTAAAAATGGTCTTCTGGAGAAGACATGATAGCAGAGGGTGTGAGCACAGAACAAATGCCCTTAAAATCCTTAAGGCAGCCCCCTCGCCAGTGCTCCAACAGCTGGGCTTTCCCCAAAGCTGTATTAAGAATAGACTGAAGCGCAATACCAATTACCACGACCAGGTGGTGCTGGTCACTAACGTGGACGTGTGGGGAAATCACCGCGTAGGCGAGGGTTGGTCGGGAATCAAGCGGAAACTAAAGGAGTGACCGGATTCCCAAACGCACGTAAAGACCAGCGGGAGCGCTCGACAGAGCTGCCTCGCTCGGACCATATGCGCCTGATAGGATCTCACCACGTGCAGAGAGCACAGCGGGAGAAACTGCGAGGTGGAGAACGCTCTCGGGCAAGTGCCTGCTGCGCAGGGAATATGAAACACTACCAAGGCAATAATGCTAATAATGTGCACAAGAAACCGCTATACAAACAGCAACAACATCAGATTAAGCCAAGAATGCAAGGAATGCACTTAACTGACGAGCAGTGAAGAAAGAGGAAGCGGAAGGGACGTCATGATATTATATATGATGGACTGTGATATGATTGGAACATAGTTGCCTTGGAGACTACCCCCCTCATGGTTCATGGGGTGTGTAGTCTTTTGTTTAATGATTGTTGTGTTACGTTTTCTTTGAACTTCTATGCAAATAAAGTGAGGAAAGATATGCATAATCCTCACCTCCGTCCTGCCATAAAATTCATTAAACTTTATTCGATCTTATTTAGAAACATAGATCATAAAAGTGTACATGAAAACAGTAAATCCTCTTTCCTAATACAATACAGTGAGAATTGATTAAAACCAGTAGGTAAAAATGGGTGTTACAAAGCCCGGTTCAGAGCAACTTCAGGTTAACAGAATCGTAAAGTTCAATGTTTCGCAAGACCAATCTCATGTACTTCGTGCAAAATACGCAATAAGGGGTCCAAGTAAGATGTAACGCTCCAATACCTGACTAGTCTGCACCATATAAAACTGCAGAAAAACTAAAAATAAAAAGTGTTTTGCACACTTTTGTCATTGGGCTATATGTGGGCTACATCTGGGTGATATTTGTGCTACATTTGGGCTCTTTGGTCTCTGGTTGCCATCTTGGGAGACTTATTTGTTATGAAGTTTCCTAATTTCCTCATTTACTGCAGTCTCCTCAGTAGGAAATGCTTTCAGTTTTTTACTTTGATTCCATCAAGAAGGCATTCAGATGTGTTTGCCATGAATTCAGAATGTTAGCACTCTAGTTGATCATTAGATCACTGTAGTAAAGCTACTGCTCACCATGGAGTTAACTGGAAGTCTACTGCTGGTATTGAAGGTGATTATTTCAGTCTGCATGTCAGAATTTTCTAATGAAATAGAAGAGGATTTGAGATCTCACTTAAAACATGCCCTAAACTTTCTTTCTGCAGCACTAACCATAATTTCTATGGCAAAATGAACCCCCTCATATTGTTCCTTTTTAAATTAAATGTTTTAAGAGTTACCAGTTTATTCCAATCAAGATGGCTTCAGGTGTGCCATAATTTTGTCATAAGTAATACTGTTAGCGCTCTAGTTGTTCTTTAGAACACTCTGGGAAGCTGCAGTAGAACACAAAGGCATCAACTGACAGGCTGCTCCTGTTGAAATATAACAGGAAGGTATTTGAGATAACACTTGAAACATGTCCTAATTTTTCTTTCTACAGCACTTACCATAATTTCTATGACAAAATGAAGCCCATCATGTTGTTCCTTTTTAAATTAAATGTTTTAAGTGTTACCAGTTTATTCCAATCAAGATGGCTTCAGGTGTGCCATACTTTTGTCATAAATAAGGCTTTTAGCACTCTAGTTGTTCTTTAGAACACTCTGGGAAGCTGCAGTAGAACATAAAGGCATCAACTGATAGGCGGCTCCTGTTGAAATATAACAGGAAGATATTTGAGATCTCACTTAAAACATGTCCTAATTTTTCTTTCTGCAGCACTAACCATAATTACTATGACAAAATGAACCCCATCATTTTGTTCATTCTTAAATTAAATGTTTTAAGTGTTACCAGTTTAGTCCAATCAACATGGCTTCAGGTGTGCCATACTTTTGTCATAAGTAAGGCTGTTAGCACTCTAGTTGTTCTTTAGAACACTCTGGAAAGCTACAGTAGAACACAAACGCATCAACTGACAGGCGGCATTTAGCGGAACTTGTGGCACTTACCTGACGCCCTGACGCTCTGCTGCTTACTTTGGCATCTTCCCTGGGTCAGCGACGCTGTGGTCTCCCTCGCCGCCATCTCCTTTGCTGGCCGCTGTGGGGGGGGAACTACAGCCCCCAGAGTCCTTAGCGGCACTTCCTGGTTCCGCCTTCCTGCGCGCCCGGAGGCGCTTAAAATCGAGAGGCTCCCTCGGTGGAGCGGGGGCATTTAGCGGAACTTGTGGCACTTACCTGACACCCTGACGCTCTGCTGCTTACTTTGGCATCTTCCCTGGGTCAGCGACGCTGTGGTCTCCCTCGCCGCCATCTCCTTTGCTGGCCGCTGTGGGGGGGGACTACAGCCCCCAGAGTCCTTAGCGGCACTTCCTGGTTCCGCCTTCCTGCGCGCCCGGAGGCGCTTAAAATCGAGAGACTCCCTCCGCGTCGCGGGACGCGCGCGGGCGGAGCCGGGCTAAGCCCGGGCACAGGGCGGGCCCTCTGTAGCCCTCAGGAGCCGAGGGAGGCCGGGTCGGGCTCACCCCCTTGACTTTCCTATGTGCTGTTTTTAAAGTATTTTGGTTTGATCTTTACTACTCGGTGGTGCTCATACCTTTTCACTTTTCATTGTACGTATTGTTATAGTGGTGTACGATATTAAGTTATATCGATATGGCTGATTGTGCTAATAGGGGTACTCTTGATATTTATCTATTTAAAGTTACCTCGAGTTCAGATCGCGAAGCTACACCAGCAGAATTAAGAGTGAGGCGTCGTAATTCTATTGAATTGATTAAAAGTACGTCTCTACTCACGACCCCTCAGTATGTGGTAACTTCCCCAGATGTGAGTGGCCTTTCCTCTAAAGAGACTCCGCCCCCTTCTGGTAATAATGATTCCATCGTATTGTCTCAAAATGAACATTTTGTTGAGTCACTGACTGATTTATCCCCTATGGTCTTAACCACACTCCCTAGTCAAACTGTCGAGCCAGTTGTTACCAATGGGTCATCACTACAAGTTAGCAAGTCTCCACCCCATAAGGTTAACCTACCCAGGCAATTTAAATCCACGGGCCCAGTGCCTAATAAACGGAGAAAGATAGACTCTGATTTGTTAAGGAATAAAAAGAAAATAAAACTTAGCCGCAACTCTGGTGTGGCACCTGCCGACAAAGGTCCTACATATTGTATAGCTAGTACATCTTCTCCTAGCAGGCCAACACCCTGTCTGCTAAGTGACATAAATGTTATAGAGTTAATGGGTAAAATGGACCAGCTATTGAAATCTTTGTTGGTACCTGTTGTTGAGAGTCTAAAAACAATTGAAAAAACGGCTGGAGAAAGTGGAACTCCTAATGAATAGCAAAATGGAATTAGCCGAGGATTCTCGCAAATCATATACAGCGCCTCCTGCTGGTCTAAGTCCTGCTGAACCATCTTACACTGCTCCTCCTCTGGAGATCAATTCCCAAACTCACCCGAGTACTAGCAAGGTAACCTGCACTAATGCACGTGGAATTACAACTTCCAACCTAATGCAACCCATTATTCCAATTAATACAAGCGATTACTTGGGAGATAATGTTCCGTCACAAACAGGCCCAATGAGTGACAGGAAAGGTTATAAGTTAGCTCCTACCTCTAAACTACGTGGACCTTCTTCTATTAACTTGCCACCAGAAGCTGTCCCCCTTGTGGTTGTCCTTGCGGGTGTTCCTACTTTAAAAGATGGCACAACAGAGGGATATTTGCAGTTAAAAAACAAGGTGATCCACTGGCTTGGCCAGAACCGCCCTCTTCCCTCATATATCAACGGGGAAATTCTACATGTTCGGCGTTTACCTTGGCTTGGAAATACACAAAAAAATATAGACGGGGATATCATTTTAATCAATTTTAGGGACACTAGAGCTGTCAGCCATATCCTTAATTGGCATAATAATTATACGAGATCTTTTATCACTACTTGGGAACTAACCTATTTTTATCCTAGAACTCAGATAGTTCCCAATATTAATATTGGGGCTCCACCTTCTAATCAATTCAACCCTCCTATTCCGCTCAGAAATCGATATGAGGTATTAGCAAACCTCGAAGATGTGGACTGACTTAATAGCCCTAAGGCTTCCTCCTTGGTCCCTGGAAAGCCATCTTCTGACACATTTTTAGCCTCTAGTGACCTAAGAAAGCCAGTATCACAAGCAAGCACAGATATCTGTAATGGTCATTTCTCTGCCCCAGATTTTTTACCATCTGTTGACAGCTTGGCTGGCACCAAGGCTATCACGGGAACCTACTCTCCTGGAATATAGCTGGATTATCCTCTAAATTGGATTCTGAGGATTGGATATCTTTTGTTAATAGTTTTGATTTGTGCATATTCCAGGAGACTTGGTTATGTGAACCATCTTTTGTACAGAGATATTTGAATTACTCGGTACCTGCACTAAAAGGACCTAGGGGGAGACCAATGGGGGGTTTAACTATATGGGTCCGTCAGAATTTAAAACTATCCATTAAAGTTGTAGAAACTAATAATCGAGATATCCAACTAATTAAAGTGAACCTAGAAAAACTAGGTATGTTGGATATTTATAACATCTATGTCCGGAGTTATAGGGGGGGGAGGTCAGAGACTCTAGCAGCTTTGAGCTGTCTTCTTGATACCCACTCTTTAAATAACAACATTGTCATTGCGGGCGATTTTAATAGAACATTTGAGCCATTAGTCAATGAAGACGATCTTTTCGGGGAGGAAGAGGATTGTCAATGGGGAGTCCCCAAATTAGAGCTCAATGCGGTTGTGCGTTGGACCAATGATGTCATTGCCCTAAATTCCCTCTGTTATGAGAAGGGCTTAAGAGCTCTGAACGGAAGGACTAGTAGTGACAGGAACGGGGCCAGTACATTTGACAATGGGCGCCATAATAGTAGAATTGACTACGTTTTATGTAGCCTTAGATTGTGGTCCTCAATATGCGACATGGAGGTTGTAGGGAGAATTGAGAGTGATCATAATCCCTTGTGTACAACACATAAATGGTGGTCCCATACCAACCAGCCCGATGGCTCCTCTGAGTTGGTTCCTCCCCTGATTGTTCTGACTAACGACCTGCGCAGACTAAAGTGGGAAAAGATAGCAACCAATCACCAAGCCATTGCTGAAATATCTAACCAAGTTGATCAAGCAATACTGGCAATTGAGCTTTCTAACTCATGTGATACTGGTTTAGACAAGGTAGAAGGAATACATAATACCCTCTTCTGCACAATCAAAGATTACTTTCTTAAACCGATAAAAAACAATGGAGCCAGAGCCCCCAAGCCTACCAAGTGGTACAATAAACAGTGTAGCAATGCACGTCTAACCTTGGGTAACGCCATTAAGGGTGGTCAATCCTCTGTAATTCAAACAGCTAGAAGGGATTACAAAATTAGTATATCCAAGGCTAAGAAAGCATGGGACGAGCACCATTGGTCTGAGCTAAGGGTAGCCAGCAACAAAAGGGACTCCCGGTTGTTCTGGCACATTGTTAGATGGGGAAAATCTGGTTTTCCAGAGACCCCGTGCAATAATGTGCCTGAAGAAGAATGGGTAACATTTTTCAGAGCGCAGTATGCTGACCCAAACAGTTCTAGTTCGGGTCTAGAAATTAGAGTAGATCAAATCCAGGAAACTCTTTTTAGCATCTCTGAAATTACGACAGCCCTTGGCTCAGTGCCTTGTGGACGTGCTCCTGGTCTTGATGGAGTGCCAGCGGATTTATTTATTAATGACAAAGAACGCTGGAGCAAGTACATTCATCTTCTTCTGAATGCCATTGCTCAGGGCGCATCGGTACCCACATCCTGGCAGGGGGCAGTAATTATACCCATTTTTAAGAAAGGCGACCGGTCCCAGCCGGGTAACTATAGGCCAATAAGCCTTATAGATACTATCCAAAAAGTTGTGGGGCGTGTGATCGTTAACAGGCTCCTGGACTGGGCGGAGGAGTTTAATGCTCTTTCACCCTTTCAGGCAGGCTTTCG
This sequence comes from Triturus cristatus, assembly GCF_964204655.1. NCBI lineage: Eukaryota > Metazoa > Chordata > Amphibia > Caudata > Salamandridae > Triturus > Triturus cristatus. Next base: position 324,729,868 of record NC_140583.1, on the reverse strand, counting down.
TCGCTCCACTAGCACGGTGGACCAGGTCTTCCGATTTACATTGTTACAGTGGAAGACCGTAGTGCTGGGAGAGGGAAGCTTGTACGCGGCTTTTGTCGATCTGAGGGCCGCTTTTGATCTTGTCCCTCGTTCTATGTTATGGTCGGTTCTTAAGAAGCAGGGACTCCCAAACGAACTATTATCCCTCATAATGAGACTCCACGAATCTAATTACGCTAGAATTCAGTGGGGAGGGATGGGCTCGGTAACTGCGGACTTTCCTGTTGAAAGGGGAGTTCGCCAGGGATGTTCGATGGCCCCCGTGCTTTTTACACTGTATATTAATGATGTAGTAGGCCGGATGCTCTCAGCACAAGTGGACGCCCCTTTTTTAGCAGGGATTAAAATCCCTATTTTAATATTTGCAGATGACACACTCATCCTATCGAAAACCCCTAGTGGTTTACAGCATGCCCTGTCTATTTTCGATCAATTTTGTGGGGAGTATGGCTTAGAGGTTAACACAGCCAAAACTAAACTTATGATTTTTAACCCCCACCGTAGTTTTAAATCCAAAATTACTTTGAATAACCGCCCGCTAGAGGTAGTGAAAACTTTTACATACCTAGGTATACATATATCTAAAGAGAAGAGCTGGCGGCATCATATTGATCTTGCAACACTTAGACACAGGCAATTGTCTGGTGCTATCTCTACAGAGCACAGAAAATCTTTAACTAAACCTGTTAAACCCGCCCTGCAGATTTATGAAGCAAAGGCTATTGGCTCTGCGCTTTACGGCGCCGAGCTCTGGGGCTTTGAAAAGGTGGCTGCACTTCAATCCTCGGAGAATAAATTTCTCAGGGCTATAACTGGAGTTCCTAAAAGCACCCCATTGTTGCCCCTAAAATACGACTTGGGTAGAAGAGCAGTTACAGATTGGGTAAGCCACTTAAGAACTTCATGCACCAGCTTCCCATGGGGCGACCCGGAGGAGGAGCTAGCGGTGTGCGCTCCATTGCGGTTGTTTATAAAAATGGCTCCCTCGAGCTTTGAGCTGACGAGCTCCTGGACGACGCACCTGCGTGCCTGTGTGGGCACTGAGGCCCTTGACGGTTGCTTGGCGGCCCTCTCTTCCACCCCTAACTATTTCTCTACTGAGGAGGGAAGTTATCCCGAAACCCGAGCCATGTCTCGGGCGATATTTTAAAACCCGGGACATGTATCGGGAATAGAGATTATCAACAAGTACTTACTTGCACCCACTGGGGTGAGCCACTTAAGAACTTCATGCACCAGCTTCCCATGGGGTGACCCGGAGGAGGAGCTAGCGGTGTGCGCTCCATTGCGGTTGTTTATAAAAATGGCTCCCTCGAGCTTTGAGCTGACGAGCTCCTGGACGACGCACCTGCGTGCCTGTGTGGGCACTGAGGCCCTTGACGGTTGCTTGGCGGCCCTCTCTTCCACCCCTAACTATTTCTCTACTGAGGAGGGAAGTTATCCCGAAACCCGAGCCATGTCTCGGGCGATATTTTAAAACCCGGGACATGTATCGGGTCTAGAGATTATCAACAAGTACTTACTTGCACCCACTGGGGTGAGCCACTTAAGAACTTCATGCACCAGCTTCCCATGGGGCGACCCGGAGGAGGAGCTAGCGGTGTGCGCTCCATTGCGGTTGTTTATAAAAATGGCTCCCTCGAGCTTTGAGCTGACGAGCTCCTGGTCGACGCACCTGCGTGCCTGTGTGGGCACTGAGGCCCTTGACGGTTGCTTGGCGGCCCTCTCTTCCACCCCTAACTATTTCTCTACTGAGGAGGGAAGTTATCCCGAAACCCGAGCCATGTCTCGGGCGATATTTTAAAACCCGGGACATGTATCGGGTCTAGAGATTATCAACAAGTACTTACTTGCACCCACTGGGGTGAGCCACTTAAGAACTTCATGCACCAGCTTCCCATGGGGTGACCCGGAGGAGGAGCTAGCGGTGTGCGCTCCATTGCGGTTGTTTATAAAAATGGCTCCCTCGAGCTTTGAGCTGACGAGCTCCTGGACGACGCACCTGCGTGCCTGTGTGGGCACTGAGGCCCTTGACGGTTGCTTGGCGGCCCTCTCTTCCACCCCTAACTATTTCTCTACTGAGGAGGGAAGTTATCCCGAAACCCGAGCCATGTCTCGGGCGATATTTTAAAACCCGGGACATGTATCGGGTCTAGAGATTATCAACAAGTACTTACTTGCACCCACTGGGGTGAGCCACTTAAGAACTTCATGCACCAGCTTCCCATGGGGCGACCCGGAGGAGGAGCTAGCGGTGTGCGCTCCATTGCGGTTGTTTATAAAAATGGCTCCCTCGAGCTTTGAGCTGGCGAGCTCCTGGACGACGCACCTGCGTGCCTGTGTGGGCACTGAGGCCCTTGACGGTTGCTTGGCGGCCCTCTCTTCCACCCCTAACTATTTCTCTACTGAGGAGGGAAGTTATCCCGAAACCCGAGCCATGTCTCGGGCGATATTTTAAAACCCGGGATATGTATCGGGTCTAGAGATTATCAACAAGTACTTACTTGCACCCACTGGGGTGAGCCACTTAAGAACTTCATGCACCAGCTTCCCATGGGGCGACCCGGAGGAGGAGCTAGCGGTGTGCGCTCCATTGCGGTTGTTTATAAAAATGGCTCCCTCGAGCTTTGAGCTGACGAGCTCCTGGACGACGCACCTGCGTGCCTGTGTGGGCACTGAGGCCCTTGACGGTTGCTTGGCGGCCCTCTCTTCCACCTCTAACTATTTCTCTACTGAGGAGGGAAGTTATCCCGAAACCCGAGCCATGTCTCGTGCGATATTTTAAAACCCGGGACATGTATCGGGTCTAGAGATTATCAACAAGTACTTACTTGCACCTACTGGGGTGAGCCACTTAAGAACTTCATGCACCAGCTTCCCATGGGGCGACCCGGAGGAGGAGCTAGCGGTGTGCGCTCCATTGCGGTTGTTTATAAAAATGGTTTCCTCGAGCTTTGAGCTGACGAGCTCCTGGACGACGCACCTGCGTGCCTGTGCGGGCACTGAGGCCCTTGACGGTTGCTTGGCGGCCCTCTCTTCCACCCCTAACTATTTCTCTACTGAGGAGGGAAGTTATCCCGAAACTCGAGCCATGTCTCGGGCGATATTTTAAAACCCGGGACATATATCGGCTCCACCTTCTAATCAATTCAACCCTCCTATTCCGCTCGGAAATCGATATGAGGTATTAGCAAACCTCGAAGATGTGGACTGACTTAATAGCCCTAAGGCTTCCTCCTTGGTCCCTGGAAAGCCATCTTCTGACACATTTTTAGCCTCTAGTGACCTAAGAAAGCCAGTATCACAAGCAAGCACAGATATCTGTAATGGTCATTTCTCTGCCCCAGATTTTTTACCATCTGTTGACAGCTTGGCTGGCACCAAGGCTATCACGGGGAACCTACTCTCCTGGAATATAGCTGGATTATCCTCTAAATTGGATTCTGAGGATTGGATATCTTTTGTTAATAGTTTTGATTTGTGCATATTCCAGGAGACTTGGTTATGTGAACCATCTTTTGTACAGAGATATTTGAATTACTCGGTACCTGCACTAAAAGGACCTAGGGGGAGACCAATGGGGGGTTTAACTATATGGGTCCGTCAGAATTTAAAACTATCCATTAAAGTTGTAGAAACTAATAATCGAGATATCCAACTAATTAAAGTGAACCTAGAAAAACTAGGTATGTTGGATATTTATAACATCTATGTCCGGAGTAATAGGGGGGGGAGGTCAGAGACTCTAGCAGCTTTGAGCTGTCTTCTTGATACCCACTCTTTAAATAACAACATTGTCATTGCGGGCGATTTTAATAGAACATTTGAGCCATTAGTCAATGAAGACGATCTTTTCGGGGAGGAAGAGGATTGTCAATGGGGAGTCCCCAAATTAGAGCTCAATGCGGTTGTGCGTTGGACCAATGATGTCATTGCCCTAAATTCCCTCTGTTATGAGAAGGGCTTAAGAGCTCTGAACGGAAGGACTAGTAGTGACAGGAACGGGGCCAGTACATTTGACAATGGGCGCCATAATAGTAGAATTGACTACGTTTTATGTAGCCTTAGATTGTGGTCCTCAATATGCGACATGGAGGTTGTAGGGAGAATTGAGAGTGATCATAATCCCTTGTGTACAACACATAAATGGTGGTCCCATACCAACCAGCCCGATGGCTCCTCTGAGTTGGTTCCTCCCCTGATTGTTCTGACTAACGACCTGCGCAGACTAAAGTGGGAAAAGATAGCAACCAATCACCAAGCCATTGCTGAAATATCTGACCAAGTTGATCAAGCAATACTGGCAATTGAGCTTTCTAACTCATGTGATACTGGTTTAGACAAGGTAGAAGGAATACATAATACCCTCTTCTGCACAATCAAAGATTACTTTCTTAAACCGATAAAAAACAATGGAGCCAGAGCCCCCAAGCCTACCAAGTGGTACAATAAACAGTGTAGAAATGCACGTCTAACCTTGGGTAACGCCCAACTTCATGCACCAGTTTCCCATGGGGCGACCCGGAGGAGGAGCTAGCGGTGTGCGCTCCATTGCGGTTGTTCATAAAAATGGCTCCCTCGAGCTTTGAGCTGACGAGCTCCTGGACGACGCACCTGCGTGCCTGTGTGGGCACTGAGGCCCTTGACGGTTGCTTGGCGGCCCTCTCTTCCACCCCTAACTATTTCTCTACTGAGGAGGGAAGTTATCCCGAAACCCGAGCCATGTCTCGGGCGATATTTTAAAACCCGGGACATGTATCGGGTCTAGAGATTATCAACAAGTACTTACTTGCACCCACTGGGGTGAGCCACTTAAGAACTTCATGCACCAGCTTCCCATGGGGCGACCCGGAGGAGGAGCTAGCGGTGTGCGCTCCATTGCGGTTGTTTATAAAAATGGCTCCCTCGAGCTTTGAGCTGACGAGCTCCTGGACGACGCACCTGCGTGCCTGTGTGGGCACTGAGGCCCTTGACGGTTGCTTGGCGGCCCTCTCTTCCACCCCTAACTATTTCTCTACTGAGGAGGGAAGTTATCCCGAAACCCGAGCCATGTCTCGGGCGATATTTTAAAACCCGGGACATGTATCGGGTCTAGAGATTATCAACAAGTACTTACTTGCACCCACTGGGGTGAGCCACTTAAGAACTTCATGCACCAGCTTCCCATGGGGCGACCCGGAGGAGGAGCTAGCGGTGTGCGCTCCATTGCGGTTGTTTATAAAAATGGCTCCCTCGAGCTTTGAGCTGACGAGCTCCTGGACGACGCACCTGCGTGCCTGTGTGGGCGCTGAGGCCCTTGACGGTTGCTTGGCGGCCCGCTCTTCCACCCCTAATTATTTCTCTACTGAGGAGGGAAGTTATCCCGAAACCCGAGCCATGTCTCGGGCGATATTTTAAAACCCGGGACATGTATCGGGTCTAGAGATTATCAACAAGTACTTACTTGCACCCACTGGGGTGAGCCACTTAAGAACTTCATGCACCAGCTTCCCATGGGGCGACCCGGAGGAGGAGCTAGCGGTGTGCGCTCCATTGCGGTTGTTTATAAAAATGGCTCCCTCGAGCTTTGAGCTGACGAGCTCCTGGACGACGCACCTGCGTGCCTGTGTGGGCAGTGAGGCCCTTGACGGTTGCTTGGCGGCCCTCTCTTCCACCCCTAACTATTTCTCTACTGAGGAGGGAAGTTATCCCGAAACCCGAGCCATGTCTCGGGCGATATTTTAAAACCCGGGACATGTATCGGGTCTAGAGATTATCAACAAGTACTTACTTGCACCCACTGGGGTGAGCCACTTAAGAACTTCATGCACCAGCTTCCCATGGGGCGACCCGGAGGAGGAGCTAGCGGTGTGCGCTCCATTGCGGTTGTTTATAAAAATGGCTCCCTCGAGCTTTGAGCTGACGAGCTCCTGGACGACGCACCTGCGTGCCTGTGTGGGCACTGAGGCCCTTGACTCGTTGCTTGGCGGCCCTCTCTTCCACCCCTAACTATTTCTCTACTGAGGAGGGAAGTTATCCCGAAACCCGAGCCATGTCTCGGGCGATATTTTAAAACCCGGGATATATATCGGGTCTAGAGATTATCAACAAGTACTTACTTGCACCCACTGGGGTGAGCCACTTAAGAACTTCATGCACCAGCTTCCCATGGGGCGACCCGGAGGAGGAGCTAGCGGTGTGCGCTCCATTGCGGTTGTTTATAAAAATGGCTCCCTCGAGCTTTGAGCTGACGAGCTCCTGGACGACGCACCTGCGTGCCTGTGTGGGCACTGAGGCCCTTGACGGTTGCTTGGCGGCCCTCTCTTCCACCCCTGACTATTTCTCTACTGAGGAGGGAAGTTATCCCGAAACCCGAGCCATGTCTCGGGCGATATTTTAAAACCCGGGACATGTATCGGGTCTAGAGATTATCAACAAGTACTTACTTGCACCCACTGGGGTGAGCCACTTAAGAACTTCATGCACCAGCTTCCCATGGGGCGACCCGGAGGAGGAGCTAGCGGTGTGCGCTCCATTGCGGTTGTTTATAAAAATGGTTTCCTCGAGCTTTGAGCTGACGAGCTCCTGGACGACGCACCTGCATGCCTGTGTGGGCACTGAGGCCCTTGACGGTTGCTTGGCGGCCCTCTCTTCCACCCCTAACTATTTCTCTACTGAGGAGGGAAGTTATCCCGAAACCCGAGCCATGTCTCGGGCGATATTTTAAAACCCGGGACATGTATCGGGTCTAGAGATTATCAACAAGTACTTACTTGCACCCACTGGGGTGAGCCACTTAAGAACTTCATGCACCAACTTCCCATGGGGCGACCCGGAGGAGGAGCTAGCGGTGTGCGCTCCATTGCGGTTGTTTATAAAAATGGCTCCCTCGAGCTTTGAGCTGACGAGCTCCTTGACGATGCACCTGCGTGCCTGAGTGGGCACTGAGGCCCTTGACGGTTGCTTGGCGGCCCTCTCTTCCACCCCTAACTAATCCTCTACTGAGGAGGGAAGTTATCCCGAAACCCGAGCCATGTCTCGGGCGATATTTTAAAACCCGGGACATGTATCGGGTCTAGAGATTATCAACAAGTACTTACTTGCACCCACTGGGGTGAGCCACTTAAGAACTTCATGCACCAGCTTCCCATGGGGCGACCCGGAGGAGGAGCTAGCGGTGTGCGCTCCATTGCGGTTGTTTATAAAAATGGCTCCCTCGAGCTTTGAGCTGACGAGCTCCTGGACGACGCACCTGCGTGCCTGTGTGGGCACTGAGGCCCTTGACGGTTGCTTGGCGGCCCTCTCTTCCACCCCTAACTATTTCTCTACTGAGGAGGGAAGTTATCCCGAAACCCGAGCCATGTCTCGGGCGATATTTTAAAACCCGGGACATGTATCGGATCTAGAGATTATCAACAAGTACTTACTTGCACCCACTGGGGTGAGCCACTTAAGAACTTCATGCACCAGCTTCCCATGGGGCGACCCGGAGGAGGAGCTAGCGGAGTGCGCTCCATTGCGGTTGTTTATAAAAATGGCTCCCTCGAGCTTTGAACTGACGAGCTCCTGGACGACGCACCTGCATGCCTGTGTGGGCACTGAGGCCCTTGACGGTTGCTTGGCGGCCCTCTCTTCCACCCCTAACTATTTCTCTACTGAGGAGGGAAGTTATCCCGAAACCCGAGCCATGTCTCGGGCGATATTTTAAAACCCGGGACATGTATCGGGTCTAGAGATTATCACCAAGTACTTACTTGCACCCACTGGGGTGAGCCACTTAAGAACTTCATGCACCAGCTTCCCATGGGGCGAACCGGAGGAGGAGCTAGCGGTGTGCGCTCCATTGCGGTTGTTTATAAAAATGGCTCCCTGGAGCTTTGAGCTGACGAGCTCCTGGACGACGCACCTGCGTGCCTGTGTAGGCACTGAGGACCTTGACGGTTGCTTGGCGGCCCTCTCTTCCACCCCTAACTATTTCTCTACTGAGGAGGGAAGTTATCCCGAAACCCGAGCCATGTCTTGGGCGATATTTTAAAACCCGGGACATGTATCGGGTCTAGAGATTATCAACAAGCACTTACTTGCACCCACTGGGGTGAGCCACTTAAGAACTTCATTCACCAGCTTCCCATGGGGCGACCCGGAGGAGGAGCTAGCGGTGTGCGCTCCATTGCGGTTGTTTATAAAAATGGCTCCCTCGAGCTTTGAGCTGACGAGCTCCTGGACGACGCACCTGCTTGCCTGTGTGGGCACTGAGGCCCTTGACGGTTGCTTGGCGGCCCTCTCTTCCACCCCTAACTATTTCTCTACTGAGGAGGGAAGTTATCCCGAAACCCGAGCCATGTCTCGGGCGTTATTTTAAAACCCGGGACATGTATCGGGTCTAGAGATTATCAACAAGTACTTACTTGCACCCACTGGGGTGAGCCACTTAAGAACTTCATGCACCAGCTTCCCATGGGGCGACCCGGAGGAGGAGCTAGCGGTGTGCGCTCCATTGCGGTTGTTTATAAAAATGGCTCCCTCGAGCTTTGAGCTGGCGAGCTCCTGGACGACGCACCTGCGTGCCTGTGTGGGCACTGAGGCCCTTGACGGTTGCTTGGCGGCCCTCTCTTCCACCCCTAACTATTTCTCTACTGAGGAGGGAAGTTATCCCGAAACCCGAGCCATGTCTCGGGCGATATTTTAAAACCCGGGATATGTATCGGGTCTAGAGATTATCAACAAGTACTTACTTGCACCCACTGGGGTGAGCCACTTAAGAACTTCATGCACCAGCTTCCCATGGGGCGACCCGGAGGAGGAGCTAGCGGTGTGCGCTCCATTGCGGTTGTTTATAAAAATGGCTCCCTCGAGCTTTGAGCTGACGAGCTCCTGGACGACGCACCTGCGTGCCTGTGTGGGCACTGAGGCCCTTGACGGTTGCTTGGCGGCCCTCTCTTCCACCTCTAACTATTTCTCTACTGAGGAGGGAAGTTATCCCGAAACCCGAGCCATGTCTCGGGTGATATTTTAAAACCCGGGACATGTATCGGGTCTAGAGATTATCAACAAGTACTTACTTGCACCCACTGGGGTGAGCCACTTAAGAACTTCATGCACCAGCTTCCCATGGGGCGACCCGGAGGAGGAGCTAGCGGTGTGCGCTCCATTGCGGTTGTTTATAAAAATGGCTCCCTCGAGCTTTGAGCTGACGAGCTCCTGGACGACGCACCTGCGTGCCTGTGTGGGCACTGAGGCCCTTGACGGTTGCTTGGCAGCCCTCTCTTCCACCCCTAACTATTTCTCTACTGAGGAGGGAAGTTATCCTGAAACCCGAGCATGAGAAGGACAGTGAAGGGGAGTTGTGGAGCATAAAGGGCAGTGTCCAAGCCATTGGTTCAGGTAGGTGTCCTAGGTATTGCAGGCAGGTCAGTTCCCTAAATTAATCTAATAGGTATCAGATGCACGGTTCCCAAGTCTTGTCAAACAGAGGTAGCGCACTTGATGCCACAGCCCATTATCTCCCATAATTTGTGCAGCCAGTCCAAGCTTGTCAGTTTTGCATCATTGCATCAGAGGCCCAGCAGCAGAGTAAGAGCTATTTAGCGGCTCCAAGCTCCAATGTAATAATGCGCCCCCTTGCAGATTTTAATGGGAATGTCAGGGGGTTCGGGAGGTCTAATAATATGTAGCATGGAAACCATGGCAGACTAGCATTGTGCATTTAGTCCACAGTCTCCAAGACCTTGGTACAGAAAGAGCCTAGTTTGGGGCATTGCCATAGAATGTGTGTGAGGCTACCAGTCTGGCCACAGGGCTGCCAACAGGTGCTGTCACTACCTTCATTTCACTGGGCAACTCTGGCTGGCATAAAATACCAGTAAGGTCGGATTTTAAGAAACATTATTTTACTGAAAGTACTGCAGGCCGAAGCTCGGGCGTGATGAAGGTGTTTTGGTGGCACCACGAGATGTAACAAGGAAGGCGTATATATCGGAAAGGATTTGCTTATCAGAAGAGTGAGAAAGAAGCCATTTTTCAAATGATGGAAGAGGTCTACTAGGATGTGGGCAAACCAGAGGTTGTGATAGCCAATGGAGAATTGCTTTGTATTGCCAATGGGGACCTGGTGGAAGGCCATAAGCCAGTTGAACTTGAGGAAAGTCCATAAGGTCATCCACATCGAAGAGGTCATTTACACTCTTGCAATCAGGCTCTTGCCACACAAGAAATGCTGAGCCGTAGTGCACAGGGGGAAATCAGGTTTGCTGAGTCTGCACCCTGTATTAGACGCCCATGGTGGCCCTGAGTACTGGGGAGATATAGATTCCAACTGGACGGTGCGATCTCAGAAGCCACGAATGATATGAATGCATCAATATAGTACCAGTGCTTTTCAGTGCTGGGTCGGGACCACTCTACCATGTAATGCAACTCCGCTGCCTGATAATAGCCCTTTAGATTGGGGACACTCAGCCCTCCATCTGCTTGTGACAGATAAACCTGCTTCTTGGTCATCTGTGCCTTTTACCGTCCCAAATAAAATCCCATATATGATGCTGCAACGTGTCAGGTGTCCCCTGGGAGGGGGTTGGTTGTGGTGTTGCAAAGTTTGCATAATATTGAGGATTTTCGGTAAAAGTCTCATCTTGAGTGCTGCTAAATGGCCCAGTCAGGAAATAATGCTTCCCCTCAACAGAGACAGTACGGAGCGAGCAGTCACGAGGATTGCGGCATATTATGTTACACCGTGGGCCCAGACATGTGGTATATCTGTAAAGCCAGGTAACCTATCCCTTATGAAACCCAGAAGAACATGAAGTGACCCTTAGGGTTGATCTTGGTCAGCTTTGGCAAAATTCAAGCAAGCTCCATCATGTCTGGAAGGGTGCCGGTTGTGCTATAGGCATTGTACAGCTTTACCAGTGTGGGTGCCAGCAGTGACACTAAAGTTTTATATAAATCTGCATTTTGTCCATCATGCCCAAGAGCCTTACGAGGTTGCAGGCATTAAAAAGCTCCATCATGTCTGGAAGGGTGCCGGTTGTGTTATAGGCATTGTACAGCTTTACCAGTGTGGGTGCCAGCAGTGACACTAAAGTTTTATATAAATCTGCATTTTGTCCATCATGCCCAAGAGCCTTACGAGGTTGCAGGCATTAAAATGGCCATGAGGACTTCGGTAGGGGTAACATCTCTGTCTGGGGTGGAGGCAGTTGCTGGTGGGAAAGAAGGAGCAAGAGGGATCTGCTCCAAATATGCAGCAATGTCCTCAGGGTAGAGAACCTCTGCTTAGTAGAGAGTGTTTATCAAAAATTGTCAAATTTGGGCGTGGCTTGGCGCCCGATGGAGATGGTGGCGCTCGGGTGAAGCTCTCCGGCAGTCCTCAGAGAAACCACGCTTCCGGACCGAGCTGAGCCGCAATGGCAGCAGATTTGCGCAGCTGAAGACCTGAGGATCGTTATGACACCCATGATGCCCATACTTTTTGCCAGCAAGTATGAAATTAAAATTCTTCACCGGTCGCATCTTTTCGCGGCCACCATTTTGAATTTTTACTGCGAATCGCGGATCTCGTGAATTCATCCTCAGAACTTCCATTGACTGTTTTTCCTGCCCCCAGTTTGCTTCTACACCTGTCTTTTGTATGGTTTCACCTCATTACATTGGGGTTTGAGGCTGTGGAGTGCTGCTGGGGGTTTTCTGAGAATCTGAGGAGACTAAGATTGGCGGCCATTTTGAGAATTTTAGGAAACCCTTGTGGAGCTCTTTTATCACTGCCTTGACGTTGCTGAATGGGAATTATTACAATAATATCTCTGCACCGCTTTTTTCTTTTGACGCGCCTTGCAAGCCCTGGTATTCGAACCAATTGCATAACTCCTCTTCATTACTTCAGGGCAAGTTGCTGGGTATTTGTGCCACAATTTCATTGATATTTTTGAGAAGTTGGTGCTTGGCAGCTATTGGGTGTTTTCGCAGTGCGCCTCATAGAATACACCCTCTGTGTGTGCACTCATTGTGGCCTGGCGGTAGGAATTTTAGGTCAGCATTTTATGGGCAGAACAACAGGAAAGCGCATCTCTTCTTCTAAGAAGCATATTTTTATAAAGAACTCCAAAAATGTTACTGAACTTTCTAAGCTTGAGATCCCTTTAATGTCTACGCCTCAGTGCTCAAACATAACTATGGATCCTTCTTCTGGAGCTACTGGTAAATCTTTCACTAAACGTCTTAAAAAAGACCCTCCTTCGCAGCCCAAGTCGACCTCACCTGTATCGATGGAATTTCTACTCGAGGAGATCAGGGCCCTCCGACCCTTTATGGAAGAGACCAAAACCAAGTTGCAAATTTTAACGGATAATCGGTCCCAATTAGATACAAGGGTTTCTGCTGTTGAACATTTGTTTCCTCTTTAAAAGAGTCCTGTTCAACTGTTTCTCATCTATATTCTCACATCTCTGTGCTTCAGAAACAGGTTGAGGATCTTGAAAACCGCAACAGACAGAATAATTTGCGCATCTACGGCCTGGGAGAGGGACTTGAAGGGTCAGACCCGGTCGCCTTCTTTAAATCATTTCTCCCTAAAGTTCTTCACTTGTCAGAAGGGACGCAACTCAATATTCAACGGGCTCACAGGTTGGGCCGAGTTCCATCTCACGCTAATTCCTCGCAGAAACCAAGGGGCGTGATCTTATACTTCCTGGAATATACTGATCTGATGAAAGTGCTCTCAGCAGTCAAAGCTTCCTCGAAGATTACATGGTCAGGATCGTCTTTATTTTTCACACAAGACTACGCTAAAGCTACAGCTAACAGGCGTAAAGCTTTCCTCAATATCAGAGCTGATCTTCGCTCCTTGGGGGCCAGATACAGTCTTTTCCATCCGTGCTTCTTCAAGGTCATATACAACAACAGAACAACACCATACGAAGATCCAATTCATTTGCAAAGCTTTCTCAATTCCTGCAAAACAGTTGCTATGGACTCCTCTGGGCCTTCTTCTTCATCGAACACTTGACTGTTTTCTTTTCCTTCTCTCTTTTTCCACAGATTCTTCAGACTTTGTTAACCTTAATATGATATTTAACGATTGCAGAAATGTTTCCCAGTAGAATTTGCTTTACTTGATGCTGTTCTCACGAAGTTGCATTTTTTATGCTTAGTTGTTTAATGCTACTGTTGATTCTTCTGTTCTCGCCCGATCCATTATATGTTATATTTATGTGTTTCAACGTTTATTCTACAGGATTATTTTTTTGTTGTCTTCACAGATTTTTACCGTTGTATTGTGGTTTCTCCCCGACTTTCTGCTCAGCCGACCTCAGATGCACTGCCTACTCCTTGTGGTTCCATCCCCCCTCGTTTATTCCTGAATCTTCTTTTGTAGGTATGTTTTCCTCTCGTCTTTCCTTAGATATTTTCTCTTTTGTGTTTTCTGCTTTTTGTTTTTCTTTGATAGTTCGTAGTTTCTTGTCAGTAGGTGTTCTCCGTCTATTCATTGCATCATATCTAGCCTTCTTGATTACTTTTTTTGTCATATCTATTTCTTCACTCCCCTATTACCTATTCACTTGGCTTATCCTTCTTCCTATTGTGGTTTCCGATTATCTTTTTCTGCTCTGGTTATTTGATTCGTTTTTCTATTTTCATTATGTCATTGGACGAATTGCTTCCTTTCTGCTCTACTTCTTTCTTATTCTATACTGCTCTCGTATTGAATTGGACTTTTGCTCTATATTTGTATTACATTTTGTCTTTAAATACCTATGTCTTTGAAACTGATTACATGGAATGTTAAGGGTTTAAATTCTCCCATCAAAAGGCAAAGAATCCTGACACACTTAGCCAAACTAGATGCTGATATTGTTTTTTTGCAAGAAACCCACCTTTCTGACGCTGAATCATTAAAGCTGAAAAGGGGTTGGGTTTGGGAGGTCTTCTTCTCCCCAGGTGACGGCAAACGAAATGGAGTGATGATTCTTGCCGTAAGTCCCTCCCGCTTTTACTTTTGGCTCAAGATTCATATGTCAATGGAAGATGGTTGAATGTTAAATTGTCCTTGAAGGGTGTTCCTGTTTCCCTTCTTAATGTTTACGCCCCTACATGTGGCGAACCCTCCTTTTGGTCCACGCTGGCTAGGCAAATTACCCTCTGCATGGAGGATAATTTCATTTTAGCTGGTGATTGTAACCAGACCTTTGACCAGTTTGTTGACAGGAACTCTAAAGTTTCCTATATTCCTAACAAATCTCAGAAATTATTTGTCCGAACTATAACTCAACACAAACCTTTAGACGCTTGGCGTCTTTGCAATCCGACTACCAGAGAGTACACTTTTTATTCCCCATCGCATCAAACTAAATCAAGAATTGATTACATATTTGTTTCTCATTCCATTTCACAAACCCTTACACACGCAGAGATTGGTCCCATTTTACTATCAGATCATGCCCCTGTCTCAATTGGCATCGATATTCTACCTAAGGCTATAGGTCCCAAAAGGTGGCGTTTTAATAATGCCCTCCTCTTGGACCCAAAATTTACTACCGCTTTTACCACCTTCTTTGATGAATTTTTTGTGCTGAATCAAACCCATTCCACGCCCCTCTCAATTGTATGGGACGCATTAAAAGCCTCAGCGAGGGATTTTATTATTGGCTGTGTTGCTAAGAGACGAAAAATCTCCCGTAAGTTCACCAAAGATTTTCTACAGGACATTAAAAGACTGGAACACTCTTTTTACACCTCTCACTCGAAGGAGTGTCTCACAGCACTCATAAATGCCAAATTGCGATTCAATAAGAAATCAACGGAGGATGCCTCACTATATTTGTTAAAAACCAGCGCCAAATTTTATGGGGGTAAAAACAAAGCAGGGAAATTATTGGCTAATTATTTAAAAGTTAAACACAACAAACTCAATATCGAATCTATCTATGATGATTGCTCAAATTTAAAATTTAAAGATGCTGATATTTTGCATGAATTCTCTCTCTTTTACAAAACTCTCTATGCCTCGGAGACACAACCCTCTGATCACTCCCTATTCCACTTTTTCTCTGATCTCCAAAGACCTCCTCATACTTTGCCGGATCTATACCCTCTGGAGTTCGATTTAACACATCAAGAAATATCAAATGCTCTTCAGCAGCTTAAAAAAGACAAGGCGCCGGGGCCTGATGGTTTAACAGTAGAATTTTATCAGCACTTCTCCAAACTCATACTGCCCAAACTGCGTTCTCCAATAAATTTCTTTAGTACATTAGGTGGTTCCGCAGGGTCTTTCTCGGAAGCACACATTTGCCTTATACCCAAAGAAGGTAAGGATCACAGGTATTGTAAAAATTACAGACCTATCTCCCTGGTAAACATTGATTATAAAAATTTTTCCAATGCTTTAGCCATACGACTGAATTCATCCTTGTCTGATTTATTAGGCAAGGAACAATCTGGATTTGTCAAGGGCAGATTTATAACTGATAATACAAGACTCCTTTTTAATGTTCTGTCTAAATCTTCACACTTAAAACATTCCCTCAGGGCAATTGCACTTGATGCTGAAAAAGCGTTTGATAGGGTTGAATGGACTTATCTGTTCTATACCCTTAGATGGTTATGGTTTTGGGTCTAAATTTATATCCCTGATTTCTCTTCTTTATTCCAGTCCACGTGCAGCTGTTTGCGCACATGGCTTGATCTCCTCGTTTTTCAATTTGGGTAGAGGAGTACGTCAGGGCTGCCCTCTTTCTCCTTTCCTTTTTAACTTAGCTTTGGAGCCATTTCTTTCTAAACTACGTCAAAATCCGAATTTGCATGGTTTTCAAACAGCAACCTTTCACATTAAACTCGCAGCTTATGCTGAGGACATCTTACTTTTTATGTCTAATCCTAGTGACTCAATTCCTGCCTTTCTGGCGGAGGTACAAGCTTACTCGAGAATTTCTGGTTATAAGTTAAATAACGATAAATTTGAGATCCTACCCTTGACCAAGTATACTTTTAAGGCGGACTTTAGTGCCTCAAACATTACTTGGAGTCCCTCCCATATTAAATACCTAGGTTTGCATGTTACCTCTTCAATATCAGACATGGTAGCACTATGCATGAATAAATGTATACAGAAAATTGCAGACCTAGCGGCCAAATGGCATCCCCTCTACTTATCGTGGTGGGGTTGCTTGGATACTATAAAGATGATGCTGTCACCCATTATTTTATACACTATCTCTAACATTCCAGTTCTTATCCCTGCTAAATTTTTTGAGAGGATTAATTCCACCCTTTCTTCATTTTTATGGAATTCAAAGAGGTCCCGAATGTCTCTATCTAAATTGACACGTCCTAAAACAGAAGGTGGGGTTAACTTTCCCGATTTTCAGGCTTATCAGAAAGCATTTCTCCTACGTCAAGCTTCTCTTTGGTTGCTCGACCCTTCGGAGGTTTGCCCCTTATGGATCACAATTGAGCGTCTTTTTTTAACCCACTTCTCTTTTTCAGAGTACCTTTCCTTCTCACGTAAACCGCAGGCTTTGTTCATTCCTATAATTAAATTGACCTCTAAACTTTTGGATTCTACATTCCCTCCTCCCCCAACACTATTGATTATTTCCTGAATTCAACAATTTGGCACAACAAGGATTTGACTATTCATAATAAACCAATTTATTGGAAGACTTGGCGACAGAAAGGTTTAGTATGGATACACCAGTTATTCTCACATTCAAACTTTTTATCTTTTCCCTCACTTAGTCAACTATTCAATTTACCTGCCTCATTTATACATAAATATAATCTTCTTAAGATGGCTGTGATGGATAAATACGTTCAATTATCTGTCACACATAATGTTTCCATTGTTCCAGGACCCTTCTCCACAACTTTATACCCTGCTTAAAACTAAACCTAAAGCCTCCATTATATATAAGAATTTACAAGATAAAGATACTGTTAGGCAGAAATCTAAAATAGAAGAAGCATGGGAGCGAGATTTTCAACTCTCTTGGCCAGTAACTTTATGGAATAATATATGGATCAAATTGCGCAAACCCTCCAGAGCAGCTAACACAATACAAACGTTGTTTTTTGTTTATAATAGACTTTTATTTACACCGAGTGCTTTAAGCAAAAGATTTGCGAATACCTCAGATGTTTGTTGGTCATGTTCCTCTCCAAATGCTGACTTATTACATATGTTATTCTCGTGTCCAATGGTAGACAGTTTCTGGAAACAAGCGTGGTCTCAAATCAACCTAATTTTTGGTACTAAATTTTCATTTTCTATCACTCATGTTTTCTTAGGGAGTCTTTCACCTTGCTGGGAAAATGTTACATTTAATGTTAAAATTATTGATCTTTTATTAGCGGTTGCTTTTCAGCAAATCACTGTTAATTGGAAGGATTTTACAAAAGTTTCTTATAAGGCATGGTGGTATGCTGTTTGCTATAATCATAGGTTGGACACTTCTTTTGTATATCCTATACAGATGGCAGCAAAACGTTTGGACCTGTGGTCCCCTGTTACAATATACCTTGATGTATGTGCCAAACGATGTTCCCAGCTACAACCGTCTCAGCAAGAAGTTTTAAAACCCCCTTGAACACCCTACACGTTCCCAGATTATTTATAATTCCAACACTTTCTACGATTCACTTTTTATGTATCAATCCTTTATTTTTATCCATAAGTCTGATTCTTCTTTCTGTAGTGCAACCTATTGTATTGTATTGACATGAATTCATTGTTATGACTTCTATATTGACACCTTTATTTCTATTAATAAATTTTTCTTTTTGAACTGAAAAAAATTTGTCAAATTTGAGGGCGATCAGCCCATCGTGATGTTTTGCGATGCATCTACCAGTTCATCCACCCTATGTTGTACAACCTGGGAAAGGAGGTGGCGAGCCAGTAGGCTTCTCACCTTTTGTCCACCTATATAATATAACTTCCTCGTGTGTGGCCTTGTCACAAGGAAGCCAGTATTTATGTGGAACTCCACCAGTTCCTGAACCTGTGTCTCTAGCTGCGTCTGGGTATCATGTCGAGCATTGTTTAGACAGGCCTATATGTCGATGAATTGACCCCGTACTATAGCTTTCAATGTGTCCCACACTAGTGCAATGGGCGTGCCTGGTGTGCCATTAGTAGTCAAGAAGAAGTTGACGGTGTCCACAATTTCAGTCAATGTTAGTTCGTATGTGAGGAGCTTGGCATTTAGCTGCCAGGTGCGGGGGAGGGGTGGAGCTAGGTGGTTCATAACTAAAGAGAACATGAACAGGAGAGTGATCGGAAAGGCCAGTGGCCTCAATCACCACAATCACTGTGGCAGTAGTAATGCGGGAGGAGTTAAGGAAAAAGTTGATGCAGACCTAGGCATGGTTTACTGCCGAAAAGAAAGTGTAATCTTTCTTGGTTATGTGTGTTTGCCGCCAAAGGTCCATTAGCCCCATGGCCTTAGGCCAGTGCTTACAGTTATGCATAAGAGCTCTAGTTTGCCCTGTTCGGAGGATGGATCAGTCGCCTTGTGAATAAAAGAGTATGTTAAAATCCCCTTCAATGATGATGTCTGCATCCGAGGTGGTTACGATGCGGCCTACCTACCACATCCGTAAGAAAATGTTCTTGAAGGCCATTGGGGGCATAGAGTAAAGCAGTGACCCTTCAAACAGATGTGCAGTGACAGAAGCCTGCCATACAGAGTATGTTTGTGTCTCCCTCCATAGGAAGTGGGTGGTATAAACACCAGGGGGCATATTATCAAGAAACGGCGTTAAAATTATCGCCGCTTTAGTGGCAGAAAACTGCCGCTCAAGCGGTGATAATGGGCTTGATAATATGCCCCAGAGAATTCCAATAGAAGCCCATAGTGTCAACATGGGCTTCTATTGGAATTCTCTGCGGCATATTATCAAGCCCATTATCGCTGCTTTACCGGCAGTGTTCTGCCGCTAAAGCGGCGATAATTTTAACGCCGTGCTTGATAATATGCCCCCAGGAACGCAGGCGCTTCCAGACCGCCTTGAGCAGGTGAGTTTCTCGGATGATGCAGACTTCGCATTTAGCAAGGGCTGGAGATATAATTATCGCCGCTTTAGCATCCGTTTTTGGGTGAAAAGCAGCGATAATTATATCGCAATATCATCAAGGACACGCTAGCGCGTGTTTCCTTGATGTAGAGCCCGTTTTTTCACAGCCGCGCATCGCTAATGAGATGCAAAGAGGGCGTGGCTGTGAAAACAACACATGTTAATATCATGAAGGCAGATTCGCGATATTAACAAGGAGGTGCAGCGATAAAAAAATCGCGCTACCTCAGCCTTAACTCAGGAATTTAACGTCTGTTAAATTCCTGACTAAGGCATACTTTTAATGGGAGATGAATTATGCTGATAGGACCACAGGGTCCTATCAGCAATGTTATCGCTGTTTTCAACGGAACATCGCTGGAAAACCAGCGATGTTCCATTGAAAACACCGCTATTGCTGAAATATTATCGCCATAGCGCCATGCGTTGTAAATATAGCCTTATCATGGCGATAATATTCAGCGATAGACGGCGATAATATTTCTATTGCTATGTACGGCCAGCGATAATTTTCTCTGGCCGTTGATAATATGCCCCCAAGTATCTTTGAGGAAGGAAAGGTGCGCAAGACGCTTCGTAGGTGCATTAAGCCCACGGACATTCAAGATAAGTATATGAATCAAAGGTATGTGGGATCTAAAGGGATCTGGGATTGCCCAGATGTCCACTATAATCCCTTGTAAATGGTGTCTGCAGTGGACATATAAGTGTGAAGGTTGTCAGATGTGTAATGAAAAATTGAGAACAACAAAAGCATCAACAAGTCATTTCCCCGCCTGGAAACCTAAATAGTGAACATTTTTTGATCGATGTCATCGGCAGCAGATCTCTTCAGTCTCAAATGTGGTGCTACCAAGGAGCTCCACCATTAAGAAACAACATAAGTGTTGGGGGCAGGACCCGTTCACCAGGCCAATGCATTTTACAAGCCAAGGGAAGCCGAGGACTCTGGCGATAGAGGCTCATCATTTATCAGCTAATCTGTACTAAAACTATTTTCACTTGGTTAGATCATTGCTCGCTGTAGGGGTCCGACGCACTGTAGTGACAGTGCAAATGGGGAATGGAGCTGCTAGTTCCTAGTGGCTCTCAGATCTGGAAGGCTTTCTTGGACACATAGAACTGTGCAGTTCTGTGAGTAGGAACTCTGCTTGAGAGCGATTGAGGCGAGGGGTCTCGCAGACGGGCCACCGCATTCAGAAAACATTGGGCGTCTTACTAGGTTCGAATACTCTGCTCTTCATTATTCCTGACAAATTAAAGTCTGACGGGGTGCCCCCACTTGGGGAAAGGTCTTGATAGAGCCAGAGTCTAGTGCCCTCAAACTCAATTGCGTTGACATGATGGCTTTCTTCTGCCTATAAAAATTTAGACATGTGACAATGACCTGTGCTTCTCTTGGTGAGTGAGCAGGAGGCCGCTCTATCAGATCTATTGAGAATGATATCTTGATCAGCAAGTTCTGGGGCCACATGGCAGAACAGCGGGGCAACATAGTCCGCCAGTCTTTCAGACACTTCCTACAACTGCACTCCTTTGATGCATATGTTAAACCTCTGGGATCTATTTTCGAGATCCTCCAGCTAATACTGCAGTTCCATGTTTTTATCTCATAGCTCCAGGAGTTCCTGATGGTGTCCGTCCAACTCCTCCTCCCAGGAATCATAGGCTTGTTCCACTCGCTGACCAGGTTGCTGAGGTTTTGTCGCAGATCTTTCAGTTTGGTCTCTACATGTTGCTTAAGTGCAGCATATTTATTCCTAAGAGTCCCAAAGAGCTTCCCTAGGAATCTTCTTGTCACAGGAGCATCTTCCCTGTTGGCACTTCCAATGGCTGTCTCGTCTGTCAGGGGAGGGGAGGGTAAAGATTTCTCTCCATTCTGTTTATATTTCTTCGCTTGCATTTTCAAAAGATCTTTGAGGGTGGAATTCTTTTTCTGGTTGCATTGGGAGGTCACTGTGGTGATGTACACAGGCTCCTGTTATATCAGATGTAAGGCTCTTCTACCTGAGTTGTGCATCTGGTAGCACTGGGGCAGAAGGCCAAAGACCATAGGGTTCACTTCCCTCCTCAAATTTGTGAGCCAGAAGAAAGGATACGGAAGGAAGAATCAAGAACAGCTCCACAAATGGATAAGATTCACCTTCATTTGTGGTACAGTCTGAGCCCTATGTGTCAGCACGTGAGGAGTGAAACAAGCCCACCAAGGTACCCAGCAGGCCTCTATGGCAGAAGCCACTGGGAGTATCCACTTTGAGTGGCCTGATTGGGGGGCGGGCAGGGAATGTGAATGGGCACATGAGCCTTCCGGAGGGCATCCACAGGGTTGCCAGGATACAAATCAGGGCTAATGGGAGGGATCTGCTCACTAAGCATTAAAATCAGTAAAAAGGAGTCCAGTCCTGGAGGTGTCCTAGAACGTTCTCACTGTGACCATAGGCCTTGCCAGCCAAGCCCCATGATCATCCATTTCACTGAGTGTTCTTCCTGCTCAGAGCAAGGCAGAATGTCAGGATAGTTAGCCGAGGTGAGGGTGCTGGGCCAGGATCAGCACCCCTAATGCTGGGCAGAATGCGGGGGAGGGCACAAACAACACAAGTCACTTCAGGCCTCACAGGCCCTTCATGTACCTCCCCACTGATCTGGCTTCAAATGGTGGCCTTTGGGCGTGTGGTGCACGGGGCTCCTCCACTGCATCAGAGCCAGGCACATGGGCTCATATGGCTATATGGGGCCAGGCCAGAAGCATGAAGTTACCCATCAGTCAACATCGAGCCCTAGGAGGGCAAATGAGGTGGTACACCATGTAGAGAGGAGCGGCCACCCAAGCGGCCACCCACTGCGAGCAGTACTGGGCTGAATGAGGCTGCCACAGGCCTGTGCAGGTCCCCCCGTAGTGCTATAAATGGGCTGCAGGTGGTTAGGTGGGTAGCGCATCAGGCTGAAGTCTATTTTGGCCAAATAAGCCGCAGGGTCCACCGGTCTGGGGGGAGTGCAAGTCAGCAGGTGGAGAATCCGCACCATCCGAGCCACTCAGTCCTTCAGCTTTGTGGAAGCCGCCATCTTAGCAAGGCAGTCACCAGGGCAGCTCCGCGACTGGAGACTCAGCAGACAGCTCGACACAGAGTTTAAGCCAGGCTCTGGCGTCAGGGTTAGGTGAAACGGGGACATGGGAAAGGCTGAACCCCCCTGATGGAGAACATATACTACCGAGCTCCATGAGAACACTCTCACTTGGGCGCCATCCTGGATACGCCCTCAAAGATGATGTTATATTCCAATTCATGTGAGTCCAAACAGGCCAGTTCTACCTGCTCCCAAACAAAAGTTACTACTAATTAAATGTAATAAGTTAACCCGATATTATCCCATGGGAGAGGTAGGCCTTACAGTAGTGAAAAAGCTTTGCGCTACCATGACATGAAAGACTTAAAACCACATGTACTACTTTTTAAGACAATGCACCCTGTCCTATGGCCTGTTTAGGGCCTAAATCAGTGTGACATATATTACAAATAAAGGTTTGGGATTGGCAAAATGTTTATTTTGCAAGGTCGATTTGGCTGTTTACAACCACACTGCAGGCAGCAATGGCAGGACTGAGGCATGTTTTAAAGTGCTAGTTTAGTGGGTGGGACAATGAGTTCTGTAGCCTCACTATTTGCATTTAATTCACAGGTCCTGGTTACCTGTAGCAACATATCCTAGGGACTTACAAGTAAATTAAATGTGCCAAACGGTGCAGGCCAATTTACCATATTTAGTGCAAGAGCCCAACACTTTAGTACTGGTTAGCAGTAGCTAACCAGTTCTGTGAGTAGGAACTCTGCTTGAGAGCGATTGAGGCGAGGGGTCTCGCAGACGGGCCACCGCATTCAGAAAACATTGGGCTTCTTACTAGGTTCGAATACTCTGCTCTTCATTATTCCTGAAAAATTAAAGTCTGACGGGGTGCCCCCACTTGGGGAAAGGTCTTGATAGAGCCAGAGTCTAGTGCCCTCAAACTCAATTGCGTTGACATGATGGCTTTCTTCTGCCTATAAAAATTTAGACATGTGACAATGACCTGTGCTTCTCTTGGTGAGTGAGCAGGAGGCCGCTCTATCAGATCTATTGAGAATGATATCTTGATCAGCAAGTTCTGGGGCCACATGGCAGAACAGCGGGGCAACATAGTCCGCCAGTCTTTCAGACACTTCCTACAACTGTACTCCTTTGATGCATATGTTAAACCTCTGGGATCTATTTTCGAGATCCTCCAGCTAATACTGCAGTTCCATGTTTTTATCTCATAGCTCCAGGAGTTCCTGATGGTGTCCGTCCAACTCCTCCTCCCAGGAATCATAGGCTTGTTCCACTCGCTGACCAGGTTGCTGAGGTTTTGTCGCAGATCTTTCAGTTTGGTCTCTACATGTTGCTTAAGTGCAGCATATTTATTCCTAAGAGTCCCAAAGAGCTTCCCTAGGAATCTTCTTGTCACAGGAGCATCTTCCCTGTTGGCACTTCCAATGGCTGTCTCGTCTGTCAGGGGAGGGGAGGGTAAAGATTTCTCTCCATTCTGTTTATATTTCCTCGCTTGCATTTTCAAAAGATCTTTGAGGGTGGAATTCTTTTTCTGGTTGCATTGGGAGGTCACTGTGGTGATGTACACAGGCTCCTGTTGTATCAGATGTAAGGCTCTTCTACCTGAGTTGTGCATCTGGTAGCACTGGGGCAGAAGGCCAAAGACCATAGGGTTCACTTCCCTCCTCAAATTTGTGAGCCAGAAGAAAGGATACGGAAGGAAGAATCAAGAACAGCTCCACAAATGGATAAGATTCACCTTCATGTGTGGTACAGTCTGAGCCCTATGTGTCAGCACGTGAGGAGTGAAACAAGCCCACCAAGGTACCCAGCAGGCCTCTATGGCAGAAGCCACTGGGAGTATCCACTTTGAGTGGCCTGATTGGGGGGCGGGCAGGGAATGTGAATGGGCACATGAGCCTTCCGGAGGGCATCCACAGGGTTGCCAGGATACAAATCAGGGCTAATGGGAGGGATCTGCTCACTAAGCATTAAAATCAGTAAAAAGGAGTCCAGTCCTGGAGGTGTCCTAGAACGTTCTCACTGTGACCATAGGCCTTGCCAGCCAAGCCCCATGATCATCCATTTCACTGAGTGTTCTTCCTGCTCAGAGCAAGGCAGAATGTCAGAATGTCAGGATAGTTAGCCGAGGTGAGGGTGCTGGGCCAGGATCAGCACCCCTAATGCTGGGCAGAATGCGGGGGAGGGCACAAACAACACAAGTCACTTCAGGCCTCACAGGCCCTTCATGTACCTCCCCACTTATCTGGCTTCAAATGGTGGCCTTTGGGCGTGTGGTGCACGGGGCTCCTCCACTGCATCAGAGCCAGGCACATGGGCTCATATGGCTATATGGGGCCAGGCCAGAAGCAGGGTGGTTACCACTTCAACCAAATTGATCTCCTCAATTGAGGGGAAAAATAAGCAAATACAAAGTCTCCCTGAGCACACTTTTAATCTATTATGATATACAACAAACTCTTGATCCAGGTCCAGGTTCAGTTTTTATTTGTAATCATCACATCACAATGCAGCCAGGAAGTTTTTTTCTCTAAACAGAGGTTGATCTTAATGTCCTCAAATGCAGAATAATACCAACACGTGTTTCGTCGTGCAGAATAATGCACAGTAGACTTCTTCAGGACTTCAATCTCAAGAAATAAAAAATTACCAGTACATTCGCAAAGTAAACTAAAACCGTGAGTATAAAGAGAAAAGGTTAGTTCTCCCTGTAAAAAAGGAAGGCCATCACCTCTATTAAGTAATAAATCTCCATGTAGTGCCTGTAAGAGAGCAGAAACATGCACCCCAAACCAAGAAACCTGTATCTAAGCTAGAATCCAAAGTCCGTCTGCTTATCACTTAGTGATCAGTGAGTAACCAGGTAGGTCGCCCCCCCAGCCGCCACACGGTCCTCCTTGTGTCGCTGCCCCCGCTCTTGGTGCTGCCTGCTCCGCCGCTGTCAGGTTGTGCTACCGCCTATTGCCTGCTTTTGTTGCCATATTGTTTCTTTTGCACCCTTGTGAATACTTTCCATCCGCTTGTGGCCTGCATTTTGTTACTGTATTTATCTTTTCTTTTGTACCCCTGTGACTACTTTTGTACCCTTCTGTGACTCTTTTTCCCCCGTATTACCATTGTGTCCTTTTTTCCCGCTCCCCGCTCTTCCCTTCTGTATCCCCTTGCGCCACTGCATTACTGCGGCCCCGCCCCCCCGCTGTTCCTATTCGCCACCCTGCTCCCGCCTCCCAGCTGCTCCGCCCCCCCACAACCCCTCATATTGAGGCCGCGCAGCGGACGCGCGCAGCTGGCGTGCCAAAGGCAAGCCCGTCTGCGCCCGTCCACGCCTGGACCGCACCCAGCGCCAGAACCCCTGGCCCCCACTGTAGCCAGGACACCCGTCTGAAGTACGACTCCGCCGCCCTCAGCGCACTCAACACCGGACGACCGCCCGCCTGCTACCGAGCCACCCTGAAGCGCACCCCCGGACCCTTCACCTGTCAAGCCTGCAAATTCACCTGCCTCCGAACCTGCCCCTCGCGCGCCAAACTGAGCAACAACAACCACCGCAACAGCATCCTCCTTAACACACGCTCCATCCACAAGCACACCATCGAACTCTGGGACCTCCTCGACACAATAGCACCAGACATCGCCTTCCTCACGGAAACCTGGATAAACGCTTCCTCGGCCCCCGACATCGCCATAGCCATCCCGGACAGCTACAAAATCACCCGGAAAGACCGCATCAACCAAACGGGAGGAGGAATCGCCATCATCTACAGGAACACAATCAATGTCACAACCAACGCTGAAGACACACTCTCTGCTGCAGAACACCTACACTTCCAGATTCACACCGACCCCAAAACCACCCTTAGAGGAACACTCATCTACAGACCTTCGGGCCCGTGCACACAATTCAGCGAAACCATTGCCGACTTCATCAGCACGCACGCCCTAGCCTCACCAGAATACATCCTCCTGGGGGACCTGAACTTCCACCTGGAGAAAAACAATGACAACAACACCACCACCCTGCTCAACAACCTGGCCGACCTCGGACTCAAACAACTGGTGAACACCCCCACTCACCTCGCTGGACACACGCTCGACCCCATCTTCTCCGCCAGCAACCACGTCTCCTTCAGCCACTCCACCGGACTACACTGGACCGACCACAGATGCATCCACTTCAGCTTCAAAAAAACTACTTCCCACCACCGAGCGCAACAAATCCCCCGAAGATGCTGGAGCAAAATCACCAAAGACCAACTCCTCTCATCCCTAAGCCAGTACCCGCCAACCGACACCGCTGACACCAACGACGCAGCCCACAACCTAGCACAGTGGATTACCACCTGCGCCGACGACCTCGCTCCACTGAAGAACCACCCAGGCAAGACCAGCAACAGGAAAACCCCGAGGTTCACAGACGCCCTCAAAAACTCAAAGAAAACCTGCCGAACACTTGAAAAAACCTGGCGTCATGATCGAACTACAGAAAACATGACAGCCCTCAAGAACGCCACCCGCGAACACCACCAGCCGATCCGCACCACCAAAAGGACATCATTCAAAGAGCGACTAGACAACAACGCCCACAACAGCAAGGAACTCTTCACCATCGTCAAAGAGCTCTCCAACCCCAGCGCCAGAAACAATGACATCACACCATCACAAGAACTCTGCAACTCCCTCGCCACATTCTTCCACCGAAAGATCGCAGATATACACGACAGCTTCGGACCCCACACTCCGCCTCCAGTCACCGAACCAGCGACCCCCACCACCACCCTCAGCGCCTGGACCCCATCAGCACTGAAGACACCACCAACGTCATGAACTTCATCCACTCCGGCTCCCCCTCGGACCCATGCCCCCATCATATCTTCAACAAAGCTGACACCATCATCGCACCCCATCTCCGGAACGTCATAAACATCTCGTTAGTGTCAGCCGTCTTCCCCGAGAGCTGGAAGCATGCTGAAATCAACGCCCTCTTGAAGAAACCCACAGTGGACCCCAAAGACCTCAAGAACTTCCGCCCCATCTCTCTTCTTCCCTTCCCGGCCAAAGTCATCGAGAAAACCGTCAATAAACAGCTGACTGCTTTCCTCGAGGCAAACAACTTGCTCGACCCATCCCAGTCCGGATTTCGAGCCAACCGCAGAACCGAGACTGCCCTCATCGCAGCCACCGACGACATCAGGACCCTGATGGACAATGGAGAAAGAACCGCCCTCATCCTCTTGGACCTCCCAGCAGCCTTCGATACCGTATGCCATCTCACCCTAATAACCCACCTCTTCAACACTGGGATCCAAGGAAAGGCCCTTGACTGGATCACCTCGTTCCTCTCCGACAGAACCCAGAGAGTCCGCCTCCCTCCCTTTCGCTCAGAAGCCACTGAGATCATCTGCAGTGTATCCCAAGGCTCCTCGCTCAGCCCAACCCTCTTCAATATCTACATGAGCCCCCTCGCCGCCATCGCACGCAATCACAACATCAACATCATCTCTTATGCCGACGACACCCAGCTGATACTCTCCCTCACCAAAGACCCAGCCACTGCCAAAGCCAACCTACAGGAAGGAATGAAAGACGTCGCAGAATGGATGAAGCTCAGCCGACTGAAGCTGAACTCGGGCAAGACGGAGTTCCTTGTCCTCGGACAATCCCCATCCGCCTGGGACGACTCCTGGTGGCCCTCAGCACTGGGCTCCGCGCCAACACCCTCGGACCACGCCCGTAACCTGGGATTCATCCTGGACTCCTCCCTCACAATGACCAAGCAAGTCAACACCGTCTCGTCATCATGCTTCAACACCCTGCGCATGCTCCGAAAGATCTTCCGATGGATCCCCACCGAAACCAGAAAGACGGTCACCCAGGCCCTCGTCACCAGCCGACTGGACTACGGAAACGCCCTATACGCAGGAACCACCAGCAAACTTCAGAAACGACTACAACCCATACAGAACGCCTCCGCATGACTCATCCTCGACATTCGTCGCCACAGCCACATATCCGCCCACCTGGGAAACCTGCACTGGCTACCTGTCAACAAAATGATCACATTCAGGCTCCTCACCCATGCACACAAAGCGCTCCACGATGTGGGCCCCGAATACCTCAACAACCGCCTCTCGTTCTACACTCCCACGCGCCAGCTCCTTTCTGCCAGCCTCGCCCTTGCCACCGTCCCACGGATTCGCAGAACCACCGCCAGGGGAAGATCGTTCTCCTACCTGGCAGCCAAAACATGGAACTCCCTCCCCGCACACCTACGAGTGACCCAGGACCATCTCACCTTCAGGAAACAACTCAAGACCTGGCTTTTCGAGCAGCAGCAGCACCCCTCCCCCCCCCCTTTCAGTGCCTTGAGACCCTCACGGGTGAGCAGCGCGCTCTATAAATGTTCTGATTGGTTGATTGATTGATTGATTGAGTGATTATCTTTGACTTCCAGGATCAGTGAGGATCCCATATAGCAGAAGTTTAGGCTGACGCGTCTCTGCCAGATCTGCTGAATTCTGCCTATTGATCCATCAGTTGGGAGGGGATGTTTGGTGTGAGCCCTGTCTGTTTTCTCAGCTCTGAAGTTCCACCTCTTAGCTGTACAGCTCCACGGGCTTATAAAAATATAATTTGGGTGAAAAAATATTTTTGCTCATTTCAAGTTCTCTAGAAAGTAAAGAATGGTGAAACTCTAAAACAGTTACTCATCATTCGGAATCTCATTTGAATATTTGACCAGTTCAGCACTGGAAGTTGCTAGGTGGGAAAGTGAAACAGAGGATTTGACAACATATTACCTGTTATTTGTGCAGCATTTCTAGCACTAGCATAGTCTAGACAGACGCTTACAAACTCTGCCTGGCTGCTAAACATTGAGGGTCCGATTCACAAAGCTAAACTACGCCAAAAGTCAAATTTTATGACTTTCAGTATTCACAAAGGGCATTTCCGAGTAGTAAAGTTGTACTTTTGTCTCAGTTAAAATTAATACCAAAACATACGTTTAACAGAGACAAAAGTCAAACTTTCCTACTCTTAAAGGCCTTTTGTGAATAATGAAAGTCGTAAAGTTAGACTTACATCTCAATTTACCTTTGTGATTCAAGTCCTGAGTGTATGGCTTGCCCAAGCGGCTGCTAGCTGGACAGTGGTTGCCTTGGTAATTCATTTGTGAGCCATAAGGTTGCCATCACTGACTCCCAAAACTGTATTTGGAGTAGTGTATTGGTGGATACAGTGCTGAAGCATGCTTGGCTCAAGAAGACAGTGAAGGGGATATAACACATTCATATATGCCATTGACACATGTGAAGACCGCAAGTGATACTCTATGATAGTTTCAAAAAGTATGTAGTCTCTCGTGAATGTGAGTTGGATGATTAGAGATTTATTAGCCTAAAGGCCTAATCGTTGGTAATTAAACTTGAGAGCTCCTCTAATTGTTTACATCTGTCGTCCTTGTGTTGAATGCTCGCAACAGCTGAATAAGAATTGTGACAAATAATTCAGTATTGCGGTCAATGGAGGAAATCAGGTGACGGGCACGACTGCAAAAAAAAGACTGTTGCAGTCAGGTGTAATAGCACACAGGCTTTGCAAGTCTTGTGCCAACAGGCACTTAGGGTTGTATGTGGTTTCTGTTCTTTCAGAGTAGAGGTCTTTCGTGTCACAGAATCAGAGTGGAACAGGCAGGTCTCAATTACCTTGCCCAGAGACACTGGACGCTGTGACACGTGGAAATGTCTGTCACGGGGGTGGGTGTGCCAAAGATCTGGTCGATCCGTCAATGAACTGCAGTTGTCCATATACGATCTCTGCTACACAGTCGATGTCACCAACCAGTAGATGCAAAATCACAGGAGTAGGGATAGCTCCAATATTGGTCATAGTTGCTCTGGAGTGCACTCTTGTTTGAAGGAGGACAGAAGGGGTTCGTGG
The DNA here is from genome assembly GCF_964204655.1 of Triturus cristatus. Taxonomy (NCBI): domain Eukaryota; kingdom Metazoa; phylum Chordata; class Amphibia; order Caudata; family Salamandridae; genus Triturus; species Triturus cristatus. The sequence continues at coordinate 324,699,757 of NC_140583.1, read as the reverse complement.
CCGAACTGGCTACCAACAAACCTTGGCTGCAACAAATGAAGTTGAAAGGGAACTCACAGGCTGGAGGCCGTTGGGAATTAGTTAGGCACTCAGTACATCAGTGAGAGCCAGCTATGCCTGTTGGAGTGCTCTTGCAACTATGAGTCACCACCTAGACAGAATTAGCAGCGATCACTTTGTTAATGCTTCAGACTTGGCCTGCAATGGGACTGGTTCCACAAATCCAAGGGTGTTCCTAATTCTTTGTCAAAGGCAGGCAGGCATCCCAAGTTTCTGGAGTGCAGCTATAGGATGAGTCGGCGTTGATGCAGGAGTCAGAGACCCCAGGCAGTCTGGCAGGGTTGGCACCAGGTTAGTTACGCATCCTTTTCTCGTTGCTCTTTGCGGCTCCTTGTTGTCCTTCTTCTTATTAGGTTAGCAGGATCAGAAGTTCAGGGTCGAGGGTGCCACTTAAATACAAATTTTAGGGACATTAAAGGGAGTGCATGGTAGTATCCAGTGGTCTACCTACCTTTAGGGTGACTACTCCATCCTGCGATGACCACTTCCACTGGGTAGTGGGCATAACCCTAACCCTGGTTGTCCAATTCTCTCCAACACAAGATGGAGGAATTGGAAAAGTGAGGTCTATATTAACCACCCCACCATAGGGGTTATGCTGGCTGAAAGTGGGCACACCTCCTAATCTAACAAATCAAACACATTTTCCCACCTGTCCTCCAACCAAAAGTGGAGCATCCTTCACTAACTCTAGATGCCTGTGTTGCATTTCGAAGGTGGCATCGCCAGTAAAGCATCCCACCTTGGCATGTGGCCTGGAGGAGATGTGAAGCACCCCCGTCCAGACAGGCTTTGTTCCTGCCCTCTGAATGCGAAGACTCTAAACGCTTGAGGTTTGAAACATGTTTGGTGGTGGCCGGCTGGCTAAAATGAGTCAGAGATCACATCAGTGGTTGGCAGGTTTTCAGGGGGCACCACTAAGGTGCCTTCTGTTGGGAATTATTAATAAATCCAATACTGGCGTCAGTAAGGATTGGTATCAAACATCTGTGGCTACAGTGAAGTCATCATGGAGCTAGGGAACACATACTGGCAGGTATCCAGCCCATGGTCACTTTATGGCTTCCCGATGCACTTACATTTGCCAAGAATGGATTTGGAGATTGTAGGGTCAAATCAACTCAGGTGATACAGTGCACCCTGCCTGAAGGCTGTAAGGCCTGCTGTAGAGGTGGCTTACCTATATCTCATGCAGTGCCTCTGGGCATGGCACATTGGTATTTGTGCTATCTCGAATTTTCAGTTTTCTCTGCACCAAGACATGCAGCCTTCAATGTCAGTTTGCATGATCTTGGTGAAGAGTCCCTACGGTGGCACAATTTGTGCAGCAGCCCTTGTCAACCCTTTTCAGTGCCAATGCCCTAGGAACCAGGGGTATCATTTATGAGGGACTTACAGGGGTTGCTGATGTTGTGCCAATCATGGTACAGATTTGTGTAAGAGCTTTGGCACTGGGAACCTGGTTAGCAGGGACCCTTTGCACTTTCATTCAAAATCACATCATGTTCCAGGCAAACCATGTCAAAAGGGTCCCTTTCCTGCACGCATGCTCCAAGCTGACACGGTCTGACACAGGATTAAGAGAAACAAAGTAACAACTTATTTGTTTCCCTTTCAGTCAGAGCCTGCCAGGCACTTGTTGTGTCAAATTCATGGACATGTTGTTGGTACTTGAATATTTTTCCCGCCAACTGGCCTTGTGCTGTGAGTTCTAGCCTGGTAGTTCTATTGTTCAGTAGAACTGTCATTAGGTGAGCTTTTTGCCAGGGGTTGCATATATTACTTAGCTTCTTAAAGAACCAGTGGCAACACCATATCTGCATGAGATAGCTTTAAAAAAAGACCTCACAATGGATGATGGGGCTCCCTAGGAGAGAGAGAGAGAGAGAGAAAGAGAGAGAGAGAGAGAGCGTCCTCCACAGAACACTGCTGTATGAGAAAAGAGGCAGCACAGAACTGACTAGAGCAGAGGCACATTTGCCACTTTTTCCAGAGAAAAATACCATCCTCTGTTCACACATGATTGATTCTTCAGTAGAACTTTGTATGACATTACATGTATTAATTTTAACATGGCCTTTCTCTCTATTTCAATAAATCATCAGGGAGGGGTCATCAAGGCTCCTGTAGAACACATTTTAAAGTGTTTTCTTCACACATTTACTATTTTAAAAATGTAGTGTACGCAGAAAGAAAAACCAGCTTTTTGTGATGTTTCAATTTGTTGTACAGGCTAGGAAATTAAAATATCAGACATGCCTGTATAAAGGCGGCGAGGTGGCAACCCTATGCAACTCCAGCAACGGGGCCAGGACTATGCTTGGAGGCAGGGGAGGTTACAAAATATAGCTAAAATGTTCAGTAAATCGTAGGGCTATGAAGGGGTGATTCCACATGGGTGATTGTGGTGGGTGACATGTAAGTAGGTGGAGCCCTCCTCAAAAAAAATGTCCTCAAACACCTGCCTTTTTTTCATCAATGACTCACACAGTATCCCATTGCACAGGGATCTGGTTTCCTTGAAGGTCTGCTGAAAAGGGACACTGATAGCATTTTTTCACAAAGTTCAATACAAGCATGGCGGCACCTGCATATGCAATAAAATGAGGGGAGGTGTTCCATAGGTTAATGTGATTGTTTTTAATACATGCAGATGCTTTGAAGGTGAAACCATTTTTTTATGCTGAATAGGAACCCCTCAACAAGTTCTATACATTTATCACCAGGTCTATTAAAATTATGCAGTATTGAAGGGCCAAATTATACAGCACGGCTGACTAAATTATGCAGCAGGTGATGCCAAATTATGGGACATAATGTAGCACATTTTGTAATAGTATTACTTCATAATTTAGCCATTTTTTTTACACACTCCTAGGCAAAGGATTCACCCCATTTGCACAAGCTTAACATACAAATATATAAAACAAACAACAGAAGGGTGACCAGTTAACGTTTGCATAGTGCTTTCTTCTGTGCAACAACTGTGCTGCAGAGATTTTAGTAACCTTTGATCTGTTTGAGCTAGAAACAAATGTATTTGTTTGCTAAACACCACAACACCACAGTTTTGCACAAATCCAGAGCCCAGTTTAATACCAAAAACAGCAATTACCCATGTCGGCGTGGGCCATCACATACATCTGCATTACTTTCCCTATGCATTTGTAAGAAATGGGATCTACACTAGTCAGGGTAAGTGTAGTCCACACTAAAAGATTACTTGTGATCATTCTCTGGTAGTTTGACACAGAGCAATAAGGGTAAACCAATGAGGCAATGTGTGCATACACACACAGTAACACCACAAAAGTACTCCACACCAGTTTAGAAAAATAGGCAATATTTATTTGAGTAAAACAAGACTAAAACTCTAAAAAGCCAACATACACAAGTCAAGATATGAATTCTTAACGATTAAAGATTAAATGAAAATGCATGCTTAGTAATCAATAGTTCCAAATGGGGCTATCTGGTCATGCTTGGCAGGGACAAATCCAAAAGTTCTGTCCGACCATGATGGAGTGCATGCGGGATACATGAATCATGCAGACCCACTTCACAGTACCTTGGATGCTTTGGAAATTGTAGAGAAAGTGTAGCACAGAGGAGATTGGACAAAAAATAAAATGAAAAAGTTACCTTCATTTTTGTGTTTACACTTCATTTAAATTTTCTCCCATTTCAAAGTGTTACATTTTCAAACAACAGGCCCCTTACTCATAGTCGGCAATATACAATGTGCCATAAGTACATAGGAACAATAAGCCCTTTTTAAAATTGAGAGAAATTTTAGGTGCAGAAAAATGTTCTTTGATATGGAGCCGTTGGTAGAATATTTATCTGCACTTTTCATTTCTGAAAATTAGGAAGACCATTCAATTGCATGTTTGTGTCATGTGTGTAACAGTGCCACATATGGTGGAAGGTATGTCCTGTGCTACAAGTATACACGACAAAGGCTTTCAGTCACCCATTTAAATATATCCCCTTCAAGTGCAAACATTTTCATGTATCCCCAAAGACCATGCTCTCACTGGAACACATGGCAGCCCTCTCATAGTGCCTTTAGTCCTAGTATTTATTACAAACCATAGTATCTGGCTTTATGGAGATGAGGCTTCAAGTCAATTTAGGTGGGCGTTGGGGTGTCTGGTTACAATGGGCAAGTTGTTTAGCCTTCAGTAGTTCACAATGATTTTGATTGATCATATGTAGCCCTCACTGCAGAAAATGTTGAAGATCTCTGGACTAGATGATGTGACTGGGCTGGATTATTTAAGATAGAACATGACAAAGGAGAAGGGTACTCAACAGGTTACTGCAAATGTGCTTTTATTTATTTTATCAGAGTGAGAAAATAAAATATTATGTTCTAACTTTTGATCAATTTTTGTCATTGTTTTCTGAAAAATGTGTTACATCAATACAGACGAAAAAAACGTCACAAACGAAATGTTCTTTCTTTAATTTCTTATATCCATGCAGGTCAATATCCATCAGAAGCAGATCATATGGAAGTCCGTCATCAAGAAAGTGCGGACCATGTGGTCTATAAGCGGCACACCCAACATTACCGCAAGAGGTGGGAGGACCTACAACGCTGGAGCAAAAGGCTATCTGAAATCCAGCTTGGGCAGTCCGGCCAACATCGAAAGCACATGCACCACACCCTCAACCCCCTATTGGCCCGTATACTTGCAGTGGCCTATCTGGAGCTTGATGGGCAGTTGAGAGCCCAACAGCAGGTTAAAAGGGACACGTTTTTGTTTGAGTTTAATATGTATGTTAACTATTTTTTGTTACAGCAACAATATATGGCATCAACATTGAATTCGAGACATGTCCAACGCACAAGAAAAGTTCTTGAAGGTTTATGTTTTGCACAAGGTATATGTGGATTACAATTTTGGAAAATATACTTCCTGATTTCTGTTCACTAGCAAAGGAATGATTTGAACAGAATCAAGCCTGCCTATACAACAAATATATATCAGGTAGTTTGATGTTTTAAGGAAAAGGTGCAGCAAACATGCCACTAGACTTTATTGTGTCAGGTGCAATGCTACTTCACCCTTGTGAATAAAGTAAGGTTAGCCCTATTATAGTTGACATAGCATAAAATGGATAGGACACTGTACCCTCCACACTTTTACTCTGCGTGCCATTATCGCAAAATCTTTTATAATGCAAGGCTATACAACGCAGTTCATTATAACGCATTACCCAATACAAAGCAATTTACTATTCTAAATCCACAGGTGCGTTACTTTGGGGAATGCGTTGTATTAGTTTGCGCAGTAAAGCCCTGTGTTGTAAAAGATTTTGTGGTGTAAAAAATATGGGGTAATGGCATGCGGAGTAACACGTGCAGGGTAAAGGATTTTTCCTGCATAAAATGCACTTATAAAATAGTGGATGTTCCATACAGCACATTAGGAAGTTGGTTTTCTACACAAACAAGAGTGAGCATGTGAGCCAAAATGGCTAGTAGCATCAGACTAAATGGCTACATATTTTATTCACAACATATCTCAAATGTAAAGTGACAGATTCGCTGCATGCTTTATACACATTCGGAAGAAGAGCTTTCCCAGGAGCAGAGTCTAGCTGATCCTGTGATGTGATTCCACTAAGCTGATCTTTACGGTATGGGGTTCCCCATTCAAACCTAGAGACCTTTTATTAGTCTAATAATAATAATATTAGTGAAAGGAAGGTGGCTGTCATCCACTGTCATTTTATTATGATTACTCCTTTCATTTTCTATGGCATTGTAACTATGCTGATGGTTTTGATTTTAATCATTTGTCTGCTTGTGTTAGCCAAAGTACTGCATCTTAGGACACGAGGTTTATAAAATAAACTCTTTAAACTTTACAGTGTCTCTGTTTATTCTGTTGTGGACTGATATGAGAATAATTACGAACAGGTATTTCTGATTCCCACCATTCCTGAGAATACACTAAGTCGCTTGTTCTGGGTTGTCTATACATTGGGACCGCTGAGATAAAACTCGGATAAAGAATGGGACACTGATGTCTTACTCCTTCACAAATGTGCATGTAAGCCAGACTGTGTTTTGGAAAACAATTGTGATAGGCATACAAGTTTTGGAAACACTGACAGGAATGTGTACACATTGGTAGTACCACATACACAAAACCATTGTTCAATGTGTGTTGTTATGACTAGATGATAAATAAATGAGGGAGAAAAATAGGATACTTAAAAAGACTTTTGTAGATGGCATGGTCTATCACAAATATGTTGGAGAATCCCATCTGCAAAACTCAAAATCAGGCCCATATCATGACTCATTAGAAAAATGTAGAAATCCATCAAGATGTAATGTGTTGCATATTGTGAATTGCCTTTCAATCTTTGATGTAAAAAAATATCTTTGAATCAGTGTACAAATGTTTGCCTAAAGTGAAAGCTATCGTAGTTTGTAAAACCATTTCGCAATTGCAAAGCAATCTTGCATGCAATCATAATAAAAAAGAACAACATTTAGAATGCCTTGAAGCAGGTGAAATCTGATAATTTGAAAACTGTGTAGAGAAAAACTTCATTTAAAGTTCTATTTAGACAGATACGATAAAGCTATTGTATATGTCTTTACAGCATTTTCAGGATCAGGCAAAGGGGATATTGGCCACATAGGCAGAGATGCAGCTGACCACTATGGTCCTGTGCAGAGACCACAGACACCAGGGGAACCAGTGGCCTGGAGGGTGAGGGGACTGCAACGGAGGCCACCATTTCTACAACATCATCTTTGAAGGCCTCCAAAAGTGAGCAGTTCCTACTAGTGGTGGGCCCTACAGCAACCGTTCCACCTGCATCCTTGCCCACCTCCCAGAGATCCATTTCCAACCTCCCTCTTGCTCCTGCCCAGTTGGTCAAACATGCCCCCCTAAAACAAACGGGGTCTCCTTTGCGATGTCATGTAGTTCCCTACTTTCCAGCAGGAACTGCGTGTCTGTTGGGCAACATAAATGTAGGGTTGGTGCCAGACTGATTCTATGCTCTGTTGCTCTCAGAGAATTATTCAAGGAATACACAATGTGTTTCTTGTATAGAATATATGTGCTGCAGTAATCAATAGACAGAAACAGATACAAGTAATGAGCAATATTAGGACAGTGAAAAGAATGAAAAGCTCCATCATCTTGCTAAAACAATGTAATATGCAGGCATCTAAAAAAAAAATATATAGATATATATATAGAAACAGTCCTTTCCGCTCTCTTCTCAGCGGAAATGCAGGCACGGACCTCTCGCCTCCAAAGCTCAAAATTAGTAGTCCCACAACACAAACGTGGGTGAAGCAGAAGATTTATTTCCCAGGTTTATAACGAGAAAATAATAGGACCAGTGTCCTCCATGACGCGTTTCGCTCCACGCAGGGAGCTTGATCACATGATGCGTCTCCGTGTGATGAACTCATAAATAGAGAGACACTAGGCACCATATATATATATATATATATATATGTCATACTACTATATATTTGTATATATATATATATTCAGTGAAAAAACCATAGGTTTCACACACGTTATAGTTAGGAATTAGCATGGTCAGTGACATCACTCATGACATCACTGATGACATCTCAAATGACATCACTGATGACATCACTGATGACATCATCCAGTGAATGTGTGTTTTTCTGAAAATTAAATATGTTTTATATATCTCAAGGTCGATGGAAGAATAAATGAGTATATAAGTGTCTAAATGGTCTAAATGGATGATTTGTTTTTGAAAAATTGATTGTATTACTGACTGATTAAGTGTATCTTATTGAATACATGGCTAAGTGAGTAATGTTTAAATGTGTAAATACCTGTATCAGTCTCTCACTTTGTGTATAAGTGGCTGCATGGGTTGGTGAGCAGCAACATGAGTGTCTATATAGGTTATTAGTTGGTTTTTTGAGTATCAGTATGAGTGTCTGAGTGTCTGTATGGTTCAGTGGGGGGTATTACGTAGTGCATAAGTGCATGAATGAGTGACTCACTGTTTGTATGTGTTGAAGACAGCATATGTGCAGGACTGTATGGGTAGAAGAGTGTGTGTATGGGTGTGTTAGTGAGTGAATGGCTGTCTCAATAGTGTCTCTATGAGTAACTACATATGTTTTAAACTAGTATATGTGACTATTGGTGTATATAAGTGAGTGTATGTGAGAGTGAGAGATTGAAAGAGTTCCTGTATGAATAAGTATGTGTTTCAATAAGTGATTGTTTAAAAGACTAAGTATGTGTAAGTTTCCGTAGAAGTAAGTGTGGTGGTGTGTGTATAACTGTATATGCAAGTAAATGGATGTTTGATTCTTTATTAGCATGAGTAACTATGTGTGTGAGTAACTCTATGGATGAGTGGCATTGTGTTACAGGATGTTTAGGTGTATGAGTACATATGATGTGTGAGTACACGAATGAGTGACTGTACAGGACTGTTGGTGAATAAGTGGATGTTTATGTGGATCTTAGAATTATTGAAGATGTTGTTGTATTGGTATGTCCATTTTTTTGAAAATTTCAGTCTCTATTTTTGAATGTGTGTATCAAAGGTTATATTAGGGTGAGAGGAGGTCTGCCACTCTATCACATGGATGATGTCATCAGTGATGTCATCAGTGATGTCATTTGAGATGTCATCAGTGATGTCATGAGTGATGTCACTGACCATGTCATGAGTGATGTAATATGTGACGTCATCAGCAGTGCATTGCGGGCGCGCGAGTTATAGTTAGCTTAACTAACTATAACAGGGAAATTTCATTGGTTTTTTACGAGTGAAATGTCCAGCTAACTATAACGTGTGTGAAACCTATGGTTTTTTCACTGAATTTGCAAGGTTTTTTAAATGCTAATTCCTAACTATAACGTGTGTGAAACCTATGGTTTTTTCACTGAATTTGCAAGGTTTTTTAAATGCTAATTCCTAACTATAACATGTGTGAAACCTATGGTTTTTTCAGTGAATTTGCAAGGTTTTTTAAATGCTAATTTCTAACTATAACGTGTGTGAAACCCATGGTTTTTTCAGTGAATTTGTATGGTTTTTTAAATGCTAATTCTTAGCAATAACATATGTGATTCCCATCTTTTTTTTTATTGATTTTTTATGATTTATTTTTTATAAATTCTTATATTAAATGTGTTTTTTTAAAAAAAAAAAACAAGTTTTTTTTAAACTTTTTATTCTCTTAAAACACTATGTTTTTTTTCAAAAAAATCTGCAATATTTCAAGTTTTCTCTTTTTTTTTTTACCAAACAGGTGAGATATATTAGTATAACTTTGAAAATATTTTTTTTTTTTTTTTTTTAAGTGCGCGTACGGTAAGCTTACGGTAAGCGTACGGTTTACGCAATGTCCGTAATTTATCTACGCTGTTTGCGTATAGTTACGCAATTTGCGTAGCCGCGCGTACTGCGCGTGGGGCGCGTACGCTTGTACGCTACACGCGCACGTTACGCGGAAGTGTTGGGGAGTGACTGTTATGCGCATGCGCGCGAGCGCGTGTCTTTTTTACGCGCATGCGTACTTTTGCCGTAAGTGCACCGTAAGCGCACCGTAAGCGTAACGTACACGCACGGTGGGTCATGTGATCATGAAACACAACTTTTGATTGGTTGAAACTACTTTCAGTTCTAGAACTCTCCTACACCACACCCATTCCCTTCATTTCTGCTTGTGATCCCTTAGGAGAAGGAGCTGGGTTGTCTTTGTGATACGATGGCAGAACAGCAGAGCTCTTCTGAGAGTGAGGCTAGCAGCACTACCTTGAGGCAGAGAAGGAGGAAAGAAAAGACCTCTTTCATATGGGAGTATTTTACTTTTCCAGAGGACAAGAAAAAGGTAAATGCACCCTTAGTGACTTGTAAGCTGTGTGGCCGTGTACTTTCAAGAGGGAATCCCAACAAGAAGTATTCCTTCGGGAATCACACCATGTTGAGACACCTTAAAGATGTACACAGAAGGACACATGTTCGACATACTGAAGGTAACCCTTCAGTAAGTCAACCAAGCACATCCACAGCAGCTCAGCCTGGTCCATCATCTGCAGGGCCGAGTCCTTCTTCTGCAGGTCAGGTGAGCCCTTCATCTGTGGTGGGAGCATCTCCTTTTTCTTCTCCTCTGGAAACAAACCATCGTTTTTTGAGGGTTGAAATACGGTGCGCCACTTGTCATGATCTAATTTGTCATAGGGAGACCAGTGTTTCCCTAGTGAACAATAAAATAGATCAGCACATTTGTCGTACCGACTAATATTCCCATTCTTTCTTTCCTCTGTCACTGCATGAACACAACGGCTCTTGTAAGAGCCAACCTTACCTTTCATCTATTTTTTATATATGTTTTTAAAACTTTTTTTTGATTTTTTTTTACCGTACGCGTACGGTACGCGTAATTATTATTTTTTTTTTTTAAAAAACACTAAAAATCAATTATCACATTACAAGGTCCTTGAGAGACTACAATGAAAAACTGAAAATGTGATTGTGGAGAAGTGGAAAAAAGGGACCATGAAATTTTTGACTTACCATACCCACTCAAAAAAATATTTATTAATTTAAATTTAATTTTAATTGCTTTAAAAATGGTTCTAGTTTTCGAAAATTTTCTATCTCAATCTGAAAAAAAGAAAAAAGTATTAATATTTAATAAAACATTTTATAATACAGTACACATATTTACATATTTTTCAAAAAAAAAATTTGCCTTTTTTTTGCTGTTTTCAGAATATATTGCATTTCACTATAAATTGTGAAAGCAATTGCATTCATCATTTAACAGCGGGCAAAAAAAAAATTAACAATCTCAAAGATTGTTTTAAAAAAGCCAACAATCTCTTTTTGCATAAACATAACTTTATAGAAATGCATAATATTCTTGAAAAATATCATCTAATATCAATACTTATTTCTTTAAAATACCGTCTGACATTTTTGTTTCAGAAGTATAATCACAAAAATATATCTCAAATAACTCCACAATACATCTGATTCCATTTCCTTTAGGCCAAATAGTAATTTTAAAATTCTTTTTTGATTAAATTTCCAATGGTAATCCAATAAAAATCTAAAGTTTAAATTGTACAGATCTCACCGATTGTCTGTAACATTTTGGTTTCCGAAAGATTAATTAATAATTAAATAAGTCCACAATAGAATTGTTTACCTTTCCGCATGGCCAAATAGTAATTTTAAAAATCTTTTTGGAATAAATTTCCAATGGCAATCCAATAACATTCCAAAATTTAAATTGTGCAGATGTTACCGATTTTTTCTAAATTTTTGGTTTTCCAAAGTTTCATTAAAAATTGAAAAAGTCCACATTACAATTGGTTACCTTTCCATTAGGCCAAATGATAATTTGTAAAATCATTTTTTTTGAAAATTCCAATGGTAATCCAATAAAATGGTAAAATTGTTTTGTACAGATCTTGTCAAGTCTCTCGAAAATTTTGGTTTCAGGAAGATTAGATAGGAATTTGCTAAATCAAAAGGCAAACGTTGCTTAAAAATCAATTGGGAATCATTACACAGTGTCCAGCCTTTTTCACATTTAAGATAAACTGTGTAATGACCAGAAGTTACAGTAGGTCCATCATGGAAAATTATTGCAACTGTTACAAAAGTTTTTCCTGAAATTGATAATTGCTGTCCTGTAAACTTCTTTATTAAAGTATCTAATTTTGAACCATCAGCTTTACAGCGTTGCATCATTAAAATTACATACTGTCCGTATTCTTTTAAAATTAACGTTGAAAACATGTCAGATTGACACTCACTGCATTCCATGCTATGATTAGCATCTTTAACTAATTTAGCAAAAGTGACTGTTTTACTTTCTGGCAATGTTAAATAAATAAACCTTTCAGAATCAACATTAGAGCCACATATATTATAACAGTTTTCACAACTATGTTCCCATTTATAAGAGAGACCAAATACATTTTCAATGGGAACCCCTTCTTCTTCCAGTACCTGAAGAAAAAACATCAAGAATTCCTGTGCGTCTTGCTGTACATTTTGAGAAAACTGTGTTCGTCCTGAACATACATCTAAAAGTTTTCTAATTTCAGTAGCACTTTCTATTTGAGTTTTATCAGTACTCAGATTTTGAAAAAGGAGACTCAACTCAGAACAGAATCTTTTTCCCTGATTTACTATTATCTGCTCTTGCACACTTTCCAGATAAAATGCAACATTCAGCACTACATTAGCGTAGCAGTTGACACCAGAGCTATTTTCAAAATGACATCCTACAACCTGTTCTTCATTTTCCTTTTTCTTTTTGCTTGCAATTACATCACTCCTCTTTTTTTTCCTCCTCTCTACATCTTCATTACAGATATTCTCATTTCTCCTTTTACGAGAAACTACACGTTTCTCCAACACAGGATACTGACCTAAATGAGGAGCATAGCTTCTTCTTAATCTATTATACTCCTTTACACAATTTGTATCAGCACTAACTTTTGAGTCATCAAAGTCTATCATGAATAAACCTGATAATGTTTTCACTCGTGACAAAGCAACATATGCCATACCTTCTTTGAACACAGTTGAACCAATGTTCACAAATGCACAATCTACAGTCAATCCTTGAGACTTGTGAATAGTTACAGCATATGCTAGAGAAAACGGAAACTGCTTCCTACGTACATATAAGTCTTTCACAAGCATGAAACGAACTGAACAACGACAAATATCTTTAACTTCTTCTATCTGATCAAATTTTATTTTTAAACATTCAATTCCATCTTTTTTCTGATAATTAATAACACCCACAACTCTTCCCATAGCTCCATTAACTAAACCTTTTTCAACATCCAAATTTCTCCTTAAAAATACTCTACAGTTCATGCAAACATATAGATTTTTTTCTAATCCAGCTGTTTTGGAAATGTTCTTCTCTAGTGAATCCAATTTATTTTTCAGTGTGCTTGTTAATGTGATAGTAATTCTTCCATCCTCAATTTTGTCCACTGCTTCCAATTTCCTGATATCTTCCTTTTCCAATTTCAAAAGCTCCTCATTGAATATTGAGCATTCACGTAGAGTTGGCATTAAGCAGATGACACTTTTCTTTTCTGCAATGTTCTTGTATATCTTCTCTGCAACTATTTCTTCCTTTGGAAATAAATTATGTAGCAACCGACTCTGTAATGCTTTTGTGCCAGCTTCAGTGAGTAGTCCAATTCTGATATCTTTCAGAATACTTCCATATTCTTCATCGTTTGCTTGTCTCATATTGGTAGTGAGTTCCTTGTACTCAAAGAAGGACCAAATATTTGCATTACCGATGCTTCCCAATGACTTCTTTGTGTCTTCATGTGTCACAGTATTAAACACTGGTTGTCCTTTAACTGGAGTAAGTTGCAAAAGATCTCCAAAAACTATGACATGTTTTCCACCAAATAACACGTCATAGTCTGTCCTTAGAATTTGCTGCATTCTTAAATGCACAAAGGCAAGCATAAAGTTTGATACCATGCTCACCTCATCAATAATGAGAACTTGCATCTTCTTCAATACTCTTGAAACTACCAAGCATGCTTCTCCAGTTAGCTTGTTGTATTGTATTTTGTTCTCATGCTCCACTGGTAACATTAGCAAACGATGTAAGGTGATTCCTTTTATGTTATATGCTGCTAACCCAGTTGGAGCAGTAACCACACAAGACAAAGTAGAATCCGTTTTTTGCTGTAGGTAGCTTCTGATGACTTTTATTAAGAAACTTTTTCCAGTTCCAGCTTGTCCACTTACATACATCCTGATAGGATGAAATGATGTGCATGAGCACTCTTTTTTTTCATGTAGAAATCCGTGATCAATTTTGTTTCTGATCTCTTCATAAATTTGTTGCTGCTCTTCGTTCAGTTGTCTTTCCAAATTTTGTAAGTCTATAAATTCTTCTTGAGCTTGATTCATAGCCGTTTCCACTTCATTCATGGCTATTGATGCTTCATTTTCAACGATTGGTTGTCCTAGGGGATCTTGACTGAGTGTTCCTGAACTTTGGCTGTCCTGAGAACTGTCTCTAGCTACTTCTGCTGCAATTGTAGTTTCCTGTTCAATTTCTTCATTTAACATTTGCAGATAAGTTGAGAATGTACTGCATTGTATGCTGTCTTTGCAAGCATTAAAAGAATCTTCATAGCTTTGAAATTCTCCCAGTAGTTCATCCTCTGTACGCCATGGTTTAAACAGCTGTAAAAGAGCCAAGTAGTAAAATTCCTTTTTGTCAGTACTGTCGCAACTCAGCTTCCTGTGATTTATCAAACTTCCTTTTGCTTGCTTCACCAAACATCCTTCCTCACCAATAACTTTATATTTTCCATTGTTGATGTCTTCTGCGGCTTTCCGTGAATAAATGTAGTTCTGCAGCACTTCATAAAGACACATGTTCTCCAGATGATGACTTCTCTTTGGGTAATATGTGTCCAACATGTTTGATTTCAAAATATCTGTACTTTCTGGGTCATTCTCGGCCAAATATTCAATTTCTCCAACAGATTTCAGTACCCGATTGCTGCAAGGCCTAAACTTGCCCAAATTAGTCTTCTTGATTTCGAGTAGAGACTTGCAGAAGATAACCTATCTGAACATTCGTAGGATCCAATTTCTCGATGCGATAACATCTTTAAACTGAAACTGTACAGCTTCTTACTGACAGTCTTCTCGTGAGAAATCTCTTCCCACATTTCCTTCAATTCTGTTTTTTCTGATTTCGTAATGTAAGACGTTACATATCGAGCAACAGCAATGGAATTGTCAGCTACATATTGTATATCCATGTTAGCATTCCACATGGATAAAATGACTGGGTTGTAGTCATTTATATTTTTTGATTCTTCTTTTCTTTTAAGGTTGTAGGTATTCTTAGGTGATTTTCTTCTGATAGTAGGTCTCACAGATGACATAAAACTGTTTACTCTTCCATTTGAAAGAACAGGTCTAGGAAATCCAAATCGACATTTAGTGTAGTATTTATCTTTGCTCTTGTATTTCCGTCGACAGTATTTTCCACACCGATGACTTTGGAAACGTAAAACTTGCTCCTTTAACTTTTTCTCTTCTGTGCTTTTTGGTATAGCACATGTTGCATATTCTTCAATGTAAGATAACACTGCTTCATCAGCATCTGTTCCAAACTTTGGGGCATCCTTGATCCACAACAGCATATGAATATGAGGAGCACCTCTTGCCTGGTACTCTTTTCTCCAAAAGAAATCCACTACTTCTCCTAGAGGTGGATTTTTTTTATTGCAGATGAAGGACATCATAGCCTCAAATCTATGATTGAAATATCTGCAAACATTAACCGGATCCAATGAGCACAGTTCTCCTGCTGTCTTGTATTCAATGTTTTTAATGTTTGAATTTGCCTCTCGTAGAAAATCCAGTAAATCATCCCAAGCGTACTCAGCACAGCTTAGGGTAACGAACCATGTTGGTGTTCCTAAATTCCGTAACATGCATTTTAATTCACCATGGCGTCGGTACCAATATTCATTAGTCCCACGCTGACAAGCCATCAGATTGATCAGTTGTGTTTCCAAATGATCATCTCGGTGCTGAACTTTCTCCATAAAATCCTTAGCAGACACATTTTGTAAATGTACTCCACTTTTTAAAATGTGATTTACTGCATATGATAATGCAGACAAGTCGCTTTCAAATAAAAGATGGAACAAATAAGGAATACTTTGTCGAAATCTTGGATCTTCTGCATATAGTCTTGTAGTCCGATACTCAGAAGCTGGAATCTGTTCTGGACGTTCATCGTATCGTCCTCCTTTTCCTTTAGAAAACAGCTGGGGAAAACATCGAGCTTCCAAGCTCTCCGCCCATACACTCACGGGAGTTCCTTTTGCTTTCTTCATCTGAAACAGATCAATATTGTCTCCCATAACTTCTTTTGAATGAAGAGGATGTATGCTAAAATGTTCATAAATTTCTTCTTCCTTTGACTTGTCCACTTTTTCAATTTGTCCAGTTGGTGTTTCTGTGTCTTCTTGTAAATCTTCTTCTTCTTCTTCTTCTATATAAATTGATTCATACCATTTGTTATTCCTTTTCAAATACAAATTTGCTCTTTGTACTTTCCGTACATCTACCAGCTCCTGCCAAATCTTCTTATTCTTTCCGTTAGGAAAGGTGCTGGTGAGGGACATACTATGGCCCTCGTCTTACTGGACCTTAGTGCAGCCTTTGACACTGTAGCACATTCCATCTTGCCCCACCTTGTTTAACCTGTATGTCTCTCCGATTGCCACCATAGTGGAAAGCCACGACCTCCAGTTAGTGACCTATGCCGACGACACACAGCTCGTCATCTCGCTGTCACGAGCACCGGATGTTTCGGCATCCAGCTTCAGAGCATGCATGCAGGAGCTTGCTTCCTGGATGTCTACTAACTGCCTGAAGCTGAATGGGTCGAAAACTGAAGTGCTCGTGGTGGGGGGTGCACCGAGTGTGTGGTCGTCCGCATGGTGGCCAGACTGCTTGGGACCCACCCCTGTGCCGTGTCAACAGGCAAAAAATCTGGGAGTGGTATGTGATTCTGATCTCGCCTTTACTGCCCAGATTAATCGGGTGGTTGGAACCTGCTTTGGCATGCTTAAAAGTCTAAGGAAAACTCTCGATCTGCTTCCAGTCAGCGCCAGGAAGACTCTTGTTCATGCCCTAGTCACATCTAGACTTGACTATTCTAATCTTCTATACTTGGGCGTGACAGCAAAGTGCCTTAATCGTCTCCAAGTTCTTCAAAATGCTACAGCTCGATTGGTACTGCGACTGCCTAGACGTACGCCATCTAAAGCCACCCTGAAGACCCTCCACTGGCTGCCCGTTAGGGAGAGGATCATCTTTAAGGCACTATGTCTATGCCATCGTATTATGATGAGCAGGGCACCTACTCCCCTCTGCAATCTTATTACCTCCTACAGACCGGAGCGGTCGCTTCGCTCCTCGGGCACTGGACTAGCTGTCATCCCCAAATTTCGGAAAGCTCGAATGGGAGGGAGATCTTTTAGATTTCTCGCGGCCAAAAACTGGAATCTTCTCCCGGCAGAGCTTCGCCTCGAACCCTCAGAGAATAAATTTCGCAAAGCACTAAAAACCCACCTCTACCGCTCAGCACTGCTATGACCTTCTTCCTGATTCGCCTCTATTTCCTCTCAGCGCGGGGACACGCCGAGGTGCGTAACCATGCGCTTTATAAAATTCCATAATAATAATAATAATAATAATAATAATTTGTAGGTACACCATTAACCAGAATAACTAATGGTTCAGTTTCCAAAGTATCTGCATCAATAGTTTCCATATTTTTTTTCAAATCCAAGGGCAAATATACCACTCTACCTTTTAAACCTCTCAGTAAATCTGAAGGAGGTAATTTACCAGTTTTGGGCTCCATACGTACTATGGTCTGGAACGGATGAACACATTGAATAAGTATAGACTCATAAGTATTTAATTCAGAAAGTTCGGCAGGAATAACATCCAATTCTAAATTATTATGTACAGTTCTGGTCGGCATTCTATTTTCTTCTAATTTGTTGTAACAGTATTTACAAATACGCTGAACTTCACCCAATTCAAAACAATTTTCAAGAAATATATATGTGGCAAAATCCTTCCACTTATAATTATCTTCATTTTCACTTTTTCTATAGAGATCAACATACCTGGTTTGTTTTCTATAATGAGTTCTGCGGCAACAAATACAAGTAATATTTGGTCTTTCATTAGAGATTTTTTCAAATTTTGTTATGTGATCATTAAATGTCTTACTTACAAATGGTTGTACATTCTCTTCCACTTCTTCCTCATTTACTGTGTCCTTTTCTGCACTGTTTTGTTCAGGACCAAAGTAACAAAACTGAATTTCATCAACAACCTTCTCTACATCTGATACTGACCCACGGAACAGAGCCCTATTCAATTCATCTAACTTTATTGCTGGACTTTTAGCAAAATACAACCGTCTCACAAACTTTCTCATTTCAGTATGATGAACAGCCAGCATTCTAAAATGATGGAAAACACTAATACACACTTTTCTAGATAGACAAGCCAGAGAATGACCCTGCAAACCAGTATTCTCTCTCACTCTGCATGGATCTAGACTTTGAAGCACCTTAATCTTCTGTTTTACACTTTTTTTACTATATTCTCTTAGAAACTCACGAAATGTATCAATAGATTCCTGACGCACAGTGCAAATACTACTACAATTCCACGTGTACACTGGGGCTTTAGGACGTCTCCCCATAGCCTCATCCGCCATCACTTGTACCTCATCTCTTGGAACCATTATCTCCTTCTCCATTATGCAACCATTTTTCACTTCGTAAGCACGACCTCTGGTGTCAACTGCATGCAGCAAACTATTACTTTGAAAATAGCTCTCTTCATTAAAAAAAGGTTCACTACTTGAACTATGCATCCATTTTCCTAAAAACACTTTACAAAAGTTTGTTCTGTTCACTACTCTTTTCCTTTTGCTTTGTGATTTCAGTACATTAACCATTTTATCTAATGTACGCATCCTATTCAAAATTAAAATGAATAGTTTCCTTTTTAATTCTAATGCCTTTGCTGCAATGGCTTCAATTTCTTTTTTTCTCTTGTAAAATTTAGCCTTTTGCTTATATTTCTTCTCATCCTTTATCAAATTGGACATAACACTTCTCTGAAACATTTTTCTACGTATCTCTTTAAACGCTGTTTTTCTGTTTAAGTTAATCTTTTTAGTTGCAGAAGGTATATTTGCATTAACTAAATTCTCAATTTTTTCCTGTCCTTTTCTATTGAAAACATTCTTTCCAGTACAGACATTTTGTACATTTTTCCTTTTTTTGAATATGTTCTTTAAAAAATCTTTTGTCTGCTTACCAGAAGATTTTTTCTTTTTCCCAACATGAGCATCTCCAACTAACTTAGGTCCTCCAGTTGTCTTCAAATATAGGTTTTTTTTGTGGTCTTTCTTTACTCTGGATTTTGTAGGCATCTTAAATTTTGTTCACTGCTCTTCAGCAATACCTGAAAAAAACTAAAAAAAAATTCCTTTATTTTATTTAAATATATTACTACATTTTTTATGTTCTTTAGAAATCTTAAAATACTATAAACCCCTTTCCTATAAATGAAAATCACAATAACACCTTCACAAATTAAATATCTAAAAATAATTCCTGTGTGCACACAAAGTCATGCTTAGAAATTAGACAGAAAACGAAATTTCTTTGCCAATTGCAAAGCATACTTTCTACTACTTTTTAGGCAAGTGAAAAGTACTTTTACAGACTGACACATTATGAATCCACTTTTCAGATTCTTAAAAAAGCACATGTCCAAACTGCTTTTTCAGACCAGCACCATGTGTAACCTGGGTGACTGACTACACTCCAGCAAGGGCAACCAGCCTTAGTGATGCTGAATGTTTTTGCATTACTGACTGAAACCTCAAACCCCACTCGCTTGTGAATACTGTGCATGATTCCACAGGGTAAGCAGCTGGGTGTGTGCTAAGAGTGTGCTTCTGCACAAAAAAATGGCTCCCCCTTTCCATCTAATGCAACTGTGAAATCACCAGAGCAATACGCAATAAATCTCTGCCTGTAATTCCTCTTTGCACACAGAGTCATGTTTTCATATTAGTCACAAAACGAAATTTCTTTGCCAATTTGAAAGCACACTTACTACTCTTTTTTTTGGCAAGTGATAAACACTTTTACAGACTGACACATTTTAAACCAACTTTTTAGATTCTTAAAAAAGCACATGTCCAAACTGCTTTTTCAGACCAGCACCATGTGTAACCTGGGTGACTGACTACACTCCAGCAAGGGCAACCAGCCTTAGTGATGCTGAATGTATTTGCATTACTGACTGAAACCTCAAACCCCACTCGCTTGTGAAGACTGTGCATGATTCCACAGGGTAAGCAGCTGGCTGTGTGCTAAGTGTCTGCTTCTTCATAAAAAAATACCTCCCCCTTTCCATCTAATGCAAATGTAAAATCACCAGAGCAATACCAAACAGCTTTCTGAGACCAGCAACATGTGTAACCTGGGTGACTGACTACACTCCAGCAAGAGCAACCAGCCTTAGTAATGCTGAATGTATTTGCATTACTGAGTGCAACCTCAAACCCTAAAAGTATTCCTTATTTATACCAGTACACCTTAATTTACCGTGAAAACATAGTCCATATTATTTTACATGTTCCTCACATTTAAATTTCTCCCAAAACAGAAAATGATAAACACAACTTCAACAAAAGGAATTCCATTTCTATTATTCATTTCTTAATTTACCATATACATCCCCTCTCAAACTCTAAACTCACCTTTAAAATTAGTTAGTTGTGAAAGAAATGTGGCACTCAAACAGCAGATTATCAGAGCCAGGATCTCTGTTCTTTACACCTCTCTCCTCTCAGCAGAACCAGATAATGGCAAACTTTCCCTCTCTTTTTCCACACATATACAGTGCTTCCCCCTTTTTTTCAAATGTAATCACACATTTCTATTGGTTGAAAACCAACCCTTTTCCAAAAGTACCCTTCCCCCAACTTGACTTCTGCCTAGTACCCTTCCCCCAACTTGACTTCTGCCTGCTACCATAGCAACATCTCATGGAACACTGCTTTGTTGAGTTAGGTCAGAAGTTCACCACACAATGTTTCATTTCCAAAGAGCAAGAGTGCTTGACTTTTCAAACCTAACAGCAAATCCATAGTACTGTTCTTTGGTAACACATTTTTCTGTACCAATACAAAAGATGCTTCTATTAATTTACACATACAGCCTAGTTTTTATTGTAGAATGGTATGAAACAGCCAATCAGTTCTTTTTTTTATAAAAAAAATATGTATGCCCCCATTTCCAAACTGTCTTTCATTTTTTTTTACCATTCTACCGAATTACACCTCCTGAGTGCATCCAGTTCTCCTTTGAAGATGTTCACAGTGTGGATTGTAGGGCACAGCTATGTCTTCTGGAGTGAAAAGTATGCAGAGAAAACAGATATGGTGAGAGACCTTGCTTTGCCAAATGTAGACATTAAATGGATTGGTCAGAGAGGGTTAAAGTGGCATCAATTGATGCCATTGGTGAAATCCTTCATGCAAATCCAACACCCTGACCTCATAATAGTGCACTGTGGTGGCAATGACCTAGGCACTTTGACTGGGGTAGGTCTGGAAATGCTTATGAAGGACACCTTTGCACAACTGTTTTCACTTTTCCCTAAAACTGCCTTTGTGTTTTCTAACATATGCCAAAGGCAAAAATGGAACTGGTCCAGTCATTTCTGTCCGCAGATTGACAAAGCAAGAAAGCACGTCAACAAATCTGTTTCTGCTTTCCTCCGTGACTATGGTATGGGTTCCATTTACCACAACAACTTGCGTTACGACATGCAAGACATTTATAGAGGAGATGGTGTGCACTTCACTGATGAAGGGAACAGAGTCTTCCTCTTGAACCTTAGACTCTGCATCGGTACTTACTTGTAGGTACCACTAAAAAATCACTTCATAAACACAACGGCTCTTTTTAGAGCCCCCTAATATCTAAACTCTTAAATCTGCATTTCATTTCTTTTATTTTATTTTTTTTCTACCGTACGCGTACGTTGAGCTTACCGTACGCGTACCCCGTGATTTTTTTTAAAATCAATAAATGTTTTCTTTGTACTTTTCTGTCCTTCTTTGACCCTCTGACAAATATTAGGGGGTCTGTAACTCTCTCCCTTGCCCCCTTTTCAAGATATCACTCTTTTTTTTCTGAGTGAAACACACGAAATGGCGGCCGCCGCTTCCTGGTTTCGACCGATTCGAATGTTTACTAAGATCTAACAACCAATCAGAATCGCGCTCGCGCACGCCACCGTACGCGTACGGTAAGCGCACCGTAAGCGCACCGTACGCTGGCTCAGATATATATATTGATTTAAAGGCTATTTTCTCAGAATCTACTGAACAGATTTACACCAAACCTACAAAAGGCACTTCCTTGACCTGAGGACTACCTCTCTGCCAAATTTCAAGTAATTCTGTTCAGCCGTTCGGGCTGTAGCTGTGTCTAAAGGTCCTATGGAAAAATGCATAGGAAAAACGCGTTTTGGGACCCCCCTTTTATCTCAGCCCCCGCTTGACGAATCCCCCCGAGACTTTCAGGGTAGGAGCGGAGCGTAGCGCCCCACCTATTTTGAAAAATTCGCGAGGATTCGTCAACCGGCGCCAAAGTTATTTAAAATAGAATGTTGCGGATTTCCTATGGAATCTGGATTCCCAATCCTGAGGGACCGCAACCCCCCGGGGCTTTCCTTAAATGTTCACGGGGGCACAGGGCTCCCCCGCTGCCCCGGGGACCGCCACCTCCCCGGGGCTCTACCTTTAAGAAAATCTGGAAACGTAGATTGTTGTTATATATGGAGCTTATTATATGGTCTCTGAGGTAAGAAGTAACAGCTTTATTGACATTTTTTCTAGCTTTCTCAATCTGAGTACAAAATTGATTGGACCACTTCCATTCTGTCTTTGGCATATGTTAGAGTATACAAAGGCAGTTTGGGGGAAAAGCAACATCAATTCTGCAAAGGTGTCCTTCATTAGCATTTCCAGACCTACCCCAGTCAATGTGCCTAGGTCATTGCCACTAGAGTGCACAATCATGAGGTCAGGGGGTTGGAGATGCAAGAAGGTTTTAACCATAGGCATCAATTGGTGCCACTTTAATCCTCTCTGTCACAGTTCAGTAATCTTCCTGTTACTACCTACGCACTCCTCCCATCACCCAGCCATTTTCATGTCCTCATCTATTCACTCCGCCAATACCCAAGCACTTATAAATTCACCATGCACACACCTTGTATTACTCTAATCATCCAGTCACTACTCATGGTATGACCCAGTCAGTAACTCATGCACTTTTACAATCCCTTGAGCACTACCTATACAGTTTAGTAATTTCCCTGTTACTAGTTATGCACTCCTCCAATCACCCAGACAGTCCCATGTCCTTATCTAATCATTCCGCCAAAACCCAAGCACTTTTTATAAATTCACCCTGCACTCACCTTGCAATACTTTAATCATCCAGTCAGTATCTATGTACTCATGTAATAACCCAGGCACAAACACATGCACTTCTCCAATCACCTGTGCACTTCCCATACAGTTCAGTATTTTCCCGGTTACTACCTATGCCGTCCTCCAATCACCCAGCCAGTCTCATGTCCTTATCTAATCACTGCACCAAAACCCAAGCACTTGTAGATTCACCATGCACTCTCCTTCCAGTACTCTAATCATCCAGTCACTACCCATGGAGTCATGCAATGACCCAGGTACAATCCGTTGAGCACTACATATACAGTTTAGTAATCTCACTGTAACTAACTATGCACTCCTCCAATAACCCAGTCAGTCTCATGTCCATTCTAATCACTGTGCCAAAACCAAAGCACTTATAAATTCACCGTGCAGTCACCTTGCAGTATTCTAATCATCTAGTCACTACCCATGCAATGACCCAGGCACTAACTCATGCACTTCTACAATCTTTGTGAGCACTGCCAATACAGTTCAGTAATCTCCCTCTTACTAACTAGGCACTCCTTCAATCACCCAGTCAGTCTCATGTCCTTATGTAATCACTGTGCCAATCCCAAAGCACTTATAAATTCACCATGCAGTCACCTTGCAGTACTCTAATCATCCAGTCACTACCCATGCTTTCACCCATGCACTAACTCATGCACTTCTACAATCCGGTGAGCACTACCTATAGAGTTTAGTAATTTACCTGTTACTACCTATGCACTCCTCCAATCACCCAGCGGCACCATGTCATTATATAATCATTGTGCCAAAACCAAGCACTTATAAATTCACCATGCACTCACCTTGCAATACTTTAATCCACCAGTGACTATCAATGTACTCATGCAATAACCCAGGCACTAACACATGCACTGTTACAAGCATATGTGCACTTCCCATACAGTTCAGTAATCTCCCTGTTACTACCTATGCAGTCTTCCAATCACCCAGCCAGTCTCATGTCCTTATCGAATCACTGCACCAAAACCCAAGCACTTATAAATTCACCATGCACTCTCCTTGCAGTACTCTAATCATCCAGTCACTACCCATGTACTCAAGCAACGACCCTGGCAGTAACTCATGTACTTCTACAATCCCTTGTGCACTATCTACACAATTCAGTAATCTCCTTGTTACTACCTTGGCATTTCTCCAGTCACCCAGCCAGTCTCATATCCTTATGTCATCATTGTGCTAATATCTAAGCACTAATAAATTCACCATGCACTCTGATTGCAGTACTCTAATCATCCAGTCACTACCCATGCAATGACCTAGGCAGTAACTCATGCACTTCTACAATTCCTTGAGCACTATCTAGACAGTTCAGTTTTCTCCCTGTTACTGCTTATGCATTCCATCAATCACCCAGTCAGTCCCATGTCCTTATCTAATCACTGCGCCAAAACCCAAGCACTAATAAATTCACCATGCACTCTCATTGCAGTATTCCAATCATCCAGGTACTACCCATGCAATGACCCAGGCACTAGCTTATGCACTTCTACAATGCCTTGAGCACTATCTATACAGTTCATTAATTTCCTTGTTACTACCTATGCATTCTTCCAATCACCCAGCCAGTCCCATGCCCTTATCTAATCGGTTTGCCAAAATGAGAGAACTTATACATTCGCCAAGCACGCACCTTGCAGTACTCTAATCATCCAGTGACTACCCATGTACCCATGCAATGAGTCAGACACTAACTCATGCACGTCTCCAATCCCTTGAGCACTACCCATACAGTTCAGTAATCTCCCTGTTACTACCTATTCAGTCCTCCAATCACCCTGCCAGCACCATGTACTTATCCAATAACTGCGCCATTACTCAACCACTTATAAATTCACCATGTACTCTCTTTGCAGCACTCTAATCATCCAGTCACTACCCACAGACTTATGCAATGACCCAGGTACTAATACATGCACTTTTAAAATCCTCTATCCACTGCCCATGCAGTCCTCTAAACACCTAAACACACTACTCATTCACTCCTACAATTATCCAGTTATTACCTGAGCAGATTTCAAAACAAAGCGTTTAAATGATTTTTATGTAGAACGTGTTTGTTTAGTAATAGAATGGTATATTTTATAGATTGATATTAATGATATATATTTTTAACAGATATTCTTCATCATCATTAAAAAAGACTTACCATAACAAAAAAACAGTAAAGAGGAAACAACAAAAGAAAGAGTATTATTTAAAGGAAAGACAACAGCAAGAATTAGATGAACTACAACATGTGGGAAAAAAGAAAAAGTACTGTGGTAAGAGAACAAAATAATTTATTAAAAGAATTTCAAAGACTAGAAACAGTTTGCACAATGTAGAAAGTAGAAAGAATACTGTAGTGATTAAGTCAGATATGCAGGACGAATTTCAGGTAGTTTTATTCAGGATTATATCAAGATCATGACAAGACTCAATCAAGACCCCACCAGGAGCAGCCAGCATGCTGCTCAGCCCAGCCAACTGTGGCTATTTGGCTCCCAACATTCTGGAAGGTGACATCACATCAAGATTCCAGAGAGAGCAAGCATGACATGGGAGTCAAGGTACAACATATCCCCCTTTCTTCTTAATAAAAAACAACAACAATGAGAGAATAAGAGAAAAGAGCCGAGAAAGAAGAGACACAGAGGAAACAGAACCATTAAACCATCGAAAGAAGAGCAATAAGAGCGAAAGCGAGAAACAGAGAAGAAGGAAAACAAAGACATAGAAACCATCCTCCCTTCTATAAACAACAGAAAAGTCGAAAAATAACAACGTCAAGGAAGAGAAGAAAAAGAACCACAAATAACTGCCCCAAAACATACCCACTGGCCAGAACAGGAATGTAAGAAGGCAGAACAGGAATGTACCAACAAAACTAAGAACTACAGGATATGGAAGACACAGAGAAAACAAACACAGCAGAAAAGAAGAGAAAAGCTCAAATTCCACACAAGACAACAGACAAAAACATCACCAAAAGAACAGAAATGAAGAAAGAAAACAAGGAAGATAATGAAAAGTTTAAGGTAATCCTCACCCACGAGAAACACCATCATCAATACAAAATTAATGAAATATAATGTAAAGACAACAGTGCATAATAATAATTCATAACTATATGTGAGGTTGGAGGCGTGGCTATGATGCAAAGCGGGGTGGCTGCCTGGTGAGGGGGCTCTGCCGGCCAGGCTCGAATATCCATTAAATACCACTCATCAAATGTATGTGCAATCATGAAAACCTACTTCATCGACTGCTACACAAGTCAGGCTCACCTGGCTGGATTTCTATCGCCCGCAGCATTTGGGAACCTACTGGTTTGGATGGGTATGCGGTGACGAGACTTGAAAGAAAATGGCGGCCCGGCTATGATCTGCGTACGTAACTGTGAGAGCCTCCGGGCTCGGCGAGTTGGAGCATTCAACTCTAACATATTGCTGCGGAGTGGGGCTATTATAGCGGGGGCGCTCTCCTGGCTCGGTGGAAAGTGTCGGAGAACGCTGTGTGCTGCAGAGCTGAGCGCCTAGTGTGGGCGACGACCAACCAGGACCCACTGAGCTGTGGAGCGGCGGTGACCCGTGCTCTGCATGATCCGCTGAAGCGGCGCACACCACAAGAAGCCACAGAGGTGAGGTGAGTGAGGCGGGGGCCGCTCGCTGTGTCGGTGCTGGACGGGCTGGCGCAGCGGGCCTTGGGCATCTCCGGGCATTACACCTGGTGCGGCCTGGGCTCGGCGGGGCGGCCTGTCTGAAACCGGCGGGGTGTCTGGGGTCCGCCTGCTTTCTCACTAAAGGACACGAGTTCTGAACGCATATACCGCGGGTGGCGGAACACCGGCGGGCAGACCTTGGTTGGCGGCTGGTTCCTGCAGAGTCGGCTACTGGCGCTGTGGTGGACCGGGGTAGCCCAAGGGCCTGTTGGTGCAGTCACTGGGGACTTGGGGATCATGCTGGCCTAGTAGACTCTGTTGTTGGGAAGTGTGAAGCTGGCACGCTGAAGGGACTGGCTCCTACATTGAGGATTGGTCACGATCTCTGTGGGGACAAGACTCTCTGGACTGCTATTGTGGCGGTGCGCTGCCAGATGGCATTGTGTGTCGTGCTGTGGGGCACCCGGTGCAGTATTGTTCTGAGACACTGTATTTGCGCAAGACTGGCGCTGAAACAGACAGGAGGTGCTGGGCCTATAATTAAGTGTGCAGTCGCTGGAGCTGACGTGCTGTTCACCTGTGCAGAGATTGGCCACTGGGGTTCACATTAAGCAATCAGGATACACCATAAGAGGCGATCACGTGCATCCTCACCTGGGAAGTCCATTCCTCCTACCCCATGCTTGACTTGTGGAAGTGGTGTTCGATGGCCGCGCAGTGAGAGTGCGGTGACAGTGGTGAGTGGCCGCTGACGACACTGGCATTCAGAAACTCTGGTATAATGGGTAAACCAGACCCCAAACAGCCAAAACACCCATTTGAAAATAAGCGTGCCACCCGAGCCACGGAGCCAGTGGCGACACAGGGTTCAACGGACACTGCAGATGGTCCGGTGGAAGACATGAGATTAATACTACTGGAACTGCGCTAAGGCTTGAAAAATATTGACTGTAAGTTCGATGCGCTCACATCCAGTCTAGATGCGGTGAAGAAAAAGGTTGATATACACGAAACCAGGTTCAATGTCCTAGAGAATCGACTGTCAGATACGCAGGATTCCCAGGCTGAATCACGGACACAGATACTGCAAATGGAGAAAGTGCTAGATGTCATAAGAGCGAAAAAGGAAGATTTAGAAGCGTGCAAATGCCGAAATAACCTTCGTATAATTGGCCTGCCAGAGTCGACTGCGTTATCAAAGATGGAGTCATTCATTGACCAACTGCTGCGTGAGCTATTTGGATCGGTGCTATCTCCGGTCATGATAGTGGAAAGAGCTCACAGGATTCTAGGACTCCGGCCAAAACCGGGAACACCGCCGCGTCCCATCATTGCACGCCTTTTAAATTATACAGATAGAGATGCAATATTGCGAGAGGCTAGAGCCAAGAGTCCTATAAATCACAAAGGCAATACTTTATCCTTTTTTCCGGACTACACTCCAGCGGTGCAGGCGGCCCGCAGAGAATTTGTGCCGGTGAAGAAGTAGCTGCAGACCACCTCAGTTCCCTATGCAATGTTATACCCTGCTAAACTAAAAATAACATACAATGGACAATCACACTTCTTCACAGACTCAAAATCAGCTTTGAAATTCACGAAACACATCGGTATTAATGGTCTACGTCAGGGAGGCACAAAAGGCACATCTGGAGCGTCAGGCTCTGAAGATGCTGATTGATAGCTATTTTTGTTTCGGAGGTGTTGATCTGGTTGCCATAGTAACTGACTGTCTTGATATCCGTGGAACTGGTTGTGCTACATTGATAATATACCAGGGGTATGCACAGCGTGCTGTTATAATGTTGTTATTTGCTGAGAGGTTTTTGTTATGACTTTTGTTTTATATTAATGTGATGCGATTGTGCACCCTGATGCAGCATCCTGGCCACACTGCCGCAAGGTGGGTGTCTGCCGCCGTTCCTTCTCCCCCAGCGGGTGAACCCCTATTTGATAGACCTTCTCTGGGAGGACTGGGTAAATGACAGGGAGGGAGGTGGAGATATGGACTCAACCTGATTGGGAAGTTGGAGTGGGAGTGGGGTGGGTAGATGGGTTATGTTTTTTGTGTGGATTTTTTACTTTCTTCACGCATTTTTCATGCTTACACTGGGGATTATGGATGTTATAGAAATGTGATATGGGTTACTGCTGTAAATCTTGATACATGTCAAACCAGTGTTCCACTTCAGTTAGTAGATGCCAGACAGGGGCATGGGTGAGAGATATAGATTGATAACGTGGAATGTCAGAGGGCTGAACTGCCTGAGGAAAATACGCCAAGTACTTGCTTATCTGAATCGACATGGTACACACATTGCATTAATACAGGAAACGCACCTGACTAAATCTGCGGAATGAAATTTTGCTCATAAATGGGCCGGGTTTAGGCTGGCTTCCTCTTACTCATCCTATGCTAGAGGGGTACTTATATTGGTCAGAAGAGGTGTTGCGTTTGCACCACTGCGTACACATGTGGATGAGGAGGGGCGCTGTGCAATGGGGCTGGGCAAACTGGGGAACTCACTCTTCACCATAGTAAACATGTATGGCCCAATTGCAGATGATCCAGGGTGCTTTTTGAGAATGTATAACATATTGAGAGACTGGCCAGAGACCAACATTAGATGGGAGGGAGACCGCAACACTTATTTGGATCCCTAGATAAATCTAACCCACAGACTCACCGTACCCCTTGAGTTGCTTAAAGTGTTCATAACACCATGTTGGAATTTGGACTGGTTGATGTTTGGAGAGTACGCAATGGGGCAGTTAAGGAAGGCACGCATGCTACCCCGGCACACAATAGCTGGTCTAGACTAGACTACTGGCTTCTCGGTGGGGAAGCAGTCGATTGGGTAGCAGCAGTTGCCAATCACCCACATACATTGTCCGATCATAACCCTGTGGTGTTGTATATCGTAATCCCTATGGCAGTCCATCGCCCTTTCACGTGGCGGTTGCGACCAGAGGCATTATTAGACCCGATTTACAACGACACTGTTCACACGGCCGTAAAAAAATATTTTTAGATCAATCAAGGCACTGTAGACAGTGCTTCCACACTATGGGAAGCCTTTAACGTAACGATTTGAGGAATGTGCATAAGCACAACTGCTGGTATATTAAAAGATCTTAGAATCCAACTTGCCAAAATAGAGTCCGAGCTACAGACCCTAGAGCATGAATATACTGATGTACCTACAACTGACACTCTATTCCGCGTACACGATTTAATACTGGAATACGACACACTGGCAGAATCCGAGGTACGGTATATCTCGCTCAGACATGTGGCACGTAAATATAGTGAGGGGGGCAGACCGGGACGCAACCTTGCTGATAAAATAAAAACGCGCACAGCAACACAATGATTAGATAACAGACTCTCAAGGTAGGGAACATTACCACCCGTTGGACATAACTGAGGAATTTCGCGAATTCTATACTGACCTCTATATTTCCAGGGGTGGAGCTACATGCTCAGAGATGGAGGAGTATATGGATGACATAGCCTGTGCTTGGCTGCCGGATGGCCACAGGGACTATCTGAATCAGCCAATAGATGTGGAGGATATAAAGGCGGTGATTTGTCCCCTCCGGAACACGAAGGCGCCTGGGCCTGACGGCCTCACTATCGAATTTTATAAAGCCTATGCGGATTTGCTCACTCCCATCTTGCTTGAGATGTATGCTGAGCATTACAACAAACAAATGATGGACGGAATGCTGACAATGCAGACATTCTCCCCCAGTCAAGAGATCTGGGTTAAATCCATCGTTCTTTTGCCCACTATGCCACCCCAGTTCAGACATGGCCATATGCAAATCAGTCTTGACCCTGTGCCTCATGGGAACAGTCCAGCCCGAACTGCCGAGCCATGTCTTCCTGGACCGGAATCAAGCATCCTAGGACCGGTTTCTGGCTATCAGCCGTCATCAGCCAGGATAGCTTGACTCCAGTGGCGTAGTGAGCACGGGACCCACGTCTGGGCCACTGGAGTCAAGCTATCCTGGCTGATGACGGCTGATAGCCAGAAACCGGTCCTAGGATGCTTGATTCCGGTCCAGGGAAGACATGGCTTGGCAGTTCGGGCTGGACTGTTCCCATGAGGCACAGGGTCAAGACTGATTTGCATATGGCCATGTCTGAACTGGGGTGGCGTGGTGGGCAAAAGAACGATGGATTTAACCCAGATCTCTTGACTGGGGGAGAATGTCTGCATTGTCAGCATTCCGTCCATCATTTGTTTGTTGTAACGCTTTTCGCCCTAAGTGGGATGGGTATTCCCAGACGTGGGACCCGTGCTCACTACGCCACTGGAGTCAAGCTATCCTGGCTGATGACGGCTGATAGCCAGAAACCGGTCCTAGGATGCTTGATTCCGGTCCAGGGAAGACATGGCTTGGCAGTTCGGGCTGGACTGTTCCCATGAGGCACAGGGTCAAGACTGATTTGCATATGGCCATGTCTGAACTGGGGTGGCGTGGTGGGCAAAAGAACGATGGATTTAACCCAGATATCTTGACTGGGGGAGGATGTCTGCATTGTCAGCATTCCGTCCATCATTTGTTTGTTGTAACGCTTTTCGCCCTAAGTGGGATGGGTATTCCCAGACGTGGGACCCGTGCTCACTACGCCACTGGAGTCAAGCTATCCTGGCTGATGACGGCTGATAGCCAGAAACCGGTCCTAGGATGCTTGATTCCGGTCCAGGGAAGACATGGCTTGGCAGTTCGGGCTGGACTGTTCCCATGAGGCACAGGGTCAAGACTGATTTGCATATGGCCATGTCTGAACTGGGGTGGCGTGGTGGGCAAAAGAACGATGGATTTAACCCAGATCTCTTGACTGGGGGAGAATTTCTGCATTGTCAGCATTCCGTCCATCATTTGTTTGTTGTAACGCTTTTCGCCCTAAGTGGGATGGGTATTCCCAGACGTGGGACCCGTGCTCACTACGCCACTGGAGTCAAGCTATTTTGGCTGATGACGGCTGATAGCCAGAAACCTGTCCTAGGATGCTTGATTCCGGTCCAGGGAAGACATGGCTTGGCAGTTCGGGCTGGACTGTTCCCATGAGGCACAGGGTCAAGACTGATTTGCATATGGCCATGTCTGAACTGGGGTGGCGTGGTGGGCAAAAGAACGATGGATTTAACCCAGATCTCTTGACTGGGGGAGAATGTCTGCATTGTCAGCATTCCGTCCATCATTTGTTTGTTGTAACTAGGCCTGGGCAAAAATTTCGTTCCGTTCGCGTAAATTGCGATAATTTGACATTTTTGCGTTCCGCGGAGAGCGCGAAAATGTCAAAAATTCCGGTTTCCGCAGCTTGGCGATAATTTGTTTCTTGCTCGCGCTGTAAAATGATACATTCTCGCGCGCGCGCGATCGCCTTACCTGAATCCCTGCGTTCGCCGACAGGTTTTCTTGATCCGGTCGCGTTCTCCATGAGATGTTGTATTGTTTTTAGCCATTTGCGCTGTCTCGCGACAGTTCGCGCCCGCAGTGACGTCATGCGTCGCGCGATCACGTCTTTCTTCTCGCGATCATGCACCGCGAGAACAACTCAAAACAAGATGGCCGCGCCCGCAAGCAACCACATGGGTAAGTTGGCGACCCGCAACCATGCAGAAAATCTCGCGAACATGCCGGAAAAAAACTTCCGCATCTTCGCGATATTTCTGCTTGTTTGCGATAATTTTAAACATTCTCGCGATAATTTGCGAAGGTTAATTCCGCAAATTCCGCCCACCCCTAGTTGTAACGCTTGAGATGTATGCTGAGGCACACGAGACTGGGATGTTGCCCCCAACCCTACGTCAGGCATTGATAATAACGTTGCTTAAAAAGGATAAGCCCACCGATTTAAGCAACTCATACAGGCCGTTATCGCTGATTAACATAGATGTGAAAATACTCGCCAAAATCCTTGCTGTTAAACTACAACCTCTGATGTCATGCCTGGTCCTACCGGATCAGTCGAGTTGTATACCGGAGCGGTCCACATCGTATAATCTGAGGACCATATTCGCAACGCTCCATGTTCTAGAACCTAGCCTGCCTGCGACAGCAGTAATTCTAGATGCGGCCAAAGCCTTCGACTCAGTCGAGTGGAAGTATATGTTCTATATCTTACAGCCTATGGGGTTCCGACCAACTTACACAAAATGGGTTATGATATTATATGCTGACCGATCGGCGCGCGTGCGGGTGGGTGGACTGACATCGGCTCCCTTTCTTGTTCGGCGTGGCACCCGCCAGGGCTGTCCACTGTCGCCGCTTCTGTTTGCTCTGGCTGTGGAGCCCCTGGCGTGTGCGATACAGCAGAAGCACAGGGAGGCAGCACTAAATTTTAACTATCATCCGGTTGCCATCTCCTTATATGCCGACGGCATGGTGCTTTTTGTTCGGGAACCTTCTCGCTATCTATTGCAGCTGCTGCAAGAGTATGTCAGATTTGGATTGATATCAGGCCTAGTGGTAAACTGGGATAAGTCTACTATTATCCCTTTGACGGAATCCACGACTCAGCGACCAATGGAATATCCATTGGTATGGACTGAGGACCCAGTTAAGTACCTTGGAGTCTGGATCCATTGTGACCCAGAGGTAGTTATAAGCGAAAACTATGGGCGAGCGTGCAGCACGTTAGATCAGCAAGTCGAAAAATGGATAGCTATGCCGCTGTCTCTCGCGGACCGCATTGCACTCACAAAAATGGTGGTTCTGCCATGTTTTCTGTATTTGTTTTCTAATATCCCGATTTTATTGACGAAGACATTTTTCGATACTCTACAGACGACTCTGCTTTGATTGATATGGGGGGGGCAAGCAGGCTCGGGAGAGCTGGTCTACTCTTACCTTAGATTATGGCAAAGGGGGATTCGGGGCTCCAGACCTCTATGTTTACCACCTGAGTACGCAGGCAAAATACGCATATTTCTGGGTTAGATCACATGCATTCATCCCTCATGTTGCGGTGGAGGAGGGAGATGTCTCCCCCATCCTGCTGCACAGTTTTTTCACTCATACGAAGCATGGGTTCCCAAAAACGGACGTAAATATCAGTGATACCACAATAGCTGCATAGCAGGCGATAGCGAGACTGGCCGATAAGTTGCCTATTTAGGCCCCGGCGCTGCACCTAGAGCATTATGCTGCACTGTCGATGACACACGAGGCGGGCGCGATGCATCTGTTGCAAGAGGCAGGCATACAATTGCTGCAAGATCTATATCCCAATGGGACGTTTCACACTGAGGAAACCCCACAATATATTAGTAACCCTACGCTGTTGTTTCGATTTGCGTTTCACAGACTCAGGCATGCAATTAAGTGTCACTATGGCACCTACACAACCAAGCCTCCCATACTACACTCTTTACAGCTGATGTTGACCACTCCCACCAATAAAAAACTGCGGTCAACCAGAAGCTGACTTTCTACACCTCGCGTGGGAGTGCGAAAAGGTGGCCGGGTAGTGGAATGATGTGGTGCGGATTATAACAGAAATGTCTGGATTGGAGTTACACTGCATTCCCTTAGTATGCTTACTCTGTTGTGTTCCGTATGTAAAAGGGGTAATGGGTCGATTTATACGTATAGCGCTGCTGATGGCTAAATGTAGAGTGGCCATAACATGGGGGGGAAAGGTCACCGAAAACTGAATACTGGATCAAAGATCTTGTTTACTGTAAGGACAATTTGTAATTGTACGGAGAGGAACTGCCGACATCTTCCAAACCAAAAGACATTTGGGAGCCACTGCAACAATTCCTACATCAACAGGCAACTGCAGACCTACGGGATGAAGTGGCTGAGCAGTGATACAGACTAAGTATCTGGCATAATATTGGTGTATCAGCATAGCAGAGACAACATAGTACCTATATCCCCTTAGCTGACCGTACATTCGTAATTGATTTATGTTATTATTTTTATGATTTTGTTTGTTATGTCTTAAATGTTTGGGGGCGGGTAAATGAGCATTTCATCTTGCACATAATTATGTACACTTTTTTGAAATGCAAATAAAAAAATAAAAAAACAAGCCCTTGAAATATAAGGCAAAACAGCAGTAACAGATGGGGTTCGGGAGGACTATAACCCGAAAACAAGCCCTTGAAATATAAGACAAAACAGCAGTAACAGATGGGACTAAGACCCATAGGAACAATAGTCCTTGTAAAGTTGACATCTTGAAAACTAAGAGAGGTTGAGTGATGTCAAAAAAAAATATGAGTAGGAACCCATATGATAAAAACAGACATGGGTAGGAACCCACATGATAATGCGAAAGGACTAAAACCCTCGCATAGCTCCCAGACAGACTATTACATGTAGAAAATTACCAGATATGGATAATGACCAATATGATAATGTAGAACTGAAAGTGTATGGGTAGAAACCCGTACTAATGCAATAGTACTGTAACCTTTGCATGGATCCTCTGTGAGTGGGAAACAGAATAGTGCACATGTGAAACGTGTACAAATGTACAATGAGCAGATGGGACTGAGACCCACAGCGAGCCCAGTGTAGGAGAATATAAAGCATGCATAATGGACTCTTGACAGCGAACCCTTGTATAGATCCTCTGTGGGAGGGAAAATAGAATAGTGTATAAAAACCGAATAGTGTTATGGACTCTTCGACTCTTAACAGCGTTTACCAACTTGGCGAACACCTAGGGTCCATGGACAATAGTGTTGAAGGAAGACCAGTGATCCACGCCGGTGAGCGACTACTCACCCGAGTACCGGTGAGCGACTACTCACCCTTGCATGAGGGAACAAAATGTAAGAAAGGCTAAAATGGCATGACGGGGAACATGCCTAGCATTTAAAACGTAAGTCATAAATAGTAAACCAGACATATACGTAGAAAGCTGAAAACATTTACAGTAAACAAGCTGGAAAAACAAATTGCCATGAGGTATCAAACACTGCACATAGGAAATTTCAGCTGTAGGCATGAGGACTCAGCAACTCCATATGCAAAAGCAAGAGAAAAACATATTGTCTCTGTCACCCTGATCAATGTACAAGGAAACATCAGTTGACGTCCTCAACTGTGCTCATGTGCTTCCGACAAGAACATGAAGATCGTAATAACAGTACCTCATTGTGCTCCAGCACTTCCGACGACAGCATGGAGATTGCAACAAAAGTACCTGAAATAAACTTCAACTTTAACACAAAGGAAGCAAGAGATGAGACAACATGAAGAACATCTTCCCACAACGGCGCTCCAATCGGCTTGCAGACTTCAAATAACTTTATTGAAAACGTCATGCCAGACAGATGCGTGATTAGCAAAGTGAGACGTGGTTGGTAACATGAAGATATGCCAAACCTAAAATGGTGGCATGCATCTCTGACGGGATGCCGGATGTCAAGTAGGATATGCGTGCGCCCAAACGTCAGTGGCAATAGCAGGATCCAAGAAGATCTGTATGTCACAGAAGATCCACTGGACATAGCTGAAAGCAGGAATGGCAGCATGTGGGCAGTGAGGGCACACAGGGCAGGTAAGGAGAGGCTGCGCGTGTTTAGTATGTGTGCGCGAAGGTGCTAGTGCAATTTACAAATGGCAGCGGTTTAACTGGTTAAACTGCCATGTCGCAGTGCCAAACCCCAAAAACACCCCCAAAAAAAAAGAAAAATGCCTCTGCTCAACTGGATGAAGCGAAGTCTGATTATTGGTTGCAACAAATGTAAAACAGACCAGATGACCAAAATACCTTCCCAAATGCAAGAAATTCCTCGAACAGTTATTTAGGGGACATGGGAGGGCGAACCAGGAGTGTAACTTTCCTCAGAACAAGAGGCAAAAAAGTCTGGCAAACTACCTAGATAACAGTGATTGTGCCCACAGCGCAGGGAAAAGCTCTGCTGAGCTTGTGAGAAGCTCTGTTGAGCATGAAAGGATTTTCGCTCGGTTGACTGCCCGTCCGAAATGGTAATCCAGGAGACAGCGAGTGATAGCAGGGTCCTTGGTAGTGGGATAAAGTACACATGCAGGATGTCCAAAAAAAAAAACGTTCCCACTCTGAAAGCACAAACGTAGTAGTGAGCATACAGCACTCTTCCTCCCCAGAGCGCAGACGATGGCGAATGACAGGCTTACGCTCACTGAAGGCACAGCACAAAGCAAAGACATTGGCAGGCTTACCCTCAATTGAAGGCACAGTTCAAAGCGAAGACGTTGATAAGTTGTGGGCTTACTCTCACTGAGGGCACAGCACTTCCGTAGATGCAGAGGAACAACTGGCCAATGGGAGGTCACTGGTGGGGTCAAGGATGCCAGTTGTAGATAGATGCTTAGCTTGAGTTACTGTAGAGTCTGTACTTGGAGATGCTTGAGGTTTGAAGAGGTGATAGATGCAGGTTCTCTTGAAGATCGTCGCCAAAAACTTGTAGTGATTAAGTCAGGTATGCAGGTTGAGTTTCAGGTCATTTCATTCAGGATTATATCAAGATCATGACAAGACTCAATCAAGACCCCGCCAGGAGCAGCGAGCATGCTGCTCAGCCCAGCCAACTGTGGCTATTTGACTCCCAACATTCTGTAAGGTGACATCACATCAAGATTCCAGTGAGAGAGCAAGCATAACATGGGAGTCAAGGTACAACAAATATCTCAACAACATGAAGAATGAAAAGAAAAAAGGAGACATTAATGGGAAATCACATTTTCAAAAAACAGTCTATGGTAAAAGGAGAAAGAATCAATTTGATGAAATAAGGAAAATAATGTTTTACAATAGAGTAGTACTTAATTTATTAAAAGATGGTAAGACATATACAAAAAATCAGCTTTTATAAAATGAAGAAACAGATTGAAACTATTGTTGAGAAGGCTTTTGAATTAAAAAGGAAATTATTTATTTTAGATTTAAACAGAATTTGATAATTAAATAAGCCAATACATTTTATGAAAGCCAAAAGTAAAAGAAGAGACTAATTAACAGAACTAACGTTTGTGATATTTTTTGGGGTGAATGTAGCACAGTTCAAGTTCAGAGCCTTCTTTTAATGAAGAGAGATATTTTCAATACATTAGTGCACGCAGTTGATACCAGTGGTCGTGCTTATGAAGTGAAGAACGGTTGTCCAATTGAAAAAGAAAAGATGGTTCCTAGAAATGTAGAAGAAGTGATAGCTGATGAATTTATAGGGAGACGTAGTAAAGCCCCAGTGTATACTTGGGATTGCAGTAGTATTTGTAGTATATGACAGGAGTCTATTGATATTTTACGAAATTTCTTACAAGCGTATAGTAAAAAAAGTGTTAAACAAAAGATTAAAATGCTGCAAGGACTAGATCCTTGCAAAGTCATTCTCTGGCTTGGCTTTTTAGAAAAGTGTGTCAAAGTGTTTTTCATCATTTCAGAATGTTAGCAGTACATCACTCTCAAATGCGAAAGTTAGTCAGAGGATTGTATTACGCAAAAAGTCAAGCAATAATTTTAAGTGAGTTAAACAGTGCTCTTTTGCATGGGTCAGTATCAGATGTAAAAACTGTTTGTGATGAAATAGAGTTTTGTTACTTTGGTCCTGAACAAGAGTTTAGAGAAAGTGAGACATTCATAGAAGTAGGTGTTGAAGAAGACGTGCAAGATAGTAGTACTGAGAAGTTTCAAGAAGTAATTACAAAGTTTAAGGTAATTTGTTGTGAAAGACCAAATTACGTTTGTATTTGTTGTCGACGAACTCACTATAATCAAACTAGGAATGTTGATTTGTATTTAAAAAGTGAAAAAGAAAACAATGATAAGTGAAAGGAATTTGCAACTTATTTGTTGGTAGAAGATTGCTTTGATTTGGGTAGTGATCAACGTATTTGTAAATATTGTTATACCAAATTAGAGGATAACAAACTGCCAGCTAAAGCTGTACATAATAACCTAGAGTTGGTAGCTATTCCTTTAGAGCTGGTAGATTTAAACACTTATGAGTCCATTCTGATTCTATCTGTGCACCCGTTTCAGGCTATTGTTCGTATCGAGCCTAAAACAGGTAAGTTGCCTCCCACAGATTTACAAAGAGGGTTAAAAGGGAGAGTTGTGTATTTACCTTTAGATTTAAAGAAACATATTGAAACTATTGGTGTAGAGAAAGAGGAAACTGAACCTGTAGTTATTCTAGATAATGGTGTTCCTACAAAGAGTCGGAAAATATGGGAAAAATTAGTAGATGTGAGCATAGTGCAAAAGGCTACGTTATATCTCATAAAAAACAATGATTTCTGTAAAGATGTGTATGTGTATGTGGAAGAAGAACAAATACTTTTAGGAGATGATAGTGAAATTTCAAGTGGCCAAATTGAAAAAGTGGCCAATGTCCAAAACTGAAGAAATTCATGAACATTATAGTGTACATCCTTTACATTCTAAAGAAGTGATGGGAAATACTATTAAATTATTCCAAATAAACAAAAGCAAATGGGACTCCCATGATCCCATGAGTGTTTGGGAAAAAAGTTTGGAAGCTTTTTGTTTTCCACAGCTCTTCCCCACTGGAAAAGGTGGACGATATGACGAATGACCAGTACAGATTCCCACATCAGAATATCGGACATCAAGATTGTACTTGGAAGATCCAAGATTTCGACAATGTATCCCATATATATTTCATCTTTTGTTTGAAAGTGACTTGTCTGGACTTTCATATGCAGTGACCCACATATTAAAGACAGGAGTTCATCTTCAAAATGTTTCTGCAAAGGAACTCTTGGACAAAGTACATCAGAGAGATGATCATTTAGAATCTCAAATGATCAATTTGATGGCGTGTCAACTTGGTACTGATGAATATTGGTATCATCGTCATGGAGAACTTAAATGTATGTTAAGGAACTTGGGAACTCCTACGTGGTTTGTTACGCTAAGCTGTGCTGAATACGCATGGGATGATTTACTTGAATTTCTTCGAGAAGCAAATTCAACTATTAAAAACATTGAATTCAAGACACCTGGAGAACTGTGTTCCTTGGATCCTGTAAATGTGTGCAGATATTTTAATCATAGGTTTCAAGCTATGATGTGTTTTATCTGCAATAAGAACAATCCTCCTCTTGAAGAAGTTATTGATTTCTTTTGGAGAAAGGAGTATCATGCTAGAGGTGCTCCTCATATACATATGCTTTTATGGATCAAGGATGCACCCAAATTTGGAACTGATGTGGATGAGACTGTTTTATCCTTTATTGAAGATTATGTTACATGTGCTATATCAAAAACAAGAAAAGAAAACACCTTAAGGCAGCAAGTGTTACGGTTTCAAACTCATCGATGTGGCAAAAACTGTAGACAGAAATACAAGTTGAAGGAAAAGTTGTATACAAAATTTCGTTTTGGATTTCCACGTCCAGTAATATCCAAAGGAAGAGTGAACAGTTTCATGTCAGCAGTGAGACATACCATCACTAGAAAATGTCCCAAAAATACAATCAAAGTATATTAATGATTAGAATCCAGTTATTTTGTCGATGTGGAATGCTAAAATGGATATCCAGTATGTTGCGGATAATTCCATTGCTGTTGCTTGGTATGTAACGTCATTCATAACAAAATCAAAAAAGATGAAGTTGAAAGAAATGTGGAAAAAAATTTCCCGCGAGAAGAGTCTAAGTAAGAAATTGTACAGCTTTAGTTTGAAGATGCTGTCCCATCGAGAGACTGGATCCTACAAATGTTCGGATCAGATGTCCTCTGCAAGTTTATATTCATAGTCAAGAGGAATAATTTGGGTTAGTCTAGGTCTTGCTGCAACACGAAATCGAGTACTTAAATCTATACAAAAAAACAAATATTTAGCATTAAATGAACCGGAAAGCACAGATATTGTTAAAACAATCATGTTGGATACATACTATCGAAATAAAAGTCCTCATCTTGAAAACATTTTTCTCTAGGACAGAGCTTTCCAAACTCTGTGTCGCGACACGGTACTGTGTCGCCTGGTAGTGGTGGGTGTGTCGCGGGATTACGCCGGTACTTCGATGTTCATACGCCGGACGTATGTGGAGAAAGGAGGAGACCCTTAGGCGAGCGTGTGCGCGTGGCACATGCGCAGTTTCGGGACGATGAGGAAACGGTGGACCGCGAGAACAATCCTGTCCTGTGGCCGCGGGGTAAGAAGGCCTTGACATTCTTGACATTCTCACGAGTACCGGTGATGAAGTCCGCGCCTTTCTGTCTTTCT
Organism: Triturus cristatus; assembly: GCF_964204655.1. Lineage (NCBI taxonomy): Eukaryota > Metazoa > Chordata > Amphibia > Caudata > Salamandridae > Triturus > Triturus cristatus. Next base: position 324,658,674 of record NC_140583.1, on the reverse strand, counting down.
CATCTGTGTTTCAGATAACACAGCTTGCCGCAGCCTCAGCTGAACCGACCAAGGCGGATAATTGCTGCTGGGGTCACTGGCAGCTAGCTGATTGACTAAGCAGGGCTGCCAGGGCTGACTCGTGAAAAGTCACTGACGCGCCAGACCACGTTGCTGCAGCTGGCTAGCACTGACGATGATCTCCCCAACGCCTGCCACTTCACTTCAAGCACTTGTCATAACTTCTACTATTTCCGTTATATAAAACACAAAATAAATGCTTATGCCGATCAAATTATACATTTTTTAATGTTGTGTCAGAGCGCGCGATCTCGCTAAAGCCGTTTAGGGAACTTTAATCCGTCAGCCCACACAGACTCCATGAAGAGAATGCCCGACTACGAAGTTGGGGTGGATGACACACACAGCGAGTTGTCAGTCACTCGGGGCATGACTGTGCACTTCAAAGATCCTACTGTTTTCACATCATTTTGCCGATCAGGTTTAGCTGCCTTCGGTGCGGTCCAGCAGGGCTGGCTGTCCGTTTCATCCTTCTCTGCAGCTAATATTACTGTTAGTGCCTTTCAGTTGGACAAGAAAGCACTGCAATACCGTGCCTATAATTAACTTTTCAGTTCACCTAGAAACAATTATTCCCTAATTTCCACAATGTCAATAAGTAAACTGTAGCTGATAAAGACACATGGCTATGTTTACTTGTTTTATTTGCAGGAGTTCATAAAGAAGTGACGTAACGTATCGCACATTAAACTGCTAAAAATAAGTTTCTCGTTATGCAAATGGCTGTAATTTGGGATATTTATAGGTTCCCCTTCTCTTCATTCCTTCATTTTGCTTGTCACTCATACTCGATCAACTGTCACTCATAATCGCACTGAAATTATGAAAATGTCACACGTGGCAATCTGAAACCCTGGAAGCTATGATTTCCAAGCTGTGCTTTGTTTTCCCCAGCTGTCATTTGAGGTCTTCCTCAGAAAGTTTGGTGACAGGAGAAATTACGACTCTTGTTGATTTGGAGCAGTACTTGTCATTAACTCGAAGGAATTTTGTTTTCAGTGTATCTGCTTTAGAAAGTGCAATGGATAAATAAAAACGAGCACACAACAAACAAACACCTGCATGATACAGTACGACGTGGTTTTAAAATAGAGTGCAAAATCTTCTAAGTAAAAACAATTAGCTGTCCACGTCCAATCAGCCAAGAGCTAAAAACTATTGTGTCAATTTTTAGAACCGTGCAAAGTTCTGTATATAAGAAGCAGTGAAAAAAGAAAAAGGGTTTCCTTCACAAAAACAATTCTCTTTCTTGTCATCTATTTCCACATTATAAAATGCAGAGCTGCATTGGAAATTAACCCTCCAATCCCCAAAGCTTTGAAAGGCCATGGCTGGCAGCAGGACTCTTTCATGCGTTGGGCCAGTTTGTTGTCATCTTCAGCAATGCTCTGTTTGCTGGCTTGGCAAGCTGCCCAGGTATTGTTGTTCACGACTGAGCGTCGATGTCACAACACATGGGCGCAGAAAATCAACACTAAATTTAAAAGGCACGGCGTGAGACTTTGGTCTCCAATTAACCTAGCAGCAACAGAACATTAGTTTCACCTCGTGTGAAAGCACCTCAAAGGATTTTGCTAGAGCGCTTGTGAAACAGCACTTGTCACATATTTCTATAGATTTGTCTTTAAAATTGAACATTGTTACATTAAAAAAAAGGACATTGAAGTTACCTTTACAGTGGTGCGGCTAGGGGGGTGGGGGAGGCTATCCACCCCAGGCAGCACTCTTTTTGGGGGCTGCCACCTAAATGAAGTTCACAAAACTATGGATTACGCCTTGCGCCTACGCTTGCCTTTTAGGTTGTGCCATAGAAGTCGATGTTCATGCTTTATTTTTTCATATATTTTATTTTTACTTGTGAAGTTTGCCATTGTCGTTTAAAAAAGAAGGCAATAGTTGATGCACAATTTAATTTCTGATACAGATATGTGGTACCTCTGGCTATTTTATTGTTTGGTAATCAATTTGCATGGCCAGACAGGTTACGTTTTGCCACTTCAATTCTGCATGATGTCTGCTACATTCGCGGTCTCCCTTGATTTTAACGTGGAATAAAACTCAATCCAAGATTTTTTATTTTTAAGAGGAGGTCTTTCTTCAAATTCATAGTGGTCTTGCCCCAGCTATATCCCTTCTTCCAATGCAGAATAGCGCAAACTAGACCTGAAGGTATCAGAGCGCTTTATTCCACTGCACGTAACTGGTGTTCATGTAGTCAGCTATGCTTAATACAAGTTTCCAGACATTTCTTTGAATTGAGGCTGCAGGAGACCTCTTTGCTTCCTTATATTTGGGAACAAGAGGGATGTAATGTGCCTGGATTACATTACATGCCCAAAGAGAAAATTACATCACAGAATAAGACTTTTTGTTGGAAAGAAGCGCTATGACTTATGAAGAATGTGGTATTCAACTGTACATAATGCTGTTTAGTCGTGTTACTCTGTCACTCACTGGACATTGTTACAGGTTTCCCACAAGACAATGGTTAATCAGGAAAATTCATAGCACTTTTTCCTGCTTCACTGAGAAATCCCACTACTAGGAACTTGGGGTGAAGTCAGGTTTTCAGGACATTCTTGGTGCAGTGTCTTTCTGTGACTGAAAACATCAGTCAGAATTACAGCAAGTTTGACCCACCCTTCCATACTTCCAAAACATTGGTAAGTATATTGCCTGTATTTTACAGCACTTAGACACGGCCACATGCAAAATGTAGCGCTATATTTAAGGCGTAAATTCTCTCTTTCTTTCCAGTCTGCCCTATTTTTAATTTTTGAATTCTTCTATTTTTGCACAACATTGCCTTCAAGGTCATGAACATTTTCCACACCACCTACATTTGCTGTTGGTGGGTTCTTCGGTAGCTTGCAATGTATAATAAAGGCAGAAACATGGAATTAATTTTTTTTGCATTTGCTATTGTTGACAAAGAGGAGAATCACATTTACCTGGATGGGCCAGGGTGGGCCTAGTCTCGATGTTTGGGAGAGGGATGTGTGTGAATAGGTAGGTAGGCAGTGGCGGAGGAAGTACGCGGAGAAAGTAAGCCTCCATAAAATGTAGACATGATGATAAAGTGGAAGATGATCTGCAGGTTTTGGGGGGTGCTGTCTTTGTTAGAACAGATTCACAATTGCTTTATTAACCTTCTGGCTTTCTCAAATTTGATTGAAAATGCACCATTTGCCCACTATATTTTCAAAATTTTCTCGGAGGGAGAACCTCCCTGAACCTCCCTTAGGTGGTTCGAGCTCACTTGCTCACTTTACCGTGTCACTAAAGCAGGAATGTATAAAAAGTGTGTCACCAACATGAAAAGTTTGGAAAGCTATGCTCTAGGAAGTGCTGCAATATTACAGTTTTAAGAGAAATATTACAGAGAACATAAATGAAGACAAATATGCAGTGATTAGTTCAGAAGGATGTTTGGTGAAACATAGTAAGGGAAATTAGATTAATCATAGGAAACTGAGTTGCGATACTCCTGATAAAAGGGAATTTTACTATTTAGCACTTCTGCAACTCCTCAAGCCTTGGCGTACGGAACTGGAATTACTTGGAGATTTTCAGTGCTATGAAGATTATGCATGTAAAATAGCATTGAATGCACAGTTTTTCCAAATTATCTCAAAATGTTAAATGAAGAAATTGAACAAGAAGCTACTATTGCAGCTGAGATTGCTAGAGACAGTTCTCAAGATAGTCAAAGTTCTGCTCCACTGAGTCAAGATCCACTAGGACTACCAATTCTTGAAAATGAAGCAGCATTCGCCATGAGTGAATTGGAAACACAATCCATTAAACTCATCATTATATTTAAGGGTGGGCGTAGTGGGCGTAGTGGGGCTACGTGAAGCAGCACGTAGTGTGCCCAAATCTACCCACACTCACGTGCTACGCATAGCCCCACTACGCACCACCCGCCTCCCGCCCGCCCTCCTTTTAAATCAAACCCTGCATGTAAAATAAATAAGAAGTAAAGAAACTTACCTGAAGCGCGGCGTCTCCGGGGCTCCCTCTTCCATTTCCAACTTCTTCTGACCAAAGCGCATGCGCGGACGCCCGCGCATGCGCATTTCTCGCAAGAAATGCGCATGCGCGGGAGTCCGCGCTTGCGCATTTGTCAGAAAAAGTTGGAAATGAGGAAGAGGGAGCCCCGGAGACGCCGCGCTTCAGGTAAGTTTCTTTACTTTTTATTTATTTTACATGCGGGGTTTGATTTAAAAGGAGGGCGGGCGGGAGGCGGGTGGCGGCGGCAGGCAGCTACGCTTCGCCCTGGCGTGTGCGTAGCGCTAGCCTGCTTCGCCTACTTCGAAAACTGTGAAGCAGGCAGCGCTACGTACACTACGTGGGCGAAGCGTAGTGTCATGCCCAGGGTTAATTATATTATGGACTTGGAAGAACAACTAAATATTGAACAGAAAGAAATATATCAGCAAGTGAGACAACAGATCGACCATGGTTTTCTTCATGAAAAAAAGAAGCACATGCACATCTTTTAAACATATTCGTCTATCAGTGGTCAAGATGGTACAGGAAAAAGTGTTTTAATTAAAGTTTTGACCAGTTATCTACAGAAAACCACTGAATCACATTTATCTTGTGTGTTAACCGCTCTAACTGGGTTAGCAGCAAACAACATTAAAAGAATTACATTACATCGCTTTCTAATGCTACCTGTTGAACATGAAAACAAATTGGAATATCACAAGGTTTCTGGAGAAGCTTGTTTGGAAGTTTCAAGAGTACTAAAGAAAATGAAACTTCTGATTATTGATGTGCTGAGCATGGCCTCAAACTTAATGCTTGCCTTTGTGCATTTAAGAACGCAGCACATTTTAAAAACAGAATGCGATATCGTATTTGGAGGAAAACGTGATCGTTTTTGGCGATCTACTGAAACGTACTCCTGTAAAAGGGCAACCAGTATTTAAAACATTTGTGCATGAAGACATCAGAAAGTCTTTGGGAAGTATTACAAACATGAACATTTGGTCATTTTAGAAAACAAAGAACTTATTAAAAATATATGACAGGCAAGTGATGAAGACTATTGAAGCATTCTTAAAGATATACAAATTGGTGTATTGACAGAACATGGTAAAGAAGCTTTGCAAAGTCGGCTACTTACAAACTTGTTTCCAAATGAAAATCTTGCTCCGGAAATAATATACAAATAATTGGAGAAAATAAATCTATAATCTGCCTAATGCCAACACTGCAAGAGTGTTCTACATTCAATGAAGAACTTTTAAAGCTGGAAAAACAACAAATAATAACAAGCATTGGCATAGCCAATAGGTCTCGTTTTTTTGGACCTTATAAGTATTTAGTTTTGCAGCACAATATCTTTTGCGCAACACCATCAGCTGTTGAATGGCTAAACCTTGTACCTTATAGGTGTTTAGCCATGCAACAGTTGATGTTGTTGCACCAACGATATTGTGCTGCATAACTAAATACTTATAAGGTCCCAAAAGCGAGACCTATTGGCAATGCCAATGCTCGTCCTATATGGACCATATGTATAAGACATACAGCTTTGCCTGTTGTATGAGTCATTTGGAAATAACTATCACTGTTATAAATGTTTTTATTGTGATGTTATTATCACATATATGTTTATCCAAACAGTAAAACAGAACTTCCGATAGTCAATTTTGTATGAATAAAAAGATCTTTTATTGATAATTGTGGTACACTGAGTCTTCTCCTATTATGTGGGGATAATGGCCTTGTATACTTAATAGACCAATAGTTGCCTGGGGAATTTTTCTTTAACAAATGTTCCATTGCTAACTCCAGCACTCCCAGAAACTGTGGGGGGCCTCTCCAAACAGCAGTTGCTAAAACTATGACATTTCTGCTTCCTGACCGTCATTATAATACTCTGGATCATACCAAATGGGAGAAATGTATGACCTTTCACCCTTCTCCAATCTTGAACAAATGCATCTATTTCTACTGCTCCGAGATCCAGCCTCCAATGGAAATAGTTCAGATGTTGTGCCATCAACCAGGATGTAAAAAGATCTGTCCCGGACTCTACACTTCCTGAATCCTGTTGAACACTGTCTGATTAAATCTCTAATCGCAGTAATCTCTTAAGCTTCTCGAGTTCCAGTTGACCACCAAATTCACCCGTCAAGGCAAACACTCCACCCTGAGAGAAGTCTTGTATTGCATGCAATGATGCCAAAGCGTCTACCTCAATATTCTCTTGGACCTAGTCTCGCCTAAGCGGCTTAAGTACCAGATTGCAGAAACACTGTTCATCTTTAAAAGGACTGAGTACCTGCCCAACTGCTCCGAAAAACTCAGAAAAGCAAACAGGACTGCCTTCATATCTAAGAAGTTGATAGGGGATGGTTTCCTCCATTGCGTGGCTGCCCCAGTATTCAAACTGTCCAATTTCACCATCTCACCAACCAGACAGGCTCTTATCTGACTCCACTATATGTTCCTGTTTCACACCAAAAATAGCACGACCACTCGAGGCTTCTAAATTGTACAACCACCAAATGAACTCCCCTTTGGCATCTGTGAAAGACAGCAAACGTTTTAACTAAGCCCCTTTGAGTAAAGGATCTTTCTTCAAATGTTGCAGAATCCTGTAATGAAGTGGTCCTGTAAACAACCCTATGTAAATGACAATAAAAGGGTAAACAACGTTTACCACAAATCTTTTTCCCCGCAGGGAATCACAACGCGGTCGTTACAACGACCGCGTTCTGATTCCGTATACCATTACTCCGCAAGTCGGAACAACGACTTGCGGAGGGGAGGGGGTGGGGGGTGTTGGATTTAAAATCCAACACCTTCCCTGTTGTCCGCACAGTCTGGAGTTGGAATAGTAAATTATACTATTCCAACATCCAGCCCCCCCTCCGCAAGTCGTTGTTCCGACTTGCGGAGTAATGGTATACGGAATCACAACGCGGTCGTTGTAACGACCGCGTTGTGACTCCCTGCAGGGAAAAAGAATGCGGGAAAACAACACACATTCCAATAAAAGACCTGACACCCTTGCGAACATCCTTCACATAAACTGATCTTGACTCAACCAGTGGCAAATCTCCGCCTTGATCAATTGTAGCTTCGTACACAAAAGAAACAGCATTGTTTTCATAGTCTACCCAGAGATTCCACTTGTCTGCACAGAACTAAAATTGACCTCGAGGTTTATCAAGAAACCCAAACTCTCCAGCAAATCCATACTCATATTCAAGTGACTTTCTAAATCAACTGCATCTTGGGATATTATCAGAAAACCATCCCAGTACATAAAAAATCGTACACCTCTCTCTTTCAACCATGCTGCTACAGGCCTCGTCTCCTTCGTAAAGAACCAAGGTACAAAAGTGAGACTTGTAGTAGACAAAGGAACTGATACAGATGGCCAGCCCATCTGAACTGGAGATATCTCTGACTGCCTGACTGTAACCACGGGGACTGCAAAATAAACATCTTTCAGGTCCAGTTTCACCAACCAATTTTACTCCTGAAGAACGCCTCTTAAAAGATGGATTTTTTCTATGTTGAAATGATTGTAATCCACAAACAACTGAGATTACTTAAAATGTATAATTGAACAACATTCTTTGCCCTTCTTTTCAGTGGCGGCGGCGGCCTATCTAAAGTGGTAGGGCGGCATCGGGGGTGGGGGGGTCGGTGGGTGGTTGTGGATGGGGATGAGAAATAATATAAAAGTAAGAAAATAAAAGGCTTACCTACCGCGCTGCTACCGACAGCCCTGCTGCTCCTCTCACCGGGCTGGAAGGGGATGGGCCTTCAAGGCACAGGCTCCACACCCAATCCAGATGCTGCTCTCATAGCATGAAAGCAGCGCCAGGATTGGTCTGAGTGGCCTAGTTTGCCGCTCAGACAGTGCTTTGGAGCCTGTGGCTTTTCCCCAACCCATCTGTGCAGCACAGCTGGGTTGGAGAAACATTAGTGCACATGTGTGTTTGGCCGGCCTAGGACGGCTGGCCAACCACACATGTGCCCTTATACGTGCACACTCCTCCCTGGCCTGCTCGGTCCGCCCTATGCTTATTGCGGGACTCAGACAGCATAAATAAAATAATAATAACATTGTGTTATCATCATTTTAGTTATCATCTGCTGGCGCAGACTGTGGGGCGACGCTCCTCCGCCATTACAGAGGAGCCGCTCCCGCTTCTTTTCCACAAGGAAAAGGGAACCTGCAAAAGTCCTTAAGTCCCCTGATACGTGGGGTATTGCCCCTTTTAATTAGATTTGCTCCATGTCTAAAATCTACTATATGAACCTCTGTAAAAACTAACATTTTTGAAGGAGTGTTGCGGATCAGGAGTTCTGCTTCTGGACTGCGGTTTCTTGATATTTTGAGCTTTGAATAGGCTGCTTGGGGTAGCAATAAAGAAACGTAAGCATAATGATAGCCTCCGGTCTTGTCATAAAATCTATCTGTGCGATATAGGGGTCTTTTTGTTGGGGTGGAGGCATGTGTGTGCTATTTCAATTGTCCGTGTTCATTTTGGGATGGCCAGTAGACCTATTTTTAAGAGTCCCATTATCTGTTGTTGAGGTTTCGTGACCCAGCCAATGGGAGATGGTGTTCACCTGCGGTCTACAGTGCTCTCAAACGTCCGTGTTTAGGTTGATAGGAGTCTATAGGTCTCCTTTTAGGTGCCTGTGTTTATGGTGGTGACAGTCTGTGACATGCTTCAGGAGTCTGTGTTCATTTTGGGGGGTCAGTTGGCAAGCTTTCAGGTGTTTGTGTTTATGTTGATGGGAATCTAGTGGTTGAATTTTGAGTGCCTGAGCCTGTGGGCCTGCTTTCAGGAGTCTGTGTTCATGATGCAAGGGGGTCTGTAGGAGTGGTTTCGGGAGTCTGTGCTCATGACGTAGGAGTCTGTGCTCATGACGTAGGAGTCTGTTGGCATGCTTTCAGGTGTCCGTGTTTATGTTGCTTGGTGGGAGTCTAGAGGTAGGGTTTCAAGTGCATGTGTTCACGGTGGTGGGAGCCTGCTTTCAGGAGTCTGTGCTCATGACGGAGGCTGTTGGCATGCTTTCAGGTGTCTGTGTTTATTCTGGCTGGTAAGAGTCTACATGTATGATTTCAAGTGCATTTCTACATTCATTGTGGTGAGGGTCTGTAGGACTTCTTTCAGGAGTCTCTGTTCATAATGGTGGATGGTCTGTAGATGTGCTTACAGGGTCCATATAATGTATTTTCTTTGCTTGTGCTGGGCGCACCTATTAAAAGGTGTGCCCGGTGCACACAATGAAAATGCACTATATTACGGTGAATGCGTTGCCCTCAGGGTGGCCGTGAACTTGTGCTGCCCTGGGGGCAGCGCACTCATGTGAAAACACAGAGCATGCGTACCCGCCTCAACTTTTACACTGGAATAGAGATCCCCTTGCAGGCGGGTGCAGTCAGTGACTGCACCCGCCTGCAAGGGGATGACTGGGGGTCCATACGACCCCCTTCAGAGTGCTGCTCTCAGCCGACACACTCACAGTGCGCCACGTAGAAGGTGGCGCACTGTGAGTGCACCCTCTGAGAGCTTCTTTGCTTCTGCCACACATGCCTGTAATATGGCGCGAGTGCAGATGCAAAAGAATTCCCTGATTTGCATAGGATATGCCCCTATGCAAGTGAGGGAACGCCCCTGAAGGTAGCGCTTGTGCTTTAAGTGCGCCTGCGCTATCGGTATTACTGAAGGGGAGGCACAAGCGCCTGAGTCCCCTTTTGTAATCCCAAAGTGTCCCGGAGGTGCAAAAAGCGGGAGCAAACACTCATTGCACCCCTGGGACACTTACTGTAATAAGGCCGCAGGTGTGTCTGCTCATGTTGGTGGGGGGTCTATGGGCCTGCTTTAAAGTGCCTGTGTTCACGTTGGTGAGGGTTTAGGGGCCTGTACCGGTGTGCAACATTTAAAATGGTAAGGGACTGAGCACATCTGTCTGTTGGTGTGTATGTTTTTGTCAGTGTCTGTGTGCTGATGACGTCTACACATGCACTATGTCCAGCACAGTGTTGATAGTTCTGGTTGTAGGTTTGTATGTGCTGACAAGAGTGTGCGTGCGATGATGAGGGCTGCATGTACAGATGACAACCTTTGTGTGCTTTGAACCTGTTTGTGCTGGTGAATCTGTGTGTTGATGGCGGTCGATATGTGCTGATGATGACCTGTGTGTGCTCACGAAGGACTTTGTGTGCCAATGAGAGATTCATTATGTTACTAATGTGGTTCCACGTGTTGTGTGCGCATGAGGGTTTTTGTTCTTATGGGGACTTGTGTGTGCTGATGTGGATCTGTGTGTTGACGAGGGTCTGTGTGTGTTGATAAGGGTCTGTGTGTGCTGATGAGGGCCAGTGTGTTGATGAGGGTGTGTGTGTGCTGATGATGGTGTGTGCTGATGAGAGTCTGTGTGTCGATGAGGATCTGTGTGTGCTGATGAGGGTCTGTGTGTGTTGATGAGGGTCTGTGTGTGCTGATGAGGGTCTGTGTGTTGATGAGGGTCTGTGTGTGTTGATGAGGGTCTGTGTGTGTTGATGAGGCTCTGTGTGTGCTAATGGGGGTCTGTGTGTGCTGATGAGGGTCTGTGTGTGTTGATGAGGGTCTGTGTGTGCTAATGAGGGTCTGTGTGTGCTAATGGGGGTCTGTGTGTGCTGATGAGGGCATGTGTGTTGATGAGGGCCCGTGTACGCTCTTAAAGGATTGTGTGAAGGTATGTCATGATGAGGGTGTGCTGATGAGGGCCTGTACATGTTGCAGAGGATTTGTGGGTGCTGAGGACAGCCCTTGCCTCATAGAGGCCCTGCACTTATGACACAGTGGTGGAACATTAGATCCCCTCCCTCGCTGTGCAGGGCAAGTTCTAGGGGGCCCCCTCCGGCACTGTGCACGGGCGGCGGCCAGCCCCTGGCTCGAGGGCTCCTGACCGGGTTCCGAAGCATGGGGGGGAGGGGGCTTAAATTTCGATTACGCCACAATATGGACGGTGTGTACTGAGGAGGGCAGGTTTGTGCCGACGAGGGCCTGTTTTCATAGATGAGGCTATGCTTGTGCTGGTGAATGTTTATCTGTGCGGATTAGGGCCTGGGTTGTGCGTTGAAGGGACTGATTGTTTCCATCACAGCCGGCGTGTGCTGATGAGAGTCTGAGTGAGCTCGAGCTGCACAGCCTGCGTGTGTCTCTCTACGCAGCTTCCGGCAACTCGGCACGGTGCGCGTGTTGGATGCAGATGTGACGTCACTGGCGCGTGGATCTCCCATCTCTTGCCACTGCTGCAGTGCAAAGGATGGTGAGGGCACAAAGAGGGCTCGAGGAGCAGGTGGGTCGGGGTTCTTGGCACCGAGGCCTGCATGAGATGAGTTTGCAACCTGGAAACCTTCATATATGGGCAGAACATCTCCACGTCAACGTGCTTACGTAAATAACTCATTAGCCTTGAAAATTAGTAAATATCACAAACTTACCTCAAAGAGTCTTGATGCAACCAAATGTTAGGGTAGCCACCTTCCGGCCATTTTTTCTCGTTTTAAGATTTTGCAAAGGCCCGGGAATGAGATTGAACAAGCATTGGCCGCACGCGCGCCTCGCGCTTGAAGTTTAAAAAAAAAAGAAAAACAAGCCCGGCGGAGCGTGGTGCGCGCGCGCGCTTGGGGGCGGGGGAGCGGACCCTTTGAAGTGCTCCCAAAAGGTGGATTGCATGGCGGCACGATGCGCGTGATTGTGCGTGTGCTAGCCATGCAATCCGCTTTTTGGGAGCACTTTTGAAACCCGTATTCTATAGTCTCGCTTTGCAATCGCTTACGCGATAGCAAGGCGAGACCTAAAAATGGAAGCCATTGATAAAATAGAGCATGAAGGAATTACTATTATTTTAACAGAAAAATTAAAAACAAAATTGGATTAATTGGAAAAATCTATATCTAAGACTGTATATGTATGTGAAAACTGTCGGGTAATTTTACAGCGTAATTTGGATTTGGAAAAAAGTTTAGTAAATGGAGCAATGGGAAAAGTTGTTGATTTTGTTAATGATCAAAATAGAAATGGAATTGAATTTTTGAAGATTAAATTTAATCAGATTGAAGAGGAAAACAGACTGGACATTGTTCTGTTTTTTGCTTGTTAAAGATTTGTATGTTTGTAAAAAACAGTTTCCTCTTTCTTTAGCATATGCGATGACCATTCATAAATCTCAAGGTTTAAGTGTAGACAGTGCTTTGCTAAACATTGGAAGTACTGTGTTTAAAGAGGGAATGTCATATGTTTGATTTTCCCGAGGAGCAGAATTAAATAATAGAGCTCACTATCTAGGCGGTTTTAATATTCACATAAGTCACTCCACACACTAAGCACGACACATAGTCTAAACAAAAAGTGCTCCTACGTAACTTCGCAAGTTGCAGCACGCCTCAGGCAGTAGATGCCTGGGAGGACCCCTATGATGAAGCATGTCACCCTGGGGCAACCCAAGGTGAGTGAGGGGACTCAAGAAAAACTATTGTTTTTCCTGAGATAACTAACATAGAGAATTACCCATTGGTTTGAAATTCTCTCTATTAGGGTAGGTTTTACTGGGTACCTTTCAGGTTCCTTTTGGTATATAAGTGTTTTTAGGAGGAGAAAACCTACCCCCCTGTCCTCCTACTCCCTTTTCTTTTATTAATGGATTTTCCCGAGTCACAACTTTATCTGGATTGTATTTGATTGATTTTGATGAGAGAAAGATCAGTGCAGATGCAAATTGTGTAAGAGAGTATAATCGGTTAAGAAGACTGTATCTCCCAACGTAGGTGAATATCCTGTATATGAAAAGCGTGTAGTATGTCAAAAACGAACATATGAGAAACTCTGTAGTGAGGTTGGAAAGAAGAAAGAACATCAACAGAATGTTGAGATTCCAAACAAAAAGAAAAAGGACGCTGTTGAAGAGATTGTTGGATATCAGTTAGAAAACAGTTCAAGTATCAACTGCTATGCTAATGTAGTTGTGACTGTCGTTTTTTTTCTAGAAAATCTCCAACAACAAATTACGGAGAATCGTGAAAAAAGGTTTTGTTCCTTGTTGCATTCTATTTTTGAAAAATTGAGAACTGATATAACTAAAATCCAAAGTGTTTCTGGCATTCAAAATCTTCTGGATATATGTTCTGGTTCTTTACAATTTACACAGAATGTACAGCAAGATGCTCAGGAATTTCTTATGTTTATGCTTGCAGTATTGGAAGATGAAGGAATACAAATTGAAAATCTTCTTTATAGATGGGAACATGAATATGAAAATTGTACTTTTCCTTCTACCACTAACATATTCACTGAAAGATTCATATATTTGACAATACCAGATTGTAAAACAGTGTCTTTTAACAAATTAGTTAAAACAGCTAATCAAAATATGAAGTGTAGTCACTGCAAATCAGAAATGTTATCAACATTATTTTTAGAAAGATTTGGCCAATATATTATTTTAATGATACGACATTGTAGAGCAGATGGAAGAAAATTGGAAACTTTAATTAAAAAAATTGTAGCAAGTCAACTATCAATATCAGGAAGAACTTTCATAGCAGTAGCATTTATTTTCCACAATGGACCTTCTACAACATCTGGACACTACACTGTCTATTTAAAGTGCAATACAGATTGTAATGATGCCCATTTGGTTTTCAAATATTGGTTGCCTAATTAATTACCAAATTCATACCTAATATTTTTAATGCCAAAGTTCTGAGAACACCATTCGACCTATTGGGAAGATGTCAATATGAATTAATGATATTATTTCGGATAATTTCAATACAAAGGATTTCAGGAATATCATTCAGCCTAGTGGGAAGATATCGATATGAATTAACAAGTGTATTTTGGATATTCTCACTGCAAATGTTTAAAGAACATCATTTAGACTATAGGGAAGATATGAAGAATTGCTGATTCAATTATCGTTTCTGTTCTTTGATATTATATTTAGAAAATTGTCTTAGAAAGAAGCATTTCATATATTTGATATTTGTATTATATGCAATGTTATTGATGATGTTTATTTTAGGAAATGTGAACACATAGTTGACTTTGTTGTAAATATTTTGGACACAGATTTGGTTTTTTTTGACAATCTTATTAATTGTATTTTTTTGCCTGCTGTTACATGATGAGCAATATTGAAATCACTGTCTATGGTGAAATACAATGGATTCTGAGAACAACAAAAAAGGCAAACTGAATATCTTATATAATGTAAAATTATGCTGTGTAGTTTAAACTGTAATATTATATGTTCCAACTGTATTTGTTCTTCTCTTTTACAGACCAAAATTTTACTTATAAAAAACAACTGCAAAAATAGTTTCAAAGACTTTCATATCTACTATTGTAAAGGTAAGATTAAGTAACCCAAACACTATCCATACACTACTACATTCACCTCTGCACTATCCATACAGTCCTCTAACCACTTAGACACTGCTCATTCACATCTGAAATTCCCCAGGTACTACCCATGCAGTCCAGCAATCTCCCTGTCACCCCCGATGCACTCCTTGAATCACCCAGCCAGTACCATGTACTAATCCAATCCCTCTGCCAATCCCAAGCACTTATAAATTCACCCAGACTCTCTCCTTGCAGTACTTTAATCATCCAGTCAGTAGCCATGTACTCATGCAATGACCCAGTCACTAACACATGCACTGCTGCAATCCTTTGAGGACTACCTATGCAGTCCAGTAATCTCCCTGGTACTACCTATGCACTCGTCCAATCACCCAGGCAGTCCTATGTCCTTAACCAATCACTGCACCAAAACTGAAGCACTTATAAATTCACCATGCACTATCCACCAACTACTCTCATCATCCAGTCACTACTCATGTACTCATGCAATGATCCAGGCACTAACACATGCACTGCTACAATCCCTGTGTACTACTCATGCAGTCCTCTAACCACCTACACACTTCTCATTTGGTGATTCAATTCCCCTGATACTACCCATGCAGTCCAGCAATCACCCTGTCACTCCCCAGGCATTTCTCCAGTCACTCATCCACTACCAAGTACTAATCCAATCACTCAGTCAAAACCCAAGCACTTCTAAAATCACCATATACTCTCTTTGCAACAATGTAATCATCCAGTCACTACCCATGTACTCATTCAATGACCCAGGCACTAACACATGCACTTCTACAATCTCTTGACCACTACCCATGCACTGCAGCCATTGCCCTGTCACTACCCATGCGTTCCTCCTATCACCCATCCAGCACTATGTACTTATCCAATCATTCCGCCAATGCACAAGCACATGTAAATGCACCATGCACTATGCTTACAGTACTCTAATCATCCAAGCAGTAGCCATGTAGTAATGCACTGGCCCAGGCACTAATACATGCACTGCTACAATCCCCTGAGCACTACTCTTGCAGTCCAGCCATTGCCCTCTCACTACCCATGCACTCCTGCAATCACCCATCCACCATCATGTACGTATCCAATCACTCCGCCAATACCCAAGGACTTATAAATTCACCATGTACTCTCCTTGCAGCACTGTAATCTTCCAGTTTGTACCCATGTACTCATGCAATGACACAGGCAGTAACTCAAGCACTGCTACAATCCTCAATGCACTATTCCTGCAGACCTCTAGCCAGCTACACACTACTGATTCACTCCTCCACTTACCCAAGTACTACCCATGCAGTACAGCAATCTCCCTGTCACTTCTCATGCACTCCTCCAATCACCCATCCAACAACATGTACTTATCCAATCACTACGTCAATACGCAAGCAGTTATAAAATCACCATGCACTCTCCTTGCAGCAGTCTAATCATCCAGTCACTACCCATGTACTCATGCATTGACCCAGGCACTAACACATGCAGAGCTACAATTACCTGTGCATTACTCATGCAGTCCTGCCATCTCCCTGTCACTACCCATGCACTCTTTCAATCAATCATGCTCTACACATGTACTCAAGCAATCACCCAGATATTAGCATGCAGTTATTTCTCTTTTTAAACCAAATAAGGTAGTTCTGAAGAGAACTATTTTTTTCTTCTTTTTTGTTTTAAATTTTTTTTGGTGTTTTTTAAACAATTTTGTGAATTTATTTGGTGTTTTTTGAAAAACGAAAAAACCAACAGACAAAACTTTTAACTTTTGGAATTATATTGTCATTCCAACTGAAAACAAAAATAAGCAGCGATGGTTTCTTGCTGCTGAACAAACAGCATCAACTGACTGCTCCCACAACATAAAATTGTGTTGCATTTTATGCAATGCTGTTTGAGCGTCGCAGACTCTGGATGAATGTTCGGACCTCGAGATGCAGAGGTTGAGCTCCAGGAGTGCTGGGACCAGCTTTCTGGTCAGTTTGTGGTGTGGCTTCTTGAGCACATCGCAGTTGTTCCCATGCAAGTTGTCTCGGATGTATAGTCTGTAAATGCTTATACATACTGGAAGTGCCACACAAGTACTTCTTCTCTCTGCTTCTTGATAGTACTCTGGGACATAGCGTGCAGCTCACCTTTCTCGCATTTACTTTTCTTTCACCCTCCGGGATTGTGAAACATTTCCACACAATAGACTCCGGTCTTTTTTTGGAAGGTGGTACCAAGTCTTCATCATCAGATGGAAGGTCTATTGGTGGATTTGAAGATGCCATTGTAAAAGTTTTCCAGTAAACACCCAAAAAAATCACAATTTTGCTCCCAAAAACACAAGTGTCTCTCATGTGATGCAGCAGAGAGAATGACTAAAAAGGGTGGGGTCCTTCAAGTTATATAATGGAAAACCTTGTCAACCAATGAAATGGTTTCTTTTAAAGTCACATGGGAGTCACGCACCCAGCACGCAACCAGCGCGCACCCAACGTGACTTCGCGAAAATATACTTAAGAATAATATAAGTTTATTACAAGTACAAATATATTATTTTTATAAATAGTTTAGATAATCTCTTGCCCTGATATGTACATTAAAGTTATAGACATATAGTTTCAGAACATAATTTTTTTTTTACGGGAGTGTGGTAAATATTTCATTACCGGTACTATTTTTTATGCGGTAAAGTCTAGTAAGAATAACTCAGTAAATATAAGAGGCAGAATCCGTGGTATTAGAGGTTTAAAAAGGCTTTATTCCTATACAAAGGAATACAATTCGAATTGCAGGCTTTCTATTCCATCACCACGAAAGTTCAGGAAGGAAGGGCATACATTATTGACAGATAAGCAGTTTTATAGAAAATACATTACAGTGAAACAGATGCAAGAGGCGTAACAGCTGATAGTACAGATAAAAGGTGCATACGTAACTAATAGAGGCGGATATATGGGCGTAATTTAATAAACGTCATCATACATGATGTCACAAGTGGGTGGATCCATAAGAGAATCCTGCAATGTCAGCAGAAATATTTGGCAGAGATGCGCGCGCAGCCGCATGACGTGTGATTGACGTGTGATTGACGTGCAACTAGAGGGTGAAGGGGACTTGACATTTAGCTCTACATGTGGAGACAGAAGTCTGGGGTTCATGTCAACCTAATCCCAAATCATATCTAATATCCTATGTTTAAAGAACTGTGTTATCCAAAAGGAGAGGTCTCTAGGATAGAATCTATTCTATACTGACTGTTAGTGCGTGTACAAGCGTCTAAGTGTCTACACTAGATGCGAGGGGGTAGGAATATTCCATGGTAACGGGGCTATGAATTACTTGCATGAGGACAGCGAGGCCTGGCCCTTTGCACGGTAGCTGGAGGAATGTTTACCTAAACTACTAGACAGGAATGCATCGGATGAGGAGCGGAGTAGATAATCTTGAAGGTGAAATACAGTTTTGGCAGGCGACAGGCTGGATCAGGCACCGTTAGCCGCGCAGGGAGTAGGACAAAGTTCATGGATACAGATGCAGGCTCAGACTGGAGCTTTCAGAGGCAGAGGGCAGGAAAAGGCTTGATGACAGAATTCTGGGCCTACTCGCCTGAATCTGTAAAATGTGGAAAGTGAACCACATAAAGTCGGTGGCCTTTCATACTTAGGAATGGAATATCTGACCCATTCATGGCGGATCTGAAAGAGGACATGTTGACGGTGGACGCACATATATTTGCGTCTTCAAAACTGGAGCAGGAGGGAACATACATGTACTTATAGCATGCACATGGAGCCGTTGGGGTCTACGATAGGGGACATAACTGATCACAAAATTCATATTTCCTCATTCCCTCCTTGTCCCCTACGGACCCTCAGGAGATATCGATCTTCATCAATCCATCGATCTGTTCATATAGCATCATTTGTTCTTCTTTCTTCTTCCGGGATCTCGAACGAAAACTTGGATGTGGGATACACGATGTGGCACACAGACCACAAATCGCTGGCCCACATTGTAGACATAAGCAGCAACTGAATAGTATGAGAAAGCCAATACCTAGGAAGGATAGGATTCTCCATCCCCAGGCTGACAACACGCCCCAGAACCAACCGGACCAAGTCCAGGTGCCTGGACTCTGGTGTGTCTGGCTTACAATCTTATGAAGGCGAGTTATGGCTTTATATACTGACGGCGAATTTTCTGGTATGAAACTGCAGCAACTTGATCCGATGACCCTACAAGCTCCGCCCCTATCGGCCAGGATGACGTCAAGGACAAGACGATTTTGAAGCACAACAATCCGCATAGCAGACTGCTCTTCTGTTAAATTGCCTAAGGCGGAAATAGTTTTGTTCACTACTGCTTCAAGGGTTCTGGTTAATCTACGTATCAGCTTACTATTAGTGACTGTACCTATATAGGGAAAGAAACCTTTATTGAAATCTGTGTATTTTTCCCATGCTGTTTCAGTGTAATCGACAATTGGGAGATCTCTCTGCTGTCTATTGTGTACTAAATGGGTATTTCTGTGATAATCAGGAGGAGCTAGGAAAACAGGTGGCAGAAGGAATGCTATGTAACAGGTACCATCCCAATCTAGAGGTAGACGTATATATGCAGTCTGCCCACATATGAAGTAGGAATGACGAGAAGCTCTAAATGTAGACTTGCCTTGATCACTGAATTTTATTACAGTGGTGCATTTACTATGGCCCATGTGTATGGAACCATTCTTTCTTACACATAATTCCCCTTTTACTGGGAACACTGACATGGCGGGCAAGATTGGTGTAGCTTCAGATTCAACGTTCAGGATCATGAGGTTAAGTGTAAAATTACCTAATCCATATACTTCATTTTCTAGATCAGTTCCTGTTCCTTTGGGAAGTCCCTCCTTGTTAGGGTAGCAGACTTTAAGCAAAACTAGGTTCAGGTTTCCCCATACCCAGTTGTCTTGATAAACTGCGGAATTTGAATCTAGGGAATTTATCAAACTAAACCATGCTCCACAGGAGCCATTGTGTGTGAACGGATAGGGAAAGAGGGGCAAAACTCCCTTATAGTTCTGATAGGGAGGGAGTCGGCCACATATCCAACAATTTGTGGCATTGTTGGTCTGATGGGAATGATGTAACATACTAATGAATGTGTTGTTGCGCAGCGCAAATCTATAGGACAACTCATGCGGAGGTAATTCGCTAAAAGAATGTTCTGCAGTTACATTGTAATCACGCTTAAGAATAGGGTAATACATGTGCAATAGTATGCTGACAATGATGATCAGAAGACTTAGAAAAAACAAAATTAATAATGTTACTGTGCAGTGACTACGAAGTGATTTACAATACGCATGCTTCTTAAGCTGCATCTGTTGATTTCTTCCTCTATTCCGGTCTAGAGGATACATGTCAGAGACAAATTCAACCGATTCACCTTGGAGAGGACTTAAACAATCAAATTGTCTGACTTACTAGACCTCAATTTTAGTTTGTAAAGTTCAGAGTTTGTTAATTCAGCCAAGGGGAGCTTTGAGTCTGTCTGTGAGGGAATGCAGGGCTGAACGTTCACACTAGATGGTAGTCCATAAAATTTCTTGATATGACTCGAGTGCAACCACCCTTTGCGTCCTTCAATCTTCACGGCTGTCCTTGTAGTTAGTAGAACCAACTTTGGCGATGTCCATCTAGGCTCTAGTTGGGTCTTTCGGTCAAAATTCCTGACCAAAACCAGGTCGCCAGGAACCACGTCATGGGGCTTCACCTCAGTATTGTCGGGAAAAGCTGCGGCTACCTGTGAACGACAAGATTGTAGTGCAGACATCAAGGAAGCC
Organism: Triturus cristatus; assembly: GCF_964204655.1. Lineage (NCBI taxonomy): Eukaryota > Metazoa > Chordata > Amphibia > Caudata > Salamandridae > Triturus > Triturus cristatus. The sequence continues at coordinate 324,638,382 of NC_140583.1, read as the reverse complement.
AGGTAATCTGTCAGCATATTACAGTCAACATCAGTGATTTTGCGAGGTATAGGCGTCCCCCACATATTTGGTGGTCTACCGAAGATCACCTCGTACGGGGATAGCCCTGTTCGAGAATGTGCTACCATTCTCATGTAAAAGAGCGCAACTGGTAAGGCTACTATCCAATCGACACCTTTTTCCCTACATATTTTGGACAATCTAATTTTCAAAGTTTGATTATGGCGTTCCACGAGACCTGCTGCCTCGGGATGTCGGACACAGTGGAATTTCCATTGGTAGCCTAACAATAGGGAAACGTGTTTCATTAGTTCGGATGAGAACGGCTGGCCGTTATCTGAGTAGACAACACGTGGTAAACCGTACCGTGGGAAGAATTCTCGAACTAACTGTTTGGCAGTAGTCGGGGCAGTGTAATCTGAAACCGGGTATGCTTCTGTCCAACGGGAAAGAGCACAGACAACTACGAGAACATATTTGAATCCTCGACATCGTTCCATCTGGATATAATCCATCTGGAGGACTTCAAAAGCATGATCGGGAGTTTGAAATCCACCCTGCTCTACGGGGATGCTTTTACCTGGATTAAACTGACAACATATCATACAGGTACGAACTTTCTGTTTAGCTGCTGCTCGTAAATGTTTGTTAAACCAGATGTGTTGAATGCTGTCTAGCATGGCTTTTTCTCCTAGGTGTGCTGGACTATGTATTGTGTTAATGATAACTTGAACCATGGAGTCGGGAAGAAACCATATAGATTTTTCCTTCGTCATCCATCCTTGATCTGTTTGGATCCCTCCTAATTCAGTCCATTTCTTTATTTCTTCTGGTGTAGCATGTGTCTGTATGTCAATTACATCAAGGGCGGGATCCTTAACTGTCATGCAATGTGTTGGTGTCGGAACTATTGTCTTTGTCGTGTCAGTTGTGTGAGTCTGATTCTGAGCAGTCTGTTTAGCTGTTCTGTCAGCTAGGTCATTACCCTGAGAAATGATATCGGTAACTTTTGTATGGGCTTTGCATTTCATAATCGATATTGCAGTAGGTAGATGAATCGCGTCTAATAGGGCTTGAATGAGGGGTCCGTGTTGGATGTGGGCACCGTGAGAAGTTAAATAACCTCTCTCTCGCCATAGTACGCCGAAGTCATGGACGACTCCGAATGCATAACGTGAATCTGTGTATATATTGACTTTCTTATTTTTGGCTTGAGTACAGGCTTGTGTCAGAGCGATGAGCTCTGCTGCTTGAGCTGACAAAGTGTTAATACAATTTGTTTCAATGACTTCAGTGTCTGTTGTGACTGCGTAAGCGGCCACTAACTCTCCTGTACTTGTTCTCATACATGACCCATCTACATACAATGTCAAGTCTGGATCTGACAAAGGGATATCTGTCAAGTCTTGTTTCAGTGCTTGGCTATAGATGCTGGGGCTTTCTGTAAATCCTTGAGGTGCGCGTGTGAATTTAAAACTTCGTCCATTTAAACTGAATCCGAACAGATATTGACTTTCCGGATCGATTGGGACGCTAAAGAAAGCATTCTTGAGATCAATTACAGTGAAAAACGTTGCTTCTGAGTCAATAGCTGTGAGTAATGAAGAGATATCTGGGACGACAGGGTATTGTGGTACAATGCATTTATTTAATTCGCGCAGATCAATAACTAATCGATATACTGGTGGTGCCTTTGGATCCGTTCTTTTAAGAATCGGAATTATCGGGGAATTACATACATTGGAGTCGGTTTCGACAACCACTCCTTGTGCAATGAGCTCGTCAATGATTTGCAGTAAAGCCACAACAGCATCTGGTGGTAACTTGTATTGTCGCATTCGTGGTAGTACTATTCCTGTTTTCAGTGTGACTCGATATGGTGTAATGTTCATGCAACCAACATCAGTGGGGCCTTGTGCCCATAAATGTGTAGGTAAATTCTGCAGTCGGTGATCCATGTCTTTGGACACGTAGTGACCTTTAAAGTCACGTAAAAATAGTCGTACTCCTTCCGGAGAACAACATATAATGGCTCCTAGAGCTTTCAATGTTTTTATACCTAACAAGTTTTCTGGACATGATTTAGTAAGCAATAAATCTGTAGTACGTGTCAATGGACCGACTGTAAGTGGAAGAGGTTGTGTTACGTCATTGATTATAGGTTTCCCTGAGAATCCAAGGGAAATATTTTGTGAGCCTGAGAGGGGTGCCCCTGGAACTTCACTGCGTCTTATAGTTGTTCTGCTTGCCCCTGTATCAAGTAAAAACTTTCTGTCTTCCCCTAATAGTTCACTATGTACATAAGGTCCCTCTTGGTCTACAGGAACCTCAATAAGGGGTAAGCCAACTTCCCTCTCTAGGCTATTTCATGCGTATCGCTGATAATCGGGATAATCTGTTTGTGCATACTGATACATCTGTTGTGTTGTTGCTTGTGTTGCAGCAATAGGCTGCGCTTGTGGTGGTGCTACGATCTGTTGTGGAGCTACCTGTTGCGGAGCTAGTTGTTGCGGAGCTAACCTAGGTTGTGCATACTGAGGGATTTGTTGTTGGTTCTGATCCTGTCTAGGTGGACGTGGTCTTTCCTGGGTTCTACCTGTGGCAATATTATGTTTCAGGACTGGACAATCGTGTATATAACGACCTTGTTGTTTACAATAGTTGCATGTCCCTTTCGTTGGACCTGCGGAATCACCCTTTTGATGACCATCGGCTGGAACTGACTGTGCAACAAGCATTTTCATTTTTGTATCTTTCATACGTCTTTGTTCGTGTTCTTGTTCTTCTCTAATTCTATTGTGGTGATATTGTAACATCTGTAACATCTGTGATGGGGTATTACCTTGCCAGGTACTTTCGAACTTCAATACTCTATTCTTGACTTGCAGCAGAGAATTTTCAACTAATTTTGTCACAAACAGATGTGGATATGACTCACTACTGGCTTTTATGCCACTATTTATACTAAAACATTTTTCAAATTGGGTATAGAAATCACTAGTGTCTTCATCTGGCTTTTGTTTACAGGCTGATATTGCACCCCAGTCTTCCTTTTTCGTAGTTAATAAACGTGGCAATACCTGTATTAGTAATCCTGCTAGTGCTGTAGTCTTTTCCCCAAGCCCTGCTCCTGCAGCTTGGGCCCTTTCTTCGTTTTCTAATGCTATCCAATCTATCTTTTGGTCTCCCACCTCCCATTCCTTTTCTTTGAGTTTCTCATAAACACCGGCGGGTAATAGGACTTTTAATATTTTCATAATGTCGGGGTAGGTATACTCTCCCATGAGTAACATGTCTTTTATTTCACGGTGGAAACCTGCTGGATCCTTGTCATGGCTTGGCACTACTTTCTTCATTTCTAATAATTCCAATTTAGTTATAGGCGTGTACACAAACACGCGTGTAAAGTTATTACCGTCACCTCTGATTGGGTGTACTTCGCGTAACGGGTTCTGTCTATCTATGTGATAAATTTTTCTTCCCATAATGGGAACTGGAACGTGTTCTGGGCATACGAAAGTTAAATATTGGTTTCGAAATTCTAGAATTTCTTTAATCAAATCAGTACCTGACCCTCTCCATATATTCGTGAGTAGTTCTGTCAATATGTCAGGTAAGGGTCCTGGATCGGAGTGTTGGCTTTTATATAATATAAGGAGGTGTTGAATCATGTATATACTAGCTAAACGCTGTTCGTATGGGTCAAGATTCAGAAACGTGTGTGCAAGTACATCATCATTGTATTCGCTGGGACTGTCAGCCCATTGTACTGCTGATCTGGCTAATTCTTGTTCGTCCATGGAATCGAGCATGTGGTACCCCCTTCGATCTCGGAGTAATTTATCAGCGGCTTGGAATAGGTGTTCAGGGGATCTTATATTTAACATAGGGTTTGGAAAATGTCTATTATATTCTGGACGTATTGGACGTATCGAGTCATTAAAGCCTCTAGTATTATTATGGGGTCTTCCTCTACCTACGTAAGCTATCGTTTCTAATTGTTCTGACTCTTGCTCCTCGTCTTCTTCTGATTCTACTCTGTCTGTTTCTCGTCTTTCTTTATGTATTCGTTCTACTTCCTTGCTGATCTTTCGACACATGGCGATTATACACGCCTGTCTATCATGTTTCTCTTCTGATATGTTCTGACCCCATTTGGCAAGTCTTTGCATGGTATCGTGATCTGCCCCAGGCCTGTCTTGATTCCTAATTACGCAATTTATGAAAAAACGTAGTAGTTGTCTTTGGACATCCACTTTCTGGTATTCCATAGCTTCGTTAATACTTTCTGGGCCTCGCCCTGTTTGGACAAAGCGATATATTTCGTCTAGGTGTTCACCCATTCCTGGTATCGTCATTAAATATAATGTAGCTCGTCGTATACGTAGTGATGATATGAGCAATTTGTCCTGTCTACCTGGCACTGGATCATATCTACAATCCACAAGTTGTTCTTTAAACATGTCGGATGTCGCTAGTTGGGGTGTACGTTGGAGTGCTAAATCTCTAAGGGTCTGTTTATTTCGCGGCGGGGTGGCAAACATGTCTGTCGTACCTCCTGTAGCACCATCTGAGGTGCTGGGCAAGAAAGGATTCGTTGGACGTAGGATAGAAATTGTAGATGCGGGAAAAACTGTAGAAACAGACGGACCTGTTGGGACTTGCGTAGGAGTTTGTAGTTGCGGGGATACAGACGGATGCTCTTGGTGTTGAACACCATCGGCAAGCGGTGTGGGTGGTATGGCATTAGCATACTCGGGAGCTGCGTCATCTAAATAGGAGGAAAGAAAAACGTCCTTTGCTGTTTTGGGATGTGTTTTGGGATGTGCTTTTATCGGGAGCAATGGAGGAGTTAAGTCTTTTGGTATTTCCGGGGTAGCCTTAGGTAACCCTTCGGCCAGAAGAGGATACATACCATTCATAAGAGTGTTTCTTTGTCTATCTACTTGTTCTGATTTTACTCGGGTGCCTTCCTCAAGTAATAGATTTTCTCGGGTTTTATTTGAATTCTCTCTACCTTTCTCTTCCTGTCTGAGCGCTTTTTCTGTTCGTCTATATGATTCTTTACGCCATAATTCAATGGCATCTTTCTGTGACTGTCTGGCTTTCTTTTTCCATAATTCTTCTTCTACTCTCATGATGCAATCTGCATCCCAGGTCCCCGCTGCGGGCCATCTCTGACTCTCTGGTAACTCTTTGGTGTAGTCCACCCATAAATCAAGAAATAATACGGCATCTAGGCCATGTTTATGATACATAAAGTACCCTGGAGTGTCCCTAGGTGGGATGGGAACAGCTTCTTCGAGTACACCTTTTCTAGTTTTGATCTGTCTTAGTTTCGAAAAGAGCGGCATTTTTAGACCTTATTACTAGAACACACTTTATACAATAAACACAATAATGAACAGTCATTCACACCACAATATATAGAACGTATTTAAAACATTTAACACTTAACAGTTTTACGAACGATGATAACTAATAGAAAACTAGTTACTGACATAATACTGACACTAGATAATACTTATTTATATGCAAGACAGACTATATATACTGCTAAACAGTACAGATACACTGCTGAAACAGTGCAGACCGGATTTGTGTACCCAAACCCGTCTTGACCGGCACAGACTATGTGCACGTTAAATGCCTCCCCGGTAATGGTACTCACCGGGTAGCTCGGAACGGAAGGCCTCGGAACGGAACTGAAACTGGACCGGACTGGACTCGACTCGACTGGGCTCGGAACTTCGGAACCTGGTGGGCCTCTGTATACCTCGGATCTTGCTCTCTCAGCTAGGCTCTGGTCGGGATACTTCGCACTTCTCACCGCCTCGTCTGGGTGTTGATCGCAGCCTCAGTCGTCCCCGCTTGGCCGGAGGGAGATACAGGAAATCCTGCAGGTACGCGTTTTTGTCCGTTCAGCTGTGGCAGGAGACCGGGCCTGCAACGCACCGCCGGCGCGTGAGATGAGAAAGTGTCCCTATTCGGGCGCCAGTTTATGTGGTAAATATTTCATTACCGGTACTATTTTTTATGCGGTAAAGTCTAGTAAGAATAACTCAGTAAATATAAGAGGCAGAATCCGTGGTATTAGAGGTTTAAAAAGGCTTTATTCCTATACAAAGGAATACAATTCGAATTGCAGGCTTTCTATTCCATCACCACGAAAGTTCAGGAAGGAAGGGCATACATTATTGACAGATAAGCAGTTTTATAGAAAATACATTACAGTGAAACAGATGCAAGAGGCGTAACAGCTGATAGTACAGATAAAAGGTGCATACGTAACTAATAGAGGCGGATATATGGGCGTAATTTAATAAACGTCATCATACATGATGTCACAAGTGGGTGGATCCATAAGAGAATCCTGCAATGTCAGCAGAAATATTTGGCAGAGATGCGCGCGCAGCCGCATGACGTGTGATTGACGTGTGATTGACGTGCAACTAGAGGGTGAAGGGGACTTGACATTTAGCTCTACATGTGGAGACAGAAGTCTGGGGTTCATGTCAACCTAATCCCAAATCATATCTAATATCCTATGTTTAAAGAACTGTGTTATCCAAAAGGAGAAGTCTCTAGGATAGAATCTATTCTATACTGACTGTTAGTGCGTGTACAAGCGTCTAAGTGTCTACACTAGATGCGAGGGGGTAGGAATATTCCATGGTAACGGGGCTATGAATTACTTGCATGAGGACAGCGAGGCCTGGCCCTTTGCACGGTAGCTGGAGGAATGTTTACCTAAACTACTAGACAGGAATGCATCGGATGAGGAGCGGAGTAGATAATCTTGAAGGTGAAATACAGTTTTGGCAGGCGACAGGCTGGATCAGGCACCGTTAGCCGCGCAGGGAGTAGGACAAAGTTCATGGATACAGATGCAGGCTCAGACTGGAGCTTTCAGAGGCAGAGGGCAGGAAAAGGCTTGATGACAGAATTCTGGGCCTACTCGCCTGAATCTGTAAAATGTGGAAAGTGAACCACATAAAGTCGGTGGCCTTTCATACTTAGGAATGGAATATCTGACCCATTCATGGCGGATCTGAAAGAGGACATGTTGACGGTGGACGCACATATATTTGCGTCTTCAAAACTGGAGCAGGAGGGAACATACATGTACTTATAGCATGCACATGGAGCCGTTGGGGTCTACGATAGGGGACATAACTGATCACAAAATTCATATTTCCTCAGGAGTCGCGCACCGGACGTGACCCAGCACGTATATGACATTACACAGGTCCCGGCACCGCGCAGCTGTCGCTTACTAAACGTGCACATGACGCAATCACATACGTATATGACGTTACGCGGGGCCATGCACCGCGCACCTGTCACTTACCAAATGTGGCTCCTCACGATGGGTACGAGACTCCAGTATTTTTGGGAAAACACAAATTATACATATATTTTAAAAGACATAGGACATTACATATTTAAAATAAAATGAAAAGAATAAGAGAAAATAATTATAGCATATTAGAGTTACAAAATATCTTTTTTTAAAAGACTTGTAATTTACAGAAAAAAAGAAAGGTTTTATAAATATTAAACTTACAATTTAGCTTTTAAAAAACCGTTGAAATTCACTGAAAAAACATAGGTTTCTGGGACGTTATAGTTAGAAATGAGCATTTAAAAAACCCTAGAAATTTACTGAAAAAACCATAGGATTCTGGGATGTTATAGTTAGAAAAACACTAGAAATTCACTGAAAAAACATAGGTTTCAGGGTCGTTATAGTTAGTTGGACATTTCACTCGTACAAAACCAGAGAAATTCTGCTGTTATGGTTAGTTCAGCAAACTATAACTCGCGCCCCCGCAATGCACGGCAGATGACGTCACATATTACATCATTAATGACATTGTCAGTGACATCACTGATGACATCTCAAATAGGCCTGGGCTAAAATTCCGTTCTGCTTAAGGAAATTGCGATAATTTGACATTTTCGCGTTCCGCGGAGAGTGCGAAAATGTCAAAATTTCCGCAATCCGCATTTTACCGGAAATTTTTTGCTTGCTCGCGCTGTAAAATAATACATTCTCGCGTGCGCGCGATCGCCTTACCTGAATCCCCACGTTCACCGACAAGTTTTCCCGATCCGGTCGCGTTCTCCATGAGATGTTGGATTGTTGGTAGCCATTTGCACTGTCTAGCAACAGTTCGCGCCCACAGTAACATCATTCGTCGCGCGATCACGTTTTTCTTCTCGCGATCATGCACCGCGAGACAAGTGAAAACAAGAGGGCCGCGCCCGCGAGCAACCGCATGGGTAAGTTGGTGAGCCGCGACCACACAGAAAATACCGCGAACGGGCGGGAAAAAAACTTCTGCATCTTCGCGATATTTCCACGTGTTTGCGGAGATTTTTAATATTTTCGCGATAATTTGCGAAAATGAATTTCGCAAATTCGGCCCACCCCTAATCTCAAATGACATCACTGATGACATCACTGATGAAATCATCCATGTGATAATCTGATGCACCTCCTCACACCCTAATATAACCTTTGATACACCCACTCTAAAATACAGACTACCATTTTAGAAACCATAGACACACCAATACCAGTTACTACATACGCACACACTGATTCCTACGTCTACACACACATCCACTCAGTCACTCATCAATGCAACACTATTATATGCACTCATACACCTATACAGACACTCACACACCACCACTCATCCATGGAGTTATTCACACGCCTAGTCAGTCATGCAAAGAATCAATCACACTGCCATTTAGTCACCTATACAGTTATAAACACACCACCTCACTTATTCATTCAGATACTGATGCATACTTACTCTCTCATACAATCACTGATACAATCACACACTCATCCCTACAGCCACTCTCACAATCACTGACTCTCACGTATAGTCATTTATATACTCCAACTCTCACATACACTGCCTTTTACATATGTAGTTACTTAGACATATACCACTGGGACATCCTGTCACTCACCAACACATCCATACATACACTCACCCACCCATACAGCTGTTTCCACATGCACTCTTGAACCCATACACCCAGTGAATCAACCACTCACACATGTATGAACAGAGTCACATACCTCCCACCCACCCACACACACACTCAGTCACCCATACAAATACTCAGGCAACCAATAAATAACCCATATAGACACTCATGTAGCTGCTGACCAACCCATGCAGCAGCTTACACAACAGACAGACTGATACAGACATTCACACAGTTTAATCACTAACCTATGCAGTCAGTAAGACACATTTAATCACTCACTTTTACAGTCAGTCAGGCACCTATTAAATCCTCCATCCAGACACTTATACACCCACTCATTCTTCAATACACCTTGGCCTATATATAAAACATATTTAAACTTTACAGAAACACACAGTCACTGGATGATGTCACCCGTGATGTCATTAGTGATTTAATTTGAGATGTCATCAGTGATGTCATTGATTATGTCATGAATGATGTCATATGTGATGTCATCAGCAGTACATTGCGGGGGCGAGTTATAGCTGAACTAACTATAACAGTGGAATTTCTCTGGTTTTGTATGAGGGAAATGTCCAATTAACTATATCATCCCTGAAACCTATTTTTGTTTCCAATGAATATATATATATATTCACTGAAAAAAACATAGGTTTCAGGCACGTTATAGTTAGGAATTAGCATTTAAAAACCTTGGAAATTCACTAAAAAAACATAGGTTTCAGGGGCGTTATATATAGCTGGACTTTTCCCTCGTACAAAACCATTGAAATTCCCCCGTTATAGTTAGTTCAGCTAACTATAACTTGCGCGCCCGCAATGCACTGCTGATGACGTCACATATTACATCACTCATGACATGGTCAGTGACATCACTCATGACATCACTGATGACATTTCAAATGACATCACTGATGACATCATCCAGTGAATGTGTGTTTTTCTGAAAATTTACGTATGGTTTATATATGTATATCTCAAGGTCGATGGAAGAATAAATGGGTATATAAGTGTCTAAATGGATGATTTGTTTTTGAAAAATTGATTGTATAACTGACTAAGTGTATCTTAGTGAAAACATGGCTTAGTGAGTAATGTTTAAAGATGTAAATATCTGTATCAGTCTCTCACTTTGTGTATAAGTGGCTGCATGGGTTGGTGAGTAGCTACATGAGTGTCTATATAGGTTATTAGTTGGTTTTTTGAGTATCAGTATGAGTGTCTGAGTGTCTGTATGGTTCGGTGGGGGGTATTACGTAGTGCATAGGTGCATGAATGAATGACTCACTGTTTGTATGTGTTGAAGACAGCATGTGTGCAGGACTGTATGGGTGGATAAGTGTGTGCATGGGTGTGTTAGTGAGTGAATGACTGTCTCAATAGTGTCTTTATGAGTAACTACATATGTTTTAAACTAGTATATGTGACTATTGGTGATTATAAGTGAGTATATGTGAGAGAGAGAGATTGAAAGAGTTCCTGTATGAATAAGTATGTGTTTCTATAAGTGATTTTCTGTAGAAGTAAGTGTGGTGGTGTGTGTATAACTGTATATGCAAGTAAATGGATGTTTGATTCTTTATTAGCATGAGTGACTATGTGTGTGAGTAACTCTATGGATGAGTGGCGTTGTGTAACAGGATGTATAGGTGTATGAGTACATATGATGAGTGAGTACATGTATGAGTGACTGTATAGGACTGTTGGGGAATGAGTAGTTGTGTATGTGGTTCTTAGAATTACTGAATAGGTTGTTGTAACTGGTATTGGTATGTCCATTGTTTTGAAATTTTTAATTTCTATTTTTGAATGTGTGTATCAAAGGTTATATTAGGGGGAGAGGAGGTCTGCCACTCTATCACAAGGATGATGTCATCAGTGATGTCACTGACCATGTCATGAGTGATGTAATATGTGACGTCATCAGCAGTGCATTGCGGGCTCGTAAGTTATAGTTAGCTGAACTAACTATAATGGGGGAATTTCAATGGTTTTGTACGAGTGAAAAGTCCAGCTATATATAACGCCCCTGAAACCTATGCTGATTCCTAACTATAACGTGCCTGAAACCTATGATTTTTTCAGTGAATTTCAAAGGTTTTTTAAATGTTTAAATGCTCATTTCTAACTATGCCCACAGAGATAGGACATGTGAAGAAAGAAGAAAAAACACACAGAAAGAAAAAAAAGAAATGCAGAAAGAAGCAACAGAAGTCCTCAAAGACGAAGAAAAGTGCAGGAAGAAGGATAAAGTGCAGAAAGAACAAACAGAAGAGCAGAAAGAAGCCTTGTTGCAAAATCATCCTGTACCCTTCAACTTTTTCAGACGGATACTGGTGGTAACTGAGTCTGATTAACTAGTCCTACAGCCAGTGCTATGTTAAAAGACACTCATAATACAGTGAAAACACCTACATAAACCAGGGAACACTATGCGTTGGGGTCTCCCTGTGATTAGCATGACCTCCTCTGTAAGCCCCTTGTATATAATTGGGCAGGGGATTAAAACTACCTCTTGAAACGCGCCACAGGGCGTGTTTGCACACGTCACCTCAGGCCCGTCCCCTCCCTTCCCCACTGTGTAAACACACCCTGTGGCAGTTTTATGTTGGGAGATTAAGTCCCCTTGAATCCTGAGGGTCCCTAGGGTCCAACTAGACCACTAGGTACCTCCAGTAAGCACCACAGAGTTGCGTTGCAGAGAGATGTAAAAAGAGACACGGCCTAGACCACCTCTCTGCAACGCAGCGCAGTGGCGCTTACTGGAAGCACTTGGTGGGCTAGTTGGCCCCCAGGGTCCCCCAGGATTGAAGGGGAATTAGTTCCCCAACTTAAAACGCGCCACAGGGCTTGTTTGCACACATTAACTCAGGCCCCGTCCCCTCCCTTCACTACTGTGTAAACATGCCCTGTAGCCATTTTTAGTTGGGAGATTAAGTTCATTTGAATCCTGAGGGTCCCTAGGGTCCAACTAGCCCACTAGGTACCTCCAGTATGCGCCACAGAGCTGCGTTGCAGAGAGGTGTAAAAAGTGGCACGGCCTGGACCCCCTCTCTGTAACGCAGCTCAGTGGTGCTTACTGGAAGCACCTGGTGGGCTAGTTAGCCCCCAGGGGCCCTCAGGTTTGAAGGGGAATTATTTCCCCAACTTAAAACGCGCCATAGGGCGGGTTTGCACATGTCACCTCAGGCCCCATCCCCTCCCTTCACCACTGTGTAAACACGCCCTGTAGCCGTTTTTTAAGTTGGGAGATTAAGTCCCCTTGAATCCTGAGGGTCCCTAGGGGCAAAATAGCCCACTAGGTACGTCCAGTAAGCGCCATTGCAGAGAGGTGTAAAAAGGGGCACGGCCTGCACCACCTCTCTGCAACGCAGAGCAGTGGCGCTTACTGGAAGCACCTGGTGGGCTAGTTGGCCCCCAGGGTCCCTCAGGATTGAAAGGGAATTATTTCCCCAACTTAAAACGTGCCACAGGGCGTGTTTGCACACGTCACCTCAGGCCCCGTCCCCTCCCATCACCACTGTGTAAACGCGCCTTGTGGCCGTTCTGAGTTTAGAGATTAAGTCCCCTTGAATCCTAAGGGTCCCTAGGATCAAACTAGCCCACTAGGTACCTCCAGTAAGCGCCACAGAGCTGTGTTGCATAGAGGTGTAAAAAGGGGCGTGACCTCAGAACACCTGTCTGCAACGCAGCTCCCTGGCGCATACTGGAGATACCTGTTGGGCTAGTTGGCACTCAGAGACCCTCAGTATTGAAGGGGAATTAATTCCCCAACTTACAACTGGCCAGGGGGCACACTTGCAGAGTGCTGCAAGGAGGGGGCATGGCCTCCGGCATGATGCCGGTCTTTTATTTATTTTATTTTTTTAAGAAGGAGGGCTGTGTGGCCTCCCTTCTTTTTCTAATTTATTGGCCCTGGGGACCCCATCCCCCAGGGCCTGCACCCTAATTTTTTTTGCTGAAAAAATAAATTTAGCCCTCCCAAGGCCTTAATCGGCCCAGGGGACCCCAACCCCCGGGTCATGGCCTTTTTTAAAAAAAAATTCTTTAGGAGGGGGGCTGCGTTGCCCCCTCCTCAGGCCACATGTGGTGCCGGGGACCCCATCCCCCAGGGCCGGCCTTTGTTTTTTATTATTTTTAAAAAATATAAATTTATAGAAACACCTAGGACATGCTGGACAAACCGTATGTACCTATCACCATGACGATTTGCATGATATTCATTAAAAGGCGACTATGCATAAAATGAATCCACGTGAAATGTATTTACACCGCTAGTGAAGCTCTGACGTGTCTGACGCTCTACCGTGAATAATCCCGGCACCCCCACCAGTGGGTACTCTCCAAGTAGACACCCTTGTCGTTTATTTATACAAACATGGGTAGCTATTGATGGGCACATTTAATACACATGCACACCAAGCCATTCAGAGGGTATTCGACCAAACTATGCAAGAAACCCCCCTCACGGTTAATAAAACACACATCCACTGCCGGATGTGTAATACTTTTTATTTTACTCTCTGGAAAGGAGACGGACCTCACTTGAGAGTCACAGCATGCTCCTGGCTGAGCCCAATGCTGTGTTACACCCACCAGTGCCCGCCGAGTGCCACACACCTCTGTGTTGTATTTCATCAGCTAGTGCGTATGCTATGACACTCTCTAGCCCATGTGCACTTGTTAGAAAAGGTAGACGGACCGGGAGGGCCGGCCGGGGTCAGGGGGAGAGGTCTCCGGGGAGAGCCGTCTCCAGCGATCGTACAGACAAGTAACTTCCCCCCCACAGACAGAAATCACACACGGATAAGGTTCAGTGTTCTTTATAGGTACTTAGTTATGATACGGTAGAATGGTACAAGGAGGTCTGGACGCAGGGGTCCCCTCGATTAGAGTCTCGTAAGGTAGGGAAGGGGGTAGCGGGTCAGTCTATTTACCAATCAGGTAGTTCGGATGAGATGAGGATGAGCTCACAATCCTCGAGCTTGGTGTTTAGGTGGGACGGTCCGCGGCAGCGCCAGCAGGTCCCGGTAAGGATGGTTGATACAACGGGCCGCGGCAGCGCCAGCAGGTCCCCGGAAGATGTACGGTCCGCGGCAGCGCCAGCAGGTCCCGGTGAGGATGGTCGTTACAACGGGCCGCGGCAGCGCCAGCAGGTCCCAGGAAGATGGTCGTTACAACGGGCCGCGGCAGCGCCAGCAGGTCCCAGGAAGATGACGGTCCGCGGCAGCGCCAGCAGGTCCCGGTGAGGATGGTCGTTACAACGGGCCGCGGCAGCGCCAGCAGGTCCCAGGAAGATGAAGGTTGCAGAAGGCCGCGGCAGCGCCAGCAGGCAGGACGATGGTTCGCAAGAGCGGGCTACGGCAGCGCCAGTAGACCGTCAGGGTTGAGTTCACTCGGTGTCTCTCGACTCCAGGATACAACTGCCTTCCTGCTCCGGAGCTGTCTTAGTTATAGGGCTGGTGCCCTTTGATGTCCGGACCCTCGCACTTGGAGGTCGGAGGGTCCGGGATGAAGGTGTCCAGACACCCAGCAGGGGGTGGAGCCAGCGCCTGGGGGCTGCTGGAGGCGATCGGCACCTGGCGGGGGAAGAGCTCTTGACGCTTCGTTCTCCCATTGACCTGCCAAGTGGTCCGCTCACCTCCTGGGTGGATGGTGGTGCCGGGATGTCGGGGCCGGCCAGGCCCGGGGTTAGGGTCGAGGTGAGGCCACGCGGCCGCGTGGTGCAGGGCCCAAGATGGCGGCTTGACCCGGCCGGGGAAGCCGGTGGGGCTGGACCCCGTGATGAGTAGGGGTCCGAGGGCAGAGGGTCCGTCGGGAGACGGAGTACAGGGGCTTGTCACGGGGGTATGCCTGGTGGCCCGGAGCTCGGGCCCTGTCGTGCGGGGGGGGAGCAAGCCCTCTGTGTGGCCTGTCCAACATGCGTCCCCCCCAGCTGAAGGCGGGGAGAGTCACCCATCTCCTTGGGGACTCTCTTCGTCGAGGCGGAAAAAGCGGGACAGGCCATCCGCGTTGGCGTGGTCTTGGCCTGGCCGGTGCTCCACAGTGAAGTCCATTCCCTGCAGGGAAATGGACCAGCGCAAGAGTTTTGGGTTCTCCCCTCGCATCTGCATCAGCCATTGCAGGGGTCGATGGTCGGTTTGTACCCGGAAGTGGGTACCGAAGAGATAGGGTCGGAGCTTTTTGAGGGCCCACACTACTGCAAATGCCTCCCTCTCGATTGTGCTCCAACGCTGTTCTCGGGCCAGGAGACGTCGACTGATGAAGGCCACCGGCTGGTCATGACCTTCGGAGTTCAGCTGAGAGAGGACGGCCCCGATGCCGTGGTCGGAGGCGTCGGTCTGCACCACAAATTCCCGACTGTAATCGGGGGCCTGGAGCACCGGGGCGGTGCACAGGGCGGCCTTCAGCTCCTCGAAGGCCGCTTGACAATCAGGAGTCCAGTGGACCCGCTTCGGTTGATTCTTGGATGTGAGTCCCGTGAGGGGCCCCACGATGCTGCCGTAGTCCTTCACGAACCGCCGGTAGTAGCCGGTGAGCCCCAAGAAGGCTCGGACCTCGGTCTGGGTGACGGGGGGCTGCCAGGACTGGATGGCAGCAATCTTAAGTTGTAGTGGGGCCACCAGCCCGCTTCCCACTTGGTGCCCAAGGTAGGTCACAGACCCTTGGCCAATTTGGCACTTGCCGGCTTTAATGGTGAGGCCGGCCCGCTGGAGGGCTTGGAGGACCTCTTGGAGGTGACGGAGGTGGTCGGACCAGTGGCGGCTGTATACAGCGATATCGTCCAGGTAGGCAGCGCTGAATTCTTCGAGCCCTGCCAAGACCTGGTTCACAAGACGTTGGAATGTGGCGGGGGCATTCTTCATGCCAAAGGGCATGACCTTAAATTGATAGTGGCCATCGGGGGTGGAGAAGGCTGACCGTTCCTGAGCCCTGGGTGTGAGGCCGATCTGCCAGTAGCCCGCCGTTAGGTCGAAGATACTAAGGTAGCGGGCGGCCCCCAGCCGGTCGATCAGCTTGTCTGCTCGGGGGATGGGATGAGCGTCGGTCCGGGTGACAGCGTTCAAGCCCCGGTAGTCGACGCAGAACCTCAGTTCAGGGGCGGTGCCGGGGGCAGCGGCCTTGGGAACTAATACAACCGGACTGGCCCAGGGACTGTCCGAGGGCTCGATGACCCCGATCGTGAGCATCTTGGCCACTTCCTCCTGTATGCAGGCCCGTACCCGATCTGGTACGCGGTAGGCCCGGTGCCGGACAGGGGGACTGTCCCCGGTGTCTACGTCGTGCAAACACCACGGGGTGACCCCGGGGGTGAGGGAGAACAGGGCAGCGAACTGCAGCAGGAGGTCCCGGCAGTCCTGGCGTTGCTCCGAAGTGAGGGCGTCGGAGAGCCGGACCCCATCCACGGA
The DNA here is from genome assembly GCF_964204655.1 of Triturus cristatus. NCBI lineage: Eukaryota > Metazoa > Chordata > Amphibia > Caudata > Salamandridae > Triturus > Triturus cristatus. Next base: position 324,621,955 of record NC_140583.1, on the reverse strand, counting down.
GCCGTCCTTCTCCTGAGTCTTTAAGAGATCCGGGAGGGGCTCGGAGTCTTCTTCTGTACCACTGTCGGTCGCCATCAGGAGGCTTAGTTCGGAGCGCACAAAGTGTGGTTTGAGCCGGTTGGTGTGGAGGACCCGCAGGGGGTTCCGGGTGGACCCCATGTCGATGAGGTAAGTGACGGGGCTTTTACGCTCGACCACTTTGAAGGGCCCCGTCCACTTGTCTTGCAGGGCACATGGTTCGGTGGGGGACATCACCCATACTTGCTGCCCAGGCTCGAATTCAACGGAGGAGGCATGGTGATCATACCACCTCTTCATGTCCTCCTGACTGGCCTCGAGGTTCGCCTTGGCCATCTCCCTGAAGCGCCGGGTCTGGTTTCGTAGGGCCAGGATGTATTTGAAGACGTCGGGAGGGGTCGTTAAGGGGGCCATCTCCCAACCTTCCTTGACTAGGCTGAGGGGCCCTCGCACAGGGTGCCCGTACAAGAGTTCGAAAGGGCTAAAGCCGAGGGACTTCTGGGGGACTTCTCGGTAGGCGAAGAGGAGGCACGGGAGCAGCACATCCCACTGGCGACGGAGAGGCTCTTCCAATCCCCCAATCATCCCCTTGAGAGTGCGGTTAAAACGCTCCACTAGTCCGTTCCCTTGGGGGTGATAGGGGGTCGTGAATCTGTAGGTGACCCCGCATTGTTGCCAGAGGGACTTCATGTATTTAGATATGAAATTCGTACCTCGGTCGCTGACGACTTCTCGGGGGAAGCCTACCCTGGAGAAGATCCCCATCAGGGCCCGGCCAACCACCGGAGCTGTCACTGTCCGTAGGGGCACCGCCTCGGGATAGCGGGTGGCATGGTCCACTAGTACCAAGATGAACCTGTGTCCTTGTGCCGTGCGGGGGTCCAGAGGCCCCACAATGTCTATCCCCACCCTCTCGAACGGGGTGGTGACCACAGGGAAGGGTTGCAGAGGGGCCTTCAGCTTCCGACCACTCTTCCCGCTGGCTTGGCACGTGGGGCAAGATCGGCAGTGGTTCAGGACGTCATTCCTCATTTTTGGCCAGAAAAAGTGGGTCACCAGGCGACTGTATGTTTTGTCCTGGCCCAGGTGTCCAGCCAGGGGGACATCGTGGGCCAGGTTGAGCAGAAAGTCTCGGAAGCGGAGCGGTACCACCAGAACTCGACCGGCCCCCAGCTCGGCGATTCTTTGCTCGCTGTAGAGCAGGTCGTTGTCCCAGTAGACCCAGTGGGTTCCGGTGGTGTCCCCGGCGTTTTGGGTATCGGCTTGTTGGCGGAGTCCCTCGAGGGAGGGACAGGTCTTTTGTTCCTGGCGGAACTGTTCTTGGGTGGGCCCCCCCTCTTGACGCCACTGAGCCAGATCCGGAAGGTCCTGGTGTTGTGCGTCTGCTTCGATAGTCGGGTCCGGGAGGTCGGACTCGCCGTTGTCCTCGACGGGGGCAACCGGGGGCGGAGGTGCTGGCCATTCGGTTTCTTCTGATCGGGGGGTGGCCCGGGCGGCCATGGATCGGGTGGTTATGCAGGCCCAGTCCGGGAGGCCCAGCATCCCCAGGTGCTCTCTTTTCTCGACGGTGGCCCACGGGGAACTCTCGAGGTCATTCCCCAGGAGGCAGTCCACGGGGGCATCGTCCCGGACCGTCACCTTCAGTAGGCCGGAGACCCCTCCCCATTCAAACGGGACGCAGGCCATCTTACACATACTCTCAGAGTTATCTGCCGAGCGGACGGGGCAGAGAATGTTCGGCAGGATCTGCTCGGGCTTCACCAGATGACAGCGGACGGCCGTCACGCTGGCGCCGGTGTCCCGTAAGGCCTCGGCTCTCTGTCCATTAATGGTCACCCACTGACCGTATTTTCTGGTGTTGGCGGGTAGGGGAGCCCGCGGAACCATGTCTCTTCCCCCTAGGCATGCCAGGACCATGGCGGCCGGTTCCCACCCTTGCTGGGCCGGCTCGTACTCTTCGGGTCCCTCCGATGATTGCTCTTCCCCTAGGGCAGCGGCCGCTACCTGGCGGGGCTTGGGTGTTTGATTTAGCGGGCAGTTCGGGTCATTGGCGTAGTGGCCTAGTCGCTGGCACCGGTGGCACGTGACGTTGGCTCGGTACCCAGGCCGCAACGGGGGTTGCCCCGGCCGGCCGGAGGCGGGGTGCTGGCCACGGGTGTTGTTGGTAAGGCGTCTCTCCCTCGCCCCTGGCCCCCTCCTCCTCCCCGAGGACGGTGCTGGCCTTGGTTGCCTCTGTTCTGGTCGTGGGGCCCTCTCCGGCCCACTCGGGTGCTTTCCCACCGGTCAGCTTCGGCGGCGAGCTGCCGGGGGTCGGTCAGCTTACTGTCGAGTAGGTGCTGCCGGAGCTCGACGAAACAGTTGTTTGACAGGTGCTCCCATACCATAAGGTTGAAGAGTTGTTCGTAAGTGGTGACCTGACTTCCCTTGATCCACCCTTCGAATGCCCGGCTGAAATAGTTCACGTATTCTACCCAAGTTGTACCTGGGATCCTGGTGCAATCTCTGAACCTCTGGCGGTACATCTCGGGCGTGAGGCCGTAGCGGGTGAGGAGGGCAGCCTTCATGTGGTCGTAGGACGACATTTGGTGATCGGGGAGCTGCAGCAGGGCATCGCGACCCTCGTTGATAAATCTCCCCCAAAGTCCGGCTCCCCAATCACTCCGGTCGATTCGGTGGGAGGTCATTGCGATCTCATAGGCTTTAAACCACTGTTGTATGTCGTCTTCTCGGACATATTCGCGGACAACATCCTTGGGGATGTGAACTTTTTTCTCACTTGGCCCCGGGGTGTGTGGTCGCTCAGGCACCCCCAGTTCCTTATTCTGTTTGCGCAGTTCTATTTCCGCTAGTCGGCGCTCGTGCTCGAGCGTTATTTTTTTCTCTTCCAGCTCTCTCTGTCTCTGCTTTTCTTCTCGTTCCTCTCGAAGCCGCATATGCTCGAGGTTAAGTTTCTGTTCAGCTAACTTGAGTTCCCCATCCATCTTGAGTCGTGCCATCTCCAACTCGTGTAATCTGACTCTGTCTCTTTCTCGGATCTCCTCTTGCGGGAGGCCCGTTCCCCGCTCCTCGGGAGCCGTGGCGTTCCCCTCTGGTGTGATGCTGGTTTGGTCTGGTGTGACGCTGCTTTGGTCGGAGGGTCCTGTGACCCCCGTTTCTGTCCATGACTCCAGAGCGCGCTTTAGATCATCCTTGGTACTCAGGCCGGTGGTAGCAATGCCAAGTTCTATGCAAAATTGTCTCAGTTCGCGGTGGTTGTATTCTTCTAATTTCTCCATTTGGAATTTCTCGGTGGAGCTGCTATCTTTAGTCGACATCGTGTTTTTGTCGTGGGGTGAGCTACTCTCTGTACGATTACGCGTTGATTCGGATCGCGCCGCTGGCCACCAATGTTAGAAAAGGTAGACGGACCGGGAGGGCCGGCCGGGGTCAGGGGGAGAGGTCTCCGGGGAGAGCCGTCTCCAGCGATCGTACAGACAAGTAACTTCCCCCCCACAGACAGAAATCACACACGGATAAGGTTCAGTGTTCTTTATAGGTACTTAGTTATGATACGGTAGAATGGTACAAGGAGGTCTGGACGCAGGGGTCCCCTCGATTAGAGTCTCGTAAGGTAGGGAAGGGGGTAGCGGGTCAGTCTATTTACCAATCAGGTAGTTCGGATGAGATGAGGATGAGCTCACAATCCTCGAGCTTGGTGTTTAGGTGGGACGGTCCGCGGCAGCGCCAGCAGGTCCCGGTAAGGATGGTTGATACAACGGGCCGCGGCAGCGCCAGCAGGTCCCCAGAAGATGTACGGTCCGCGGCAGCGCCAGCAGGTCCCGGTGAGGATGGTCGTTACAACGGGCCGCGGCAGCGCCAGCAGGTCCCAGGAAGATGGTCGTTACAACGGGCCGCGGCAGCGCCAGCAGGTCCCAGGAAGATGACGGTCCGCGGCAGCGCCAGCAGGTCCCGGTGAGGATGGTCGTTACAACGGGCCGCGGCAGCGCCAGCAGGTCCCAGGAAGATGAAGGTTGCAGAAGGCCGCGGCAGCGCCAGCAGGCAGGACGATGGTTCGCAAGAGCGGGCTACGGCAGCGCCAGTAGACCGTCAGGGTTGAGTTCACTCGGTGTCTCTCGACTCCAGGATACAACTGCCTTCCTGCTCCGGAGCTGTCTTAGTTATAGGGCTGGTGCCCTTTGATGTCCGGACCCTCGCACTTGGAGGTCGGAGGGTCCGGGATGAAGGTGTCCAGACACCCAGCAGGGGGTGGAGCCAGCGCCTGGGGGCTGCTGGAGGCGATCGGCACCTGGCGGGGGAAGAGCTCTTGACGCTTCGTTCTCCCATTGACCTGCCAAGTGGTCCGCTCACCTCCTGGGTGGATGGTGGTGCCGGGATGTCGGGGCCGGCCAGGCCCGGGGTTAGGGTCGAGGTGAGGCCACGCGGCCGCGTGGTGCAGGGCCCAAGATGGCAGCTTGACCCGGCCGGGGAAGCCGGTGGGGCTGGACCCCGTGATGAGTAGGGGTCCGAGGGCAGAGGGTCCGTCGGGAGACGGAGTACAGGGGCTTGTCACGGGGGTATGCCTGGTGGCCCGGAGCTCGGGCCCTGTCGTGCGGGGGGGGAGCAAGCCCTCTGTGTGGCCTGTCCAACAGCACTGTAACACCATCCTGAGAATATGTCATGTCACACTTGCCTTCGCACGGGTTATATTGCTCCATCTAACGTGCCTTCCTTGATGCCTATGTTATAACGCACAGCGCTATGCCATACATATTACAATCTGAGATCCATATCTTTGTCACAGTGGATATGCAACGTTACACTCCCCAGCACATAATTTATATTACAACTTTAGAGACTAGTTAGGTTACACAACACTGCCTTGTGCATATTACACTCTAAGGCGCATATCGCATAGCACGCGCTAGTGCCTGTGCTATCTCGCGCTCTCCAATGATTCTGTCATTGCGCACAATGTATTGCATATTATATTTCACGCCCCGGTTCATCTTATATCACACTTTTTGGTGCATAGTTTATACCATATACTATATCTAGTTTTCATTTTCAATCGTGCTCTCAGGACTATGTTCTATATAACACTGCATCCACCTCCCCTTTTCACGAGCATTACATTTTGCGATGGGGGTGTTTCTGCCAAATGAGCCCGGAGTCACAGTCACAAACGTCCTCTTCTTCCTAAATAAAAGTGAGATTATGCTGCATACTTGTTCATATTTTAAGTAGTTCGCACAGACACACATTTTAAAAACAATAAAGTTCTTAATACCCACCTTCTCTAAACAGTTAGCTTGCTGCCCCATCCACCTCCTCCCTATCCTCTGTTGTCTGAATCCATGGACTAGCGTCCTCCCTCCTGCCATGCATGGTCTGATGTGCTGCCACTGCCCTCCATTTAGCATGATGTACCAGTCCACTCCTACTGCCCTCCATTGCCCAATTCTATGGCCCATCATTGACCTCCTGCTTAGCCTCGGTGCTTAGCTTGCTGCCCCTATTCTCCTTCCCCCTGCCCTCCGATGTCTTTGTGCATGCACCTGCTCCATCCTTTTTGCCCACCATGTTCCATGGACATGCCACTCCTATGTACTCTGAGTGTTCTGTTGAGCTGCCACTCCCCTCCCACCTGCCTATCATTGTCAGGTGACTGTAACCTGTCCCTGCCACCTCCACCCTGCCTGTCCACATGCCATGCCCCTATCCCCTTCCTCCTGTCCTCCATGGTCCATTTTACTGCCACACTCTTCTGCCCTCCCTGGTCTGTTGTGCTACAACTGCTCCTCCTGCCTGCCCCGCACGGTCTGTTGTGAGGCCCCTTCCCCTGAACTCTCTTGTCTGTGCCCAGGACCTGACCCTCCCTTCTATCCTCGGTGGTCCTTTGTGCATGCCCCTGCACCCTCCTTCTTGCTCATCATAGCCATTGTGCTACCACTAACCCTCCTGCTTGCCATGCATGGTCTTCTGTGCTGCCATGGCCCCTCCCACCTTCCCTGTGTGGTCAGCAAGCTGACACTGACCCCCTCCCACCTTCCCTCCATGGTCTGTGTGTATGCCATCATAGTCTCATTGTTGCTCTCCATGGTGTGTCTTGTTTCTAGTGCCCATCCTGCCTGACCTCCATGGTCATCTTACTGCTCCTGCCCTGCCCCCTTGCCCTCAGCCCTCTGTTTCCATGTGCAGACCCCTATTCCCTCCCTACTGGCTTGTCTGTTCCATTGTAATTCCCCTGATGCGTCCCTCCTGCTCTTTATGGTCTGTTATGCTGCAGCTTTCTCTCCTGTCTGTCCATTATGGTCCGCTAGCTACCATTGACTCTTTTCCCTCTGTTCTCCGTTGTCCATGTGCATGGTCCTGTCCCCTCCCTATTGCTTTCTATGGATTGTTGTGCTGCACTCCCGTCCCGCATGCCCTGTGTGGTGTATTATGCTGCTGCAAACCCTGATGCCTGCCCTGTAGGGTCAGTTTGGTGCACCTCTCCATGTCCCTCCTGTCCTCTGTTATCCGAGTCCATGTCCCTACCCCAATTCCTCCTGCCTACCATGATCCAATGTACCATACTTGCGAACATTTTGAACTTGGTAAGAGGGAGATTTTGAAAAAAAACTGGGGTATTGGTTTTCCCCTTTGAGTTACATTGAAAAAGAGGAGATTGTAGACAGGAGACAGATCAAATAAAGCCCATTTGAGCTTAAAAACATTGGACGTTTCCTGGCTGAAATGGGTCTGTTGGCATGTATGGTTGTACTACCACTGTCTCTTCCTTCTGCCCACAATGGTCTATTATATTGGCACAGCCTCTCTTGCCAGTCCTGTATTGTTGGTTTATTGCCCCTGCCCCCCTTTCCACTACCCTCCATAGTCTTTTGTGCTGCCACTGCCCTTCCTGCCTGCCCAGTGTGGTTAAATTGTTGCCTCTGCACTCTCCTACCTGCCTTCAAATTTCAGAGTCTGTGCCCTGGCCTCTGCCTCTCAACAGTATCCCAATGAACAACTAGATTGCTAACATTCTATATTTATTACAAAAGTGTGGAACGCCTGACGTCATCTTGATGTAATCAAAACTGTAATATCTAGAGCATTTCCTTTAGAAATTACATATATGAGAGGGTCTTATTTGCATCAAAATTATGGCTAGTGCTCTAAAAAACTAAAATGAGGACATATTTCCTGAGTTTTCAAATAGCGACAAAGAACTTTTAAATTATTTGTAACCTTTATGTTTTTTTATCCAGTTGACCACTGGATGTCAGAATTTTTTTTATGAAATAGAAGAGGATTTGAGAAGTCAAAATGTGCCCTAATTTTTCTTTCTGCAGCACTAATCATAATTTCTATGGCAACATGAACCCCCTCATTTTGTTCCTTTGTAAATTAAATGTTTTAAGTGTTACCACTTTATTCCAATCAAGATGGCTTCAGGTGTGCCATACTTTTGTCATAAGTAAGACTGTTAGCGCTCTAGTTGTTTGTTAGAACACTCTGGGACATTCTGTCATTGGGCTACACTTGGGCTACATCTGGGATATATTTGGGCTGCATTTGGGCTCTTTTGTCTCTGGTGGCCATTTTGGGAGACTTATTTGTTATGAAGTTTCCTAATTTCCTCATTTACTACAGTCTCCTCAGTAGGAAATACTTTCAGTTTTTTACTTTGATTCCATCAAGAAGGCATTCAGATGTGTCACACATTTGCCATAAATTCAGAATGTTAGCACTCTAGTTGCCTATTAGATCACTGTAGTAAAGCTACTGCTCACCAGGGAGGTCTGCTGCTGGTATTGAAAGTGCATGTTTCAGTCTGCATGTCAGAATTTTTTAATGAAATAGAAGAGGATTTGAGAAGTCACTCAAAATGTGCCCTATTTTTTCTTTCTGCAGCATTATACATATGTTCTATGGCAAAATGAACCCCCTCATTTTGTTCCTTTTTAAATTAAATGTTTTAAGAGTTACCACTTTATTCCAATCAAGATGGCTTCAGGTGTGCAATACGTTTGTCATAAGTAGGACTGTTAGTGCTCTAGTTGTACTTTAGAACACTCTGGGAAGCTGCAGTAGAACACAAAGGAATCAACTGACAGTCTCTGCCCTTGTTGGATGTACTGTTTTACTGAGAATGTCAGACTTCATTCTCACATGACTGAGAAAGATAATGTGAATTTACAGAAAATATGCTCTCAGTTTAGCTTACAGATCACCTTCCAAACCTCTGTGGGAAAAGCATGAGAAAATAGTTTTCTCTCAAACATGATTCATGATATCACAGCAGAAGGCTTTTTCACATGGTAAAATCACCTAAGAACACACCACAATTCCTAAAATGAGTATGGTACCATCAACAAATGATTTATAATGTAACTAAAGTCTTAAAACCTTCTATTAACAGCAATGCTTTTTAATGAGGTGCTATAATGTATATTGGTCCCAAGATGGCTGCCAACACTTCTTGGATGAAGTACTGACAGCCAATCAGATCTCACGATGAGATGTGTGGTTAGGCTCCGCACCGATATATCTATCTTTTTAACTCTAATTTTCTCAGGAACTACTGAACGCATTTACACCATTTAAGCAAAAGGCACGAGTCTGAACTGAGGACTACCTCTTTGCAAATTTGGTGTAATTCCGTTAGGCAGTTCGGGCTGTAGCTGCGTCAACAGGTCCTATGGGAAAATGCATGGGCAAAATGCGTTTTGGGACCCCCCTTTTTTCTCGGCCCCCGCTTGACGAATCACCGTGAAATTTCCAGGATAGGAGCGGACCGGAGCTGGCCAAAAGTTTGGAAAATTTCGCGAAGATTCGTCAATCGGCGCCAACATTATTCCAAATAGAATGTTGCGGATTTCCTATAGAAAATAGGTCCTAACTATAACTACCTACTGGCGTCTGCCAGTAGGTAATATATATATATATATATATATATATATGTATATATATATATACATATATATATATATATATATATATATATATATATATATTACCTACTGGCGGTCGCCAGTAGGTAGTTATAGTTAGGACCACGTTTCCACAGGAAATCCGCAACATTCTATTTTGAATAACTTTGGCGCCGGTCGACGAATCCTCGCGAATTTTTCAAAATAGGTGGGGCGCTACGCTCCGCTCTTACCCTGAAAGTCTCGGGGGGATTCGTCAAGCGGGGGCTGAGATAAAAGGGGGGTCCCAAAACGCGTTTTTCCCATGCATTTTTCCATAGGACCTTTAGACAGGGCTACAGCCCGAACGGCTGAACAGAATTACTAGAAATTTGGCAGAGAGGTAGTCCTCAGGTCAAGGAAGTGCCTTTTGTAGGTTTGGTGTAAATCTGTTCAGTAGATTCTGAGAAAATAGCCTTTAAATCAATATATATATCTGAGCCAGCTTACGGTGCGCTTACGGTACGCTTACCGTACGCGTACGGTGGCGTGCGCGAGCGCGATTCTGATTGGCTCTTAGATCTTAGTAAACATTCGAATCGGCCGAAACCAGGAAGCGGCGGCCGCCATTTTCTCTCTCGCACTGAGAGTGATTTCTAAAATATAAAGCCCAAAAACATGTAAAGGGGCTGTTTAGACAGCTCCCACACACATAGCCATGTTGAGGGAGTCCCCAAAGATCCCCCAAGGCCAAAAACGGAATTTTTATTTTTTCGGTAATTTCGCCGATTACGCTTACCGTACGCGTACGGTAAAAAATGTAAAAAAAAAAATAATTATCCACACTCTCTCCACCCCGTGTGCAATTGGTGCCCGCAGGGCACCAATTGTGCATGGCTTATTAGAATTGAGATAAACTAAAATATTTAAAAAAAAATAATAAAAAAAAAATTATCCACACTCTCTCCACCCCGTGTGCATTTGTGCATGGCTTATAAAATATACGAAAAATTAAAATATTACCTTTCAAAACGAAGTGCATCATATGTCCTCCATGTGCGCACGGTGCGCGAAGCGCATCGTGCGTACATGGCCCATCTAGCGTAATGTGGGCACGCGGTGCGCGTAGCGCACCGCGTGCCCACCGTGCGTGCACGGCACTAACTGCGTAAAGTGGGCGCGCGGTGCGCGAAGCGCACCGCGTGCTCACTGTGCGCGCACGGTGCGCGAAGCGCACCGTGCGCGCACGGAACGAACTGCGTTAAGTGGGCGCGCACGCCACGAATGGCGTAAAGTAACTTAGCATTTAAAAAAACGTACAAATTCACTGAAAAAACCATAGGTTTCACACACGTTATAGTTAGGAATTACCATTTAAAAAACCTTGCAAATTCACTGAAAAAACCATAGGTTTCACACATGTTATAGTTAGCGGAAATTTTACTGATAAAAAAACAATGAAATTCCCCCGTTATAGTTAGTGCAGGCAACTATAACTCACGCGACCGCAATCTTCTGCTGATGACATATGTGTCTTTATGAAAAAAAAATATTTGTAATATATGTATAGCTAAAAATGTATGGAAGAAGACATGGGCAAATAAGTGTCTAAATACAGTATTAGCATCAGCAGAGGATTGCGGTTGCGTGAGTTATAGTTGCCTGCACTAACTATAACGGGGGAATTTCATTGGTTTTTTATCAGTAAAATTTCCGCTAACTATAACATGTGTGAAACCTATGGTTTTTTCAGTGAATTTGCAAGGTTTTTTAAATGCTAATTCCTAACTATAACATGTGTGAAACCTATGGTTTTTTAGGTGAATTTGCAATGTTTTGATATATATATATATATATATCTATATGTATATTCACTTAAAAAACCATAGGTTTTACACATGTTATAGTTAGGTGGCTATTTCACTCGTAAAAAACCAATGAAATCCCCCCGTTATAGTTAGTTCAGATAAATATAACTCGCGCGCCCGCAATCCTCTTCTCATGATGTCACATATTACATCACTCATGACATGGTCAGTGGCATCACTCTTGACATCACTGATGACATCATCCTTGTGATAGAGTGGCGGTCGCGCGAGTTATAGTTATCTGAACTAACTATAACGGGGGAATTTCATTGGTTTTTTACGAGTGAAATATCCACCTAACTATAACATTTGTGAAACCTATGGTTTTTTAAGTGAATTTGCAAGGTTTTTTAAATGCTAATTCCTAACTATAACGTGTGTGAAACCTATGTTTTTTTTTGTGAATTTGCACGTTTTTTTAAATACTAAGTTATGTATGTATTATTATTTTTTTTATATATTTATTTTACAATAAACTACGTATTACATTTTTTTATGGTTTTTCACTCTGCGCGCACGGTGCTCGCACCCCCGCGATTTAAAAAAAAAATTTAAATGTTTTTTTCTGCCTTCGGGGTCCTTCAGGGACCCCCTGACAAAGGTTAGGGGATCATGAACTCTCTACCCTGCCCCCTTTTCACGTTCGCCACCTTCCTTTTCCACTCTCGCACTGAAAACAAACAAAATGGTGGCCAACACTTCCTGATTTCGACCGATTCGAACGTTGACTGACATGTAACAACCAATCAGAATTACGCTCGCGCACGTTAAGGTGCGCGCACGGTGCGCGCACGGTGCGCGCACGGTGCGCGGCTATAGATATGTATGTGCTTTTAACTGCAATTTTCTCAGGAACTACTGAACAGATTGACTCCATATACGCAAAAGGCACATCCCTGACCTGAGGACTACCTCTCTGCCAAATTTCAAGTAATTCTGTTCAGCCGTTCGGGCTGTACCTTCGACTAAATGTCCTATGGGAAAATGAATGGGGAAAACGCATTTTGGGACCCTCCTTTTTTCTCGGCCTCTGCTTGACGAATCCCCCCAAGACTTTCAGGGTAGGAGCTGAGCGGAGCGCCCCATTAGTTTTGAAAATTTCACGAGGATTCGTCATCCGGCACCAAAGTTATTCAAAATAGAATTTTCAGATTTCCTATGGAAACACGGTCCTAACTATAACTATCTACTGGCGACCACCAGTAGATAATATATCATACTCCTACTATGCATTCCCTAACCTAGACACTTAGGGTGTAGCTGTGTATGTGTTCTGCCAAGAACCCTTTGTCTGGTTGGTCCAACCCCATTACCTGAAGGGAAAGAATGTAAGTCCCTGTCTTGGTCACAAGATGGATCTCCCTCCTCGAGGGAGCAGCGAACAGCTGGACTGAAGGTTCAGCTCATGGTGACCTTGCAAATGACTGCAAAGTGCTCCTCTGCCTAAATCTGGAAATGCTTGTGTATTTATAATGAAAAGCATCCTTGAAGACCTTAGGCAGGCCAAGAATGTTATGGTCTCTAGGTGGTTGTGTCTCCTCGTGGATGAAAAAAGTAGAATGCCATTTGCACAATGTGTGTTGAGAGCTTGTACGTGGTGTTCTAGGAGCCGTGATATGTTTTTGCTAAGTGGAATCTGTAAGTGAAGCAGTTTCAAAGAAACAAATCCAGCACTGTCATACACACAAATGTGTGTTAAAAATCAGTGTGTAAAAAGGGAAGGCAATTAAGGAAATGTGTACATGATAAAAAATTGCAGTATTTCTTCTTGGGACCTTACTAAGACACATGACAGTGGCAGACACTTCCCTTCACCCCTGTCCCCCCAGCTGCGATGAGTGAGGAGGAAATATTATTGACCTTCTACACAGCATCTCCATAGGCTAGATTGTACTCCTGAATGCCATCCAGGGCCTTAGTTGACATATGTAACATATGGTAGCACACCTGGAAAACTTTGATAGTGCTCTGTCTGGCCTGCAGAGATCATTTACAGGCCTTGCCTCCTCACTGACCACAGCCTCCCAAGCAGCCCAACGTCATGCAACCAACTCTGGCCCCTTTCCCATACCAATTACCAGTACCCAGTCCTTTTACAAGCACACACACTCCTTTGCAGGCACCAAATGCAACGGACACAAGCAGCACATACAGACACCATGTTCAACACCACACCCACAACTATCACACCCACCAGCATGCCCACTACCACACCCACAACCACCACACCTACCATGACACCCACAACCACCATATCTACCACCACAAAGACAACCACCACCACACTCGCACCCACCACCATACCCACAACTACCACCATAATGAAAACCACTATACCTACCACCACCCCCACAAACTCCACCATACAAACAACCTCCACACCTACTACCACACCCACAATCACACGCACCACCACCACAACTACCACACCCACCACCACCTCCACACCTACCACCAATCAGCAGACCCACAAGCACCATCCCTACTACCACACCCACAACTACTAAATTCAAAAGCGTACCCACAATCACCACACCCACGATCACACCCACAAGAAGGACCACATGCACAATCACCACAAGCACACCAATCACTGCAATAGCACACTCATCCAAACACACACCTACATGCAAAAAAAACAGCCACCAAACAGGAACACACACTCCCACCTGACCAACATACACCTGACAAGACACACACCCAAACATAGAAAATGTGCACCAGATCCATATGCAACTGCACAACAGACAAACACCCATCACCCACTCTAGCTCCTCTTCCTCCCCAAACCTAGCCCTCTCCCACCCTTTAACCTAGTTCTACTTTCATTTCTGGCCTTCACCCCTTTCAAATGCAAAATCACCCCTCCCAAACACAAATCCACCCCTCCAATATGTTATGTTATGTTAACAGGGGTTTTATAAAGCGCACAGCTACTCTACTGAGTGTCGCGGCGCTACCACCACAATACCCAAACACACCCCTCCCAAACCCACCCCTCCCAAAGGTGATGGATGGTTCCACTAGATGGTCTATCTCGAGGAGGTTCCCTTTGGCAGTTTCCTAGGAGGCAAGTTTGGTGATACAGCACAACAGGTCAGCTCATCACATTTTGTGATCTTCATTTTTATTATATTAAAGTTCCATCAAGAGAGAAGTATCGCATTTGGTGAATAAACCAATATTTTCATTTCACCAAGTTTGTTCTGACATTAATTTCCATTTGCAATTTTGTGGTTCCTAGAAATGTTTATGACTATAATGTGAAGTACATATTGGTATTTACCATTATGGCAGAAAATACAACAGAATATTTTAATGTTTATTTTGTTAAGTGCATATACTGGTTACAATTGTATGTGATGGTAATTTGAATGTAGGTACAAAAATTCATAATTTTAATAAATGTTACATGAATTCATATGTTAATTGATTCAAGTTTGTGACTGACATTGATTTTACAGGTATTTCAAAAGTAAATGTTACACCTTTTCTTGTGCACATACTTTTTTTTTTTTTATTATTTTTTTTTTTTCCATCACTAACAGGACAAATGAAGTCATTTTTGACAACATCACTCCTTCCCACCCTCCCACCCCATGTCCAAGAAAAAACAAAGGATAAGAAAAAGGAAAAAAATAAAAAAACACAAAAGGGGCAATACATGATTATCGAGTCTGAAACCAGTAATTACAAATATATACAAAAAAAAAGACAGCAACTGGCTGTATACGCCATATAGGAGAGAATGGAGAAAAAGGCAACCTTTAAATCCAAATAAGAGCAGGTGACAATGGAGAGAGAGAGGGAGGGATAAATAAATCGCAAATATAAGCAAAAAATACTCTACATATACGTTATTCCTCAGAAGCATTCAGAGAATCAAGCCATCTAGTCAGAGGGTCCCAGACCACTAGGCCCCTTTCCCTTGCTCTTCTTCCCTTTTTAGAATAGACGGCTTTCTCCAACCTATACGTAGCAAAAAATCTAGCTTGCCATTGGCTAAAAGAAGGGGGATTCAGGTCTTTCCACTGCGTAGCAATGCATATCCGCAAAATACTCATAGCAACAAATAACAAAGCTCCGCCTTCTTTAGCATTAAGTGTCTCATATAACCCCAGCATATTAGTAGTTGGTATAAGTTGAATATCTAATGAAAGAATTCTATTCAGGAACAATTGAGTTTCTTTCAAAAGTGGCACGAGTTTTGGGCACGTAGCAAACATATGCACCGAGTCCGCACCATATTCAGTACAACGAGGACAAGTAGTTCCAGGCCCAATTGTCCATTTTGAAACCTTATTCGGAGTTATGTACATAAAAAATCCGGTCTTTTAAAATTGTACTTGTAATTTGGGAGATAGCAGATATGTTCGTGCAGAACTTAGTACGGAGCACAAAACATTAGAAGAGATATTCAATTTAAGCTGCCATTTGGCGTCTACTTTGCTTAGATCATCTGGTCTTAGTTCGTTCAAAATACAATAGATATCTCCAATCCCGGGTACTTTAGAGCCAAGTAGTTTATCTATAAAACCTAATGCTACAAACCCAGCAGACCCCTCAATATTCTTTCCAAGGTAGTTCATAATCGCATGATACTGAAATATCTGATCATTGCTTAGATTAAAGCTAATTTGCAATTCCTCAAATGACAGATAGCGACCCGCGATACATAAATCTCCCAGTCTTCCTACCCCAGCGTGATACCATTGTCGCAAATATGTGCTTTTAAATATTAGTGGTAGGTTGTCGTTATTTTTAATCGGAGTATAATAACTTAGCCTATTGATTCCAAATATTTTGCGGACATCACGGAAAACCTGATAAGCACAAATCATTGTCTTAAATTTCACTTGTTTGTAGTAGCTATATTCCAGCTGGAGACAGAGGCACCCCTTTACTTTTTCCCCCAACAACAAAACATAGGGAGAGGGTAGGCCTGAGGGAGAGAGAGAAAATTCTTTGTGCATCAATTCACAGCAGTGTTGTAGGGAAGCAGCCCAGTGATATAATTTTAAGTTAGGGAGAGCCAAACCTCCCCTCTCACTAGGTAAAGAGAGAAGATTAAAAGCCCTTCTAGGGTTCGTGTATGACCAGATAAATTGAGAAAAAATATGTTCAAAAACTGCAATTATATGTCTATTAAAAGTAAGCGGAATTGTACGAAAAAAGAAAAGTAACTTTGGAAAATATGTCATTTTTAAAACGTTACATCTTCCCAGTATAGTTAAATGTAAGTCATCAATTTTCCGGAGTGCTTTTCTCATATTAGTGGCCAGAGGGGTCAGATTTTCATTTACCAAAGAATCCAAGTCTGCGACAATATCGACTCCAAGATATTTTGCTTTCTTTGTGATTCTGTCATCTACCCAGGTTATCATTTTATTGACAACAATCTGTGTCTTTGTTCTGTTAAGGGCATACCCAGAGATCATTCCAAATTTTTGAGTTTCTTGCTCCAGAGTCCTAATAGCAAGCTCGGGTGCCGGAGTAATTATGGCGATGTCATCGGCATAAGCCATGATCTTGGTGTCTATGCCAAACCTCGAAACCGGGGGGATTAAAGGGTTGATTTCAATTCTTCTTATTAAGGGGTCGATATAAAGGGCAAAAAGCAGAGGTGAACAAGGGCACCCCTGTCTCGATCCTCTGGTAATTTGTATCGCTTTAGTCAATTGGCCATTGATGGATATTTTGGCTGTTGGGTTCTTATATAGTGCCTGTATAGCCTGAATAATTCTTGGTCCGAATCCAAGATGCCGCATGATGACCCAGAGGAATTGCCAGGAGACCCGATCAAATGCCTTTTCAGCATCAAGAAGTATTAGCGAGATCGGGTCTCCTGTTACCTCAGCGGCGTCAAATAGAGTGATAGTCCGATGTACATGTTCAGTAGTACCTTTTTTTGGAATAAATCCATGTTGCCATTTTAGATACTAATGTCTCAATATTTATAGATATTCTCATGGCAATGATTTTTGAGAAGATTTTCGAGTCAGTGTTGATTAATGTTATCGGTCTATAAGACGCCATCTCAAGGGAGGATTTATTTTTTGGGGGAAATATCACAATTTTGGCTAGAGACCAAGAATTCGGTGGAGCGGCCCCCTCAAAAATAGCGCTTATTACGCTAGTAAAAAGGTCTTTAATTTGAACCGAAAAGATTTTATAAAATTCGATTGGTATATTGTCCATCCCTGAGGCTTTGCCATCCGGGAGACTAGCCAGTGCTAATGCAACCTCGTCCCAAACCGGAATATTTTCCAATAAGTCACGAGCCACATCATTCATTTTATCGGTCAAGACTCCCTTAAGATATTCTCCTATTTTCATTTCTAAGTCTTCAGATGTCCCTTTGGCTTCTTCTGAGTATAGTTTTTCATAATACTGCCTGAAAGCTTCCTCTATTTTTACCGGATTGGTGATAAGCCCGTCTGTCTCACTATTAATAGAAGTGATGGTGTTTGTTGTTGCCCTTTGTCTTATAGAGATAGCGAGCTGGTGTCCAATACGCTCGCTCCACTCCATTTTTCTCTAGAAGCAGCCCATTTAATAGCTATTTTCTCCGCTTGGACAGCCCCAATTTCTGATTTAGAGACTGCTACCAAAGTCTGTGCCTCATCTAGTCCTACGCCCGTCTGAACCGCCTGAGTTAGTATTTTTTCCGCTTCTATCATCAGTAGATGTAATTTTTTGATTTGTACTTTTTCCATTTTGTTCTTTCGGATTGAAAAACGGAGTGTTTCCTCCTGATGCCTGCTTTAAGCGTGTCCCAGATCACCATAACAGATGCAGTCCCAATATTCATATCCTGGAATTCCTGTAACCAGCCGGCCATGTATTCTCGATATTTATTGTCATATAACAAAGCCTTTTCAAACGTCCAAGTTGAACCAGGTCTCTCTCTACCCCAGCCTTCTAAATTTAAAATAAGAGGATTGTGATCCGACAAAAGTCGGGGGAAGATATCAATGGAACAACCATGGATAAAGGCAGAGGATACAAAAAAATAATCCAATCTAGCTAAAGACCGGTGAGGGGCGGAAAAAAAGGTAAAGCCATTCTGATCAGGTTTGAGGCGAGCCCAGGCATCTATTAAGCCATGTGTATTTATTAAATTAGTCAGAGCCCGAAAGACTTTAGGTTTCCTTCCCTCATAATGCCAAGATTTATGGGGTCCCATGTGCTAGTAAGATTTAGGTTTAAATCTCCACATAAAATTATCGGAAGTGGCCAATGTACTAGTTCTTGGTTGATATGATTTATCACCCCGGGATCATCTAGATTGCTAGCATATACCGAACAGATTGTAAACACAGGATTACAAGGCAAAGAACATAGTACTATAACCCATCTCCCTAATGCGTCGGATTTAACCTGGTTAACTACTATTGATAATGATTTTCGTATCATGATCCCTACTCCCTTTATCCGAACCCCCTGCGAAGTTGCCCCAATAAGTTTAAACCCGAGGGTGTTTAACAGAGATCTCTGGGAGCCTTCAATATGAGTCTCTTGGAGGCAAACCACGTCTGCGTCCATCTGTTGTAGTACCTGCGCAGTTTTCTGCCTTTTTGATACGTCGTTCAATCCGCAAATATTTAATGAGACTATCCTAAGTTTATTTAATGCGTTTATGTTTTTCTCTATCTTTTTAAATACTAATAAAACCAGGCTGATCCTTTACGGGTAATCCGGTATCATTGGAATCTCCCACAAACCCATATACCCCAACCCATTTCTTACCATTTTTACCATGCTCTCCCTCCATTCCCCTGACTACATGATCTCTCCAACCAAACCAAGATCCTGCTCGCTTGGATTGCCAGCGCAAAAAAAAAGAAGATATCCTAAAGAATAACATTAGCTGTTAGAAAAAATACTAACAGTTGACTTTTACCCCCAAAGCATTCAGTGAACACCCGGACCCCCACCCCCACCCCCAGTCCCACCCCCCCTCCAAAAAAAAAGAACAGTCAGGATTTCCCTGAATGATGGAAGCAAATGTGAGACCCCCAGTTGCCGAGAAAAGAAAGACATAAGAATAGTCCAATCTACACAGTCTGTCAGTAACCCAAAGAAAGAAGTCTAAAGACTTTTTTTTTTTTTTTAAACTAACACCCCACACGAATTAAAGATTTTAGATATTATTTGTCCCAATAGTCCCAAAGGTTCCTGAAATCCTGAATTCCTGAACTGTTTATTTCCTCTTTCTTCCCGTTATTTCCTTTAGATATTCTCCAGCTTTCATTTCGGAAATGAACATTCGAGTTGATCCCTCAAATATAACTTTCAGTTTTGCAGGGTTCATAAGGAAGGCTTGGGCCCCTTGCACTTGAAAAGGAGATATTAGTTGACGCAGACGCCATCTTCGCTCCACCGTGGTATGCCCAAAATCTGGTTTTGCAAAAAATTTAACTCCATCAACTTCTCTCTGAGAATTTGGCCTGGCCTGGTCGTAAATTAATTGCCTTAGGAGAAAGTTGCCAAAAAAAACCAGAAAGACTCTGGGTCTTTCTTTTCCAAAGTTATTGTTGGCTCGGTTTCAACTTAGAGTAAAGGGGAAGCGGTGAGCCCATTGGATTTCCTGATCCCAGTTCCAGCTGGTCTGTAGTGGGAAGGCGGACCGAAGAAGTTTTACAATATATCCTCTGGGGTCATCTCCCTCTACACCTTCCGGTATCCCTAGTAGTCTTAAATTGTTCTTCCGTAGTCTATTTTCCTGCTCCTCGAGCTTGGTCATCATGTCGGAGAGACGAGCTTCATGGGATGCTCCTTGTTCCTTAAGCAGGGAGACCTCAGCTTCCAGGGATTCTGTACGAGTTTCTACCATAGAGACCCGGTCACCGATATCGGTACAGATTTTATTTAGTTTCCTTATGCTACCATGAAGTTTTTTGCTAGACCCCTTTGCTGCAAGATTGTCTGATCTGACCACTTCCTGGAACTGTTTAATTGAGGCAAAAATTGTAGATAGAGAAGGCTCTTGAGGAGTTTCGTTATCAGGCTGAGGGCTCACGGGTGATTGTATTTTAGAATCTCTGTCTGAGGGGAGATCCGAGGGAAGATTGTGCAGTTCTAAGTGTCCCCGCTTTAATTGACTACGTTTTTTAGTAGATGTTTTTTTCTGTTTAATAGTCCTTGAGACAGAGCAATTCATCTCCTCTTCCGATTTGCTGGTCCCGGTGGAGCTCATTAGTTCATTGTCGGTTTCAGTTAGAGATCCATCTGAGACGAAGAAAAAGTTCTCATTAACTAAGTCGGGAGTCTGAGGATCCAGCACCCCGGGTATCAGGATTTCCAAAGCACTCTCAGGTGTGGCGGAGGAGGTAGCGGGGTCTATTACGTCTAAGGGGGTAATGCTGGGATTGGCAGAGATGGGAATAGCACCAACAGTGTTCTGGTTAAGGAGACCGGATTCGGACATTAACACCTCGGCTGTCTCATCCACTAATGCATTGCCTTGTGGGGGTTGCGGGAATAATGCAGCTCCTTGCGCTATGGGTGGCTCAATAAGACTCGCAGAGGTAGTGACATTAGGAGGGAGCGTTTGTTTAAGAATTGGAAAATGTTTTGTGATAGAGGTCCCAGCATTCTCCATAGCCTTCTCCTTTAAATATGCAGCACCCCCTCCAAACTTATTCACACCCTTTTTAAATCCCAGATCCCTTTTACCTTTTGATGGAGGATCTGAAAGGTCCGATTTCTCCAACTTTTCCTTCTCTCCCATCTCCTCATGTGCGGCGGCAGTAGGTCTAGATTTATATGATCTCTGACCACAGGCAGCCATCTTCCAGTGACAACTTCTATTAGGGATATCGGCGCCTCTGCCAATACTTCTGAGCAAAATCCGCCAAACGTGAGTTCTCCTGGTAAAGGGAGGAGTAGTTTTCCCAGCGCTGGTGGAAAAATCGGCACTACCGAGAGAGCCGAGAGCGCCGTGATAGTGAAGCGCTACGGAATACCGCACATATAGCTTCACCCTTGTGCACCATTGGAGCCACAGGCTGAGACTCTCGGCGTCCGAGTCACGGGTGCCTGTGAAGCTGCAGCATTTCCAACTCCAAGCATTTGTCTCTAAACTTCGTTCCTCGGGATTCAAGCTTCAAGTCTCAGACTTTCAAGAAAAGAGATCAAGTTACCGAGCTACCAAACTACGAACATCTTCGGGTGCAGTCCTTTCGGCAACTGGGAAAAAGGAAGTGCTCACAGCAGCGCCATCTACTGTTCGAGCGTAGAGGCATCAGTTGTACTGATGACCTCTTGTGCACATTCTACATTATTTTACATTTCACTTATACCAAAAATGTGTAATGCATATATTATTAAATTGACAATTTACAAAATATATTTAAACACACCTACTTGGTTCCTTTTAGATTTTTGGATTGAGGTCCTTTTCTGTGTAAGGGTCCATTTTTTGAAGGCAGCTTGCTCCAAATTTTAAATGTAATGTATTCATATAGGTGTGTTTCTTTAAATTTCCAAAATGTCAACATCACACACATATGCATTGCACATTGGTATGCTATCGCTTTCAAGAGAGATTTTAAAGTGCAGGAGTCTGTGCAAATATTAACATACAAGTCAAAAGGTAAAGCTTACCTTTGATTCCAGCCACAACAGGGTTGATTTTCTTCGTCATCAAGCAGCAGCAGCCGGGACAGGACTTGGGAAATCAGGTCAATGACAGAAAAAGAAGTATAGAAGTGAGAAAAGGTGAGTTTCTACCTTATAACCTTTCCGATCTGTCAACTCAGGTGTGGAGGTTTTGCCGCCACAGTCATGTCAGTTGAATGTCATATCGTGATTGGCTCAGTGGACAAACTGTCTGCCCTCCGACAGACACTTTTACCTATGGCACTGTTGACAAAGGTGAACATACCTGCCGAAGTCAGCGGCAGTCCGACAATCTTTCATCCTTACCTGCCAGCATCTAAATAGAGTGGGTGGATCACGTAATAGGCAGACGGGGAATCCGACGGAAAAGCAATTGTGGGACCATTGCTGGTAAGATTTTAATCAGGCCTCTAATTTCCATAGACAGAGCCTTTTTTGTTTTGTTAATAACTGTTGCCTCATTTGATGAATCTCACTGGAATTTTCAAAACTAGGTTGCCACTCATTTCAGCTGCTGTCTGGAAAGTTTTAAGTGATTCATCAAGTAAGGGCTGAGAAAAGAGGGGTTTCCCATAATGCACTTTCCCAATGCAATTTCCTATAGGGATTTTAGACACAGACTTACAAAACCACTCACATAGCAACTTGCATGTCCACACAGCCATTCACTCACTCACCCACATAATTCACTCACATACCCACTCACACATCCATATACCCAATCACACCCCCCACAATTACCTACCCACTCACTCACAGACCCACAATACCACTCACACACACTCACAAATCCACACAGCAACCCACACACCCACTCACACACCTACTCATACATCCATACAGTCTCTCACACACTCACCAACAGACCAACATATTCACTCACACACCCACTTAGACACACACAACCACACACATCCAGCTACTCACACAGCCACTCACTACCCCACTTACACACACAGTGTAAATAAACAGGGCCATGGCAGGAGAGAGCCTTGTAGCAATAACAGAGAGCCTTAAAGGTAATTCTCTGTTTCACTGCCAGCCAGTGACATTTTTTCAATGAGGTGCTAATAGAGGCTCATCTAGGAAGTCTAAGAAGTGTCCAAGCTGCTGCATTCTGGACCCCTTGAAGCCTCTTCAATTGTGCTTTGGTAACACCCAGGTAGAGAATATTACAGTGGTTTTATCTTCCGGAGGGAGATAAAGATTTTTCTTTGGAGATCTAAACATCACAAAGCACTTTTATGTAAGGACCTTAATCAAGGCATCAAAGGAAAGTTCCCATTGACCCATATGCCTAGGTTCTCAACCTTGGGCATAGGAGTTGGTAAAGTACCAAGGAGGTTGGGCCAGTAAGCGTTGGACCAGATGTTAAGATGCCTACCCAATGTTGATACCTTTGTCTTTTTGGCATTCAGCTTAAAGCAATTAAGGTCCTTCCAAATGGCAACCTCTGACAGACGCCCACGAAGAGAAAGGCCATGAGCTCAATTTTCTGAGATTAGGTGACAACATAAGCATAAGAAATAACAATAAAGCTATTGCGCTCAATGACCTTAGCCAAGGGGCTACATAGACATTAAAAGAGTTAATAAGGAGCCCTGTTGCACTCCTTGATGCAGAGAATGGATCAGCGACTGAAATGTTTTTTTGTGTAGGCTGAAAAGTGCGTCCCTGCAAAAATGAGGCCAGCCAATCCAGCACTTTGCCACCCATACCACTATTCCAGAATCCCTTGACCAGATTATTGTGGATACAGTGTCAAACATGGCAGTGAGGTCAAGGATAAGACTAGCTGAAGTGCCACCCTCATCCATAAACCATCTTGCAGACTTGGAGGCAAGTAGCAAGGCTGGCTCAGTACTACGAGAGGGGTAGAAGCCTAACTGCATGAGCTTGTTGTCCTCAAGAAAGCTAGAGAGTTGTCTGTTCTCGTGTTTTTCTGATAATTTAGAAAAAGAGCAAGAAAGTATATGGTCTAATAGTTTTGAGGCATGCATGGATCCAGCAGACGTCTTTTTTTAGTAGTGGGACAATCATTGCATCTCCGTTGTTGGGTGACACAGCGAGAGGACAGGGAGAGATTAATCAATTTGACAATAAAAGGTTGTTTAATCTTGTCACCCTTCTCCAAAATGGTGGGAGAATTTATGTCCACTAGGGAGCAAGATTTAACAACATGACAGTTTCATTTGCATGAGGGTTCCTTTACCCATTATATATCACCGGACATCAAGAAGGGGGATGGAGGCCAGACAGAGATAGAGAGGTTAATTTACAATGTCAAATCAGAAGGAGTATAACTTCTTCTCTTGGAATGTCCGGGGGATTCACTCCATGCTCAAACGCTACAAAATCTTCTCCCACCTGAACAGGCAAGGGATTCATATCGCAATGCTGCAGGAAACACGCACACTGGCCAGCGAGGGGGCGGCACTATACCGCAGATGGAGAGGCCAGGCATACTATACTTCATACTCAGCATTTGCCAGGGGGTCCTAGTATGGATCAGGGGACGGGTCCCCTTCCAGAATACTGGCCACAAAGTAGACCCAGAGGGTCGTTACGTAGTAGTCACGGGGAATCTAGACGGGCAGGATGTAACGCTCATAAACATCCATCACCCGAATGTGGACCAAGAGATATTCTTGGAACAACTGTCTTGGACATTGGCACCATTTCTGACAGGATCAATTATTATGAGGAGGGCTTTTAATTGTATTGCCGATCTGGCCCTCGACCGGTCTCACACACCAGTCCGGGATGCCCCGGTTCACAGGACAGCTAGGGCGTTTAGGGGCTGGCAATCTCACTGGGGGTTGGTGGACATGTGGAGACACACACACACACCCTCGACAGGGAATACTCCCACCTCTCCCACGTACATGACTTACATGTTCACCTGGAAACCTTTCTATGCTCCCCACACATACACGCAAGGTTACACAGCACAGAATATCTCACTCGAACAGTATCGGACCACAACCCGATACTGACTCGACTGCACTGGGGGAACTGGGGGACCCAGCAGCAACTCATCCCCACGTGGCACCTTAAACCCGAGGCACTAAAGGACCAAGTGTTCCTACATGAGATCAGGGGCCATATCGCCACATACTTTGCTGACAATGCACAGACTATGGACACTACTAACAGACATAGAACGGGCTGACTGAGCACTGAGGGAGGTGGAACTCCACTGCCCGAATCACCCCAAACTCCGCCAGGAGCTGCTGGGGGCAAAGGAAGAGGTGGCCATGCAAGAGGAATGACTACGGTGCTTCGATTTTCAGGTCTATATGGATAGGATGCACGCTGAGCGGGACAGTGCGGGCAGATTACTGGCATGGCTGGCCAACCCCACCTGCAGGGGGAACACAATCATGGAACTTGCGAACTCTGAGGGGCACCCCCTATATCGGCAAGATGACATTAACAATAGGTTCTGCGACTACTATGAATAGCTCTTTAAGAGTTCTGGGCCCCGAGGGAAGGAGAAATAGAGAACTATTTGGCAGATCTTCCTCTGCACACCCTGTTAGAAGAGGACCCGGATCAACTAGGAGCGGCAATATTGGAACGTGAAATTAGGGTGGCCATTAAGGACCTGGCAAGAGGGATAACCCCGGGCACAGACGTGCTCCCCAAAGAATTCTATGCGGCATATGTAGATGAACTAGCCCCCAAACTAGCGGAGATGTATGTGCAGGCGGGGGAGAGGGGTCACTTGCCAGGCACCACTAGAGAGGCAGTGGTAATTCTGCTGCTGACGCCTGACAATTCCCCCCTGGAGTGCACGGCATACCTGTTGATGCTAAACTTCGACTTTAAAATTTTAAGTAAGCTACTGGCAACGCGATTGTTACCGTTTATGACCTCCCTGGTGCATCAGGACCAGGCAGGCTTAATTCCCCGCAGGAACACAACTCTGAATATATGCTGCCTGTTATCGATGCTTGAGCTCGGGGCGACGGGTGATCAGGCAGGGGCGGTGTCCGCCATTGACATGAAAAAGGCATTTGATAGCCTTGAGTGGGGGTTCCTCTATGCCGTTTTAACCAAGATTGGCCTTGGGCCGGGGTTCTTGTGATGGGTGCAGCTGCTGTGTGCTGATCCGGTGGTGATAGTCTGCATGGGGCGTATGATATCGGAACAGTACCGCATGGAGAGGGGCACATGCCAGGAGTGTCCCCTCTCCCCACTATTGTTCACCCTGGCCGTGGAACCATTAGCCTGTGTGGTGAGATCAGACAGGGCTGACCACAGGCTCCAATTGGAGGGGCAGAGGCACCACATAGCATTATACACGGACGACCTCTTACTATTCTTACGACACGCAGGGGAGGACCTTCGGGGCAGGGTCGATGATGGACAAGTTCTGAGCCCTGTCGGGCCGTCGAGTCAATTGGCAGAAGTCCAGATTATTCCCTCTAGTGGCTGACATGATACCACATGAGGACCTAGGCGACCTGAGCTGGGAGCCCCGATGTTTCTGCTACCTGGGAGTGCGCATCTTTCGTGCCACGGAAGATGTGAAAGAAGGAAATATAGAGAGGGCACTGCGTTTGCTGAAGGATAACCTAGCCTTTTGGGGAAAGCTTCCCCTCAGTGATGGGCCGAATCTCCCTACTCAAAATGGTGGCTCTCCCGAGGCTGCTGTACTTCTTCACTGCACTGCCGGTGTGGCTCTCGGTGACCTGGTTTCGGAAGCTGGACTCCTGCCTGCCAATGTTCATATGGGGAGCGGGTCGGAGGTGAGTAGCCTTTAACACTTTAAAAAGACCCCGTACCGGATATGGAGGCATACTATCTGGCAGGCCAACTGCAGAGATTCACGCAGTGGGTGGCAGGTAGCATAGACCCGGACAGGGGGGTGCCACCCTACGCCCCGGAGAAACTGAACGCGT
The DNA here is from genome assembly GCF_964204655.1 of Triturus cristatus. Lineage (NCBI taxonomy): Eukaryota > Metazoa > Chordata > Amphibia > Caudata > Salamandridae > Triturus > Triturus cristatus. The sequence goes on along the minus strand of NC_140583.1, from coordinate 324,595,666 downwards.
TCCGCACACTACTAGGGACCATCAAACCTCAGCTGGTCAGAAGTAATGAACATAGAGTTATATGACGGTGCTGGGGTCGGTGCCTGCAGAAAACTAGGACGAAACACCCATATTCGCCCAAAATGGCGACGACGCTGCTGGGGGCCCTCCCCCAAAAGGAACATTGGCGGGTAATAGACGATTGGGTACAGGCGGGAGCCACAAGGTTGGGAGACCTCTACTGGGATGGGGAGTTGCTCTCCTTTGAAGAATTCAGCGCCGACTAGGATATCCCACAAGGGCACTTCCTACTATATGGAGCAGTTACAGGGGTCATGCGGCGACACTTGGTAACTGGCACGACTGAACCAGCTCAACAGGCCACCTGCGAATATATAAGTCTTGCTGGGATGACTATAAAGGTGGTCGCATGTCTTTATAGGGCTATAGGACGGGACTCCATACAACCACTAGACCGGTTGAGAGACCAATGGGGGAAGACATTGCCAGACCGCTAGAAGACAAGGACTGGGAGCACATACTGGAACGGACAACCAAAGTTTCCAGAAACGCCCGCTTTAGCTTGATTAGTTTCTATTCACTACATCGAGCATACATGACCCCAGAGCATATCAACAGATATTTTGCTAGGGAGGATGCCCGGTGCCCGAGATGTAATACACTGGGGGCGACTTACATCCACATGATATGGAACTGCACTTTGCTAACGCACTACTGGTAGAAAATACAGGAGATGGCTAGAGTCATAGAGAGGGTAATCCCATGCACGCCAGAGCATGTCCTGCTTAGTTTGTTTCCACACAAAGACAAAACTAGGACCACGGACAGGTTCTAAGATCTCACCTTCATACTCGCGAAGCGAGAAATCACTCGTAACTTGAAGAACCCGGGAGGCCCCAGGGTACACAGCTGGAAGCGAGAGCTGGTGAAATGGGCTGGATGTGAGAGCAGGGTCCTGCTTAAAAATGGAAGACAAGGGGTAGGCAAGTTGGACAGAGCCAGGGCATGGGAGGTGCTGATGAGAGATGGGCGGACATCTGACGCCTCTACCCCTGAGAGACCCCCACAACAGGAGTTCCCCTAGAGGCCAGGCCAGGACGGAGTATCACCGCGGATCCCGGGAGAGTGGGGACCTTTAACATATCTTAACAGGGGAGGACAGGAGCGAGGAAAGAGGCGCCTGCTAAGAGCCACCACACACTGTAAGACACAGTGGAGGAGAATCTCCAAGCTCAAGGGATGTAATGGGTGGATAGCAGTGTGGGAGAGGAGGGGGAGGGGGGAATAGTTAGCTATTTTGTTGGGGAAAGGAGGAGGAGGCGGGACAATGAGGCCAACGTGGTAATATCCTCACCGGACATATTGCACTCATAAATTGAGCGGAAGGTATGTCATGCAATGTAATGGAATGAACATGGAAATGTGTTGAATCTACATATACCATGATCTGTGGAATTGCTAATTGACAAATAAAAGGCAATAAAGTTTGTTTTAAAAAAAATGACAGTTTCATTTGCATTAGGTAGGGCATTTGTGCACTTGTTTTTTTGTTGTTGTGGTATATTTAAGAACACACCTTCTAGAGTGCAAATAGGGTGTACTAATATGTTTACAGAGTATATACCTACCTAACAGATTACTTGAGAATTTGGGCTGAGCAAAAAAGAATGTTTATTGCTGATGGGCCTCGAGAGAAATTGATCTAGGATCTGTAATATATTGGGGAACTTACTGGTTAGAAATACTGACCGCGTTTTTTAGATATGGCAGAGAGGGATAAAGTAAGGACTGCTGATGTTTTTAGACTCGAGAGACTAGCAACAGTGTCAATAAGATATATATTTTGCTTACCGCAGAATGTACATAGAGGCCCTTCCTATATACTGAAATTTAGCTATTGCAACACAGTCAGAAACTCGCGGGCTGTCCTTAAATTCAGGATAAGATTGTTGTGTAAACCAATTAAACCCAGACTGAACCAGACAGGCTGGTATAATAGATACAATATTGGCACAACTCAGTTTCCAATGTCCTGGCTGCCAGAAGGGAAAACATGTGATTCTCAGTCCTAGGGCCTTTTCCTCAAACTCTTCCATAACCTCTCCCTACTCTCATTCCTTCCTTTTTGTCTCCCTTTATTCTTCATTTTTCAGAGGTCTTTTTCACACACATAATAGTTCACTGCATAGTTTCCTATGGTAATCATCAGTTTTGATTCTATAGTCTAATTCTCTCTCTCCTGCAATGCTACACCTTGGTTAGTGACTGTCACCAATTCAGCCAACGTCTTAGTGTGTTATCCAATACAGATTGTCTTCAATTGACTTCTGACATTCAGTAACAATCACAGCATAAAGACAGTGCCTCCAGCTTCCTGAATCATATCTGTAGGATGGGCTATACCTAAATATGTCTCAAACACATCCTTAAATTTGTCATAACCTTCAGCCAGTGCTTCACACTTATTTTGCTTACAATTCGACTTCTCAGTCCAATCTGTTTTCACCAGGCACACATCTCCAATTGCATTCAATAATCCATCCTTTACTCCTTCGAATTCTCCATCATTTCCTGGGGCCACCCTCTAGAATGGCCCTTTACCCACAAGTCAATCTCACAGCTTACTCAGGCCAATTGGCTCTAAACACTTAAAACACAGTCTGTAGTTCCTATTAGAACTAATCAATCAATCAATCAAATAATTTGTAAAGCGCACTACTTACCCGCAACGGTTTCAAGGCGCCGAGGGTGGGGAATGGGCGGGGGTGCTGTTGCTACTGGTCTAACAGCCAGGTCTTGAGTCGTCTCCTGAAGGTTAGAAGGTCTTTGGTGTGTTGTAGGTTGAGGGGGAGGGTGTTCCAGGTCTTGGCAGCGCGGTGGGAAAAGGATCTGCCTCTGGCTGTGGTTCTACGGATGCGTGGGACTGTGGCCAGGGAGAGGTCTGTGGAGCGGAGACTCCTGTTGGGTACGTAGAAGGAGAGTCGACTGTTGAGCTAGGCTGGGCCGGTCTTGTGGAGAGCCTTGTGTGCGTGGATCAGGAGCTTAAAGGATATTCTTTTGTCAACGGGGAGCCAGTGCAGGTTCCTCAGGTGGGGGGTGATGTGGTTGCGGCGCGGGACGTCGAGGATCAGGCGCGCAGAGGCATTCTGGATTCTTTGCAGTCTGTTGATGAGCTTGGTCGGGGCTCCGGAATAGAGGGCATTTCCTTAGTCGAGTCTGCTGCTGACTAAGGCCTGGGTGACTGTTTTCCTTGTGTCTTTCGGGATCCATCTGTAGATCTTACGGAGCATACGGAGGGTGTTGAAGCAGGTGGAGGAGACAGCGTTGAGTTGTTTGGTCATGGTGAGTTTCGAGTCGAGGATGACTCCCAGGTTGCGTGCGTGGTTGGTAGGTGCGGGGGGTGTCCCCAGCGATGCGGGCCACCAGGAGTCGTCCCATGCTGAGCGGTTGGGCCACAGATCTCCGTCTTGTCTGTGTTCAGCTTAAGGCGGCTATCCTCCATCCTGTCGTCGACGGCTTTCATTCCCTGGTGGAGGTTGAATTTGGCGGTGAGGGGGTCCTTGGTGAGGGAGAGGATTAGTTGCGTGTCGTCGGTGTAGGAGATTATGTTGAGGTCGTGATGTCGGGCGATGGATGTCAGAGGTGCCATGTAGACGCTGAACAGCGTCAGGCTGAGGGAGGATCTTTGTGGGATGCCGCAGATGATCTCGGAGGCTTCGGATCCGAACGGGGGGAGGCGGACTCTCTGGGTTCTGCCAGAGAGGAAGGAGGAGGTCCAGTCCAAGTGGGGTTTTCCCAGATGTAAGAGAATTGTTTCTTAATAATCATCAGAGGGCCTCGTAGTGGCCTTATACTGACTTTGGTGGTCCTACAGCAGATGGTGCAACAAGCTGTCGGTTGAAGGGTCGTCAAACCCGTGGTGTGACTGCCCCCCAGATGGAATGTTTATTACTGGTGTGGAGAGTGGTCATGTGGTGATCTGAAAGCAGCTGTCTGTCAGGCTCATTGAAGACCCTAATAGGCAGACTGCCACTCTCAATGCTGAATACACCTCCCTTCATGTTGTGGCATACATGCCACACCGTGCAGGAACTGGGGTTACAAATTGAGGGGCTTACTATGTGTGCTCCCCGCATGGAACCACCCGGACCAGAGGCACAAGGGGTCTCTGTTAGGGGCCCCTTTGTTGCCTTTGCACCACCCTCTTCATGGCGGTCTCACCATCATGCAAAGGGTGGCAGTGCGGCAACTTGAAATATGGTCTGCAGTGCTGTTACAGCACCGCCATCCTATTTCAGCCCAGACCACTGCTAGATTGCAGCGGGATCCTTGATTGGCAGAGGTCACAGTGGTCCAGTGGCGGTCCAACATCCACATTGGTAATACCGGGGCCGGGCCAGCAGGGTGGCTGTGGTCGGACCACCATCATGGGTTTGGCAGTCCTATGGGCTGCCAAACTCATAATAAGGCCCATAGATAATAATTCTACCCCAGACTCTGGGTAGTCCCTCAACGGAAGGCTAGTAGTGAAGGAATGATCTTCCATCACATGAATGCAAAGAAAAGAATCCTCTCCTAGATAATCATTCTGCAGTCTGTTTGTAGTATTTGGCAAACTCCTCCTCTATCTATACTTTGTCAGTCATGTCGTCATCCTCCTAGGACTGCAGCTTGTGGATCCAGTTATTTGCCCTTTGCCTCCTATCCCGCCATGCAATGAGCCTTCAAGCCATATCACCATATTCATAGATGCGATGTAGCGGTCCCCTTTCTTCCCCCATGGCTTCTCACTTTGCAAGCTCACGGTATTCCATCTGTTTGAGGGATGGTCTGTGGGAAGCTTCGGGGGTGTCTGTGTTAGTAAGTTGGGCCTCTAGTGTGCTTATGTTCTTTTCGATATATTATATTTTCGACCTTTTATCCCTTTTATGCCCCACTTCCAAGGATATTCCCTGACCTCTAATGACCTGTTTGTACGCCTCCCACAGCACCATGACTGAGTCTACTGAGGCTTCATTCTCGGTAAAGTACTGTTTGGTGGCCGTTTCTATCACCTTCCGAATGGTGTGGATTTTTAGGAGGTACAGGTTTAGTTTCATATGTTGGGGAGGGTGTAACTTTGACCCACTGTAGACCGCCCATAGAGGTGCGTAATCTGAGATGCCTCTTGGTAGATGTCTGATAGTGTGGAAATGTGGCAAATCCTGGGACAGCGTTAGGAGATAATCTATTCTGGATAGGGAGCAATAAGCTCCCGAGTGATACATGTAGTGTTGCTCCCCTGGGTATAGAGCGTGCCATATGTCCATTAGGGCCATGGCATTGAGGAAGCGGCTTAACTGGGATTGTCCCCCCAAACTCTATCGAGCCACCAAGCGGCCAATGGCATCATCGAGGTCTAGAGTTAGGTTGCTCCCCATGCAGAGCATACCCTTAGGGAGGGCCAGCAACTTTTCACTTAACTCTGACAGAGTGGTGTCTTCGAGTTTTGGCGGGCAATATACGCTGATAAGGTTGATAGGTGTTCCCTCTCATGCCCCCGTAAGAACCACATATTGTCCTTGTTTGTCTATTTGAGTGGTGTAAGTTTGGAATACCAGCGACTTTTTAACCAGTATTTCTACCCCACCGGGAACCGGATGTGAAGCTGGCATGGGCCAACAATTTATATCCCCATCTATCTAGCTCTTTACTCTTGTTATTGGTCAGATGTGTCTCAATCACAGCATAAAGACAGTGCCTCCAGCTTCCTGAATCATATCTGTAGGATGGGCTATACCTAAATATGTCTCAAACACATCCTTAAATTTGTCTAAACCTTCAGCCAGTGCTTCACACTTATTTTGCTTACAATTCGACTTCTCAGTCCAATCTGTTTTCACCAGGCACACATCTCCAATTGCATTCAACAATCCATCCTTTACTCCTTCGAATTCTCCATCATTTCCTGGGGCCACCCTCTAGAATGGCCCTTTACCCACAAGTCAATCTCACAGCTTACTCAGGCCAATTGGCTCTAAACACTTAAAACACAGTCTGTAGTTCCTATTAGAACTAATCAATCAATCAATCAAATAATTTGTAAAGTGCACTACTTACCCGCAACGGTTTCAAGGCGCCGAGGGTGGGGAATGGGCGGGGGTGCTGTTGCTACTAGTCGAACAGCCAGGTCTTGAGTCGTCTCCTGAAGGTTAGAAGGTCTTTGGTGTGTTGTAGGTTGAGGGGGAGGGTGTTCCAGGTCTTGGCAGCGCGGTGGGAAAAGGATCTGCCTCTGGCTGTGGTTCTACGGATGCGTGGGACTGTGGCCAGGGAGAGGTCTGTGGAGCGGAGACTCCTGTTGGGTACGTAGAAGGAGAGTCGACTGTTGAGCTAGGCTGGGCCGGTCTTGTGGAGAGCCTTGTGTACGTGGATCAGGAGCTTAAAGGATATTCTTTTGTCAACGGGGAGCCAGTGCAGGTTCCTCAGGTGGGGGGTGATGTGGTTGCGGCGCGGGACGTCGAGGATCAGGCGCGCAGAGGCATTCTGGATTCTTTGCAGTCTGTTGATGAGCTTGGTCGGGGCTCCGGAATAGAGGGCATTTCCTTAGTCGAGTCTGCTGCTGACTAAGGCCTGGGTGACTGTTTTCCTTGTGTCTTTCGGGATCCATCTGTAGATCTTACGGAGCATACGGAGGGTGTTGAAGCAGGTGGAGGAGACAGCGTTGAGTTGTTTGGTCATGGTGAGTTTCGAGTCGAGGATGACTCCCAGGTTGCGTGCGTGGTTGGTAGGTGCAGGGGGTGTCCCCAGCGATGCGGGCCACCAGGAGTCGTCCCATGCTGAGCGGTTGGGCCACGGATCTCCGTCTTGTCTGTGTTCAGCTTAAGGCGGCTATCCTCCATCCAGTCGTCGACGGCCTTCATTCCCTGGTGGAGGTTGAATTTGGCGGTGAGGGGGTCCTTGGTGAGGGAGAGGATTAGTTGCGTGTCGTCGGTGTAGGAGATTATGTTGAGGTCGTGATGTCGGGCGATGCGTGTCAGAGGTGCCATGTAGACGCTGAACAGCGTCAGGCTGAGGGAGGATCTTTGTGGGATGCCGCAGATGATCTCGGAGGCTTCGGATCCGAACGGGGGGAGGCGGACTCTCTGGGTTCTGCCAGAGAGGAAGGAGGAGGTCCAGTCCAAGTGGGGTTTTCCCAGATGTAAGAGAATTGTTTCTTAATAATCATCAGAGGGCCTCGTGGTGGCCTTATACTGACTTTGGTGGTCCTACAGCAGATGGTGCAACAAGCTGTCGGTTGAAGGGTCGTCAAACCCGTGGTGTGACTGCCCCCCAGATGGAATGTTTATTACTGGTGTGGAGAGTGGTCATGTGGTGATCTGAAAGCAGCTGTCTGTCAGGCTCATTGAAGACCCTAATAGGCAGACTGCCACTCTCAATGCTGAATGCACCTCCCTTCATGTTGTGCCATACATGCCACACCGTGCAGGAACTGGGGTTACAAATTGAGGGGCTTACTATGTGTGCTCCCCGCATGGAACCACCCGGACCAGAGGCACAAGGGGTCTCTGTTAGGGGCCCCTTTGTTGCCTTTGCACCACCCTCTTCATGGCGGTCTCACCATCATGCAAAGGGTGGCAGTGCGGCAACTTGAAATATGGTCTGCAGTGCTGTTACAGCACCGCCATCCTATTTCAGCCCAGACCACTGCTAGATTGCAGCGGGATCCTTGATTGGCAGAGGTCACAGTGGTCCAGTGGCGGTCCAACATCCACATTGGTAATACCGGGGCCGGGTCAGCAGGGTGGCGGTGGTCGGACCACCATCATGGGTTTGGCAGTCCTATGGGCTGCCAAACTCATAATAAGGCCCATAGATAATAATTCTACCCCAGACTCTGGGTAGTCCCTCAACGGAAGGCTAGTAGTGAAGGAATGATCTTCCATCACATGAATGCAAAGAAAAGAATCCTCTCCTAGATAATCATTCTGCAGTCTGTTTGTAGTATTTGGCAAACTCCTCCTCTATCTATACTTTGTCAGTCATCTCGTCATCCTCCTAGGACTGCAGCTTGTGGATCCAGTTATTTGCCCTTTGCCTCCTATCCCGCCATGCAATGAGCCTTCAAGCCATATCACCATATTCATAGATGCGATGTAGCGGTCCCCTTTCTTCCCCCATGGCTTCTCACTTTGCAAGCTCACGGTATTCCATCTGTTTGAGGGATGGTCTGTGGGAAGCTTCGGGGGTGTCTGTGTTAGTAAGTTGGGCCTCTAGTGTGCTTATGTTCTTTTCGATATATTATATTTTCGACCTTTTATCCCTTTTATGCCCCACTTCCAAGGATATTCCCTGACCTCTGATGACCTGTTTGTACGCCTCCCACAGCACCATGACTGAGTCTACTGAGGCTTCATTCTCGGTAAAGTACTGTTTGGTGGCCGTTTCTATCACCTTCCGAATGGTGTGGATTTTTAGGAGGTACAGGTTTAGTTTCATATGTTGGGGAGGGTGTAACTTTGACCCACTGTAGACCGCCCATAGAGGTGCGTAATCTGAGATGCCTCTTGGTAGATGTCTGATAGTGTGGAAATGTGGCAAATCCTGGGACAGCGTTAGGAGATAATCTATTCTGGATAGGGAGCAATAAGCTCCTGAGTGATACATGTAGTGTTGCTCCCCTGGGTATAGAGCGTGCCATATGTCCATTAGGGCCATGGCATTGAGGAAGTGGCTTAACTGGGATTGTCCCCCCAAACACTATCGAGCCACCAAGCGGCCAATGGCATCATCGAGGTCTAGAGTTAGGTTGCTCCCCATGCAGAGCATACCCTTAGGGAGGGCCAGCAACTTTTCACTTAACTCTGACAGAGTGGTGTCTTCGAGTTTTGGCGGGCAATATACGCTGATAAGGTTGATAGGTGTTCCCTCTCATGCCCCCGTAAGAACCACATATTGTCCTTGTTTGTCTATTTGAGTGGTGTAAGTTTGGAATACCAGCGACATTTTAACCAGTATTTCTACCCCACCGGGAACCGGATGTGAAGCTGGCATGGGCCAACAATTTATATCCCCATCTATCTAGCTCTTTACTCTTGTTATTGGTCAGATGTGTCTCTTGGAGGAACATAATGCTAGGGGAATGTTGTTTAATGTATTAGAGAACAATTTCTCACTTTGTCACCCAGCCCATTGACGTTCCATGACAATATTCACAATTTAGCTTTATCCATGGCCCATCTTAGTGTCTGGGCAGGTGATTACATTTGCCTCTGTCTGTCTCATGTGGCTGTATCTCATATGTAATAAGACTCTCAATCTTAGCTGCTCGGTATAGGAAAAACAAAAACTATAACTAGTTCCCAACATTACTCCCCCTCTCTGCGTCCCTGCAATGCGGGCCCAAAACTGCCCGCATTGCAGAGCACCTTTCATCCCTTGATAGCAAAACCAATAACTTTACAGAATGGAAACAGCCATCCCCTCTCCCCCGTCCAACCATTCCAAATGCATGGCACGGAGCTAGCCACGCTCGAAGATGGCCGCTTTCTAAGCGAGCTCCTTCGGTTACTTGCCTACTATCCTGCATTTCTCCTGCATCCCGCAGTTCTGGTAATGGTACACAATTAATACGGGGAAGTGGAACACATAAGGGCAGTGATGAGCTGATCCATATGCCCTAAACCGCACCGCAACTACTACAAATTCATACTGAGGGATCTCACCTGCACCATGGCCTAAGGGAGGTGCGCCGCCATCGCCTTGCACAGGTGGAGACATCCGGTGTGTGGCTGCGACGGACGGAGCTGCACCTTGCTCGATCCCCAGGGTGTGGCCGCTGTCCCACGGAGGTCGAGGGAGGGCAGCGCACTGCGCTGGAGCGTGGTGCTGCTGACAGCAGTCTGAATCTGCATGGGCCTGGGACAGAGGCCGAGCGTTATCGTGCTCTACGACTCGGCGCAGCTGGCTGGAAGTGAGGTGGGTTTCCCACGCTGGAGAGGTGGGCCCCTGCGCTCGGCGAGCCTGGTTCCCGCTGCGGAGGAGCAGTGTCAGCTTCGCTCCATGTGCGCTGGGGAGGATCGGCGGCCCGCGGCCTCGTGGGTCGGTGGTCCACTGACTGTCATTGGGTTACTGGAGGCCGGTGCTGCATTGTGTGTGCTGATCGGGCTGTTCTAATCTTCCCTGCCCTGTCACGGGCCTACATAGGGCGCAGCAAAGGCAAGACACCAGTGCGGCTCATCACATAAATTGAGCACTGGGCTGCGACAGACGACTACCCACATTTGATGATTGTCATCCTGGTTATGAGCACCACGCGGCGGGAGGCAACGATGATCTGATGGTGTATAGGCCTCTCAGCACCTAGGGCACAGATAGATCGTACGCCTTGTCAGCTGCCCATCTGCCTGCACTTGTTAATCAGTCCCTGTCTACCTAACCAGTATCTAAGGTAGAGACGTACCCTAAAACTCAAAGCACGATCGGTCCTTCAACGCCCGGCCCGAGGGAGGTTGGCCAGCATCCACGTGTTGGTGGTCCGTGCGCCTGTCCTCTTTACTCCTGCTCACCTGATCCCCTGGCACTCGCTTTGTGTAGATAACGCTCTGGGGTTGTTTGCACCAAGTTCTACATTGGTAACTATGGGAAAACCAGACAGAAATCAACCCAAGCTGTCATTTGACCAGCCAAAAAAGACCCCTGAGAGTGTCCCGGAGGGGCAGTCGGACCCAATACACGCATCCTCAGCCGCAGGGGGAGTGGTTGTGGGAGATGTGCAAGGAATGTTTTCCGCAATACAAAGCACCTTAACTAACATAGACGGCAAAATAGATAACCTGACTTCCCGGGTGGATCGCATGGCGGAACACCTTGATCACCACACTGAGCGCATTGATATGACGGAGCAGCAAATATCGGATGCAGAGGATGCGCAGCGCCAAATAGAAGCCAAACAAAGCAAAATGGACACAAATCTGACTGCATTAATGGCCAAAGCTGAAGATCTTGAAGCGAGATCCCGCCGCAGCAACCTCCGCCTCATGGGTATAGCAGAGACAACCAACACAGGGCCTATGGAGAAATTTGGTGAACACTTGCTTGTTACACTGCTGGGCAATGACACGTTCTCTGATGTTTTCATTGTTGAGAGAGCCCATCGATCACTGGGCCCAGCGCCACCGGTTGGCGCAAGACCCCGGACCATTATTGCCAAAATACTAAACTATGGAGACCGAGATGCTGCACTTCGCAAAGCTAGAGAACTGGGAAGCTTAAAACACCAGGGCATGGACATATCCATTTACCCAGACTTTACGCCTCAAGTACAAGAAGCGTGGAAAAAATGTGTAGCTGTTAAAAAAAAGCTGAGAGATCAGAACATTCCCTATGCTATGATTTATCCAGCCCGGCTGAGACTCTCTGAGGGTGGGAAAGTCAGTATTTTCAACGACCCCAAAGAGGTGCTCAAATATTTGCAACAGAGGGGTGCTCAGCCAACGCGCAGGCGATCGCACAGGGGGGGGGCTGGAGAAAACCATTCCAAATGCATGGAGATGTTTCCAGAATAACATAGGGCTTTCCACCTGCAGAGTCGTTAGCCTTTACTTAGGTAATTTTGGGGTGGGGCGAACCACCTGCATGCGTTTCATGCTGATAACTCCTCTTTTCTCCTTTTCTGTGTGATCTGTTGCGCTGGTGTCTTGCATAAGCTCCCGAAATTCTTCTCCACCCTTCCAGCCACTCCCAGGCTTCTTCCGGCGAGACAAAAAAGCATGTTTTATCTCCAGATGCCACCCTCAGGTGGGCTGGGAAGAGCACTGAGTATTTGATACCTTTTTCCCTCAAGGCTTTCTTGACTTTCTGAAAGAAGCGTCTCATCTTTTGGACCTTGAGTATGAAGCCGGTAAAAATGTGATGGTGGAATTGTCGTACTGCAGTGAGTGGGGGCTCCCCGCCATCTGCAAAATGACATCACGGTAACGAAAGTTGAAGGTTTAAGCTATAATGGGTTGTGAAGGGGCCCCAGGTTGAGGCCGGGTCCCTGGAACTCTGTGCGGCCTCTGAAATGAGAAGAATTTTGATAGCCTGTGAGGCTGAATGTTTTTAAGTATCAGGTCTTCCACAAAAAGACCAGTTGCTGGGCCCTTCGCTCTTTCAGGCACACCAAGAATTTGGATATTATTTCTCCTTGAGTGGCCCTCTGCTTCCGCCAGGCCGGCCTCAAGGTCTGCTGCAACCGTCTTTAGGTCCTTGACTTGAGCCTTGAGAGAGGTCATGTCTTCCTTCAGTGGTGCTGTGGTTGTATATATTTCTTTAACTCTGTTAAAATAGCGCAGATCGGTTCTAGGTCAATGTTAATAGTGTCTATTTTGTGTTCCAAAGAAGAACGCACCCCTGGATGGCAGACATTAAGTCCCAAAGTGTGAGTGGGTCATATGCCTGAGAGTCGGCTGTCACTGATGGGTGTGGGGCGGTTATCTCCCCTTGGGCCAGAGTGTCCCTTGTGACTGTATATTTGTCTAGCTTGGTCTGATGGCTGTTCTTTGGTCCTTTGGCGACCATTGTTGCAGTTACAATAGACCTGAGGTATGTTTTTCCTCCCTCCTGCCGTCTCTGCCACAGGAGAGAACAGTGATTGTACTGGGAGTGTCACAGCTACCACTGCCTGCCGCTGGTCCTGTATGGTCCGTGCGGCCTGTTTCTGGCTCCCTCTAGTTAGTTTTAGTTGATGGGAAAAGACCACTCACGGATTTATGGGCTCGAGCGGCACCCCTCTTTTCTATTATTGCTGACCCTAATTTCTAAAAACTCAGTCCTAGGAGGGGGTACACTCATTGTTGTATTTGTGCCAGGATATACGGGGTACAGCTGTGGAAACCGGAACGTCCCCTTGGGGGAGGAGGACACTGCACTATCAGGACCCAGTCAGGAAGCACCAGGCCACACCAGACTCTCAGAGCTCAAATTACGGCACTAGTCGCTATCTTCTCCGTGTTTTCAGTCTCTCAACATGTCCTTGGCAGGGTAAGCATTATATCTTTATTTCTCATGACGCTGGATATGGATAGCTGTGGCATATGGACGTTGATTAGTTTGATGGGGTTCAGGCCGCTTCACTATGTGGCCATCTTGTTAGGCAGCCGGTCATGCCCCCATCTATATCTCTTTTGATAGTTTTGCACAGGCTTTGGATTTCATCGTGGATTGTGGATTTGATATTTTGGATTTTTGGTGTGATTCAGAGTCTTTGTGAACTGTGGAATTTCACAAAAGACCAAGATTCAAAGAAAGAAGACAACTCAAGGTAAGAAACCTGACTTTTTTTTTTATTTGGAAACATTTTTTTTGAAAAATGCAAATTAACCTAAAAAAATGGTATACATGCATGTAAGATAGAATAGGTGTTATCGTTAGTTAGAAATGTAGTATAAGTGCAATATTGTCTAGGTAGTCTGAAGCCACCATCAACTAAATATGTTGAATTTGTCCCAGTATCAGTAGCCGTAATGCCAGAAGCACATAACCAAAGGAGACTTAAATGGAGAGGAACAAACATTAAAGAAATAATGGAAGCAGTGAATATACATGAGGAGAATAATGAGTCATTGGGCGCCCATTTGATAGTACAGGATTGGGAGTATCTGTGCACGTCTTTGTTGGATAAATTCCCAGCAATTCCAGCAGGCAATGCTTTGTACGGGTCCAGAAAAAAACCATGGTATAATATACAGCTGAGAGACCAGAAGAGGAATATTTTAAAGGAGGGAAAAGTAATGGCCTCAGCAGCCAGAATGGGTAAAGTAATAGATAACAGCAAGATCACAATAATGAGAAAGGTATATAAGAAAATGCGCAGAGAGGCAAAAAGGGCACATACTGAAAATCTCTGGGAGAAAATGCTGTGGGCAAGCAAATTACCGAAAAGCAATGAATTTTGGGGATTAATAAATAAACTAACAAAGGGAACAGAAACTCACCAGAATGTAGGAATAAGTGAGTCAGCTTGGATACAATACACTAACAAATTGTATAATAACATACATACAGATATTCACAGGTGGGCAGATATAAGTCCAGGCGAACCAGAGGAATTAAATCTGAAATATACTTCAATAGGCAGTCCCATTATTGAAAAAGGGCAACCTGTAACGCAAGATCTAATACCTTTTACAACAACAAAACAATTAAAGGTAGTGATAAAAAATTTGAAAACCTCAGGCGCAGCTGGGCCAAATGGCCTCCCAAATGCCATTTTCAAGCATGACCCGGAACTTTGGGCCATTTACCTCGCCGCACTCTTCAATCAACTGTATTCCAAGAATAAGACGCCACATTCCTGGAGAGGAAGTCTATTTCATCTAATTTATAAAAACGGCAGTCAAACAGAACCTGGTAATTATAGACTCATTGCCGTATCGATGTAGAGGCAAAACTTTTTGCATCTTGCATTTTACAATATTTACAGGAGTGGATGGAGGAAAAAAGAATAATTCCGAAATTTCAAACAGGTTTCAGACAGGGCATGGGCACCATCACAAACCTGGCAGCATTGGCGATCTTAATTGAAAAAGCTGCAAATAAAAAAACAGGTCTATTAGCATGTTATATTGATTTGAAATCTGCTTTGGATAGAGTGCCGCGAGACCGTATTTGGCTGAAACTGAAAAAAGGGGGATTACCCCAAAAATTGATAGACTCAATAATATCTCTATACAGTGAAACTTGGGCCAGGGTGAAGCTTGGAGACTGCAGCAGAATATCATCAAAGATAAAAATAACCAATGGATTAAAACAAGGCTGCGTCCTCTCACCATATCTATTTAATCTATATTTAGCAGACTTAAACAACTACTTGCTAAAGACAAATGGCCATCTGCCTAAACTGGCAAATGAGTCAATTCAGTTCCTGCAATATGCGGATGACATTGTGGTATTGAGTCAAACCCCAATAGGGTTGCAAAGAGTCATAAACAAACTGACTGATTATTTTGATCTCTTAAGCTTGGAATTAAATCAGACAAAAACCAAGGTGGTGCGATTAGTAGGCCCTAGATCAGGAAAATATAAATTGTATGCAAAGGGAACACAAATTGAGGAAATTAGCTCATATAAATATTTGGGAATCAAACTGGGTCGGAGGATGACCTTTATGAATCAAAAAATGGATATTAAAGCAAAAGCCCAATCATTAATTTTTGCCTACAAACAGCTTTATAAGAAATTGCAATGTCCTTCCCACGACCATCTTTTGAAAATAATGGCAGCACAACTGCTTCCAACTTTGTCCTATGGCCTGGAAATCTGGCATGGTCAAGAAATTACCATTTTAAATGACCTGCAGACAAAAGTGTATAAAGCAGTTTTTAATCTTCCTAAAGGAGCATCCCCAGCACAGATACGCTTGGAATTTGGCCTCCAGAACCACGAATATCAAAGAAAAGCAACATTTGCGAAATTGTGCTGGAAATTCAGAGCATCGGAACCTGGATCGCTGAACAACTTATGTTGGACCGAAAGAAGATCGCAGTTTGAGCAAAAAAAAACAAATTCATGGGGCGAATTTCTGTGTACAGCCTTGGAAGAATTAGAGATTGATGAAGCCTGGAATAGCAAGTTGGAAAGAACAACATTTAATAGAGCGTGTAACGCCATGGCTAAGAAATTATCGCTCATGGAAGACAAAAGAAGATTGACCAAACAACGTCATGCCTGGACTGTAATAAACTCGTATACCAAGCTAAAACCGCAACCCTATTTAGTGGCGCTCTTTCGACTATCATTAAAAAAGAGGTTTATGTGGTACAGATTAGGCGATCATAATTTGAAGGATTTGGTCCCTACCTGGAAAAGAAAACAACAAGTTGAAAATTGCCGACTGTGTGGATATTGCAAAGAATCCATATGCCACCTGATGTGCATTTGTGACTCTTTAAAAACCGAAAGAGGGAAGATGCTAAACGCATCTTTTAATGACTTACAGATTCGCACGTGCAGACAGGTGGTAATAAGCTGGATGGAGGGCTCTTCAAATATTTTAATTGGTCGTGGTGTAAAATTCATGGCCCTAGTGGACAACCTCTTATTGAAAGCGGATAAAGAACAAAGGCTTGGGGTTGGAACAGCTCTGGGAATTTTATAGAAATTGTAAATATTCAAAAGTTTTATTGATAATATGTTGTTTTTAAAACTTCAATTGTTATATATTTTATTGTGTGCTTTATGGTTGTGATAAACCAAATAAAGTTGTTTTTTGACTGACTGACTGACATGTTGAATTTGTCCCAGTAGTCGCTCTGACAATTCTTTTGTTCTTTTGGAAATTCGTATGGTCAGACTGCCAGTCAATGATTGCGCTATTCTCATTTCTTGGAAACTTTGCTCCTTCTTCAAAATTTCAGAGAAATTATAAAAGTTTAGGTGAGTTTTTCCTATTGATTTATTGAAGGAGTTGTACCATCCCTCTATGGCATTATTGTCTTTGCTCCTCCATCTAAGCAGGTCATGCAACAGTTCCACCATAGATTCCTCCTGCGACCCATCTTGCTTAGATGGTCGATCCATGTGTCCTCAAAGTAACTTAGTAGGGTGCCCAATTTGTCTTCATTTGCAGTAAAATACATAGATTCAGTAATTGACTTTTAGTATTCATCCACACAGTCAGGAGGAACAAAGCACACATTAGTCAGTTTTTTAACTCAAATAGCAGTTTACTGTCTGCTATGTTATCCTCAACTAAGAATGTTTTTAAATACAATTCTTCAAGGTGCCTGTAGAAAGTGAAAAAAGCATCTTTTAATTTGGATATCAGGTTATATTTTGGTTATGGTGTTAGTCATGGGCAATTAAAAATCAATTATCACTTTTCTTGGACTTTTATTCTGTGTTTCAGATTTTACCACTGTTAAAAATTCAGTGTATGTTGAGGTTTGCTTATCAGGGAGTAAACTGTACACTAAGGGAACTACTGTGTTATTAATGTAGGCATGAATAGTATATATTTTGGTAAATTGATGAGGTGTTGATTTAAACATCCCATCCATGACTCAAATATCACTTATCTCTAATTTTACAAGGTGATGGGGTGTGCTAAAGATTGGTATTCTTTTCTGAGGGTTTTTGTTGGCATGCAAAAGAAAGGTGTAAGAATTAGAGTCCACAACGGAGCCGTAAGTTGTAGCGTTTATTCGAAGTCAGTTTTCACGCTCTCCTCATAGCTCCCGCCAGCAACCGTCATCAACATTCTAAGATACCCTCTAGAGCATAAGGGTTAAACCATAGGAGGATAAAAAGGAGGGGGTGGAAGGGAAGGTTATACCAACAGGGAAATACACATGAAAAGATAAAAAAAGAAGATAAGGGGAAGATTATAACACATCTCCCCTTCCATGAAAAGCTAACAATGCAAGAATTGTACAATACAGCTTATCTTGTTACAAAGTCATTGTGCCAAAATGGTGACTTTACCAGTCTGTTGCTGCGCCTACTTTCCAAATTATCAGGATAAATACCAAGCACGCTTTTTGGCTCGAAATTGGTGGCCTACCCAGAATATGGAACCAGTCTGTCCATGCTCCACATTCTTCCATCTGCCATGGTAACTACGTTTTTAACGACATCACGTATCTTCTCAGGACCATAAAACTTGTCAAACTTACTAGCACTGGAGACATGTTTCTTATAGCGTGCGATTAAATCATGTCTTTGATGGATTGGATTATGAGTTTGTGAGCAGCAATTGCTAACTGTAGTGCATCTTTTATCATTCTATTGCAGCGTTCTACAAATCCATTGGCACGGGGACAGTACAGCGGGGTAGAAATGTGTATGGGTATGTGGAATCCCTTCATATGCAAATGTGTCAGGATTTTTTTTTGTATTGCCCTGGTGTCCACCTTGATAACAAATTTTAGAGTAATCCATTTGGAAAAATAATCTACCAACACCAGAATAAATATCTCTTGCAGCCCTGATACTTGTAACGGCCCTATGATATCTAGACCCAACTTTTACCAGGCCTCAATAGGAATTTGTGCAGGTTTAAGGAGAGTCCTTCTTGTAAATTTTGTCTTGTCGCTAATCCCACATGCATGACATCCCTTGACTAACTCTTCGATTTGTGAGTCCATACCTGGGAACCAATAACCTGAGCGTAGTTTGCTTTTAGTTAGGCTTCTTCCCAAATGGCCTTCGTGAGCTAAATCACATACTTGTTTTCTGAGGACCTCAGGAGGTATTATTTTCTCGGCTTTAAAAATGTTGGAACCTACAATGGATAATTCCTCTCTCACATTCCAATAAGGCTGCAAAGAAATCGGAAGATTTCCACATTTACTGGGCCAACCATCCTTGATTAAATCCCTTACAGCTTTAAGTGTGGTATCATCTTTACACGCTAACTTCCATTCATCTTCGAGGAAATAGCAGGAATGGAAACCTGAAGTACCTTGCCATCATCTGCATTGTCATCATTAGGCATGTCAATGGGAAGACGAGAAAGAAAATCTGCAACTTGATTCTTAATGCCTGGTACATACTCTATGGTATAATTGTAATTTTGTAGTGAAACCAACCATTTGCCAATTCTTGGTGTGGTCTTTTCAATATCTTTGGATGAAAACAAAGCGACTAATAGTTTGTGATCGGTTTTTAATTTGAATGGTAGGCCCCACAAGAAGTACTTGAAATGATTGGTGGCCCAGAAAAACGACAGGGCTTCTTTCTCAATGGTAGAATAATTGACTTCAGCCTCCTTTAGTGTTCTAGAGGCAAAAGCTATTATGTTTTCCTTGCTATTTTGAAATTGTGAAAGTGTGGCACCTATGCCTCTGTTACTCGCATCAGTAGTCAGAGTAGTGTCTTTTGGTGCTATCAAAGTTGCCTATACATAGTGCTGATGTTATTGCTTTCTTGATGTTGAAGAATGCTTGATCATGAACAGGTGACCATACATATTTCACATCCTTTTTCAATAAATCTCTAATAGGTTGTACTACATCTGAGAAATTTTTGAGAAATTTAGACATATACTCTGCTAAACCTAGAAAGGATTTAATTTCCTCTATATTCACTGGAATGGGGGCTTTAACCACTGCCTCAATTAAATCCACTTTGGGTGTAATCCCTTCACTGGAGAGTGTGTGACCTAGGAAATCTACAGAAACCACACCAATCTTACATTTGCTCTTTTTTATGGTAAGACCTGCCTCTTTTAGTTTGCTACACACCTTCCTCAAATTAGAATCATGTTCCTTCCCACAAGATCCATAAATAAGGATATCATCCTGAAAGCATAAAGAATTATCGAAGTCCGCCAGCATATGCTGCATAATTCTTTGAAAAGCAGATGAGGCCGCAGCCAAACCAAAAGGCAATCTCAGAAATGTATATGTGCCAAACGGTGTAGTGAACGCTGTTAATAATTGTGATTCAGGATGTAATGGTACTTGATAATATGCTATTGTGAGATCCAACACCGAAAACAAATTAGCACCATTTATGACGGACAGCAGTTCTTTAATGTTAGGAAGCAGATACCTGTCCACCCATATGTTAGCATTCAAACTCCTGATATCTACACACATACGAATTGCCTCACTATTTTTTTCGCTAAAATGTCAATGGGGCCACCCATTCTGAACTCTCTACCTCCTGTATGATACCTTGTTTTACCAACTTTTCCAGTTCCTTTTTTAGAGGTTCACGCAGGAGCAAAGGTACAGATCTCGTTTTGTGCACAACAGGAACCGCATCTTTTTAAAATTTTATTTATGTTCATAATTCTTTAAAACTCCTACCTGGTCTGAAAAAACCTCTGGGAATTCTTCACATATACCTCCACCTGTTAAAGATCTATCCACTAGTCAGAATTGTTCATTATTGTTAGGGTCAAGGGTGATACCCAAATCTTTTTGATGTTTCTACCCCAGCAAGTTACTTCCCTTCTCAGTAATATACACTTTTCCTTATGTATGTCTATCTTTGAATGTGATGCGCATTTTCACCATGCCCCTTAGCGGAATAGGTTCCTTATTGTAACCCTCAGGGTGTACATCAGGTTTCTCAAGTGTATAATCATCATCATGAAATAGTGAATTAAACGTATCCCCATCTACTAGGGTATATGGGGAACATGAATCAGCATATACATTAACTTTCTTACCATCTAAGAATATGTCACATTCAGGATAACGAATTTTCTCTTCCAACTCTTGGTCATTGACTTGAAATATAAACTTATTGTCCCTAGATATAGAAACATGTTCATCATGAACTAAATGTTCCTCACTTTTAGCCTCTTTAGAGTTGCACATCTTAGAAAAATGGCCAATTTTATTACACTTCCTGCAACTTACTCCTCTTGCTGGACACTTAGGAAAATTAGCATGATGATTACTATTCCCACAGCGGAAGCATTTGAAATTTCCTTTTTTAACTTTAGAATTATTTGAAATCTGACCCTCTGTAACCCTAAGAACATCTTCATATTCTTTAATCTCATTAACTTGCTTTTCATCATGAGAAAACTCTTTACTAGACTTCATCCCTTTGACGCAATAAGCCGTGTGCTCAATACTCTTGGCAATACTCAAAGCTTCATCCAAATCAGGATTTTGGGTTGAAAGCCATTCTTGCACTTTAAGGTCATTGGTGCAGCGAACTAATTGATCCCTAATTAGTGAATCAGTAAGTGCACCAAAATCACAAGTTGCTGAAAGGCCTCTTAACGCCGCAATGTAAGAAGTTACTTTCTCATTTTTACCTTGGACACATTTGAAAAATGTATGCCTCTCTAAAACTACATTGATTTTGTCTTTGAAATGGGAACCCAATTTCCTTAAGGTTGTGGTGAAAACATCATCATCCCCCTCACCTCCTTCCTCTCCCTCATCTGCCAAATCCTCATAAACTTTTCTCGCTTGCGTACCTAAATTATGCAGGAGGATATGCTGTTTTATCACTGAAGAAATCTTCTCCCCCCAATTGCAAATAAATATGAGTGCAACATTTTAACCCATCTGTCCCAAGGAATATCAGGTTCCCCATCATCGTTCAAAAATGGCGGAGGTTGACTCATATTGGCAACAGAATGTTTAAAAGCTATAACAAGGAAGGAAGCTGTCCAAAAATGCTGCCAAAATTGAGAATGAAAAAAAAATGCGAAATGCTATTTATGCATGAGGGTTGAAAATTATGTGAAGAAATCAAAACTCTTGTTTAGAGAAGTATAAATTCTGGAGAGAAATAATTCAATAAAAAGTACTAGAAGAAAATATAAATTCTGTTCATACATAAACCAGAACAATTTAGGAAGAAAATACTATGTCTTATTCCATCAGGAGGACCTTGAAGAGTTCCTTAACGAAGAAGTATTACATGCAGATCAGCTCTGAACAAAGAGAAGATAAGTTCATCTGACCAGAGTGTGTAGATGAATTGTGCAGGGGAAAAAAAACAAAAAAAACCTAGTAAAATTGAAGACTAAACTGCACAAAAAGTCTATTAAATTAATGTTCGCATGGGCAAACTTGTAGACGAAGATGACGAAAACTGTGAGCTAGCAGCACTCACTTCAATATATGGAATATGCAGATGGCGAAACAGCAGAAACTATGCTCATCAACCTTCTTGTAATACGCTGAGGCAATGCGTTGCCAAAATAATGGAGATTAAATACAGGGTGCAATATCAACATGAAAAGGGCGCTAGCATGCTGACTGAAGTTATGCAGGAAACTGAAGTCAGTCAGAATGTCGCAGCCATAATCCAAGCCCTTGAAGAAATTCGATGCACAATTTACTAACACTGGAAAGCGCAATGGAACTGAAGCGCTAACTAGAACACACTTACTTATGGCATCAGTAGTCAGACGCTTCACAAGATTTACTTCAGGGTTTGTTTCCGCCGGGAAAAACACACTTGTGAAGAGAAGAAACCTTGCAGCGGAATAAACGAAGATGCGCAGGCGTATTGAGAGACACTACCTCAGGAATCACTTCCGCAGGCGCCGGAGCGAAACACTGGTGTGATCCGGTGAGGACATGCGCTTCGTCGGCTCGTATCAAGTGAAGCGTGATCTTTAGCACAGGCGCTGCGTCATCCCACTGCAGAAGAGGAAATAGAAGCAAAGTTTATACAGCGGGGAGAATTTCCTTGAAGTGTGATGAAGAGAGCTTCATGTAAAAATATTGAAGACACAAGGGGAAAACTGACGCTGTCCCCTGCACAGCGGCACGCTTGTCGCCAACATTTTGTAAGAATTACATGTTGATTTAAACATCCCATCCATCACTCAAATATCACTAGTCTCTAATTTTACAAGGTGATGGGGTGTGCTAAAGATTGGTATTCTTTTCTGAGGGTTTTTGTTGGCATGCAAAAGAAAGGTGTAAGAATTAGGGTCCACAACGGAGCCGTAAGTTGTAGCGTTTATTTGAAGTCAGTTTTCACGCTCTCCTCATAGCTCCCGCCAGCAACCGTCATCAACATTCTAAGATGCCCTCTAGGGCATAATGGTTAAACCATAGGAGGATAAAAAGGAGGGGGTGGAAGGGAAGGTTATACCAATGAGGAAATACACATGAAAAGATAAAAAAAGAAGATAAGGGGAAGATTATAACAAAAGGTTTCATTAGTAATGGTACCAGTTAGTTCAGGAGGCATGTTAATATCAGAGTATGCGTTCTCTATCCTCATTATCCATTTCAAGGACAGAGAGGTTATGCTCTGTGGTCCTGTCAACAGTATAACTAAGAGTAACCGATGTGCCTACGCAAGGGGATGCGCACACCCCTGAATGACTTATGGGATACGTTAATTTCTCCTTACAGTAAAGGTAGCCACCGTGCTTTAGGAGTCAATTTCCTCTATAGGATTTAATATAGGTGGTGTGTCTTCCTGATGCCATTATTTATATGTCTGTAAAATAGGAGAGAAAAAGAGTTTTTGTGTTATATGCTGTTTAATGAACTTTTAATATGTAAAGAAAAGGTTGTTATTTGTACATGTTTGACTATGAACATTTCTAAAAACATGACAGTAAAATATTTTTGTTAATTCCTTAAAATCATAAAAATATTTTGTTCTCAATCATTAATTCTCAACTATATGCAAAGATGTCCGTTAAACAATTAGTAGATCAATTGATAATATTCAGCTGTTTACAAAAATACGTGATTAACAATTAGTGGATCAGAAGCGTTAATTAGCCCATGGTCCGCTGTAGGAAAGAGAATACTTTTCAGACGTTCTCAACATACTTTTCAGTATTCAGTAGTCACTCTCAAAGATCAGTCTTGTTCAACATTACTGGGCAATGGCTCGAGATTCAGTTTTTAAAGCTTGCTCATATACGGTGAGGAACTTTATCAATTGACAGTTCAGTGAGGTATCAGTTGGGTCCAAGTCAGCAATGATGGCAGTTCCTCACATCCTTATTCTTCTGTTGTTCATAGCGTTTTTTAATAAAGTGACTCATGCTTTTAGCAGTTTAGGACATGTGAAGACTAGATGAATGAAATCCTCTTTACTGCTTCCACATAATCTACATTCTTTCGGCCCTTTGTGGACCCATGTTGGCTGATCCGCAATGGACGACAGTTTGCCTAAACGCAGGGCCATTAGTTGTAACTTTCGATAGACTGAGAATGTGATGTTTAGATATGGTGCTGGGGTAAGTGTCTTATAGTTAGTGATTACCATCCAGGCGTGTTTTCTCTTACTGAGGATGTTTTTATCTACTAGCAAAGAGTGAAATGTTGCTGGTTTGTTTATGGCTTTTTTGAAGGAAAAGTAGGAAAAGCTGGTTTTCCAAAGCTCACCTGTACATGTTGCTGATAAAGCTGTTGGTAGGTATTGGTTGTAGGGAGACTTTTCATCTTTTTCTAGTTCCTCCCACAGAGCCTTATTCAGTTCCGATTCTGCTGCATTTTGCTTCAATCTGTACCATTGCTTAATGGTTGCGTACATTCTCCCCAAATTCGAATCTCACCTGAGCTGGAGACATGGACTGATGATTTTGAAAGACCCTTTTAGATGTTAAAACTTGTAATTTACTTAGCAGGTCGGCGTCTTTCCCATGTAATGCAGTACTGCCGTATGATAACTTTGGTAGCATTTTAGCTGTTATTACTGCTAATAAGGGTTTAAATGATGGCCCCTTCAATTTTTTTGCTAAGGTCCTGAAGGCAAATGATAGGGCATTTGTCCTCTGAATCATATGTGTTCCCGATGATTATGCCTGTTGTTGATGTAAAAACCTAGGCACTTGTAATTAGAGACTGCCTCTAACTTTTTGCCCTCTAATTGAAAGTGCTGTTTAGCCATCTGGTGTCTACTGATCAGCATTATTTTTTTTCTTTTTGCTGTGTTTATCTCTAATTTATTGTCAGCTATGTATTCCAGCTTTCCTGCGAGCGACCTTCAGAGGCCAATCTTAGTTAAGCTCAACAGGACTACGTCATCCGCATAGGATAGGTGGGATAGTGACAGAGTACCCAATTGGGGTGGATGGGAGTTGAACTTTTTGAACTTTTGTTACAGGTCTGCTGAGCAGAGATTAAAGAGATGAGGTGCCAGAACGCACCCTTGTTTCAGCCCTTTTGTGGTTGTGACCTTCCTTGATAGTCTTGAGCCATCTCCCAGCTTTACTCTCATCCATGTATTGGAATAAAGAAGCAATATTCCTCTGTGTACTTTTCCACGAGGGCAGTTTTTCCCATTGGATGTGATGGTCCACGCTGTTGAAAGCCACCTTCAAATTAACAAAGCCAAGGTGCATTTGTTGTTTCCTCTGTATGTATTTTTCGGCAATTAACGAGAGCGATAGGATGTTTGTGATTGTCCCAGTCCCTTTTCTAAACCCTGTCTGATTGACCGGTATCAGTATTGACTTGTCAGACCAGGTAATCAGTTCTGCCAATATCAGTGAGGCGTAGTACTTTGTGTCTACATCCAGAAGAGCTATTAAACTGCAATTGGGCGGGGAAGTTCTGTCGCCTCATTAAAAGATCGGCGTAATTATTGATCCTTGCCAGCTCGGCGGAATTTGCCTTACATTCTCCACTTATTCAAACAGATTTTTTAGTCTCCCACTCCAGAAATTCAAAGAATATTGGGGGGATACCATTTGGTCCTGAAGCACCATTTCCACGACCCCTCTGGATTATTCTTTTTACGTCTTCTAGTTGGTAGCCTGAGTTTCCAGGTATGGTCCCTAAACTACCAGTGCTCATCACAACTCCTTTCCTTTGTACTTTGTCTGCATTCAGCAATTTAATCTGATGACAGGTTAGGGTGCTGTTTATGTTTTGTGTAACGGTCCTGTCATTGATCAATTGTTCCTCTTGGTCCTCGATTTTTACCTGCTCCTTTTCTTCACCGACTGAATAGTTCAGAGGTTCGATGTATGTGAATCATTATGTTAGTAGCTTGGCCCAATCTTTTTCTTGCACACTTGAGGGGATATAGTTGACAAGTCGATTCAGGCCATTTATTATTTCCCAGAAAGTGCTTGATTTAATTTTCTTTGCGTTGTGTAGTAATTTAGCCTAGAAGTTATCCTTGCGTCTTCTTTTGTGTTCCCACAATTTATTTTTGTATTCTTTCCTAAGATTATGTATTAACTCCCAGTCTGAGCGGGTCAGCTCAGTTCTTTTTAGTTTCCTTAGATTGTTTCTTAGTTCTCGCTTACGTTTGACAGCTGCAGTTAATGTTGACATCGTATTTTTACATTTTGGGGCCTGTTTTGATTTGCCGGACATGATTGTTGTTAATTTGTCAGTGAAGCTTACCCACTCTTGTACCTTATTTAATTCACTAGTTTCACTTTCCATTTTGAACCTCTTGAGTTTGACTTGAAGTTCGCCAATGTTCCCTGTTGTCCATTTCAGCCATTTCAGATCGATTGAGAACGTGCTTTCTGCAGTTGTCACACTAGTTTGATGCTTTGGAAGCTTTAGACTAAAGTGAATGTGTTGGTACGAGCGGTCGCTTTTGGTGGTAAATTTGATGACAAACCGGGTGAGAAAGGGCATTAATGGTAATGATATTGCTGTGTAGTCTAGCCTTCATTGCGATTTCCCTCTGAGGTAAGTATACATTGGCGGCTAGTCTTCTGATGTTCTACCGTTTATTATTCTCAAACCCAGGTACTCAAGTGTTTTTACCATTTGTTGTCCTACTAGATCGAGACGAACCGACTTGAGTTGAAATTGGGGTTGTAAGTTCCAGGAATTGTTATCTGCTGCTATTTTCGCATCCTCTTCTGGTGTATAGATTACAGTTGAGTTGAAATATCCTGTTATGATTCCCAGAAGGGATTGATGTTTCGTATATCGTTAATTATAGTTGTTAACTAAGCAATGTGAGCTTTCTTCTACTTCGTGGATGGATGTATGTAGGCATTGATTAATGTTGCAGTTTCTTCTTTGACTGGTAAAGAAAGTTTTATTAGTTGCACATTTGGTTCGTAGGGAGCTATTTGCTATGATTTAATATTGATTGCAGTGGAAACGTAAACTGCTAGCCTTCCTTTTGGACGTCCGTGCCTCCTGTGGTTCTCTGCCAGTGTGCTAAAGTGTGTAAAGCCTGCAAGAGTTTGCTCCTCCTGTGCCAAGTCTCCTACAAGGTGATTATATCTCATGTCACCCAGTCTTGTAAAGGCCTGCCGTCTTCTAGCCATTTCTTAGCTCCGACTATGTTACAAGAGATAAGATGAAGGGTTCCTTGGCTGTTGTTAGTTGGCTGTTTGCCTGGTGGTCAATTGTCTTTAACCTTATTCAGCGTGGCCGCAAGACAACTCCATTGGTCAATGTCAGGCTCGGTGATTGCGTTTTTTTCAGCATTGCCCACATTGCGTATTGTTGTCAATGGGCTGTTTCCCCTCGCGTACCGGAGGACTCTGTCAGCTTGTTCCTTTATTGCCAGGCTGTGCCCTGAGTTTCCCTTCTCCGTGGATTTTTCCCACAGTGGGCTTGGGTAACACGGTTCTGCAGGTTTCGAAAGCCTTATGCCCCATGTATCAAATTGTTGTTTGAAGGTCATGATTAGATGGGCGACCTCCGCCGTTTGCCAGGTTGTGAGGGTTTGTTCATTAGGGTTACCATTTCCTTTCTGGCGACATTCCACAGACAGTAGATGTCTTTAGATGGTGATCATCTGGTGTTGATGTTTCCCCTCTGGCCTCCCCTACCGTGGTAGTTTCCTTTTTGATCTGCTCTCTTCCTCTTCCTTGTTTATCTGCCACATGTTTTTGCTTAAGTCTTGGCTACTTGGGTCCATTTGGTCTGTTGTGGGAACTATCGCTCCCGAGGATGTCAGAGCAATTGGGTTATCTTCTGTTCCAGCATTGTGTGCCACCCTTTGTGGGGTTAGTGGTGCAGGAAGGCCTGGCAGATCTCTAGGTATTGAGAAAATTGGGCGCCTGGGATTTTTAAGGAAGGAGAAGGCTTTATTTTTTCCATTGTACCTCTAGATTCCTGGTTCATAAAAAATTTTATGATGGGAGAAATTAGTGGGTTCTGTAGATTTGCGTCTGTCCCTCCTATTATCTGATTTGTATTTTGCCTGTTTTCTCCTGGGTTGGTACCACTTATTTTCTGGGTCTTTTGGATTTTTTGAGACAGCTTCGGGGTCTGCCTAACTTTGCCCAATCTCATCCTCCGTAGCTATCAGTCTCGTGTTGAGGGCTGTGGGTTTCTCTTAAGTCGTTCCGCACAAGGCTGTCGAGGCTCTTCTACCACCACAGCCTCGCAGCTTTGCAAGGTCGTATGTGTCCTTATTCCTTCTCCAGGCTGCCACTATGGCTGCAGCAGTCTCGGTTTGCTCCGTATTGGGGACACTGTGCGGAGATACTACCGCCATGGGTAGCGGTCACAGCCTCAGGGGCTCGTGTGGCCTCGCCACTGCACCAATTGTGCAAGTTGCTTCTGCGTGTGCTACGCTGTCCTCTCTGCTAACTTAGCTCAGCGTCCTCTGGCTTGAATCAGGTTGCCGTCGCTGTTGCCTCAATGCCTCGCACAGCCTCTATTTGTCTCTACCCTATTCTTCAGACACTGTGGGGCAGCTCTTTCTGGCCCGGCTGATTGTGCCTCTGCCCCCCCATACTCCACATCTCTATTCTGCCCACACTGCACTGCTGTGCTCCGCTCACTATTTCTCGCCGCCGCTGCGACTCTCTGCAGCTCTGCGGCACACCTGCAGCTCTCTGCGGCTCACCCAAGGCTCCCAGTTACCTCTCGTTACTGGAGCGGTAGACAGATGCAGGGCTCTAGGTCAGTGTTCGGTGCACAAGGAACACTGACCTCTACCAGGCCCCGCCTCTCACCCCCACTACAGGAGCTCACCGGGTTCTCATCAAAGCTGTAGTTGATGAATGCAGCTGCCGCCGCGGGATAAACACTGCCACTGCCGCTCTGCTCAACACCACGCTCACTGTAACTGGAGCCGGTAGCAGTCTCAGCAGTCTCAAAGCAGAGTTCGCGAGGGCAGCTTCCTTGTGGGCCCCCCGCCAGCCGCACCCATCTTTGTCTCACTCTACTGGGCTGCCCCTACGGGAGGGCTCAATCAGGCGGCGCGGACGCAAAATAAAGCACAGCTTTGCCAGCTAGTCACCAGCACCTGCTCCAATGCCAACGGAACGCAGCTGTGTAAGTTGATATTGCTTATTGATTGTCTATTGAGTTTTCTGAAAACAAGTTTTAGCAGATGTTTTATTTTCATTTTGACACTTGATTTTCTACTATGGTTTCTAGTTGATTCCTGTGAAAAGAAAAATAGGCATTTCAATTAATAACAGTAGTTTGCCTCAACTTAGATTGTTTTTTAATACTTTTTGCCTTTTTGCTGGTATTGTTCCTTAATGTGTATTCACTGTTTGCAGGTTCTTCCTTCTGGGTGATGTTGGATAGGTCTAAAAGGATAAAGCGGAGTTTCTTGAATTGCTGTTTTTATTGCTTTTTGCTTTAAAATAAGAAATTATTTGGTTGCAGCATTAGGATCATTGATTGCTTTACCTGTAGAAGGCCTTCTTGTTGTTGAACAACTGCTTGGTTTGATTGTGTACAGTCAAGTTGATGCTTTTGATTGTATTAGTTTTAATATTTTTTGAAGCTTTGTAAAAAACTTATAAGGACTGTATGATTAACTGTTTATTGATTTATTACAACAGGAAATGACCACCCTCTTTTCTGAGCCAACCACCTGGCGAAGTTACAATAGTAATTTTGAACCCAAGCAGTGACCAGCACCTTCCCTGAAGTAAGCACCCAGAGTAGTTAGAATAGTAATTTTGCCCACCTTCACTGACCTTCCCCTTCCCCTTCCCCTTCCCCTTCCCCTTCCCCTTCCCCGAGGCAAACACCCAGCGGGGTTAGGATAGTCATTTTGCTCCCCACCACTGGTCAGCACCTTCTCTGAGGCCAACACAAAGCAGAGTTAAAATAGTCATTTTGTTCCCTACCCCTGTACAGCACCTTCCCTGAGGGAAACATCCAGAGGGGTTAGAATAGTAATTTTGCCACATACCACTGGCCAGCACCCTTCCTGAAGGAAACATCCAGCGGAGTTAGAATAGCAATTTTACCCCCACCACTGACCAACACCTACCCTGAGGCAAGCACATGCTGGAGGTAGAATAGTAATTTTTCCCCCATCACTGACCAGCATATTTCACAAGATTTAATATGTATTTAAAAATAAATATATATATATATATTTTTGGGTCTAAAAATCCTTTAGTGTAAACTTTCTGATGGATTTCTTCAGAGATTTAAATAACTTTTGGTAGCTGTATGTCTCTCTTCAAAGTCTGTGTATATATTAGAAAAATAAGATTGAATATTACTTTTTTTTACCTAAAATTAAAAATTGATTTATGTTAAACATTCACTTACTTTTGTCAAAAGGTGAGTACTGTTTTGCTGTATTTGTATGTCCAAGATCTGTGAATTTAATATACTTGCAAAATAATTTTTTAGTGTACTAATTAATTGTTGTTGATCTAAATGTGTTGTATATAAAACGTACACCTATTTCAGTCAATAGATTGCAGTATTTGAAGTTGAAGCTCTCACAATTGTACTCCTACTCCAGATGCATGTGGCCACCAGGGAAATCATTGTATCACTGAGCATAAAATGGGGGTGGCTAAATGTATACTTTTGTTAGGGTTTAATAAAAAATATTTCAGAGCCTGACCGAATGTATATTAATTATGTTGTTTGTAAAATGTTGGTTATAAGGTTCTGTTTCAGAATGGCAGCCATGTCGAGTAGATGATGGCTGGATATTGTAGTGAGAATAGTGGAAGGATACGTTTTTAATGTTTTGTATGAATGTGCTTGTTTTGCTGATAGATTTAAATCCTGTAAAATTAATATTTAAAAAATAAAATAATTTGCAAAGTATTAATTCTTCATATTATTTTTTTATTAACAGTTTTTGCCTGTAACATCTGTCTAAGTTTATAAAGTAGTTTAATCATTATGCGTTGTAATGTATTCCTCGTGGTGGTATACGTTGTAATGGTATGCCTTGTAATGGAATTTTTTATGTATCGTTATAGACATGCATCATATTGATTTCCATTGTAAAAACATGATATGCAATAGTAGTTGCATTGTAAAATCCACGTTGTAAAAGTATGCGTTGTCATGGTATGCGTTGTATCGTCATATATTCAGTTGGAGAGAATAATGTACTTTGGAACGTCCTAACCTTACTGAGAATTTTTTAACCATATTGGTACAAAATTCCGCAGGGACTTCCAGCAAGATTTCATCAGACATGTCCCATAAAGCCTGAATCTAGCGCCCCAGTGATCACCTAGCATTGATTAACCGTAGAGCTAGGCTGGCTGAGAAAGATATCAGTCTCAAAATGTTTCAACTTTCTGTCAGGAGGAGTCATAGGAAAAGAATTAGGTTTCACCTTCCTGGTGGAAGTTTGAAGCATCAAACTCTCTGGTTTAGGGTGCAGCGTCAGAAAAGCAGGGTCATCTGGCACCAGTCTGTGGCGTTGAGCAACCTCCCAGTTCACCAGAGGGCAGGAGCAAGGCCAAGACTAGGTGCCCATAAGGGTGTCAGTCAGGACCTCATTAAATGGGAGCAGTGTACTTGCTCAGAGTCTGAACCAAAACGTTGCTGGAGAACTGTCATACGGCTCAGAGATAATGGAATAGTCCTATCCAACTCGGAATAAACTGGGGCCACGTTGGACTGATGCGGTGACCTAGGTTGACGCCAAGTTGAATTTGGTTGGAGTCAGAAACAATGATAGGGATGTGGTCACCTTCCTGCGTGTGCCACATCGGTGCCGTCATTGATGTCACAGGGACCAGTGTGGATTTTGTTGCCAGAATAGAAGTCAGCTTCTTCATCAGAACAGAATCAGAGTCTGGTTCTGGAGGAAGACAGCACAGAAAGCTGACCTATTTCTAGAATTCTGGCTAGAGGCCCCAGGAGATCATTGGGACCCAGAGTCTTGTCAGAGCAACCCAAGCGGGTGCTGAAAGTTCGCAACATGGTCTCTTTAAATGTTTCAATCTGTTTCAAAGTCGCGTATGGACCCGGAAACTCAGGGTACATTGTTATCAGTTGTGTAACTAGGTCTTAGGCGGGGGAGCAAAACCTAAAGACATCCAGATGTCCTTGCACCTTTTTAGGTTAAGAGTGGCAAGATTGGAACTAACAACATTTGGTCTTAATGTGCTCCCTTTTGATTTTCACATACTGCAAGACTTGGACCTAGATGACAATATGTCACAGGAAAAGGCACACAGCCTTTGAACAGCAGCAGGACTTCTGATGCTTATTTTGGTGTTTGGTGACATATAGCTTGGCTTTGCGTTTCCAGATCACCTTCAATTTTATAAGGCCACACTCCTCGCAGGACTTGGAGTAATGCGCCAAATCCAAACACAAGAAAAGGACCTTATGGGGATATTTCACAGACATCTGTAGTTTTACATGGGGTTATCATTACCTTGGGCATGGCTGACATGCGCCTCGTTTTCTCACTTCTGGGGATCTGTCACAGACATATTTTTGAGATATCCCCTACAAAACTTAAACCCTGTAGTTTTAAGGGGGGACATAGTTGACCTGAACACTAAAAAAATATATTTTTGATTACAAAACTTGTCAATAGACTAGGGAAAAGTTGGGATCAAACTGCAGAACCATGTATTATGTCGAGTAAAGAAATTAATGGCATTCATGGATGGTACTTACACATGCCTAGTTTGCCACTTCTGGGACAGAACAAGGTTGGCGCGGAGTCATTTGAAGTGACCTACTAGCATGCAGGAGCATTACTTATTAATCTTCTGAACCCCCTCTGGTGCCTGGTGACATTCTAAATCTGAGCAATCTGTATGCCTGGGACCTCAGATTGCAACCCTTACATATTCCCAAACTAAATTGATCTACTATATCTTTTGAACCCAAATTGGATGCTGAGTCTGAAACCATAGTGTGGATACCTCCCCGGCAGATGTAAACAGCAATAAAGAGGGAGCCATCCACAGAGCACTAAAGAAAGTGTTGACTGCTACCTATCCCAGGGACACTCCCTACAGAAACCCAGATTGCAGCGATAAACCTACCTGTCATCCTCTCCTCAGGGTAGACTTGGCATTATGCTTCAGTTTCTACAGATCAAGATGATATGCAGATGGAATTGGAATGCAATTTTACAGGAGTTACCATGGCAATCTGGATCCTCTTCTGAGGCAGTTAATATGCCATGACACCCCCCACTACTGGAAATCATGGTGGTTCAAATGCTGGGCAACCTACTTAGAAGTGAATTTTCAACTCAGCTTCAAACAATAATTCACTTTAATAAATCATAATGCAGTGAAGATTCGGACTCTTGTTCTTTAGGGCTGGACTCCTCCATTGAAGAGGCAACTTATTACTCCTCGGGCAAATTCCGTCACAGCTAGCTACCATGAAGTAAAGTTAATTGTATGTTTAATTCTTTAGATGTTCAAAATCCACTATCCCTGGATGATTTCAATGGGATGGACAATTATGAAGAGTAATGGATGCAAAGCTCCATTGCGTCAGCAACACCAGAGAGCAACACCTGGGTTGTACCTACAGGTTATAACCTTTTTAGGACTGTGACCCCCATCAAAGGCAAAGTGTTAGAAAAAGGCTCCAGGCTTACCAATATCAGGTATTAGAGGTCCTAGGCTGCAGCTGACTGCTACAGACCTTGTCTACAGTGCCAAATAAATAAATAAACCCAGTTTGAAAAGAGTCTTTGATTACAGACTGATCTGGACACCATTGATCCAGATTATATGACACAAATTGGCCCACAAAAGTGGAATTATGAATGTTACTATGAAATGTGATAATGTACATAGCCAATCACTGATAACTCCTGCCTAAAGTAGACAGCCTTCATTCCTAGAGTCAGATGACAATTTGTCTTTGGTAAATATCAAAAGAGATCTCACAATTAAAATGAGGGATATGTCACTGCTTAAATGCAATCCAAAGTTGCAAATTTAGCCTCTACTGAGTAAGGTGCCAATTTAGGGAAAATGTTATTTGGAGATATTTATTTTAAGGAGTATTCCATATTTGTGAGTTTAATAGTTGGTCAAGGGCCATGAAATCGACTTGTCTCTGTTCCCCGATGGAAGTTATGTAAATTTAAAGGATCAAAACAAGCACAAGAGGCATGATGTCAGTCATATACCTCAGTTTTCACAAACAGGATCTGGGTTACTATAACTTCAAAATAGAAAGTATCTAGTTTCTCCACGATATCTTGATGCAGGCTTTTTTGGCTTACCAGAGTGTTAGCAAGGATGCCTAAATAATGGTTATCGACAGGCTCCCTGAATGTCTTCTTCTCCAGTTCGACTGGCGAGACAAGAAGGAGCAAATGACTTGCCTTGCTTTTGTTCCACCCTCACCTTCTTGGCACTTTACCAATTTACTGAACTGCACAGTGACCTGACTTCATTCTTGGGGAACAAATCGAACTGTACATCTCAATGACGTTCTCAATGAGGCATCTTGCAGCCACATTGCACACCTCTATGCTGGTTTTCCTTTACACAGAATTGAGCAAGTTGGACATTGCCCCGTCTCAGAAAAAAATATATTTTTAAATATTTATTTTATTATTTTATTGCACAGCATAACAATGGCACATAGCGTGAATAATCATAGAATCATTCCGACCCCAACACGATTTGGTGACGCACAGTAGACATTTAAATAAACATACCTGGCAGCAAAATAACCAGTGAAGTCAACAAAAATCCCCAGTTACATACCATTTGGAGGGCCATTGGCAGTATAATCAGTCCTAAACAAGAGAAAGGAATTATATATTAGTGTGGAGGTGCAGTGGTTAATGGTGTCAATGATCGTTCTGAGACCCACTCTCTGCATGGGTCACTGGGAAGGAGGGGGGAACCAGCTGCATGTGGTGGAGGCAAGCAACCAGAGTCGTGAAGCAGTTCCGTGATTCCTCTCATACGACGTGTAGTGTCTCTTCCATCCTTATAACCAGTGTAGTGTTCGAACAGATCATAAAATGTGGGCAGATCATAGCAAGAGGGCAAGTCCCCATCCCCTCATATGAATCTATGCAACATATACATTGAAACAATAAGTGGGGGTTAGCTATTACTCAGGGCAGACAATTGTTGTGTTTCGCTGCTGTGTTCCTAATGTACACATCCCAGCACCCCTTATTTGCAGTATCCCCTCCTCTGGTGTGCACCCTAGCAAGCACATCTGATTCAGCACATGCCAATTTTCACAATGGAGCCAGCCAACACTTGACATCTGGGGCCGTGGGTGCCTTCCATGACATAGCAATTTAGTGTTAGGATGAAAGAGAGATCATTAAGTCTATGTAAATATGTATCCCCTTTAGCTTTGGGTCATATTCCCAGGATACAGGATTCGGTTGTAGTGAGACAACATGGCCGACAACCGCAGCCATGATTTCAGCCATATCCCCCCAAGCTCGCACCACACATGCCCAAACTAAATGGTAAAAGCTGGTGTCAGATGTCCTGCATTGGGGGCACTTTGAGGGTGCCTCAGAAAACATACGCTTGATGGTGTGGCATGAGGTATTGTTATGATTTCCAATGTACCCCAATATAGGCCTGGGAAAGCTCCTAAACTTTCACCTACATTTACCCTGCCATTGTAATACATAATGGTTTTTGGTGCTGACCTATTACCTAGTTAGGTGCTGCACAGATGGCGTGTGGTTTTCCCCAGAAACTATCCTCTTTTGGGATTCATCAGGATTCGCAGAATCAGAGCAGGATTACCATCTTCTGCATAATAATTGCGTGTAAGGTTCATCACTATGGTCATCCTCGGCTGACATGACACAGCAAGGTATAACCCCTGAGGGTACCTTTTGGGTATATAAGTGATGGAGCAGGTAAAGCAAAAAATTGGATTCCTCCTCTATTTTGCATGGAAATACTAATCACTTAACTGATGTATATTATAAATTGAATTAACTGTTTGAAGTGTTATATTAATCAACCATTTGCACCTTTAGTAAACACCAATTACATGTTGTACTCATTGCTATTTGCATGGCAGAATAACCCAAATAACTAACTGTGGTACGCCTATTATTAATAGTACGTGTGAAAATAGGATATTGCATGATTTAAGTTGCTTTTGTGATGTTTGCGTTCCCGTTTGGACCAAATGGTGATTTTTTATTGCTTTAAATGACGCTAAAAGCTAGGAAAATACTAATACATAAAGGGATTAGTGAGGGTTTAACATTAGAATATTTATTTCGGTGAATTAATTATTCTTTTGTGTTTGTTTTGCTTAAGTTGACATTTGGGACTACCAAAACATGACATCCAAAATGGAGTTCAGATGTGGCCACTGTCTGACGCGGATGGCTCCGTAGACCTCCAGGCAACCTCAAGTCAGAGCACATTGTTCCTGGTCAAGGATAGGAACATGGAGGATTGCCAAACTTCAGTCAGTAAAAACTGGTCTAAATGAACAATAGTCACTTACAAGCAAGAATCTACAATATTGCATGAGGATGACATAAGACAGAGGAAGTGAACCAGCAAAAGCTCTGGGAACCCAAGCTAATGGGAAAATTGGACAATATTGCAAAGTTCTTCAAATGAATCAATCACATGCTTTCCTAGTCTAAGAAATGTTTCCTGCTATCCCAAATTTTATTATAAAAAGGGTAGTAGAATAGGGAGGAGCTAGGCTAAACTCTTTCTCTCGATGACTGCACACCCCTCTCGACCCCACAGGCGATAACAGATGCTTGCATGATTCCTGGTCCATTGGAGATCTTTGGGACTGGATTGTGCTGAGCAAAGAACTTCCCGGACTTTGAGCCTTGGCCTGCTTTATTTGGACAATTTAATAGCTAAATTCGGTTATGCAGAGCCAATTGAATTAGATAAGTCCCTCTAGCAAGAATAGGTAAATATAAAATGTCATGCGATTTGTGCTGACTGATTAAAATTATAAACTTTGATTGACCAAATATTAATATTAATTACAAACAATATTTAGATAAACAAATAATTGATTAACAGAATGTATGAGTTTGTGGGTATTTCCTCAATGAAGTGATTAGAGGATTTTGAAGCTTAAATGTGTTTTAGCTGGTTCTAAATCACCATCAACCAGTCCAACTAATTGGTCCTTTGACCAAGTGGTAGAGTGCCTTGATGTTAAGGTTAGGATCCTATAGGAGGTGATGCAAATGTATATTCTGTAAATAACTTTTCTTCCCTATAGGTAATAAGGTACCCCCCCCCCCCCCACATGTCCAGCGGATTCATCATCCTCCTGTGTGCAGATACGAGTGCGTTAGAGTGAATGTTGGTGTTATGGGCCCCACCAATGAATGCGTGTGTGTATGAATAAGTGTGGTAACAGATCTGTGATGCAAGGAGGATCTGTAAATTTGCCCCTTTCCGCTGGATCATAAGCACCAGATCTTCACTAAGCCAGAGATGAGGAAAAGACTTCCATGCTGACGCGAGATGCTGAGGTTCCTGCATGCAGACACTCCAGCATGCAGTGGTCCGACATCCCTTGCAGGGTGTCCTCCATGAGACAAAGGAGGCATGTACCACGTGATTTAGAGCATGGTACTCCAGAAAGTGTTCTGCCATTACCCCATAGGTGTCCATGAGGTTCTGAAAGGACATAATGCTCCACTTGTGGTCAAATATGTGTTTTGGGGTTTCTTTGCCAACATATCTGCTTGCTAGCTAAGTCTACCTTCCTCAAAGCTCTCTAAAATTACTATAGTATGCTGTGTCTCGAGAGCCTCCTTCTCTTCTCTTCAAGGAGCTTTCCCCAAATGTTGATATTATCTTGTCATCCATTATGGCTCTGGCTTGCATGGGGTCCAGCTAACATGTTTGCAGTTTTTTTGTGCAGAATAACGTTTGATGTTAGAAGTCACAGTCATTCACTGGTATATGAGTTGTCTCAAAAGAGAAGTGAAAAAACTACACCCAGGACTGGACATGGGCAGAAATTGTGAGAGAGTTTTATTTAGGGTGGAGTCTCTACCGGGGCTGAGAGGTGGCAGATTGCCTTTGTAGGTTGCCTAGTGATGGTGTGGAAAAGTCAAAGGAGTGTGTTCCTGTAATCTAGGTGAGAGATGGGCCATGGAAAAGTAGGTGCTGTGTAAGACCAAACATGAAGGTGGTGTTCTGGGCAGTCTGATGCACACGGTGGTTTAAAAACAGCCTAAATTCATATAGATCAATGGTGGAAGACCAAATGATAGCTTATAATGTGCTAATAGTGAAAAGAGTAGGGTGGTGAGAAATGTTCTTTTGTTTCTTGTTGTAGTCTTGAAGATGCTGTGGTGTAAACTGGGGATGGGAATTGTGGGTTCATTTGAATAGTTGTAAACTTCGGTGAAATAGGTCGTATTGCTTGGATTATATTCCATGTGAATTTCAGCAAGATGTGTGAGCTTAATCACTATAGATGATTTTAAATTTGCTGGTGGTTGAATTTGCTAGGGGTGTTATAACCAAAATCATAACAGACAACATTATGTAATTTGTGTCAGCTGATGTGAGGAATTGCCTAAAGATGTAGCCATTACTTATAGCAGAAGTTCTTTGTATTCACCTGAAAGCAATGTTTTTGTTTCTTTAACACAGAATTTTATTACGTTTTTGTTTTAATACAGTCTAAAATACAGCATCACAGATCGAATAAATAGTACGTACATATAGTAATCTATACTATGTTAAACGGCCTATTAACATGACCAAAAGCAAATCTGTAAAGAATATCATTAAACAATGGAAATGTACGTATATAATTTTGTAGGAGTAGAAACTATGAGCGAGTCCAGATAGAGTCAATAATGCGTATGCTGTAGATCTGTACAAATAAGTTTGTGCTCATAATGCCAATCTCATTACCAATTGTCTTATAATAACGTCTAAAATCTGTGATTTAATGAAAGAAACAACAATAAAGAAACATGCTACTATGAACTATGGGGCAGATTTATGTGGGACTTGTGCCCCTTTTACGCCGCCGTTGCGTCAAGGCGGCGTAAACCCTGCGCCACGCTGCGCCCGATTTACATCGTGACGCATCTATGGAGATGTGTCACGGTGTAAAGCCCTGTGCCACATGAAACCTGCGTCAGGTTTCATGTGGGCGTTTCTACTCAGGGGGGGGCGTTCCGTCGCAAGAACGCCCCTGAAAAGTGACTCAGTGAAATCTATAAGATTTCACTGAGTCACTTTCCCAACGCTGATGCGTCAAAACCCTGCGCCTGCTTGAAGCAGGCGTAAGGCTTGACGCACCATGTTAGGGATAGGGTAGGTTGGAACAGTGCTGGAGTTGCGTCGCGCTTGCGACGCAACTTCAGCACTGCGCCAACCTTACGCCGGCAGATGCGTCACGTATCTGCTTGTCCTTGCGCCACGATGCACCGCATTGTAAATGCGGCGCATCTGCGGTGGCGCAAGGGCAAACTTGCGTGACGCATCTTCCCTGGCGCATCCATGCTGATTTGCAGGGTTGCACCAGGGAACATACATCTGCCCTTATGTGTCCACTCTGATTTCCCTCGGGTGGGAGCAGGGAAAGTCATGGAGCCCTCCGAGTAAGGGGGGGCAAGGGGTGAGGAAGGGATGGGGAAGGTGGAGTGGGAAGGAGAAAGGGCAATACGCATGTACAGGAGCATATCAATCATCAGCGCCATCCGTGTAGAGTGTTTTAAAAAGTTCTAAAATTTGAGCCCAATCCAAGGATGTCGGCTTTTTCTGCAACCCCCTACATTCTTCATGATGCAGTGCCTCCATCTCAGCAGCAGCCCACTTTATAACTTCTTCCTGCCCTTTCCCCCTATGTGGGGCTTTGGCTGATTAACATCATCGTGTGATAAGCCTCTTGGCTAGCATGAGAATGAGATTTATAAAACAGCGTAACACCTTTACCTTCTTAGGAAGCGGAAGGAGCCCATGGTGGCATGCCTCAGGGGTGTGCCAAGTGGAACGCTCAGAAAGGTGTGTGAGGCCCTGTAAAACCTCCTTCCAGAAGTCCACAAGGGCGGGGCATGTCTAGAACATGTGAATAAAGTCTGCCTCCGAGGTGTGACATCGAGGACATTCTGTTTCCCATTTTTGACAAAGAGATAGTAATGTGACTCCAAGATGGGGTCGCAGCCCCTCTGATGCACTAATCAGTATCTATGCACATAATGTGTGATCGCAGCATGTGTTAAAAACAATGTAGGAGGGGCCGAATATGTTTGAATAAATTCCTCACGTGGCATTAAAGTTCCATCTAGAAATAAGTCCTCTACAGTGGACGCCCCAAATTCCAACCAACTACACAGGCTAGTGTCTAACAAAATTCCTCGCGTCATTAGTAAGCCACATAGAGGTATATTCGGGGCATAGGGCAACAATATATTAGAATACTTCAGTGCCAGTTTCCAATAGTTGAATGCAATATGTAAAAGAAATGGAGGGCTTTTCAGCTTAGTCATTCCAGGGCATAATAAGGATTGGAGCGTCCCAGCCCGTAAGAGAGCGGGCGAATAACCTATATCGAATACATTATGACCAGCTAACCAATAAGCCAGCCATTGTAGTTGGGCCACGATAGAATAGAATTTAAAATCTGGCGCGCCCATTCCACCCTCTTTTAGTCAGGAGTTGTATTTTGGCAAGAGCTTATCTATGTCGGCCCTGTCCCCAAATTAAGGAAGTAAGTAATTTATCTAATGCTTTATAAATCCAAGCAGGTAGTGCCACTGGAAGATTTGCGAATTGATACAATAGTTTAGGAAGCATTACCATCTTGGAGATGGCCACTCGACCCGCAGTGGTTAAAGGTAAAGTATTCGAGAATGCTACTTGGGGTTTCAGATTATTAAGTTTTCGGATAACATTTTCATCAATTGTGTCCGAAGTTGTTATGTAAATATTAATCCCTAAATACTTAATGGTGACTGGTTCTACTCTAATATTGCAGTGGACCAAATTGTAGCGTGGGAAGTGTATATGTATCATAAAAAGAAAAGGACACTGACTTAGAAGCATTGAGGTACAATCCCGAAACGGTCCCAAATTGCTCAAACAATAAGGCAATCGGTGCCATATCGACATGCAAATCTGCAAAGTAGAGTAACATATCGTCTGCATATGCCGAGACAGAATGACGTAGCCAACCAACCGGGATGCCAGCTGGTGCCATTACGTGTCAGAGCTGTTGTAACAAGGGTTCTAGAGCAAACACAAACAGCAAGAGCGATAGCGGGCAACCCTGCTACGTACCTCGATATACATTATGGGGCAGATTTATGAGCCCCTTGCGCCACTTTTGCGTCACTTTTAACATGGGAAATGTGACGCAAAAGTGGCGCAAGGGGCTCATAAATCTGCTCCTATATGCCGCAGATATATTGGTGCCGGTTTTAGCCCTTGCCGTGGGTCTAGTATAAAGGAGCTTAACCCATTTAATAAAAGTTGGGGGAATACCATATTTAACCAATATGGCCAGCATATACAACCAGCATAGCGAGTTAAATGTCTGGCGTACATCTAAGGGGAGGCAGCCTGCGTGGGGTGAGCTGGCGCGAGCCTGATGCAGAAAGGCATAAAGACGACATATGCTCAGGGAGGTACTGCGTATGGGTACAAATCCGCATTGGTCAGTATGAATTAGAATGGGGAGCAAGGGAAGCAAACGTGCCGCCAATAGCTTACTTAGAATTTTATACTCCGTATTAAGGATCGATAAGGTCTATATGCTGAGAGATCCGAAGGGGTTTTATTAGGCTTCAACAGAGAGGTCACTATCACCTCCCTAGTCGTCGGGAGAAGTTGGAGCAGATTAGGGACCATGGACGCCACAAAGGTGGAGTAAAATTCAATGGAAATCCCATTCGAACCCGGGGTCTTGTTACGAGCGAGTCCCCGTATATCACAACGGATTTCAGGAGCAGTCAGGGAGGATTCTAAATCCACAGCCTGGGCTGCTTTGATATTGGGCAATATCATCGCCTCCAAGAATGAAGACGTCGCCTCTGTGGTGTCACATGGAGGAGCAGTGTAAAGAGATGTATAATGTTCATAAAACGTTCTATTAATGTCTGCTTGTGTAGTGAGCAGTTCATGGTGGTCATTATATATGAGATTCTACCTTTTATTAATATATCCTTCTTAGTGACACAGTAATGTTTAGTATTTGAACACATCACCATTACGTGGAACCAAAAAGTGATATATTTTACCAATGGGCAGCACAGCACCCACTTTAAAAGTAAAAGTGTGGTGCACCTCAATTTGAGAAGAATATATCACTTTTTGGTTCCACGTAATGGTGATGCGTTCAAATAATAAACATTACTGTGTAAATTTTTTTCATCTTTCAGATACCTAATAGGTTACCAAAGATACCAAGGGGCAGATTTATGACAGACTTGCGCCACTTTTACGCCGCCGTTGCAACACTTTTGTGACGCAGCGGCGGCGTAAACCCTGCGCCATGTTGCGCCCCATTTACAACGTGACGCATCTAGGGAGATGCGTCACGTTGTAAAGCTTGCGCCACATGTGGGCGTATCTGCACAGGGGGGGGCGTTCTGGCGCAGGAACGCCTCCGAAAAGTGGCTGAGTGAAATCTACAAGATTTCACTCAGTCACTTTTCCGGCCATGCTGCGTCAAAACCCTGCGCCTGCTTGAAGCAGGCGTAAGGATTGACAAAGCATTGTAATGATAGGGCACCCCCGAGCCTTGCTGGAGCTGTGTCGTGCTTGCGACGCAACTCCAGCAATGCGCCAGCCTTCCACCATCAGATGCGTCACGCATCTGTTTATCCTTGCGCCTCGATGCGCTGCATTGTAAATGCGGCGCATCTATTGTGGCGCAAGGGTAAACTTTTGTGACGCATCTTCCCTGGCGCATCCATGCTGATTTGCAGGGATGCGTCAGGGAACATAAATCTGCCCCCAAATGGGTATGTTTTTCTTGGCATGCTTACATTTTTTTGCATGATCAGCAGTTGAATTAATTTAGGCATAAATTACATAGACCTTGTATGTGAGTGAAGTAGGGATCGCTCAAGGTCCTGATGAGAAAGCCATGGGAATGGCTTTTGAAACATGTTGACCGAGTAGGAGAC
This sequence comes from Triturus cristatus, assembly GCF_964204655.1. Classification (NCBI taxonomy): domain Eukaryota; kingdom Metazoa; phylum Chordata; class Amphibia; order Caudata; family Salamandridae; genus Triturus; species Triturus cristatus. Next base: position 324,553,027 of record NC_140583.1, on the reverse strand, counting down.
AACTCATAACTAGGCCTGGGCAAAATTTTCGTTCCGTTCGCGGAATTTGCGATAATTTGGCATTTCCGCGTTCCGCGGAGAGCGCGGAAATGTCAAAATTTCCGCATTCCGCAGCTTTGCGATAATTTGGTTCTTGCTCGCGCTGTAAAATAATACATACTCGCGCGCGCGCGATCGCCTTACCTGAATCCCCGCGTTCGCTGACAAGTTTTCCCGATCCGGTCGCGTTCTCCTTGAGATGTTGTATTGTTTTAGCCATTTGCGCTGTCTCGCGACAGTTCGCGTCCACAGTGACGTCATGCGTCGCGCGATCACGTCTTTTTTCTCGCGATCATGCACCGCGAGACAACTGAAAACAAGATGGCCGCGCCCGCAAGCAACCACATGGGTAAGTTGGCGACCCGCAACCATGCAGAAAATCTCGCGAACATGCCGGAAAAAAACTTCCGCATCTTCGCGATATTTCCGCTTGTTTGCGGAGATTTTTAACATTTTCACGATAATTTTCGGAAGTCGCTTCCGCAAATTCCGCCCACCCCTACTCATAACAGCACACCCCCTACGTTTCCCTATTTTTATTGTTTCCAGCTAGGGAAGCGAATAAAGTTTATTTTTTCCACTAGCCAGGGAATTTTTATCATTGCACGACTATTCTTTCTGACCCTACCACTCTCACTCTAAAAATTGCTCCTGCATCTTTGTAGGTTGTAGCACGCCCCACCCCGTAGAGGGACGGGAAGAACCCCATGATGAAGCATGACACTAAGGGATTCTTAGTGTGTGAGGGGTATTTTAAATTCACATAGGGGCCGATTAGGATGGCGGCTGGACATCCGTCCGCCCGCCACCCTAGCGGTGCTGGGACCAGCCGCCAGTGGTGCAGCAGTCCTGCACCGGCAATTAGATGCCACCGTGGCGGTGGCATCCCCTATTCCCAGCATTGTGGCGGGCAGTGCTCACAGTACCGCTCGCCACAATGCTGGGAATGCACGTTGTGCATTGTCATGCACAAGCTGACAGGCACTGCGCTGTGCCTGCCACCCTGTCCATGACAATGTGTACACCCCCCACCCTCAATACCCTGGGGGCCCACAACGGGCCCCCGAAAGCAAACTCCGCCTGGCTTTCCATGGCGGGGTCTCCGCCATGGAAAGCCCTGCACCGCAGCCCATGCTCATATGGATGGCGTGTCTAGCAGACACTGCCACTATATCCAGCCCCTTTTCCGCCCGGTCGACTGGTCGACCGGCGGAAAACCGTCTGACGGTCTTTCCGTCCGCCGGGGTCCCCCCGCCATACTAATATGACAGGGGGAAATGGGTGGCGGGCGGAGGAAAATGTTTGGCGGATCACCACCGCCATGCAGGTGGTGGCGATCCGCCCAACATACTAATCGGCCCCTACGTGTTTCCCATGACAATTTCATGGTTTATAACACAATTTCCCCACCACCTTCACTAGAATTCTTTCTACACTAAGAAGGATATATTAATAAAAGGTAGAATCTCTTTGTTTAATTAAAGTCTATATAGGAGGTCGATTCTATCATCGGACCTCCTCACTCCCCTTTTTTGATTGTTTATTGGTCATTATATATGGCCAGAATAGGTGTGGGGGAGGGCTGTGGTCTAATCAACTTGGCCAACAGCATACCAGACCTGTCCAAATCAGCATGAGTACGCAACGTGTACGCATTTAAATCTATCACCCTCAAGTGCTCCAATAACTCAGCATATCTGTTCCTGGCTTCTTGGAGATCCGGCACTTTTCCAGCATCAGACTGAGGAGCTATTTCTAATCTCGTATGGCTGCTCGCGAATCCCCACTAACGTCCTCATAGAGACCCCTCCGAGTATTAGTTTGAACGCTTCCCATTCAACTATCCTAGAGGATGCCGTAGCTTTGTTATGTGTAAAATAGGTGGTAATAGTGGTAGCTAAAGTATCTCTGTAAATCGGGTCCTCCAGCTGTAACTGCTGTAAGCGCCATGTGGGGATTGGCACAGGAATGCAACCCCAATGAAGTTCCAACTCCAGGGAATTATGATCAGAGTAGGTTTTGCCTAAATATGTGGTACTTAGAGAACAGGTCTGGGGAGCAAAGGAAATGATCTAAGAGTGTATGCAAGAAGTGTGGGTATGAATAAAATGAATATTCACGCAAACCAATATGTTGCATCCTCCAGACATCCAACAGTCCCCATCCTTTCGTCCAATTAACCAAGTTGGTCGCTTGTATAGAGGCAGCTACGTTGGACAAAGGGGGGTGTGACCTATCAAGATACATGTCAAACACAGCATTAAAATCCCCCCCTAATATCCATGGGTAATGTGCGCAGTCAGATAGAGCTTGTGAAAGGCTGGAAAGGAAAGTGTCTTGATCAATATTAGGTGCATAAATCAATTGTTTTTGCATATGTCACCCCGAGTGGGACGGGTATGCTCAGACATGAGTCCCGTGCTCTCCATGCCACTGGAATCAAGCTATCCTGGCTGAAGAGGGGTGAAACCCCGAAACCGGTCCTAGGATGCTTGTTTCCAGTCCAGGTAGGACCTGGCTTGGCAGTTCGGGCTGGACTGTTCCCATGAGGCACAGGGTAAAGACTGATTTGCATTCTGCTGGGTTCAAACTGGAATGGCATGGTGAGCAAAATAACTATGGATTTAGGCCCAGATCTCTGTACTGGGGTGAATGTATGACATTGTTCTGCATTCTGTCCATCAATTGTTGTTTTTGCATTTGTCACCCCGAGTGGGACGGGAATGCTCAGATGTGAGTCCCGTGCTCTCCATACCACTGGAATCAAGCTATCCTGGCTGAAGACGGGTGAAACCCCGAAACCGGTCCTAGGGTGCTTAAGTTGTTTCCAGTCCTGGGAGGACCTGGCTTGGCAGTTTGGGCTGGACTGTTCCCATGAGGCACAGGGTCAAGACTGATTTGCATACTGCTGGGTTTATTTATTTATAGCATTTGTAGAGCGCTCTGCAACCCTACGGGCATCCTGGCGCTAGGTACATACAGCTGAGAACCCTGTAGAACAGAAGAGGACAGTGGACAAGGTGCTGATCAGTTAGATTTTTTGGTAGATTTTTTGGGAAGAGCCATGTTTTCACCTTTTTATGAAAGGCCATCAATTCGTTTGTTTTCTGATGTCAATAGGGAGGTTGTTCCATAAATGAGCTGCGGCTATACTGAAGGCTCTTCCCCCACAGGTAGCTTTCTTGATCCTAGGAATGCTGATAAAGTTTAAAAATGAGGATCGAAGAGACCGGGTAGGCTCATACCAGTTAAATTTATTTTGGAGTGGTCAGGGGCCTAGCCCATGAACTGCCCTGAAGACAATACATAAGGATTTGAAACAGATCCTCTGGTGTATAGGCAGCCAGTGGAGGTCGGCCAGGGCAAAAGTGGTGGAAGATCTTCGTTACCGAGAGAGTGCCAGTTTGGCTGCAGCCGCCTGGATACTTTGAAGTCTGGAAATGAGATAGGCAGGGGATTCCAGCAAAAGGGCATTACAGTAATCCAGGCGGCTGAGGATGGTGCTCCTGACTATGTTAGCTCTAGTCTGTGGGGGCAGGAGAGGTAGCAGCTTTCGCAGTCCTCGCAGTAAGGCAAGGCAGCTGCTGACCTGCTTGTTGACGTTAGTCTCAAGGCTCAGGCTGTTGTTAATAGTGACTCCGAGATTCCTTACTGATTTAACTGGGGTAGGCGAGTCTCCTAGCAGCTGAGGCCAGAAGTCTGTGGGTAGACTTATGGGGATTCTTCCCACTACGCAGTGCAGTATTTCAGTTTTGTCACTGTTGAATTGTAGTAAGTTCTGGTTTAGCCAGAGTGACATTTCCAGCATGCAAGTGTGGAAGGTCTCCAGTGAGTTTGCATGGGCTCCATCAAGAGAGATCATTAGCTGGGTGTCATCTGCGTAATTTGTCACGCTGATGCCATGGCTTTTGATGATCCTCATCAGGGGTTGCATATAAATGTTAAAAAGTATGGGGCTAATAGCAGACCCCTGTGGGACCCCATGCGGAACTTTAATGAACTCTGATTGATATGGAGGGATAGCTACTGCCTGCCATCTATCCGTCAGGTAGGAGCGGAACCAGTCAAGCGCGACTCCTCCGACTCCGATGTTCTTTAGTCTTTTTATCAGGATGTCGTGGTTCACCGTATCGAATGCGGCGGACAGGTCCAGCAAAATCAGAATTGCTGATTCTCCCCTGTCCTCCCTCATTCGTAGGTCATCCATGACTGTCAGCAAGGCTGACTCAGTTCCATGAGCTGGTCTGAAACCAAATTGCTCCTCTTCCAAGATGTTGTTGGTTTCCAGGAAGAGGGCTAGGGATCTGCTGACCCATCGCTCTATGATCTTTATCGGGTATGGTAAGAGGGATATAGGTCGGTAGTTCTTTTGGCAGTTTGGGTCCAGATTTGGTTTCTTTAATAACGGAGTAACAACCGCCAGTTTCCAATTTCTTGGTACGGAGCCTCTGTAGAGAGATTGGTTACAAAGCTGATGCAGAGCTGGGAAGATATCATCCTCGAATTTCTTAGCTATTCTATGGGGAAGAGGGTCTAGAGGGGATCCTGATGACGTGTTAAGGGCTGTTCTAAGAAATTCCTGTTCTGAAGGGACCACAAAATTTTCCAAAGTGGCGTTCGGAGAAGGGTTTCTAGCATATTCCACCATCTCATCTCTGTTCGCTTTATTGCTGTTGTGCTGCATTGTGGGGATAGACTTACTATTCATTCCCTCGACAATTTTATTGATTTTTTCCTGAAAGAATACTGCTAGGCCGTCACAAAGTTCTTGTGAGGGCTTGATTTGGCTGTCAGCGCAAGCAGGATGAGAAAGCTCTCTGATAATCTTGAAAGTGTCGCGGGACTTATTAGAGCTTTTGAGAATAAAGTCTGCGAAGTGGCTTGTTTTGGCTGTAATAATTTCCTTCTTATATTGTACGATAGTGAGCCTCCATCGCACTTTCTCCTGTTCTGAGTAATTTTTCCTCCAGAGCTTCTCCGCCTTTTTACAGGTGTTTTTCAGTTCTTTCAGTTTGTCCGTGTACCAGGGCGCAGAGGGTTTTCCCCTTTTCTTGATTGTTTTCAGCGGTATGATATCATCAAGTTTCTTAGTTATCTCATTACATAATGAGAGATAGTTTGTAGTGACATCGTTCTCTAAATTGAACGAGGTCCCAACCTGACGAAAGTCAGACTTACCTTCCTCTTTCCTTTTCAGCAGGTTCCTCCAATCACGACCAATAAAGGTTCTGGTCTGTGCCCTTGCGGGTCCTGTGTAGGTCAGGATATGGATATTAAATATGAGGAGGTGATGATCTGACCAACCTACTGGAAGAGTTGTATCCATGGTCATTAGATCTTCTGCCGCGAATATTAAGTCCAGTGTGTTTCCCTGTATATGTGTGGGGGTAGTTATCCACTGTTTCAGCCCCAGATTATGACAGGATTGAGTGATGTTATACAAGGCTGTGCGTAATTGGTCATTGTCCCATATATTAAAATCACCCAGTATCAGCAGCCTGCTGTGAGAGATTGAAATATTATTTATAACAGTGATCAGTTCCTGCTGTTGTGAGGCATTGAAGTGCCCCGGTGTCCTATAGCAAATGAGGCCCGTAAGGCAATGTTCAGAACCATGTTTTATGGAAATCCCGAGGATTTCAACACAGGAGACAGTGTCAACGTCCAGAGTTGTAATGTTTAGCTCCTCCTTGAAAATGATCCCCAAGCCTCCTCCTCGTCCTGTATTTCTGGGTTTATGAATTATCTTTTTCCTGCTGGACATGCTGGACCTAACTCTGATTCTGTTCCCGCAGCCATCCATGTCTCGGTTAGGAAAAGAATGTCTAAGTTATTGGACTCAATCAGAAGCTGTATTTCAGTAGCATGTTTCGGAAGGGATCTGACGTTTAGTAGTCCGCTAATTAGTTTTCCCTTAGTGCTAAGCTTAGGTCCCGCATAGGTGGTGGGAAATGAGTCTTGTCAGAGGTTGGATTGGGTTTCAATAGAGATTTGGGGAGGAGGGGATTAATGTTTGGTAGCCGTCCTTGGCAGTTGAGGCATACATTTTTGTCCTTATGTATTATATTGGGGGGTAAACGTGGGCACTCGGCTATATCTACCAGTGGGTTCAGTAGCATAAGTGTTTCCCTACTATATCTGAGCACTTCGAGGGACGATATTGGACGAAAAGGGGGGAGTGCCCTAGGCCCGGCCTCGGCGCGGACGAGCGCAGACGAGCTTGCCTTAAGCGCGCCTTCGGCACGCAATCGTCGCGCCCGCTGCGCTCGTCCGCTGCGCTTCCGGTAGAGACACATGCTTTATGGTAGTGGAGGATGAGAACAAAGGGGGCGTGGCTATGGTTGTGGGCGTGCCTCTGTCGACCGGCCAATCACGCCAGTGCAGCTGGAAAGCCCTGCCTGCGTCAGCTGCGTTCAGTCTGCTGGTCGAGGGAAATAGTGCAGGTACGGCGATTAAGATCAAGTTATTAACAATTCAATTTTTTAAAAAGCAGTCTGTTCCCTACTCCCGGCTGTTCCTCAGGAGATCCAACTATAAGAACGCTGCGCTCGAGATCAGCGCGCGTTTTAACACAAGGGGGCGTGGCTATGGTTGTGGGCGTGCCTCTGGCGACCGGCCAATCACACCAGTGCAGCTGGAAAACCCTGCCTGCGTCAGCTGCGTTCAGTCTGCTGGTCGAGGGAAATAGTGCAGGTACGGCGATTAAGATCAAGTTATTAACAATTCAATTTTTTAAAAAGCAGTCTGTTCCCTACTCCCGGCTGTGCCTCAGGAGATCCAACTATAAGAACGCTGCGCTCGAGATCAGCGCGCGTTTTAACACAAGGGGGCGTGGCTATGGTTGTGGGCGTGCCTCTGGCGACCGGCCAATCACGCCAGTGCAGCTGGAAAGCCCTGCCTGCGTCAGCTGCGTTCAGTCTGCCGGTCGAGGGAAATAGTGCAGGTACGGCGATTAAGATCAAGTTATTAACAATTACATTTTTTTAAAAGCAATCTGTTCCCTACTCCCGGCTGTGCCTCAGGAGATCCAACTATAAGAACTGGAATGGTATGGTGAGCAAAAAAACGATGGATTTAGGCCCAGATCTCTGTACTGGGGTGAATGTATGACATTGTTCTGCATTCTGTCCATCAATTGTTGTTTTTGCATAAATCGATCCCAAGTCCACTTGGGTACCATCCAGTGTGCCCTGTAAAAGAACATACCACCCCTTGTCATCAATCCTACAATCTGTCAATGAAAAAGGAACACCCGCACGCAGCCAAATCGCCGCTTCACGGGAGAAGGCAGATAGGCCGTACCATACAATTGTCCCCGCTAACGTCTCTGTACTTTAACAAGCTCAGAAGCAGTCAAGTGTGTTTCTTGGAGACATACTATCTATGCGCGACGACGGTGTAATTGGGCAATTATCTGATGCCTCTTTTGTATAGACCCCATCCCATGTATATTCCAGGAGATGACAGTATATGATTTTGTTACAGACATAACATTCAATCACGTGACCCAACCCCTCCCCCACCACCCGCCACAGCCCCCACATCCCCAGGAGCATCAGGAAACAAATCAGTAGCAGCAACATAAAAAACAACCATTCCAATACAGGGTCCAATGATTAAAACGTTGGTCAACCAAACAGTGTGCAAACAAGGTACACAATCCACTGAATAATAGAAAGGCTTCACGCCAGTGGGGTGGGCTGCCTAGTGTAAATATGTAAAGTAACTAAGAACAGGCCGGGCAAGGGACTACATCATCAAAGCTTACCAAAGAGCTTCCTAAGAAGCTACCCGGTTTGTCAGCATAATACAACAAATAAAACATAGCATGTAATTGAGAGGTAAGCGCTTCCAATCAGGTACAAACAAGTATCAGGAGAACTATGTGAAACACCTCTCCTCACATCACAGGGCATAACACAGTTACATTACTTATTCAGCCAGTAGATCGTTGCTGAGCTGTGTGGACACAGAGGGTGACAACGCCATACTGTCCCTCTGAGTCTGAATCCGAGGATACCTCCACCGATGGGCTGGTGCTAATAGGTGCACGAGATGTCCTTTCCGTCTTCGGCGTGGAAGGCCCACGGCTTTGGCTGCAACTGTGTAGGATGTATAACATGGGCAGTTTCCAGGTAATTCTTATCCAGCCATTCCCAAGCGCTTTTGGGGGTCTCAAATAAGCAAGCATTGTGAATAATTTTGAGTTTGGCAGGGAACAAAAGAGCAAATGTCAATCCTGCAGCATGGGCTCGGGCCTTAACTTCCATGAACGAGGCATGTGGCCATTGGACTGCTAATGTATAATCTGGAAAAATTGAGAATTTGGTGTTTTCAAAGAGGATAGGGCCAGATTCTCGTGTTGTTTGTAAGATATGATCTCGATCCCTGTAGTTGAGGATTCTGGCTAGTAGCGGTCTGGGATTAGCACCAGGGATAGGCTTACGCATAGGTACTCTGTGGGCCCGTTCTACTGTGAAGTGTGCTGACAAGCCAGTGGGAGCCACCCTGGTCCGCAACCAATCTTCAATGAAGGTCGTGGGGCATTGACCCTCTGCCCCCTCTGGGAGTCCAACAATACGGAGGTTGTTGCGCCGGGCCCTCCCTTCCACATCATCAGCCCGGGCCTGTAAGGACTCAACCTGTTGTTGGAGGAGATGGATGTGCCCATCATGGTCCTTCACCTGGGGCTGCAGTGTCACGACTGAGTCATCAATGTCTTTCACCTTATCAGCCAGTTCTTTATGATCATACTTTGGCAAATTTAATTCAGTAGAAATAGTGCCAATTTGTTGGGCTATAGCGGCACGAGATTCACGGATCTCTTGAAGTATCACATCTAATTTGTCAACGAGGGAAAAGAAGTGGCCCCCTCATCTGTCCAATGCAATTGTGTGGAGGATGTCTCAGAAGGTGGGGAACCAGCCCGCTCCAAGCCCGGCATCATTTTCGTCCTGTTTCTGCCCATGACCAGTCCCGGCCACCCCTCCAGCACCTCATCGAGGGGATCCACTATGATCACCGGGAGGGCCGAGTCCGTGATGCCACCCCACAAGGGGAGGGGAGGGGAAGGTCCCAGTATACTCGGGGTCCTAGAAAGTGTGAAATTATCCCACAGTCAGGGCTACACAGGATTCCAGTAAAGGAGAGCGCGGGCATTCCGCAGCGTCAGCAAAGGATATAACAGTTCACAGTAACCCCACAAGAGGCCATGTGAGATCAAGGAGGCAGGAAAGTATCACGGGCTCACAAAACGTATGTCCCACATGAGCCCGGTGTGCACTGCAAGCCACTGCCTCTATCTCAGGGTCTGCACCACTTCCAATACGGCAGGGCGAGTCGGCCAGGGAAGACAAGGCCCTCTCCAATCATGTAACAACCCCCACGTGGCAAAATCTGGGCTCGTATGTATGAGCACCGCCATCGGGCTTCAGGCATCTGGGCAGTCTGCACCGCTACTTGCTGCTCCAAAGGCCACTCCCATGCCGCAGGTCTGTCACGATGAAGGAAATCCCAACGGGCCATACACGGCACCGGCGACCTCCCAAATCCTCAGGATCACAGCACGGAGGTCCCAGCACAGCTCGCCGTGACACACCAGATGACATATAGCGGTAGCAGAAGGGGAAGTGCAGGATAATCAATGGATTTGGATGCCCCTGGCCTGGAGCTGGTCACTTATGCGACCTACATCTTGGGCTGCAAGCCACGCCCCCTGAAAGGAATGGTTTAACAGAAAAAAAAATTGAATTTGTGTACTAGGGGCAGTACAGAAAAGAACATCTCTCATTGGGGTTCTGTGCATAGGCTCACCATAACGTAACAGTGGATCTTAACATTAAAATCGGAGAAGTCAAAATTGAACACCCAAATATACAAACGATTAATGTATGGCCAGTTCGCCCAGTTAATGTGACCCCCCTGTTGATAATTAATGCTTACATTCACTCCCTCGGGAGTAGAAAGAAATAAACTTTTGAAATTATATTGAGTCTCCTAATAACTCAATGTACAATGAATGCAGTTCCCCTGATTTTCTTGCCGGTAGACTTTAATATGAACCTTCTTCAGGTGACAACTAGGGATCAAATATTGAATGTTATCGATCATATATGGCATATCCCACCGACTGAAGCATTTAAACAAAAATCTGACAGAATGGGCAAGGATGCAATGAGTAATCTGGAGCATTATGGCTTACGAGTCTTGAATGGCCGGATAGCTCTGAATATTCCGGCACAAGCATCTCACCATTCGGCAAGATCCAAAGCCGTCATAGACTACTCCTTAGTATCATTACCAAGCTACAATTTGGGCAACAGGCTGGAAAGTGACCACAAACCACAAATGATAAGCCTTAACTTAAACATCTCCTTACATGATTAATCGTCCCCAGAAATTGGTCAGCTCACTCGACAAAATTCTAAAAGTTACAATGGTCGTTAGGTAGCATAGAACAATTTGAACATCAAGCAAGAGAATTATGGAAAGATTCATATGACACATATCAAAATCATTTGAACCACTGGGACCAATTCACAATGGGCCTAGTGGAGAAAAATGTTGTTGAGCCAAGAGTCAGGGTTTCAACAGCCACTTCATTCCCTAGGAAGATTTCAGTGCAACGCAAAACAACCAAAAGGAAACTGAATCCCGCCTGAGGGTCCTAAGAAACAACTCATCCATTAGTGTCTGGGGTGAGTTTTTACCAAAATTAAGGTCACTTTATAAAAAAGTGGTATGGGTTCAGACAAAAGTTGAGTAAGAGCAGTACTGGTGTAAAATTCATTATGCCACTAAAGGTAAAGATGCAAGAGAGTTTGGGAGATTGGTAAAGCAATGGAAGCAATGTCAAATATATCTGAAGAAGCTTGGGGAAAGCACCCGGGCGCTATGTCAGGTGGCACAATACTGTATCAAGACTATCTGAAGAAGGAATGGGTGATACTACAAGGGAACATTTTCTGATAGAGATTCATCATATAACTGTGGAGAAAATGATTTGTACCAGTCGCCAGGATGGTGACCCGGGGCCAAATAGCCTTCCCCAAGCACTTTACAAAGAAAATCTGCAATATTGGACAAAGAAACTGACAATATTATTTAATCACATTCTGGAGAGCGAAGAAATTCCAGATAAATGGAGGGGCTCAATTCTGGCCCGATCTATAAAGCTGGTCAAGCCACACAACCTACCAATTATAGGCTAATAGCCTTAATGGATTGTGAGGCAATGTTTTTCGCTAAATGCTTGCTGGCAGAACTAACGTCTTGGGTGGCTTCCGAAAACCTGCTGCCAAGAAATCAGACTGGGTTTAATGAAAGCATGGGTACTATTAATAATATTCAAATATTAGCGCTTTCAATTGAATTGGCAAGGCGTCGCTCATAGAATCTTCATTTTTGTTTTATTGATTTTCGCTCTGCCTTTGACACAGTGTTTTCTTTGAGACAAGTTATCGAAATTGGGAATATCACCAATACGCCTGAGAGCGATCCAAACTACTGTTTACGAATACCTGGATGAGAGTAGGTTGGGCCAGGGAACAACAGTTTAAAAAAAATATTAACAGTGAATGGTTTGAAACAAGGTTGTGTCTTGGCACCAATCTTGTTCAATCTCTATCTTGCTGAAATCTCTTTAGGTTTGAATAGCATTAACTCACATTCTCTGTTGGTGGCTGGGATCAAGGTCACCCACTTATTGTACGTCAATCATATTGTGCTGCTGAGCTATACAAAGGTGGGGCTCTAGCAGGTAATTAGTGAAACTGCTCTTTATGCCTCATCCCACAGGTTAAAGATTATCTTAAAGAAGATAAAAACCATTTTGGTGTCAAGGGGTATAGCAGCTCGCCCAACACTGAGCATAGAAGGGACTGTGTTGGAATCGGTTTTAGAGTATAAATACTTGGGTGTTTTATTAGACGCAAGGGGTTCATTTAAGAACCAGTGTGCGGTACTACAGAGAAGAAACAATTTGTTAATTGCTGCATTTGTTACCCTACTGAACAGCTTAAAAGGGCTTTACCTCAAGCCTCTATTTATCTAGTTATGTCAGTTAAGCATGTTCCATCTCTGACATACAGAGTAGAGATCTTAAGTGGGAAGGCTGATAACATCGCAGATAAGCTCGTGACAGGTACCTACCATTGCCTGTTCAACCTCCCTCAGCAGGCATCACCATCACAAATTCAATTAGAGCTTGGGCTCAAAAGACAGAATTTAAAGAGCCTAGAGGCATATTTGAAATTCTGCCACAAACTTAGAAGGGATAATAATTCCACAATTATGACAGTGGTCTGGGAGTCTATAAGTGACTGTAAACACACGCAGGCCCATGAATACCTTAAATTGGCTTTAGCTACGTTTAAGGAAGAACAACTATGGGCTTTACCCCTTTCTCAGGCAGCATTAAATGAAGTCATCAATGGCTGCAGTAAAAAAATGTCTTCTCTAATGGACAGAGAGGCATTAGCAAAGAGATCCTATGTGTGGATAGTAATTGCATCATACGGCAAGCTAAACACTCAGAATTATCTAGGGGATCTGAACGATATAAGTGCTAAACTGAAGTTTTTGAGACTCTGGCTTGGCAGTTTCCAATTTCGAGGTGCAATGATAAGAGAGAAGATATTTGCCATATAGTTTGTAGCTGTCCAGCTGAACGCAGTAGCCTGTTGAGGTAGGATTTCCATGGTCAAACTATACAAACATGTTGACAAGCAGTTATAAACTTATAGCCTGCTTGTAGGGAGAATTTTTACAATTAACTGGCAGATTCTTGAAGTTCGTAGATATAGCAGAGAGGAAATTGACTTATAGTGCTCAGTAAAGAGATCTTATCATTTTTATTCTGATGAATCTCATATTAATCATGTTGGTTTTTTAAAAAATGGTTCAGAAATGGATATGTACGAAATGTATGAAATTTGTATAAAGGTGTTTTATTGTAAGTTGTATTAACTGAACAATATTTTTTTTTAATTTGACTAAATAAAGTAATTGCAAGTGAGAAACAAATCCATAACATAAAAATATACTTTAAATTAAGGTCTGACAAATCTGAATGGTAAGCAATTATGAATTGCTTGTAAAGGCTACTACCAAAATCTAGAGTTATTTTGGAAACCAATATCGAGATTTTGGAAGAACACACATGTGTGATAGATGATTGATTTATGCAATAACTTGAAACAGATATAATTGACATGAAGATAATGATAATAATGTTTTATCTTGCAATATTAACATAATTGTGTAAATATGCATTTGCCAATTGAACCTCTTCATTTATTCCCTCTCATTTCCAGCACCAATTTGCTTCAGTTTGTTTACAATCACACAATTAATACAGAATGTTTAAACAAAGATGATTCTTTTGCAGGGAATATTATTGTTTGTGAGAAGTGCCAAATAAAATATTTGCTCATCTCACCTATCAGCATCTGCAACAAAAACAATTACATTATGTGTAGATACACATACAAATTAATAGTTAAGGGACAATAATAGCAATAGCCTTTCAACTGAATCCTGTCAACACACTTCAATTTTTTGATGTACAATACTTAGATTTACAATGACAAAAAAGAGGTGATATTTTGCTACTCATGCTCATTGCATCCATGATATCTCAGGTGAGACTGCTGCTGTAAAAGTGGCAAATACAAGATTGTGAGATTGCAGAGGTGGTCGGTGCTAAATAGCATTTAGTGTGAGACGTAATAAACCTATTTTCCATACTTATATGAAAAGATTACAGATCTTGATTATTTTAGATTGACATCATCCTGTATGAGTGACTAACTGGTGATATCTAGGCAAACGTCTCTCTGACAATGCAACAAAATCCATGACCCATGGAGGCACAAAGCATCAGTTCTGGATTTCAATTTCTATGTGGCTAACTATTCCTCAGATGTACGAACGGAAAGACAGCATGCTCCCTTCCATTTTTTCTGCATAATCTTCATCAAATCTCTCATTGAGAGCCACTGTGAAGTGATTCTTCCAGTCTCCACTAATCCCTGTAAAGACAGACACAAAAATTATGTTAGCTCCTTTTGCACATTTCTGTTCCATATGTTTTAGACAAGACCAAGAGTTAGTTTGAATAAGCTTTTATTTTGAGTTCATTGGTTATCATGGCTCTATTAATGTGCTAATGACCAGTACCTCCTTGAAGCATGTGATTAGATTATTCACCAATGTAGGTTGGCCCATGCTGGTTCAAAGAGAACGCCAATAGCATGAATATGGCACATAAGTGTCTGAATGGTTTCTCTGTTTCATGTATAGATGTGATCTTGTCCGTGATAGTGTTGTCACACAATTTCTCTAACTATTCTTGTACAGTCAACATTAGCATGTCCTGCTGCTGTACTCCATAATCTCATCAGAGGTGGTTCATCTGACATCTGACAGGAGACTCTGCCACGTGTTACACTCTAGGAGCTTAGAGCCCAACAAAGGCTGAATGCTCAGAGTTTGTATAATTGAAAACTGTTGCAAAAAGGCACCCTCTGGTAACATTTTGGAATATGTTACGTATACGGGTAACAGTGCCTTAACTGTTAGCTACTTACTTCAAGGTAGAGGTTTTTAAGTAGAATGCTGGGCAGAGTATCTTCAAGAGAGAATGCAATACAGTGAACAAATAGAGCTTTACTGCAGAGGAAGTCAATAAATTCAATTCCAACAAATGAATTGTGGTATTCCGAAAGAAACACTTCACTGGAGACACAGTTGGAGTTTCATAGTCAAGTTTATTCCATACAGAAGATCTCACCCATCACAGACAGCAGCACGAAGCCAACTGCCACAACTCCCACAATCTCCTTCAACCCCGTATGACATGGTTTATGAAACACATGAATCCTAATGACATCTCGAATGTTCCTTTGAGGAAGATTCAGTGACAACCATGGTCTTCCATGAAGGCATGCTTTTGCAGATGGCATGTTAAGTCAGGTGATGCCACATGAACACTTGTAACAGAAAAATATAAACAACTATGACATTAAGCAAATTACAGAAATATCATTCTCTGCAAATAGCCACCAAAGGCCACCTGCAGATTGCACTCCGGCAGAGAGCAAAACGGGTTTGGCCTGCTGGTGAACTTGGAATTGGTATATCTCTTATAGACAGTTGTTGAAGACAGTTGGCACTTCAAAAGTTTATGTACTGAAAAAATGGAACCACAGTGGTTATTGCTGCTCTACATAGGACAATGTAGCATGATGGGTCTGTCTGTTAAACAATTGGTCGATTCTCCTGACCAATAGTGAGGCAGGCATTGAGGCAGACTCAGTGGTCTAAAAGCAAGCCAAAGTATATTAAGACATTCTCTGAGAAGAAAGGTTGGGTTAGTATAGATTTGGCCCCAAGCCCAGCAACACTAAAAATACTCCCTAATAAACAAGTTGCTTACCTTTGATAATGCTCTTTCTCATAGAGACTCTTTCTGCCTGCAGATTCACAACCTTTTGAATATTCACAAGGTGTCAGAGACTAGAACCTTACCAAAGATAAGTAACTTGTTCTTCTAATAGACTTCTAGCTTCAGAGTTATCACCTTTTGAATTGACAACAAAGCAGTACATATGTGGAGTTAAGTCTATGGTTGGACTCAACCTAGAAAGTTAAGTAGGATTGAGCAGACAAAATGCCCTTCTTTAAGCGAACCTGATCGTCCAGTCAATAGTGCTTTAGGAACATGTGGAGTGAAGCTCAGGTAGCCGCCTGCCAAATGTCCAGGTCAAGGACTAAATGCGCCAACACAGTGGTAGCAAATGTTTCCCTGGTAGAATGAGTATGCAGTCCATCCAGGGTTTGCTTAGCCAATGTATAGCAGATCTTAGTGCAGAGCATGTTCCAGCAGGGGGTATTCTCTTCTGCACAGCCTTGTCTTTTTTGTGCTCAAGAGAACCCCACAAAGAGCTGATTGTCCACCCGGTATAATCGATGTACAAGCTCAGTACTCTCCTGGAGTCGAAGCAATGGAGTCTCTTCTCCTCCGTAGGGTGGTGAAGCAGAGCGCAGAAAGCCGATGTTCTGACTGACGTGGAACGGCTTCACAACTTTAAGGAAGAAGGATGCCCATATCTGCAAAACCAGCTTGTCTGGGAAGAAGGAAGTGCATGGCAGGTTGACACATAGAGATTAAAACTCACTCAAATGCCACACCAGTGTTATACCAATGAGGAACACTGTTTTGAGGAAGAAAACCGCAACGAGCAACTGGGAAGCAGCTTGAAGTGAGTGCACATCAGAAATGTAAGGACTAGTTTGAGCGGCCACTGTGGCATGAAAATGGGAGAGTGAGGAAACAAATGTTGCAAACCGTCTAAAAAGTGAATAACAAGTAGAGACGTAAACAATGAGGACAGATCCAGCAACCTTAAAAAATCCAAAAGGTACCATTTAACTGTGTTCAGAGCAAAGCTTTGAGGGGGAGAAATAAAACAAATAACAAAACCTCTGATAACCTAGCCTGAAGTGGGTCTTTCTGAGTACAGCATTAAGCCATACATTTGTCCCAATGACAAGCATATACAGTTTTTGTTGGGGGATGCTTCGCTGCCAAGATGACATCAACCATCTTGGAAGTAAGGTCGGAGGTGTTCCACTCCCACTGCTCAATCTCCATACATGAAGATGAGAGTGCAAAAACCTGCCCTTTTGCCATGTTGCCCTGTTGCTGAGACAGCAGATTGTTTCGGAGGGGCCTCCTGACTAGAAGACAAATGTTTAAGAAAAGGAGTTTTGGATACCTTACTCTCTGTGCCCAATCAGGCGCCCCTGGGATGACTTAGGCTCGGTCGGTCTGATCTTCCTGGGAACGTCGGGTAGGAGTGGTATTGGTGGAAAAGCATCCTCGAGGCTGAACGCATCTCCAAGCGAGCGATGCCTTGAAAACTCAAATGTGCAGAAGTGTATTCTAAGTGGTGGCCAACAGACAAGACAAGGTTCTCTCCATTTGCAGAAGAGAACTTGCGCTACCTCCCAACTTAATTGCCACTTGTAATCCGATATGCCCTGACACCTGAACTCCCCTACCTTGGCATTCAATGATCCTGCCAGGTGGTTCCCCACCAAGAAACCTTTATTGTGGTCCAGCCATTTCTGGAGGTGCAGCACTTCCTGGCACAGGGTCTGTGACCTCACCCATCCCTGCTTGTTGCAATACCACATGGTTGTGGTGTTGTCCATGTGCACCTCTACTAGCCTCCCCTTCATTGATGGAGGGAAGGCTTTCAACTCCAAGTGGATGGCCCTCAGCTCCAACAGATTGATATGAAGCCAGAAATCAGAGGCCTCTGATCTTTACCTGATCGTTACCTCTTACAGATGGACACCCCAACCCAGAAGCAATGCATTGCTCACCAACATCTGCTCTGGGTGGAGAAGGGAGAGGGGTTATCCACTGACCCAATTGTGGTTCACTAACCACTACTGGAGATCCTCTTCAGTCTCCTCCTAAATCTGGCTATTATCAGAGAGGTTCCCCTGGATGTTGGGCGCATTGAGATTTCAGATGCCACTGCAGAGCCCGTATATGCCACCTGGCATGCTTGACCAGCAAGACCCAGGAGACCATTAGTCCCAGCGGCTTATAGCTTAATTTGTCCTGGACTTTCTTCCCCAAGGGAAAAGCACACAACCAGAATTGCAGAAAAGAACATCTGAGAAGGGGTCAGGTGAGACTATGGCACGCTGATAGGGAATTTCAAAGATGAACGAATGTTTGCTGTGGTCTAGAGGTGGTTGACAACTGCCAGTGATGAGACTGTCTTCAACAGTCAGTCGTCGAGGTAAGCACCCCTGACCTCCAATGGTGTGGTGTGGAGCTCTTGCCCCACCACAAACCACAGGTTGCACTGAGGGCCTGCAGGATGTGTATATGGATATATGCATCCAGTGCCACCATCCAGTAGCCAGGGTCGAGGGTATTCAAATCCTAGGCCAATGTGAGCATTTTTAATTTCAGCTTCCGGACAAAGATATTGAGACCATGCAGCACTAAACCAGGAGAAGGGCTTCTGTCCTTTTTTCGGTACCAGAAAGTAGCAGGAATAACAAACTACTTCTAGCACAGCCACCCTCACAATTGCCAATTTGATCCAAGGGCTTGCAATTCCTGCCCCAAAACAGAGAGATCGTCCTACGTTAGTTGCTGGGGGGTTGTGCAGAAGGTGCAGCAGTGTGGTAAGAAAGGTTAGTATCAGGGTCTCTCCCTAGACACTTTCTCACATACATTTAATTTGTTCTAAAGCACTGGTAAGGGATAACTTTACTAATAAGAATGTCTATTTACCCAAATAAACCTTTTTCAGCAACATTAGGAATACTTAATGAAAGACTGGGGAAAAAGCATAACGTCCTTACCCGTGCATGCAGCTCTTGGATTACAGTTTGTAACAGTCACTGTTCTATATTAGGGTTGTATCTTATGAACTGCGGAGACAAAATGATATCTGTGACAAAAGCAGAAATTCACTCCCCCTATAAAATATAGATCTGTGACCTGCACAGTACGAGTTCTTTGCAGCAAGCATATTAACTCTCTGCACTGCCTCATGGCAAGTTAAAACTTCCACTAGACAAAACAGATCTCTGTCTCTCTCTAGCGAGAACAATAATCACAATTGTTACCTTTATATTTTTTATGCTTTGAGAACTGGAGTTCACAAGAAACTTTGCTGCAGGTGTTTTTAAATTATGTTATTGCTAAACACAACCTCGCTGAGGTCAGTGTCAGTCACACTGCCTTAACACCAGCCCTGGTTTGGGCATAGCCCTGCCAAACAATTTTGGGGACCTATCAATCATTCAGGATTTATATAGCACTGATAATCACCTGGCAAGGTATTCAGGAACTTGCAGATCCCGGAAGGTTCATTCAAACAGCCAGGTCTTGAGGACCTTTCTGAATTCCAGAAGTGAGGTGATGGTCTAGAGATGCATGGCGAAGCAGTTCCAGGTCTTCGATGCAATGTAGTAGAAAGATCAAGGATCGTCCTCCACTTCTGCTTCAGTGGATGTGGGACGTACGTACTTTTGTGCCTGATGTATGGGCCTGCCAGCGAGGCAAGAATAATCAGGTTCTGCCTCCCACTAAGGGCATGCTCAGGAGGTTTGATCAACGGGGCTGCAAGGAGGGGGGAACTGTGTTGCCTTTGACCTTGAATGTAAGGGGGGGTGGTCACCAAGGCCTCGAGCGTGACACTGCTGGGCGCCTTGTAGTGGTTGAATTTTCAGGCGCCATCGGGTGCCTATTCCACTAAAAGAGTAGAAGAGGCGCATTGAACAGCAGATACATGAGGGATGACTGAACATAGCCTGAAAAATAGTGGAATGCAGCCAAGCGCAGCAACAAATGGTTCTAATGGCCAACATAATGGAATCTTCGGTGTCCAAGCCACAATGAAATGTGAACTTGGCTGCATCACAACTGACCTGAATGGCATAAGCAAGGGCAGGGCAAAGATCTTCAGAGACCTCTGGGTGGACCTGAACCATCAAATCCCAAAGAGCGTGGGAATAGTGCCCTGTATTCAGTGATTGAAATGGCAGTCTGCTGGACAAAAAGACTAATTTCCCAGATGCGTCTACTAGTTTTGACTCCCGATCAGGGGTGGGGGGTTGAAGGGAACATGTTAAGGTAAATCTTGTTTGCAGGCACATGCACCACCAATCATGCAGGAGAGGAGTGCTGAAACCCTGGCAGGTAGGTGGTGTTGTGCAATCTGTCAGTTGAAAAGTGGGGCCAGAGCAAGGTTTAGCCCATGCCCCAACAAACTCTCCTTAAGGGTCTTGATAAAGACCAGAGGGGCTCGGTAGATGTCTGACCTGACTGAAGGACAGCAGTAAGAACAGTATATTCAGACATCCAAGGTGGGGAGCTGGAGGTCAAGGTCTTTTGCTCTCCTACGCATTACCATGGTGTATGTAGCACTCTCCTCAGTGGTAGGACCAGGGGTTTGGAGGAGCCTCGTCTCAGGTAAGGTATTAAGGACACTGGAGCTCATTATAATAATTGTCCTCATGACAGTGTCGGCCAATCTTATCACCCACATTGTAAACACTGTCCAGATGTGTGCGGAATAAGGAATGCAGTGTGTGTGTGTCCATTTGGTGAAGGCAGATCTAGCGGAGAAAGTGGAGCCTCTGTGGTGGCCGAGCGTGGCCTAAGTCGAGGTTGAATTGGCACTAACTTAGCATAAGAGAAGATAAGTGGGGTCTCACCTGCCAGCAGTGATGGACTCAGCACTGACATTGAAGTACCAGGGACCATGGCAAGGGAGGCGGAGTTGAAACTAGAAACCCCCAAGGTGGCCCTGTAGGAGGTTCCAAGAGGAGAATCGCTTGGTTCTGTGGGGCTCACAGGCATACCACAGAGAAGCAGCACAAATCAAAGAGTAAGAGCACTGCCTCACAGAACTCCTTTATCTTCTTAAGAGTACCAGATGGCTCCAGAAACTCAGGTTGTGCCAGAATAAATTTTGGAATAGAGTCTTAAGTTGAACAATTTAAAGATGTCAAATCTGTATGGGATAAACAAAGAGTGCTTGCATTGTGGATTACAGCATGCTTACTGATCAGATTGCAAGAAGGTCCTGGAAGGGAACCCTGTCACCTCCAAGTACCAGGGGTCACAAAACCTAAGAGAAGCCAGGGTCTACACAGAACTGACTTCCCCAGACCTCCTCATTTGTCTACAAGCCAGCATAAACTCAGCAGGCTACAGACACACAGTGGTAGCCTCATACTGTCATTGTGCAGCCACCGGGAAAGTGCTGGAAGCTTTGTGTGCAGTCTGGTTTTGGCTGTTATTTGGGGCTGGTAGGGAGCCCTCTTTCTGTTCATTGGTAACCTCCCATATATCTTCATAAGAGAACCAACTCTACAACTTGTACCCGGTATTGTAACCTAGTGGTCATTGAGAAGGAGATATATGTGAGAAGTAGTACATACATAAATAGAGCAATTAGAACCAATGTGGTACATCGGTATATGGATTGTACAGAGCAAGACATTGGGCACCAAGACTTTGGCATATGCATGCTAGGCTTCAAGTAAAATGTACAATTGTATGTTGGGCGCGCACACATTTGTTAAGGCCTGTAAGTCCAAAAATGTATTCACATCACATTGGTACAATAATAACACATATGAGCGGCAAGAGTACACATAGAAAGAAGAGAGGAGGAACAAAGTAGTGGAACAAAACTAAGCAGAAAATGATCATCATTTTCACTTGATGAAATGGCTATTGTGAAGGGAGACTTATTTGAGATTAAGAAAATTCAGCAATTATTCTACAATTAGAGGGGCGTGGTCATGTTGGCAAATAAGATGGTTTCTAGTGCTGATGTACGGCGAATGCACATTCTTTACAGTGGATGCAGGGCCCTTACCATGATGACATTGTTTGAATACTGAGGTGTTGGGTGTCCAGTAACTGGGCAAAGCCACGAGGGAGTCCAACTGAGTTACTGGGCTAAGGGTGGATGTGAGCGATGAGTGTGTCCTGGGGGAGTGGTGCCTTTGGAGGCCTGGCTGTGCGAGGGGCCGTGGGTGAGTCTGAGGCTTTCCTCCTGTCCCACCCAACATAACAGGTGTGGTCGCTCTTCCCTCTTCTCTGTGGTGCTTAGCCTGGTGAAGCTGCCATGACCGGGGTAGCAGCGCGGCCACCACTAATGTGCCCAACCTAGCCTGGGCCCTGCGGCTGTGTTATGCAGTCCAGCTGGATGCTTCCTGCCTTCTCCCACATGAGCCAAGACTCTCCCAGGTGCTGAAATGGAGTTATAAGTTGCTGGCCTTGACGCACCCCGTTTTCTCAGAGAACAGGTGTTGCAGAAGGCACTCGTGCAGGGTACTTGATATGGGCTGCAGTTTTACCACTTGTGCGTCTAACTAGAGGAAGGAACTACAGACCTCAAATGCGAGCAAGTGAGTGCTGCTCCCGGAGGACCCTGTCTGCTGTAGTGTGAGGCCTTCAGACCCCTTCGCACCACCTCTCCTTTTTAACACCGCGAACAGACAAGTTTCTTAGCCCAACAAGGCCTTCCACCACAGTATCTGTGGAGATTTGTGTGGGACGGAAACAAAGCTGAATCGTTACTTCAAGTATGAAAATAGGCACCTACCAGATGAGAGTTCACTGTTGCTTTGTCACACTTGATTCTTTATGTTTCCAGAGACTTCTCCCTGGAAGTATTACACTTCACTGTTAGAGCCTTGTATAAATTGGCCAAACTTTATTTTTTTACATTAACTTTAAGTACTGACTATTCATGTTGCTTGAACTTCCGATGCTGAGTAGACTGCAAATTTACTTTCCATCTACTTTTTAAAGTGCTGCTATAGAGTCTTTAAATGACATTGTAGCTCAATACGATTTGAGTGCTTGGACATGTGATTAATTTTTCCTTGTCTCCCTCAAAAATAATAACAAGCCCTTGCAAAGCCAATTGGTCTGGCATTGTCTGCCAGTGTTTGTCAATTCTTGTTTTTTCATGGTTTTTGCAAAACTTTATTGGTCAGAAAATTGCTGGGTTTTCCACAACCTAAAAAAACCATTGACTAAAGGTAAAAATGTTTTGGTCTCAAAAAAGCACATATCACCATAGTACTCCCTGACTCTGAATGGAACCACTTTGTGTGTGTATCTGGTCATTGTAACAGGGAAGCATGTCATATCTAATAGTGCTGTCAAACAACGGCTGAAGTGGGCTAATGCATCGCCTTTTGATGCATGCTTGATCTGGACTGGAGAAAAATGTAAATGACACAACCACAGACAAAGGGATGAAGCGTGGCTTGAAACCTCCACAGGTAACTATGTCATACACATGGATTTAGAAAAATCTATAAAGCTGAGCTAGCGCAGATCTAAAACAGCCAATCATTTTGGCATTTGCTGCCAGCCTATTGCCTTTGAGAAATAAATAATGAAAAAGAAGGATCAAAAGAAAGAAGGAAAGGAAGAAAGAAAGAAAGAGAAAGAAAGAAAGAAAGAAAGAAAGAAAGAAAGAAAGAAAGAAAGAAAGAAAGAAAGAAAGAAAGAAAGAAAGAAAGAAAGGAAGAAAGGAAGAAGGAAAGAAATAAAGAAAACAAGGAAGGAGAAAGCAAAGAACGAAAAGCAAACACAGAAGGAATGAAGGAACCTAAGAAGGAGAAAAAGAAAGAAAGAGATAAGAAGCAAAGCAAGTAAGGAAAGGGCATGAAGGAATGACAGAAAGACAGATCAAAAAAGGAAAGAAAGCAGGAAAGTAAGAAAGAATAAAAGAAAGAAGAGAAGAATGAAAGAATAACAGAAGACAAAAAGAAAGGAAGAAAATCAAAAGGAAGGAAAAAAGAAAAGACAAAAAGAATGAAAGTGAGCGGGAAAGAAAGAAAGCAAGCAATAATAAAAGAAAGGATTGCAAAAAAGAAGAGAAAAAGACAGAAAGAAAGAAGTAAAGAAAAGGAAAGAAATGAAAGAAAAGAAAAGAAGAAAGGAAAGGAAAGAAAAGAAAAGAAGGAACAGGCAGGAAAGAAAGAAAGAAAGAAAGAAAGAAAGAAAGAAAGAAAGAAAGAAAGAAAGAAAGAAAGAAAGAAAGAGAGATGAAAAGTAAGATAAGAAAAAAGATGGAAAGGAAGGTAAGAGAGAAAGAGGAAAGAAAGAAAACAAGATAGTGTGAGAGAGAGAAAGAATCAAAAATAAAGGAAGAGTGGAAGAAAAAAATACAAAGAAAAAAGGCCTTTGGCTATCACAGAGGATGAACAACAGATAAGTCTTCTTACTTTGTACAATTGGATAATGCTGAATTTAGTCAGCTTTAACCCTAAAGAGGCATTGCAGTGGTCATCATGGCATTGCAGCAGTCATCATAGAGAAGAACTTAGACATCCGAAAACCAATACCACCCAGTAACCCTGGTTTTATTGGACCTCTTGGCAGCATCCTAAACTGTGAATCATAAAATTCCTTTGCTGTGTCTGAAGAATGTGTTTAACATCACCAGAACAGTCAATATTTAACACATGGCTCAAACAAGCTAAGATAGGTCACTATAGCTCTCAGCCTTACTTAGTAGACTATGGGATCCCTCAAGGTTCAGCATTTTTCCTAGTTCTCTATAATCTTCATATGCCACACTTAGTTCGCTCAACTGAAGAGTAGGACATCATTTCATTTCATTTGCAAAATGTATATAGATGATACCTAGCTCCTGATTGAGCTGAGCAAGATTTCCAGAGAGAATTCCAGGCTCACAGGCTGCATCCTGGCAGTCAAAAGCTGAATGGGGTTTGCCTCAATAAATCCGTAAAAGAGATTCTACTGTTAAATAAAGACTCCTCCATTCTTCCCCCTTTTAGTTGGCCCTTACATTTTGGGCCTTCAGCCTGACTGTCACAGGGGCCTTCAATTTAAAGGTCCTCTTTGTTTTACGGCTTTCATTTTTACGCAAGTAGATGAAGTGATCAATTCAGTCAACTTTTATCCATTTGCACTGAAAAAAAAGCATTTTAACTGCTTATCATTGACCATTTCAAACCTTTTGTTCCAATTACAGGTGTCGTCCAAAATAAAATATATTGAATAAAGAGATTTAAAACTGCAAAGTGCAATAAAGAGCAGTTTGTGGCTTCTATCCACTAAAGAAAAACAACCATGTAGAAGAGAAAACAGTTAATCTACTTTAGATAACTATGGAACAGAAACTCAGGCACATGCCTTTCTGAGAGGCTTTGAACAACAAGACACCAAAATAAATGACCAGCCTTACTTCCTACCACCAACCCATTAAGCCTTTTTGATCCTTATGACACCAAAAAGTGGTGAGACAGAATATCGAGTCCAGAATGACAGCAATATTGAGTGAAAAATATCGTGGCATGGAAATTTCGAGTGTAAGAATATTTTTGTCAAGAATATTGATTTTAAGGTAAGTAATAATGATTTTTAATGTTTGTTATATATTTTATATGGACTTAATGTAGAATATTTTTTTTAAAATATGGTTTTTAATGTAACTGTAAACATTTTAGTAGTTATTGAATCTTAAGTAATTTTTTTAATTATTTTTGGTACCAGGAAGGGTTGTGGGTTTATAGAGGTACAGGGAGGGAAGAAATGTAATTCTAATAAATTGCTATGCTTTTTTATAAATAATATGTGTTTAATAATTTAGTTAAATGTGTAACATTGCTTTAACATTGTTAATCATTATTTAATTGCTAATTAATGTTGAGAATATTGTAATTATTTTTTTAATTAAACTTACATATGTGGGTTGTGTGGGTTATAGGGGTAGGGTGTAGGAAGTAATTTAATTCAATTGTAATTAAATATTAATTAATTGTTAATAAAGATTAATTATTCAATTGATCATCAATTATGTTAATGGTGTAAGCTAATATTTTGTTTAAGTTTTATGTGCGAGTTGTGGTATTTATTGGTGTATAGGGTTGGAAGTTATTTAATTGTAATCAATTGTTTTTAAATTAATATGGATTATTTAATTGATAATTAATAAGCTAAGTGGGTTAGTATTTTTTTATTTGATGTGGGGGTTGTGGAGTTATAGGGCTATAGAGTGGTAACTTAAAACAATTTTAAGTTAGAAATATTTTGAAATATTTTTATTATTTTCACTAATGATGTTTTATCGTATAATTAATTATGTTTATTGGGTAACTAATTTATTATCACATTTTTGCAATATGGTGTATATTTTGTGGGGGTTTATTGTGGAAACTTAAATACATTTGATTGAATATTTTTTTTTTTTTTTATTAAATAAAGTATATGTATATATTCACTGGAAAAACCATAGGTTTCAGGCACGTTATAGTTGGGAATTAGCATTTAAAAAACCTTAGAAATTCACTGAAAAAACCATAGGTTTCAGGGGCGTTATAGTTAGCTGGACTTTTCACTCGTACAAAACCATTGAAATTTTCCCGTTATAGTTAGTTCAGCTAACTATAACTCGCGCGCCCGCAATGCACTGCTGATGACGTCACATATTACATCACTCATGACATGGTCAGTGACATCACTCATGACATCACTGATGGCATCTCAAATTACATCACTGATGACATCATCCAGTGAATGTGTGTTTTTCTGAAAATTACATATGTTTTATATATGTATATCTCAAGGTCAATGGAAGAATAAATGGGTATATAAGTGTCTAAATGGATGATTTGTTTTTGAAAAATTGATTGTATAACTGACTGATTAAGTGTATCTTAGTGAATACATGGCTTAGTGAGTAATGTTTAAATGTGTAAATATCTGTATCAGTCTCTCACTTTGTGTATAAGTGGCTGCATGGGTTAGTGAGTAGCTACATGAGTGTCTATATAGGTTATTAGTTGGTTTTTTGAGTATCAGTATGAGTGTCTGAGTGTCTGTATGGTTCGGTGGGGGTATTACGTAGTGCATAGGTGCATGAATGAGTGACTCACTGTTTGTATGTGTTGAAGACAACATGTGTGCAGGACTGTATGGGTGGATGAGTGTGCGCATGGGTGTGTTAGTGAGTGATAGACTGTCTCAATAGTGTTTGACTCTTTATGAGTAACTACTATGTTTTAAACTAGTATATGTGACTATTGGTGTATATAAGTGAGGATATGTGAGAGTGAGAGATTGAAAGAGTTCCTGTATGAATAAGTATGTGTTTCTATAAGTGATTGTTTAAAAGACTAAGTATGTGTAAGTTTCTGTAGAAGTAAGTGTGGTGGTGTGTGTATAACTGTATATGCAAGTAAATGGATGTTTGATTCTTTATTAGCATGAGTGACTATGTGTGTGAGTAACTCTATGGATGAGTGGCATTGTGTAACAGGATGTATAGGTGTGTGAGTACATATGATGAGTGAGTACATGTATGAGTGACTGTATAGGACTGTTGGTGGATGAGTGGATGTATATGTGGATCTTAGAATTACTGAATAGGTTGTTGTAACTGGTATTGGTATGTCCATTGTTTTGAACATTGTAGTTTCTATTTTTGAATGTGTGTATCAAAGGTTATATTAGGGGAAGAGGAAGTCTGCCACTCTATCACAAGGATGATGTCATCAGTGATGTCATTAGTGATGTCATTTGAGATGTCATCAGTGATGTCATGAGTGATGTCACTGACCATGTCATGAGTGATGTAATATGTGACGTTATCAGCAGTGCATTGCGGGCGCGCAAGTTATAGTTAGCTGAACTAACTATAACGGGGGAATTTCAATGGTTTTGTACGAGTGAAAAGTCCAGCTAACTATAACGCCCCTGAAAACTATGGTCTTTTCAGTGAATTTCTAAGGTTTTTTATATGCTAATTCCTAACTGTAACGTGCCTGAAACCTTTGGTTTTTTCAGTGAATTTCAAAGGTTTTTTAAATGCTAAATCCTAACTATGCCTACAGAGATAGGACATGTGAAGAAAGAAGGAAAAACGCACAGAAAGAAAAAAAAGAAATGCAGAAAGAAGTAACAGAAGTCCTCAAAGACGAAGAAAAGTGCAGGAAGAAGGATAACGTGCAGAAAGAACAAAAAGAAGAGCAGAAAGAAGCCTTGTTGCAAAATCATCCGGTACCCTCAACTTTTTCAGACGGATACTGGTGGTAACTGAGTCTGACTAACCAGTCCTAGAGCCAGTGCTATGTTAAAAGACAGTCAGGATACAGTGAAAACACCTACATACACTAGGGAACACCATGCGTTGGGGTCCCCCTGTGATCAGCATGACCTCCTCTGTAAGCCCCTAGTATATAATAGGGCAGGGGATTAAAACTACCTCTTAAAACGCGCCACAGGGCGTGTTTGCACACGTCACCTCAGGCCCTGTCCCCTCACTTCCCCACTGTGTAAACACGCCCTGTGGCCGTTTTTAGTTGGGAGATTAAGTTCATTTGAATCCTGAGGGTCCCTAGGGTCCAACTAGCCCACTAGGTACCTCCAGTATGTGCCACAGAGCTGCGTTGCAGAGAGGTGTAAAAAGTGGCACGGCCTGGACCACCTCTCTGCAATGCAGCTCAGTGGTGCTTACTGGAAGCACCTGGTGGGCTAGGTATCCCCCAGGGGCCCTCAGGATTGAAGGGGAATTATTTCCCCAACTTAAAACGCGCCACAGGGCTTGTTTGCACACGTTAACTCAGGCCCCGTCCCCTCCCTTCACCACTGTGTAAACACACCCTGTGGCCGTTTTTAGTTGGGAGATTAAGTTAATTTGAATCCTGAGGGTCCCTAGGGTCCAACTAGCCCACTAGGTACCTCCAGTATGTGCCACAGAGCTGCGTTGCAGAGAGGTGTAAAAAGTGGCACGGCCTGGACCACCTCTCTGCAACACAGCTCAGTGGCGCTTACTGGAAGCACCTGGTGGGCTCGTTAACCCCCAGGGGCCCTCAGGATTGAAGGGGAATTATTTACCCAACTTAAAACGTGCCATATGGCGTGTTTGCACATGTCACCTCAGGCCCCGTCCCCTTCCTTCCCCACTGTGTAAACATGCCCTGTGGCCGTTTTTTAAGTTGGGAGATTAAGTCCCCTTGAATCCTGAGGATCCCTAGGGGCAAAATAGCCCACTAGGTACGTTCAGTAAGCGCCATTGCAGAGAGGTGTAAAAAGGGGCACGGCCTGCACCAACTCTCTGCAAAGCAGAGCAGTGGCACTTACTGGAAGCACCTGGTGGACTAGTTGGCCCCCAGGGTCCCTCAGGATTGAAAGGGAATTATTTCCCCAACTTAAAATGCGCCACAGGGCGTGTTTGCATACGTCACCTCAGGCCCCTTCCCCTCCCTTCACCACTGTGTAAACGCGCCCTGTGGCCGTTCTAAGTTGAGAGATTAAGTCCCCTTGAATCCTAAGGGTCCCTAGGGTCAAACTAGCCCACTAGGTACCTCCAGTAAGCGCCACAGAGCTGCGTTGCATAGAGGTGTAAAAAGGGGCATGGCCTCAGAACACCTGTCTGCAATGCAGCTCCCTGGCACACACTGGAGATACCTGTTGGGCTAGTTGGCCCTCAGGGACCCTCAGTATTGAAGGGGAATTAATTCCCCAACTTACAACTGGCCAGGGGGCGCGTTTGCAGAGTGCTGCAAGGAGGGGGCGTGGCCTCCAGCGCAATGCCCGTCTTTTATTTATTTTATTTTTTTAAGAAGGAGGGCTGTGTGGCCCCCCTTCTTTTTCTAATTTACTGGCCCTGGGGAACCCATCCCCAGGGCCTGCACCCTAATTTTTTTTGTTGAAAAAAATAAATTTGGCACTCCCAAGGCCTTAATCGGCCCCGGGGACCCCAACCCCCGGGTCATGGATTTTTTTATTTAAATTCTTTAGGAGGGGGCTGCGTTGCCTCCTCAGGCCACTTATGGCTCCGGGGACCCCATCCCCCGGGGCCAGCCTTTGTTTTTTATTATTTCAAAAATATATATATTTATAGAAACACCTAGGACATGCTGGACAAACCGTATGTACCTATCACCATGACGATTTGCGTGATATTCATTAAAAGGCGACTATGCATAGAATGAATCCACATGGAATGTATTTACACCGCTAGTGAAGCTCTGACGTGTCTGACGCCCTACCGTGCCTAATCCCGGCGCCCCCGCCGGTGGGTACTCTCCAAGTAGACACCCTTGAAGTTTATTTATACAAACATGGGTAGCTATTGACGGGCACATTTAATATACACGCACACCAAGCCATTCAAAGGGGATTCGACACAAATTCGACCAAACTATGCAAGAAACCCCCCTCACGGTTAATAAAAAACACATCCACCGCCGGATGTGTAATACTTTTTATTTTACTCTCTGGAAAGGAGACGAACCTCACTTGAGAGTCACAGCGTGCTCCTGGCTGAGCCCAATGCTGTGTTACACCCACCAGTGCCCACCGATTGCCTCACACCTCTGTGTTGTATTCCACCAGCTAGTGCCGAAGCTATGACACTCTCTAGCCCATGTGCACTGTAACATCACCCCGTGAATATGTCATGCCACACTTGCCTTCGCACGGGTTATATTGCCCCATCTAACGTGCCTTCCTCGATGTGTATGTAATAACGCACAACGCTATGCCATACATATTCCAATCTGGGATCCATATCTTTGTCACAGTGCATATGCAATGTTACACTCCCCAGCACATATTTTATATTACAATTTTAGAGACTAGTTATGTTACACAACACTGTCCTGTGCATATTACACTCCAAGGCGCATATCGCATAGCACGCGCTAGTGCCTGTGCTATCTCACGCTCTCCAATGAATCTGTCATTGCGCACAATGTATTGCATATTATATTTCACGCCCCGGTTCATCTTATATCACACTTTTTGGTGCATAGTTTATACCATATACTACATCTAGTTTTCATTTTCAATCGTGCTCTCAGGACTATGTTCTATATAACACTGCGTCCACCTACCCTTTTCATGGGCATTACATTTTGCGATGGGGGTGGAGGGTCAGGGGGTGCTTCTGCCAAGTGAGCCCGGAGTCACAGTCACAAACGTCCTCTTCTTCCTGAATAAAAGTGAGATTATGCTGCATACTTGTTCATATTTTAAGTAGTTCGCACAGACACACATTTTAAAAACAATAAAGATCCTAATACCCACCTTCTCTGAACAGTTAGCTTGCTGCCCCATCCACCTCCTCCCTATCCTCTGTTGTCTGAATCCATGGACTCGCCTCCTCCCTCCTGCCATGCATGGTCTGATGTGCTGCCACTGCCCTCCATTTAGCATGATGTACCAGTCCACTCCTCCTGCCCCCCATTGCCCAATTCTATGGCCCATCATTGACCTCCTGCTTAGCCTCTGTGCTTAGCTTGCTGCCCCTATTCTCCTTTTCCCTGCCCTCCGATGTCTTTGTGCATGCCCCTGCTCCATCCTTTTTGCCCACTATGTTCCATGGACCTGCCACTCCTATCTACTCTGAGTGTTCTGTTGAGCTGCCACTCCCCTCCCACCTGCCTATCATTGTCAGATGACTGTAACCTGTCCCTGCCACCTCCACCCTGCCTGTCCACATGCCATGCCCCTATCCCCTTCCTCCTGTCCTCCATGGTTCATTTTACTGCCGCACCCTTCTGCCCTCCCTGATCTGTTGTGCTGCAACTACTCATCCTGCCTGCCCCGCGCGGTCTGTTGTGAGGCCCCTTCCCCTGAACTCTCTTGTCTGTGCCCAGGTCCTGACCCTCCCTTCTATCTCCATGGTCCTTTGTGCATGCCCCTGCACCCTCTTTCTTGCCCATCATAGCCATTTTACTGCCACTTACCCTCCCGCTTGCCATGCATGGTCTTCTGTGCTGCCATGGCCCCTCCCACCTTCCCTGTGTGGTCAGCTAGCTGCCCCTGGCCCCCTCCACCGTTCCCTCAATGGTCTGTGTGCATGCCACCATAGTCTCATTGTTGCTCTCCATGGTGTGTCTTGTTTCTACTGCCCATCCTGCCTGACCTCCATGATCATCTTGCTGCTCCTGCCCTGCCACCCTCCCCCCAACCCTCTGTTTCCATGTGCAGACTCCCTATTCCCTCCCTCCTGGCTTGTCTGTTTCATAGTAATGCCCCTGATCCGTCCCTCCTGCCATTATGGTCTGTTATGCTGCAGCTTTCTCCCCTGTCTGTCCATTATGGTCAGCTAGCTACCATTGCCTCTTTCCCATCTGTTCTCTGTTGTCCATGTGCATGGTGCTGTCCCCTCCCTATTGCTTTCTATGGATTGTTGTGCTGCACTCCCGTCCCGCATGCGCTGTGTGGTGTATTGTGCTGCTGCAAACCCTGATGCCTGCCCTGTAGGGTCAGTTTGGTGCACCTCTCCATGTCACTCCTGTCCTCTGTTATCCGAGTCCATGTCCCTACCCCAATTCCTCCTGCCTACCATGATTTAATGTACCATACTTGCGAGCATTTTTAACTTGGTAAAAGGGAGATTTTGAAAAAAACTGGGGTATTGATTTTCCCCTTTGAGTTACATTGAAATAGAGGAGATTGTAGACAGGAGACAGATCAAATAAAGCCCATTTGAGCTTAAAAACATTGGACGTTTCCTGGCTGAAACGGGTCTGTTGGCATGTATGGTTTTACTACCACTGCCTCTTCCTTCTGCCCACAATGGTCTATTATATTGCCACAGCCTCTCTTGCCAGTCCTGTAATGTTGGTTTGTTGCTCCTGCCCCCCTTTCCACTGCCCTCCATAGTCTGTTGTGCTGCCACTGCCCTTCCTGCCTGCCCAGTGTGGTCAAATTGTTGCCTCTGCACTCTCCTACCTGCCTTCAGTCCGTGCCCCTGGCCTCTGCCTCTCAACAGTTAAAAAATTCTGACATGCAGACTGAAACATGCACTTTGAATACCAGCAGCAGACTTCCCTGGTGAGCAGTAGCTTTACTCCAGTGATCTAATGAGCAACTAGAGTGCTAACATTCAGAATTTATGGCAAATGTGTGACATATCTGAATACCTTCTTGATGGAATCAAAGTAAAAAACTGAAAGCATTTCCTACTGAGGAGACTGCAGTAAATGAAAAAATTAGGAAACTTCATAACAAATAAATCTCCCAGATGGCCACCAGAGACAAAAGAGCCCAAATGCAGCACAAATATCACCCAGATGTAGACCACATGTAGCCCAATGACAAAAGTGTGCAAAACACTTATTTTTTGTGTATTTGCATTTTTATATAGTGCAGACTTGTCAGGTATTGGAGTGCTTTACATGAGCATTGGTTACATCACACAAGATCAAATTCATTTTGGTTGTAGACATGGGGAGATTAAATGATTTGACCAGAATCACAGAATGTTGAGCTGGAGCAGAAACTCCAACCTGGTTCCCCAGTTGCAAAGTCTGCAGCTCTGGAAGTAACACCACATCCTCTCCCCTAAGTGCAACATTTAATCAAGTGGTCAACTGGATAAAAAAACATAATGATTCCAAATAATTTAAAAGTTCTTTGTCGCTATTTGAAAACTCAGAAAATATGTCCTCATTTTAGTTTTTTAGAGCACTAACCATAATTTTGATGCAAATAAGACCCTCTCATATATGTAATTTCTAAAGGAAATGCTATAGGTATTACAGTTTTGATTACATCAAGATGACGTCAGGCGTTCCACACTTTTGTAATAGATATAGAATGTTAGCAATCTAGTTGTTCATTGGGATACTGTTGAGAGGCAGAGGCCAGGGGCACGGACTCTGAAAATTGAAGGCAGGTAGGAGAATGCAGAGGCGACAATTTGACCACACTGGGCAGGCAGGAAGGGCAGTGACAGCACAACAGAATATGGAGGGCAGTGGAAAGGGGGGCAGGGGCAACAAACCAACAATACAGGACTGGCAAGAGAGGCTGTGGCAATATAATAGACCATTGTGGGCAGAAGGAAGAGGCAGTGGTAGTACAACCATACATGCCAACAAATCCGTTTAAGCCAGGAAACGTCCAATGTTTTTAAGCTCAAATGGGCTTTATGTGATCTGTCTCCTGTCTACAATCTCCTTTTTAGGTCTCGTCTGAGACAGCGCTTTAGCGCTGCTCTGGCGAGACTTATAGTAAGCGAGTTTTGGAAGTGCAAACGAGTGCTTTCAGGCCTCCAAATACAGTGCATGAGTGCCGGGCGCGCGCACCATTTGGAGGCCTGAAAGCACTCGTTTTCTTTCACTTTCGCCTGCCACACGGCCGCGCTTTGAAGTGTGATCGCGATTGCGATCACTTACATTTCGCGGGCGCTTTGATGTTCTCAGTGAGCCGCGCGGCCACTGAGGACATCAAAGCGCCCGTGAACACCATTTGCCACCCCCTTTTACTAGTGTCCTAAATTGGGTGCTTTCATTAGCAATCCCAAGAATTATTTACTTACAAGACGCCAGCTACAAAGGCAGCAGTCTTGGATGGTAAGCCACATCCTCAGTTACAGGCATTAAGCTTTTTTACAAGGTTTATCTTGGTTTGCCGGCCTCACAGAGCCACCCTTCCATCATGCACCCACCCTTAACCCCTTCCTCCCTTTTGCTTCACTGGGCTCCCTTCATTACACAAACGTGTACAACAAGTGCTCTTTAATCGTTATAAAGCTGCTAACCAATGTAGACACAATTGCGAAGAGGGAATACTGGATACAGTTAAGCGTTGGTAATGCCTGCATGTTTAGTCGTGGATGTGGGGTACTGCTCCCCGTAATTTACTCGGTATGTCTCGATGAAGCACTGCTGCTCCCAGGACTGTACCCCCTGTGTCTCAGTGAAGCACTGTTGCTCCCTACAGTGCGCGCACCTACCCTGCAGGTGTGTGTGTGTGTGTGTGTGTATGTGTGTGTTTATGCGTCAGAATAGTTTGCACTTGAACTTCTGCTGGCCGTCCTACAACTGTTCTGTGAATGAGATAAGCTCGTCTTGCTCTGCATTGTGTCCACAAACCCATTCACCAAATCATTTTCCATAAGCAAGCTCAGGAACGTACAGGAGGGGGCCACACTCCATACCCATTCAAATATTGGTCTCTTTGCTGAGTCTAATCCCTGTAGTAGCTATACTCAGAAGTTCTGATACTTTCCCCATTACATGCACAGCATTCTTTTTGAAAAGTGACAGTTTTGTCCCATTCAAATTATTACAGCAGTTCTGCTGATTGGTTATGCCCCACTGAAAGCACAGCTGTCCTGGTCAATCTCTCTGAAACTGTTCCATAAGAACACGCGAAGATGTGGCAGAACTGCTGTGACATGCAGGAACTATCGGCCCCTTAACTGCACGGCACTCTGCTGTCAAGTATCCACACCATTCCACTTACAATACATCAGCCCTCTCTAGTGGCCGATGTATATTATGACAGCCCTACTGTCCTAGTTAAGGCATGACACAGCAATTCTTACAAGTGCAACTGCTTCCGTGTTAAACCCGGAGACTGAGAGCCTCTTTCTGTAAATGCTACGCCATCGGGTTTACAGCATGGCTTGACAAATATAATCCAAAAATAACAAGCATTTGCAATGCAATAGGTCTCGCATTTATACGAGTTTGAGCTATTGGCATTGTAAATGACAATGCTTTTTATTTAAGTTTTTTTTTTTTAAACATAAATAAAAGGCACTGTCATTTACAATGCCAATAGCTCAAACTCGTATAAATGCGAGACCTATTGCATTGCAAATGCTTGTTTTCAATGTAACTCAAAGGGGAGAATCAATGACCCAGTTTTTTTTCAAAATCTCCCTCTTACCAAGTTCAAAATGTTCGCAAGTATGGTACATTGGATCATGGTATGCAGGAGGAATTGGGGTAGGGACATGGACTCGGATAACAGAGGACAGGAGGGACATGGAGAGGTGCACCAAACTGACCCTACAGGGCAGGCATCAGGGTTTGCAGCAGCACAATAAACCACACAGGGCATGTGGGACGGGAGTGCAGCACAACAATCCATAGAAAGCAATAGGGAGGGGACAGGACCATGCACATGGACAACAGAGAACAGAGGGGAAAGAGGCAATGGTAGCTTGCTGACCATAATGGTCAGACAGGGGAGAAAGCTGCAGCATAACAGACCATAAAGGGCAGGAGGGACGGATCAGGGGCATTACAATGGAACAGACAAGCCAGGAGGGAGGGAAGAGGGGTCTGCACATGGAAACAGAGGGCTGGGGGCCAGGGGGCAGGGCAGGAGCAGCAAGATGACCATGGAGGTCAGGCAGGATGGGCACAAGAAACAAGACACACCATTGAGAGCAACAGTGAGACTATGATGGCATACACACAGACCATGGATGGAAGGTGGGAGGGGATCAGGGGCAGCTAGCTGACCACACAGGGAAGGTGGGAGGGGCCATGGCAGAACAGAAGACCATGCATGGCAAGCCGGAGGGTTAGTGGCAGCACAATGGCTATGATGGGCAAGAAGGAGGGTGCAGGGGCATACACAAAGGACCATGGAGGATAGAAGGGAGGGTCAGGACCTGGGCACAGACAAGAGAGTTCAGGGGAAGGGGCCTCACAACAGACCGCGCGGGGCAGGCAGGAGGAGCAGTTGCAGCACAACAGACCAGGGAGGGCAGAAGGGTGTGGCAGTAAAATGGACCATGGAGGACAGGAGGAAGGGGAGAGGGGCATGGCATGTGGAAAGGCAGGGTGGAGGTGGCAGGGACAGGTTACAGTCATCTGACAATGCTAGGCAGGTGGGAGGGGAGTGGCAGGTCAGCAGAACACTCAGAGTAGATAGGAGTGGCAGGTCCATGGAACATGGTGGGCAAAAAGGATGGAGCAGGTCCATGCACAAAGACATTGGAGGGCAGGGGGAAGGAGAATAGGGGCAGCAAGCTAAGCACAGAGGCTAAGCAGGAGGTCAATGATGGGCCATAGAATTGGGCAATGGAGGGCAGGAGGAGTGGACTGGTACATCATGCAAAATGGAGGGCAGTGGCAGCACATCAGACCATGCATGGCAGGAGGGAGGAGGCTAGTCCATGAATTCAGACAACAGAGGATAGGAAGGAGGTGGATGGGGCAGCAAGCTAACTGTTCAGAGAAGGTGGGTATTAGGAACTGTATTGTTTTTAAAATGTGTGTCTGTGCGAACTACTTAAAATATGAACAAGTATGCAGCATAATCTATTTATTCAGGAAGAAGAGGACGTTTGAGACTGTGACTCCAGGCTCACTTGGCTGAAAAACCCCCTGACCCTCCACCCCCATCGCAAAATGTAATGCCCGTGAAAAGGGTAGGTGGACGCAGTGTTATATAGAACATAGTCCTGAGAGCACGATTGAAAATGAAAACTAGATATAGTATATGGTATAAACTATGCACCAAAAAGTGTGCTATAAGATGAACCGGGGCGTGAAATACAATATGCAATACATTGTGCGCAATGACAGATTCATTGGAGAGCGCGAGATAGCACAGGCACTAGCGCGTGCTATGCGATATGTGCCTTGGAGTGTAATATGCACAGGGCAGTGTTGTGTAACCTAACTAGTCTCTAAAGTTGTAATATAAAATATGTGCTGGGGAGTGTAACGTTGCATATGCACTGTGACAAAGATATGGATCCCAGATTGTAATATGTATGGCATAGCGCTGTGCGTTATAACATAGGCATCGAGGAAGGCACGTTAGATGGGGCAATATAACCTGTGCGAAGGCAAGTGTGGCATGACATACATGGGCTAGAGAGTGTCATAGCATACGCACTAGCTGGTGGAATACAACACAAAGGTGTGTGGCACTCGGCGGGCACTGGTGGGTGTAACACAGCATTGGACTCAGCCAGGAGCACGCTGTGACTCTCAAGTGAGGTTTGTCTCCTTTCCAGAGAGTAAAATAAAAAGTAATACACATCCGGCGGTGGATGTGTGTTTTATTAACCGTGGGGGGGGTT
The DNA here is from genome assembly GCF_964204655.1 of Triturus cristatus. Taxonomy (NCBI): domain Eukaryota; kingdom Metazoa; phylum Chordata; class Amphibia; order Caudata; family Salamandridae; genus Triturus; species Triturus cristatus. Next base: position 324,515,603 of record NC_140583.1, on the reverse strand, counting down.
TCTTGCATAACTTGTCAAATTTTTGTCAAATCCCCTTTGAATGGCTTGGTGTGCGTGTGTATTAAATGTGCCCGTCAATAGCTACCCATGTTTGTATAAATAAACGACAAGGTTGTCTACTTGGAGAGTACCCACCGGCGGGGGCACCGGGATTAGGCACGGTAGGGCGTCAGACACGTCAGAGCTTCACTAGCGGTGTAAATACATTCCACGTGGATTCATTGTATGCATAGTCGCCTTTTAATAAATAACACGCAAATCATCATGGTGATTGGTACATACGGTTTGTCCAGCATGTCCTAGGTGTTTCTATAAATATAGTAAAAAAAAAAATAGTAAAAAACAAAGGCCGGCCCCGGGGGCTGGGGCCCCGGGGCCATAAGTGGCCTGAGGAGGGGGGCAACGCAGCCCCCTTCTAAAGATTTTTTTTAAAAAGGCCATGACCCGGGGTTGGGGTCCCCGGGCCGATTAAGGCCTTGGGAGGGGGCCACGTGGCCCCCTTCCAAATTTATTTTTTTCAACAAAAAAAATTAGGGTGCAGGCCCTGGGGGATGGGGTCCCCAGGGCCAATAAATTAGAAAAAGAAGGGGGGCCACACAGCCCTCCATCTTAAAAAAAAAAAAATAAGTAAAAGACTGGCATCGCGCCGGAGGCCACGCCCCCTCCTTGCAGCACTCTGCAAACGCGCCCCCTGGCCAGTTGTAAGTTGGGGAATTAATTCCCCTTCAATACTGAGGGTCCCTGAGGGTCAACTAGCCCAACAGGTATCTCCAGTATGCACCAGGGAGCTGCGTTGCAGACAGGTGTTCTGAGGCCACGCCCCTTTCTACACCTCTATGCAACGCATCTCTGTGGCGCTTACTGGAGGTACCTAGTGGGCTAGTTTGACCCTAGGGACCCTTAGGATTCAAGGGGACTTAATCTCTCAACTTAGAACGGCCACAGGGCGCGTTTACACAGTGGTGAAGGGAGGGGACAGGGCCTGAGGTGACATTTGCAAACACGCCCTGTGGCGCGTTTTAAGTTGGGGAAATAATTCCCTTTCAATCCTGAGGGACCCTAGGGGCCAACTAGCCCACCAGGTGCTTCCAGTAAGCGTCACTGCTCTGCATTGCAGAGAGGTGGTGCAGGCCGTACCCCTTTTTACACCTCTCTGCAATGGCGCTTATTGGACATACCTAGTGGGTTATTTTGCCCCTAGGGACCCTCAGGATTCAAGGGGACTTAATCTCCCAACTTAAAACGTCCACAGGGCATGTTTACACCGTGGTGAAGGGAGGGGACAGGGCCTGAGTTAACGTGTGCAAACACACCCTGTGGCGCGTTTTAAGTTGGGGAAATAATTCCACTTCAATCCTGAGGGACCCTGGGGGCCAACTAGCCCACCAAGTGCTTCCAGTACGCGCCACTGCACTGAGTTGCAGAGAGGTGGTCAAGGCCGTGCCCCTTTTTACATCTCTCTGCAACGCAGCTCTGTGGGGCTTACTGGAGGTACCTAGTGGTCTAGTTGGACCCTAGGGACCCTCAGGATTCAAGGGGACTTAATCTCCCAACTTAAAACGGCCACAGGGCGTGTTTACACAGTGGGGAAGGGAGGGGACGGGGCCTGAGTTGACGTGTGCAAACACTCCCTGTGGCACGTTTTAAGAGGTAGTTTTAATCCCCTGCCCTATTATATACTAAGGGCTTACAGAGGAGGTCATGCTTCTCACAGGGGGACCCCAACGCATAGTGTTCCCTAGTGTATGTAGGTGTTTTCACTGTATTCTAAGTGTCTTTTCACATAGCACTGGCTCTAGGACTGGTTAGTCAGACTCAGTTACCACCAGTATCCGTCTGAAAAAGTTGAGGGTACAGGATGATTTTGCAAAAAGGCTTCTTTCTGCTCTTCTGTTTGTTCTTTCTGCACGTTATCCTTCTTCCTGCACTTTTCTTCGTCTTTGAAGACTTCTGTTGCTTATTTCTGCATTTCTTTTTTTTCTTTCTGTGCGTTTTTTCTTCTTTCTACACATATCCTATCTCTGTAGGCATAGTTAGAAATTAGCATTTAAAAAACCTTTGAAATTCACTGAAAAAACCATAGGTTTCAGGAACGTTATAGTTAGGAATTAGTATTTAAAAAGCCTTAAAAATTCACTGAAGAAACCATAGGTTTCAGGGGCGTTATAGTTAGCTGGACTTTTCACTTGTACAAAACCATTGAAATTTCCCCGTTATAGTTAGTTCAGCTAACTATAACTCGCGCGCCCGCAATGCACTGCTGATGACCTATTTTCCAAAAGGAAATCCGCAACATTCTATTCCCAATAAGTCTGGCGCCGGTTGACGAATCTTCGCAAAATTTTACAAACTTTTGGCCAGCTCTGGTCCGCTCCTATCCTGAAAGTTTAGTGGTGATTCGTCAAGCGGGGGCTGAGAAAAAAGGGGGGTCCCAAAACGCATTTTCCCCATGCAATTTCCCATGGGACCTGTTGACGCAGCTACAGCCCGAACTGCTGAACGGAATTACACCAAATTTGGCAGAAAGGTAGACCTTGGTTCAGAGTCATGCCTTTTGGTTAATGGTGTAAATCCGTTCAGTAGTTCCTGAGTAAATCAAAAGTAAAATCACATATATATCTGGGCGGAGCCTAACCACACATCTCATCGTGAGATCTGATTGGCTGTCAGCACTTCATCCAAGAAGTGTTGGCAGCCATCTTGGGACCAATATACATGATAGCACCTCATTAAAAAGCAGTGCAGTTAATAGAAGGTTTTAAGACTTTAGTTACATTATAAATCATTTGTTGATGGTACCATACTCATTTTAGGAATTGTGGTATGTTCTAAGGTGATTTTACCATGTGAAAAAGCCTTCTGCTGGGATATCATGAATCATGTTTGAGAGAAAACTATTTTCACATGCTTTTCCTACAGAGGTTTGGAAGGTGATCTATAAGGTAAACTGAGAGCATATTTTCTGTAAATTCACATTATCTTTCTTAGTCATGTGAGAATGAAGTCTGACATTCTCAGTAAAACATGTACATCCAACAAGGGCAGAGACTGTCAGTTGATTCCTTTGTGTTCTACTGTAGCTTTCCAGACTGTTCCAAAGAACAACTAGAGCGCTAACACTCCTACTTATGATAAACGTATGGCACACCTGAAGCCATCTTGATTGGAATAAAGTGGTAACTCTTAAAACATTTAATTTAAAAAGGAACACAATGAGGGGGTTCATTTTGCCATAGAATATATGATTAGTGCTGCAGAAAGAAAAATTAGGGCACATTTTGAGTGACTTCTCAAATCCTCTTCTATTTCATTAAAGAATTTTGACATGCAGACTGAAACATGCACTTTCAATACCAGCAGCAGACTTCCCTGGTGAGCAGTAGTTTACCTACAGTGATCTAATGAGCAACTAGAGTGCTAACATTCTGAATTTATGGCAAATGTGTGACACATCTGAATGCCTTCTTCATTGAATCAAAGTAAAAAACCGACATTATGCCTACTGAGGAGACTGTAGTAAATGAGGAAATTAGGAAACTTCATAACAAGTCTCCCAAGATGGCCACCAGCGACAAAAGAGCCCAAATGTAGCACAAATATCACCAAGATGTAGCCCAAGTATAGCCCAATGACAGAAATCCCAGAGTGTTTTAAAGAACAGCGCTAACAGTCTTACTTATGACAAAAGTATGGCACACCTGAAGCCATCTTGATTGGAATAAATTGGTAACACTTAAAACATTTAATTTGCAAAGGAACAAAATGAGGGGGTAATTTTGCCATAGAAATTATGATAAGTGCTGCAGAAAGAAAAATTAGGGCACATTTTGACTTCTCAAATCCTCTTCTATTTCATTAAAAAGTTCTGACATTCAGACTGATACATGCACTTTGAATACCAGCAGCAGACTTCCCTGGTGAGCAGTAGCTTTACTACAGAGATCTAATGAGGAACGAGAGTGCTACCATTCAGAATTTATGGCAAATGTGTCACATCTGAATTAGGGGTGGGCGGAATTTGCGGAATTAACCTTCGCAAATTATCGCGAGCATGTTTAAAATTATCGCAAACAAGCAGAAATATCGCAAAGATGCGGAAGTTTTTTTCCGGCATGTTCGCGAGATTTTCTGCATGGTTGCGGGTCGCCAACTTACCCATGTGGTTGCTTGCGGGCGCGGCCATCTTGTTTTGAGTTGTTCTCGCGGTGCATGATCGCGAGAAGAAAGACGTGATCGCGCGACGCATGACGTCACTGCGGGCGCGAACTGTCGCGAGACAGCGCAAATGGCTAAAAACAATACAACATCTCATGGAGAACGCGACCGGATCAAGAAAACTTGTCGGCGAACGCAGGGATTCAGGTAAGGCGATCGCGCGCGCGCGAGAATGTATCATTTTACAGCGCGAGCAAGAAACAAATTATCGCCAAGCTGCGGAAACCGGAATTTTTGACATTTTTGCGCTCTCCGCGGAACGCAAAAATTTCAAATTATCGCAATTTCCGCGAACGGAACGAAATTTTTGCCCAGGCCTAATCTGAATGCCTTCTTGATGGAACCAGAGTAAACAAGCATTGAAAATGCAATAGGTCTCGCCCTCGCTTAAGTTAAAGCAATTCTGTTTGTAACTAGGTGTCTTTTTAGCTTTGCTCTTGTTAGTGTTTTTCAAAATTTCATGTGCAAAATATGCATATATGTATATTTATGCATGCATTTATATTTGTATTTTTATAGATATGCAGATTATATATATGTTTATATATGTATGTATATATATATATACACATACATATATATATATAAATGCATATGCATATATGTGCATATGTGTGCGTGTAGAGAGAGGTAGAGAGAGGTAGAGAGGTAGAGGTGTAGAGGTAGAGATGTAGAGGTAAAGAGGTAGAGGTAGAGAGGTAGAGAGTAGTAGAGAGAGAGGTAGAGAGAGGTAGAGAGGTAGAGAGTAGAGGATGAGTAATAGAGAGTAGAGAGTAGAGAGAGAGTAGTAGAGAGTAGTAGAGAGAGTAGCAGAGAGTGAGTAGGAGAGAGTAGTAGAGTGAGTAGTAGAGAGTGAGTAGTAGAGAGTAGTAGAGAGTGAGAAGTAGAGAGTAGTAGAGAGTAGTAGAGTGAGTAGTAGAGAGTAGTAGAGAGTGAGTAGTAGAGAGTAGTAGAGAGTGAGTAGTAGAGAGTGAGTAGTGGAGACTGAGTAGCAGAGAGAGAGTAGTAGGGAATGAGTAGTAGAGAATGAGTAATAGAGTGATTAGTAGAGGATTGTAGAGAGAGAGACGTAGAGAGTGAGTAGTAGAGAGTAGTAGAGAGGGAGTAGTAGAGAGTGAGTAGTAGAGAGTAGTAAAGAGAGAGTAGTAGAGAGTGAGTAGTAGAGAGTAGTAGAGAGTGAGTAGTAGAGAGTAGTAGAGAGTGAGTAGTAGAGAGTAGTAGTGAGTGAGTAGTAGAGAGTGATTAGTAGAGAGTAGTAGAGTAGTAGAGAGTGAGTAGTAGAGAGTGAGTAGTAGAGTGAATAGTAGGGAGTAGTAGAGAGTGAGTAGTAGAGTGAGTAGTAGAGTGAGTAGTAGAGAGCAATTAGTAGAGAGTGTGTAGTAGAGAGAGAGTAGTAGCAAGTAGTAGAGAGTGAGAAGTAGAGAGTGAGTAGTAGAGAGAGTAGTAGAGAGTAGTAGAGTAGTAGTGAGTGAGTAGTAGAGAGTAGTAGAGAGTGAGCAGCAGAGAGAGTAGTAGAGTAGTAGAGAGTGAGTAGTAGAGTGAGTAGTAGAGAGTAGTAGAGAGCGAGTAGTAGAGAGTGAGTAGTGGAGAGTGAGTAGTAGAGTAGTAGAGAGTGAGTAGTAGAGAGAGAGTAGTAGAGAGTAGTAGAGTGAGTAGTAGAGAGTGAGTAGTAGAGAGAGAGTAGTAGAGAGTAGTAGAGAGTGAGTAGTAGAGTAGTAGAGAGTGAGTGGTAGAGAGTAGTAGAGTGAGTAGTAGAGAGTAGTAGAAAGTGAGTAGTAGAGAGTGAGTAATAGAGAGAGTAGTAGTAGACAGTGTTTAGTAGAGAGTAGTAGAGCATGAGTAGTAGAGAGTGAGTAGTAGAGAGTGGTAGCGAGTGAGTAGTAGAGAGTGAATAGTAGAATAGTAGAGAGTGAGTAGTTGAGAGTGAGTAGTAGAGAGTAGTAGAGAGTAGTAGAGTAGTAGAGAGTGAGTAGTAGAGAGTGAGTAGTAGAGAGTAGTAGAGTGAGTAGTAGAGCGGGAGCAGTAGAGAGAGAGTAGTAGAGAGTAGTAGAGAGTGAGTAGTAGTTTAGTAGAGAGTGAGTGGTAGAGAGTAGTAGAGAGCAGTAGAGTGAGTAGTAGAGAGTAGTAGAGAGTGAGTAGTAGAGAGTAGTAGTAGAGAGTAGTAGAGAGTAGTAGAGAGAGAGTAGTAGAGAGTGAGTAGTAGAAAGTAGTAGTGAGTGAGTAGTAGAGAGTGAGTAGTTTAATTTAAAAGGAACACAATGAGGAGGTTCATTTTGCCATAGAAATTATGATTAATGCGGAAAAAAGAAAATTAGGGCACATTTTGAGTGACCTCTCAAATACTCTTCTATTTCATAAAAAAATTGAAACATGCACTTTCAATACCAGCAACAGACTTCCCTGGTGAACAGGAGCTTTACTTCAGTGATCTAATAAGCAACTAGAGTGCTAACATTCCAAATTTATGGCAAATGTGTGACACATCTAAATGCCTTCTTGATGGAATGAAAGTAAAAAACCTGAAAGTATTTCCTACTGAGGAGACTGTAGTAAATGAGGAAATTAGGAAACTTCAAAACAAATAAGTCTCCCAAGATGGCCACCAGAGACAAAAGAGCCCAAATGTAGCACAAATATCACCGAAATGTAGCCCAAGTATAGCCCAATGACAGAATGTCCCAGAGTCTTTTAAAGAACAACTAGAGCGCTAACAGTCTTACTTATGACAAAAGTATGGCACACCTGATGCCATCTTGATTGGAATAAAGTGGTAACACTTAAAACATTTGATTTGCAAAGGAACAAAATGAGGGGGTTCATTTTGCCATAGAAATTATGATTAGTGCTGCAGAAAGAAAGATTAGGGCACATTTTGACTTCTCAAATCCTCTTCCATTCCATTAAAAGATTCTGACATGCAGACTGAAACATGCACTTTGAATACCTGCAGCAGACTTCCCTGGTGAGAAGTAGCTTTACTACAGTGATCTAATGAGCAACTAGAGTGCTACCATTCAGAATTTATGGCAAATGTGTCACATCTGAATGCCTTCTTGATGGAATCAAAGTAAACAAGCATTGAAAATGCAATAGGCCTCGCCCTGGTATAAGTTAAAGCAATTCTGTTTGTAATTAGGTGGCTTTTTAGCTTTGCTTGTATTAGAGTTTTTCAAACTTTCATTTACATATCATACATATGTATGCATATATGTATATGTATATGTTTGCATGCATTTATATTTATATAGATATGCAGATTATATTTATATGTTTATATATGTATATATATACACATACATATACATAAATGCATATGCATATATATGCATATATATATATATGTGCATTTGTGTACATGTACAGAGAGGTAGAGAGGTAGAGGTGTATAGGTAGAGGTGTAGAGATAGAGAGGTATAGGTAGAGAGGTAGAGAGTAGTAGAGAGAGAGGTAGAGATTAGAGAGCGAGTAATATAGAGTAGAGAGTGAGTAGTAGAGAGCAGTAGAGTGAGTAGTAGAGAGTGAGTTTTAGAGAGTGAGTAGTAGAGAGTAGTAGAGAGTGAGTAGTAGAGTGAGTAGTAGAGAGTAGTAGAGAGTGAGTAGTAGAGAGTAGAAGAGAGTGGGTAGTAGAGAGTGAGTAGTAGAGAGTAGTAGAGAGTGAGTAGCAGAGAGAGAGTATTAGAGAGTAGTAGAGAGTGAGTAGCAGAGTGAGTAGTAGAGAGTAGTAGAGAGTGAGTAGTAGAGAGTAGTAGAGTGAGTAGTAGAGAGTGAGTAGTAGAGAGAGAGTAGTAGAGAGTGAGTAGTAGAGTAGTAGAAAGTGAGTGGTAGAGAGTAGGAGAGAGTAATAGAGTGAGTAGTAGAGAATAGTAGAGAGTGAGTAGTAGAGAGTAGTAGAGTAGTAGGTAGTTAGTAGTAGAGAGTGAGTAGCAGAGAGAGTAGTAGAGAGTAGTAGAGAGTGAGTAGTAGAGAGTGAGTAGTAGAGAGTAGTAGAGAGCAATTAATAGAGAGTAAGTAGTGGAGAGCGAGTAGTAGAGAGTGAGTAGTAGAGAGTGAGTAGTAGAGAGTAGTAGAGAGAGAGTAGTAGAGAGTGAGTAGTAGAGAGAGAGTAGTAGAGTAGTAGAGAGTGAGTGGTAGAGAGCAGCAGAGAGTAGTAGAGTGAGTAGTAGAGAGTAGTAGAGAGTGAGTAGTAGAGAGTGAATAGTAGAGAGTAGTAGTAGAGAGTAGTAGAGAGAGAATAGTAGAGAGTGTAGTAGAGAGTGAGTAGTAGAGAGTAGTAGCAAGTGAGTAGTAGAGAGTGGTAGAGAGTGAGTAGTAGAGTAGTAGAGAGTGAGTGGTAGAGAGTGGTAGAAAGCAGTAGAGTGAGTAGTAGAGAGTGAGTAGTAGATAGTGAATAGTAGAGAGTAGTAGAGAGTGAGTAATAGAGAGAGTAGTAGTAGACAGTGTGTAGTAGAGAGTAGTAGAGCATGAGTAGTAGAGAGTGAGTAGTAGAGAGTGGTAGCAAGTGAGTAGTAGAGAGTGAGTAGAGAGAGAGTAGTAGAGAGTGAGTAGTAGAGAGTGAGTAGTAGAGAGTAGTAGAGAGAGAGTAGTAGAGAGTGAGTAGTAGAGAGAGAGTAGTAGAGTAGTAGAGAGTGAGTGGTAGAGAGCAGCAGAGAGTAGTAGAGTGAGTAGTAGAGAGTAGTAGAGAGTGAGTAGTAGAGAGTGAATAGTAGAGAGTAGTAGTAGAGAGTAGTAGAGAGAGAATAGTAGAGAGTGTAGTAGAGAGTGAGTAGTAGAGAGTAGTAGCGAGTGAGTAGTAGAGAGTAGTAGAGAGTGAGTAGTAGAGTAGTAGAGAGTGAGTGGTAGAGAGTGGTAGAAAGCAGTAGAGTGAGTAGTAGAGAGTGAGTAGTAGATAGTGAATAGTAGAGAGTAGTAGAGAGTGAGTAATAGAGAGAGTAGTAGTAGACAGTGTGTAGTAGAGAGTAGTAGAGCATGAGTAGTAGAGAGTGAGTAGTAGAGAGTGGTAGCAAGTGAGTAGTAGAGAGTGAATAGTAGAGTAGTAGAGAGTGAGTAGTAGAGAGTAGTAGAGTAGTAGAGAGTGAGTAGTAGAGAGTAGTAGAGAGTGAGTAGTAGAGAGTGAGTAGTAGAGAGAGAGTAGTAAAGAGTAGCAGAAAGTCAGTAGTAGAGTAGTAGAGAGTAGTCAGTCAGTGTCAGTCAGTGTCAGTCAGTGTCAGTCAGTCAGTGTCAGTCAGTCAGTCAGTGTCAGTCAATCAGTGTCAGTCAGTGTCAGTCAATCAGTGTCAGTCAGTCAGTGTCAGTCAATCAGTGTCAGTCAGTGTCAATCAGTGTCAGTCAGTGTCAGTCAGTCAGTGTCAGTCAATCAGTGTCAGTCAGTGTCAGTGTCAGTCAATCTGTGTCAGTCAGTGTCAGTCAGTCAGTGTCAGTCAGTCAGTGTCAGCTAGAGCAGCTCTGCTGACCTGGTTCTCTGTCTCTAAAGCAGCTCTGCTGACCTGGTTCTCTCTCTCTAAAGCAGCTCTGCATACCTGGTTTCTCTGGCTCTACAGCAGGTCTGCTGACCTGGTTCTCTGGCTCTAGAGCAGCTCTGCTGACCTAGTTCTTTTGCTACAGAGCAGCTCTGCTGATCTAGTTCTCTGGCACTACAACAGCTCTGCTGACCTGGTTCTCTGGCTCTAAAGCAGCTCCGCTGACCCAGTTCTATGGCTCTGGAGCAGCTCCACTGACCCAGTTCTATGGCGCTGAAGCAGTTCTGCTGACATGGTTCTCTGGGTCTAGAGCCGCTCTGCTGACCTGGTTCTCTCCCTCTAAAGCCGCTCTACTGACCTGGTTTCTCTGGCTCTGCAGCAGCTCTGCAAACCTGGTTCTCTGGCTCTAGAGCAGCTCTGTTGACCTGGTTCTTAGGCTCTAGAGCAACTCTACTGACCTGGTTCTTTGGCTCTAAAGCAGCTCTGCTGACCTGGTTCTATGGCTCTAAAGCAGCTCTGCTGATTTGGTTCTCTGGCTCTAGAGTAGCTCTGCTGACCTGGTTCTCTGGCTCTAAAGCAGCTATGCTGGCCTGGTTCTCTGGCTCTAAAGCAGCTCTGCTGACCGGTTCTCTCCCTCTAAAGCAGCTCTGCTGACCTAGTTTCTCTGGCTCTACAGCAGCTCTGCTGACCTGGTTCTCTGGCTCTAGAGCAGCTCTGCTGACCTAATTCTTAGGCTCTAGAGCAGCTCTGCTGACCTGGTTCTCTGGCTCTACAGCAGCTCTGCTGCCCTGGTTTTCTGCACTCACGATGCACACGATGCACGCACCCGACTTCGCGAAAATATAATTAAAAATAATATAAGTTTATTATAAGTACAAATATATTATTTTGATGAATATCTTACATAATCTCTTGCCTTAATATGTATATTAAAGACACATACATATCATTTTGGAACATAATTTTTTTTTGCGGGAGTCGCGCACCCAGCGCGCCTCAGCACATGTATGATGTCACGCAGGACCCGCAACCGCGTGAACATCTCGTACCGTAATGCGCATGTGTCGCGAATGCACGGGAGCAGGAGTCGCAGACTGGTCGCATACCAATCACGCATTTCACGTGAAATTAAATATATATGATGTAACTGAAAAACACGCAGCCGTCGCACACCATACGCGGATCCTTCATGACTTCTCTAAAATGGTGGCTAGAATGTGCGCACCCACCGTGATGTGTACACTTTGAGTGCGCGACTCCGAAAAAAATTGGAATTTTTTTTTTAAAGAAAATAATATAAATATATTAAAATAAAAAATGAAAACAAGAAAATTAATCAATATTTCAGTTTTAATTAAAAAAATTTTTTTTTTGCAATTTTCAGAAAAATATATACTATTATTTAATGAATAAAATATTTATAAATAAACAGTTAAAACACTGTAGAAAATCAGTACAAAAAAATAGATATAACTACTTTCACACTTAAAAGTTAGCATTTAAAAAACCTTTGAACTTCACAGAAAAAAACATAGGTTTCAGGGGTGTTATAGTTAGCTGCCCATTTCACTCATACAAAACCATAGAAATAGAAATTCCTCCGTTATAGTTAGTTCTGCTAACTATAACTCACGCGCCCGCAATGCACTGCTGATGCTGTCACATATTGCATCATTCATGACATGGTCAGTGACCTCACTGATGACATCAATGATGACATCTCAAATGACATCACTGATGACATCATCCACTTGACAATCTGATACACCTCATCATACACTAGTATAACCTTTCATCACTCACTGTAAAAGTACCATATTTGAAACCATTGACACACCAATACCATTTACTACATACCCACTCACTGATTCCTAAGTCTACACACACAACTACCCATTCAACAACAGAATCATCTATACATGCAGTCATTAATTAATAGAACACTATCAAATGCACTTATACACATATATAGACATTGACACATCAGCAGTCATCTTAGTCGGTTATGCAGTCATCCAACTCACTCATGAAAAAAATTTATCGCTCTTAAATTTACTCACTTACACAATTATCCAACAACACCTCATTTATTCAAACACATAGTAACTCATCGTTAATATGTTAAAAAAGCACCAATACAATTATACACTCATTCATATAGTTACTCTCACAATCACTGACTCTTACACATACTTATTTATATACACCAACTCTCACATACAATGCCTTTTATTTTTTTACTTTGTTCAAGATGTACAACTAAAACATATATTCGCTCACCAACACACAAATAAATACACTCAGTCACTCAAACAACTGTTTCCACATGCACTCTTAAACCCATACACCTAGTCAATCAACCATTCACACATCTATGTATAGAGTTACACACACCCCATCCAACCACACACAAACTCAGTGTCCCATACAAATACTCACCCAACTCATCAATAACTAATATACACACTCATGTAGTTAGTAACCAACTGATGCAGCATGTTATACAACAACAGAGACAGTGCTGCACACATTCACATAGTTTAGTTACTAATCCATGTATTGAGTGAGACACTTTTAATTACTCACTTAAAAAGACAGTCAGACAGCTACTAAATCCTCCATCCAGACAGTTATATATCCACTCAAACTTCAATACAGATTGGTATATATATATAATACATATTTAAATTTCAAACTAAACCACATTCAGTGGATGATGTCATTAGTGATGACATCAGTGATGTCATTTGAGATGTCATCAGTGATGTCATCAGTGATGTCACTGACCATGTCATGAATCATGCAATATGTGACATCATCAGCAGTGCATTGCGGGCGCGTGAGTTATAGTTAGCAGAACTAACTATAACGGAGGAATTTCTATGGTTTTGTATGAATGAAATAGGCAGCTAACTATAACACCCCTGAAACCTATGTTTTTTTCTGTGAATATATAAATTTTTTATATATATATATATATATATATATATATATATATATATATATATATATATATATATATATATATATATATATATATGTATCCAAAATGTGAAGCGCTCCTTCCGGGAAGCACAGTACCGTGGGAGGTGGCGGAGAACACTGGCGGAGAAACCAGCAATTTAATCCCAAAATAGAAAGCAATTGTCCACGCACTCAGGAAGGAGCCAGTCAGTTAGCGATACCAAAGATGATTTATTGCCTCATAAATCCACTTGTGACGCGTTTCGGCAGCCCTGCTGCCTTGGTCACACCAAAGTGATAAAAACAACCATGTCTGTTTTAAAACAATACATGGAAAGTGAGAGAGGACTATCTCCTTAGACCTGTCCACCAGAATACATGGCGACCATTTTGGAGTGGTAAAAATAGTACCACGAAGAATACTGCATTAAACATTAATACATGTCACAGTTGAACATTCTGAAAATTGCATTGAGATGGCAACATAAATTGCAAGTGCATATTTATACCTACGTGATGACATGATTGCAGGATGGTTTGTTACATGGAAGCAAACAACTGGTTAAATGGTCAGTGTCCTTTCATAACAAAATTGTAATGTCGAGCTTGCCTATGTACGCAGTATATCGACACGCTGTAAGCAGTCTCAGTCATTTTCTTGGGTAATTTCCCAAAACTCCTTGGTCACATTGCCACCAGCAGCCCCTCCTGACATTTGTGATTTCTGTGGTATGTTACAGCATGGACACAGACTCCTTTGGTGCAAACACCTTCACCGTGGTGATTACGATTCCCAGTGCTCCCCTAGTAGCAACTTTACTGGTGGCCCCTCCTGGCATATGGGGTCATGGCAGCCCAGAGGTATGGGTTTTCTGAGTACCACATGGCACTATGACACGGTGGGCCTCTGTTGACTTACGGGGTCTCCAAACAAACATTCCTACACAAGCTATGACCTGATCAATGCACACCAGTTCCATCTGCCTTCATACAGGTAGTCCTCATGGTAGGGCTTCCTACTCCTCACACAACCCTTTTGTCTGCTTGGTAGGTGACAAAGTTTAGGGTCTCAACCTCCCCTTCTTATAATCCATTTCCAAACACCAAAATCTGATTTAGGGTATGAGTGTTTGAGGTTTTATGTTGGGGTTCTGCTTCTTTGAAGTATCCACTTCTCATTTTCTTCTTTCCCCTCGAAAGGATGTCTGTCTTCAGTGTTACATAATCTGTAAATTACTGGGTTCTTTCCTTGTGGCATGATTGTACACGTTTTTGTGACACCTTTACAAACACAACACTACTTTTAGTGAATTTGTATGCTGCATGTGCGCTGAACAGAGACCAAGCAGACTTATTCTGACACAGCCAGGAGCAGGAGCACCTGGTAAAGGGCTCCCATTCTTTGCACCACTTTAAAAAATAAAATATCATTTATGTACTGTTTGAGCTTTGCTTTTTAAAACATATAAGAAAATTGTCACGCTTCGCCATATTTTAACTTATTGAGCTCACCTTCTCTCTGTACCCATTCCCCGGTCCACCGCCGATTAGCGGATTGAGTGGAGGGAATCCGGATCCACAGAAAGACACTCTGGAAGTGATTACTACTTCCGGGTCACCGGGAGAGTCAGCTGACTAGCAGCTGAGCTCACCCCTTTATAAACGGGATGCCTTTCTCCACGTGCAGCGGATGCGCGCAGAGGGTGCGCGCCAAAGGCAAGCCCATCTGCGCCCATCCGCAGCCGGGCGGGGCCAGGTGCCCTGACCCCAGCTCGTCCCATCACCCATGTTAGGAGCTACAGCTCCAACTCCCTACATAAACTAAGAGGAAAGGTCTCACCCCTATGCTTCCCCACATGTAACCCAGCAGTACAGGGGTCAATCTGCCCACACTGCGGATTTCGACCTCTCCCCGACCTCCCATTTAAAAGCACCCAGCGAAGCATGTACCTCCTGAACTGCAGATCGCTCCCTAAAAACACCACAGCGATATCCTTGCTTTTAGATGAATTAAACCCAGATGCCCTCTTTCTGACAGAAACCTGGCTCCACTCCGAATCAGAACCTGATATCATCCAGGCCCTACCTAGAGCATACCAAATGTTATGCGTAGACCGCTCTACAGGGAGAGGAGGTGGCTTAGCAATTATCTACAAAGATTGCTATGGCTGCCGCAGTTCTCCAAACCCAATACCCAACTGCGAAAGTCTCACCTTCTCACTTGACTTCTCCCCCACTAGCACCTTCTCGGGGATGCTTGTATATCGTCCACCAGGGACCCTGGGACAATTTCTCAACTCCCTGCCTTCCTCTATAGCCAACCTAGCGTGTAGCTCAGCAAACTACACACTCCTAGGGGATTTTAATATCCATTTTGATGACACCACGGACCACAATGCCTTAGACATGACTACCAGCCTCGCCACACTACAACTTCAACAACTAGTACTGAAACCAACCCACTCCAAGGGTCATCTCCTTGATCTCATTTTTAGTAATTGCACAGATCGCCTGGTGGGAAATCCTTCCCCCCTGCCATGGACGGACCACTTCCTGATCCCTGTCTTTTGGGTCACTCCATATACCCACCCTTCCCCCAATATAGTTACTCGGAAGCAACGCAGCTGGTCAAAACTCCCCCAGGTTGAATGGGAATCGACCCTCGAAACGTCTAGACCATCCTGCAACTATGACCCTACCCTAGCCAACAAACACTATAATAGATGGATCTCAAACTCATTAGACTCTGTACTCCCCATAAAACGCACTGAATCCAAGCGCAGCACTAAGACTGCCACCTGGTATTCCCAAGATTTACGAGAAAGTAAACGTCAATGCAAAAAACTGGAGAGGAAGTGGCGTCTGGACTACTCACTCCTCAGAAAAATTGCATATAGAGCTGCGATAAAATCATATAAAAATGAAATTAAAATCTCGCAAGTGGCCTTCTACGAAAACAAGATCAATGCAGCTGCCTCCAAGCCTAACGAAATTGACCAAATTGCAAAAACCCTTCTCAAACTCCCAGAAAAACCTCAAAATCCCCTTAATGCCCAATCTCGCTGCAATGACCTGGAAGAGTTCTTTTACAATAAAATACAAACTATCTACACCTCCTTTCCTCACACTCGGATCCCTACATCGCCTGCTAAACCTCCTGAGATAGGGCTCCACTCCCCAGCAACACTCGATAACCTTCCCTTTCCAATCTATCATGCTTCAGGTTAAATCTGGCTCCCCTAATGACCCAGCACCCCCACGCTCTCTGCTGTCAGTCACTACACACATTCTACCCACCATTCTTGATCTACTCAATGCCTCTCTAGCCACTGGGACAGTCCCGCTCCCCTGGAAACGGGCTATGGTCAAAGCCCTCCTTAAAAAACCCAACCTAGATCCAAACAACCCTGGGAACTACCGTCCAATCTCCCTACTACCCTGGCTCAGCAAGATCATAGAGAAACACGTCAACAAGACACTGACGGAGTTCCTAGAGATCAACCACTTGCTCGACCCTTCCCAGACGGGATTCCGACCCATGCATGGGATTGAGACCGCTCTCGTCGCCGTGACAGAGGAGGCAAGGAAGATCATGGATCAAGGAGGCACCGCAGTCATTTTCCTCCTTGACCTAAGTGCCGCCTTTGACACTGTAAATAATAACATCTTACTGAAAAGACTTACCAACCTAGGAATCTCAACAAAAGCACTCAGATGGTTTGAGTCCTTCCTGTCTGATCGATGCTTCCAAGTCTTTGAGGGCGACGTCACCTCCCCCAGCAAACCTCTCGGATGTGGTGTGCCGCAGGGCTCTTCCTTGAGCCCTACGCTCTTTAATATCTACATGAGCCCCTTGCTGAGATTGTCCGCCCCTTCGGGATAAAAATTATTACCTATGCAGACGATACACAGTTAGTGGTGGCCCTAAACCAACCTCACACCGGGACCAACAACTTGAGGGAATGCTTAGAAGTGGTGACCTCATGGATGACATCATCTTGTCTCAAACTAAATGGAGACAAGACCGAGCTGATGCTCCTAGGCAGTTCCCCTAACAACATCATTAATTGCCTCTGGCCAGCGTGTCTCGGACCAACTCCCACTCCCAAGGACACAATTAAGAGCCTGGGCATCTGGCTAGATATATCTTTTAATTTTAACCACCAGGCAGCCAAACTTTCAGCCACCTGCTTTGGTATACTTAGGCTCACCCGAAACATTCTTCCCCTACTACCCTTTAAGGCCAGACAAATCATGATTCAGGGTCTCGTTCTATCTCGTCTGGACTTCGGGAATGCTCTCTACCTAGGGGCCCCCCAGGCCACCCTAAACAAGCTCCAGGTCATCCAGAACTGTGCAGCACAAACCCTCCTTCAGACCCCTCGTCGCCTCTCTGTCAAGTCCGAATTGAAGAAACTTTACTGGCTCCCAATCAGGGAAAGAATACTATTCAAGAGCCTGTGTATTGCTTACCGAGCCTTTTGGAAAACGGGCGCCATCATCAACCATTCCCTGATCACTCCCTACCAACCCAATAGACAGCTCAGATCAGCCTCCTCATTTCTTGTCACAGTGCCTAAGATCAAGAGAGCCAGATGTGGGGGCCGGTCGTTCTCCTACAACTCGGCTAAACTCTGGAACTCTCTTCCCCTCCACCTACGCTCAGAGCCCAATCATCTGCCCTTTCGAAAAAAGCTAAAAACCCTGCTGTTCAACAAATCAGACTAGGTCTCCCTCCGTCCCTCCATACGCGGTTGTCCACAGCGCTAGGACGCCTCAGGGTAGCTATCGCGCTTTACAAATGATCCTTTCATTCATTTCATTCATTCATAAATACATATTGTCAAGAGAATTTTATGCATAAAAGTACATTTTTGGGTTGTATCCTCTTTGTTGATTTGTGGCACTGTGCAATACATTATTTTTAGGTATTGCATTAATCATGAATTATGACCTCCAAGGATGCCTCATTGACATTGTTCTATGTTAATGTTTTAACCAGTTCTTCTCAAATTATCCCTGGCAGCCCATGCCTAGACCAGCTTAGTCTGCCCAGGGCAGCAATACTAGATTTGTTTTCCACCTGGCTAATAGATTAGAACCCTTGTCAAGCCCACAGGGGCTAGATGGGAATGACTGAATAACATCAGTTGAGGCCGAGCAGCAGGACATAAGGCCCTGGGACCCTGTCATTGATACATTTGAATCACCCCCCAAGTTAGCACCTGCTCCCTCACATAAGCTAGCACCTATCATCCCTGGCACCCGCTGTATAAAGATACTGTCCTGGAATATTTCAGGCTTAAGGTCGAAAAGTGATGATGTGCTATGGTAGAGGTCCCTTTGATGCTGCCATTTATTTGCCATACAGGAAACTTCGGATAACACTGACATTTTAATTTGGATCGTTTTATCCGGTTTTCTAAGTGTGCAATCTCTTCAACTCTGGGCAGAAGGGGTCTCCTACTATTGATCTCACTTGAACTAGCATGCAAAACTAGACTAGTAGAGAGTCAGTCACCCCATCTGTTAGCAGTAGAGCTGCTATTTAAGAATCATCCTCCTGCTAGTAGTTCATTTTTATCATTCCTTCACTCGAAGTTTTGAGACCGAACACTTAGTAGCCTTACGGGGGTTTCTTGAACATTACTCTTATTATGAGATTATAATTCTGTGTGCTTTTAACATCCATCAATGCCACCTCAACTGCACAGTCCCTTGCTCCCTTTGCCACTGGATTCAAGCAAGCCCGGCTGAAGACGGCTGAAATGCCAGAAACCGGTCCTAGGAAGCTTGTTTCCGGTCCAGGGAAGACATGGCTTGGCAGTTCGGGCTGGACTGTTCCCATGAGGCACAGGGTCAGACTGATTTGCATATGGCCATGTCTGAACTGGGGTGGCAGAGTGGGCTACAGAACGGTGATGGAACAAACCCAGATCTGTTGACTGGGTGTGAGTGTTTGCTTGGTTCTGATGCTCCGTCCATCACCACCCCCTTTTGTACCGCTTTGTTCGCCATAAGTTGGCAGGGTATGCTCAGACGTGAGTCCCTTGCTCACTTTGCCACTGGATTCAAGCAAGCCTGGCTGAAGACGGCTGAAATGCCAGAAACCGGTCCTAGGAAGCTTGTTTCCGGTCCAGGGAAGACATGGCTTGGCAGTTCGGGCTGGACTGTTCCCATGATGCACAGGGTCAGACTGATTTGCATATGGCCATGTCTGAACTGGGGTGGCAGAGTGGGCTAAAGGACGGTGATGGAACAAACCCAGATCTGTTGACTGGGTGTGAGTGTTTGATTGGTTCTGATGCTCCGTCCATCACCACCCCCTTTTGTACCGCTTTGTTCGCCATAAGTTGGCAGGGTATGCTCAGACGTGAGTCCCTTGCTCACTTTGCCACTGGATTCAAGCAAGCCTGGCTGAAGATGGCTGAAATGCCAGAAACCGGTCCTAGGAAGCTTGTTTCTGGTCCAGGGAAGACATGGCTTGGCAGTTCGGGCTGGACTGTTCCCATGAGGCACAGGGTCAGACTGATTTGCATATGGCCATGTCTGAACTGGGGTGGCAGAGTGGGCTAAAGAACGGTGATGGAACAAACCCAGATCTGTTGACTGGGTGTGAGTGTTTGATTGGTTCTGATGCTCCGTCCATCACCATCCCCTTTTGTACCGCTTTGTTCGCCATAAGTTGGCAGGGTATGCTCAGACGTGAGTCCCTTGCTCACTTTGCCACTGGATTCAAGCAAGCCTGGCTGAAGACGGCTGAAATGCCAGAAACCGGTCCTAGGAAGCTTGCTTCCGGTCCAGGGAAGACATGGCTTGGCATTTCGGGCTGGACTGTTCCCATGAGGCACAGGGTCAGACTGATTTGCATATGGCCATGTCTGAACTGGGGTGGCAGAGTGGGCTAAAGAACGGTGATGGAACAAACCCAGATCTGTTGACTGGGTGTGAGTGTTTGATTGGTTCTGATGCTCCGTCCATCACCACCCCCTTTTGTACCGCTTTGTTCGCCATAAGTTGGCAGGGTATGCTCAGACGTGAGTCCCTTGCACACTTTGCCACTGGATTCAAGCAAGCCTGGCTGAAGACGGCTGAAATGCCAGAAAACGGTCCTAGGAAGCTTGTTTCCGGTCCAGGGAAGACATGGCTTGGCAGTTCGGGCTGGACTGTTCCCATGAGGCACAGGGTCAGACTGATTTGCATATGGCCATGTCTGAACTGGGGTGGCAGAGTGGGCTAAAGAACGGTGATGGAACAAACCCAGATCTGTTGACTGGGTGTGAGTGTTTGATTGGTTCTGATGCTCCGTCCATCACCACCCCCTTTTGTACAGCTTTGTTCGCCATAAGTTGGCAGGGTATGCTCAGACGTGAGTCCCTTGCTCACTTTGCCACTGGATTCAAGCAAGCCTGGCTAAAGACGGCTGAAATGCCAGAAACCGGTCCTAGGAAGCTTGTTTCCGGTCCAGGGAAGACATGGCTTGGCAGTTCGGGCTGGACTGTTCCCATGAGGCACAGGGTCAGACTGATTTGCATATGGCCATGTCTGAACTGGGGTGGCAGAGTGGGCTAAAGAACGGTGATGGAACAAACCCAGATCTGTTGACTGGGTGTAAGTGTTTGATTGGTTCTGATGCTCCGTCCATCACCACCCCCTTTTGTACCGCTTTGTCCGCCATAAGTTGGCAGGGTATGCTCAGACGTGAGTCCCTTGCTGACTTTGCCACTGGATTCAAGCAAGCCTGGCTGAAGACGGCTGAAATGCCAGAAACCGGTCCTAGGAAGCTTGTTTCCGGTCCAGGGAAGACATGGCTTGGCAGTTCGGGCTGGACTGTTCCCATGAGGCACAGGGTCAGACTGATTTGCATATGGCCATGTCTGAACTGGGGTGGCAGAGTGGGCTAAAGAACGGTGATGGAACAAACCCAGATCTGTTGACTGGGTGTGAGTGTTTGATTGGTTCTGATGCTCCGTCCATCACCACCCCCTTTTGTACCGCTTTGTTCGCCATAAGTTGGCAGGGTATGCTCAGACGTGAGTCCCTTGCTCACTTTGCCACTGGATTCAAGCAAGCCTGGCTGAAGACGGCTGAAATGCCAGAAACCGGTCCTAGGAAGCTTGTTTCCGGTCCAGGGAAGACATGGCTTGGCAGTTCGGGCTGGACTGTTCCCATGAGGCACAGGGTCAGACTGATTTGCATATGGCCATGTCTGAACTGGGGTGGCAGAGTGGGCTAAAGAACGGTGATGGAACAAACCCAGATCTGTTGACTGGGTGTGAGTGTTTGATTGGTTCTGATGCTCCGTCCATCACCACCCCCTTTTGTACCGCTTTGTTCGCCATAAGTTGGCAGGGTATGCTCAGACGTGAGTCCCTTGCTCACTTTGCCACTGGATTCAAGCAAGCCTGGCTAAAGACGGCTGAAATGCCAGAAACCGGTCCTAGGAAGCTTGTTTCCGGTCCAGGGAAGACATGGCTTGGCAGTTCGGGCTGGACTGTTCCCATGAGGCACAGGGTCAGACTGATTTGCATATGGCCATGTCTGAACTGGGGTGGCAGAGTGGGCTAAAGAACGGTGATGGAACAAACCCAGATCTGTTGACTGGGTGTAAGTGTTTGATTGGTTCTGATGCTCCGTCCATCACCACCCCCTTTTGTACCGCTTTGTCCGCCATAAGTTGGCAGGGTATGCTCAGACATGAGTCCCTTGCTCACTTTGCCACTGGATTCAAGCAAGCCTGGCTGAAGACGGCTGAAATGCCAGAAACCGGTCCTAGGAAGCTTGTTTCCGGTCCAGGGAAGACATGGCTTGGCAGTTCGGGCTGGACTGTTCCCATGAGGCACAGGGTCAGACTGATTTGCATATGGCCATGTCTGAACTGGGGTGGCAGAGTGGGCTAAAGAACGGTGATGGAACAAACCCAGATCTGTTGACTGGGTGTGAGTGTTTGATTGGTTCTGATGCTCCGTCCATCACCACCCCCTTTTGTACCGCTTTATATGGAGAAAAGGGCAGGAGCATCCCAAACAAGGGCCTTAGCACTAAAGATCAAGCACATAGGCTGAAGTAGGAGAAGGTAATACCGGAAAGTTTCTTGGGTAGTTTGTATGTTGAGTGTGCCAGAGAGATCTCAGTATGTATGGACACTAGCGTGCAGGCCAGAGGAGTCTTAGATGAGTTTGACAAGCTAACAAAAAAATAACCACATTTACCACTAACAAGGCCAAAGGTCTCAAGGGTAAAAGATGGTTTGATGGTACCTGTTCATAGGCCCATAGAAAGTTATTTTTGGCACTCAAACAAGTCCTGAGGGATGGGGCTGAGGTCAGGACTTGTAGGAGTGCCTACAGGTCTGCCACCCAACAGAGGAAGAAGCTCATTAGGGAACAGGCCTTCAGTACAACTGAGGTTCACAATGCTATCCAGGTCACATCTGCGGGATAAGAGCCAGGCCCAGAAGGGGTCCCTTCGGACCTGTATAAGGCCAACACTGTGGTCTTGGCGAGGAAATTGGCACTGGTTTTTAATGCGGCTTGTATGTGTGGTTTTCCTCCTTCCTGGGCCAAGGTTATTATTATTACTATTTCTAAAAAGGACTCAAGGGATTATCCTGCATGTTATCGACCTATGTCACGTTTACACTTGGTTGCCAAAATCATGGGGAAAGCGATTTTGGATCGACTATCACTATGGTTAGATAATTGTAATGTCATTTCATACGTACAGTATGGATTTTAGGCAAGGCAAAGGGACTCTCGATCAATGTATTAACCTGCACCTGGTGGTCGGGAAATACACAATTGCTAAGAAGGGTACATAAGGCTTTTATAGACCTAACAATGGCGTTCAACTGTGTAAATAGATCCAAATGTGGTTGACTCTTCGGTATGTGGGTCTGGACACAGACCTTGTGGCCTTCCTACATGCCACTCATAATAACACTTCTGCGGTGGTGAGATTTAACGAGGATGGCGGCGTGACAGACTCTTTGGAGGTCACGAGAGGGGTCCGGCAGGGGTGTATTTTGGCTCCTCTGCTGTTCACGCTTTACATCAATAAGCTAGGGGACCACCTCATATTCAGCTGTAAAGGCATTCCAAGAGCTGGTTCTAAAATGATCCCTGCACTCCTGTACGCAGACCACGCGGTGTTGTTTGCCAGAACTGCTGTAGGCCTCCATATACTTTTAAATGTTTTTATAGATTTTATGGACTCACTTACCTAGCCACTAACTTTGCGAAATCCCACACCATGACGATAGGTACCCAGAAGGCTCCTAGATGTAAGTTCTTTTGCCTGTGAGCAGAAATAACAAAAATGTCAACCTTCCCTTTTCTTGGGGTGTTATTCGATGACCGAGGGACCTGGGCTGCGCCAAGATTACGTAAAAAGTATGTCTTGACAAAAGCAGCAGGAGCTACTATGGAATTGCAAAAAGGCTGGGGTCAAAGCCCGTACCCACCCTGAGCAAGGTGTATAGAGATAAATGTATCCATATGGCCATGTACGGGTGTGATGTATGGTGATACAAAGATGTATGGGAAATTCAGGGCACAGAAAACAAATTAATTTGTGGACTTCTTGCCGTCCCCCACCACCACTCCGGCTTTTATTCTGCATGAGGAGCTTGGATTGAGGTATAATTCTGACCTTATTGCTGTTGCGCCCCTCCTGCGTTGGCTGACAATTTGGTCCAGTTCCACCACTACCCTAAACCAACTTGTCATAGCGGATTGTACTGCACACAATGGGGCCCTATGTTTCCCCTGGTTAAAGTATATTATGGAGCAAATGAAATGGCTAGGCTGCGCCTACCTATACTCCAATCCCAGGCATCAATTATTGGGCAAGCAGCAGGGGCTCAGGGAAGGTAAGGAATTAGCTAAGCATACTGTGAGAAGGTATGTCAAACTGAGTCTGAGCCCACAGGTACAGCCTTACTTGTCACTGGTTACTAATGTGCACCATCGCTTCATGTTAACCAGATCCCGATTGAATCTGGTACCCTGGTTATTAGCCTTTCCTAAAAGCTGCATGAAACATGGCCTTTTAAAGCTTTGTCTTTGTGACAACTTCTTCTTAATAATGAGTTTTTATTCTATTTGTCTGTGTAACTAGTCCTACGTATATTCACGTCTGCGAATTGGATTTTTAAATGTACATGTGGTATCTAACTAAGCTATTGTAATTTTTTTAAATGTTTTAAATATCTGCTTTTATGGCTTTTAGTGGCTGAATAAAGTTTCTTTGACCTGACCTGTTGATGTTTTATACCCTTGTCCTTTGGGGTCTACGGGTGGCTGTTGTGGTTTATACTGATTTAGTGGAGAGATTTGGGGAGAATGGGTTCTCTTCTGCCTCTGGATTTAATGCACAGCTGGCAATTTGTCTTGACTCTAGGAGGACAGTTTTGCCATGAATAAGTTTGAAGAAGGCTCTTTGGGCCTGATGGATGGCTAGCAGCTCCATGTTGTTGGTGCGTCACTCCCGAAACCGAGGAGGTCAAGGTGCCATTATGGTCATGTCATGGGTCTCACGAGAGACCCATCAGTGCTAGTGGTCAGTTGAGGAATGAAGTCTATGCAGATCTTGCGGTGCAACAAATTGTGGATGTTCCACCATGGCAGACAGTGCGGAGACCTCATCATTACTAACACTAGATGTTTGTTGTGCCCTTCCACTGATGTCCATTGCCCTGAGAGGCACTCCTGGAGTGTCTGCATGAGTAATATGGTATGTGGCACTCTCAATAAGCAGGAGGCCAGTATCCCCAACACTGAGTGTAGCACATGGTGGAGGAGTGGGATGTTGGGTGAAATGTTGTGGAATTCGAGGCAGTACACTAGGAACACAATAGAGAGCACTCACTGATCTAAGGTAAGGTATTTTCACTGAAGGAAGAAGTGCCTCAGCCGTCCTGCTACAGTGTGATCAGATGGATCAGGTGGAGAGTCACTGCTAACTTGCTAAGGTGCCTTACTGGACCCACCTCTGCCATGGCTTTACCCCTGTAGGCACCCTACAGAAAGGACTTGGACTGCTGCAGAGTTTCGAAAGGGTTGTTAATGCTAATGATAGGATTGTCCCCACCTTTGCTTTAATGTCTGTGAATGGTAGATCTGGGGCAAGGGCACCCATGGATTAGGGTACCTTGGCATCCTTTTTGATTTTTTTCAACCATCTGGTCCACCTGCTATCCAAACCGATGACACCATCAAAATGAATATTAAGGAGCTACTGTTGTTACTTGGAACAGATGGTAGACAATGGTAAAATTAGGTGGCAAGACTTTGGTGGGTTAAAGTTTGAGGTCAGGATTCTCGGGGGGACAACTACATAATCATCCTCCCACGGGTCCTCTTGTTCAAGGGGTATTTAATGCTCAACGCACTCCCTGGTTCCATGTATGTGCCCTGTGGGTCAAGGAAAGAGGAATGTGGAGGCAGAAGTGGTGGAGATAGAATTGCAGGTGAAGGTAGAAAAAGTAAGGTGCTGGTAGTTGAATGATTCATTATTTTTAGATCTGACAATGTGGAGGGCTTGAAGCATAGTTCTTCCTTGTTTTTTTGGCATTAGAATGAGTCCTAGACTTGTGGGCTTGGCAAAGATCTTGCCGGTGTCCATATTCATAAACAATTTTGTCTGTCTGGCATCAAGGAACTCTGAAAGTTTTTGAAGATCGACCCCTCACTGGTGTTCAATCTTGGCATTGAGAGGGTGGTTTCAATGACGGTTTCAAACCTGGTGGTAGTGATGTTTTTGGTGTCGATTTCAGATCCAGGTGGTCCTTTTAGGGCAGCTAGGATTGGATCCTTCTGGTTCCGTCCTTGGTTCATGTCTACCCAGTCCCTCAAAACCTGGGAGTACTAGTTAGAGGAGTGAAACTCGCAAAGCTTTTTGTAGTTTTCGCTCAACTTACAGCTCAAGGTCTGGCATCTGTGTAATCATTGCTTTCATCAAAAGGCATTTCATAAATTGAGACTGACCTTGTGGCTCCAGAGGCACTGGTATGGCACTGAGAGTCGATCTGTTATTTGACCCAGTGTGTAGGCTGGTGCCTGTTTCACGTTGAGCTCTTGCTCCTATTGTATTGGAGTCCTCCAAGAAGATGGCCTCCAGGCTCTCACCTCCTTGGGCTGTTGGAATGCTGGAGGGACTGCCTTGTTCTTCCACAGCACCAAGCAGGTCTTCAGTCCTGAAAATGTTGGGCATCTCAAGGGAGGCTGCCACTGCATGTATGTATGTGGCATTTCTGAAGAGTAAAGCTAGTCAAAAGGCAGCGCCGCGTGCGCAGGGTCAAGGTCAAGTATAAAGTAAATGAGTGAACTGAGAGGTAGCGGGTTAGTAGACTGTTAATGCATTGTGATGTAGTGTTCTTTAAAGTGATGCATCTTTAACTCTTTCTGAAATTGAAGCAGCATTTGTTCAGTCTGAATGGATAAGGGGATGCCTTATGATGAGCACACCGCCACTCTCTACTACTAAGGAGCTTTTTTGCAGCAGAAGGCACAGCATGTGAGAGATACAGGCTGTAGACACCATGATGGTTGCTTCAGTGGTATTTGATACTACACCCAGGGCAAAGATGGAAGAGTTTACATCCTAAAACTCCACCATGGTGCATTCTTCAAGATACGACTTGAGGTTCAAACAGGCCCAAAACAAAATATATTTATATATATATATATTTATATTTATATATATATATATGTATATATATATTACATACTGGCGGTTGCCAGTAGGTAGATATAGTTAGGACCTATTTTCCATAGGAAATCCGCAACATTCTATTTGGAATAACGTTGGCGCTGATTGACGAATCTTCGCTCAATTTTCCAAACTTTTGGCCAGCTCTGGTCCGCTCCTATCCTGAAAATTTCACGGTGATTCGTCAAGCGGGGGCCGAGAAAAAAGAGGGCTCCCAAAACGCGTTTTCCCCATGCATTTTCCCATAGGACCTGTTGACGCAGCTACAGCCCGAACTGCTGAACGGAATTACACCAAATTTGACAAAGAGGTAGTCCTCAGTTCAGACTCGTGCCTTTTGCTTAAATGGTGTAAATCCGTTCAGTAGTTCCTGAGAAAATCAAAAGTAAAATCATAGATATATCTATGGCCTTGGAGGATCCGCGGATCCTCCCCGCACCCAGCACGCACCCTGCCGTGCACGAGCTGTATTCTAATTGGCCGTCAACACTCCAGATCAGGAAGTGTTGGCAGCCATCTTGAGGCACAGGAAACCTATAAAACAAATGCGAACAACGCAAAAAGGGGGCAGGGTAGAAACACTCTGACCCCCTAGGCCTGCTCAGGGGGTCCCACAAGGGCGCCCAGGGCCAATTTAAAAAAAAAAAAAAAAAATTGAAATCGGCGAGTTTCGCGCACCCAGTGCGAATTTCGGCCAAAAATTTTTACAAAATTCACCGCGGCCTATCACGCTGAATATTCTAATTTGCCCCTGGGGGCCAAATCCCGGGGGCATAATTAAAAAAAAAAGTGTGGGGGGGTCCCAATCCCCCCACACTGCCCCGGGGACTGCCATCCCCCGGGGCTCGCAGATTTATATGCGTGGGGGCTGACGGCCCCCCTGCAGCCCCGGGGACCGCCACCCCCCGGGGCTTCATTAACATAGGTGGGGGGCTCGCAGCCCCCCCAGCCCCGGGGACTGCCACCCCCTGGGGCTTAAAACAATTTGATGTGGGGGGCTCTCAGGCCCCCCCAGCCCGGGGACCGCCACCCCCGGGGCAACTTGTACAAGTGGGAGGGGTCCCTGCGTCCCCCCTCCTGGAGCCTTGTATTGGCCCTGGGGACTGCCACCCCCCAGGGCCGGCTCCTGCAGTGTCCCGGGGTGCCCACACCCGGGACACTGCTGTTTGCAATGGCAGGGCGGGAGCGTCGTGGCTCCCACCCTGCCATTGCAAACTGCTTTTCTTCATTGAAGCAAGAGCAGGGAAACCTGCTCTCGCTTCAGTGAAGCAAAGCAGATTGCTTTTCCACATGGGGAGCAGCATGTTAGCTGCTCCCCATGTGGAAAAGCAATGCTGGCTCCTGCAGGAGGCGGGGAGCCAGCTGGGACCGTGGGGGGATTGGGGACCCCAACAGCCTCCAACGAGAGGCCAGGCCATGGGGATGGGGTCCCCGGGGCCAGAAGTGGCCTGGGAGGGGGGCCACGTGACCCCCCTCCCCCATTAAATAAAAAATACAAAATAAAAAATAAAAAACAATGGCCGGCCCCGGGGGATGGGGTCCCCGGGGCCTTAAAGTGGCCAGAGGAGGGGGGCTACGCAGCCCCCCTCCATACATTTTTTTTAAAAAAAGGCCCATGCCCCGGGGGTTGGGGTCCCCGGGGTAAATTATGGCCTTTTTTTTCATTTATAAAAATTGGGGTCAGGCACTGGGGGACGGGGTCCCCAGGGCCAAACAAATAGAAAAAGAAGGGGGGCTACACAGCCCCCCTTCTAAAAAAAAGAAGGAAAAAAAAAACGGGATCGGCCCGGAGGCCAC
Source organism: Triturus cristatus (assembly GCF_964204655.1). Lineage (NCBI taxonomy): Eukaryota > Metazoa > Chordata > Amphibia > Caudata > Salamandridae > Triturus > Triturus cristatus. Next base: position 324,487,461 of record NC_140583.1, on the reverse strand, counting down.
TCCCCCTCCTTACACCACTCTGCAAACCGCCCCCTGGCGCATTTGCAGAGGGGGAACTAATTCCCCTTGAATACTGGGGGCCCTGGGGGCCAACTAGCCCACCAGGAACCTCCAGTATGCTCCAGGGGGCTGCGTTGCAGAGAGGTGTAATGAGGCCACGCCCCTTTTTACACCTCTCTGCAACGCAGCTCCGTGGCGCTTACTGGAGGTACCTGGTGGGCAAGTTGGCCGCCAGGGGATCTCATAATTCAACGGGACTTAATCCCCCAACTTAAAACACACCACGGGGTGTGTTTGCACAGTGGTGAAGGTAGGGGGGGGCCTGAGGTGATATGTGTGCGATACGCCCTGTGGAGCGTTTTAAGTTGGGGAATTCATTCCTCTTCAATCAAGAGGTCCCCTAGGGGACAACTAGCCCACCAGGTACCTCCAGGAAGCGCCACAGAGCTGTGTTGCAGAGTGTTGTAAAAAGGGGCGTGGCCTCTGCACACCTCTCTGCAACGCAGCTCCCTGGCGCATACTGGAGATACCTAGTGGGCAAGTTGGCCGCCAGGGGACCTCAGGATTCAAGGGGACTTAATCCCCCAACTTAAAACACGCCACGGGTGAGTTTGCACAGTGGTGAAGGTAGGGGGCGGGGCCTGAGGTGATATGTGTGCAAACACGCCCTGTGGCGCATTTTAAGTTGGGGAATTAATTCCTCTTCAATCCAGAGGTCCCCTAGGGGCCAACTAGCCCACCAGGTACCTCCAGGAAGCGCCACGGGGCTGCGTTGCAGAGTGTTGTAAAAAGGGGCAGAGAAAGTATATTTTGTATTGTAATGTATAATGTAATTAAAAAATAAAATATCTAAAAATAAACAGTTTAAACAATGTAGTAAATCAGTATAAAAAAATCAGTATAACAATTAATACATTAAAAATTGTCATTTACAAAACCTTTGAATTTCACTGAAAAACCATAGGTTTCAGGCCTGATATAGTTAGGAATTAGCATTTAAAAAAACCTTTGAATTTCACTGAAAAAACCATAGGTTTCAGGCCTGACATAGTTAGGAATTAGCATTTAAAAAACCTTTGAAATTCACTGAAAAAAACATAGGTTTCAGGCCTGATATAGTTAGGAATTAGCATTTAAAAAACCTTAGAAATTCACCGAAAAAACAATAGGTTTTAGGGGTGTTATAGTTAGCTGGACATTTCACTCGAACAAAACCATAGAAATTCCGGCGTTATAGTTAGCTCAGCTAACTATAACTCGCGCCCCCGCAATGCACTGCTGATGACATCACATATTACATCATTCATGACATGGTCAGTGACATCACTGATGACATCTCAAATGACATCACTGATGACATCACTGATGACATCATCCAGTGACTGTGTGTTTCTGTAAAGTTAAATTTTGTTTTATATATAGGAAAAGCTGTATTGTGGAATGAGTGGGTGTATAAGTGTCTGTATGGAGGATTTAGTAGGTATGTGACTGACTGTATAAGTGAGTGATTAAATGTGTCTTACTGAATGCATGGGTTAGTGACTAAACTGTGTGAAAGACTGTATCAGTCTGTCTGTTGTTGTGTAAGCTGCTGCATGGGTTGCTGAGTAGCTGCATAACTGTCTATATGGGTTATTGATTGCTTGCCTGAGTATTTGTATGGCTGTCTGAGTGTGTGTGTGGGTGGGTGGGAGGTGTGTGACAGTGCATAGATGTGTGAGTGGTTGATTCACTGGGTGTATGGGTTTGAGAGTGCATGTGGATACAGCTGCATGGATGGGTGAGTGTGTGTATGGGTGTGTTGGTGAGTGAATGGATGTCTCAGTGGTACATGTGCAAGTAACTACATATGTAAAAGGCAGTATATGTGAGTGATGGTGTATATAAATAACTTTATGTGAGAGTCAGTAAATGTGAGATTGGCTGCAGGGATGAGTGTATTTGTATCAGTGATTCTATAAGAGAGTAATTATGTGTTAGTATCTGTATGAATAAGTGAGGTTGTGTCTGTATAAGTGCATAGGTGAGTAAATGGAAGTATGATTGATTCTTTGCATGACTGACTAAGTGTGTGAGTAACTCTGGATATGTGGCAGTGTGTGAGTGTCTGTATAGGTGTATGAGTGCATTGTTGTATTGATGAGTGACTACATGTATGAGTGACTGTATGGGTGAATGAGTGGATGTGTGTGTAGACCTAGGAATCAGTCAATGCATACTTAGTAACTGGCATTGATGTGCCTATTTTTTCGAAAATGATAGTCTGTATTTTAGAGTGGGTGTATCAAAGGTCATATTCAGGTGTGAGGAGGTGCATCAGATTTTCACGTGGATGATGTCATAAGTGATGTCATCAGTAATGTCATTTGAGATGTCATCAGTGATATAATCAGTGATGTCGCTGACCATGTCATGAATGATGTAATATGTGACGTCATCAGCAGTGCATTGCGGGGGCGGGAGTTATAGTTAGCTGAACTAACTATAACGCCGGAATTTCTATGGTTTTGTACGAGTGAAATATCCAACTAACTATAACATTCCTGTTTTTTTCAGTTAATTTCTATGGTTTTGTAAATGCTGATTTCTAACTATAACGTGCCTGAAACCTATGGTTTTTCCAGTGAATTTCAAAGGTTTTTTAAATGAAGAAAAAAAATATATATATATATATATATTTAAAAAAATTGTGAATAATTTTTAGTAAGGAAAACTATATTCATTCTTTTTTTGAAAAAATATTATGCAGAACTCGCGCACCCTTCGTGCACCCTACACGATGGCTGCATGCATTCCGGTAGCCATTTTGAAAAATTGCGCTGGGGTCGCGACTTTGGCGTAATTTGTAAAGTATGAAATATCTTTAAATTAATTATAAATAAAAGTTTTTCTTTAAGTGTTTATCTAAATTTATTTATAAAAGTATTTTTAAAGTATTATTTTCAATATCATTTAGACTAAAAATTATTTGATTATTATTGGATTCGGAAGTTAGGAGGGATGGCCATTTTGCTCGATCTGTTTTGCAAGATTTTTTGGTCTAGTCAGGTGGACACCCTCCTCTGGGTGAGGTATGGCTTGAGGATTCTATTCAAAAGGTGAGGAATCAACAGGCAGAAGTATCCATCAGAAGAGCAAGTTACTTACCTTCGGGAACGCTTTTTATGGTGGATACAGTATCTGCCTGTGGATTCCTCAGTGTCCCACCCGCCTCCCCGTTGTCCACCTGTTTCTACCAAAGAGATGCTTTTACTGTTTGGCATGAATATTTTTAATATGTCTTAATCATGCTTATGTTTTAATAGTGAGAAATGCTTGATCTGTTGCTATTTCTTTATGCCTTTATTGGTTATGCATTTATATATATATATACTTTTAGTATACTATGTATACATGTGAAAATGTGTCGGTCCACCTGTCTACCTCGGTGGCACGGAAAAAATGGGTGGAACTGACGCCAGCACTCCGTCGAGGTCCTCTTATGGCTCCTATTACGTCATACGGTATAATGAGCGGAGCCGTGCTATTATGACATAATCGTCGACGTGGGAGAGCTAGGAAAGATTTTCCGTGGAATGCTGGCACATGGGATATTCACCTAAGTGTTCAGGCTAGGCCTTTCGGAGCAACTGTTTATGTTACCACTCCAGAAACCAGTGATCCGAGGGCAGAGGTCCTGCAGATGGCACACGAGGTGGGGAGCCCAGTCGTGTGCACCGGTGGGGCAGCGAAGTGTCAAGCACCACTAACCACAGAAAAGGTAACAAGGGCACTGAATAACACAGGATCTTCTCTTTGTATCTGACAGGAACAACAAGGTTATAATGCCCTAGTTCCAAAATGTAGAATTAGTGCTACAACAGTCTTCAAGAGGACCTGTGATGGATGCCGTTTCTACCTTCCGTATACTGGAGGCGGCACATGGGTCACGCGGTACGATCATACTGCAGTGGGACACACACCCGTTGACCTCTCATGGCACTGCTCCACACTTCGGGGACAACGCTTTCCATTAGCTGTGTTTTCTGATGACGTGTCGTGCCAGCCCCGTCCAACAGCAGAACCCCTTTAGATCCAAACAGACTCTTCCTCTCTCTCACAGGAAGTGAAACCAGGCCACGCGGACACTTTCACAATACAACAGCCGGGAATGCACTTTTCGGTAAAAAAACCACATTCCTTCCTCCTAATTTATCAATAAAATGACTCACTGAAGAACAGGGACCAGCTTCGATCAGTAAACAGCCTTTACAACAATTTTTTTACTTCGCAATACCATTACAATGCAGGCATTACCACGCTTGCGTTGTACATCGCAAAGTCATTACTACGTATTTATTGAGCATGCATGGTCATTTACCACGCATGGCTTTACAACAAATTTTGTTGAAAGGTATGTATGGTAAATGACCATGAGTTCTAAAAAAATTTAGACGATCCACGTCGTTGTGAGAAAACAGAGACTGTTCCGTTTCCTCACAACGACATGCACCGCCCCTCAGAGATGACATGAAGCAGGAATCATGAGGAGAGAGGAACCACAAGGAGTGAGAGGTAAGGGGGATTGGGCATGGGATAGTGGTCACATTTGAGGGTTTAGGGTAGTGCAGTGGTGTTTGAGAAGTGTAGGGGGTCGTGCAGAGGGTAGTGTTTTAGGGTTTAGGGTAGTGCAGTGGTGTTTGTGTAGTGAAGGGGGTCATGCTGGAGATAGTGTTTTAGGGTTTAGGGCAGTGCAGTGGTATTTCTGTAGTGAAGGGGGTCGTGCTGGAGGTAGTGTTTTAGGGTTTAGGGTAGTGCAGTGATATTTGTGTAGTGTAGGGGGTCGTGGTTGGGATAGATTTAGGGTTTAGGGTTGAGCAGTGATGTTTGTGTAGTGTAGAGGGTTGTGTTGGGTGTAGTGTTTTAGGGTTTAGGGCAGTGCAGTGGTGTTTGCGTAGAGCAGGGGGTCGTGCTGGGGGTAGTGTTTTAGGGTTTAGAGTATTGCATTGGTGTTTGGGTAGTGTAGTGGGTCGTGCTGGGGTAGTGTTTTAGGGTTGAGGGTAGTGCAGTGGTGTTTGGGTAGTGTAGGGGTCGTGCTGAGGGTAGATTTAGGGTTTAGGGTAGTGCAGTGTTGTTTGGGTAGTGTAGGGGTCGTGCTGGAGGTAGATTTAGGGTTTAGGGTAGTGCAGTTGTGTTTGAGTACTGTAGGGGTTGTGCTGGGGGTGGCGTTTTAGGGTTTAGAGCAGTGCAGTGGTGTTTGGGCAGTGTAGTGGGTTGTGCTGAGTGTGGTGTCTTAGGGTTTAGGGCAGTGCAGTGTGTTCGGGTAGTGTAGGGGGTCGTGCTGGGGGTGGTGTTTTAGGGTTTAGGGCAGTGCAGTGGTGTTCGGGCAGTGTAGGGCATCGTGTAAGGGGTGGTGTTTCAGGGTTTCGGGCAGTGGTGTTCGGGCAGTGTAGTGGTTCGTGCTGGGGATGGTGTTTTAGGGTTTTGGGCAGTGCAGTGGTGTTCAGGTAGTGTAGGGAGTCGTGCTGGGGGTAGTGTTTTACGGTTTAGGGCAGAGCAGTGGTGTTCGGGCAGTGTAGGGGGTATTGTAGGGGTTGGTGTTTCAGGGTTTAGGGCAGTTGTGTTCGAGCAGTGTAGGGGGTCCTGCTGGGGCTGGTGTTTCAGGGTTTAGGGCAGTGCAGTAGTGTTCGGGCAGTGTAGGGGGTCGTGCTGGGGCTGGTGTTTCAATGTTTAGGGCAGTGCAGTGGTGTTAGGGCAGTGTAGGGGGCCGTGCTGGGGCTGGTGTTTCAGGGTTTAGGGCAGTGCAGTGGTGTTCGGGCAGTGTAGGGGGTCGTGCTGGGGTTGGTGTTTCAGAGTTTAGGGCAGTGCAGTGGTGTTTGGGGAGTGTAGGGGGTTGTGCTGGGGCTGGTGTTTCAGGGTTTAGGGCAGTGCAGTGGTGTTCAGGTAGTGTAGGGTGTCGGGCTGGGGGTGGTGTTTCAGGGTTTATGGCAGTGCAGTGGAGTTCGGGCAGTGTAGGGCTTCGTGCTGGGGGTGGTGTTTCAGGGTTTAGGGCAGTGCAGTGGTGTTCGTGCAGTGTAGTGGGTAGTGCTGGGGCTGGTGTTTTAGGGTTCAGGGCAGAGCAGTGGTGTTCGGGCAGTGTAGGGGGATGTGCGGGGGTGGTGGTTTAGGGCAGAGCAGTGGTGTTCTGGCAGTGTAGGGGGTCATGCTGGGGGTGGCATTTCAGGGTTTAGGGCAGTGCAGAGGTGTTCGCGCAGTGTAGTGGGTCGGGCAGGGTTTGGTGTTTCAGGGTTTAGGGCAGTACAGTGGTGTTCGGGCAGTGTAGGGGGTTGTGCAGGGGGTGGTGTTTCAGGGTTTAGGGCACTGCAGTGGTGTTCAGGCAGTGTTGGGGGTCTTGCTGGGGATGGTGTTTCAGGGTTTAGGGCAGTGGTGTTCAAGTAGTGAAGGGGGTCTTACAGCGGGCTTTGTTTCAGGGTTTAGGGCAGTACAGTTGTGTTTGGACAGTGTAGGGGGTCTTGCAGGCAGTGGTGTTTCAGTGTTTAGGGCAGTTGTGTTCAGACAGTGTAGGGGGTCTTGCTGGGGGTGGTGTTTCAGGGTTTAGGGCAGTGCAGTGGTGTTCGGGCAGTGTAGGGGGTCTTGCTGGGGGTGGTGTTTCAGGGTTTAGGGCAGTGCAGTGGTGTTCGGGCAATGTAGGGGGTTGTGATGGGGGTGGAGTTTCAGGGTTTAGGGCAGTGCAGTGGTGTTCTGGCAGTGTAGGGAGTCATGCTGGGGTGGTGTTTCAGGGTTTAGGGCAGTGCAGTGGTGTTCAGGCAATGTAGGGGGTTGTGCAGGGGCTGGTGTTTCAGGGTTTAGGGCAGTGCAGTGGTTTTCGGGCAGTGTAGGGGGTCGTGCGGGGGCTGGTGTTTCGGGGTTTAAGGCAGTGCCGTGGTGTTCGGCCAGTGTAGGGGGGTCTTGCAGGGGGTGGTGTTTCAGGGTTTAGGGCAGTGGTGTTCGGGCTGTGTAGGGGGTCTTGCTGGTGTGGTGTTTCAGGGATAAGGGCAGTGGTACAGTGGTGTTCCGGCAGTGTAGAGGGTCATGCAGGGGGTGGTGTTTCAGGGTTTAGGGCATTGGTATTAGGGTAGTGGAGGGGGTCTTGCTGGGGGTGGTGTTTCAAGGTTTAGGGCAGTGGTGTTCGGGCAGTGCAGGGGGTCTTGCTTGGGGTGGTGTTTCAGGGTTTAGGGCTGTGCAGTGGTGTTCAGGCAGTGTAGGGGGTCGTTCTGGGGGTGGTGTTTCAGGGTTTAGGTCAGTGCAGTGGTGTACGAGCAGTGTAGTGGGTTGGGCAGGGGGTGGTGTTTCAGGGTTTAGGGCACTGCAGTGGTGTTCGGGCAGTGTTGGGGGTCTTGCTGGGGGAGGTGTTTCAGGGTTTAGAGCAGTGCAGTGGTGTTCGGGCAGTGTAGGGGTTCTTGCTGGGGCTGGTGTTTCAGGGTTTAGGGCAGTGCAGTGGTGTTCGGGCAGTGTAGGGGGTCGTGCTGGGGGTGGTGTTTCAGGGTTTAGGGCAGGTCAGTGGTGTTCTGGCAGTGTAGGGAGTCATGCTGGGGTGGTGTTTCAGGGTTTAGGGCAGTGCAGTGGTGTTCGGGCAATGTAGGGGTTTGTGCAGGGGCTGGTGTTTCAGGGTTTAGGGCAGTGCAGTGGTTTTCAGGCAGTGTAGGGGGTCGTGCTGGGGCTGGTGTTTCGGGGTTTAGGGCAGTGCCGTGGTGTTCGGGCAGTGTAGGGGGGTCTTGCAGGGGGTGGTGTTTCAGGGTTTAGGGGAGTGGTGTTGGGGCTGTGTGGGGGTCTTGCTGGTGTGGTGTTTCAGGGTTTAGGGCTGTACAGTGGTGTTCAGGCAGTGTGGGGGTCATGCTGAGGCTGGTGTTTCAGGGTTTAGGGCAGTGCAGTGGTGTTCAGGCAATGTAGGGGGTTGTACAGGGGCTGGTGTTTCAGGGTTTAGGGCAGAGCAGTGGTGTTCGGGCAGTGTAGGGGGATGTGCTGGGGTGGTGGTTTAGGGTTTAGGGCAGAGCAGTGGTGTTCTGGCAGTGTAGGGAGTCGTGCTGGGGGTGGTGTTTCAGGGTGAAGGGCAGTGCAGTGGTGTTCGGGCAATGTAGGGGGTCATGCAGGGGCTGGTGTTTCAGGGTTTAGGGCAGTGCAGTGGTTTTCGGGCAGTGTAGGGGGTCGTGCGGGGGCTGGTGTTTCAGGGTTAAGGGCAGTGCCATGGTGTTCAGGCAGTGTAGGGGGGTCTTGCAGAGGGTGGTGTTTCAGGGTGTAGGGCAGTGGTGTTCGGGCAGTGTAGGGGGTCTTGCTGGTGTGGTGTTTCAGGGATAAGGGCAGTGCAGTGGTGTTAGGGCAGTGTAGAGGGTCATGCAGGGGGTGGTGCTTCAGGGTTTAGAGCAGTGCAGTGGTGTTCGGGCAGCGTAGGGGGTCATGCAGGGGGTGGTGTTTCAGGGTTTAGGGCAGTGCAGTGGTGTTCGGGCAGTGTAGGGGGTCCTGCTGGGGATGGTGTTTCAGGATTTAGGGCAGTGTTGTTCGGGCAGTGTTGGGGGTCTTGCTGGGAGTGATGTTTCATGGTTTAGGGCAGTGCAGTGGTGTTTGGGCAGTGTAGGGGGTCATGCAGGGGGTGGTGTTTAAGGGTTTAGGCCAGTGCAGTGGTGTTCGGGCAGTGTAGGGGGTCTTGCTGGGAGTGATGTTTCAGGGATTAGGGCTGTGCAGTGGTGTTCGGGCAGTGTAGGGGGTCTTGCTGGGGGTGGTGTTTCAGGGTTTAGTGCAGTGGTGTTTGAGCAGTGTAGGGGGTCTTCCTGGGGGTGGTATTTCAGGGTCTAGGGCAATGCAGTGGTGTTCGGGCAGTATAGGGGTTCATGCTGGTGGTGGTGTTTCAGTGTTTAGGGCAGTGCAGTGGTGTTCGGGCAGTGTTGGGGGTCTTGCTCTGGTGGTGTTTTATGGGTTTAGGGCAGTGCAGTGGTGTTCGGGCAGTGTAGGGGGTCTTGCTGGGGATGGTGTTTCAGGGTTTAGGGCAGTGTTGTTCGGGCAGTGTTGGGGGTCTTGCTGGGCGTGGTGTTTCAGGGTTTAGGGCAGCGCAGTGGTGTTCGGGCAGTGTTGGGGGTCATGCAGGGGGTGGTGAGAAGGGTGGTGTTTCAGGGTTGAGGGCAGTGCAGTGGTGTTAGGGCATTGTAGGGGGTCGTGCAGGGTGTGGTGTTTCAGGGTTTAGGGCAGTGCAGTGGTATTCAGGTAGTGTAGGGGGTCATGCAGGGGGTGGTGTTTCAGGGTTTACGGCAGTGCAGTGGTGTTCGGGCAGTGTAGGGGGTCGTGCAGGGGATTGTGTTTCAGGCTTTAGGGCAGTGCAGCGTTGTTCGGGCAGTGTATGGGGTCATGCTAGGGGTGGTGTTTCAGGGGTTTAGGGCAGTGGTGTTTGAGCAGTGTAGGGGGTCTTCCTGGGGGTGGTATTTCAGGGTCTAGGGCAATGCAGTGGTGTACGGGCAGTATAGGGGTTCTTGCTTGGGGTAGTGTTTAGGGCAGTGAAGTGGTGTTCGGGTAGTGTTGGGGGTCTAGCTCTGGTGGTGTTTTATGGGTGTAGGGCAGTACAGTGGTGTTCGGGCAGTGTAGGGGGTCTTGCTGGGGATGGTGTTTCAGGGTTTAGGGCAGTGCAGTGGTGTTCGCGCATTGTAGGGGGTGATGCGGGGGCTGATGTTTCAGGGCTAAGGGCAGTGGTGTTTGGGCAGTGTAGGGGGTCTTGCTGGGTGTGGTATTTCAGTGTTTAGGGCAGTGTTGCAGTGGTGTACGCGCAGTGTAGGTGGTCTTGCAGGAAGTGGTGTTTCAGGGTTTAGGGCAGTGGTATTCGGGCAGTGTAGGGGGTCTTGAGGGGGGTGGTGTTTCAGCGTTTAGGGCAGTGCAGTGGTTTTGGGGCAGTGTAGTGGGTCATGCGGGGGCTGGTGTTTCGGGGTTTAGGGCAGTGCCATGGTGTTCGGGCAGTGTAGGGGGGTCTTGCAGGGGGTGGTGTTTCAGGGTTTAGGGCAGTGGTGTTCGGGCTGTGTGGGGGTCTTGCTGGTGTGGTGTTTCAGGGTTTAGGGCTGTACAGTGGTGTTCAGGCAGTGTGGAATTCATGCTGGGGCTGGTGTTTCAGGGTTTAGGGCAGTGCAGTGGTGTTCAGACAATGTAGGGGGTTGTACAGGGGCTGGTGTTTCAGGGTTTAGGGCAGAGCAGTGGTGTTCGGGCAGTGTAGGGGGATATGCTGGGGTGGTGGTTTAGGGTTTAGGGCAGAGCAGTGGTGTTCTGGCAGTGTAGGGAGTCGTGCTGGGGGTGGTGTTTCAGGGTGAAGGGCAGTGCAGTGGTGTTCGGGCAATGTAGGGGGTCATGCAGGGGCTGGTGTTTCAGGGTTTAGGGCAGTGCAGTGGTTTTCGGGCAGTGTAGGGGGTTGTGCAGGTGATTTTGTTTCAGGGTTTAGGGCAGTGCAGTGGTGTTCGGGCAGTGTAGGTGGTTGTGCAGGTGATTTTGTTTCAGGGTTTAGGGCAGTGCAGTGGTGTTCGGGCAGTGAGGGGGTCTTGCAGGGGGTGGTGTTTCAGGTTTTAGGCCAGTGCAGTGGTGTACAGGCAGTGTTGGGAGTCGTGCAGGGGGTGGTGCAGGGGGTGGTATTTCAGGGTTTAGGGCAGTGCAGTGGTGTTAGGGCAGTGTAGGGGGTCGTGCAGGGGGTGGTGTTTCAGGGTTTAGGGCAGTGCAGTGGTGTTTGGGCAGTGTAGGGGGTTGTGCAGGTGATTTTGTTTCAGGGTTTAGGGCAGTGCAGTGGTGTTCGGGCAGTGTAGGGGGTCTTGCAGGGGGTGGTGTTTCAGGGTTTCGGGCAGTGGTGGTCGGGCAGTGTTGGGGTCTTGCTAGGGGGGTGTTTCAGGGTTTAGGGCAGTGGTGTTAGGGCCGTGTAGGGGGTCGTGTAGGGGCTACTGTTTCAGGGTTTAGGGCAGTGCACTGGTATTTGGGCAGTGTAGGGGGTCATGCAGGGGGGTGGTGTTTCAGGGTTTAGGGCAGAGCAGTGGTGTTCGGGCAGTGTAGGGGGATGTGCTGGGGTGGTGGTTTAGGGTTTAGGGCAGAGCAGTGGTGTTCTGGCAGTGGAGGGAGTCGTGCTAGGGGTGGTGTTTCAGGGTGAAGGGCAGTGCAGTGGTGTTCGGGCAATGTAGGGGGTCATGCAGGGGCTGGTGTTTCAGGGTTTAGGGCAGTGCAGTGGTTTTCGGGCAGTGTAGGGGGTCGTGCAGGGGCTGGTGTTTCAGGGTTAAGGGCAGTGCCATGGTGTTCAGGCAGTGTAGGGGGGTCTTGCAGAGGGTGGTGTTTCAGGGTGTAGGGCAGTGGTGTTCGGGCAGTGTAGGGGGTCTTGCTGGTGTGGTGTTTCAGGGATAAGGGCAGTGCAGTGGTGTTAGGGCAGTGTAGGGGGTCATGCAGGGGGTGGTGCTTCAGGGTTTAGAGCAGTGCAGTGGTGTTTGGGAAGCGTAGGGGGTCATGCAGGGGGTGGTGTTTCAGGGTTTAGGGCAGTGCAGTGGTGTTCGGGCAGTGTAGGGGGTCCTGCTGGGGATGGTGTTTCAGGATTTAGGGCAGTGTTGTTCAGGCAGTGTTGGGGGTCTTGCTGGGAGTGATGTTTCATGGTTTAGGGCAGTGCAGTGGTGTTTGGGCAGTGTAGAGGGTCATGCAGGGGGTGGTGTTTTAGGGTTTAGGCCAGTGCAGTGGTGTTCGGGCAGTGTAGGGGGTCGTGCAGGGGATTGTGTTTCAGGGTTTAGGGCTGTGCAGTGGTGTTCGGGCAGTGTAGGGGGTCTTGCTGGGGGTGGTGTTTCAGGGTTTAGGGCAGTGGTGCTTGAGCAGTGTAGGGGGTCTTCCTGGGGGTGGTATTTCAGGGTCTAGGGCAATGCAGTGGTGTTCGGGCAGTATAGGGGTTCATGCTGGTGGTGGTGTTTCAGTGTTTAGGGCAGTGCAGTGGTGTTCGGGCAGTGTTGGGGGTCTTGCTCCGGTGGTGTTTTATGGGTTTAGGGCAGTGCAGTGGTGTTAGGGCAGTGTAGGGGGTCGTGCAGGGTGTGGTGTTTCAGGGTTTAGGGCAGTGCAGAGGTATTCGGGCAGTGTAGGAGGTCATGCAGGGGGTGGTGTTTCAGGGTTTACGGCAGTGCAGTGGTGTTCGGGCAGTGTAGGGGGTCGTGCAGGGTATTGTGTTTCAGGCTTTAGGGCAGTGCAGCGGTGTTCGGGCAGTGTATGGGGTCATGCTAGGAGTGGTGTTTCAGGGGTTAAGGGCAGTGGTGTTTGAGCAGTGTAGGGGGTCTTCCTGGGGGTGGTATTTCAGGGTCTAGGGCAATGCAGTGGTGTTCGGGCAGTATAGGGGTTCTTGCTGGGGTAGTGTTTAGGGCAGTGAAGTGGTGTTCGGGTAGTGTTGGGGGTCTAGCTCTGGTGGTGTTTTATGGGTGTAGGGCAGTACAGTGGTGTTCGGGCAGTGTAGGGGGTCTTGCTGGTGATGGTGTTTCAGGGTTTAGGGCAGAGCAGTGGTGTTCGCGCATTGTAGGGGGTGATGCGGGGGCTGATGTTTCAGGGCTAAGGGCAGTGGTTTTTGGGCAGTGTAGGGGGTCTTGCTGGGTGTGGTATTTCAGTGTTTAGGGCAGTGTTGCAGTGGTGTACGGGCAGTGTAGGTGGTCTTGCAGGAAGTGGTGTTTCAGGGTTTAGGGCAGTGGTATTCGGGCAGTGTAAGGGGTCTTGATGGGGTGGTGTTTCAGTGTTTAGGGCAGTGCAGTGGTTTTGGGGCAGTGTAGGGGGTCATGCGGGGGCTGGTGTTTCGGGGTTTAGGGCAGTGCCGTGGTGTTCGGGCAGTGTAGGGGGGTCTTGCAGGGGGTGGTGTTTCAGGGTTTAGGGCAGTGGTGTCAGGCTGTGTGGGGGTCTTGCTGGTGTGGTGTTTCAGGGTTTAGGGCTGTACAGTGGTGTTCAGGCAGTGTGGGGGTCATGCTGGGGCTGGTGTTTCAGGGTTTAGGGCAGTGCAGTGGTGTTCAGGCAATGTAGGGGGTTGTACAGGGGCTGGTGTTTCAGGGTTTAGGGCAGAGCAGTGGTGTTCGGGCAGTGTAGGGGGATGTGCTGGGGTGGTGGTTTAGGGTTTAGGGCAGAGCAGTGGTGTTCTGGCAGTGTAGGGAGTCGTGCTGGGGTGGTGTTTCAGGGTGAAGGGCAGTGCAGTGGTGTTCGGGCAATGTAGGGGGTCATGCAGGGGCTGGTGTTTCAGGGTTTAGGGCAGTGCAGTGGTTTTCGGGCAGTGTAGGTGGTCGTGCGGGGGCTGGTGTTTCAGGGTTGAGGGCAGTGCCATGGTGTTCAGGCAGTGTAGGGGGGTCTTGCAGAGGGTGGTGTTTCAGGGTATAGGGCAGTGGTGTTCGGGCAGTGTAGGGGGTCTTGCTGGTGTGGTGTTTCAGGGATAAGGGCAGTGCAGTGGTGTTAGGGCAGTGTAGGGGGTCATGCAGGAGGTGGTGCTTCAGGGTTTAGAGCAGTGCAGTGGTGTTCGGGCAGCGTAGGGGGTCATGCAGGGGGTGGTGTTTCAGGGTTTAGGGCAGTGCAGTGGTGTTCGGGCAGTGTAGGGGGTCCTGCTGGGGATGGTGTTTAAGGATTTAGGGCAGTGTTGTTCGGGCAGTGTTGGGGGTCTTGCTGGGAGTGATGTTTCATGGTTTAGGGCAGTGCAGTGGTGTTTGGGCAGTGTAGGGGGTCATGCAGGGGGTGGTGTTTTAGGGTTCAGGCCAGTGCAGTGGTGTTCGGGCAGTGTAGGGGGTCGTGCAGGGGATTGTGTTTCAGGGTTTAGGGCTGTGCAGTGGTGTTCGGGCAGTGTAGGGGGTCATGCAGGGGGTGGTGAGGAGGGTGGTGTTTCAGGATTGAGGGCAGTGCAGTGGTGTTTGGGCAGTGTAGGGGGTCGTGCGGGGCTGGTGTTTTAGGGTTTACGGCAGTGCAGTGGTGTTCGGGCAGAGTAAGGGGTCTTGCTGGGGGTGGTTTTCAGGGTTTAGGGCAGTGCAGTGGTATTCGGGCAGTGTAGGAGGTCATGCAGGGGGTGGCGTTTCAGGGTTTACTGCAGTGCAGTGGTGTTCGGGAAGTGTAGGGGGTCGTGCAGGGGATTGTGTTTCAGGCTTTAGGGCAGTGCAGCGGTGTTCGGGCAGTGTATGGGGTCTTGCTAGAGGTGGTGTTTCAGGGGTTTAGGGCAGTGGTGTTTGAACAGTGTAGAGGGTCTTCCTGGGGGTGGTATTTCAGGGTCTAGGGCAATGCAGTGGTGTTCGGGCAGTATAGGGGTTCTTGCTGGGGGTAGTGTTTAGGGCAGTGAAGTGGTGTTCGGGTAGTGTTGGGGGTCTAGCTCTGGTGGTGTTTTATGGGTGTAGGGCAGTACAGTGGTGTTCGGGCAGTGTAGGGCGTCTTGCTGGGGATGGTGTTTCAGGGTTTAGGGCAGTGCAGTGGTGTTCGCGCATTGTAGGGGGTGATGCGGGGGCTGATGTTTCAGGGCTAAGGGCAGTGGTGTTTGGGCAGTGTAGGGGGTCTTTCTGGGTGTGGTATTTCAGTGTTTAGGGCAGTGTTGCAGTGGTGTACGGGCAGTGTAGGTGGTCTTGCAGGAAGTGGTGTTTCAGGGTTTAGGGCAGTGGTATTCGGGCAGTGTAGGGGGTCTTGATGGGGGTTGTGTTTCAGCGTTTAGGGCAGTGCAGTGGTTTTGGGGCAGTGTAGGGGGTCATGCGGGGGCTGGTGTTTCGGGGTTTAGGGCAGTGCCGTGGTGTTCGGGCAGTGTAGGGGGGTCTTGCAGGAGGTGGTGTTTCAGGGTTTAGGGCAGTGGTGTTCGGGCTGTGTGGAGGTCATGCTGGGGCTGGTGTTTCAGGGTTTAGGGCAGTGCAGTGGTGTTCAGGCAATGTAGGGGGTTGTACAGGGGCTGGTGTTTCAGGGTTTAGGGCAGAGCAGTGGTGTTCGGGCAGTGTAGGGGGATGTGCTGGGGTGGTGGTTTAGGGTTTAGGGCAGAGCAGTGGTGTTCTGGCAGTGTAGGGAGTCGTGCTGGGGGTGGTGTTTCAGGGTGAAGGGCAGTGCAGTGGTGTTCGGGCAATGTAGGGGGTCATGCAGGGGCTGGTGTTTCAGGGTTTAGGGCAGTGCAGTGGTTTTCGGGCAGTGTAGGGGGTCGTGCGGGGGCTGGTGTTTCAGGGTTAAGGGCAGTGCCATGGTGTTCAGGCAGTGTAGGGGGGTCTTGCAGAGGGTGGTGTTTCAGGGTGTAGGGCAGTGGTGTTCGGGCAGTGTAGGGGGTCTTGCTGGTGTGGTGTTTCAGGGATAAGGGCAGTGCAGTGGTGTTAGGGCAGTGTAGAGGGTCATGCAGGGGGTGGTGCTTCAGGGTTTAGAGCAGTGCAGTGGTGTTCGGGCAGCGTAGGGGGTCATGAAGGGGGTGGTGTTTCAGGGTTTAGGGCAGTGCAGTGGTGTTCGGGCAGTGTAGGGGGTCCTGCTGGGGATGGTGTTTAAGGATTTAGGGCAGTGTTGTTCGGGCAGTGTAGGGGTCTTGCTGGGAGTGATGTTTCATGGTTTAGGGCAGTGCAGTGGTGTTTGGGCAGTGTAGGGGGTCATGCAGGGGGTGGTGTTTTAGGGTTTAGGCCAGTGCAGTGGTGTTCGGGCAGTGTAGGGGGTCGTGCAGGGGATTGTGTTTCAGGGTTTAGGGCTGTGCAGTGGTGTTCGGGCAGTGTAGGGGGTCTTGCTGGGGGTGGTGTTTCAGGGTTTATGGCAGTGGTGTTTGAGCAGTGTAGGGGGTCTTCCTGGGGGTGGTATTTCAGGGTCTAGGGCAATGCAGTGGTGTTCGGGCAGTATAGGGGTTCATGCTGGTGGTGGTGTTTCAGTGTTTAGGGTAGTGCAGTGGTGTTCGGGCAGTGTTGGGGTTCTTGCTCTGGTGGTGTTTTATGGGTTTAGGGCAGTGCAGTGGTGTTCGGGCAGTGTAGGGGGTCTTGCTGGGGATGGTGTTTCAGGGTTTAGGGCAGTGTTGTTCGGGCAGTGTTGGGGGTCTTGCTGGGGGTGGTGTTTCAGGGTTTAGGGCAGTGCAGTGGTGTTCGGGCAGTGTTGGGGGTCATGCAGGGGATGTTGAGGAGGGTGGTGTTTCAGGGTTGAGGGCAGTGCAGTGGTGTTAGGGCAGTGTAGGAGGTCGTGCAGGGGGTGGTGTTTCAGGGTTTAGGGCAGTGCAGTGGTATTCAGGCAGTGTAGGGGGTCATGCAGGGTGTTAGAAATGAGGGGGCTCTGGTTGATGCAGGTGTGAACCCACAACAAGCAGGGACCCTTTACTTCTTGTCAGGGCGAAGGATGACTCCCCAGAATAACCCCTGCTCACCCTCTAGGTGCGTGGCGCGAGCAGTCTAGGCTAAGTCTCAGGCGTACACGGTTAAGCAAATGCAATTACACACACAGTAAACCCCTTGCATGCACCACAAACGGACACCAATCAGGAAGTATATAAAAATAAGCTTTTATGTAGATTCAGCAGATTCAAATACAAGGCCCAGTAACGTTTAACTGATGGGGCCACAATTCTTGGAAGTACGGTCAAGTTCTCTTTGTTTTACGGAAGGTTCTTTAGGCGGGCACAAGGTAACTGTAGGCCTCAGCGCACTTCGTGCTGAGGCAGCGCCCAGGGAGCACACAGCAGATGACAGGGAAATAAGAACGTTGCGGACCCTGGATCCGATGCGAGCTCGCGGTCGAGGTCGTAAGTACAGTACCTTGTTTCTTGACGCAAAGGCGGGTGCGGGATTTTAGCGGCTCTTCGACAGAAGAGCGAGGCGGCGTCCGGGGCTCCCACACTTCACGAGGGTGTCTGATCCTCAGGCTCACGACAAGAGCGGGGTGTTGTAGGTGGCGGGTGAACAAAGCGGGGCAGCCGGGCACGCAGATGCGTCCGGGCCGTCCGAGGCTTGGAGATGCTCACAAACGCCGATTCCGGCGGGAGGGTGAAGGTGCACAGCGAGCCTCCACGAGCGAGGTGACGGGGCAGCCCAGCACAGCGTAGGGGGAGCGGCTCCGATCGAGCGAGGCTCTTCCCAAGGCGGGGGCGGCTAAGCAGTCCTGGTCACGGCTCAGGGAGGGACTGGGCACGAGGGTCACAGCTCCGGCGAGGGAAAGGACACCACAATCCAGCAGCAGGCGAGTGAAGATCAGGTAGAGCCCAATGGTCCTGGGGCTCAGTTCAGGGGGCAAGCTCAGTTCCAAGCCCTTGGAGATCGTTTTGGAAAAGCACAAGTCTTGAAAGTAAAAGTAAAGTAAAGTCTTCAGCAACAGTTTCTCTTCTCTCCTTTGGCAGCAAGGTCACCACTGCAGGCCAATCCCCCAGGATAGGGACAGTCTTCCTCCTACAGCTTTCCCGGTGCCTCCTCCTCAGGCAGAGATTCTTCTTGGTCAAAAGCGGATCTAGTTTCTTAGGAGCAGGGCTCCTCCATTTATACCACAAATCTTTTGTTCTCCCAGGCCAGGGGGGCCCTTGCCTAGTTCAGTCCGGTTTCTGAGCACTTTGTTTACGTGATGCAGGCTTCTCCTTCCAGAGTGCAGGGCAGAGTCATCAGACGCTCCACAGGGGGTGGAGCCGGCATCGAGGTAGCGGAGCACTGTCCTATTCAGAACCTAGGAGCACTCCCCCCACCCATCTACCTGTCGATCGTCCTATTCATACCAGGCTACCTAGCCCTGCCCATCTGGGTTCCCCCAGCCCTGTCACTCATACCAGCCAGACATCAGATACACAACACGCAGAGGCGGCTGAAAGGTTTAGGCAAGCAAAGGCCAACTTTCTAAAAGCGGCATTTGCAAACCCGGAATATTAAAATAAACCTTGCGAAAAGATGTACCTTATTATTCCGAGTTCAGGCATACTAAACTCGATCTCCTACCATGTTCCCTGGGTCGGTTAGGATCATAGGGTGTAACAATCCAGGCCGCCCATACTGGCCTATGAGAACAGGGTAGCCTTGCAGTAGTGAACAACAAGATGGCGGTAATTCACTACTAGGACATGCCACGCATCCAGGCTTGTCCTACCTTAGGCGTACAATGCACCCTGCCCGTGGGCCTACCAGAGGGGTGACTAACATGCAGCTAAGGGAAGGGTTTAGGGACTGGCAAGTGTGGGCACTTGCCGGTCAGCATGTCAGTACCAGACTGCACGCAGGTTCTGCGATGGCAGACCTCAGATATATTTTACCGGCCGCTTCTGTGGGTGGCACAACCCGTGCTGCAAGCCCACCAGCGGTGTTCGTATTTACATGCCCTGGCGCACTGTACTGGGGTCTGATAGTAAACCAAACAATCCAATCATGGAATCCAACCAACATATACAATTTACAGAGGGAGCACTCGCACCGTGACACTGGTTGGCAGTGGCACAGCGCGCTGAGCGGCCAACACCATAAAAACACATGAGGCACAGTGACAAAAAGAGGAAGGGAGACTCACGCCAAGGTGCCAGGTCTAACACGTGTCCCCTCCAGCTGAAAAGTGGGGAGAACTACCCTACCCCAGGGAGTTCCTCATCACTAAGGCGGAAAAATCTGGACAGACCGTCAGCATTGGCGTGATCTGTACCAGGGCGATGTTCCACCGTGAAATCCATACCCTGTAGGGAAATGGACCACCTCAACAGCTTTGGATTCTCACCCCTCATATGCATCAACCATCTGAGGGGCCTGTGGTCCGTCTGAACCCGGAAGTGAGACCCAAACAAGTAGGGTCTTAGCTTCTTCAGCACCCAGACCACAGCAAATGCCTCACGCTCAATAGCACTCCACCTTTGTTCCCGTGGAAGTAACCTCCTGCTAAGAAAGGCTACGGGTTGATCTAGGCCCTCCTCATTAATCTGTGAAAGAACAGCCCCCACACCATGCTCTGAAGCGTCTGTCTGAACGATAAACTCTTTGGAGAAGTTGGGAGCCAAGAGCACGGGCGCCGTGCACATAGCAGTTTTCAAGGCCTCAAAAGCTTTCTGACAGGTGTCAGTCCAGATCACTTTCCTGGGCTGCTTCTTCGAAGTCAGCGCTGTCAAGGGGGCAACCATGTTGCCATACCCCTTGACAAACCTCCTGTAGTACCCGGTGAGACCTAGGAAGGCTCTCACCTCCGTCTGGGTTTTGGGCGCCTCCCAATTCAGGATGGTTTCTATCTTGGGCTGAAGGGGTGCCACCTGGCCACTCCCAACTTGGTGTCCCAAGTACACCACGGAACCCTGCCCGATCTGGCACTTACTCGCCTTGATCGTGAGGCCTGCCTTGCGCAGCGCCATCAACACTTCCCAGAGGTGACGCAAGTGTTCCTCCCAAGTGGAGCTGAACACGGCGATGTCATCCAGGTAGGCTGCACTGAACGAATCCAGCCCAGCCAACACCTGGTTGATCAATCTCTGGAAGGTGGCAGGGGCATTCTTCATCCCAAATGGCATAACCCGGAACTGGTAGTGCCCATCTGGGGTGGAAAATGCTGACCTCTCTTTGGCCCCCTCGGTCAAGGCGATCTGCCAATACCCAGACGTTAAATCAAACGTGCTGAGGTAGTTGGCAGCCCCTAGCCGATCGATGAGCTCATCAGCTCTGGGGATGGGGTGTGCGTCGGTCCTAGTGACCGAATTGAGTCCTCTGTAGTCCACACAGAACCGGAGTTCGGGTGTGGCTCCCGGCGCTGCAGCCTTTGGGACCAAGACCACGGGGCTGGCCCAAGGACTGCTAGAAGACTCAATTACCCCGAGGGCAAACATCTTGGAGACCTCCTCCTTGATGCAGGTCCTCACCCTGTCAGTCACCCTGTAGGCCTTGTGCCGCACAGGTGGACTATCCCCAGTGTCCACATCATGGACGCACCAATCAGTGACACCAGGGACCAGGGAAAACAGGTCAGAAAACTGTCCCAGCAACTGGCGACAATCATTCTGTTGCTCAGGGGTCAGGGTGGAAGAGAGGATGACACCATCCACTGACCCATCTTGCTCCTTGGCTGACAGGAGGTCAGGAAGAGGTTCTGTCTCCTCTTCCATTCCAGCATCTGTTGCCAAGAGCATGCCCACTTGGGACCTCTCCAAGTGGGGCTTGAGGCGGTTGACATGTAGGACCCTTAAGGGGTTCCTAGGAGACTTCAGGTCCACCACGTAGGTAACAGGACTCTTGCGCTCCACCACCTCAAAGGGACCGGTCCACTTATCCTGGAGCGCACACGGCTCCACGGGGGCCAAGACCCATACTTTCTGTCCAGGCTGAAGCTCTACCAGAGTGGCATTCTGGTCGTACCACCGCTTCATCTCCTCCTGGCTGGCTTCCAGATTTGCCTCAGCAAGTTACCTGAATCGCCTAGTCTGATTCCTGAAGGCCAGCATGTAACTATATACATTCTGGGGAGGCTTCCTGGGAGATTGCTCCCAGCCTTCTTTGACCAGACTTAGAGGTCCTCTGACTGGGTGACCATACAGAAGCTCAAAGGGACTGAACCCCAGAGACTTCTGTGGCACCTCACGGTAAGCGAAGAGAAGGCATGGTAAGAGGACGTCCCACTTACGCCTCATGGCTCCTTCTAGGCCCATTATCATGCCTTTGAGGGTTCGGTTGAATCTCTCAACCAACCCGTTTCCTTGGGGGTGGTAAGGGGTGGTGAACTTGTAGGTTACACCACACTCTTGCCAAAGGGATTTCATGTACTTGGACATGAAATTGGTACCTCGGTCAGACACCACCTCTAGAGGGAATCCCACTCGGGAGAAAATCCCCATCAGTGCCCATCCCACCACGGGGGCCGTCACTGTCCTTAGAGGAATGGCTTCCGGGTACCGGGTGGCATGGTCCACCAGGACCAGGATGAACCTATTGCCCATCGCTGTCCTGGGGTCCAGTGGCCCTACAATGTCAATCCCCACTCGCTGGAATGGGGTACCGACCACAGGGAATGGCTGGAGTGGAGCCTTCTGCTTCCTCCCACTCTTTCCACTTGCCTGGCAAGTCTGGCATGTCCTGCAGTGAGTATCTGAACTCCTGCGCATTTGAGGCCAATAAAAGTGGGTGACAAGCCTTTCAAAGGTCTTGTCCTGCCCCAAATGCCCTGCCAATGGCACATCGTGAGCCAGCCCCAGTAGGAAGGCTCTGAAGTCCTGGGGTACCACCAGCGCACGGGCTGACCCAGGCTCAGCAACCTTAGGCTCTGTATATAGGAGGTCGTTCTCCCAGTAAACGAAATGTGATCCTGACTGATCACCTGCGGCCTGGTCTGCAGCCTGCTGCCGCATACCTACGAGAGAAGGGCACTCCTTCTGTGCCTTGCAAAAGTCCTCCCTGGTGGGACCCCCTTCCTGCTGCCAATGGGTCAGCTCCGGCAGGTCTCCCAGTTCAGCTATCTGCTCCCCTGTAGGCTCCAGGGCATCCCCCTCAAGGTCTGCTTCCTCCTGGACCGTGGGAACTTCAGGGGCCGGCTTCCCGCGCCCCTTGCTCCTTCTCTCTGAGGCCGGTTCCTGGGCCTCCCTCTCAGGCTCCAGGACCTCTTGAGTACCTCTACTGGCTGCCATGGACCGTGTGGTGACACACGCCCAATCCGGCATACCCAACATCTTCAGGTGAGCACTCCGCTCCACCTTAGCCCAAGGTGAGCTCTCCAAATCGTTCCCTAACAAACAGTCTACAGGCATGGCGGGCCTCACAGCTACCTGAAGAGTACCAGAGACCCCCCCCCCACTCAAAGGGAACCTGAGCCACCTTGCAGTGTCTCTCTGTGTTGTCAGCGGCAACAACGGGATAGAATGCATTGGGGACCACCTGCTCCTGAGACACCAGGTGACACCTGACAGCTGTCACACTGGCTCCTGTATCTCTAAGAGCTTCCACTCTATGGCCATTTATGGTCACCCACTGCCTGTACTTCTTAGTGTTCTCAGGCAGCTGGGTTGGAGGGACCACTTCACGGTCTCCTAGCGAGACCAGGGACATCTCTGCGGGACCCCACCCACCTTGGACATCCCTCTCCTCCCCCAAGGCTACACTAGTCACCTGCCGGGATGGAGCACCAGTGGGTGCTGGTTTACCAAACAATGGACACTTTACATCAGAGGCAAAATGCCCCAAATTGTTACACCTGTAACATCTTACGGGCCCCTTTTGAACAGGAGGACCTGTCGGGGCCCCGGTCGGTTTCTGGGGTGGGGGAGGCTGAGAACCCTTCCCTTGGTTCCCTTGGGGACTATTTTGGGGCCCTTTTTGGAACTGCTTCTGTTTACCCCTGTCCCCCCCACTCTTCTGCTGGGGACCCTGCCCACCTTTGGCGGAATCTTCCACGGTACCCTTGTGGACCCTGGTACTGACCCAGCGGTCCGCCTCCTCAGCAAGCTTCCTCGGGTTAGTCAGCTTACCCATCGATCAGGTGCTGGCGTAGCTCAGGAAAACAATTACTGGACAAGTGCTCCCATGCCATTAAATCAAGAAGCCCTTGATAATCATTCACCTTACTACCCTTTACCCAACCATCCATCGAGCTCTTTGCAAAAGAAAGTCACATACTCCACATACGTACTATTGGGAATCTTAGTGCAACCCCTAAACCTCTGTCTATATAACTCAGGGGTCAACCCATACCTAGCCATCAATGCTTCCTTCATATGGGCATAAGAATTACGAACATCAGCAGGTAAATCTAACAGTGTGTCCCGCCCTTCACTCAGGAACCTTCCCCACAACCCCGCTCCCCAATCTTTCTCAGGGACCCGGTGGGAAGACATGGCTACCTCGTAGGCTCTGAACCACTGCCCGATGTCGTCATTCCTGAAGAACTCCTTCACTACATCCTTGGGAATATAAACTCTTGGTTCCGCCGGTACTGGCGGTGTGCTGCCACCAGAGGGATTAAGCTCCAAACTTTTTGCTTTCAGCTCCAGCTCCCTCAGCTTCATGTCATGCTCTAATTGTAGTTTCTTTTCTTCCATGGCTAATCTTTGTTTTTCCATATCCATCTGACCATGAAGTTTTGCCATTTCCACCTCGTGTGCCCGGGTTGCTGCCCTGTCCGCCAACTCTTCTGGCGACAGGCATCTGCCAAACTCATGGACACTTTCCGGTGGAACCACTTCCACCTGATTCTCTGGTGCCTTTGACTCATACCAGGCCCTCAGCGCCTTCACAAATTGTTCCTTCTTTTTCAATCCAGTTTGGGCAATCCTGAACTTGGAGCAAAGACCTTTCAAGTCTTCATTGGTACGATTCTGAAGTGCGTCTTCCTCCCAATCTACGTCTTCAAATCCAGAGATTATGGAAGCCGCCCTTCCGGCTGAGAGTGAACCAGGCATGGCTCTAACAACGGAGATTCTTGGCAAAACAAAAACAAATGCTAGCCTTGTGGCTGTGTTACTGGTCTGCTCTCACTACGTGGTGATCAGTGGTTCACTATACGCAAACCGCAAATGCAAATCCGTAAATCCCACCGCTGCCACCAATGTTAGAAATGAGGGGGCTCTGGTTGATGCAGGTGTGAACCCACAACAAGCAGGGACCCTTTACTTCTTGTCAGGGCGAAGGATGACTCCCCAGAATAACCCCTGCTCACCCTCTAGGTGCGTGGCGCGAGCAGTCTAGGCTAAGTCTCAGGCGTACACGGTTAAGCAAATGCAATTACACACACAGTAAACCCCTTGCATGCACCACAAACGGACACCAATCAGGAAGTATATAAAAATAAGCTTTTATGTAGATTCAGCAGATTCAAATACAAGGCCCAGTAACGTTGAACTGATGGGGCCACAATTCTTGGAAGTACGGTGAAGTTCTCTTTGTTTTACGGAAGGTTCTTTAGGCGGGCACAAGGTAACTGTAGGCCTCAGCGCACTTCGTGCTGAGGCAGCGCCCAGGGAGCACACAGCAGATGACAGGGAAATAAGAACGTTGCGGACCCTGGATCCGATGCGAGCTCGCGGTCGAGGTCGTAAGTACAGTACCTTGTTTCTTGACGCAAAGGTGGGTGCGGGATTTCAGCGGCTCTTCGACAGAAGAGCGAGGCGGCGTCCGGGGCTCCCACACTTCACGAGGGTGTCTGATCCTCAGGCTCACGACAAGAGCGGGGTGTTGTAGGTGGCGGGTGAACAAAGCGGGGCAGCCGGGCACGCAGATGCGTCCGGGCCATCCGAGGCTTGGAGATGCTCACAAACGCCGATTCCGGCGGGAGGGTGAAGGTGCACAGCGAGCCTCCACGAGCGAGGTGACGGGGCAGCCCAGCACAGCGTAGGGGGAGCGGCTCCGATCGAGCGAGGCTCTTCCCAAGGCGGGGGCGGCTAAGCAGTCCTGGTCACGGCTCAGGGAGGGACTGGGCACGAGGGTCACAGCTCCGGCGAGGGAAAGGACACCACAATCCAGCAGCAGGCGAGTGAAGATCAGGTAGAGCCCAATGGTCCTGGGGCTCAGTTCAGGGGGCAAGCTCAGTTCCAAGCCCTTGGAGATCGTTTTGGAAAAGCACAAGTCTTGAAAGTAAAAGTAAAGTAAAGTCTTCAGCAACAGTTTCTCTTCTCTCCTTTGGCAGCAAGGTCACCACTGCAGGCCAATCCCCCAGGATAGGGACAGTCTTCCTCCTACAGCTTTCCCGGTGCCTCCTCCTCAGGCAGAGATTCTTCTTGGTCAAAAGCGGATCTAGTTTCTTAGGAGCAGGGCTCCTCCATTTATACCACAAATCTTTTGTTCTCCCAGGCCAGGGGGGCCCTTGCCTAGTTCAGTCCGGTTTCTGAGCACTTTGTTTACGTGATGCAGGCTTCTCCTTCCAGAGTGCAGGGCAGAGTCATCAGACGCTCCACAGGGGGTGGAGCCGGCATCGAGGTAGCGGAGCACTGTCCTATTCAGAACCTAGGAGCACTCCCCCCACCCATCTACCTGTCGATCGTCCTATTCATACCAGGCTACCTAGCCCTGCCCATCTGGGTTCCCCCAGCCCTGTCACTCATACCAGCCAGACATCAGATACACAACACGCAGAGGCGGCTGAAAGGTTTAGGCAAGCAAAGGCCAACTTTCTAAAAGCGGCATTTGCAAACCCGGAATATTAAAATAAACCTTGCGAAAAGATGTACCTTATTATTCCGAGTTCAGGCATACTAAACTCGATCTCCTACCATGTTCCCTGGGTCGGTTAGGATCATAGGGTGTAACAATCCAGGCCGCCCATACTGGCCTATGAGAACAGGGTAGCCTTGCAGTAGTGAACAACAAGATGGCGGTAATTCACTACTAGGACATGCCACGCATCCAGGCTTGTCCTACCTTAGGCGTACAATGCACCCTGCCCGTGGGCCTACCAGAGGGGTGACTAACATGCAGCTAAGGGAAGGGTTTAGGGACTGGCAAGTGTGGGCACTTGCCGGTCAGCATGTCAGTACCAGACTGCACGCAGGTTCTGCGATGGCAGACCTCAGATATATTTTACCGGCCGCTTCTGTGGGTGGCACAACCCGTGCTGCAAGCCCACCAGCGGTGTTCGTATTTACATGCCCTGGCGCCCCTGGCGCACTGTACTGGGGTCTGATAGTAAACCAAACAATCCAATCATGGAATCCAACCAACATATACAATTTACAGAGGGAGCACTTGCACCGTGACACTGGTTGGCAGTGGCACAGCGCGCTGAGCGGCCAACACCATAAAAACACATGAGGCACAGTGACAAAAAGAGGAAGGGAGACTCATGCCAAGGTGCCAGGTCTAACACAGGGGGTGGCGTTTCAGGGTTTACAGCAGTGCAGTGGTGTTCGGGCAGTGTAGGGGGTTGTGCAGGGGATTGTGTTTCAGGCTTTAGGGCAGTGCAGTGGTGTTTGGGCAGTGTATGGGGTCTTGCTAGGGGTGGTGTTTCAGGGGTTTAGGGCAGTGGTGTTTGAGCAGTGTAGGGGGTCTTCCTGGGGGTGGTATTTCAGGGTCTAGTGCAATGCAGTGGTGTTTGGGCAGTATAGGGGTTCTTGCTGGGGGTAGTGTTTAGGGCAGTGAAGTGGTGTTCGGGTAGTGCTGGGGGTCTAGCTCTGGTGGTGTTTTATGGGTGTAGGGCAGTACAGTGGTGTTCGGGCAGTGTAGGGGGTCTTGCTGGGGATGGTGTTTCAGGGTTTAGAGCAGTGCAGTGGTGTTCGCGCAGTGTAGGGGGTCTTGCTGGGGATGGTGTTTCAGGGTTTAGGGCAGTGCAGTGGTGTTCGCGCATTGCAGGGGGTGATGCGGGGGCTGATGTTTCAGGGCTAAGGGCAGTGGTGTTTGGGCAGTGTAGGGGGTCTTGCTGGGTGTGGTATTTCAGTGTTTAGGGCAGTGTTGCAGTGGTGTACGGGCAGTGTAGGTGGTCTTGCAGGAAGTGGTGTTTCAGGGTTTAGGGCAGTGGTATTTGGGCAGTGTAGGGGGTCTTGATGGGGGTGGTGTGTCAGCGTTTAGGGCTGTGCAGTGGTTTTGGGGCAGTGTAGGGGGTCATGCGGGGGCTGATGTTTCAGGGTTTAGGGCTGTGTAGTGGTGTTTGGGCAGTGTAGGGGGTCATGCGGGGGCTGGTGTTTCAGGGTTTAGGGTAGTGCATTGGTGTTCGGGCAATGTAGGGGGTTGTGCGGGGGCTGGTGTTTCAGGGTTTAGGGCAGTGCAGTGGTTTTCGGGCAGTGTAGGGGGTCGTGCGGGGGCTGGTGTTTCAGGGTTTAGGGCAGTGCAGTGTTGTTCGGGCAGTGAAGGGGGTCATGCGGGGGCTGGTGTTTCAGGGTTTAGGGCAGTGCAGTTGTGTTTGGTCAGTGTAGGGGGTCGTGCGGGGGCTGGTGTTTCAGGGTATAGGGCAGTACAGTGGTGTTCAGGCAGTGTAGGGGGTCATGCGGGGCTGGTGTTTCAGGGTTTAGGGCACTGCAGTGGTGGTGTGGCAGTGTAGAGGGTCATGCGGGGTCTGGTGTTTCAGGGCTTAGGGCAGAGCAGTGGCCTTCGGGCAGTGTAGGGGGTCATGCTGGGGCTGGTGTTTCAGGGTTTAGGGCAGTGCAGTCGTGTTCGGGCAGTATAGGGGGTCGTGCTTGGGCTAGTATTTCAGGGTTTAGGGCAGTGCAGTGGGTTCGGGCAGTGTAGGGGGTCGTGCAGGGGGTGGTGTTTCAGGGTTTAGGGCAGTGCAGTGGTATTCAGGCAGTGTAGGGGGTCATGCAGGGGGTGGCGTTTCAGGGTTTACGGCAGTGCAGTGGTGTTCGGGCAGTGTAGGGGGTCGTGCAGGGGATTGTGTTTCAGGCTTTAGGGCAGTGCAGTGGTGTTCGGGCAGTGTATGGGGTCTTGCTAGGGGTGGTGTTTCAGGGGTTTAGGGCAGTGGTGTTTGAGCAGTGTAGGGGGTCTTCCTGGGGGTGGTATTTCAGGGTCTAGGGCAATGCAGTGGTGTTTGGGCAGTATAGGGGTTCTTGCTGGGGTAGTGTTTAGGGCAGTGAAGTGGTGTCCGGGTAGTGTTGGGGGTCTAGCTCTGGTGGTGTTTTATGGGTGTAGGGCAGTACAGTGGTGTTCGGGCAGTGTAGGGGGTCTTGCTGGGGATGGTGTTTCAGGGTTTAGGGCAGTACAGTGGTGTTCGCGCAGTGTAGGGGGTGATGCGGGTGCTGATGTTTCAGGGCTAAGGGCAGTGGTGTTTGGGCAGTGTAGGGGGTCTTGCTGGGTGTGGTATTTCAGTGTTTAGGGCAGTGTTGCAGTGGTGTACGGGCAGTGTAGGTGGTCTTGCAGGAAGTGGTGTTTCAGGGTTTAGGGCAGTGGTATTTGGGCAGTGTAAGGGGTCTTGATGGGGGTGGTGTTTCAGCGTTTAGGGCTGTGCAGTGGTTTTAGGGCAGTGTAGGGGGTCATGCGGGGGCTGATGTTTCAGGGTTTAGGGCTGTGTAGTGGTGTTTGGGCAGTGTAGGGGGTCATGCGGGGCTGGTGTATCAGGGTTTAGGGTAGTGCATTGGTGTTCGGGCAATGTAGGG
This sequence comes from Triturus cristatus, assembly GCF_964204655.1. Taxonomy (NCBI): domain Eukaryota; kingdom Metazoa; phylum Chordata; class Amphibia; order Caudata; family Salamandridae; genus Triturus; species Triturus cristatus. The sequence goes on along the minus strand of NC_140583.1, from coordinate 324,459,593 downwards.
GGTTGAGCGGGGGCTGGTGTTTCAGGGTTTAGGGCAGTGCAGTGGTTTTCGGGCAGAGTAGGGGGTCGTGCGGGGGCTGGTGTTTCAGGGTTTAGGGCAGTGCAGTGTTGTTCGGGCAGTGTAGGGGGTCATGCGGGGGCTGGTGTTTCAGGGTTTAGGGCAGTGCAGTTGTGTTCGGTCAGTGTAGGGGGTCGTGCGGGGGCTGGTGTTTCAGGGTATAGGGCAGTGCAGTGGTGTTCAGGCAGTGTAGGGGGTCATGCGGGGCTGGTGTTTCAGGGTTTAGGGCACTGCAGTGGTGGTGTGGCAGTGTAGAGGGTCATGCGGGGGCTGGTGTTTCAGGGCTTAGGGCAGAGCAGTGGCCTTCGGGCAGTGTAAGGGGTCATGCTGGGGCTGGTGTTTCAGGGTTTAGGGCAGTGCAGTGGTGTTCGGGCAGTATAGGGGGTCTTGCTCGGGCTAGTATTTCAGGGTTTAGGGCAGTGCAGTGGGTTCGGGCAGTGTAGGGGGTCGTGCAGGGGGTGGTGTTTCAGGGTTTAGGGCAGTGCAGTGGTATTCAGGCAGTGTAGGGGGTCATGCAGGGGGTGGCGTTTCAGGGTTTACGGCAGTGCAGTGGTGTTCGGGCAGTGTAGGGGGTCGTGCAGGGGATTGTGTTTCAGGCTTTAGGGCAGTGCAGTGGTGTTCGGGCAGTGTATGGGGTCTTGCTAGGGGTGGTGTTCCAGAGGTTTAGGGCAGTGGTGTTTGAGCAGTGTAGGGGGTCTTCCTGGGGGTGGTATTTCAGGGTCTAGGGCAATGCAGTGGTGTTTGGGCAGTATAGGGGTTCTTGCTGGGGGTAGTGTTTAGGGCAGTGAAGTGGTGTCCGGGTAGTGTTGGGGGTCTAGCTCTGGTGGTGTTTTATGGGTGTAGGGCAGTACAGTGGTGTTCGGGCAGTGTAGGGGGTCTTGCTGGGGATGGTGTTTCAGGGTTTAGGGCAGTGCAGTGGTGTTCGCGCAGTGTAGGGGGTCTTGCAGGGGTTGGTGTTTCAGGGCTTAGGGCAGTGGTGTTTGGGCAGTGTGGAGGCTCTTGCTGGTTGTGGTGTTTCAGGATTTAGGGCAGTGGTGCAGTGGTGTTCGGGCAGTGTAGGGCGTCTTGCAGGAGGTGGTATTTCAGTGTTTAGGTCAGTGGTATTCGGGCAGTGTAGGGGGTCTTGCTGGGGATGGTGTTTCAGGGTTTAGGGCAGTGCAGTGGTGTTCGCGCATTGCAGGGGGTGATGCGGGGGCTGATGTTTCAGGGCTAAGGGCAGTGGTGTTTGGGAAGTGTAGGGGGTCTTGCTGGGTGTGGTATTTCAGTGTTTAGGGCAGTGTTGCAGTGTTGCAGTGGTGTACGGGCAGTGTAGGTGGTCTTGCAGGAAGTGGTGTTTCAGGGTTTAGGGCAGTGGTATTTGGGCAGTGTAGGGGGTCTTGATGGGGGTGGTGTTTCAGCGTTTAGGGCTGTGCAGTGGTTTTGGGGCAGTGTAGGGGGTCATGCGGGGGCTGATGTTTCAGGGTTTAGGGCTGTGTAGTGGTGTTTGGGCAGTGTAGGGGGTCATGCGGGGGCTGGTGTTTCAGGGTTTAGGGTAGTGCATTGGTGTTCGGGCAATGTAGGGGGTTGTGCGGGGGCTGGTGTTTCAAAGTTTAGGGCAGTGCAGTGGTTTTTGGGCAGTGTAGGGGGTCGTGCGGGGGCTGGTGTTTCAGGGTTTAGGGCAGTGCAGTGTTATTCGGGCAGTGTAGGGGGTCATGCGGGGGCTGGTCTTTCATGGTTTAGGGCAGTGCAGTTGTGTTCGGTCAGTGTAGGGGGTCGTGCGGGGGCTGGTGTTTCAGGGTATAGGGCAGTGCAGTGGTGTTCAGGCAGTGTAAGGGGTCATGCGGGGCTGGTGTTTCAGGGTTTAGGGCACTGCAGTGGTGGTGTGGCAGTGTAGAGGGTCATGCGGGGGCTGGTGTTTCAGGGCTTAGGGCAGAGCAGTGGCCTTCGGGCAGTGTAGGGGGTCATGCTGGGGCTGGTGTTTCAGGGTTTAGGGCAGTGCAGTGGTGTTCGGGCAGTATAGGGGGTCGTGCTCGGGCTAGTATTTCAGGGTTTAGGGCAGTGCAGTGGGTTCGGGCAGTGTAGGGGGTCATGTAGGGGCTAGTGTTTCAGGGTTTAGGGCAGTGCAGTGGTGTTCGGGCAGTATAGGGGGTCGTGCTGGGGCTAGTGTTTCAGGGTTTAGGGCAGTGCAGTGGTGTTTGGGCAGTGCAGGGAGTCATGCTGGGGGTGGTGTTTCAGGGTTTAGGGCAGTGCCATGGTGTTCGGGCACTGTAGGGGGTCTTGCAAGGGGTGGTGTTTCAGGGTTTAGGGCAGTGGTGTTTTGGCAGTGAAGGGGGTATTGCTGGTGTGGTGTTTCAGGGTTTACGGCAGTGGTGTTCGGGCAGTGTAGGGGGTCTTCCAGGGGGTGGTGTTTCAGGGTTTAGGGCAGTGGTATAAGGGCAGTGGAGGAGGTCTTGCTGGGGGTGGTGTTTCAGGGTGTAGGGCAGTGGTGTTCGGGCAGTGTAGGGGGTCTCGCTGGGGGTGGTGTTTCACGGTTTACGGCAGTGCAGTGGTGGTCGGGCAGAGTAGGGGATCTTGCGGGGGTGGTGTTTCAGAGTTTAGGGCAGTGCCGTGGTGTTTGGGCGGTGTAGGGGGTCGTGCGGGAGCTGGTGTTTCAGGGTTTAGGGCAGTGCAGTTGTGTTCGGGCAGTGTAGGGGGTCGTGCAGGGGCTGGTGTTTTAGGGTTTACGGCAGTGCAGTGATGTTCGGGCAGAGTAGGGGGTCTTGCTGGGGGTGGTTTTTCAGGGTTTAGGGCAGTACAGTGGTGTTCGGGCAGTGTAGGGGGTCGTGCAGGGGGTGATGTTTCAGGTTTTAGGCCAGTGCAGTGGTGTACGGGCAGTGTTGGGAGTCGTGCAGGGGGTGGTGCACGGGGTGGTATTTCAGGTTTTAGGGCAGTGCAGTGGTGTTAGGGCAGTGTAGGGGGTCGTGTAGGGGCTACTGTTTCAGGGTTTAGGGCAGTGCAGCGATGTTCGGGCAGTATAGGGGGTCGTGCTGGGGCTAGTGTTTCAGGGTTTAGGGCAGTGCAGTGGTGTTTGGGCAGTGTAGGGAGTCGTGCTGGGGGTGGTATTTCAGGGTTTAGGGCAGTGCCGTGGTGTTCGGGCAGTGTAGGGGTCTTGCAGGGGGTGGTGTTTCAGGGTTTAGGGCAGTGGTGTTCGGGCAGTGTAGGGGGTCTTGCTGGGGGTGGTGTTTCAGGGTGTAGGGCAGTGGTGTTCGGGCAGTGTAGGGGGTCTTGCTGGGGGTGGTGTTTCAGGGTTTAGGGCAGTGGAGGGGGTCTTGCTGGTGGTGGTGTTTCAGGGTGTAGGGCAGTGGTGGTCGGGCAGAGTAGGGGTCTTGCTGGGGGTGGTGTTTCAGGATTTAGGGCAGTGCAGTGGTGTTTGGGGGTCGTGCGGGGGCTGGTGTTTTAGGGTTTACGGCAGTGCAGTGGTGTTCAGGCAGAGTAAGGGGTCTTGCTGGGGGTGGTTTTTCAAGGTTTAGGACAGTACAGTGGTGTTCGGGCAGTGTAGGGGGACAAGCAGGGTGTGGTGTTTCAGGATTTAGGCCAGTGCAGTGGTGTATGGGCAGTGTTGGGAGTCGTGCAGGGGGTGGTGTTTCAGGGTTTAGGGCAGTGCAGTGGTGTTTGGGCAGTGTAGGGGGTCGTGCAGGTGATTTTGTTTCAGAGTTTAGGGCAGTGCAGTTGTGTTCGGGCAGTGTAGGGGGTCTTGCAGGGGGTGGTGTTTCAGGGTTTAGGGCAGTGGTGGTCGGGCAGTGTTGGGGGTCTTGCTGGGGGGTGTTTCAGGGTTTAGGGCAGTGGTGTTAGGGCAGTGTAGGGGGTCGTGTAGGGGCTAATGTTTCAGGGTTTAGGGCAGTGCACTGGTATTTGGGCAGTGTAGGGGGTCGTGCTTTGGGTGGTGTATCAGGGTTTAGGGAAGTGCTGTGGTGTTCAGGCAGTGTAGGGTGTTGTGCTGGGTGTTTTGTTTCAGGGTTCAGGGCAGTGAAGTGGTGTTCAGGCAGTGTGAGGGGTCGTGTTGGGGCTGGTGTTTCAGGGTTCAGGGCAGTGTAGTAGTGTTCAGGCAGTGTAGAGGGTCGTGCTGGGGCTGGTGTTTCAGTGTTTAGGGCAGTGCAGTGGTGTTAGCGCATTGTAGGGGCGGGTGATGTTTTAGGGTTTAGGGCAGTGCAGTAGTGTTCGCGCATTGTAGGGGGGGGTGTTTTAGGGTTTAGGGCAGTGCAGTGGTGTTTGGGCAGTGTAGGGGGTTGTGCTGGGGGTCGTGTTTTAGGGTTTAGGGCAGTTCAGTGGTGTTCGGGCAGTGAAGGGGTTGTGCTGGGGGTGGTGTTGTAGGGTTTAGGACAGTGCAGTGGTGTTCATTCAGTGTTGGGGGTCGTACTGGGGGGGATGTTTCGGGGTTTAGGGCAGTGCAGTGGTGTTCGGGCAGTGTAGGGGGTCTTGCAGGGGTTGGTGTTTCAGGGCTTAGGGCAGTGGTGTTTGGGCAGTGTGGAGGGTCTTGCTGGGTGTGGTGTTTCAGGATTTAGGGCAGTGGTGCAGTGGTGTTCGGGCAGTGTAGGGCGTCTTGCAGGAGGTGGTATTTCAGTGTTTAGGTCAGTGGTATTCGGGCAGTGCAGGGGGTGGTGTTTCAGGGTTTAGGGCACTGCAGTGGTGTTCGGGCAGTGTTGGGGGTCTTGCTGGGGGAGGTGTTTCAGGGTTTAGAGCAGTGCAGTGGTGTTCGGGCAGTGTAGGGGTTCTTGCTGGGGATGGTGTTTCAGGGTTTAGGGCAGTGCAGTGGTGCTTGCGCATTGCAGGGGGTGATGCGGGGGCTGATGTTTCAGGGCTAAGGGCAGTGTTGTTTGGGCAGTGTAGGGGGTCTTGCTGGGTGTGGTATTTCAGTGTTTAGGGCAGTGATGCAGTGGTGTACGGGCAGTGTAGGTGGTCTTGCAGGAAGTGGTGTTTCAGGGTTTAGGGCAGTGGTATTCGGGCAGTGTAGGGGGTTTTGATGGGGGTGGTGTTTCAGCGTTTAGGGCAGTGCAGTGGTTTTGGGGCAGTGTAATGGGTCATGCGGGGGCTGATGTTTCAGGGTTTAGGGCAGTGTAGAGGTGTTTGGGCAGTGTAGGGGGTCATGCAGGGGCTGGTGTTTCAGGGTTTAGGGTAGTGCAGTGGTGTTCGGGCAATGTAGGGGGTTGTGCGGGGGCTGTTGTTTCAGGGTTTAGGGCAGTGCAGTGGTTTTCGGGAAGTGTAGGGGGTCATGCGGGGGCTGGTGTTTCAGGGTTTAGGGCAGTGCAGTGGTGTTCGGGCAGTGTAGGGGGTCATGCGGGGGCTGGTGTTTCAGGGTTTAGGGCAGTGCAGTTGTGTTCGGTCAGTGTAGGGGGTCGTGCGGGGGCTGGTGTTTCAGGGTATAGGGCAGTGCAGTGGTGTTCAGGCAGTGTAGGGGGTCATGCGGGGCTGGTGTTTCAGGGTTTAGGGCACTGCAGTGGTGTTCTGGCAGTGTAGGGGTCATGCGGGGGCTGGTGTTTCAGGGCTTAGGGCAGAGCAGTGGCCTTCGGGCAGTGTAGGGGGTCATGCTGGGGCTGGTGTTTCAGGGTTTAGGGCAGTGCAGTGGTGTTCGGGCAGTATAGGGGTCGTGCTGGGGCTAGTGTTTCAGGGTTTAGGGCAGTGCAGTGGTGTTTGGGCAGTGTAGGGAGTCATGCTGGGGGTGGTGTTTCAGGGTTTAGGGCAGTGCCGTGGTGTTTCGGCAGTGTAGGGGGTCTTGCAGGGGGTGGTGTTTCAGGGTTTAGGGCAGTGGTGTTCGGGCAGTGTAGGGGGTCTTGCTGGTGTGGTGTTTCAGGGTTTACGGCAGTGGTGTTCGGGCAGTGTACGGGGTCTTCCGGGGGTGGTGTTTCAGGGTTTAGGGCAGTGGTATAAGGGCAGTGGAGGGGGTCTTGCTGGGGGTGGTGTTTCAGGGTTTAGGGCAGTGGTGTTCGGGCAGTGTAGGGGGTCTCGCTGGGGGTGGTGTTTCACGTTTTACGGCAGTGCAGTGGTGGTCGGGCAGAGTAGGGGGTCTTGCGGGGGGTGGTGTTTCAGGGTTTAGGGCAGTGCAGTGGTGTTTGGGCAGTGTAGGGGGTCGTGCGGGAGCTGGTGTTTCAGGGTTTAGGGCAGTGCAGTTGTGTTCGGGCAGAGTAGGGGGTCTTGCTGGGGGTGGTTTTTCAGGGTTTAGGGCAGTACAGTGGTGTTTGGGCAGTGTAGGGGTCATGCAGGGGGTGGTATTTCAGGTTTTAGGCCAGTGCAGTGGTGTACGGGCAGTGTTGGGAGTCGTGCAGGGGGTGGTGCAGGGGGTGGTGCAGGGGGTGGTATTTCAGGGTTTAGGGCAGTGCAGTGGTGTTAGGGCAGTGTAGGGGGTCATCTAGGGGCTACTGTTTCAGGGTTTAGGGCAGTGCAGGGGTGTTCGGGCAGTATAGGGGGTCGTGCTGGGGCTAGTGTTTCAGGGTTTAGGGCAGTGCAGTGGTGTTTGGGCAGTGTAGGGAGTCGTGCTGGGGGTGGTGTTTCAGGGTTTAGGGCAGTGCCGTGGTGTTCAGGCAGTGTAGGGGGTCTTGCAGGGGGTGGTGTTTCAGGGTTTAGGGCAGTGGTGTTCGGGAAGTGTAGGGGGTCTTGCTGGGGGTGGTGTTTCAGGGTGTAGGGCAGTGGTGTTCGGGCAGTGTAGGGGGTCTTAAAGGGGGTGGTGTTTCAGGGTTTAGGGCAGTGGTATAAGGGCAGTGGAGGGGGTCTTGCTGGGGGTGGTGTTTCAGGGTGTAGGGCAGTGGTGTTCGGGCAGTGTAGGTGGTCTCGCTGGGGGTGGTGTTTCACGGTTTATGGCAGTGCAGTGGTGGTCGGGCAGTGTAGGGGGTCTTGCTGGGGGTGGTGTTTCAGGGTTTTGGGCAATGCAGTGGTGTTTGGGCAGTGTAGGGGGTCATGCGGGGGTTGGTGTTTTAGGGTTTATGGCAGTGCAGTGGTGTTCGGGCAGAGTAAGGGGTCTTGCTGGGGGTGGTTTTTCAGGGTTTAGGGCAGTACAGTGGTGTTCGGGCAGTGTAGGGGGTCGTGCAGGGGGTGGTGTTTCAGGTTTTAGGCCAGTGCAGTGGTGTACAGGCAGTGTTGGGAGTCGTGCAGGGGGTGGTGCAGGGGGTGGTATTTCAGGGTTTAGGGCAGTGCAGTGGTGTCAGGGCAGTGTAGGGGGTCGTGCAGGAGGTGGTGTTTCAGGGTTTAGGGCAGTGCAGTGGTGTTTGGGCAGTGTAGGGGGTTGTGCAGGTGATTTTGTTTCAGGGTTTAGGGCAGTGCAGTGGTGTTCGGGCAGTGTAGGGGGTCTTGCAGGGGGTGGTGTTTCAGGGTTTAGGGCAGCGGTGGTCGGGCAGTGTTGGGGTCTTGCTGGGGGGGTGTTTCAGGGTTTAGGGCAGTGGTGTTAGGGCAGTGTAGGGGGTCGTGTAGGGGCTACTGTTTCAGGGTTTAGGGCAGTGCACTGGTATTTGGGCAGTGTAGGGGGTCATGCAGGGGGGTGGTGTTTTAGGGTTTAGGGCAGTGCAGTGGTCTTCGGGCAGTGTAGGGGGTCGTGCTTTGGGTGGTGTATCAGGGTTTAGGGAAGTGCTGTGGTGTTCAGGCAGTGTAGGGTGTTGTGCTGGGTGTTGTGTTTCAGGGTTCAGGGCAGTGAAGTGGTGTTCAGGCAGTGTGAGGGGTCGTGTTGGGGCTGGTGTTTCAGGGTTCAGGGCAGTGTAGTAGTGTTCAGGCAGTGTAGAGAGTCGTGCTGGGGCTGGTGTTTCAGGGTTTAGGGCAGTGCAGTGGTGTTAGCGCATTGTAGAGGGGGGTGGTGTTTTAGGGTTTAGGACAGTGCAGTGGTGTTTGGGCAGTGTAGGGGGTCGTGCTGGGGGTCGTGTTTTAGGGTTTAGGGTAGTTCAGTGGTGTTCAGGCAGTGAAGGGGGTTGTGCTGGGAGTGGTGTTGTAGGGTTTTGGACAGTGCAGTGGTGTTCAGGCAGTGTTGGGGGTCGTACTGGGGGTGATGTTTCAGGGTTTAGGGCAGTGCAGTGGTGTTTGGGCAGTGTAGGGGGTCTTGCAGGGGTTGGTGTTTCAGGGCTTAGGGCAGTGGTGTTTGGGCAGTGTGGAGGGTCTTGCTGGGTGTGGTGTTTCAGGATTTAAGGCAGTGGTGCAGTGGTGTTCGGGCAGGGAAGGGCGTCTTGCAGAAGGTGGTATTTCAGTGTTTAGGTCAGTGGTATTCGGGCAGTGTAGGGGGTCGTGCGGGGATGGTGTTTCAGGGTTTAGGGCAGTGCAGTCGTGTTCGGGCAGTGTAGGGGGTCATGCAGGGGCTGGTGTTTCAGGGTTTAGGGAAGTGCAGTGGTGTTCGGGCAGTGTTTGGGGTCATGCAGGGGGTGGTGTTTCAGTGTTTAGGGCAGTGCAGTGTTGTTTGGGCAGTGTAGGGGGTTGTGCAGGGGATTGTGTTACAGGGTTTAGAGCAGTGCAGTGGTCTTGAGGCACTGTAGGGGGTCATGCTGGGGCTGGTATTTAAGGGTGTAGGGCAGTGCAGTGGTGTTCGGGTAGTGTAGGGGGTCGTTCAGGGGGTGGTGTTTCAGCGTTTGGGAAGTGCAGTGGTTTTCGGGCAGTGTAGGAGGTCGTGCGGGGACTGGTGTTTCAGGGTTTAGGGCAGTGCAGTGGTGTTCGGGCAGTGTAGGGGGTCATGCAGGGGCTGGTGTTTCAGGGTTTAGGGCAGTGCAGTGGTGTTCGGGCAGTGTTTGGGGTCATGCAGGGGGTGGTTTTTCAGGGTTTAGGGCAGTGCAGTCGTGTTCGGGCAGTGTAGGGGTCGTGCTAGGGGTGGTGTTTCAGGGTTTAGGACAGTGCAGTGGTGTTCGGGCAGTGTAGTGGGTCGCACTGGGGGTGGTGTTTCAAGGTTTAGGGCAGTGCAGTGGTTTTCGGGCAGTGTAGGGGGTCATGCTGGGGGTGGTGTTTCAGGGTTTAGGGCAGTGCCGTGGTGTTCGGGCAGTGTAGGGGGTCTTGCAGGGGGTGGTGTTTCAGGGTTTAGGGCAGTGGTGTTCAGGTAGTGTAGGGGGTCTTGCTGGTGTGGTGTTTCAGGGTTTAGGGCAGTGGTGCAGTGGTGTTCGGGCAGTGAAGGGGGTCTTGCAGGGTGTGGTGTTTCAGGGTTAAGGTCAGTGGTATTAGGGCAGTGGAGGGGGTCTTGCTGGGGGTGGTGTTTTAGGGTTTTGGGCAGTGGTGTTCGGGCAGTGTAGTGGGTCTTGCTGGGGGTGGTGTTTCACGGTTTACGGCAGTGCAGTGGTGTTCGGGCAGTGTAGGGGGTCATGCAGGGGATTGTGTTTCAGGGTTTAGGGCAGTGCAGTAGTGTTCGGGCAGTGTAAGGGGTCTTGCAGGGGGTGGTGTTTCAGGGTTTAGGGTAGTGGGGTTGGAGCAGGGTTGGGGGTCTTGCTGGGGGTGGTGTTTCAGGGTTTAGGGCAGTGGTGTTCGTGCATTCTAGGGGGTCTTGTTGGGGGTGGTATTTCAGGGTCTAGGGCAAGGCAGTGGTGTTCGGGCAATATAGGGGGTCTTGCTGCGGGTGGTGTTTCAGTGTTTAGGGCAGAGGTGTTCGGGCAGTGTAGGGGTTCTTGCTGGGGGTGGTGTTTCAGTGTTTAGGGCAGTGCAGTGGTGTTCAGGCAGTGTAGGGGGTCATGCTCTGGTGGTGTTTTATGGTTTTAGGGGAGTGCAGTGGTGTTTGGGCAGTGTAGGGGGTCTTGCTGGAGGTGGTGTTTCAGGGTTTAGGGCAGTGGTGTTCAGGCAGTGTAGGGGGTCTTGCTGGGGGTGGTGTTTCAGGGTTCAGTGCAGTGGTGTTCGGGCAGTGTAGGGGGTCTTGCTGGGGAAGGTGTTTCAGGGTTTAAGGCAGTGGTGTTCGGGCAGTGTAGGGATTCTTGCTGGGAGTGGTGTTTCAGGGTTTAGGGCAATGCTCTGGTATTTGGGGAGTGTAGGGGGTCGTGCAGGGGTGGTGTTTTAGGGTTTAGGGCAGTGCAGTGGTCTTCGGGCAGTGTAGGGGGTCGTGCTTGGGGTAGTGTATCAGGGTTCAGGGCAGTGCAGTTGCGTTCAGGTAGTGTAGAGGGTCGTGCTGGGGCTGGTGTTTCAGGGTTTAGGGCAATGCAGTGGTGTTCGCGCAGTGTAGGGGGTCATGCTGGGGGTGGTGTTTTAGGGTTTAGGGTAGTGCAGTGGTGTTTGGGCAATGTAGGGGGTCGTGCTGGGGTCGTGTTTTAGGGTTTAGGGCAGTTCAGTGGTGTTCGGGCAGTGTATGGGGGTTGTGCTGGGGGTGGTGTTGTGGGGTTTAGGACAGTGCAGTGGTGTTCGGGCAGTGTTGGGGTCGTGTTGGGGGTGATGTTTCAGGGTTTAGGGCAGTGCAGTGGTGTTCGGGCAGTGTAGGGGTCTTGCAGGGGTTGGTGTTTCAGGGCTTAGGGCAGTGGTGTTTGGGCAGTGTGGAGGGTCTTGCTGGGTGTGGTGTTTCAAGGTTTAGGGCAGTGGTGCAGTGGTGTTCGGGCAGTGTAGGGGGTCTTGCAGGAGGTGGTATTTCAGGGTTTAGGTAAGTGGTTTTTGGGCAGTGTAGGGGGTCTTGCTGGGGGTGGTGTTTCAGCGTTTAGGGCAGTGCAGTGGTTTTTGGGCAGTGTAGGGGGTCGTGCGGGGGCTGGTGTTTCAGGGTTTTGGGCAGCGCAGTCGTGTTCGGGCAGTGTAGGGGTCATGCAGAGGCTGGTGTTTCAGGGTTTAGGGCAGTGCAGTGGTTTTTGGGCAGTGTAGGGTGTCGTGCAGGGGCTGGTGTTTCGGGGTTTAGGGTAGTGCAGTGGTGTTCGGGCAATGTAGAGGGTTGTGAGGGGGCTGGTGTTTCAGGGTTTAGGGCAGTGCAGTGGTTTTCGGGCAGTGTAGGGGGTCATGCGGGGCTGGTGTTCCAGGGTCTAGGGCAGTGCAGTTGTGTTCGGTCAGTGTAGGGGGTCGTTCGGGGGCTGGTGTTTCAGGGTATAGGGCAGTGCAGTGGTGTTCAGGCAGTGTAGGGGGTCATGCGGGGCTGGTGTTTCAGGGTTTAGGGCACTGCAGTGGTGTTCTGGCAGTGTAGGGGGTCATGTGGGGGCTGGTGTTTCAGGGCTTAGGGAAGAGCAGGGGCCTTCGGGCAGTGTAGGGGGTCATACTGGGGCTGGTGTTTCTGGGTTTAGGGCAGTGCAGTGGTGTTCGGGCAGTATTGGGGGTCGTGCTCGAGCTAGTGTTTCAGGGTTTAGGGCAGTGCAGTGGGTTTGGGCAGTATAGGGGGTCGTGTAGGGGCTAGTGTTTCAGGGTTTAGGGCAGTGCAGTGGTGTTCGGGCAGTATAGGGGGTCGTGCTGGGGCTAGTGTTTCAGGGTTTAGGGCAGTGCAGTGGTGTTTGGGCAGTGTAGGGAGTCATGCTGGGGGTGGTGTTTCAGGATTTAGGGCAGTGCCGGGGTGTTCGGGCAGTGTAGGGGGTCTTGCAGGGGGGGTGTTTCAGGGTTTAGGGCAGTGGTATTCAGGCAGTTTAGGGGGTCTTGCTGGTGTGGTGTTTCAGGGTTTACGGCAGTGGTGTTCGGGCAGTGTAGGGGTCTTCCAGGGGGTGGTGTTTCAGGGTTTAGGGCAGTGGTATAAGGGCAGTGGATGAGGTCTTGCTGGGGGTGGTGTTTCAGGGTGTAGGGCAGTGGTGTTCGGGCAGTGTAGGTGGTCTCGCTGGGGGTGGTGTATCACGGTTACCGGCAGTGCAGTGGTGGTCGGGCAGTGTAGGGGGTCGTGCGGGGCTGGTGTTTTAGGGTTTACGGCAGTGCAGTGGTGTTCGGGCAGAGTAAGGGGTCTTGCTGGGGGTGGTTTTGAGGGTTTAGGGCAGTACAGTGGTGTTCGGGCAGTGTAGGGGGTCGTGCAGGGGGTGGTGTTTCAGGTTTTAGGCCAGTGCAGTGGTGTACGGGCCGTGTTGGGAGTCGTGCAGGGGGTGGTGCAGGGGGTGGTATTTCAGGGTTTAGGGCAGTGCAGTGGTGTTAGGGCAGTGTAGGGGGTCGTGCGGGGGGTGGTGTTTCAGGGTTTAGGGCAGTGCAGTGGTGTTTGGGCAGTATAGGGGGTCGTGCAGGTGATTTTGTTTCAAGGGTTTAGGGCAGTGCAGTGGTGTTCGGGCAGTGTAGGGGGTCTTGCAGGGGGTGGTGTTTCAGGGTTTAGGGCAGCGGTGGTCGGGCAGTGTTGGGGTCTTACTGGGGGGGTGTTTCAGGGTTTAGGGCAGTGGTGTTAGGGCAGTGTCGGGGGTCGTGTAGGGGCTACTGTTTCAGGGTTTAGGGCAGTGCACTGGCATTTGGGCAGTGTAGGGTGTCATGCAGGGGGGTGGTGTTTTAGGGTTTAGGGCAGTGCAGTGGTCTTCGGGCAGTGTAGGGGGTCGTGCTTTGGGTGGTGTATCAGGGTTTAGGGAAGTGCTGTGGTGTTCAGGCAGTGTAGGGTGTTGTGCTGGGTGTTGTGTTTCAGGGTTCAGGGCAGTGAAGTGGTGTTCAGGCAGTGTGAGGGGTCGTGTTGGGGCTAGTGTTTCAGGGTTCAGGGCAGTGTCGTAGTGTTCAGGCAGTGTAGAGGGTCGTGCTGGGGCTGGTGTTTCAGGGTTTAGGGCAGTGCAGTGGTGTTCGCGCATTGTAGGGGGGGTGTTTTAGGGTTTAGGGCAGTGCAGTGGTGTTTGGGCAGTGTAGGGGGTTGTGCTGGGGGTCGTGTTTTAGGGTTTTGGACAGTGCAGTGGTGTTCAGGCAGTGTTGGGGGTCATACTGGGGGTGATGTTTCAGGGTTTAGGGCAGTGCAGTGGTGTTTGGGCAGTGTAGGGGGTCTTGCAGGGGTTGGTGTTTCAGGGCGTAGGGCAGTGGTGTTTGGGCAGTGTGGAGGGTCGTGCTGGGTGTGGTGTTTCAGGATTTAGGGCAGTGGTGCAGTCGTGTTTGGGCAGTGTAGGGCGTCTTGCAGGAGGTGGTATTTCAGTGTTTAGGTCAGTGGTATTCGGGCAGTGTAGGGGGTCTTGCTGGGGGTGGTGTTTCAGCGTTTGGGCAGTGCAGTGGTTTTCGGGCAGTGTAGGGGGTCATGCGGGGACTGGTGTTTCAGGGTTTAGGGCAGTGCAGTCGTGTCCGGGCAGTGTAGGGGGTCATGCAGGGGCTGGTATTTCAGGGTTTATGGCAGTGCAGTGGTGTTCGGGCAGTGTTTGGGGTCATGCAGGGGGTGGTGTTTCAGTGTTTAGGGCAGTGCAGTGGTGTTTGGGCAGTGTAGGGGGTCGTGCAGGGGATTGTGTTTCAGGGTTTAGAGCAGTGCAGTGGTCTTGAGGCACTGTAGGGGGTCATGCTGGGGCTGGTATTTAAGGGTGTAGGGCAGTGCAGTGGTGTTCGGGCAGTGTGGGGGGTCATTCAGGGGGTGGTGTTTCAGCGTTTGGGCAGTGCAGTGGTTTTGCTGGCAGTGTAGGGGGTCGTGCGGGGACTGGTGTTTCATGGTTTAGGGCAGTGCAGTCGTGTTCGGGCAGTGTAGGGGGTCATGCAGGGGCTGGTGTTTCAGGGTTTAGGGCAGTGCAGTGGTGTTCAGGCAGTGTTTGGGGTCATGCAGGGGGTGGTTTTTCAGGGTTTAGGGCAGTGCAGTCGTGTTCGGGCAGTGTAGGGGTCGTGCTAGGGGTGGTGTTTCAGGGTTTAGGGCAGTGCAGTGGTGTTCGGGCAGTGTAGTGGGTCGTACTGGGGGTGGTGTTTCAAGGTTTAGGGCAGTGCAGTGGTTTTCGGGCAGTGTAGGGGGTCATGCTGGGGGTGGTGTTTCAGGGTTTAGGGCAGTGCCGTGGTGTTCGGGCAGTGTAGGGGGTCTTGAAGGGGGTGGTGTTTCAGGGTTTAGGGCAGTGGTGTTCAGGCAGTGTAGGGGGTCTTGCTGGTGTGGTATTTCAGGGTTTAGGGCAGTGGTGCAGTGGTGTTCGGGCAGTGAAGGGGGTCTTGCAGGGGTTGGTGTTTCAGGGTTAAGGTCAGTGGTATTAGGGCAGTGGAGGGGGTCTTGCTGGGGGTGGTGTTCCAGGGTTTTGGGCAGTGCTGTTCAGGCAGTGTAGTGGGTCTTGCTGGGGGTGGTGTTTCACGGTTTACGGCATTGCAGTGGTGTTCGGGCAGTGTAGGGGGTCATGCAGGGGATTGTGTTTCAGGGTTTAGGGCAGTGCAGTAGTGTTCGGGCAGTGTAAGGGGTCTTGCAGGGGGTGGTGTTTCAGGGTTTAGGGTAGTGGGGTTCGGGCAGTGTTGGGGGTCTTGCTGGGGGTGGTGTTTCAGGGTTTAGGGCAGTGGTGTTCGGGCATTCTAGGGGGTCTTGTTGGGGTGGTATTTCAGGGTCTAGGGCAATGCAGTGGTGTTCGGGAAATATAGGGGGTCTTGCTGCGGGTGGTGTTTCAGGGTTTAGGGCAGAGGTGTTCGGGCAGTGTAGGGGTTCTTGCTGGGGGTGGTGTTTCAGTGTTTAGGGCAGTGCAGTGGTGTTCAGGCAGTGTAGGGGGGTCATGCTCTGGTGGTGTTTTATGGTTTTAGGGGAGTGCAGTGTTGTTCGGGCAGTGTAGGGGGTCTTGCTGGAGGTGGTGTTTCAGGGTTTAGGGCAGTGGTGTTCAGGCAGTGTAGGGGGTCTTGCTGGGGGTGGTGTTTCAGGGTTCAGTGCAGTGGTGTTCGGGCAGTGTAGGGGGTCTTGGTGAGGAAGGTGTTTCAGGGTTTAAGGCAGTGGTGCTCGGGCAGTGTAGGGATTCTTGCTGGGGGTGGTGTTTCAGGGTTTAGGGCAATGCTCTGGTATTTGGGGAATGTAGGGGGTTATGCAGGGGTGGTGTTTTAGGGTTTAGGGCAGTGCAGTGGTCTTCGAGCAGTGTAGGGGGTCGTGCTTGGGGTAGTGTATCAGGGTTCAGGGCAGTGCAGTAGTGTTCAGGTAGTGTAGAGGGTTGTGCTGGGGCTGGTGTTTCAGCGTTTAGGGCAGTGCAGTGGTGTTTGCGCAGTGTAGGGGGTCATGCTGGGGCTGGTGTTTCAGGGTTTAGGGCAGTGCAGTGGTGTTCGGGCAGTGTAGGGGGTCATGCAGGGGCTGGTATTTCAGGGTTTAGGGCAGTGCAGTGGTGTTCGGGCAGTGTTTGGGGTCATGCAGGGGGTGGTGTTTCAGTGTTTAGGGCAGTGCAGTGGTGTTTGGGCAGTGTAGGGGGTCGTGCAGGGGTGGTGTTTCAGGGTTTAGGGCAGTGCAGTGGTGTTCGGGCAGTGTAGTGGGTCATACTGGGGGTGGTGTTTCAAGGTTTAGGGCAGTGCAGTGGTTTTCGGGCAGTGTAGGGGGTCATGCTGGGGGTGGTGTTTCAGGGTTTAGGGCAGTGCCGTGGTGTTCGGGCAGTGTAGGGGGTCTTGCAGGGGGTGGTGTTTCAGGGTTTAGGGCAGTGGTGATCAGGCAGTGTAGGGGGTCTTGCTGGTGTGGTGTTTTAGGGTTTAGGGCAGTGGTGCAGTGGTGTTCGGGCAGTGAAGGAGGTCTTGCAGGGGGTGGTGTTTCAGGGTTAAGGTCAGTGGTATTAGGGCAGTGGAGGGGGTCTTGCTGGGGGTGGTGTTTCAGGGTTTTGGGCAGTGGTGTTCAGGCAGTGTAGTGGGTCTTGCTGGGGGTGGTGTTTCACGGTTTACGGCAGTGCAGTGGTGTTCGGGCAGTGTAGGGGGTCATGCAGGGGATTGTGTTTCAGGGTTTAGGGCAGTGCAGTAGTGTTCGGGCAGTGTAAGGGGTCTTGCAGGGGGTGGTGTTTCAGGGTTTAGGGTAGTGGGGTTCGGGCAGTGTTGGGGGTCTTGCTGGGGGTGGTGTTTCAGGGTTTAGGGCAGTGGTGTTCGGGCATTCTAGGGGGTCTTGTTGGGGTGGTATTTCAGGGTCTAGGGCAATGCAGTGGTGTTCGGGAAATATAGGGGGTCTTGCTGCGGGTGGTGTTTCAGGGTTTAGGGCAGAGGTGTTCGGGCAGTGTAGGGGTTCTTGCTGGGGGTGGTGTTTCAGTGTTTAGGGCAGTGCAGTGGTGTTCAGGCAGTGTAGGGGGGTCATGCTCTGGTGGTGTTTTATGGTTTTAGGGGAGTGCAGTGTTGTTCGGGCAGTGTAGGGGGTCTTGCTGGAGGTGGTGATTCAGGGTTTAGGGCAGTGGTGTTCAGGCAGTGTAGGGGGTCTTGCTGGGGGTGGTGTTTCAGGGTTCAGTGCAGTGGTGTTCGGGCAGTGTAGGGGGTCTTGCTGGGGAAGGTGTTTCAGGGTTTAAGGCAGGGGTGCTCGGGCAGTGTAGGGATTCTTGCTGGGGGTGGTGTTTCAGGGTTTAGGGCAATGCTCTGGTATTTGGGGAGTGTAGGGGGTTGTGCAGGGGTGGTGTTTTAGGGTTTAGGGCAGTGCAGTGGTCTTCGAGCAGTGTAGGGGGTCGTGCTTGGGGTAGTGTATCAGGGTTCAGGGCAGTGCAGTAGTGTTCAGGTAGTGTAGAGGGTTGTGCTGGGGTTGGTGTTTCAGGGTTTAGGGCAGTGCAGTGGTGTTCGCGCAGTGTAGGGGGTCATGCTGGGGCTGGTGTTTCAGGGTTTAGGGCAGTGCAGTGGTGTTCCGGCAGTGTAGGGGGTCATGCAGGGGCTGGTATTTCAGGGTTTAGGGCAGTGCAGTGGTGTTCGGGCAGTGTTTGGGGTCATGCAGGGGGTGGTGTTTCAGTGTTTAGGGCAGTGCAGTGGTGTTTGGGCAGTGTAGGGGGTCGTGCAGGGGATTGTGTTTCAGGGTTTAGAGCAGTGCAGTGGTCTTGAGGCACTGTAGGGGGTCATGCTGGGGCTGGTTTTTAAGGGTGTAGGGCAGTGCAGTGGTGTTCGGGCAGTGTAGGGGGTCATTCAGGGGGTGGTGTTTCAGCGTTTGGGCAGTGCAGTGGTTTTGCGGGCAGTGTAGGGGGTCATGCGGGGACTGGTGTTTCAGGGTTTAGGGCAGTGCAGTCGTGTTCGGGCAGTGTAGGGGGTCATGCAGGGGCTGGTGTTTCAGGGTTTAGGGCAGTGCAGTGGTGTTCGGGCAGTGTTTGGGGTCATGCAGAGGGTGGTTTTTCAGGGTTTAGGGCAGTGCAGTGGTGTTCGGGCAGTGTAGTGGGTCGTACTGGGGGTGGTGTTTCAAGGTTTAGGGCAGTGCAGTGGTTTTCGGGCAGTGTAGGGGGTCATACTGGGGGTGGTGTTTCAGGGTTTAGGGCAGTGCCAAGGTGTTCGGGCAGTGTAGGGGGTCTTGCAGGGGGTGGTGTTTCAGGGTTTAGGGCAGTGGTGTTCAGGCAGTTGAGGGGGTCTTGCCGGTGTGGTGTTTCAGGGTTTAGGGCAGTGCAGTGGTGTTAGGGCAGTGTAGGGGGTCGTGCAGGGGGTGGTGTTTCAGGGTTTAGGGCAGTGCAGTGGTGTTTGGGCAGTGTAGGGGGTCATGCAGGTGATTTTGTTTCAGGGTTTAGGGCAGTGCAGTGGTGTTCGGGCAGTGTAGGGGGTCTTGCAGGGTGTGGTGTTTCAGTGTTTAGGGCAGTGGTGGTCGGGCAGTGTTGGGGGTCTTGCTGGGGGGGTGTTTCAGGGTTTAGGGCAGTGGTGTTAGGGTAGTGTAGGGGGTCGCGTAGGGGCTACGGTTTCAGGGTTTAGGGCAGTGCACTTTTATTTGGGCAGTGTAGGGGGTCATGCAGGAGGGTGGTGTTTTAGGGTTTAGGGCAGTGCAGTGGTCTTCGGGCAGTGTAGGGGGTCGTGCTTGGGGTGGTGTATCAGGGTTTAGGGAAGTGCTGTGGTATTCAGGCAGTGTAGGGTGTTGTGCTGGGTGTTGTGTTTCAGGGTTCAGGGCAGTGAAGTGGTGTTCAGGCAGTGTGAGGGGTCGTGTTGGGGCTGGTGTTTCAGGGTTCAGGGCAGTGTAGTAGTGTTCAGGCAGTGTAGAGGGTCGTGCTGGGGCTGGTGTTTCAGGGTTTAGGGCAGTGCACTGGTGTTAGCGCATTGTAGAGGGGGTGGTGTTTTAGGGTTTAGGGCAGTGCAGTGGTGTTTGGGCAGTGTAGGGGGTTGTGCTGGGGGTCGTGTTTTAGGGTTTAGGGCAGTTCAGTGGTGTTCGGGCAGTGAAGGGGTTGTGCTGGGGGTGGTGTTGTAGGGTTTAGGACAGTGCAGTGGTGTTCAGGCAGTGTTGTGGGTCGTACTGGGGGTGATGTTTCGGGGTTTAGGGCAGTGCAGTGGTGTTCGGGCAGTGTAGGGGGTCTTGCAGGGGTTGGTGTTTCAGGGCTTAGGGCAGTGGTGTTTGGGCAGTGTGGAGGGTCTTGCTGGGTGTGGTGTTTCAGGATTTAGGGCAGTGGTGCAGTGGTGTTCGGGCAGTGTAGTGGGTCGTACTGGGGGTGGTGTTTCAAGGTTTAGGGCAGTGCAGTGGTTTTCGGGCAGTGTTTGGAGTCATGCAGAGGGTGGTTTTTCAGGGTTTAGGGCAGTGCAGTGGTGTTCGGGCAGTGTAGTGGGTCGTACTGGGGGTGGTGTTTCAAGGTTTAGGGCAGTGCAGTGGTTTTCGGGCAGTGTAGGGGGTCATGCTGGGAGTGGTGTTTCAGGGTTTAGGGCAGTGCCGTGGTGTTCGGGCAGTGTAGGGGGTCTTGCAGGGGCTGGTGTTTCAGGGTTTAGGGCAGTGGTGTTCAGGCAGTGTAGGGGGTCTTGCTGGTGTGGTGTTTCAGGGTTTAGGGCAGTGCAGTGGTGTTAGGGCAGTGTAGGGGGTCATGCAGGGGGTGGTGTTTCAGGGTTTAGGGCAGTGCAGTGGTGTTTGGGCAGTGTAGGGGGTCGTGCAGGTGATTTTGTTTCAGGGTTTAGGGCAGTGCAGTGGTGTTCGGGCAGTGTAGGGGGTCTTGCAGGGTGTGGTGTTTCAGGGTTTAGGGCAGTGGTGGTCGGGCAGTGTTGGGGGTCTTGCTGGGGGGGGTGTTTCAGGGTTTAGGGCAGTGGTGTTAGGGTAGTGTAGGGGGTCGCGTAGGGGCTACTGTTTCAGGGTTTAGGGCAGTGCACTTTTATTTGGGCAGTGTAGGGGTCATGCAGGGGGGTGGTGTTTTAGGGTTTAGGGCAGTGCAGTGGTCTTCGGGCAGTGTAGGGGGTCGTGCTTGGGGTGGTGTATCAGGGTTTAGGGAAGTGCTGTGGTGTTCAGGCAGTGTAGGGTGTTGTGCTGGGTGTTGTGTTTCAGGGTTCAGGGTTCAGGGCAGTGAAGTGGTGTTCAGGCAGTGTGAGGGGTCGTGTTGGGGCTGGTGTTTCAGGGTTCAGGGCAGTGTAGTAGTGTTCAGGCAGTGTAGAGGGTCGTGCTGGGGCTGGTGTTTCAGGGTTTAGGGCAGTGCAGTGGTGTTAGCGCATTGTAGAGGGGGGTGGTGTTTTAGGGTTTAGGGCAGTGCAGTGGTGTTTGGGCAGTGTAGGGGGTTGTGCTGGGGGTCGTGTTTTAGGGTTTAGGGCAGTTCAGTGGTGTTCGGGCAGTGAAGGGGTTGTGCTGGGGGTGGTGTTGTAGGGTTTAGGACAGTGCAGTGGTGTTCAGGCAGTGTTGGGGGTCGTACTGGGGGTGATGTTTCGGGGTTTAGGGCAGTGCAGTGGTGTTCGGGCAGTGTAGGGGGTCTTGCAGGGGTTGGTGTTTCAGGGCTTAGGGCAGTGGTGTTTGGGCAGTGTGGAGGGTCTTGCTGGGTGTGGTGTTTCAGGATTTAGGGCAGTGGTGCAGTGGTGTTCGGGCAGTGTAGGGCGTCTTGCAGGAGGTGGTCTTTCAGTGTTTAGGTCAGTGGTATTTGGGCAGTGTAGGGGGTCTTGCTGGGGGTGGTGTTTCAGCGTTTGGGCAGTGCAGTGGTTTTCGGGCAGTGTAGGGGGTTGTTGGACAGGCCACATGAAGGGCTTGCTCCCTCCCCGCATGACAGGGCCCGTGCCCTGGCCCTCCAGGTGTTACCCACAGAAACAACCCGCACCCCGTCTCCAGACGGGACTCCTGCCCCCGGACATCTCTGTATCATGGGGCCGAACCACTACCGGCTCCCTCGCCCGGCCCAGCCGCCATCTTGGACACTGCACCACGAGGCCGCGTGGCCTCAGCTCGACCCTAACCCTGGGCCTGGCCAGGCCCCGACATCCCGGCACCACCATCCACCCAGGAGGTGAACGGACCACTTGGCAGGCCGATGGGAGAAAGAAGTGTCGATGGCTCTCCCCCGCCAGGTGCCGATCGCCCCCCAGCTCCCCCGGGCGCTGGCTCCACCCCCCTGCTGGGTGTCTGGACTCCCTCATCCCGGACCTCCCGACCTCCAAGTGCGAGGGTCCAGACATCAAAGGGCGCCAGACCTATAACTGGGGCAGCTCCAGAGCAGGAAGGCTGTTGTATCCTGGAGTCGAGAGACACCGAGAAGAACTCATCCTTGACGGACTACTGCCGCTGCCGTAGCCCTGCCTTGTGAACTATCATCCTGCCTGCTGGCGCTGCCGCGGCCTTCTGCATCCTCCATCCTCGTCGGGACCTGCTGGCGCTGCCGCAGACCGTTGTAACTACCACCTTCGTTGGGACCTGCTGGCGCTGCCGCGGACCGTTGTAACTACCACCTTCGTCGGGACCTGCTGGCGCTGCCGCGGACCGTTGTAACGACCACCTTCACCGGGACCTGCTGGCGCTGCCGCGGCCCGTCCAGCTAGAACACCGAGCTCGAGGATTGTGAGCTATCCATCATATCATCGCATCTACCAGATTGGTAACCAGACTGTCCCGCTACCCCCTTTCCCAACCGAGAGACTAGAATCGAGGGGACCCCTGAGTCCAGACCTCCTTGTACCATTCTGTCGTACCTAAGAGATCGCTTATAAAGAACGTTAAACCTTATCCTTGTGTGGTGTACATCTGTGGGGGGGGAAGTTACTCGTCTGTACGATCGCTGGAGACGGCTCTCCCCGGAGACCTCTCCCCTTGTCCTCGGCCGACCCTCCCGGTCCATCTAACATTGGTGGCCAGCGGCGCGATCCGAATCAACACGTAATCGTACAGAGAGTAGCTCACCCCACGACAAAACCACAATGTCAACCAAAGAGAGCGGATCCACCGAGAAATTCCAGATGGAGAAATTGGAAGAGTACAGCCATCGTGAATTGAAACAATTCTGCATGGAACTAGGCATTGCTACCACCGGCCTGAGTACCAAAGACGATTTCAAGCACGCCATTGAGTCGTGGGCAGAAACCGGGGCCGCCAGATCCCCGGACCAAAACATTGCAGCATCAGAGAGGAACACCACGGCTCCCGAGGAGCGAAGAACGGGCCTCTCGCAGAAAGAGATCCAAGAGAGAGAAAAAAACAGACTACATGAGTTAGAAATGGCACGGCTCAAAATGGACGGTGAACTAAAATTAGCTGAACAAAAACTGAACCTAGAGCATCTGCGGCTCCGAGAAGAACGGGAAGAAAAACAGAGGAAGAGAGAGCTCGAAGAAAAGAGATTAGCATACGAACACGAGCGCAAACTGGCAGAAATAGACCTAAGGAAGCAGAACAAAGAACCAGAGGTGCCCGAGCGACCGCGCACCCCGGGAGCGACAGAAAAGAAAGTCCACATCCCCAAGGATGTCGTTCGAGAGTATGTCCGAGAGGACGACATACAACAGTGGTTCAAGGCCTACAAGATCGCCATGACCTCCCACCGGATCGATCGAAGTGACTGGGGAGCCGGTCTATGGGGGAGGTTCGTCAATGAAGGCCGCGATGCCCTGCTACAGCTCCCAGACCATCAGATGTCATCCTATGACCACATGAAGGCTGCCCTCCTCACCCGATATGGGCTCACACCCGAAATGTACCGCCAGAGGTTCCGAGACTGCACCCGGATCCCGGGTACAACTTGGGTGGAATATGTCAACTATTTCAGCCGAGCCTTCGAGGGTTGGATCAAGGGAAGCCACGTAACGACCTACGAGCAACTTTTTAATCTCATGGTGTGGGAGCACCTCTCTAACAACTGCTTCGTCGAGCTCAGGCAGCACCTCCTCGACAGTAAATTGACTGACCCACGGCAACTCGCCGCCGAAGCTGACCGGTGGGAAAGCACCCGAGTGGGCCGGAGAGGGCCGCACGAACAGAACCGGAACAACCAAGGTCAGCACCGTCCCTGAGGAGGAGGAGGAGGCCAGGGACGAGGAAGAGACACCGTCCCGGCCGCTCCCGCTGCCAGCACCCCGCCCCCGGCCAGCCGGGGCAACCCCCCGATGCGCCCGGGGTTCCGAGCCAATGTCACATGTCACCGATGCCAGCGAGTCGGCCACTACGCCAATGACCCGAACTGTCCACAGAACCAAACTCCGAGACCCCGCCAGGTAGCTGCCGCCGCCCTGGGGGGAGAACAAATCTCCGAAGAACAGGAAGAATACGAGCAGGCACAACAAGAGTGGGAACCGGCCGCCATGGTTCTAGCGTGCCTAGGGGGAAGAGACATGGTCCCGCGGGCTCCCCTACCCGCCAACACCAGAAAATATAGTCAGTGGGTGAACATTAATGGACGCCGGGCCGAACCACTACCTGACACGGGGGCCAGTGTGACGGCCGTCCGCTGTCACCTGGTAAAACCAGAGCAGATCCTGCCGAACATTCTCTGCCCCGTCCGTTCAGCCGACAATTCGGAGAGTCTATGTCGGATGGCCTGCGTCCCCTTCGAATGGGGAGGAGTCTCCGGCATGTTGAAGGTGACGGTCCGGGATGATGCCCCCGTGGACTGTCTCCTGGGGAATGATCTTGAGAGTTCCCCGTGGGCCGCCGTAGAAAGAAGAGAACACCTGGGGATGTTGGGCCTCCCGGACTGGGCGTGCGTAACCACCCGGTCCATGGCCGCCCGTGCCATCCCCCGACCAGAAGAACCAGAATGGCCAGCACCTCCTCCCCCGATCGCTCCAGTAGAGGACACCGACCATACCGACCCCCCAGAGCAAACCCCCGAAGGGCTCGCTCAGCCCCAGGACCTTCCCAACCTGGCTCAGTGGCGTCAAGAAGGGGGGCCCACCCAGGAACAGTTCCGTCAAGAACAGAAGACCTGTCCCTCCCTCGAGGGACTCCGCCAGCAAGCCCTCGCCCAAAGCGCAGGGGACACCACCGGAGCCCATTGGATCTATTGGGACAACGACCTATTGTACAGTGAACAGAGAATCGCGGAGTTAGGGGCCAGTCGAGTGCTGGTGGTGCCCCTCCGTTTTAGAGACTTCCTGTTAAATTTGGCCCACGATGTCCCTCTGGCTGGACACCTGGGCCAGGACAAAACCTACAGTCGCCTGGTGACCCACTTTTTCTGGCCAAAGATGAGAAACGACGTACTCAACCACTGCCGGTCCTGCCCCACGTGCCAGGCCAGCGGGAAGAGCGGCCGCAAACTCAAAGCACCTCTGCAACCCTTCCCAGTTGTCACCACCCCGTTCGAGAGGGTGGGAATAGACATTGTGGGGCCCCTGGACCCCCGTACAGCACAAGGACATCGGTTCATCCTGGTACTGGTGGACCACGCCACCCGCTACCCCGAGGCTGTGCCCCTGCGAACTGTAACAGCCCCGGTGGTCGGCCGGGCCTTAATGGGGATCTTCTCCCGGGTGGGCTTCCCCCGAGAAGTCGTCAGCGACAGAGGCACAAACTTTATTTCGAAGTATATGAAGTCCCTCTGGAAACAGTGCGGGGTCACCTACCGATTCACGACCCCCTATCACCCTCAAGGAAACGGACTAGTCGAGCGGTTCAACCGCACGCTCAAGGGAATGATTGGGGGATTGGAAGAGCCCCTCCGTCGCCAGTGGGATGTACTACTTCCGTGCCTCCTCTTCGCCTATCGAGAAGTTCCCCAGAAGTCCCTCGGCTTTAGCCCTTTCGAACTCTTGTACGGGCACCCTGTGCGAGGGCCCCTCAGCCTAGTCAAAGAAGGTTGGGAGATGGCCCCCCTAAAGACCCCTCCAGACGTCTTCAAGTACCTCCTGACCCTACGCAATCAGACCAGGCGATTCAGAGAAATGGCAAAAGCGAACCTTGAGGCCAGTCAGGAGGACATGAAAAAATGGTACGATCAAAATGCCTCCTCCATCGAATTCGAACCTGGCCAACAAGTGTGGGTGATGTCCCCCACCGAACCATGTGCCTTGCAGGACAAGTGGACGGGGCCCTTCAAAGTGGTCGAACGCAAGAGCCCCGTCACCTATCTCATCGATATGGAATCTCCCCGGAACCCCCTCCGGGTCCTCCACACCAACAGACTCAAACCCCACTTTGTGCGCTCGGAGCTCAGCCTCCTGATGGCTACAGACAGTGGAGCGGAAGAAGACTCCGAGCCTCTCCCTGATCTCCTGAAGACTCGGGAGAAAGATGGTTCCGTGGACGGGGTCCGGCTCTCCGATGCCCTCACCCCGGAACAGCGCCAAGGCTGCCGGGACCTCCTGCTGCAGTTTGCTACCTTGTTTTCCCTCACCCCAGGGGTCACCCCCTGGTGATTGCACGACGTGGACACTGGGGACAGTCCCCCTATCAGACACCGGGCGTACCGCGTACCAGATCGGGTACGGGCCTGCATCCAAGAGGAGGTATCAAAGATGCTCACGCTCGGGGTCATCGAGCCCTCGGACAGCCCCTGGGCCAGCCCGGTCGTGCTGGTCCCCAAAGCTGCTGCCCCCAGCACCACTCCTGAGCTCCGATTCTGCGTCGACTATCGGGGCTTGAATGCTGTCACCAGAACCGACGCTCATCCCATCCCCCGAGCGGATGAATTGATCGACCGCATGGGGGCTGCCCGCTACCTCAGCATCTTCGACCTGACAGCGGGCTACTGGCAGATCGGTCTCACACCCCGGGCCCAAGAACGATCCGACTTTTCTACCCCCGATGGCCACTACCACTTCAAAGTCATGCCCTTCGGCATGAAGAATGCCCCAGCTACTTTTCAGCGACTGGTGAACCAGGTCTTGGCGGGGCTCGAGGAGTTCAGCGCCGCCTACCTGGACGATATCGCGGTGTACAGCCGCCACTGGTCCGACCACCTCCACCATCTCCGAGAGGTCCTGCAGGCCCTCCAACGGGCCGGCCTCACAATCAAGGCCAGCAAGTGCCAAATTGGTCAGGGGTCCGTGACCTACCTCGGACACCAGGTGGGAAGCGGTCTGGTGGCCCCTCTGCAACTCAAAATCGCTGCCATCCAGTCCTGGCAGCCCCCAGTCACGCAGACCGAGGTCCGAGCCTTCTTGGGGCTCACCGGCTACTACCGGCGGTTCGTGAGGGACTATGGCAGCATTGTGGGGCCCCTCACGGGACTCACATCCAAAAACCACCCGAAGAAGATCAACTGGACCCCAGACTGTCAAGCAGCCTTCGAGAAGCTGAAAGCCGCCATGTGCACTGCCCCTGTGCTCCAGGCCCCCGACTACAGTCGGGAATTCATCGTGCAAACAGATGCCTCCGACCATGGCATCGGGGTGGTCCTCTCCCAGCTGAACTCCGAGGGACTTGACCAACCGGTGGCCTTCATCAGCAGACGCCTCCTGGCCCTTGAACAGCGCTGGAGCACCATCGAGAGGGAGGCCTTCGCAGTGGTGTGGGCCCTCAAAAAGCTCCGGCCCTATCTCTTCGGTACCCACTTCCGGGTGCAAACAGATCATCGACCCCTGCAGTGGCTAATGCAGATGCAGGGGGAAAACCCCAAACTATTGCGTTGGTCCATCTCCCTGCAGGGGATGGACTTCACTGTGGAACATCGACCGGGCCAAGACCACGCCAACGCAGATGGCCTGTCACGCTTTTTCCGCCTCGACGAGGAGAGTCCCCAAGAGGATGGGTGACTCTCCCCGCCTTCAGCTGGGGGGGACGCATGTTGGACAGGCCACATGAAGGGCTTGCTCCCTCCCCGCATGACAGGGCCCGAGCCCCGGCCCTACAGGTGTTACCCACAGAAACAACCCGCACCCCGTCTCCAGACGGGATTCCTGCCCCCGGACATCTCTGTATCATGGGGCCGAACCACTACCGGCTCCCTTGCCCGGCCCGGCCGCCATCTTGGACACTGCACCACGAGGCCGCGTGGCCTCAGCTCGACCCTAACCCTGGGCCTGGCCAGGCCCCGACATCCCGGCACCACCATCCACCCAGGAGGTGAACGGACCACTTGGCAGGTCGATGGGAGAAAGAAGTGTCGATGGCTCTCCCCCGCCAGGTGCCGATCGCCCCCCAGCTCCCCCGGGTGCTGGCTCCACCCCCCTGCTGGGTGTCTGGACTCCCTCATCCCGGATCTCCCGACCTCCAAGTGCGAGGGTCCAGACATCAAAGGGCGCCAGACCTATAACTGGGGCAGCTCCAGAGCAGGAAGGCAGTTGTATCCTGGAGTCGAGAGACACCGAGAAGAACTCATCCTTGACGGACTACTGGCGCTGCCGTAGCCCTGCCTTGTGAACTATCATCCTGCCTGCTGGCGCTGCTGCGGCCTTCTGCATCCTCCATCCTCGTCGGGACCTGCTGGCGCTGCCGCGGACCGTTGTAACTACCACCTTCGTTGGGACCTGCTGGCGCTGCCGCGGACCGTTGTAACTACCACCTTCGTCGGGACCTGCTGGCGCTGCCGCGGACCGTTGTAACGACCACCTTCACCGGGACCTGCTGGCGCTGCCGCGGCCCGTCCAGCTAGAACACCGAGCTCGAGGATTGTGAGCTATCCATCATATCATCGCATATACCAGATTGGTAACCAGACTGTCCCGCTACCCCCTTTCCCAACCGAGAGACTAGAATCGAGGGGACCCCTGAGTCCAGACCTCCTTGTACCATTCTGTCGTACCTAAGAGATCGCTTATAAAGAACGTTAAACCTTATCCTTGTGTGGTGTACATCTGTGGGGGGGAAGTTACTCGTCTGTACGATCGCTGGAGACGGCTCTCCCCGGAGACCTCTCCCCTTGTCCTCGGCCGACCCTCCCGGTCCGTCTAACAGGGGTCGTGAGGGGACTGGTGTTTCAGGGTTTAGGGCAGTGCAGTCGTGTTCGGGCAGTGTAGGGGGTCATGCAGGGGCTGGTATTTCAGGGTTTAGGGCAGTGCAGTGGTGTTCGGGCAGTGTTTGGGGTCATGCAGGGGGTGGTGTTTCAGTGTTTAGGGCAGTGCAGTGGTGTTTGGGCAGTGTAGGGGGTCGTGCAGGGGATTGTGTTTCAGGGTTTAGAGCAGTGAAGTGGTCTTGAGGCACTGTAGGGGGTCATGCTGGGTCTGGTATTTAAGGGTGTAGGGCAGTGCAGTGGTGTTCGGGCAGTGTAGGGGGTCATTCAGGGGGTGGTGTTTCAGCGTTTGGGCAGTGCAGTGGTTTTGCGGGCAGTGTAGGGGGTCGTGCGGGGACTGGTGTTTCAGGGTTTAGGGCAGTGCAGTCGTGTTCGGGCAGTGTAGGGGGTCATGCAGGGGCTGGTGTTTCAGGGTTTAGGGCAGTGCAGTGGTGTTCGGGCAGTGTTTGGGGTCATGCAGAGGGTGGTTTTTCAGGGTTTAGGGCAGTGCAGTCGTGTTCGGGCAGTGTAGGGGTCGTGTTAGGGGTGGTGTTTCAGGATTTAGGGCAGTGCAGTGGTGTTCGGGCAGTGTAGTGGGTCGTACTGGGGGTGGTGTTTCAAGGTTTAGGGCAGTGCAGTGGTTTTCGGGCAGTGTAGGGGGTCATGCTGGGGGTGGTGTTTCAGGGTTTAGGGCAGTGCCGTGGTGTTCGCGCAGTGTAGGGGGTCTTGCAGGGGGTGGTGTTTCAGGGTTTAGGGCAGTGGTGTTCAGGCAGTGTAGGGGATCTTGCTGGTGTGGTGTTTCAGGGTTTAGGGCAGTGGTGCAGTGGTGTTCGGGCAGTGAAGGGGGTCTTGCAGGGGGTGGTGTTTCAGGGTTAAGGTCAGTGGTTTTAGGGCAGTGGAGGGGGTCTTGCTGGGGGTGGTGTTTCAGGGTTTTGGGCAGTGGTGTTCGGGCAGTGTAGTGGGTCTTGCTGGGGGTGGTGTTTCACGGTTTACGGCAGTGCAGTGGTGTTCGGGCAGTGTAGGGGGTCATGCAGGGGATTGTGTTTCAGGGTTTAGGGCAGTGCAGTAGTGTTCGGGCAGTGTAAGGGGTCTTGCAGGGGGTGGTGTTTCAGGGTTTAGGGTAGTGGGGTTCGGGCAGTGTTGGGGGTCTTGCTGGGGGTGGTGTTTCACGGTTTAGGGCAGTGGTGTTCGGGCATTCTAGGGGGTCTTGTTGGGGTGGTATTTCAGGGTCTAGGGAAATGCAGTGGTGTTCGGGAAATATAGGGTGTCTTGCTGCGGGTGGTGTTTCAGGGTTTAGGGCAGAGGTGTTCGGGCAGTGTAGGGGTTCTTGCTGGGGGTGGTGTTTCAGTGTTTAGGGCAGTGCAGTGGTGTTCAGGCAGTGTAGGTGGGTCATGCTCTGGTGGTGTTTTATGGTTTTAGGGGAGTGCAGTGTTGTTCGGGCAGTGTAGGGGGTCTTGCTGGAGGTGGTGTTTCAGGGTTTAGGGCAGTGGTGTTCAGGCAGTGTAGGGGGTCTTGCTGGGGGTGGTGTTTCAGGGTTCAGTGCAGTGGTGTTCGGGCAGTGTAGGGGGTCTTGCTGGGGAAGGTGTTTCAGGGTTTAAGGCAGTGGTGTTCGGGCAGTGTAGGGATTCTTGCTGGGGGTGGTGTTTCAGGGTTTAGGGCAATGCTCTGGTATTTGGGGAGTGTAGGGGGTCGTGCAGGGGTGGTGTTTTAGGGTTTAGGGCAGTGCAGTGGTCTTCGGGCAGTGTAGGGGGTCGTGCTTGGGGTAGTGTATCAGGGTTCAGGGCAGTGCAGTAGTGTTCAGGTAGTGTAGAGGGTTGTGCTGGGGCTGGTGTTTCAGGGTTTAGGTCAGTGCAGTGGTGTTCGCGCAGTGTAGGGGGTCATGCTGGGGGTGGTGTTTTAGGGTTTAGGGTAGTGCAGTGGTGTTTGGGCAATGTAGGGGGTCGTGCTGGGGTCGTGTTTTAGGGTTTAGGGCAGTTCAGTGGTGTTCGGGCAGTGTAGGGGGTTGTGCTGGGGGTGGTGTTGTAGGGTTTAGGACAGTGCAGTCGTGTTTGGGCAGTGTAGGGGGTCATGCTGGGGGTCGTGTTTTAGGGTTTAGGGTAGTTCAGTGGTGTTCGGGCAGTGAAGGGGGTTGTGCTGGGAGTGGTGTTGTAGGGTTTTGGACAGTGCAGTGGTGTTCAGGCAGTGTTGGGGGTCATACTGGGGGTGATGTTTCAGGGTTTAGGGCAGTGCAGTGGTGTTTGGGCAGTGTAGGCGGACTTGCAGGGGTTGGTGTTTCAGGGCTTAGGGCAGTGGTGTTTGGGCAGTGTGGAGGGTCTTGCTGGGTGTGGTGTTTCAGGATTTAGGGCAGTGGTGCAGTGGTGTTCGGGCAGTGTAGGGCGTCTTGCAGGAGGTGGTATTTCAGTGTTTAGGTCAGTGGTATTCGGGCAGTGTAGGGGGTCTTGCTGGGGGTGGTGTTTCAGCGTTTGGGCAGTGCAGTGGTTTTCGGGCAGTGTAGGGGGTCTTGCTGGGGGTGGTGTTTCAGCGTTTGGGCAGTGCAGTCGTGTTCGGGCAGTGTAGGGGTCATGCAGGGGCTGGTATTTCAGGGTTTAGGGCAGTGCAGTGGTGTTCGGGCAGTGTTTGGGGTCATGCAGGGGGTGGTGTTTCAGTGTTTAGGGCAGTGCAGTGGTGTTTGGGCAGTGTAGGGGGTCGTGCAGGGGATTGTGTTTCAGGGTTTAGAGCAGTGCAGTGGTCTTGAGGCACTGTAGGGGGTCATGCTGGGGCTGGTATTTAAGGGTTTAGGGCAGTGCAGTGGTGTTCGGGCAGTGTAGGGGGTCATTCAGGGGGTGGTGTTTCAGCGTTTGGGCAGTGCAGTGGTTTTCGGGCAGTGTAGGGGGTCGTGCGGGGACTGGAGTTTCAGGGTTTAGGGCAGTGCAGTCGTGTTCGGGCAGTGTAGGGGGTCATGCAGGGGCTGGTGTTTCAGGGTTTAGGGCAGTGCAGTGGTGTTCGGGCAGTGTTTGGGGTCATGCAGGGGGTGGTTTTTCAGGGTTTATGGCAGTGCAGTCGTGTTCGGGCAGTGTAGGGGTCGTGCTAGGGGTGGTGTTTCAGGGTTTAGGGCAGTGTAGTGGTGTTCGGGCAGTGTAGTGGGTCGTACTGGGGGTGGTGTTTCAAGGTTTAGGGCAGTGCAGTGGTTTTCGGGCAGTGCAGGGGGTCATGCTGGGGGGGGTGTTTCAGGGTTTAGGGCAGTGCCGTGGTGTTCGGGCAGTGTAGGGGGTCTTGCAGGGGGTGGTGTTTCAGGGTTTAGGGCAGTGGTGTTCAGGCAGTGTAGGGGCTCTTGCTGGTGTGGTGTTTCAGGGTTTACGGCAGTGGTGCAGTGGTGTTCGGGCAGTGAAGAGGGTCTTGCAGGGGGTGGTGTTTCAGGGTTAAGGTCAGTGGTATTAGGGCAGTGGAGGGGGTCTTGCTGGGGGTGGTGTTTCAGGGTTTTGGGCAGTGGTGTTCGGGCAGTGTAGTGGGTCTTGCTGGGGGTGGTGTTTCACGGTTTACGGCAGTGCAGTGGTGTTCGGGCAGTGTAGGGGGTCATGCAGGGGATTGTGTTTCAGGGTTTAGGGCAGTGCAGTAGTGTTCGGGCAGTGTAAGGGGTCTTGCAGGGGGTGGTGTTTCAGGGTTTAGGGTAGTGGGGTTCGGGCAGTGTTGGGGGTCTTGCTGGGGGTGGTGTTTCAGGGTTTAGGGCAGTGGTGTTCGGGCATTCTAGGGGGTCTTGTTGGGGTGGTATTTCAGGGTCTAGGGCAATGCAGTGGTGTTCGGGAAATATAGGGGGTCTTGCTGCGGGTGGTGCTTCAGGGTTTAGGGCAGAGGTGTTCGGGCAGTGTAGGGGTTCTTGCTGGGGGTGGTGTTTCAGTGTTTAGGGCAGTGCAGTGGTGTTCAGGCAGTGTAGGGGGGTCATGCTCTGGTGGTATTTTATGGTTTTAGGGGAGTGCAGTGGTGTTCGGGCAGTGTAGGGGGTCTTGCTGGAGGTGGTGTTTCAGGGTTCAGTGCAGTGGTGTTCGGGCAGTGTAGGGGGTCTTGCTGGGGAAGGTGTTTCAGGGTTTAAGGCAGTGGTGTTCGGGCAGTGTAGGGATTCTTGCTGGGGGTGGTGTTTCAGGGTTTAGGGCAATGCTCTGGTATTTGGGGAGTGTAGGGGGTCGTGCCGGGGTGGTGTTTTAGGGTTTAGGGCAGTGCAGTGGTCTTCGGGCAGTGTAGGGGATCGTGCTTGGGGTAGTGTATCAGGGTTCAGGGCAGTGCAGTAGTGTTCAGGTAGTGTAGAGGGTTGTGCTGGGGCTAGTGTTTCAGGGATTAGGGCAGTGCAGTGGTGTTCGCGCAGTGTTGGGGTTCATGCTGGGGGTGGTGTTTTAGGGTTTAGGGTAGTGCAGTGGTGTTTGGGCAATGTAGGGGGTAGTGCTGGGGGTCGTGTTTTAGGGTTTAGGGCAGTTCAGTGGTTTTCGGGCAGTGTAGGGGGTTGTGCTGGGGGTGGTGTTGTAGGGTTTAGGACAGTGCAGTGGTGTTCGGGCAGTGTTTGGGTCATGCTGGGGGTGATGTTTCAGGGTTTAGGGCAGTGGTGTTCGGGCAGTGTAGGGGGTCTTGCTGGGGAAGGTGTTTCAGGGTTTAAGGCAGTGGTGTTCGGGCAGTGTAGGGATTCTTGCTGGGGGTGGTCTTTCAGGGTTTAGGGCAATGCTCTGGTATTTGGGGAGTGTAGGGGGTCGTGCAGGGGTGGTGTTTTAGGGTTTAGGGCAGTGCAGTGGTCTTCGGGCAGTGTAGGGGATTGTGCTTGGGGTAGTGTATCAGGGTTCAGGGCAGTGCAGTAGTGTTCAGGTAGTGTAGAGGGTTGTGCTGGGGCTGGTGTTTCAGGGTTTAGGTCAGTGCAGTGGTGTTCGCGCAGTGTAGGGGGTCATGCTGGGGGTGGTGTTTTAGGGTTTAGGGTAGTGCAGTGGTGTTTGGGCAATGTAGGGGGTCGTGCTGGGGTCGTGTTTTAGGGTTTAGGGCAGTTCAGTGGTGTTCGGGCAGTGTAGGGGGTTGTGCTGGGGGTGGTGTTGTAGGGTTTAGGACAGTGCAGTCGTGTTTGGGCAGTGTAGGGGGTCATGCTGGGGGTCGTGTTTTAGGGTTTAGGGTAGTTCAGTGGTGTTCGGGCAGTGAAGGGGGTTGTGCTGGGAGTGGTGTTGTAGGGTTTTGGACAGTGCAGTGGTGTTCAGGCAGTGTTGGGGGTCATACTGGGGGTGATGTTTCAGGGTTTAGGGCAGTGCAGTGGTGTTTGGGCAGTGTAGGCGGACTTGCAGGGGTTGGTGTTTCAGGGCTTAGGGCAGTGGTGTTTGGGCAGTGTGGAGGGTCTTGCTGGGTGTGGTGTTTCAGGATTTAGGGCAGTGGTGCAGTGGTGTTCGGGCAGTGTAGGGCGTCTTGCAGGAGGTGGTATTTCAGTGTTTAGGTCAGTGGTATTCGGGCAGTGTAGTGGGTCTTGCTGGGGGTGGTGTTTCAGCGTTTGGGCAGTGCAGTGGTTTTCGGGCAGTGTAGGGGGTCTTGCTGGGGGTGGTGTTTCAGAGTTTGGGCAGTGCAGTCATGTTCGGGCAGTGTAGGGGTCATGCAGGGGCTGGTATTTCAGGGTTTAGGGCAGTGCAGTGGTGTTCGGGCAGTGTTTGGGGTCATGCAGGGGGTGGTGTTTCAGTGTTTAGGGCAGTGCAGTGGTGTTTGGGCAGTGTAGGGGGTCGTGCAGGGGATTGTGTTTCAGGGTTTAGAGCAGTGCAGTGGTCTTGAGGCACTGTAGGGGGTCATGCTGGGGCTGGTATTTAAGGGTTTAGGGCAGTGCAGTGGTGTTCGGGCAGTGTAGGGGGTCATTCAGGGGGTGGTGTTTCAGCGTTTGGGCAGTGCAGTGGTTTTTGGGCAGTGTAGGGGGTCGTGCGGGGACTGGAGTTTCAGGGTTTAGGGCAGTGCAGTCGTGTTCGGGCAGTGGAGGGGGTCATGCAGGGGCTGGTGTTTCAGGGTTTAGGGCAGTGCAGTGGTGTTCGGGCAGTGTTTGGGGTCATGCAGGGGGTGGTTTTTCAGGGTTTATGGCAGTGCAGTCGTGTTCGGGCAGTGTAGGGGTCGTGCTAGGGGTGGTGTTTCAGGGTTTAGGGCAGTGTAGTGGTGTTCGGGCAGTGTAGTGGGTCGTACTGGGGGTGGTGTTTCAAGGTTTAGGGCAGTGCAGTGGTTTTCGGGCAGTGCAGGGGGTCATGCTGGGGGTGGTGTTTCAGGGTTTAGGGCAGTGCCGTGGTGTTCGGGCAGTGTAGGGGGTCTTGCAGGGGGTGGTGTTTCAGGGTTTAGGGCAGTGGTGTTCAGGCAGTGTAGGGGCTCTTGCTGGTGTGGTGTTTCAGGGTTTACGGCAGTGGTGCAATGGTGTTCGGGCAGTGAAGAGGGTCTTGCAGGGGGTGGTGTTTCAGGGTTAAGGTCAGTGGTATTAGGGCAGTGGAGGGGGTCTTGCTGGGGGTGGTGTTTCAGGGTTTTGGGCAGTGGTGTTCGGGCAGTGTAGTGGGTCTTGCTGGGGGTGGTGTTTCACGGTTTACGGCAGTGCAGTGGTGTTCGGGCAGTGTAGGGGGTCATGCAGGGGATTGTGTTTCAGGGTTTAGGGCAGTGCAGTAGTGTTCGGGCAGTGTAAGGGGTCTTGCAGGGGGTGGTGTTTCAGGGTTTAGGGTAGTGGGGTTCGGGCAGTGTTGGGGGTCTTGCTGGGGGTGGTGTTTCAGGGTTTAGGGCAGTGGTGTTCGGGCATTCTAGGGGGTCTTGTTGGGGTGGTATTTCAGGGTCTAGGGCAATGCAGTGGTGTTCGGGAAATATAGGGGGTCTTGCTGCGGGTGGTGCTTCAGGGTTTAGGGCAGAGGTGTTCGGGCAGTGTAGGGGTTCTTGCTGGGGGTGGTGTTTCAGTGTTTAGGGCAGTGCAGTGGTGTTCAGGCAGTGTAGGGGGGTCATGCTCTGGTGGTATTTTATGGTTTTAGGGGAGTGCAGTGGTGTTCGGGCAGTGTAGGGGGTCTTGCTGGAGGTGGTGTTTCAGGGTTTAGGGCAGTGGTGTTCAGGCAGTGTAGGGGGTCTTGCTGAGGGTGGTGTTTCAGGGTTCAGTGCAGTGGTGTTCGGGCAGTGTAGGGGGTCTTGCTGGGGAAGGTGTTTCAGGGTTTAAGGCAGTGGTGTTCGGGCAGTGTAGGGATTCTTGCTGGGGGTGGTGTTTCAGGGTTTAGGGCAATGCTCTGGTATTTGGGGAGTGTAGGGGGTCGTGCAGGGGTGGTGTTTTAGGGTTTAGGGCAGTGCAGTGGTCTTCGGGCAGTGTAGGGGATCGTGCTTGGGGTAGTGTATCAGGGTTCAGGGCAGTGCAGTAGTGTTCAGGTAGTGTAGAGGGTTGTGCTGGGGCTGGTGTTTCAGGGATTAGGGCAGTGCAGTGGTGTTCGCGCAGTGTTGGGGTTCATGCTGGGGGTGGTGTTTTAGGGTTTAGGGTAGTGCAGTGGTGTTTGGGCAATGTAGGGGGTAGTGCTGGGGGTCGTGTTTTAGGGTTTAGGGCAGTTCAGTGGTTTTCGGGCAGTGTAGGGGGTTGTGCTGGGGGTGGTGTTGTAGGGTTTAGGACAGTGCAGTGGTGTTCGGGCAGTGTTTGGGTCATGCTGGGGGTGATGTTTCAGGGTTTAGGGCAGTGCAGTGGTGTTCGGGCAGTGTAGGGGTCTTGCAGGGATTGGTGTTTCAGGGCTTAGGGCAGTGGTGTTTGGGCAGTGTGGATGGTCTTGTTGGGTGTGGTGTTTCAAGGTTTAGGGCAGTGGTGCAGTGGTGTTCGGGCAGTGTAGGGGGTCTTGCAGGAGGTGGTATTTCAGGGTTTAGGTAAGTGGTTTTTGGGCAGTGTAGGGGGTCTTGCAGGGGGTGGTGTTTCAGGGTTTAGGGCAGTGGTGTTCAGGCAGTGTAGGGGCTCTTGCTGGTGTGGTGTTTCAGGGTTTACGGCAGTGGTGCAGTGGTGTTCGGGCAGTGAAGAGGGTCTTGCAGGGGGTGGTGTTTCAGGGTTAAGGTCAGTGGTATTAGGGCAGTGGAGGGGGTCTTGCTGGGGGTGGTGTTTCAGGGTTTTGGGCAGTGGTGTTCGGGCAGTGTAGTGGGTCTTGCTGGGGGTGGTGTTTCACGGTTTACGGCAGTGCAGTGGTGTTCGGGCAGTGTAGGGGGTCATGCAGGGGATTGTGTTTCAGGGTTTAGGGCAGTGCAGTAGTGTTCGGGCAGTGTAAGGGGTCTTGCAGGGGGTGGTGTTTCAGGGTTTAGGGTAGTGGGGTTCGGGCAGTGTTGGGGGTCTTGCTGGGGGTGGTGTTTCAGGGTTTAGGGCAGTGGTGTTCGGGCATTCTAGGGGGTCTTGTTGGGGTGGTATTTCAGGGTCTAGGGCAATGCAGTGGTGTTCGGGAAATATAGGGGGTCTTGCTGCGGGTGGTGCTTCAGGGTTTATGGCAGAGGTGTTCGGGCAGTGTAGGGGTTCTTGCTGGGGGTGGTGTTTCAGTGTTTAGGGCAGTGCAGTGGTGTTCAGGCAGTGTAGGGGGGTCATGCTCTGGTGGTATTTTATGGTTTTAGGGGAATGCAGTGGTGTTCGGGCAGTGTAGGGGGTCTTGCTGGAGGTGGTGTTTCAGGGTTTAGGGCAGTGGTGTTCAGGCAGTGTAGGGGGTCTTGCTGAGGGTGGTGTTTCAGGGTTCAGTGCAGTGGTGTTCGGGCAGTGTAGGGGGTCTTGCTGGGGAAGGTGTTTCAGGGTTTAAGGCAGTGGTGTTCGGGCAGTGTAGGGATTCTTGCTGGGGGTGGTGTTTCAGGGTTTAGGGCAATGCTCTGGTATTTGGGGAGTGTAGGGGGTCGTGCAGGGGTGGTGTTTTAGGGTTTAGGGCAGTGCAGTGGTCTTCGGGCAGTGTAGGGGATCGTGCTTGGGGTAGTGTATCAGGGTTCAGGGCAGTGCAGTAGTGTTCAGGTAGTGTAGAGGGTTGTGCTGGGGCTGGTGTTTCAGGGATTAGGGCAGTGCAGTGGTGTTCGCGCAGTGTTGGGGTTCATGCTGGGGGTGGTGTTTTAGGGTTTAGGGTAGTGCAGTGGTGTTTGGGCAATGTAGGGGGTAGTGCTGGGGGTCGTGTTTTAGGGTTTAGGGCAGTTCAGTGGTTTTCGGGCAGTGTAGGGGGTTGTGCTGGGGGTGGTGTTGTAGGGTTTAGGACAGTGCAGTGGTGTTCGGGCAGTGTTTGGGTCATGCTGGGGGTGATGTTTCAGGGTTTAGGGCAGTGCAGTGGTGTTCGGGCAGTGTAGGGGTCTTGCAGGGGTTGGTGTTTCAGGGCTTAGGGCAGTGGTGTTTGGGCAGTGTGGAGGGTCTTGTTGGGTGTGGTGTTTCAAGGTTTAGGGCAGTGGTGCAGTGGTGTTCGGGCAGTGTAGGGGGTCTTGCAGGAGGTGGTATTTCAGGGTTTAGGTAAGTGGTTTTTGGGCAGTGTAGGGGGTCTTGCTGGGGGTGGTGTTTCAGCGTTTAGGGCAGTGCAGTGGTTTTCGGGCAGTGTAGGGGGTCGTGCGGGGGCTGGTGTTTCAGGGTTTTGGGCAGCGCAGTCGTGTTCGGGCAGTGTAGGGGGTCATGCAAATAAATTTCCTTTACCGGGACTGAATTTGATACAGATACATAATAAAATAGCTCAGTAAAATGAGAGGCAGAATCCGTGGTATTAGAGGTTCGGAATGGGCTTTATTCCAATACTCGATTATAATCGGATGCTCCAAGTTCCGTCACCACGAAGGTTCAGGAAGTGAAGTACATACATTATTGACATGAAATGGCTTTTATAGAACATACATTACAATGAAGCGAATACAGTAGGCGTAACAATTGATAAGGAAAATGACGAATATCATGCGTAACCGAAAAATGGGTGTAATAAGGAGTAAAAAGGAACATAATTGGTTGTGATGTCATGTATAGGTGGATCTATAAGATAATACTTGGCATAGATGCGCGCGCAGCATTATGACGTATGATTGACGTGTAACTAGGGGGTGAAGGGGACTTGACATTTAGCTCTACATGTGGAGACAAAAAGTCTGGGGGGTCAAGTCAACCTAATCCCAAATCATATCTAACATCCTATGTTTAAAGAACTATGTTATCCACAAAGGAAGGACTCTCGGACAGAATCTATTCTATACTGACTGTGCGTGAGTGTACAAGCGTCTAAGTGTCTACACTAAATGCGAGGGCAGGAATCTTCCATAGTAACAGGACTATGAATTACTTGCATAAGGGCAGAGAAGCCGGGCCCTTTGCTTGGTAGCTGGAAGAATGTTTACTTAAACTACTAGGCAGGAATGCATCGGCTGAGGGGGAAGCAGATAACTCGAAGGTGAAATACAGTTCTTGGCAGAGAATAGGCTGATGTCAGGCTTCATGAGCCGCGCAGAGAATGAGACAAAGTTCATGGTCACAGATGCAGGCTCAGACTGGAGCTTTCAGAGGCAGAAGGCAAGAAGAGTTTTGATGACAGAATCAGGGCCTACTTGCCTGGACTGTAAAATGGCATAAGTGAGCCATATAAAGGCGGTGGCCTTTCGTACTTAGGAATGGAATATCCGGCCTATTCATGGCGGATCTGACAGAGGACATGTTGACGGTGGACGCACATGTATTTGCGTCTTCATAACTGGAACTGGAGGGAACATACATGTACTTGTAACATGTACATAGAACTGTTGGGGTCCAAGATAGGGGACATAACTGACCAGAAAAATCCATATTTCCACATTCCCTCCTTGTCCCCTACTTGCCCATCAAGAGACATCAATCTTCATTAATCCATCGATTTGTTCATATAGCATCATTTGTTCTTCTTTCTTCTTCCGGGGTCTTGAATGAAATCTTGGTGGTGGAATACACGATGTGGCACACAGACCACAAATCGCTGGTCCACATTGCAGACATAGACAGCAACTGAATAGTATGAGAAGGCCAATGCCTAGGAAGGATAGAACTCTCCATCCCCAGGCTGATATCACACTCCAAAACCAATTGGACCAAGTCCAAGTGCCTGGGTTCTGGTGTATCTGGCTTACAATCTTGTGAAGGCGAGTTATAGCTTTATATACAGATGGCGAATTCTCTGGTATGAATACGCAGCAGCTTGATCCGATGACCCTACAAGCTCCGCCCCTATCAGCCAGGATGACGTCAAGGACAAGACGATTTTGAAGCACAACAATCCGCATAGCAGACTGCTCTTCTGTTAAATTGCCTAAGGCGGAAATAGTTTCATTCACTACTGCTTCAAGGGTTCTAGTTAATCTACGTATTAGTTTACTATTAGTAACAGTACCTATATAGGGAAAGATGCCTTTATTGAAATCTGTGTATTTTTCCCATGCTGTTTCAGTGTAATCGACAATCGGGAGATCTCTCCGCTCTCTATTGTGTACTAAATGAATATTTCTGTAATAATCAGGAGGAGCTAGGAAAACAGGTGGCAAAAGGAATGCAATGTAGCAGGTACCACCCCAATCTAGAGGTAGACGCATATATGCAGTCTGACCACATATAAAGTAGGAGTGGCGATAAGCTCTGAATGAAGATTTGCCTTGATCACTGAATTCTACTGTAGTAGTGCATTTACTATGGCCCATATATATGGAACCAACCTTTCTTACACACAATTCACCTTTTGCTGGGAATACTGACATGGTGGGTAAGACTAGTTCAACTTCGGTTACGACATTTAGAATCATGAGATTAGGTGTAAAATTACCTAATCCATATACTTCATTTTCTAGATCAGTTCCTGTTCCTTTGGGGCGACCCTCCTTGTCAGGATAGCAGACCTTGAGTAAAACTAGGTTCAGGTTTCCCCATACCCACTGATCTTGGAAAACTGCGGTGTCTGAGTCTATGGAATTGATTAAGCTAAACCATGCTCCACAGGAGCCATTATGTGTAAATGGATGTGGAAAGAAAGGCAAGACTCCTTCATAATTCTGATAGGGAGGGAGTCGGCCACACACCCAACAATTAGTTGCATTACTAGTCTGATGGGAATGATGTAACATACTAATGAAAGTGTTATTGCGCAGCGCAAGTCTATAGGACAATTCATGCGGAGGTAAGTCACTAAAAGAATGTTCAGCAGCAACATTATAAACATGTCTAGAAATAGGGTAATATATGTGCAACAACATACTTGTAATAATTATTAAAAGACTCAATAAAAACAAAATTAATAATGTCACTATGCAGTGGCTACGCAGTGATTTACAATACGCCTGTCGTTTCATCATTTTTCGTGACTGTCCATGATTCAGGTCTAGAGGATACATGTCAGAGACAGATTCAACCGCTTCACCTAGGAGAGGACTTAAACAATCAAACCGTCTGACGTTCTAGGCCTCAACTTAACTTTGTAGAGTTCGCTTTCAGTTTTTTCCACCAAAGGAAGTTTTGAATCAGTCTGTGAGGGAGTGCAGGGCACAATGTCTATATCCGAGGATTGTCCATGGAATTTCTTGATATGACTTGAATGAATCCAGCCCTTGCGGCCCTCGATCTTCACGGCTGTTCTTGTGGTCAGCAGAACCAACTTGGGTGTCTTCCACCTGGGCTCCAGCTGAGTCTTTCGGTCGAAGTTTCTCACAAATACAATATCACCCGGAACTACGTCATGGGGTTTCACCTCAGTGTTGTCGGGAAATGCTGCAGCTACCTGTGAACGACAAGATTGTAGTGCAGACATCAAGGAAGCCAAGTAATCTGTCAGCATATTACAGTCAATATCAGTTATTTTGCGTGGTATAGGCGTCCCCCACATATTTGGTGGTCTGCCGAAGATCACCTCATACGGGGATAGCCCTGTTCGAGAGTGTGCTACCATTCTCATGTAAAAGAGTGCAACTGGTAATGCTACTATCCAGTCGACACCTTTCTCTCTGCATATTTTGGACAGTCTGATTTTCAGTATCTGATTATGTCTTTCTACGAGACCTGCTGCTTCGGGGTGTCGGACACAGTGGAATTTCCACTGATATCCTAGCAGAAGTGAAACATGTTTCATTAATTCGGATGAGAACGGCTGGCCGTTATCTGAGTAGACAACACGTGGTAAACCGTAGCGTGGGAAGAATTCTCGAACTAACTGTTTGGCAGTAGTCGGGGCAGTGTAATCTGAAACCGGGTACGCCTCTGTCCAACGGGACAGAGCGCAGACAACTACGAGAACATATTTGAATCCTCGACATCGTTCCATCTGGATATAGTCCATCTGGAGTACTTCAAAAGGGTGATTAGGAGGATGAAATCCACCCTGTTCTACGGGAACGCTTTTTCCTGGGTTAAACTGGCAACAGATCATACAGGTACGGACCTTTTGTTTGGCTGCTGCTCGTAAATGTTTATTAAACCAAATGTGTTGAATGCTGTCTAGCATAGCTTTTTCTCCTAGATGTGCTGGACTATGTATTGTATTAATTATAACTTGGACCATTGAATCAGGAAGGAACCATACAGACTTTTCCTTCATCATCCATCCTTGGTCCGTTTGAATCCCTCCTAATTCAGTCCATTTCTTTATTTCGTCTGGTGTAGCATGTGTCTGTATGTCAATCACGTCAAGAGTAGGATCTTTAACTGTCATACAATGTGTCGGTGTCGGGACTATTGTCTTTGTCATGTCGGGGGTTTGACTTTGAGCAGTCTGTTTAGCTGTTCTGTCGGCTAGATCATTGCCTTGGGAAATGATATCAGTAACCTTCGTATGAGCCTTACATTTCATAATTGATATTGCAGTAGGTAGATGTATTGCATCTAATAAGGCATGAATGAGGGGTCCGTGCTGAATGTGGGCACCGTGGGAAGTTAAATAACCTCTCTCTCGCCACAGCACGCCGAAGTCATGTACAACTCCGAATGCATATCGTGAATCAGTGTATATGTTGACCCTTTTACTTGTGGCTTGAATACAGGCTTGTGTCAGAGCAATAAGTTCTGCGGCTTGAGCTGACAAAGTATTTATACGATTTGTTTCAATGACCTCAGTATCTGTTGTGACTGAGTAAGCAGCCACCAACTCTCCTGTACTTGTTCTCATACATGAACCATCTACATACAATGTCAGGTCTGGATCTGACAATGGAACATCTGTCAAGTCTTGTCTAGGTTTCGTCGTTATAGTAATAACTTCAATACAGTCATGGGCTAGTGGATCTGTTCCGGTTACTGGCAAAAGTGTGGCAGGATTCAATGTGTTACAGCGTCTGATTTCTATGTGTGGCTGAAACAGTGTAAGTTCGT
The DNA here is from genome assembly GCF_964204655.1 of Triturus cristatus. NCBI lineage: Eukaryota > Metazoa > Chordata > Amphibia > Caudata > Salamandridae > Triturus > Triturus cristatus. Next base: position 324,418,409 of record NC_140583.1, on the reverse strand, counting down.
ACCCTGTGAGTCGTGCTATAGTCAAGTGTTGTGTTTGCGTTCTATTCACGAGGACTTCTACTGTGTGTGGTACTTGAACTGTCAATGGATGTCCTAACACTATGGCATCGCTTTGTCTGATTGCTAAAGCTGTCGCTGCTACTGATTTTAGGCATGCAGGCAAAGCCTGGGCTACGGGATCTAATGTGCTAGAAAAATAAGCACATGGTTTGTGTGATCCTGCTTGTTCCTGTGTGAGTACTGACAAAGCAGTACCTTCGCGTTCTGTAACAAAGAGTGTAAACTGTTTTCTGTAACAAGGTGTTGCTAAAACGGGTGCTTGACATAAAGCTTTCTTTAAGCTTTCAAAAGCTTGCGTATGTTCCTGGGTCCAAGGGAGAACAGTCGATGTGGCTGCCTCCTGGGTTGTCAACTGAATGAGTGGTTTTGCTAGAAATGCATATTGCGGGATCCACTGTCTACAGTATGAAGTGAGGCCTATGAAAGCCCGCACCTCCTTTTGTGTCTTGGGTATTGGCATGTTAGCTATTAACTGAATGCTGTCTGGTGTAAGCTGCCTTCCCTCCTTGGACAGCGAGTGTCCAAGATAAATAACTCGCTGGACACAGAATTGCAGCTTAGAAGGGGACACCTTGTGCCCCTTTTCGGCTAGAAATTGTAAAACTGTCAGTGATGCTTTTTCACATTCAGGTTCGCTTCGGGCGGTGATCAGCAGATCATCGACGTATTGAAGCAGAGCAGTGTTAACTGGCATGTGGATACTGTCAAGTTCTCGTTTCAGTGCTTGGCTATAGATGCTGGGGCTTTCTGTAAATCCTTGAGGTGCGCGTGAGAATTTGAAGCTACGTCCATTTAAACTAAATCCGAATAAATATTGGCTTTCCGGATCTATTGGGACGCTGAAAAAGGCATTCTTGAGATCGATTACAGTAAAGAATGTTGCTTCGGAATCAATGGCTGTCAGTAATGACGAGATATCTGGGACCACAGGGAATTGTGGCACAATGCATTTGTTTAACTCGCGCAGATCAATAACCAATCGATATACTGGCGGGGCCTTAGGATCTGTTCGTTTAAGAATCGGAATTATCGGGGAATTACATACATTGGAGTCTGTTTCTACAACTACTCCTTGGGTAATGAGCTCGTCAATGATTTGTAGTAAAGCCACTACAGCATCTGGCGGTAACTTGTATTGTCGCATTCGTGGTAATACTACCCCTGCCTTTAATGTGACTCGATATGGTGTAATATTCATGCAACCAACATCAGTAGGGCCTTGTGCCCATAGATGTGTCGGTAAAGTCTGCAGTCGGGGATCCATGTCTCTAGATACATAGTGACCTTTAAAATCACGTAAAAACAATCTTACTCCTTCCGGAGAACAACATATTATGGCTCCTAGAGCTTTTAACGTTTTTATTCCTAATAGATTTTCTGGACATGATTTAGTAAGCAATAAATCTGTAGTTCGGGTCAGAGGTCCTATCGTAAGTGGCAGAGGTTGTGACACTTCATTAACAATAGGTTTTCCTGAAAAACCAAGGGAAATATTTTGTGAGCCTGAGAGGGGTGCCCCTGGAACTTCACTACGTTTTATGGTTGTTCGACTTGCCCCGGTATCGAGTAAAAATTTTCTGTCTTGGCCTAACAATTCACTATGTATATAAGGTCCTTCTTGGTCTACTGGTATCTCGATAAGGGGTAAGTCAACTTCCCTCTCTAGGCTAGTTCATGCGTAACGCTGATACTCAGGATATTCATACTGTGCGGTCTGATACATTTGTCGTGTTGTTGTCTGTGTGACAGCAACAGGCAACGCTGGTGCAGCTGGCACGAACTGTATTGGCTGTTGTGCGGCTGGCATGGCCTGGGCATGCTGCAGAGCTCCTTGTTCATTCTGATCTTGTCTAAGTGGCCGTGATCTTTCTTGAGTTTTACCTATGGTGATATTATGTTTTAAAACTGGACAATCGTGTACATAATGACCTGGCTTTTTACAGTAATTGCATGTCCCTTTTACAGGTCCTGCTGAATCAGAATGTGTCATACCCTTTTTATGTCCTTCAGCTGGAACTGTCTGAGAAACTAGCATTTTCATTTTTGTGTCTTTCATGCGTCTGTGTTCATGTTCTTGTTCCTCTCTAATTCTATTGTGATGGTACTGTAACATTTGTAACATTTGTGATGGAGTGTTACCTTGCCAGGTACTCTCGAATTTTAATACTCTATTCTTTACTGGGGGCAGGGCATTCTCGACTAATTTTGTTACAAACAGATGTGGGTATGATTCGCTGCTTGCTTTTATGCCACTATTTATACCAAAACATTTTTCAAATCGGGCATAGTAATCACTAGTGTCTTCATCTTGCTTCTGTTTACAGGCTGAAATTGTACCCCAATCTTCCTTTTTCGTAGTTAATAAACGTGGCAGTACCTGTACTAGTAAACCTGGTAATGCCTTAGTTTTGTCCCCAAGCCCTGCTCCTGCAGTTCGGGCCTTTTCTTCTGCTTCTAATACTGACCATTCTATCTTTTGGTCTCCTACCTCCCACTCTTTTTCCTTGAGTTTCTCATAAATGCCAGCAGGCATCAATACCTTTAATATTGTCATAATGTCGGGATAGGTATACTCTCCCATGAGTAACATGTCTTTAATTTCTCGGTGAAAACCCGCTGGGTCTTTGTCATGACTGGGTACCACTTTCTTCATTTGTAACAATTCTATTTTCGATATGGGCGTGTATACAAATACGCGCTTGAACTCGTTGTCCTCGCCCTTTATTGGGTGCACTTCTCGTAAGGGATTCTGTCTATCCATGTGATACGTGGTTCTTTCCTTGACGGGCAATGAAACATGTTCTGAACATACAAAAAGAATATATTGCTTTCTTGATTCTAGAATTTCTTTAATTAATTTAGTACCTGAACCTCTCCATCTATTCGTGAGTAATTCAGTCAATATGTCGGGTAAGGGACCAGGATCTGAATGTTGACTCCGATATAGTATAATGAGTTGTTGAATCATATAAATCCCAGCTAACCTCTGTTCATCTGGGGTGAGATTCAAAAATGTGCGTACTACTGTATCATCACTATATTTTCCGGGACTGTCCACCCAATGGACAGCTGCCCTGGCTAAATCTTGTTCATCCATAGAATCGAGAAAATGATAACCCCTTCGTTCTCGGAGTAGTTTGTCAGCTGTTTGGAACGAATGCTCGTTAGACCTTATATGGACTATGGGTGTTGGGAAACCCCTGTTATTGTCTGGACATATCGGGCGTATCGGGTCAATAAGACATCTCGTACTATTATAAGATCTTCTTTTACCTACATATGCTATAGTTTCTGACTGTCCTGTGGGCGGTCCTGACCCTTCTTTCTCGCTTTGTTCGAACTCGTCTACCTCTAATCTCTCTTCGTGTAGGCGTTCTATTTCTTTACGGATCTTTCGGCACATGGCTATTATACAATTTTGTTTATCATGTCTCCCTTCTGATATATTCTGGCTCCATCTTGTAAGAATTTGCATTGCTTCCGGGTCTACCCCCGGTCGGTCTTGATTTCTGATCACACAGTTTATGAGGAAACGTAACAGTTCCCCCTGTATCTCTACTTTCTGGTATTCCATAGCTCTGTGAATACATTCTGGATCTCGCCCTGTTTGGACAAAATGGTATATATTATCTAGATGCGCAGTCATTCCTGGTAACTTCCCTAAATACACTGCGGCTCGTCTGATACGTAATGATGCTAGGGTCATTTCGTCCTCTTTTCCGGGCACAGGGTCATATCTACAATCTACAAGAAGTTCCTTAAGCGCACGGGCACTTATGAGTTTGGGTGTACGTGAATGTGCTGACTCTTGAAAAGTAAGTTTATTTATTCTAGGCGGCGTAGAAAAGATATTGGTAGCACCTCCCGTGGCCCCATCTGGGGTGTCGGGTGTGAAAGGATTCGTCGAACGTGACACAGCAACTACAGGTGTGGACACAGCTATAGAAGTAGCTGTAGGAGCGGATGCAGAAACAGATGTGCTTGCCGGAACTTGTGTCAGAACTTGTTGCTGTAACGATACGGGTACTGGATCTTGGCGTTGAACCTCCCTGGTATGCGGTCTATGCGGGGCGGAATTAGCATACTCGGGAGCTGCGTCATCTAAATATGAGGAAAGAAAAACGTCTTCTGCGGTTCTAGGATGCCCCCTTGGATGTACCTTTATTGGAAATAATGGGGTTGGCAAGTCTTTCGGTATCTCTGGAGTAGCCTTAGGTAATCCTTCGGCCAGAAGGGGGTACATACCATTCATAAGGGCATTTCTTTGTCTGTCTACTTGTTCTGATTTCACTCGGATACCTTCCTCAATTAATAGATTTTCTTGAACTTTATTGGAATTCTCTTTACTCTTCTCTCCCAGTCTACGTGCTTTTTCTGTTCGTCTATGTGATTCTTTACGCCATAATTCAATGGCATCTTTCTGTGACTGTCTGACTTTTCTTTTCCATAACTCTTCTTCTACTTTTATGATGCATTCCGCATCCCAGGTTCCCGCTGTGGGCCACCTCTGACTTTCTGGTAATTCCTTGGTATAGTCTACCCATAAATCAAGAAATAATATGGCGTCTAGGCCATGTTTATGATACATGAAGTACCCTGGAGTGTCCCTAGGAGGAATGGGAACGGCTTCTTCGAGTACCCCTTTTCTTGTAGTGATCTGTCTTAGTTTCGAAAAGAACGGCATATTGAGAACTGACCTTATACTTGATTTCGACCAACTGATCTGATACTTGATTTTTGAACAGACTTAATACAATAAACACGATAATGAACAGTCATTCATACCACAATATACAGAACGTATTTAAACATATTAAACATTAAACATTAAACCTTTAACTGAAACAACAATGATGATCGTCTGCATAACTAATCACCAAGCTTATTCTCGACAATAACTAGACACTTCGGAATACTTGATATACTGCTAAACAGTACAGATACACTGCTAAAACAGTGCAGACCGGATTTGTGTACCCAAACCCGTCTTGACCGGCACAACCTATGTGCACGTCAGAAATGCCTCCCCAGCAATGGTACTCACCGGGTAGCTTCGGAAACGGAAGGCCTCGGTAACTTGAACTTGAATCGGACTGGACTCGACTCGTCGGACACTGGACTCGACTTGGGACTTCAGACACTGGTGGGCCTCGGTATACCTCGGATCTTGCTCTCTCAGCTAGGCTCTGGTCGGGATACTTCGCACTTCTCACCGCCTCGTCTGGGTGTCGATCGCAGCCTCAGTCGCCCCCGCTTGACCGGAGGGAGATACAGGAAATCCTGCTGGTACGCGTTATTGTCCGTCCAGCTGTGGCAGGAGACCGGGCCTGCAACTCACCGCCGGCGCGTGAGATGAGAAAGTGTCCCTGTTCGGGCGCCATCATGTGGTAAATAAATTTCCTTTACCGGGACTGAATTTGATACAGATACATAATAAAATAGCTCAGTAAAATGAGAGGCAGAATCCGTGGTATTAGAGGTTCGGAATGGGCTTTATTCCAATACTCGATTATAATCGGATGCTCCAAGTTCCGTCACCACGAAGGTTCAGGAAGTGAAGTACATACATTATTGACATGAAATGGCTTTTATAGAACATACATTACAATGAAGCGAATACAGTAGGCGTAACAATTGATAAGGAAAATGACGAATATCATGCGTAACCGAAAAATGGGTGTAATAAGGAGTAAAAAGGAACATAATTGGTTGTGATGTCATGTATAGGTGGATCTATAAGATAATACTTGGCATAGATGCGCGCGCAGCATTATGACGTATGATTGACGTGTAACTAGGGGGTGAAGGGGACTTGACATTTAGCTCTACATGTGGAGACAAAAAGTCTGGGGGGTCAAGTCAACCTAATCCCAAATCATATCTAACATCCTATGTTTAAAGAACTATGTTATCCACAAAGGAAGGACTCTCGGACAGAATCTATTCTATACTGACTGTGCGTGAGTGTACAAGCGTCTAAGTGTCTACACTAAATGCGAGGGCAGGAATCTTCCATAGTAACAGGACTATGAATTACTTGCATAAGGGCAGAGAAGCCGGGCCCTTTGCTTGGTAGCTGGAAGAATGTTTACTTAAACTACTAGGCAGGAATGCATCGGCTGAGGGGGAAGCAGATAACTCGAAGGTGAAATACAGTTCTTGGCAGAGAATAGGCTGATGTCAGGCTTCATGAGCCGCGCAGAGAATGAGACAAAGTTCATGGTCACAGATGCAGGCTCAGACTGGAGCTTTCAGAGGCAGAAGGCAAGAAGAGTTTTGATGACAGAATCAGGGCCTACTTGCCTGGACTGTAAAATGGCATAAGTGAGCCATATAAAGGCGGTGGCCTTTCGTACTTAGGAATGGAATATCCGGCCTATTCATGGCGGATCTGACAGAGGACATGTTGACGGTGGACGCACATGTATTTGCGTCTTCATAACTGGAACTGGAGGGAACATACATGTACTTGTAACATGTACATAGAACTGTTGGGGTCCAAGATAGGGGACATAACTGACCAGAAAAATCCATATTTCCACATTCCCTCCTTGTCCCCTACTTGCCCATCAAGAGACATCAATCTTCATTAATCCATCGATTTGTTCATATAGCATCATTTGTTCTTCTTTCTTCTTCCGGGGTCTTGAATGAAATCTTGGTGGTGGAATACACGATGTGGCACACAGACCACAAATCGCTGGTCCACATTGCAGACATAGACAGCAACTGAATAGTATGAGAAGGCCAATGCCTAGGAAGGATAGAACTCTCCATCCCCAGGCTGATATCACACTCCAAAACCAATTGGACCAAGTCCAAGTGCCTGGGTTCTGGTGTATCTGGCTTACAATCTTGTGAAGGCGAGTTATAGCTTTATATACAGATGGCGAATTCTCTGGTATGAATACGCAGCAGCTTGATCCGATGACCCTACAAGCTCCGCCCCTATCAGCCAGGATGACGTCAAGGACAAGACGATTTTGAAGCACAACAATCCGCATAGCAGACTGCTCTTCTGTTAAATTGCCTAAGGCGGAAATAGTTTCATTCACTACTGCTTCAAGGGTTCTAGTTAATCTACGTATTAGTTTACTATTAGTAACAGTACCTATATAGGGAAAGATGCCTTTATTGAAATCTGTGTATTTTTCCCATGCTGTTTCAGTGTAATCGACAATCGGGAGATCTCTCCGCTCTCTATTGTGTACTAAATGAATATTTCTGTAATAATCAGGAGGAGCTAGGAAAACAGGTGGCAAAAGGAATGCAATGTAGCAGGTACCACCCCAATCTAGAGGTAGACGCATATATGCAGTCTGACCACATATAAAGTAGGAGTGGCGATAAGCTCTGAATGAAGATTTGCCTTGATCACTGAATTCTACTGTAGTAGTGCATTTACTATGGCCCATATATATGGAACCAACCTTTCTTACACACAATTCACCTTTTGCTGGGAATACTGACATGGTGGGTAAGACTAGTTCAACTTCGGTTACGACATTTAGAATCATGAGATTAGGTGTAAAATTACCTAATCCATATACTTCATTTTCTAGATCAGTTCCTGTTCCTTTGGGGCGACCCTCCTTGTCAGGATAGCAGACCTTGAGTAAAACTAGGTTCAGGTTTCCCCATACCCACTGATCTTGGAAAACTGCGGTGTCTGAGTCTATGGAATTGATTAAGCTAAACCATGCTCCACAGGAGCCATTATGTGTAAATGGATGTGGAAAGAAAGGCAAGACTCCTTCATAATTCTGATAGGGAGGGAGTCGGCCACACACCCAACAATTAGTTGCATTACTAGTCTGATGGGAATGATGTAACATACTAATGAAAGTGTTATTGCGCAGCGCAAGTCTATAGGACAATTCATGCGGAGGTAAGTCACTAAAAGAATGTTCAGCAGCAACATTATAAACATGTCTAGAAATAGGGTAATATATGTGCAACAACATACTTGTAATAATTATTAAAAGACTCAATAAAAACAAAATTAATAATGTCACTATGCAGTGGCTACGCAGTGATTTACAATACGCCTGTCGTTTCATCATTTTTCGTGACTGTCCATGATTCAGGTCTAGAGGATACATGTCAGAGACAGATTCAACCGCTTCACCTAGGAGAGGACTTAAACAATCAAACCGTCTGACGTTCTAGGCCTCAACTTAACTTTGTAGAGTTCGCTTTCAGTTTTTTCCACCAAAGGAAGTTTTGAATCAGTCTGTGAGGGAGTGCAGGGCACAATGTCTATATCCGAGGATTGTCCATGGAATTTCTTGATATGACTTGAATGAATCCAGCCCTTGCGGCCCTCGATCTTCACGGCTGTTCTTGTGGTCAGCAGAACCAACTTGGGTGTCTTCCACCTGGGCTCCAGCTGAGTCTTTCGGTCGAAGTTTCTCACAAATACAATATCACCCGGAACTACGTCATGGGGTTTCACCTCAGTGTTGTCGGGAAATGCTGCAGCTACCTGTGAACGACAAGATTGTAGTGCAGACATCAAGGAAGCCAAGTAATCTGTCAGCATATTACAGTCAATATCAGTTATTTTGCGTGGTATAGGCGTCCCCCACATATTTGGTGGTCTGCCGAAGATCACCTCATACGGGGATAGCCCTGTTCGAGAGTGTGCTACCATTCTCATGTAAAAGAGTGCAACTGGTAATGCTACTATCCAGTCGACACCTTTCTCTCTGCATATTTTGGACAGTCTGATTTTCAGTATCTGATTATGTCTTTCTACGAGACCTGCTGCTTCGGGGTGTCGGACACAGTGGAATTTCCACTGATATCCTAGCAGAAGTGAAACATGTTTCATTAATTCGGATGAGAACGGCTGGCCGTTATCTGAGTAGACAACACGTGGTAAACCGTAGCGTGGGAAGAATTCTCGAACTAACTGTTTGGCAGTAGTCGGGGCAGTGTAATCTGAAACCGGGTACGCCTCTGTCCAACGGGACAGAGCGCAGACAACTACGAGAACATATTTGAATCCTCGACATCGTTCCATCTGGATATAGTCCATCTGGAGTACTTCAAAAGGGTGATTAGGAGGATGAAATCCACCCTGTTCTACGGGAACGCTTTTTCCTGGGTTAAACTGGCAACAGATCATACAGGTACGGACCTTTTGTTTGGCTGCTGCTCGTAAATGTTTATTAAACCAAATGTGTTGAATGCTGTCTAGCATAGCTTTTTCTCCTAGATGTGCTGGACTATGTATTGTATTAATTATAACTTGGACCATTGAATCAGGAAGGAACCATACAGACTTTTCCTTCATCATCCATCCTTGGTCCGTTTGAATCCCTCCTAATTCAGTCCATTTCTTTATTTCGTCTGGTGTAGCATGTGTCTGTATGTCAATCACGTCAAGAGTAGGATCTTTAACTGTCATACAATGTGTCGGTGTCGGGACTATTGTCTTTGTCATGTCGGGGGTTTGACTTTGAGCAGTCTGTTTAGCTGTTCTGTCGGCTAGATCATTGCCTTGGGAAATGATATCAGTAACCTTCGTATGAGCCTTACATTTCATAATTGATATTGCAGTAGGTAGATGTATTGCATCTAATAAGGCATGAATGAGGGGTCCGTGCTGAATGTGGGCACCGTGGGAAGTTAAATAACCTCTCTCTCGCCACAGCACGCCGAAGTCATGTACAACTCCGAATGCATATCGTGAATCAGTGTATATGTTGACCCTTTTACTTGTGGCTTGAATACAGGCTTGTGTCAGAGCAATAAGTTCTGCGGCTTGAGCTGACAAAGTATTTATACGATTTGTTTCAATGACCTCAGTATCTGTTGTGACTGAGTAAGCAGCCACCAACTCTCCTGTACTTGTTCTCATACATGAACCATCTACATACAATGTCAGGTCTGGATCTGACAATGGAACATCTGTCAAGTCTTGTCTAGGTTTCGTCGTTATAGTAATAACTTCAATACAGTCATGGGCTAGTGGATCTGTTCCGGTTACTGGCAAAAGTGTGGCAGGATTCAATGTGTTACAGCGTCTGATTTCTATGTGTGGCTGAAACAGTGTAAGTTCGTACCCTGTGAGTCGTGCTATAGTCAAGTGTTGTGTTTGCGTTCTATTCACGAGGACTTCTACTGTGTGTGGTACTTGAACTGTCAATGGATGTCCTAACACTATGGCATCGCTTTGTCTGATTGCTAAAGCTGTCGCTGCTACTGATTTTAGGCATGCAGGCAAAGCCTGGGCTACGGGATCTAATGTGCTAGAAAAATAAGCACATGGTTTGTGTGATCCTGCTTGTTCCTGTGTGAGTACTGACAAAGCAGTACCTTCGCGTTCTGTAACAAAGAGTGTAAACTGTTTTCTGTAACAAGGTGTTGCTAAAACGGGTGCTTGACATAAAGCTTTCTTTAAGCTTTCAAAAGCTTGCGTATGTTCCTGGGTCCAAGGGAGAACAGTCGATGTGGCTGCCTCCTGGGTTGTCAACTGAATGAGTGGTTTTGCTAGAAATGCATATTGCGGGATCCACTGTCTACAGTATGAAGTGAGGCCTATGAAAGCCCGCACCTCCTTTTGTGTCTTGGGTATTGGCATGTTAGCTATTAACTGAATGCGGTCTGGTGTAAGCTGCCTTCCCTCCTTGGACAGCGAGTGTCCAAGATAAATAACTCGCTGGACACAGAATTGCAGCTTAGAAGGGGACACCTTGTGCCCCTTTTCGGCTAGAAATTGTAAAACTGTCAGTGATGCTTTTTCACATTCAGGTTCGCTTCGGGCGGTGATCAGCAGATCATCGACGTATTGAAGCAGAGCAGTGTTAACTGGCATGTGGATACTGTCAAGTTCTCGTTTCAGTGCTTGGCTATAGATGCTGGGGCTTTCTGTAAATCCTTGAGGTGCGCGTGAGAATTTGAAGCTACGTCCATTTAAACTAAATCCGAATAAATATTGGCTTTCCGGATCTATTGGGACGCTGAAAAAGGCATTCTTGAGATCGATTACAGTAAAGAATGTTGCTTCGGAATCAATGGCTGTCAGTAATGACGAGATATCTGGGACCACAGGGAATTGTGGCACAATGCATTTGTTTAACTCGCGCAGATCAATAACCAATCGATATACTGGCGGGGCCTTAGGATCTGTTCGTTTAAGAATCGGAATTATCGGGGAATTACATACATTGGAGTCTGTTTCTACAACTACTCCTTGGGTAATGAGCTCGTCAATGATTTGTAGTAAAGCCACTACAGCATCTGGCGGTAACTTGTATTGTCGCATTCGTGGTAATACTACCCCTGCCTTTAATGTGACTCGATATGGTGTAATATTCATGCAACCAACATCAGTAGGGCCTTGTGCCCATAGATGTGTCGGTAAAGTCTGCAGTCGGGGATCCATGTCTCTAGATACATAGTGACCTTTAAAATCACGTAAAAACAATCTTACTCCTTCCGGAGAACAACATATTATGGCTCCTAGAGCTTTTAACGTTTTTATTCCTAATAGATTTTCTGGACATGATTTAGTAAGCAATAAATCTGTAGTTCGGGTCAGAGGTCCTATCGTAAGTGGCAGAGGTTGTGACACTTCATTAACAATAGGTTTTCCTGAAAAACCAAGGGAAATATTTTGTGAGCCTGAGAGGGGTGCCCCTGGAACTTCACTACGTTTTATGGTTGTTCGACTTGCCCCGGTATCGAGTAAAAATTTTCTGTCTTGGCCTAACAATTCACTATGTATATAAGGTCCTTCTTGGTCTACTGGTATCTCGATAAGGGGTAAGTCAACTTCCCTCTCTAGGCTAGTTCATGCGTAACGCTGATACTCAGGATATTCATACTGTGCGGTCTGATACATTTGTCGTGTTGTTGTCTGTGTGACAGCAACAGGCAACGCTGGTGCAGCTGGCACGAACTGTATTGGCTGTTGTGCGGCTGGCATGGCCTGGGCATGCTGCAGAGCTCCTTGTTCATTCTGATCTTGTCTAAGTGGCCGTGATCTTTCTTGAGTTTTACCTATGGTGATATTATGTTTTAAAACTGGACAATCGTGTACATAATGACCTGGCTTTTTACAGTAATTGCATGTCCCTTTTACAGGTCCTGCTGAATCAGAATGTGTCATACCCTTTTTATGTCCTTCAGCTGGAACTGTCTGAGAAACTAGCATTTTCATTTTTGTGTCTTTCATGCGTCTGTGTTCATGTTCTTGTTCCTCTCTAATTCTATTGTGATGGTACTGTAACATTTGTAACATTTGTGATGGAGTGTTACCTTGCCAGGTACTCTCGAATTTTAATACTCTATTCTTTACTGGGGGCAGGGCATTCTCGACTAATTTTGTTACAAACAGATGTGGGTATGATTCGCTGCTTGCTTTTATGCCACTATTTATACCAAAACATTTTTCAAATCGGGCATAGTAATCACTAGTGTCTTCATCTTGCTTCTGTTTACAGGCTGAAATTGTACCCCAATCTTCCTTTTTCGTAGTTAATAAACGTGGCAGTACCTGTACTAGTAAACCTGGTAATGCCTTAGTTTTGTCCCCAAGCCCTGCTCCTGCAGTTCGGGCCTTTTCTTCTGCTTCTAATACTGACCATTCTATCTTTTGGTCTCCTACCTCCCACTCTTTTTCCTTGAGTTTCTCATAAATGCCAGCAGGCATCAATACCTTTAATATTGTCATAATGTCGGGATAGGTATACTCTCCCATGAGTAACATGTCTTTAATTTCTCGGTGAAAACCCGCTGGGTCTTTGTCATGACTGGGTACCACTTTCTTCATTTGTAACAATTCTATTTTCGATATGGGCGTGTATACAAATACGCGCTTGAACTCGTTGTCCTCGCCCTTTATTGGGTGCACTTCTCGTAAGGGATTCTGTCTATCCATGTGATACGTGGTTCTTTCCTTGACGGGCAATGAAACATGTTCTGAACATACAAAAAGAATATATTGCTTTCTTGATTCTAGAATTTCTTTAATTAATTTAGTACCTGAACCTCTCCATCTATTCGTGAGTAATTCAGTCAATATGTCGGGTAAGGGACCAGGATCTGAATGTTGACTCCGATATAGTATAATGAGTTGTTGAATCATATAAATCCCAGCTAACCTCTGTTCATCTGGGGTGAGATTCAAAAATGTGCGTACTACTGTATCATCACTATATTTTCCGGGACTGTCCACCCAATGGACAGCTGCCCTGGCTAAATCTTGTTCATCCATAGAATCGAGAAAATGATAACCCCTTCGTTCTCGGAGTAGTTTGTCAGCTGTTTGGAACGAATGCTCGTTAGACCTTATATGGACTATGGGTGTTGGGAAACCCCTGTTATTGTCTGGACATATCGGGCGTATCGGGTCAATAAGACATCTCGTACTATTATAAGATCTTCTTTTACCTACATATGCTATAGTTTCTGACTGTCCTGTGGGCGGTCCTGACCCTTCTTTCTCGCTTTGTTCGAACTCGTCTACCTCTAATCTCTCTTCGTGTAGGCGTTCTATTTCTTTACGGATCTTTCGGCACATGGCTATTATACAATTTTGTTTATCATGTCTCCCTTCTGATATATTCTGGCTCCATCTTGTAAGAATTTGCATTGCTTCCGGGTCTACCCCCGGTCGGTCTTGATTTCTGATCACACAGTTTATGAGGAAACGTAACAGTTCCCCCTGTATCTCTACTTTCTGGTATTCCATAGCTCTGTGAATACATTCTGGATCTCGCCCTGTTTGGACAAAATGGTATATATTATCTAGATGCGCAGTCATTCCTGGTAACTTCCCTAAATACACTGCGGCTCGTCTGATACGTAATGATGCTAGGGTCATTTCGTCCTCTTTTCCGGGCACAGGGTCATATCTACAATCTACAAGAAGTTCCTTAAGCGCACGGGCACTTATGAGTTTGGGTGTACGTGAATGTGCTGACTCTTGAAAAGTAAGTTTATTTATTCTAGGCGGCGTAGAAAAGATATTGGTAGCACCTCCCGTGGCCCCATCTGGGGTGTCGGGTGTGAAAGGATTCGTCGAACGTGACACAGCAACTACAGGTGTGGACACAGCTATAGAAGTAGCTGTAGGAGCGGATGCAGAAACAGATGTGCTTGCCGGAACTTGTGTCAGAACTTGTTGCTGTAACGATACGGGTACTGGATCTTGGCGTTGAACCTCCCTGGTATGCGGTCTATGCGGGGCGGAATTAGCATACTCGGGAGCTGCGTCATCTAAATATGAGGAAAGAAAAACGTCTTCTGCGGTTCTAGGATGCCCCCTTGGATGTACCTTTATTGGAAATAATGGGGTTGGCAAGTCTTTCGGTATCTCTGGAGTAGCCTTAGGTAATCCTTCGGCCAGAAGGGGGTACATACCATTCATAAGGGCATTTCTTTGTCTGTCTACTTGTTCTGATTTCACTCGGATACCTTCCTCAATTAATAGATTTTCTTGAACTTTATTGGAATTCTCTTTACTCTTCTCTCCCAGTCTACGTGCTTTTTCTGTTCGTCTATGTGATTCTTTACGCCATAATTCAATGGCATCTTTCTGTGACTGACTGACTTTTCTTTTCCATAACTCTTCTTCTACTTTTATGATGCATTCCGCATCCCAGGTTCCCGCTGTGGGCCACCTCTGACTTTCTGGTAATTCCTTGGTATAGTCTACCCATAAATCAAGAAATAATATGGCGTCTAGGCCATGTTTATGATACATGAAGTACCCTGGAGTGTCCCTAGGAGGAATGGGAACGGCTTCTTCGAGTACCCCTTTTCTTGTAGTGATCTGTCTTAGTTTCGAAAAGAACGGCATATTGAGAACTGACCTTATACTTGATTTCGACCAACTGATCTGATACTTGATTTTTGAACAGACTTAATACAATAAACACGATAATGAACAGTCATTCATACCACAATATACAGAACGTATTTAAACATATTAAACATTAAACATTAAACCTTTAACTGAAACAACAATGATGATCGTCTGCATAACTAATCACCAAGCTTATTCTCGACAATATCTAGACACTTCGGAATACTTGATATACTGCTAAACAGTACAGATACACTGCTAAAACAGTGCAGACCGGATTTGTGTACCCAAACCCGTCTTGACCGGCACAACCTATGTGCACGTCAGAAATGCCTCCCCAGCAATGGTACTCACCGGGTAGCTTCGGAAACGGAAGGCCTCGGTAACTTGAACTTGAATCGGACTGGACTCGACTCGACTCGTCGGACACTGGACTCGACTTGGGACTTCAGACACTGGTGGGCCTCGGTATACCTCGGATCTTGCTCTCTCAGCTAGGCTCTGGTCGGGATACTTCGCACTTCTCACCGCCTCGTCTGGGTGTCGATCGCAGCCTCAGTCGCCCCCGCTTGACCGGAGGGAGATACAGGAAATCCTGCTGGTACGCGTTATTGTCCGTCCAGCTGTGGCAGGAGACCGGGCCTGCAACTCACCGCCGGCGCGTGAGATGAGAAAGTGTCCCTGTTCGGGCGCCATCATGTGGTAAATAAATTTCCTTTACCGGGACTGAATTTGATACAGATACATAATAAAATAGCTCAGTAAAATGAGAGGCAGAATCCGTGGTATTAGAGGTTCGGAATGGGCTTTATTCCAATACTCGATTATAATCGGATGCTCCAAGTTCCGTCACCACGAAGGTTCAGGAAGTGAAGTACATACATTATTGACATGAAATGGCTTTTATAGAACATACATTACAATGAAGCGAATACAGTAGGCGTAACAATTGATAAGGAAAATGACGAATATCATGCGTAACCGAAAAATGGGTGTAATAAGGAGTAAAAAGGAACATAATTGGTTGTGATGTCATGTATAGGTGGATCTATAAGATAATACTTGGCATAGATGCGCGCGCAGCATTATGACGTATGATTGACGTGTAACTAGGGGGTGAAGGGGACTTGACATTTAGCTCTACATGTGGAGACAAAAAGTCTGGGGGGTCAAGTCAACCTAATCCCAAATCATATCTAACATCCTATGTTTAAAGAACTATGTTATCCACAAAGGAAGGACTCTCGGACAGAATCTATTCTATACTGACTGTGCGTGAGTGTACAAGCGTCTAAGTGTCTACACTAAATGCGAGGGCAGGAATCTTCCATAGTAACAGGACTATGAATTACTTGCATAAGGGCAGAGAAGCCGGGCCCTTTGCTTGGTAGCTGGAAGAATGTTTACTTAAACTACTAGGCAGGAATGCATCGGCTGAGGGGGAAGCAGATAACTCGAAGGTGAAATACAGTTCTTGGCAGAGAATAGGCTGATGTCAGGCTTCATGAGCCGCGCAGAGAATGAGACAAAGTTCATGGTCACAGATGCAGGCTCAGACTGGAGCTTTCAGAGGCAGAAGGCAAGAAGAGTTTTGATGACAGAATCAGGGCCTACTTGCCTGGACTGTAAAATGGCATAAGTGAGCCATATAAAGGCGGTGGCCTTTCGTACTTAGGAATGGAATATCCGGCCTATTCATGGCGGATCTGACAGAGGACATGTTGACGGTGGACGCACATGTATTTGCGTCTTCATAACTGGAACTGGAGGGAACATACATGTACTTGTAACATGTACATAGAACCGTTGGGGTCCAAGATAGGGGACATAACTGACCAGAAAAATCCATATTTCCACATTCGGGCAGTGTAGGGGGTCATGCAGGGGCTGGTGTTTCAGGGTTTAGGGCAGTGCAGTGGTGTTCGGGCAATGTAGGGGGTCGTGCGGGGGCTTGTATTTCAGGGTTTAGGGCAGTGCAGTGGTTTTCGGGCAGTGTAGGGTGTCGTGTGGGGGCTGGTGTTTCGGGTTTAGGGTAGTGCAGTGGTGTTCGGGCAATGTAGGGGGTTGTGCGGGGGCTGGTGTTTCAGGGTTTAGGGCAGTGCAGTGGTTTTGCGGGCAGTGTAGGGGGTCGTGCGGGGGCTGGTGTTTCAGGGTTTAGGGCAGTGCAGTGGTGTTTGGGCAGTGTAGGGGGTCATGCGGGGGCTGGTGTTTCAGGGTCTAGGGCAGTGCAGTTGTGTTCGGTCAGTATAGGGGGTCATGCGGGGGCTGGTGTTTCAGGGTATAGGGCAGTGCAGTGGTGTTCAGGCAGTGTAGGGGGTCATGCGGGGCTGGTGTTTCAGGGTTTAGGGCACTGCAGTGGTGTTCTGGCAGTGTAGGGGGTCATGTGGGGGCTGGTGTTTCAGGGCTTAGGGAAGAGCAGTGGCCTTCGGGCAATGTAGGGGGTCATACTGTGGCTGGTGTTTCAGGGTTTAGGGCAGTGCAGTAGGTTCTGGCAGTATAGGGGGTCGTGTAGGGGCTAGTGTTTCAGGGTTTAGGGCAGTGCAGTGGTGTTCGGGCAGTATAGGGGGTCGTGCTCGGGCTAGTGTTTCAGGGTTTAGGGCAGTGCAGTGGGTTCGGGCAGTATAGGGGGTCGTGTAGGGGCTAGTGTTTCAGGGTTTAGGGCAGTGCAGTGGTGTTCGGGCAGTATAGGGGGTCGTGCTGGGGCTAGTGTTTCAGGGTGTAGGGCAGATCAGTAGTGTTCGGGCAGTGTAAGGGGTCTTGCAGGGGGTGGTGTTTCAGGGTTTAGGGTAGTGGGGTTCGGGCATTGTTGGGGGTCTTGCTTGGGGTGGTGTTTCAGGGTTTAGGGCAGTGGTGTTCGGGCATTCTAGGGGGTCTTCTTGGGGTGGTATTTCAGGGTCTAGGGCAATGCAGTGGTGTTGGGCAATATAGGGGGTCTTGCTGCGGATGTTTTTCAGGGTTTAGGGCAGAGGTGTTCGGGCAGTGTAGGGGTTCTTGCTGGGGGTGGTGTTTCAGTGTTTAGGGCAGTGCAGTGGTGTTCAGGAAGTATAGGGGGGTCATGCTCTGGTGGTGTTTTATGGTTTTAGGGGAGTGCAGTTGTGTTCGGGCAGTGTAGGGGGTCTTGCTGGAGTTGGTGTTTCAGGGTTTAGGGCAGTGGTGTTCAGGCAGTGTAGAGGGTCTTGCTAGGGGTGGCGTTTCAGGGTTCAGTGCAGTGGTGTTCGGGCAGTGTAGGGGGTCTTGCTGGGGAAGGTGTTTCAGGGTTTAAGGCAGTGGTGTTCGGGCAGTGTAGGGATTCTTGCTGGGGGTGGTGTTTCAGGGTTTAGGGCAGTGGTGTTCGGGCATTCTAGGGGGTCTTGTTGGGGTGGTATTTCAGGGTCTAGGGCAATGCAGTGGTGTTCGGGCAATATAGGGGGTCTTGCTGCGGGTGGTGTTTCAGGGTTTAGGGCAGAGGTGTTCGGGCAGTGTAGGGGTTCTTGCTGGGGGTGGTGTTTCAGTGTTTAGGGCAGTGCAGTGGTGTTCAGGCAGTGTAGGGGGGTCATGATCTGGTGGTGTTTTATGGTTTTAGGGGAGTGCAGTGGTGTTCGGGCAGTGTAGGGGGTCTTGCTGGAGGTGGAGTTTCAGGGTTTAGGGCAGTGTTGTTCAGGCAGTGTAGGGGGTCTTGCTGGGGGTGGTGTTTCAGGGTTCAGTGCAGTGGTGTTCGGGCAGTGTAGGGGGTCTTGCTGGGAAAGGTGTTTAAGGGTTTAAGGCAGTGGTGTTCGGGCAGTGTAGGGATTCTTGCTGGGGGTGGTGTTTCAGGGTTTAGGGCAATGCTCTGGTATTTGGGGAGTGTAGGTTGTCATGCAGGGGTGGTGTTTTAGGGTTTAGGGCAGTGCAGTGGTCTTCGAGAAGTGTAGTGGGTCGTACTGGGGGTGGTGTTTCAAGGTTTAGGGCAGTGCAGTGGTTTTCGGGCAGTGTAGGGGATCATGCTGGGGGTGGTGTTTCAGGGTTTCGGGCAGTGCCGTGGTGTTCGGGCAGTGTAGGGGGTCTTGCAGGGGCTGGTGTTTCAGGGTTTAGGGCAGTGGTGTTCAGGCAGTGTAGGGGGTCTTGCTGGTGTGGTGTTTCAGGGTTTAGGGCAGTGCAGTGGTGTTAGGGCAGTGTAGGGGGTCGTGCAGGGGGTGGTGTTTCAGGGTTTAGGGCAGTGCAGTGGTGTTTGGGCAGTGTAGGGGGTCGTGCAGGTGATTTTGTTTCAGGATTTAGGGCAGTGCAGTGGTGTTCGAGCAGTGTAGGGGGTCTTGCAGGGTGTGGTGTTTCAGGGTTTAGGGCAGTGGTGGTCAGGCAGTGTTGGGGGTCTTGCTGGGGGGTGTTTCAGGGTTTAGGGCAGTGCTGTTAGGGTAGTGTAGGGGGTCACGTAGGGGCTACTGTTTCAGGGTTTAGGGCAGTGCACTTTTATTTGGGCAGTGTAGGGGGTCATGCAGGGGGGTGGTGTTTTAGGGTTTAGGGCAGTGTAGTGGTCTTCGGGCAGTGTAGGGGGTCGTGCTTGGGGTGGTGTATCAGGGTTTAGGGAAGTGCTGTGGTGTTCAGGCAGTGTAGGGTGTTGTGCTGGGTGTTGTGTTTCAGGGTTCAGGGCAGTGAAGTGGTGTTCAGGCAGTGTGAGGGGTCGTGTTGGGGCTGGTGTTTCAGGGTTCAGGGCAGTGTAGTAGTGTTCAGGCAGTGTAGAGGGTCGTGCTTGGGCTGGTGTTTCAGGGTTTAGGGCAGTGCAGTGGTGTTATCGCATTGTAGAGGGGGGTGGTGTTTTAGGGTTTAGGGCAGTGCAGTGGTGTTTGGGCAGTGTAGGGGGTTGTGCTGGGGGTCGTGTTTTAGGGTTTAGGGCAGTTCAGTGGTGTTCGGGCAGTGAAGGGGTTGTGCTGGGGGTGGTGTTGTAGGGTTTAGGACAGTGCAGTGGTGTTCAGGCAGTGTTGGGGGTCGTACTGGGGGTGATGTTTCGGGGTTTAGGGCAGTGCAGTGGTGTTCGGGCAGTGTAGGGGGTCTTGCAGGGGTTGGTGTTTCAGGGCTTAGGGCAGTGGTGTTTGGGCAGTGTGGAGGGTCTTGCTGGGTGTGGTGTTTCAGGATTTAGGGCAGTGGTGCAGTGGTGTTCGGGCAGTGTAGGGCGTCTTGCAGGAGGTGGTATTTCAGTGTTTAGGTCAGTGGTATTCGGGCAGTGTAGGGGGTCTTGCTGGGGGTGGTGTTTCAGCGTTTTGGCAGTGCAGTGGTTTTTGGGCAGTGTAGGGGGTCGTGAGGGGACTGGTGTTTCAGGGTTTAGGGCAGTGCAGTCGTGTTCGGGCAGTGTAGGGGGTCATGCAGGGGCTGGTATTTCAGGGTTTAGGGCAGTGCAGTGGTGTTCGGGCAGTGTTTGGGGTCATGCAGGGGGTGGTGTTTCAGTGTTTAGGGCAGTGCAGTGGTGTTTGGGCAGTGTAGGGGGTCGTGCAGGGGATTGTGTTTCAGGGTTTAGAGCAGTGCAGTGGTCTTGAGGCACTGTAGGGGGTCATGCTGGGTCTGGTATTTAAGGGTGTAGTGCAGTGCAGTGGTGTTCGGGCAGTGTAGGGGGTCATTCAGGGGGTGGTGTTTCAGCGTTTGGGCAGTGCAGTGGTTTTGCGGGCAGTGTAGGGGGTCGTGCGGGGACTGGTGTTTCAGGGTTTAGGGCAGTGCAGTCGTATTCGGGCAGTGTAGGGGGTCATGCAGGGGCTGGTGTTTCAGGGTTTAGGGCAGTCAGTGGTGTTCGGGCAGTGTTTGGGGTCATGCAGAGGGTGGTTTTTCAGGGTTTAGGGCAGTGCAGTCGTGTTTGGGCAGTGTAGGGGTCGTGTTAGGGGTGGTGTTTCAGGGTTTAGGGCAGTGCAGTGGTGTTCGGGCAGTGTAGTGGGTAGTACTGGGGGTGGTGTTTCAAGGTTTAGGGCAGTGCAATGGTTTTCGGGCAGTGTAGGGGGTCATGCTGGGGGTGGTGTTTCTGGGTTTAGGGCAGTGCCGTGGTGTTCGGGCAGTGTAGGGGGTCTTGCAGGGGGTGGTGTTTCAGGGTTTAGGGCAGTGGTGTTCAGGCAGTATAGGGGATCTTGCTGGTGTGGTGTTTCAGGGTTTAGGGCAGTGGTGCAGTGGTGTTCGGGCAGTGAAGGGGGTCTTGCAGGGGGTGGTGTTTCAGGTTTAAGGTCAGTGGTTTTAGGGCAGTGGAGGGGGTCTTGCTGGGGGTGGTGTTTCAGGGTTTTGGGCAGTGGTGTTCGGGCAGTGTAGTGGGTCTTGCTGGGGGTGGTGTTTCACGGTTTACGGCAGTGCAGTGGTGTTCGGGCAGTGTAGGGGGTCATGCAGGGGATTGTGTTTCAGGGTTTAGGGCAGTGCAGTAGTGTTTGGGCAGTGTAAGGGGTCTTGCAGGGGGGGTGTTTCAGGGTTTAGGGTAGTGGGGTTCGGGCAGTGTTGGGGGTCTTGCTGGGGGTGGTGTTTCAGGGTTTAGGGCAGTGGTGTTCGGGCATTCTAGGGGGTCTTGTTGGGGTGGTATTTCAGGGTCTAGGGAAATGCAGTGGTGTTCGGGAAATATAGGGTGTCTTGCTGCGGGTGGTGTTTCAGGGTTTAGGGCAGAGGTGTTCGGGCAGTGTAGGGGTTCTTGCTGGGGGTGGTGTTTCAGTGTTTAGGGCAGTGCAGTGGTGTTCAGGCAGTGTAGGTGGGTCATGCTCTGGTGGTGTTTTATGGTTTTAGGGGAGTGCAGTGTTGTTCGGGCAGTGTAGGGGGTCTTGCTGGAGGTGGTGTTCCAGGGTTTAGGGCAGTGGTGTTCAGGCAGTGTAGGGGGTCTTGCTGGGGGTGGTGTTTCGGGGTTCAGTGCAGTGGTGTTCGGGCAGTGTAGGGGGTCTTGCTGGGGAAGGTGTTTCAGGGTTTAATGCAGTGGTGTTCGGGCAGTGTAGGGATTCTTGCTGGGGGTGGTGTTTCAGGGTTTAGGGCAATGCTCTGGTATTTGGGGAGTGTAGGGGGTCGTGCAGGGGTGGTGTTTTAGGATTTAGGGCAGTGCAGTGGTCTTCGGGCAGTGTAGGGGGTCGTGCTGGGGGTAGTGTATCAGGGTTCAGGGCAGTGCAGTAGTGTTCAGGTAGTGTAGAGGGTTGTGCTGGGGCTGGTGTTTCAGGGTTTAGGGCAGTGCAGTGGTGTTCGCGCAGTGTAGGGGTCATGCTGGGGGTGGTGTTTTAGGGTTTAGGGTAGTGCAGTGGTGTTTGGGCAATGTAGAGGGTCGTGCTGGGGGTCGTGTTTTAGGGTTTAGGGCAGTTCAGTGGTGTTCGGGCAGTGTAGGGGGTTGTGCTGGGGGTGGTGTTGTAGGGTTTAGGACAGTGCAGTCGTGTTTGGGCAGTGTAGGGGGTCATGCTGGGGGTGATGTTTCAGGTTTTAGGGCAGTGCAGTGGTGTTTGGGCAGTGTAGGCGGTCTTGCAGGGGTTGGTGTATCAGGGCTTAGGGCAGTGGTGTTTGGGCAGTGTGGAGGGTCTTGCTGGGTGTGGTGTTTCAGGATTTAGGGCAGTGGTGCAGTGGTGTTCGGGCAGTGTAGGGCGTCTTGCAGGAGGTGGTATTTCAGTGTTTAGGTCAGTGGTATTCGGGCAGTGTAGGGGGTCTTGCTGGGGGTGGTGTTTCAGCGTTTGGGCAGTGCAGTGGTTTTCGGGCAGTGTAGGGGGTCTTGCTGTGGGTGGTGTTTCAGCGTTTGGGCAGTGCAGTCGTGTTCGGGCAGTGTAGGGGTCATGCAGGGGCTGGTATTTCAGGGTTTAGGGCAGTGCAGTGGTGTTTGGGCAGTGTAGGGGGTCGTGCAGGGGATTGTGTTTCAGGGTTTAGAGCAGTGCAGTGGTCTTGAGGCACTGTAGGGGGTCATGCTGGGGCTGGTATTTAAGAGTTTAGGGCAGTGCAGTGGTGTTCGGGCAGTGTAGGGGGTCATTCAGGGGGTGGTGTTTCAGCGTTTGGGCAGTGCAGTGATTTTCGGGCAGTGTAGGGGGTCGTGCGGGGACTGGTGTTTCAGGGTTTAGGGCAGTGCAGTCGTGTTCGGGCAGTGTAGGGGGTCATGGAGGGGCTGGTGTTTCAGGGTTTAGGGCAGTGCAGTGGTGTTCGGGCAGTGTTTGGGGTCATGCAAGGGGTGGTTTTTCAGGGATTAGGGCAGTGCAGTCGTGTTCGGGCAGTGTAGGGGTCGTGCTAGGGGTGGTGTTTCAGGGTTTAGGGCAGTGTAGTGGTGTTCGGGCAGTGTAGTGGGTCGTACTGGGGGTGGTGTTTCAAGGTTTAGGGCAGTGCAGTGGTTTTCGGGCAGTGCAGGGGGTCATGCTGGGGGTGGTGTTTCAGGGTTTAGGGCAGTGCCGTGGTGTTCGGGCAGTGTAGGGGGTCTTGCAGGGGGTGGTGTTTCAGGGTTTAGGGCAGTGGTGTTCAGGCAGTGTAGGGGCTCTTGCTGGTGTGGTGTTTCAGGGTTTAGGGCAGTGGTGCAGTGGTGTTCGGGCAGTGAAGAGGGTCTTGCAGGGGGTGGTGTTTCAGGGTTAAGGTCAGTGGTATTAGGGCAGTGGAGGGGGTCTTGCTGGGGGTGGTGTTTCAGGGTTTTGGGCAGTGGTGTTCGGGCAGTGTAGTGGGTCTTGCTGGGGGTGGTGTTTCACGGTTTACGGCAGTGCAGTGGTGTTCGGGCAGTGTAGGGGGTCATGCAGGGGATTGTGTTTCAGGGTTTAGGGCAGTGCAGTAGTGTTCAGGCAGTGTAAGGGGTCTTGCAGGGGGTGGTGTTTCAGGGTTTAGGGTAGTGGGGTTCGGGCAGTGTTGGGGGTCTTGCTGGGGGTGGTGTTTCAGGGTTTAGGGCAGTGGTGTTCGGGCATTCTAGGGTGTCTTGTTGGGGTGGTATTTCAGGGTCTAGGGCAATGCAGTGGTGTTCGGGAAATATAGGGGGTCTTGCTGCGGGTGGTGTTTCAGGGTTTAGGGCAGAGGTGTTCCGGCAATGTAGGGGTTCTTGCTGGGGGTGGTGTTTCAGTGTTTAGGGCAGTGCAGTGGTGTTCAGGCAGTGTAGGGGGGTCATGCTCTGGTGGTGTTTTATGGTTTTAGGGGAGTGCAGTGGTGTTCGGGCAATGTAGGGGGTCTTGCTGGAGGTGGTGTTTCAGGGTTTAGGGCAGTGGTGTTCAGGCAGTGTAGGGGGTCTTGCTGGGGGTGGTGATTCAGGGTTCAGTGCAGTGGTGTTCGGGCAGTGTAGGGGGTCTTGCTGGGGAAGGTGTTTCAGGGTTTAAGGCAGTGGTGTTCGGGCAGTGTAGGGATTCTTGCTGGGGGTGGTGTTTCAGGGTTTAGGGCAATGCTCTGGTATTTGGGGAGTGTAGGGGGTCATGCAGGGGTGGTGTTTTAGGGTTTAGGGCAGTGCAGTGGTCTTCGGGCAGTGTAGGGGGTCGTGCTTGGGGTAGTGTATCAGGGTTCAGGGCAGTGCAGTAGTGTTCAGGTAGTGTAGAGGGTTATGCTGGGGCTGGTGTTTCAGGGTTTAGGGCAGTGCAGTGGTGTTCGCGCAGTGTAGGGGGTCATGCTGGGGGTGGTGTTTTAGGGTTTAGGGTAGTGCAGTGGTGTTTGGGCAATGTAGGGGGTCGTGCTGGGGGTCGTGTTTTAGGGTTTAGGGCAGTTCTGTGGTGTTCGGGCAGTGTAGGGGGTTGTGCTGGGGGTGGTGTTGTAGGGTTTAGGACAGTGCAGTGGTGTTCGGGCAGTGTTGGGGTCGTGCTGGGGGTGATGTTTCAGGGTTTAGGGCAGTGCAGTGGTGTTCGGGCAGTGTAGGGGTCTTGCAGGGGTTGGTGTTTCAGGGCTTAGGGCAGTGGTGTTTGGGCAGTGTGGAGGGTCTTGCTGGGTGTGGTGTTTCAAGGTTTAGGGCAGTGGTGCAGTGGTGTTCGGGCAGTGTAGGGGGTCTTGCAGGAGGTGGTATTTCAGGGTTTAGGTAAGTGGTTTTTGGGCAGTGTAGGGGGTCTTGCTGGGGGTGGTGTTTCAGCGTTTAGGGCAGTGCAGTGGTTTTCTGGCAGTGTAGGGGGTCGTGCGGGGGCTGGTGTTTCAGGGTTTTGGGCAGCGCAGTCGTGTTCGGGCAGTGTAGGGGGTCATGCAGGGGCTGGTGTTTCAGGGTTTAGGGCAGTGCAGTGGTGTTCGGGCAATGTAGGGGGTCGTGCGGGGGCTTGTATTTCAGGGTTTAGGGCAGTGCAGTGGTTTTCGGGCAGTGTAGGGTGTCGTGCGGGGGCTGGTGTTTCGGGGTTTAGGGTAGTGCAGTGGTGTTCGGGCAGTGTAGGGGGTTGTGCGGGGGCTGGTGTTTCAGGGTTTAGGGCAGTGCAGTGGTTTTCGGGCAGTGTAGGGGTCGTGCGGGGGCTGGTGTTTCAGGGTTTAGGGCAGTGCAGTGGTGTTCGGGCAGTGTAGGGGGTCATGCGGGGGCTGGTGTTTCAGGGTCTAGGGCAGTGCAGTTGTGTTCGGTCAGTGTAGGGGGTCATGCGGGGGCTGGTGTTTCAGGGTATAGGGCAGTGCAGTGGTGTTCAGGCAGTGTAGGGGGTCATGCGGGGCTGGTGTTTCAGGGTTTAGGGCACTGCAGTGGTGTTCTGGCAGTGTAGGGGGTCATGTGGGGGCTGGTGTTTCAGGGCTTAGGGAAGAGCAGTGGCCTTCGGGCACTGTAGGGGGTCATACTGTGGCTGGTGTTTCAGGGTTTAGGGCAGTGCAGTGGTGTTCGGGCAGTATAGGGGGTCGTGCTCGGGCTAGTGTTTCAGGGTTTAGGGCAGTGCAGTGGGTTCGGGCAGTATAGGGGGTCGTGTAGGGGCTAGTGTTTCAGGGTTTAGGGCAGTGCAGTGGTGTTCGGGCAGTATAGGGGGTCGTGCTGGGGCTAGTGTTTCAGGGTTTAGGGCAGATCAGTAGTGTTCGGGCAGTGTAAGGGGTCTTGCAGGGGTGGTGTTTCAGGGTTTAGGGTAGTGGGGTTCGGGCATTGTTGGGGGTCTTGCTGGGGGTGGTGTTTCAGGGTTTAGGGCAGTGGTGTTCGGGCATTCTAGGGGGTCTTGTTGGGGTGGTATTTCAGGGTCCAGGGCAATGCAGTGGTGTTGGGCAATATAGGGGGTCTTGCTGCGGGTGGTGTTTCAGGGTTTAGGGCAGAGGTGTTCGGGCAGTGTAGGGGTTCTTGCTGGGGGTGGTGTTTCAGTGTTTAGGGCAGTGCAGTGGTTTTCAGGCAGTGTAGGGGGGTCATGCTCTGGTGGTGTTTTATGGTTTTAGGGGAGTGCAGTGGTGTTCGGGCAGTGTAGGGGGTCTTGCTGGAGGTGGTGTTTCAGGGTTTAGGGCAGTGGTGTTCAGGCAGTGTAGGGGGTCTTGCTGGGGGTGGTGTTTCAGGGTTCAGTGCAGTGGTGTTCGGGCAGTGTAGGGGGTCTTGCTGGGGAAGGTGTTTCAGGGTTTAAGGCAGTGGTGTTCGGGCAGTGTAGGGATTCTTGCTGGGGGTGGTGTTTCAGGGTTTAGGGCAGTGGTGTTCGGGCATTCTAGGGGGTCTTGTTGGGGTGGTATTTCAGGGTCTAGGGCAATGCAGTGGTGTTCGGGCAATATAGGGGGTCTTGCTGCGGGTGGTGTTTCAGAGTTTAGGGCAGAGGTGTTCGGGCAGTGTAGGGGTTCTTGCTGGGGGTGGTGTTTCAGTGTTTAGGGCAGTACAGTGGTGTTCAGGCAGTGTAGGGGGTCTTGCTGGAGGTGGTGTTTCAGGGTTTAGGGCAGTGGTGTTCAGGCAGTGTAGGGGGTCTTGCTGGGGGTGGTGTTTCAGGGTTCAGTGCAGTGGTGTTCGGGCAGTGTAGGGGGTCTTGCTGGGGAAGGTGTTTCAGGGTTTAAGGCAGTGGTGTTCGGGCAGTGTAGGGATTCTTGCTGGGGGTGGTGTTTCAGGGTTTAGGGCACTGCTCTGGTATTTGGGGAGTGTAGGGGGTCGTACAGGGGTGGTGTTTTAGGGTTTAGGGCAGTGCAGTGGTCTTCGGGAAGTGTAGGGGGTCGTGCTTGGGGTAGTGTATCAGGGTTCAGGGCAGTGCAGTAGTGTTCAGGTAGTGTAGAGGGTCGTGCTGGGGCCGGTGTTTCAGGGTTTAGGGCAGTGCAGTGGTGTTTGCGCAGTGTAGGAGGTCATGCTGGGGGTGGTGTTTTAGGGTTTAGGGTAGTGCAGTGGTGTTTGGGCAATGTAGGGGTCGTGCTGGGGGTTGTGTTTTAGGGTTTAGGGCAGTTCAGTGGTGTTCGGGCAGTGTAGGGGGTTGTGCTGGGGGTGGTGTTGTAGGGTTTAGCACAGTGCAGTGGTGTTCAGGCAGTGTTGGGGTCGTGCTGGGGGTGATGTTTCAGGGTTTAGGGCAGTGCAGTGGTGTTCGGGCAGTGTAGGGGTCTTGCAGGGGTTGGTGTTTCAGGGCTTAGGGCAGTGGTGTTTGGGCAGTGTGGAGGGTCTTGCTGGGTGTGGTTTTTCAAGGTTTAGGGCAGTGGTGCAGTTGTGTTCGGGCAGTGTAGGGGGTCTTGCAGGAGGTGGTATTTCAGGGTTAGGTAAGTGGTTTTTGGGCAGTGTAGGGGGTCTTGCTGGGGGTGGTGTTTCAGCGTTTAGGGCAGTGCAGTGGTTTTCGGGCAGTGTAGGGGTCGTGCGGGGGCTGGTGTTTCAGGGTTTTGGGCAGCGCAGTCGTGTTCGGGCAGTGTAGGGGGTCATGCAGGGGCTGGTGTTTCAGGGTTTAGGGCAGTGCAGTGGTGTTCGGGCAATGTAGGGGGTCGTGCGGGGGCTTGTATTTCAGGGTTTAGGGCAGTGCAGTGGTTTTCGGGCAGTGTAGGGTGTCGTGCGGGGGCTGGTGTTTCGGGGTTTAGGGTAGTGCAGTGGTGTTCGGGCAATGTAGGGGGTTGTGCGGTGGCTGGTGTTTCAGGGTTTAGGGCAGTGCAGTGGTTTTCGGGCAGTGGAGGTGGTCGTGTGGGGGCTGGTGTTTCAGGGTTTAGGGCAGTGCAGTGGTGTTCGGGCAGTGTAGGGGGTCATGTGGGGGCTGGTGTTTCAGAGTCTAGGGCAGTGCAGTTGTGTTCGGTCAGTGTAGGGGGTCGTGCGGGGGCTGGTGTTTCAGGGTATAGAGCAGTGCAGTGGTGTTCAGACAGTGTAGGGGTCATGTGGGGCTGGTGTTTCAGGGTTTAGGGCACTGCAGTGGTGTTCTTGCAGTGTAGGGGGTCATGTGGGGGCTGGTGTTTCAGGGCTTAGGGAAGAGCAGTGGCCTTCGGGCAGTGTAGGGGGTCATACTGTGGCTGGTGTTTCAGGGTTTAGGGCAGTGCAGTGGTGTTCGGGCAGTATAGGGGGTCGTGCTCGGGCTAGTGTTTCAGGGTTTAGGGCAGTGCAGTGGTTTCGGGCAGTATAGGGGGTAGTGTTTTTGGGTTTAGGGCAGTGCAGTGGTGTTCGGGCAGTATAGGGGGTCGTGCTGGGGCTAGTGTTTCAGGGTTTAGGGCAGTGCAGTAGTGTTCGGGCAGTGTAAGGGGTCTTGCAGGGGGTGGTGTTTCAGGGTTTAGGGTAGTGGGGTTCGGGCATTGTTGGGGGTCTTGCTGGGGGTGGTGTTTCAGGTTTTAGGGCAGTGGTGATCGGGCATTCTAGGGGGTCTTGTTGGGGTGGTATTTCAGGGTCTAGGGCAATGCAGTGGTGTTTGGGCAATATAGGGGGTATTGCTGCGGGTGGTGTTTCAGGGTTTAGGGCAGAGGTTTTCGGGCAGTGTAGGGGTTCTTGCTGGGGGTGGTGTTTCAGTGTTTAGGGCAGTGCAGTGGTGTTCAGGCAGTGTAGGGGAGGTCATGCTCTGGTGGTGTTTTATGGTTTTAGGGGAGTGCAGTGGTGTTCGGGCAGTGTAGGGGGTCTTGCTGGAGGTGGTGTTTCAGGGTTTAGGGCAGTGGTGTTCAGGCAGTGTAGGGGGTTTTGCTGGGGGTGGTGTTTCAGGGTTCAGTGCAGTGGTGTTCGGGCAGTGTAGGGGGTCTTGCTGGGGAAGGTGTTTCAGGGTTTAAGGCAGTGGTGTTCGGGCAGTGTAGGGATTCTTGCTGGTGGTGGTGTTTCAGGGTTTAGGGCAATGCTCTGGTATTTGGGGAGTGTAGGGGGTCGTGCAGCGGTGGTGTTTTAGGGTTTAGGGCAGTGCAGTGGTCTTCGGGCAGTGTAGGGGGTCGTGCTTGGGGTAGTGTATCGGGGTTCAGGGCAGTGCAGTAGTGTTCAGGTAGTGTAGAGGGTCGTGCTGGGGCTGGTGTTTCAGGGTTTAGGGCAGTGCAGTGGTGTTCGTGCAGTGTAGGGGGTCATGCTGGGGGTGGTGTTTTAGGGTTTAGGGTAGTGCAGTGGTGTTTGGGCAATGTAGGGGGTCTTGCTGGGGGTCGTGTTTTAGGGTTTAGGGCAGTTCAGTGGTGTTCGGGCAGTGTAGGGGGTTGTGCTGGGAGTGGTGTTATAGGGTTTAGCACAGTGCAGTGGTGTTCGGGCAGTGTTGGGGTCGTGCTGGGGGTGATGTTTCAGGGCTTAGGGCAGTGCAGTGGTGTTCGGGCAGTGTAGGGGTCTTGCAGGGGTTAGTGTTTCAGGGCTTAGGGCAGTGGTGTTTGGGCAGTGTGGAGGGTCTTGCTGGGTGTGGTGTTTCAAGGTTTAGGGCAGTGGTGCAGTGGTGTTCGGGCAGTGTGAGGGGTCTTGCAGGAGGTGGTATTTCAGGGTTTAGGTAAGTGGTTTTTGGGCAGTGTAGGGGTCTTGTTGGGGGTGGTGTGTCAGCGTTTAGGGCAGTGCAGTGGTTTTCGGGCAGTGTAGGGGGTCGTGCGGGGGCTGGGGTTTCAGGGTTTTGGGCAGCGCAGTCGTGTTCGGGCAGTGTAGGGGGTCATGCAGGGGCTGGTGTTTCAGGGTTTAGGGCAGTGCAGTGGTGTTCAGGCAATGTAGGGGGTCGTGCGGGGGCTTGTATTTCAGGGTTTAGGGCAGTGCAGTGGTTTTCGGGCAGTGTAGGGTGTCGTGCAGGGGCTGGTGTTTCGGGGTTTAGGGTAGTGCAGTGGTGTTCGTGCAATGTAGGGGGTTGTGCGGGGGCTGGTGTTTCAGGGTTTAGGGCAGTGCAGTGGTTTTCGGGCAGTGTAGGGGGTCGTGCGTGGGCTGGTGTTTCAGGGTTTAGGGCAGTGCAGTGGTGTTCGGGCAGTGTAGGGGGTCATGCGGGGGCTGGTGTTTCAGGGTCTAGGGCAGTGCAGTTGTGTTCGGTCAATGTAGGGGGTCGTTCTCGGGCTAGTGTTTCAGGGTTTAGGGCAGTGCAGTGGGTTCGGGCAGTATAGGGGGTCGTGTAGGGGCTAGTGTTTCAGGGTTTAGGGCAGTCCAGTGGTGTTTGGGCAGTGTAGGGAGTCATGCTGGGGGTGGTATTTCAGGATTTAGGGCAGTGCCGTGGTGTTCGGGCAGTGTAGGGGGTCTTGCAGGGGGTGGTGTTTCAGGGTTTAGGGCAGTGGTGTTCGGGCAGTTTAGGGGGTCTTGCTGGTGTGGTGTTTCAGGGTTTACGGCAGTGGTGTTCGGCCAGTGTAGGGGGTCTTCCAGGGGGTGGTGTTTCAGGGTTTAGGGCAGTGGTATAAGGGCAGTGGAGGGGGTCTTGCTGGGGGTGGTGTTTCAGGGTGTAGGGCAGTGCTGTTCGGGCAGTGTAGGTGGTCTCGCTGGGGGTGGTGTTTCACGGTTTACGGCAGTGCAGTGGTGGTCGGGCAGAGTAGGGGGTCTTGCGGGGGGTGGTGTTTGAGGGTTTAGGGCAGTGCAGTGGTGTTTGGGCAGTGTAGGGGGTCGTGCGGGAGCTGGTGTTTCTGGGTTTAGGGCAGTGCAGTTGTGTTCGGGCAGTGTAGGGGGTCGTGCAGGGGCTGGTGTTTTAGGGTTTACGGAAGTGCAGTGGTGTTCGGGCAGAGTAGTGGGTCTTGCTGGGGGTGGTTTTTCAGGGTTTAGGGCAGCACAGTGGTGTTCGGGCAGTGTAGGGGGTCGTGCAGGGGTGGTGTTTCAGGTTTTAGGCCAGTGCAGTGGTGTACGGGCAGTGTTGGGAGTCGTGCAGGGGGTGGTTCAGGGGGTGGTATTTCAGGGTTTAGGGCAGTGCAGTGGTGTTAGGGCAGTGTAGGGGGTCGTGTAGGGGCTACTGTTTCAGGGTTTAGGGCAGTGCAGTGGTGTTCGGGCAGTATAGGGGGTCGTGCTGGAGCTAGTGTTTCAGGGTTTAGGGCAGTGCAGTGGTGTTTGGGCAGTGTAGGGAGTCGTGCTGGGGGTGGTGTTTCAGGGTTTAGGGCAGTGCCGTGGTGTTTGGGCAGTGTAGGGGGTCTTGCAGGGGGTGGTGTTTCAGGGTTTAGGGCAGTGGTGTTCGGGCAGTGTAGGGGGTCTTGCTGGGGGTGGTGTTTCAGGGTGTAGGGCAGTGGTGTTTGGGCAGTGTAGGGGGTCTTCCAGGGGGTGGTGTTTCAGGGTTTAGGGCAGTGGTATAAGGGCAATGGAGGGGGTCTTGCTGGGGGTGGTGTTTCAGGGTGTAGGGCAGTGGTGTTCGGGCAGTGAAGGGGGTCGTGGGGGGGCTGGTGTTTTTGGGGTTTGCGGCAGTGCAGTGGTGTTCGGGCAGAGTAAGGGGTCTTGCTGGGGGTGTTTTTTCAGGGTTTAGGGCAGTACAGTGGTGTTCGTGCAGTGTAGGGGGTCGTGCAGGGGGTGGTGTTTCAGGTTTTAGGCCAGTCCAGTGGTGTATGGGCAGTGTTGGGATTCGTGCAGCGGGTGGTGCAGGGGGTGGTATTTCAGGGTTTAGGGCAGTGCAGTGGTGTTAGGGCAGTGTAGGGGGTCATGCAGGGGGTGGTGTTTCAGGGTTTAGGGCAGTGCAGTGGTGTTTGGGCAGTGTAGGGGGTCTTGCAGGGTGTGGTGTTTCAGGGTTTAGGGCAGTGGTGGTCGGGCAGTGTTGGGGGTCTTGCTGGGGGGGTGTTTCAGGGTTTAGGGCAGTGGTGTTAGGGCAGTGTAAGGGGTCGCGTAGGGGCTACTGTTTCAGGGTTTAGGGCAGTGCACTTTTATTTGGGCAGTGTAGGGGGTCATGCAGGGGGGTGGTGTTTTAGGATTTAGGGCAGTGCAGTGGTCTTCGGGCAGTGTAGGGGGTCATGCTTGGGGTGGTGTATCAGGGTTTAGGGAAGTGCTGTGGTGTTCAGGCAGTGTAGGGTGTTGTACTGGGTGTTGTGTTTCAGGGTTCAGGGCAGTGAAGTGGTGTTCAGGCAGTGTGAGGGGTCGTGTTGGGGCTGGTGTTTCAGGGTTCAGGGCAGTGTAGTAGTGTTCAGGCAGTGTAGAGGGTCGTGCTAGGGCTGGTGTTTCAGGGTTTAGGGCAGTGCAGTGGTGTTAGCGTATTGTAGAGGGGGTGGTGTTTTACGGTTTAGGGCAGTGCAGTGGTGTTTGGGCAGTGTAGGGGGTCATGCTGGGGGTCGTGTTTAAGGGTTTAGGGCAGTTCATTGGTGTTCGGGCAGTGAAGGGGGTTGTGCTGGGGGTGGTGTTTAGGGTTTAGGACAGTGCAGTGGTGTTCAGGCAGTGTTAGGGGTCGTACTGGGGGTGATGTTTCAGGGTTTAGGGCAGTGCAGTGGTGTTTTGGCAGTGTAGTGGGTCTTGCAGGGGTTGGTGTTTGTACTGCTCGATTTTTCCGGTCTTATTGTGTTGAAGGGTGATTTAGGTGACTTCAGTCTCTTTCCATTCAAGTCTAAGGGTTAGAGTAGTGTATAGAGCCTATCTATTAGGCACTTCGACATGATCCTGTGTTCTTTCCCATAGATCAGGGTTTGCATACATATCCTAGGGGATAGATTCGTTAGCATTAGGGGTAATCTGTTCTGTAGTGAGGGTATTTCATGCAGCCGTGCTGAATTCAGGCCTGGTAGGCCTTAAACGGGAGAGACTCCATCTTTCCTCCTGCTCTGGCAGCTTGGAATGTTTCTAGGTCATAGGCAGTGTTTTAGTTAGGAGGTGTTATTCGCTTGGAGAGAACCGGTTCAGGCCGGCCCTTATCGAAGGATTGTATTTTTCTTCATGCCGAAGACACTACATCAGGCCGGCCGGCTGGGAACGTGTCCTTGG
Source organism: Triturus cristatus (assembly GCF_964204655.1). Taxonomy (NCBI): domain Eukaryota; kingdom Metazoa; phylum Chordata; class Amphibia; order Caudata; family Salamandridae; genus Triturus; species Triturus cristatus. The sequence goes on along the minus strand of NC_140583.1, from coordinate 324,385,563 downwards.
CACGGGGAGGTACAAGAATTTGGTGGGCGGCAGGTTACGGGCTGGAATTTTCCATGAGGAAATACACGTCTATATTAGTGAAAGTTTGAGGCAGATACTGGCACTTGCTTCTAGTCCATAGGCGGCACCTGGCCATTAGTAGTAAAGCTGCTACTTATTCCAGGGAAGACAGATGACAAACTTGGAGGTGGAGAAAAACCGAGAAATAGATATTCCAAAGAGAAGAGAGTAGCCGATGAGGAAGAGGTCCCAGTGACTCGGAGAGGGAGACGGGAGTAAACCCGTGATTGCGGAGGTGTGACTTCCAGGCGAAGCCGAGGCGCAGACGAGAAGGGAACCTAGATGACCATTGAGTGCAGGCTACATACGACCAAGGTGATGTCAACCCCTTACTATTAGAGTGTACAACTTAATCTTTCACTTTTCTTTGCAGGTTATGTGATATGTATTATGTTCCGTGAGTGTGCATGTAATAACTAAATAAAGTATTCAGTTTGTAGTAAAGCAATATGTGCTACGTGTTCTTGTGTAAGAGGGTAACCTATTCTTCTAGTCAGCTGTGACTTGACATGAACAGATGTTAATCCTGATCAGGTAGGTGGTAACTGAGTAAGGGAGAAAGGAGCCCTTCGAACTAGGGAACAAGTTGTGCTCAACTAGCTGTCTCTGTGTGATCTGATATATAGTAACACTGATGTCGTGGTAATTATAGGATGAACTCGTGCTAAGGCTGCCGCCTGGGCAGGAAGTCCTGGGTCCGTTTGGGACCGCGAGGCTGTGACTGCCGTCTGGGCAGGAAGTCTGTGGCTGCCGTCTGGGCAGGAAGTCCTGGGTCCGTTTGGGACCGCGAGGCTGTGCTAAGGCTGCCGTCTGGGCAGGAAGTCCTGGGTCCGTTTGGGACCGCGAGGCTGTGGCTGCCGTCTGGGCAGGAAGTCCTGGGTCCGTTTGGGACCGCGAGGCTGTGGCTGCCGTCTGGGCAGGAAGTCCTGGGTCCGTTTGGGACCGCGAGGCTGTGGCTGCCGTCTGGGCAGGAAGTCCTGGGTCCGTTTGGGACCGCGAGGCTGTGGCTGCCGTCTGGGCAGGAAGTCCTGGGTCCATTTGGGACCGCGAGGCTGTGACTGCCGTCTGGGCAGGAAGTCTGTGGCTGCCGTCTGGGCAGGAAGTCCTGGGTCCGTTTGGGACCGCGAGGCTGTGACTTGTAGGTCTTGGTACATATAGTAGGAATTCCCCGTCCTTAGGTGGTACATATATGTGGTTATTTAGGTGTAAATAGGCCCTAGGGAGGGGGTAACGTTCTGGTTTGGGTTAGAGAGGCTCTGCTGAGCGGGTTCTATCTGATCCGAAAACCCAAGCAGAACATTTGGCGTCACGAACCGTTTACGAAACCTGTGTGCGTTGTGGTTGTCTTGTGTTTGCTTTCGGCGCGTGCGTGGTTTTGTTTGCATTTTATTTTTGTATATTTCTGTGTATAGTTTTTATTTTTCTTCCTTCTTTTCTTTTTCTTCTTTTCTTCTTTTTCCTTTTTTCACGATGTTTTCTAGAAGGTCTAAATCTACTTTTAAGTTGCCCGTTGATATTCCCGGATGGGATTCAACGCCTTATGAAGCCTTGGCCCGTGAGTGGGCTGATTCTACTGGTTTGAGTGAGAATTGGAATTCTTCTTTGGAGCTGGCAGAGCCGGCTAATGTGATTGCTTGTTTGCAGAAGGCACCCGTATCGAAGGGTGAGGAGATTCCCATTTTGGGGCGCAGAGGTTGCATTCTTTTGTCTGCATACAGGATTCTGCATGAGAGATTGTTGAAGTTACGGATATCTCTTAAAGATGTGGAAGCGCACTTTGTTGAGATTCAGAATTCTCATACTTTGTTGCGGTGTCAAAATAAGTTGCTTGCTGATAAACTTGAGACTTACCAAACTATTGCCGAACGGGCGGCTGTGCGAATTGCTCGTTATAAATACAAGAACAGGCGCGGTCGGGTTTCGACGCGAAAGGTGCGTCTGGTCGTGGCGACAGCCGGGCTGGATTGGAATCCTGATGAATGGGATGGTAATATCTGGAACTCGACTGATTCTTGTTCCTCGGGTGAGGAGTCTGCCAAGCGCGAGTCTTCTCGCTCCCGCCATGATTGTAAGTCTGCTTCTCGCACCTTTGATGGTGCACCCCGGGATTACGCTCGTTCTTCGAGTGGGATCAATGCTTCTTACACTGATTGTCCCTCTACGAGTACTGATCGGGCTCCTTGTGATGCTCGTCCCGCGGTTTCTGGGCATCCAGTTTTTCGTCGGAAGTTGCAGCAGTCTCCCAATGCTCCGCAGGGTATTTCTTTGGACTGTTTAAAAGACTTTACTCAGCAGGAAATTAGTGACATTTTGCAGCGATTTCGGCAGCGAGCTGGTGAGTCCTTGCTCACATGGATGGTGCGCCTTTATGAACTGGGCGCTGCTGGTATTATGTTGGATACTGGCGATTGTTTAAAGTTCTGTTCCTTGAGTTTGGATTCTACTGTGCAGGATCATTTTCGTAACTATAATGGTGTTGGTCAGATTTCTTTACTCCAATTGGCGACTGAGGGTTGTAATGTAAAATATCCTACTGAATCTGACTGGCCTGTGAATGACAAGCCGTGGTATACTTTGCGTGATGCTGCTCAACGTCTCAAAGAGGAGGTGGTGAAAACGGCAATTTTTCTGGGTACTGCTGACAGGTTGCTTGATGGTTCGTTGACATCTTCTGTGCGGAACCGTATCATTCGATCTTCCCCTGTTGCCTATAAGCAGGTCATGATGACTTTATTGATTAATCAGACTGGTAACGTGTTATCTACGGTTTTGGAATCGGTGCGCCAACTCGGTGAGTTGGGTGAGTGGTTTAAACCTGAACGTCAGTCCCGGCCTGACACTCGTTCTCCTGGTGAAAATAAACTTACTAGACGTGATATTTTTTCTGGTCTTCTGGCTGATGGTGTGCGGAGGGAGGACATTGATGGTGAGACTACCGCTCGTTTGTGGGAGTTGTTTCGCAAACGTGGCTTGGATCGAAAGGAGGGTGCCCGGCGTGTTCGGACCACTGAGTGTGATCGTGGTGGTTCTGACGGTAGCGGTGATGACGACCGCCGTGGGCGCTCTGTTCGTCGTGATGATCGACGTTCTGCACGTGATGTGTCCCCCCGTCGAGAGAAAGACGGGGAGAGAGAGGGGGAAAAAGAAAGGGGGAGAACTGACTATGTTTACAGCAGACGTAGAGATGATAGGGATCAATCCCCTGAGTTGAGGAGGAGAGAGGATCGTCACAGTTTGGTCGATCGTAACCCGCAGTACAATGCAGAAGATACGAATCCGTTCCGTACTGGGAATGGATATGAACAGGAGGTACCGATACCTAAGAAGCGTGAGAGTCTTTATCCTGATTTATCCTGGTATACAGAATGCAGTAAGAATGATTAGGAAAGAGGTCAAGCTCCGGTACACAGATGGGCTCACAGAGATAATAGACCCTATGTAGATATTGACATTTATTGGAGACATCGTAATATCCAAAGGGCCCGAGCATTGGTAGATACAGGAGCGGAGGCCACTCTTATTCATGGAAAATCGAAGAAGTTTACAGGTCAGCCTTTTACTATTACCGGATTAGGTGGAAAAGAAACCCCTGCAGTTCAAACTTTGCTTGAAATGAGAATAGGTAGAATTCCTAGAAAAGAGTATTCTGTACTAGTAGTGCCACTTCTAGAATTCATAATTGGGATTGATATTTTGAGAGGAATGACTTTGCATCTAGATGACGGATGTTACCAATTTGGAACAACGCATTATATATCGTCCAGACCTATACGGGTTGGTCGTTTAAGAATGCCCCCCATACAAGTTCCCCATGCGACAAAAGTGGTTTGTCAGAAGCAGTATCGTATTCCAGGTGGTCATGAGGAGATTAGTACCACTATTCAGGAGTTAGTGGATGCAGGAGTCATAACCCCAGTTACTTCTGCTTGGAATAATCCTGTTTGGCCGGTGCGTAAGAGTGATAACTCTTGGCGCATGACCGTTGATTATCGAGAATTGAACAAGCACACACCCTCTTTGACTGTTGCAGTACCGGATGTTATTACACTAATTGAGAGAATCCAAAAGCATCCAGGTACATGGTACGCGTCCATTGATATTGCTAATGCTTTCTTTTCAATTCCGATTGCCCTAGAGTGTCAGGAAAAATTCAGTTTTACGTGGAACGGGCGTCAGATGACGTTTAGAAGTCTTCCCCAGGGCTATGTGCATAGTCCTACGATATGTCACCGGCTGGTGGCAGAGCATTTGGCTGAGGTACCGGTTCATCCCCAAATTCAGATATGTCATTATATTGATGATGTTTTGATCCAAGGCGAAACACAAGAGGAAGTTCAGACCCAATTAGACAGAATCATTGAGTGCCTGCGTGAGAAAGGTTGGGAAATCAACCCAGATAAATTGCAAGGTCCGTCCCAGGCTGTAAAATTTTTGGGTATTAATTGGCATGAAGGGCACCGTGAAGTGATCCCTCAGGTTAAACAGAAGATTCTTGATTTTGCAGTTCCTAGAAATAGGAAAGAAGCCCAGAGCTTCATTGGTCTGTTTGGCTTTTGGCGCCAGCATATTCCTCATTTGAGTCAAATATTGGCCCCCTTGTACCGGGTCACGCGTAAAAAGAATGCATTTGAATGGGATAAACCACAGCAAGATGCGTTTAGTCTGGCAAAAGAGGCAATTCAACATGCTCTGGATTTATGGCCTGTACGTGATGGTGACGTGGATTTGAATGTGTCTGTACAGGGCCTTTATGCAAATTGGAGTTTGTGGCAGAAACAAGGCAGGAGTAAAGTACCGTTAGGTTTTTGGACCAAAAAGTTACCTGATGCTGGTGAGCGTTACACACCCTTTGAGAAACAGTTACTTGCTTGTTATTGGGCTCTGGTGGATACCGAGCAATTGACTTTGGAACATGATATAGTTCTGCGTCCGGAAATTCCTATCATGCAGTGGGTTCTGAGTTCGCCGAAAACTCACCGAATTGGACACGCTCAAGAGGCGAGTGTGATTAAATGGAAATGGTACATACAAGACAGGGCACGTGTGGGCCCGAAAGGAGTTGCTTCTTTACATGAGCAGGTGGCGCGAGCGCCATCGACTGAGACTGAGAGTGAATGTTCCGTACCTTTAGCACAGGAGTCTCCTGTCAAGTGGGGTAAGCCTTTTGATGATTTGTCCGCAGCGGAAAGAAACCATGTTTGGTTCACTGATGGTTCAGCGAGGTTTATAGGGATGACACGGCACTGGAAGGCGGTGTCCTATAATCCGATTACACAGAAATTGTTGAGCACAACTGGTGAAGGTAAAAGCAGCCAATTTGCCGAGCTTTACGCTGTTTACCAAGTTTTGAAACAAGAGTTACCTGGTACATGTCATATTTTCACTGATTCTTGGTCTACTGCCAATGGACTGGCTGTTTGGTTGCCAACTTGGCATTCCCATAATTGGAAGTTACATTCCAAAGAATTATGGGGAATAGAGTTATGGCAAGAAATTTGGGAGATGCTCCCACAGAGTACTGTTACAATCTTCCATGTGGACGCTCACACCCCGATAGATTCTCTTGACAAATTTTTTCATAACATTGCAGATGAGAAGTCTAAAATTGCTGAGGCAGTGGTGGACAGGCAAGATTCTGATATTGCGGGATTGGCGAAATGGGCACACCAGAAGGCAGGACATTTTGGAGAGAAGGCCACTAGCAGGTGGGCTGCTGATCGAGGAATTTATATTCCCTTAGACTTAATCAAAAATGTTATTTTACACTGCCCCGTTTGTCAGCATATCAGACGGCGTAAGGTGCCCCAAATTGTTAAAGGTCATTTACATCGCGGCAAACTGCCCGCTCAAATTTGGCAGATCGATTACATTGGTCCACTTCCCATGAGTAGGAATTGTCAATATGTTTGCACTATTGTTGATACATACAGTGGCCTGCTGGTAGCCCTTCCCTGTAAGCAAGCTACCCAATTGAATACCATTAAAACATTAGAATTAATTATGATGTACTATGGTGTGCCATTCCAAATTCAATCTGATAATGCATCCCATTTTCGTGGAAGATTGGTACAGGAATTCTGTGCGGAAAACAATATTGAATGGATATTCCATATCCCCTACTACCCACAGGCCTCGGGCCTGGTGGAGAGATTGAATGGCCTGCTAAAGGACCAGCTGCGTAAGTTAACGGATGACAAGTATAAAAATTGGCGAGACTTTTTGCCCCAAGCACTATTGATTTTGAATAATCGTCCTTTTTTAAATGCTGAATCTCCACTTATGCGTTTGTTTCCCCCGAATGCTGAGGCTATGCCTAATGAAATCAGAGAAACTGTGATGTATTGGGAAATTACTCCCGGAGCTTTGGCTCCATGTAGAGCGACCCCAGGGTCGGCAGGTTTACATTTACATGCTATGGATGACATTGTTATAAAAAGTAGAGATCGAGTCATCATAGAGACAGGTGTTGGTGTTCAGATACCACCTGGAAATTTCGGATTGATCGCCCCTAGATCGGGGCTGGCTGTAAAAGGCATTCAGGTGCTTGGAGGAATTATCGACAGTGATTATCAGGGAGAGATTAAGGTGCTCCTGCTGAATAGCAGTGAGGTTGACTTACTGATACATTGCACTGACCGAGTGGCTCAATTACTCATAATGCCTGTTTTCAGTGGTGTATTAATGAAAGGCACTGCTCCAACGTTGCTAACTGTACGTGGCCAGAAAGGTTTTGGCTCCACGGATAATCCTGGGGCCAGAGTTTGGGTGCAGTCGCCTAAGAATCCCCCTGAACAAGCAGAGGTCATTGCCACCGGTCAGGATAATACCATTTTGGTTATGAGACCAGGGAAAGATAGCTGGGAAGCGGTCCCGGCTGATAAATGTTATTTACGAGAATGATTAATGCCTGTATTTGGTTCTCTTTCAGATCATTCTTTGGATTGTTGCTGCAGGATGTGTCGGAGCCGGACTGTTTTCGGACTGGTACGATGAGAAAGGAGGGATCCTATCAACCCGGGATGAACTGGGAACCCGAGTGTTGCGTTCCTTCGCTGCATGGGATTCATCATCGAACTTTTGGACCGCACTTGCTAAGAGGGTGACTGACGCCCCTCACTTCTGTTTGACACCGATGAGATCTGTACATGACATTCTGGCGACCTGCCTGGTTGCTGTCCCCGCCTCATTGGAAACTTTAACTCATATTTTTAATGTCTCGAAGGCCCGTCCCAATATTCTCCTGGGTGATTTTGCTACCCATGTATATTGCCCCCTATGTATTGAATTGCCGAACGAGCAAACCCCCATCCAGTCCCAAATACTTATTAATAATATCACACAAGGTGATTTGTGCTTCTTTCTTACGTGTAATCCTAGTGCGATCTCTGAATGTCTGCGCCTAAAACTAAAAGGCGCCACTTCGTTTACAACTCACGAACGGACTTTGTGCTTTCAAAGGACACCGACCACATGTGTTTCAGTTCAGAACAATATGACTTGTAATAGTTTGGTAGTTACCCCCAGTCACTATCGCACGATGTTACTACCTGCCGGATGGCTTTTCTCATGTGGTAATATTTCCTGGCCATTTGTCCCTGCAAACATTTCCGGAGGCCCTTGTGCCATTACGAGACTCAGTTTGTTGATGTTCGCATCGCATCCGAATGCCAACTCTCGTGTGCTTCGAGATACTGTAATGTTACAGGAGGATTGTGACCCATCTTTGCATTTATATTCCAAGTCTGAGTACCTTAGCTTAGCTGTTTCAATTATTGGTGTTCCTGCTTTGGCGGTTTATAATGCCAAATCTATTGGGAAAATGGCCTGCTGGATGGTGAAATCTATTAATCATACTTCTACAATTTTGTCTGACATGCTATTAGACGCCCAGGGTGAACGTAGGGCCATTTTGCAAAATAGAGCAGCCATTGATTATCTTTTGCTTAAACATGGACATGACTGCTCGGACTTCGAAGGTCTCTGTTGTTTTAACTTGTCTGACCATACACAATCCATTCGTGCTCACATCGACAAGTTGCGTGACTTACCAGAAGAAGTTAGAAAACACATTGACCAGGGCTGGTTTGACTGGCTCTTTAATTGGTTACCGGATATACACATGCTACGCCAAATATTAGGTGGTATTTTGATTGCTGTTGCTGTTTTGATTTCTATCTGTTGCTTTATTCAGTGTATTCCTTCATTACTTCAATTCTGCACACTTGGTACTAGACATAGATCAGTTAGCTTTGTTTCATATTATTCTTCCACGGATGTTAGCTCCATTTAATGAATGTATAATAGACTGAAGTCAAGGGTGAAATGTACTGCTCGATTTTTCCGGTCTTATTGTGTTGAAGGGTGATTTAGGTGACTTCAGTCTCTTTCCATTCAAGTCTAAGGGTTAGAGTAGTGTATAGAGCCTATCTATTAGGCACTTCGACATGATCCTGTGTTCTTCCCCATAGATCAGGGTTTGCATACATATCCTAGGGGATAGATTCGTTAGCATTAGGGGTAATCTGTTCTGTAGTGAGGGTATTTCATGAAGCCGTGCTGAATTCAGGCCTGGTAGGCCTTAAACGGGAGAGACTCCATCTTTCCTCCTGCTCTGGCAGCTTGGAATGTTTCTAGGTCATAGGCAGTGTTTTAGTTAGGAGGTGTTTTTCGCTTGGAGAGAACCGGTTCAGGCCGGCCCTTATCGAAGGATTGTATTTTTCTTCATGCCGAAGACACTACATCAGGCCGGCCGGCTGGGAACGTGTCCTTGGCACGGGGAGGTACAAGAATTTGGTGGGCGGCAGGTTACGGGCTGGAATTTTCCATGAGGAAATACACGTCTATATTAGTGAAAGTTTGAGGCAGATACTGGCACTTGCTTCTAGTCCATAGGCGGCACCTGGCCGTTAGTAGTAAAGCTGCTACTTATTCCAGGGAAGACAGATGACAAACTTGGAGGTGGAGAAAAACCGAGAAATAGATATTCCAAAGAGAAGAGAGTAGCCGATGAGGAAGAGGTCCCAGTGACTCGGAGAGGGAGACGGGAGTAAACCCGTGATTGCGGAGGTGTGACTTCCAGGCGAAGCCGAGGCACAGACGAGAAGGGAACCTAGATGACCATTGAGTGCAGGCTACATACGACCAAGGTGAGGTCAACCCCTTACTATTAGAGTGTACAACTTAATCTTTCACTTTTCTTTGCAGGTTATGTGATATGTATTATGTTCCGTGAGTGTGCATGTAATAACTAAATAAAGTATTCAGTTTGTAGTAAAGCAATATGTGCTACGTGTTCTTGTGTATTCTTCTAGTCAGCTGTGACTTGAAATGAACAGATGTTAATCCTGATCAGGTAGGTGGTAACTGAGTAAGGGAGAAAGGAGCCCTTCTAGCTAGGGAACAAGTTGTGCTCAACTAGCTGTCTCTGTGTGATCTGATATATAGTAACACTGATGTCGTGGTAATTATAGGATGAACTCGTGCTAAGGCTGCCGCCTGGGCAGGAAGTCCTGGGTCCGTTTGGGACCGCGAGGCTGTGACTGCCGTCTGGGCAGGAAGTCTGTGGCTGCCGTCTGGGCAGGAAGTCCTGGGTCCGTTTGGGACCGCGAGGCTGTGCTAAGGCTGCCGTCTGGGCAGGAAGTCCTGGGTCCGTTTGGGACCGCGAGGCTGAGGCTGCCGTCTGGGCAGGAAGTCCTGGGTCCGTTTGGGACCGCGAGGCTGTGGCTGCCGTCTGGGCAGGAAGTCCTGGGTCCGTTTGGGACCGCGAGGCTGTGGCTGCCGTCTGGGCAGGAAGTCCTGGGTCCGTTTGGGACCGCGAGGCTGTGGCTGCCGTCTGGGCAGGAAGTCCTGGGTCCATTTGGGACCGCGAGGCTGTGACTGCCGTCTGGGCAGGAAGTCTGTGGCTGCCGTCTGGGCAGGAAGTCCTGGGTCCGTTTGGGACCGCGAGGCTGTGACTTGTAGGTCTTGGTATATATAGTAGGAATTCCCCGTCCTTAGGTGGTACATATATGTGGTTATTTAGGTGTAAATAGGCCCTAGGGAGGGGGTAACGTTCTGGTTTGGGTTAGAGAGGCTCTGCTGAGCGGGTTCTATCTGATCCGAAAACCCAAGCAGAACAGTGTTTCAGGGATTAGGGCAGTGGTGTTTAGGCAGTGTGGAGGGTCTTGCTGGGTGTGGTGTTTCAGGATTTAGGGCAGTGGTGCAGTGGTGTTCGGGCAGTGTAGGGCGTCTTGCAGGAGGTGGTATTTCAGTGTTTAGGTCAGTGGTATTCGGGCAGTGTAGGGGGTCTTGCTGGGGGTGGTGTTTCAGCGTTTGGGCAGTGCAGTGGTTTTCGGGCAGAGTAGGGGGTTGTGCGGGGACTGGTGTTTCAGGGTTTAGGGCAGTGCAGTCATGTTCGGGCAGTGTAGGGTGTCATGCAGGAGCTGGTGTTTCAGGGTTGAGGGCAGTGCAGTGGTGTTCGGGCAGTGTTTGGGGTCATGCAGGGGGTGGTGTTTCAGTGTTTAGGGCAGTGCAGTGGTGTTTGGGCAGTGTAGGGGGTCGTGCAGGGGATTGTGTTTCAGGGTTTAGGGCAGTGCAGTGGTCTTGAGGCACTGTAGGGGGTCATGCTGGGGCTAGTATTTAAGGGTGTAGGGCAGTGCAGTGGTGTTCGGGCAGTGTAGGGGGTCGTGCAGGGGGTGGTGTTTCAGGGTTTAGCCCCACAGTCGAGGGGGATATGTGTATGTAGATATGAAGAAACAGAATAGTCTCTTTAGTCAAGGGAAACCATTTAGGTTTTTAAGAAAGGCCTCACCCACCAACCTAGTTGGTGTCATGCTTCATCATCGGCCCCCACTAGGGGTACCGAATGTACCCCAAGTGTGCTGCGACGCCTGCAATTGCAGCGGAGCGGGTTTATGGAGCTGGTTTATGGTCAAGGTGAGTGTGCAGTGATGGTGTAGTGCGTGTATATTTAAAAGCTGTCCCTCTGGTCCCAAAAACCAATTAGAATTATTTAATAATGGGCCATGGCAGCATTAAAAGGAGGCAGGGGATGGCTAAGGAGGTATCAATGGCCGCCACCATCCAGTGGGGTCAACATGTTTCAGCCAGTGCCTGCAAACTGGGGCTGGCTTTCAACAGGACCAAGAAAGTGGAAGGTGAGAGGACAGGTCTAACAGAGTGTGTATAGCCGTCTATGTGCGGCGCACGCCAAGGCGCCTTAACTGGCAGAGGGGGTATTCCTCTTACTTCCAATCATGTGGGAGGGAAAAGACAAACATACACAAAACATAGCACATATAATGTTAGCCTCAAGCAATATCAAGTAACATGAGTGACATGGTATACCGCGGTGAAGGTGCAGAGCGGTACGGCACGTGAGGCAGTGTCAAAAGCGTGCTATAAGTGGCGGTGCAGGCTAATAATACGCGGTAATGTGTCAAGTGGCTCAAGGACACGGTAAAAACATGGTGAACAAAAAAACTAGAATGAACCCATGAATGCTTACACCAAAGATTAAAGGGACAGCCTCCATGAGTCAGGAGTAGAGGTATTCTGTCACAGCTACCATCTGGACAGGGTAAAAAAAGGGAGAGAAAGGGACCAAAAGAGGGGGAAGTAAATAAACTTAACCGCCAAAGGAATCAAAGCCGGTCAGAGATTAGATCCCACTTACTTGTAGCTGACAGAGCTCATACCGCAAACCTGTGTGGCCTCTCTCCGACTCTGTGGTTGGAAATGAGCAGAGGAAGCTGAGGCTTAAATAGCACACCCGCCAAGATAGCGCTCAGGTGTGGGGAGCAGCTGCAGGCAATTAACAGGCAGGTGTCTGTAAAAATACCGGGAAAAAAGAAAGACTAAAAGGACTAATAAGTCCAGCGCATCACACAGAAGGTGTGTAACCGCGCATCAGCAGTGAAGTGCAGCTCGCACATGCCAAGCAATGTTTGGGGTTATGCAGGGGGTGGTGTTTCAGGGTTTAGGGCAGTGCAGTGGTGTTCGGGCAGTGTAGGGGGTCATGCTGGGGGTCGTGTTTTAGGGTTTAGGGCAGTTCAGTGGTGTTCGGGCAGTGAAGGGGGTTGTGCTGGGGATGGTGTTTTAGGGTTTAGGACAGTGCAGTGGTGTTCAGGCAGTGTTGGGGGTCGTACTGGGGGTGATGTTTCAGGGTTTAGGGCAGTGCAGTGGTGTTCGGGCAGTGTAGGGGGTCTTGCAGGGGTTGGTGTTTCAGGGATTAGGGCAGTAGTGTTTAGGCAGTGTGGAGGGTCTTGCTGGGTGTGGTGTTTCAGGATTTAGGGCAGTGGTGCAGTGGTGTTTGGGCAGTGTAGGGCATCTTGCAGGAGGTGGTATTTCAGTGTTTAGGTCAGTGGTATTCGGGCAGTGTAGGGGGTCTTGCTGGGGGTGGTGTTTCAGCGTTTGGGCAGTGCAGTGGTTTTCGGGCAGTGTAGGGGGTTGTGCGGGGACTGGTGTTTCAGGGTTTAGGGCAGTGCAGTCATGTTCGGGCAGTGTAGGGTGTCATGCAGGGGCTGGTGTTTCAGGGTTTAGGGCAGTGCAGTGGTGTTCGGGCAGTGTTTGGGGTCATGCAGGGGGTGGTGTTTCAGTGTTTAGGGCAGTGCAGTGGTGTTTGGGCAGTGTAGGGGGTCGTGCAGGGGATTGTGTTTCAGGGTTTAGGGCAGTGCAGTGGTCTTGAGGCACTGTAGGGGGTCATGCTGGGGCTAGTATTTAAGGGTGTAGGGCAGTGCAGTGGTGTTCAGGCAGTGTAGGGGGTCGTGCAGGGGGTGGTGTTTCAGGGTTTAGCCCCACAGTCGAGGGGGATATGTGTATGTAGATATGAAGAAACAGAATAGTCTCTTTAGTCAAGGGAAACCATTTAGGTTTTTAAGAAAGGCCTCACCCACCAACCTAGTTGGTGTCATGCTTCATCATCGGCCCCCACTAGGGGTACCGAATGTACGCCAAGTGTGCTGCGACGCCTGCAATTGCAGCGGAGCTGGTTTATGAAGCTGGTTTATGGTCAAGGTGAGTGTGCAGTGATGGTGTAGTGCGTGTATATTTAAAAGCTGTCCCTCTGGTCCCAAAAACCAATTAGAATTATTTAATAATGGGTCATGGCAGCATTAAAAGGAGGCAGGGGATGGCTAAGGAGGTATCAATGGCCGCCACCATCCAGTGGGGTCAACATGTTTCAGCCAGTGCCTGCAAACTGGGGCTGGCTTTCATCAGGACCAAGAAAGTGGAAGGTGAGAGGACAGGTCTAACAGAGTGTGTATAGCCGTCTATGTGCGGCGCACGCTAAGGCGCCTTAACTGGCAGAGGGGGTATTCCTCTTATTTCCAATCATGTGAGAGGGAAAAGACAAACATACACAAAACATACCACATATAATGTTAGCCTCAAGCAATATCAAGTAACATGAGTGACATGGTATACCGCGGTGGAGGTGCAGAGCGGTACGGCACGTGAGGCAGCGTCAAAAGCGTGCTATAAGTGGCGGTGCAGGCTAATAATACGCGGTAATGTGTCAAGTGGCTCAAGGACAGGGTAAAAACATGGTGAACAAAAAAACTAGAATGAACCCATGAATGCTTACACCAAAGATTAAAGGGACAGGCTCCATGAGTCAGGAGTAGAGGTATTCTGTCACAGCTACCATCTGGACAGGGTAAAAAAAGGGAGAGAAAGGGACCAAAAGAGGGGGAAGTAAATAAACTTAACCGCCAAAGGAATCAAAGCCGGTCAGAGATTAGATCCCACTTACTTGTAGCTGACAGAGCTCATACCGCAAACCTGTGTGGCCTCTCTCCGACTCTGTGGTTGGAAATGAGCAGAGGAAGCTGAGGCTTAAATAGCACACCCGCCAATATAGCGCTCAGGTGTGGGGAGCAGCTGCAGGCAATTAACAGGCAGGTGTCTGTAAAAATACCGGGCAAAAAGAAAGACTAAAAGGACTAATAAGACCAGCGCGTCACACAGAAGGTGTGTAACCGCACATCAGCAGTGAAGTGCAGCTCGCACATGCCAAGCAATGTTTGGGGTCATGCAGGGGGTGGTGTTTCAGGGTTTAGGGCAGTGCAGTGGTGTTCGGGCAGTGTAGGGGTCGTGCTAGGGGTGGTGTTTCAGGGTTTAGGGCAGTGCAGTGGTGTTCGGGCAGTGTAGTGGGTCGTACTGGGGGTGGTGTTTCAAGGTTTAGGGCAGTGCAGTGGTTTTCGGGCAGTGTAGGGGGTCATGCTGGGGGTGGTGTTTCAGGGTTTAAGGCAGTGCCGTGGTGTTCGGGCAGTGTAGGGGGTCTTGCAGGGGGTGGTGTTTCAGGGTTTAGGGCAGTGGTGTTCAGGCAGTGTAGGGGGCCTTGCTGGTGTGGTGTTTCAGGGTTTAGGGCAGTGGTGCAGTGGTGTTCGGGCAGTGAAGGGGGTCTTGCAGGGGGTGGTGTTTCAGGGTTAAGGTCAGTGGTATTAGGGCAGTGGAGGGGGTCTTGCTGGGGGTGGTGTTCCGGGGTTTTGGGCAGTGGTGTTCGGGCAGTGTAGTGGGTCTTGCTGGGGGTGGTGTTTCACATTTTACGGCAGTGCAGTGGTGTTCGGGCAGTGTAGGGGGTCATGCAGGGGATTGTGTTTCAGGGTTTAGGGCAGTGCAGTAGTTTTCGGGCAGTGTAAGGGGTCTTGCAGGGGGTGGTGTTTCAGGGTCTAGGGCAATGCAGTGGTGTTCGGGCAGTATAGGGGGTCTTGCTGCGGGTGGTGTTTCAGGGTTTAAGGCAGAGGTGTTCGGGCAGTGTAGGGGTTCTTGCTGGGGGTGGTGTTTCAGTGTTTAGGGCAGTGCAGTGGTTTTCAGGCAGTGTAGGGGGATCATGCTCTGGTGGTGTTTTATGGGTTTAGGGAAGTGCAGTGGCGTTCGGGCAGTGTAAGGGGTCTTGCTGTAGGTGGTGTTTCAGGGTTTAGGGCAGTGGTGTTCAGGCAGTGTAGGGGGTCTTGCTGGGGGTGGTGTTTCAGGGTTCAGTGCAGTGGTGTTCGGGCAGTGTAGGGGGTCTTGCTGGGGGAGGTGTTTCAGGGTTTAAGGCAGTGGTGTTCGGGCAGTGTAGGGATTCTTGCTGGGGGTGGTGTTTCAGGGTTTAGGGCAATGCTCTGGTATTTGGGGAGTGTAGGGGGTCGTGCAGGGGGTGGTGTTTTAGGGTTTAGGGCAGTGCCGTGGTCTTCGGGCAGTGTAGGGGGTTGTGCTTAAAGTAGTGTATCAGGGCTCAGGGCAGTGCAGTAGTGTTCAGGCAGTGTAGAGGGTCGTGCTGGGGCTGGTGTTTCAGGGTTTAGTACAGTGCAGTGCTGTTCGTGCAGTGTAGGGGGTCATGCTGGGGGTGGTGGTTTAGGGTTTAGGGTGGTGCAGTGGTCTTTGGTCAATGTAGGGGGTCGTGCTGGGGGTCGTGTTTTAGGGTTTAGGGCAGTTCAGTGGTGTCCGGGCAGTGTAGAGGGTCGTGCTGGGGCTGGTGTTTCAGGGTTTAGGGCAGTGCAGTGGTGTTTGTGCAGTGTAGGGGGTCATGCTGGGGGTGGTGTTTTAGGGTTTAGGGTAGTGCAGTGGTGTTTGGGCAATGTAGGGGGTCGTGCTGGGGGTCGTGTTTTAGGGTTTAGGGCAGTTCAGTGGTGTTCGGGCAGTGTAGGGGGTTGTGCTGGGGGTGGTGTTGTAGGGTTTAGCACAGTGCAGTGTGTTCGGGCAGTGTTGGGGTCGTGCTGGGGGTGATGTTTCAGGGTTTAGGGCAGTGCAGTGGTGTTCGGGCAGTGTAGGGGTCTTGCAGGGGTTGGTGTTTCAGGGCTTAGGGCAGTGGTGTTTGGGCAGTGTGGAGGGTCTTGCTGGGTGTAGTGTTTCAAGGTTTAGGGCAGTGGTGCAGTGGTGTTCGGGCAGTGTAGGGGGTCTTGCAGGAGGTGGTATTTCAGGGTTTAGGTAAGTGGTTTTTGGGCAGTGTAGGGGGTCTTGCTGGGGGTGGTGTTTCAGCATTTAGGGCAGTGCAGTGGTTTTCGGGCAGTGTAGGGGGTCGTGCGGGGGCTGGTGTTTCAGGGTTTTGGGCAGCGCAGTTGTGTTCGGGCGGTGTAGGGGGTCATGCAGGGGCTGGTGTTTCAGGGTTTAGGGCAGTGCAGTGGTGTTCGGGCAATGTAGGGGGTCATGCGGGGGCTTGTATTTCAGGGTTTAGGGCAGTGCAGTGGTTTTCGGGCAGTGTAGGATGTCGTGCGGGGGCTGGTGTTTCGGGGTTTAGGGCAGTGCAGTGGTGTTCAGGCAGTATAGGGTGTTGTGCGGGGTTGGTGTTTCAGGGTTTAGGGCAGTGCAGTGGTGTTCGGGCAGTGTAGGGGGTCGTGCAGGGGCTGGTGTTTCAGGGCTTAGGGCAGTGCAGTGGTGTTCGGGCATTGTAGGGGGTTGTGCTGGGGCTGGTGTTTCAGGGTTTAGGGCAGTGCAGTGGTGTTCGGGCAGTATAGAGGGTCATGCTCTGGCAAGTGTTTCAGGGTTTATGGCAGTGCAGTGGGTTCGGTCAGTGTAGGGGGTCGTGTAGGGGCTAGTGTTATAGGGTTTAGGGCAGTGCAGTGGTGTTCGGCCAGTATAGGGGGTCGTGCTGGGGCTAGTGTTTCAGGGTTTTGGGCAGTGCAGTGGTGTTCGGGTAGTGTAGAGGGATGTAATGTGGGTGGTGTTTCAGGGTTTAGGGCAGAGCAGTGGTGTTCGAGCAGTGTAGGGGGTCATGCTGGGGGTGGTGTTTCAGGGTTTAGGGCAGTGCAGTGGTGGTAGGGCAGTGTAGGGGATCATGCTGGGGGTGGTGTTTCAGGGTTTAGGGCAGTGCAGTGGTGTTCAGGCAGAGTAGGGGATCTTGCTGGGGGTGGTGTTTCAGGGTTTAGGGCAGTTTTGTTTGGGCAGTGTAAGGGGTCATGCTGGGGGTGGTGTTTCAGGGTTTAAGGCAGTGGAGTTCGGGCAGTGTAGGGATTCTTACTGGGGTGATGTTTCAGGGTTTAGGGCAATGCACTGGTATTTGGGCAGTGTAGGGGGTCATGCAGGGGGGTGGTGTTTTAGGGCTTTGGGCAGTGCAGTGGTCTTCGGGCAGTGTAGGGGGTCGTGCTTGGGGTGGTGTATCAGGGTTCAGGGAAGTGCAGTGGTGTTCAGGCAGTGTATGGTGTTGTGCTGGATGTTGTGTTCAGGGTTCAGGGCAGTGCAGTGGTGTTAAGGCAGTGTGAGGGGTCGTGCTGGGGCTGGTGTTTCAGGGTTCAGGGCAGTGCAGTAGTGTTCAGGCAGTGTAGTGGGTCGTGCTGGGGCTGGTGTTTCAGGGTTTAGGGCAGTGCAGTGGTGTTCGTGCAGTGTAGGGGGTCATGCTGGGGGTGGGGTTTTAGGGTTTCGGGCAGTGCAGTGGTGTTTGGGCAATGTAGGGGGTCATGCTGGGGGTTGTGTTTTAGGGTTCAGGGCAGTTCAGTGGTGTTCAGGCAGTGTAGGGGGTTGTGCTGGGGGTGGTGTTGTAGGGTTTAGGACAGTGCAGTGGTGTTCGGGCAGTGTTGGGGGTTGTGCTGGGGTGATCTTTCAGGGTTTAGGGCAGTGCAGTGATGTTCGGGCAGTGTAGGGGGTCTTGCAGGGGTTGGTGTTTCAGGGCTTAGGACAGTGGTGTTTGGGCAGTGTGGAGGGTCTTGCTGGGTGTGCTATTTCAGGGTTTAGGGCAGTGGTGCAGTGGTGTTTGGGCAGTGTAGGGGGTCTTGCAGGAGGTGGTTTTTCAGGGTACAGGTCAGTGGTATTTGGGCAGTGTAGGGGGTCTTGCTGGGGGTGGTGTTTCAGCGTTTAGGGCAGTGCAGTGGTTTTCGGGCAGTGTAGGGGGTTGTACGGGGGCTGGTGTTTCAGGGTTAAGGGCAGTGCAGTCGTGTTCGGGCAGTGTTGGGGGTAATGCAGGAGCTGGTGTTTCAGGGTTTAGGGCAGGGCAGTTGTGTTCGGGCAATGTAGGGGGTCGTGCAGGGGCTGGTGTTTCAGGGTTTAGGGCAGTGCAGTGGTTTTCAGGCAGTGTAGGGTGTCGTGCAGGGGCTGGTGTTTCGGGGTTTATGGCAGTGCAGTGGTGTTCGAGCAGTGTAGGGGGTCATGCGGGGGCTGGTGTTTCAGGGTTTAGGGCAGTGCAGTGGTGTTCGGGCAGTGTAGGGGGTCGTGTTGGGCCTGGTGTTTAAGGGTTTAGGGCAGTGCAGTGGTGTTCGGGCAGTTTAGGGGGTCTTGCTTAAGGTGATGTTTCAGGGGTTAGGGCAGTGCAGTAGTGGTCAGTCAGTGTAGGGGGTCTTGCTGGGGGTAGTGTTTCAGGGTTTAGGGCAGTGCAGTGGTGTTCGGGCAGTGTTGGGGGTCATGCTGGGGTTAGTGTTTCAGGTTTTAGGGCAGTGCAGTGATATTCGGGCAGTGTAGGGGGTCGTACTGGGTTGGTGTTTCAGGGTTTAGGGCAGTGCAGTGGTGTTCGGGCAGTATAGGGGGTCGTGCTGGGGCTAGTGTTTCAGGGTTTTGGGCAGTGCAGTTGTGTTCGGGCCATGCAGAGGGATGTAATGTGGGTGGTGTTTCAGGGTTTAGGGCAGTGCAGTGGTGTTCGGGCAGTTTAGGGGGTCTTGCTGGAGGTGATGTTTCAGGGGTTAGGGCAGTGCAGTTGTGTTCAAGCAGTGTAGGGGGTCTTGCTGCGGGTAGTGTTTCAGGGTTTAGGGCAGTGCAGTGGTGTTTGGGCAGTGTAGGGGGTCTTGTTGGGGGTGGTGTTTCAGGGTTTAGGGCAGTGCAGTGGTGTTCGGTTAGTATAGGGGGATATGCCGTGGGTGGTGTTTCATGGTTTAGGGCAGAGCAGTGGTGTTCGAGCAGTGTAGGGGGTCGTGCTGGGGGTGGTGTTTCAGGGTTTAGGGCAGTGCAGTGGTGTTCGGGCAGTGTAGGGGATCATGCTGGGGGTGGTGTTTCAGGGTTTAGGGCAGTGCAGTTGTGTTCAGGCAGAGTAGGGGATCTTACTGAGGGTGGTATTTTAGGGTTTAGGGCAGTTTTGTTCAAGGCAGGGGGTTGTGCTGTGGCCGTTGTTTCAGGTTTTAGGGCAGTGCAGTGGTGTTTTGGCAGTGTAGAGGTTCGTGCTGGGGCTGGTGTTTCAGAGTTTGGGGCAGAGCAGTGGTGTTCTGGCAGTGTAGGGGGTCGTGCTGGTGGTGGTGTTTCAGGGTTTAGGGCAGTACAGTGGTGTTCGGGCAGTTTAGGGGGTCTTGCTTAAGGTGATGTTTCAGGGGTTAGGGCAGTGCAGTAGTGTTCAGGCAGTGTTGGGGGTCTTGCTGGGGGTAGTGTTTTAGGGTTTAGGGCAGTGCAGTGGTGTTCTGGCAGTGTAGGGGGTCTTGCTGGGGGTGGTGTTTCAGGGTTTAGGGCAGTGCATTGGTGTTCGGGCAGTGTTGGGGGTCATGCTGGGGTTAGTGTTTCAGGTTTTAGGGCAGTGCAGTGATATTCGGGCAGTGTAGGGGGTCGTACTGGGGTTACACGGTCCGCGGCAGCGCCAGCAGGTCCCGATGAAGGTGGTCGTTACACGGTCCGCTGCAGCGCCAGCAGGTCCCGATGAAGGTGGTCGTTACAACGGTCCGCGGCAGCGCCAGCAGGTCCCGACGAGGATGGAGGATGCAGAAGGCCGCGGCAGCGCCAGCAGGCAGGACAATAGTTCACAAGGCAGGGCTACGGCAGCGCCGGTAGTCCGTCAAGGCTGAGTTCTTCTCGGTGTCTCTCGACTCCAGGATACAACTGCCTTCCTGCTCTGGAGCTGCCCTAGTTATAGGTCTGGCACCCTTTGATGTCCGGACCCTCGCGCTTGGAGGTCGGAAGGTCCGGGATGAGGGAGTCCAGACACCCAGCAGGGGGGTGGAGCCAGCGCCCGGGGGAGCTGGAGGGCGATCGGCACCTGGCGGGGGAGAGCCATCGACATTTCTTTCTCCCATTGACCTGCCAAGTGGTCCGTTCACCTCCTGGGTGGATGGTGGTGCCGGGATGTCGGGGCCTGGCCAGGCCCAGGGTTAGGGTCGAGCTGAGGCCACGCGGCCTCGTGGTGCAGTGTCCAAGATGGCGGCTGGTCCGGCCAGGGGAGCCGGTAGTGGTTCGGCCCCATGATACATGGATGTCCGGGGGCAGGAGTTCCGTCGGGAGACGGGGTGTGGGTTGCTCTTGTGGGTAACACCTGGAGGGCCGGGGCTTGGGCCCTGTCATGCGGGGAGGGCACAAGCCCTTCATGTGGCCTGTCCAACAGTGGTGTTTCAGGCTTTAGGGCAGTGCAGTGGTGTTCGGGCAGAGTAGGGTGTCGTGCTGGGGGCAGTGTTTCAGGGTTTAGGGCAGTGCAGTGGTGTTCAGGCAGTGTAGGGGCTCGTGCTGGGTAGTGTTTTAGGGTTTAGGGCGGTGCAGTTGTGTTTGTGTAGTGTACAGCGCATGCGCTGCATCGCTAGGCAAGACGTAATAAGCATTGCACCAAGATGGCTGCCAACACTTCATGGATTGAAGTGTTGGCAGCCAAGTAGAGCCAAGCTTGTGCTTGTGTAGTTAGGTCCCACCCAGATATATAAAGATTTTTTTTCTTTAATATCTACTGAATGGATATACACCATTTAAAAAAAAAGTTGCTTTATGAACCAAGCACTACCTTTTTGCCAAATTTGGTGTAATTCCGTTCAGCAGTTTCAGCTGTAACCATGTATAAAGTTTCCTATGGGAAATTGATTTTTTGATCTTTATTTTTTGAATTTCTCAGGAACTACTGAACGTATTTACACCATTTAAAAAAAAGGTCTCTTTCTGAACAAAGGGCTACCTTTTTGCCAAATTTGGTGTAATTCCGTTCAGCAGTTCGGGCTGTAGTCATGTCTAAAATTTAGTATGGGAAATAACATGGAAAAAACGCGTTTTGGGACCCCCTTTTTTCTCGGCTCCCGCTTGGCGAATCACCCCGAAACTTTCAGGATAGGAGCTGACTGGAGCGGGACCAACGTTTTGAAAATTTCTCGAAGATTCGTCAACCGGCGCCAAAGATATTGGGAAAAAAAACGCTTTTTGAATAGAAACAAGGTCCTAACTATAACTACCTACTGGCAACCGCCAGTCGGTAATATATATATATTTACATATATACATATATATATATATATATATATATATATATATATATATATTCACTGAAAAAAACAAAGGTTAAAATACCATTTTAGTTAGATCATAATTTCAGTGGTAAACGGTATTTTAAACATACAAAGCCACAGAAATTCACGGGTTATAGGTATCACAAGTAACTATAACCTGTGCCTAAGGTAACTACAAATTGTGCTCCTGCCATGTACAGTTTTCTCATCAATAATTTAATTTCATGTGCAATATGTGGAGTAATTAGCAGTGCATGGTGGGGGGTCAAGTTACAGTTCGCTTAGGGCACAAGTTAGTTATTTGGGATGAATTTCAGTGGTTTTGTATATTTAAAATGCTACATTATCACAGAAATGTTCACCTAACTATAGCGTCAGTTCAAATTTGGATTTTTGAGTACATTTCTGTGTTGTTTTATACGCAATGTAATATTTTATTTCCATATGTGAGCGAACCCCCATCTGGCCTAACTCCCTGCAAGTAGGCAATCCCCCCAATCCCCACCCAAGGGTTGGCCAATCGTTCTTGGTGATGGTGGGAACTGAAAATTATGGGTTTTTTTTGTTTGCGGAGAGGGCACACGGCTGCCATATGAAAGCCTTTGTTGGCTCAGGAACCCCATCCCTGAGGCTTTTTTATTTACTAAATGGTAGAGGAGCAAATGAACCCTCTTCTCAAGCCACTGCACACTCCGGGGTCCCCATCCCCCATCCTCTAGGTCCTATCCTTTTAAATAAGGGGAGGGTGCACACCACCCCCTCCTCAAGCCACCATGGGCCCTGGAGACCATCACCAGGGGCATACATATTTTGGCAAGGGGAGGAAGCATGCAGCTCTCTCCACGGCCCACTTGGGTCTTCTTTTTTATAAAGGGGAGCTGGGAGAGCTCAACCCCTAAGCTTATAGTGGCACCAGGGACCCCATCCCCCGGCTCCTAAGTTGTTTATGCATGGGTAGTGCTTACTCTGGGCACCCACCAAACAGGGCTGCGGGGGGAGTTCCAGGGCCCCCTTGGCCCTGCTGGCTCCCAACATGCATCCATCCTGAGAGCCGGCATTGATCCCACCTGGCTGGAGCATCTGTTTTTGTTTGCTCCCATTGGACAGGATCAATGCAAGTTTCCAAAGTATGCTCCCACCTGCCAGAATCATTTTTAAAGTTCCCCAAGTGGGAGCAAACATGACTCTCTGGTTTGAGTTTCTGTGGGTAGTGAATTCATGTCTGCTCCCACCTGGTGGGAGGTTTAATGTTTTCCTGCTCGCATTCTTAGGGCAGTAAAACTACAGTGTCTGGGGGTTGGTGTCCCAGGGACACAGTAATTGATTTAGCCCCATTGGGACTGCCTTTACAGGCTCGAGGAGGAAGGGGCTGCTTGCCCCCTCCCCTTTTCAATGATTTTGGCCCTGGGTGATGGGGTCTCAGGGGCCAGTGGAATCTTGAGGAGGGGGGAGGTTGCATGTCCCCTCCCCCTTTTTTTTAATTTTCGGCCTTGGGAAATGGGGTGCCTAGGGCTTTTTCTGTCTTGTGTAGGGGGTTGCGCACCTCCCTCCCCTTTTTTTGATGTTGGCCACAGGAAATGAGGTTCCCAAGGCCTCCCAGAGAGTGAATTTGTAGCAAAATATTGCAAAAAATGTGTTTGGCCTCAAGCGGGGTCCCTCTGGAAAAAGACCTAGGTTTGTCAGGATAGCTCTACCCTGCCTCCTTAGGCTGGTGTCCTCCTGGTGTGAAATATACCATTTTCTGGAGCCTTAATTGCTCAAAAACAACTGAACAGAAAATACACTTGCTGGACCAAGATCTAGCTTTCTACTAAAATTGGTGTAATTCGGTTCAGCAGTTTTTGCTGTATCGCTGTTCAATTTCCCTACGGAAAGATGAATGGGAAAAACATGTTTTGGGACCCCCCTTTTCTTGGCCCTCACGTGATGAATCATTCCAACACTTCCCAGGAAGGAGCTGAGGTGGATAAAATGTTTCTGTGGAATGTTTAGAGAAGATTTGTCAAATGGCACTAAAGTTATTAGGAAAACAAGAAAATGCTTCTCCTGTAAAAACGCATACCTAACTAGAACTTCCCAAAGGCCACTGTCACTGGGTAGTATATGTAAGTGTGTGTGTGCCAGGAATTCTTAATGACTTCAATAGCACTATAGGCAGAAGAGGCTGTCATTGGGTCTCCAGCACAGATTCCTGCTGTCTCGATTAAGATGTGCCTTTCCACCGTGGCAACTACGGTGGGAATCCCTCCTACTTCAAGTTGGCAGAATCAAAAGAAATTAGTTAAAAACGTACCTTCTTTCCTGCTTCCGTTTCTGTCTTGTACCCCATTGTCCCTTCTTTGCTGCACCAACTTCACCACGATGCTCTTACATGCAACAAGTTTCTTAGGTATAATGCAGTAGTGTTCGTTTTCCTACTCATTAAAGTAAAATGTACTCACCTGGAAAATTGCTGTTGTGGTGCTTTTAGGTGTTGTGCTTGAGGTGCCCGTGGGTATGCATCCAATAAAGTGTGTATGCTGTTTGTGTGGCATGCAATATGTACCAAAAAGGGGCATAACACATTACCTACATATACATTATGATACATTCACAACATATGTGTGGAGTAAGATAATGATGAGCAGCACTTACTTGTCGCCACACCATCATGGCCTCACTCCATCAGGAATCTGCGACCAGGACCCCACTAGCACAATGAGAACATCTAAATCTGCTTGGTGGAGTACTGTTAGCAAGCAAAGAAGAAAGCCACCACAGCCGGCTCCTGTCTATTGCCAAAACATCTAAATACGGTGGGTGGACTGCCGTCAGCTTGAAGGAGTACTTGGGACCGCTGCTGAGGCAGAATGGCAGCAGTACTTCCAAGATCTAAATCAGGCCTTAAATCTGCTTTGCAAAAACCCGCTGACATGACGATGAAGGAGTACTGTTAGCCAGCAGAGAAGACCGCTGCAGTCTCCTGTCGATTGCTGGAACATCTAAATAGGGGGGGGTGGACTGCTGTCAGGTTGACAGTGTACTTGGGACCCTAGGCATGGCAAGACGTCAATAGTACTCCCAAGATCTAAGTCAGTCTTTATAAACTTTTATGAAATGAGATTTAATGGCATGTATGTAACTTTTATCACTTTGGTTATGTTGCCTTTTTTATGGAGTAAAATGAAAACTTGTCACTGAGGAAATAATTATCTGCTTACATAAACAGCCAAGAAGAGCTTTGTTAAGATATGAGGGATTATTGTGCTGTTCATCAATAACTACCAGGCACAGTGTATTTAGGTTGTAAGGATGTGGAGTCACCTAAACAGTTGAGTAGTTCAGCAGTACCCTAACTCTGGAAGAGCTAAGCGTTTGAACTGAATATATATCGATATGCTGCTTTGCTGGGATGTTATTGCTGCCTAGCCTGCCATGACATTGCATGTATCTAAAGACCCTTTGGTAGGCTAAGGTAAAAAAAGACTATAAAAGAAGTGCTACTAACATCAAAATCCAGTAGGCAAATAAAGCAAAATTAGAGGGTGATTTTAGGAGCTGTTTATTAGTGTCAGAAAAACTATTAAGTATTTAAAAATTGTTTGTTTTCTTTGTTTTATAGTTGTTTACATAGTTGGTTAATGTGGTGGTAGTTTTGTATTGTTACTTTTTTTATTGTTGCAGTAAAAAGGTTTAAAGTTACTTTGGATTAGTTTCTTTAATGCTTATTAAAAAATTTAAATGTACTATACTATTGCAATATTCAGTAAAACTGACAGTTCCATGTTCAGTGACTCTAAATATGGTACTACATGTATATGCAAGTCAATAGTACTATTCACATCTTTTATCCTACAGACATTTGACAATGGTGAAGCCAATTATTTTGCTATGCAGGCATGGTTACTTGTCATGCAACAGTGAGGTGTTCCATGCTGTGGTATAGGGAAGTGAGATACAAGAGAGTGTTCTTGGGACAGAGGGGAGTGCTTGTTTATAATTTAATCCACACTGCTATCAGCTGCTGTGCGCACTCTATTATTTGTGGGTGTTGCCACAGGGAGGCATTTGAAACAGAGGTAAGTATTTCTCCACAAAGAAATATGGACATGAGGTGTCCAAGACACAGCTCTGAACAGAGAGGATACTCAAGGTGCTCAAGGTGCCTGCCACAGGCCCAGGGATCAAGAGGGGAGCACCATAGGTGCCCCTTCGGCCTACAACCGGATGCACTGCACTCAACCACACTAGCCAGAACTCAATATATGCTCAACAAATGATTAGAAGACTTATAAAAATAGCAAGGCTACCAAGAACTTTGACTAGAATGATCTGTTAAAGATATCTGACCTAAACTAACCAAGCGAAATAGACGGATGTATGAACATCTCCAATTCAAAGTTAGACTATTTGCAAACAACAAAGGACTAGATTACTTAGTAGTCATTGCCAAAGCTACCCTCTAAACAACATATGGAATTTACCAGGCATCTAACAAATTACAACCTAACAAATCAAAATAATTTAAACATGCTTTTTTTTAAAAAATTGTAAAATATGATTATTATATCAATGAAAAAAGAAATCTATTTTTTGCATTACTCGCCGAGTTAATAAAAACATGAATACTATTGAAGGAGAGTAGGATCTGCTTCACATGTTTACCCCCACTTCTTACTAGGGGTGGGCGGAATTTGCAAAATCCACTTTCGCAAATTATTGCGAAAATGTTTAAAATTATCGCAAACAAGCGGAAATATCGCGAAGATGCAGAAGTTTTTTTCCCGCATGTTCGCGAGATTTTCTGCATGGTTGTGGGTCGCCAACTTACCCATGTGGTTGCTCGCAGGCGCGGCCATCTTGTTTTGAGTTGTCTTGCGGTGCATGATCGCAAGAAGAAAGACGTGATCGCGCGACGCATGACATCACTGCGGGCGCGAACTGTCGCGAGACAGCGCAAATGGCTAAAAACAATACAACATCTCATGGAGAACGCGACCGGATCAAGAAAACTTGCTGGCGAACGCAGGGATTCAGGTAAGGCGATCGCGCGCGCGCGAGAATGTATTATTTTACAGCGCGAGCAAGAAACAAATTGTGGCCAAGCTGCGGAAAGCGGAAATTTGGACATTTTCGCGCTCTCCGCGGAACGCGAAAATGTCAAATTATCGCAATTTCCGCGAACGGAACGAAATTTTAGCCCTGGCCTACTTTTTACTGGTGTTTCACTGTTTTTCGACTTTACTCTGGCTGGGACCCTGCTATTCAGGGCCCCAGCCTAGCTGCTTCCTCTCTAAATTGATTGAATGTACTTTAGCTACAGTTCAGATTGGATCTGGAGTGCCCTTGTAAGTCCCTAGTATATGGTATACTATGTACCTAGGGCATAGGTACTCCAGAGGCCTCCTGGGGCTGAAGCATGTATTATGCCACCCCTGGAAAGCCACCCAAAATGACACCACAGGTCAGCTACTGCAGCCTGGGTAAGGTGGTGCCTGCACCCCTTACTGTGATATAGGTTACCTATATCACTATAAATATACATACATATAAACCTATAAGTCACTCCTATGGCAGGCCTCATCAATCCTGAAGGCAGAGTGCTTGGTTCTTATGTGAGAGGGTGCCTCTGCATGAGCAGAGCCCCTCTGCAGCATTCGGAGACCCTTCTCTGATGCTGTTTGTAGTGCAGCCTGACCATATATTCTTAAGTGCATTATAACCAAACGGTAAATGCTAACTTTGGACTGGCTGCACGGAAATATGTTGAGTTTGGTGTCAAACACCTTGGAATCATACCCCCATGCCAGTAACTTGTGTGGGAGTATGATCCCACCCTTCTAGAGGGAGAGACATG
This sequence comes from Triturus cristatus, assembly GCF_964204655.1. Classification (NCBI taxonomy): domain Eukaryota; kingdom Metazoa; phylum Chordata; class Amphibia; order Caudata; family Salamandridae; genus Triturus; species Triturus cristatus. Next base: position 324,358,602 of record NC_140583.1, on the reverse strand, counting down.
GCAGCACTGGTATACCCGGAAGAAACTTAATAGAGCCCTGGCATCACAAATCTGGCCTCCTACTGCAGGCCAAAACTCTGGTAGGGGAGGACTGGACAATAGGTATCCTGTCACAGGGAGGTGTAACCACCGCCCAGACAGGATTATGTGTATTGGGGCTGGGTCGGAGCACTCTCTGAGTGCTTTGAAGTCCTGCCCTGGGGGCACATTTGGTGTCCCTGTGCATAGTCCAGCTCAAACCGGTTCAGGGGCTTTCAGCCCCTGCTCTGGCATGAAACTGGACAAAGGAAATGGGTGTAGCCACCCTTCTTTCCAAACCCTCCCATAGGTGGGTCCCCAGAGCTAGTCCAGCCCCTTCCTTAGGTATAAGTAAGGAACATCTGTAACCAGAATTTTAAATTACCCTGGATGAAACTCTGAAGCTGAATCCTGGACCTTCGACACTCTGCTAAAGACCAGAGGACTGAAGAAATCTCCCTTGGGGTCAAGGAGTGACTCCCCTGCTTAGCAGGCGCCAACAAAGCATTTTGCCGGTCTGCATTTCCGAAGCTCCTACCGGACTCCGAAGTATTTGCAGCCCAGGAAGAGGATTTCCAGACATCTCACAGGCCAACGCGAGTCCCCAGCAAAGCTGAGACATGTAGCCCTTATGAGTAGCATGGAACCGGAACTCCTGGTCACCATGCACTTTTGCAGGTGCATTGACTTCTCAATGTCTCCTGAAGTCGTGCTTCAGCTAACTTGTAGCCCTCACCTCGAATACTGAATCTACTGAAGATTGTTGGCCTAGTCATTCCGAGTGACCCGTGGGCCGCCATTTTGTGTTTCGTCTTGAGGTCTCTTCGCAATCCCTGGTCCGTTGACTGGTGGGTCCCTGAGGGGGTAACTTTGAATTTCCTTGGGCTTCCCTGATTGCTCCAGATGTGCCCTGACTCCCTACCAAGTGGGGAGTCCCTCAGACCTTGCTGGTCTGCACCGAAGCATCTTTCTCGTTTCTGCATGGGTTGCTGTTGTCAAGGCTTGCTGTGTTCAATCTGGGCACCGAAGCTGTAGCACTCGACATCCTTTGTGGGACAGCTCGAATCCAGCTTCTGGTTGTCCTCAACGCCTCCTGGTCCTCGTGGCTGAAGAGTCAAGCTTCACCTCTTTCATCTGAAATCACCCGACATTGGTGGGCATCTGTCCATCGCCTTCCTGGTCACTGGCTAGCGACCCAGACTCTGTCTCCTCTGCTTTCAGGTTCTTCTCATCTTCAATCCAGGCTTGGATCTCTTCGGACACTTCTCCTCTTCACGGCAGCAGCACTTCTTTGCCAGCTTCCATTGAAAACAACGCCGTGACCCGACACCAAAAGACACCTATGCACCCGGCTTCCCTGGGTGAGGTAACTTGAGTACTCCGGTGCTCCCGGGGGTGTTGGACCTAGACACCTCTAAGTCCAAAAGGGTTCGCTTGTAGTCGTCCTCTAAGTGTCCTTAACTTGTAAATATCCAACCGCGACTTTCCCCATAGACGTTAACGGCGATTCGCGCCTGTGTTCTAACACTGCACGCGTCCCCCGTGGGTCCCCTACGTCACTACCTTGGGTGGTTCCTTGGGGCCCAAGCACTTCTAAAGGCTCTAGGCCTTGTGTCTAATTCAGTCGTGGTTCTTATACCACTTTATTGGTACATGGTTTGGTATGCCCCTAGGGCCCAAACGTGTATTTGTGCTTTTACTGTTGAATACTGACTTGTAACTTAAGTACTTCAAACTCCAGCCTCATAAAGAGACTAGAGGGGTGTGTTTTATCTTAAATACATACATTTTGAATATATACCTGGTGTGGTTGTCCTTTCCTTTGGTCATTCAAGAGATTATAGACTGGTAAAACGAGCTGCTTTACATTCCTTCAAGACTTAGCCTGAAGGCTGCTCTCCATAGCTACCGCTAGGATAGATTTCAATAAAGGTTGTTGTGAGAAGTTGGCCTGGTATATGCTGTTCATTAGTTAAAGTGGACACCTTGCACCAGTACAATTCGACTCTTATGGTAGATAGGTTTAAGACAAGCTTTCAAGAAAGCTATCCTAGTGGTAGCTGTGGAGAGCAGCCTTCAGGCTAAGGGCCATATGTAGGTAAATTACATTTACCAATTCTTAAATACCGAATTTTACCAATTCGGTATTTATGAATCGGTAAATGTAATGTAGGTAAATTATTACCGATTCGGTAAATGTCGGTATTTTAGAATCGGTATTTACCGAATCGGTAATGGCAACTGGCTTCCCATTCATTCCTATGGGCTTCCAGGCTCATAGGAATGAATGGGAAGCCAGTTGCCATTGCCGATTCGGTAAATACCGAATCGGTAATGGGGGAGGCATCATCATGGGTGGCAGGGTGTCGCATTGACACCCTGTTGCACCCCTGATTCGTCCATGTGTGCACATTGCACACTTCAAATTGCACAAAAATGCTTTTTTACAGGTATTCGTCATTTACCATCAACTTTTAGTTGGTGGTAAATAACGAATCCCCACACCAACGAGACACTCCCCCTACATATCATTTCAGGATTCGGTATTTATCCTGAAATATGCCCCCTACATAGTAAAAGCCTAAATACCGGTCGGTAACGGGATATTTACCGAAAATCGGCCATTACCGACCTGTATTAGGCTTCCTACATATGGCCCTAAGTCTTTAGAGGAATGAAAAGCAGCTTGTTTTACCTTATAATCTCTTGAATTACTAAATGAAAGGACACCACACAAGTATATATATCAAATATATATGTATTTATTACTAAACAACTCTCTACTAATCTCTTTATAAGATTAGAAGGCAGGAACATATGCACATATGCACAATCAAGGTTTCAGAATAAGTTAAGCACAAATATGGCTGGGGCCCTAGGGGCGTACCAGACCATATACTAAAAAAGAAACTTAAGAATAACGACTTGCAAAGGGACAAGGCCTAGGGACTGCAGAAGCGCTTGGGCCTCACAAAACCACCCAAGGCAGGTAAGTAAAGGACCCACGGCAGACGCATGCAGTGTGAGAACACTGCCGTGCATCTCTATTGACTTTAATGGAGCAAGTCGCGATTGGAAACTAAGAGTTTAAGGATACTTTGGGAGAGTCTACAAGAAAGTCACTTACAGGGTAAGTAATTCTAGAGCCAACACCCACAGGAGCACCGTAGTGCTGGAGTTACCTCACCCAGGGAAGCCGGCTGCATAGGTGTCTTTTGGTGTCGGGTCGCGGCGTCGTTTTCAATGGGAGCCAAAGAAGACTTGCTGTTTGTGAAGACAGGAGAAGTGTCCGGTTGAATCCAAGGTTGGATTCTGAAGAAGGAAGACCTGAAAGCAGAGGGGACAGTGTTCAAAGTCACTTGGCAGTGACCCGGGGCAAGGAAGTTGGATGCCCACAGTCGTCGGGTGATTTCAGGTGATCCAAGGGTGTCTTGACTCTTCAACCGTGAGGTCCAGGAGGCGTCGACGACAACCAGGAGCTGGATTCGGCGTGTCCCACATAGTCTGCAGCTTACTGCAGTGTCGGTGACCATATTGGAGCCAACAAGCCTTGGTAACAGCAAGTCTTGTGGAAAGGATAAAAAGTCAGCGGTGCAGAATAGCAAGGTCTGTGGGACTCACCCAGCAAGAGTAAGTCAGGGCAGACCTGAAGCAACCAGGGGAGCCCTTTGGAACTGTAGGAAAAGTCTCCAGGGGACCCACAAGCCAACCGCAAGTGATCGCAACGCTGCCTCAGGAGGATTCACTCAACAGGGGCCCACGGTCACTCGGGATGGGGTAGGCCTCTGATCTTCAGAGGGATTCCTGCTGGAGGCTTGGACCACATGTAATTCAATGCACACGTCTGTAGAACGTCGTGAAGGGGTTGCACTCAAAAATAGTGCACGGTACCCAGGTATAGCAGTTCCGCGTCACTCATGGGGTCCACTTCCCACAGCGTCACTCGGGACACGATGGCCTTGGAAAAGTCAGGAAATCCTCTTCCTGGGCTGCAGGGACTTCGGGCTCCGGCGGGAGCGATGGAGTTTGCGACTGTTGATTGCAGTTTTTGGTGCCTGCAAGCAGGGGAGTCACTCCTTGACTCCAAGGGAGATTCTTCCATCTTCCAGAGGTAATGGAATGTCGAAGGTCCAGGATTCTTCTTCAGTGCGTCATCATGGGGTATCTAGTTTACCATGGCAAGGGTTCCCTAACTTATACTGAAAGGAAGGGAGGGACTACCTCTATGACCCCACCTATGGGAGGGTCAGGGGAGTGGGTGGCTACAGCCACTTCCATTGGTCCAGTTTCACGCCAAAGCAGGGGCAGGTAGCCCCTGAACCGGTTTGAACTGGTGTATGCACACACAGGAGCCTACTGCTCCCCCAGTGCAGGACTTCAATGCACTCAAGGAGTGTACCCGCTCAGCCCCAATACACTAAATGCTGTCAGGGAGGTGGTTACACCTCCCTGTGACAGGATACCTATTGTTGGGACTCCTCCACTGCGAGTTTCGGTCATCAGCAGGAGGGCAGCACAGTGTCTGTGACTGGTGGCATCCATTTTGTGATGCCAGGGCTCTTCGGGATTTTACCGCGTTTCCACAGTAGGTACATGTCTATCCCTCTAGAAGGGTGGGATCATACTCCCACACCAGTTACTGGTGTGGGGGTATGATTCCAAAGTGTTTGACACCAAACACGACATGTTTTGATGCAGCCATTCCAAAGTTAGCATTTACCGCGTGGTTATAATGCACTTAAGAGTACATGGTTTGACCGCATTCACAAACACGTCTGGGCATACCCTGCCAACTTAGGGTGAACAAAGCGATACCAAAGGGGATGATGGATGGAGCGTTAGAACAAATCAAACACTTACCTCCATGGGTGAGTGTTTGATTTGCTCTAACGCTCCGTCCATCATCCCCTTTGGTATCGCTTTGTTCCCCCTAAGTTGGCAGGGTATGCCCAGACGTGGATCCCTTCCTTACTTTGCCACTGGATTCAAGATAGCCTTGCTGACAAGGGTTATGAACCCGAAACCTGTCCCAGGATGCTTGTTTCCGGTCCAGGGAAGACATGGCTTGGCAGTTCGGGCCGGACTGTTCCCATGAGGCACAGGGTCAGACTGATTTGCAAATGGCCATGTCTGAACTGGGGTGGTGGAGTGAGCTAAAGAATGATGATGGATTAAACCCAGATCAGTTGACTTGGGGTGAGTGTTTTGATTTGCTCTAACGCTCCGTCCATCATCCCCTTTGGTATCACTTTGTTCGCCCTAAGTTGGCAGGGTATGCCCAGACGTGGGTCCCTTGCTCACTTTGCCACTGGATTCAAGATAGCCTGGCTGACGAGGGTTATGAACCCGAAACCGGTCCCAGGATGCTTGTTTCTGGTCCAGGGAAGACATGGCTTGGCTGTTCGGGCTGGACTGTTCCCATGAGGCACAGGGTCAGACTGATTTGCATATGGCTATGTCTGAACTGGGGTGGTGGAGTGAGCTAAAGAATGATGATGGATTAAACCCAGATCAGTTGATTGGGGGTGAGTGTTTGGTTTGCTCTAACGCTCCATCCATCATCCCCTTTGGTATCGCTTTGTTCACCCTAAGTTGGCAGGGTATGCCCAGACGTGGGTCCCTTGCTCACTTTGCCATTGGATTCAAGATAGCCTGGATGACGAGGGTTATGAACCCGAAACCGGTGCCAGGATGCTTGTTTCCGGTCCAGGGAAGACATGGCTTGGCAGTTCGGGCTGGACTGTTCCCATGAGGCACAGTGTCAGACTGATTTGCTGATGGCCATGTCTGAACTGGGGTGGTGGAGTGAGCTAAAGAATGATGATGGCTTTAACCCAGATCAGTTGACTGGGGGTGAGTGTTTGATTTGCTCTAACGCTCCGTCCATCATCCCCTTTGGTATCGCTTTGTTCGCCCTAAGTTGGCAGGATATGCCGAGACGTGGGTCCCTTGCTCACTTTGCCACTGGACTCAAGATAGCCTGGCTGACGAGGGTTATGAACCCGTAACCGGTCCCAGCATGCTTGTTTCCGGTCCAGGGAAGACATGGCTTGGCAGTTCGGATTGGACCGTTCCCATGAGGCACAGGGTCAGACTGATTTGGATATGGCCATGTCTGAACTGGGGTGGTGGAGTGAGCTAAAGAATGATGATGGATTAAACCCAGATCAGTTGACTGGGGGTGAGTGTTTGATTTGCTCTAAAGCTCTGTCCATCATCCCCTTTGGTATCGATTTGTTCGCCCTAAGTTGGCAGAGTATGCCCAGATGTGGGTCCCTTGCTCACCTTGCCACTGGATTGAAGGTAGCCTCGCTGATGAGGGTTATGAACCCGAAACCGGTCCCAGGATGCTTGTTTCCGGTCCAGGGAAGACATGGCTTGGCAGTTCGGGCTGGGCTGTTCCCATGAGGCACAGGGTCAGACTGATTTGCATATGGCCATGTCTGAACTGTGGTGGTGGAGTGATCTTAAGAATGTAGATAGATTAAACCCAGACCAGTTGACTGGGGGTGAGTGTTTGATTTGCTCTAACGCTCCGGAGGGTTATGAACCCGAAACCGGTCCCAGGATGCTTGTTTCCGGTCTAGGGAAGACATGGCATGGCAGTTCGGGCTGGACTGTTCCCATGAGGCACAGGGTCAGACTGATTTGCATATGGCCATGTCTGAACTGGGGTGGTGGAGTGAGCTAAAGAATGATGATCGATTAAACCCAGATCAGTTGACTGGGGGTGAGTGTTTCATTTGCTCTAACGCTCCGTCCATCATCCCCTTTGGTATCGCTCAGGATTGATAGTGCCTGCCTTGGGGGTGACTGATAGGTTTAAATGTGTGTGCAGGGAGAGATATAGTGAACCTATATCTCAGTGAGGAGTACTATTTAGTCTGCTTCCCAGGGGTGGCATAATACATGCTTCAGTCCCTGGTAGGCCTGTGAAGTACCTATGCCCTTGGTACCTAAAGTACCGTATACTAGGGACTCATAAGGCACCACAGTATCCAATCACTATTGCACCTAATATGCACTCCATGTTGTTTAGAGAGAACAGAGAGGCTGGGGCCCTGATTAGCAGGGTCCCAACCAGACTATAGCCAGAAACCAGTGTAAACATCAGAAAAAAGTGGGGGCAACATAAGAGGCAGATCCTACTCTCCTACAGTTGTCTTTAACTTATCATCATAAGGGGTTGTTTGGACTGGTACAAGGTGCCCTCTATAACTAGTGGACAGCATATACCAGGCCAACTTCTCACAAGGAGGAGCAGTAGGGTTAAGGCAGCACCTTCCCACCTGACTCAGAATGCAGAGGGAGATGATCTTGAGCCTGAAGAAGGAACTGTCCCAGAGGAGCTTGAACCTGACCAGGTTGAGTTCTTGGGGACAGGGGGCCCATCCAGGTCTAATCTGAGCCAGGAGCAGAAAACCTGCCCCTCTCTTGAACCCCTCAGAAAGCAAGCTGCTGATGAGGCCGCTGGGAATGCTAGTGGCATCCATAACATTTATTGGGATGATGGACTCCTTTATTCAGAGAGTAGAGAACCCAAGCCTGGCGCATACAGGAGGTTGGTTATACCTCTTACGTTTAGGGGCTTCCTATTGACAGTAGCCCATGATATTCCCCTAGCAGGACACCTGGGCCAGAACAAGACTTGTGTGGTAAATTTAAATTACCTAGACTTAATTTATGCGGTAAAATTCAATAAGAATAACTCAGTAAAAATAAGAGGCAGAATCCGTGGTATTTGAGGTTTTAAAAGGGGATTTATTCCTTACAAAGGAATTGGTTCGAACCAGGCAATCGGATTCCGTCACCACGAAGGTTCGGGAAGGGATCGAGCGATACTTTATTGACAGGTTATCATATATATAGTAAATGCATTACAGTGAAGACAGATGCAGGAGGCGTGACAGCTAAGAAGAGAGATAAGAATACACATACGTAATGAAAAAAGGCGTTACAATAGGCGTGCATAAGGGCATAAGGGCGTGTACTAGAAACGTCATTACGAGGATGTCACAGGTGGGTGGATCCATAAGAGAATCCTGCAAAGTCAGCAGAAATACATGGCAGAGATGCGCGTGCAGCAGCATGACGTGTGACTGACGTGTAACTGGAGAGTGAAGGGGACTTGACATTTAGCCCTACATGAGGAGACAGAAGTCTGGGATGTCAGAACAACCTAATCCCAAATTGTATCTAATATCTTGTGTTTAAGGAACTGTATTATCTGAAAGGAAAGGTCTCTCAGGCAGAGGCTATCCTATACTGACTGCTAGTGCGTGTATAAGCGTCTAAGTGTCTACATGAGATGCGAGGGGGCATGGGCCTACCATGGTAACAGGAGCCATGAATTACTTGCACGGAGACAGTAAGGCCGGGCCCTTTGCTCTGTAGCTGGAAGGATGTTTACCTAAACTACTAGACAGGAATGCATTTCTCGAGGAGCGGAGCAGATAACTTGAAGGCTGAATACAGTCTTGGCAGGCAACAGGCCGGGCCAGGCACCGTTAGCCGCGCAGGAAGTAAGACAAAGGTCATGGATACAGATACAGGTCCAGGCTGGAGCATTCAGAGGCAGAAGGCAGGAAAAGCTCGATGGCAGAATTCAGGGCCTAACTTGCCAGAGCTGAAAAACGTGAAAGGTACACCATATAAAGGCGGTGGCAAGGCATACTTAGGAACGGAATATTCGACCCATTCATGGCGGATCTGAAAGAGGACATGTTGACGTTGGACACAATTGTATTTGCGTCTTCATAGCTTGAAGTGGAGGGAACATACATGTACTTGTAGCATGTACATGGAGCCGTTGGGGTCTAAGATAGGGGACACAATTGATCATAAAAATCCATATTTCCTCACTTGGGACAGAATTGTCCCTCACTTTCACTGGCCCCACATGTCTGAAGACACTAAGGAGTTTTGTCGCTCCTGTGTGACCTGCCAAGTCAGTGGCAAGGCAGGTGGAACCACAAAGGCCCCCCTGATACCGCTACCTGTGGTGGGGGTTCCCTTTGAGAGGGTTGCGATTGACATTGTTGGTCCCATCGATCCTCAGACAGCATCTGGGCATAGGTTTATACTGGTGGTGGTGGACCATGCCACCAGGTACCCAGAAGAAATTCACCCTAAGGACCACTACAGCACCTGTGGTGGCAAGACCTCTCTTGGGTGTATTCTCAAGAGTAGGCTTTCCTAAGGAGGTAATATCTGACAGGGCTGCAAACTTCATGTCTAGTTACTTGACTGCTATGTGGAAGGAGTGTGGAGTGAAGTACAAGTTCACCACACCCTATAACCCACAATGCAATGGTTTGGTTGAAAGGTTCAATAAAACCTTAAAGGGCATGATTAAAGGACTCCCAGAAAAGCTTAGGCGAAGATGGGACATACTCTTGCCCTGCCTTTTATTTGCATAGAGGGAGGTGCCTCAAAAGGGGGTTGGCTACAGCCCTTTTGAACTTTTGTTTGGTCACCCTGTCAGGGGTCCATTGTGTCTGGTTAAGGAAGGATGGGAGTTACCTCTCAAGCCCCCCAAACAGGACATAGTGGACTATGCACTTGGTCTCCGCTCCAGGTTGGCTCAGTATATGAAAAAGGCAACCAAAAACCTTGAGGCTTGCCAGGAATTACAAAAAGCCTGGCATGACCAAAAGGCTGTACTGACTGTCTACCAGCCAGGACAGAAAGTGTGGGTGTTGGAGTATGTGGCCCCAGCAGCCCTCCAGGACAAATGGAGTGGCCCCCATACAATTGTTGAACAGAAATGGGAGGTCACCTAAGAGGTAGACATTGGAACCTCTAGGAGTCCCCACAGGGTACTTCATGTCAACAGACTACAACCATATGTTGACAGGGCAGACATTGGCTTGCTCATGGCTACTGATGAAGGGCAGGAGGAAGAAAGTGACCCACTCCCTGACCTGCTTTCCCAGAACCCTGATTTTGGGTCAGTTGATGGTGTAGCCTTGGCAGGCAGCCTCTCTGCCCAGCAGCAAACTGACTGCAGAAAACTTCTCAGCCAGTTCAGACATATGTTTTCGCTGACTCCAAGTCAGACCACCTGGTGCACTCATTAAATGGACAATGGGTACAGTCTGCCTGTGAATAATAAGATCTACAGGCAACCTGACCATGGCAGGGACTGTATAAGGACAGAAGTCCAAAAACTGTTGAATTTGGGAGTTATTGAACCCTCAGGTAGCACTTGGGCTAGTCCAGTAGTCCTGGTACCTAAGCCTCACACCTCAGATGGCAAGAGAGAGATGAGGTTTTGTGTGGATTACAGGGGTCTCAATGCAGTCACTAGGACTGATGCCTATCCCATCCCCAGGGCAGATGAGCTAATAGATACTTTGGCCTCAGCCAAGTTTCTAAGTACATTTGACCTGACAGCTGGCTACTGGCAGATCAGACTAGCTGATGAGGTAAAGCCAAAGACAGCATTTTCTACCCCTAGTGGGCAATATCAATTTGTGGTAATGCCCTTTGGTTTGAAGAATGCACCTGCCACTTTCCAAAGGCTGGTGAATCAAGTCCTTACAGGCCTGGAAGATTATAGTGCAGCATATCTAGATGATATTGCTGTCTTTAGCTCCACCTGGGAGGATCACCTGGTCCACCTGAGGAATGTTTTAGAGGCCCTGCAAAAAGCAGGCCTAACTATCAAGGCTACTAATTGCCAAATAGGGCAGAGTCAGGTTGTGTACCTAGGCCACCTTGTAGGTGGAGACCAGGTTCAACCATTGCAGAGCAAAATCGAGACCATAATGGACTGGGTTGCTCCAACTACCCAGACTCAGGTGAGAGCCTTCTTAGGCCTTACTGGGTACTATAGAACATTTGTCAAGGGGTATGGATCAATAGTGTCACCCCTGAATGACTTAACCTCCAAGAAAATGCCCAAAAAGGTTCAGTGGACAGCGAGCTGTCAAAAGGCATTTGATGATCTGAGCAGGCCATGTGCACTGCACCCATTCTGCAAAGTCCAGACTACTCCAAAAAGTTCATTGTCCAAACAGATGCATCTGAGTTGGGGGTAGGGGCTGTACTATCACAGTTGAATGATGAAGGTCAGGATAAACCAGTAGCTTTCATAAGAAGAAGGTTGACCCCAAGAGAGAAACGTTGGTCAGCCATTGAGAGGGAGGCCTTTGCTGTGGTTTGGGCTCTGAAGAAGTTGAGGCCATACTTATTTGGTACTCACTTCATTGTTCAGACAGACCATAAGCCCCTCTTATGGCTAAAACAGATGAAGGGTGAAAATCCTAAACTGCTCAGGTGGTCCATTTCCCTACAGGGGATGGACTATACAGTGGAACATAGACCTGGGAGTAACCATGCCAATGCAGATATTTCCACTTAGAACATGAAGACTCAACTGGTCAAGGTTAATTTAATGTCCCTGCATTTGGGGGAGGGGGGGGGGGGGGTTTGTAGGAGAGTAGGATCTGCTTCACAAGTTCACCCCCACCTTTTGCTGGTGTTTCACTGTTTTTCGTCCTTAGTGTGGCTGGGACCCTGCTATTCAGGGCCCCAGCCTAGCTGCTTCCTCTCTAAAATGATTCCATGTACTTTAGGTACAGTTCATATTGGATAGGAGGTGCCCTTATAAGTCCCTAGCAATGTTCCCTCTAATTGTTTCCCTCTGTGTGCGGCACTGTAAGGTCTCTGTGCTCTGCAGCCAAGGCTGTGTGCGCCAATAACCCGACCGTACGTGTGGTTGCAGCAACACATATCAGTGCAGATTGTGTGAGTATTCATGTTAATCTCAGTGCCAGTCATGTGCTGCAATTACCATGAATACTTTCTCAGAGGCACACAATATGCCCCGCACAGGGCCCACTCCACTGAGTATCATGGGAGATACTCTCGGCCCTCGGTTGCTCAGGGTCCAGTCAGAACGTCGACGGCTAGCTGCTCCTCCCCTCATCAGCCGCCATCTTATATCCCTCTGGGCCGCTCACTCTCAGTTCATAGCCAGCCGGTTTTTCTCTGCCACACAGCCCGCTTAGCTGCAATAACGAGAGCAACGCACTCCCAGGACAGTCCGCCGTTCAGTAGACACAAAATATATGTGCCGGGGGCTCAGGATAATCATTTACTGGGGGTATGCCGGCCGGAGCTCCGAAACCTCTCACATCGGCTCCAGGCCACGCCCCCCCAACAGAGACAATCAATCATTGGGATGTAAATCAGTGTAGAAGAAATGTTACATATGACAGAGGACTGCAAGGTATAGGAGTGACATGTCATTCATACTGATAGGCAGTATAGTTTAAGAGTCCTTTGGTTAGAGAAGCACAAATTCAGAATTTAAAATGTAACATCATGGTTAGGATTTCTCTTTCATAAGAGGCACCTTGCGCCCAAATGAACCCTATTTGCAACATTAGGATAATGAATGGCTGGGGAAAAAAATCATAACGCTCTGATCTATACCTTGCAGTATGCATGAAGTTCTTTGATGACAGTTAATAGTTTACTGTTCTATATAATTTATAAACGGCAAGTAATAAAATTACCTCTCTGACATAAGTAGTAACCCGCTAACTATCTTCATTCTATGCCCTTTGTGATCTGCATGGTACACGTTCTTTGCAGCAGGTGTATTAACCCTCTGTTCTACCTTAAAACTTCCATTAGAGAAAATTCCCATCCCTCTAATACAAGAAGCAACATTGCACCTACAACAAGCCAGGACTGTTGGCTTTGTCAATGGTTCTTATTTGCATATGATAAATAAGCACCAACTACGCATTTGTTGTATATAACAAATGCTTCAGTTCTAACATGATGACATTGAAAGAACTATAACGAGTCTCTTTGTAGTTACATAAAAGGCAGTCAAGGGTGGTTCTGCTGCAGAGTTAGTGAAGGAGGAAATGGGGGAGGGGGCTACTGTATATGTTTACGTCCGTCCACACCGAGAAGTGACTACACGTACCAGTATACAAAGGAAACAAAAGAAATTAGCACATTTGTGGCTCGGCGCTACAAAGCTTCCTATGATAACTGCCTCAAACCCAACCACGGTAGCTCTCAAGACATGCGCCTGACATAGGTCCCGAAAACTGCCCGTTGACACATCAGGCGTAGGAGCCCTTGTCAAACCATGAAGGCTCCTACCACACGAGCCCGTGAGTCTCTCTTCCTCTCCAGAGGACGTTTAACCTGAAAACACATGGCAGTGTTTGTGGGCAGTTAAAATCTGTTTTTGGGTAGCCTGCGAGCAAGTTTTTTTTTCACTGGTCTTAAAACGTTTTCTTTTAAGAATATTTTACAGAAAGCCAAATGCAGCACAAGTCGGGATTGTAGATTTCTTTGTATTTCTTTTGCTGAAAGGGTGCGGCTGCAGGGCAGATCATGTGCCTTTGTTAAAGTAATCATGTTAATTGCAGTGCATGATGGGCGCAACGATTAACATGAATACTTCACAAAGGCTTACAATCTGACCTGCAGCCGTGCCCTTTCAACCTGCTGTTGTGCGCGCTTCAAATGCCACACTGAGCGCTCGAAGAAAGACTTGTGCGCGCGTGCCCACCCGCGCAGCTTACTGGGAACAATGGTCCCTAGTATATGGTATACTATGTACCCAGGGCATAGGTACCCCAGAGGCCTACCAGGGGCTGAAGCGTGTATTATGCCACCCCTGGAAAGCCACCCAAAATTACACCACAGGTCTGCTACTGCAGCCTGGGTAAGGTGGTGCATGCTGAGATATGGGTTCACTACATCTCACCATATACTGCACATACAAACCTGTCAGTCACCCCTATGGCAGGCCTTATCAATCCTGAAGGCAGGGTACTTGGTTATATGTGAGGGGGCGCTTAGGCATGGGCTGAGCCCCTCTGCAGCCTTCGGAATCTCTTCTCCGGGGCTGTCAGTAGTGCAGCCTGACCATATACTCTTAAGTGCATTATAACCAAACGGTAAATGCTAACTTTGGACTGGCTGCACGGAAACATGTCGTGTTTGGTGTCAAACACCTTGGAATCATACCCCCACACCAGTAACTGGTGTGGGAGTATGATCCCACCCTTCTAGAGGGAGAGACATGACAGCACTGGTATAACCGGTAGAAACTTAATAGAGCCCTGGCATCGCAAAATGCATGCTGCAGCCACAGACAAGGGTCTGGCCTCCTGTTTCTGACCGAAACTCCTTCAGGGGAGGCCTAGACAATAGGTTTCCTGTCACAGGAAGGTGTAACCACCTCCCAGACAGGATTATGTATATTGGCGCTGGGTGGGAGCACTCTCTGAGTGCTTTGAAGTCCTGCACTGGGGGCACATTTGGTGTCCCTGTGCATTGTCCTGCTCAGACCGGTTCAGGGGCTTCCATCCCCTGCTCTGGTGTGAAACTGGACAAAGTAAATGGGTATAGCCACCCCTCTTTCCAAACCCTCCCATAGGTGGGTCCCCAGAGCTAGTCCAGCCCCTTCCTTAGGTATAAGTAAGAACATCTGTAACCAGAATTTTAGATTACCCTGGACGAAACTCTGAAGCTGAATCCTGGACCTTCGACACTCTGCTAAAGACCAGAGGACTGTAGAAATCTTCCTTGGGGTCAAGGAGTGACTCCTCTGCTTAGCAGGCGCCAACAAAGCATTTTGCCAGTCTGCAACTCCGAAGCTCCCGCCGAACTCCAAAGTATTTGCAGCCCAAGAAGAGGATTTTCAGATATCTCAGAGGCCGACCCGAGTCCCCAGCAAAGCTGAGACCCGCAGCCCTCGTGAGTAGCGTGGAACCTATACTCCTGGTCACCGGGCACTTTTGCAAGTGCATTGACTTCTCGACATCTCTTGAAGTCGTGCTTGGGCTTATTTGTAGCCCCCACCTCGAGCAGACAACCCACTGAAAATTGTCAGCCTAGTCACCCTGAGTGACCCTTGGGTAATCATTTTGTGTTTCCACTTGAGGTCCCTTCGCGATCCCTGGTCCGTCAACTGGGGGGTCCCTGTGAAGGTAACTTTGATTTTCATTGGGCTTCCCTGGTTGCTCCAGACGTGCCATGACTCCCTACCAAGTGGGGAGTCCCTCAGACCTTGCTGGTCTGCACTAAAGCATCTTTCTCCTTTCTGCATGGGTTGCTGTTGACAAGGCTTGTTGTGTTCAATATGGGCACTGATGCTGCAGCACTCGACATCCTTTGAGGGACATCTTGAATCCAGCTCCTGGTTGTGCTTGATGCCTCCTGGTCCTCATGGCTGAAGAGTCAAGATTCACCTTCTTCACCTAAAATCACCCAACATCGGTGGGCATTCGCCTATCGTCCTCCTGGTCACTGGCTAGTGACCCAGACTCTGTCCCCTCTGCATTCAGTTTCTTCTTGACTTCGATCCAGGCTTGGATCTCTTCTGACACTTCGCATCTTCCCGGCAGCAGCCCTTCTTTGCCAGTTCACATTGAAAACGACGACGCGACCCGTCACCATTTGACACCTATGCACCTGGCATCCCTGGGTGAGGTAATTTGTGTACTCCGGTGCTCCCGTGGGTGTTGACCCTAGAACTTCCTAAGTCCCAAAGGGTTTGGTCCTGACTCATTTCTAAATGTCCCTAATCTTTAAAACCGCGACTTTCCCCATAGAAGCTAACGGTTGCTCACGGCTGTGTTCACACACTGCACACGGCCCCCGTGGGTCCCCTGTGTCACTAACTTGGGTGGTTCCTTGGGGTCCCAGCGATTCTACAGGCTCTAGGCCGTGTGTCTAGTTAAGTCGTGGTTCTTATACCACTTTTTTAGTATATGGTTTGGCTCGCTCCTATGGCCTGACGTGTATTTGTGCTTATTACTGTGATATTTGAAGTGTAACTTATGTGTTTTGACCTCTAGCCTTATAAAGAGGCTAGTAGGATGTGTTTAGAAATAAATACATATATTTTATATATTCGTCATCCTTCATGGGACAGCTCGATTCCAGCTCCTGGTTGTCCTCGACGCCTCCTGGTCCTCGTGGCTGAAGAGTCAAACTTCCCCTCTTCACACCTGAAGCACCCGACATCGGTGGGCATTCGACTATCGTGCCCCTGGTCACTGGCAAGTGACCCAGACTCTGTCCCCTCTGCTTTCAGGTTCTTCACATCTTTGATCCAGGCTTGGATCTCTTCGGACACTTCTCCTTTCTCCGGCATCAGCACTTGTCAGTCTCCTGCCATTGAAAACGACGACACGACCCGGCACCATTTGACACCTATGCACCCGGCTTCCCTGGGTGAGGTAACATGAGTACTCCGGTGCTCCCATGGGTGTTGGCCCTAGAACCATCTAAGTACAAAAGGGTTTGTTCCTAGTCCACCTCTAAGTGTCCTTAAACTTTAAAATTCCAACCATGACTCTCCCCATAGAAGCTAACGGAGCTCGCGGCTGTGTTCTCACACTGTACACGTTCCCCGTGGGTCCTATGTCACTACCTTGGGTGGTTCCTTGGGGTTCCAGCGATTCTACAGGCTCTAGACCTTGTGTCTAGTCAAGTCGTGGTTCTTATACCACTTTCTTAATATATGGTTTGGTTCACCCCTAGGGCCTATCGTATATTGGGCTAATTTACTGTGATATTTGAAGTGTAGCGTATGTGCATTGACCTCTAGCCTCATAAAGAGACTAGTCAGGTGTGTTCAGTAATAAATACATATATTTTATATATATACCTGGTGTGGTTCCCCTTTCATTTGGTTATTCAAGAGATTATAGACTGGTAAAACAATCTGCTTTACATTCCTTCAAGACGTAGCCTGAAGGCTGCTCTCCACAGCTACCACTTGGATTGCTTTTGAATAAGGTTGTCTTTAACCTATCACCTCTAACGGGTTGTTTGGACTGGTGCAAGGTGCCCACAATAACTAGTGGACAGCATATACCAGGCCAACTTCTCACAAGACCAATGCAGAAAGAACTAACAGAGGTGCAGAAAGAGGCAAGAGGGCTGCAGAAAGAGGTAGGAGAGGTGCAGAAAGAGAGAAGAGGGATACAGAAAGAGGCAAGAGGGGTGCAAAAATAAGCAAATGAGGTGCAGAAAAAGGCAACAGGGGTCCAGAAAGAGGCAGGAGAGGTGCATAAACAGGCAAGAGAAGTACAGAAAGAGGCAAGAGAGGTGCAAAAAAGGAAGAAGGGTGCAGAAAGGAGCAAGTGAGGTGCAGAAAGGGACAAGATAGGTGCGGAAAGAGGCAAGAGAGGTGCAGAAACAGGAAAGAGAAGGCAGAAAGAGGCAAGAGAATTGCTGAAAGAAGCAAGAGGGGTGCAAAAAAGGAAGAAGGGTGCAGAAAGAAGCAAGAAAAGTGCAGAAAGAAGGAACAGAGTTACAGAAAGAGGCACGAGAGGTGCAGAAACAGGCAGGAAAGGTGCAGAAAGAGGCAAGAGGGGTACAGAAATAAGCAAGTGAGGTATAGAAAGAAGCAAGAGAAGTGCAGATAGAGGCAAGTGAGGTGCAGAATGAGGCAAGCGATCTGCAGAAAATGGCAAGAGAACCACAGAAAGAGGCAAGAGGGATGCAAAAAAGAGAAGAAGGGTGTAGAAAGAAGCAAGTGAGATGCAGAAAGAAGAATGAAAAGTGTAGAAAGAAGAAAGAAACGTGCAGAAAGTGGCAAGAGGGGTGCAGAAAGAGACAAGAGAGGTGCAGAAAGGGAAGACAAGTACAGAAAGAGACAACAGGGGTACACAGAATGAAGCTACAGGGGTGCAGAACGAGGCAAGAGAAGTGCAGAAAGAAGCAACAGAGTTGCAGAAGGACGCAAGAGAACTCCAGAAAGAGGCAAGAGAGTGTCAGAAACAGGCAAATGAGGTGCCGAAAGAGGGAGCAGGTGTGCAGACAGAGGCAATAGAGGTGCAGAAAGAGGGAACAGGGGTGCAGAAAAAGGCAAGAGGGGTGCCGACATTTGCATGAGAGGTACAGAAAGAAGCAAGAGCAGTGCAAATAAACCCACAGAGGTGCAGAAAGAGGTAAGAAGTGTGTAGGAAGAGGCAAGAGAAGTGCAGAAAGAAGGAACAGGGCTACACATGGAGGCAAGGTGGGTTCAGAAAGAGGGAAGGGAGCTGTAGAAAGAGGCAAGAGAGTTGCACAAAGAGGAAAGAAGGGTGCAGAAAGAGGCGTTTAGAAAAAGCAAGAGAGGTGCAGAAAGAAGCAAGAGAAGTGCAGAAAGTAGCAACAGAGGTGCAGAAGGAGACAAGAGGGGCACAGAAAGAGGCAAGAGAATTGGAGAAAGAAGCAACAGAGGTGCAGAAAGATGCAAAAGATGTGCAGAAAGAGGCAAGAGAAGTATAGAAACATTCACGCAGGAGAGG
This sequence comes from Triturus cristatus, assembly GCF_964204655.1. Taxonomy (NCBI): domain Eukaryota; kingdom Metazoa; phylum Chordata; class Amphibia; order Caudata; family Salamandridae; genus Triturus; species Triturus cristatus. The sequence goes on along the minus strand of NC_140583.1, from coordinate 324,340,300 downwards.
TGCAGGAAGAGGGAACAGGGGTGCAGAAAGAGGCAAGAGGGGTGCAGAAAGAAGCAAGTGAGGTGCAGAAAGAGGCAACAGAGGTGCGGAAAGAGGCAAGAGAGGTACAGGAAGAGGCAAGAGTAGTGCAGATAGAAGCAACAAACGTGCAGAAAGAGGCAAGAGAAGTGCAGAAAGAGGCAACAGAGGTGCAAAAACAGGCAGGAGAGGTGCAGAAAGAAGAAACAGGGGTGCTGAAAGAGGCAAGAGGGTTGCAAAAAGAAGCAAGTGAGGTACAGAAAGAGGGAACAGAGGTGCGGAAAGAGGCAAGAGAGATGTTGAAAGAGGCACGAAAAGTGCAGAAAGAAGCAACAGACATGCAGAAAGGGGGAACAGGGGTGCAGAAAGAGGTAAAAGAGGTGCAGAAACAGGCAGGAGAGATGCAGAAGGAGGCAAGAGAGGTACAGAAAGAGGGAACAGAGGTACAGAAAGAGGCAAGACAGGTGCAGAAACAGGCAAGAAAAGCACAGAAAGAGGCAAGAGAAGTACTGCAACTGGCAACATAAGTGTAGAAAGAAGCAAGATGAAAGAGACAGGAGAGTTGCAGAAAGAAACAAGAGAGGTACAGAAAAGGGCAAGTGAGATGCAGAAGGAGGCAAGAGAAGTGCAGAAACAGGCAAGTGAGGTGCATAAAGAGGCAACAGAACTGCAGACAGAGGCTAGAGAGGTGCAGAAAGAGGGTAGAGGGGTACAGAAAGAGACAAGAGGGATGTAGAAATTTGCAATAGAGGCGCAGAAAGAAGCAAGAGGAGTGCAGAAATAACCAACAGAGGTGCATAAAGTAGCAAGAGGGGTACTGTAAGAAGCAAGAGAAGTGCAGATAGAAGCAAAAGAGGTACAGAAAGAGGCAAGAGAACTGCAGAAAAAGGCAAGAGAGGTGCTGAAAGAGGCTGGATAGGTGCACAAAATGGCCAGAGGGGTACAGAAAGAGGCAAGAGGGGTGCAGAAAGAAGCAAGAGAAGTACAGAAAGAAACAACAGAGGTGCAGAAACAGGCAAGAGAGATGCAGCAACAGGCAGGAAAGGTTCAGAAAGAGGCAGGATAATTACTGAAAGAAGCAACAGAGGTGTAGAAAGAAGCAAGAGAAGTGCAGAAAGAGACGAAAGAAGCAAGAGAGCTGAAGAAAATGGCAAGTGAACTGCAGAAAGAAGCAAGAGGAATGCAAAAAAAAAGAAGGGTGCAGAAAAAGAAGCAGGAGATGTGCAGAAAGAAGCAAGAAAGGTGCAGAAAGTGGCAAGAGGGGTACAGAAAGAGGGAAGACAAGTGCAGAAAGAGACAAAAGGGGTGCAGAAAGAAGCAAGAGAAATGCAGAATGAACCAACAGAGGTACAGAAGGAGGGAAGGGAACTGCAGAAAGAGGCAAGGGAGTTGCATAACCAGACAAAAGAGGTGAAGAAAGAGGGAACAGGGGTGCCCACAGAGACAAGAGAGGTGTAGAAAGGGATTAGAGGGATGCAGAAAAAGGCAAGAGGTGCTGAGAAAATTGCAAGGGAGGTGCAGAAAGAAGTGAGGGAAGTGCAGAAAGAAGCAACAGATGTGCATAAAGAGGCAAGAAGGGTGCAGAAAGAGGCAAGAAAAGTACAGAAAGAGGCCAGAGAGGTACAGAAACAGGCAGGAGAAGTACAGAAAGAGGGAACATGGGTACAGAAAGAAGCAAGAGAGGTGCAGAAAGAGGCAACAAAGGTGCAGAAAGAGGCAAGAAAGGTGCAGAAAGTAGAAGAGATGAGCAGAAAGAGGAAAAAGAAGTACAGAAAACTAAAGAAATGTGCAGAAAGAAGCAACAGAAATGCAGAAAGAGGCAAGAGAGGTGCAGAAAGAAGCAAGAATGGTTTGCACACCATTAGTACCGATTTAAAATTTAACACCTACATTTAGCAATAACTAACAGGTGACCATTCTAGGTTTGCAAAGGGCTTTCCACCACACTAACACTTTTTGCTGCATTTTTGGTAACTTTTGAGCCGTTTGAGCTAAAACAAGGTTTTTTTGTTCAATTCTGCAGATTATGCAGCAGATGATAAAACAACAAGCCACAGTGGTAAGGACAAATTGCGCAGAGAAATGTATATTCGTTCTAAGTGTAAAAATGAACCCTTGCTACTAGGTTAACAATACGACAACCACAAGTGTCGTAATCTCGGTAAACCAAGTCTACCCTATGCAGCAGATGATGGATTATGTGGAAAATGCAGACAATGTATAATTGTGCTTAAGTTAGTACAGCCAAACAGTTGCATAATTCCTGTGGCCCTGCTCATACCTCTGAATAGGTCCAGAAGTGCTCCTAAGTGGTTCCTTCTTTTTTTTGTCTCATTGAAATTATAGTTTAGCTTCTATGGAAACGAGGAAGACTAAACCTGAGGTTACCACTTCACAACACTGACTACCATACCACATAATTACTCTCCATAACACATAATCCACACTCTACAAAATTTTTATACACTAAGTACCACATACTTTCTATTCACATAATTTCACTGCACACCATACCACATAATTCCAATACACACAACCTACATCCACTCCACTCCAAAAAACATTAGTAAAAAACTTTTACATTTACACCAATAGCTCTAACTCTCCCAAATGCAAAACCTATTACATTGCAAATGCTTCTTTAGCTAGTAGTCATGTTTGCAGAGAGGTGGAGAAAGGGGGCTGGGCCTCTGACCAGCGCTCAGGAATCACACTGCGTAGGACTTACAGGAGGTACCAGGAGTGCTTTTTGGCCACCAAAGTCCCTCAGGAGTAAAGTCAACTTCATACCCCAACCAGTAGTGTGCCAGGAGGCACGTTTGCAGAGTGGTAGAAAAAGGGGTGTGTGACCTCTTAAGACCTCTTAGGAATTCCACTCTATGGGACTTACATGAGGTAACAGGAGGGGCAGTTGGCACCCAAGAACATCCTTGTGGGCCAACTACTCCTCCTATTACCTACAGTAAGTCCACACAACAGGATTGCTAATTTCTCATAACAGGCCATGCCCCCTTTGCCCACCACTCTGCAAACACACTCCCTGGGGCACTCTTGGATGGGGATTGAAGTCCTCTTCACTGCTGGGGGTCCTTAGGGGCCAACTAGCTTACCTGTTACCTCCAGTAGGCCCCACACAGAGGGATTGCTGAGAGGTGGACATAGGCCATGCCCCCTTTCTCCAGCACTCTGCAAACGTGCTTCCTGGCGTGCTCTTGGTTGGGGGATGAAGTCCCCTTATCTCCTGAGGGTCCCTGGGGCAAACTCGCCCCCCTGTTACCTCCAGTAAGCCGCACACAGCTGGATTGCTGACAGTAGTTTGAGGCCACCCCCCCCTTTTTACACCACTCTGCAAACGTGCCTCCTGGTGCACTGCTGCTTGGGGTATAAAGTCCACTTTAGTCCTGACGTCCTTAGGACCCAACCAGCAGTGCGCCAAGAAGTGCGTTTGCAGAGTGTTGAAAAAAGGGGCGTGGCTTCAGACTACCTCTGCTCATTTCCACTTTGTGGGGCTTACTGGAAGTACCTGGTGGGCTAGTTAGCCCCCAAGGACCCTTAGGATCGAACCCAGGAGCGCGCCACGAGGTGCGTTTGCACAGTGGAGCAGGTAGAGGGCTGGGCTACCAGCGAGTTGCCTTTTAAAAAAAAAAATGTTTTGGGAAGGGGGCTGTGTGGCCCCCTTCCCTTAACTATTTTTGGCCCCGGGGACCCCATCCCCAGGGCATACCCACTTTTCATTTAAAATGAAATAAAATACAACGGTGGGGGGCGGGCCCACCTCCTGCTGCTTTCTGAACCAAGAACTACCTTTTTGCCAACTTAGGTGTAATTCCGTTCAGCCGTTCGGGCTGTAGCTTTCTCCAAAATTTCCTGCGGAAATTAACATGGAGAAAACGCGTTTTGGGATCCCTTTTTTTTGCCCCCCGCTTGACGAATAACCCCAAAACTTTCAAGACAGAAGCTGACCGGAGCCCCCATTAGTTTTGAACATTTTGCAATGGTTCGTCAAACGGTGCTAAAGATTAGGCCTGGACGGGGAACTTCACTCCGTTCGCGGAGTTAGCAGAGTTTTCTGCGTAGCTCGCTGAGTGCAGAAAAGTCCGCTTCGCGATGTGCAGTAGAGATTTTCCCCGCTTGCGATCAGCGCGAGCTGCCGCTCGGGTAGAATTTCTACCCGAGCAGCAGCAATATCAGCACAAACTGCAGTTCGCACTGCACTCCACTACTCGCGGAACTTCGCTGAGTTTTTTTCTGACTACGCGGAGTTCAGCGTAGCAAAACTTCGCGAACTATGCCCAGGCCTGCTAAAGATATTGGCAAATCAAAAAGCTCTTTAGCTATGGGAACTAGGTCCTAATTATAACAACCTACTGGCGACCGCCAGTCACCGGGAACAGAGTGATATTATCAATTATTTCAAAGAAGATGTCACGAGTGATGTAATATCAAGTGTAATTAGCAGTGCATGGGGAGAGTGCACATTATAGTTAACTTACGGCATGAGGTATAGTTACTTGAGATAACTCTAACTGTATCTGGCGAATTTTAGTACTTTTTACAGTTTAAAACCGAACACTTTACCTAACTATAAATTAATTTGACCTTTGTTTTTTTAATGAATTTCTAGTTTTTTTAACGTAAAGTAATATTTAATTGCCATATGTTAATCCAACATAACCGTTCACATGGTTGGCTTCAGGGCCTGACCAACAGCCAGGCCTTGTAGCCAACCCTATGCATGCAGCTAATGCCACGCGGTGCAGGGCATTCGGTTGTGCAGGGCAGTGGTTGGCCACAGGCTGACTTCTGGTCAAGACCTAGCATGCAGCCAACCCCACGCTGTGCATGGCCAACGTCAGGACATGTGGACAACCCCTGCAGGCAGCCAACCCCACGCTGCCCAAGGCTTTTGGCCATGTGCAATGGGAGTGTTGGCCATAAGGGCCTCAGAGCTTTTTTTTAAAAGAGGAGTAGGGACTGCAGGCATCCTCCCTCAACATATTATGGCACTGGGACCCCATCCCCCAGGGCCATTAATTAAAATTAAGGGAAAGAGGACATGCTGCCTCCCCCCTGCCAATTTTGGCCCTGGTTGCCCCATCCCTCAGGCCTAGAACATTTATTAGGAGGAGTGGAGCACAGGATACCCATCACTTGAGGCCTAGCAACATCTGTGAAGGAGCTTTTCGTCCACCCTTCCCTGAGCAACTTTTGGCCCCGGGATCCCAATCACCAAGGGCCAGCTCAACGTTTAGGGGAGAGGGCACACTGCCCCCCTTCCAGCGCCAATTTTAGTCCTGGGAACCCATCACTATGTAAAGGGTGCTAGTGCCCCCCTCTGCTTGGGCCCCTTTTGGCTCCGGTGGCTCCCATACCCCAGACATAGCCACATGTGAAAAGGGAGAGGGAGCACACAGCCTCCCCCTGCAGGTCGATTTTGGCCCTGGAGACCCCATCCCATGGGGCCCAGCCAACAAAGGGTGTGTGCCGTGGTTCCTACTCAGGGGACCCAACAAACTTGTTTTTGGGGGCATGGGGGGAGACCCATGCCCTCAAGGTCTAAGCTGACTCCCTGCATCCAGCGGGATCCGGCATTGCTTCCGGCAGCAGGGCACAATGGCTCATGAGCATCAAAATTCTGTCAGGTTAATGCTGGTTGAAAATGATTTTCCATGCCCTATTATGTTATGTGGGCAGTTCACAAAGCTTGTCTCACAGAAGAATGTAGCAGACTCCTAAGAGGTTCAACAGTCCCTATTTCCTGTTTTCGGGCCTTATAAAACAATTGATCAATAGTTTGTAAGTGAAAATCAAAGTTCAAGAATGATGCTCAAGCCACAAGTGGTCACGATCAACGTTGATTACAAAACCATTTGCAAACCCCTCTTAATTTAAGGACCCCAATTCCTTTCAGTTTACAAACTTCATACAAATAATCACTCTCAGTTCCCAACTGAGCACTGAAATTAGTGGTACTCAGAGCAGGGTGTGGCCCAGTGACACAACTTGCATCCAGATCCTGCAGATAAAGGCTGTGGCTAGGGTCGGAGGGATTAGGAAGAGTGCATTGCCAAAAGACATTCATGTCACCCAGAGCCAGCTGAGTTCAGCCAAAAGCTATGCGTCACAGGCTTTGGTGGCAGAGAGATTAAGAGGCCATTTGGCATGGTCAAAGAAGGCCATAGCGTCCAGGCAACAGTCAGAAGGGCATGGCCAAAGGTCATGTCCAGTATCCACTGAGTGCAACGCTTGACCTATCCTTGTACCCTGTTGCCAGTCCCCATGCCAAAAGGGCATTGCAAATGCCACATAGGCCTTTGGTACAGTGTAAGATCATGTAAAGCGAGGGTAAGAGAACTGTTCCTTTTCCCTACTTTAAGTGTGGGTTAATTTGTTGGAAAACAGCATTCATATAATACATTACCTGTATAATTCTCAACACTTTGTTACCAGCATTGTGTTGTGTTATGATTCAATTGTTTATGTGGTTGCCGGTCTAAGGGCCACATATACAACTGCCAGACATTGTGTGTTCTATTTGCAATTTTTTGCGGCTCACAATTAGGAAGTCGCAAAATGCGATGTACCAATGTGTCTCAGACACATTTAGCGAATCCTAATGGGTTTGCAATTGACCTACCTAATCAATGTTCACAACGCAGGTCACAATTTATGAGCTATTGGGAATCAATACAAGCACAGGGATGGAGACCATGACTATGTTTGCTTTTAAGTAAAGCAACTTTTGGAATGCAGCATGTTTTTCTTAAAGAAAAATGGGATTCATTTAAAAAAGAAAAATTAAACCCTTTCAGTTTAATTTTTAAGAGTAAACTATGGTCCGTGGGACCACTGCCTGCTCTTATGAAATGTTTTTGCTACCATTTTCAAAGGGGAAGTGCTCCCAGGGAACTCCTTTCCATTTGCGACTGGCTTACCACCTACCTGAAGTAGGCGGTAAACTGTGAATGTTCTGTGACCGCATTCTGGTTGCAAAACATTCATACATCTCCCTGCGACTCACTATTAGGAAGGGTGCACCTGTGTCATGCCCTTAGTAATACTGATTGAAAACCCGATTTTGGTAATAGGTTACTGACTCACAAAATAGGGATAGAACATGCGAAAAGGCTCTGCAGCGGTTGCAAATGGCCCGATTCTCCGTTTGCAACCACTAAACCTGTTTTACATGGAATCCCATGTGCCTGCCCATTTGAATAAGGTGCATTTGGTTATGAGGTTAAATGTATTTGAGAACTACATTGTTTATCATTACTGTCTGCAATACTTACAGTCATGGACTGTAGCCATATTCGAGAGCTACTGGTCGCAGAGTCATGCTGATTCCAGTACCAGCTACAAAACACGTGGCAACAATACCACATACTTGCTTGACAGCCTAACATCAAATAGTGTCCTAAAGTTAAGGATTCCTATATATCATAATCCTCTAATATATACAGTCACTGTTGGTTCCTCAAAATTATTAGAAATACTAAAAATGTAATCTGAACTGACCATCTAATTGGCCAACAAAAGCAGTAATTGTTTACTCTAGGAACATTTACAAGGGAAAATTGCTGAGCTGTGTTAGATTATTGTTAGTACAATCCATTATGAAGTAAAACTGGAACATACTTCGGAGCAGTGGTTACTGGTGACCTTAAAAAGTTGTGGGGCATAATGCTTGGCTCGAATTCCAGTAACCAGGCCTCACATCTGCTCAGCATTTTTGTTGGTTTGGTTGGGGGGTGGGGTGAGGTTCACTCTCACTTCTTTGCACTCGATCTTTCTCTCTTACTCATTCTTAATGAATTAGATTAACTCACCCTGATTTGCACTTTTACTTACTCTGACTGATTCTGCATCACTGTCTCACTCTGTCTCACTCTGATACACTCAGTTTCACTCTTCCTCACTTAGTGTCACTCATCCTGACTCAGTCCAACTCACTCTGACTCACTCAGTCCCATTCTGATACACTTGGGGCCTCATTTGGAAGGAATTGGCGTAGGGTTGCACTGCAAATCTTCTTGCTGCACTGCTCTACGCCAATGTAGAAAGGGCAGGAATGCACCATATTTATGAAAAACGGTGCATTCCTGTCCTTCCCCCCTGCGCTGGTGCATAATTTGCTGCCTAGAGCCAACACAGGCACCCTTGCACCATGGAGCAAGGGTGCCTTCGTTGAAGGATGGATTGTTTTTGTGCAGGAGGGATTCCTTCCTGTATAAAAACAATCCTAAGAGGCGTTTTCCTCATTCTATTCAAAACAAATGGAAAGAGGAAAAAAACTAGGAGAAATTAGAACATTTCTCCTTGTCACGCCTGCTCTGGGGAGGTGTAAGGTTTTAGGGCTGCCCCAGGTTTAGGTGATTTTGTAAATCTAGGGCAGCATCATAATCCATGGGTGTTCCGTGGGAACACCCACCGCAGCACCCATGAAACACCCTCCTGATGCTGAGTGAGGCAACACTTTACTTTGCGAAGCCTTTTCTTACTCCATACTATGAGGCCATGCAAAGTCCCACAGGATGGCTTTGCGTTGCCTCATAGATGTGATAGAAAGGCTTGTGCCACATAAGCGCAAAAAAAGTGATGCACTTGAGGCAAGGGCTTTGTGTAAATAAACCTCTAGGTCCCCTTCATTCCAAATCCTTCAGTATCACTCACTCATACTCAATCTAACTTATTCACTACCTCAGACTCATTCAATATCAGTTTGACTCACTCAATATCACTCTGACTCACTCAGTTTCGTTCTGACTCTGACTGAGTCAGCCTCACTCTTTCTCAGTCTCCCTCATTCTCCATCAGCTCAACTTTGCCCCACTCATTCTCACTTATTCAATCTTACTCTGTACTCACCCGTTCCAACAATGAAATGCACCCCAGGGACATGGTCAACAAGTGCAAACAGGGGACATGACTCCATGATCCACTCACCCTTTCTAATAATGATACACACACCAGTGACCTGGTTACTTCGTACGTGGATTTACTCACTTCCATATGTAGTCATAGACGACTCTATACAGCTTCTACAAAGCACATTTAATGCAACCTTACCTAATGTAACCTAAGGTAGTATCAATTAACACTGATAGTCCCTACAGTGCTAAACATGTGAATTATGTTACTATGAGGTCTGGTCTAATGTTTTGGAAGTAGCAACTAGTCAAAGACTGTGAGGGTGCTAAAGTGAAGAGATCCACCCCCGCCACAACTGAGAATGGTGAGGTTATTTGAACCCACTGAGAGATTAGCCTCAATGGGCAACCTTTGGGAGTCAGAATTCTGTGGGACCCTCACTATATACACCCACTCCTGCAGAACGATGATTACAGCAAGCAGTGCTGTAATATTAGAGGGCTTTAAAAACACCCACATGAAGCTTCACAATAGGAGGCCTCTGAGGTCAAAGTATTTACCCCAACTCTGTGTTTAAACTGGATCTTGTTGCAATACATAATGCTTAACTGCTTTTAGTAGAGTTCTTGCAGCCACAATCACACAGAGTGGTAAAGCTGTGAAGAAAATACAAGAGTTACTGTCACTCACTTCAGTGGTCCTTATTTCATCGACTTAAGAATGATGATAAGAAGGGTCCATTGTTTGGGAATTCTATGTCTGTGTCCTGCAGTGGGCATTAATCCACTGAGTCATCCACTGCCCTGTCAGGCCTGTGCAGATAAGGAGCTATTATAGAGCTCGTATGCAAATTGAAAAGGCATTGCTGTCTGTCACTGTCCCCTGCTGCAGCCTCGCTGATCTGGCATTCACCTGCTGTCAGATTTAATTAAGTAAGCCTCTCACCCCTCGCCCCAAGTAATGGCTTTGATTTTCAGTAACACTCATTCATTCATCCTCATGCACTCTGCCTTCCTCTTTGCTCACTTTCACTCACAAGCACAGACATGGTCACACATACAGATGCTCTGTCTCACAGGCACACTCAGACACAGACTGTCTCACTCATACACAGACAAGCATTTTCTCTTGCTTACCTTATTTCCTGCAAAGGTCCCATTTGGATATCTGCTTCTCTCTGTTTCCGGCACTAGGGGAGAGTGAAATTTCGCACCTGTGCAGTCAGTCACACGTGCCAAGTTTTATTCTCAACTTGTTCATCACAAACTTTTCCAACTCTGTGACGAGTTGGGAAAGATTTTGGGGTGGCAGGTTGATTGACGGAGGTGCTGAGGCGTGCCAGGGCCCCAAAGCCCTGGATGGAATGTATCCAGTCCTGGTGTTCTCTCTCTGAAAGGCACTTTAGAGCGCTTGCACCAGCCCTCAAACAGAGACTGTTGCTGGACAGAATGAGCTCAGTATTTTTCTTTTGCTATACCAAGAGTGAATTATATATTATTATTGAATTTTGGCATAGAAAACACAAATGGGCCAGAAAACAAAAGGGGCGTAGCCGCTGAGCCCAATAAAAGGAACTGCCACTGCTTCAGTTAAGCCAAAGCACCCTCAAGTTTAGATAAAAGTTGATATTTGGTCTCCATTTTCATGGACAGACACAAACATGGTTGGCCCTATTTACTTGATTAAAATTGGTTCTACGTTTCCTCACTCTGCAGAACAAAAACTGTTTCTTTAAATAACATATAGGACGTAGAGATACTGTCGGCAATAACCGTATAACTAAAAGGCCTAGCCATAGCCCATTACCTGTGGGTTATGCAGACAAGGGTCAAAGCAAATCATTCAAGAAAGTCAATGAAAAACCTTCGTCAAGGAACAGTATGGTTCTCTATGCAAAAGCATTCCAACCTACAAGTAAATTACATTCAGGGTGTTACCAGCGGTCTGGCGCACTTTCAGTGAAAATTATTTTCAAGAGCAGGAGGGAACCCTATGTATGGTAAGCCAGCTTCTCTTGGACTAGGGGACAACAACAGCGTCATTTCCCACCACTCTATCACATGCACAATTCAATGCATACATTACAATGGCTACTATAACAGTTCCATACCTTTTCGCATGAAGGGTGAAACATTTTGATCCAGGACGTGATCTGGTAGTGTCTTATAGTTGGTCATTGGATTGTCTCTCATTACTTGGAATGAGGCATGATGGACAATCTTCTTCAGAACCTCCTCATCAATGTCCTTCTCCAGGAACGTCAGCAACTTTCGGATTTCACTCGCTAGGTCCTGAGAAGATGAGTTTCAGATGTAAGTGGGTGAAACTACATAGATGTGAAAAGGCAATACAAGATGATGGTGAACTTTCAGACCATTTTAAGAAGATATTTTTCAAATGGGATTCACATGCCATGATGTAACTATCACAACTCACACTGAGCTACTATTTGCATCAATGCCCTTCACAACTTTAATGTATAATTGCAAAGCTATGCATTGTCGACAGATAATGACTACCACAACCAGTCTGCAAATTATCTTCCTGAAGAAACACCAAAAGCTAGAATTAGTGACCCCATCCATCTTTGCTTATCCACAATGAGTTGTTTGGTCCGTTAGTCTCTATTACAGTTTATATGTTATTGCTTCTATCTCCCTTACCCACAATCCAGGCACTTAACATATTTTTGGTGCAGATCTTACAGAAGTGCCTCTACAGTTTCCATCTCCCCTCAGAAGTATTATCAAATGACCTTTTGTTTTTCTTTGCCATCATCACTGAAATATGTTATGCTGGTCCTCATGCCAGCTTCCCCGTGACGCTTCTCCTGTCCAGCTTGCCAGGAGTCCATTACCCTCTTTACCTATTTAGCTGCTGCCCTTTGTTTGAGCCACCTCTGCTCGTTTCTTGCTCTGTTTTGCCTTTCTGCTCATTTTTCTGCCCTCTCTCTTGGCTTTTTCTGGTTTCTTTTCTGCACCCTGTTTTGCCTTTCCTTCTAGTTTTGTGCCCTCCGTTTTGCCTTTTCTGCTAATTGTCTGCCTTTTTTTTGCCATCTTTGGCTCGGTTTTGCCTTTCTACTAGTTTTTCTTCCCTCTATTTGGCCTTTTTCTACTCGATTTTCAGCACTTCGTTTTGGCTTTTCTGCCCCTTTTTCTGCCCTCGGTTTTGTCCTCTTCTGCTCTTTTTTGCCTTTTCAGCTTGTTCTTCAGCCATATGTGTTGCCTTTACTACTCATTTTTCTGCCTGCTGTTTTCTCTTTTTCTGACCGTCATTTTTCTACCTTCTGTTTTGCCATTTTATGCTCATTTTTCAGCCTTCTGTTTAGCCTTTTCTGCTCGTTTTCTGCCCTTTGTTTTGTCTTTCCTGCTTGTTTTGTCCTCTCCGTTTCGCCTTTGCTGCTCATTTTCTGCCCTTTTTGCCATCTTCTGCTCTGTTTTGCCTTTCTACTAATTTTTCTTCCCTCTACTTGGCCTTTTTTCTGCTCGATTTTCTGCACTTCATTTTGTCTATTCTGCCCCTTTTTCTGCCCTCAGTTTTGGCCTCTTCTGCTCTTTTTTGCCTTTTCAGCTTGTTTTTCAGCCCTTTGTGTTGCCTTTACTGCTTATTTTTCTGCCCGCTGTTTTGTCTTTTTCTGCTCGTCATTTTTCTCCCTTCTGTTTTGCTATTTTCTGCTCATTTGTCAGCCTTCTGTTTAGCCTTATCTGCACATTTTTCTGCCCTCTATTTTCTCTTTCCTGCTTGTTTTGTGCCCTCCGTTTCACCTTTTCTGCTAATTTTCTGCCCTTTTTGCCATCTTCTGCTGTTTTGCCTTTCTACTAATTTTTCTTCCCTCTGTTTGGCCTTTTTTCTGCTCGATTTGCTGCACTTCATTTTGCCTTTTCTGCCCCTTCTTCTGCCCTGGTTTTGTCCTCTCCTGCTCTGTTTTGTCTTTTCTGCTAGTTTTTCTGCCCACTGTTTTGCCTTTTCTGCTCGTCGTTTTTCTACCTTCTATTTTGCCTTTTCTGCACGTTCGTTCTTCTGGCCTCTATTTTGCCTTTGTCTGCTCATATCTTCCCTCTTGCTGCCGTTTCCTCTTGACCTGGCTTTTCGATGGAGACCTTGCACCACAGCGCCCAGATACACCAGGGGTGACAGTGTTGCGCTATACAAATGCAGTTTAATTGATTATGCTTCTCCGCTCTGCTTATTCTCTGGACATGCTTACAGCTATTAAACATGTTGACCTGAATCTACTGTGTGTGCGTCATTTGAATTATGGTCTTAAGACAATACAGTGTAATGCATAAGAGGGAACCTCAGTGATAATGATTCCCACCTCCAATAGCATAGATAGTTTCAAAAATATTGGAAATGCACATAATTAAAAATGGAAGTGCAAGTGTTTTGGTATTAACCCCTTCAGTGCCCATGACGAGCTGGACTCGTCATGGGCTGCGGTGGCGCTGTGCCCATGACGAGTCCAGCTCGTCATGAACTCCGCCCGCTAATAAAAAGCGCGGCACTGGGCGGGGAAAGGGGCGGGCATGCAAGGGGTTAAGCTACATTTATCGAAGGAAGAATTTGGTGTAATTTCCACTGTTTAATCTGAATATATTACATAAATGTAAACACAAAATGGGGCTGTCCCTAGTAATGGTTCCTACAGGGTCTCTAGAGATGCAAATCCAATGGGAGCATCTCACAAAAAGTGAAGGACTGGCATCACACACCACCTGGTGTCATGCTTCATCATAGGCTGTCCTCGCCCTCTAAAAACTCCGTTTGATAGAGGGTGGGCATACACCTGGAGACAGGGATGCACTTCTAAAGCTAAGTGGTGGCCTGTGATTTGGTGAAAAGTGATCTAAAAACCATTACATTTGTCTACAGGCAATTTAATTAAAGATCAAATGTATGGTAATAAAAGAAGTGGGCGGTGATATGGGAAATCAATATCCCCTCACCGTAAGTAAGGCCAACATGTTTCTGCTTTGTGTCCCTGAAAGATACATAGCATTCGTCAGGACCGGAATAAATAATGGGCTCTGCCTTTCTACACTATGTGTATGCAAGAACAACCACTAAAGGACCGGGTGTGAGGATAAAAACTCCCCGTGTAGTGCAGTACTAAAATGTGAGAAGTATCTGTATCAAAAAGGAACAAAAACACAAAACAAACCGAGCGTGTAAGTTTGATAAAAGCACAATATGTTTTCTGGCCGCTTACCCAAAGACACTATCCTACTTACTCCATGGGAGGTCGAGGGTGGAAGGGCCTACTGTGACATTTCTGGAATGAGAACAATACATGGAGACATGGGCTGCTTACATCATGGTCTATGTGAGATTGGTAAAAACATCCATTCAATCATTCACACAAGTGCATGCCTCATGGTGAGTACATGCACATGGAGCTTAAAAGTACGCTTCTTCATTCATTCGTGACACTCATACTCTTACTGTCATCTTCAGCGCTTCCAGCAGTCGCATCTAAAGTCGTCCTCTTCGCCTCCCCGCCGGTGAATAATGGGGAGAGGGGAGCGAGTTTTTATACTCCTGTACGCTGGCTGGTTAGTCGTTAATTAAAGGAAGATTGCCACCGCCTGTGTGAGTTCCGGTGTATGGCCGGTACCCTGACAGGTTGCCTGATCATGGGCATGAGAAAAGGTAACACTCCCTCTCAGAGTGAAAAAAGTGCAAATTTGCGCATGCTCTAAAGGCATTACACTAATTTTATGCCTGATGCTGAAAGACGCGTGCAGAGGCCGGAGATCGCGTGTGTGTAGCGGCTCCGTTGGAACGTTGTGTGCACATGCGTATAAGGGTAAAAAGTCAACCCGCCTTTAAACGAATCTAGGAAGTAGTCTATTCCTAGTTATGGGAGGAAAAATACCCATATGAAGGTTATGGAAGTAGCGGGCAGGGGTTTAAAGAGGCACCGCTTATGTTATTTCATATTCAAAAACACAGGGTGAAAATTGCCTGATATTCTGGCTGTATCTTGGCATATGACTTTATCTTAATGACCAAGTGACCATATTTTTTAATTTTACTTCTGCCAGAATACAGAACTGAAGAGTTTCTTCAGAAAGGTGATAGTTTATGTTTTATTTATGTTTATTTTACTTTAAATTTTTATATAGAGCTAGATATGTTGACATGAATCTCTCATGTCCCACAGGGGTGCAGAAGCTTCATCAAATGTGTTTTTTTTATAGAGGAGATGACCCTCTGATTTGATCAACTACTAGAAGACAGGGAGTGTTTTAACGAGATAGTTGTAGCCATGGGATTTCGTCGTTTCCCATGAGCGTAGCCGATATACCCAGCGTTGTTCTCTGACATGTCGTTGTTGGCTTATGTCTGTTTTCTGTTTTTTCATTACCTCTATGACTACCCGTTTGAGGTCTGATTCTGTATGGTTTGTCTCGAGGAAATGTTTGGTCAATCTGGTGTTAGATTTTTTACACCGAATAGTGCTGCGATGTTCATTAATTCGTGTTTTCACTTTCTTCATTGTCATCCCAATGTACTTCAGGTTTCATGGGCAGGTCAGCATATATATCACGTTTTCATTGTTGCAATTACTGAAGTTTTTTAGTTTCCAATGGTTGTTTGTGCCAATGTCCACTTCTTTAGTGGTGATGGTCGAATGGCAGCATACACAATTACTATAAGGGAAATGACCAACTGGTTTTGGTTGGCTCCACAGGGTGGATTGGTTACTCTCTTCCTCCTGTGTGATTTTTGAGTGTACTAAGTCGTCTCTCAAGTTCCTGCTTCTCTTAAACGCGAAAGGGGGGGGGGGTTCCCACTGTCTTGCCCCACTGTTGAGTATTGCCCATTTCTTTTTTATGATATTCTGCACTTTGTTAAATGTAGGTGTGTACGTGGTCACGCTCACCAGACGGTCGTATTGTTCCTTTGTTATGATATCTAGCAGGGCTTCTCTGTTATTGTTTCTAGCCCTTTTCTTATCTCGCCTGACCATACGTTTGGGATAATGTTTTGCCAGAAGTTTAGTTTCCAGTTCTTCTGCCTGTTCTTGAAATGACTCTAGTTCCGAGCAGTTCCTCCGCACTCTCAGGAAGTGGCCCACTGGTAGATTTCGTCATAGTGCCCTTGGATGGTAGCTTTCATATAATAGGAGGCTATTCTTGTCTGTTTCGTGTGTACTTTGGTTGAGATCCCTTCTGTAGTCAAGGTGATCAATGGTATGTGTGAAGTTAAGGTGAGTGTCTTTGCTGCTAACCCATTCCACAAAGGTTGAGGCTTCCTCCGGTGTACCATGCCACACGACAAAAAATGTCGTCTATATGACGTTTCCAAGTTTTCATCTGGTGGCTAAATGGGTTGTTGTCACTGAAGACATGGTCTTCCTCAAACTAATGGACGTAAAGGTACGCCAAGCTAGGCGCGAAGGTGCTGCCCATTGACGTGCCTTTAATCTGGTGGTACAGTTTGTCCTCAAACTCGAAAAAGTTGTCAGTGAGGGCCAACTCTGCATACTCCATAATGAAGTGTGTCGGTGTAATGAAAGACCAATCTTGGTTAAGGAGGATTTGTTCCACCACCTCCAGAGTCCGTCTCTGGGGAATACTCGTATAGAGTGCTTCGATGTCCATAGTTATGAACAAATCCTCCTCGGTGTTGCTCTCCAGGTCTCTCAGGTGGCATAAGACGTCCTTCGTATCCTTCAGGTATGATGGGGATTTTTGTATGATGGGTCTTAGGAACCAGTCACGAAATTGAGATAAGGGTTCCAATACAGAGCCGATCCCGGACACTATAGGTGTCCCTGATGGTGGTGTCCTATTTTTATGGATCTTAGGCAGTGTGTAAAATCTGGGTGTTCTTGGTTTTGTATTTATGAGAAACTCAGCCTCATGTTTTGTGATCCAATCGCATGTTAGCGCTTCATCAACCAGGTTCTTGATCTTATTCATAATCCGTGTTGTAGGATCATTTTGATGTATCACGTAACTCGTGGCATCAGACAAAAGGCGTAGGCATTCCTCCCTGTACATGGTGTCATTCATGATCACTATGGCTCCACCCTTATCGGCTGGTTTGACTACCAGCTCATGGTTGCTCTATAATTGTTGGAGGGCTGTTCTCTCTCCCTTTGTCAGATTCTGGAATCCTTTAGTGTTATTAAAGTCAATTGCTTCGACTTCTTTGAGTACTACCTGTTCAAACGCAAGGACATTTCATGAAATGTTTTGAGTTGGTGGAGTGAACATGAATTTCTCCCGAAGGCCTGTGTTCAATTTTCCATCATCAGTAACTTGTGTCTCGCCAAAGAAATCTTTCAGCTTTATTTTCTGGAAGAACTGTGCAAGCAAGGTGTTAAGGGTGAAAGGGTTGTTCCTCGGTGTAGGGACGAAGTCCAAACCTTTAGCGAGCACGGTTTCTTCGTCTTTGTTGATTATGTAGTCACTCAGGTTTATGACATTCGTCATTCCTTGTTCATTGTTGATGTGCCGCACCTGCCTCTGCTCCATGTGACCGCATCTCCGCTGGTGAATGGTTCGTTCTCCCATTGTACTCTGTGTGTTCTCCTTGTTTTTTGTCTGCTCCTTCCTCTTCCTTGGCCCCTGAATAAAAAAGGCTGTGGGCCTTGTTGGGAAGCCAAAGCCAGGTGGGAGGAACTGTTGTGGCCAGAATCCAAAGGGGTGCATGGGTGGGTTAAACATTTGTTGCTGGGGATTCTGATTCCTTCTGGGGTGTTGTCACAGGTGCTCTCGTCACTGCTGCTATCACTTCTCTCTTCACCTGAACTAAAGGTTCAGTTCTGGAGAGTTGGTCTGAAGCGTTGTTGGCGTCTTTGGGCCTGCTGTTGAGGTTTGTCATAATATTCATCAGTGGGGTAGTGATATACTGTTTCCCGGCTGAACTTCTGCACATCCTTCTGTAGTTTTGTGATTTTGGATTGTGTGAGATACTCTCTGTATGCTGAGTGGTCATTATTTATTTCCTCCAGGTTCTTTTTATAAATGGTGACATGCACTGTGGTCTTAAGTTTGCTCTCGCTTTGTTGTATTTCGATCATAAGTGCGTCCGCTAATTGCCTGGCCATATAAATGATTAGCCCCAGCCAATCCTTGGTGCATTTCCAAGCAATGCTTGACCAGTTGATCCTGAATTCCTTATTATTAAGGAACTGCCTTGGTTCATTGGTGACCACGAGTCCTCGTGGTGCAGAGTTCTTTCTTAAGTATTCCGTCATAAACGCTCCATGAAGAGCTGTACGGATCTGTTCTTTCTTTTTAGTTGCTACCACCGTTTCAGCTAGGAGCGACGGTGTTCTTAGTATCTCCGCATATGTGTTCTCATCGAACGACAGTTCGGT
Organism: Triturus cristatus; assembly: GCF_964204655.1. Taxonomy (NCBI): domain Eukaryota; kingdom Metazoa; phylum Chordata; class Amphibia; order Caudata; family Salamandridae; genus Triturus; species Triturus cristatus. Next base: position 324,322,080 of record NC_140583.1, on the reverse strand, counting down.
TTCCATTTTATAGTGCTTTGTTATAGTGGTAAGGGTGAAATCAGTTGTGAAACCCTACATTTCAAAGGTATATGATAAAGGACGGTGTATTGATTAACCGGTCTCTGGGTCATGTATGACCAAGTTTTTGCCCTAAAGTAGTTCCACAGCCATAGGCTGTACGTAAAGTCACACACACTAGCCCTAGTGTTGAATTAGGGAAGGGAACTAGAGTCACAGGGCCTAGGGATAGCCAGCCTCATATATATTATGTAAACACAAAATGAGGCTGTCCCTAGTAATGGTTCCTACAGATTGCTACAGGGTCTCTAGAGATGCAAATCCAATGGGAGCATCTCACAAAAAGTGAAGGACTGGCCTCACACACCACCTGGTGTCATGCTTCATCATAGGCCGTCCTCGCCCTCAAAAAACCCCGTTTGATAGAGGGCGGGCATACACCTGGAGACAGGGATGCACTTCTAAAGCCAAGTGGTGGCCCGTGCTTTATATTACATAAATACCTGTTAGACCTTGCATCCTTGGCGTGGTTTTCCATGATTGTTTGCCTCTACCTCCTGTTTTTGGATGCTGTGCTAGATTTCATTTTTACTGGCTTAGATGCTTTGGGCACTTAGCCACTGCTGATCAGTGTCAAAGTGCAAATGCTTCCTATGGAAACTGTTATTATGATTGGTTCTCCCTGATTGGCATATTTGATTTGCTGGTAAGCCCCTAGTAATGTGCACTATGTGTGCCAGGGTCGGTAAGTCAAATGCTAATAGTGGGCTTGCTAAACTGATTATGCCGCCCACAAGTAGCCCTACAAAGGTATCTCAGGCCTGTCACTGCACTGTCTGAGCACAGGTTGATACTGCCATGTCAGCCTGGCAAGTGCACCCACTTGCCAGGCCCTAACCTTCCCTTTTCTTACATGTTAGTCACCCCTAAGGTTGGCTTCTAGGTTCCCCTGTGGGCAGGGTGCAATGCATATGAAAGGCAAGACATGCCCTGGTGTGTGTAGCATGTCCTGATAGTGAAATACTGCCAATTTCGTTTTTCACTATTGCAAGGCTATCTGTTCCTATAGGATAGACTGGGGAGTTTGCGCATAACATCCTATTAGCATAACTATTCCTGGGAACAAAGTAGGAAAATAAAGTTTAGTATGCCTGAACTCAGAATGTTAAAATGCATCCTTTAGTAAGGGGGATTTTTACATTCTGTGTTTGATAATACCACTTTTAGAAAGTAGGTATTTTCTTGCTTAGCCATCTAGTGTGTCTCTGCTAGGATGCGTAGTGACTGTCTCACTTTGGAATAACAGGGGCTGGAGATGTGCAGTGGCTCCAGAGAGTCTGAATTAGTCAGGGCTTGGCTGAATAGAACTGGGCTGCATTTAGAGTAGAGGAGGAGATTTCCTTTCACCTGAATGGGCCTGGTCTGCCTTCCACAATGCTCTCTCCAACTCCTGCCAGCAAGCTGCACCATAGAGGACAGAACTGGTTTTGACTGAGCACAGTGCTTCTCTGCCAACAGAGAACAAAGGATTTTGCTGTGAAAATATTGGGGCCCAGATCCCAGAACTTTAGATCATCTGCTGCTGTTTGGGAGCTGGAAGAAAGAAGAAACTGGAAGAACTGCAAAACCGACGAATCACTTTTCTTGCGGCTGTTTTACCAATTCATAACCAAAGCGCAAGAAGAATTTCCACACATTGCTGTGCCGCTGTGAATACCGAGGCAGCGCCTGTTGCCGCTGCAAGAATCTATGCATCGAGGGATTGCAGCTGAAGAAAACTGATGCAGCGCCGTTCAACACCGCCACATCGATCACTGATGCATCCCGATTTCCACACATCCCACCTGTGCCGCAAGTTTTTCCGATGCATCACCAGTGGATCTGAACCATCACAAAGAATCAACGCATCACTCCCCAAACAGACCGGATTCGACGCAACCCTTCTGCTGCGTGCAGGACTGTCACATCGCCTCCCCAAGGTCTCAGGAGTTGATGCATCTCTTTATTTCCGACTCTGCGGCTGTTTGGCCTTGTGAATTTTGACACACAACTACAGGTACTTTGTGTAAAAGTCACACATCCATAGTACATGGGTACAAGTTCTTGAAACATTTAGAAAGTCATATTTTTAACTGTGTGTGTTTAATTTTTGTTGTGTTGATCTTGTTGAGTTTAGATAAAGATATTTTATTTTTCTAAACTGATCTGTTCTTTTGTGGTGTTTTCACTGTGTTACTGTGTGTGTTGGTACAAATACTTTACGCATTGCATTTGGGATAAGCCTGTCTGCTTGTGCCATGCTACAAAGGGGGTGAGCAGGGGTTATCTAAAGTGTGTATCCCTTTACGGTGACTAGAGACCCACATTTCTAACAATACCAATTGAAGAAAAAGTATATTTATACCCAGACAAGCAAGGCTTGCTTAATCTGATAAAGTGCCAGAATAACTATTATTGTGCACTTTGTCTGTGCCCATCATGTGCAATACTTTATGACAAATCTGCGCCTCCAAGTAACATGTTCCGCTTAATTCGATCCTATAAAAATGGGTTGACTCAAAATACAGAGATCGAATCTAGGATAAGTATATTTGGAAACTTAAAATACAGTCTGAATTCATACCTTTCAAGATAGGGTTCCCTAGCCATGATTGCATCAAAGTGAGCTAGTCCAAGCTCGATCACTTTACGCCTACCTCTTTCATGTCCTCGTAGAAGAGGTAGAGAAGACGGAGCTCGTTCCGTTTTGACCACCAGCCCTTCACGTGCTCGTACCAGGATCCGAAGGAAACTGAGAAGCAGATTAATAGGGTCAACAATACATTATTAAGGCACGTGAGTAAAATGGAACGTGTGCGTCAGTGAATTGAATTAAACTCCCCCATCACATTCCCACGTGTCCCCAGCTTCCTCCCTCTCTTAGCACCTGGTTATAACGAGTTTGGCACAAATACAATTATGAATCATTCAACAATTTGAGCACGGTTGAGCACGTGCAAAAGTAATGGTTCATGCAATAAAATGATTGAGAAAAGAAAAATGACCGCAGCGCAGAAAACAAAATGCACTTCAGCAATCTATACGTCAACATAAGCCAAGCACATAACTTAAACAGATAAGACCGAGGTAGGGGAAATGCCACACAAAATGCCACACATTCGTGGTCACACCCACTTACAAATGTGAAGTTGGAGCTGAGGATTATATATTGATCTCACCCTCATGCAGCGCCCATTCAGTAATGCAAAAGGTGCCAACAAATACTGCATAGAGCAGATTCCTTTCCCAACCCAACACTTACTGGAATGGCACAAGAAAGGACACCAATATAGGTTCAGTGGCACAGTGTATATTTACTACCAGACCTCCATGCTGGAATACTCCTGTCCTATTCTGCTTGAACCGCTCCATTGCAATGTCAGTGTTATCTTTACTGCTGCTCTCCGTAGGGAACATATCTTATCTATATTACTTTCATCTATAGCTATATATGCATGACATTCTTTTGGACTTACATACTGAAGGGGAGTAACGCATTCTATGTATTCAGCCCATGCGGAACTCTACGTGATTCCTACAGCAAAAAATCTCATCAGACGTGCCTTTTGGTGTAAACACTACATTGCAATCAAATGTTTTTCTCGGCTCACACTTAGCACTGGAAAATTCACGAAATTAACTGGTGAAAAAATTCTAATGCCAAAGGTTAAATAAGCACCAGCCAATGTCACCGGATTTGAGTATTAAAGCTGATTTTACAATTTAATTTTCTAAAGGTTTAATTTTTTTAAATGTACATTTTCCATATGGAGGAAATATCTGTTTTTCCTATTTCACCAGTCTACTCTGTTTATTAAAAAAATAGTTCTGCATGATTCCCACTTCTATTTCTAGGGCAAAAAACAAGAGTAGCGTGAATCAGGCACCAATGAAGATTAAAATCACCCCAAACAGTATGTGCGGTAGGTCCTACTGGCTCAGACAATTCTCACTTACTTCAGGGCTTGTTTGACCTGCCAAGTACCTGAGGCAGGCCTGCACACCATTGGTGGCTGGCATGGCTCGTGGGTGGCTCGTGCGGGGGCTGAGGGGTTGGGGAGCACGCTTATTGCAACAATAACTGCACTCACAAAAGTAAAATCTCAAAAAGAAAGAGGACAACGAGAACAGAAAAGCACATAAATTCCCTTTCGCTGCTAGCCCCCCTCCTCCTGCCCCCTGTGCTAAGCCTTTTTTGGCTATTAGGGGTAGTTTGTGCCTATGCTCCTGTAACTTTTTGTCCACATAAGGTATCCATGCCAAATGTGTGTTCTTTTCTTCCAGCATCATGAGGATTATAAAGGTACCCAGGGTTTGTGGATTTCCCTGGAGTGGATCCAGAAATTAGCCAAAACACTGCTAAATTCTGCTTTTTTGAGGGAAAAATGGGGGGAAAGTGCTGCAGACGAAAGTGTCTGTTTTTTCCCCTGCAAATGGTATCAACAAAGGGTTTATGGTGCTGAAATCATCATCTTCTCAGATTTCAGGGACTTTTGTCAGAAAACCAACATTTTGTAGTTTTGGTATTGCACTGGGACATAGCCTATTTTTGCTACTTTTTGTGTTTTCAACCTCCTTCCAGTTAGTGGTAGAAATGGGTGTGAAAGTAATAATGGATCCCAGAAAGCTATACATTTCTTTGAGTGAGACCAAATTCTGAATTCAGCAAGGGGTCATTTGTGTAGATCCTTCAAGTCTTTTTTTTTATAGAAACTAACAGTTGAAAATCAGAAATAACGGAAAATGAGTTGAAAAAAAGAGCCATGTGTGCCAATATTTTCAGCTGTAACTTCTAAAGTGTGAAAAGTTTTTTAAAGCAATATGCTGTTACATCCATCGGAATCTTCTGATTGTGGGGATATATAGGACTTGTAGATTCACCAAGAACACGAGGAACCTAGAGCCAATAACTGAGCTGCGTCTTGAAATGGTTTTTCATTGTGTACCAGGTATATAGAAATTAATTTGGTAAAATATAAAGAATGAAAAAAAGGTATCAAGGACACCTATACATTTCCTAAATGGAAACAAAGCATATAGTTTAGAAGCAGTAGTTATTTGCACATCTTTGATATTGTGGATATCCATAATGGCATGTGAATTACAGGACATTTTTCAAAATGACTTCTTTTTTACACATTGTCTTACATTTGGAAGGCAGATATGCATAGAAAGTCAATAGGTTATAACAGTTGCTCTACAATTCTGTGTTCCCCTAAGTCTCCCAATAAAAATGGTACCTCACTTGTGTGGGTGGCCTAGTGTCTCAACAGGAAATGGCCCAAAACGCAACATGGACATATAAAACGTTTTTGTAAAAACTGACCCTTTTTTGCAATGTGCCTAGCTGTGAATTATGGACCCTAGCTCAGCTGGCACCTGGGGGAACCTAGCTAACCTGTACATTTATATGACCTAGAAACCCAGGCAAATCTAGGATGGGGTGACTTGCGTTACTGTCACCAGGTTCTGTTACCCAGAATACTTTTCGAATCACAAACTTTGTAAAAAGAAACACCTTTTCCTCATATTTCTGTGATGGAGAGTTCTGGAATCTGTGTGCATCCACAAACTCCGACCTACCATGCATTCCTCAAAGTCTCCAGATAAAAATGGGACCTCACTTGTGTGGGTAGGCCTAGTGTCTGCAATAGGAACCAGCCCAAAACATAACGTGGAACATTACATTTTTCCACACAAAACTGACCCTTTTTTTGCAATGTGCCTGGTGTGAATTGTGAACCCCCAGCCCGGGTGGCACCTAAGGGAACCTGGTAAACCTATGCATTTATGAAAATTCAACACCCAGAGGACTCTAGGATGGGTTAGGTTGTGTTACTCTCACCAGGTTCTGTTACCCAGAAACCCTTACAAACCTCAAACTTTTTTGCAAAAAACACATTTTCCTCAAATTTCTGTGATGGAAAGTTTGGAATCTGTGTGGATCCACAAACTTCTATGCACCCGTTTCTCACAAAGTCTCTCGATAAAAATGGTTCCTCACTTGTGTGGGGAGGCCTAGTGCCATCAACAGGAAATGGTCCAAAACACAACGTGGACATAACACACTTTTCCTGTGAAAACTGACCCTTTTTTTGCAATGTGCCTAGTTGTGGATTGTGAACCCTAGCTCAGCCGGCACCTAGAGAAACCTAGCAAGCATATGCATTTTTGAAAACTAGAGATGAAGGGGAATCCAGGATGGGGTGACTTGTGTGACTCTCACCAGGTTTTATTACCCAGAATACCTTGCAAACCACAGACTTAAAAAAAAAGAATTCCTCACATTTCTTTTATTGGAAAGTTCTGGAATCTGTGTAGATCCACAAACATCCACACACCCAGCATTCCCCAAAGTCTCCCGATAAAAAGGATACCTCACTTGTGTGGGTAGGCCTAGTGCTCACGACAGAAACCGGCCCAAAACGCAACATGCACACATCACATTTTTCCAGTGAAAACTGACCCTATTTTTGCAATGTGCCTAGCTGTCGATTGTGAACCCTAGCTCAGCCGGCACCTAGAGAATCCTAGCAAACATATGCATTTTTCTAAACTAAGGGGAATCCAGGATGAGGTGACTTGTGTGACTCTCACAAGGTTCTATTACCCAGAATCCCTTGCAAATCTTCAACTTTTTGTTTATAAACATATTTTCCTCACATTTCTGTGATGGAAAGTTCTGGAATCTGTGTGGATCCACAAACTTCCACTCACACAGCATTCCCCAAAGTCGCTCGATAGAAATGGCACCTCACTTGTGTAAGTATGCCTAGTGCCCATGAAAGGAAACGGCCCAAAACGTGACGTGGACACATCAAATTTTTCCAGTGAAAACTGACCCGTGTTTTACAATGCGCCTAGCTGTGGATTTTGAACACTAGCTCAGCCGGAACTTAGGTAAACCTAGTAAGCCTATATATTTTTGAACTAGACACCCAGGGAAATCAAGGATGGAGTGACTTGTGTGGCTCTCACCAGGTTCTGATGCCCAGAATCCTTTGCAAACCTCAAGCTTAATTAAAAATAAATTTTCCTCACATTTCTGTGAAGGAAAGTTCTGGAACCTATGTGGATCCACAAAGTTCACCCCATCCTGCATTCCTCAAAGTCTCCAGATAAAAATGAAAGCTCACTTGTGTGGGTCGGCCAATTGCCCGTGGCAGGTAAGGACCCAAAACGTATTGTGGAGATATCAAAATGATCTATCACAAAACAACCTGGATTTGTAAGGGGGTCACCTGGATTTTTAGCCCCGGGCTCGGCAGCCATCTAGAGAAATCTACCAAATCCAGACATTTCTAAAAACTAGACACCCTGGGGAGTCCGGGGAGGTATGTGCATGGATTCCCCAACGTTTACCAGAATCCCAGCAAACCTTAAATTTAGCTGAAAAAATTAGATTTTTCTCACATTTCTGTGATGGATAGTTCTGGAATCTGCTTGTATTCTACTGTGGACTACTACTGTTTTTCCTAATTTCTTTTTTGTGCATCTCCCTGTAATTTGCTATACATTTTCTCTTTGAGGTATATGGTAGGGTTCAGTGATACCAATTATTATGATTTCATCAGGATAAAGGTGTTGTGGAACCATTTCTTGGGATTCGGGATCAAACGTTATATGATGTCACCTCCTGTGATGTCACTGATGTCCAAACGTGTTAGAGGTCACTTCCACTACCCATGCCATTTTGGTGATTCAACGTTCATGACCTTCAAATCAAGACACCAACAAATACCACTCAAAAAGAAGTTTGAGGGTGCCAGGGAAATATTAAGCATTTGAGATTTACAATATAGCTATGACTGAAGAAAAGATGAAAACATCCATAGTATCAATTTTCAATGCAAAAAAGTCTATATACTAGTACTCAAGGATAATTGGTTAATATATAGTACCAAGTGTGAGGAGCCACAAACTGCTCACCAAAAATGAGTGTCACATGTGTCAAACAATTACCTACATGTTTTCAGTTGGACAAGACAGGGGATTTTAAAACCTTAAATTAATATAAAAAACAGAATAAAATTCAAACAGCAGACAGCAACATAGAGAAGTAACTACTGCTACATATTTCTGAGCTGTGGTGTTTGTTCTGACAGAGTTAGAGTCTCATTATGTGTCTAGGTATTCAGGTCTACTACTCCGAGGGTGATACTGATGCCGTAAGGAGCAATATTTCCGCAGGTCAGGATTGCTAGCTGTTTCTTAACTAAGGTGGTAGGAAGGAAAATAACTTGAAGTATTGGAGTCCACACACCTGACTACTGGATATTGTGTCTCTTACTGAAATGGGAAAAACAGCTCTGGGGTGTGGTGAAGCTGCACTACTTCCAACTGCTGTTTGTCTTTGAATCAGGGTTATAAAGAGCATTCATTATGAAAATTGCAACACAGGGTCAAGACTGATTTGCATATGGCTGGGTTCAAACTAGAATGGCATGGTGGAAAAGAAACAATAGATTGAGATTCTAGATCTCTGTGCTGTGGGTGAATGTTTGACAATGTTCACCATTCTGTCCATCCTCTTTTTTGTGTTGCTGTAGACGCTCTAAGTGGGAAGGGTATGCCCAGACGTGGATGCAGTGGTCACTATGCCATTGGATTTAAGCTAGACTGGCTGATGAGGGGTGATACAGTAAAACCTGGTACCAGGCTGCTTGTTTCCGTCCAGGAAGGACCTGGCCTGACAGTTAGAGCCGTGATATACTTAGACATCCTCATAAGTAAGCAATATGAATAAAAACCTTTTTAGTAAGCATTTTTCATCACACCACGACAATTGTACAAAATCAAGAGGAATGTGGCATACCATTTCCTACCATGAAGTCCTCCAAATATTGTGCAAAGGTCCCAGGATCTTGGTGCAGTCTGTTTGCCCGTCTGAAATGGTAAGAAGAGACAGCCACATCCTTGGCATTTCGTGCCACGTAAACGATCTGGTCAAGGAAATAAAGGAGACTGTAGGCCATTAGTAATTGAAGGTGCAGGTGTATACAGAGTGCTTTTAGCCTGCATTTAGATCAAAGCAAGCCATTTTTTTTCAAAGAACATGTAAAAGAACATACATATTTAAAAAATAAAGTAAAATGTGTTCTTCCTTACTCTTCGTCCCTTATTATGAGTGGCCCGGGAAATTAGCTGGATTTTTCCCATCAACTTAGTTACAATATTGGAGGGCACTGGTAACTCCAGCGCACTACGAGTAGGATGCTAAAGGTCCATTAATAAATGGGGAAATACCAGTAAGTCTTAATACCGGATCTGATTCTTCCTGTAATTCCTCATTTTGCACTTGATTTTCACCTGGAATTTCAACAGCTTTCAGCAGCTGAAAACCACTAAATTCGTCCTTTGGCTGTGTTGGGAGTGCTGTCCCGGTTGCCTGTTCTTTTCCAGCTGCTAACTCACCGCCTCGCGGCCCCCGCTCCGCGGGAGCCGCTCGCAGGCTCAAGACTGTGTCAGGGTCCTGTTTTTTTTGGTCCCCTGTTGTGCATAGGAGCACCAACGCGTCTACTGCAACCACCTCGCAACACACAAGCTCAGAGGCGGGACTGCGAGGACCAGCCTGCTGAGCGGCGCTGATCGGCCGCAGCTGGTCCTCTTCCCGCCCCCTCCACCTGCTTAAAACCTCACGGAGACTGTGCTGCTTGGGTTCGTCCTTTGGCTGTGTTGGGAGTGCTGTCCCGGTTGCCTGTTCTTTTCCAGCTGCTAACTCACCGCCTCGCTGCCCCCGCTCCGCGGGTGCCTCTCGCAGGCTCAAGACTGTGTCAGGGTCCTGGTTTTTTTGGTCCCCTGTTGTGCATAGGAGCACCAACGCGTCTACTGCAACCACCTCGCAACACACAAGCTCAGAGGCGGGACTGCGAGGACCAGCCTGCTGAGCGGCGCTGATCGGCCGCAGCTGGTCCTCTTACCGCCCCCTCCACCTGTTTAAAACCTCACGGAGACTGTGCTGCTTGGGTTCGTCCTTTGGCTGTGTTGGGAGTGCTGTCCCGTTTGGCTGTTCTTTTCCAGCTGCTAACTCACCGCCTCGCGGCCCCCGCTCCGCGGGTGCCGCTCGCAGGCTCAAGACTGTGTCAGGGTCCTGGTTTTTTTGGTCCCCTGTTGTGCATAGGAGCACCAACGCGTCTACTGCAATCACCTCGCAACACACAAGCTCAGAGGCGGGACTGCGAGGACCAGCCTGCTGAGCGGCGCTGATCGGCCGCAGCTGGTCCTCTTCCCGCCCCCTCCTGTCACTCCCCTTGATAATCTGCCAAAGCCACGCGCACGCGGGACGCGCGCGGGGCAAGGGCCGGGGCGAAGACCGGGCAAAGAGCGGGCCGTTTGAGGCCGTTCGAGGACATAGAGGTCTGGCCTGGCCCACCCCCCTTGGTTCTTGTTATCTGACTCGTCCCTTTTCCACCAGTAAGTACATTGTGGGTACTGCAATTCAAATATATCATGAGTACACGGGGCAGTCGCAGTAAAACTGCAATGGGGCTGAGTAAGCCCAGCGGGACATTGGATGATTTCCTTGTTAAGACTAATCTAGCAATTGATGCTGAAATCACTAAAATGCAGAAGAGGGTGTCAGTTGAGCTTGACGCGGCACGTAGGCTTTCCCAGACCTTTGCTAACTCTAAAAAATCTTCCCTAGGGAAAATCGCGTCTGCTGCATCTCCACAACATGCTTCTTGCCCTCCCCCACTGATAATCCATGCCGATGTTCACCATGCTCCCCCACCTCTTTCCCTTCCATTAGAGTCTATACCCACCTTAACTACTGTGCCCCCCAAAACTTTCGAGGGAATTGCTCCCACTGGACCTGGAACTGCCATTGTCTTGTCGGATAGCCCTGACCCCCCTGACCTTTCTCCCCCAGTAGCAAAAAATAAAAACAAAGATGGCCCAACTCTAAAAAAGAAAAACGATGCAAGATCTGCTTATGCCCGCAAAAAAGAAAAAATTGCAAGGTTGCAGTTCTTTAATAATAGGCGAACACTACCCACCACTGGGGAGACCATACAAGCGCCAAATTTGGTTAACCATCTAACAGGGGGGGACAGGGAACACAGCAATCTTAACGTAGTCCTTGACCCTATTCAAGGGCCTCTCCCCACATATGGTGAGAAACCCAAAGAGGGAGGGCAAAGTGAGCCAGGGAGGGATAGAGACAAGGGGGGTGATGACGAAGATTTTCTTAAGATAGTCTGGGGTACATTAAAACAATTACTGTCACCTCTGGAACTCAGACTCTCTCGTATCGAGAATAATCTCCTCGAGATGGATAAGACCTTAGTCTCCCTGGCCACCCTTAGCCTAAAACAACTGGAAGCAACTTATCCTCATATTGCTGAGAGTACTCCTCAGGAGAATGACGATGGTATTCACCCGGCTCCAGAAACTAACGTTAGTTCCCTTGCCCCTGAAATGCTACCTCCGGTCTTGTCCCTACCCCCACCATAGCCAACCCCAATACCCAAACCCCGCTCTAAGCCAATCGTTCCCTTTCCCCTAATACCAAAAATCCCAATACCAGTGGCAAAAGGCCCCGAGAACCAGACCTTACCCAACCCTATCCCTAAGGCCGCCCACAAGCCCAATAAGACTAATATCCCCCCTACTGCGCGCATAACCAACCAGTACCATGGCCGCCAGAACTTTCGTGGGGGCTACATTGATCTTCCTCCTGACGCTGGGCCCTACGTCGTCATACTGGCTGGTGTACCACCACTTGACCCGCTTTCTATGGAGACCCAGTGGTCCCTAAAGAATAAGGTGATTCACTGGCTCAACATCAATAGACAGCTCCCCAATACTGTTAGGACTAGGGTTCTAATGGTTAGGAGAGTGCCATGGGTGGGTCGTACCCATAAATCCATCCCTGGAGACTGCATAGTGGTCTCATTTGCAGACCCTCACACAGCCCAGCATATCACTATATGGGATTCACAGGATACTGACCAATCTATTGTCACCAGACCCCTCACCTTTTTCTATCCTCCAAAACAGACTGTTGAGCCACCTGGGGCTTGGTCAATAGCCCACAATCGTAGATGGAAAGGACATGGGGATGGTTGGCAACCCTTTAACAACTGGTGGGAAGGAGCACCCACTATGAACAGGTTTGAATGTCTGGATCAGGTGGATTGACTGGGAATTAGTGTCGCTCCAATCCTTACCAATGCCCAAAATCCCCTAACGGAAACTGTCCCGAGTGAAAAATTAATGCCCATACCCCAAGTTCCAAGCCACATTGGGATAGACCTAAAGCCCCCTGAACAGCACCCTCTTACTGCACAGGTCAAACTTCAGGCAGACCTTGCATACCTGCAAGTTCGGATAGGCACAACGGGGAATGCAGGGCATCATCCACAGGAAATTAGAAACCCAATGCACTCTCTCCTTTCTTGGAATGTTGCAGGCCTCGGTAGTAAGATCACCCACAAACCTTGGCTGGAGATTGTGCAGAAGTATGGCATCCTATGCCTACAAGAAACCTGGCTTATAGAGGAAGTGCACATGTTGGGCTACCAAACCTTCCATTCCCCAGCTGTGCCATCAGCCCAGGGTCGCAACAAGGGGGGCTTGTGCACATACATATCTAACGCAGGGGATGTAAAAGTTTGCGATTTCCAATCCAATCAGTACTTCCAAATCATACTACTTAAATGGGGCACTTCGCAAAAGGTGATTCTTGTGAATTTTTATAATAATTTGCCAATTAGTGAGGTGGAATCAAATTTGAATATTATGATCCATCATATTCACAAACTGAGAGATCAAGGTTCGGGGGATCACATAATGTTGTGGGTGGGTGACTTCAATTGTTCCGTCTGTCCGTCTTCTGAGCTAGGTTTGTGCGGCCTGTCAGATCTCGGGGAGGACGGTCCTCTGCACTTCTCCCACACCAACATGGGGTCTCTTCTTAACAATGTCATATTCACCTTTGACCTCACCTTTATTAACCAGGCATGCTCCCCCCCGGTTCCCTTTGCCCCAACGTACAATGGAAGAGGTTGTAAATCCACAATCGATTTTGCCTTGATATCACCCACCTATCCTGACTTTATAACCTTCTGGGAAACGGGGGATGACCCCATGAGCGATCATTATCCCATCACCTTCGGGTTAAATCTCATGGAGGGCAAAGTAAATGAACCTAATAGGGTTCTATATCCATTTGAGGTTACCCTATCTAAGACCAATGGGTATGTAATTAAATGGGAGAAAATGAACCCAACATCCTTCTTTCAAAACTTCCTATCCTCTTGCTCCACGGACATACTTGCCTGCTTAGAGGAAGATACTGACCCAAAGAGCATTATGGTTGCTTTTTCTAACATTCAGCGCCATATAAAAAATGCACTGACTAGGAACTGCAAAGACAAGGGGAGGCATACTCGTGGGTGGTTTGACTCTAGATGTACATCTATACTGAAAATCTTAAAGAAAGCTTTGTCTGCCGACCCAAAAGATAGAGTTCAAATTCGTCAAGCGAGATACGATTATAAGCTGGCAATTAAACAGCGGAGGGCGAAACTGAAGCAGGAGGCCAGGGAAGCTTTGGGGGAAGCCGCCAGGAATAAGGACAGCAATGCCTTCTGGAAAGTCATAAGATCTGTTTATAACTCAAAAGACAGAGATAATTCTGTAGAAGTGGCTATAACGGCTGAGCTCTGGGTAGAACATTATGGTAATCTTTATTCCAACAACACACAGGGTAATGCCCCGAACCCATGCAAGGTGAATTCACCCCAGATAGCATAATTCAGGATAACCACCTAACTGTCTCCCCAGGACCTCCTTACGCTATTGAACTGGTATTTACCACACTAGAAGTGGAAGATGCCCTTAGAGAAAGTCCTTTAGGTAAAGCCCCCGGCCCTGACCACACCCCAGTGGATCTCTATAAATCAGAACCGGACTTCTGGGTTCCCCTGTTAACCAATGTATTAAATATGGGAAATAAATGCGGTTTTATTACCACCTGGTCGGACGTAATCATAGTCCCCATATTTAAAAAAGGGAATAGGGACGACCCGGCTTGTTACCGTCCAATATCGCTATTGGACGGACTCATGAAAGTTGCTGGCAGGATTGTCCTTAAGAGGATACAACACTGGGAAGAAGAGAAGAAGGTTAACTCGGAGTTCCAATATGGGTTCCGAAAGGGACTAGGGACATTGGAGCAATCCCTAAACTTGTCCCTATTAGTCTCTAAATATACGCAGGCCAAAAAAGGGGACCTATTTGTTACCTTTGTCGACCTCAGCTCCGCATTTGATTGCGTGGACCATGCGATGCTCTGGTCGACACTGGAAGACATCGGGGTGGACTCAGCTATCCTCACATTTATCAAAGAACTATATAGAGAAGCGGGGGCCAGAGTAAGATTTGGGACCCAGGGGCAATGTTCACAAAAATTTGCCATAAACAGAGGGGTGAGGCAAGGCTGCATACTTGCGCCCTTGCTTTTCACATTTTACATAAACTCTATCGCTGAAAGCTTAATAACTCTGTCAAGCGATCATCCGGCTGTTAACGGTAGGCCTGTACCCATTCTTTTATATGCCGATGACGCGGCAATTATGTCTAGGACAAAAGTAGGTTTGCAGAGAGCAGTAAATGAATTTTCATCCTACATGGGTAAAAGAAATTTAAAGGTGAACATTTCCAAAACTTTCTCCATGCCCTGCTCCCAAAAGAACAACAGACCATCATGCTCCATATATTTAGATCAGCAAAAGATTGCCATCACAGACACTTTTTGCTATTTGGGCATTGTGTTTGACAGGTGGGGAAGGTGGAAACACGCAGTGTCAGCTAGGAAACTCGCCTTTAGCCGTGCCATAGGTGCTTTAAGAACCTTTGCAGCCAAAATTGGGGGTAAACCCATTCAAGAAATGTTACAGATCTACCGGGCAAAGTGTATAGCTACGGCCACATATGGCGCAGGTCTCTGGGGTTTCGAGAATGTGTCCTCATTACAAACTTGCGAGAATATTTTCATCTGTTACTTACTAGGTGTGTCCAAAACCACGTCGACTTTTATGACTCACATTGAGACCGGCGTCAAATACCTTAGCGACATCATAAAAATATCACCTTGTTTGCTCTGGCATAAGATTTGGACCACAGAGGAGTGCAAATTGAATAGAAATCTCATAAAAGACTGCATGGCTTTGGACGGGGTAGCAAAAGTCAAGTGGCTGCGATACGTACAAACGATGTTTTCTAACATTGGACACTCTGAATTTTACGACGAACCAGAGACCCTACAAACCTTGACTAGACCGGCCCTTAAAAAACTATTATCTATACACTTAGAGAGTGCTAGATGGGACACTGAGAAACTTAAAGGCACAACCCTGAGCTATCAGCAAATCACCCCTACTGAAGGCCTACAATCTTACCTTGGAATTGAAAAAGCACCCTATGCTCGCATGCTTTTAACTAGGCTGCGCCTAGGGATTTTCTTCCGCTTGGTCACTTTGCCGAAACAGAATGACTGGGCCTCATTGAAATTAATATGTCCATGCGACGACCATTCAACACAAAGTAACATTCACATCATGTTCTTTTGTAATCTGTATACCAGCCCGAGGAAATTATTTCTTCTACCCTTACTTAAACGCTGGGGGATAAGAACATGTAAACCTGCATATTTAAAATTTTTGCTTTTAGAAGATGTGGATGTCATCTTTGCTGTTTCTCGCTTCTTAATGTCAGTGATGAAATTTAGAAACTCAATGAGTTAACTAACACATGTTAATATTGACTGATTAGTGTAAAACGAGGCCCCTCATCCAAATGACCGCTGTAGATTTTAACTTTTGGAGAAATGTTTTATCCATTTTTGTAACTTTGTTCATATGAAAACTGTTCTTAAATTGTCTGCATAAATTGTATTTGTATGCTTTTATGATTTATTGATAAATCGAATAAAGCTTTATAACAACCACTAAATTAATTTTTATTGTTCTAACTTGTGCTAGAATGCCTCATCAAAACCTTTTTCCATGTATATTACTTGTATCTTTTGTTTGTGCTTTTTGATTACTTATGTTGTTCATCATTTTGTGACAGGGCTACAACAAATGAAGCAGGTTCACGGCAGAAAAATAAGATGCCAACTAAAATTCTGCACTTTTACTTTCGACATGCAAGTTCATAAACCTTTGTTTATAGGTGGCAAACATATGTTTTCTAAGTGTATATTTGCATCAGGTTTGTAAAGCATGGCTACTCACCCGTGAGGGTCTCATGGCGCTATGGGGGGACTCAGTGGATCAGACTAAGTGCTGAGTTCATCGGAAGAGCCAGGTCTTGAGCTCCTTCCTGAACTGCGTCAGCGAGGGTGATTTCCCGAGTTGGATGGACAGGGTGTTCCATTTATTGGAGGCGATGTAGTAGTAGGACATTCTACTGGTTCTGGTCTTGTGAACTCATTTGTAGTGTCGTCCAACACTCTCGGGCCCCAGGACTCGTGGCGCTATAGGGCAGGCGTGCGTGGCGTAATGCAAAGATGACACAGAGCCGATTTGGTTAGTATACCGAGCTCCAGCGTCTGTGCGTCACTGAAATCACACCTGTGCAGGCTCCAGGTTATTGCTGAGGTCCTATGACCTCAGGCCACCACACTGTATGCCAGGTCTTAGGGATCTACCAAGAGAACTACTCTGACCTGCTTTGCCAATGAGCTAGTCCCTGTCACGGCTGTTGCGTCACAGGGCCGACACTACATCATTGGAAGGTAGCAAGGGATAGCTGGGCAGAGCAGAGGTGTTGCTGGGTATGTAGTATGTGAGGCGGTGATTCAGGAATACGGGGCCTCGTTGTGAATTGCCCTGTATGAGAGTGTGAGGTGTTTGAAGGTTATTCTTCTGTTGACTGGGAGCCAGTGGAGGTTGCGAAGGTGTTGAGTGATGTGGCTGTGATGGGGGATGTTGAGGATTAGTCTTGCTGTGGCATTTTAGACATTTGGAGTTTACGGAGGAGCTTCTGGATGACATACGCATAGAGTGCGTTGTTGTAGTTGAGTCTGTTGCTGATGAGGGCATGGGTGACTGTCTGTGGATTTGGTGGGGATCCATCTGAAGGTTTTTTGAAGCAGGCAGAGTGTGTTGAAGCAAGCCAAGGAGATGGGTTTATCTGGCTGTCCCGTGTGAGCGAGTAGTTCAGTATGATAGTGAGGTTTCAATCATGGTTCCTGGGGGTGGTGAGACTTCCTAGAGGGCCACCTGGTGTCATTCCAAGGGGAGGGGAGACTCCTTGGATGAGGACTTCTGTCTTGTCCGAGTTGAGCTTCAGGCAGCTATCCTTCATCCAGGCAGCGATGGCTTTCCTTCCTTTGGGGAAGATGTTCCTGGTGAAAGTGGGTTCTTTGGTGAAGGACAGGATCCACTGAGTGTCATCGGCGTAGAAGACAATGTTGTGCCCGCGGTTCCTTGAGATGACTGCCAGAGGGGCCATGTAGATGTTGAAGAGGGTAGGACTGAGGGTGGAGCCCTGAGGTACTCTGCAGCTGATCACTGTTGGTTTTGAGAGGTAAGGTGACAGTCTAACATGTTGCATTCTGCCGGTGAGGAAGGAGCAGATCCAGTTGAGGGCTTTGTCTCGGATATCAGTTTCATGGAGTCTTGTGGCTAGGGTGCTGTGGAAGACAGTGTTGAAGGCTGCCAAGAGGTTCTGTTGGACAAGGGCTGTTGCCTGGCCCTGGTCAAGGAGGGAGCGGATGTCGTCGGTGGCGGCGATGAGGATGGTCTCATTGCTACGATTGCTTTAGAATCCAGATTGGGAGAGGTCCAGGAAGTGGTTAGTTTTGATAAAGTCAGCGAGCTGGCCGTTGATGGCTTTTTCTATGGCTTTGGCTGGCAAGTGGAGCAGGGAGATGGGCCTGAAGTTCTTGAGGTTCGTTTGGTCAGCAGAGGGTTTCTTTAGGAAGGGGTTGATCTCGGAGTGTTTCCAGCCATCGGGGAAGCTGGTGGTCTAGAGGGAGCAGTTGATAGTTTGGCATAGCCCGAATGCAATGACGGAGGTGGCTCTTTGGAAGATGCAGTGCATGCTCTGGAGTGGATGCTTTTCATGGTGTTTATGGTGTTGTCTGTGGTGAGTGGGGACCAGCTGTGAAGAGTCGGTCTAGGTGGGTCAGATTCGGTTGTGGTGGTTGCTGGCACGGTGGGGTGGTCCAGGTTGTTGAAGTTGTCGTGGAGAGACATGATTGTGCTGTAGAAGAAGGTGCTGAGTCTGTTGCAGAGGTCTTGGGAGGGTGGGATGTCTGTTTTGTCGCTGTTGGGTTTGGCGCATTACTTGATGATGCTGAAAAGTCCTTTGCTATTGTGTGCAATGTTGGTGATTCTGTCTTGGAGGGCCTTGTTCCTTGTGGTTTTTAAGACGTAGCAGTTTGCGGTGGTGGCTGCTTTGTAGGTGGTGTGGGATTCTGGGATGGTCCATATGTGTCATTTTTATTGTCATGTAATTTTAGCATGTCTTTCTACAAATGAGGAGGTTGTAGACACGCTCCTCACTCTAGGAATTGTGTTGTCATGTTATTTGTGTTATTTGTGTGTGTGTGATTTTATATATGTTTATATGTCCTTATATGTCATATTTACAGCTCTGATGAAATCCACTGTGTTGGACGAAACGCGTTGGCTGCCTTACAAACTTCAGTTTTTGAAACAAGAATTTAATAAAAAGAAGATTAACATATGAATTGGAAAACAGTTGTCTTTGGACTCTTGATTCTGTTTAGAAATGTTGTATGGTGCATCTTATTGTGTATTCATAAAGAAAAGATACTGTTTGAAAGCATTAAAAAAGAACTGAACATTAAATAATAGAATAATAAGATTTGAGTATTAAGGGCCTTAGTACGAGTTTGGCGGTCTTCCTCCAGGTCTGCCACCATGGTGGTCCCAGAAAGACTGCCAAGAGGATTATGAGTTAAATCCAGGGTGGACAGGTGTTGTAGTGACAGTGTCACGGTGGGGGTACGTTAGGCTCATACGAGATCCTAAACAGCAAACTGTTGCTGTGAGAGAGAATACAGCATGCATCTGCATGTTGTAGCAAGCACCATGTCATGCATGCAACAGAGTGCACGCGTTAAGGTACAATTGTAGGGGGCACATGTTGTAAGGCCTATAATATGGTAGAATGGAAATGTGTCACTTTTTGGTAGATGTTACTCATCATTCCACCTCTAAATAAGGCACTTAGGGCCACATTAAGAATTTTGTGGACTGTTATTCCTCTGCCATGACGAGTCGTGTCTGTCCATCAGGCAGGCTGTTAACCATCTGCCGAATTTAGGATTTTTTCAGTTGGACCGCCAAACCTGGTGAATAAAGGTCTCTCAGTGATCCTTATATCCAGTGCTCCAGTCGATGAATAACTCTCTATCAAGGATGGTATGGTGGGCATTCGTCTGCCATATTAAGAGTTGTGCGCTGTCTCACTGTGATGAAGCTAATGTGCTGACAGAGGACAGCAATTGGGTATGGGATTACTACAGTTTAGTCATCTGGCACAAATTAAGATATATGTCGGTCAAAACATTCTGTTCAGAATTAACTGATTGCCAACACCTGCATCTCAGTCTACAACAGAGGCTCTAGAAATAAAACAAACCATATACTACTCACAACTCAGTATTCAAGTTACTGCTGTATTGAAAATATTAGATTCCCCAGATTCATAAAAACATGAGTTAACTTTGAGATTGTTAGGGTTTCGAACCAATAATTTGGAGCACAGGTGGAGACAATAACCGCAAACCAGAGAGGGAAATGCAGACCAAAATTATAGAGAAGGAGATTACAGTATGTGTATGGAAGCAGGAAAACTCAATTCCAGGGCACACCTACATGCCCGGAAAACTGGTGAGGGTCTCCCAGGCACCTCAACCCATGGGAGGAGGTGTCGGCCATATATTCTACTAAAGGCATTGTGGGAATTCCAGATGGTTTAGGCCCTGGTAAACACCTCACACTAGTCCCTGTTCTATGACAATATACCAGTTCTTCATTCTGGGACAACATTTTCCTTCCCACAATTCCCATTCATAACCAAAACAGGCACACTATCAGATTTGTTCCACAACTCACACTACTCGTTATGTTAGGCAATGTATATAAAGTTACAAGTTACTCATCACACCATAAGGTGGACCCTCTTAAATCACAATCCAGTAGGGGCATCTCACTTAACTTGAATGATTGCTTGTAACTACATATAGTTATTGGGACCCATGCTGCATCCAGAGATGCCACAGTTCATTAGAAGAGAAGGGCATAAGCTAGGGGTTGAGATTGGTTTTATTATTATAGTTAACAAGAGATTGGGAGACAGAGGACTTACTAGTGTCATTGAGAGCATATCAGGGGATAATTGGCATACGAGCTGAGTGGGAACAAGAGAGCATGCACACAATGTAATGTGCTTGAGTGGTGTTTGGACAAAATATCAGAAAAAAAATATTGTGATAACAAAATATTGTGTCAAGAACATCAGGATGTCAGAAATATCGCTGACTGGAATATTGAAGGTAAAAATATTGGCACTGATTAGATGGTGGTCAATCAGACCGCTGACCATTATTGAGGGCATTAGGGGCCACCTGTCTATCAGGCACATTACAATGACGGATGGGGGCCCTGTTTGAAGGTGCCCATATCCATTTCCAACAGCCTATTGATAGCGGTCACTTCACCATGAAAAGGTTGTCCAAAAGGGAGATCGTAATCCCCATGGTGGTGCCTGCCTTGACACTGCCTTTGTTGAGGAATACAGATTTGACAGCTACCCCAAAGGGGACTCAGATCCTGTCGGAGGTGACAGTCTTTCCTGAAACACTGTGGGTCCGAAATAGCTTCAAATAATACAAATATTTAAATTTATTTTGATATTTTAATATGTTTATTGCATTTGAATTTAATGTTAAATAATGGTATCAAATAATTTTTCTTTATTAAAAACGTGAAAACTTAATAAAGTCAAATAATTAGGAAATATTTTATATAAAAGATTAAAATGAATGCTTTTAAATAACAATCTACTTTGCTTTAAAATTATAATTTTATATTATAATTACGTGTTTAATTCTTTAAGATAAACAATGGTTTTGAATAATTGTTACTTTAATTGTTGTTAATTTTGGATTATGAATGTATTTTGTATTTTATAATATAAAGTTTAGGAATGCTAGAATATATTTTTCTAAACCCATTAATAAATAACATGTATTTTTTTTATTCTAATATTTACATTTGTAAATATAGGTTTGTAGTTTTGGATAATGTGTTTTAGGTTCAATTTACTAGTATTTTATAGTAAACAATTGTGTGTGAGTATGGTGCATTGATTGTGTGTAATAAAATTTAATTTGTATTACCTATGTTTTTGAGAGTAGTGTATATAGTAAATTTCACCACTTTAGTGTCTAACAACTTCTTCAAATTGGTTTAGATTGGAATGTGAATAGGACATTTCAACCTAGTGGACAACATCTTCTTCCGTTATGGTTAGTTTGAAGTTAGATTAGTAAATTCCAATTCTTTAGGGCCTGAATACGAGTAAGCGCAAAGGGTACAGGGCCGGACTGGGAACCAAAACCGGCCCTGGCAAAGTGTTAGGCCGGCCCCCCAGGGCTTGTGGGTGCCCCCGAGCTTTTTGCCCGGGCTGGTTTTTGGCCGATTTTGTTACAGGGCCGATTTTGCAGCTATGCTGCAAAAACGGCCCTGTAACAAAAACGGCCCCCAGGGGCCCAAAACCGGCCCCCACACCTGCGGCGCACCGGGGGATTGCCCGGTGCCCGCTAAGGCCTGTCCGTCCCTGAATGGGTAACTGCATCACAAACATGATGGATATCCCATCTGTTGTTTATAAGTTCCATTATATCCAATGAAATATAATGGAGCTTGTAATATGGCAGATGGGCTATCCATCATGTTTGTGATGGAGTACCTCATCAGCCAAACTCGTAATCAGGCCCTTAAGGCCCGATTATGAGTTTTAGTGGTGCGAAGGTGGGTGGAACTGCACTACAGCGACTCTCCGCCGCCCACCTGCCAGATTACAATTTAATTGTGATCTGGCAGGCAGGCAGCATGGCGTCCCTAGGGAGCTGCCTCTTTCAAAGGCTGCGCTGCCTTTGAAAAAGGCAATGCAATGGGAACCCCTTACAAGGTTCCTGCATGGCATGAACTGGTACATGTTTTGCCCGCCTGTATGCCCGCCTATATGCATGCACAAGCGGAGGAGGCACTGGGGGGCCCCTTGGTTCCCGCTCCTCCTGGGTTGACATAGAGGAGTTACCTCCATGTTGCTGCCAGCATGCGTGGCAGGATCACGGCCATCTTTCCAAGCATATTACAACCTCTGAATGCTGCGCAACCTCCTAGGAAAGGTGCTTCCCTGCGGCGGTCCCAGGACAGTCCGACTGCTCAACCCCTAATGGGGCGGTCAGACCGCCGGTGTGGCTGTCCAATGCCAGACTCGTAATAGGGCCTTAAGTGTCCAACACCTTCAGCCAATATGGCTAGAATGGAGTGGGAATAGTAAATGTCACTCCTTTAGTGACTAATGCCTTCCCTAATTTGGTTTAGCTTTGATTGGGAATAGTAAAAGGCATCAATTTAGTGTCCAACACTTTCCCTCAATATTTTAGATTGAAAGGGGAATAGTCAATGTTGCCCTGATGAACTGGACCTGATTACAAGTTTGGCGGTCCAACCGCCCTGGAACAACTAACGCTGCCAGGAAACAACGGATGGTAGAAGGCAAGGCACCAATATTCTTGGGGGGACACTTTCTCCCGATATGGTTAGATTGGAGTAGGAATAGTAAATATCACCCCTTTAGTGTCCAACACCTTTCCCAAATTGGTTTGGATTGGATTGGAAATAGTAAACGACACCCTTTTATGTCTAACACTTTTTTTAAAATGGTTTATCTTTGAGTGTGATTATTTCATTTTATAATTTAAGTTGAAATCCTTTAATTCAGTTTTATTTGTATGTAGCAGAAATAGTTTGTGCTATGTTGTAAGTATTGTTGGTATTTAGAAAATATAAATCAAAATAGTTAGCTGTATCTATCTACGCAATAATATTTTTTATTACTTTTTGTGTTGAATAAAGACAAGTCAAATTTTTCACATTTTGTTTATGTTTTCAAAGTTACTTTGTTGTATAATTGTACATTTTTAAACATATATATTTCGACTTGAAAATAATTAGTTATATAAAGTTAACTAAATAAAAAAATGTATAAATTTTTTTTTTTTTTTTAAACAAGACCTTTATTGCAAACTCACACAATACACAGCTGACAGCCTACAACAATTCGGGCCGGCCGCGGAGAATGTACTTTGCAGTTTGTTATTAAGCACACAGCCCATTGCCGTCAACCCGGAGGTACGGCGGCGTTAGAACGGTGTGAGTGTATCACATTGTCAAGGAGGATATTGCAGGACTCCTTTTATCCCTTATATTCGACCCTAAACATAGAACTATTGCCAAACTGGTGAACAGCGCCCAACAGCCGTATTGCCCCCCCCCCAAACAAACCAGGTCATCACGTAGCACCATAAGTCGCCTGTCTACCATTGATGTGACTACCGCACCCCATCCTTAGCACCCGGAGCCACCACAGCGTTAGGGTTTACAGATCCTCTGCGCCTTCCCGCCCTTCGGGAGGAGGCTCGCATATGCCCCCCCTGAAATCATTCCAATTGGACCACACTTCTCTCCACTTCCGGGGGCATCCTCTCGTTATATATACAGTCTTTTCCTGCAGCATACACCAGTACATGTCGCTGTGCCAATCCGACACTTTGGGTGGGAGAGGACTGCCCCAGAGCCTGGCTATGTTCCTCTTCGCCACCATTTGTCCGAGCGTCACCCAGAGCCTCCCTTTCGGTGACAGGTCCGTAGGTTCCCATATATTGAGGAGGCACCTCTTGGCCTCCGGGCGAATCTCCACCTCCCATACCTCCTCCATACACTGCACCACCCTTCCCCAATAGCGCTGAATCTTAGGGCAATCCCACACCATATGGAAGAAGGTACCTGTGCCCCCACATCCTCTTCTGCAGAGCACTGAGTCCGCCCTCCCCATCGTGTGTAGCCTAGTGCAGGAGATATACACCCTATGAAGGATCTTAAGTCGGATAAGTCGCAGCCGGGCTGATATTGCGACCTCACGGGGAGAAGCCAGAGCGTAGAGCCATTCTTCATCGTCTATCTCCAGCCCATCAGCGGCCCATTTCTCTCTAAGGGTCAGAAGTGTGTCGGGGGGGTTGTTAATCAGCTTTTTGTACGTGAGTGATATGGCGTGTTCCGGGAGGTGCCCATCTAACAACCTATCTTCAAGCGGGGAGGATTGTGGTATCTTGGTCTCCGGTGGGATGTTAGTCCGGAGGGAGTGTCGCACCTGTAGGTATCGAAAGTATTCGGTGTGAGCTAGCTCATATGTGTCTTGCATTTGGGCGAATGTGCGGATCCCCGTAGGGCCCCAGATGTCCTTGATTTGGGAGATACCAATTAAGTCCCAATTACGGAACCCCTTGGTGCGCCCCAGGTTGCCCAACTTGTCGGAGGCCCACAGTGGCGTGGCCATCGTAAGGACTCCTGCCCATCCAAACTTCCTCTGGGCGACGTGCCATATCTGTACCGAGTGACGGGTAGGTCCGGTTAGTGGACGTATACCCCGTCTGGAGTAGAGTGCTATCTCGTAGTTCCCCCCGGGAAGCAGCCATCTGTCCATGCCGTAGGCGGGATCGTTCCCGTCTCCATATGTACCCTGGTTGATCGCGGACAGGTGGGCCGCCCAGTAGTATTTACGGATGTCAGGGAGGGCTATACCACCGTCGTACCACCCCAATGTGAGTTTGGCCAGGGAGATTCGGGGCGACCCGGCCCAGAGGAGGTCGTGCAGTGCGGCCTCGATGGCCACAAAGTAGCCGTTGGGGACTAAATCTGGATAATTTTGCAGCGCGTACAGAAACCGTGGTAATGCTAGCATCTTGAATAGGGCTGCCCGGCCCAGCAGAGTCAGTGGCAGGTGCTGCTAAGATTTGGCCTCCCGTTGGAGCCGATCGAGTGGCGGCTTGAGGTTGCGCTCGTATGACAGAGCCTTATTGGTGGTGATGTAGACTCCCAGGTACTTAAACCCTTCCACTGCCACATTAATGGGGCACGTGTCCGGGAGACACGGAGGTTCACCCCGTAGGACATATAGGTGTGATTTGGCCCAGTTGACCCGGAAGCCCGAGTTACGGCCGAAGCTAGCAAGTATATCGAGTGCCACAATTATGGACCTGCGTGGTTTGCTAAGGTAGAGGAGTATGTCGTCGGCATAGAGGGAGATTCTATCCTCCCATCCCTCCGCCCAGGATATACCTGTCAGGCCAACCGCCTGCCGTATCCAGGCCGTGAGTGGTTCGAGGGAGAGAAGGCGAAAAGAAGGGGGGAGAGGGGGCAGCCCTGCCGGGTCCCTCTCTCCAGCGAGAAAACCTCGGACAGCTTGTTGTTCACGAGCACACGCGCCAAGGGTTCAGCATATAGTAGGCGCACCCACCCTATAAATTGAGGGCCGAAGCCCAGTTTGCGCAGGACCGCGAACATGTATGGCCACTCTAGGGTGTCGAAGGCCATTGTGGCGTCCAGAGAGACCACCACCGCGTCCTCCTGTAGTCTGTGGCATTGCCCCAGTACGCCGTTTAGCCTTCGTATGTTGAGGGCCGTGTTACGGCGGGGCATAAATCCCGACTGGTCTGGGTGGACCAACGAAGGCAGCACCGATTTGAGCCTGTTGGCCAGTGTCTTCGCAAGTATTTTGGGCTCCGCGTTGAGGAGCGAGATCGGTCTGTACGACGCACACGCATCTTTAGGCTTCCCTTCCTTCGGTATCGCCACTATGGTTGCAACACACTGATCACGGGGCAACCTCCCCCTCTCCATACTGTGCTCGAACATGGGTTTCAGATGCTTGCTGACAGCCTCCGGCTGGAGCTTGTAGAGCTCAATTGGGAGTCCGTTGGGGCCGAGCGCCTTACCAGGACGCAGTTCACCTATCGCCCGCTGAAGTTCGGCCTCAGTGAGTGGACTGTCCATAGCCTCCCGATCTTCATCCGACAAGGAGGGCATACGAATGTCCGTTAGGAGGTCCATGGAGTCCTCCTCCGGCCGGTCCGACTCACGCCTGTAGACCCGCTGGTAGTGTTGCGCAAACTGTTCAACTATTTCCCGAGGTTCAGTAACCACCGTCGCGCACTCGGTGCGAATTTCAGGCACCACCTTACTGGCTTGTTGTTTTTTCGCAAGCCAGGCAATAAGTTTCCCGGCTTTATCGCCCTGATCGTAGATTCTACCCAGCTTGTGGCGCGCCACGTTCTGGGCCTCTTGAGTGACTGCTTCTCTATTCTCCGCCGTCTTCAACTGCAGTCTATGCCTGGCCCCCCCCTCCCCACCCCCCGCCGCCTCCCCCTCCAGAACCTCCAATTCCGCCTCTAGTGTAGCGACCTGTCTGCACCGCTCCCGTCGCCTCGCCGATATGGCTGAAAGCGCCTCTCCCCTAATCACGGGTTTGAACGCCTCCCATAAGGTGACGGGGGAGTTCACCGAGCCGAGATTCTCTTCAAAGTAGCGTGTGATTGAGGCGGATACCTGCTTTCTGGTGTCCTCGTGTTTAAGGTGCCATGCGTTTATTGGCGCTATGCAGCCCTCCCGTTGAGTCCCGAATGTGATGTGCGTGTGGACTGGTGAGTGGTCAGAAATGCCTCTGGGCAGGTGTGCTGCCTCACGTACCGTCATGTCGTGTTGTAGAATAGTGAGGATGTAATCTAAGCGCGAGAATGAATGATGCGATCCCGAAAAGAAGGTAAAGTGTCTGTCCGTTGGGTGGAGCAGGCGCCAGACGTCCACGAGCCCGAAGGCCTCAAGAAAGTCCGCCAACCACTCCTGCCCCCGAGGGAGATCTCTGGGGGGCTGTCTATCACGGGTTCCCGACACTACAGCATTAAAATCCCCTCCCAACACCAACTGACCCTCGGGGAGGGAAAGGAGAAGAGTGCCGAGTTCCGCGAAGGCCCGGGCTTGGAGGCCAGGCGGGATGTAGACCGATACTAGGTTTAGCGTGCGGCCCTCCCAGCGGCCAGACACCGCCGAAAAGCGGCCCTGCGGGTCTATGTATTAATTTTTAATAAAGAAAAACGTAAATTCGATATAATTGCTATAGTATGTTGTGAATTTTCAATTTGTTTTCTCCATTTTCTTAAAATTGTTTTAAACATTTCCTACACACGTTCAATATAATTTTAACATGTATTTTCAATATATATATAATAATGGTATATATTTTATAATACTACTTAAAATATACTATACAATTTTTCAAAAATTTTTTTACAACGAGCTAGCGGTTAGGTGCTGCTGTTCTTCAGAAAAGATAAGTAATTTTTTAAGGATCTGTTCAGGGTTTTGAGGGTAGCGGGGCTTAGGAAGGATATTTAGATGTATTAATAGTAGGGCTTCTCACTAGTTAGCAGTTTTGTATTTTCGTACAATCTTTTTGAAAGGCAACATTATGTTATGTTAAGTTGTGTTATAGGGCTCCACTTAGGGCCCAATTATGATGGTGTAAGAAATGGCTCCGACCGTCATTCGGAGCCATTCTTACTCCACTATAATCTCCTTTTGAAATAATTTCCGACCGACCCATTTGTATGGAGTTGGTCGAAAATTCTTCCAAACAGGAGTTCGTAATAGCTTACGACGGGCTCGGAGAGCCCGACTGCCATTCGGAAGGCCTTCAGTAATCCCTCGGCCGGCTCTTTCCGGCTGAGGGATTACGATGGCAGTTTCCCACTGTCTTTCTGTACCAGCCTTTCTGACACTAAAGTCAACACTTAGAGGAGCGCAAAATGTGGACTGCATGTACCATAATGCAAAGGAGCAAACTTTTCTGGGATATGATGTAGTGTCCGACCACACCCGTTGCCCTGCCAAATCTGATTTTCATGACCTCCTCTACCATTTATCACATGTTCCTAATATTCCTGTTTGTAAAAATTGCATTCTGGCCCATTGATTAAACTTCCTCTGGCCCAAGCCCGAGTGTACAGCCCGGGTGCGGAGATTATGGCCCAAGCGGAGATTCTGGCCCGACTGCGGACATAAAGATACGACTCACAATTGACCTCTGTGAATACTAAAAGTCATAAAGTTATACTTTTTTCTTAGATTGTCTTTGTGAATTGGGCCCTGTATTTCTTATTTAATAAAAAAATGATTTGATTTGTTATGTTGGTTTAGATTTTAAGGCAATTTCTTAGGACTTTAGTAGGTTAATATTTATATTATATTGTGATTTGGCTATCATTTCTAAGTGATGTACTCCTTCAAGTTAAAGGGTAATTTGGCTTCCAGATTTCTCCATTCATAGTTTCTGGTAGCTTGCATCTTTTTATAATGCTTCTATACATTTATAGAGTTTAGGTTGGGTTCTATTTAGTGTAGATAGAAAGGCAGTGAGCCATCCTTCCACTGCATTCATTTTAGCCTCCTGTCTCAAGGTGCTGTCATAGGTATTCCACCATGGTATTTGGAATTTGGGTTGGCGTCTGTTTCTCCAAGTTTGACGCTGGCTAAGTTTTTGAAAGTTACTTGCTGTTGAGAATATTAGAGTTTATTTCTTAGTGTATCATTTAAAAGGGAAGGTTCTTCATTAATGACTTAATTATGAGTTCGGCTGACCATGAACCGATGTCCCCAAGGTCCAACCGCCGCAAGCTCGGAAGTCCGACCTCTGTATTACAAGATGGGAGTTATGCTATTGCAAAGACTGTGGGTGTACCGCCGATACTCAAAGCACACTGTCGGCCACTGGGCTCAAGGTTGGGGAAAATCAGCTGCCTTTGGGTGGTACAGAGGAGCAACACTGCCCTCCGTGTTATGAGTTGGATTTCCGACGACCCGACAACAGATGTCGGCGAGGCATCTAAACATCGGCGAGGACTTAAAATTTGGGGTGCATACTTATCTCTTTCCTGTTTTTCCCAGCAGAGTTTGACGTGGATCCTGTCCTTCAGGTCCCCCCTAAACAGTAGCATCTTCACCCTGAGTAATACACCTTGTCTGTGCCGATAAGTTCTCTTTATACCATATACCCATTACTGGGACTGCACAAATATGGGTCGGACTCCACCAATGATAATCTATAGATATCGAAAAACATTGCTCACTGCCACAAGACCACTGCAGCCACACCGCAGGCCCCGCAGTCAACTCATAATAGGACGGTCGGAAGACCGCCAGCACTGCGGTCTTCTCGTGGTTCAATCAATCAATCAATCAATCACATTTATAAAGCGCGCTACTCACCTGCGAGGGTCTCAAGGCGCTGGGGGGGTGGGGGAGGGGTGCCACTACTGCCCGAAAAGCCAGGTCTTGAGGTGCCTCCTGAAGGAGGGATGGTCCTGGGTCATACGTAGGTGGGTTGGGAGGGAGTTCCACGTCTTGGCCGCCAGGTAGGAGAAGGATCTTCCTCCGGTGGTGATTCTGCGAATCTGTGGGACTGTGGCGAGGCTGGTGGAGCGGAGCTGGCGGGTAGGTGTGTAGAACGTGAGGCGGGTTTTGAGGTATTCGGGGCCCATGTTGTGGAGAGCCTTGTGTGCGTGGCTGAGGAGTCTGAAGGTGATCCTCTTGCTGATGGGGAGCCAGTGCAGGTCTCTCAGGTGGGCTGAGATGTGGCTGTGTCGGGGGATGTCCAGGATGAGTCAGGCAGATGCGTTCTGTATTCGCTGGAGTTTTTTCTGAAGTTTGGCGGTGGTCCCGGCATAGAGGGCGTTCCCGTAGTCCAGACGGCTGGTGACGAGGGCCTGGGTAACCGTCTTCCTGGTTCCGGTGGGTATCAATCGGAAGATCTTACGGAGCATGCGGAGGGTGTTGAAGCAGGAGGATGTAACGGCGTTGACTTGTTAGGTCATTGTGATGGAGGAGTCAAGGATGAATCCCAGGTTGCGTGCGTGGTCCGTGGGCTTGGGGGCGGTTCCCAGGGCGGGGGGCCACCAGGAGTCGTCCCAGGCGGAGGGGGATGGACCGAGGATGAGGACTTTCATCTTGTCTGAGTTCAGTTTCAGACGGCTGAGCGTCATCCAATCTGCGATGTCTTTCATTCCTTCCAGGAAGCTGGCTTTGGCGGTGGCGGGGTCGTTGGTGAGGGAGAGGATCAGTTGGGTGTCGTCGGCGTAGGAGATGATGTTGATGTTGTGTTTGCGTGCGATGGCTGCGAGGGGGCTCATGTAGACATTGAAGAGGGTTGGGCTGAGCGAGGATCCTTGGGGTACGCCGCAGATGATCTTGGTGGGCGCTGCGAGGAAGGGCGGGACACGGACTCTCTGAGTTCTGTCGGCGAGGAAGGAGGTGAGCCATTCCAGGGCCTTCTCTTGGACCCTGGCGCGGTGGAGATGGGTTGACAGGGTGCGGTGGCAGACGGTGTCGAATGCGGCCGACAGGTCGAGGAGGATGAGGGCAGCCGTTTCACCATTGTCCAGCCGGGCCCTGATGTTGTCGGTGGCTGCGATGAGGGCGATCTCGGTGCTGTGGTTCGCTCGGAATCCGGACTGTGATGGGTCGAGGGAGTAGTTCGTCTCGAGGAAGGTGGTCAGCTGTTTGTTGACGGTCTTCTCGATGACTTTGGCTGGGAAGGGGAGGAGCGAGATGGGGCGGAAGTTCTTGAGGTCTGTGGGATCCGCGGTGGGTTTTTTCAGGAGGGCACTGATCTCCGCATGCTTCCAGCTCTCCGGGAAGGTGGAGGATGTGAAGGAGTTGTTGATGATGTCCCGGAGTTGGGGTGCGATGATGGAGTCGGCTTTGTTGAAGATGTGGTGTGGGCAGGGGTCCGCTGGGGAGCCGGAGTGGATGGAGTTCATCGTGTGGGTGGTGTCTTCTGTGCTGACGGGGTTCCAGGTGCAGAGGGTGGTGGTGGGGGGCATAGATTTGGTGGGAGGGTGCGTGGTGTGGCTGCCGAAGCTGTCATGGATGTCAACGATCTTGCGATGGAAGAATGTTGCAAGTGAGTCGCAGAGGTCTTGTGATGGTGTGATGTCGTTGTTGCTGGTGCTGGGGTTGGAGAGCTCTTTGACGATGCTGAAGTGTTCCTTGCTGTTGTGGGAGTTGTTGTCCAATCGGTCTCTGAAAGCTGCCCTTTTGGTGGTGCGGATCAGCTGGTGGTGTTTGCGGATGGTGGTCCTGAGGGCTGTCATGTTTCCTGATGACTGGTCGTTGCGCCAAGTTTGCTCGAGGGTACGGCAGGATTTTTTGGAGTCTTTGAGATAGTTGGTGAACCATGAGGCTTTCTTGCTGTCAGAGTTGCTGGGGGGGTTCTTCAGTGGTGCGAGGGCGTTGGCGCAGTTGGTGATCCACTGTGTGAGGTTGAGGGCTGATTTGTTGGGGTCCGTAGTGTAGGAGGGTAGGTTTTGGCTCAGGGAGGTGGTGAGCTGGTCAGTGGTGATCTTGCTCCAGCATCTACGGGGTGCTTGTTGCGGGTGGTGGTGAGTTGTGGCTTTCCTGAAGTTGAAGTGGACGCAGCTGTGGTCAGTCCATTGAAGTCCGGTGGAGTGGCTGAAGGAGATGTGGTTGCTGGAGGAGAAGATGGGGTCCAGCATGTGGCCGGCGTAGTGGGTGGGGGTGTGGACCAGTTGCTTGAGGCCGAGGTTGGCGAGGTTGTCTAGCAGGGTGGTGGTGTTGTTGTCCTTGTTGTTCTCCAGGTGGAAGTTGAGGTCCCCTAGGAGGATATAGTCGGAGGAGGCGAGGGCGAGCGGGCTGATGAAGTCTGCGATGGCTTCGCTGAATTGTGTGCGAGGGCCCGGGGGTCTGTAGATGAGGGTACCTCTGAGGGTGGTCTTGTGGTCGGTGTGTATTTGGAAGTGGAGGAGTTCGGCGTCAGTGAGGGTGTCGTCGGTGTTGGTCGTGATGCGGATGGTGTTTCTGTAGACAATGACAATGGTCATGTATGTGTATGTCTTGATATCTTCCAGGGGCAGGAGAAATGCTGCTGATGGAATTTTTAGTTTGTGCAATTAAACAATTTATTTGGTGGTGCACCTGTTACGTGTTCAAGGACTTTAGGCAGTGTATCTTTAAGAATTTTGGTTGTTGGTTCCTGGAAGCTAGTACTTGCCTGTCTTATATCCTGCAATATCTCCCTTACTACTATTTCTGACACATTTGGTGGGTAGTTGCGCTCTATTACATGAATTACTACATATTCTTTGTAGATGCCCTCCAATAGCATGCATTAGAATAATATTTGGTACAATTCCAATTTATATTTTCTGTTGATACACTTTCTTGGATGTAGGTGTAGCCCATGTGATTAAGTAACTGCTTTCCTTTCTGTGAAGTAATGTACTATGCTGCTTTTGCCATTGTATCTGGAAGCAGTGGGACGGTGTAAATATATACAATAATTTAAAGTTTGCGCGTAAGTTATTTACATGAAAATTATGTACTACTTCTATTTTATATCGTTACATGTATGTTTCGTTTAGATGTTTCATGTTGTTTTGCAGCTTTTCAGTTGAGAGTGTTCTAATGTGGAGCAGGTGCTTTCTTTTATGTTTGATGAAAAAAATACAATTCATGTTAAATGTTCAATTGTTGGTAGTTTGTAGAGGTTGAGGTTGTTAGGTTTATTTTTGTTCGCTATTTGGGTGAGTAAATAGTTTTTTAATAATTTATTTTCTTATATATTATTGCTGTTTTTTGGTAGTTGTTTTTTGTGTCAGTTTATCTCTTTTTCCTGTTAGGCTGTGTATTAAAAAGATATGGAAGGTTGAGAGAATTTTGTTAATGATTTGTTATTTTGAATCCTTAGGTTTATTAAGTAGTATATTTTAGTTTAAATATAACTTTTACTTACTTGGATAGGTAGTTGTTGAGATGTATATATATCTTCTTTCATGGTCTGGTCAGAAAATCCTTGTCTAGCAGTGTTTGCCGCTTTTTGAAGTATTTAGTTATTTAAATTAGTCTGCTTTTTATATTGCTGATTTAATTGTTTTTTTATTTTATTGTTTAAAGTTGTATAATTTTATTAGTTGGTTAGGTTTTAGTTTGAATTTTTTATTATCAGTTAGTTCCTTCTATGTTAAACACTAATTTAGATTTTATTATTAATATATAGTTGGTTAGTTTTGAAAATAAATGTATGTATATATATTAACCCTGGGCGTAGTATGTGTAGTAGCACTACACGTAGCTACGCAAAGTACACTTTGAAACTACGCTCAGCTACTCCTCAAACTGCGTAGTGCGTAGCTGATAGCACTGTGTGCGTGTCTGCTCTGAGCAGTAATTGCAAACAGCATCTTGCACAGTGCAAGACATGATAAAATAAGTATTTCTGTCTTTATATATATATATATATGTATATATATATATATATATTTTTTTTTTTAAACCTTTATTTAAGTTATATAAAGGTACACATACAGGAAAAAGACAATCTACAATATGCTCAAAATATGTGAGAATCCCGTTACAAAATTACATTTCTCGCAGGTGTCAGAAAAAAACCCCTATATAAGTGCCAATCCTTATAACCTGGTGGCAGGGTATTATGCATCAGAAAGGAGCAAACGTGAAGCCTGTGTTAAGTGATCCACCCCTTCCATTTGTCCGTATGCCAGAGTGCACCAGCTTCTGCCTCCCCCAAAAGTGCTCGGTCAACATAAACATAAGTCATTAGTTTGTTAAGGAAGAGGCAGAGATTTCTTTTTGCAACAAAAGGAACAAGTTCCTTGAGTCCCATAGGGATTCTTTACCACAGTTCAAAAGTCTCCAAGCTGTGGGAGGACATTTCTCGGAGATAGAATGTCCATACAGAACAGTGCCCCAATTCAGCACAGCAATGTCTGCGATATGGAGAAGAAAAGGCTTTACCAAAGTCCAAAAGGCTTGCGCCTGCCTGCAGCCCCAGAACAGGTGAAAGACAGTTTCTTCATGGCCGCAGCGGGAACGTAGGCATTGCGCTGTGGTGCCAATACTCTGTGATGCTGGAACACCTTCACTGGCAGGCAGTTGTGTATGCTCATCCATGCCAAGTCCCTCTGGCTGTGTGTGAGACCTCGGTGACCCACCATTCTCCAAACACACAAAGGACTGAGTCTCTGACAGGAGATCCACTTGTTGGGGTTTTTCACGGGCGACCAAAGCCTGTTTCAGTTTTTCCGCATGGGAACATATTGCTCTAGAGCAGAGGTCTTCAAACTTTCGGATGCCGAGACCCCCCTGTCAACATTTTGAGGTGTAAGGACCCCCTCCTGACAAAAATTTCTAAACTTGTAGGCAGGGCTACTGGAATTATGAGGCAGGTGAGGACCAAATTACGTGACAGGCTTGACTAAATTGTGTGGGAAGAAAATGTAAATGATGTTATGTGATGCTGCCTATTTTGGGATAGTATTGGAAATAAATTTTTTACACACAGTAACACTGGGGAAAGATTTTACCCTATTAGTACCTGTTTATAACCAAAATACAGCAATTAACATCAGAAAGGTTTCTAGTCAACCTTTTTGAAGGGCGTTCCACTCCGCAGGAATATGTGCTGCCACATTAGAAGCTCACCTGGCCCAGGCCGGGAGCAGCAGGGGTCCCTTAAAACCCTAGCGGTCTTGTGCAGAGTTAAGCAGTTTACCCGTGCCACTTTCCTCTCACCCCCTCCCTTTAATCACCTCTTGCCATTCTGTCTTTTCACTGCCCTCATCTCTAACAGTCTCTCGCATTTATCTCATGGCCTCTCTGGCCCCTCACCTCCCGTGCCCATCAGCACTTCTCATTCACCTCGTCTCTCCATTCAAATTTTTGTCTATTGAATCTTACACCTCTCCAGTCCCCCAGGAGTCGTCCCAGGCGGAGGGGGATGGACCGAGGATGAGGACTTCCGTCTTGTCTGAGTTCAGTTTCAGACGGCTGAGCTTCATCCAATCTGCGAAAGTTTCGCCCAATCTCTCCCCCACTGGAAGGTAGTTTGATTTTTTCCCGCCGGCTTGTCTCTTGGCATAGTTATCCTGAACTGTATCAGAAAATAATCAGTCCAGTTTAGCGGTGATATACTGAGTACCTCTGTCTCAGACTGCTTGGCAAAAACTAGATCGAGCATATGCCCTCCCTTGTGAGTTGGTTTATGAATAAGCTGGTGTAGACCGCAGTTCTCACATGTTTGACTCAGGGCTTGTAAGTGGTTCCCTGAGCTCCCTGAATCCCAGAGGTTGAAATCTCCTAAAAACAACAATCTAGAATGTGTCAGTGCTAAGGCAACATTAGTATCCAGTAAGGCCTGGTGTTGGGAGTCCAGGCCCGGGGGCCTATAACAGACCAAGCCTGACAGCACTCTCCCCTTAGGCTCCTGTAAGGTGAAGCCCAAGAGTTCATACCCCACTATATCGTTTATCTGTAATGGGGCACAGTCCTACTTCTCCTTAAAAATTATCCCTACCCCTCCTCCTCTCCCCGTCAGGCGCGGCTTCTGAAGGATCTTATAGCCTGCTGGGCACGCAAATCCCAGCTCCACCGAGGAGTCTGGGTTTATCCAGGTTTCTGTGATAAACAATAGATCAAGGTCCAGGTCTTCCAGCAGGTCATTAATCTCCTGATAATGCTTTATCAGTGATCTGCTGTTAATCAGACCACATGTCAAGGTCTGCTGGTATTCCCCTCGCTGCCCTTTACCAATGTTAAGCAGGGAGTCCCTGGAGTAATGAATTCTGCTTATACAGGTTTGGGCAGCATTGCTGGCGCCAGGCGCGGCCGGTGCGCGGACGGGCGCAGACGGGCTTGCCTCTAGCGCACCTCCGGCAAGCTATCGGCGTGCCCGCTGCGTGCGTGCGCGCACTGCGCGATTGCATTCCCCTATTTAAATAGAACCAGCCACTAGAGCACTGACAAAGATGGCGCCCGGTGGATGGCACTAATTCAATGGAGTCTCGCTAATAGCGATGTGATTTATATTTTAAGGTGCAAGTAAGTGGGCGGGGCACGATTTAACAGATTGTAAAATATTCTCCCAACACTCAACAGTTAAAACAAGAATAGCAGCAATATCAAAGTAAAAAACACAGCGCTTGTGCCTACCCTCGCGTCAGCGAAGGGCGCGGTGCAGCGGTGCGTCAGACCCCAGTATTGTTCCCAGATCAATAATGGAGCAATCTGCAGCAGCAGTTTAGTTTGCTAAGCGTCTCTATCCATGGTCAGGCGCGCTTGCATTCCCCTCTTTAAATAGGACCAGCCACTAGAGCGCTGACAAAGATGGCGCCCGGTGGATGGCACTAATTCAATGGAGTCTCGCTAATAGTGATGTGATTTATATTTTAAGGTGCAAGTAAGTGGGCAGGGCACGATTTAACAGATTTTAAAATATTCTCCCAACACTCAACAGTTAAAACAAGAATAGCAGCAATATCAAAGTAAAAAACGCAGCGCTTGTGCCTACCCTCGTGTCAGCGAAGGGCGCGGTGCAGCGGTGCGTCAGACCCCAGTATTGTTCCCAGATCAATAACGGAACGTTCTACAGCAGCAGTTTAGTTTGCTAAGCGTCTCTATTCGTGGTGAGTAAAGAACAGTACTCTTCTAAATCTGAAGCTGAAGGTGTTTTGACAGAAGCATCATACAAGGACTGATAGAAGTCACAAGCAATGGTCTGGCTTGCATCTACCCCCTGTAATATGTCCCCTTTCGCATTTTGTAATTTAGTTAGCAGCTTGTGTGATGCGTGAGCTTTTTTAAAGAAAAAGAAGTACACTCTTGGAAATTTTTGACCTTTGAGTGGAAGATAGCATTTTTGTTCCTTCTGTTTAACCATCTCTGCATGTCTAGTTTTGTAGAGCGTACCTTGTCTTTAACATCACCCCCAGCTCCTCCCATTTGGTGGAGGAGTTTAAGTCTCCTGTGTAAACTCTGGAAGTCCTGCCATTCCCATTTGCGTCGGAGTTTCCCTTGCTCTTGGAAAAACAGCCGTGTTTTAGTTTTAACCCATTTCCACCATTGCTATACATTGGGGAAGTGAGCCTTCCTTTGGGCCCACTTCTGGTAGCTCATAACAAATCACAAAGTCTGTAAGGAGGTCATTATTAATTTTCCATGATCCAGGACCCCTTTGAGGTCGATCAGGAACTGACAAAGAGACTGTGATTATATGGTGATCTGAAAAGGGTACTAGTGTAACAGAGCTGCTATTGGCGCAGAGAGTTTTAGAAGCAAACACATAATCAATGTGTGCTTGTGTGAGGCCGCTATCCACCTCCTGGCCTCACCTGGCGGATGATGCTTCCGGAAAGTATCATATAGGTGTAAATCCTGTATGAGAGTTAATAACAGTTTTGACGTAACATCCAGTACATAATTTTGTTGGGACCCTTGCCTGTCCCTGCTGTGTGTGATGCAATTGAAATCTCCAGCTAATGAGAGAGGTATAGCACCTTTTAATAAAGGTTTGATTAGATTGAACAAGCCCTC
This sequence comes from Triturus cristatus, assembly GCF_964204655.1. Taxonomy (NCBI): domain Eukaryota; kingdom Metazoa; phylum Chordata; class Amphibia; order Caudata; family Salamandridae; genus Triturus; species Triturus cristatus. The sequence goes on along the minus strand of NC_140583.1, from coordinate 324,284,530 downwards.
TCTCTCTGTTTTGTAGGCTGGTGCATAAACACAATACATAATGGTATACCATCCGTAAGTACTGAAATCAAAAGAGACCTTCCTGAGTATAAAACTTTTTCCTCCAAGATCTGCCAATGTTTGTTTTTAAGGAGGATGACCACCCCATCGTTCCTATTAGCTCCTCCTGACCAAGCCGATGGCCCATATGCCCATTGTTGTTTGAATGAGGTGTATTGCATCTGATGAGGGAGATACCACTCCTGAAGACATATAACATCAGCTTGTGTGCTTGCAAAATAATCCAATACAATTGCTCTGCTGACAGCATTACCTATGCCCCTCACGTTGCAAAAGGCTACTGTTACTGCCATAATGAAAACCATAAGAGAACCAGCCATATTTACACCTTGGAAGAGGTAGTTGCCCTCACTGACTCTCCATCTTCAGTGATGCCCATCCGCTCGCAACTTGTGATTATGGAGGTTGAGAACAGGGCCTCCAAATCTAGTGTGCTTTCTATATCTATTATAGGGCCATCACTGACTTCCAAGACCTATGCAACATCTGATAAACCATCCTCGGTATCCGAGAGGGAAAGTAGAGGGCCGTACCTGTCCTCTCGGGAAAAGCGGTCCAAGGAAGAAAGACGTCGCTTGGAGCGGGTGACAGCAGGTGAGTCCGTTGGGCGCTTAGTACATCTCGTTTTGCGTTTGTTGGAAATGTACGTAGTCCACCCGCTGTGGTCCATATCCTTCCCCCTCTCTGAGGTCACAGTCGAGGAATGCAAAGAAAGAGCAGTGTCCTGTGCAGCCTGCCTCAGACCCTGTACTGCCTGCTCTGTGGTGATGTTTTTAACAATTACTTGCGCTGTGGGGTGGATCACTGAGACACCAGACTCAGGGACCTCAGTGATCGGACGCTCATCCTCTGCGAGGGTAGGTGTTGCGCCAGGCAGAGCGGAGGAAGTAGCGCCCTGTGATTTAAGATGCTTGCGCCACTCTTCTTTTGAAAGCTGCAGTTTTAATCCTCTTTGTTTCTATGCGCTCCACCTCATCCCCTGCCAGCTGAGACAGCAGAGGAACGGGTCTAGGAGGATCTTCCGTGTCTATGGGAGGCACTGCCGCCTCTGGCTCCAACCCTCCTGCTCTGTTTGTGTACTACACCTTCTAATATCTATACCATCAAACAAACCCAGTATGTCAGAGTCAGTAATGTCTGGTTGTGCCTGCCAGGTCTGTTACTCTGGTGAAGCTACTGGCTGGGTGGTATGAGCGGCTGGAGCGTGTTGCGTGGAATGGGTGCTAGCTGCTGAGGCATAGGAGAATTTACCCCTGGGGCACATTTTAAAGAGGTGTTCCTCACTACCACAGAGATTGCATTTCTTTCGAGCAACACAGTCTTGGGCCTTATGATCTTCCTTAGAGTGGCTAAATTGCAGGCAGAGTCTGCAAAAAAGGGGTTGCCCTGAGTAAACCAAAAACAACTTATTGGCTCCCAGGGTGAATATCTGTGGTGGATGTGCCAACCCACGTTCTCCTTCAGGGTCTTCCTTGAATGTTACCACATATTTCCTCTTCCCATTCCAAATCCCACACAGGTTTGTAATCTTTTGCCCCCCTCTGACGGTGGCACAATACCGACTCAAAAACACCTCAATTAGCCTGGTATCCGTGTACGGGTTGTACATATGTACCACCAGCACAGTCTCCTTAGGCGCAAACATAGGGGTTACAGAGAGCCCATAGAAAGCATTACTGTGTCGTTTCCCTGTTGCATTGTGGAGAAAACCTTGACAGATAGACTCACTAGAGAAGGTAACATCAAACACGCCCCTGTTGGAGAAGTCCTGCATACATTCAATTGCCCTCTCAGACATATTACACTCCTTCTTTAACACTTCTTCACTGAGAAACAAGACATTCTTCTCCTTCCTTTGAGCTTCATCAATTTCCACACGCACCTTATTTGGCACGTAATCTGATGAGCGTATATTGCCAGCCATGCGTGCATATGAGACCATGCTAATTGCCTCAATGGGGCGGGGGTGTAAGTCCCCTGCAGGGTTCTCAACTTAATGTCTATCAGCACCCACCGAGCTCCTGTGCATGGTGTGCTGTGTATTAGTAGAAACAGAAGTGTTCAGGGGAGTCTTAGAAAATCGAGTTAAACTATGGGAGCGGGCGTCCGCCACTGCTCCTGTATAACAGGAAGTCTCCCCTGCATGCAAAATGGGGATCCGAGGCCAAGGGGCGTGATGGGATCGGAAATTAAATCCGCCCGTTGCCTCTGTAGAAATTTCACAAGCATGCTCCTCCAAGAAAGGAAAAGTGGAGGTTTTAAAGCTTTTATTTCTGTCCAGTCTTACCCCCAAATGGAGACACTCGTGGCAACAGTAGCAGATGTCAAGCAAGACCACGATGAGATGAGGCTTCCCCCGTTCCCCTCCCTTTCCTTCTGTCATGAGGGGGCCAGCGCGATCTGTGCGGCCAGGGGAGGAGAGAGGGTGTAGGCAGCTTCCCAGGGACACCGCAGTCAAAGTCGTCCGGTCCTCTGGCAGGTGGAGAGTGCAGAGCGAAATGGTGCAGGCTGCTCCTCCGCCCTACTTGTCGTGGGGGTGTCAGCTAGATGCCCTTTCAGCTTTGGGGTGTGCAGCCTGGTCCCGGTCAAGCCAGCTGCCACAGGCCAGGCCCCGCAGTGTCAGGAAAATCTAGTGACCCCTTCTGCAACGTTGGTCTCCAAGAGATCTTCTTCTGGATCTTCTTCCTGCCCATCCTACCCAGAGACGTCAGCCTTGCCCCGGTGAAGCAAGGGAACGAAGGTCCAGTCCCTCAAGGCAGGGAGGACAAGCGTTATCTGCCCTCCAAACACCCTTCACCTCTAGTGTCGCAGCCTGGCTCCGGTCAAGCCAGAGTGATGCAGGCCCAGCCCTTCAGGGATCAGATCTTTATATGCTCAAATGCATATAATCATTTCACAAAAGCAAAAATGAAAATTAGCAAGCAGTGAGAGAGGTGATGATTTTGGGATCTTCCCTAACCTAGGGAGAGAACCAAGCAGATGCCTTGAAAACAAAAAGCACATCTTCTTGAACGATACGGTGGTGGTCCGATCCTCTTAGGACCACCCCAAGCACAGTTATTGGCAAAAATACAATCCCAACAAAAGGCCCTGCAAAGCATTATGGGACGAGATTAGCAGTGGGCAGTGAATATTATAGTATCCAATATCAAAATAATTCTACAAAGAGCTGCAGTTCAACTAGCCGTTACTAGATGTCCCTCATGAGTCAAATGGAAAAGCATTGAAATTATTATTACATCAAGCTGCAGTTCCATTCGTCGTTACTAGATGTCCCTCATGAGTCAAATGCAAAAGCTTCATGAAAGGGTTTCAATGCTTTTGCATTTTAACTCGTGAGGGACATCTAGTAACGACTAGTGGAACTGCAGCTTGATGTAATAATAATTTCAATGCTTTCGCATTTGACTTGTGAGGGACATCTAGTAACGACTAGTTGAACTGCAGCTCTTTGTAGAATTATTTTGATATTGGACACTATAATATTCACTGCCCACTGCTAATCTCGTCCCATAATGCTTTGCAGGGCCTTTGGTTGGGATTCTGAATCATTCACCAGCATGATATGCTCTTTGTGTTCAAGGCATCTGCTTGGTCCTCCCCCTAGGTTAGGGGGGACCCCAAAATCATCACCTCTCATTGCCTACTATTTTCATTCACAGTTCACTTTTGTGAATTGGTTATGTGCTTTTTAGCATGTAAAATTGCTTTAGCAAAGCATTTGTGGGTATTGTTGATATTGCTGCTACACTACGTGTTGTAGCACCGTTTTTGCACTGTGCCACATGCATTTTGCGTAGTGCGTAGTAGTGCAAACTACGCATGCTCCGTGAGCGAAGTGTAGTGCTATGCCCAGGGTTTGTAGTTAATGGTAATTGTTTGTGAGTTGTAGTACTATGATTTTTAGCTGTATAGTTTATTTCGGTGAATGTTAAAGAATTTGTTGATATAATATAATTATATTTAATTTCATCATGTGTGTAAGTTTTTTTACATTTATTTCCAATACATTTTGTACGTGCCTGCCACGCGGTGCAGGGATTAACAGGGGGCACAATAGCTGTCCCACCAGGCCTTCAACTGGAGGCCTCTGTGGAAAGGGGGCACTGCTTGGGGCTCCCAAAGTCAGTTTTCAACAGGCTTTTCATGTCAAAGCCCAACATTAAAAGTCTGTCAGAAACCAACATCATAATTTCGATGGTAGAAACACCCGCCTTCAAGGATTAAGTGCCGGTTCCGACCGGCCAACGGGCTGCTTGAGCCCGTCGGAAGCCAGCCAGAATGGCCGGCCAGCTTGAATTGCTGTGTTGTGGTCAGAGGCTTTCCAACCCACATCCTAATAGGGCCCTATATGTTTAATTTAATGTAATTAAAAATGTGCTCTCATGTGAAGAAGTAGTCTCAATGCATGCATTTTATTTACCTTCTAGGTAGAAATTATAATACAAGAGTGTGTGAGGGACACAACAGGCTATGATATTTATGAAATGTGATCAATTAAACAACACAGGCTGCATTCAAACTTAAAAGATGTGGACTATGTAGGAAAGGATTACTTGACCATGGTCATGCAACTCAGAATACTGCAACTAGGGCACAATACACCCAAAAACAATAAGTTACTGTCTAAGAAATAAGTTTCACAAACACACAAGTTGAAGGCATCACATCTAGAAGCCGCCACACAATTTCTATCACAAAGTACATCTCTAGGTCATGAAGAGGAAGCAGCACAATTGGCTATACTCTTCATGCTACCATCAATCTCTGCAAGTAGAAGTCAGTCACATGTTCCATAGCAGTGTGCTAGAAACAAGGCTCTGAGGAGTAAGTCAATAACTCTGGAAGTGGATGTAATATAAATATGTGGATGTAAAATTTACATCTACCCTGAGTCACTCCCTTCAACTAGACTAAAAGTAGAGTAAAAAGGAGGACATTCAGCCATGGGACTTCACTCTGTAGCAATTGTTCACTCAATTTAACTCAGGTATAGTACTTTCTCAATAATTCAGGTCAAGGCCCCTCCGTACTATTTTTGTAGGGAGAGGAAAATAATTGGTGTGTTCTCTGAGCCTAAACAAGTCAAAAAAGTGCTATGCACTATTAGTATACTATTGCAAAATAAATAACCACAAGTCCGATGGCATAAAAATCATGTATTTGTTTTCTACTTTTCCAGGAGACCGGAATATTTCCCAGTGATCTCGTTCTATAACTTTGTCTACTGCATCTGAGGAAAGAACAAACTAAGCCTTCAGTTGGAGCAGCAGTACTCCTGACAGCTATAAAGAACTTGACAATCAGCCTGGCAGATCGATTTGGCTTGCCAGAACTCTCAACTCTCTCTCTATGAGGATACTCGATCAAGGCAATCAGCAATGTCCTATCCCCTATTGCTAATATCAATTGCCACACAAGTCCCCTGTGTCCCTCCCCACCAAATAACTTGGAGACGCCCTTGTCCTGGCTCATGTTATAGCCACAACCACAATACCAGCTGTGCATCTAGAGTAAGCCTAGGCGTAAACTCCGCTATGCCAGCAGTTAATGGAGCTTTGCAACTACGCACTCCACTTGGTGGGTTTAGTTTGGCAAAATAACTCTGCCAACCGCTGGCGGAGAGGAGTTTACCAGTGCATTGCTGATTAAAATGGCCTTAAGGATACAGTTAATCCACTTTCTGACAAAGGGCCATATGTTGCACTTATATTTCGTGGAAGGGGATCGAGTAGGGGCACTGAGTAGCCCCTTTTTTTGAAAGTGTGTGATTAAAAACACATACATTGATTTTGTTATGCCTGACATGCATGTAATTGCTTCTCTCTCTTATACACAGATATAAGACACACATACACTGGAACTCTTGCTCTTAAACACACATACATTCCTGCGCTCACATACACACACATTCTCACATTGTGGCACACACACACATGTTCTCTCTCTCCCGCAAACACTTACACACACACTTCAGCAATACTTTGTGCACATCTTTTCTGGACACACACAAAAAAACAGTACGCACCCGAGCTGATCTGAAACATCACACGAGGTTCATGTCGTGTCATGCATCTGTCCCCCCTCAGGGTAGATTGGGTAGTCGAACACAGAGCACATCCAGCGCATGCACAGCAGAGTGTTGAATGCATTGCTGGTAGGAGGAGGCTGTAGAAAACATTTCCCCGAGTCTTCTGAGTCCTGACCACTATGTACTTGACGTCATGGGGTTGTGGGGAGATTATGCAACTTTTGGGCTCTGCCCGAGGCTATCGACTCCAAGTCACCAAGAACAATAGCCCCGGCTTCCCCACAGCCTGTGATCACCACTGTGCCTACGCCCTTTGAGCATTTACTATTGATCTGGTGCTTATTTTGTTGTATTAACTTTGTTTGACTTTTGCTGGTGACTTTGGTGACACATCTTGTCTACTTGTGTCAAGTAGGGATGTTCAAGCAATAATATTCCGCTGGCTCGCGGAACTCCCCGGACTTCTACTGAGTTTTTGGGCAACTCCACAATTTTAAATGTGTAAAATCCAAATTGCAATTCAGTAAATTCTACACCAGATCATAATTTGGTTTTGCTATTCGGTATTCGGAAGAGGCGTGTATAGGGCTTCCTTTCCATACACCGATTTGCAGTGGTATGTATTAATGGTTTGTGACTCAACTATGGTCATCAAACATTAACATTTTATCGATTACTGAAAAGTAGTGGTAACCATTTCACAAATCAGGGAGCCATTCACGTTTGAGAATCTAACACAATTATTTTGTAAGAAAAGGCAGTGGTCTCATGACCCACGACCTTCACGCGAGGCTGCGCTGCGTTGTGTGACAGGGAGGGAGCCGGAGACCACCATATCTTCAGAGATATGGCTTTCTCCTCCCCTTTTCCTTGCACTGGAGCTGATTTCAGTGTCCGTGCACTATGCACACACCTTCGTTCAATAGCGCTAGGGTGTGTGCATGAGTATAGCATAAGTTTTGTACAGGAAGGTTACCCTTCTTGTACAAAATACTATGCCTAGAAATGATGGAACGCTTTTCCAACTTTGTATGCTTGCTGCATAGTGCAGCATGCATGCATGCAAAGTCGGGAAAACACGGAGAAATGAAAGCACTTCTCAGGTTAGCGCCCCCTTTGAAGGGATGTTCACTTTTGGCACAAAACCATGTATACAAATCTTTGTAAATATGGCTTTGCATCAAAATTCATGGGTGGTTGTATGGGAACGCCCATGTTCCACCCATGTAACACCCCCTCGGCGCTTAGTAATGCAAAGCAGTGCTTTGCATAGTTTTGCCCTACTTTGAGGGTGCTTTCCAGATCAAAGCAGGTTTCGCGCTGGAAAGTAAATACCAAAAAACATTTTGCGGTGATTAGCGTTACTTTTGTGATGCTAACCCAGTACAAAATGTTTGTAAATCTCTCCCTTAATTTTTTCTTTTTTGAAACACTTCCTGTTTTCCTTTGAGAAACACGGGCTGCATTTCAGAGGAACAAAGGTTGCTTTATTTAAAACACATCCCTGTGTGGCTATCAATCCTAATGGGTGACAACTGCGACCTACATCATTAATATTCATGAGCAATGTCAATTTGCGACCCACTAAGAATCACTAATTGAAACTCAATCATTTTCATACATTAGGAAGAGCTATGTCCTAAATGCAAATCACAGAATATTGAAATTATGAAAGTGCTATTCCTAATCTTAGTACATCTGGACCTTAATCACAGGACTGTTTAATCCATCCTCTGAAAAAAATTCCAACCAAGCCCTATCGAGCTATGATGTCACCTTCACTAATGACAATCTGTCAGTCAGCTGTACCCCATGCACCTAGAAGGGCTCCGGAGTCATCCAGTTTTTAATCGTGAGAGGGCCAGAATTTGCTGATAGGGGTGAAGCAGGAGGGAAAATGCAAATCATAAGCAAGATATTTAAAACCTGAATTGCTGGGGTAAAAAGCAGGTCATGCCAAGCAATTGCTGAGTTGCTCAATATAGTGTTGTGACTCCGTCTTCCTAAACAAATCTTTCAGTTGGCATTCCAACTAGGGAAATTGATTGCCAGATTCTACTATGTACTAGCAGCACTGACCTCTACTGTAGCTAAAGTTGCTAGTAATAGTGAGTCATATTTTAGACCGAGTTCCACTCCGTCGAATTTCGTGGAGTTAGCCGAGTTTCACGAGTGGGTAAAATTCAGCGTGTCACGTTGTTCACTCTGATTTTTAGAGCCAGGAGCTTGTTCCACATTGTAAAATCACTGCGAACTGCACCACGTGGCTCACAAGAGGGCCCTGCTTCTTTCTGCAGCGAAAGTAGATTTTCTTCTCAAGCGACAGCCTTCTCAACGTGATTGGGCACAACCTGCCGCTACCGCCTGCATTGAGAAATCTCACCAGGAGGCATTCTAGCAACCAAAAATCGAGCTAGGGTATGTAAATTCTTGCTCATGCTTGCCAACCTAATGTTAGTGAGCCCCACAGCTGAAAAAACAATGCACGCGGCGGCTGGCAGAGTTTTACTGGAACTAAGCATTCCAATTGGAACATGAAGTGAACAAAAGTCTGAGTACTCCACCAGTAGAGTGACATTTTTTTATTAATAGTGACTCTGAAAGTGTGTTCTTTAGTATATAGCGATTTATTTAAGAACCTCTCTCATAGCTTCCAGCTCTCATGGAATAGTCAAATAACTACAACTGGAAAACATTGTGAAACATAAAAGGTCTATGATGTCCTTCGAAGATAAGAATCAGATCTTAATAAATAACAAGCAAATGATGTTTACTTCAAATCATAATGCTTTCAAATTTGGGATACCCTTCAGAATAAGTGCCAGTCTGGACAAAAGACAAATTTGGCCAGTTCTAGAAAGGTGATTTGGCATAAAAAAACTAAAATAAATTGCACTGAAAGACGGAATGTATCATCATAGGCAGCTGAAATAAAATATACTCAAGGCTCTCTTACAAAGCAGAGAAATGAGATAATAAAACTCCAACTTGAAAATTACCTTGCACTTCACATCTCGACCTTCATGACCACCACGGCCATTCTGAGTTTTAAATGAGGTGCAATGGGTGTGGGAAATTGGTGTTTTTTTCATTTTCCACCTTGACTGGGTACAAGCATGTTTTTTTGTCACCTCACTAGTTTTGTTACTCATTTCAAGGTCTTTCTCCAGTTTTCGCCTTTTTAATATGGTTGGTGCCAGGCACTGAAAACTGGTATAGTTTGTAATATTCTGATTTATTGGGTTTTTATTGGAATTTCACCCCATGTTTTTAATTTCACTTTACATAAGCCATTGAGATTTTGGTGATGACATGCATGTTGGTAATCCTGTTACTACCAGTCTTGTTGTAGTACACCCTCTTTTAATACAGTTTGTTAATATAAATACTGGATTACTGCTGCTTCTGTATTTCAAAGAGATTGAAATGTTCTCAATTCTACCTCACCATTGCCTCTAATAGTTTGGAATTCCAATAAGCCTGCAAATTCTAATATGGGAACAAGGCAGCCAATCCAAAATATATGATCAATAAATAACTACTGTTATAAAACCTTCTGACTTCTGATATGTGTGAGAGGAATACTTGAAGGAAAATATAGGAGTCCCTCAGGGCTCCATTTTGAGCCCTATGCTCTTTACCCTTTATGTGACACCACTGGCTAAGGTGATCAGGTCCTATGGTTTTGATGTTGTGTCATACGCCGAATGACACACAGCTATTTGTCACCCTAGGCCCTGATCCCATCAACATCAAAATTTGCTTTAAAAACTGCACAATCCACATTAACAGCTGGATGAACGTTAACCATCTTCAGCTAAATGGTAGCAAGACTGAGGTCATTCTCTTCGGCAGGGCAAACAAATTTTGGTCAAATGACTGGTGGCCCCATAATCTTGGTCCCTGTCCATCTCCAAAACCGGTGGTGCGGAACCTTGCAATAATGATTGACAGCCAGCTATCAATGAAAAATCATGTAAACCATATAATTAGCATCTGCTATGGTGTTACGCGTAGTTTACGAAAAATCTTTCAATGGATCCCAATTGAATCAAGGAAGCCATTTGTCCAGAGACTAATCATAAGCCGTATTGATTATGGAAATGCCCTGTTGGCCTCGACCAATGAAGAACTCTATTCTAGGCTTCAGGTCCTGCAGAATACAGCCGCCACTGAACCTTCCTTCTAGGTCGCCATCAGCGCCCAGCTTGAATTACCTTTACTGGCTTCCTATTAGGACGCGAACCTGTTTCAAGATCCTCTGTCTAGTGCATAAGAACATGTACGGAAAGGGGCCTAGCTATTTTTCAAAAAAACTAAGCTGGTACCAGCCAATTAGGATGCTCAGGTCAAGCACCAAATCTTTTCTTGCCTCATGCAGAGTTCGTACCGCCAGGAACGGTGGGAGATCCTTATCATTCCTCACACCCACTCTCTGGAATAAACTTCCATCTCACTTACTTTCTGTTACAGATCACAATCATTTCCGCAAGGAACTAAAAACCTGGTTGTTAGATCATCTATAGGCATCCTTTTTTTCTTTTTTTTCTTTTCTGCCTATGTGGAGTTGTACGCAGGCACCATGAGACCTCCGGGTGATATGTGCGCTCAACAAATACACCTGACTTGAACTCACTGCTTGTGACAGCAATCGACAGGAGGGGGCAGATGCAGAACAGGAAAATGAGGTGGCAGAGATGGAAGATGCCAAAAGGTGTGATCAGGTCAAAGAGATTGCTAGATCGATGGGAGGATTATGCTGTATGAGTGAAGCACTGGATAGGAGAGAAGAAACAGCAGTAGGCCCATTAAAGAAGCTTCACACAATGCACACAATATGTGGGTGAGGTTGCTGGTGAAAGTTGGAGGGAGAGGAAAGAGGAAGTCACTAGAGGCCTTGAGCATGTAGGGAGAAATAGACATTCTGGAGAAGATAGGTGGGTTGGAGGAGATGGCAATAGGTGAGAAGAGTTTGCAGACAGAAGAATGTATAGCTGAAGCATTATGAGTAAGAGAAAGAAGAGAGTCATCTCTCTCTTGCACCATCTGCCTCCTTCCCCATTCAGCATCCCACAGGATGTCAGACATGATTAGGTAAAATTACATTGACCACATCTGCTATGCCATGATGCGGCATGAGTGAGCAAGTGTTTGATCTGAAGAGTGGCCGGGAAGGACTAACATGATAACAGATTCATGTTAATCCTGTCCATCATGTCAGGTAATGGTTTTTTATCCCCTTGCATGCTTTAGCCTTCTGCTACGACCTATACGTTGGATATGTTCCCATACATAGAGCTATAAGACAGCTTTATGGTCAGTAACACTATTTTCTTCACCTTCACCTAGGTACAGTCCCTAATTTAAGGATGAGGTCAACTGGTTCAACTCAAAACGAAATAAGCCATAGGCCTAGTAAAAAATCTTCTTTAACTGGCCAGATACCTTCACCTTCTGTTTACAAATGACAAATCTTTGTGTGATGTAAATACCTCAGAATTTAAACAGTGTTGTATCTGAATTGCGAAATGTCAACATTGTATGAAAACTTTTCCAAAAATAATAAAACTGCTGGGCAGTTCAATGTGGATGTCCATTTTGACAGCAAACTGCCCCTTAGTGTACGATTTAAGACTGCATGAAAACTGACTGCTATTGTTTAGGCAAGATCTGTACAATATTGTCTTGTCACTAAGTCAAGCACAAAGTACATTAAGGGGCTCACTGGAATGCTGATCGGAAAACCTATGACCGCAGGTTGGAAGCCTTCCGCTTTCCGACTGACATCTAAGGTTTAAACTCCAACCGCCTATTACTAAGACAGTAGTTGGAGTTTGAACCGGCCGGTCAAACCAACTGGCTTCTGACGGGTTCCAGGAGCCCGTCCGCCAGTCAGAAATCTTTCATGATCTCTAACGGATGGTGTTTCCGCCGTCGGGATTATGATGTTGTTTTCTGTCAGAAAGTGACTTTGAGGGCCCTTAGCAGGGCCCCCTTCACTCCGCGGCCTGCAGTTATGGGATTGGGGGGCACCTATGGTACCCCCCTGAAAATCCCTGACCATGTGGTAAGCACCGTGTGGTGCCTGCCACATGGTGCACGGATTTACAGTAACTCCCATTTCTCTATGGGAGCTTGTGCTGCAGCTAGTTTCTGGCTGCTCTAGAATTTCCCATAGGGAAATGGGAGTTTGCGAACGCACCATGTTCAGTCACATTGTAATTGCGGTTCCGGATCACCAACCCAAAGTCAGTCGGTTCTAACACTGCAGAGATGTCAGCCTGAGACAAATCTGACCAACATCACAATCAGGCCCTATGTCTTACTACCATTCAGCATGTGACAGTGGGTCAGCTCCCTTCAGGCACTGGCCAACTTCAAGGTGAGTGATGGCATTCTGCTCTTTCAGAAGGAACATATTCTTTCAGTGCAAGGGACAGCAATGGCAAGGTGTGTTTTTGAAGACCAAACCAATGCTTTCCTTTTAGCCAAAATATTTTTTATATTGGCAAGAGCCTATCAGCTTGCTCAAAAATGCAGTTTTTGTAAATTCATTACAAAACAAAACAAGCCCTGATAAAACCAAAAATACTTGTTTACGTTCTATCCACCAAACAAACAACACTACTCACAATGGTGTGCACTCAACGTGTACCACTACTGTAGCAAATGTGTCTTTTTTTCATAGTCATTCCAGGTTTTTCTCTTTTACCTCGACTATTTTTTCTGGCATTTGGACTCTGTGCACTTTATCATGGCTTAATAGTAAAGTACCTGTGCTTGCCCTATAAATCACCTGTTGTACATTAGAACTTAACGTTTGGTCAACTTTACATTCCTGTAAGTCCAATGTGCATGGTGCTTAATGTGTACCTATTGCAAGGAAAGTTAAATGGCATTTGTGAAATGTAATTAAACCACCTGCATGTATGACAAAAATATATGTTTACTAGGACCACCACTGTGCTTAGGCTAGGAAGCGTTTTAAATGTACTGCACTGACACATGGCAGGGAAAACTGTATTTGCCATGTAGAAAAAGTCTATTTTTATATTGTTATAAGTCACCCCTAAAGTGTGCCTCGTAAACCTACTGTGCAGGATGCTAACGTATATATAAATAGGGCACAGTATATATTGGGGTTAGTTTGCCCACACAATGAAATAAACGTGAAAAGCTATTTCACTAGCCAGACCTGGTTAAACCTTTCTTTAATAGTCTAGGTCGGATTACAATCTTTATTTTCCACCTCTGCTTAGAAAAGGGCTAAAGAATGCTTCAAAACTATTTGCTGCTTTGTTTTTAAAATCTGACTTAATGGTGAGGTCAGAGTTTTGAGCAGTAAAGTAACTTTGCAAAAATGTACTTTAGGGTGCCTGAGCCACAACTGACTTAAAACCAGTTCTGCAACTCATCACACCTCCAGAGCTGGAATTACACACCCTTTGCTGGGAGTGGCTTGTCTGTGCACCCAGAAAATGCCAATTGACCACTTAGGAGAGATTAGCTTTCTGGAAGTGGACAGGAACAGATTTGAACAGGAGAAACCCACTGTGGCACCTCCAAGTCAAAAGAGGAAGTGATTGCAGAAAGAGCAGCTTTAGCACTACCACTTATCACCAGTGGGCTTCTCCTATTCATTCTCAGGACCTTCCTAGACAGCCTTATCCTAGTCATAGTAGGAGGGAAAACCAGTTTGTTGACCTATCACACTGCCAGAGCTCCAAAGCAGATCATTGACTGGAAGAAGCAACTATTGTGGGTCAGAGGACAATGTCCTGCCTTTGGCCCATAAATGTTCAATGAATGTTAACAGCTAACCACTTAGCAAAAATTGGCTATCTGGGAGGGGACCGGAACAGTTAGCAGAACAAAGGGCAGTTTTAGCATCACCTTTTTTTGGTGTGGGTACTCAAATTGAATCATCATTGGAATATGGGGTTCCTAACTGAAAGATAACAGGAAGCTGTTGGCTCTGCCATAGACAATTTCAATGATTTGAACATCCAAAAAAGACACAAAAATGTACAAACAAGCATTTTCAAACCAATACACACATGATTAAATAGTTATTTAACTCACATACAAATGCAAAATAAATCAACATTTTAATTTTAATGAGACTGGTGGAGATTTTCTAAATTAAATTGAAGCTGAGCATTCTCCATTTCACATTCTGTTTGATATACTTGCTCTGCTTTCCCTAATTAATGTGACGATACCGCCGTAATTTTTAGCCTCCAATTTCAAATTCTGTCCACATACAGAATGTTTCAGTTTTTCAATTTTCAATTTTGCTTATTTGTGTATATATACTTTATTAATCTGTTAATATTATGTAACTTTCTAAGTAGTCACATACACCCGGAGAAGACTTGGGGGCCCTCAGGGGTCTGCAGACCATAGATTAAAAAGCACTGTCCTAGACAGTTAAACTGCTGCAACAGTTCGAGGGGAAAACCAGTGTTTACCCTATGAATTGGGAGAGTGGCCAAGAAGCTGAAGAAAGGACCGTCTAGTGACAGCCTGGTCCTGCCTTTTTGGAACCAGGACTCTTTGGCAATTTTACATGAAGGCAAAAAGTAAGTGCCACAAAAAGATGACCAAGAAAAACACTGTTAGGATTGGGCAATAGGATTCCTTTAATTACTGGCAAATACACAGGATAAACAAGCAGGATCAATCTGGCAATCTGAAATAAATTCCCAGCCTTGAGAGGGAGGGACTTTGGTGCATTATCCTCCCTGACCCAGCAATAACTTCAGGTCCAAAGTCTGGAACTCACTTCACCTCTTGATCTGACTTTACATTCGTTCATGTCTCTTGGAAATCTCAACTTTCATCTGGAAGATGTATCTGGCTTGACCTCAATGATGACCTAAAAGTGTTCGGCCTCTTCCCACACATTGAAGGTGCCACCCCATGTCTCAGGCCACTTACTTGACTTTATCTTCACCAAATTTTCTCAAAATAGGATCGAGAGGCCTCTAATTCTTACATGGATAGATAATTTTTTAATCAGCTTTAATATCCTCTTGTTTCAACCCAACAATGCTCCCGCACATAATCTTAATACATGGCGGTGGAACAGGACCTTCGTGGATAGCGAGGAATCAGAATGTAACACATTTCTTCTGCTTCCTATCATTGAACTATCTAGTGTCATCACTAGCTACAATATTTGACTCACAAATGCCGCTAATACCTTATACCTTTATACCCTATTAAAGAAACACTCCACATTGTGGTGTACCCTACCTCATGCTATTTGGTATACAGATGACTTGAGGCCCATTTAACAACATTGCAGACAAATTGAGCGATGCTGGCATAGTTCACATGACATTCATGATAAATGCCTCTTTAAGCCAGTGCTCTGTAATCATCACAAGCACCTGAGACAGACCAGGTGCCTGTTTTTGACTTTCTAGATCAAAAAAGTGCCAATTCCACTAAGGAAACCTTCCCCATTCTAAAGAGGTTTACAACTCCTTCTGCCTGTCCATGCTCCATCACCCTGTCTCACAAGAAGAACAGCCAACATGTGTTTTGCCCCCCCCCCACCCCCCCACGGCGCACAGGCCTAGGGCTTTCTTGTGGCTAATTATGTACAATGTGAATGAAAAAGGGAAAATGATGGAAATAAATAATTAACAGCAATGAAAGTAAGGGATGTGGTGGGAGGCCAGAAAGATGGCAAATGGAAATGATCAACATAGTTAAAAGTATTAAATTAGTCAGGAATACAAGGAACTTTCATTGGTCTTTGATTTTTTTTGTTATATTATCTTTTATTTATTTTACCTTTTATATTCACATAGTACATAATTAGACTTCAGAAAGCCCCAGGCATGTGTGCCATAGGGGGTGAAACTTGTGTTGGCTGTTCTCCATGTTTTCTACATTACTGTTCAGGATGATAAAAATTAACTAAGAATCTTGAGCATTGACTTTTGTGATCAAGTCAGACTTTTTTTTAACCCATTGGGGCACACTACACTATTGGAAGACTGAATCTCCAACCATGTCCTGCATTTTAATCAAGCCTTTGTTGTTAATGGGTTAGGGGTTTTACCATTTTGCACATCTGGATGCCACTTAACTATACCCATTACTCTAGGGTAGATATGTTTGGGAACAATAACCCCTTCTCTCCTTTTGCTTTTTTGATGCAGGTATGTGTCTTTCTTCTCTTTCCTCTCACCGTACCCAATTTCAATGTCTTCCATTATTTCAATGATGCTTCCTATTTTTTGTATGGGGTGTGCCAAGGATCTTCGTTGATCACCATATTGTTTGATGTTCATATAACACCGCTGGCATCTATTTTTAGATCTTTCAGTTTTAGTATTATCTCTTACGTCGAGGACACTCAGCTGTTCCTCGCTCTTTTGGATGACACAGCAATGCCCCAGGCTCTTTTCATGTACTGTATGACTGTGATTGCTTACCGGATGAGCTGTCATTGTCTAAAGCAGTGAGGATACCAAGATTGTCCTATTTTACAAAGGAAACACTTCTCTGGACCACTGCCTGGTGGCCCCAAAATCTTGGCCATCCCCCTCAGCCCTTGCAAGTTGCCAGAAACCTGGACATCATTGCTGATGATCAGCTTTTATGGTCAACCAAGTTACTGTGGACTAATACTCTCAAAATGCTTAGAAATGTGTCTAAATGGCTACCCCTGAATGCATGGGAAATGTGGACTCTACACTCATTACCAATATAATGGACTACAGAGATGTCCTCAGTGTGGCATTGCAGCACACCTTATAAAGAAACTTCAAATGGGCCAGAACACATCTGCCTTCTTCTATCACCATCAATGTCCAGTAAGGTAATCTTCATTGGGTGCCTGTCCATAAGAGTTCACTCTACAACCTTCTCCCACATACCTAAAAATAACCTCTCAACCTTGGCCCTTCCTATCTTCACAGTTGTATACACGTTTATGCTCCTTCCATACAGCTTTGACCTTCATCTCCTGGGTTGGACTTGACAGACTCACATCCTTTCCTTTCCCCAACTATTTTCTCTGGCCAGGGGCAAGCATTCAAGTCCCCCGTTTTCAGAATTACTCTTCCCCTGCCCTCCGCTAATCTCCCTATGTTACACCATTCACCATAGCCCCAGACTGAAGGCTGCACTCCTATTTACCACCTGCTCAGAGCCTTTTCTGCTATGGAATCAGGTTGTGGAATGAATTCAGGCAGCTTCATAAATTGGTGAATTTGGGGAGTGAGACTATATTGGGCAGGAACTTTTTATTAGTTCTTAGTTTACCATGTCCTTGTGCACCTGAATAAATTGTTCCTTCATGGGGAGTGTTTGAAACTCGGTGATCCAGTGTGAGATTATGCCACCTTCCAGGAAATAAGCGATTGGGCTGATTACAAGTCTGGCTGTCCTCGGACAGTGAAACTGGCTGGGCCATGGCGGTGGCAGACCTGCCACGGCAGCACCAGTGGTCTGACTGCCGTATTACAAGTACGGTGGTCGGATGTTTTTAGGACTGTCGCACTGGCAACGGAACCACGTTCCCTGGTGGTGGCACAGGTGGTCTGGGCAGCATTATGGTTGGCGGTGCTCCTACAGCACTGCCAAGCATATTCTGAATTTTTCCACCACCATTCTTTTCATGGCAGTGAGCCCGCCAGGAAAAGACTGTTGTTGGGAAACAAAAGGAGCCCAACCCTTGTACACTGTGATTCATGCAGAGGGGCACATGGTGTGCCCCTCTGTGTGCATGCACACCCAATTCCTGCACGGCATGGACTTTTTAGTCCGTGCCATGCAGGAACTTGCTTTGGTATTCCCATTGTGGTGTCTTTTTCAAAGGCACCTATGTGGGAACTCCAAAGGACCACCCGCCAGACCAGAGAAAGCTTCTAATCTGGCAGGCGGATAGCTGACAATTTTGATGGTGCAGGAGTAGGGTGGTGGCAAGCTGCCCAGCTCTTGCTAAAGTAGTAATCAGCCCCTAAGTTACATGTTTGGAGGGGTTTAAAGAGCAGGCTAATATGCCTTGTTAGAACCACGTTATGGTCCCACATTGAGGCTGCATGTATTCTTGGGGGGATTATCCTTTTCGGTCCCTCCATAAATGCCTTAACCACAGTAAACCTGAAAAGGGAATGTTCCCTGCATGTATACTGCCACAGCAGGTAAGTGTAAAAAAAAAACTTCAACTCCTTCCAGTGGACTAATCCATGTCTCATCCTAAACTTCTCAATATATTCTCTAACTCAACTCTCTAACTCACCCCAAAATTCATTCTAATACTTTGATCTCCTTAAGATCCTATCTTGACTGTTTTCTCTTCTATCCCTACTTGACTCACCCCAAACCTCATTCTACTACTATGATCCCCAAAATAACACTTCTTAGATTCATCCTTCCTGTATCCCTCCTTTGGCTCACCCCAAATCTCATTTTACTGCTATGATTTCCCTAATAACCCTTTCTAGACTCTTCCCTCCTCTATCCCTCCTTTGACTCATCGTAAACCTCACCTAACTAATATGATCTCCCAAACAACACTATCTAGACTCTTCCCTTCCCCCATCCCTCCTTTTTCCTATTCAAAGAAACTATCAGACTCACATGTCTTCCTCTCAAATTAACAACTTATATTTCTCTGTAATAATTAAACATAAATCCTTTGGGTTCCATAGTAGCGTGTTACTCACCAAAAAGCACTTCAACAGCTCTTCAGGTTTAGTAACAGGCACACAGATGATGGACGGAATGCATAGCAAATCAAACATTCACCCCCGGTCAAGAGATCTGGGTTAAATCCATCGTTCTTTTGCTCACCATGACCACAGTTTAGACCCAGCCATATGCAAATCAGTCTTGACTCTGTGCTTCATGGGAACAGTCCAACCCAAACTGCCAAGCCAGGTCCTCCATGGACTGGAAACAAGCAGCGGACTGGTTTCAACGCATCACCTCTCATTAGCCAGGCTACCTTTAATCCAGTGGCACGGTGAGCCCGGGACCCACGTCAGGTTTAGTAAACATAGTAGAAATACATTTAAAATTACAATATAAAGGTATATGAAAGGCCTGCCTTCTGAAGGTGTACAAGATAGCAGATGATGTCTTGAAATATTGACTTAGAACAGGTATAGTTGCTTGGAGAATCAGTCGTGAACAAATCTCTTGCACTTTGCTGCATACCGCATATGTGACTTGCACAAGATAGTAATACATTCCTCAGGGAAGGTTAGGGAGCCAAACTCTAAGATCTCAGGTATCAGATATATAGGTTTAGCTGCTTGGGACCTAGGTGCCTGATTTTGCTGCATTGGTCTGTGAGATCTTCCAGATCTGGATTACCAGCATGGTCGAAAGTTGTCCCAGGTGTTGTCCCCTTCTCCTTGCCCAACAGGCAGGTCATGAAGCTTTCCTTCCCTAATAAGGGCTACCTGGGTCATATGAACTCACTGACCTATCAGTAGATTCTGATGTTGATGAGTATGTGTGTAGTACCCGTGATGGATGTTAATGAATAGTGGGTGTTTGGGGCAGCATGTTTGGCTCCTTAGCAGTAATCTTAATGTTTTCTAGGTGTAAGACTCGCTGCTTCTGCCTGGCTTCAAGTTCTTTAATCAATTTCTCCTGAATGGGAGCCTGTGATTCTCCTGATTTCAGTATTGAGGTGGGCTGAGGCAACGACTTGGGGCTTGGTCTTGGTGCTATTATAAGCATCGATTTCAGTTCCAAAAAGGAGATGAGGTACTCTACAGACAAGAAAAAGTCAATAAGTGTCAATGCATGAGGCCCTTGTACTTCCGCTAGAGTCCTATGCCATATGAATGACATCACATATTACATAATTCATGACATGTCAACTTATATAAGTGATGGCAGAAATTATTTTAATTCTGTGGATTATTTGCACATCACCCATTTAGTTAATCTTCATTGTTTGTTTCTGACTGCAGATGGGTTTGCCAATGTTTTGAGAAATGTGTGTTTTTGTTGGGGATAATGTGATAACATTTCAAATATTTTTAAGAAACAATGTGTATTAATCAAATTAACTACAAAGTGCATCATAAGGAAATTAAAAACATGCTTCCTAAAATGTGCTTACCATATGTATTTCATTGACACCATAGAATACGTTTAACTAGACTTATATAAAGAAGATTTGGCCTCTGCATTTACAAAGTCTATTTTTACAAACTGGCTGGTTTTCATTGGTTGATGCTAATATAAAGGATGTAAGGGTGGGCTTCTCAGCATTAGTGCTTTCTCTTTACCAGCACTAAAAGAAAGACAAAACATTGTGTTAACCATCCATTTAGCTGTGTTTATTTGTCTAAGGAAGCTAAATACAATGCAAATACATTCAGCACAGTCAAAAACATTGTATTTTTCATGCTGTGAATCCTTCGCAGTGGATCCGCAAGCCATCACTTGCATTGTGACAAGCAAATCACTTTTTGGGTGGAAATCAGTGAGATGTGTAGTGAGAGTGAGAAGAGGCTTAAGACAGGTGTATAAGCTTCCCAAGGGCAGATTGAGGACATGGAGAGTCCATGGGGTACTGTGTGCTTAGATTTTATTGGACCAATGCACTTGCAGGAACAGGGAATGAAAACTGCTATCGTTTTAATAGATGTGCATTCCAAATGGTTGGTTGTACAATTCTTACATGATGTAACCAGAATGAATGTGGAGACTTTGAAGAGTGTATTTTTAGAGGAAGGGCTACTTTGTGTGCTCGTCACTGATAATGGAACTCAACTAGTTTCACATAAGATGACATTTTTTCTGGAAAGGTGTGGCGTTAAACATCATTGTACTGCACTGTACATTCCCCAGGCCAATGGCATGGTGGAGCAGGCTAACCGGTTGGTTAAGTGGTTGGTTAAGTGTACCATACCTATGGTTATTCAAAGTGGACAATATGTCAGGGTGATGGTAGATGATATGGTATGGACTCATCGCACCACAGTTCATTGTGTGACCAATGATGCCCCCTTTGAGAAAATGCGTGGAAGAAAGCTGGGAACTAAAATGACCCTGACCTGGCTCATTAGTAGTGATCGAGAGGAGATTGGTGGGGTGAGTAATGTCAAGAGAGAGAGAGGGAGTATGGGTGACTGGGTCAAAAACAAGGTATGGAAGGTTATGCAAGGGTTTGAATCATTTGAGGGCCTGTTCAAAGTCAAGGAAGTTTGTAACAGGTATGTGGTGTTGGACAATGATAATAAGTGCAACAAACGCAACAAATGCAAAGTGGCATTGTACCAGAAAGGGTGGTTTGGAGACAAGAAAGAGTTTAAGGGTACCTGTGAACCACTGTGTGGGGGTCTCAATAATTCCATGCTTATGAATGATGAGCAGTTGATCAGCAGCAGGGGAGGGGAGTGTTCTTGCTGAGTGTGGGAGTGGTGATGCTGGTTTAACCCCTTCCATGCGCATGACAGAACCACGCCGTCATGAGCCACAGGCGGCGTGTGCTCATGACGGCGTGGTTCCGTCATGCTGTGGCCGCTCTGCCCACCCGTCACTGATTCCCCGCCTGTGCGGATGAAATAATGAGTGGGCGGAGTCGTGACGGAACCACACCGTCATGAGCACAGCTCGCCCATGGCTCATGACGGCGTGGTTCCGTCACGAGCATGGCGGCGCCGCGCTCACCCCGGAACCCCCAGTGCCGCGGCGGAATTAGCGCCGCGGCGAAGGAGTTAACTGTGCACACCAGGTTCGTTCCCCACAATGCAATTAGGGGAAGTCACACTTATAGAATTCATAGACCTCCCCATTATTTAGAGGATTATGTTACACTCCTACGCTTTGTTGATACCCACATTAAATGCTGCCCTGTTTAACTTTGTTGTAATTTCTTTAACAGATAGTGGGCCAGATGTACAACCATACTAAATTGCGACTTGCAATTTGCTCTTGTTGGTGAGTTGCAAATTGCGAGTTGCAATTTAGTATGTACAGCAGTGTCAGAGACACTGATTGCAATTCCCAATAGGGTCGCAAAATGCGAGGCTCATGAATATTAATGAGACACTCACATTTTACGACCCAATTTGGAATGGCTGGCCTTCCCAGGGATGGTGGCCTGCTGAGCAGCTTTTTAAAAAAAAATGCAGCCCATTTTCCTTCAAGGGAAACAGGATGCATTTAAAATAATAAAAATGAAACTTTTTTGTTACATTTTTTAAGGGCAGGTAGTGGTCCCTGTAACCACTGCCTGCTCTTAAAAAATAATTTTGCATGCATATGCAAAGGGGAAGGGCTCCCCTGGAGACTCCTTACCATTTGCGAATGCATTACCACCTACTTAAAGTAGGTTGGAATTGTGAATGTTTTGCGACCGCAATTACGGTCGCAAACATTAGTACATGGGTTAGAGAGTCACTATTGGAAGGGAACGCCCCTTCCAAATACCGAGTCTCTAAACACTTTTTTGCGATTTGCCATTCATTTGCGACTCACAAATTTATGTTAGTACATAGCCATACCAGTTTTAGCATGCACAATGGGTCGCTAACCCGTTTGCGTATGCTAATATTGGTCGTACATCTGGCCAGTGTCATCATATAAATATTATTTTTTTTATTTTATTGTTTACAGCTCCTTTTTTTTTACTTTTGTGTAGAAGGGAATGTGATGATGACATACTGAGGTTCCAGGAGAACTTTGTTGGAGCAGGATTCGACCGGAGTCAGTTGCCCTGCAGCTGGCAAAGGGAGAATCACTCCATTCACTGGTGTTAAATAATTTACACTTTGATCTTGATCTCTTGCTGTCATTGTGTCTTTTTAGGTCTCACAGACCTGCGTTGCAGCGCGCATGCGTTGCTCGCATCTGTGAGACATATTGTGGGTGAGCATATTTCAGAAGGGGGCTTGAAGCCCCGCCCCTCATTTTCATTGGGTGGCTTACCATTGAAAATGAGGCTTCTGTGTTACCGCCCTTTGTCCTTTTGGGACGGCCCATCCAGACTGGGTCTCCTGCTTCACGGCTGTCATGAAGCAATTTCTTATCTCAGAGGCGTGTTATGTAAACAAGCCTCTGAGATCCAGTCCTGATGGGCCTCCCAAAAGGAGACAGGGTGCCGCGTGTTTATTTTTGCATTCCGCTATCACTGAAAGTGAAAGCGTGATGCAAATATAAACAGCTCCATGGCGAGCGCTTGTTTTTAAAAGATCCCCTGAAGTAGGAAGTGGGACAGAGCAGCCGAGTTGTGCCTTTTCTCCTTGTTTACAGCTCCAACCGGCCCATGCGCCATAAATCTTGCTCGCAGCCCAGAGAGACACGTGTGTTTGTATGCATTGTTAGGGCCAGCTAATACTTAAGCCATTAACCGGACCAGTGTGGGCTTCTACTTTCGCCGAGGAACATTAACTTACAGTTACATTTTGCGGAGAGAGACAGGGCGAGAGAAAAGACATCGCGAATTTCCATAAGTATATTCATCACTCGTTTTTGTCATATTAAATTAGTGGAGTCTTGTTCTTTTTTTCCAACCGCCTAAACAGAGATTCCGTTTCATATCAGTTGTGTGCGTTCCCTGGGCACATGCATGCATTCGGTGCAGGTAAACCTTCGCGCAGAATTCTTCCCAGGGGTCGGGTGATCCAGTACAGGTTTTCCCTCTCTGAGTGGCTTCATCCGGAGACCATTAATCAAGTTGAATATCAAACTGGATGCGCCCGCAGCCCCGTCTATAAAACACATTAATGTAATTGGGTTTTGATCCCCCGGGGTGGCCTCAGGCCAGACCCCCTACAGAGTGACCCACGCAGATCACGGGGTTCCTCTAGCCATGGTTGCACCCAGAGCCCCCATAAGCTAGCCCTAAGGGTCTCCCTGGGGCCCCTTCCCTGCAGCAGGCTCAGACAGCCTGCCCAGGGCCCACACAGCCTCTTTCTGAGACCCCTGGTTGGCCTTCCTCCCAGGCTTGTATGCTTCCACAATCAATAAAGCTGTCGGCGCGGGCCAGAAGGCGCAGCCGGTGTCTGAGGTCCAGCCGCTGACACGGGGTGTCAGCCAGGCACAGGGTGTTGATATAGTAGCTGAGGTGGTGTGTGGTATCGCTACAGCGCTTCCATGTCACACTGAGGTGTGCCCAGCTTCAAGGCGCTTTAAGAGACACAACGCATTCGGGACAGATATATCTAGTGTCGTGACACCTCTGAAATGGTCTGGGATGGCAATATTCTGCTTAAATATTGGTATGGTGCTCTGCCTCTGGGCCATGCAACTCCAAGATAGGGGAGTCGTGGGCACGTGTCACTGAGTGTTACGTTACTTACTGAGCGAGGCTTGGCAAGAGCTTTGTTTTCAGATTCTGAAGACGTGCGAGTCATTTTGTTCTGTGAATCCGGGTGGGAAATGGTTCGATTGTACATGTGTACCTTCCCCTTCCCTCGGCACCCACAGGGCTGTTTAAGATGCTCTGGGATGTGTTCCGATAAGACCTCGGGGATGGACAAGGTGAGGACTAAAGTACATTCGAATTCACGAGATGAATGCAGGCAGATCCACTCAGCCTTTCATCATTCCAAGGTCGATAAAATGAGCACCGTGGAGGGGTTAACAATACACCTCTGTTATTAAGCGACAAAGACAACCCAAGGCAAGGGGTGAATGTGCCTTTTACACCTACATTTATGTTATGGGCAGCAACAGATTTCATGTACCAGGTGATTTGCCCAGGATCACAGGATGTGCCTGGCTCCCTCGCAGAATTCGTGGTTCAAACCCACACTAGAGTTAAGAATCCTGCGAGGGAGCACGGGCTCATGCAGCATTGCAAATCGCAGAACGATATGGATGTGAATCTATCCAGGCTTAGATTTTAGCTTTAATCAGGAGGCTTTGTCTCTTGGGTGCCATGCACTCTTATGAAGAGGGTGGGGTTGAAAATCATCATGACCCATTCGTGTGAACCCGCCACCAAAAGGGTTATCTCTCCAGCGAAACACAATTTAGTCCATTTGTTCTCAAATAAAAATAAAACGTGCTCACTGCAAAAGAACAGTAGGTTTGCAGGCACATGCATCAAGACAAAATATGCTCGCAAAATTAGCGATTAGCAATTTGCGAGCGCATTTTAGCTTTTCCCAATGCATCAACCAAATAACCAAAAATCGCAATAATACCGACTTGCTAATACCGGGAATCAAGAAATAGCGAATCCTTATCAGCGACAATATGAAAAGCGTGAGCAAATAAAGAATCGCAAAAATTAATCGCTAATCGATGCATCAAAAATCGCAAATTGCGATTTTGCTAAAATTCGCATTTTTGCAAGTGCAGATTAAGGAGAATCAGAAGCAGGTGGTAAAAAAAACAAATATTGTTTCACTACAGCTGATAAGTTGGTGAGGGGTATTGCAACTGACCAATGAGTCCATAGAGGACGTACACAATGGCGGCACACTACGTGTTTGTGAGGAGGATGAGGATCCATGCAGCAGGCCAGGGCAGAAGGAGATTCCAGGAGAGGATATTCTGCCTGCGCATCACTCTGTTGTGACAAACTGATGAGGACATATATGATTAGTACAGAATTAACGCTGCCATGAAACTTTAGCTCATAGCTGAATTCGAAACACTAATGCAGCGCCAGACACGTAGGACCCATGCCATCCCTCCCCATGTCCAGGTGTTATGTTGCCTGCACCTACTTGCATCAGGAGGTTTCCAGGGGGCAGTGGCAGTAGCGGGTGGGGTATCACAAGGCTCCCTCTCACGTTTCTTTAGATCCTTCCTGGCTGCCATGATGACTCTGATCCACAACCACATCAGCCTCCCCAAAACCCAAAGGGAATTAAACCCACCCAAACTCCATTCATATCGAATTGCACAGTTCCCTAATGTGATATGATGCATAGATTGCACCCACGAGCCATATGTCCACCAGCAGTCAATGAGTAGATCTTCCGTAACCGGAAATCGTATCACTCCATCAATGTCCAAGCAATGTGCAATGTGAATAACATCATGACTGACATCGAAACGCAATATCCTGGGAGCATCCATGATTCATACATCTTCCGATACATTGGCATACACACACGCCTGCTCAGGGGGGAATATGGCGAGGGATACATGCTAGGTCAGACAATATACTTATGCACACAAAATCATTTTGTAATGGCAATGCATACCTGACACTAACACATTGCACATTACCCTGTAGGTGACAGTGCATACGTCGTGAGGAACTATAACATGACTCCATAGTTGAACCCAGGCTCCCAACAGGAGCAGCGGTACAACGCAGCACACACCAGGGCAGGTAATGTGATTGAACGGACATTTGGATAGCTCAAGAGTCGCCTCCACATCCTGCACAGACCTGGTGGTGCGATGCTGTACCAACCGGTGACCTGCTGTAGGATAGTGGCAGCATGTGCAATGTAGCACAACATAGCTACCACGAGACGCATACCCATAGATGCGTACGGCACTGCGGACAACCAGCCCCCTGTACACCCACGACACCCGCATCCTGCAAGCTCAGCGGAGGGGCAGAGGAAACGTGCAGACGTCACCCAACATCACTTCAAAGGTACGTAATCATGAGACAGAAACTATCATTCTTTACTTGCAAAGTTTTTATTTGCACGTGAACATGGACTGTTGTGTTTCTAAACATAGACGTAGCTTAAGGGTACATTCACAGCATGTACCAAGGCACTAATCAAATAAGGATTCGGACTTCATTACCAGTCCCTCTGTATGTCCTCCTGACCATGGTTACGCCACCATGGCTAATTGTCCGGAGGTATGTGTGTGCTCAGCGCTTCCTCCCACGCACACCGAGTCGTCTTTCGCCTGCATCGGCATCCCCACCCATGGGTGCACGTGTAGGTGTCGAACGACGTGTACTACACCTCCTGCCAGTGCTGACTGGCGCAGACATGCTGCTCAGGCTGGATGCCCCCTCACTCCCCTCATCTCCAGTGGCATTGCTGAGGCCACCTGCACCAGCCTGGAGCTGTTCAACAGCAGTGGTAACTTGGCCAAGGGCCCTGGCCACGTCCCCACAACAATGCCTCATGTCAATCTGCATTGCCACCGACCTCCGTGACAGCAGTGCAGTAGGGTTGCACAACTTATTGTTGGATCTTGTATATCCAGCCAGGCGCACCATGAATTGGCGATGCCTCCTCCTCTCGGTGTTGTGTCCCTCCTGCATCACATGCACAAGCTCCTGCAATGTGGTGTTGGTGTGCCTGTTGCCTTCCACAACTGCTTGAGTAAGTTCACTCATGCGATCTGCCATGGTGGAGAAGTTCTTGTTTAATTTAGACATTTGCAGGTTGATGGCTCCCTTGTGTCGTGCCTGCTGGCGCTGCACCCTCATCATCTGCAACTCGACACTTCCCCAGACATTTGGAGTCGATGCCTCCTGTGCTGATATGTGGCCCCTTGCCCTGCGTCTTCGCGTCATCTGGACCGGTGTCTGCGGTGTGGTGGTGGTGGTCCTGACACTAGGCAGGCTTTGTGCAGGTGCCCTTTCAGGTTCCGGAATGCTCTCCATTGGCTGAAGGGGAGGGACTGTAGCCCTGCGTCTTGTGGGTGCCTGGGATGTGCTGGGAGGTGTGACTGGTATGGCAACGGCAGTCTCTGCAGTGGTCTGTGTGCTCTCCCTGCATTCGCTCTCATCAGTGTCTCCTTCCTCTGCACCTGTGGTGTGAAACAGTGCAAGATTAATATTTGTTTGTGCTAATGTTTTGCAACATGGTGATTTTGTTAGCTCTTAAGTTCTCACTGTCTGTAATCACTTTGGCACAATGGCAACACAATGTGCTATTTGACTCACTGATTGGTTCAGGGGACTACGAATCCCAGGATGCATTAGTATCTGTATATGAACTGTGGCCTGGAGTTGATTACAGCTGCTTGCCTTCTTATTACTGTATGGGCGCTATTATTATTTACATTGATGGGTATATTATAGTGCCTCTTACCTTGTGTACTGCAGGCTGCGCCGGATGTATCCATCTGCGTCACTCCCACTGCAGCTTCTGGCAGGATTGTGCCCTCCACCAGGTCCTCCAGGGCTGTGTTTTCCCCGGATTGTGGAGGGTTCTCCTCCAGTGCTCTTCGCCTCCTTCAGCCTCTGTGCAATTCGCTCCTTGGCACGGCTCCGCAGATCATACCACCTTTTTTTTAACTCTCCAATGCTGCGGTGTGTCACACCCACAGCATTGACTTTTGTTTTTATCCGGTTCCAGACACGTCTTTTCTCAGTCTCTGGGAATTTTAGGGAGAGCTTCCCAAAGAGCTTGTCATGGCTCTTTACAACCTCTTCAATGAGGTACTCGAGTTCCCTCTCACTGAATTTGATCTTTCTTTTTCTGGCCCCTGCCCCCTCCTCTGCTGATGTGTGGGCCATTTCTGGTGTTAGCAGTAGTCTGGATGCCAAGTCTTCCTTTGCACAGCTCTCCACAGGCACTCAGCTTCCTGCTCTGGCTTCCTATGGGCACAGACTGCAACATGGGAAGAGTTACTTCCTGGTTGTGGGTTCATCAGGCTGCTCCCAATGCGACTCGGTAAAATTGCGATCTCGCAAATAGCGATTTCGCTAATAGCGATCTCGCTATTTGCGAGATCGCAATTTGTGTGTTTTCAGGAATTAGCGATTTTTTTTGTTTACTCGCTATTGTGTTTAGCGATTATTTGTGAATCGGTAACTTTTCGGTATCTGCGTCATGCATAGGAGGTACCGAATCCTTATTTGCGATTCATTAAAAATCGCAATTAAGGACTCGCTATTTCTTAGCTTGATGCATGTGCCTGACTGTCCTTTAAATAGCAAGTTTAATATTAAACCAATTCAATGGTACATATTTTATCACCTTGGAAGGACATAGAGCTAATTCGCACCTGTGACGCATCAAGTGGCTACAGATATCTCTGTAGTGATAAGTTAACCCACTGAGCTTTCTCAATAGAATTTGAACCTTTCACCAGCAGGTTAAAACGCATAGATCTACAGCAGGTGCATTCTGAGGTGCTTTCATCTGTGTCACTCGGGGTGTTTGCTCTTTCACGTGATATATCGAAAGCCGCCTTTCTGTTGGTATAGATGGTGAGGTTTATTGCATTTTTTAAGCTATTAGTATTGTAAATAAAAGGCATTGTCATATACAATGCCAATAGCTCAAAACCGTGTGAATGCGAGAACTATTGCATTGCAAATGCTTGTTTACAGACTGCTAAGGGGTTATTAAAGGCCACGCCCTCTTTCTCTACCACTCTGCAAATGCACCTTCTGTGCATTACTGGTCGGGAGACGTAGTCCACTTTAGTCCCAAAGCCCTAAAAGGCAAAAGGACTTTATTCTCCAACCAGCATCGTGCCAGGAGGCGTGTTTGCAGAGTGGTGGAGAATGGAGGTCTGTCGTCCAAAGACCTCTCAGCAATCACCTGTGTGGGACTTACTGGCGGTAACAGATGGGTTTTCTGATCTACTAGACCTTCTGGATCCGAGGGGACTTAAACCCCAAACCAGCAGCGTGCCAGGAGGCACCTTTGCAGAGTGGTGGTGAAGGAGGCATGGCCTCGGGCTACTTGACAGAGGATTTCTTTTCTTTTTTCATTTTTTTAAGAGAGGGGGACAGTGTGCCCTCCATTCCCTGGGACATTTGCAGCCCTAGGGACCCAAATCCCTGGGGCCAGGCCTTTTTTCAATGGGTGAAGGGGGCTGCGGGGCCCCCCTCCCAAGGCAAATAACGGCCCTGGGTACTCCATCCCTCAGGCACAGCCTCTTCTTTTTTTCCTTATTTAAAATAATTTATAGGGAGGGGGCCGATTTCAACCCTGGGGACCCCATTAAACAGGATCAGCCTTTCTTATGTATTTTTTTTTTAATTGGAGGTCTGTCGTCCAAAGACCTCTCAGCAATCACCTGTGTGGGAATTACTGGCGGTAACCTCTCAAGCCAATTCTGGCCCCGGGTACCCCATATCCTGATCCCCAGCCTCTAGTCTGGGTGCTCCTGTCCCACTCGGTTCACCCAGACACTTTGTTGGAGACCAAAGGGGTAGCCTCAAGGCACCAGGGGTCCCTACCAGCTCCATGCCTCCTGCGAGAACCTGTATTGCTGAACATGCAGCTCACTCTGTTCAAAAGCAATTCTGCTCTGCTTCGAGTAAGCAAGAGCATTTAGCATGCTTGAAGCAGAGTAGCAGTTGCTATGGCTAAGCGATAGCAAACTGCATTGTCCCGGGATGGGAACCCATGGGCATTACTGGAACCATTTCTTCGGGGTGGCAGTCCAAAGGCCATCTACGGCTCTACGAGGGGCGATGTGCAACTCCCCTCCTTTGTTTTAATTTTCCCTGGGGAGGTGGTGATGGTAGGTGGTCTGCAATAGACCCCTTTCACATATGTGATTTAAGCCCCAGGGAGGTGGTGGTCCCAGGGGCTTGTGGGGGGGGCGAACCTAGAGGGCCCACCTGCATTTCTCTTACTCATTGTCTGGGGAAGTGGTGGTCCCGGCAGCGGTTGGCCAAGCAGCCCCTACATTCCTATTTATTGCCCTGGGGAGGTGGCAGTCCCAGGGGCTGCAGGAGGACTGGCAAAAAATAACCTTCCGCAATAATACATCATTAGCTCAGGGGAGGTGGCCGTCCCTGGGGCTGCGGGTAAGGCCATAAATGCCTCCTCAACATTAATTTTCATCAATAGCCTCAGGAAAGTGGGGGTCCACCACATCACTTTACATACGGATGTCCTGGGGAGGTGGAGGTCCACGAGGTGTGGGAGCAGATGTTAAACCCAGATCTGACTTGATCAAAGATGAAGATTGTAATACTAGACAAAAAAAACAAAAATAAGAAAGAAATAACTACTTCAGAATAATAACTGAGTATTCGGAGGATGCACAGGTCATTAGAGAGATATTCAGGAAGCATTGGCATATCTTAAGATCAGACCCTGCAATAGGTAAAGACATACCTAAAGCCCCACTCATGACATTCAGAAGAGCGAGGACACTGCGTGACGATTTAGTTCAGAGTCACTACAGCAAAGAGAGTAGGACATTACCTTTTGGAAAGATTACAGGCTTTTATCCTTGTCTCAAATATAGGGCGTGCAAAAACAGTAAAAAGGTCTCCCATTACAACATACCGGGTTTAGATTACCCCAGGAAAATCAATAAGTTAATGCACTGCAATACCTGTTTCACTGTATACTGTTTGGTCTGCCCATGTGGCTTGCGCTACATAGGGAGTACTACACACCCCACAAAAGTGCGTATTTTAGAACACCTGAGAGCCATCAATAATAAGGATGTATCGTATCCGGTGGCAAGACACTTTGAATCATTCCATCAGAGTAACAGGGATCTGTTAAGTTTTTTCTGTATGGATCACGTACCACTTAATGTCAGAGGGGGTGACAGACAGTTGCAATTGAGAAGACTTGAATCGAGATATATTATCGATACTCACACCAGGATGCCATTTGGCTTGAACAGTGGGGAAGAGATGGCTGTTCATCTATAGCTAGGAATTCTGTGTATCGGATATCTGTTTTTTTCGCCACAGAAAACATACTAAGAAAATGGCAGCAATAACCCATTCAGGGTATAATTATAAGTAGGAATTCGCTAATTGTTAAGAATGCCCATACAGGGCGAGATTTGTTTACTTTTCAAATTGTATGCATACTATATGTCAGATTGACTTTACATGTTTAGTAATGGCTGCCACTTTAGGACTGAAGTAAGTCCTATGTTGATGTTGATGACATGAAGAAATGTATTTATGTTTTCTGAAAGTCGACGCCGTTTACAATTGACAAAGGCGGTAGCCGAAACGCGTTTTGTCGTGAGTTCTGTCCTATAAATACTAAGGACACTGTTCCCGAGAGTGCTGGTATCTGTTTTTGTACTGTGAGCTTGGATATATATATATATCTATGTATATATATATTCACTGAAAAAAACATAGGTTTCATGCACGTTATAGTTAGGAATTGGCATTTAAAAAACCTTTGAAATTCACTGAAAAATCAAAGGTTTCAGGGGCGTTATAGTTAGGAATTGGCATTTAAAAAACCTTAGAAATTCACTGAAAAAAACATAGGTTTCAGGGGTGTTATAGTTAGCTGGACATTTCCCTTGTACAAAACCCTAGAAATTCCCCTGTTATAGTTAGTTCAGCTAACTATAACTTGCGCCCCCGCAATGCACTGCTGATGACGTCACATATTACATCACTCATGACATGGTCAGTGACATCACTGATGACATCACTGATGACATCTCAAATGACATCACTGATGACATCACTGATGACGTCATCCAGTGACTGTGTGTTTCTGTAAAGTTTAACTATGTTTTATATATTTATAGTGAAAGGCCTGTGGAAGAATGAGTGGGTGTACAAGTGTGTGAATGGATGATTTTCTAGGTGCGTAACTGACTCTATAAGTGAGTCATTAAATGTATCTCACTGCAGACTAGTGACTAAACTGTGTGAATGTCTGTATGTGTCTGTGTCTGTGTGTAGGTGTATAAGTGGCTGCATGGTTTTGTGAATAGCTATATGAGTGTCTATATGGGTTATTGATTGGTTGTCTGAGTATCTGTATGGGTGCCTGAGTGTTTGTGTGGATAGGGTGTGTGTGACTCTATGCATAGATGTGCGAGTGGGTGTTTCTATGGGTGCATGGTTTTAAGAGTGCATCTGTGATGAACTGTATGGTTGGGTAAGTGTATGTATGGGTGTGTTAGGGATTGAATGTATATCTCAGTGGTACATGTGTGACTAACTACATATGTGAAAGGCAGTATATATGCGTGTAAGAGTATATAAGTGGGTATATGTGAGAGTGTGTGATTGTGAGAGTGGCTGTATGGACGAGTGGGTGCTTGTATCAATGATTGTATAAGAGTGTAAGAATGTGGTACTATTTTTATGAGTAAGTGAATTTGAGTGTGTTTCACTGTATAGGTGAGTAAATTGGACTGTGTTTAATTACTTGCACGACTGACTAGGTGTGTCAGTACCTCAATGGATGATTGGCGGTCAGTGAGTGTCTATATAGGTGTATAAATGTATATGATAGTCTTGTACGGAGTGACTGTAAGTATGACTGACTGTACAGGTGAGTGAGTGGAGGTGTATGTAGACCTAAGAGTTAATGAGTGGGTATGTAGTTATTGTTTTTTTCAGTGAATTTCAAAGGTTTTTTAAATGCTAATTTCTATCTTTAACTTATCTCTGAAGATATCATGTTTAATGATTTTGATTGCATTTCTATATTTTTCAAATTCAGTGTGTCAATTTCAGTAATTATGTTTTTTTTAAATACTTTTTTATCACCATTTTTTAAACTTATTTTTTCAATTAATTCTTTTAAAAATTAAAAAATATTATTTGAATGTAATTGGTTTTTCAAACATATTTTTTTATATTTTCCAAATTATGTTTGTAACTATATGTTCAAATCTTTATTTTATATATATCTTATAGAAGAAAGAAGGAAAAAAAAGTTCTTGTAAGAACTAACTTTCCTGGTTTAAAAAAAGAGCTAAATTTCTTTGTTAGTGTGTGAAAGTTTAGATGAATGTACGGGTAGTACGTAATTGACTGAATGAATGCATTAGTAGCGTATGGTGAATGTATAAGTGCAGAACTATAAGGAAGTGCTGCAGCATCACACAGTAACCTCTTTAACTACAGTGTGCTGTAGTACTTCCGAAGCACAGGGATGCAACATATGTACATAAATATGTTGCAAATCTATGCTTCTCTCTGCACGGCTGCTTAAACTGCAGCCATGTGGTGACACAGGCACCCTTGCACCATAGTGCAAGGATATCTATGTGGTGTGCTGTTTGTTTTTCTGCAGGAAGACACACCTTCCTGCACAAACACAAAGAGAAAATGCATTTTTCTCCTTCAATGTATGCTGAACATTTCAGCATGCATTGAAGATATAAAAATGTGGAGAAATGAAAATAATTCTCCTTGTTGTGCTTTCCTACACCAATTTTAGAATGGTGCAGCATTCACACACATATCGAGATTTATGATTTCTGATAAATCTAGAGATGTGTCTTGTTCTATAAGTATTCAGTGCAATCATGCACAACAACACTTATAGAACACCCTTTCAACGCAAAGTGGTGTGCATGATGAGGTTGTATTTACATGGAGTATAAAAAGTGCACAGCATGTCTTTTCCTCTCTTTGTAAATATGAAAGAGTGTCTTGCGCTATAACTATGTTACAAAAAGTGACATATTTCCGTTTTTTAAATTCCTTGCGAATGATAG
Organism: Triturus cristatus; assembly: GCF_964204655.1. Lineage (NCBI taxonomy): Eukaryota > Metazoa > Chordata > Amphibia > Caudata > Salamandridae > Triturus > Triturus cristatus. The sequence continues at coordinate 324,250,155 of NC_140583.1, read as the reverse complement.
AAGATAAGCACAGAGTTTTGTCTGCAAAGATGTTCAAAGAAGAATGATTTAAATAATTGCGGTCCTTCAATAGCTACAATGGGAAATATTATGAACCCCTCAAATCTCTTTTTTTGCAGGTCACATGATATCTGATTATGGTCAGATTTCAAAACTACATAGGTATAAACAGAGTGTTTTTAGAAACGTGTTTCAACTTTGTAGCTTCTTGCAGACCTCCTCATTCTGCATATTGAGACTTAGTTAAACTTACCTTCACAGTAATAGGAATAAAAAATGGTATACATTTTTTTCAGACTTTCATTGCAATCTAAATTCATGTAAATTGCTTATTTTAAAATTTGGATCTGTGAAAGAAAAGGAAAAAGAATTATAACATGTAATAATACATTTTTTACAACACAGCATAATTTTCACAAAGTAATTTGTTTGCCTTTTTTGCTGTTCTCAGAATATATTAAATTTCACTAAAAATAGTGATTTCAATCGTACTCATCACTTAACAGCAGGCAAAAAAAAAACAATCAAAAAGAAAAAACCAACATGCTATTCTCAACAAAATACCACAAGATAAAAATCACAGATATATAAAATGCTTACAGCTAAAAAAAAAATTTAAGTTTAACTTACAAAAACTGTAAATGTTGTCGCTTTAAAATATTCACCGAATCTAAGGATGAATTTTTGGAGGACGCACCATGCCCACAATGTTTTTCTTCAGTGGTGTGGACATTTTTTACTTTTCCCGAGGGGCTAACAAAGATCAATGCCACCTTGGTCACATGCAAGATTTGCAAAAGAGTTCTGTTGCAAGGGGATCCTAACAAAAAATACTCGTACAGCACGGCAAGTATGATGAAACACCGAAGGACCCTTCATCCAAACAATCTTGCACGAGAAGAGTGCAAACAAATGAGAAACACTCCTGTTCTGTATCTGTAAAAAAGAATCACAAATACATGTATATTTATAACTTTCAAATGTATACTATTCCATTACTGTACAAACACATTTTATATAAAAACTGACTAAGAAACTATAGCCCTGAACCACAAGTGTGACAATCGTTAAAACACTACATGCATAGTGCATACTACTTTGAAGCAGTTCATGCCCTAAAGCCTACCTCACTAAAAGACTACATGCTAACTGACTGAATGATTACAGTATTATAAGAAGACACACTGGGTGAGTAACAGGGTGTTTGCATGAAGTGTATGAATACTGACTGGGGAATTGAAGGTGTGAAAGACAACTGTGTAGGTGGTTAGAGGCCTGCATGCATAGTGAATAGGTGTTTGAAGCAGTCTATGTCATAAGGCCTGGCTCACTGCATGAGTACTTGGGAACTGACTGAATGATTAGAGTACAGCAAGGAGAGTGCATGGGTGAATTTATAAGTGGTAGGCTTTTGGCGCAGGGAATAGATTAGTACTTGGTACTGAATGGGTCGCTAGAGGAGTGCAAAGGGAGTGACAGGATGTTTGCTGGACTGTATGGATACTGACTAGGGAATTGAAGGTGTAAAAGAAAAGTGTCTAGGTGGTTAGAAGACTGCATGCATAGTGGATAGGGGTTTGAAGCAGTCCATGTGCTAAGGCCTGGCTCAGTGCATGAATACTTGGGCACTGACTGAATGTTTAGAGTACTGCAAAGAGAGTGTCTTGGTGAATTTATAAGTGTTTGGGTTTTACCACAGTGAATGGATTAGTACATGGTGCTGAACGGGTCACTAGAGGAGTACAAAGGGAGTGACAGGATGTTTGCTGGAATGTATGGATACTGACCAGGGAATTGAAGGTGTGAAAGACAAGTGTCTAGGTGGTTAGAAGACTGCATGCATAGTGGATAGGGGTTTGAAGCAGTCTATGTGATAAGGCCTGGCTCACTGCATGAGTACTTGGGTACTGACTGAATGATTAGAGTACAGCAAGGAGAGTGCCTGGGTGAATTTATAAGTGGTAGGCTTTTGGTGCAGGGAATGGATTAGTACTTGGTACTGAATGGGTCACTAGAGAAGTGCAAAGGGAGTGACAGGGTGTTTGCGGGATGTATGGATACTGACTAGAGAATTGAAGATGTGAAAGACAAGTGTATAGTATGTTAGAAGACTGCATGCATACTGCAAAGACATTTGAAGCAGTCTATGTGGTAATGTATGGTTCACAACATAAGTACTTGGAAACTGACTAAATCATCAGACTACTGCTAGGACAGTGCCTGGGTAAAACTTTTAAATTTTCAGTTCTGGCACAGTAAAGAGAATAGTACATGGTACTGCACTTTAGTGTCAAACCCTGACTCATTTTATCAATGCATAAGCAAAGAAAAGCTTCTAAAGCTACTAAAACTTGACAACATGACCGATTTTAAAACAGTTATCTGTCACCAAATACACCATGTTACCAAATGCTTCTATCACAATCCTTACCCAAATGTACACAGACTCACAGTGTGATTTTAGACAAGCAACACTATCCCTAGCAGTTTACCAAAACTCATTCACTAATCTAGAAGAGGTAAGGGTACTGCACACAATCTACATATTTAAGTACAGCACATTAGTGTCAAAGCATGACTCATTTAATCAAGGTATAAGCAAAGACTGGCTTCTAATGCTACTAAAACTTGACAACATGGCAGGTTTTAAAAGAGTTATCTGCCAGAAAATACACGATGTTACCAAATGCTTCTCTCACAGTGGTTTCCAATTGCCCACAGACTCACGGTGTGATTCTAGACAAGCAACACTATCCCTAGCAGCTTACCAAAACTCATTCACTACTGTGCAAGGGGTAAGGAGACTACACACAATCTACATATTAAAGTACAGCACATTAGTGTCGAAGCATGAATCATTTTATCAATGCATAACCAAAGACTGGCTTCTAATGCTACTAAAACTTGACAACATGACAGGTTTTAAAAAAGTTATCTGTCAGAAAATGCATGATGTTACCAAATGCTTCTCTCACAGTGGTTCCCAAATACACACTAACTCACAGTGTGATTCTAGACAAGCACCACTATCCCTAAGAGTTTACCAGAACTCATTCACAACAGTGGAAGTGGTAAGGGAACTGCACACAATCTACATATTTCAGAACTGCACTTTTGTGTCAAAGCCTGACTCATTTAATCAAAGCATAAGTAAAAACTGCCTTCTAATGCTACTAAAACTTGACAACAAGACAGGTTTTAAAACAGTTATCTGTCAGCAAATACACGATATTACCACATACTTCTCTCACAGTAGTTCCCAAATGCACACAGACTCACAGTGTGATTCTAGACAAGCAACACTATCCCTAGCAGCTTACCAAAATTCAGTCACTACTGTGCAAGGGGTAAGGAGACTACACACAATCTACATATTAAAGTACAGCACATTAGTGTCAAAGCATGACTTATTTTATCAATGCATAAGCAAAGACTGGCTTCTAATGCTACTAAAACTTGACAACATGACAGGTTTTAAAACAGTTATCTGTCAGCAAATACACAATGTTCCCAAATACTTCTCTCACAGTGGTTCCCAAATGCACACATACTCACTGTGTGATTCTAGACAAACAACACTATCCCTTGCACGATACAAAAACACATTTATTGATCTAGAAGGAGTACTACATTTTAATATAGAATCATAACTCATTTCACAAATTCATAAACAATGACTGGTTTCTAATTCTACCAAAATATAAAATCAGCACAGTTATCTGTCTGCAAACACATGAAAAACACAAATGCTTATCACAGCATGGTTTCTACATGCACACACACTGTCAATAAGATTGTAGAGAAAAAAAGTAATCCCTACACTTTAGCAGGAGAAATACATTAGTCTGATTAAAATCAAAATAGTCTACATGCATCCCCTCACAATTAAATAACTCACCTTTCAAGTTGTTTTGTAGATTAAGAAGTATATCAGTCACACACCAGATTTTCTTTTACAGAATCTCTGCACTGTGCACCTCTCAGCAAAAACAAAGAATGGAAAAGTTTCTCTTTCATTTTCCACACATATACATGTAAACATCGAATCACAATCCTTCACACATAAATTCAAAAGCAAACACACATTTCTATTGGTTAAACATTTCAACCCTTTCCAAATGAAATACATTTCAACCCTTCCCCCAATCTGCCTTCTGCCCGTTACCATAGAAACAGGTCATGGAACACTGCACTGAGCACACAGGTCACAAGTTCAGCACAAAATGTTGCTAAACAAGACAGCAAGTGTGCTTGACCTTTCGACATATCAGCTTCTCATATATAATGTTTACTTACAATCTGTTTTTGTTAACCAATAAGAACCATGCCTTTAACAAACAGAAATATACACCTTACCTTTCAGTGTAAAAAGTTGTAATGCAACCAAAGATTTGTCTTTTTTAAAAAAAAATTCCTTGGATCCGCGCACCCAATGCGATAGGATGTGCGCGCATTTCGCCGTTTAAAAAAAAAAAAAGGGGGCCCCAGAGGGTCCTTTTGGGACCCCCTAAACACCTCTAGAGGGTCAGAGTATTTCCACTCTGCCCCCTTTATATGTTTTACACACTTATTCCCCTTGCTTCTTCAGCCTCGCTTCTACCGAGGCAGAAAATGGCCGCCAACAGTTCCTGGTTTCGAATGTAGACAGACACTCGATAGCCAATTAGCATTCAGTGTGCGATCGGGAGGGTGCACGCTCGGTTCGGGGAGGGTGAGCATACGGTGCAGGTAGGGTCCGCGGATCCTCCCCGGCCATAGATATATATGTACTTTTAACTCTAATTTTCTCAGGAACTACTGAACGGATTCACACCATTTATGCAAAAGGCACAAGTCTGAACTGAGGACTACCTCTTTGCCAAATTTGGTGTAATTCCGTTCAGCGGTTCGGGCTGTAGCTGCGATAACAGATCCTATGGGAAATTGCATGGGGAAAACGTGTTTTGGGACCCCCCTTTTTTCTCGGCCCCCGCTTGACGAATCACCACGAAACTTTCAGGGTAGGAGCGGAGCAGAGCTGGCCAAACGTTTGGAAAATTTTGCGAGGATTCATCAACCGGCGCCAGACTTATTGGGAATAGAATGTTGCGGATTTCCCATGGAAAATAGGTCCTAACTATAACTATCTACTGGCGACCGCCAGTAGATAATATATATCTATTACCTACTGGCAGTCGCCAGAAGGTAGTTATAGTTAGGACCTATTTTCCATAGGAAATCCGCAGCATTCTATTCCCAATAACTTTGGCGCCAATTGACGAATCTGCGCAAAATTTTCCAAACATTTGGCCAGCTCCGGTCCACTCCTATCCTGAAAGTCTCAGGGTGATTCGTCAAGCAGGGAGCGAGAAAAAAGGGGGGTCCCAAAACATGTTTTCCCCATGCAATTTTCCATAGGATCCTTTAGTCACAGCTACAGCCCAAACTAACCGAAGCCTTAGCTGAACTAACTATAACAGGGTAATTTCTAGGGTTTTGTACGAGGGAAATGTCCAGCTAACTATAACACCCCTGAAACCTATGGTTTTTTCAGTGAATATATATATCTAATATATATATATATATATATATATATATATATATATATATATATATATATATATAGATATATAGATAGATATGTATATAACAATGTTCTAATTATGTGCATAATTGGGTACTAAGATTTGCTTTGACCTTTGAGCAAATATATGGTGCACCTTTTTGTTCCCAGTATATATCGTTTTATCAACACTATACATTGTATCATAGACTAAGGTACTATACCTAAATCAGCATTCACAATGACAAGCTTCAAAATATAATCTGAGCAAGCCCACTCTTATGAGTTCTGCTATGATTGAAATAGTATATAATAATGTACTTTGTTACTCACCCAGCCTCTGGATGGTGGTGAAATCCAGAGTCTTTTCTTTATTTTTGTTATCTTAAAAAAAAGCATTTAATCCCGTGCATCAGAACAATGGTCATGTGACCAAGAGATGGATAGCTCGAAACGCGTCTTTGTGCCCGTGAATAAAGGATATTTTTGAAGAACTGGATCGATGTTCAAACAACGAGCCCCAGCCCGTTTGGAAGGGAGGAGAATTGCGCTGTACACTTTCGTTTTGACCCGTGAGTCAAATTTCCTCCACCCGCCGGCAGCACGAGATAAACTCATCCGGAGCACAAATCTGACTAACGAAATCACCGGCGGATGCCACGGAAGGTGAGCGATCGTCGTGAGGGTGAGAGAGCTGTCAGGGCGCGTCAGAACATTTTGTTTGAAGACGCGATCCAGTCCTGAGACGGTCGGCTGACAGTAGTGTATTGTGGGCAATGGAGTTCCTGAAGGGGCAGGAGGCGTCAGCAGAATTGATTGAAAAAAAAACGACAGTAACAACTAGCGACAAAAGGGGCGAAAATGACACAAATGATGCACAAACAACATATAGCCTTAAACAAAAGGGAAATTTGCTTGAAAGGCTGCGCAAAAAAGAACTAAGTCGCTGGTGGGAAGCCACATCGCTTCAGAATTATTTAGAAGTTGATCACATACCTAGAGGGCTGCTCATTTTCATCGTGTCTACTCTGAACAAACCAAAACCAGAGGTACTTAAAGCGTGGCTGGACAACACAAGAACGTGCTCAAAAACGATGTTGCAAATTTTGATCAAGAACGCATGGGAGGAGCACAAGGAATTGGTGGAAGAAATACAAAAGATCCTAGATGATTTAGCTAAAGACTCGAACCAAAATGAGGTGAAGAAGGTCCTGACTGCAGTGAATGAACGTATTATCAACTTTGAAAAGGATATTATTGCAAGAAAACAAGGAAAATTTGAGAGAGACGAAAGTGACTATGAATCTGGTAGAATTCTAACTTTTGATAAATTACGCCCAACCCTCATCAAAGATCGAGCATTGGGGGCTGCTGATAAAGATAGATGGGAATCTGGTAAGAGTTTAAGCTCTGAAGTTGGCTCAATTGACAGCAATACTTCCCACCCCACAGACGTAGCGTTTTTTCCGAGGAAATGAGCCTCATGCTAGAGGCAAATGAACAATCAATACGTGGAAGAACAAGATATCAAGGCCGAGGAGGAAGAACAAGGGTAAAAGAAGTCGGGAACAGCGGAACAAAGAATGACAGTACTGGAGTGGGAACCAAAGGCCAGACTCAGAGAGGAAAATAATGGAAGAACAAGGACAAGAACTAACGGTAATGAACCTTTCTAACAGACAGTTAACTGAAAGTGAAGAACAGGTTCTTAAACTTGGTCTGACTTTTTGCCCAGTCTCCCCTATCGACTATGCACAGACATGCATAGATATGTATTTATTTGCGCGTAAGTTAAAATTGTTTAAAATTCATAAGAACAGGCTTTTAGGAGGTAAAGTACAGGGAGTTAATCTCAATAGTACTTCACCCTCCATCGGTGATATAGAAATTCTTCAAACACTGGATAGCCTCATGAATGAACATCAAACACATATAACACAATCTATAGATCTACTAGACCCCAACATTATCTCTATGGTTGAAAATGTAGGCTTTGATCCTATGACACCAGATGTTACACCTTTCAGAGCCAAATCTAAATACCGACCCCAGCTCCCTAGAGATAACATTGATGTCTTTCACGATTTGGTTAATCAGGATGTCTTACAACTCTTAAAAAAGCCCATCATTAGATCGAATCTAACTCAAGTACAAAGGGAAGCCTTGAATGGTCTTCAGAAAGATGATAGCATTATTATCAAACCATCTGATAAAGGTGGGATATCGTTCTTTGGGAAAAGAAGAGTTACATTCAAGAAGCTATGAGGCAACTGACGAATACCACTTGCTACACCAAGGTAGATCATTCCTATTTTTCAAAGCTGCAGGCCAGATTCTTTGATCACCTCAAAGAATGGTCTGATGGCAATTTACTTAACTGGGACGAGGCTACATTTCTCAAGAATGAAACTCCTACTTTACCAACCTTTTATCTCCTCCCTAAAGTGCACAAAGACTGCAGACAAACGCCAGGAAGGCCCATAGTGTCCTCAAAAAATGGTTTGCTGGAGAATGTTTCACAATATGTGGACTATTTTCTAGCCGACTATGTCAAAGATCTCACTTCGTATATTAGAGACACTAAAGACTTTCTCCAAAAAATTGAGAACATACATTGGGAAAAACATTTCTGGCTGGTATGTTTAGATGTTGAAAGCTTATATACCAGCATCAGACACAATGATGGACTGAAGGCATGTGAACACTTTCTTAAAACTAGAAGCATACACCTAGTGGCTCACACCAAAATGCTGCTACGATGATTGAACTATGTCTCGTGGAGAACATCTTTATATTCAATGGAGTTCTCTACAAACAAATACAGGGAAATTCGATGGGCACCTGCTTCGCTCCCAGCTACGCCAATCTTTTGGTGGGCTGGTGGGAGAAGCAGGTGCTCTGGAGTGAAACCCTAGAACATTGGACTCATAAGGTTAACATCTGGCTCAGATATATAGACGATGTCTTCTTTATCTGGGACGGTACTGAGAAAGATCTCCTTTATTTCTCTAAAGAGCTGAATAACAACTCAGTAAACCTCAAATTCTCCATCCAATATAGTCAAGAGAGTGTAGACTTCCTCGATATTAGAGTCACAGCTCAGAGGGACAAACTTGTAACTGAGGTATTCAGGAAAAACACAGCTGGCAACTCAGTGTTACACGCTGCAAGTTGCCATCCACCTAATTTTAGGTGGAGTATCCCCTTTGGTGAATTTCTCCGTGCTAAAAGAAATTGTAGCTCGGAAGCAGCTTATAAGAAAAACAAAACTGAAATGAGCAAACGATTTCACGCCATAGGATATCCTAATAACATGCTCAGGATAGGAGAAAAGAAAGCGGATGCAATAAAGAGGGAGGAAGCACTCTATAAGGCACCTAAAACCAACATAACTAAATCTGATTCTGTAATCAGACTGATCACCACCTACAACTCACAATCCAATCTGTTCAGCCAAATAATCAGGAAAATATGGGATATATTACTTCAAGATAAAATACTAAAAGAAAAACTGGGTCCCCATCCAGCAATAACATATAGAAAAGGTAAATCCATAAAAGATCAAATAGTGAGAAGTCATATGGAAAATAAGCAACTGACCTGGCTGGCAAAGAAGGGAGGTTTCCACAAGTTGAGAAAATGTAAAGCTTGTAGTTACAGTGACAATGTAAGGGAGGTGACATTACAAAGAACCAACAGATATTGTTGCATACGGAAAGAAATACAATGTAATACAGAATTTGTTGTCTATGTTATCAAGTGGTACACAGGCTCAACTACCTTCCCTGTAGAGAAGAGGATACTCGAACATTGGCGAGCGATTACTAACAAAGACTTTACCTACAGTACTGCAAGACATTTTAATCAACCTCATGATGCAGACTGGACAAACGCCTAATACTTTGCATTGGATACTATTCCAAAAAACCCTAGAGGGGGCAATAGAGTTTTGGCCTTACGCAGATTAGAACCGAAGTTCATTCTTCAAGCTGGCAGTATCGCCCCTATAGGGTTGAACATTGATGAAGAAATGCATGTGCATCTCTAATCTGTCTGTATGGGAACCTCCTGACATCCCTACAGGAATTCCTGTTCTGTAATGTTTTAACATTTTTCACTTTTATATTTGGACTTGATCAAGTTCTCGTAGTTTTCTTTAATTCTCTAGATATAAATGTACTATGTGAGAATTACGATATGGGAGGAAATGTGTAAGATCATTTTGTCTATGTTATGGGTCTATAGATTACTAGGTGTGAACTTTTTACTAATCATATTTCCCTTCTCTGTTTGCCTCCATATAGATTGGACCTGATGGAATGAGTGTGTCACCAACTACCGTTAAAGCTATGTGCGCGGAGAACAGGTGTTTGTATTTACAAACACACTCTCCTCTAATAGACAACTAATTGAGGCACCAGACAGTAGAATTTTGCAGCCACCTAGTATTTAATACAGAACCTTATGTGTGTATATATTTCATTTCAAGGTACTAGACCTGAGATAACAATGTTCTAATTATGTGCATAATTGGGTACTAAGATTTGCTTTGACCTTTGAGCAAATATATGGTGCACCTTTTTGTTCCCAGTATATATCGTTTTATCAACACTATACATTGTATCATAGACTAAGGTACTATACCTAAATCAGCATTCACAATGGCAAGCTACAAAATATAATTTGAGCAAGCCCACTCTTATGATTTCTGCAACGATTGAAATAGTATATAATAATGTACTTTGTTACTCACCCAGCCTCTGGATGGTGGTGAAATCCAGAGTCTTTTCTTTATTTCTGTTATCTTAAAAAAAAGCATTTAATCCCGTGCATCAGAACAATGGTCATGTGACCAAGAGCTGGATAGCTCGAAACGCGTCTTTGTGCCCATGAATAAAGGATATTTTTGAAGAACTGGATCGGTGTGGCTCTCAGTCTCTACATTGGAAGCCTTTCTTGTTTGATATATATATATATATATATATATACATATATATATATATATATATATATATATGAACAAAAGATCCCTCCGTGAAGAAGACCAGAGGACACAGCGGGGAGTTTTCGGAGGTTCCTTTAATAACATATATATTCTTCCTCGTATTGCTCCTTCTGTCCCTCCACGCCCAAGGCAAGCAGGTCGTCCAGTGACGGCGGAGCACGCCGACTTTTAATTTTTACAAATTAATAATTGTGACGACCACCACGGGGCTAATCTTTCACCAGATCTGTTTTAATTTCGGTAACGGGTTTCGCCTAACACAGCAGGCTTGCTCACACATTAGGTAGTGGAATTTCGTCACGTATATACCATATGGGAATTCAGGTAGTACACACAGAAAAGGGACTGCAATCCTAGTATCAGCAGGCACAAAATTGGCGGCCATTTTAAGCTAGTCAAATACATGTCCAGTACTCTGCTACTTGATTTTATTTCTAAGAAAAAACATTTTTTCTCAACACAGTGTTTATCTCTAAGTATTATACTTGGTTTTCTATTGGCATAGTGCTTATCCAGACAGGCAATAACAACAGAGACAACGGACTATAATCCTCGTTTCAATGGTCACTAAATTTGCGGCCATTTTAAGCTAGTCAATTGTATGTTCAATACTTTGTTACATGATTGTATAATTTACAGAATTCATATTTCAAACAACAAAGTGCATCTAGTTATTCCTGAATAATTCATACAATTGTTGGTAATCCATCCTGTGTATCTCTGAATACTATTATTGGCATTTTTTGAATTGCCTGTATCATTGGTGCAGTTTGACAAATGTTCTTGAAATTTCCAAAAAAGTGACCTTTTGATTCTAGTAGTGCATGGAAAGTTTTGGGGTGATCTGTGAAGCGGGGGCTGAGAATAAGGAGTGGGTAAAATAAAAGTGTGTTTCCTATGTTAATTCCCTTTGGCTTTTTGAACATGACTATAGCTCAAATCGCTGGACGGAATTACCCTAAATTTGGTAGAAAGGTAGAGTTTGTTTCACAGATCATGCTTTTTGTTATTTGGTGTAAATCTATTCAGTAATTGTTGAGAAATTAAAGGAAAACCAAATTTTGATATCTAGAGACGCAAAGGCTACGCTAACCCTCTTGATCTTGTGCTGATATCTGATTGGCTACCAACACTTCAACCAGGAAGTGTTGGCAGGCATCTTGGGACTTAGGTTCAGCCAAGTCTTAAATTTATTTATGTTTTTAAGTAAAATGGGGGGGGCGTGGCCTGCAGCCGATTTAGAGGAGTTCCGGGGGGAGACATAGATTCCCCGAATAATCTGGCAATTATCCGTCCACTTCTCATACCTCAGAGACACCAGCTGTGAGCGGAAAGCGAGGGGTATTGATCGCACCTCCTTATGTCCTGCAGGAGCTCCGTGCGAGACGGAGGGTGCACCCCACAGAATGCGGCCTGAATGCTCGTCTGCAGCCGGGGACTAGTGTGAAATCAAGGCCGCTGGCAGTGTGTGATATCCGGAGGGCAGGGGAAGGTGCGGTGGGTGCCCGGGCGGACTGCGAGTGCTGAGAGCAAACCGCGCCTCCTGCCAACGCGCACACCCGGTACTTTGTTCTTTCCTCCCTGAGGAGCCTACAGTCGGCGGACTTCACGGGGCACTAACGGGGCTGGTGCGGGCCCCAGGCGCCGATGCGGTGCGCCTAGGAAGAGAACAGAGGAGGGGGCAGACTAACTTCGAGATTGCAGCAAGCGGCAGTGTGGTGCAAGTGCTCGACGCGGGACAAGCGGGACCCAATTTCGTCCGGTATATGCAAATTTGAGAGCACCGGAGCAGAGAGAGGCCTGCACAGCCGGGGAAAGCTGGAACATCATTTTTTTTTTCCCCGGGCCCGTGTGAGGTGTTATGAATGCCTGGAACCCACAGGGCCCACTACCGCGTATTTCGTGAAGACAACAGACTGCGGCTACAAATTTGATCTCAGTGGCCTGGGGCACGTAACGGTGCTGGAGCGGGTAATTTAAAAAAAAAATTTGTATACCCTCTCCATTTTGCATGTTTATATTAATTGATTAATTAACTAATTGTAATCTTATTAATTGATTTGCCGTGGATACTTACCAACCTTACTAATATATGAAATACATGTGGGATTTGCATTTGCATGGCCTAATTAATACGTAAACTAAATTATGTACGCATACTAATAATAGACAATTAGAATATTGCATGTTATATGTTCCTTATGTGGTGTATTTGTGATTCGTGCTATATAAAGTGAGTATAATTCGCATTGAGTGTTGCTTTTGCTAGATAAATACACACACATATGGGTATTAGAGAGGGAATAACATTTTATTAGTCATTTCTATGTATTAATTATGTTTTTGTGTTTCTTTTCTTAAGTTGACCATTCGGGCCTATTGTAAAATGGCCGCCCTCTGTATTCGATGTGACATGAGCCGCTCCATGAGGTTCTGGGTGAAGTGCGCCTGCGCTAACATCAGCAACAGTGGCCTCGGAGTGACCCTAACCAGACTGTACCCACCAAGGAGGCCCTGGGAAACAAGCCAGTTTTCCAAAAGAACAATAAGACGCCTTTTAAAAACCGGAACAATCAAGACCAATGACCTAAGAGACATTATTTTGTGAGAATCCTGTCATAAGATCTTGGACTGTCCAATCAGGAGAAGCGAAAACCAATATTTGATACAATATGATGTCGATTTTCCCTATAAATTATGATAGAATAGTGAGGTTGGGGTAGTGGCTTTTTCGTTTTCCTGACGTTATGCTGACGGAGAGGACGGTGACACTGCAGGACAGCTGTTTCCCTGAATCTTTGACGAACTGAGCTGATGCCCAACTTCCTGATAAACTGAACTCTTGAATAAAAAGGGCATAGAGTGACAGAGCGACTGAATTTGACTTAGAGGACGACAATTAGCCAGAATAGGTAAATATGATGGTCGATTGCTTGAATAACCAATGATTTAACTTGCATTAATTAGATAAAGATTGATTTGATTCATTACAGAAATGAGTTGGATTGTTTATTTATGGAAAAGTATTAATGCAAAGAGAATAGTGAATTAGAAAATCACTTAAACCAACAACTAGCTGATCCATGGCCAACCTATGAGAGGAATACCAAAGGTGGAATTTAGGGCCAAATGAGTTGTAAGAAGGTTGGGTGAATTTATTGCTCATTAGGGTCAAGAGGTATTTCCTTTCATATCAGCGGATGGAACAACCACCTCCCTTTATAGCAGACCAATAAAAAGTGAATGTTGGTGTTAAGGGCCCCACCAACGAATGTAGTGATTGAGTGTGTTTGTGAAATCTTTTGTCTATGACGGAGGGAGGGATTTTGTATTCCACGCTGCATCAGTTTTTCTGGTAGCAGAGTTATGGTTAGCTATTGTTTTGGTTTGATGATTATTGCTTGTACATTGCTTATTGATTGGTATTGGTTTACGTATTAACACTCTATGTTGAGTTGCGTTGAGTTTTGTGTCGTTAGCACGGCTTCTGGGATGTAGGAAGTCGGAAGTTTGTAACGGTTCCGTAGTAGAGCAGAGGTAAGCGCTGCTCTCGGGAAAGGCGGGATTGTTGTTGCCCATAGGTACATGGGAGAAACGTGTAACGATCGAAGTTGCACGGCGCATTGTCTGGGTTCGATTCGGTAGCATCGTTGTGTGTTGCCAGTAGAAACATTTCTTGTATGGGAGAAGAATGCATGATAGCAGAGGTTACCTGTGAAATTTTGGTTTTAGGTACCAGGGATCCAAATGGCATTCCGATAACGTTTAACACTGAAAAGGTAGTAGGTGTTCTCTGAGCTTGCTAGAAGGACAAAGTAGTGGGAAGCGCTGATTTGTTAACGAGTGTTATAATTCTGTAGTAGGGCAGAGGTAAGCGCTGCTCTAGAGAAAAACAGAAGTCTGTGTGAATGTTCTACATTTTTCTGTATGACAGTGTGTGTATGAAAAGGCATTCCGATTAATTGCAAAACTCTAGTTTTATTTCTCAGGAGCCCCAACTAGGTGTTTTAATTCTAGAGAAGCGGTTATTTGATGCTTGTTGGAAGGGTAAGGTAGAGGGATGAACTACTTTATCAACGGAAGTAACGATTCCGTAGTAGGGCAGAGGTAAGCGCTGCTCTCGGGAAAGACGGAGTTCTCGTGAGAAAGGTCTATTGCTGTTCTTTGGTTAGCGAAGCGGACAATGGAGATGTTTTTACGTTGTTACTAACAGAATTGTAGGAATTGAAACAAAACTTACTGAGCGGATTTTGTAAAGGAGGAGTCAGCAGGAGCAGGAGCTGCCGCAGCGGCTACTGACGTCAGAACGACCGCGCTGGGATTGGACAGTTTGTCGGAAACGCGAAACGCTCTGGATTGGTGCGTTAGCGTGAGCCGCGCTAGGAGTGGAGAAATACAGGGTGACGTAATCGCTCCCTATTGGTGCGTTAGTGTAAGTCGGGCTGGGATTTAAGGACTGTGGCAGTGATGTAGACGCCCCTGATTGGTGCATTAGTGCAAAGTCGCGCTGCGATTGGACAGAATAGCGGTACAGTTGTAAAGAGAGATTAGCGATACCCGGAAGACAGAAAATGTATTACGATCCACCAGAAAAAGAGAAAAAGACATGGTTTGGAAGGATTAAGAAGTGGTTAAAGAAGGACAAACCGGTCAAGACTAGGGAAGGACAGTTACTTCCTCCACCAAAAAGCCCCGCATCCTTTATGATTGCGAAATATGGATATCATACTTGTATTTGGTTAAACAATTGTGTAAAATATACCAAGGACGATGGAGTCCTGGCATTTCCAGAACATGGTTCCTTTAATTTGGCTGTCTTGAGAAATTTGAGAGAGAAAATAATGTATTTAGAACCAAGACCTAGAGGACACAATTTGAAGCATTGACGGAGTGGGAAGACGAAATGCATGAACGAGAAAGACAAAGAAATGGTAGAGGATATAGGTATCTGTTTGGCAGGTCATATGGACATGAGACGCATGATGATCGAATGAAAAGATGGCGGAATGCGAGTATGACTGAGGGTGTGTTTCCCGTAAGAACTGTTGGAGAGAATGAGGGAAGAAAGTGTGTAGAAAAGAGGCATAATGTGGAATCGAGAGGGTATGGAGTGAATGAATCGGAAGATGATGTTCTTCATGATGTGTTCTATAAAAATCCACCTCCGTATCGACCAGAACCAGAAATGTTGTCACCAAGCGCCCCAATGAAAGAAATGTTACGAATTATCAAGACCGAGACTATGTCACCAGATTTAGAAAAGAGTAATTCCATTAGAGAAGTTGAAAAGAAGTCAGAAAGTAGAGTAAACGGTGAAAATTCAGCAGAATTGGCAAAAACGACTTTAGAATTAACAGAGAGAATAAGAGAGTTGACCAAAAATCTAGAAGCTGTAACAGTTCCAGTGACTATAGGTCCAGTGATGCCCATTTTCGATAAACAAAAAGACAGCTAACATTGCTTAACAGTTCCTTATACGAGCCATAAACAGGTTGAACAGCCACAACTGGGTCAAAATGAGAATCCATGGAGACAGACAATAAGTATGATCAAACCAATTGTCTCAAATAATCCATTCATAAATCAGAATTATGCTGAAAAGAATAGAATGACGGTAGAATCACTATTAGAACTACAAAGGAATTCAGAACGAGGTAGCATAGATAAACCAGTAGGACCATCTACAGAAGAACTAAGTGAATGGCTAAGAAGTTTGCAGAGAAAAGATAAAAGATAAAGAATCCCAATCAATTGATGTGGCCAAATTACGATTAGTATTAGAAGAGATAATAGTAGGAACTATCCCTACTGAGAAATTGAAAACTTACCAGGATGAGGAATTATTGTTTTTGTGTAAAAGTGTGACATGGAGAGCGAAAAACTTACATGAAAGTTTAGAAGAAGTAGCAAATGAAATGGGAATAGACATTGAAAAGGTAAAAGCTTTGCAAAAGCCCTATTGAATTGATTTCACTGAAAAAGATATTGAAAATTTGAACACCACAGGACAGATTAAGGACATAATCAATTTATTGAGAAAATGGGGAGATGTGGATAAATGGAGAAGCAGGTGGTATAGAAAGCGTGATGATGCCTCAGATAAGACATTTTCAGCATTCCCTGTAAGAGAAAAAGAAAAGGTAGTGACAGAATACCCTATGAGGGAGATACCAGGAGGGGGAGATGTACATGTCCCATGGACAAGACAGGACATTTTGTCTTTTACAAATGATTTCCCTCGACTGCGCGAAAAGCCCGTCGAGTGATACCGATCTGAATAGTCTATTTGACATAATAGTGCCAGCAGATTTATGGACAGAGTGCAAGTTGATGATTAACTTGCCAACACAGGAATATCCTAGAGATCCAAAAACAGGGGCTCCAGACCCTGAGGTAATGAAGAAATATGAACAAGTTATGGCATTTTTGAAAAATAAGGTACCTCTTAAAGAGACAGACTAGGTAAAAATTGACCGAACGCATCAAGAAAGTAAGGAGTCAGTACATGCATACTATGAAAGGCTGATTCTGGCTTTTAAACAGTTCAGTGGAGACGAGAACCTGAGTGAGAAGGATTTGAGCCATTTCGTATACAGATTTGTGTATGGTTTACGTCCAGAAATTGGTGAAATGATAAAACAACATACTGTTGATTGGCAAAATAAGAAAATAGATGAAGTATTGAGACATGCTAAATATTTCAGTGATGAGATTGAGGCAAAACAGCGAAAATTAAAAGAAAAGGCTATGTGGGCAGAGGTAAAGGTAGCGGAAAGGCAGGAAGCTCAATTAGTAGAACAAGCAAATAACACAGGAACTAAACCGAGATTTGGTCCTGGAAAAGGGAAAGGTAACATAGAAGAAGCTAAAAAGAAGTTCCCATGCCATAATTGCGGTAGGATAGGGCATTGGAAATCCGAGTGTAAATTTCCCCGAGTACTAATAATGAAAATGCATCATTGAATCCACAGGTGCAGAATGAGGTGAGTGGTCAACTGCTGCAACAGCAGCAGGTTGTCACCCCACAGAATCAGGTGCCAAAACCGCCTTTCCCGCAGAGCAGAAACTCTCAGAAGTATAGTAATGAATCGGGATTCTACAATGAAGAACAGGTAAATAAGCTGCCACGCGCTCGCGCTGTTTCGCAGTATTGGCTGCAACGCGATGAAAGGGACTCAGAAGAAAGCTATTGACGGTGCCGAAGGGAGGAAGAAGAGTGCGTACTTGGCGCAACTCTAGATGTAGACCAGACAGGACCATTTGTAGATGGGAAGGTTAATGATGAAAATATTACTTTCCTAGTGGACTCTGGCGCTACTCGATCAACTGTTAGATCAGCTGATGTTAAGCATCTTCCTCTCTCGGATGAAACAATCCAAGTAGTTGGTGTATCCAACAGACAGATAAAAACATACCTTACAGAACCAGTAAAAGTTAGTATAGGGAAATTTTCTGAAATGCACCGCTTTGTCGTGTGCGACACCAGTCCTGTGAATTTGTTAGGTAGGGACCTGTTGTGCAAGATGAATTGCACTATATTTTGTACTCCGGATGGAATAGCGTTTGAAACCCCAGATGATGATGTATTGTATAAAATGACAATAGCTATTCGAGAAAGTGAGGTTACCGGAACCTACGCTGTATTCAATGCTGATGAACTACCTAAAGAATTGAAGCAGTCTGTAAAAACAGAAGTTTGGGATTTCACTGGAGAAGATGTAGGACTGATGAGAAATGTAGATGCAATAAAAATAACTGTAAAGGAAGGAGTAAGCTATCCGAATGTCCCTCGATATAAATTGACACCTGAGATAATTGAAGGAGTAACTCCAATAATAGAGAAAATGATCAAGCAAGGAATTTTGAGAGAAATAATGAGCAGTCCATGTAATTCACCAATAATAGGACTGAAAAAGCCTAATGGGAAATTCTGAATAGTGCAAGACCTGAGAAAAGTGAATAAAATTGTTGTGTCATGTTGTCCCATTGTACCAAATCCATCAGTGATTTTATATCAGATTCCTCATGATGCGGAATGGTATACGGTGATTGATCTATGCCATGCTTTCTTTTCTATCCCATTGCACCATGACAGTCAGCAAATTTTTGCATTTCGGTTTGGTGAGCATATTTTGGCATGGTGCCGAATCCCACAGGGGTATACAGAAAGCCCCTCAATATTTAATCAGCTATTGAAGAAGTCTTTGGAGAGTCTAGAAATGCCCGAAAATTCAGTATTAGTTCAATATATCGACGACCTTTTGGTGGCGTCGAAAGCAAGTGAAGCTTGTGAGGTAGACACTATAGCATTGTTGAATCATTTGGCAAATGGAGGACTGAAGGTGTCACCATCAAAGTTGCAATTCTGTAAGAAGGAAGTACAGTATTTAAGACATAACATCGAGAAAGGACTGAGAAAAATAACAATAGACAGAATCAGAATCATAAAAAGAATGAGAGCTCCCATGACTCAAAGAGAGGTGAGAATGTTTCTGGGAATGGTGGGGTATTGTCATCAGTGGATTAGTAACTTCTCCCTGATTGCAAAACCTTTGGTACGACTGACGAGAAGTGATGTGAAAGATCTCATTGAGTTGAATAAAGAAGAGTTGGCAGCATTCAAACGATTGAGAGATGGTTTGTGCGAAGCACCTGCATTCGGTATGCCTGATTATGAGAAAGAGTTTGAGTTGTATTGCAGTGAGAGAAATGGATGTGCACTCTCTGTGTTGATACAGAAGCATGGAAAAATGAGGAGACCAATTGCATATTTTTCATCAATGCTTGACCCAGTAGCTGTAGCTTTACCTGGGTGTTTGAAAGCAGTAGCTGCAACATGCCGAAGTTTGGAGCAGAGTGAAGGAATTGTGATGGGATATCCACTGAAAGTGTTTGTACCTGATGATGTGGCGATCCTTTTAACAAGGAGTCGTACTCAGTATATGACACATAGTCATATGAAAAGGTCATATTAGGTGCAACTAATGTAAGCCTTGCGAGGTGTTTGAATGTGAACCCTGCAACGTTGTTACCTGATGCTGAGAATGTGGAAGTAAGAGACGAAGCAGATCACGATTGTTTGGATGTGCTTGATTTCTGCACAAAACCACAACCAGATATAAAAGATGTACCCTTGCCAGAAAGTGACTTTGTGATGTTTGTTGATGGGTCATGTTTAAGAACAGATGAAGGAGTGCTAAGTGCAGCATATGCAGTATGTACAGTCGCAGCAGTGTTGGAAGCATCCTATCTGAAAGGAGTAAAATAAGCACAAGTAGCGGAATTAGTGGCCCTAACAAGAGCATGTAAGATCGGGAAAAGTGTGAGAGTGACTGTGATAACTGACAGCCAGTATGGCTTCGGGGTTGTCCATGATTTTGGCCAACTATGGCTACAAAGAGGTTTCCTAACCTTAAGTGGAACCCCTATTAAGAATGCTGAAGTGGTTGGAAAGTTGCTTGAGGCGATACAGCTGCCTAGACAATTGGCTGTTGTGAAATGTGCTGCTCATAGTCAAGGTGGTGATTACATCACCACAGGAAATAGATACACCAATGACATGGCACAATATTGCGCACACAATCAGAATTCTGTCAATCGGGCTAAGGAAAGGGAAATGCTTTCTTGCTCCTTAATGTTTACTAACATTGTGGAAACATGGGAGGAAGTAAGACAGTTGCAAGAAGAAGCAGGAGATGAGGAAATGAAACAGTGGGTAAAAGCAGGATGTGCACCAAGAGAAAAGGATCATGTGTGGGTCTATCGAGATGGAAGACCAGTTATGTCTGATAGCATGAAGTCTACCATGGCACGGATGTATCATGGCCAGGGACACATAGGGAGAGATGCTATGATCAGGTCATTTAAGCAGACCTGGTACAATCCAAAGTTTAGACTTGTCACAGAAAGTCTATGTCAGAGATGTCTAATATGTCAGCAATACAATCCTGGGAGAAAAACAGTAGTAAGTCTAGGAACAATAGGCCTAGAAGGAGGGCCTTTTACCAGAATGCAAGTAGATTTCATTGAAATGCCTCCCTGTAACAGATTGAGGTATGTTTTGGTTATGGTCTACCTGTTCTCTAGGTGGGTAGAAGCATTTCCAACAAGAAGAAATGATGGGATGACAGTGTCAAAGCTACTTTTGAGAGAATTTATCCCCAGGTTTCGGGTTCCCAGTGACCCTTGAATCAGACAGAGGAGGACATTTTCATAACGAAATTGTAAAATTAATTTGTGAAGCATTGAATGTACAACAAAAACTACATTGTGCCTACCGACCAGAGGCTTCTGGTGTGGTTGAACAGATGAATGGTACGATCAAAAATAGAATTGGGAAAATGTGTTTAGCCACAGGTATGAAATGGCCTGATGTCTTGCCTCTAGTACTCATGGCTATTAGATCAATTCCAGACAGAACTAAAGGGTTAAGTCCTCATGAAATAATCATGGAACGTGCCATGAGACACATTTTTATACCAGTCAACAAGCTGATGACTATAACTGATGACATGGTGTTGAAATACTGTAAAACCTTGGCTGACGCAGTCCATTCTGTGTTTCATCAGGTTGAAGCGGATGCCACCACCCTTGAAAGGAAGCCAGCACATGATCTGAGCCCAGGAGACTGGGTAAGGATAAAAGTCCACAGAAGAAGAAACTGTTTGGTTCCGAGGTGGGGAAAACCAAGACAAGTCATTCTGACCACGACAACAGCTGTGAAGTGTGTTGGACTGAAAAACTGGATCCATGCAAGTCATACTTTGAGGATACCAAATCCAGTGGACAGCACAGAAAAGGAATATTATGATGAATCAGAGTCAAGTACTGAGTCAGATGAAGAAGAGTCAAAAACACAAGAAAACTCTGAAAGGGGGGAAACAGAACCAAATCTAAAATTGGTCCCCAGAAGTAGCTCTCTGAGAAGAAGATTTCAGATTTCTGATACCAGTTCAGATTTTGAAAACTAACAAGGGACACAAGGCCCCAGAAAAGAACATAGAAAGAAGAAAGGAAAAGATAATGAAGAAGCAGTGAAAGAAATTCGGGAAAAAGAAGTTCCAGATGAAAGACTGAGAGAAATTCCACCTGAAATAACAGATTTATGTGAACAAGGGACAGGTACAGAGAGAGAGGGACAGATTACTGCGGAAGACCCCCGAGGAGGTATAGGGAACTGCAAAATCCAGATAGGTGAAGGGACAAGTAGCCAACAGGAAGATTGCGTGTTGGAGATCCGAGGATGAACAGAAGTAGGGAAAGAAAAAGCAAGTTGAGACAGAGTTTGAAGAAAGCGAAAATGAAATACCTGAAGGTCGAGTTCTAAGAAAGAGAGCATGGAGAGACGAAAAGAACAACAAAGGAGGTAAACTGAGAAGAGTTGCGAAGGATGATGTGTGGCCAAATAAAATAAAGAAATTAAGATATCGGCTGACACGAGTGAATTCACCAAGGGCTGAACAGGTGAATGAAGTGACCAGCCTTGTCTCACAAATCTTTGCTGGAAAATTACCTCTGTTGTGTTCTTGAGAACTGCGGGACTGGTGGGTGCCCAGGGTCTGCCTTGTTTGGCTCCGTCGATGCTGCCGCGGCCCAAGTCAGCAGCCTGCGGCGAGTGGAGCCCACGGACTTCCATCCCCACAATCCCTGGCTGTGGACCCCGCCCCCAACCAATCAGGCTTTCTCGCCGGAGGCGCTAAAAACCAACAAGATCCCTCCGCGTCGCGGGACGCGCGCGGGACGTGCCGGGCTGAGCCTGGGCAAAGGGCGGGCCGTCTACGGCCGTCCAAGGCCGACAGAGGCTGGGCTGGGCCACCCCCCCGATTGCTGGTCGTTGAGAACTTAGTAAGCTATCTTCGTGTTGCATCAGTTGATTGTTGACTCTGTATTGATTTGAAGGCTGACAACGCTCCATCTTTTACTGCCACATCATGACTACCTGTTCCAGCAAAACTAAGAAATCCTTAGTGGGGGGCTCAGTCAGGGGGACATTAGATCATTTTATCACCAGGGCTGCCACTGTCCTAGAGCAGGAGATAGCTATAACAGAGCGTCGCCTGTCTCTGGACCCTTTGTATCATAAACGTTCGTCCTTAGGCCATATTCAGAACGCTCTTTCACCGACAAATTCTAACATTGATACGGACCCTGCCTGTGACGTGGACCCCACTCTGCAGCATCATGATGTAACAGACACATCGGTTGCACCTAAGGTCATCATTATGCATACTTCAAATACCCAACTCATAACGGACACCTCAACCGAGGACTTGACTCCAATAAAAACTATTAGAAAGATTAAGAAAAGGCTATCAGAAGTAAACCCATTGCCCCTAAATCTTCAGTAAAGATAACATCGCAAAAAACAAAAGGGAGGAAGAACTTTCATCCTGAGTCCCTCAAACCCACCCTTCAAACCCAGCGGATACCAACATCTGTAGAATCCTCGCAAGACTGTACTCAGATACCTATGTCTTATCCTCCTAACTTATTACATGACATAGAGTATTTAGTAAAATCATTACTTTCTCCCTTGGCGGAGAGGATTAAAAATATTGCAGTACAGCTACCATCCTTGGAAACATCAATTGCCTCACTTACTGTATCTAATAGGGATTTGAACACTTGCTTACTAAAAAATCCCATTCTTTTCCCCAACACTGGGCTCCCTTTACTTGATCAAAGAGTTAGTCAGCTAATTCCATCTACCAGAAAGACGAATATACCCGCTGTTACACCCATATCGGAGGACAGTGCTCCTGGCGAAAAATATAGCACACCTATGCAAACACATAAACTTGTTGAACCTCATTGTGATAACATTAACATGCAGCCACCCCAGAACAGCAGGGAGGGAATGACTCACCATATCGATTTGCCCCCAGAAGCAGCCCCATATGTGGTGATACTCACAGGTGTTCCGGAACTGGCTATGGGTAAAGTAGAGGGATACCAAGAACTTAAAAACAAGGTAGTTCACTGGTTGAGTAAAAACCGGCCACTCCCCAACGATATAAATGGCGAAATACTTCATGTGAGAAGACTGGGATGGGTGGGCTATAGACCAAAGGACATTCAGGGAGATGTGATCATTATAAACTTCAGAGATCGCAGGGTATTGCATCATATTGCAGACTGGTACACTCTGAGCAGTGGTGCAGGCATTACGACACACGGCCTAAGCTATTTTTATCCCCGCTCTCTCTTGTTAAATCAACCGAAATTACATTCATTATCCATGGTCAATACAGGAACTCACCACCCTCCCGTTCCAACCTCAAATAGATACGCTATTCTTTCCGGCCTGGACGACTTAGATTGACACTCAAATCTTGAGAATGAGATTGGCAATACTGTCACTGTGAGTTCTTTCCAAACCTCAGATTCTGATCTTTTTAACCATAAGATCAATTTTATGAACTCTGGTAAGCTTGAAACAAAGTCAAATAATTTTATTGATTTCCACCCTTTAAACCTTGAGCATAACTCATTAAGTGACAGTTCAACATCCAATTCTCTTCCGATCCACCATTTGACGAGCGACACTTTACGTCCATTAATTCCTTGCCAGCTACAGGAAATTATTGAGACCCCAAAGGGTGACATGAACGGTAATATTGGCAATAAAAACATTCCATCGGGTGATGGTCTATTGTCTTGGAACGTGGCAGGTCTCCTTGACAAATTTACAAACCCCCTATGGGTCCAAACTGTTTCTACCCATAGTATCATTTGCTTGCAGGAAACTTGGAATATTAATGAACTCCATCTTCTGGGATATAAGACCTTACATACCCCAGCTCTTCCTAGTTTACATGGCAGATATAAGGGCGGGCTTGTGACTTACATTTCTGTAGAATCTGGATTATTACACACAAATTTCATTGGGACTTGTGGTACTTTAAAACATGGAACCACATTGGAGGCAGGCCCCTACCCTGCCGACTTTGGTATTTAACAAACCGCAAATGACAAATGCGGTATGTACAAGTGTTTTTGTCATGTTTAACCAAAGAATTCACTGTATATATATATATAATACTACATATTGAACCCTCGGGTTCCATGTTAGAACAGCAGCCATTTTTGTGATTGCCCTCACATAGGCCATGCTTAGGCCTAAAGGACACGTACACCTTCTGTTACTTCTCTGTGACCTGGGCAGCTTGGCTCCGCCACCCCAGGTCAAACTGGTCTCACGAGTTCCCCGTCCTCTGGCCACCTCTGATTAGCATCAGGGCTTGACACACCATAAAGTCTTTTCATCCTACACAAGCCTCCGGCTAATCTCTTTCACACCTGACTGTTCCTGCTTTATGGCTTGTTTCCCAAAACAGGAGATGCTCATGTTTATTGGGGCCTATCGATGTCTGATGTGGGATCTGAGCCTTGCTGGGTAAATAATTATGGGCTGGCTTAACTGGAATGTGGGATGGTCATCATGACTCTGCCTTTTCGTTTGCAATGTATACATGTGAATGACCAACTGCAAGAGAAGGGCGGTGTTGCCCAGAGCGTAACATTCTCCATAAAAGAGGAGACTGGTTTCTGTTCTGGAGACTGCCTCATTCAGTTGCTAAGGCTTCTGTGCGACGTAGTCTCACTCATTTAATGTTTAATAAAGATGTCTTTTTCATATTTCAGCTTCTTCTGCCAGTTTCTTTGTTACATTATAATGAGAGCGTCTTTTATAATACTACAGCAACAGGATAACCCGAAGTCATAGGGTGCTATCCCTGGCACCGCTGGGGTCCTAAAATCCCCGGTACTTCAGTCTGAAAACTACCAGATTATTTCTTTAATAGGTGGCCGCTTTAAAAACATCACTCTGGTTAATTTCTATAACAACATCTCCAGCTCTCGCTATGAACTGGTCCTCAACGTCTTAAAGGCCGACTTAATAAAAATTGAGACTCATGTTAAAACCGATATGCGGCTTATCTGGGTGGGGGACTTCAATTGTTCATTGTGCTCATTGAGTAATAGAGGTACTTGTGGTCTGGATTCTATTAGTAGTGATACCTCTCCCCATTTTTTGCACACGAAACTAGGAGACCTTTTAAATGGCTTAACATCCCATTTCAACTTATCTTATATGAACGAGCTGTGTTCTCCACCGAAGTGCTTTACACCAACTTATAACGGGAGAGGTTGCCACTCTATAATTGATTATACCTTGCTATCCTCCAGGTACCCAGAGATCGTATTAAACTGGGAGACACTTGATTGTGTTATCAGTGACCACTATCCAATAGCGGCGATTTTAAAACTAACCTCACCTATTAATGCTGATGCAAGGGTGAATTCGTCCCATCTCCCGCCACTTAACCTGGGAACTACTACGGGGCTTTACTTAAAATGGGATAAAGTGGTCCCCCCAGTTTTTTTCAACTCCCTGATTAATAATACATATGAGCACATACAGACATGTCTGTCTGATACAGAAAGTCCCCAGGCAATTAGGCACTCTTTCTCCGTCATTTCGTCGGAGATTAAAAAATTACTCTCAAGAGCTCCAAGGAAAATCTCACAAGGTAGCTCAGGCTGGTTTAACAGGACCTGTTCAAAAGCCCTGAAACATTTAAAAATTACTTGAAAAACCAATCCAAGAAACCAGTCCGAAATACGGCAAGCCAGACAAAAATATCGCGCAGCCCGGCTGACCAGAAAAAATCAGCTGAAAGCAGAGGCCTGGTTAGCTTTACAGGAAGCTTCCAGTAATAGGGATAATACTTCTTTCTGGAAAGCTGTAAATGCACCTTTCTTGCAGTGTACTCAGTCAACAATAATCGATATGGCTATAACCGCTGAAACCTGGGTTAACCATTTTGGCAATCTATACGACTTATCAGATCCCACAGCGCATGTGGGTACTTTGGATATTTATCCTAACTCTTATAAAGAGCTGAATGTTTCTAGTCCTTTTCCTTTGGACCTTATCTTCGATTGTGCCGAGGTACTTGTGGCATTGACAGAAAGCCCTTCTGGGAAGGCTCCTGGTCCTGACTGTGTACCAATTGATGTTTTTAAATCACAGTTGGACTTGTGGGCTCCTCTGCTCACTAATGTCATAAACTCCTTGAACACTATAGGTTTTATTGATACATGGCCCGAGGCGGTTGTAGTGCTGATTTTCAAGAAAGGCGATAGGAATAATCCTTCTAATTATCGCCCTATTTCACTGCTTGACTCTTTAATGAAAGTCGCAGGGAAAATTATACTAAACAGAATACATGATTGGCTGGGCGAGCAAGACATAATTTCCAACTTACAATATGGCTTCAGACAGGGTAGAGGTACTATCGAGCAAGGCCTGAATTTGACCCTTATAATTGCCAAGTACACCCAGGCAAAAAAGGGGAACCTCTTTGTGACTTTTGTAGACCTTAGCTCCACATTTGACTGCATCGACCACGAGCTTCTTTGGGAATCCCTTGCTGAGATTGGCATAGAGGCCCCCATTCTTGCATTTATTAAAGAGCTTTATAGGGGAGCATCAGCACGCGCCAGATATGGTAGACAGGGAGAGTGTTCCGACAGGTTTTATATTAGGAGAGGTGTAAGGCAGGGATGCATTCTAGCCCCTCTGCTCTTTACCCTCTATATAAACTCTGTCGGCCATTACCTTAATAGAAACTATCACGATTATCCTATCATAAATGGGAAACCCATACCCATACTTCTTTATGCGGACGACGCAGCAATAATGTCACAGACCCGCATGGGGCTCCAAAGGGCAGTAAAAGAATTCACTGAGTTTATGTCACAGAGAGGTTTAAAAATCAATGCCTCTAAAACCTTTACTATGTCTTGTGGCCTAGGAATTGGAAAGAAACAATGTTCCATTTTTATAAACGGTAGTAAGCTGGAAAACGTCGACAGGTTCCCTTATCTGGGTATTACCTTTGATAAAAAGGGCACCTGGCAGACTGCCGCCCAAGCTAGAGGAGCCGCATTCTCCAAAGCTCTAGGCGCTTTGACCAATTTCTCGAAAAAATTGGGAGGACGCCCGATTAACCCCTTATTACAGATCTATGGGACCAAGTGTGTCTCGACTGGCATATATGGATCTGGGATTTGGGGAATCGAGCAGGCTGATTACATCCAGCGCTCCGAGTATTTATTTCTGCGCTATCTCTTGGCTACCCCACGCGGCACTTCAACATATGTAATGCATAATGAACTTGGCCTGACGTATATTACGGACATCATAAAATCTTCTCCCATTATTCTATGGCACAAAGTCTGGACCACCCAAGAAACACACTTCAACAGGGAAATTATTATCGACTGTCTCAGCCTGAATGAGGTTGATAATTTTAAATGGTTGAACTACGTAAGAAACCTGTCACTTGACATAGGGCACCCAGAATTTTTTACTGACCCCTCTACTCTAAACAAAATATCCAGAGTCATGTTAAAACGATTAGTCGCCATCCATCTGGCTAATCGACGCTGGTCCCTTGAAAAATCTAAATGTACGGTTGTGGAGTATCAACATTCTACTATTGTTGAAGGGACGCAGCAATATTTATCTTTAATCCCATCCCCTTTTATCCGTACGCTTGTGACTCGTTTCCGTACTGATACCTTTTTCAGACTGTTAACATTTCCCAATCAGAATTGCTGGTCCAGAAATTTGGAGAAATGTCCATGCGATGGTCTGTCATCACAATCTAACATTCACTGCATTTTATTTTGTAAGTTTTACCAATTGCCAAGGGTTACTTATCTGAAACCACTGCTAAAATCATGGGGATTACGCTCCTGTAGGATAGCTTATCACAAACTGAAAACACTGGATAACCCATTAGCCATTGCTGTGGTTTCTTTTTATTTGAAAGTGATTGTCAGAATAAGGGTATCTATGCAGCCTTAGATGATAAAAGTTTTCATGTATGCACTTTTTTCCCTAAATGAATTTGATTAAGGCTGTTACAATATTGATTACTGCAATCTTTTCTTTTAAAGTTTTATGCTATTTTATGATATTTAAATCATGATTTTCATTGTACTTTTTATGATAATGTTTTTACATATCGAATAAAGAAAACTTGATTGATTGATTGATTGAAGTGACCAGTCAAGGAAAATCGAAAGAAGAAGAAACTATTCTAAAGAAGGTAAAAGAATAAGGAGACCTAACCAGAAGTATAAGTCACCAGAATGGACGTATGTGGCTCTGCCTGAAAAGGGAGAAGAGGCAGATAGTCAAGGAAATCCAGAGGAGACTGTACTGAAAGTGGTTGAAGAAGAGGAAGAATCAGAAATCCTGAGAGTTCTCTTGTCCTACATTGGAGAAGAAGAAGCGGAAGTTCAGGAAATTCTGTATCCGGATTACGAGAAGAAGGCAAAAGATGATGAGATGCCAAACTGAATAGATCAAAGAAGCTGTTGACGCAGAAACAATAAACTAAGTAAAAGGTAGAAACTGGTAGAACCACGTAGGTACTAGTTGTGAAGTAGAAGAGGCTAAGTCAAAAGATACAGTCCGTTTTAGCAAAGTTGGCTAACATAGATAGTAGCAAAGGTAGATGTACATTTATGAAAAGATGGTGTAAAATGTGTTGTTGTTGTACAGGATTATTAATGCTTCTATGGAGCATACTTGCTCTTCTGATTTCTTTTAAGGTTACTATAGACACATTAGAAGGACATAGTGAAAACATAACTAATATAGGGAAAATTCAAAAAGTAGTTCCGACTATAATAGATAATATTTATTTACATAAAGATAGGTCTATAGATGATTTTTCTAATAATGTGTTTTCAAAATTATTGTATGAATATGTAAAGACAATGGACGTAAGGGACTGCTACGTTTGCATGCAGTTACCTGCATCTGTGTCAGAAGGAGGGACTTATCATCACCTTCCGGCAACATATGGAATAACATGTAGTGTAATAGCTAGTTTATTTTATCAGATGGGAAAATTAGAATATTATTTTTCAGATGTAGATAACATTTTTATGCAAGTACCTGCTAATAACAAACTAAACAAAGTAAAACCTGCTAAGGTATTAGGGGAATTTTTCTTAGAAACTAAAGAATTAACATTAGAGTATATATTCAAAAATAATTTGACTTGCAGTTTGAAGAAAGAGGAGAAGACATTCTTAGACGTGGTCGAGGAAAGGAGACTGAAAATGCAAAGAAAGTCATCTGAAGGAAAGGCAGAGAAAACTGTCTGGGGTGTAGAAATTGAGAAACATTTGAAGGGAGAAACTAATCCAACTCTGGCTTTAGATTGGCCTCAGAAAGGGAAATTGTGTGTTAGAAGAAATCAAACTGTATATGATAATTACTTTCTAGGTAATAGTGAGTGCCATGATACATACCGAATCATGGGTTGATGGGGATTTAAAGATGGAAGAGACCCAGTTTTCCCTGGACTATATTTTATCTGTGGGAACAGGGCATATTATCGTTTGCCAGACCATTGGTATGGCACATGTTACGTAGGCCTGGTTTTTCAAAAAATCTTTCACATGGATAGAGGAGAAGATGGTGTACATAGCTTAGGTAATCATTTAGTACGTAGTAAAAGAGAATCTTGGGCATAAATTGTAGGTGACATTTTTGGAGCATTGATACCAGCAGTGGGAATATCTCTGAATGCTAACAAAATTAGAAGATTATCAACAGTAGTGGATCGCTTGTCAACAAGCACTGCTGGAGGAATCTTATTGGTAAACACTGAAATGGTTGCCATGCGTGTTATGGTAAGGCAAAATCGACTTGCCCTTGATATACTATATAAAGATCTGAAAATTTACTTTAAAAATATTACAGAATTGCATGACGAAATTACACCACTGGAGGTTGAAGGTGTTTGGGAAAAGATTGGGAAGAAGATATCAGCTATTAAAAATTTCTTAGTTAAGTTAGGTAGCACTTTTATTGGTAAAATATTGTTTCCATTAACATGTGTGATTTTTATAATATTAGTGATAAGATTAGGTTGTATTTGTTGTAGAAATAAGAAAACTAAGAAAAGATCAAAAAGAGAAAGTCTGAGGAGAAAAGACAAGGAACAAGAGAGAGAATTTGAAGAGATAGAATTGGAAGAATGGAAGGAGAGTATGTATAAAACAGCAAAAAGAGAAGAATTAGGGGAAACTGAATTATGAATAAGAGCAAGAACACATTTTGAAAAATTCCATAAAAGAGAAAAAAAAATAATTGTATTGTTGTGGTGATAAAATCACCAAAGGGGGGACTGCAGGAGCGGGTAATTAAAAAAAATGGTATACCCTCTCCATTTTGCATGTTTATATTAATTGATTAATTAACTAATTGTAATCTTATTAATTGATTTGCCGTGGATACTTACCAACCTTACTAATATATGAAATACACGTGGGATTTGCATTTGCATGGCCTAATTAATACGTAAACTAAATTATGTACGCATACTAATAATAGACAATTAGAATATTGCATGTTCTATGTTGCTTTTGTGGTGTATTTGTGATTCGTGCTATATAAAGTAAGTATAATTTGCATTGAGTGTTGCTTTTGCTAGATAAATACACACGCATATGGGTATTAGCAAGGGAATAACATTGTATTAGTCATTTCTATGTATTAATTATGTTTTTGTGTTTCTTTGCTTAAGTTGACCATTCGGGCCTATTGTAAAATGGCCGCCCTCTGTATTCGATGTGACATGAGCCGCTCCATGAGGTTCTGGGTGAAGTGCGCCTGCGCTAACATCAGAAACAGTGGCCTCGGAGTGACCCTAACCAGACTGTACCCACCAAGGACGCCCTGGGAAACAAGCCAGTTTTCCAAAAGAACAATAAGACGGAACAATCAAGACCAATGACCTAAGAGACATTATTTTGTGGGAATCCTGTCATACGATCTTGGACTGTCCAATCAGGAGAAGCGAAAAACAATATTTGATACAACATGATGTCGATTTTCCCTATAAATTATGATAGAATAGTGAGGTTGGGGTAGTGGCTTTTTCGTTTTCCTGACGTTATGCAGACGGAGAGGACGGTGACACTGCAGGACAGCTGTTTCCCTGAATATTTGACGAACTGAGCTGATGACCATCTTCCTGATGAACTGAACTCTTGAATAAAAAGGGCATAGAGTGACAGAGCGACTGAATTTGACTTAGAGGACGACAATTAGCCAGAATAGGTAAATATGATGGTCGATTGCTTGAATAAACAATGATTTAACTTGCATTAATTAGATAAAGATTGATTTGATTCATTACAGAAATGAGTTGGATTGTTTATTTATGGAAATGCATTAATGCATAGGGAATAGTGAATTAGAAAATCACTTAAACCAGCAACTAGCTGATCCATGGCCAACCTATGAGAGGAATACCAAAGGTGGAATTTAGGGCCAAATGAGTTGTAAGAAGGTTGGGGGAATTTATTGCTCATTAGGGTCTAGAGGTATTTCCTTTCATATCAGCAGATGGAACAACCACCTCCCTTTATAGCAGACCAATAAAGAGTGAATGTTGGTGTTATGGGCCCCACCAGCGAATGTAGTGATTGAGTGTGTTTGTGAAATCTTTTGTCTATGACGGAGATTAGGGATTTTGTATTCCACGCTGCATCAACGGCACTAAGGTCGGCCTGGCTAGGCTAGAGAGTGCTTAATTAGAGGAAGTCAGCAGTGTTATATTATGCCCTAGAGCCCCAATTGACTGTAATTGCGGCACTTGTAGTTACACTACTTTATAAAACTGCATAGTCTACGGCTGTGGCTATGGCCGACGACAGGCTCAATAACCAACGGCCCCGAGCCGCTTAAAAAAAGGGCGCGCAAAGCGGCAATATACCAGGCCCCATTTACTTCAAATCAGTGGCGCGGCAGGAAAACCGACAGGCGGCGCGTGGAGTATGGTCCCGTGGCAGGTGGCGGCGATTACCGTCCAGAGCAGCATTCATCAGGCAGAGATGGGGGGCCGGGGCCCATGCACGAACTCACAGGTCAAACTGGACAAATACGCCTAGAACAAAGACTTTCCTGCGCTACCTGAGCGCAAAGACATCTCTCATAAAGACTCTGATCAGGACGGGGCGACGAAAGTGACGCTGGAAGATATCATGTCGGCCCTCACTAATGTACAATCGACGGTGGGAACCATCTCCATTGATGTCTCCTTCTTGAGGGCGGACTGCCAGGGTCACTGAAGTGGAACAAGTGACGAAATCTCTATCGACGGATACCGCTGCACTGCTCAGTAGGGTCTGCCATCTAGAAGCAGAGAATAGACTTATGGCAGAGAAGCTGGACGACCAAGAGGGGCGCTCTCGATGTAACAACGTAAGAATTACGGGTATTCCCAAAAGCGAAGGGAGTCCGGCCATGGATCTGTATGTTGAGGAGCTCATAAAAACTAGACTTCAACCCAGAGGGCTTTCACATTTTTTCTCTGTGGAGAGAGCACATAGGGTGCCGGGGGATAGGCCGAAACCTAGAGCTCCCCCCAGACCGGTCCTGGCCCATATTTTCAATTTCCGCGACAGAGATGCTATACTACAAACAGCGAGGTTGGCCCCACCACTGTGTGTCCAGAACTCGGTTGTGTCCTTCCCAGACTATACAGCGGCAGTGTCGAAGGATTGCAGGAGCTTCCTTGAAGTAAAGAAAGAACTCAGGCGCAGAGAGCTACCATACTCCATGCTGTTTCCGGCAAAGCTGCGCGTGGTGGTGGATGGAAAAACCTGGTTTTTCGAGTCAGCAGAGGAAGCCCACGACTGACTCGAGGGATGGCGACGAATAGAAGGATCCAGGCAGACGGAGAAACGACAGCAACAGTGCAGAGAAACCGACGACTCTACGGAACACAGACGGGGACAAGAGGAGGAAGGTGCACAACGGATTGAAAATGAGGACTGAAGAACGGCGACATTATACAAACGAGATATGCCAAACCAGAGAGATGTATACACAGATTGGCCACATGTGAGAGGGGAATCACATTTGTTGTCGAGGTACAAATAACATGATCCTCCCGCTTGAAGGTAGTGGGCCAAGGACCAGAGCAGCAGGCCTGAACAATGGAACGCAGCGTGCCCTGGCCACCAGACTGTTTTTGAGGAGGGGATAGACTGCGGTACTCTACGGACTTCTCTTCCCCCCAAACGCAAGTACTGTTGATGGGATTGAAGCACTCTGCTATGTTGGGGTGGCGGTTAGTTGGGGATCCGTCTGGCAGGGAGGCAGGGAGGCAGGGAGGGGGGTGGCTGAGGGGGGTAGTTTTACATTCTTGGTTTTTTATGGTTTTTATTGCATTTTATGGGCTAACCAAATTGTGATGACTGAACAGATACAGGTACTTGTCATATACTGGGTGTACTGATTGAGCCGTACATGACTCCTGTGGACACTGTCTACCTTGGTGGACACTGAAAACAACACCATGACAACCGTTCATTTGCAACTCGCTCTTTAACATGGGAAGGTTGGGGGTTAGGGAGGAGGGTGGGAGGGAGGGGATGGTGGAGTCGGTATTTTCCATTTGGTGGGAAGGTAGGGTTTGGGAAGGAGGGGATGGATTTGTTCTTTCAGTTATGTTTGTTTTTTGTATTAGTTCCTAGTGAGGTTTTCAGGGATGACGCATTCTTCCACATTACCCAGCAGAGACAGTGCACATGTGACTCCTTGACTTCTCGTACGCCTATCATCAGGTTTGGCAACATAAAATTAAACTATCCCTGATCCCGAAATGTACCCCACGACCCAGGTGACACCCTGTCCATGCTTACATGGAACGTACATGGTCTGGGCGACAAAATAAAGAGGGGCTTGGTTCTACAATGCTTTAAGCGGTGCTCTCCAATGGTGGCCCTGCTGCAGCAAATGCACCTTACTGGTACCGCATGCAAAGCAACAGACAGATGGGGATTTAAAATGATAGTACATTTGGAATTCTCTTCTGGTTCGAGGGGCGTGGGTATTTTAGTTAAAAACAATTCCCACTGATAGTGCATCACACAAAAACGGACGATCACGGCCGCTTCATGGCCATAATAGGTCAATGGGAGGGGCGGTCTATAAATATAGTATCTGTTTACATATACACCCTGCACTGCATGTGGTAACACTCCCAACTCTTAGTGGGTTCTTACTTGATCTTCCGGAAGGGGAACTATTGATTGGAGGGGACCTTAATGCAACTATAGATGGCACCTTGGACAGCTACCCTGCGAGGGCGCCCGTACCTGGCGTATCCCACCTCGGGGGTTTTCTGGAGGCACTTGGACTTACTGACGTGTGGAGGTGGCACCACCCCACGACACGGCAATTCACCTTCCACTCTGGGGTAAACAACAGCTTATCCAGGATAGATTACTTCCTAGCTTCAGCGGAGTGCTTGAGAAGCATTGACAGTATAGAGATAAGACTTAGAGGTATCTCCGACCACTCACCGGTGCTATTGACTTACACATACCATCATAGAACTAGGCGACGTACTTACCCCATTTATCCTGGCTACTTACAGGTCCCAAAGATCAAGAAAGCCGTTATCACGGCGACAAAACACTACTTTCAGGAGAATGCTATGTCAGTTGACTCTCCGACTACCCTGTGGGAGGCGTACAAGACTGTCCTCAGAGGACAGGCCATTGTCTTTATTGCAGGGCACAAACGAGAGAAGCAGCAGGAATTGCATGATATAGAGCTAGAATAGATGACGCTGAGGCCCAGCAGCAACAGCACAGGAAATATCTTGAAGACATGACCAGGTCGCGTCTAACGGCCACACAACACAAGATATATGAAACCGGTGATAAAACTGGAAAGCTTTTGGCATGGCTAGACAAAGGGGAACATGGTAATAAATGGATAGCGAGGATTCGGATGGGGGAGCCTCACCCCGGAAGCAGCTCTCACGCTTGAGGCGGACCTCACGGTAGAGGAGTTGCGAGTGGTGATTGGGTCATTACAATCAGGCAAAACGGTGGGACCTAACGGCATACCTGTTGAACTCTATAAAAAGGGTATACCGACTGCTTACAGATAGGCGAGTTACTGTTAGATCAGTGAATGGCCACTATAGTGGCGATACCCAAACCAAGGAAGCCTGCTGAAGAATGTACCTTGTATCGCCCGATATCGTTGATCAATGCGGAGGCTAAAATCCTTGCGAAGCTACTGGCAATTAGACTGACGCTGCACCTTTCGACCCTGATACACCCGGATCAATCCGGTTTTATGCCAGGTAGAAATACGGCGCTAAACTTGAGACGCCTGCACGGGGTGATAGCCCGTATCCCATATCTCCAGGAACCGGCGGTCATACTCTCCCTGAATGCCAGCATGGCTTTTGATGTGGTTGATTGGCCATTCTTGTTCGTGGTCCTTAATCACTTGGGCTTTGGCCCTAAATTCTGCGCATGGGTCCGTCTTTTATACACTAAACCGGTAGCACACGATACGGCTAATGGGCACATCTTCGACGACTTTCCTCTAGCACAGGACACACGCTAAGGCTGCCCCCTGTCCCTGCTGCTTTTTGCCCTGGTGCTGAAGCCGTTAGCGGTGTGGATCAGGTGGGAGCCAATGATAAGAGGACTCAGATGGGCGGAAGGGTGGGAGGACCGCATCTCCCTGTATGCGGACAATGTTTTATCATATATGGCCTCTCCCAGGCGCTCCATACTGGTCCTCCTAAATATATGCGAGCTCTTCGGACGGGCATCGGGATACACTATAAACTGGTCCAAATCTATCTTGTATGTATTGCACGGCCCCCCACCGCAGCTTCCAAAAGATTGTCCGCTCCAGATCAACACATTTAAATATTTAGGTATCAATATCACAGCCGACTCGGATGACTTCTTCAAAGGAAACCTGTTGCCCCCGCTAGAGCGTCTAAGACAGGATACAACACACTGGGGGATGTTGCCGCTGACGCTTTTAGGAAAGGCAGCGCTGTTTAAAATGATAGCGCTTCCTCGATTTCTGTATGCGCTGGAAAATGCACCGCTTCCGGTGCCTCCAAGGTATTTTAAAGCATTTACGGCCCAGGTTTCCAGCCTACTGTGGGGAAGCGAACCTGCGCGCATAGCACAGGCCAAGTTGGTTCGAGGATGGTACGATGGGGGGATAGCGCTCCCGAATATACAATTATATTATAGGGCGGCGCAATTAAAGGTGGTTAACCAGTGGATACATGCTCCTCAAGCAGACCCTGCATTTAAGGAAGACAAATTTGTATTGGGAACAGGAACTATGTTGTCTGCCCTTTACAATAAGAAGCAAGCCCATACATTAATAGGGCCGACGAAACATACAGTTACCATATGGCACACAGCACAGGTTAAACTGGGCTGGCAAGGGATTATAACCCAACTCACTCCTCTTTGGGACACGAAATAGCTGGGAAAACTCAGGAATAGTAAGGGCTTTGATCAATGGGACGCCATCGGGGACATGTGGCATAAGGGGGAAGTAGTTACATTTGAGCGCCTCCAGCAACAATATGAGTTAGCACCCTCTGAAATCTTTCGGTACACGCAGATAAAACATGCACTAACAGCGGCCCTACCACCTGGTAATGAGATCCCGGAAGCTTCACCTCTCGAGGACAGGTTACTGACAGACTACATGCATAAGCGGGCTACGTCCTTCACTTACCGAAAGTTAGTTAACAACCTGCCTTTAGGGCCACTTAGGGCCAAATGGTCTCGCGATGTAGGTGACCTTGACTACACAGCGTGGCAGGAGGCATTGGCCTCACCGAGGGAGGTGGGTATACCCTCGAGACATAGATTGGTACAGCTCAAAATTCTGCACCGAGCATACTACACCAGACCCACCCTGTATAAGATAGGTAAA
This sequence comes from Triturus cristatus, assembly GCF_964204655.1. Classification (NCBI taxonomy): domain Eukaryota; kingdom Metazoa; phylum Chordata; class Amphibia; order Caudata; family Salamandridae; genus Triturus; species Triturus cristatus. The sequence continues at coordinate 324,212,787 of NC_140583.1, read as the reverse complement.
ACATCGCACCCATACTGCCTTAGGCACTGTGGGGAGGAGGGTACTTTTTACCATACTATGTGGCAATGCCCGAAGATTATGGACTATTGGGCAAAAGTGATGAGGACGATATCGCAAACAGAGTGTTGTTAATACCAGAGCCCAAGAGATGTTTGTTAAATGTATGGGAACCAAATGACCTTACTTATTCGGCACAAGACTGGGCCACGCTGGGGATAATGGTTGCTAAACGCAACATTGTGCAAAAATGGGGGGCAGCGGAAATACCGTCACTTGCCGCATGGTGTAAGGACATGGACACGGCCATGGTAACTGAGAGAACGGTATTCATTAATCGCGGCTGTCCCCGAAAATGGAGCAAGATCTGATGGGCATGGAATAAATTCAGGGGAAATATCTGTGAACTACCGCGAGAACAGGCAGATGAGAGTCTGGATGAGGAACACTAAGGAGGGAGACGTATATAAAATGAGGAGTAATGTTTACGAATATGACGTATTGAATTTCAACGTAGTAATGTATTGGGGATGTGCTTTGCTGATTTTCAATGTGTGTGTATACCATCTGGAAGATCTATGCCTTGTTGATAATGAGTATAATAAAAAGAATTAAAAAAAAAAAAAGTAAAATGGGACAAATAGGAATACCTTGACTCCGAAGCCTTCACCTGGGGTCCAGCTAAGACCACACAAGGGAAAAAACTTTTTTTTTCAGTAGGACTCATGGCTGGATCCAAAATTCCCATGCAAAAGTTTTAAAAAGACAAGCCCGGGCTCCCAAGCTTGTTTTGAAAGAGCCCCAGGGTGAGCCAGGTCCTGGGGGCATTTTTTTAAAACAAGGAGGGGGGTGCATAGGGCCCTGGGGACCGCCACCCACCAGGGATAGCTCCCTGTGCCACAGGGTGCCCACCCCAGGATATAGCTGTTGCTCAAACTTGGCAGGAGCTTTGACAGCTCTGGCATGTCCGAGCAAACTCCTCCCCTAGCAAGCAGGGGCTACCAAAGTGCTCCTGCGAGCAGGGAGCAGAGTTTCCATCTGGTTCCCAGCCAACTGTCAAGCGGCAAGGATACAGACAAAACAATTTCTCTCACACTTAGGGAGCTCCATTTTTAGCAGCTTCCTGTGTGTGAGAGCAATGCCTGCTCCTACTGGAGGCAAGGAGCCGACAAGGAACACCGGGAAATTCAGGCTCCTTCTGCTGTCCCAAATGATGCTCACTGGGTGCCCTTGGTGGGCTCCAGGGTATAACCATTTGAAGGGCTTGCCCCAGTAGTTAGGGTCCCGAGGGCCAAAATTGGCCCAAGAAGGGGGGCATGTAGCTACCCTTCCTACTGCATTGAGGCCGGGCACCGGGGTATTGGGTCCCCGGGCCGTAATCAGCCCAGGAAGGCGGGACCAATTGGCCACCCCTTCTAATAATTGGAAGGGCCTCCCCACACACCTTAGTAGCATGCAAATGTCTTCCTGCCTTTTGCCAGGATGATGGACAGCTTACTAAAAGGCCCCCCAGTGCGGTTCCCAGTTTTTCTGTGAGACCTTTTTGATGCCAAGGAATATGAGGACATCCTTCCACTGGCCGAGGGATGTGAAATTGATAAAAGAGGTGCCTCCCTATAGCTCAAGCAACCTCGGAGCTTAATTCTTATGTGCGGACAAACCTGCAGCATCACTCCATGAAGGAGATCGTGGATCTAGGATCAACCTCTGGGTACCGATATAAGAAATCTTGCGCACTGCGCGTAGCACCCGGATTATACGATCAGCTTGTGGAGTAACTCAGCACGCGTGACCATGTACAGCCTATGCATCCCCCGATTGTTTCTTAAAGAAGTTCATCGCCTCATTATAGACAAAGAAAAAAACCAAAATTGGTACTGCAAGTCCTCCTTGATAAAGATCTACCCTGATGAAGACCTTTGCCTTAAGAAGTGCCATCTAGAAGGTCGAAACGTGTTGGTTACACATTGTTGAGAGGATCGCTCAAGAACCTAGCACAAAGTTTGGTCCTGGACTTGGACACAATAGAGCCCACAGCGTACGGCCCTATACTAGGCTCAAAATAGTGGTGCGACCTCTCCTCGGCACATAATACTAGTGGACTTTGAAGACATTAATGCAAGGAGTCCCTGTACTGTCTACTAAAAAAGGAGTAAGACTATTACTTACCTGGTGAATTGTACAGTTTTTTGGTGCTTGGCAGCATCAATATGTTTCATGTTTGTAAATCGTGTAGAGAATATTGTTTAAATGTAAAAAAAGTATGTTTTCCTTGTCTACACACATATATAAAATAAGGCAAGAAGGTAATTGTCTAGCTAGTCCTGCATGGGGTGAACGTGTTTTGGGAAAAGTAAACATAATACGTTTCATATAATTAATTATAATCCAGGGATAAATAAAATTTCCAACTGGAGAAAAAGAGACTTTGGATCGATGGTGTCAGAGGTGACTTGTTTTTTGCACACAGTTTAGGATTCCGACCTTCGTACCCCTGAACCGAATCATTCCCCTGTTCTTTATCTGCACATACCAATCAGACAGCAATACCCCTTGGGTTGGAGCTCCATTTGCTAGCAAAGGACGCAAGTGGCGGTGTACTGAGCCTAAATTTGATATACAAATTTATGGTGAATGGCGGATAAATTTAATCCAAGAAGGTTTCAAACCTTGGCTCAATTTTTTTGACACAGCAAAGAATTAGTACGACTGCCACTGGGTGTGGTTTCCAATACCTTCCTCCATTAATTTTTCCAGAATGCCTCTCTGAACCCCTTTACCGAGGAAACAGAGATGCTCTCTGGGTGTTTCCAAAGATCAGAGGACCCCCAGTGCAGTGAGCGATTCTCTGATGTAACTGAGCCACGGCAAAGTGTTGGCACACCTTGAGATTAGAATGATATCCTTCAATCCATTTTTAAAGCATTCCAGCTTTGGGATCAACCATGATCTCAGCCAGTATAAGATTGGTTTCAGTCTCATAGATGGCGCAAACGTTTCGATCCACTCTAAAAAACCTGGATGGGTTAACATTGCTGTAGCTCCATAGTCCAGAGCCGTAGGTAGCCACAGCCACAGCTTGGGCTTGCTAGATTTTCAACAATGGGGATATAGGTTGGAAAGACACTCATGTACCCACTTATAGAACCAGTCAACTCTCTCACAGCCACTCAATGACCTACTCAGAGCATCAGGAACCGACTCAGAAAATCACACACACACTCACTGAACCACTCAGAGACTCACGTATCTACTCCCTGACCCACTCAGAGACTCACACACCCACTCACAGCCTCATACAGACATTCATGCACTCACTCACAGACTGACTGACCCACACACTTAGGAAGGCACTCACAAGCCCACTCCAACACACTCTCACCCACTCACAGACCCACCCTGAAACTCACTCATGAACCTACTGAGACACTTATGCACCCATTAGACAGTCACTCAGACACGTATGCACCAACACCCAGACCCACTCAGACACTCATCCATCCACTCACAGACCCTCATAGCCACTCCCACCCACAAAACCACTCACATGCCAGAAAGGGAAGAGTATTTTTCATATCTTAGTGATAATCCCTACAACTTGAAATTCACTATGACACAGAGAAAAAATTGCAAAACAAAAAAAAACAATTGATGGGCAAAATGCTGGCCAATGCAAGAATTCACCCCTAGTCACAAGGATCTGGGTTAAATCCATTATTCTTTTGCTCACCACACCACTCCAGTTTGGACGCAGTCATATGCAAATCAGTCTTGACCCTGTTCCTTGTGGGAACAGTCCAGCCCGAACTGCCAAGCCAGGTCCTCCCTGGACCGGAAACAGGCATCCTGGGACCAGTTTCAGGGTATCACCCTTCATCAGCCAGGCTAGCTTAAATCCAGTGGTGTGGTGAGCAGGGGACCCACGTCTGGCCATGCCCTTCCCACTTAGGGGGACATATGCAAAAGAAACAATTGATGGACAAAACTCACTCATGCACCTACTGAGGCACTTATGCACCCATCAGACAGCCACTCAGACACTCACACACCATCTCACAGACCCACTCAGATACTCACCCACCCACTCACAAACACATACAGCCACTCACACCTACAAGACCACTCACATGCCGGAAAGGGAAGAGTATTTTTCATTTCTTTGTGATAATCCCTACAACCTGGAATTCACTATGACACAGAGAAAAAATGTATCACATTTATGGATGTGGAACTATTTGCAGAAGCAAGGAGAATCTATAGTAAACTATTCCGCAAGGCCACTGCCACAAACAGCATTTTGAGAGCAGGGAGTGGTCATCCTAAGCATGTGATTGAGGGTGTACCATTTGGGGAAATGGTGAGAATAAGAAGAAATTGCAGTGATGAAAGTGATTTCAAGAAGGAATTGGAAGGTTTGAAACACTGACTATGACAAAGAGGGTACAAAGAAAGGGTTTTGAATTTTGCTGAAAGTAGGATTCTACAGACTAGTGGGAACACCACACTGAGCAAACAAAGCAAAAAAAGAAGAGAATAGAAAATTGGCTTTTGTGTCCACATAGTGCAGAACACAATGAGGTGTATAGGATTCTATTAAAACATTGGAAATTGCTCAACGGGTGCCAGGTTTGGCTAATTGGATCTCTGACAAACCAAGGGTGACCTATAGGAGGGGGGGGGGTACAGTGAAGAGTCTGGTCATATGCAGCTACACACCTCCCATCAGGGACGGAGATTGAAATTGGATACCTGACCACCTGAAAGGAAACTATGTATATATGGATTGCAATATGTGTAAAATGGGAATAAAAAAATTGAAGGACTTCTGTTACAATTAGAAAAGAGTACTATGTGAATACATTTATGAATTGTGATAGCACCCATGTGATTGTATGCAACTGTCAGAAAATCCAAGTAGGAAGCACCATCAGGATGATAAAATTATACATAAAAGAACATCAGAGAGCCTAAAAAGAACAGGGACAGCAAAAGCCCAATTTCTCAACACATGCGAGTTGAACACCCCAATGTGACTGGTTTCACCTTCCATGGTATTTAAAGACTTAGCCCTAGGTAAGGAGATCGGGAACTGGTTTTAGACAAAAGGAGGCCAAATGGATAGCGAGATTGCGGTCTGTAGAGAAGGGGTTGAATACTAAACAGGAACTTAATTACTTCCTTTAAAAATGTATGGTATGGTCCAGTACACTGTGTTGTGTGTACAGAGCACTGCAAACAAACAGTAAGGGAGGGAAGAAGCTAAATGACTTTTGTTGAGCTTTGAAATTTTATAGGGAATTTACTATAGTCCATTGCATGCTGGCCTAAAGATATGAGGTGTGGACAGAGCTTGATATATAGGCTAAAGATGATTCAAATGGAAAACAGACATTAGAAATATAACGAACGAGGTACGGGTCAGAGGTATACCTCATGTAAAGAGGACTGGGGATAGTCTTAGGCTAACAACAAGAAACTAGTTATAAGATGGCGGCCACTCTTGAGTGTATTGAGATAGACTTTTTAAGATGGCAGCCACATATGTGTATCATAAGCCGGGGTCTGGCATTTATAAAATTACAGCAAATATATTAATCCCTAGTATTGGACAGAGGTAAAAGCTTGGTTTATGAAAGAAAGGGAGAGATAGGGTAGAGCTTTAAGATACTCGAATAAGATTATGGAGGACAAATACTAGGAAGAACTTGTAATATTGCTGCCATTGAATAATGCATTGGCAGTCGGGACTCAGTGAAGTCTTAAGTTAACAACAAGAAACCCGTTAAAAGATGGCCACCACTCTTGAGTTTCTCGGGATTGCGATTACAAGATGGCAGCCACGTATATGTATCAGACTAGGGGGTTCTGGCATTTATTAAATACAACAATTTCATAAATGCCACTATAGGCTTGAGATACACGCTCAGTTTATGAAAGGAAAGGAACAATAAGGTGGAGCATCAGGATACTTGAATATGATTATGGAGGATGCATACAATAAGAAGTACTTTCAAGATTGCTGCCATAGAATATTGGATTGGCAGTAGAGACTCGGACAAGGCACAGCTGAAGCCAGTTACTGAAATTGGAGGGATATTTAAGAGGCGAGATGAGTGAACCTACGACAGATCGACTGGATAGGACTAGGATACACACACCGAAAGGCTGCTCAAAAGGTAAGTGACCTTGGGAGATATGTGAGATAACCCCATGGGGAGGGACAAAGTCTAGAAGAAGAAATATGGAGGCTGAAGGGACTCTATATGATGATGCTGGTATAATTTAATGATATATTGGAGAAATAATTGAGGATATGAGAGAAGGGGAATTATAATTCTGCCTGGAATATAGGTTTACTTAGCTGTAGAAGTTGGAAGTTAATCAGGGGATGGCACGCTAAAACTGCGCTGAGCAGGTTTGAAAGAAACAAGAGGAAGAAATGGAAAGGCTATAGGTGTATTGACACATTAAACAGTTGTCTCTATAATGGGATCCTGGACACTTAAAAAGGGAATGAATGGAAAAGAAGAATTTTGAGATGGAGGATAAATCAAATTGAAAGTTAAGTAGTGATCTTCTTATATGTGCATTTGAGGATTAGTAGAGGTGTTAATTTAGCAGCATGCTCTTGGCAACTGCAATCACTCTTTAAAACATTGGTGTATTTTGGTTTAAGGAATACAGGGATTAATAAAATTTTTGGGGATGGTGTGTATATATTAGTCTGTATACCTGACAGAGGTTGGTCAAGAAATTTTGATCAATATACTCCTTGAAATGGAAGTGGTATTATGTTTGATAAAAAATTACTCAGAAAATATAAACATTTTTAAAAATGTAATGTTAAAATAAGAACCAGAGTTGTTAATTTTAATAAGTGAAAAGTATTGATTACATGTTTTTTTTTAAAACAAATGTATTTAGTCCCTGATGAAGTTCCTATAAGGGATGAAACGTGTTGTCTGGGTCTGTTTCAAGTGTGATAGAAATGGATACTTAATAAAAAGAACTTTATGGAAAAAGACACCAACACCTGGAAAGTAATTGAAAACAAGAGAGTGATTACAGATACATGCAATTCGATTTGGAAACCTCGATGTGAACAAGGGAATTAGGTTGCCCTCCTAATACTGTGAAAACACTAACACACCCAGTCGCAGACCCATGCAGCCACTCGCAATCCCGCTCATCGACCTATATAGTCACTCACAGACACACTCCAAGGATACAGGTTACAGTTAGAAAATAAAAAATGTTTAAACCTTTGAAATTCACCAAAAAAAGAACAGTTACAAGGATAGTATGCTAGAAATGAACATTAAAAACCACAGAAATTCACAGAAAAAGCAAAGGTTATAGGAACATTATAGTGAGGCTCAGATTTGAGGCTTTTGACCCCCATCTTTCTTAGCCCCCACTTAACAGATCACTCCAAAACTTTCCATGCATAAATGGACATCCCATCTCAAGTAGTTTGTAAAATTTCATGAAGACTAGTCAAACGGTGCCAACGTTATAAGCAAGTCAAAATATATACATATACTTGTACTAAACCATAGAAATTTAGCAGTAATAGTTGCCTGAACTTACTATAACTAATGCCGCGGCAATGCACTGCTTATGACCTCACATAAAACATCATTCATGACATAGTCAGTGACGTCGCAATGACATCATCCACAGAACCACTCACATACCTACACACACCCACACAGTCATTCACACACTCACTCACACACCCACAGAACCATTGACATACCTATTCACATATTCACACAACTTGTCACATACCCACTCACTCATCCATGCAAACACTCACATACCCACCCACTCCCCCAGACATTATCTTGAACTACAACTCACTCAGTCATACTGCTATGCATACAACCACTCACTCCCCCATACAACTTACACAGCCATACAATAACCCATACAACTACTCACACACACCCTTAATTAATCACACAATCACTCATGCAGCCAGTCCCTCACCCACACAGCATCGCAGCAGGCATAATGACATACCCACATAACTACTCATACACTCTCACACTTACATTCACTCATCCGTACAAGTGTCATGTTTCCACTAATCAGTAGGAACTGCACATTTGTGGATGACTTAAAATTAGGATGGTGCTAGACTGATTCCGTGCACCCCCACATGATATGTTGTCCCTTGCAACTTCTAGTTCAGAGTGCCACTGTTAGCCCCCTAAACCGTAGCAGGGAGAGAACAGTCCTGGCAACTATTGAACATGACAACTCTGTTCCCACAGAAACCGTGAAGACAGACCTAGAACTTATGTCTCTCAGCCACACGTGCTTTCATTCTCTCAGAGAATTATACAAATAATACACAAAGGGACATTTTCAATATTTATTGAGCCAAAGTGATTCTTTTATAGAACATTTGTGCTGCACTGATCAATAGACAGAAGCCGAAGAAAGTTATAAGTGTCAAGACAGTAAGCAGACCGAACAGTTCCACCAATGTATTGAGCCAACTTCTATAGTCATGCATACACAATGTTCTAACAAACTAGAATACTCTTTTGATGCAAACCCAACCTATGTGCCTAGGGTGTAAGTATGTGTTCTTCCAAGAAACCCTGTTTTAGATGATCTACCCCTTCACATGGTGGGTAAGAGTTTAGGACCCCATCTTTGTCACACACTTGACACCCCTCACAGAGATGTTGGTCAACTGCTAGGTGAAATTTTCAGCATGCAGGGACCCCTCACAGTCATCAGAAGTGCCTCCTCTGATTGTATTGGGGCAGGTTATATATAGAATAAGGCATACTTGCCTTGGACTGAGATTGGGATCAAGTTGTCATTGTATGTATTTGGCAGATAACTGTGTCACCATATGTACTTAATATCAATAAAACATTTGTATCAGACTTCTGAGGGCTTTGCACATAATGCCAAGGCAGGTGTCATGCATGCATATGTGTGCCAAAAGTCGATGTGACAAAGTAAAGGCAACTGTAGAAAAGGACCGTGTGCATGTAAAATGCCACTGTGTCCTATCAGGCCTAACCTGGGTACATGACACAAGCACTCAGATGACCACTCACTTGTCCATGCAGCCACTTCTCCAGACACTGACTCTCCAATACACCAACTCAGTTAACTAAACACCCAGTCAAACAGCCACTCAATTACCCATACAGCCACATACACATCAACTCACGCACCCATACAGCCACAAGCACAACCACTCAGCCACCAACATGCCAATCACTTACCCACTCACTCACCCATACAGCCACTCACTCACACACCTAGTCACCCATACCCACTCACCAATACAGCCACTCACTCACCCATATGGCGACTTGCACATCCACCTATTCATCCATATAGCCACTCACATACCCAATGGACACAGCCATATAGCAACTCACACACTGATACAGTCATAAAGCGATTCAGATGGCCTTTGTTAGAAACCGAATCACTCATTAGTAGTAGAGAAAGAATAGTAATTTAACTTATAGTGTAACTTAGTATATATCTTTAAGTCTCAAAAACATTTATGAAACACACTCACTGTATAATATCAGTGATGTCATTTGATATGTCATGAGTGATGTCACTGACCATGTCATGAGTGATTTAATATATGAGACTATAAGTAGTGCAATGAGGCGGTGTTAGTTACAGTTAGCTGAGGTAACTATAACTGCTGAATTTCTATGGTTTTGTATGAACGTAATCTGAGCCTAACTGTAAAGTCCCTGTAACCTTTGGTTTTTCAGTATGTATCTATATATATACATACACATATATATATTCACTGAAAAAACCATAGGTATCAGGCACGTTATAGTTAGGAATTAGCATTTAAAAAACCTTAGAAATTCAATGAAAAAACCATAGGTTTCAGGGACTTTTCACTCGTACAAAACCATTGAAATTCCCCCATTATAGTTAGTTCAGCTAACTATAACTCGCGCGCCCGCAATGCACTGCAGATGACGTCACATATTACATCACTCATGACATGGTCAGTGACATCACTCATGACATCACTGATGACATCTTAAATGACATCACTGATGACATCATCCAGTGAATGTGTGTTTTTCTGAGAATTACATATGTTTTATATATGTATATCTCAAGGTCGATGGAAGAATAAATGGGTATATAAGTGTCTAAATGGATGATTTGTTTTTGAAAAATTGATTGTATAACTGACTGATTAAGTGTATCTTAGTGAATACATGGCTTAGTGTGTAATGTTTAAATGTGTAAATATCTGTATCAGTCTCTCACTTTGTGTATAAGTGGCTGCATGGGTTGGTGAGTAGCTACATGAGTGTATATATAGGTTATTAGTTGGTTTTTTGAGTATCAGTATGAGTGTCTGAGTGTCTGTATGGTTCGGTGGGGGGTATTACGTAGTGCATAGGTGCATGAATGAGTGACTCACTGTTTGTATGTGTTGAAGACAGCATGTGTGCAGGACTGTATGGGTGGATGAGTGTGTGCATGGGTGTGTTAGTGAGTGATAGACTGTCTCAATAGTGTCTTTATGAGTAACTACATATGTTTTAAACTAGTATATGTGACTATTGGTGTATATAAGTGAGTATATGTGAGAGTGAGAGATTGAAAGAGTCCCTGTATGAATAAGTATGTGTTTCTATAAGTGATTGTTTAAAAGACTAAGTATGTGTAAGTTTCTGTAGAAGTAAGTGTGGTGGTGTGTGTATAACTGTATATGCAAGTAAATGGATGTTTGATTCTTTATTAGCACGAGTGACTATGTGTGTGAGTAACTCTATGGATGAGTGGTGTTGTGTAACAGGATGTATAGGTGTGTGAGTACATATGATGAGTGAGTACATGTATGAGTGACTGTATAGGACTGTTAGTGAATGAGTGAATGTGTATGTGGATCTTAGAATTACTGAATAGGTTGTTGTAACTGGTATTGGTATGTCCATTGTTTTGAACATTGTAGTTTCTATTTTTGAATGTGTGTATCAAAGGTTATATTAGGGGAAGAGGAGGTCTGCCACTCTATCACAAGGATGATGTCATCAGTGATGTCATTAGTGATGTCATTTGAGATGTCATCAGTGATGTCATGAGTGATGTCACTGACCATGTCATGAGAGATGTAATATGTGACGTCATCAGCAGTGCACTGCGGGCGCGCGAGTTATAGTTAGCTGAACTAACTATAACGGGGGAATTTCAATGGTTTTGTACGAGTGAAAAGTCCCTGAAACCTATGGTTTTTTCAGTGAATTTCTAAGGTTTTTTAAATGCTAATTCCTAACTATAACGTGCCTGATACCTATGGTTTTTTCAGTGAATTTCAAAGGTTTTTTAAATGCTAATTTCTAACTATGCCTACAGAGATAGGACATGTGAAGAAAGAAGAAAAAACGCACCCGAAAGAAAAAAAAGAAATGCAGAAAGAAGCAACAGAAGTCCTCAAAGACGAAGAAAAGTGCAGGAAGAAGGATAACGTGCAGAAAGAACAAACAGAAGAGCAGAAAGAAGCCTTGTTGCAAAATCATCCTGTACCCTCAGCTTTTTCAGACGGATACTGGTGGTAACTGAGTCTGACTAAGCAGTCCTAGAGCCAGTGCTATGTTAAAAGACACTCAGAATACAGTGAAAACACCTCCATACACTAGGGAACACTATGCGTTGGGGTCCCCCTGTGATCAGCATGACCTCCTCTGTAAGCCCCTAGTATATAATAGGGCAGGGGATTAAAACTACCTCTTAAAACGCGCCACAGGGCGTGTTTGCACACGTCACCTCAGGCCCCGTCCCCTCCCTTCACCACTGTGTAAACGCGCCCTGTGGCCGTTCTAAGTTGAGAGATTAAGTCCCCTTGAATCCTAAGGGTCCCTAGGGTCAAACTAGCCCACTAGGTACCTCCAGTAAGCGCCACAGAGCTGCGTTGCATAGAGGTGTAAAAAGGGGCGTGGCCTCAGAACACCTGTCTGCAACGCAGCTCCCTGGCGCACACTGGAGATACCTGTTTGTTCAAGTTGGCCCTCAGGGACCCTCAGTATTGAAGGGGAATTAATTCCCCAACTTACAACTGGCCAGGGGGCGCGTTTGCAGAGTGCTGCAAGGAGGGGGCATGGTGATGCCGGTCTTTTATTTATTTTCTTTTTTTAAGAAGGAGGGCTGTGTGGCCACCCTTCTTTTTCTAATTTACTGGCCCTGGGGACCCCATCCCCCAGGGCCTGCACCCTAATTTTTTTGGTTGAAAAAAATAAATTTGGCCCTCCCAAGGCCTTAATCGGCCCCGGGGACCCCAACCCCCGGGTCATGGCCTTTTTTTAATTTAAATTATTTAGGAGGGGGCTGCGTTGCCCCCCTCCTCAGGCCACTTATGGCTCCGGGGACCCCATCCCCCGGGGCCGGCCTTTGTTTTTTATTATTTTAAAAATATATATATTTATAGAAACACCTAGGACATGCTGGACAAACCGTATGTACCTATCACCATGACGATTTGCGTGATATTCATTAAAAGGCGACTATGCATAGAATTAATCCACATGGAATGTATTTATACCTCTAGTGAAGCTCTGACGTGTCTGACGCCCTACCGTGCCTAATCCCGGCGCCCCCGCCGGTGGGTACTCTCCAAGTAGACACCCTTGTCGTTTATTTATACAAACATGGGTAGATATTGACGGGCACATTTAATTTACACGCACACCAAGCCATTCAAAGGGGATTCGACAAAAATTCGACCAAACTATGCAAGAAACACCCCTCACGGTTAATAAAAAAACACATCCACCGCCGGATGTGTAATACTTTTTATTTTACTCTCTGGAAAGGAGATGAACCTCACTTGAGAGTCACAGCGTGCTCCTGGCTGAGCCCAATGCTGTGTTACACCCACCAGTGCCCGCCGATTGCCTCACACCTCTGTGTTGTATTCCACCAGCTAGTGCGTATGCTATGACACTCTCTAGCCCATGTGCACTGTAACACCACCCCGTGAATATGTCATGCCACACTTGCCTTCGCATGGGTTATATTGCCCCATCTAACGTGCCTTCCTCGATGTGTATGTTATGTTATAACGCACAGCGCTATGCCATACATATTACAATCTGGGATCCATATCTTTGTCACTGTGCATATGCAACGTTACACTCCCCAGCACATATTTTATATTACAACTTTAGAGACTAGTTATGTTACACAACACTGCCCTGTGCATATTACACTCCAAGGCGCATATCGCATAGCACGCGCTAGTGCCTGTGCTATCTCGCGCTCTCCAATGAATCGGTCATTGCGCACAATGTATTGCATATTATATTTCACGCCCCGTTTCATCTTATATCACACCTTTTGGTGCATAGTTTATACCATATACTACATCTAGTTTTCATTTTCAATCGTGCTCTCAGGACTATGTTCTTTTCACGGGCATTACATTTTGCGATGGGGGTGGAGGGTCAGGGGGTGTTTCTGCCAAGTGAGCCCGGAGTCACAGTCAGAAACGTCCTCTTCTTCCTGAATAAAAGTGAGATTATGCTGCATACTTGTTCATATTTTAAGTAGTTCGCACAGACACACATTTTAAAAACAATAAAGTTCCTAATACCCACCTTCTCTGAACAGTTAGGTTGCTGCCCCATCCACCCCCTCCCTATCCTCTGTTGTCTGAATCCATGGACTAGCCTCCTCCCTCCTGCCAGGCATGGTCTGATGTGCTGCCACTGCCCTCCATTTAGCATGATGTACCAGTCCACTCCTCCTGCCCTCCATTGCCCAATTCTATTGCCCATCATTGACCTCCTGCTTAGCCTCTGTGCTTAGCTTGCTGCCCCTATTCTCCTTCCCCCTGCCCTCCGATGTCTTTGTGCATGCCCCTGCTCCATCCTTTTTGCCCACTATGTTCCATGGACCTGCCACTCCTATCTTCTCTGAGTGTTCTGTTGAGCTGCCACTCCCCTCCCACCTGCCTAGCATTGTCAGATGACTGTAACCTGTCCCTGCCACCTTCACCCTGCCTGTCCACATGCCATGCCCCTATCCCCTTCCTCCTATCCTCCATGGTCCATTTTACTGCCACACCCTTCTGCCCTCCCTGATCTGTTGTGCTGCAACTGCTCCTCCTGCCTGCCCCGCGCGGTCTGTTGTGAGGCCCCTTCCCCTGAACTCTCTTGTCTGTGCCCAGGTCCTGACCCTCCCTTCTATCCTCCATGGTCCTTCTTGCCCATCATAGCCATTGTGCTGCCACTAACCCTCCCGCTTGCCATGCATGGTCTTCTGTGCTGCCATGGCCCCTCCCACCTTCCCTGTGTGGTCAGCTAGCTGCCCCTGACCCCCTCCCACCTTCCCTCCATGGTCTGTGTGTATGCCACCATAGTCTCATTGTTGCTCTCCATGGTGTGTCTTGTTTCTAGTGCCCATCCTGCCTGACCTCCATGGTCATCTTGCTGCTCCTGCTCTGCCACCTTGCCCCCAGCCCTCTGTTTCCATGTGCATACCCCCTATTCCCTCTCTCCTGGCTTGTCTGTTCCATTGTAATGCCCCTGATCCGTCCCTCCTGCCCTTTATGGTCTGTTATGCTGCAGCTTTCTCTCCTGTCTGTCCATTATGGTCAGCTAGCTACCATTGCCTCTTTCCCATCTGTTCTCTGTTGTCCATGTGCATGATCCTGTCCCCTCCCTATTGCTTTCTATGGATTGTTGTGCTGCACTCCCGTCCCGCATGCGCTGTGTGGTGTATTGTGCTGCTGCAAACCCTGATGCCGGCCCTGTAGGGTCAGTTTGGTGCACCTCTCCATGTCCCTCCTGTCCTCTGTTATCCGAGTCCATGTCCCTACCCCAATTCCTCCTGCCAACCATGATTCAATGTACCATACTTGCGAACAGTTTGAACTTGGTAAGAGGGAGATTTTGAAAAAAAACTGGAGTATTGATTTTCCCCTTTGAGTTACATTGAAAAAGAGGAGATTGTAGACAGGAGACAGATCAAATAAAGCCCATTTGAGCTTAAAAACATTGGACGTTTCCTGGCTGAAACGGGTCTGTTGGCATGTATGGTTGTACTACCACTGCCTCTTCCTTCTGCCCACAATGGTC
The DNA here is from genome assembly GCF_964204655.1 of Triturus cristatus. NCBI lineage: Eukaryota > Metazoa > Chordata > Amphibia > Caudata > Salamandridae > Triturus > Triturus cristatus. Next base: position 324,197,692 of record NC_140583.1, on the reverse strand, counting down.
TATTATATTGCCACAGCCTCTCTTGCCAGTCCTGTATTGTTGGTTTGTTGCCCCTGCTCCCCTTTCCACTGCCCTCCATAGTCTGTTGTGCTGCCACTGCCCTTCCTGCCTGCCCAGTATGGTCAAATTGTTGCCTCTGCACTCTCCTACCTGCCTTCAATTTTCAGAGTCCATGCCCCTTGCCTCTGCCTCTCAACAATATCCCAATGAACAACTAGATTGCTAACATTCCATATTTATTACAAAAGTGTGGAACGCCTGACGTCATCTTGATGTAATCAAAACTGTAATACCTAGAGTATTTCCTTTAGAAATTACATATATGAGAGGGTCTTATTTGCATCAAAATTATGGTTAGTGCTCTAAAAAACTAAAATGAGGACATATTTTCTGAGTTTTTAAATAGCGACAAAGAACTTTTAAATTAGTTGTAATTTTAGTGTCCGGTAGGGACAAGGAAAACACGGACACGCTGGGTGGTATGGAGCTCCTTTATTCACGACCCTCACAGTACCCCAGGTGTCGGCTAACTGCCGTTCCTGGTCCCCGGCTCCTCCCTTTCCCCCTGCCCTCATTCTCCCTCTGCAGGGTCCTAGCGCCCCTTACATCATTACATCTCCCCCCCCTTGTAAACAACAGAATAGAAACAACAAAATAAAGTATTTTCAACGTTACAGTTCTTCAATCAGGCGGGACGGTTTCTTAATTGTCCGCTGGGGGCGTGATTGATGATCAGTACCACCTCGCTCATGTTCGCCAGTCATTTCCATCAGGGCCTGACTGCAGCGGGGTGGTGTCTCTGGTTCTCTTTTCTCGACTCGCAGTTCAGTTAGTAGTTCCTTGACCTTCGGGCTGCACTTTTTGAAGTATGTCACATTCCTAGTGACTAGTCTTCCGTCAGTTTCCGCAGTGATCATAGTCCCTTTCTGTTGCACCACTTTCAGTGGAGTTTCGTGATATCTGCAGTCAGTCTTTCGGTGTTGCTCTTGTCGCTCTAACACCCAGTCTCCTTCTCTGATCTCCGCGGGAGAGGCATGTCACCGTTCATCCACGTAGTCCTTCATTTTCTCTTTTTTCAGCCTGTCTGTGGCTGCAATATCTTCATGGTCAGAGTCGCGGTATTGTTCACTCGCGGGGCACCTATCATTGGTAGTCTAGTGCGCGCGGGCCGTCCCAGCATGGGGTGGCCGGACACTTGCCCGTGGTGGAGTGGGGTGTGTTTTGATAGGCTCTTAATACCTCGTTCAGTGCTGTCTGGATGCTCTTTCGAGTGAGTTCCACCTGTTGTATTGCTTTCTTGATCGTGGACATGAAACGTTCAATCATTCCGTTCGCCTGAGGCCATAGTGGTGTGATCTTCCGGTGTTTAAAGTTGAGGTGTTGGGCAAAATCGGCGAAGTCGTGGCTGTTGAATGGGGGCCCGTTGTCGGATTTCACCACTTGAGGAATGCCCCACGCAGCAAAGACTTCCTCTAGTATGGATAGGGCGCTGGATGCTTTTGTGGATGTGCATAGTTGTGCAATGGAGAATCTGGAATATTTATCCATGATGACCAACACATAATGGCCTGACTGGAATGGCCCAAAGAAATCAATGGCAACATGTTGCCAGACGCCCTCCGGTAGTGGAGACATTTGTAGCGGTGCCGGGTGATCTGGACGGCTCACCAGTTGACATTATGGGCAGTCCTTCAGTGTTGTTTCCACCATTTGGTCCAGTGTTGGAAACCAGACTCTTTCGCGGAGTGCTCTTTTCGTTGAACACTGCCATCTCTTGGTCATTTTGTTCCTTGGTGTGCGCCTGTCGCCAGCTGTTCGTTTGTATCCTGCTCTTTACTTCTTGTAGGGTGACGTCAGACTGTGTCGCCTCGCAGATGGCTTCCAGCGGGACTGCAGGGGGTCTAGCCTGATCTACCATGAAATGAATGTATTCGTCCGCAATCGATTGTTCGCATCGGCTCGTCTTGGTCGGGTGTCTGGACATATGGTCGGCAGGGTTTTCAGCTTTTCCGCGCTTGTGTATGATGGTGTATGTGTATTCTTGTAGCCTGAGGCCCCATCTCTCTATCCGTGGCGGCATTTTTGCTCGAGGGTTTCCATATATTGTGATCAGAGCCTGATGGTCAGTGACCAGGGTGAAGTGTTTTCCGAAGATGAATATGTGGAAATGTTCGCACGCCCACACAACAGCCAAGATTTCCTTTTCTGGCTGGGAATATTCTCCCTCTGTGTCTGTTAGACTCCTGCTGGCATATGCTACAATGTGCCGTCGGTCCTCCTCTCTGTCATATTGCGCTAAGATGGCTCCTAGCCCCACTGGGCTGGCATCCACTGTGATCTCTGTCTTTTTTTTCGGATTGAAGTAGGCCAAGTTGTTAGCCTACTCTACCGCTTTCTTGATCTCTCTGAACGCCCCTTCACAGTGAGTGGACCACAGGAACGGCTGCCCTTGTTTGGTGAGTGTTCTCAGGGGGTGGCTTATCATGGCGTAGTCTGGTATATATCTGGAGCAGTAGCTGGCCATGCCTAGGAATGAACGTACGTCGCCAACGTCCTTTGGGCTTGGTGTGTCATTTAGCGCTGCTACTTTTTCAGGATCTGGCTTCATGCCATTTCCGGAGAATATGTGTCCAAAGAATTTCAGCGCTGGTTTGTGGAATTCACACTTGTCCATGTTGAGTGTGAGGTTTGCCTCTGTCAGTGCATGACAAACCCGATCTAGCGCTCTGTCATGTTCTTGAGTTGTTGCTCCGTATACCAGGATGTCATTGCTGTAATTTAGTACATGGGGCACATGATGAATAGTTCTTCTTATGGCTTCTTGAAATATTTCTGCTGCTGAGGACACCCCAAAACTGAGTCTTTTGTATCGGAATAGCCCTAGGTGCGTTGAGAACGTCGTGATGTATCTGGACCGCTCATGCAGCTCTAGTTGGTGATATCCTTTGTTGAGATCTAGTTTTGAAAATATTTTTGCTCCGTTGAGTGACGTGATCATGTCGCTGATGTGGGGGCCTGGGTGTCTCTCTCTCTCTATCGCTGTGTTGGGTACTCTCATGTCCACACACAGGCGGACTTGACTTGTCTCTCCTTTCTTTGGGACTACTACGACCGGGGAGACCCATGGTGTGGGCCCATCAGTTCTCTCTATAATGTCAGCCTCTAGTACAGGGGTACTCACAAACTTTCTGTCAGGGGCCAAAATTACAGTGTGGTTAGTGGCCGAGGGCCGCACTGATAGGGGTGGAGTCAGTGGGGGCGGGATCAGTGGGGGGCGGAGCTAGAGTAAAAAAAAAAACTTTCAAAACATTAGACAATGCTGTATTTCACAATCAGATCACCATACTGTCCCACTTAGAGAAACTTGCAGTGCACTGACCCGCTATAAACACCTGGATGTGACTCAATTCTAATTACGCACTTGACAAGAACAATATGCTGCCTAAAAAAAATCAACATCCTAGAAAAAGCAAACACTCATAGGGAATGCAAGATTAAGTAAAGCATGTGAAATGTAAGCAGTGAGTGCTTTTGTATGAAAAGGTAAGGCCATGAATACAGGGCCCGGAAAGGACCCGTTTCAGTGCCAATTGCTTATATCCTTTCAAAACATAGGTGTTTTAGCCACCAGGTGGCACTGTCCCGCTGTTTTGTTTTCATTCGGCTGATGGTGCGTTTGGCATGGGGGAGCCTACAGTGTTGTAAGTGGCTGCTAATTCTCGGCGCGTAATTCCTAAAGGCGAGTCCGTCATTCAATTATCATTTCCTGTGGAGAAGGCGCGGACGCGAAGTCTCCTGTTTTCCTGGCATAGCGCAAGGAACAGACCCTCCTAGACTCGTCGGCTTCACCCTGTGAGAGCTGTTCGTTTCGTGCAAAGCAGCCGTGATTCAGCCGGCGCCTGAATCCCGCTCCTCTCAGCGGCAACGAGAGATGCCAGATAAGTACTACGCTCCGAGACAGGAAAGGTGATCCGCGCTGGCGTCTCAGAAGCAAATGTTTGTTTTTTCCCTAGAAATAGCTCCGAGGCAGGAGCGGTGAGCAGCGCTGCACTTACGGGACATTTAATTTGCATATACCGCTAAGAGCTCCGAGGCAGGAGCAGAGAGCAGCGCTGCGTTTACGTGACATTTTCTGTTGTTTATTCCAAGAGGAGCACCGAGACAAAAGCGGTGTTCCACGCTAGAGCTATCAGTAAATTGTGCGGTTATACTTTACTTCGTTTAAAAAGCTCCGAAGCAGGAGCTCTTCACCACAAAGACTTGAGATGCATGATTTCCTCCAGTGCTGTGATTGAACCGCAGGAAGTGAAAATTCAAACCAGAGGCCCGTATCTGCGCCGGAGGTCTCCGTGACTCCCTGTGACGCCCTGCCTTACCTGAGCGCTTGTGTGCTCGTTGCTGCTCCTGGGCCCTGCAGCCTGTGTGCCTTCCTCGCCAGTGTTGGACTGCTGAGGACTACAACCCCCAGACGCCTGAGCGCCCGCTGACGCTACCCACGCGCCCAGAGGCGCTGAAAAGATCGCGGCTTCCTCCGCGTCGCGGGACGCGCGCGGGCGGCGCCGGGCTAAGCCCGGGCAAAGGGCGGGCCCTCTGTGGCCCTCAGAGGCCAGAGGAGATAGGGCTGGGCCACGGATCTTGGATTCATCTACAGCATATACTGTTAAAACATTACGTTGTGGTTTGTATTGTGCTCACCCCCACGTGTTAGTAGAAGGTAGAGATACAATAGGGACACCTGGACACAAATGCCTTTGCTACCCAGATTGACCGTGGATTCCCTGTATTGTGACTAACGCTTGGCTGAACCCGTTGCACAGGTCCCGCTTCACAGAGGGGTGCTCTTCTTTGTGAGCTGCTAGTTGCAGCTGGGGGAATATAGGGGCTGAGGGCTGCGAGCAAGAGGGCTGGGACTACATTTCTTAGAAGTCCCAGTAACCCCGCCTGTTTCATCTGGCCCGCTCTCCCTCCCCGCCCCCAACAACCGGGTAGCCTCTGCCAGAGTCATAAATTAATGCGTGAATACGCTGCGCGGGAGCGCGACGGAGTTTGCCGGGGGCTGCAGGGGCCTGACAAGTATTCTACAGTTTCCTTTCTAGAAAGTGAATTTCTTTGTATCCTGTATTGGCGTGAAGTAGGGCAATGTCTCCCATAACAAGTACCACCAGCGCCCGTTCAACTACCCCACCGACTGAGATTGGTCCACTGGCTATTGGCCCTTTAGATAAATTCTTTTTTAACCGTTCATCTTTAATTGATAAAGAGTTAACCTTGGCCGAGAGGCGCGCAGAGCGCAGACAATCAATTGAATTGCTTAAAAATTCTACGGACAAGTATTTAACTCAAACATATCCCATCTGGTGACTCCATTATCTTCAGTAAACTTTCCAGTTGCCAATGAACAATCTGAAGGACAGACACAAATAATAAATGAGGAAACTGTTACAGATTTGAATAGTTCCAGTGGGAGTCACAACCGTCTCATATTGCTTCCTGATCCAGGTGCTCAGGTTATCCCGACTCGACCTAAGCTTGGGTCCAAGAGAAAAAGAACAGCCCCACAAAGAAAATGTAAAAATGTGGCCAAACCTCCTTTAAAGCAAAGGAAGCTACACAAAACTGTGGGTACAAGAGAGGCTGTTATTGAAGAAAATCATAGTATAGGAAGTGTTCAGAACTCAAATCATGTTCCCTTGGGTACCCTAGACTCACAAGAGAAAATTTGCCTTGAGTCTACTTTATCAACTAACGATAAATTGCTCCCACCTGCAAACCTGCTCCCTGAGCTAGAAAGATTACTCAGATCAATACTTATCCCGATAGAGAATAGAATTGCCAAGCTCTCTGATAGGTTAAACCACTTTGAGCAGGCAACACTAGATAATTTTTATTCTACAAAATCATTGATTAAATCTAATGCAAGGGTGGATTTAAGTATAAAGCCCCATGATAATACTAACCTTGTCACTCAAGATAAGGGTAGAAGGTCTCATAACAACTCTCCCTCACCCCCGAAGACAAGTAACACCATTGTCAAAACAACTACCAAATCTACTGACTTGGTATATTTAGGCCCTGTCCAACTTCAGCCTAATACCACTAATACCACAAATCCACCCCTGTCGATGGTATCTCAGCCACAAAATACATCACCCGTGGCTGGTTTAGGGGTTACTGTATGTTCCCTAGTGGGTAACGCTTCAGTTCCCACAAAAGTAACCAACAAGCAGTTAGTTCGAAACAATCCTGCGGTCGGGACAGGGGACAATGTATGTCTTCCAGCAGGTAAAGTTCTAGTTCCAACCCAACCAACTAATATTCAGTTGGTGTTGAAACCTGCACCCTGTCCTGGTCCTATAGTTTCCAAATCAATCCCACCTCCCGTGATAAAGCCACACCACAGAAAACCCCCAGTAAACCTTACTCCGGATTCCTTCCCCTATGTAGTAGTTCTTACAAACGTCCCACCACTCCCCATAGGGCAGAGAGAAACCTTCCAGATGCTTAAAAATAAGACCATGCACTGGTTAAGGGAGAATAGACCTCTCCCAGGAGATCTTGATGGGTTAATCATAGGGGTAAGGAGAATAGATTGGATAGGGTATACACCAAAAAGTTTGGGTGGGGACTGTGTTGTGGTCAACTTTCAAGATCCAAGGGTGGCGGGATGGATAACTAGGCAGGGATGGGGTGAAAACAAGGGAGATATTAGAATTGTAGATCTTACCTTTTTTTACCCCCGCCCAACCAGTGTACTGACTAGCCTGCATAACGAACCCCTGAACCCTTCTGCTGTATCATGGCCAATTACTTCCATACCAGCTTCATTATTTGGTCAGAACTATACCGCATGTACTAATTATAATTCTCAAGCTGGACGGCTGGACTCAGGGTGGGGATATTGACAAATTACTAGAGAGTGGAGCAGTAGTACTGGAGGGATTAATAATGAGTCCAAGGGGGCCTGTGAAGATCATGTTAGTTCTATTGACACAATCTTAACTGCTGGTTGCACAGAGAAGGGGAGTTTTGTTGTAGAGGGAGGTACCGGGATGGAAAATATAAATGTTAGTACTGTGAAACTTGCTGACCCCATTGATGATCTGGGGAAGGTAGTTACTAACATCAAAAGCCCAATGATTTCCCGAGTGTCTTCTTATACTAACAATCATGATGGGTCTGAGTTTAGCTTTGGTACGCTTCTATCCTGGAATGTGGCAGGGTTGAGTAGCAAGTTAGACTCCCAACTCTGGGCAGAATATATCTGCGGGTTCGATGTATGTTGCTTCCAAGAAACCTGGGCTTGTGAACCCCTGTTTTGTTGTGGCTATTTAAACTTTTCGATACCAGCATTGAAAGGTGGTAGGGGTCGGCCCATGGGAGGTCTTACTGTATGGGTAAAACAAGATTTGGATATTACCATCAAAATTTTGGACCTGGGAAGTAGCGACTTACAACTGTTAAGAATCTTAGCAGATAAGGGTCCGTCATTGGACCTGTATAATGTTTATATAAGAGGCAGTAACACAACCAATTCCTCGACCTTAGAACTGTTGTCTGCCTGCTTAGAGACAAAGTCCCAAGATAGCAGGGTAATTATAGCCGGGGATCTTAATAGGACTTTTGAACCTTTAGATTCTACAAATGATCCCCTAGGGAAGGATGAGGACAACCTCTGGGGAGTACCATCTTTATGTTTAAACCCCGTCCCAAGGTGGACAAAAGACATCCTATTACTAAATGCTATTTGTATGGAACATGGTCTAAGAGCACTGAATGGGAGAACTACAGGGGATAAGGAGGGTAGTTGTACCTTCGATAATGGTAATAGCAGGAGCAGAATCGATTATATAATATGTAGTCTACAGTTGTGGCAGGGGGTTATTGATATGACCATTAGGCCTAGAGTAGAAAGTGATCATAACCCCCTTTGTGTGACCCATAGGTGGTGGAATCCAGGAGTGGGAAATTTGTATCTAAAGAACGATCAGATTCCGGTCATGAGCAACGACGAACGTAGGCTGAAATGGCCAAGGGTATTGGCTAACGAGGAAACCATGACCTATATCAACAATGAGGTTGATAGCGCAATTACTGCAATGGAGGCGGCTGATCCAATAGTTCCCGGGGTTAGGGATATCACCGATATCCACAATAAGTTATTTTCCCTCCTCAAACCATGTTTTTTGACCAAGAGTAAGAAAGGGAGGAAAACCCAGGATGTTGGAAGGTGGTTCAATCGCCAATGTAGATCTGCACGTCTAGTACTGGGACAAGCTATTAGGAGCAGGGACCGCGTCGCAATAAAAGAGGCAAGGAAACTGTACAAACTGGCCATTTTCCAAGCAAAAAAGAAATGGGATGAAGACCACTGGGCAGAGTTGAAAGAGGCCTCTAACAAGAAGGACTCTAGGTCCTTTTGGAAAATTATTAAGTGGGGTAGAGGAGGTGGCCCTGCAAAGCCAGATAATAATGTAGCTGAAGAAGCCTGGGTTGACTTCTTCAGACCACAATATGCTGAAGTCATGCACCCCGGGGTAGGTGAAGGCATAGCGCCAGTCTATGCTATTGACAACATGTTCTCCCCCAAAGAAGTAGAAATCGCGATAAGATCTGTGAAAAGTGGGAGAGCGCCAGGGTTAGATGGGATACCCCCGGATATTTTTAAGTATGATATGACGAGATGGGTGAGGTATATTTTTTTTAGTAGCAAATGCCCTAGCCAAGGGGGGGGTGGTCCCCGACCTTTGGAAAGGTGCAATTATTATTCCCATCCATAAGAAGGGAGATCGCTCATTGCCTGCCAATTATACGCCCATAAGCCTAATAGCAACCATGCAAAAAGTAGTGGGAAGAATGGTTGCAAATCAGCTTATGGACTGGGTTGATGCCAACAATGCCCTTTCCATATACCAAGCTGGATTTAGGCGAGCTACCAGTACCATTGATCAGGTCTTCCGCTTTACCATACTGCGGTGGAAGACGGTTTTACTGGGAAGAGGCTGCCTATATGTCGCGTTTGTCGACCTGCGGGCGGCATTTGATTTAGTCCCCAGGTTTAAGCTATGGTTGGTCTTGCGAAAAATGGGAATTCCTATTGATTTGCTTACATTAATTATGCGCCTTCATGAATCCAATTTCGCAAGAATACAGTGGGGTGGGAATGGCGAATTTACTTCGGACTTTCCCGTGGAAAGGGGTGTCCGACAAGGCTGCTCCATGGCTCCCTTACTCTTCTCATTATTTATTAATGGGATTGTTAGGCGAATGTTGGAAGCAAGCGTAGACGCACCTTCGTTAGCGGACGCCAGGGTTCCGATCCTGATGTTCGCTGACGATACTCTTATCTTGTCGAAAACCCCTGCAGGGCTGCAACGTGCATTAAATATTTTTGATACCTTTTGCACAGAGCACGGGCTTGAAGTAAACGTGGGGAAAACAAAATTAATGGCCTTCACCCCAAACCGTAGAATCTATCCCAAGGTAACCCTAAATAATTGTAAGTTAGACACTGTTAAGGAGTTTACATATTTAGGGGTACAGATAGCAGAGAGCGCTGGCTGGTTGCACCATTTGGAAAAAGTGGTCATAAAACATCAACAAGTTTCAGGTGCCTTGAGGGGTGAACACCGTAAATCTAAAACAAAGCCGATCAAACCCGCACTTATAGTATACGATGCCAAGGTTTTAGGTGCCACTTTATATGGAGCGGAGATATGGGCCTGGGACAATCTTGCGGCCCTACAGATATCTGAGAACAAGTTCCTTAGAGGGATTACAGGACTTCCTCAGAGCACCCCCCTAATACCATTGTTCCTGGAGTTGGGTAAACGCACAATTACTGACAGAGCGCGATTGCGCCCTGTTCTCTACTGGAGGCGTCTTTGGACAACTCCAGAGATTAGACAATATGCAGAGGGTTTTCTCTGGATAATTAAGGAAGACATCTTTCACAAGATAACATGGCTTAGAAATCTAAGGGCAATGCTAATTGATTTGGGGTTTTCCAATCTTTGGAATAACCCAGCGGAAGAAGAGTTCCCAAGCAAAGAAGACCTCAAATTACGTTATTGGGATTGGGTGGGTGGCAATCTGCTGAAAGACGTTAGGTCTGACTCTATGGCTGGTCGTTTCTTGGAGACAAAAATTTTTCCTATCCTAGAAAACTATTGGGATACTATTACGGTACCAATGGATAGGAAGCTAGTCTTCCAGCTAAGATCCGGATCCATTCCCTTAAAAAAACTAACGTCACGTTGGCATAAGTCGACTAACAGGTTATGTCCAGCCTGTGGTAATGCAGAGGAGAGTGTAGGTCACTTCCTATTTGTATGCAAAGCCTACTCATTACCCAGGAGACTATGGCTCACCCCTGTATGTAAAAACCTGGGGACACGTGACAGTACAGTGGCTTTAAGAATTGTGTGTACAACAACCCATGAATCGATAGTAATTGGGGTAGCCAAATACTTGGGTTGGGCCTGGGCCATCAGGCAACGTTTAATGGGGGGGACCAGTTAATCAGGTTTTCCTTTTATTTTGATTGGCTAATAATGTAAAATTACTTGTCAAATGTAAACTTTTTTATGCTAATACTGTATGAGCTGCACAGAACTTGTATGAATTTATATTTGTAAATATCCTGTAAATATCTTGTTTTTTAATCTCTAATGTTTTTTAATCTCTAATGTTTTTATGCTGTGCTTTTATGAGAAATATCTCGAATAAAGCTTGTATAACCACGATCAAAACATAGGCGGTGTGGCTTAAAAAGACCATATTCGTAAACATACAGACACTTTCTCACGAGCAAAATCAAGAAATGAAGACGAGGGACAAGTATAAATGCCAGAAATTGTACCCATTTGAGCGACAAAAAACTCTAAGAAGATCTTAAAACATCTGCAAAGCACTAGAATTGGAAGGGCACTAACCTAGCGCCCTTATAATGGGTGGGGGTAAAGTGTTTTCTATTTATTCATTGTGTCTCGCCTTGGTCTGTTTCTTTTTTTTTTTGGCATTTTGGTACGAATAATTAGAATAAACATTAAATTGCAAAGAAAATTCCAAGGCTGGGTGAACCATTCATACAGGATAATGAACATATTGCAATCTCTCATGCACCGTTTCTCCCACAACAGACATCCGATGAAGTAAGTATATTTTATTGGAGGCAGCACAGCATTTCTAGATACCACTTAGCTTTTAAACCTAAGCTGTTAATTCAAGCAAGCATAGCAAACGACAAAGCCCACCGGGACTCGCACCTCTGCTGCATGCTGCATGCTGAAGTGGCTTGCTAAGTGAGGCGCGTGCTGCAGAGTCAGAGGCACTGGCAATGAAACAATCGGCCACATATCAGAATCTAGAGGAAGCTTTCCACCGTTCATAGCAGCGCTGTGAAGGTTCTCCGGGGCTGCGGGCAGGAAGGACGTCGTCCACAGGGACACAGGAAGCTCACCAAAAGGTCCTTTAAAAGTCAGCTGTAACTAGCGCTAGTTACAGCTGACTTTTAAAGGGCGTGAGCTTCGTGTGACGTCAGAGGCAGGCAGGCCAATCAGAGGCAATCAGTAAGCAGACACGATGGCCGCAGGAGGAAACGTTGTGAATACGTATCAAAGCGTATTCACAACGTTTGCTCCTGCGTCCATCTTCCCTGCTTACTCCAAGGAAGTGTACTTTAAGCATCAAGGTCCGCGGGCCGCCAATGAAGGCCGGGCAGGCCGCCAGCGGCCCGCGGGCCGTACTATGAGGAACCCTGCTCTAGTAGATCCTGTAACTCCTTCTCTACTGCTTCTTGCAGGTGGAATGGGATATTTCTGTGGTGTTGGGCCACTGGTGTGATTTGTTCATTGATGTGCAATCTGACTTGGCAGTTTTTCATTTTTCCGAGACCTTGGAAGAGTTTGGGGAACTTTTGAATGACATCTACTTTGTCATCCACTTTGTATAGTATGTCTATCAGCTTTAGTCTTTCTGCAGTGGGCAGACTTAGCAAACTATCTGCCTCCGGCCCTTCAATAACGTGAATGTAGGCTTGTATCGTGTGATCGCGATACGATAGATCCGTTGCGAACTTCCCAAGACATGGCAGTGGTTTCTTTGACATCCACGTGTACACCTGCACATGGGCGTCGACTAGTTTGGGAGGCGACCGCATTCTTTGATATTCCGCTACTGGTAGGTAATTTAGTGACGCCCCACTGTCCAGTACGAACTTGGTGCGATGAGAGCCAATTCTGAGGTCTAGTCGTGGGTATTCTTTTAGCCGGTCATGATCAGCCACAAAGTGGATATATTCGTTTCGGTCTTGGGGGATGGGTGAGAGGGAGCTGGATTCTCTCGATGACGACCGTCGAGATTGCCAGGTCCGGCAGGAGGGACAGCTGGATTGTGACGACCCTGTGGATGAGTCTCGTTTATCCTGAACTGCTCTGACCTGATGACGACTGCCCGAGGGATGGTGTTGCCGGGGCTGTCTTCGTTGGTCATCCTTGTGTGATGTGCCGCACATGCTTTCAAAGTGGTTGCTCCTGCCACATTTCCGACATTGTTGTCCTAGTGCCGGACAAGCGTCTGCATGCGGGAAGTCGTAGCCTCACCTGTAGCATTTCAATTGTCTTTCCGATCGTTTCTGAGTGTGGTTCGCGCTTTGGCATGAGTTGCTTGACGAGTGGTATTGCTTCTTGGATCTGGAGGGGCGCACTTGAGGTGAGGATCGTCCATGCACTTGTCGAGACTGCATTCTGAATGCCTGTTCACGTTTTTCACTTCTCCCGGCTTCCATCTTCTTTGCGTGTTCATCTGCTTGATCCTCGACTCTTGTCATTTCTTCAATCTCATCCAGCGGGTAGCTTTTCTTTAGCAGTTTGCGCCTCAGCGGTTCTGATAGGCAGCCTTCTATTATCCTTAGTCGGAGGGCATCTTCGGTGGAGAAATTATCGAACTCACAGTATCTTGCGAGACGTCTCAGACATGTGACGAACACACCCATTTGTTTACCTCTTTCCTGTGAAGCTAGGAGGAAAATGTCTTGCTCATAGTCAACATTTTTTTGTGTAGGAATTTGCGGTTGAGTGCGTCACAGACTTTGTCATATGAGCTGACGGACTCAATAGGCAGTTCTTTTATTATCTGTCCAACTTCTTTGCCGACCAGATTCTTGAGGGCAATCATTTTCTGTTCCAGGTTCGTTACATGAGACCCTTTCATGAAGTCCGTGAAGTCTTCTAGCCAGTCTTGCCACCGCAGGCCCATGCCCCCGCCCGATTCAAGAGTGAGGGGCTCTGGAGGGCATAGGAACGAAACTCCCAGCACACCCATGGGAGCCGCAGCGACATCCATTATCTCGTTGTTTGTTGCGCTTGTCGGTGCTTGTTTATACTATTTGTTGCACTCGCCAGTGCTTGTTTGCTGTGTTCGTTGCACTCGCCAGTGCTTGTTTGCTATGTTCGTTGCACTTGCCAGTGCTTGTTTGCATGTTCGTTGCACTCGCCAGTGCTTGCTTATAATGTTTGTTGCACTCGCCAGTGCTTTTTTGTAATGTTCGTTGCACTCGCCAGTGCTTGTTTGCTATGTTCGTTGCACTCGCCAGTGCTTGTTTGCTGTGTTTGTTGCACTCGCCAGTGCTTGTTTGCTGTTTCAGGTTCTCTGCCTGACTTCAAAATGGCCGCCGAGTATCCCTGACAGGGGATTGGATAATACTGCCTGACTTCAAAATGGCCGCCGCAAGAGTCTCGTGTGCAACGAGATTTGGCCTTTTCTTCACCGGGGAACTATATTATTTATTCACGCTCTCTCTCACTCACCACTTGTCAGTTTCGATCGGCACTTTCTCCGGCTAGGCACCAGGTGAGGCAGCTCTTTCTGCGGCTCCGTATTTTTTTTTTTTTTTAATGAAGTTACCGCCGGGGTGGGCTCCCGGCGAGTAGGCAGGCAGCAGGCTCTAACCCTCAATATGTGTCACACGCACACGCGGTGTGGCGGGGCGAGCTCCGGGCAGTCCGACACACTCCCGGATGGCTTGGGTGGGCTCCCAGCGCGCAATGCCGATCGCGCTGTTTTCGGCTCCACCACGCAATTAGGTGCTTCCCTTTCCCAGGGGCCACACCAGGTTAGCCTTCTTTCTCGTGTTGTGTATCTGCGTATCCCACCGTTCGTCGCCAGATGTAGTGTCCGGTAGGGACAAGGAAAACACGGACACGCTGGGTGGTATGGAGCTCCTTTATTCACGACCCTCACAGTACCCCAGGTGTCGGCTAACTGCCGTTCCTGGTCCCCGGGTCCTCCCTTTCCCCCCGCCCTCGTTCTCCCTCGGCAGGGTCCTAGTGCCCCTTACATCATTACAGTAATCTTTATGTTTTTTTATCCAGTTGACCACTTGATTAAATGTTGCACCTTGGCGAAAGGATGTGGTGTTACTTCCATAGCTGCAGACTTTGCAACTGGGGAACCAGGTTGGAGTTTCTGCTTCAGCTCAACATTCTGTGATTGTGGTCAAATCACTTAATCTCCCCATGTCTACAACCAAAAGGAATATTTGATCTTGTGTGATGTAACCAATGCTCATGTAAAGCATTCCAATACCTGACAAGTCTGCATTATATAAAACTGCAAATACACAAAAAATAAGTGTTTTGCACACTTCTGTCATTGGGCTACATGTGGGCTACATCTGGTTGATATTTGTGCTGCATGTAGGCTCTTTTTGTGTCTGGTGGCCATCTTGGGAGATTTATTTGTTATGAAGTTTCCTAATTTCCTCATTTACTGCTGCCTCCTCAGTAGGAAATGCTTTCAGTTTTTTACTTTGATTCCATCAAGAAGTTATTCAGATATGTCATACATTTGCCATAAATTCTGAATGTTAGCACTCTAGTTGCTCATTAGATCACTGTAGTAAAGCTACTGCTCACCACGGAAGTCTGCTGCTGGTATTAAAAGTGCATGTTTCAGTCTGCATATCAGAATTGTTTAATGAAATAGAAGAGGATTTGAGAAGTCACTCAAAATGTGCCCTAATTTTTCTTTCTTCAGCACTAATCATAATTTCTATGGCAACATGAACCCCCTCATTGTGTTCCTTTTTAAATTAAATGTTTTAAGTGTTACCAGTTTATTCCAATCAAGATGGCTTCAGGTGTGCCATACTTTTGTCATAACTAAGACAGTAAGCGCTCTAGTTGTTCTTAAGAACACTCTGGGACATTCTGTCATTAGGCTATACTTGGGCTACATCTGGGTGATATTTGGGCTACATTTGGGCTCTTTTGTCTCTGGTGGCCATCTTGGGAGATTTATTTGTTATGAAGTTTCCTAATTTCCTAATTTACTGCAGTCTCCTCAGTGGGAATACTTTCAGTTTTTTATTTTGGTTCCATCAAGAAGGCATTCAGATGAGTCACACATTTGCCATAAATTCTGAATGTTAGCACTCTAGTTGCTCATTAGATCACTGTAGTAAAACTACTGCTCACCAGGGAAGTCTGCTGCTCGTATTCAAAGTGCATGTTTCAGTCTGCATGTCAGAATTTGTTTATGAAATAGAAGAGGATTTGAGAAGTCAAAATATGCCCTAATTTTTCTTTCTGCAGAACTAATCATAATTTCTATGGCAAAATGAATCCCCTCATTGTGTTCCTTTGTAAATTAAATGTTTTAAGTGTTACCACTTTATTCCATTCAAGATGGCTTCAGGTGTGCCATACTTTTGTCATAAGTAAGACTGTTAGCGCTCTAGTTGTTCGTTAGAACACTCTGGGACATTCTGTCATTGGGCTATACTTGGGCTACATCTGGGTGATATGTGGGCTACATTTGGGCTCTTTTGTCTCTGGTGGCCTTTTTGGGAGACTTATTTGTTATGATGTTTCCTAATTTCCTCATTTACTACAGTCTCCTCAGTAGGAAATACTTTCAGTTTTTTACTTTGATTCCATCAAGAAGGCATTCAGATGTGTCACAAATTTGCCATAAATTCAGAATGTTAGCACTCTAGTTGCTTATTAGATCACTGTAGTAAAGCTACTGCTGCTGGTATTGAAAGTGCATGTTTCAGTCTGCATGTCAGAATTTTTTAATGAAATAGAAGAGGATTTGAGAAGTCACTCAAAATGTGCCCTAATTTTTCTTTCTGCAGCACTAATCATACTTTCTATGGCAAAATGAACCCTCTCATTTTGTTCCTTTTTAAATTAAATGTTTTAAGAATTACCACTTTATTCCAACCAAGATGGCTTCAGGTGTGCCATACGTTTGTTATAAGTCGGACTGTTAGCGCTCTAGTTGTTCTTTATAACACTCTGGGAAGCTGCAGTAGAACACAAAGGAATCAACTGACAGTCTCTGCCCTTGTTGGATTAACATGTTTTACTGAGAATGTCAGACTTCATTCTCACATGACTGAGAAAGATAATGTGAATTTACAGAAAATATTCTCTCAGTTAGCTTATAGATCACCTTCCAAACCTCTGTGGGAAAAGCATGAGAAAATAGTTTTCTCTCAAACATGATTCATGATATCACAGCAGAAGGATTTTTCACATGGTAAAATCACCTTAGAACACACCACAATTCCTAAAATGAGTATGGTACCATCAACAAATGATTTATAATGTAACTAAAGTCTTAAAACCTTCTATTAACTGCAATGCTTTTTAATGAGGTGCTATCATGTATATTGGTCCCAAGATGGCTGCCAACACTTCTTGAATGAAGTGCTGACAGCCAATCAGATCTCATTTGAGGTGAACATATAGATATTTCAGACATCAGTAATATAATCTTAGCAAAACATAACAAGTGGTCATTGCATCATGACCAACACTTGAAATCATAGTCGAAGGTTAAAGAACATGCCTGATGCATCGCATGCATACCTTCACAAACTTGGTCAGACTTACAACAGTGATATGCTTAGGATTGCTTTTTTATATTTTGTAGGCCTTACATTCTGAGCAGTCGATTCTTAGTGAACCTTCAGGAGAAAAGTGAGGTTTAAGACATCTTGGGAGAAGGATTAGTGATTAGGCTACTTTGTATGAGTCTGTTGTAAGGTACAGTCAAAGGACCTCTGTTGGTTCTTTCTGCACATCTCTTGCTTCTTTCTGCACCTTTGTTCCTCTTTCTGCACATGTCCTACCTATGTAGGCATAGTTCAAAATTTGCATTTAAAATCCTTAGAAATTCCATGAAGAAAACAGAGGTTTCAGGGACGTTAAAGTAAGGCTGACAATTAACTCGTATAAACCCAGAGAAATTCGGCCGTTATAGTTAGCTGGGCTAAGTATAACTCGCGCCCCTGCAATGCATTGCTGATTACGTCATATATTACATCACTCATGACATGGTCAGTGACATCACTGATGACATCTCAAATGAGCACCCTGACTCCCTAGGCCTGTTCAGAGGATCCCACTGGGACCCTCATGGCCAAAAAAAGCATTTTTTTTTCATTTTGAAGGGAGTCATGCTGGATCCGCGAATCTGGCTGAACATTTATTTTAAAAAGGAAGCGTGGGCTCCCGCGCTTCTTTTAATTTAGGGCCCATGGGTGGGCCAGGTCTCAGGGGCAGTTAAAAAAATGATGACGCAGACTTGGGGACCGCCACCTCCACAGGGCTGATTCACTGAAATGCAGGCCCCCTGCAGCCCCGGGGACCGCCACCTCCAAGGAAATATATTAAATTATACTACATGGGTGGGCTCTAGCCTCCCCATGCAGTCCTGGGGACTGCCACCTCCCCAGGACTAATATAGTAAAATGTGGAGGGGCCACTCAACCACCTGCTGCCCAGGGAACCACCACCTCTTATATTAACTACTACCTTCCCTGTGCTTAATATCTGTTGGAGGCTCCTCACCCGATCCCCAACGAGTTGGGCATGCCCCAGGGGATGGGGTAATACCCAAGGAGGGCGGCCATGCTGTCTCCCCTCAGCATTTTTTTAAAAAAAGCATGAAGGCCTGGCCTAGAGGGATGGGGTCCCGTTGGCCGAAATTGGCCACCGGAGGGGGGCCAAGCGCCCCTTTCCATTTTTTTTCAGCAATACAAAAAATGAGCCTGGCCCCGGGAGATGGGGTCCCTGGGACCCAAAAATGTTCCAGAGACCATGGGCCACGCAGCCCCCACCCTAAAAAAATCGCAGGAAAAAAATGGCAATTCGCCGATGCCCAGGCCCTTTCTCCAACACTCAGCAAACATGCTTTCTGGGACACTGACGGGTGGGGGATGAAGTCCCCTCAGCTGCTAATGGGTCCTTAGGGGCCAACAGGACCTCCTGTTACCACCAGTAAGCCCCAGACAATGGGATTGCTGAGAGGTGATCTGAGGCTGCACCCCCTTTCTGTTCCACTCTGAATATGCGCCTCTCGGTGCACTGCTGGTGAGGGAATGAGGTGATCTTGCCTCCTAAGCCCTTCAGGACTATAGTGGACTTCATCCCCCATGCAACAGTGCAGTGAGAATGGTAGTATGCAAGTTGAAGTTGGAGGTTTTTTTTTTTTAATTTCTTTTTATTGATAACCAACTGCATATATTCATTGACATCGGTATGCATATATTACAGCCTTATTACATCAAGTGCATGTATTGAAATAGCCAATGATTAAACAGTCAAACAGTGCAGACGAAAAGATGCTTTTCCCTTGACTGTTCCATTTCTACAGTCAGGCATATACATAAATCTCCACGATGCCCATTCCACCTGCCCCATTTCTAATCCCACTTCTTGGGACATTCTCTAGATTTGTGTACATCTTTTTCCGCAATCATGAATTTGTCTAGTTCAGCCGCCCAGGCTCTTGTCAATGGCATCTCCGCTACCCCCACTTCATTGCTATAGCCCTTTTTACCAGTGTGTATCCCAAAGTAGCAAACCTCTGCTCTACCTCAGTGAGATCAGTTGTATCCCAAATGTTAAAGAGCCCCAAAGAGGGAATGAGATTGAACTGTTTCCCTAGTGCCTCTTGCAAGGTCGTTGCCCCTCCCATATGGGTCAAATGCCCCTCCCATATGGGTCAAATGTACGGACAGTCCCATATAGTGTGATAGAATGTTGCGCCTTGGTAACAGGCATAACGTGTCCTGTCTAGTTCCTATTTTCACCAATGTAACCCTGGTAAGGTACGTCCTGTGCAGGATTTTCAGTTGAATCAAACAGAAGCACAGCGTAATAGCCACCTCCCTTGGGGACATCAGAGGTGATTGCCAGTCTTCATCGACAATGTCCCCTATGTCAGCTTGCCACCTTTTCCGGAGAGCTTGAAGGGGGTCTGGCAAATTATTGCAGAGCTTGCGATGTGTTAACGATATGGCTTTGTCTGGGGTTGATTCAGAGAGTAGCCGGTCTTCCAGTGGGGATGATTCTGGGAGGTCTCCCATATCTGAGATTGCTGCTGTTAGGGCATGGCGGATCTGCAAGTAGCGGAATGCCTCTCCCTGGGCTACTTCTCTTGTAGTTCCCTGAACGTAAGGAGTTTACCTTTTTTAACTAGGTGACCGATGGCGGAGAGACCGATCGTGTCCCACTTGTCGAATACAGGTTGGTAACACAGGAAGCCTTTGGGGGTGGACCACAGCAGCGTGGCTTGGGTCAACACCCCAGCCCAGCCCAGACGTTTAGTCACCTGGTGCCAAATTTCCACAGTTCGAGCCATGGGGCCCAGACATCTCCCCTTCCGGATTTTCTCATACAGAGCTCCCAGGCATCCATTTCTGCCATTCTGATATTTATCTAGCATGTAGGCTGTGTCTAAAGTGGAGTGATACAGCCAGTGGTTAACTACCACCAGCTGTGAAGCCCAATAGTAGAGGCGTATATCTGGGAGTGCAATCCCCCCATCGTACCACATTTTGTCGATTTGTGCAGAGCTATATGGGGCACACCACCATTCCACAAGAGTGAACGGACCTCTCTCTTGAAACTATCAAAGTAGGAATCAGGGATCTTATACGGGCAATTTTGGAGGATGTATAAGAATCTCGGGAGAGCCAACATCTTAAACAGAGCGGCTCGGCCCAGGTGGCAAAGATCTCCAGTGTGTTACATCATTACGAAGTCTATCTAGTGGGGCGGCAAGATTTTTATCATGGAAAAGTTTAGGGTCTGGGGTAATAAAGATTCCTAAGTACCGAAAGCTATCAAGGGCCACCTCAACCTCACATCCCCGGGGAAGCCTAGGAACAGAACCTCGAAGGACAAACAGTACCGATTTATTCCAATTAATGGCATATCCGGAATACTTGCCAAAATGAGTGAAAATATTGAGGAGTAAATGTAAGGACTGGTAGGGAGACGCCAGGTACAGCAGGATATCATCTGCGTAAAGTGATATCCTGTCCTTGTGTGTTTCTGTCCACTTCAGCCCTCTAATGGATACCGCCCCTCTCACCCAGGACACCAATGGTTCTAGAATTAAGGTAGAATATCAGGGGGGAGAGGGGACAACCCTTTCTGGTGCCACGTCCTAAGACAAATGTCCAAGATGTGCGGTTGTTAAACCTGACCTGACCTCTCAACTCCATATAGAGCAGCCTGATCCATCTCATGAATTTTGGGCCAAACCCCAAGCGCTCCAGTACTTGAAAAAGATATGGCCATTCTATGGAGTCCAATGCCATGATGGCATCTAAAGAGAGCACCACGGCGTCTTCTTCTATACATTGCTGTCTCCCGAGGACACCATGGAGACGATGGATATTTAGCACCTTATTTCTTCCTGGCGTAGAGCCCGATTGGTCAGCGTGGACCAACGACGGGATTACAGGTAGTAGGCAGTTGGCCAGGAGTTTGGCCACAACCTTAGCTTCAACATTAATCAATGAGATCGGTCGATAAGAACCACAGCTATCAGCAGGTTTTCCGGGCTTTCAGATGACTATAATAGAGGCCAAACTCTGATCAGTGGGTAGAATACCCTTTCTGAGGCTCTTGTTATACACGTTTTTAAGATGTGGCGCAACCCGAAGTGCCGCTGACTTAAGGAATTCAATAGGGACTCCATTGGCCCTAATGCTTTCCCGGATTGGATATGGTTTATTGCCCTACAAATTTCGTCATCTGTTAGATTTTCTTCCATAACATCCCTGTCCTCCTCAGAGAGGACAGGGAGGTGCATATCTACCAGTAGTTGATGGGAGTCCTCTGATGTGTATGTTGTTGAGGAGGTATACACCTTCTCCAAGTGGTCCACAAATGCCTCTGCAATCTCTTGCGGGTCAGAGATCTGCTCTGCATCTGGAAGGGTTAACCTGGGTACCCATCGGTCTCCCTGTTCCCGCTTCTCCGCCCAGGCTAACATCTTCCCAGCCCTATCTCCCATCTCATAGATCTTATGTTGCATTTGCGTTCATTTTACCCGCTTCTTCTCCCTAGCCAGTGTTTTATACTCTAGCTGTTTGATAGTTAACTGATGTGTGGTGTCTTCACTGGGTGAAGCGACACTTTGCGCCTCTAACTGCTGGAGTTTGCTCTCCAACCCAAGTAAGTGCTGGTTTTGATGCCTGACTCAGAGTTTTGATTCGGAGCCAGTGCCTGTCCCTTCAATACGGTTTTATAGGCCTCCCAGATTGTCTGCACCGAGTCCACTGATCCTACATTCTCAGTAAAATAGTGATCTGTCTGCTTAAGACTCTTTGATATCTGAAATTTTAAGCAGCCAGGGATTGAGGACGATGGTGTTACGCTGCGTACCAGTCACAGCACCGCCTCCCCTCTTTCTCCCTTCTGGCCAAATCAACCACAGATGCGTTTCGGCGCCATCGCCCTTTTCAATGTGGGTTTGTGCAAGGTAATGCCACGTTTCTGATTTTAAAGACAACCTGCATTTCTCTCATTGGATGACAGGTTAGTAGTAACCAAAAACGGACTAACTGGTGTTTCCAAGTGTTTTAATGCAAGTACGTCGCCATTGTTACATGAAAGAAACGTTGCAATGTCCATATATATGGACTCGTCCTCTCTTTTGTAGTTCTTTAATATTCCTTTATTTTTGAGCCCAATTATCATGTTGCACAAGGGAAAGCGTACTGGCTGAGGAAAAATGATTTTAACATCCATTACAGTGACACAGGTATCTGCTCATATGCATTTGTGCAGTCTTTCTGCCGCTTTATAGCCAATTTTGTTCGTGCCACATACCTTTAAGCACATTCCATAGTGACTTGTGCCTGGTCATTTAGTAATGTCCTGATTCGTATCAGCAGGCAGGGCATGTTGCTCCAGACATAGCGGCGTTTGAGAAAGTGGACATGTCGAAAAGTGAAGAAATATATGAACATTATAGTGTACATCCTTTACATTCTAAAGAACTGTTGGGGAATCCTATTGAATTATTCCAAATGAAGAAAGCGAAGGGGAATCCCTTGAGTGTTTGGGAAAAGAGTTTGGAAGCTCGTTGTTTTCCGCAGCTGTTCCCAACTGGAAAAGGTGGACGATATGACGAACGATCAATACAGATTCCTGCATCAGAATATTGGACAACAAGATTGTATACAGAAGATCCTAGATTTCCACAATATATCCCATAAATAGTTCATCTTTTGTTTGAGAGCGACTTGTCTGGACTTTCATATGCAGTCAACCACATATTAAAAACAGGAGTACATCTTCGAAGTGTTTCTGCAAAGGAATTTATGGAAAAAGTACATCAGAGAGATGATCATTTGGAATCTCAACTGATTAATTTGATGGCATATCAGCGTGGTACTAATGAGTATTGGTATCGTCGTCATGGAGAACTTAAATGCATGCCAAGGACTTTAGGAACTCCAACATTGTTTGTTACCCTAAGCTGTGCTGAATACGCATGGGATGATTTACTTCAATTTCGTCAAGAAGTAAATTCATATATTAAAAACATTGAATTCAAGACTCCTGCAGAATTGTGTTCTTTGGATCCTGTAAATGTATGTAGATATTTCAATCATAGGTATGAAGCTATGATGTCTTTTATCTGCAACAAAAAGAATCCTCCTCTTGGAGAAGTTATTGATTTTTTTGGGAGAAAGGAGTATCAAGCTAGAGGTGCTCCTCATATACATATGCTTCTATGGATCAAGGATGCACCCAAATTTGGAAATGATTCGGATGACACTGTTTTATCTTTTATTGAAGATTATGTTACATGTGCTATACCTAAAAGAACAGAAGAAAACACCTTAAGGCAACAAGTGTTACGGTTTAAAAATCATTGATGTGGGAAATACTGTCGTCAGACATACAAGTCGAAGGAAAAGTTTTATACCAAATGTCGTTTTGGATTTCCACGTCCAGTAATATCCAAAGGAAGAGTGAACAGTTTCATGTCAGCAGTGAGACATACCATCACTAGAAAATCACCCAAAATACTTATAATTTGAAAAGAAGTGAAGAATCAAAGTATATTAATGATTATAATCCAGTTATACTGTCAATGTGGAATGCTAATATGGATATCCAGTATGTTGCAGATAATTCCATTGCTGTGGCATACATAACAAAATCAGAAAAGACGGAGTTGAAAGAAATGTGGGAAGAAATTTCCCACGAGAAGAGTCTTAGTAAGAAATTGTATAGTTTTAGTTTGAAGATGTTATCCCATCGAGAGATTGGAGCGTACAAATGCTCGGATCGGTTGTCATCTGCAAGTTTATATTCAAAGTCAAGAAACATCATTTGGGTGAGTCTAGGTCTTGCTGCAACACGAAATCGAGTACTTAAACCTATACAAGAAATCGAATATGTAGCAATAAATGAACCGGGAAGTACAGATATTCTCAAAACAAACATGTTGGATACATACTATCCAAATTGAAGTCGTCATCTTGAGAACATATGTCTCTATGAAGTGCTGCAATGTTACAGTTTTAAGAAAAATACTTCAGAAAACATAAATGAAGGAAAATATGCAGTGATTGGTTCAGAAGGATGTTTGGTGAAACATAGTAAAGGAAATCTGATTAATCACAGGAAACTGAGTTGTGATACTCCTGGTAAAAGAGAATTTTACTATTTAGCACTTTTGAAACTCTTCAAACCTTGGCATACAGAACAAGAATTACTTGGAGATTTTGAGTGCTATGAAGATTCTTTCAATGCATGTAAAGATAGCATTGAATGCACAGTTTTTGCAAATTATCTGAAAATGTTGAATGAAGAAATCGATCAAGAAGCTACTATTGCAGCTGAGATTGCTAGAGATAGTTCTCAAGATAGTCAAAGTTCTGCTCCACTGAGTCAGGATCCATTAGGACAACCGATTCTTGAAAATGAAGCAGCCATAGCCATGAGTGAAGTGGAAACAGCAATGCATCAAGCTCAAGAAGATATGATGGACCTGGGAATCTTGGAAGAACAACTAAATAATGAACAGAAAGAAATATATCAGCAAGTGAAACAGCAGATCGACCATGGTTTTCTTCATGAAAAGAAAGAATGCACATGCACATCATTTCAACCTCTCCGAATGTATATCAGTGGTCAAGCTGGTACAGGAAAAAGTTTCTTGATTAAAGTTTTGACCACTTATCTATGGAAAATAACTGACTCACATTTGTCTTGTGTTATAACTGCTCCAACTGGATTGGCAGCACACAACATTAAAGTACATTGTTTACTAATGCTACCTGTGGAACATGAAAATAAATTGGAATATCACAGGCTATCTGGAGAAGCTTGTTATGAAGTTTCAAGAGTGCTAAAGCAAATGAAACTTCTGATTATTGATGAGGTGAGCATGGTCTCAAACTTAATGCTTGCCTTTGTGCATTTAAGAATGCAGCAAATTTTAAAAACAGAATACGGTCTTATTTGGAGGAAAACATGTGATAGTTTTTGGTGAACTACTGCAACTTACTCCTGTAAAAGGGCAACCAGTATTTAAAACACTTGTGCACGAAAATACCAGAAAGTCTTTGGGAAGAGTTGGAAACGTTAACATTTTGTCATATTTTGAGTACAGAAAAAAAACAGGATAATGTAAGAAAATCCAAGCAAAAAGAAAAAGGACACTATTGAAGAGATTGTCCGATATCAGTTAGAAAATAGTTCTGGTATCAACTGCTATGCTAATGTAGTGGTAAATGTATTTTTTCTCGAAAATCTGCTGCAGCAAATTATAGAAAATCGAGAAAAAAGGTTTTGTTCCTTGTTGTATACTATTTATGAAAAATTGATAACTGATAAAAGTAAAATCCAAAATGTTTCTGATATTAGGAAGCTTTTGGATATATGTTCTGGTTCTACGCAATTTACACAGAATGTGCAACAAGAAATTTCTAATGTAGATGCTTGCACTATTAGAAGAAGAAGGAATACAAATTGAAAATCTATTTGGACTTTGTTAGAAATGGGAACATGAATGTGAAAATTGTACGTTTACTTCTACCACTAACATAGACACTGAGAGATTTATATATTTAACAATACCAGACTGTAAAACAGTGTCTTTCAACAAATTAGTTAAAGCAGCAAATGAAAACATGGAGTGTAGCCAATGCAAATCAGAAATGTTATCAACACTATTTACACAAAAATTTGGACAATATATCATTTTAATGATACAACGTTGTACAGCTGATGGAAGAAAATTGGAAACTTTAATTAACATTTTTGTAGCAAGTCAACTATCAATATCTGGAAGAACTTTTGTAGCAGTAGCAATTATTTTCCAAGATGGACCTTCTACAACATCTGGACATTACACAGACTATTTAAAATGCAATAAAGGATGGATATATTTTAATGATTCTCATTTGGTTTTTACATATTGTTTGCCTAAGGAATTACCAAATTCATTCTTACTATTTTTAAAGCCAGAGTACTAAGAACATAATTCAGCCTATTGGGAATATGTTAATATGTATTAATACCAATACTTTGGACAATTTCAGTATGAAAGATTTCAGGAATATTATTTGGCCTACAGGAAAGATATTAATATAAATTAAGCAGTTTTTCTGAGATATTCTGACAGCAAATATTTTAAAGAACATCATTTAGAGTATATGGAAATTATAGAGAATTGTTAATTGAATTATTGTTTATTTTCTTTGATATTATACTGAAAAAATGTTCTTAGAAAAAAGCATTTATTATATGCGAGACTTGTATTATATGCTATGTTATTGAGGATGTTATCTTTATGCAATGTGCAGAGATAGTTGACTATGTTGAAAATATTTTTGACACAGATTTGGGGTTTTTTAAACAATCTTATTGATTGTTTTTTTTTTAACGCTGTTATGTGATGAGTAACACTGAAATCCCTATTAATAGCGAAATTCAATATATTCTGAGAACAGCAAAAAAGGCAAACTAAATAATTTATATAATGGTAAAATTATGTTGTGATGTAAAAATTATACTATTATATAACTGTATTTTTTCTTCTTTTTTACAGATCCTAATTCTAAATTCGCACAATGACTCAGTTATTAAGACACGTGCTCCAGTCAAATGTGCACAATGTATGCAGACCTCTAACCCCCAGCAGACTACTGATTCACTCTTTCAATAAGCCACGTAGTGACAGAAGCATGTCCATACCGTATCTCTGTACCAACACAGAAGCACTTATAAACTCTTCCTGCTGTCAACTAACAACATTTTAACTATCCAGTCACTATCCATGCACTTGTAGAGCGACTCAGCCATTAAGAAACACAGTGCTACAGTCAAATGTCAACAATCTATGCAGGCCTCTAATCACCAGCAGACTATTGAGTCACCCTTGCAATAAGCCAGGTAGTATTCATGTAGTGCCCCAATCACCCTATCACTCTCTGTCCACTCCTGCAATCATTCAGACAGAGCCATGTCCTTATCTAATCTCTGTGCCAACACATATGCACATATAAACTGTCCCTGCAGTTAACTACCAGCAGTGTAACTATCAAGTCACTATCCATGCACTTGTAGAGCGACTCAGGCATTAAGAAAAGCAGTGCTAAAGTCAAATGTGCACAATCTATGCAGGCCTCTACCACCAGCAGACTATTGATTCACCCTTGCAATAAGCCAGGTAGTATTCATTTGGTGCCCCAATCAGACTGTGACTCTCTGATCACTCCTGAAATCGTCCTGACAGAAGCATGTCCTTATGTAATCTCTGTGCCAACACACATGCACTTATAAACTTTCCCTGCAGTCAACTACCAGCAGTGTAACTATCAAGTCACTATCCATGCACTTGTAGAGTGACTCAGACATTAAGATAAGCAGTGTGTAGAAATGAAAGAAGTCTCGTAGATATGCTCTTGAAATTGTAGTTTATTCCATAGTTATGTCCTTACAGGTTCTAATGTAAGTCTTTAAGTAAGCCCCACCAGGAGCAGCCTCCTGGCCACTCAGCCCATCTTCCACAACTGCCACTCTTCAAGTCCCAACATTCCCAACATTCTATATGACATCACATAGCTGGGGAGAACAGCAGGGCAAGGGAAATGCACTACATTAGAAGCAGATCACTACATATCTCCCCCCTTTAAATATTAATAAAATGAATTAGCACACAATTCTATAAATGTAGTAAAAGAAGATAAACACCTAGCAAGAAATATACTGTAAATATAATAATAATATTAACAAAATGAAATAGCATACAATTCTATAAGCGTAGTAAAAGAAGATAAACATCTAGCAAGAAATATACTGTAAATATAATAATAAGTAAGTATAATCAAATAACAAGAAATATAGAATTCTATGTAAAGGGGGAATCCTCCTCCCTAAACAAATGGCAGGACCAGGGAGTATTACATGCCCTCTACTGCATACACACTTCACCAACTGAACAGGGGGAATCCTCCTCCCTAAACAAATGGCAGGACCAGGGAGTATCACATGCCCTCTACTGCACACACTTCACCTACTGGACAGGGGGAATCCTCCTCCCTATACTCATATCGACCATTTTTGAACACAATGTAAAGGGGGAATCCTCCTCCCTAAACAAATGGCAGGACCAGGGAGTATTACATGCCCTCTACTGCATACACACTTCACCAACTGAACAGGGGGAATCCTCCTCCCTAAACAAATGGCAGGACCAGGGAGTATCACATGCCCTCTACTGCACACACTTCACCTACTGGACAGGGGGAATCCTCCTCCCTATACTCATATCGACCATTTTTGAACACAATGTAAAGGGGGAATCCTCCTCCCTAAACAAATGGCAGGACCAGGGAGTATTACATGCCCTCTACTGCATACACACTTCACCAACTGAACAGGGGGAATCCTCCTCCCTAAACAAATGGCAGGACCAGGGAGTATCACATGCCCTCTACTGCACACACTTCACCTACTGGACAGGGGGAATCCTCCTCCCTATACTCATATCGACCATTTTTGAACACAATGTAAAGGGGGAATCCTCCTCCCTAAACAAATGGCAGGACCAGGGAGTATTACATGCCCTCTACTGCATACACACTTCACCAACTGAACAGGGGGAATCCTCCTCCCTAAACAAATGGCAGGACCAGGGAGTATCACATGCCCTCTACTGCACACACTTCACCTACTGGACAGGGGGAATCCTCCTCCCTATACTCATATCGACCATTTTTGAACACAATGTAAAGGGGGAATCCTCCTCCCTAAACAAATGGCAGGACCAGGGAGTATTACATGCCCTCTACTGCATACACACTTCACCAACTGAACAGGGGGAATCCTCCTCCCTAAACAAATGGCAGGACCAGGGAGTATCACATGCCCTCTACTGCATACACACTTCACCAACTGAACAGGGGGAATCCTCCTCCCTAAACAAATGGCAGGACCAGGGAGTATCACATGCCCTCTACTGCACACACTTCACCTACTAGACAGGGGGAATCCTCCTCCCTATACTCAGTAATGCGCATAACCAATTAAAATACAATGTTGCTCATTGCGCACTTGAATCTTATGTAAGAACTAAAGGTAACCATCAAACACACAGCAAAATAATTCCAAAAAGGGTAACCAGATTGAGACACTAATGCTAGGCACAAATGAAAACTGTGTAGGGTAGAATCAGTGTAAGGGTGTGCACTACCCACACTGTAGATTTAAATGGAACGTGTGGAGACCAGCTCCAACACAGAAATACCCACACAAAACCAATCAAAGCCTAGTACCCTAAAAATATCTAGCTGGGGATCCTCAACAAATAACTATCTTGCTTAATGAATGCAACTTGAGCAAAT
This sequence comes from Triturus cristatus, assembly GCF_964204655.1. NCBI lineage: Eukaryota > Metazoa > Chordata > Amphibia > Caudata > Salamandridae > Triturus > Triturus cristatus. The sequence continues at coordinate 324,168,519 of NC_140583.1, read as the reverse complement.
TCACCAGTTAAGAAGGTTGGACTACACTATATAATACAATCCAGTCCGCGCACATTACTTCGTAGCGCGGAGTAATTACCAATCGACCAAAAGGCAGAACAGTCCCATTCATGGCATGACAGGGAAACCATCAATAAGTCATTACATTAAATGGCAACACTTAAAATGGTACACATATATACACGACCAATAACTTAATAAGCAACCGGATAATTAAGGCATTTTACGGTAGAGAAAACATACATTTAAAAATAAATGATAATTGACTCTGATGAGTAACTGGTATTAGAAGAATATCACCATTGAAAACTTGCATTTGCTAAATTACTCATGGAGGACAGTAACACCTACGCACTGTTGAACAGCACCAGTCAAAGTCAAACCACAATACGATGCATTGTTATTTTGAACACAGAGCAAAAATCCCTCTGTATTGCAGATTCAAAATGCGGCATGTCATATTCTCATTTTTCCGCCACATCATAGTTTGTATACGTTAAAATGACAAGAAGCATTGTAGAAGCTCATCTTTACCACAGGCATTTCCAGTCACTCGCATTAACAGCAGCTTGAAGAGAAACCTTGGCACAAACAATCCAACACTGTTGTGGGACAAGAAGAAGGACACAAATAGATCCTCCAAGAGTGTAATTGCTGCTCCCAAGGTGACGTTCTAGTCAGCGAAAGGCTTCAATTAACTTTATTCAAACCCCCAGCACAGGAAACAGACGTGGTTGGCGAAATACGTGGTTGGCAAATTGAACACTAGCAATTCAGGTCGGCGATTGTCCCCCGCAAAATGGCGGCACGTTTGGCACGCATTACCGTATGGCTCTCGGCACTTTGGAACATCAAACGTCCTTCAGAAGCAAGACACTCAGCGCGAGCAAGCAAACTAGGTAAGCGGCGCGTGCCCAATTCGAAATTTAAACCGCAAAATGACGGTTTTGAGACTCCGCTAGCCCATTCAAAATGTTCCCAAATTGCTGCAAAAAGATAGTATATTTCAGTTGTACATTAAGCTTCCTCACAACGCTCAAATGTAGCACACCGGGGCTCGAACCTCTGCCCCCGAACAACCTTGGAGATCCTCAGAGATCTTCATCAGTCAACACCGAAGTTAATGACCACAAATCCATGCAATAAAGCCATGAACGCCGAGATCGATGCTTGCCCCCGACACGCACAGCAGACCACGGCCTCTCAAGTATCATCACACGCACGTGTGTTATAGGTTTCCAGAATAACAAATGGTTCATAGCTTCACGTTGTTGCTCTCCAACACCACTTTAAAAGGTGAAGACTTCGCATCTTGCAACGCCAGTTGTCATCACTTTACTCTTGGGCTCAATCTTGCCCCATACCTTATTTAAATAACACTGGCTCTTGACCTTGATCTTCACGGCTGAATATAGCACACTTAAGACTTTAGGCCTCACGAATTGTTCACAGCTTGCCTCAGTTCATAATTAAATCAGTAAAACGCCATAACTTCTCTGCACCTTTACAATAATTAAATGAATCTGGCAACCTTAGTCTCTTGGGCGACCGATCTTGGGGTCACTGGTGGGGCAGGTGCCAGATAATTTTAATAGTTCAAAATAATACCTTAGTTGCAGTTTCAACATTTTTTTTTCCACCTTTTCACGCGTAAATTCTTCTCCAATCGTCGCCAATGTAGAAATGAAAGAAGTCTCGTAGATATGCTCTTGAAATTGTAGTTTATTCCATAGTTATGTCCTTACAGGTTCTTATGTAAGTCTTTAAGTAAGCCCCACCAGGAGCAGCCTCCTGGCCACTCAGCCCATCTTCCACAACTGCCACTCTTCAAGTCCCAACATTCCCAACATTCTATATGACATCACATAGCTGGGGAGAACAGCAGGGCAAGGGAAATGCACTACATTAGAAGCAGATCACTACACAGTGTTACAGTCAAATGTGCACACAATATAAAGGCCTCTAACCACTAGCAGACTACTGATTCACCCTTGGAATAAGCCAGGAACTATTCATGTAGTGCCCCAATCAGCCTGTCATTCTATGTCCACTCCTGCAATCATCCTGACAGAAGCATGTCCTTAAGTAATCTCTGTGCCAACACACATGCACTTATAAACTGTCCCTGCAGTCAACTACCAGCTGTGTAACTATCAAGTCACTATCCATGCACTTGTAGAGTGACTCAGGCATTAAGATAAGCAGTGCTACTGTCAAATGTGCACAATCTATGCAGGCCCCTAACCATTAGCAGACTACTGATTCACCCTTGGAATAAGCCAGGAACTATTCATGTAGTGCCCCAATCAGCCTGTCACTCTCTGTCCACTCCTTCAATCATTCTGACAGAACTATGTCCTTATCTAATCTCTGTGCCAACACACATGTACTTATAAACTGTCCCTGTAGTCAACTACCAGCAGTGTAACTATCAAGTCACTATCCATGCACTTGTATATTGACTCAGGTATTAAGATAAGCAGTGTTACAGTCAAATGTGCACAATCTATGCAGACCTCTAACCACCAGCAGACTATTGATTCACCCATGCAATAAGCCAGGTAGTATTCATGTAGTGCCCTAATCACCCTGTCACTCTCTGTCCACTCCTGCAATCATTCTGACAGAACCATGTCCTTATCTAACCTATGTGTCAACACACATGCACTTATAAACTGTCCCTGCAGTCAACTACCAGCAGTGTAACTATCAAGTCACTATCCATGCACTTGTAGAGCGACTCAGGCATTAAGAAAAGCAGTGCTAAAGTCAAATGTGCACAATCTATGCAGGCCTCTACCACCAGCAGACTATTGATTCACCCTTGCAATAAGCCAGGTAGTATTCATTTGGTGCCCCAATCAGACTGTGACTCTCTGATCACTCCTGCAATCGTCATGACAGAAGCAGGTCCTTATGTAATCTCTGTGCCAACACACATGCACTTATAAACTTTCCCTGCAGTCAACTACCAGCAGTGTAACTATCAAGTCACTATCCATGCACTTGTAGAGTGACTCAGACATTAAGATAAGCAGTGTTACAGTCAAATGTGCACAAAATATACAGGCCTCTAACCACTAGCAGACTACTGATTCACCCTTGGAATAAGCCAGGAACTATTCATGTAGTGCCCCAATCAGCCTGTCATTCTATGTCCACTCCTGCAATCATTCTGACAGAACTATGTCCTTATCTAGTCTCTGTGCCAACACACATGCACTTCCACGCATCCTCCCGATCTGGTCTTTCTAGTGCAGGGGACGACAGCGTAGGAAAGTTGGGCTGATCGTAGGGTCCTTTGGGGTGCTTGAAAATTGAGTTGGCTGTTCAGGTGTGCTGGTCTGGTGCAGTGGAGGGTCTTGTGTGCGTAGGTGAGTAACTTGAAGGTGATTCTCGCCTCGATGGGGAGAAAGTAGAATGTGCACAGGTGCTGGGAGATGTGGCAGTGTTTTGGTAGGTTGTGGACAAGTCTTGCGGCGGCGTTCTGGATGTTCTGTAGTTTGCGGGTGAGGTTCTTGTTTATTCTGGCATAGAGTGCGTTGCCGTAGTCGAGTCTGCTGGTGACCAGGGCATGGGTGATGATCTTTCTGTGTTCAAGGGGGATCCATTTGTAGGTCTTACGAAGGAGGAGGAGGGTGTGGAATCAGGAGGACAAGATGGAGTTGATCTGGCGGTCGATTTTGAGCTCGGAGTCCAGGATGATTCCTAGGTTGAGTGCATGGTCCATGGGGGTTGGGTGGTTTCCGAGGGCGGGGGTCACCAGGTGTCGCTCGAGGCATCGAGGTTTGAGCCCATGATGAGTACTTCCGTCTTGTTGGTGTTTAGTTGTAGGCAGCTGTTTTTCATCCATTCTGTGACGGCTCCATGCCTTTGTGGAAATTGTGTCTGGCGGTGTTGGGTTCGTTGGATAGGGAGAGGATGAGTCGGGTGTCGTCTGCGTACGACACAATGTTCAGTCCGTAGTTCCTGACGATGGGAGTGAGTGGGGTCATGTAGACGTTGAAGAGTGTCGGACTGAAGGAGGAGCCCTGAGGGACTCCATAGGTGGTTGGTGTAGGGTCCAAGAGGAAAGGGGGAGGTCTGACGCGCTGTATTCTGTCAGAGAGGAAGGAGCGGATCCAGTCGAGGGCCTTGTTCTAGATTCCTGCGTCGTGGAGTCTGCATATTAGGGTGCGGTGGGAGACTGTGTCAAAAGTCGAGGAGGATGAGGGCTACTGTTTCTCCTTTGTCCGGTAGGGTGCGGATGTCGTTTGATGCGGCGAGGAGGGCAGTTTCCGTACTGTGGTTCTTTATGAAGCTGGATTGCTAGGGGTCAAGGATGTTGTGCTCTTCGATGAAAGTGGCGAGTTGGCTGTTGATGGCCTTCTCGATGACTTTCGCTGGGAACGGGAGCAGTGAGATAGGTCTGTAGTTTTTGAGGTCGGTGGGGTCCACCGAGGGTTTCTTCAATAGGGGGTTGACCTCTGCATGTTTCCAGTCGTCAGGGAATGAAGCAGTTGCCATGGACCGGTTGATGATGTGGTGGAGCATGGGTGCGATGGTGTCGACACCTCTGTTGAAGATGTGGTGGGGGCAGAGATCCGTGGGGGCCCCTGAGTGTATTGACTGCATTGTCTTCAGTGTGTCTTCAGTGGTGAGGGCTGTCCAGTTGTGGATTTCTGGTTTCCCGGTGTTGGGGGTGGTTGGTGAGGGTCCAGTGTGTTGGTTGCCTTCGTCGAAGTTGTCATAGAAGGTCTTGATTGTGAGGTGGAAAAAGGTGCTGAGTTTGTTGCAGAGGATTTGTGAGGGCGGGATGTCAGCAGACTAGCTGGTAGGTTGGGCGAACTCCTTGATGATGTTGAAGAGTTCCTTGCTGTTGTGCGTGTGTGTGGAGATTCTGTCTTTGATTGCCTTTTTCCTCATATCTCGGATGAGTTGGTGGTGGGCGTTTGTGGCGGTTCTGAAGTTGTTGTGGGCTTCTGTGGATTTGGTGTTCCTCCAGGTATTTTTGAGGTGGCTGCAAGTGTGTCTGGACTCACGAAGTTCGGTGGTGAACCATCTGGCTTTCTTGATGCGGGTGTTGTTGTTTTTCTTGAGGGGGGCTATGGTGTTGGTGCTCTCCGAGATCCATCAATGCAGGGTGAGGGCTGCGGTTTTGGGGTCGTTGTTTTCCGTGATTGTTGGGGTGGAATTGTTGAGTAAGGAGGTGAGCCTGTCGTCAGTGATTTTGGTCAAGTTTCTTCGTGGGGGCAGGTGCTGGTGTCTGTGGATGGTGGGTGTTCTGAAGGTGAAGTGGACGCATCGGTGGTCTGTCCATGGGAGTTCAGTGGTGTGGCTGAAAGTGATGGAGTTTCCTGTGGTGAAGAGGGGGTCGAGGGTGTGTCCTGCTGAGTGCGTGGGCTCGGTCACGATCTGGCAGAGTCCAACGTTGTGGAGGTAGTCCAGGAGTTATGCGGTGTTGGGGCCCAGTTGGTTGTCGAGGTGGAAGTTGAGGTCTCCCAGTAGTGTCTAGTTGGTGGATGCAATGGCCTGCGGGAGATGATGTCTGTGATGGAGTTGGCAAAAGGTCTGGGGGTCCAGGGGGCCGGTAGATGAGAGTTCCTCGGAGGGTGTCGGTGGGGCTGGCCAGGATCTTGAAGTGAAGGTGTTCCATCAGGTCTGTGGGCTCGTCTGGGAGTGTGCTCAGGCGGAGGCTGGATTTGTGGACGATACCGATTCCTCCTCCCGGGCAGGTGGGGCGGTTCTTCCTGGCAATCTTGTATCCTTGGGGGATGGCGATGGTGATGTCTGGCACCGAGGTTGTGTTGGTCCAGGTTTTGGTGAAGAACGCTATGTCCATGGTGGTGCTGTCGAGGAAATCCCAGATTTTGGTTTTGTGTTTGTGGAGGGATCAGACATTGAGGAGGATGCAGTGCAGGATCTTTGGTACGGTTGTGTTCTTGTGGGTGAACTGTGCTGGATCCGTGTTCTCGGCAGTGCTGCAAGTGTACCGGCAACGGTGATATCTGAAGGGTCTGTGAGTGTCGGCTGGTGATGCTAGCTTGCAGTTGTTGTAGCAGCCTGGGTTGAGTGCGTGGAGTGCATCTGGGTCATAGCATTGGCAGGGCGGAGGTCCAGAGGCGTGACCCCACAGGGGCTGCCTTTATGTAGTGGAGGGGGGCGGGACTGGAGGTAAGGAGGTGGGAGCGAGGCCTGTGTCGGGGGAGGGGCCGCAGGGGCAGAAGCAGCAGGAAGAGTATAGAAAAGAAAAACGCACCCAAGTAAAATTAAAGAAGAAAGTAAAATTAAAGAAAAAGGGGGAACCAGGTGCCAAACGAATTAAGCAGTAGTAGTAGTCCTGAGGAAAAACCAAGTGAGCAGGGGGCGAGGGGGACACTAGGCGGACTGGTGACTGGATCGCCTGTGTGTCTGCAGCAGGCTGCTGGCACGAACTCTGGAAAAGGGAGGGCTCTGCAGCTGGGCGATGCGGTGATGGAGCGGAGCTGCTAGGCAGAATGCTGGCCTGGGCCGGAGGCACATAAGGTGGATATTACTGCCGTAAAGTCTGTTTCAAAATGTGATATACTGATTGACTTGACCAAAGGCGGTTTAGACATCTGTGTCTGAAATTTAATGGGTCAAGCTGAGATCCAGCCATCCAGCCAGTAGTTTCAAATGTGGGAAACAATTGCATTGAACTTTAGTTACATTGACCTGCTCATAGGAACTGGGCATGTTAGACGTAGAAAGGCATAATATATGCTAATGAATTGTTGTTTTTACACTTTACAAGATGGCGCTCAGTCTTATGTCTCGTAACGGAGTCCCTCCTTGATGTCAATGATATGCAATCGACATAAAAACCATTGTCTTTGTGGCGGCTACTGACATTGATGAAGGCTCAACGCCGAAACGCGTTTGTTGCTTGAAGTGTGCAAATAAATTCATACTGAGGATTTAACCTCTATTGAGAGCGTTGGTCTTTCCGTAAGGAAGTGGGAGCTGGATATGATACACGAGACTGCCCTTTCGTGACTAAGCACCTGTTGCTGAGTGTGGAAGCGACTGGCAGTAAGCAAAGGAGCATAGGATATATATAAAACCCTTACCAGGCCTCAAACCCTCCCTTTTATTATACCTAAGTCACCCCTATGGTAGGCCCTAAGTGATCCTGAAGGCAGGGTGTTTTGTGAATAAAAGGCTCTTTTTGGCATAACTGCCCGGGCTCTGGCCCTATTAAAACACAGCTGGAGTAAAGGCTACTGGGCTGATGTGCTGATGGATTGCCACTCTGCTGTGGTATCAGGAACTACTACTCTGCTTTAGTGAGCTACCATGCTGCCTGCTGACCTCTGCACTGTTAGAGGACCAAGGACCAAGAATCAGAGAGTCTCCAAGAGCTTGCTGGCCTGCCCTCTGCTGTTTGTTAAATCTCAGGGGCATCAAAGATTTTCTCTGTGTGCCGCTGTCTGGGACTCTATGATTTGTGAGTCCTGCAGCTGCACTCTGAAGCCCAAACATTGAAATGATCAGTGATTCTCTGATGAAGAGTGCCCAAGCAGCAGCGCTCCATTCTACCCTGTCACTTAAAGGATCCACACTTTCCTCATGAGGAGTACCCAAGGAGCAGCGCTCCTTTACACACGATGGCTTAGAGAACCAGCGATTCCCTCACGAAGAATGCTCAAGGAGCAGCATTTATATCGATATAATGTTTAAAGAAGCAGCGCTTCTTTTTGCACCATCATCTAAACAAGCAATGTTTGCCGCTGCATGAGGGTGAGTGCTGCTATAAGCACACATTGCCATGTGTGCATCGACCTTACCTTTGACAACTTCATTCTACAGCAATATTACATCAGGAGGCAATTGTCTCAGTGGGAACAATAAACCTTCACCGCATTAGGTGCAATTCAACAAATATAGAAAACTTAATAGTACAGGCTAAAGACGCGCTGAAGGAAGCACAAGACAACTTAGTCCACACATTGGAAATATGGAAGACCTTCATCGTCTCTCTTGGAAAAAGATTTCCTGTAAATAAAAGTTCAAAAAAGCATATAAATGTTTCTCCAAACTGGAAAAGCATTAGTCCAAATTCGAAAAAACTGAAAACAACAATAAGCTACACACTAAGACAATTAAGGAGACGACCTGGTAACCAAAACCGGCGACAGTCGTTACGTGAAACTAAAGCCCTCCTAAAAAAGAGAAGATGGCTAAGAAGTACAATAAAGAACAATGATTTTTGGGCCAATTTGATTTATGACGCCAAACAAAAAAACAGCGTTAAATTTTGGCAATCAATAAATAAACTGCAACAACCACAGCATTGCGGAATTAATTCAAATATTTCCGAAGAGGCCTGGGCAAACTTTCTTTTTAATCATTTCAAAAATAACGATGAATTAATAAGCCACCCTAAACTTCAAACTCCTGGGAGCGGCATCAAGATTAAAAATCAACCAGCCCTCCTCAGCCAGTACCCATCTGATAACCATAAAAGAATAGTGCCAGACCAAAACAAAGAGCATTCCCCAGATCCCATAGCAGAATTGCCCACAAACGGAGAGAATACGACCCAAATTACCAAATTGATAATGAATCAAATAGCAAAGGGCCGACTATCAGGAGCCCCGGGCCCTAACGGCATTCCACCAATACTGTTTAAAAGTGATACGGACTTCTGGAGCAAGGCACTGGAGCCCATCTTCCAATATGCAGCTATAAATTTCACGATTCCAGACTCATGGAAAGGCTCAATTATAAGCCCAATTTACAAGCAAGGGGCAAGGGCAGAACCAAAAAACTATCGTCTAATTACCCTGATTGATACAAAGGCTAAATACTTTGCAGGGCTCCTCTTAAAAGAAATATCTACCTGGGCTGAATAAAACAAGGTAATACCCCTGACCCAAACTGGCTTTCGGAAAAGGCAAGGAACTATAACCAACATAATGGCACTGACCCTGCTCATGGATGCTGCTAAACAGGGAAAATACCCACTTTTTCTATGTTTTATAGACTTTACAGCAGCTTTCGACCATGTCGACCGTACCAAACTATGGCAAAAACTTGATAGTTGGGGAATTCCTTCCAATCTACTTTCCCAATTAAGGAATCTGCATACTAACACATGGGTTAGGATAAAGCTTACAAACGGTGGTAAAATATTGAGAAAAATTCCCACCTCAAAAGGACTCAAACAAGGATGCGTTTTAGCGCCCATGCTATTCAACCTATTTCTTGCAGACTTACCAGAGATACTGAGCAGCAGCGCAGGCCACACACCAAAACTAGGGAACGTTCCCCTACCTTGCCTGTTATATGCGGACGACCTGGTTTTGATAAGCAGAACTCCAGTTGGCCTACAACATCTACTAAATGCCACTTTAAAATTCTTGCAAGAAAACGCACTAAAAATAAATTATAACAAAACAAAAACCATGGCAGTTAATTACCATAAGAGTAAACACCATAGTTGGTTTCTAGAAGGACATCGCCTGGATCAAGGTGCTAGTTACAAATACTTAGGGGTCATACTGGATCAAAATAACTCAGCAAAGCCACAACTAGAAGCTGTGCGGAGAAAGGGGGTAACAACATATTTAACAATCAAACCCCTAAAGAAGCTCTTACCGGACCTGTCATTTGACCCCTTGCTTAGAATCATGCAAGCAAAATTCCTGCCAACTATATACTATGGGAGTGAAGCGCTGAAAGGAAAAGACGCCACAACTCTCGATAATATAATATCTAAGGCATACCGCGCAATTTTCCATCTCACTAGAACGGCCTCCCCCGCTCAAATTCGACTAGAATTCGGACTTCAAAAACAGTCCTTAGAACGCATGGGAGCTTTTGTGAAATGCTTGCACAAAATTAAATACGATGTCAAGGGAACCCTGAACGAGCTACTCTGGACAGAATTCTCCCTCCCAAGAAATACTCCGGCAAACGCATACCTTCAGGAAGCGATTAAACAGCTGGGGTTACCAGAATTGTGGGAAGTCCAGGGTAACCATCAAATTTTTAAAAAAACAGTCACAAAGGTAACTCGTACCCTATCTGCACTAGAGGATAAAAATACTCTAGCTAAAAGATCACATGGCTGGATGGTCTTACACACTTATAACAAATTAACACCTCAGCCCTACCTGAAAGTGGGCTTAAAAACTATTATAAATGAAAAATTTCTCAGACTAAGACTGGGGGCAGGCCCTTTCAACCAATTCTTGCCTCCCTGGGAGAGAAAGGATGAAAACGACCAATGTCGGCTATGTAGTAGCGGTACAGAAGATGCAATCCATATTATATGCATTTGCAAAAAGTTAAAAGATATCAGGAGTATCCTATTAAAACCCGCCTTCAAACAATATGGTGTCAGATCATGCAGACAAGCATTAATGTTGTGCTTTAACCCCGACCGGGTACAGCTAAACTGTAGGTTAATTAAATATCTTGACATTACCGCAAAGAGACTAAAAAACCCGGATTGAGTCGCTGAAAGACTAAATTCTATATGAAATCCAGATTAAAACACCCTCAGCTACAGTCACAATAACAACAACAGCTAACTTTTGCAAAATTGTGTTAATAATCTTATTGATCGTGATAAAAAAGTTTTAATTGTATATAGTGATTTTATCATGGAATGAGTAGAATTTTATTTTTGTATATGCAAAGGTTTTAATTAATCATGCATAATAATAAATAAACTGTCAAACTGACAAGGGAACACTCTGGGCAGATATTCCCTCTTAGTGCAAAGCCCCGCCTTGTTGCCCTGAAGACCGAAGATGTGTCTTTCTTGCAATTGAAGTACCGTAAAGAGCAAAGTCGATTAAAGTACTACTTTTTCCTGTATTCAGTTTAAGCTGATACCTCTTGATATACTGATTGGATTATTGTCATTTTTGTCTTATTTTATGCCAATGCATATTCCCTATTTTTCAAAAACTGTGTGAAGTGTTTTTGTGATGTTTACTATGTGTGTGTGTTGCACAAATACTTTACACATTGCCTTTGTTGATAAGCATACCTACTCTGTGTGAAGCTACCAGAGGGTGAGCACAGGTTGTCTTTGTGGTGTATCTGACTTACCCTGACTAGAGTGGTAGGTTCTGCCTGGCTTGGGTGCATAACTCAGCCAACCAGAACCTTCATTTCTAACAGCTATCATTCAGTCTAGGGGCGTATAGTAGAGGGACACAAAGTGGAGTGGCACAGAGTGGATCGACATAGTGTAGAGTGTTAACTGATCAGATGTGGCATGACATTGTGTGAAAGGAGGTAAATGGAATGTGGCATGAATATATCACCATGTGTATATGTTAGTTTTCGGTAGCATATGTAAATAGTGTAAGTAGTGTTAAACTTAAAGGCTATGTTTACCAAAGGTAAAAGACAGCCTTGTCGATTTTATCCCTGTTTTTCTTTGTTCTACGGTCTGTGTTTCACTACATTCTGGTCTTGAATATAGGTATTAGGTTTTATTGTTGTTCACTACCTTTTATATTACCACTTTATTTAAGTGTTAATATGTAGAGATTTGTATTTATACATTTCTAGATATTTTTAGAGCAGAGTAGGGTGAACTGCCTTTTTGTTAGTAACCCAGTGATTTATAGGTATTAACGCACTATGTAGACATTTTGTGCATAGCTAAATATGTGAAAAATAGAAGATACACTTTAATATACCATGTTTGTAAAATATAGTGAATTACAGTGTATTTTTATAACACATTTAAAACAATTTGGTATGGTGGTACCCTGTAATCTTTTTTTTTTTTTTAAATAAATAGAAACTTGTATATATTTGTCCCTACCTATTATCACTTTACTAAAGTAGTAATAGGAATAGGAAAGGGAAAAATACCAAACCGAACACTTACCTAGATCTGAAGGCATAATACAGACCACAGGCAAGCTGTACCTGAAAACAACATATCTGCCTTTAACTTTTGTAAAGAAAGTCATTATCCAATCACCCAATGACCTATAATCGCTGTACCTTAGTACTGCCAAAATGTTTCAAAAGAATATCACAACACAAATATCACAAAGTTAAAATACTCTATAGCTTACAAAAACCTACTCTACTTAACTGTAGTACCCAAAAGAATCATCTGTGCATCATAATTGTCTAAACCTGACATATTTTATGTAAGTCAGTTCACACTACATGAAATACAAAATTCTATGTAAAATGTATTGGAGTGCAAGAATGTTTTGGTCCACCCCTTTTTTCTCTGCACCCCCAGACCAAATGCCACAAAACTTTCAGTCATCCAATCATGAAACTGGTGCAACAGGGCTGCAAAGTACCACCACTCTAAATACACATCAATCTCTAAACAAATATGTGCACAAACAACTCAATCTCCCGCTATGGTCATTATGAATTATTAGAAACAAGAGGTTGGATTCTTTAGTCCTCCACTACACATATCATCTATTAGTAAGTCTAAGATTGTCATTGTATAGATGTACCTCTAACTAAACTATAGAAACAATAAGCGATGGCCCACACCATATAAACCTATTTATAGTAAGCAAACATTATGTGTGTATACCTGTGTCTGTAATGAAAATATGCATGAAAACAACTCCTGTGTATTATACATATTACCTATTAATCAGCATAGCCTAATGTACATACATATTTCTCTTTGAATACATTTCTGGCTAAAGAGTTAATTCTGGTTCACACATATCATGGACTGTTAGGCCAATTCTTTCCTACAAGGAGTGACTGGCTAATGAAAAACCAGAAAGAAAATGCCATTGTCAAAACATATGTAACTCCTTTTACTGCACCAATTGCTATAAATATGTAGTTTTTCCCATAAGGAAAATTCTGTTTCAAGACGATACTAGTCTACTAAACACATTATACAGTAGAACACCAACTCTGCCCTATATACAACTTCTAGCTGAACAATACGTATACTAAATACTCCTGGCTCACACCAATTACAATAGGTAGGGGTAGCCAAAAACTGTTATCTTGTAATTTGTTCAAACGTCTTTAGGTAAATTATATGTTCCATCAATCACATGAATAATGGAAAATAGAAGGGTGTCCTGAGAAATGTTTTGTATGTTCCATATATATGACATTAATAAATACACTATAGAGTCAATCCTAACTTTCTTAAGTGCTTACCACAGTAGCAGCAATAAGAAAAGTCTAAAGAAGCTGAAGAATGGAGTGTGGAACTGATTGAAGAGAAAGTGATATCATTATGATTTTTGAGTCTTTCTCACATTTAACTGTGAAGGATGTTTTTATATAAGTCTTTATATGTTTTACTGTAAATGGAGAAAATGGTAAATATGTATTAAAACACATAGCTGGATGGAGTTAAATGTGGTATCCCATGCACATATACCCTAATACATTCACCAAGGCACTTTCACACACACCCTCTCATGCACATTTACATGTAAATATACAATATAAAACACTGTCACACATACACCAAACAAATCACATACTTACATGTCTGCATAGATATGCATAAACACATTCAGAGGTACACCTAAACATACTCCTACACACGGAGTCAGACATACACATATTATTTGGAAACACAGAGGTATACATATATGTCTAAAGACTCACACAGATACACTCCAATATGCACCTGCTAATTAAAATGACACACACACACTTATACTGTCAGTCACACACATACATACAAAACCCCATATAGTGACTTATTGATTTGCAGTCATGCACAACCAGTGACTTTGCCACATACACACTGAGATGTACATACGCACTAACTCACTCATATTCTCACACACTCATCGTAACTCTGTCACACCCACACAAACACACCTATACACACATAACCATTATAGTCCATTTGCCCACATTCACGTCAATGTATGCCGAGATAGAACTGCACCGAGACATACATACCATAACACACTCCATCAGACAAATGGAACCACAGTCTGCACACATTCACTCACTGATCTGCACACACATACACACAGGTGGTGAGTCTGTCACACCCAGACAGACATGCAAGTATAGAAACAACCACTGTTTCCATTTCCACACAGTCATTCAGATGCACAAGTGCATCCTCCCATACATTCAGTCAAATAGATGCATTCACCCTCTGATCACTCTCACTCTATCAGTCATATACTCACACACATAACTTGTGACTCTGTCACACGCACACTGACATGCATATGGACGCATGACCAAAGTGTGTGACTGAGTTCTACTCAGTCACACAGATTCATAACTGCTCCCAGATGTACCTACTCTGTAACTCTGAGTCAAATCTATACACTCACACACTGAAGACACTCACTCACTTCATCATCTAAAGACACACTTTACCGATGACTCTCACACACAAAAGAATATCGACACCTGACCACAGTTATCCATTTGTGCTCAATCACGAAGATGCACATCTGCACCCAGGCATACATACCTATAACATAGCCAGTCAGAAACATGCACTCAATCTCTACCCACTCACTCATGTGCACACACACAAGTAATCACTGACTCTGTTGTGAGAAGTTGGCCTGATATATGCTGTCCACTAGTTCTAGTGGGCACGTTGTATCAGTCCAAACAACCCCTTATGGTGAATTAGTTAAAGACAACCTTTATTGAAAGCTATCCCAGTGGTAGCTATGGAGAGCAGCCTTCAGGCTAAATCTTGAAGGAATGTAAAGCAGCTTGTTTTACCAGTCTATAATCTCTTGAACGATCAAATGATAGGACAACCACACCAGGTATATATTCAAAATATATGTATTTAGGTTAAAACATACCCCTCTAGTCTCTTTATGAGACTGGAGTTCGAAGTACTTAATTTACAAGTTAGCAATCAACAGTAATAGCACAAATACACGTTTAGGCCCTCGGGCGTACCAAACCATATACCAAAGAAGTGGTATAAGAACCACGACTGAACTAGACACAAGGCCTAGAGCCTGTAGAATCGCTGGGACCCCAAGGAACCACCCAAGGTAGTGAAACAGGGGACCCACGGGGACTGTGTGCAGTGTGTAAACACAACCGCGGGTTCCCGTTAGCTTCTATGGGCAATGTCGCGGTTGGAATTTAAAAGATTAGGGACACTTGGAATCGAGTCAGGACCAAACCCTTTTGGACTTAAGAAGTTCTAGGGATAGCACCTATGGGAGCACTGGAGTACTCGAGTTACCTTACCCAGGGAAGCCGGGTGCATAGGTGTCTTTTGGTGTCGGGTCGCGTCATCGATTACAATGGAAGGTGGCGAAGAACTGCTGCTGCCGTGAAGAGGAGAAGTGTCCGAAGAGATCCAAGCCTGGATCTAGGATGGACGGAACCTGAAAGCAGAGGGGACAGAGTCTGGGTCACTAGCCAGTGACCGGGGGCAGGATGGACCAATGCCCACAGATATCGGGTGCTTCAGGTGAGTTGATGGGTGTCTTAACTCTTCAGTCACAAGGTCCAGGTGGAGTCAATGACAACCAGGAGCTGGATTCAAGCTCTCCCACAAAGTCTGTTGAGAGCTGTGCTGTCGGCGAGCAGATTGGAACCAACAAGCCTTGGCAACGGCAGGTCACTGGAAATCAGAGAAAGGACTGCGGTGCAGACCAGCAAGGTCTGAGGGACTCACCCAGCAAGGGTAAGTCGGGGCACATCTGGTGCAACCGGGAACACCCAATTAGAAGAGGAGTTGCCTTCGAGGGGACCTACTAGCCAACGGGCTAGCGATCGCGAAGGAGCCTCAAGCGGTCGCACTTGAAACTGGCCCACGGGTCACTCGTGGAGTGGAGGCCAGCAATCTTCGGTGCAGGAGGTGCTCAAGACTGGGGCTACTCGGAGCCCAAAGCACAACTTCAAGGACATCCCAGAACATATTGTTGCTGCAAAAGTTTACAGTGTCCAGGGGTCACGGTTCCACGTCACCCAGGATAGCCACGGGCCTCAGCTTTGCTGTGGACTCAGGGTAGCCTTGGGGAAGTCTGGACATCCACCTCTGGTGATGCAAAGGTCTTATACTGCACTACGGGAAGAGTCCCCCCCCCTTTTCCCGAAAACTTTTGGTCATCTTCTTCTATGGTTACTTTGAAACCGGCTAAAGCTGTCCGTAACCTGGGAGTTATGTTTGACGCCTCTTTAAGCTTGGAGACACATGTGAATAAGGTGGTGGGGACTTGTTTTGGTCTGATCAGGGCTTTGAAGAAGATCCTCCAGTTCCTACCAGAGAAGGCTAGAACATTGGTCGTTGGTGGTATCATTCTTAGTAGATTAGACTACTGCAATGCTCTATTATTGGGGGCTGCTAAGTTCTTGATTGAGCGTCTTCAGAGGGTGCAAACTATGGCGGCCAATTTGGCCCTGATAAAACCACGATGTTCATCAGGTTCGCTCGCCCTCGAAGAGCTCCACTGGCTACCTTTAATGCAAAGGGTGCAGTTTAAGTCTTTATGCCTGGTCTTTAAGGCTTTACATGGCCTTGGCCCCTTACCCCTTCAAGAGATCTTTAATTGGTATGTACCTACAAGATGTCTCCGCTCCGCTACCGCCTACTTAGGGAAAGTTCCCAAGATTCGGAGAGCTAGGGCAGGGGGTAGGGCCTTTAGCTTTGCTGCAGCTAAGCTATGGAATAGGCTTCCTCTGGAGCTCAGACAAATAAATGATCTTCTACGGTTCAGGAAACAGATTAAAACATGGCTGTTTCCTAGAGCCTGTTAGCTCCAGAACTGTTCCATCGGTACTAAGTTTTCGCTTCTCTTTCTGCCACCTGATACCAAATCCTGTATCGTAGCACCGAGGTACCCGTTGGGTGTTTGTTGCACTTTATAAATGACGCATACAATACAATACAATACAATACAATACAAATACTTCGGTGTCCGGTGGGAGCTTCAGCAGTGCAGACCGGTCAGTTGCTTCTTTGGTGCCTGCCAAGCAGGGGAGTCACTCCTTGACCCCAAGGGAGATTTCTTCCGTCTTCTAGTCGAAACAGAAATTCAAAGGTCCAGGATATATTTTGCAGAGTTTCGTCCAGGGTAATCTAAAGTCACGAGGACTGGGTTCCCATACTTATACTAAGTTTGGGTGTTGTACATACTCTAGGGACCCCCCTATGGGAGGATTTGGAAAGAGGGGTGGTTGCACCCATTTCCTTTGTCCAGTTTTGTGCCAGAGCAGGAGCAGGTAGCCCCTGCAACCGGTTTGAACTGGACTATGCACAGGGGCACCAAATGTGCCCCCAGTGCAGGACTTAAAAGCACCAGAGAGTGCTCCCGCCCAGCCCCAATACACATCTGCCTGTCTGGGGAGGTGGTTACACCTCCCTGGGACAGGAAACCTATTGTCCAGGCCTCCCCTGCTGGAGTTTCGTTCAGCAGCAGGAGGCCAGACCCGTATCTGTGGCAGAGGCATCCATTTTGTGATACCAGGGCTCAAGAAAGTTCTACCAGGTTAGACCAGTGTGAACATGTCTCTCCCTCTAGAAGGGTGAAATGCTACTCCCGCCGCCAGAACTGGTTGGGGCGGGGGGTAGTATTCCAAAGCGTTTGACACCAAACACGGCATGTTTCCGTGCAGCCATCCCGAAGTTAGCATTTACCACGAGGTTATAATGCACTTAAGAGTATATGGTCAGGCTGCACCACAAACAGCATCAGAGGAGGTACTCCTAACACTGCAGAGGGGCTCTGCTCATGCAGGGGCACCCTCTCACATAAAAACCAAGCACTCTGCCTTCAGGATTGTTAAGGCCTGCCATAGGAGTGACTTATAGGTTTTATATGTGTGTGCAATGATAGTGATATAGGTAGCTTATACCACTGTAAGGGGTGCAAGCACACCCTTACCGAGGCTGCAGTAGCAGACCTGTGGTGCCATTTTGAAGTGCTTCCCAGGGGTGGCATAATACATGCTTCAGCCCCTGGTAGGCCTCTAAGTTACCTATGCCCTAGGTACATAGTATACCATATACTAGGGGCTTATAAGGCACTCCAGAATCCAATTACATATGTACCTAATGTACATGGAAACCATTTTAGAGAGGAAGCAGCTAGGCTGGGGTCCTGATTAGCAGGGCCACAGGTCGAAAAACAGTGAAACACCAGCAAAAAGTGGGGGTACCCATGTGAAGCAGATCCTACTCTCCTACATCTGTCACACCCACACAGATATGTAGGTAACAATAATCATAGGCATTCCCTCACTCTCAAACACATATATGCATAAGTGGCTGTAAACACGTACAGTTTTCATAATAATTGATACACTTACCCTCTCACTGTACACACAGTAAATCCTGCACACACATTCATAAACACACCGTACATTAGAAAACATACTTCAATACTTTGACACACTTTTTACAGATTCGTACAGATAAATACAGACAGGAAACAATCTGTTTTCTGTCTGTATTTTTAAGAGTGGAAAAATACAGAAAATTGGGTTTTTTGTGAGTGACTTTCCATGTTGTCTTTCATGAATTCCAGGCCACCATCTGAGCAGATAGATAGCATTGAGAATTATAAAGAGGATGGGATTTCCCTTAATACAGTGATATGTTAACTAGGAGTGGGTGGAGTTCATGGAGTTACACTACGCAGAATTCCGCAGACTTGTATTAAAACTCTGTGGAATTCCACAGAGTTCTGCTCTGTCCTAGTCCTCATGTGCATGGAGAGACAGCGTAAAAGGACTACAGATCCCAGGACTTAAGCAAGCCAAAGTGAGGGAGCACAATGGATGCCAGAAATTGTGGTGCAGGACAAGTGTGCCGCTGCACCTCACAGCGACACACAGGACAAACATGAACTTCAATAGAATCATATTTAATGGCATCTGAGGTGCTGTCGGAATATGTATTTCGAGTAGAGGGTGGTAGCTACACAGATCCAGGATGCAACTACAAAAGAAGACTGCAAGTTCCTTTAAAGAGTAAGGCGCAATATGGGCGCGGCTAGGCCGTACACCAAGGTGGCCGTGAAGCTCTAGAGCCGACGCTACATGGATTCAGCCTTTCCCCGCTTCACCGGCTTCCTCACGGCGGTTGCTGAGAGAAAAGATAAACCCAGTCTGTGGTGGGGCTTGGGTCACTGCGGGATCAGCTAGGCGCTACAGAGAAGATGCGGCAGTCAGCGCTGGGTGCGGCCTGATGCAGCCCTCGGAGACACCATGATGACAGGGGTTGTGGACGAGCTTGAGGGTGGGACCACGGACTTGCAAGGCTGTGGTGATGAAATTGAGACAGGGGACTCACTGCACCCCCGAAGCTAGATGTGGGCACAGGGACTCCCACTACAATGAAAGAGGCATTACCAGTCTTGTAGTGCATCTGAGAATGGGCAGCTGTGATGAGTTCTTAATTGTATATTGCTGCCTCCCTTCTAGTTTGGTTGCGGTTCTTGCTCCGCCTGTGTCAGGAGTCACTGGGCGATGATGCTGCATTGCGGGAACTTTTCCTTGTGGCCTGATGTGCGCGGTTCCTTTCTCCACCCTTTACCTCTCCAGAAGCCATTAAGACCCTCATCTGTACATGGCCTTGTATCTGCCTGGTGTGCTAGTCAGGAGCTGAGTGAACCCTGAGGCTGTCGGTTCATGTGTGAGAATACCTGGACCATTACCCGGCTCTGAGACCCATCATTCATATGCCTCTACATTGCTAACTTCTCCTGGCCGGCTACTCATGTTGCTGCCCTGCCACTGGTCTGAGCTGAACATGATGGAGCAGGGTTTTTCTTTAAAACCGAATACCTGTTTCATTTTCGCATGTTATAACTAAAAGTACTACTGATTAATTATTAATGATTAAAAGTTTGTCAAATATTGACTAATCAACCTTATTAACAAGAGAATTACACGTGGGAATGCTATTGCATGGCTAAATAACAAGTGAACTAAGTTGGTGAGCAAACTGACAGAAAACGATGTTGCTTATGTAATGTTATGGTGTTTTGCGCTTATAATTAATATGCATTAATGGCTTCTGATGTCGCAAATGGCTAGATAAATACACACACATAAGGGTATTAGCTGGGGAATAACACTGTATCATCATTTCTGTGCAGTAATTATGTTTTGTGTTTCTTTGCTCTTAAGTTGACAATTGAGGCCTACTGAAAGATGGCCACCATCTGCAGCCTGCAGTCGAGTAGATGCAATAATGAAAAAGGCTTTGCACGGACTGTGACCCTGACTTCTGGTTGAACTGAAAAGCCATGAACATGACGACAAATCCAGGATGGCAGCCAAAAACCCCTGGATGTGAAAATTTGTAGCAACTGAATAATCTGACTACATGAACTTTTGGTGGTCTCATAAGATGATACATTTTTAATCCGAAACAAACATCCGTAGAAGTAACAAATTTATGGACATCTGACTTTTTATTCAGAAACTTAGAATTATCAATAATGGGAAAATTCTTGAATGTTACAAGATGACAGCTTTTCCTGTTCAACGGATGTTTTAATGTTCTTTTTGTAACTTTTGAATGTAGAATTTCAGTATAAATATTAGCAGACTAGAGAGGTCTAGCGCCACTTCTTCCCGAGCTGATGATGCGAGGTCCCTATGCTGACGGAAAGGACGATGACTCTACATGACGACAGAAGACTCTAATTTTTCTTCAGAGGACCGGTTCTGACTTAGGATCTGACATTTAGACAGAATAGGTAAATATGAGAAAAATGAATTTGCATTTAATTGGCTTTTCTTGAAATTTTAGATAAATGAACAATCTGTTTGAATTCCTGTCTCGGGTGATTATTTCTGGTCATGTTTATTTGATTTTATTGTGTATTCTTTGAAATGTATTTCACTAGATCTTCAGCAACTAGCTGGTCGCATTGACCTCAAAGTACAGGCAGATTAGATAGAGCATATGTGAAAGGTGGTTTCTCCTTTACAGGGCACGGATAGTGTGATTTAGGGTGAATGTTGGTGTAATGCGCCCCACCAGCGTGTGATGTGTGTGTGCGTGTGTGACTGTGAAATCATTCCGTCCGTGGAAGTAGAGGGGATTCGGAAGCTCTGATCTGCACCAGTTTCTTGGTAGCAGAATGATGGTTTGCTATTGTCTTGATCTAGCGAAATTGCGTGTATATAGGCTTGTTGATTATTGATTGATATTTGTACTAACACTATATGTTGAAGTCGTGTTGAGTTCTATGTATTGTGAAACGGCTTCTGGGATGTAGGAAGTCGGTGACAGTTCCGTAGTAGAGCAGAGGGAGTGTTGCTCTCGGAAAAGGCGGGATTGTTGGCCCTGTATGCAGACAGGGAAAACGTGTGACAATTGAAGTTGCGCGTCGCATTGTCTGGGTTCGACAAGGTAGCATCGCCGTGTGTTGCCATTAGAAACGTATTTCTGTGTGAGAGAAGTGTATATGATAGCAAAGGTTATCTGTGAAACTCTGGTCTTAAGTCCCAGGTATCCATAAGGTTTTCCGTTAAAGCTTACCGCTGGAGAAGTAATAGGTATTCTCGGAGCTTGTTAGAAGGACAGAGCAGAGGTAAGCGCTGCTTTGTAAACGTATGATATAATTCTGTAGTAGGACAGACTGTTCGCTGTTCTCGGGAAAGACAGAATTCTGTGTGAATGTACTACATTTTCTGGTGTGTAAGTGCGTGAATGAGAAGGCATTCTGGTTAATTGTGAAACTTTTAGGAGCGTTCCGGAGGGAAACAGTTAATTGATGCTTGTTAGAAGGGTAAAGTAGAGGGATGTGCTACTTTATCAACGGAAGTAACGATTCTGTAGTAGAGCAGAGGTAAGCGCTGTTCTCGGGAAAGGCAGAATTCTCGTGGGAAAGGTCTTTTGCTGTTCTGTGGCTAGCGAAGCAGACAATGGAGATGTTTGTATGTTGTAACTAACAGACTCGTAGAAGTTGAAACAAAGTCTACCAAGTAGTCTTGTAAAGGAGGGGTAGACGCGAGAGACAGGAGACAGGAGCAGAAGTGACTGCAGCGACTGCTGACATCAGGGAGACCGCGCTGTGATTGGACAGTGGGTTAGAACGGTGGAAGTGCAGGGATTGGTGAGCTGGTGTACGCCGCGCTAGGATTGGGAGACATACAGGGTGACATAGACGCTCCAGGATTGGAGTGTTAGTGTGAGTCGCGCTGGGATTCGCGGACTGAGTCAGTGACGTAGACGCTCCAGGATTGGTGCGTTGGTGTGAGTCGCGCTGCAATTGGACAAAAGATCGTACAGCTGCAGTAAGAGTAAATAGCTAGTGGAAAATAGGAAAGATGTATTACCATGCTGAGGAAAAGAAGAAAAAATCCTTGTTCAGTAAGGTTAAAACCTGGTTTGACAAGGATAAAGACATAGTGACAAGGGAAGGACAGTTATTGCCCCCGATAAGAACCCCGGCATCCTTCATGGTTGCGAAGTATGGGTATCATACCTGTATTTGGTTGGATAACTGGGTGAAATACACCAAAGACGACGGAGTGTTAGCGTTCCCAGAACATGGTTTATTTAATCTGGCCATACTGAGGAATTTACGAGAGCAGATGATGAACCTAGAGCCTCGGCCTAGGCCGACGCAATTTGAGGCATTAACTGAATGGGAAGACGAAATGAATGAACGAGAAAAGCAGAGGGGTGGGGGTAGTTACAGATACATGTTTGGGCGAAAGTATGATCGCGAAACCCATCATGACAGAATGAGAAGGTGGCGAGATGCCAGTATGACCGAGGGATTATATCCTGTAAGAACAGCAGAGGAATCAGGAGGGAGAAAATGTACAGAGAAACAACATAATGTAGAGACCAGAAGATATGGGGCAAATGAGTCTGATGATGATGTCCTAGAGGACATGCTCTATAAAAGACCACCCCCGTATAGAAGAGAACCAGAGGTAGGAACAGCAGTTACCCCAATAAGAAACACCCTGCGGATTATAAAGACAGAGGCTACAGCTCCTGAGCTGAACAGCGGTTGTTCTCTGGAGAAAAGAGAAAGAGAGAGAGATAGGGAAAGAGAAAGAGAGAGAGATAGAGAAAGAGAGATAGAGAGAGAAAGAGAGAGAGAGATAGAGAGAGAGAGAGAGAGAGAGATAGGAAAAGAGAGAGAGAAAGAGAGCGAGAGAGAGAGAGAGAGAAAGAGAGTTAGAAAGAGAGAGAGAGAGAGAGAAAGAGAGATAGAGAGAGAGAATGAACTTGAAAATGAAAAGACCAGAGAACTGTCAAGAACTACATCTGAACTAACAGAGAAAATCAGGGAGCTGACTAAGAATCTGGAGGCGGTTACAGTGCCTGTGACAATAGGCCCGGTTATGCCGATTTTTGACAAGCAGAGGACGAGTGAAAATGGTTTGACGGTGCCATATGTGGGCAATAGGTTGATTGTACCTCCGGAGCAGGCAGAAATGAGAGCAGGAGAAACACAGTGGAGAACAGGAGAAAATCAGTGGAGACATACCGTATGTGGAGGGGAAATGAGTGTGCAGACTAACTCAAGTTTGAATTCTGGATGTATGGAAGGGAACAGAGGATCAATTTTGGAACCGCTAAGGGTGGCAGAACCAGGGGGTGCGGAAAAATCTGTGATAACTGCTGAAGATTTGAATGACTGGCTGAAAACATTACAGAAAAAGGAGAAAGAGTCACAGGGAATGGATGTAGCTAGGCTACGTATGGAAATGGAAGAATTGATAGTAGGAACCATATCTACGGACACACTGAAGAATTATCAGGAAGGGGAGATTCTCTTTTTATGTAGAAGTATCACATGGAGAGCAAAGAACATACACGACAGGTTGAAAGGAATAGCCGGTGAAGTGGGAATTGACATGGATAAGGTGAAAGCTTTACAGAAAACATACCGAGTGGATTTTTCAGACAAAGATATTGAGAATCTGAATAATGCAGGCCGAACAGGACAGATTAAGGAAATGATTGCCTTGTTAAGGAAATGGGGAGATGTAGAAAGATGGAAAGACAGATGGTATCGAAAGCGAGAGGATGGAGTGGATAGAACCTACTCAGCATTTCCCCTAGCAGAAAAAGAGAAGGCAGTGACAGCTTACCCCATGAGAGAGATTCCAGGAGGAGGGTACGTACATGTCCCATGGACCAGACAGGATATTTTATCATTCACGAATGATTTCCCTCGATTAAGGGAAAAGCCAGTGGAGTGGTACAGACAAGTCAACAGATTTGTAAAGCTGTCAAAAGTACTATGGATTGACCTGAATAGTCTGTTTGATATCATTGTACCAGCAGACCTGTGGGCAGAATGTAAAATAGTCATAGACTGGCCCGCTAAAGAATACCCGAGAAATCAAAAGACAGTATGAGCAGGTTATGGCCTTCTTGAAAAATAAAGTACCCCCCAAGGAGACAGATTGGGTTAAAATAGACCGAACACATCAGAAATTGAAAGAATCAGTCCATGCTTACTATGAAAGACTGATACTAGCTTTTAAGCAGTTCAGTGGAGATGAACACCTGGGTGACAAGGATCTGAGTCATTTTGTGTACAGATTTGTGTATGGTTTGCGGCCTGAAATCAGTGAAATGATACGGCAGCATACCGTGGATTGGCAGAGTAAGAAGATTGATGAGATTTTGAGACATGCAAAATACTTCAGTGAGGAGATTGAGGCAAAGCAGAGAAAGCTGAAAGAAAAGGCAATGTGGGCACAAGTGAAGGTTGCAGAAAGACAGGAAGCTCAGCTGGTTGAACAGGCAAATAACCCAGGAAATAAACCTAGGTTTGGGCCAGGAAAAGGGAATATAGAAGAAGCAAAGAAAAAGTTCCCCTGCCACAACTGTGAAAAATTGGGGCACTGGAAATCCGAGTGTAAGAATCCACCGTCCACTAACGATGATAATTCATCATTGAATTCGCAGGTGCAGAGCGAGGGGTGTGGTCAGCATCGGCGACAGCAGAAGGCTGATAAACAGCAGAATCAGGTGCCCAAACCACCCTTGCCACAGAGAAAAGGATCCCAGAAGTACAGCCAAGAATCGGGGTTCTACAATGACGAACAGGTAATCAAACCAAAACGCGCAAGCGCTGTATCTCAGTATTGGATGAAAAATGAGGGAAGTGACTCTGAGGGAGACTTCTGACGGTGCAGAAGAGAGGATGAGGAGTGCGTACTTGGCGCTACTCTGGAAATAGACGAGGCAGGACCTTTTGTAGATGGGAAAATTAATGGTGAAAGCATCACCTTCCTAGTTGATACTGGGGCTACAAGATCAACTGTCAGGTCAGCTGATATAAAGAATCTTCCTCTCTCGGACGAAGCAATCCAAGTGGTTGGTGTGTCCAACACACAGATCAAAACACTACTTACTGAACCAGTAAAGATTAGAATAGGGACATTTTCAGACATGCACCGATTTGTGGTGTGTGACACCAGTCCAGTGAACCTGTTAGGCAGAGATCTGCTGTGAAAAATGAATTGCACTATTTTCTGTACTCCAGATGGAATAACCTTTGAGACACCTGATGAGGATGTGCTATATAGAATGACCATGGATAACAGAGAATGTGAGGCTTTGGGGACATATGCAATATTTAATCCTGATGCATTACCCACAGAGTTGAAACAGACAGTGAAAGCAGCAGTTTGGGATTTTACTGGAGAAGATGTGGGCCTGATGAGAAATGTAGATCCAGTAACAATTACTGTAAAAGAGGGAGTGGTTTACCCAAACATACCGCAATACAGATTGACATCTGAAATAATTGAAGGGATAACACCCTTAATTGAGAAGATGATCCAGCAAGGGGTGTTAAGAGAAATATTGAGCAGCCCATGTAATTCACCGATAATGGGACTGAAGAAACCTAATGGGAAGTTTAGAATAGTACAAGATTTGAGAAAGATTAACAAGATTGTTGTGCCATGTTGTCCGATTGTGCCAAATCCATCAGTGATTTTGTATCAGATTCCTCATGATGCAGAATGGTACACGGTAATTGATTTGTGTCATGCTTTCTTTTCAATCCCATTGCATCATGACAGCCAGCCAATATTTTCATTTAGATTTGGAGAACGGATTTTGGCATGGTGCCGAATCCCACAGGGGTATACAGAGAGCCCCTCAATATTTAATCAATTGCTAAAGAAATCTCTGGAAAGTCTTGGTCCAATATATTGATGACCTACTTGTGGCATCAAAAATAGGGGTGGGCGGAATTTGCGGAATTAACCTTCGCAAATTATCGCGAGAATGTTTAACATTATCGCAAACAAGCAGAAATATCGCGAAGATGCGGAAGTTTTTTTCCGGCATGTTCGCGAGATTTTCTGCATGGTTGCGGGTCGCCAACTTACCCATGTGGTTGCTTGCGGGCGCGGCCATCTTGTTTTGAGTTGTTCTCGCGGTGCATGATCGCGAGAAGAAAGACGTGATCGCGCGACGCATGACGTCACTGCGGGCGCGAACTGTCGCGAGACAGCGCAAATGGCTAAAAACAATACAACATCTCATGGAGAACGCGACCGGATCAAGAAAACTTGTCGGCGAACGCAGGGATTCAGGTAAGGCGATCGCGCGCGCGCGAGAATGTATCATTTTACAGCGCGAGCAAGAAACAAATTATCGCCAAGCTGCGGAAACCGGAATTTTTGACATTTTCGCGCTCTCCGCGGAACGCAAAAATGTCAAATTATCGCAATTTCCGCGAACGGAACAAAATTTTTGCCCAGGCCTAATCAAAAACACGCGAAGCTTGTGAAGTAGATACCATTGCATTGCTGAATCACTTGGCAGATGGAGGATTAAAGGTATCTCCAGCCAAATTGCAGTTCTGTAAGAAATAAGTCCAGTATCTGGGACACAATATTGAGAAAGGCCTGAGAAAAGTGACTATTGAAAGAATCAAAATCATTAGTTGAATGAGAGCCCCAATGACACAAAGAGAAGTGAGAATGTTCCTGGGGATGGTGGGTTACTGTCGTCAGTGGATAAGTAATTTTTCCTTGATTGCCAAACCATTGATTAAATTGACCAAAAGTGAGGTGAAAGACCCATTAGAACTCAACCCAGAAGAAATGGCTGCATTCAGAGAGCTGAAAGACAGACTTTGTGAAGCTCCCGCCCTAGGGATGCCTGATTATGAAAAGGAATTTGAATTGTACTGTAGTGAGAGAAATGGATATGCACTTTCAGTGTTAATCCAGAAACATGGACGTCTGAGAAGGCCAATTGCCTATTTCTCAGCAACTCTTGAACCAGTAGCTGTGGGTTTGCCAGGTCGCCTGAAAGCAGTAGCTGCTACTTGCAAAAGTTTGGAACAAAGTGAGGGAATCATAATGGGATACCCTGTACGGGTATTTGTACCTCATGATGTGGCAATCCTTTTAACAAGGAGCCGGACACAGTTTATGTCTCATAGTCGGCTGACTAAATATGAGAAAGTCATTCTTGGTGCAACCAATGTAAGTCTGGAGAGATGTGTGAATGTGAATCCAGCGACACTGTTACCTGATGCTGAATGTGTGGGAGTGAGAAATGATGTTGATCATGACTGCCTGGATGTACTTGATTACTGCACAAAACCAAGGTCAGACATAAGAGATCTGCCACTGCCTGAAAGTGATCATGTGTTGTTTGTGGATGGGTCTTGTCTGAGAACAGATGAAGGAGTGTTGAGTGCTGCATATGCTGTGTGCAAAGTCTCGGAAGTTGTGGAAGCATCACCTTTGAAAGGAGTTAAATCCGCTCAGGTGGCAGAACTGGTGGCACTGACAAAGGCATGCAAGATTGGGAGGAGTGTGAGAGTGACTGTGATGACTGACAGCCATTATGGCTTCGGGGTTGTCCATGATTTTGGCCTGCTATGGCTACAAAGAGGTTTCCTGACCTCAAGTGGAACTCCCATAAAGAATGCTGAAGTGGTTGGAAAACTGTTAGAGGCGATACAGCTGCCTAAAGAACTAGCAGTTGTAAAATGTGCTGCTCATGGTCATGGTGACGATTTTGTAACAGTTGGTAACAAGTTTGCCAACGACATAGCACAATATTGTGCAAGGAACAATCACTCAATTAACAGGAGCAAAGAACGGGAAATGTCTTCTTGTTCATTAATGTTTACTAAGGAAGTGGGGACATGGGAGGAAGTAAAACAGCTGCAGGATGAGGCAGAAGATGATGAAATGAGAGATTGGGTGAAGGCAGGTTGTGCACCTAGAGAGAAGGATCATGTGTGGGTCTACAGGGATGGAAGACCAGTCATGCCTAACAGCATGTTATCAACCATGGCAAGGATGTATCATGGCCAGGGACACCTGGGGAGGGATGCTATGATAGCCTTTAAGCAAACCTGGTACAGTCCAAAGTTCAGACTGATAGCAGAAAGTCTCTGCCAGAGATGTCTGATATGTCAGCAATTCAATCCTGGAAAGAAAACAGTGGTGAGCCTAGGAACAATAGGCAGGGAGGGAGGACCCTTCACAAGAATGCAGATAGATTTCATTGAAATGCCCCCAGTCAACAGGTTGAGGTATGTTCTGGTGGTGGTCTGTTTGTTCTCAAGGTGGGTGGAGGCGTACCCGACAAGAAGAAATGATGGGATAACAGTGGCCAAATTACTGTTAAGAGAGTTCATCCCAAGGTACGGGTTCCCAGTAACCATTGAATCAGACAGAGGAGGACATTTTTATAATGAAATCATGAGTCTAATTTGTGAAGCATTGAGTGTACAGCAGAAGTTGCATTGTGCTTACAGACCAGAGGTTTCTGGGGTTGTTGAGCAGATGAATGGTACTATCAAAAACAGAATTGGCAAAATGTGCTTAGCCACAGGAATGAAATGGCCCGATGTCTTGCCTCTAGTCCTGATGACCATTAGGTCTACTCCAGACAGAACAACAGGTTTGAGTCCACATGAAATTATCATGGGACGTGCTATGAGGCATGCATATGTACCAGTGAACAAACTGATGACTATAACTGATGACATGATTTTGTATTACTGCAAAGGCCTGGCTGACGCAGTTCATTCTGTGTTTCACCAGGTTGGAGAAGACGCCACCACACTTGAAAAGAAACCAGCCCATGATCTGAGCCCAGGGGACTGGGTAAGGATAAAAGTCCACAGAAGAAGGAATTGCCTGGTTCCAAGGTGGGGAAGGCCAAGACAAGTCATCTTGACCACAACGACTGCTGTGAAGTGTGCTGGTGTGAAGAATTGGATACATGCAAGCCACACACTGAGAGTTCCAAATCCAAGAGATGGTACTGGAAAAGAATACTTTGAAGAATCAGATTCCAGTGATGATGCAGACAGTGAAGCAGTAAGAAGGAAAAAGAATCCTGAAAGTGGGGAAAGTGAGTCAAGAGAAGCTTTCATCCCACCTGAAGAGGTTTTGAAGAGAACAGTGCAAACTGCAGAAGCAAGTTCAGACTCAGAAGAATTGCCTGAGGTTCCAATTGACAGTGACCAACACAAAAAGAAAGAAAGAAAAGAAAAGAACATTCCAACAGAAGAGACACCTGGATCACATGAAGGAATTGGACAAGTTCCACCTGAGATAAATATTGAAGAAAAAGGGACAGGCAAAGACAGAGAGGGACAGATTGCGGAAAAACCCCGAGGAGGTGTAGGGAACATCCACAACAAGCTAGGTGAAGGGACAAGTAGACAGCAAGAAGATTGCGTGTCGGAGACCCGAGGAGGGACAGAAATAGGGAAATCTCAATTGGTGGAAAAAGAGACTGTTGGAGAAAAAGAAGTTGTTAAAGAAAAGAAAGCTGTTAATGAACCAGTAGCAACTGAAACAGAGTCTGATGAAAGTGACAATGAGATTCATGGAGGACGAGTTCTGAGAAAGAGAACTTGGCTTGGAGAAAGAAACAATAAAGAAGGAAAGCAAAAGAGAAATGCTAAAGGAGATCTTTGGCCAAATAAGATAAAGAGACTGAGGTACAGACTGACACGAGTTAACTCTTCGCGAGCTGAGCAGGTGAACGAAGTGTCAAGTCAAAACCCAACCAAAGAAGAAGAAACAAAGATACCTGAAAGAGCAAAAAGAATAAGAAAACCAAACCAGAGGTACAAGTCACCAGAATGGACGTATGTGGCACTGCCTGAAGAAGGAGAAGAGGCGGACAGCCAAGGAAGTCCAGAGGAGGCTTTACTGAAGGAGGTTGCTGAAGAAGAAGCTGTGGGAATCCTGAGAGTTATCTTGTCCGACATTGAAGAAGAGACGGATGTTCAGGACCTGATACAGTTTGATGATGATGAAGAGACAGTGAAAAGTGATGAAAACCCAAATTGAGTAACTCCAAGGAAAATCACTTGGAGAAGAGAAGAAGAAGTAGTACTAAAATTAATAGAGTTTAATAATCTGGTGGGTACTTGCTGCCCTTAAAAGTTCAGTAAAGGAGTAGAAGAGGCTAAGTCAAAAGACACGTTCCAATTAACAAAATGGCTAACACTGAGAATAAAAGTAGATGTACCTTTCTGAAAAGATGGTGCAAGATGTGCTGCTGCTGTACAGGTTTATTAATGCTGCTTTGGAGCGTGCTTTCTCTACTGATTTCATTTAGAGTCACTATAGACACTTTAGAAGGTCATACTGAGAACAAGAATAATATAGGGAAGAGTCCATTAAAAGTAGTTCCGACTCTAGAACTAGTAATGTACATATTCATAAAGATAGATCAATTAACGATTGTTCTAGCAATGTTTTTTCTAAATTGTTGTATGAGTACGTAAAGACAATGGAAGTAAGGGATTGCTACGTCTGCATGCAATTACCTGCCTCTGTTTCAGAAGGAGTGACTTATCATCATCTTCCGGCTACGTATGGAATTTCCTGTATTGTGTTGATTAGTATTTTTTATCAATTAGGGAAATTAGATTACAATATGTCTAATGTAGATAATATTCTTGGGCAGTTGCCTATGAATAAAGCACTGAATCCTGCAAAGGATGCTAACACTTTAGGTGAGATTTTTCTAGAAACCAAAGAATTAACCTTAGACTATGTTTTTAGAAACAATTTAATTTGCAAATTGAAAGGAGAAGAGAAGAATTTTCTAGACATGGTTGAGAGAAGAAGGTTGAACATGCACAAGAAAGCAGAAGGGCATAAAATGAGTGACACAATGTGGGATATTGAGAAAGAAAAGGAGTTGAAAAATGGAGCCAGTCCAACCATGGCTATAGATGCATTACCAGGAAGAGATCCCAATATGATTATTATTTCATAGGGACTAGTGAGTGCCATGATACATACTTTATTGCAACCGGATGGGGATTTAGAGGAGGAGAAGATCCAGTTTTTCCGGGAGTGTATTATATTTGTGGGAACAAGGCTTATTACCGTTTGCCTGACCATTGGTTTGGTACATGTTATGTTGGCCTGGTCTTTCCAAAGATTTTTCACATGGATAGAGTAGATGATGCTGAACATTCTAACACATTAACACGCTATAAAAGAGAAACATGGACAGAAATTGTAGGAGATATTTTTGGAGATTTAATTCCAGCAGTGGGAATTTCTTTGAATGCATTTGGAATTCAGAAGCTGTCAACAGTGGTGGATCGCTTGTCAACAAGCACCGCTGGAGGCTTTCTTTTGGTTAATACTGAAATGGTTGCTTTGTGTGCTATGGCGATGCAAAATCGACTTGCCCTTGACATTCTTTTGGCAAAAGAGGGTGGAGTCTGTGGAATGCTGAAGGTTCAACATTGTTGCACTTACATTCCTGACGAAAGTAAATATCTAAAAGTTTACATCAAAAATATTACTGATTTGCATGAAGAATTAGTACCACTGGAAGCTGAAAGTATCTGGACTAAAATGGCTAACAAGATGATTGCTATTAAGAATTTTGTAGCTAAAATAGGTAGTACCATATTTGGTAAGATACTATTTCCATTAACTTGTGTAATAGTTGCATTATTGATTGTTAGATTAGGATGTATGTGTTGTAGATATAGAAGAAATAAAAAGAAAATCATAAAAGAAAATGTTAAAAAGAGACAAAAGAAATCAGAAAGAGATCCACAAGAAATAGAACTAGAATAACTAAGAGAAAGCATGTCTATAGAAACTAAAAAGGAAGATGAGATGGAAACTAGGGTCTAAAAACAAGAACAAGAAGACATTTCAAATTCTTCCAAAATGGGGAAACTAATTTGATTTTTGGGGTTTTTGATTTTTGTGGTGATTATATATCACCAAAGGGGGGATTGATGGAGCAGGGTTTTTCTTTAAAACCGAATACCTGTTTAATTTTCGCATGTTATAACTAAAAGTACTACTGATTAAATATTAATGATTAAAAGTTTGTCAAATATTGACTAATCAACCTTATTAACAAGAGAATTACACGTGGGAATGCTATTGCATGGCTAAATAACAAGTGAACTAAGTTGGTGAGCAAACTGACAGAAAACGATGTTGCTTATGTAATGTTATGGTGTTTTGCGCTTATAATTAATATGCATTAACGGCTTCTGATGTCGCAAATGGCTAGATAAATACACACACATAAGGGTATTAGCTGGGGAATAACACTGTATCATCATTTCTGTGCAGTAATTATGTTTTGTGTTTCTTTGCTCTTAAGTTGACAATTGAGGCCTACTGAAAGATGGCCACCATCTGCAGCCTGCAGTCGAGTAGATGCAATAATGAAAAAGGCTTTGCACGGACTGCGACCCTGACTTCTGGTTGAACTGAAAAGCCATGAACATGACGACAAATCCAGGATGGCAGCCAAAAACCCCTGGATGTGAAAATTTGTAGCAACTGAATAATCTGACTACATGAACTTTTGGTGGTCTCATAAGATGATACATTTTTAATCCGAAAGAAACATCCGTAGAAGTAACAAATTTATGGACATCTGACTTTTTATTCAGAAACTTAGAATTATCAATAATGGGAAAATTCTTGAATGTTACAAGACGACAGCTTTTCCTGTTCAACGGATGTTTTAATGTTCTTTTTGTAACTTTTGAATGTAGAATTTCAGTATAAATATTAGCAGACTGGAGAGGTCTAGCGCCACTTCTTCCCGAGCTGATGATTCGAGGTCCCTATGCTGACGGAGAGGACGATGACTCTACATGACGACAGAAGACTCTAATTTTTCTTCAGAGGACCGGTTCTGACTTAGGATCTGACATTTAGACAGAATAGGTAAATATGAGAAAAATGAATTTGCATTTAATTGGCTTTTCTTGAAATTTTAGATAAAGGAACAATCTGTTTGAATTCCTGTCTCGGGTGATTATTTCTGGTCATGTTTATTTGATTTTATTGTGTATTCTTTGAAATGTATTTCACTAGATCTTCAGCAACTAGCTGGTCGCATTGACCTCAAAGTACAGGCAGATTAGATAGAGCATATGTGAAAGGTGGTTTCTCCTTTACAGGGCACGGATAGTGTGATTTAGGGTGAATGTTGGTGTAATGGGCCCCACCAGCGTGTGATGTGTGAATGCGTGTGTGACTGTGAAATCATTCCATCCGTGGAAGTAGAGGGGATTCGGAAGCTCTGATCTGCACCAAACACACAGATGTCTCTAAGGGCTCTGGGGTCTGTATACTGACTTCCACTGGTAGTGTTGTATTGTCACACGTCCATCCTTTCAGCATTTGCCTCTCCTCACACTGCATCGCTCTTCCACCACAGGATGGGGCGCTGTGTTCCCAAGCAGCTCCAGCTCTCCATTGACGCAACTAAAACCCCTCTGTGTGGAGAAGACGATGGTGCCCATGGAGACCCCCTGGGGAAGCCAGGGGTGGAGGTCCCCCCTCTAGATGGAGCTGCAACCATATTTGTGGAGTTACGAGTGGGCTTTTAATTGATTGATGCACATTTCGACACATTGACAACTCAACTGGAGGGCATGCATGGCTATCTTGAGCAACGCGAGACCCGCATTGGTGCCACCGAGCAGCGATTGTCTGATCTCCAGGACACCCTTCCTGCTACTTCTAAAATACTTGAAAGAGCCGAACGACACCTCAAGACGGTTGCCGCCAAGGTGAATGATTTGAAGGCATAGTCGCACTGGAATAATATCTGTATTGCCGGCGTAGCGGAAACCACCAATACAGCCCAAGCCCACATGAGTCCCTATGTTGAGCAGCTCCTTGAGGACCTATTCGGCAGGGAGGCATTCTCACCGACATATGCAGTGGAACGCGCCCACTGATTGCTTGCCCGAGACTGGCACCCGGCTCACCTCCAAGATTGATAATTGCCCAGCTCCTCAACTACCATGACCGGGACTGCGTTCTTTACCTTGCCCGCGAGAGGGGAACTGTACAACATTAGGGCATGAATCTCACATTCTTTCCAGAATTTACCCCTCATGTACTTGTACAGGAGGCGCTCCATAAATTAATTGACATTAAATGCACGCTCCTGAAAGTGAATGTCCGTTATGCTATGCTATATCCAGCACAGCTTCACATTCAGATAGGTGGCAAATCCCATGTCTGTGATTTGTCTGCTGTGGCAACAAACTTCTGGAAGCAACATTGAGTAGGATCTGACTCTCCCTCTGGTGGGGGAGCGGCTGCCTCCCCTGAGTTAGACTCGGCAGACCCACGATGATTTCTTGGTGCTTTATCCTCTTTATCTAATTGACTGTATAGCACCCCTCCCGCTGACTTTCTTTAATAGTATCATACTAACAAATCTCTACCCCTTTGAGACTAATTTTTCTTAACAAAATTAATTTGACTAAAAATGTAAGTGTTATTCCGAAATATTCAAATGATACTTTCATGTAACTGAGGATGTACACAAATGTTTACTGTAGATTACATCTAGGGATCTTAAATTGCAAGTGAATCGAACTATGGTCACACCCAAAACCTACGCGGAAATGGAACCTTGAAACTTTACCTTACACTTGTTCTCCCAGAAGGACTGTGGAAGGTGTGCTATGGGCAGATGAGTCCGCAGTAATCTAGGTGATGGCGTTTGAGAAAGCTCTTCTGTACCTGCCAATGAGAGATTTTAAAGGATTGAAATAACTGTAGAATGAAATGCACTATGCTAGGCTATTCATCAATATGACATGAAAGAAGTGCAGCATGTCAAGAATGGTACCACTTTTCAAGCCCATCCTGCACCTGCTGTTTCTTCTCTTCATTGATTCCCACTCATTCATAGAGAGCACTACAATCATGAACAGATTTGAACAGTGCACCAGCTCTCACCTTCTTATATTACCACTTTGTCTTTTAATAATCCCAAGGAAACTTCACCGTAAAGCAGTGGGACATTCTCTCACTCTGTTTTTTAGTGGCTGGCTATGTTATGAAACTCTCTCTTTTTCCACCTCTATCTGATTGGCAATCATCAGGCCTGTGATACGACTTTAAAGACGCAGGGCCTTATTTATGAAGGCGTTGAGACACTTTTGGGCTGCCATTACATCACTTTTCATGAAGCAGCGGCGGTGTAAAGAATGTGCCACATTCTGCACTATTTACAAAGTGATGCATCTAAGCAGATGAGTCACTTTGTAAAGCTCAACGCTAAATTATACCTGCATCAGGTATAATGAATGCAGGGTGGGTGATCCTCAGCAAGAAAGCCTCATAGAAGTGCCGTTCACTGTGACACTTCTAGGACACCACTGCATCAAAACCTTACGCCTGCCTAATGGCAGGCATAAGGGTGACGCAGTGCCATAGGCACAGACCTACGCCATGCATTGCTGGAGTTGTGTCATGCTTACGACACAACTCCAGCAATGCATGACTTTTGTGCCAGCAGATACGTCAGGATCCCTGACGCATCTGTCATTTCTTGCGACATGGAGTGCTGTACATTAAATACGGCGTATCCATCGTGTCGCAAAGAGGGCTCCATGAAAATTATTGCATTTCTGTTTTATCACAGCGATACAACAGTTTTCATAAATCAGACCCTTGGGGCTAATTTATGAGGCCCCTTATGCCAGCGGAATGTAACTGTTTGTGACCTTTGTGGCACAGGAACCTGCATGATATTTATTGGGCAGCATTAAGCCACTTTTTATGGCTTAAAGCTGCCTGATGAATATCGTTCCATTTAATGGAGTTTTCTGCATTAAACGGGCATGCAATGGGTGCTGCTGGGGGCGTTCCCAGCAACGTCCATGGCTTTTTGACACAGCCTCAGATTTATGAGAAATCGTAAGTCCGAGCCAGCGCCAAAAACTTACGCCTCCCCTAGGAGGAATATCTTTATTTCTCCTTGTTTTCCATTTTCTATTCATTCTGCAGCACACATAGCAAAAGTTAAACGCCCCCAAAGCAGGCACCCTTGCACCATGGTGCAAAGGTGCCTGCACTGGCACACGGCAGTCCATTGTGGACCAGGAAGGCCTGCGGCACTGCCATATGGCAAAAACTAATAAATGAGGCCCTCATTTCTTTGGTGCTTTACAGTTCATTAAGGGCCTCATTTACAAGGAACTGACGTATCTGCATAAATGCTTCAGTTTCATTGCGCCAGCACAACATGTCCTTGCGCCAAGTTGGATGCGTTGTGTTTACAATACAGTGCTCCATGGTGCAAGGATTAACAGATGAGTCAGAAATTCTGACGCATCTTTTGGCACAAAAGTGACACATTGGTGGAGTTGCTCATGAAAGTGATGCAACTCCAGCACTGCACCACAACAGAAATGTGAGTCCCATTCAAAAAGCCCTGTGTCATTCCTTACACCTGGTCTTAGCAGGCGTGGGGATTTTGACACAGTGAAGGTATAGAGCGACACAGTGAAATGTAAATTTTACAGCGTCAGTTCTACATGGCTTTAACATCCACCCTGCATACATTATACCTGACGCAGGTATAATGTGGTGCAGGGCTTTACCATGTCACGCATCTCCTTAGATCCATCACGCTATGAATGGGCAGCAACGTGGCTCAACAGATGCATCACTCTATAAATAGGTAGCAACGTGCCGCATTATTTACCTCACTGCCGTGTCACAAAAAGTGACGCAACAGCGGCGCAAAAGTGTTGCAAAGGGCTTGTAAATATGCCCCCCAATGCTTACCCTGCTTCTTTCATTTGGCTGCAGTCTCCTTCTTTCATAGCCCCGATGCCCTTAGTGGCAACAGTGCACTTTACAAGGGTACTAGCAATAGCATACCATACAACCCTGGGTTGGATCATGCAATATTTATCTTCAAGGACCCCTGCTAGCTTCAACTCGTAAAATGGATGCCCTACCCAGTGTCGCTAAAGCTGGCTTGGAACTATTCCAAGTTAATTAAAAATAAAAATGGCAGCATATCTATAATCTCACTATGTGCCTTCAGATAAATATATCAAGAATGGAGCTCACTAATGAGGAACATAGAAATCAACTGTTCACACAAAAACTAAACAGTAAAAAAACAAAAAACACAATGGGCCTCACTAAAAAGGTAACAAAAGATTCCTCCAAAGCAGTTACTCTTGGTGAAGCTAATCTACAAGCGATTTGCAAAGCAGAGTTCCAGAAAATTGTATTGATTACATGTTAGCCAGAAAAAAAAGCACAGAAACAGCCTAAATGTAAAGAAGACATGCTCAAAAGGGCAATATGGCACAAATGTAAATTGGATTGTAAACTATAACTAAGTGCCAGGCATATGTACAATACTTCTTCTAGGCATGAACAGAAAAGCCTTGACAGGCTGACCAAAACACAGCATGGAAGTGATATGAAGAAGCATTCGAGAAGAGCTTTGTTAAGTCCAACACTACTGTCCAAACACCTGGTAGTAAACAAAATGTGACTTAACAAAAAAGGGACTCTAGACAGAAAGAATAAAACAAGAGAAATTAAACACTGTAAGTGACTCAAGTTATATGGGGCTCTCTTTAAAGTATAGGGCTATCAGTAGGGCATAAAATCAACACTAAAAAAGAGACACTAAGTCAGCGACATAAATGAAACAAGCATTTGCAATGCATTTGATCTCGCCTTTGAGACCTTATAAGTGTTTAGCTATGGAGGGGGTGGAGCCAGCCAAGCCCGAAGATGGCCGCGCTGTAAGCGAGCTCCTTCGGTCGCTTCGCGATCCTGCAACTATCCTGCGTACAAAACCTGCAAAATGTACTCAAAATTACAAACACTAAAATTGGAAACCAGCACCATTCCGTGGATTCTACACTTGCTGCCAAATTCATCCCCGAAGTGGGTCAACACATCGTAGCATTGCAGCGCTGCCTATTTAACAAACGCATGCGTGGACTCACTGAGACGCTGCACAGGCATCGTGAACTGAGGTGAAGAGGCGACCGGATTGCGAACACTGGGCAGATCGCCCCTTGTCGGTGTTGGACCGCCGCGGCGTATGCTGATCATCTGGGCACTGCCGCCAGCAGATCCTGGGCAGAGCGGCGACGAGTGCTGCGGGGCTCCGATGCCATCAGGGACCAAGGTGAGGGTGGCTTGGTGGGTGACCGCAATGAAGCGGGCCGGGCCCGGCGAGGGCCGGTGACGGAGGGCTGCAGCGACGCCTCCCAAGAACTGTGTCCGGGAACAATATTCACTGCTGCGAGGGGGCTGCCTATTGAAATACGCAAAGCGCAGAGCACACGCTGCGAGACGTGGCGGTGGTGCCGGCGCTGGCTGCACGTGCCGCCGCGCTCTACTCCTGACACCAGCTTGGAGTGTGGGCCGGGGCTGGTGCCGTGACCACGAGGGGCACGTCTTGTTGCCCGACCCCCTGCTACATGGGGACTCACAATAGGAAACACTGATAGGCCACATGAGAAACCGGCATTTCCGAAACCTGCATGGCCCGTGAAGATTTGGTGCTGAGGTGCATGTCCTAAAGTGCGTGACAGCTAAAAACTTCAGTATAGACAATTGAAAACAGTCACTGGCTTCATACCAGACCCTCACATCTCCTAATACAGCTGTTTTGCCTATCGCACCCATATTGTGATCCACA
This sequence comes from Triturus cristatus, assembly GCF_964204655.1. Lineage (NCBI taxonomy): Eukaryota > Metazoa > Chordata > Amphibia > Caudata > Salamandridae > Triturus > Triturus cristatus. The sequence continues at coordinate 324,129,665 of NC_140583.1, read as the reverse complement.
AATAACCCCCACCCACGTTCCATTGGAGCGCGGCATGCTAGGGCCACAGACCCCAACTGAGTGACACTGTGCTCCCATCACCCCGAAGTGTCGCAATCACAGCTGGAGGGGCTCACTTCCGGTGCGTCACAGCTGGGGGCTCCCCACGGTCCATCGGAACTGTTAACACACTGTCTGTGTCCCCCCAAGGCGGCCCACCTGCGATCTTGAAGGTGGGCGGAATTTGTATAGTCACGCTACGCAAAGCTCTGCGAAACCGTAAAAATCTCCGTGAGCACGCAAAAGTTCCACAAACATGCAGAATTGCTTGTTCCGTCCATTTGCTATGCTTTTTTCTTGTTTGCGAACGCTGTTTGCATGCTCAGGGAGAAATATCTCGCAAACACGCATTTTGAAAGCGTGAACAAGCAAAAAATTTCTCTAAGCCGCGGATCGCAGAATTTTTGGCAATTCCGCGTTCTCCGCTGAACGCGAAATTACCCAAATTCTGCAAATTCCATGAGCGGAACGGAATTTACTGCCCGGGCCTAGTGGAGACACATGGACGGAGCTGTGACAGAGTGCCACAACCTGGACACTACTGACCGCACTCCTCCAGCCCGGCAACCACAGCTGCTGAGCCCTGACCTCCACGTGGCGAGGATTTAGTGATGATTCTGTGTAACTACGGCACGGCAAAAAACCGGAGAGGAATCAATCCAAGCTGCATTGTGAACAGACAAAAAAGTCAACCGACCACGAAAATGACCAATCTGCTGCCCAGGCACCAGCGGCGGTGATGGGCTTGGATGCTGCCGTGGACTTCCAGTCTATGTTCGCGACGATTCAGTCAACGCTATCAAACATAGACAGAAAGATAGACACCCTAACCTACCGTGTGGATCGTATGTCTGAACGACTGGACAGACACACGGAAAGGATAGACATGGCGGAGCGCCGTATCTCTGACACGGAGGATGCGCATCACCAACTCGAGACCAAACAAGAAAAAATAGACAAAGCGTTAACGACACTGATAGCAAAATCAGAAGACTTGGAAGCGAGGTTTCGCCACAGCAACCTGCGCCTCATGGGAATTGCAGAATCGTCAAATACGGGTAACATGGAGCACTATATTGAGACTCTGCTAACCACATTACTGGGCAAAGAAACGTTCTCGACCATTTTTATAATTGAGAGGGCCCATAGATCTCTAGCGCCACCACCCCCATCGGGAGCACGACCACGCCCAATCATTGCAAGAGTATTGAATTATAGAGACCAGGATGCAGCGCTCCGTAAAGCCAGAGAACTGGGCAGCCTGAAATATGAAGGCATGGATATTTCTATTCACCCGGACTTCACTCAACAAGTTCAAGAAGCGCGGAAGAAGTTCATGGGGGTAAAAAAGAAACTGCGAGATCTGAACATTCCTTATGCAATGATCTACCCGGCCCGGTTGCGGGTAACAGACAGTGGCAAAAGGACAATCTATAACGAACCTAAAGAAGTACTCAAATACCTCCAACTTAAAAGCTCACAACCTACGCAGAGAAGATCACCCAGAGGCGAACATGGCGAACAGGGGGGCATCTCGGACGTCGAAAGAGAGGAGGCCAGTCCTGGCCAGATCATGGTACTGCAGCGACATGTGCTGATTCTTCCAACCAATGCTCTATGTGGATACAGATAAGTGATGGACATGAGTTTTATGGGTTAATATATGATTGACAGTCAAGAGGTCACAATGTACTATTGCACAGTATAGGCCTATCAGCAAAAACCTGGGCCGTACCTCAGACTCCGCACTGCTGGTTTACCGAATCTAGCAGGTTGTGTCGATTGTATTAACCTTTATTTCCTTAACAGGGTGCACCACAACAACTTTTTGTTTTTTCAAGGGACTGTTTGGGGGGAGGGATTGATGGGATTTTAGGGTCAACAAGGGATGGCTTTGCAATTGGGGTCCGCTGAAGTGGGTGGGGGAGGGGGCATTGTTTTGCTCCAAGTTGGGGTTAAATGCTGTGATTGTACCGAAATGTAAGCAGTGGCACGCATGGTTTGTACTCTTCAATAATCGTAACAATGTTTTGCATTCCGTGGAAGTTGTGATGTCTGATGGATATGGGTGAGAAATATAACTGCTTGATGTGGAATGTACGCAGACTCAATACCCCCAAAAAAATCAGGTAAGTGTTTGCCTATCTGGATCGCCATGACAGTTCCTCCAGGAGATGCACCTGACTGCGATCTCTGAGGATAAGATCGCTCTTCGGTGGGTGTGGCATAGGCTGGCCTCGTTGTATTCCTCATACGCCAGAGGGGTTATTACTCTATTCAAACGCAGGATTCCCTTTACACCCATCAACACTTACACAGACAACGAGGGACGATGTGCCATAGTGCAGGGTAAACTAGGGGTCTCCCTTCTCACCTTTATCAATGTATATGGTCCCATAGTTGATGAACCAGAAACTTTTACCCATTTGTATAGCATTATACGCGAATGGCCTGAGACGGCTATTGTGTGGGGAGATGACCTCAATACTTACCTAGACCCTCACCTAGATAAATCAAGTCCACAAGGGCTCCGCACACCCAAAATAGCTCACAGTATAAATAACGCCATGCTCGAATTTGGCCTTGTGGACGTGTGGAGGCTGCACAACTGTACAACACGGGAGGGTACATGCGCTACACCTGCGCATAACAGCTGGTCTCGACTGGACTATTGGCTCCTTAGCGAGGGGGCGAATGAATGGGTCACTGATATTGAGGTCCTCCCGTGCACACTTTCCGTTCATAACCCAGTACAGCTTGCCCTTAGAATTCCAGCTAATGTTCATCGCCCATTTATGTGGCGGTTTTGTTCAGAGGCACTGTTAGACCCTTTATACACTGACACTATATGTAAAGCCATACAGCAATAATTTTACCTCAACACGGGCACAGTGGACAGCGCATCTACACTATGGGAGGCCTTCAAGGTGACCATAAGGGGGGTCTGCATTAGCACTAGAGCCGGTATTTTAAAGGGCCTTCGAGAACAACTCGCAGACTGAACAAACTTTGACTGGCCTGGAGCGCCAATATATGACCGCACCCAGTCCGGAAACTCTAACACGCATTCACAACTTAGTATTGGAATATGATACATTGTCAGAATCTGAGACTCGTTATCTTTCTAGCAGACATGTAGCGCGGACATATGGGGAGGGTGGACGTCCAGGCCGCAACCTAGCCAACAAAATCAAACACCGGGCGGACCATCACCACATTACTAAGATCACAGATCATAAGGGGATAGAGCACAATGCACCACTGGAGATAGTGGATCAATTTCATGGGTTCTATGCTGATCTATACACATCGCAAGGGGCTGCAACTAACCCAGACCTGGACACCTACCTTTCTGATATAGCATGCGCATGGCTAGCGGACCATCATCGCGATTACTTAAATCAACCGATTGACAAGGCAGATGTAAAATCAGCCATTCGCGCGCTGCCCAACAAAAAAGCGCGAGGCCCAGATGGGCTCACAGCCGAATTTTATAAAGAGTATAGTGAGTTAGTCGCACCTCATCTGCTAGAATTATATGCAGAGGCACAAAAGTCTGGCATCTTGCCACCATCCCTCCGCCAGGCACTGATTATTACATTATTAAAAAAGGATAAGGATCCAGTATCATGTGAATTGTATCAACCGTTATCATTAATTAATCTGGACGCCAAGATACTGGCGGAAATACTGGCTACCCGACTGCAGCCTCTGATGCCCGCATTAGTCCTTCAGGATCAGTCAGGGTTTATCCCGGAGCGATCCACGTCTCACAACTTAAGAACTTAAGGACTATATTTGCAATGTTCCATGTTTGGAAACCGGATCTGCATGCCGCTGCAGTCCTGCTAGATGCCGCAAAGGCATTTGATTCTATAGAGTGGAATTACATGTTCCACATCTTGCAACGCATGGGGTTTCCACTTTTGTTTCTTGGTTGGGTGCGACTTTTATACACAGCCCCCTCGGCGATGGTGTGAGTTGGAGGCTTGATGTCACAATTTCTTATCCACAGAGGCACTCGCCAGGGGTGTGCTCTATTCCCACTATTGTTCGCGCTGGTGCTCAAGCCGCTGGCCTGCATTATTCGACAACGACACAGAGAATTTCCTACATAGGCCGGCGGGCATATCACTATACGCCAACGATATGTTGTTATTCATCAGAGAACCAAGACGCTATTTAGCACAGGTACTGAGGAAAAATATCAGATTTGTCCTCTTATAAGGTCTCCAAATCAACTGGGATAAGTCGATGGTAACACCATTAACACCTACAAAGACCCCCAAGCATAGATTACCCCCTAGTCTGGACCACGGACCCAGTAAAATACTTGGGAGTCTGTGTGCACCGTTACCCGGAAGTTGTAATCAAAGAAAACTATGGCAGAGCGTATGCGTCCCTGGAACAGCAGGTGGACAGATGGAACCTGTTACCTCTCTCTCTCTCGCGGATCGCATTGCAGTTATTAAAATGTTTATCCTACCACGTTTTTTATATTTATTCAGTAATATCCCACTCACACTTACAAAACACTTCTTCAAGGTGCTACGGTCCTATCTTCTCCACTTGATACGGGGAGGGAAGCAGGCTAGGGTGAGCTGGGCCACACTGACACTAGACTATGCTAAGTGGGGCTTCAGTGTTGCAGACCCCTTTCCATAGTACCTATGCGCCCAAGTGCAGTATGCATACTATTGGTTTACGCCGCATGCGTGCACCCCGCATGTAGCCGTAGAAGATGGCGACGCTCATCCTGTTCACTTAGCGGGCATTATTACACACACACGTAGAGGCATGCCAAAAACAGAAATAAATATGATAGATACAACTATAGCAGCATGACAGGCCATAGGCACTATTACCAACAAACTTATTTTATACGCTCCGGCGTTGTCCATCGCGCACCATGCAGCACTGTCAGTAGCGAGGGAAGAGGGTCCACTGAAGGCGCTGAGAGAGGTAGGCTTAGTCTCCATGCAAGATATTTACCCTGATGGACACTTCATCACGGCAGACGGCCTACACTACATATCCAACCCTTCATTACTGTTTAATTTTACCATACACAGACTAAAGCAGGCTACTAAAACTCACTATACTACGTATCCAGTGAAACACCCCCACACTGCATGCTCTACAACTGCTCCTGGTTGCTCCTTCAATGCGTACAATTGTCACCAAACTCTATAGCGAGGTACGGGATGAGAGAGCCATTACACCAGATAAAAGCCTGGCCCGCTGGAATGCTAGATTAACACCGCCACTACTGGAAAAGGACTGGGAACATATTTGAAAATTGACCAGTGCTCTCACGCCCAACGGCAAGTTGCGCATCATACATTTTAAGTATATCCATCAGATCTATCACACCCCAGTTAAATTACATAAATGCGGCCTAAGAGAAACAAACAACTGCAAGCGCTGTGGTTTGCCTGCGGGGGACTTTCTGCACCTGGCGTGGGATGGCAGACGCGTGGCACTTTTTTGGGAAGGAGTGTTGAAACACATACAGGAAATAACTGGGGTACAACTGCAATGTGCACCTCAAGTTTGTTTGTTGTGCCATGTGGCTAGCTTAAAGGGAACAGTGGGTAAATGTGTGCGTCGCACTGCTGATGGCCAAGCGCCGAGTAGCTCTGCACTGGGAAAGTGTCATGGCCCCAAAGACTGAAAGTTGGATTGAGGATCTGATGTACTGCAAGGAAAATCTCACACTATATGCGGAAGAACTGCCCACAAGATCAAGGCCTAGAGACATTTGGGAACCTTTAAATCAATACTTACACCAAATGGCTATGAAGAATTCACAGAATGCCTAAGGGATGAAAATACCAAATATAGGAATGTATGATGTCGCAAGTGTAACTGCTGATGGAATAACGCTTTGTTCGTCACTGTAATAATGTAGAGGTCAATCATAGAATGGTTGCATGTTTAGTTATTGTTTGCGCTACCTTGCACAGTAGCGGAATTGCAATTATTACTTGAAAATTTCAATAAACAGAGTTTTAAAAAAAAAAGTGTTTAGCTATGCAGCACATTATCCTGGGTGTAGTGCCGCCAGGGATTGAATAGCTGTACAATTACTACACACTGGGTGATGCAGTGTGATTTACAACTGCAATTAATATTTAAAGAAATAAAGGGCTTCTTATTCTGCATATATATTTATTATTGACAGGGTCATGTGTGGTCACGGAAGCGGGGGGTTGGGGTTGTAAACAACAGCTCCCAGTAAAAGAGTGGGGTCGATTTAATTTTTGCTTTATTACCATTTGGTGCGGCTGCTTTTTAGGTCTCGGCTAGCGTTGCAGCGCATGCACCGCCCGCATTGCGAGGCATGTAGTATATAATAATGCGTGGATGCTTTCTGGAAGCTCCGCCCACTCTCCGTCCATCTTTTTGATTGACTTACATCATAAATGCTGCCTTCTGATTGGCTTTAGGCTTGTTAGGGCCTCCTCCTGGCGGCCATGTTGTCATTTGTATCCTTCCCTGGCAATTGGCCCTTTTACTGCAACACTATTTTCTGACCCGTGTCCCCCCGCCCCCTCCTGCAGTTCATCACTTCTCCCCCCTCATGCCCCCCACTACCGTTTATGCCTTTTTAAACATCTACACTCCCATTTGTAATGCAATACGTCTTGCGTAAATGCGAGTCGTATTGCATTGCAAATGCTTGTTTTAAAGTAGTGCGCAGTCATTTACAGGCAGACCCATGCCTCTTGAGCGTGCCCTACTCAGCGTGGATTAGCCCTGTGTTGCTGGGGCAATGCCAAGGAGAAGTCCAGTGGCAGCCCCACCCCTCCCCTGGAGCACAAGGGCTCCAATCCGGAGGTCACCGCTACTGTCCTGGCAGAGACTGCACCTGTTCTGCTTTGCGGGCCATCCGAAGCCCTGACAACCCAGAAAGCTGCCTCTCTGGTGATTGGGGCTCAGTGAGTGCAGCCGTGCCGCCTGTCCCCCGTCTACCTCGGCTAAGGCCATACGGCCGAGTTCAGGGGTCCTGTTTAAAAAGGAGACTTTGCTCTGTGCTGCACCCGAACCCGCCTGAGACCAGAAAATCTCTCCAATACAGGTACGGCTTGCCCCTTTCCTGTGTGGGGCGATCGTGCTGCTGTGGGAGCTGCGTGGAGCCTGACCGTGGCCCCAACACGTTACCCCCACAACCACAGAGAGAAAGCCGCCAGAAGAAGGGAAAGCCACGGCCGATGCGGCCCCACCTAGCTTGACGCCACTGAGAGCCGTGAGGTAGTGGAGATGCGCTATAGCGGGAGGAATTGTCCCTCGTCTCCTTTCCATGCTGCCAGGTACTGTCACCTGGTTCTTTCTCGGCGGTCTGTTAGACCAGTTACAGAGTTGGGTTTGAGAGGTTCCAGTATGAATCCAGAATGTGTCTTTAGTCCTTGCTCAGCATCTTAGACGCCTTCTCTGCTGCAAGTTCAGCGCTGGGGGTACGCACCGTACATACACGGGTGGGGGTACAACTCGAATGTACACGGGTGTACATACATGGGGGGGTTTGACACGTAAACGGGTGTACATACACGGGGGTTCGACACGTACACGGGTGTACATACATGGGGGTTTGACACGTACACGGGTGTACATACATGGGGGTTCGACACGTACACGGGTGTACATACACGGGGGGTTCGACACGTACACGGGTGTACATACACGGGGGGTTCGCCACATACACTGGTGTACATACACGGGGGGGTTCGACACGTACACGGGTGTACATACACGGGGGTTCGACACGTACACGGGTGTACATACACGGGGGTTAGGCGCGTACTCACGGGGGCTGGGGGGGGTACGGCGCGTACCGGGCCCCCTATTCTGGTCGTTTCGCGGCGTACTTCGCTTTTCCTGCACTTTTTGGGTGCCGTGAAAATATTGCCGTCCGGACTGCTGTCGGGTCGATTCGTACTTCCTGGGTCGTGAAACGCTGCCTGAAAGCGTCCCGACGTCACGTCGGAGCATTCCCGGATCACATTCGTATGTATATTTTCGCCGGACGGTGTTTTTTACGATTCGTACGGAAATGGTGTTTCCGTGCGAATCGTACTTCCATGTTTGTAAAGTTTTACAACCGGGTACGAGTCGGACGGAGAAAACGCTCCGACCGACGGTTCGTACCCGGTTTTTCCAGGATCGTAATCGGCACCTTTGTTGGAATGTCCCAAATAATATGATGGATGACTCAGGTGCTACAATAACCATTTTGTCTGATATTTCTTTCTTTCTGCATTGGGGTGAGGATTGTTTTCTCCAACAGCCTGATACTCCCCCAAGGCTTTTGGAGAGCAGGATATTGATGTCTTGGGATTCTTCAATGGCTCTGTAGCATGCCTAGGTAGGACAGCTACTACAAATGTTGATGATTTTTATCAAGGTTAGATCTGGTTGAGTGGCAGGGCTTGGCCAAATTGGGTCTTATGTTAAACCTTGGAGTGCAGATACAAATAGTGGCAAGTGAAACAGTCTTGCAACTCAAGTTAGACTCTGCAGGTAATGCATATAGCCTATGCAGTGCATTTCTATCACATGTTGAGACACCCTCACACCAGCTTCTTCAGGTAATGGGTCTGCAGACAAGTCCACAACTAATTTTATCATGAAATTTCCTCAGATGTTTAGCAATGAGATAGGTTCTATTATGAATATTAAGCTTAAAATCAATCTTAATTTAAATGCTGTCCCAATTGTACATATGGTCAGACCACTCCCTTCAAGTGTGAGGGAGGAGCTTAAAAAATATTACAGAAATTGACTTTTGAAAGTGTTATTGTACATACAGAATCTGCAGAGTGAGCGAGTCCTATTGTCATTGTGTAGGAGAAATCTGGGAAGATTTTGCAGCTTAGCCCTTTGCTGCCGTCAGATGGTTGTGAGCCGTCCGACGTCACAGTGGGAGTGAGCGTCGGACAGCTCCCGGCCGTCCTAGCACCCACCCATGGGGAAGCACTGGTGCTCCCCCCGTGGGCCGCCGTTCAAGCTGCCCCCACTGGGGACAGCAGGGGAAGCCCTTCAGCTGCCCCCACACCCTCCACCCCGTCATCGAATGACGTCAGCGTGCGAGGCAAGCAGATGTCATTAGAGGATACAGGACATGCTGGAAGCCATCTGCTTCTAGTGTGTCTGGAGGATAGGAGATGAGTTTCTCCTCTGGGAGGGTGGGGAGTTTTTAGAAAGAGGCAAAGGAGGAAATGAAAGGGTTTTCCTTTCCTCCGATGTCTCTTTAAGCATTCCTGCTGCACGATCGTGTATGAGGCGCGATCGTGCAGCAGGAATGCTCGGGTTTTTCTTTTTTTTCTAAATGGCCTTTGTGTAGGGGAGCGGCCTCATTGTTTGGTTGGGTCTGCACCCCTTGGGGGGGGGGGGCAGATGGTAATAAAAAAATTTAAAAAGTAACTGTATGCCCACTAAGCCACCAGGGATTTAAAAAAATATATATGTTTTTGGGGAGCGGCCCCTCAGGCAAGGGCCACTCCCCTTTGGGGAGCATTTATTTAGGCTGTTTCTGCACCCCTGGGAGGGCATATCAGACCAAGTAAACTATAACTTGTATTGTGTGCCCCCTAGGCCACCAGGTAATTTAAATAAAAAATATGTTTGTGGGGAGCCGCCCCTTGGGCAAGTGTCGCTCCCCTTTGGGAATCATTTTTTTTGGCCATTTCTGCAGATCAACCTTGTTATTCTAGGCCCATCTGTGACCCAAGGGTGGCAGAAGCCATTACACACCAAGGATTGTTTTAGTGTTGTTGGGGAGCAGCCCCTTGGGCAAGGGTCGCTCTCCTTGGGGGAGCAATACGTTTTTCGGGGGCGGACCCTTAAGCAAGGGTCGCTCCCCTTTGGGGAGCATTTATTTGGACCGTTTCTGCCCCCCTAGGAGGGCAGATCGGCCAAAATAAACAATTATTTTATTGTATGAACACTAGACCACCAGGGATTGGTTTAGTGTTGTTGGGAGCGGCCCCTTGGGCAAGGGTCGCTCCCCTTTATGGGGTGATTATTGTAGCCGTTTCTGCCCGCATTGGGAGCAGATTGGCCTTATGTTTTCAGGCCCATCTGTCCCCAAGGGGGGCAGAAACCACTAGACACCAGGGCTTTTTAAATGTTGGTGTTGGGGAGTGACCCCTTTGGCAAGGGCCGCTCCCCCTTTATGAGGGTGAATTTTTGTGGCTGTTTCTGCTCCCCGTGGGGGAAGGTCGGCCTTATGCTTTTAGGCCCACCTACCACATTTGCTTGTCTGGTGGATAGTGTGTGGATGAAGAACAGCCGCCTGAAACTGAACTCAGACAAGACGGAAGTCCTCATCCTGGGACCATCACCCTCCGCCTGGGACGACTCCTGGTGGTCCCCAGCCCTGGGCACCGCCCCCCTGCCAACAGACCACGCACGCAACCTGGGCTTCATCCTGGACTCCTCCCTCTCGATGACCAGACAAGTCAACGCCGTCTCCTCATCATGCTTTCACACCCTTCGCATGCTTCGCAAGATCTTCCGATGGATCCCGACCGAAACCAGGAAGACGGTCACTCAGGCCCTCGTCACCAGCCGCCTGGACTATGGAAACACCCTCTACGCCGGAACCACAGCCAAGCTACAGAAAAGACTCCAACGCATCCAGAACGCCTCCGCCCGACTCATCCTGGACATCCCCCGACGCAGCCACATCTCCGGCCACCTAAGGGACCTGCACTGGCTCCCCGTCAACAAGAGGATCACGTTCAGGCTCCTCACTCACGCACACAAGTCTCTCCACGACCTGGGCCCCAAGTACCTCAACGACCGCCTGACCTTCTACACGCCCACCCGCCAGCTACGGTCTACCTGCCTCGCCCTCGCCACCGTACCACGCATCCGAAGAGCCACCGCCGGTGGCAGATCCTTCTCCTACCTGGCGGCCAAGACATGGAACTCCCTCCCCATCCACCTTCGGCTGACCCAGGACCACCTCGCCTTCAGGAGACAACTCAAGACCTGGCTGTTCGAGCAGTAGCGGACCCCTCCCCCAAGCGCTTTGAGACCCTTCCGGGTGAGTAGCGTGCTATACAAGTGTTATGATTGATTGATTGATTGTGGACTAGTGCCTTATTTGCATATGTGATTGTAATGTTTTATTTCTTCTTTTTATTCTAGCGCAAAGCTTTTGATTCTTGTTTGCAGTTTCGGAAGTGGTTGATCTGTAGTTTTGCATAGTTGCATTTTTTTGGTAAGAAAAACATTTTTGTTGTGTTTACTCCAAATGAGTATTAATGTCATGCATGAATGAATTTTTTGTAAGTGATAGCAGCATATTTAGTTAGTGTTTTGAGCATGAAATTCTTTCAATGTGTTTTGTGTTGTCTGATGTGTAATTTTCTTTTCTTTTTCTTTTTTAGTGGGATATTGTTGGTCCTTACTGTGTCTGTGCAGAGTAGGTAGTGGTGAGTCTAGCTGCTTCTGGGAAGTGAGTGGTATAGTTTTGGAGTATATAGGTCTTTGTGATAAAGCCGTGTTTATTACTTATTTTACAAAGTGTTTGTTGTTGTTAACTTGTTTGAAGAGTTACCTTTATTAGTAATGAATATTGCTAGCTGTAGAATTACTGCTCAGCAGGTGATTGGTATGCTTTTTGAATCTTCCTCTGAGCAGGATTATGAGACTGACAGTGCGTCTGAGAGAGAGGAGGGAATGCAAGATTCTGGAAATGAGTTTTCTGCCCACGAGGAATCATCTGATGATGAAGCTACTCTCAGTGCAGATGATGCTACTCTCAGTGCGGATGAAGTGCCTGTTCTAGAGGAGGACACTGATGTGTCGATGGTGCAGCAAGAGACATCGGGATTGCAGCTTGAGGCTGCAAGGCTTACTCCTGGAAGTGCTGGACTCTGGGTTGACATGGTGCAGCCGGTGTTGCCTGCCTTTAGTGGTGATGCAGGGTAGAATGGATTGTGACATTTTTTTGCCTACTCAGTTTTTCAGTTGTTTATGGATGATGTATTTTAGTCTAAGATTGTTGTGCAGACTAATTTGTTTGCCAAACAGTTTTTAAAGGACAACAGTGCCAGACTTAGGCCCCGCTCTAGAGCTAGCCAGTGGACTCCCTCAAATCTGGATGAGATGAAGACGTTTTTGGGTTTGACTATTTTGATGGGCTTGATAAGGAAGCCGTCCCAGGCTTCATATTGGGCTATCAGTCCCTTGATGGCAACGGCCATATTTCCTGTAATTATGAGTCGTGATCGGTATTTACTTTCGCTTCGGATGATTCATTTTGTTGATAATGCTTTGACGTTGCCACGAGATCACCCTGACTGTGACCGTCTTTTTAAGATTCGGCCTGTTCTTGATCACTTTGTAGATCAATTTTCATAGATCTATACTCCAGGGAAAGAAAAAGATGTTGATGAGTCTTTGGTACTGTTCAAGGGCTATTTGGTTTTTTGGCAATACATTCCTAGCAAGAGGGCACTTCATGGAATTAAGATGTATATGTTGTTTCAGAGTAGGACAGGATATGTCTATAATTTTCGGGTGTACACTGGTAGGAATTCCATTATTGACCCTCCTGGTTGTCCGTCCACTTTTGGAGTTTCAGAGAAAATTGTGTGGGAACTTGCTAGAGGACTGCTTAACAGAGGTCACCATTTGTATCTTGATATCTTCTACACTGCTCTGCAATTTTGTAAGGAATTGTTCAAAGTGGACACTTTTGCTTGTGGCACAATCCGCTCTAACCATAAAGGTTCCCAAAAGAACTTGTTTGCAAAAAGTTTCAGAGGGGGCAGTGTAGTGTCTTGCGTAGTGAGGAACTGCTAGCTGTGAAATTTGTGGACAGGAGGGATGTGTTCATGCTGACTATCATTCATGATGAGAGTATTTCACCTGTGACTGTTTGGGGTCAGGTTACTGAAGTGCGCAAATCTGTGTGTATTGTAGACTACAATAAGCACATGGGTGTTCATAAGGCTTACATTTGGTATACGAAGTTGGCCATCCATCTCTTTAATTTAGCAACTTTTAATGCTTTTGCCCAGATGGTCACTTGTGTTCGTGGGTAAGCAGGAATAGCTCAGACCATTTTGCTGAGTAGGGGCCAAAGTCTCAAGCCCTCGGGAAGTATAATAATCTTCCTTCGCAATCCCATACAGCACGGCTCCCCGCCTATAATCAAGTCATATGCAGGCACTTTCTACCCCTACAACCTAAGTAAAAATTGAGTAGTTCTGTGTTACTCACTACAAATATACTACAACAACGTTGACTTAGCCGAGTATACACGCTAATGACTTCTGCGTTCGAGCCTTGAAAAAGTTGTAATACTGACGAAACACGTGTCGGCTGTTCTGTTGTTTCATCTACGTGTCTACAATCTGTCAAAATGATTCATCTCTGTCCGAGACTGTGCCATATTTGTTTAACATTTGAAAATGAATTACTGTCTGACTGTATGCCAGTCAGTTTGAACTCTTAAATGTGCTCTGCTATTTGAATTCTTATATGTTATGCACGTGGAGGATCTCCTACCACGTACTGAGTAATATTGTGGGTGGCACGATATTTGCATTGAGCACGCCGTAAATATACATTGAGTGTTAACTTTTGCAAACACAACAGAGGTGCTGGCTGCGCTGTCCGTAACCACTGCCTCCATCTTTCTATAACATAGTTTTGTATCTAGTTGCAATTCATTTGTATTTTCTTTCTTGTTAAAAAAAAATTTGTTGACGGTGTGCGCGGGCTGGCGCTTGGCTGGCGGTGTGCGTTGACTGGTGCTTGGCTGGTGGTGTGTGTGGGCTGGTGCTTGGCTGGCAGTATGTGTGGGCTGGTGCTTGGCTGGCAGTATGCGTGGGCTGGCAGTGTGGGTGGGCTGGTGCTTGGCAGGCGGTGTGCATGGCCTGGCGCTTGGCTGGCAGTGTATGAGTAGTGACCTGCTGGTCATTTGTGTATCCATGCAGATTCCAGAACTATCCCACATAGAAATTTGAGAATTTTGTTTTTGTTTTACAAACTTTGCAAGGGATTCTGGGTAACAGAACCTGGTGCGAGCCAGAGAAGTCACCCCATCCTGGATTACCCTGGATGCCTAGTTTTAAAAAATATATAGGTTTGCTAGGTTTCCCGAGGTGCCGGCAGAGCTAGAGTTCAAAATCTTCAGCTAGGCACTTTGCAAAAAAAGGATCAGTTTTCACTGTAAAAATGAAGTGTGTCCAAGTTGCGTTTTGAGCCGTTTCCTGTTTTGGGCCGACCCACACAAGTGAGGTACCATTTTTATCGGGAGACGTAGGGTAAAAAAGAATTGTAGAGCAACTGCTATTACCTATTGACTTTCGATGCATTTCTGCCTTCCAAATGAAAGATAATGTGTAAAAAAGAAGTCACTTTGAAAAATGTCCTAGAATTCTCATGCTAGTATCGGTACTCACAATTTCAGAAATGTGCAAATACCTACTCTTTCTAAACTCTATATTTTGTTCCAATTTCAGAAATACATAGGTGTCTTTCATCCTGATTTTTCACTGTATATATTTTCCCAAATTAATTGCTATATACCAGGTACATTATAAAAAACCATTGCAAGACTCTGCTCAGCTATTGGCTCTGGGTTTGTCAGGTTCTTGATGAACCTACAGGTCCTATATATCCCCACAACCAGAAGGTCCAGCGGATGTAACGTTATATTGCTTTCAAACATATGTCATAATTAGAAGAAGTTACATGTGAAAACGTTGGCACAAATGGCTGTTTTTTTAACTCATTTTCAATTTTTCCTATTTTCAACTGTTAGTTTCTATAAAGAAACCTTAAAGTACCTACAAAAATGACCCCTTGCTGAATTCAGAATTTTATCTACTTTTCTAAAACGTATAGGTTTCCAGGATGAATTATTGCTTTCATACCCATTTCTACCATTAACTGGAAGAAGGTTGAAAGCACAAAAATAGCAAAAATAGGCTATTTCCCAGTAAAATGCCAAAACTGTGTAAAAAATGTTGGTGTTCTGACAAAGGTCTGTCTGTCCCTGTAAGATGGGAAATGGTGATTTCAGCCCCACAAACCCATTGTTCATACCATTTGCAGGAAAAAAAACAGACCCTTCCATTTGCAGCACTTTTTTCCCATTACCCCGCAAAAAAACTAAATTTTGATGTATTTTGGCTAATTTCTGGGTCCCCTCCAGGGGAATCCACAAAACCTGGCTACCTTTAGAATCCCCGTGATGTTTGAAGGAAAGGAAACACATTTTCTGGTGATACCTTATGTGGGTAAAAAATTACATGGGCCGAAGCGCGAACTACTCCAAATAGCCAAAAAAAGGTTTAACACAGGGAGGAAAAGGCCTAGCAGCGAAGGGGTTAAATAAGAACTTTAAGGCTGATTGCCACCCCCTCCCAAAAGTTAATGACCTACTAGCCAATTTAGGCATGGCAACATTTTTTACCCTGATTGATTTGCACTCAGGTTATCATCAGGTTCCTCTAGAGGAGGAATCTCAAAATTTAACCAAATTTGGCTAAGCTTTTGGGGACATTACCTTTTTATGACTTCCCTTTGGTCTGGCATCTACTGCCAGTGTATTTTAGAGATTTAGGGATATTATTTTGGGAAATGTGACAGGTGTCCAGGCCTTCCAGGATGACATGCTGCTTTTTGCAGATACCCAACCTTATTTCAGAGAGAGTATTATACATTTTCAAAGATGTTGGAGTAACACTCAGAACTGACAAATGCACAATTTGCAGCAAGAATGAAAATACTTAGGCCATCACATTTTTAATGAAGGGATCAAGCCAAACTTTTCTTTGGTGCATACCATTAAGGATGCTGCCCCACCCAAAGTCTCACTGATGTCATTTTTAGGACTTAGTGAGTACAGTTCAAGGCTTATATATAGGGGTATGCCTTTATTGTACAGCCACAACATGCTTTAATTAAGAACGGTACTAAATTTGTCTAGGATAGTATTGCTTGTTGACTTTTTTCCAGAATAAAAGGAATGACTACATTTGCACCTGCCCTTGTCTCTATTGACACAGAGAGTAGATGTTTCTTGACAGTAGATGAAAGTTGGTCTTGGTGCAGTTCTTTTGCAATGATTGAATGGTAAGGAGCAGACAGCAGCATTTGCCTTCTGCTGTATTAAACAGTCAGAGACTAATTACTCCACCATTGAGCACAAAGCTCTTGCCAGTTGTTGAGCTGTTGCATAGATTAGGACCTTTTTCAGGGGTTGAAAATTAGAAATTTATATAGATTTGTAAGCACTCAATTTTAATGCTAGATAGGAGTGGCACACCAAAGGCCTCTTATAGGCTTCTAAAACTGTTATCACACCTCCAAGAATTTTCATACTGCTGAATCCATCCCTGGTGGGAAAAACAGGAGGGCGGACAATTTATTCAAAATGCCATTAGAATTGGCCAACAGGATATGCTCTTAGAGAGCTCTGTTGTCCCACCAAACAATCCTTCTTCCAGCATGTCTAAATCTGCCCTAACCAGGCTGTATTATGCCCAGGGCTTTCGCCTTTAAGTGCAGGGGTTGCCGCTCAAGGGCTTTTCTCTACCCAGCCCATCCGCTGCCACCATTGAAACTGGTAGCTTGTTGGACCTGCCTTTGGGGCCTGAGTCATGACTGGCAGCCCGTGCCCTGACTACTGCTGCAAGACTTGCCAGCTCCCGACTGCCTGCCGGAGGTGTCATACGGCAGTGAGGTGTGCTGCGGAGGCCCCCGAAAACTTCAGACTCGCTGGGAAGATAGCACTCCCGACTCCTGGACTGGTCATCCCCCTGACCTGCGTTGTGGAGGATAAGGGAGGGGACTATGAGACTCAGCCCAGAGGGTTAGAGCTGACCTCATGCAGCTGGAGAATCCGGCAGATCCAGCGCTACAAGTGGATTACATTAGGGCCTCGCACAGTCAGAACGGCCCTGCAGAAGGTGAAAAATAGTGTGGTGGACTCCTCATCTCTGACTGGAAGAGGTGTGGCGCAGCGGCCAGGGCGACTGCCTCTGGATCCTGGGGCTCACGGTTCGGTCCCCGGGCAGCAGATCAGCCCATCACCGTGTGACTCTGGGCAATAGCTCGCTTAATCTTCCCGACGGCCCCCAGCGCCGGCACACATCTCCGGAGGTAGCTGTGCGCTTTACAAATACTGGACATTTACATTTACATTTACTGTGGAGATCCTTGGTGTCTGCCCAAAGAATTGCTTGTTTGCTGGTGTGGACCTGATCTGCCTGGTGCCAGCTGGTGGTGGGGCACAGAATTGGTTTGGTGGCATCCTCCCCTCCTTTTGCAGAGCCACAGAGTGGCATGGAACTTTCTGGTTGGTTTGTCATGACTCCGAGCAACAGGTGCAGAGGTGCCCTGGGGGTGCCAGGTCCTGAAAGTAGCTGCGGTGAGGGGCCTTTCCCCTCAAACTGAATGTCATCCGCAGAAGTCGGAAGAGTGGCCTGCCCGGAACATCCCACCACCCTGTTGCTGCTCCTCCGGTTGGGTGGCCCTGCAATTGTGGTTTGGAATATTGACAGGGGCCAGCTGGCTCCCACCAACAGAGACTTTGTATACCAGTGCTAATGAACAACCCTGGATCTGCCTCACTTCAGTCTGGGGACGAGTGGGTGAGCACCCTGCTGGCAGTCTGATCCTCTAACGATGCTTTGGTCTGCAGCTTGCCCTGGCTCCTTGGTGGACATATTTATTTATTTATTTGAGCAATTTGTAGAGTGCACAAATACCCTTGGGTGTCTCGGCGCTGCGGACTGTGTAGAAGATGGAGCCAGAGGTGGGGTGCCTATTGATTAAATAGCCAAGTTGTTTTCAGTTTCCTGAAGGTAAATAGAGTTGGGCAGGATTTGATATGCAGAGGGAGGGTGTTCCATAATTTGGCAGTGGCGACAGTAAATCTTCTGTCACCCTAGGGAACTTTTTTTGTGCAAGGGACCATCAAAAGGTTGGCCGTTGATGAGCGCAAGGTTCTATTGGGAGTATACCCACACAAGGCCTTCTTCAAGAAGTCAGTTCCAGTTTTATGTATGATCTTAAAGGCAGTGCAAAGAGCTTTGAATTTAATTCAGCTTGTTATAGGTAGCCAATGAAGTTTTTTTCCAACTACTGTTGAGATTGGTCGATACTTGGGGGTACCTGTTATCATTCTAGCGGCCGAGTTCTGCACCATCTGCAGTCTGTTGGTGACCTTTTTCTGAGCGTTGATAATAAGACCATTACAGTAATCAATTTTTGACATTACTAGGGTGCTAATAAGGGTTTTTACAGCATTGGGTGACAGAGAGGGTAGGAGTTTTTTTATAATCCTTAGAGTGTAGAAGGATGAGTGCATCTCCCTAGGCACTTGAACTGCCTTGATCGCACCGGCCCACTGACATGGTGAAGGACAGGTCTCAGTGCCAGGCCCAGGACAACACCATCACGCAGTACACCACCACCTGCCAGTTAGGATCCCACAGCATGGGCGGGCATCCTCGCCGGTGCAGTCCCCAGAAATAAATGCAGAACATCTAGAGTGGCTCTACTCATGGCTTTCCAGGAATCCAGAGAAGCACTTGAGAGACAAATCGAGGGTGTATCTGTTGAAATTAATCTCCTAAGCGCAGATCGACTCAAAGTAGCCAACAAAGTAGATAATGTGGAGTCCAACATACTTTGCAATCAGAGGTCTGACAACTAAAACAACAGGTGTCACAAATGTTGGTGGTCACAAATTCACTAGACAACCACATTGAGGATGCCAACGGGTGCTTACGCTGAAAGAATGCAAGACTCCTGAAATTCACTGAAAGAGTGGAGGGCCAGTCGATGGAGACCTTCCTATTGGACTGGGTGTAGAGCATTTTACACCCTGGGGCCTCTAAGATTTCATCACAGTGGAAAGGGCACGCTAGGCATTGGCCCCATTTCACTGCCAGGGGCCCCACCCAGGACCCTCGTTGTCAGCACTATGAACTAGCGCAACAGGGATTCTATTCTGAGTGCCTCCAGGGTGCTCTTAGCCCTGCAGTTTCAAAATGGCAGGATCCCATATACCCGAACTACACTCACAGGAGCGGCACAAGTCCTTCATTGCTGTCAAAAAACATGCTCCGCAAAATGAACCATAAATACATGTTGCTATGTCCTATGAAGCTCTGAGTTCTGTCCAATGGGAAATCATACTTCGTTGAACTTCTGGAGATGGTTTGGTCCTGGCTGAATTTATCTCCCCAATCTCTGCCCCTTCCATGATCGTACTAAGGGGGCTCAAATGGGAGTCACAGGAGCTTTGTCGCATTGTGGTCTGAGAGGACAGCACCATAAATACTACAGAAGATCAATACTTGTTTCCCGAGACTCTGATCACAACGACCCCTTTTGAAGGGGGTGCCCTTGGCTCTTCCCCACTGACCTTTGATGTGGTGCTCAAAGCTGAGACATCCTGATATGGAGGAGCCTTTTCATTTCTTAACTGAACGGTAACTTAATTGGTAATGCATCTAAGCTTGGATTAGCTATCTTTCCTCTCTTCAGGGAGATGTTCACCTGGGGAATAGAACCGGTTACAAGACTGCCTCCTGAGCCGCCTGTGCACAGGTGGCACACTGACACTGAATTGGGTGGATGAGCTTGTAGACTCCTGATTTTGTCTCTCTGGCATGGGCGGGGGAATCCTTTGGGGTTTGGCCTTCTATCCCTCTCTCCCCCATCTTTTCCACTTCGATCTTGTTCTTTCTCCTTCTCTCTTAGGGGTGGCACTCGTTAGTGTCTGTTGGGGATTTGGGCTCCATTAGTGTACATCCTAGCACTTTGGCCTGATTAGACTAGTATGCACATGTCATTTGGATATACCTGTCCAGGGATGGGGGGTGTTCAGAACTGCTTTTTAGAGTTGATTTTCTGGTTTAAGCTATTAACTTGCGGGGGAAGTTTTGATGCACAGTCACACTTACTTTTTACATAGCTGCTCTCGATGCCTACAAATTAATATCCTGGAATATGAGGAGTCTTGGTACTTATACTAAAAGATATAGAGTAATGTCTCTCCAGAATGCAGTTCAGATTGCATGCTTCCAAGAATCTCATCTCTTAGACTCAGGGGCCTGCAAATTGGGCAAGCAATGGAGTGGGCTGCTGTACTTCGCCAATTACTCAATATACACAAAGGGGGTACTTGTATAGCTAGCACCTGGGGTTCCTTTTGCACTGACATATATGGAAGGCAACACAGAGGGACGCTTCATACTTCAACAGGGGAGACTAAATGGGATTGATGTGGCCATCATGACCACCTACACCCCTAATACGGATGACACCCAATTTTTCTGCAAGATCCAGGAGGTTCTCACACCATCCATGGTGAGATTGGTCATCTGGGAGCACAAATTTAACTTTGCCTTGGATGGTGGTCTGGACAGACACCCACCTCAACTGACCCCAAAAACCCAGGAGGAAGCTCTCCTTCCGGGAGCCGGTGAACAATCTGGGACTCTGTAATCTATGTAGGGCCACTTACCTCGATGTGAAGGAATTCACTTGCTACTCCCCCACTCACAACACACATAGTTGATTGGACTTGCTTTTGGTCTTGTACGCCCTGGAGGGGAGAGTGCGCTTTGTGACCCACCTGCCTCAGTAACTTTCTGTGTACTACAAAACAATGTTCACAAGGAACTCATTTGAAAATAGTTATCTATCACATACAACATCAATAGTTGTCTTTGAGTTAATCTTTCACCAAACTAACATAAAGTTAGCAATTCACGCAGTAAGCCTATACACAACCATTATTTTACAAAGCCTCAGCCGAGGTCTTTTATTTAGCAAAAAAACTTTTTTCAAAACACATATAAAACCATATCATATATACAATACTCCTCTCTTTTTCTTACATTCACAGTGCAAAGTGACCCCAGTGAAACCATAACCATACAAACACAAATAAACAAAAACAATTGATAAAGGTGCAAAAGGTTATTGGAAAAAATTAAACAAGAACAGTTTTGTAAATAATATAATAATTCAGTCAGAGCTGTCTCTTATTTTGTTTGTCGACGGCGTTTCGACCCACTTCTAAATACCGGGTCTCATCAGGACTGTAAATATGGGGACTAGTTTATGGCATACACATGTCCATTTCGGATCCGGTATGCAAATTAAATAATAGTATCCACACTTTGACTTCGTTAGCAAATAAAGCATATAATTATATCTTCCACTGATATGGGTCAATTGATAGGTCGAGTAATTGACGGAACAAAATTCTTGGGATTTTGTGTTAATATTTATCCCTATTTTCGGGGTGACCCATCATTTTAGGGTGATGCGACCTGTTCTTATAATGCCTTTGATTTCTGCTGAATTGTAATGTAGGAAAAGGGGGCCGTAATACAACCGGGCAATAGCCGATTGATTCCACCTTACACACGCTCTTAATCCGTGTCTTGCCAGTAACGGACTGAATCACGCTGGCTCCTAGCTAGTAACTTTCTGACCATGCCCCAGTGCTCTCTTCTAGCTCAGCTTAGGGAATACACCCCACTCATTCCTGTGGTGGCGACTTGCCTCTGACAATTTTGAGTTAAATTGGTCATGCACCGAGCGACTGAATGGGAGGCGATGAAGGCGGTGATCCGTGGGCATTGTGTGGGACTCTCTTGTGGGATGAGGCGAATGCTTCAGTCAGATCTCCTACAGGTGAAACTCAATTGGCACACGTTCAACAGCTGGGACAGGCTAACACTTTGGGATCCCGACTGAAGCTGTCTGCCCGGTGACTGATTGAGGAGGTGAGTGACAAGCTGGAAAAATACACTCTTGAATCATATCACCAGCTCCTTCACAGAGTGGGTGGCACTTCTGGATGCCTCTTGGCCTGGCTTCTTAGAAGGGTGACTCTGCACTCTCCTGCTCTCCATGTTAGGTACACTGTGGGCAGGGACGTACGTGCCTAGAGGGGCATTGTCGAGACCTTCAAGACTCACTTGGGGGGCATTTACGGCAGCCTTCATCCCCCAGCCTTGGATTGGGTCACAGCTTTCTTGAATCTCAGTCTCCTACCTTGATTGAATGAGGGGGCATTCTTTGATCTAGAGGCCAATCTCACTTTGGAGGAGATTCGTGAAGTACTCAGGTGGCTCCCTTGTGGCAAGTTACTGGGTAGTGATGGCCTTCTAGTGCAGTTTTACTAGGCTTTTCCCCTTCTCTTATACAACAACTACTGAAAGTGTACCTAGAAGCTAATAGCATTGGGGTCCTACTGGAATCTATGCAAGAGTGCTACATCTCCATGATGCTCAAACCAGGATCTGATGGCTTGAATCCCTCTTTCGATAAACCTTTGTCCATGATTGACATGGGCACCAAAATCCTTTGTAAAGCCCTTGCTCTTCAGCTGTGTCCCATCATTCACCACTTGGTTCATGGGGATCAACGTGGATTAATTCCTGGTCGTAATACCATTGTGAATCAAAGGCGGCTTACCCACGTTTTACACAAAGTGGACAGCAGGGCGGGTAAAGGCGCTATTGTCTCCATAGATATAGCGTAGGCCTTAGACACAGTGGAATGTTCATACCTTATGCAAGTCCTGAGCACCATGGAGATGGGTCCCGATTCTGCTTCTGGGTATAGCTGCTGTATATGTGGGCCGTTGCCAGGATGAGGGTGGGTAAATTATGTTTAGAGAGCTGGCACATCAGCAGGGGACCACAACAGTGGCTCCTGAATGTGTGGACTTTTAATTCTATAGAAGGCTTTTCTCACTAGAAGCATGTTCTTTTAACTGGATTTTACTATATCTAAATGTGCTAAGTAATAGCTTTTTAGGATTGTTCGATATGGTTAAACATCATTTGTTTTATGGGTATTGTCTAGAAGTAAACAAAATTCTAAATTCCACTATTCTTCAATTCAACTAACATTAAGGAAAGTGCATATATTCAAGGGGTCAGACATACTATTCTAACTCCAGTCCAATGAGCACTGGTATATAAGCATATAACTGGGGATGGGGCATGCCATGTTGACTATTAGAATTGTAGGTTAACGAACATTAAGTTAAAAGCGTATGTCTAAGAATTTGTCAATCATTTTAAAACAACTACTATGAAAGACTAATATGAAAGTAACATTGTATTTATATTGTTTTAAAATATGCTGTTTTAATTTTCATATCTATAATTTATTCTATTAAATAAATAATGCCATAAAAATCTTTATTTAACCTTCATTTTGAATTTAAAATGTTTATATTATATTTTAAACGATACTAAAAATCTAAAACAAAAGAAAAAAGTACTATAAATTCAACGATATTAAATACCACAATATTTAAGTAGTCAATATATAAAAGTGGAATTATTAGAGTAAAAATAAACTATTTACTTCCCCTCGATATACCCTTCCTCATTAGGTTTATATTCATGATATATTGACCGATATTTAACGCCATTGATATTTTGAACTTAATATTCAGGATGTATATCACAATGGCACTGACTGGAGTTAGAGTGAGGGGTTTTTAGAGATAAGGGAGTAGGAACTTGAAGCTGATTGGGCAAAGTGAAATTGTACATTGTAATTCTTCATGTTTTGATTAAGGGTACGAAGGTAACCCAGGAGGCAGAGCAGCACCTCTAGGGCCTTATCTAAGTTTTCAAAGCAGTAATGTCCCTTTGTGTAATAGTCGGACACTCCTGACAGGAAATGCTACAGGAAACCAATAGCAAAAACTCCAGCATAACTCTTAATGGAAGACCACGCTCTGCAGAAAGTTTATCAGCCTAGGAGGAAATCTGGGCAGCTTTAACAATATTGACACACTTAGAAATCATAACCCATGTGCATGTGACAGAATACACAAATTTTACACAACTGTGACAGAGGTGCCGTATTGTATGGTTGTTGGGCTTACCTGGAGGTACTACTCCCGACAAAGCAAATTCTAACATAACAACACGTTTGTAGACAGGATCCCTCTGGCATTTTTGCACATTGCCATTGTTGAGTATTAAATCGATAATCTCACACATCCACGTGGTGCCTGTAAACAAATTACAAAGAAACGTCAAGAGGATGAAGCACGTCTTCTTAACATTGGAGGTAATTATGCAATTCAAATGGAAACGACTGAGAAGTTATGCTCAGGCAAGCTAATGGATTCATCTGTAGCCTATCAGGGATCCACAATAAGTGTCAATTCTAGATATAAAATTTGATCAACAATGCTTTAACCGATAACAAATGTGTAAACGTTTGCCTATGTTCACATTTCATATGCACAAAAGAAAATACATCAAGTGCAAATTGAAATGGCAACAAAATATGATTTTTTCAGTAGGAGGCTCAACTCATGGCCATATATTGGCCAATTCCCAAAGTCTCTACAATGGCACCACCATTGCCAACTGAAAACAAAGAGAATCAGGAGAATCCCAACTCCTGGACCTTGAGATACCCATTACACAGTGGGCACATGGGTGACAATTACATTGGATTGTAATTGTACTTAGATAGCGCCCACTACCTTGATGAGGTGTTTAAGTACTTTTATGAAGTCATCAACTGTTCTAGAGCCCATGGTTAGTAGCTAATGCATTGGTGATTAGTGGGATTAGTCATGTGCTAGGAAACTATTGCATGAGTTTACTCCAGTTTATTTGCTTACTACAGGGGTGGCTCTTGTGTGAAGGTGAAGATCGTTCCAGGCTTTACAAGGAAGGTAGGAAAAGGCGCAACCACTGGATCTTGTTCTGCATATGCAGGATTTTGGAAATGATCCTTTTTGCAGGGTTACCCCATACCTTTTACCTTCTTCCTCCTCTTTTTCTGACCTTCTTTTGTTGGCCTTTGGACTTAGTCACCCCCACTTCAAAGGCACATTTGGGTATCAATACTGGGGCTCTGACCCTACCAAATCAAACACTTTGTGAACTGAAGCTATGTCAGAAGGACTCCTGTGCTGCTTAAGGACTCATCTTTGCACTGCAGACTCGGAAGGTCTGCATTTCGCTTGTGTTGCCCTGCTGCCTGCTTCTGTCTGACTCAGCTAAAGGAGAGCTGGACTTTGTCTTCACTCCAAGTGATCTCCAAGGATTTGTTGGCTTGCCTCCTGTTAAGACTCAGAGAGATCAAAGTCTCGCTGGAAGTGGCCCAGATACTTGCAACATAGGTGTCAACGTATCTCCTGTCTGTGTGTTGCAGAGCCAGTGCATTGACCCAGTTGCAGGAGTAAAATCTACACATCGCATCGGAACTGGTGCTTTGCCTCCAGTGATCGACACAACGGACAGTGTATTGCTGCCACTGCAGCTTGTTGAGATCGACCCATCCCCTCAACTGCTTGACAGAATCTGTTTCAATAATCCACGCTCTTGACTACGGCACCTATCTTCGGAAGTGATGCCTCACCTTCACTGCATAGAGAAGATCGATTCATCTTGTTGCTTGTGAAGAGGAAAGAATTTTGTAGCCAGCCCGCCCTTCCACGAGGTTGGCCTGAATTTTGACTTTGATCCCCATTCAGCATGACCTAAAGTAATCTTTGGAGTGCTTCTAAGCCCTTAACTGCATTTATTCCTTCAAAAGTCATTATCTCGACTTCACTATACTGGATTCTTTTCATTTTAGCCTCATTTAGTTTATAATACAAAAATCTATTTTTATAAACCTGTGTGGTGTTTTTTTGTGGTGTATTCTTTCTGTTACTGTGTATGTATGATGGACAAATACATTATACACTGCCTCTTTAGATAAGCCTGACTGCTCTGTTCCAAGCTACCAGAGAGTGAGCACAGGCTTAGCATACCCTGACTAGAGTGGACGTTCCTGCCTGGCCTGGATGCATACCTCAGCCAACAAGAAATTCCATTTCTAAGATGGGGTGTGTGCGAAAAGCACTCATTTGTGGACTGAGAGCTAGTGACATTTCCACATTAGCAACAGCATCTCTGATTTTGGCGCTGTTATCATCACAACAGAGAAAGGTCATCACATGAATCAATGAAGAGAGCAACAACAAAGTGTGAAGTTCATCTACAATACATCTGCAATACAAAAGAACTCTTTAGACAAGCAGAACAGAGTTAATGCATTCTAAGAAGTAGACTTTCTTTGTCAACAAGACTTTCTGCTTTCACCTTATTTTCTCACCACTGGTTGTTTTCATTTGTAGCACCGTCATAGGTGCCACTCGCTCCTTTCCCACCCTCTCCTTCCCGCCTTTAGCCCTCCTGCTTCCCACCAGCAAGTGCCCCATCCATGATTTGCTTAATGGAGGCTGCATCCCGGTTGCGTAGTGGACGCGCAAGCTGACATGCCACTGGCGTGCCAAAGGCAAACCATTCTGCACCCATCCACACCTGGACAGTGCTGAGCGCAAGGACCCCTGGCCCTTCAGCTACTCACTGATATTTCTCTGCAAAAACTCCAAGCCCGGGACCTGGACTCCACAACAACAACTCCTGCCTCACATTTTTCCTCGATCAATGGTAGGACCGTTCACCTCACACCGCTGTCTCTTAATCTGCAATTCAGGACCTCATGCCCTCACTGAATCCCACATCACTCTCATTTCAGTGACCTCAACCACTCTGGAACCCCTCCGATGCCTCCTGATCAATTCCCATACCTCCTAAAAATGTGCTATCAATATCTGGGACACCATCACCACTCTTGCCCCAACGTGATCTTCATCATAAAGACTCGGCTTAGCCCACCTTCAACCCTAACATCGCCACTACAACACCCAATGGTTATAAGATGATGCAGCAGGACCGCACCAACAAACACTGGGGAGGCAGGTTGTATGACTGAAAAACACGTGCAACTATCACGCACGCCTTTCCTTCGCTGTCAATACCATGAATGCTTCATTACCACGCATGCATTGTTGACAACAAAACATTTTTACCATGCATATGGCTTTACCACGCATGCCTTTACTTTGAAAATGTCATGTTAAAGGCTTGGTTTATAAATACATATGCATAGTAAAAACATACACAGGTGCGCACAATCATGGCTGATAGTCTCCACCTGTGTTTACCTTCCTGTGCCAGTTGGATGGTACGAGTTGCCCATTTTGTAGCTCCATAAGGGTGGTCACAAAAGGGGAGGGACTACTGCCTTGGGCATGCTCACACTTACTGCCTGCATATCCTCCAATAAGGTGGCGATGAGCGGAGTCAAAGATTAAACTCTCCGCAGGCCGGCCGTAAGCCGGGACGGTGTTTCCGTCAACCACTAGGCCCATTGAACACTCGTTATTCCTCCACTGCCCCCTCAGCCATTCACAGAAAACTCCACAGTGAAAGAGGTGTATTCATTCTCAGCATATGAGTTGCAGCCTACCAGGGATCATGGATTAGGTTTAGCTTGTTCTAGCTCGGGATAATGTACCTTTAAGCTTTGAGGACTAGCATTTATAATTAAATGCTTCCGAATTATAAAAAAACTCCACTGCAGTGTTTTTTAACTAATAATGCTTACTGCTTTTGTCGCGAGTGTCAGCAAATTGCCAAATACCGAGCATTATACCCTTTTCCTGTCCCTGAGCCCTAAACTGCCCTCTACCGCAGCCCACTTTTCCTGCCCCTGACCCTGAAACCTCCCCTGCATCAACCCAGTTTTCCCAGCCCTGAACCTGAAAACTGCCCCCTGCTGCTGTCATAACACGCATGAACATTACCAAGCATTCTTTGCAACAAACATGCCTTTACCACGCTGATCCGATTTTGTAGTAAAGGTGTGCGTGGTACAGGCATATTTTTGTAAATGATTAATTGTAACAGACATGCGCGCTAAAGGCATGTTCGTTGTAAAGAATGCGTGGTCATGTGTGGTTACGACCATGTTATAAAGGCTGTTTCTCGGTAGGCATCGCCATCAGCCACAAAGAAATAATCCATTGCATCACCACCAAAGAAGACATTTCACCAGTCATGGAACACCTCCACTTTCACCTTCACAATGTCGGAAAAACTACCATCAGATGCACCCACACCTACAGACCCCCAGGACCACGCCCCAACTTCTGTGATGCCATCACCAAATTCATCGCTCCACTATCTATCAACTATAAGCAGTACATCTTCCTTGATGACCTCAACTTTCACCTCAACAACACCACAAACAGCAACTCTGCTAAACACTTGGCACGTATGATCAACATCTGCCTTATCCAGCTGGTCACTGACCCCACACACAGGGCCTGATACACGCTTGACCTGATCTTTAAGGTCAGCGACAAAGTCAAAAGCAGTCATGAACTCACCTGGACCGACCATGCCATCATCCATTTCACCATTGCAGGATCCACATGCACCACCACAAAGTCTCCCAGCTCCTCCCTCCACAACTGGAACAAAGTGACACAGACCCAATGGACAGACGCTCTCAACACCACTCAGCCTGACCACTCAACCAACCTGGAACAGGCCATTGAGAACTTCACTACCTGGATCACCAACTGCTCCAACAGTCTCTTGCCATCAAGTCAGCTAAGACCTGCAGACCCACCAAACAAGCCAGCTGGTACACACCAAAACTCAGACAATGAAACCTAAACAGTGTACACTAACTGGCATTGAATCTACTTGTGCCAGTAATTGGGACAACATCTTATATTGTGTAATAATGAAAGGCCTTCAATCATGTAAGATGAGACGTAGTTTAATAGAGCATCCACCCTCTGGAGAGCAACAGTGCATCTGACCTGTAACTGCTTCCAGAATGTGGAACCAAACAGCCGTGGCCCGTGGAGGGAGTTCTGTAGGGCGGTAAGGTGGGGTGGGGCGGGGGAGGGGCAGGGTGGGGGGTTCTAAAAACCGGAATATGGATAATTGCAGGTAAGTAAACAATTAAATAAATAAAACGAATTTCGTAGCGTGCGCTGCATCACGTGTAAAATCTGGATTGGATGAACAAAAACAACTTCCACCATTGGGCACCTTAACTTTGGCAATGTTAGAAATACTCCACCAGGAGGCAGTATTTAAAAGAACAGATGTTTTGCCAACCTTTTGAATAATGTAAGAATCAGAAAACTTGAATTGACCTTTTTTAACATGCATAGGTAATCTGATTCTGACATTGTCACCCACTTTCAACAAAGGTTGTTTAGAAGATACAATATTCCTGGAATTGTCACAATTTTGTTTTGCTATACCATGGATCTTTTCCATTTCCATACTAGCTTTGGTAGATTTTGTCCAAGCAAGGGATAATTCTAGTCTAGGTTTCCTACCTTTGAGTAGAACAAAAGGTGAAAAATTTGTAGTGCAATGTGGAATGCAAAGATACGACCATATCAATTCTGCTACATGTGGTTGAACATCAATCCGAGCTTTAAGAGCTAATTGAATACCCTCAACTAAGGTTTTGTTGAACCTTTCTACTAGACCATTCATATTTGGTGAGTAGAGCGCAGTTCTTATCTGACATATATCGGTATTTTTAACAAATGTTGTAGACTCATGTGAAGTGAATTGAGTCTTGTTATCAGATATAATGGTCAATGGTAAACATTCTTTTTTTAAATCTCTTGCAGAAATTCAATAACAGCACTGGAATGAATTTGAGTGACCCATTCGACTTCAACCCACTTTGGAAAATAGTTAATAGCAACTAGTGTACACAGTTTTTCCATTGGGATCCCTTCATAAGGACCTAGATATCAATAGCAATTTTTCCCATGGTTTGTCCGGTACCTGAATTTGTACAGAATTTGAATGTTGTAATTTTAAAACTTTATCGGAATCAGCACAAAGACAACAATTGTTTTACAAGATCAACAATATAACTGTCCATATAAGGCCACCAAAATAAATCCCTAACTTTTTTATTTGTACTAGATTGTCCTAAATGCCCCATGTGAGTAATACAAAAACAACAATTGATGGACAGAATGCAGAACAATGTCATACATTCACCCCAGTACAGAGATCTGGGCCTAAATCCATCGTTTTTTTGCTCACCATGCCATTCCAGTTTGAACCCAGCCATATGCAAATCAATCTTGACCCTGTGCCCAATGGGAACAGTCCAGCCCGAACTGCCAAGCCAGGTCCTCCCTGGACTGGAAACAAGCATCCTAGGACCGGTTTCGGGCTTTCAGCCCTCGTCAGCCAGGTTAGCTTGATTCCAGTGGCATGGAGAGCAAGGGACTCACGTCTGAGCATACCCTTCCCACTCGGGGTGACAAATGCAAAAACAACAATTGTCAGCATTCCGTCCATCATTTGTTTGTTGTAACGCTTTTCGCCCTAAGTGGGATGGGTATTCCCAGACGTGGGACCCGTGCTCACTACGCCAATGGAGTCAAGCTATCCTGGCTGATGACGGCTGATAGCCAGAAACCGGTCCTAGGATGCTTGATTCCGGTCCAGGGAAGACATGGCTTGTCAGTTCGGGCTGGACTGTTCCCATGAGGCACAGGGTCAAGACTGATTTGCATATGGCCATGTCTGAACTGGGGTGGCGTAGTGGGCAAAAGAACGATGGATTTAACCCAGATCTCTTGACTGGGGGAGAATGTCTGCATTGTCAGCATTCCGTCCATCATTTGTTTGTTGTAACGCTTTTCGCCCTAAGTGTGATGGGTATTCCCAGACGTGGGACCCGTGCTCACTACGCCACTGGAGTCAAGCTATCCTGGCTGATGACGGCTGATAGCCAGAAACCGGTCCTAGGATGCTTGATTCCGGTCCAGGGAAGACATGGCTTGGCAGTTCGGGCTGGACTGTTCCCATGAGGCACAGGGTCAGGACTGATTTGCATATGGCCATGTCTGAACTGGGGTGGCGTAGTGGGCAAAAGAATGATGGATTTAACCCAGATCTCTTGACTGGGGGAGAATGTCTGCATTGTCAGCATTCCGACCATCATTTGTTTGTTGTAACGCTTTTCGCCCTAAGTGGGATGGGTATTCCCAGACGTGGGACCCGTGCTCACTACGCCACTGGAGTCAAGCTATCCTGGCTGATGACGGCTGATAGCCAGAAACCGGTCCTAGGATGCTTGATTCCGGTCCAGGGAAGACATGGCTTGGCAGTTCGGGCTGGTCTGTTCCCATGAGGCACAGGGTCAAGACTGATTTGCATATGGCCATGTCTGAACTGGGGTGGCGTAGTGGGCAAAAGAACGATGGATTTAACCCAGATCTCTTGACTGGGGGAGAATGTCTGCTTTGTCAGCATTCCGTCCATCATTTGTTTGTTGTAACGCTTTTCGCCCTAAGTGGGATGGGTATTCCCAGACGTGGGACCCGTGCTCACTACGCCACTGGAGTCAAGCTATCCTGGCTGATGACGGCTGATAGCCAGAAACCGGTCCTAGGATGCTTGATTCCGGTCCAGGGAAGACATGGCTTGGCAGTTCGGGCTGGACTGTTCCCATGAGGCACAGGGTCAAGACTGATTTGCATATGGCCATGTCTGAACTGGGGTGGCGTAGTGGGCAAAAGAACGATGGATTTAACCCAGATCTCTTGACTGGGGGAGAATGTCTGCATTGTCAGCATTCCGTCCATCATTTGTTTGTTGTAACGCTTTTCGCCCTAAGTGGGATGGGTATTCCCAGACGTGGGACCCGTGCTCACTACGCCACTGGAGTCAAGCTATCCTGGCTGATGACGGCCGATAGCCAGAAACCGGTCCTAGGATGCTTGATTCCGGTCCAGGGAAGACATGGCTTGGCAGTTCGGGCTGGACTGTTCCCATGAGGCACAGGGTCAAGACTGATTTGCATATGGCCATGTCTGAACTGGGGTGGCGTAGTGGGCAAAAGAACGATGGATTTAACCCAGATCTCTTGACTGGGGGAGAATGTCTGCATTGTCAGCATTCCGTCCATCATTTGTTTGTTGTAACGCTTTTCGCCCTAAGTGGGATGGGTATTCCCAGACATGGGACCCGTGCTCACTACGCCACTGGAGTCAAGCTATCCTGGCTGATGACGGCTGATAGCCAGAAACCGGTCCTAGGATGCTTGATTCCGGTCCAGGGAAGACATGGCTTGGCAGTTCGGGCTGGACTGTTCCCATGAGGCACAGGGTCAAGACTGATTTGCATATGGCCATGTCTGAACTGGGGTGGCGTAATGGGCAAAAGAACGATGGATTTAACCCAGATCTCTTGACTGGGGGAGAATGTCTGCATTGTCAGCATTCCGTCCATCATTTGTTTGTTGTAACGCTTTTCGCCCTAAGTGGGATGGGTATTCCCAGACGTGGGACCCGTGCTCACTACGCCACTGGAGTCAAGCTATCCTGGCTGATGACGGCTGATAGCCAGAAACCGGTCCTAGGATGCTTGATTCCGGTCCAGGGAAGACATGGCTTGGCAGTTCGGGCTGGACTGTTCCCATGAGGCACAGGGTCAAGACTGATTTGCATATGGCCATGTCTGAACTGGGGTGGCGTAGTGGGCAAAAGAACGATGGATTTAACCCAGATCTCTTGACTGGGGGAGAATGTCTGCATTGTCAGCATTCCGTCCATCATTTGTTTGTTGTAACCCATATGAGTAATAGACATAAGTTTCTTCCTAATGCATACTGGGGGTACAAATGAGTAACCTTTTAAGATAAGACCATGATCTTCCAGAACACAGCAAATTCTTTGAATATGTTTTTTTCTGATGGCCAGCCTTCAATAATATATCTTTGTAAGATTTCTAACTCTTTATCCTCAGACATGACTTTTGCCCATTATTCTTTGGTGAGCACTTGAGAAAATGAAAGCACCATGTCATCAACAGATGCTACCACACATTCTTCTAAAGGAACCCCTAGATCCAATGGTTGAGGATCAGATAACAATCTGCACAAACAATCAGCTCTCATATTTTGGGAGCCTGAGATATCACTTCAAAATTATATTCATCCAACTTAGCTAATATATGAACCAATATGGATGACGCTTTCCCCACACCATTGTTGGATAAAAGAGAAATTGGTAGTTTATGATCAGGTTTAAGTTTAAAAGATTTGCCCCACATATACGTTTTAAAATGTTCAACTGCCCAATAGCGACCCTTCTTCTCTTTCATTTTGTTTTTTTATACATTTTCATTATATACCCATAAAATCATTTACAGTACATTGATTTGTAAAGTTCATTCATGGTAATGCAGTATGTTACATTTATAAAGAACAAATAAATAATAGGATGATTCATTAAAATATTCAGTGCAGCCTTAGAAGAAAGTTAATCAAACAAATTATTAGCATGTTAAAAACAGTGCAATATAGGCATTACGTAAAAAACAAGACATTTAAGAAAATGGGACTAAATGGTTTAAGTTGCGTCCCAAATTTCTCCGCTCCTTCTTCTATCATGGCAACCCACGTTTTTTCTCCACCTTACAATGGGTGACCAAATTGCCCGCCCCAATTTTCTTGACACTTTACTCCTACACGAATATATAGCTGTTTCTTGATTATAGATCCCCAACAGGCGTGCTAGCCACATTTGAAAGGTGGGTGGGTCCACATCCTTCCATCTTGTTGCTATGAGACTTCTAAAGACAGCTGTGCAGATAAATACAAAATACGTCAATGTGGTATTCAAACCTATACAGCTTTCGTAGCCCATAAGCATCAGGGTAGGGGATAACGTAACCTTTCGTCCTAGCAGTTCCTCCCAAAAACTAGCCATCTCGTTCTTTATGGAGGGCAGCCTAACACAATCGTAAAACATGTGAACTAACGTTGCGGGCCCTTCCTCACATCTTGGACAGCTATCATCAGCTCTCTTGCCCCATCTAAAGAGTTTAGCAGGGGTTTATTACAAATTGAACAAAGTATTGTAGTGCTGTGCCTTAAGATTTGTTGAGCGAAGGGTTTTACCAGCTAGTAGAAGAGACATATACACATCTACGTTGGGGTCATTCAGTTTCACCACCCACTTCGATTCCGTTTCCTCCAAATCGTCCTCTGTGCTTTGTAGCAACAGGCTATAGATATTCTTAATCCTATTGCCTCTCCCTACAATTAGCTCCAATAGCTGAATTCTTCCCCCTGGGGATACTGCTGGCCTTCGACTAGCAAGAGACTCTCGAATCTGAACATATTTAAAATAATGTCTAGACATGATCCCGTACTCCATTTGTAGGGTGCCAAAGGGGCATAACTGATCTGATTCATATATATCTCCTATCATCTTCACACCAAGTTGTTCCCAGTGCCTACCCATGGTATGGTAAAAGGAGTGGGGAAAAGCGTGCGATCGCCACAGTGGAGTGTAATAGTTTATTTTTTAAATTGCCACAGCTTTGAGCACCTTGGTCCACACTTCGCAAACACTAGACATGATCTTAGATTGTAACTTCTTAAAATATTCTGGCTCCACTTGGCGTAATAGCAGCCCCAAAGCCTCCCTCCCTATAATAAGTTCATAAATAGTTGGGACCCTTTCTTTTCTTACCTCCTCTGTCTAGCAGAGCAAAATAGTATCGACATTTGGAGTAACAGGCACGCCCAGTGGTATAATATAATATTAGGGAATGCCAGCCCGCCCTGTGCCTGTGGGAGTGACAGATATTTTAAAGAACGTCTCATTTTTCCATATTGCCAAGTGAACTTGGAGAATGCAGTTTTTAGCGTGTTCAAAATATCTACATCTATCGTAAGTGGGATAGAGCGAAACAAGTATAGACTTTTTGGCAGCATTGTCATTTAAAGGACGTTTCCTCTCCCTACAACAGATAAGTGCAATTCATTTATGATCTGCTGTAATTGTCTTAATCAAAGGATTAAAATTAATCTTAGCTATTGTGTTCACTACTGGACTGATGCAAACCCCCAAATAGGTGGCACTCTCTACACAACGTTGATCGTTAAAACTTATGTTATCTGTACATATTATCAGCGTCCCAAATACTTTAGCAATAGTGGCCTTCCTGATGGAGCTAGCCGGAACGGTGGTTAAAATGGCTATATCGTCTGCGTAAGCCAGTATTTTTCATTCAAAGCCTCCTGAGATAATGGGTTTAATAGCCTGGCTTCATAGAAGTTTTTCTATCAGAGGATTTATATATAGGGCAAACAATATGGGTGTCCCCCTTGATATAAAAATGTTGTCTGATGTTACCCCCATCCGCTGTAACTGGGCTCTAGGATTCAAATATTTTGCCTTGATTGTTCTAATAACTCTTGGCCCAAAACCGTTCAACTCTAATAGTATCCGTAGGAACCCCCAGGCCACCCGATCAAACGCTTTTTCTGCGTCGAGGAGGATCATTGCCATCCGCCCTCCTGTAGCAGCCTGGATATCAGCGTTATTGCCTGCCTAATATGACCGGTCGTGTCTTTACCGGCGATAAACCCGTGCTGCCAGGGAGAGACCAGATGGCCAATAACCCTACCCATTCTAGTAGCCAATATTTTGGAAAAAAGTTTTGAGTCGGAGTTAATCAAAGACATGGGCCTATATGAAGATGGGTTATCTGATGGTTTACCTTTTTTATGAAGATGATGATATCTGTCTCCTACCAAGATTCGGGTACTTGCCCATTATGTTGTATCCCTAAAAAAAGATCTGATAGCAATGGAGCAATCACTGTTTGTATTTGTTTGTGAATTTCAAGAGGAATGCTATCTGGCCCAGCGGCCTTTCCTGATGGTAGCTCATGTAATGCTGTTAATACCTCCTCTAGAGAGAAATCCCTCTCTAGCTCCTCTTTAGCCTGGCTGTCCAATAGAGGCCCAAGTTCGGTGTCTGTTACTCTGAGCACGGCTTCACGCGCTGTCCCTCCATCTTCTTTATAGAGAAACTGATAATACTCCTGGAATACCCCAAGTATATCCCTGGTCTCTGTATATGTTTGGCTATCATTCCTTATAACAATAATTTGATTCTTAACATTTCTCTGTCTTATGCGCAGCGCTAGAAGTCTCCCAACTTGTTCCCCGGTCTTGTATACTTTACTCTGTTATGTCTGATATATTTCGGCCGACATCTGCATAAGCCAGCTGTTTAATTCGGCTTTAAGGGAGATAATACGAAGTTGGGGATCTGTTGCTTCCAAGCCCTGCGTTATTAAAGCTGCATGATCTTCTTCTGCCCTAGGTAGCTCATCTAGTAGCCGTTTATTCTCTAGGCTACACTCTCTCTTTGTACGTGCTACAAAGCTAGCCGTCTCTCCCCCTAGGGCAGCTTTGAAAGTGTCCCATACTATATTGCGGCTAGAGCTGTATCTGTTAATATCTAGGAATTCCTGCACCCACTTTTTGATATGTTCTACATAGGGCTTAATAACCTGGAGCCTTTTATTGAATGTCCATTTATTGTATATTTTGTTGGGTGTGTTCACATCAATATCCAGTATTATCGGATTGTGATCCGAAATCACGTTCGGAAGCTTTTTGATCCCAACTTTGTTAACCTGGCTTGTTGAGGTGAGAAAGTAGTCCAACCTGGTATATTTTTATAAGAACAAGAATAGTATGTGTGTCCTGGATTATTGTTTTTTTTTATTACCCTTGATGTAAATCAGGCTGTGGCTACTAATGAGAGAGGTCAGTTCTCTATGTACTCTAGGCTTGTGACCTAGGTATCTTTGGTTTCCTCCCAGTTCAGCTGATATATTAAAATCGCCATGGACAATTAATGCGCAGGGCCAAGTAGCCAATTCTATTTTGAGATACTTGAAGATCTCTGGGTCATCTTAATTTGAGCCGTAAATTGCACATATGGTGTAACCTACCTCGAGCTCTACCACTGCCCATCGCCCAAGTGCATCGCTTATTTTCCGCTTAGCCTCCCCCATAGCAGCCTTTGTGAAAATTGCAACCCCCGAATATTAGAGGTCTGGGATGTACAGGACAGAATATTGTGTCCTCTCATACTCATCAAATCCCTTTTTCCCCAGGGCACACATGTTTCTTGTACACACACAACATCTAGGGAATTCAATCTAACGAACTCGGCCATCCATTGTCATTTATTCTGGTCATTTAAACCACCCCCATTTATTGTTCATACATTGATCTTACCCATTAGCAATTGTTTTTGAGCCAGTCTGATATGTCTTCACTGCCTTAACTACCTTAAGCTGTACACAACATAGTGTTCCTTCAGCTACCTTTAGTTCATCTCTGGGTATATATTGTTTTATCTTCCCCCATCCCACCTCCACCTTCTGCCCCTTAACCCTTCCCCCCTACTCCCAAGCTCCTACCCTCCCTCTACCCCATTCCCTCCCCCGCTAGCTCCCTAGTGAAGCGCTCAGACCTAGGTCTACGAGTGAATTGAGCGCAGCTCGCTCGACCGAGGGCTGTACATTTAAATCAATTACCATGTGTTGACCCTGTGGTACTTTTTCACACAAAATTACTACATTGTATATATATTCGTGCTTGCACAATACATTTCCTATATTTCCTATATTTTATTTCATTCTTTGTTTAATCATTATAAATACAGTTTCTGCCCCCCCAAAAAAGTGTTAATTTAACCCACTAGGCATGCCTCATATCAAGTTTCTACATCTCTTTACAATTTAAGTTATCTAGACCTTCCAGAAACTCTTGAGCCTTAATTTCTGAGGAGAAAAAGCTCTTTTGTACCTTCCAGATCACTTTCGATTGTGCTGGATTGATCAAATAAGCTTGCATCTGTTTGTCCTGGAAGGGCTTAATCATCTGTCTGAGTCTCCATCGTCTCTCCACCGTGGCGTGACAAAAGTTGGGGCGCACAAAAAAGGACACCACAACACTAGACCTCTTTGATTCAGGCCTAGTCTTTTCTGATATCACTTGGCGACGCAGAACATTTCCAAAATAAACAAGTATAGCTTGGGGCTTTGCATCTCCTTTTATTGGGTATCTTGGTTTAAAGGGGGTTCGATGAGCCCGCTGTATCTCGTGCAACCAGTTACATTCAGACAGTTCGGGAAAACAGCCTTAAACATCTCCACTATGAAAGGTCCAAGAATCGGACCTCTCCATGCCTTCCGGAACCCCAAGCAAGTGCAGATTGTTCCTCCTTTGCCAATTTTCGTGATCCTCCAGCTTCCACTGGATATGCTTTAGCTGGACTTTGTGTGCTTCTGCCTATTCTGACGTTGCCGTGAGATCCGACTCAGCTGCGACAATCCTGGTCTCGAGGTCCGACAATTATACACCGATGGTGCTGCATGACTTGGTCAGCCTTCTGTCCACCCCCTGCACCTTACGCAAGGCAGACTGGGCTTTCCGGCCGTCCTGTCGTGTCTCTTCCCGGTGCAACAGTATAGCCTGGTAAATAGCCTCTAGAGTTGGAGGGTCCGGATTGTCTAAAACTGTGGCCCCCCCTAGTGGAGAGCCTGTCAATTGAGTTACAGATGTGTAATCCCATTTAAGGTCTTTCCGGGCAGTTAAGGCTTGGGCTCCATCACTTTCTTCAGGATCGGTCTCGATATTACTAAGTTCAGAAGAGGAGCCCAGGCCATCCTCGGACCATTCAGCCCCCTCTGAGACTGAGAAAAAACAATCACTAGGTTCTCTCTCGAGATCTCCTTTATCTCCTTTGTCAGTCTCCTCCTTGCCTTGCTGAGAATGCAGTATGGCTTTCACCAAACAGTGATCCGTGCCTTTTTAATTTCCTGTCCATCAATGGTGCTACCAGATTGCATATTGCACTTTGTTACGGGGGCAGTTTCCTGCTGATCCTGGGATATTAAAGCATCATGTTTGGGTAGGCATTCAACACTTCCTCCTGCTCCACCTACTCCATGCAGCTCATTAGAGTCCCCTCCCGAGGTTATCATACCTGGGGCTAATGTCTTCCCCCCCAACTTGCAAAGGATTACTTGGAGTCGGTACTTGTATAAATAGAATATTTGATTCTTCCAGCCTACCTTCACACAGCAATGAGCCTGAAGTCTCTGTGTTTGGCTGGTCTTGGAGGTATTCCGCTCCTAGTTGCTCCCCCGGTTTCTGCTCCTGTCCTGATTTACTGGTTCCTCTGCCGTCGGCCGCCGAGGGGCCACCAGGACATAGCTTTCCCGAAGTCCTACCTCTTTCCCTCCTCTCCTGGAGCAGATCGCTGTGCTCTGCCTGTGCCTGCACCTGTGTCCAATGCCCGCACCCAGGCGCTGGCTCCACCAGGCTCACTGAGTCCTGCTCCACCGCGGGTACGCCACATGCCTGCTGGGTTCCTCTTGTCTTGGAGGCACCTCCGACTCCTGCATTCTTCAGTTGGAAGACCAGGAGAATCTCGTCATTGGCCTAAATCAAGATTGCTCCTTTGTGCCTTGGCCGTTACAGACATCCAAGGGAGCTGCGGAATATAGGCTGCCATTGCATATAATCCGTAGCTCCTTTGGATGTCTGCGTCTTCCTCATGGTAATATCTGTGTTGAATTTGATATACCATGCATCAATGTGGTCTGAAAAGTAAAGGAGCTCTGTCATTGTGATTTTCATATTCTGGCGAGTGAAGATTCCAGTAATTTTGGTAATTGTATCTTTTTCAGATGCTAAAATCTGCGTCCCGGGTACCACCACTTCATCGATTACCACCGCTTCTTGTTTTACTCTAGTGGACCATGCCATCACTTTTCCTATCATCTGGCTTTCCTCATAAACTCTCTGCTGGTATGATTGCGAGCTACATATCTCTTCCATACTAAAAAGCTCCCTCAATTCCTGCTTTGCCTTAGTTAGTTCCTCTCCCACTCGATGTACTCCCCCAGAGGAGCTATTTTTTTTAACAAGCTAGAAGCTGGTGCTGACATTTGGAGACCTGTGTGCTGCTAGTGCCATCTTTGGTACATGCTCACTCTGGATTCAGCATCACATTGAATGTGCGCTGTGCACAACAAATGAGCACACATCGTAACATGAGCTGCACATCTGGTCACACTGCGTGACCTTGGACGGGTATTTTGGGAATTTACTGTGATGAAATCACTGGAGTCGGCACGGAAGTTTAAGAACTTTTTGAGCAGTAACACTGGGCACAGTTAAGCTGGTGCATATGGTGAGGCACTAGCAGGGTGTGTTTTATGGGAAAAATAATGTACCGTACAGGAAACACGTGATGGTGTTACCCTTATTTTCAGTGCATATTCTCAAGCGCTGCACTGGTGTCTTGACTTGTTTGGGTGCAGAATGTTGCTTGTTCAATTTTGTTTTATTGGTGCACAATTCTACGAGGAACAGTAACATGGCACAGCAGAAATTTTCAATCAGCTCCCCAGCATGCATTTTGGGTGACAGCATTTGAGCCTTCCATGAAGTGGGTGGAATGGAAGGAGTATTTTGAAAATTACATTGCTGCAATTGATGAACCAAACAAAATATCTGGGGATCAGAAGAGAAGGATTCTCTGGGATTTTTTGGGCTAGTATGCTGTAAACATTTAGGCGCATGCCAAATGCTATGGTTGGTTATGATGCTAATAAGTTGCAGCTACATTACAGGACTTGGACGAATATTTTGCACCTAAACTATGCATACGTATTACCAAACTTAAGTTTTTCCAACGTAAGCAAAGTAAAGGTGAGTCAGTTGGTTATGCTTGTGAATAATCTAGCTATACAAGAACGCCTATGAGTTAATCGAGATACCACACTGCAGGAGATGTTGGTTATTGGAGGTAAAGCTGAGATTTCAGTGAGATGTGCCACTGAATTGAAGCAATCAGATATATAACAGAATAACTTGTGTAAGATAAAATGCCTCAGGGGCATGGCCAAAACAGCCAACATGGTGGTTGCTTTCTAGCATAGATCAGTCCTGTGATCCGGCGTAAATCCAGACTTGCTGCCACCATCCAACATCAATCAATCAATGAGGGAATAGTGAAGCGCACTACTCACTCGTGAGAGTCTCAAGGGGCTGGGTAATCCCCTACACATTAGGACCATAATTACAAAGCTGAAGCTTTTCCATCGGTAGGAGTCCTCCATGGTGAGAGGTGTATCTGGAGGAACGGAGAGGCCTGTGTTTTGTGACTTGACTGCCAGGACTGAGGTGGCTGGGCAGCTTGCGACCCTCCTCGCATCTTGAGTGCTGCGGGGGTACCAGCAGAGGCCCCCTCCACTTGTCTACTCACCACAGTGACACATCACCAAGGGTGAGGCCCAACCCAGTGGCAGAACTGCAGTCAGCACCCACTGGTGTGTAGGCATTGGAGCCTGTGGTGCTACCTGATGGAGGAGGGGCCCGCACATGTCGCTGTTGGGGTGACTTTGCTGCAGGATCAGTGCAGAACCCTGAGGTGAGCCCCCCCATTGAGGGCTTATGTACCCACTGCTGCCCTTTTGTCTGTAGCCTTATTTTGTGGAGGACCGGGACTTGTGTGCCAGTGGTAGCCGCAGGTTGCTCGGAGACCCGCTGTGGGACCGCGGACTTGTGTTGGCACCCCTCTCTCTGGCCTGTTTGCACCTCTGGCTTGAGGCACGGTGCAGCGATGTTCCTGTGTACCCTCTGAGGTTTGGAATTTCCAAGCAGATGTAAACATCCTGACAGCCCATTGGGATGTACCTGCATTAAAGGACCTGAGCCCGGAGCAAGGGGAATGCAAAACTTTTCAAGTGGACCTTTGTGTACTCACTCTAATACTGTAGCCTGGGACCATGTCCCATTACCTACAGGGTCTGTGCCTCCCCCTTAGGGACGATTGGGGTGCACATCTGTTGAGGGTGCAACCTCATTGTGATTGTCTCCCATGGAACTCTAGGGTCCAGTGCATTAGAGACCTCCTACTTTGGTTACTTCCCTGAACCTTGCCTCTTCCTTGGCCCTGAATTCTGTGTGTGACTGGCTGGCCGCTATAGGTGTGTGGCGCTATGACCTGCACTCAGCAGGGAAATCTTGTGTTGTGGACATTCTCACCTTTTGCTACTTCACTGCCATGGGCAAGGATAACTCTTCCGCTCTACTTCAACACAGATGTGCATCAATATACTATCGGCTTCAATGGTGGTTCTCTGGGCCACTCTGATCGCAATAATATCCACCTCTCCACCCAGCAATATCGCTGTTATACTGCAGGCTATCAAGACATCGCAAGCTGCAGTGGAGGCCAGGATCGGTGAGGATGGACATGGCACTGTTGCGACAGGATCTCCGTAATGCCACTGCCCAGACAACGGAGGCTGAATCCTGGATCTCTACAGTTGAAGATGAGGTTTCCACTCTTCACACCCAGGTCACCACTCTACCTACCATCATTTCAAAACTTCATAGAAGGGCCAAAAAGTTCACGGCACAAAAATATGTGCGTCATTGGGGTTCTCAAAAACCCTGAGGGTGCAGAGCACCAGCAGTTGGCGAACTTCCTGGAGAACTGGAATAAATCCTGGATGTCCACCACTCGCTTGTCTTCATGGTTTGCTATTGAAAGGGTGCATCGGGCCCTGGCTCCTAAACCTCTTCCTGGAGCCCCGACCAATCATTGTTAGCATCTTAAACCACCCTAGAAAAGGATGTGCTCCTTGGTGAGTCCCAGTCGCAATCAGATCTCACATGTGGTAACACATCCTTCTTCCCTACAACAATGAAGGCAGTCTTACTTGAGGATCAAACAGAAGCTGAGAGCTATGGGGCTTCAATATTGTCTACTGTTCTTGGCTACACTCCATGTCATTCATCACCACAAATCTCACTTCTTCGACACCCCTGAATCAGCATGGCTGTGGCTCATGGAGGATCGACTTCTACATGGACGAACCCCTCCCTCTTACAAACGTAGAGGGAGTGTTGCTGACTCAACCGCTCAGTTGCTGCCAAGACTCCGTAGGTGGTGCACTCACTCCCTGAGGAGGCGAGGAGCGGCCTGATAGATCTCCACTTCACGGTCCAAGCAGACACAGCTGAGACGACCATATAGGCATGTTAAAAAACCCTGCCTTAGGGGTAGAGAATGAGAACTGGAGGCTGAGGGACGTTCACCTTGCCGTACACTGACCCTCCTAGACCCTGATCTCTCCTGCAGTCCTATTATTTAACTGACATTGCACTTTAATGATCATATGCTCCTAAGTTTCCTGATTTATCCTGTTGCAATGCTTACCTAAATAATTACCTACTTGCTCTGTGTGTTTCTGATTGGCTGTTGCTTGGCAGCTGCTGTCTCTATGACGCTTTCTCAACAAAGCGGTCTCCCCCCTCATTTCTGATGGTTTCACAATGTTGGGCATATTGTTTTTCCTTTTGTATCTTTACTATGGAACAACAGTTGATTCGCAGGTAGAAGTGTGGGAAGGGGTGGGAGTTGGGGGGCTGGGTTTTCTTTACGTAATGTTGTTTATTACTTATTCTCTTCCTTCCCTGTTAAGTCTTGGCACACACTATTGTACTACTTGTGACAACAGGTTTTGAGGCACTGATTACTCGCATTACACTGTTGTTACACTTCTCGTTATACTATCCAACCATATGGGCTTTGAACCTAGGGTATCCCCTGATCACAATGATTTCTACCCCCCTGCATATAACTTTCCAAGTTTTGTCATGGACTGTTATTGGTCTGTTGGACCGGGTGAAATTGGTCTTTACTTTTGCCATTCACTATCTACCGGAGGTTCTATCTTTTCAGGAGACTAAACTTTTGGGTGAGTGTGGTCCTTCTTTGGACCGTGAAGGTTGTGACAAGGTTTTCCATTTGGTATACGCCAGAGGAGGGAGAGGGCTAGCTATCCTTTTGCGCCAATCCTTTCCTATTGTAGTTTCCCAGGTAACAAGTGACCCACAGGGACGTTCTATCACCTTAGAGGGTACATTGGAAGGATGTGTGTGTGTGTGTGTGTGTGTGTGTGTGTGTGTAACACTAGTTTCTTTATCTGAGTGCCTTAGAGAAACTTCTCTTGTGCCTTCCACAGGGGCTTACCATATTAGAGGGTGACTTTAAGGCAGTATTAGACCCAACATAGATAGCACTGGAGCCCCTACTGCTTCCAGACATGCTGAGGCTCACCATCTTACTGATCGGGTCAGTGCATTGGGCCTTTGTGATTCCTGGAGATCTTGGCATTCAAAACCCCCAGTTTACCCAAACGTCAGCAGCCCATCACACCTATGCTTGTATAGATGTTGTTCTTTTGCCCACCCCTGACAGTC
The DNA here is from genome assembly GCF_964204655.1 of Triturus cristatus. NCBI lineage: Eukaryota > Metazoa > Chordata > Amphibia > Caudata > Salamandridae > Triturus > Triturus cristatus. The sequence goes on along the minus strand of NC_140583.1, from coordinate 324,085,589 downwards.
AGCTATTGAGTCAAATACACATTTTTCCAAAAGTAGCGTCAGTTCATTCACCTCTACTCCTTCGTCTCAGACAACATCCTCCTGGAGTGCACCCTAAGTGTTTTATTAATGCTTGGTATTTTCAAGACAAGACGTTTGTTTGGGCATTAAGTACTGAACTTGCTTTTTTTCACAGCAGTGATAGGTCATCTGCATGCATTAGCACCTACTGGGTAGCTAGCAAAGCGACAATACAGGGATCTGCCAAAAACTATATCAGAACTTCGGGAGAGTGAATGCTCTTCTCTCATTACTCAGCTAGAAGCCTGCGCTCTTTGCCTGGCACAAAGCTTAGCATTGAATCCTCAGGAGGAAGTCTCCAGACAACTAGGTCTCATCGGAGAAGATACACGCTTGCATTCCTTGAGGCTACCAAACAGTTTTGGTGGGCCACAACAATTTATGGCTGAAGTGACAAGAATGGGAAGCTGCTCTATTGGCTGACTTCCCATCAACAAGCAAACAGGATCATCCCTGAGATTATAGATGCGGTAGGCTGTTCAAGACAGTCCTACCCCAAGGTGGCACAAACATTTGCTCAGTATTACAAAACGCTATACTCTGTACCGATAGATAGAGATCAGGCTGCATCTAGCTCTTTCCTTGATTCGGTCCTTCTTCCCAGGCTGTCTTCCAATGACGTGCACCTACTTGACGAACCCTTTACAGCAGAAGAGATCATGGATGGTCTGGCTTCTGGTAAAACCCCTGGTCCAGGCAGCTTTCCCATGGAATATTATGCTATATTCCCTGAAATCCTTTTCCCCTATCTCTTGTCATTTCATAAAGAGGTCTGCCAGACAGGCTCCTTTCCAAGAGAACTGGACTTGGCCACCATAATAGAAATACCTAAGATGCAACCTCCCTCCATGTCCTGCGCTAATTGCTGCCCTATATCACTCTTTAATTGTGAGGCACGGGGTTTCGTTGTTGTAAAAACTGTAAAGCTTGTAGCAACAGCGTAGATTGCACTAAGCTGGCAATATCTCTTTCTAGCATAGAATTTGTGATTAAGATACCCCTAACAGGTAATACCATGTACTGCGTATACGCTCTTATTTGCCCTTGTAATAAGTTATATATAGGGAGCACGAGACATCCTGCGAATAAAAGAGTGTTGGAACATGTTCGTGCTATACGGCGTAACAACAGGCAATATCCTGTAGCACGCCATTTCTATGAGTGCCACTTTCAGGATGGAAAATTTACTGAGAATGGTTGTAATTGATGCAGTGTTTACCAACGTGAGGGGTGGTAATTGTGAGCTCTCATGACGCAAGTTCGAATCAAGATATATTATTGTATTGGTTTTGAAACTATGGCACCCAATGGTTTGAATTCAAGTGAAGAACTGGCTATCCATTTGAACGGCTGAATTAGCTGTTTGATGTATTACAGTGCAGAATCATTTGTTTGTGATTTTCCTTTCAACTGGATTTTAAAATACAATATTTGCTATTTTTTGTAGGTGCGGGCACTTTTTTCCTTTTGCTATGGCAGCAAATTATGTGAAATATGGTTGCATAACTTGCTCTGAGCAATCAGTCTATTGATTTACTGATAATATCCAGTAGACTATGGCCACTGGGGCACGACTGGGAGCATTTTGTTTATATACAACATTGCTGAGTAACTGCATTGCCCACTGGGGCTAAATGACTTAGAGGCTTTGTTCATTGGCGCTTTTTTCAATATGTTGTTGCAAAGATATTATGAATGAATTTATTTTTAGTGCACTTGCAGCTATGCTGTGTTACATATTTTTATATGTCCAAAACAAAAAATGGAAGGTGCACTATAATAAAAGTCCAGAATAGAAAATACACTGGAAATCCAAAACGATTCTTCTTTTATTCGTAGTTGTTAGACTAAAAAAGGCACACAGCCAACGCGTTTTGTCCCCTGGTGCCACGGGAACTTCGTCAGGGCTCACTAAAGGTAACCAAACACTTTCAGAATACGTACAGAGATTCAATTTCAGTGCTTGTGGCGTATGAAAGCACTAATACAGAAAATCCGATCTAACCAATCAATTGAGGTACCTGGAAGATAAACCAGTGGAAGGAAATAGCCAACTCAAGTCAAAAACGCGTTCCTAACAATCAAAGAAAGGCAGAAGCATCTATGGCATACGAGACTCCCTTAATAAAGGGTGAAAACGGTACTGAGCAAATTGCCAATACAGGAGTGGTAATAATCGCGGATCAGTATCTTACTGATCCGCGTTGCCGACGGTTATCGGGCTGTTCGCATGCTCCTTACTGACAAGAAACCTGATAGTGGGGATCCACTGGTCCTTCATCATTATTACCTGAGCGATTATTACCGCTCCTGTATTGGCAATTTGCTCAGTACCGTTTTCACCCTTTATTAAGGGAGTCTCATATGCCATAGATGCTTCTGCCTTTCTTTGATTGTTAGGAACGCTTTTTTGACTTGAGTTGGCTATTTCCTTCCACTGGTTTATCTTCCAGGTACCTCAATTGATTGGTTATATCGGATTTTCTGTATTAGTGCTTTCATACGCCACAAGCACTGAAATTGAATCTCTATACGTATTCTGAAAGTGTTCGGTTACCTTTAGTGAACCCTGACGAAGTTCCTGTGGCACTAGGGGACGAAACGTGTTGGCTGTGTGCCTTATTTAGTCTAACAACTACGAATAAAAGAAGAATCGTTTTGGATTTCCAGTGTATTTTCTATTCTGGACTTTTATTATAGTGCACCTTCCATTTTTTGTTTTGGACTGTTCTATTGATTGGCATCTTTCAACAGCGGATGCGGGGAGTTGTTGCACTCAACTTTGGATACACAATATTATTGGAATTGAGGTGCTTGACCTTGGTCAGCTGTTGTCTTCTTATTTCCTATATTTTTATATGTGTCTTAACATTTTTAATGAATTGTTATAATGCACTTTAGTTGCTACTCAATCGTTATATTGATCGACGATCATACAAATCATTATAGGTATTTGTATGCAAACCACTGAAAAAATGCTCTTATACCAATTTGGGCATTATAAATTGGTCATCTATGAGTTATACAACAAGATATACATTGTTGGTATAGTTATAATGAATTTTACATCTTGCTAAGATGGCCGCCATAGTAGCTATTGTTGTGAACACACTACAAGGGTAAAATCCTCTTTCTATTTTTAAAGTACTGTTTATAATGACTAAAGATACAACTGTTTGTTCATGGGCGTGAGCAAGGCGAAAGCCGAAACGCGTCGTTTGGAGCCATTTAAACTTTATTGAAGCATCCAAGAGCGTCAGAGTATTTCCTGCTAAAGCAGAGGAGTAATTGTGCAATTGTGGGGTTTCCGGTAACCCCAGCTCGGACCGCCCGTCTTAACAGCATCACAGCCGAACCGGGACTGTTGGGGTGTATATATATATATATATATATATATATATATATATATTATATACTGGCGGTCGCCAGTAGATGGTTATAGCTAGGACCGAGTTCCCATAGGAAATCTGAAAATTCTATTTTGAATAACTTTGGCGCCGGTTGACGAATCCTCACGAATTTTTCAAAACTAATGAGGCGCTCCGCTCAGCTCCTACCCTGAAAGTCTCGGGGTGATTCGGCAAGCGGGGGCTGAGAAAAAAGGGGGGTCCCAAAACGCATTTTCCCCATGCATTTTCCCATAGGACCTTTAGTCGAAGTTACAGCCCGAACCGCTGAACAGAATTACTTGAAATTTGGCAAAGAGGTAGTCCTCAGGTCAGGCATGTGTCTTTTGCATATATGGTGTCTATCTGTTCAGTAGTTCCTGAGAAAATTGCAGTTAAAGGTACATAAATATCTATAAGTGCGCACTGTGCGCGCACCGTGCGCGCACCATAACGTGCGCGAGTGTAATTCTGATTGGTGGTTACATGTCAGTCAACATTTGAATCGGTCAAAATCAGGAAGTGTCGGCCACCATTTTGTGTGTGACAGTAAAAAAGAAAGGTGGAGAACGTGAAAAGGGGGCAGGGTAGAGAGTTCCTGACCCCGTAGCCTTTGTCAGGGGGTCCCTGAAGGACCCCGAAGAGTGAAAAAAAAATTTATTTTTTTTTTCAAAAAATCGCGGGGTGCGCGCTCCGTGCGCGCACGGTAAAAAACCCTTAAAATGAGCCATTCCATATTACAGGATACAGTCAATCTATAACTATATACATAGGTAGTTTATTGTAAAATGAATATATAAAAAATATAATAATATAATAATACGTACATAAATTAGCATTTAAAAAACCTTACAAATTCACTTAAAAAACCATAGGTTTCACACATGTTATAGTTAGGAATTAGCATTTAAAAAACCTTGCAAATTCACTTAAAAAAACCATAGGTTACACATGTTATAGTTAGCTGGACATTTCACTCGTAAAAAACCATTGAAATTCCCCCGTTATAGTTAGTTCAGATAACTATAACTCGCGCGACCGCCACTCTATCACAAGGATGATGTCATCAGTGATGTCATCAGTGATGTCACTGACCATGTCATGAGTGATGTAATATGTAACGTCATCAGCAGTTGATTGCGGTCGCGCAGGTTATAGTTGTCTGAACTAACTATAACGGAGGAATTTCAATGGTTTTTTACGAGTGAAATGTCCAGCTAACTATAACATGTGTGAAACCTATGGTTTTTTAAGTGAATATATAAATAAATCGATATTTTATGCATCTATATTTTTTACAATATTTTTTGTCAATATTTTTGTACCTACCTGTTCAAGTATGAGTTGATATTTTTGTAATCAAAACATTTTTTCTCGATATTTTACATTGATATTTATTATTTATGTAATTGATGTCATGTTAATGAACCGTTTCCAGGGCCTTTGGCAGATGTATGCACTTACACACACCCAATTTTATAAATATCTCCTCCTGAAACATGCTCTCCGTACTCATGTCAAATCAGTTGATGCCCTCCTGGAGTTTAACCCCCTTGAGGCCTGGCATTTAATGGGTAACCTAGGCCCGAGAGGCATTTCTCAGATTTATTGTTCCCTTATACTTCACTGTCCTGGTTCCCTAGACCTGTTGAGAAAGTTGGGTGGGCCCCATAGAGGAGGAAGACTGGAGAGATGCCTTGATGGCCCCTGGTGAACTTACAATCTACTTGAGACTACAGTTGGTGGAAACGTATTACCTTTATTTTGTATATCTATCTCCCATCCGCCTGTGCCAAGCAGACCTTCATCCTAGCTCCACTTGTCCACACTGTGGAATTCGGCTGGCAAATTTCTATCATATGGTGTGGGCTTGTGCAGTGATAAATCATTATTGAGCAAGAGTAACCAGTGATCTCTCGGAAGTCCTCGGGTGGGAGGTCCCCCTTTCTCCCCTATTGATTCTTCTTGAGGTGTTTGACGGTACTGGTGGCACGAGGGCCAACACGGCATTTCTGGGCACGGCCCTCCTGGTCATGAGATGTGATATAGCTTGTAAACGGATGTCTCCTACTCCCCGAACTCTTTCATGACTGAGGTGGGGTGTAGACTGTTGTGCGCAACAGGCGCACATGGTCTTTGAGGTGCGGGATTGCCCTCAGAAGCATTGCCAGGTGTTGGGGAAATGGTTGGGTCATTTTCTTTAAGATTAATGTGGTTCTGTATAGCCTGACAGTGCTTTCAATTTATGTGTTGTCTCATCCATGTGTTACTGCCCTCTATGACCACAACATTTTATCCTGCACTGCATTACTCCTGTGCCATTTGTCTCTCCTTGCTAATTTTGTTGGCATAAAATTCAATAGAATCTGTTTATAATAAAAAAAGGTAGCACCTTGCAACGCAAAGTGGAGCATGAGAAAAATTGTAGTCTAAAGAAAAACATGGGAGTAATGACAGAAGGAACACCTTGAATATAGCAGAACATGTCCTGCACTTAAGCAAAAGTGCAGTAGTTGTGGCACCATTGGCCCTTATACTAAGGTATGCAAGAAAAAGAAGTACAATGTGAAAAGTACTTATACAGGGAAAAGCTCCTGTGAGAATGAGGGAGATGAGGAGTCTCCTAAGTTGGTTAATGTGATGAATTTGCAATATGTCTATTGATGGTGTTTGCATCAAAATGTATGCAGATTCAAGATCACCTTTTACAATATTTAGCAAGGAAGTTTGGAGGAACAAATTCATAGAAATAATTGTCAAGCATCTCTCTCCGCTTGATATTAATCCCGAAAGCTATATGAGGTAAGAATCAACATGTTGGGCTTCAGTTGGTCATCCTTTTTTTCCAAGAGAAGACATGTAAGGCATAAACTATAAGTGGCTAAGAGAGGACCATCTGTCCTAGGATGGCAGGATCAAGGAAACCTGCATATAGTGCTGGATCCGAATGGTATGGAGAGATTGTTGGTGGTGGACAATGGAAGTTTGTAGTAAGCGACTTCATAGATGCAGGTGGTTCTGAATCAGGTTTATTCAGATACAGCTACACAGCAGACAGGAGCACGATGAAAGGCTGCCTCCTTCACCAACAGCTCCGCAAACAGTTTAAATTACAACAAAGCATGTGTTACTAAGCAACCACAACATTCTATGACAGAGTACAGAAATGGAAAAGGGTAGTGAACTTGAGAAAGAGCGATACAACATATCCTCTCTCCTCCCAACAAAACACAAAAAAAAAAAACACAACAAAAACCAAAGAAAGAAAAAAAACAAATAAAATAGCAATGAACAAAACAGCCAAATGATTCACTAATTACAATACCAAGACTAAACATTTATAAAAAAAAACATGTTTAACTTTCAATCACGGTATCTGTAAGGTACATTTCTCGATCTATTGCTTCTTCTAAGAGAACCCTCCAATGTTTTTGTGTTTTCAATAACATGAGAGGTTGAAGGTGAACAAGGTAACTCTGTGACTTTCTTTACCTTTACAATTTTGTTAGCATTCCACCATTTTCCTCCTTCAACTTGTTCAGCATTCCTTCCTACCTTAGTAACAGGTATGGGAAAACCAAACTTAGATTCACCTTTATTTACATGAAAAGGAGTTCTAATACGGACAAGATCACCTACAAAGACAGGTACAGTTTTGACACCTCGCTTGTTATCAAACCACATTTTTTGTGTTTTTTGGGGGAAATAGAAACATTTTCACGGACCAATGTCATCAGACTATCAACATCAGGAACAGAATTAAGTAATCTGGTCATCCATGCAGGTTTGAAACTTGAGAAAAGATCACAGATTTTAGGTAAAGGGTGGGAGTCAACCCAGATCTCCTTATTGAGAGACCTCAAGTCAACACAGACGCGAAGTTTGTCACATTTTTTCCGTGCAACTACCAAGGGAGAAAGCCAAAGCGAGGACTCCGTCGGCTCAATGCTTCCCTGCTCACATAACAATTTAAGTTCCTTGTCCAGATCATCCCTCACACTGAAAGGTACACCTCTCAATTTATGTTTGATGGGAAGAGCACCTTCTTTTACTATGATTTTATGTCGAAACCCTTTAATTGTTCCTAAACTTTCACCAAAAACAGAAGGGTATTGTTCTTTCCAACTGCCCAATTGTTGGTCTTCTGTGATCACCAAGGCTTGTTCACTAGTACCTGGTTTGAGTACCATCCCGAACAAACCTTGATGGTACCAACCTAGAATGTTAAGACCTTTAACGGCAACATACATTTTACCACTAATTTTCCTGTCTTTGAATACAATTTCGTCTTCGAAAAAACCCAAAAGATCAATTTTCCGTCCCTCATCAAAAACTGGGGAGCGGTCAGGATGTTGAAGTTGTCTGTCGCCCCATGCATCGTAAATCAACTTTTGAGTTAACATTGTTATTTTAGCACCAGAATCAACTAAGAGGTTGAGAAATTTTCCTCCAACGATAATCTCTACAACAGGATCCACACACTCAGATGAGTCATTAACATTAGACTCAATATCATGATAGTCAGTAACTACTGAAATGATTTCTGGATCGGAATCCTGATCGAACTCAATGACACATGCAACAGGTTTAAATGGTTTCTTCCTTTTCATGCAAACTTTAGCAAAGTGTCCTATCTTTTTGAAATAATTGCATGTAACATTGGCTCCTGGACACGTTGCAACTTTTTGGTGAGGAGGATTTCCGCATCGGTAGCACATGTGCTTGGTGACTTGAGATAGAGATGCACTGTTGCCGCCACTAAGATCTTTCCGTGAGCTGATCTTTGTCGAGGAAGATTTTGAAACATTTTGTTTATCTTTACCATGGCCAGTAATAACATTGACAGATTCTGTAAAATTGTCCTCCAGTTCCTTCAATTATGTCACCGATGTCTCAATACTTTTAGCTATTTTGATAGTTTCATCGAGGGTAGGATTTGCTAGAGAGAGAAGTTTCTGACAAATCAGTTTGTCCTTACAATGGCACACAAACTGATCGCGGATCGATTGGTCAGTGAAATTTTCAAACTGACAGAAAGAAGCAAAGTTATGTAATAATGAAATGTAGGAATCTACATCTTCGCTTTCACTCTGTTTGCGTTTGAAAAATTTGTGACGTAGGACCATTAAGCTGGGTTGTTTGTCAAATCCTAACTTCAGTTTAGCAACAGTATCTTGAAAAACGTCTACAATCTCTTCAGGAGGGTAATTAATTTCCGGGACGTGTTTGAAAATGGAACGTCCTTCAAAACCAAGAGCATGGAGAAGAAGATATTTTTTCCTTTCACTAGAAAATCTAGATGCTCCAATGGCACCCAGGTAGGTTTGGAAAGCATAAAACCACACCTCCCATCTGACAGGAGGTTATCCTGGAGATTCTAAAAATGAAGGAGGTGGAGCTACAGACTGCATTATGGTAACCGCGAAAGAAGATTTGTCTTGAACCAAGTAAGGAAAGTACAAATTAAGATGTTCATGTAATAAAAGAAGAAAACTAGTGTACAAGAATTAACACTAATACATGAAGCAAATGTAAGTTATGGGTATCGAACCTTTTACAAATTAAAAATGTTACATATAAGGCAAACTTCATAAAATATTGGTGACTTTTGTGGGCTACAATGCACATTTAGAAAAACTTAGTACAACTCTCTCCCTTTTATTTCCTGAATGTATCAAAACAATGGTGCAGACGATAACAATATAAGAGATTTGACGTGAAGTATGTGATGAATATCAGCTTAGTGTCTTTAATACGTGCTGATCGTCGTGTGATTACAGCACCCTTAAGACGTGCTGAACGTCGTGTAAATACAGCACCTTTAAGACGTGCTGATCGTTATGTAATTACAGCACTTTTGAGACGTGCTGATCGTCGATCAGCTGAGATGGCCAGTATTTTAAATATTTTCTTAGTTTTTGTTGAAATAATTTAGACGTGCCAATCGTCGTGATTGGCTGATAAGTAGCTTGGAACTCACGAAAAAAAAACAGAGTGACCTGACGTTGTTTAACGTTGATAGCGTTAAAGATGGTGCGATGTCCCACAAACGAACGTAGAACTTGCGCGGCCTGGGTCAGGCAAGTCAGGCAGATTTGGGCCTGTAACTGTTACTGCGCAGTAGCGGTGAGCAGTGAACACTAACTCAAGTCTGGCCGGGTAGCGCTATGATCGCTAGGTGAAGGGTGAATCGAGAGTTTCCGTACTGCACAGGTGGGAATAATAATATAGTTTAGCTGTGAGGAAGTGAGTTTTTAATCGTTGTGAGGCAAATACACTAAATCAAAATACCCCTTTAACTGGCTTGAGTGCCGAAGACTTTGCGGTGTGAACTGAATGTCTTAATACTTTTTAAATAATTGAATAGTCTTACCGCAATCCGTCTTAAAAACAGAGCTTGTTACTCAGCTGTGCGCGCGGGGTCCAGCATGTGACTGTGTAGCAATAAATCGTCGCCACAAAATTGTAGTAAGCAACTTCATAGACGCAGGTGGTTCTGAATCAGGTTTATTCAGATACAGCTACACAGCAGACAGGAGCACGATGAAAGGCTGCCTCCTTCACCAACAGCTCCGCAAACAGTTTAAATTACAACAAAGCATGCGTTACTAAGCAACCACAACATTCTATGACAGAGTACAGAAATGGAAAAGGGTAGTGAACCTGAGAAAGAGAGATACAAGAAAGTTCAGTATGGGTGTTTATGGCAAAGAGATTTCCTAAAGTTTTTGGCAAGTTATTAGCGTTGTTGGAGGGCTTTCAACACAATAGAGTGCTCAAGAGGGAAGCCCTTCCAAAAGTTCACAAGATGAGCATGGTGCCAATGATGGTATGGGAGGAGGTCTTGAAGGATTACAAAAACTGATGGAAATTGATATTTTTTAACCAGTTGAGTGTTCAGACTGGATTTCTCCTCTGTTAGTAGCTTGCCTGTGTATTTGTGTCGCTTGAACAATAACATTCTCATAGATCTATTTTCCCTGCCTAAGATCACGGAGATGGTGTCAAGTTTGAAGGGGCTACATGGTTTTCGACTATCGATCTCTCCAGCACATATCTCTCTAACTCTAAGGTACCAGAAGGTTACAGCATTTATCATGCATTTTGGGTGGTTTCAGTTTAGGCGCATTCCGTTTGGTCTAGCAATGGCAGAAGCTGTTTTCCAATGCCTCATGCACAATTTGTTAGGAAAAAGGAGTGGGGTGATGCATTTCCAGGATGACTTTTTAATCTTTGGGAAGGAAAGAGAAAGACACTATAAGAGGTTTCAGAGAGTGCTGGTAATACTGGAAGGCAAAAGCTTGACTGTGGAGGCAACAGTAAACATGATAAGATAACTCAGGTGATTAAGTTACTATGTGAGGGATTCTCTGACAAAATTTGCAGGGGCGGCTGTGGATTCCCAGTCAGGCCCTGATGGAGCCTCCTCTTGTGACATTCACCTACTGCTTCTGTGCCCTGTATTATGCTGTGAAAATGTTGATTTTGAACTGGCCTGCACAGACTGCACTAATACTATTCTAAAAAAACTCCAGCGAATTTTAGTAAACCTGGTCCCTTTAAAAGGGTTTTAGTATTAACATTGATCAGGCAAATATTTCTGTAACATAATATTCATGGCCCCTGTTGACAAAAGAAAATTGGTTAACTTAAGTTTATGACCAAATTACCTTTTCTATGACATCCAGGAATTTACAAGGTATTCCTGGAAAGCAGTAAGCCCATTTACGGCAGAGGAGATCTCTGTTACTCTTCCATGCATGCTGAGATATTCACTGCGTAAATCCACTGAAAGGGCAGGAAAATGGCCATTTCCGTGCATGGTTGCCTTGAAATTAAGGAAAAATTCTAAAACGTGATTTTTTGGCGCATTCCCATAATACAATTGCACCTTTTCCCTAATGTAGAAATGGTTGGGGCTTTACTGAAGAAGAACGGATCACTCCCACATGGCGTGTCAGGAAAAGGTTTCTCAACTTGCAAAAGATGATCCCCTCAGTAAAAAAACGCAAAAAGTGCATTTCTCACTGAATGGAGTTCTCTGTCACGGAGAACTCTGTACAGAGAGAATGGAACCAAAGTCTGGAATCATGATTTCCAATGGAATCCAGATGAAAACAACACACTATGGGCCCGATTCCAATCTCGCTAGGAAAGCCCTCCGTACGACTCGGATAGGGGGGCTTTCCAAGCGAGATGCACTGTGCGAGTCCAACCGAGTGAGTATGATGCAATCGCATGGTTAGTGACTCCCTTAGCACTCTATGGGAGCTTGTGTACGGACATGTACACAGGCTCCTATAGCCAAAATGGTTGGGTGGGGAAAAGCGTACACACGTGGCAAGCACCCTATTTTGGGTCGGGGGGACCCGTGCACCCCTCCCGTGATGAATTCGGAGTGTCCCGGGTGAAAGGGGACCTGCTCTGGCCCCCCCAAAGTCCTATTCCGACAGCTGCTTACTTTCGCTGAGACCGAGTTGATACAGCAGTCCGAATCTTGCATCTTACTCGCCTGTTCGGACTCTGGCTCCAATGCATGGCATGATTTGGCTCCGTAAGAGTCGGACGGATAGATTTGGGTTTGTAAACAATTCGGTTGGCGCAGACACGATCTTCACATCGCACTTGGTTGTAATGGAGAACGATTGGGACGGAAAGATAGGCTCAGAATTGTATTTGCTCTTTATGAATCCCGTTTCGAGGCCTTCCCTGCGAGATTGGAATCGGCCCCTAAGTGTAGTTTTCCGTGCTGATTCCAGTCGAGATTGTTGAATAAGGAAAAACTTTATTTCTGCACCTGACACTGAATAGATGTGTTCCCTGTCATGTTTTTATTTAAAGTTGTGCATCAACCTCATGGTTAAATACCAATTGTTTTCAAATATTTTCCCTCAGAATCGTTTCTAAAGTTCTTCTACTTGGGAGTTGGCTTCAACATGTGTATGCTGAATTTTAGATTACGTGAGCACACATTCATTTAATATGGGCCCTTATACTGCAGGGGAAACTCCTGTTCTCCACTCATGAGGCTTTTGCAATTCTGCATGGGTGGATATTGTGTGAGCATGGTATTTATGAAAATGTGTGTGTGTGTGTGTAGCCAAGTATATATAGTTTTGTTGGGGTTAAAAGGACCGTGCCCAAAGGGGTATAGTATCAGGATAGTTTATGTGATGAGAGCTGCAGGCAGGAAGCATGTCCATCACATATTCCTGCTTCCTCTTCTATCACACATGTGAATGAACAAGCCTGCACCTTACTTCATTTTATGGTCCACTGGACAATACCAGAATTCTGAATCAAAATATGTCTTATGTGGAGTACGTGACATTGCAATAGCCAAAGCTAATCCTTTTAGGGTTATGCGATACAAACATGATTTTGGTTAGGCAGCTCCTTTGGTTGATATGGTAGGAGCTGAGTTGAAAGTCAAGAGTCCCAACACACCAGGTGTATCCAGTTGTTCCCCTTTTATCACCTTTCCAAACATGACACCGAGAAAAACAATATTCACAACAACTACTCCTGACCCAACAACTACTCCTGACCCAGTCCTGAGGCGGAAGCCGGGAGCTGGAGGTACTAAAACAAACTCGGTTTGCATCGTATTTTAATTTGTGTGGTGTCACTTATTAACTTGCTTCACCTTATTACTGTTCTAGGCACAAGCAGTTAAAAAGCCTCTTTCTTAATTCACAGCGCTGTTGACGCTGTCGCGCTATCTTATTGACAAAGCGGCCGCCATTGCACCTGGCGGGCTCGCCGACCACGCCCACTAGAGGCCACGCCTACTCCCCCTAGAAATGTGCCTGCATAGGAAGCGCAGCGGACGAGCGCAGCGGGAGCGCCGTTTGCGCGCCGAAGGCGCGCCTAAGGCAAGCCCGTCTGCGCCCGTCCGCGCTAAGACCGCGCCAGGCGCCGGAACCCCTGCCCAAATTCCATCAGTCCTCAGGTACGCCTCTAGCGACCTCCACCAACTCCGAGGTAAGCTCGACTGCCCCTGCAAATTTGATCTATCTACGGTACTTGTCTCCTCCAGCTGCTCCAAATGTCACTGGACCCTCAACCTAGAAGCCGAACGGACAACATCCCCCAAAATCTTGCGACCTCTCTTTACAGGTGCCCTGATAAATGCCAGGTCAATGTGTAAACACAGTCAAGACATCCACGATCTCATCATTGACCACGATCTGGACTGTCTCATGATCACTGAGACCTGGCTCACTGAAGACAGTAACCCAGACATTGCCACCGCCCTCCCCCCGGGCTACTCCTTCCATAGGCAGGATAGACAGAAAGGCAGAGGAGGAGGTGTCGCAATTATCCTTAGGAACACCTTTAACTGTCACACCTTCTGCCTTGATCCCCTCACCGACGCAGAAGGCATAGGATTTTGCATAAACCTTAGCCAAATGCTCTCCTTCACCGGTGGCCTTATCTATCGTCCACCTGGTAATGCAACGAAATTTTTGGACTCGTTAGACGACGCTCTTGGAAACTTCCTTCTTCGCTACCCACACTTTACCCTCCTGGGAGACTTCAACATACATCTCGAATCCACAGCAGACCCGCATACCAGAAACTTTCTGCAGTCGTTGGACATCTTCAAACTACAACAAAGCGTCAAACTTCCCACACACTCCCTTGGTCACACTCTGGACGGCATCTGTTCAAACTTTCCGTCCCTCTCCTCCCTATCCCCCATACCTCAAATCTGGACTGATCATTGTCTAATCCCCTTTCATATCTCCAGCTGCCATACCCCTATTTGCAATAAACGTATGCGCCATCTCACCCACCCCATCAACTGGAATACTGTCCAGAAAAACCTCATTCTTCATCCTCTTTCCCCATCTAATGCCCCTTCCCCCTCGGGTGACATAGACAGAGACGCTATAAGTCTCAACAATTGGCTCACTCACGAAATTTCGAGTCGTTGCCCTCCCCACAAACTGGACAGGGCCTCGAAAACAGCTAAATACAAGGCCCCTTGGTTCACGCCGGACCTAACTGCCGCTCACCTCCTTTGCAGAAAAGCAGAACGGAGATGGCGTAGAACCTACGACAACGGCGATCGCAGGAATTACATCCTACAGAGGAAAATCTATCTTGCATCCATTAAATCAGCTAAAAAAACTTACTACGTCAACGCCATTAAGGATGCTAGTCTAAAGCAAAAAACCCTTTTTGCAATAGTTAAATCCTTTACCAAACCTAAAGCTCTTCAACTGGAAATCCCTCCATCTCAAGAATTTTGTGACAAAATCTCCGACTACTTTGATGACAAAATCACCTCCATTCACAAAAATTTTCCCCCCCCTCCCCCTGTTCCTTCACCCCTGGACCCGGACCATTTCAACCAGCCTATCAATAGTCTCAAAAGCTTTACTCCTGTCACCTTGTCCCAGACCAGAGAAGCGATCCTCGCCTGCAAATCTGGCTCCCCCTCTGACCCCTGTCCACCTAAGATTCTTCACCTCATCATCGATGATGTCAACCCCTCCATCAATGGTACAATCAACCAATCCCTCTCATCCGGTTCTGTTCCCCGCTCTTGGAAAAAAGGGGTGGTCAAGCCGCTCATGAAAAAGTCGAACAAACCCCCCTCCGACCTGACTAACCTCCGCCCGATCACCCTCTTACCCGCACTAGGTAAAATAACGGAACAGTTGGTCCACAAGGAGCTCAAGACCTTCCTGGATTCACATAACTTACTTCACCCCCAGCAATCCGGCTTCCGGTCGAAACATTCCACTGAGACGGCCCTGATCGAACTGACCGATACCATCAAAATCCTTCAAGATCAAAGGAAGAAGGCTATCTTGATCCTTCTCGACCTCACGGCAGCTTTCGACACCATTTCTCATTCCATTCTGATCAATAGACTCTTAGATATCGGTGTCACCAACTCTGCCCTATCCTGGATTAGTTCTTTCCTCAGTGACAGGTACCAAACCGTCACCCTTGGCCCCTATCATTCCAAGGAGAAAAAGGTGTTTTGTGGTGTCCCTCAGGGTTCCATCCTGAGTCCCCTCCTCTTCAATATCTATCTTATCCCTCTCCTTACCCTCATAGAATCATTCGGCATAACCGTCACCTCTTATGCCGACGATACTCAGTTGATCATTCCTCTTGATGACAATTCCAACACGGCTGAGCTCAACCTGAAACACTGCCTTACAGCAGTCTTCCAATGGATGGACACCAATCACCTGCGCTGCAACTCGAATAAAACCGAGATTCTTCCCATCGGAAAAAATGCTTCCTTCTGCCCTGCCCTGTGGTGGCCGGACAACTCTGCTGCCCCACCACAAACTGTTTCATCAGCCAGGAACCTAGGGCTTCTCTTCGACTCCGAGCTCTCCTTCGATCTCCATGCCTCGACCACAGCAGGAAAATGCTTCGGCATAATAAAGTCCTTAAGGAAATTCTTTGATTTCCTCCCGCTTGACTCAAGAAAAACGGTAGCAGTAGCCCTCATTCTCTCCCGTGTGGACTACTGCAACGGACTCATGGCAGGGACCAAAAAGTCCACCCTCGCCAAACTACAAAGTGTCTTGCACACTGCCGCCCGGCTTGTCTTAAAACTTCCACGAAAATCTTCCATCTCCGCAGCCCTTAAGGCCTTACACTGGCTCCCCCTGCATAAGAGAATCCTCTTCAAAATTCTCATTGTAGCCTTCCGAGCCTTCAACAAATCCGGTCCTTCCTACCTGACTAAACGCTTCCCCCATTATACTCCGTGCCGCTCCCTTAGATCTTCACAAGATAACCTCATGACCCTGTCTAAATTCAACCTGAAATCCAAAGGCGGCAAAACTCTAAGCACCTTAGCCATTAAAGCCTGGAATAATATGCCAAGGCATCTCAGGCTCCAAACAGTCGAGAAGCCATTCCGGAAGCTTCTAAAAACCTGGATCTTCAAGCTTCCCGACGACTGGTCCAAAGCTGCCATCTAGCCTCCCTCACTTCACTCTGTGACTTGGAATCAGGACTCATAGCGCCATGATGCTCCTTCCGGAGCGACCGTCTGCGCTTTAGAAATACCTTTCCAAATTCCAAACAACTCCGATCGTGATATCGTGATGAAAAAAGGGTTGATATATCTGTGTGCTTTGCCATATTCTCATCAACATTGTCAGCTTTCAGTAGTAATCTGTCCATGCTATATTGCTATATCGTCACCTGTTACTGCTCGAAAGACTCAAGCAATGTGAGTGAAGGGATGCAAGGATGCTCAGAGCTCCTAGCGTACTATCCAATCTGCTGATGGAAAACTCCTCTTCAACATCTGAAAAGCAATTTTTCTGTTTACTTTTCTTGTGATACTGGCCACTCTAAATCCTTGTCTCATCTGACAGAAGCCCTGAATGTATGCTGTCTTTCAGAAGCTTCTTGTCAGTTATGTAATACCCCAGCACTTCTAAGCGATGCATCCCACGTGCTCGACCCCAGTGCTTTCCAGAATCAGGGTCATGCAGGACCAATACAGTGTTGCTCCAGACTCAGGGACATGACGTTTCACTGCCTCACACCACTAAAAGGGACAAATCCTGCCTGAGGGATTCAAATGCCCCTTGCCATGGCTTAATCTTAGTGCAGTACCAGCCTCACTAATCCTAATACAATACCATCCTCAGAGACGTTCAAGCCCACTGTCCACTACGGGTACAGTCTCCCTAACTCTCCATCCTCACCTTTAATGCAGGGGTAGCCTCAGAGATGTGTAGCCCCCTGTCAAAGCCAGGTGAGAGCACAGCTGCAGTGTCAGGTATGTGCATATTTCCGTTCATGGATCACAGAGAAGTGATGTAATAGAGAACTAAGGCACCTGTAGAAATACACGACCGATGTGTGATGGGAAGAATAGGACCCAACTGCATCTGGTAGGAATGAGTCAGGCCCAGCATTATGCTTGCAGGCCAGGGAGGGAGCCGAGGAGACCACTCAGTGGGAAGAGAACCCACTGTAGCAAGCTGTGTGTGCCCTATGCCTAATGGCTTCAAACCCGAGCCTAGCCAACTCAGCCTCTCCTCTCGCTGAGGTCTATATTACAGCTGGGATGGTTGAGAATCATAACCACCCTTCAAGCACAAAAAGGCCACTCAGTTCGCTTTGCCCGCGTTCTACCTGTGAATTTGATGGCTTGCTACATTGAAGCCCGAGAGAGGGCTTCTGTTACCAGGATAATATCTCTGGGTACCTACCACCCTTTGCCAGCTAATCCCAGCAAATCCACTCCCTAATGAAATGCCCCCCTCAACCACTGCTATTTTACTACTCCCTGTGTGTCCTTCTGCAGCCCTTTCGCCATCTGACTCCAGCCCCACACATGCCTGGTGAGAGTCCCTTTCCCATCTGTCCCCTGTCTCAAACCCCCCTTGCTGCAGCTCTCTGCGCACACCTCTTGAACATCTCCTGTCCTGACAAAATTCCAATCTCCACCTCAAACCTGAGAAAAAGAAAATGTGTTCCCGTGATAGGTTTTTACACATTCCTGCAGCCAGAGAAAGGAAATGTGCGGAGAAACCGCTGTTTAAATGTGTCCTCTGCTCACATTTCCTCAGGTTTTCAGAGCTTTGGTCTCATTTCCAGCACAGATGCCACTGTTGTTCACTCTCAGTTGTGAATATGGAAAGAATGCTGTTCCCATGTTCATCGCAAATGAAAAGACTTTAAATTAGGGTGACTGTGTTATTTCATTCCTTGTTTCTATCATACCAGATGTGGGTAGCAAGGGTGAAATAGTGTTTTACTGCGTTGCCTGTATTTGCCAGACATCCTCTCAAACTGCAATGAGAAATGCAGAAATCAGTGGAACCTGGAGCCCAGAGTGGCCTGAGTACCCTATGTAATACGAGTCTAATGTAAACTTTATAGCTTTTGGATGTGCTCTGTGATGTGGTTATTTCTCGATACACCTTCCATACAGACTCTGCAATAGAACAGTGCTGGGGAGAGTGGCTCCCTATAAGCTGTTCAGGCCAGTCATGAAGCCTCTACCACTGAGCAGAGGTCTTGACTTATTTAGTGTTTGGTGCGAATAGAAAGGTAGGCAGAGGTAAAAGTAGATAGCACCTCAGTCTCTATTTGTGGTAGCGTGGGCGAGCAGTAAGGCTGTATCTGAGTGTAATGTTAAGCATTTGTTGTACACACTCAATCAGCAAATGATGTCACACACTCAAAGACTGAATTCAGATCAATTATGTTTGTATAAAAATATTGTTAAGTTATTTTATTTCTAGAACCAAGTCAAGCCTGGCACAGGTAAGTGAAATAAATGCTTTGCAAAATATTGTGGAGTGTTTACAAGTGAATGCAAGTTCAAATGTAGTTGTTTGAAATACAGGTAGGTGAATGTATTAAAATTGCTGTACAGAATACTTTTTCGTTACTGTTTAGATTACTTTTCAGCTAGTTTTTCTACTCAGAGTGATATGCCTAGATATCATACTGGGAAATTTCCTAGAGAAAAAGTAAGTAAAATCAGTTTTGCACAGTTGTAATTTTTCAGGTTTTCATACAAATCAACCCCATAATTGGAAACATTTTCAGAGAAAAACAATCAGTAGGTTCCTATGGAGAGAGATGAAGTTAACGGTTACCAGGTAAGTACTTGGTCTTTGGGGTTGAGTTTCTGGGGTTAGAACAAGGGTTACCCTAGGGTCAAGGATGCACTCTTGTTACACCCTCAGCTGCACTAGTGCGGCCGGGAGCAGAGTGTTGAGGCCCAATGTTATCCAATGGGGAATAGGGAGGCTGCAGTTGGTGGCTGCATTCGAGCAGGCCACTGGGTTGTGGGAGAAAAGCTCCTGGTGGTAGGCTCAGTGCAAAGGCGGATCCTGTTTAGCAGAAAAATTGCACTCGCAGTGGCGCAGGGGCGGCTGGGTGCAGGGTG
This sequence comes from Triturus cristatus, assembly GCF_964204655.1. Lineage (NCBI taxonomy): Eukaryota > Metazoa > Chordata > Amphibia > Caudata > Salamandridae > Triturus > Triturus cristatus. The sequence goes on along the minus strand of NC_140583.1, from coordinate 324,066,245 downwards.
CTGGTTTGGCGTCGGGTGCTGTGTCGATTTCATTGGGGATTCTCTGGTTTCAACAAAGACTGCAGGCTCGGGGACAAAGATCTTCTGGAGGTGACCACCAGTTGGAGAGGTAAGTTGGGATGCCTGAGGATGTTGGGACACCGTCGGTTGGGCCGACCAAGGTCGTGGGGCTTCGGGTGCAGGGGTGTCTTTAGGCATCAGGTTTCTCTTACCAGCTCCAGCCGCGGTCCCAGGGAGCCTCCAGAAAGAGGTTGCAGGCTTCGCTGGGAGATTCGATGCAGGTCAGAGATCACCAGATCTTGGGTCAGAATCGCCAGGGAGACCTCCTCGTGGTGTTGGGCCACTCGACCTCAGGCCGTGGGTGACGGGTGCAGACTCGTAGATTTGGCCAGAGCTGGAGTTTACGGGTGAACAAATCAGGTGTTCACAGGAGACAAAGTCTTTTCTTTGGAAGGCAGGCCAGGTCCTCAGGGTTCTTGAGGTTGCTGGCTGCAGGACACACCAGAGTTTCACTTCTGCAGGTTCGAGGTGGGGACAGGCCAGTAGGGTTGGTGCCAAGTGAGTGGGCGTCCTCCTCTTCTTAGCTTCGGCACAGCTGTTCAGTCCTTCTTCTTGGTTGTTGTTTATATGAGGAGGCATGGTTCAGGGTTGCCCCTAAATACTAAATTTAGTGGTGTTACAGTTAAGTAAAGTTTGGGAACAATGAGTCCCCCTATTATGCCACTCTCCAGAGGGAGGGGGGCTTATGCCTCCTTCTGGTTGGCTGGGTCCCACCATCTGCAAGATGGCGGGGACTAAGAGTTGTTCTTCATCTCACATCCCTCACCTGAGGGGTGGGGTTGGCAAAGGTGGGCACACCTCCCTCCCTCACTTGGTTTTCCTGCCGGTTCTCCTGCCCAAAGTGGGGGTCAGAACCGGTGGGGACCAGTTGCTGGAAGCAGCAAAAGGCCCAGGGAAGCTCACAAATGCATAAAGCCTTTGAAACTTCAGGGACCCTGCCGATCCTGGGTGAGGAAGCTAGGCATCTCGTCCCAGGATGTGCATTGTTTCAGACCTCCGAGACCAGCAGGCTCTCAACCCCGGGGTCCAGAAATATGTCTGGTGGTGGAAGCTGGTGAGCAGCCACTCAGCCTGGACGCAAGTGTTAGGTCATTTTTCAGGGGGCATCTCTATGATGTCCTCTGTGTGCATTTTTCATTAAATCTCACACTGACATTAGTGTGGGTTTAATGTGCTGAGAAGTTTGATACCAAACTTCTCAGTTTTCAGTAAAGCGACTAGGGACTGTAGAGTTCATAATGACAAACCCCCAGCACCATATACTCTTAATGGAATTACTGCACATACAACGTCTAAGAATTGGCTTAGACACTGTAGGGGTACAGGGCTCATGCACCTCTATCCTCACCACTGGTATAGTGAACCCAGCTAGAGGGGTGGCTGATCTATGCCAGGGCAGTAGGTTGTAGGAATGGCACAGAGGGATATGTGCCATGTCGGCTCTTCACTTTGTTCTGCACCAAAACAGGCAGTGGCAGTGTGTGAGTGTAAAGATACAGGGACTCTAAGGGTGTCACAATAAGTGCTGCAGCCCTTAGAGTCCTTCCCTGGTCACAGTGTCCTAAGTACCTGTGGTACCATTTACCAGGGGCTGACCTGTGGGCAGAGAGTGCCAATTGGGTTTTGTCTTCAATGCAGTTTTAGGGAAGGAACATAGGCCCTGGGTACCTGATTGGCAGGAGCCCAGGGCGCACTCAGTCAAAGTACATCAGCAGTTCAGCAAAAAGTGGGGGCAACCATGGAGAAAGAGGGTACTTTCTTACATACACCCCCAAATGTAAGTGGATGAGACTTACCTTTCCCTAAGAGAGTCTTCATTGTCTAAGTGGAAAAACCTGGAAAGCCCATCTGCATTGGCATGGGCAGTCCCATTTCTGTGTTACACTATAAAGTCCATTCCCTGTAGGGAGATGGACCACCTCTACAGTTTAGGATTGTCACCTTTCATCTTCATTAGCCACTTGAGAGGTTGGTGGTCACTGGCTGAAATCATGAAATTCAAGTCTGGTTCGCCTGAGGATCCATGTACCCCGAAGTTGTTCAGGGCATTGGCTCATTTGATTAACCCTGTTTTAAATCGCATTTGGAATACCTCGCTTTCCACCAGCATTTTCCCTGATATTTGGAAACATGCTTTGTTACTGTCCCTATTAAAAAAGCCGAACCCTGACCCAAATGAGCTTAGAAACTACCGCCCTATCTCACTACTGCCAGCACCTGCACTCCCTGGAAAAACTGGTGAAAGGTCATGACACTCAGTTTGGTTTCCAGTCAGGATTCAGCACTGAGACTGCACTGGTGGAGGTGGTGGGTTCTGTAACAATGACGGTAGACGCAGGAGCGTCAGCGATGCTGGTCCTTTTAGATCTGTCTGCTGCATTCAACATGGATGCGCACCTAATCCTACTGGACAGACTCAAACAGCTGGGCTTAGTCCCGTATGGGAGGCAGGTCCTTCACGGTAGACCAGACTGTGGAACTCCCTGTCTTCCCATATGCGCCTGATCAAGTCCGAACGTGAGTTCAAAAAGACCTTGAAGACTTGGCTCTTCAGCCAATGCAAGTACCTTGGTTGGACCTCCCTCACCTGCTTTTGACCGCGAAGCACCGGGACACCACTGCTTGAGTAGCTGTTGCGCTCAACAAAGGATATTATTATTATATTCTTATTATTGTGGTCAGTTTGAACTAGGAAGTGAGTACCAAACAAGCTTCTTCAGGGACCAAACCACAGCAAAGGCCTCCCTCTCAATGGCACTCCAACGCTGCTTCCTGGGGAGAAGCCTTCTGCTTATAAAAGCAACAGGTTGGTCTTGGCCTTCATCATTGGTCCGGGATAGGATCACTTCTATCCCTAGCTCAGAGGCATCAGTCTGCACTATGAACTGCTTGGTATAATCTGGAGCTTTGAGAATCGGTGCTGAGCACATTGCCTCTTTCAGGGTGCCAAAAGCCTTTTGACAGCTAACTGTCCAGTTTACTTTTTTGAGCATTTTCTTGGAGGTAAGTTCTGGGAGGGGAATTACAATGGACCCATATCCCTTCACAAACCTCCTGTAGTACCCAGTCAAGCCAGGGATGCCCTGACTTGGGTCTGGGTTGTTGGAGCTTGCCAGTCCAGGATGGCCTGGATCTTGGGCTGTAAGGGTTGCGCTTCGCCCCCACCAACAAGGTGGCCCAAGTATACCACAGTTCCCTGCCCTATCTGGCATTTGGATGCCTTTATAGTTAGGCCTGCAGTTTGAAGGGCTTTTAAAACCTTCCCCTGGTGGATCAGGTGATCCTGTCAGGTGGAGCTAAAGCAGCGATATCATCTAGATATGCTGCACTAAAGGACTCCAATCCAGCAAGGACTTGATTCACCAACCTTTGGAAGGTGTCAGGGTCATCATTTAAACCAAAAGGCATGACAGTGAACTGATAATGCCCATCAGGTGTGGAGAATGCTGTCTTTTCTTTTGCTCCTGGTGCCATGCCAATCTGCCTGTACCCTGCATTTAAGTCAAAGGTACTTAGAAATTTGGCTACATCCAATTTATCTATCAACTCATCTATTTTTGGGATAGGGTGAGCATCAGCCTTGGTGACAGAGTTGAGCCCTATATAGTCCACAAAGACCCTAATTTCTCTCTTTCTACCCTGGGGATGAGGGTTGGGAACTAGAACCACTGGGCTGGCCCAGGGGCTCTAACAGGCTTCAATAACTCCTAGCTCCAGCATCTTGCTGGCTTCTGCTCTGACGCTTTCCTTGACTTGGTCAGACTGTCAAAAGATTTTATTTTTGACAGGTGCACTGTCACCAGTGTCCACATCATGGGGACACCAGTTTGTCTGACCAGGGGTCAAGGAAAAGAGCTTAGCATACTGGTGCAAGACTTGCTTGCAATCAGTCGGCAGTGAGGGTGTCTTAAAAGATAACTCCATCCACTGACCCATCTTTGGGGCTGTATGAGAAGAGGTCAGGGAGAGGTTCACTCTCTGTCTCCTGATCCTTATCAGTCACCATCAGCATGGTGATGTCAGCCATGTCATGGAAAAGCTTAAGGCGGTTCACATGGATCACCGTTTTGGGTGTCCTGCTTGTGCCCAGGTCAACCAAGTAGGTGACCTCACTTTTCTTTTCTAAGAAGGGGTAAGGGTCACTCCATCTGTCCTAGAGAGCCCTTGGAGCCACTGTCTCAAAAACCCACACCTTTTGCCCTGGTTGAAGTTATACCAGTGCAGCTTTTTGGTCATGCCAGTGCTTCTGAAGCTCTTGGCTGGCTTCAAGATTTTGGAAGCTTTTTCCATGTACTCGCCATTCTGGATCTTAGGCCTAGTACATAGTCCACACTGTCTTGTTTGGGTTCTTGGAAAGGCTTCTTTTACAAGACAGAGTGGTCCCCTGACAGGATGGCCAAACAAAAGTTCAAAGGGGGAAAACCCTACTCCCTTCTAACGCACCTCTCTGCAGGCAAAAAGCAAGCATGGTAAGAGGACATCCCATCTCCTTTTGAGTTTATCAGGGAGCCCCATAATCATGCCTTCCAATATCTGGTTTAACTTCTCAACAAGACCGTTGGTTTGTGGGTGATAGGGTTTAGTAAACCTGTACTGCACTCTACACTCTTTCCACATGCGTTTTAGGTAAGCAGGCATGAAGTTTGACTCTCTGTCTGAAACCATTTCCTTAGGAAACCCTACTCTGGTGAAGACACCAATGAAGGGCCTTGGCTACTGCAGGAGCTATAGTAGTCATAAGGGGAATTACCTCAGGATACTTAGTGGCATGATCCACTACCACTACCCACTGTGTTCACACCTACCCTTCCAAAGGGAACCCCAACCACTGGTAGTGGAATCAAGGGGGCCTTTGGGTGTCCATCTGTTTTGCCACTGGCCTGACAGGTGACACAGGAGCTGACAAACTCCTTTACTTTCTGAGACATCTGGGGCCAGTAAAAGTGGCTAACTAGCATTTCCCAGGTTTTGGTTTGGCCCAGATGTACAGCTAGGGGGATGTCGTGAGCTAAAGTCAGCAGGCTCTCCCTGTACTTCTGAGGCACTACCACTCTCCTAGTAGCTCTAGGGTTGGGGACTCTGGCCGCAGTGTATAGTATCCCCTTCTCCTAACTGACTATGTGGGTACCACTGACATCTCCTTTTACCTGGGTAGCAGTTTCCTGCCTCTGGCTTTCAAGAGTTGGACAGTCCTGCTGTCCAAGGCACAGCTCTTCCCTAAAGGGTCCTCCTGGGCCTAAAAATTCAGCCTGTTAAGGGAGGGTCAAGCTCCATAGGCTCAATACCCTCTGAGGTGTCCAAGTCCTCTCCCTGAGGAGAGAGGTCCTGATCCTTTTGCTGTACAGAAGCTGGTTTCCCAGTCTTTTTACTTTTCCTTGTGGAAGGTTGGGCCATACTTTCAGGCTCCAACACATCCTTTTCACCCTGCTATCGGCTCTGTGCTCTTGACACATACAATCTCACGGATGTCCAGCATTGCTACATGGGTTTTTAGTTCAACCTCAGTCCATGCTGAGGTTTCCAGGTCATTACCAAGCAGACATGCAGCTGGAAGCTTGGGAGAGACAACTACCTGTTTCAGGCCAGTAACCCCACCCCCGTCTAATGTCACCATAGCAATTGCATGGTTAGTAGTAACACTGTCAGTATTGGTGACTGGGTACGTTTTCCCAATCAGGTATTGCTCTGGGGAAACCAGTGTATCTCTCACCATAGTGACACTGGCACCTTTATCCCTCAGGGCTTCTATCGTAGTCCCATTGTATTGCAAATACTTCTTTAAGTTGGGTGGCCACACAGCTAACGTGGCGAACTCAACTTCCCCCTCTGTGAGTAGAACTGCTTCAGTGTGCAACTTGATTTGCTCTGGACACACTGCTGATCTCATCTGGAGACTGACTACACCAGTAGTAGTTGTAGGAGGACTAGTGTCTTCTTTTTGGAACAAGTAGCATCTCAGGTGTCCAAACTTCTTACAGTTGTTACATCAGGCCTTTAAAGGATCAAAGTTCTTTCCCCTGTACCCATTATTGGACTGGGAAGAGTTTTGGGACCCATCCCCCTGTGCACATTTTGGGGCCCTTTTGAAGACTCAGGCTTTTTATCTTGAGGATTCTCACCACCTTTCCCCTGTGCAGGTTGTGTAACCTCTTTCTTTTGGTCACCCCAAGTGGCTGTTTTTGTCACCCTTGTCTCAACCCAATGGTCTATCTTTTTTCTGAATTATTGGGGAGAAATTGGACCTAGGTCTACAAAATGCTGATGTAACTTTTCATTAGTGCAATTACTTAAAAGAGGTTCTTTCATAAACAAATTGTAAAGTCCATCAAAATCATGCGCATTATTTCCAGTTAACAGACCATCTAGTGTCTTAACTGAGAAGTCAACAAATACAATCCAGGATTGATTTTGGGTTTTGTGAGCCACCCTGAATCTAATTCTGTATTCCTCAGTTCTGAGTCCAAAGCCCTCAATCAGAGTTCGCTTCATGAGGTCTTAAGACACAGCATCTGCCCCAGTAAGGGTGAGGAGTCTGTCCCTGCAGTTAACAGAGAACAGTTCCCAAAGGAGTGCCCCCCAGTGTGACTTCTTCACTTTTCTCATTTCACAGGCCCTCTTAAAGTCTGTAAACCATTTTGTAATATCAGCACTCTCTTCATTATTAGAGAAAATCCCTTTGGGGATGTTAGGATCATAACATTGCTCTTTATTCTTATTGAGTATATTGATGCCACCATTGATGGGGGCAAAGCCCATCTCTGCTTTCTCTTTCTCCAGAGCTAGGAGTCTGGTCTCTAGATCAAATCTTTTGGTCAACCTTGCTAAAAGGCTGTCCTCTTCATTGAGGCTGTCTAAAATGTCCTCAGTGGTACCTGATTCGTCTGTGTGGGCTCTAGGTGCTGAGAGGTTTATTCTTGGAGTCATGGCCACTGGGGCCCTTTTCCTCCTAAGAAGTAGGGGGAGGTTGGAAGGTATCCTCATCCCCTCCATCTTCTTCCCCTTCTTAGAGGTCTTCACCATTCTCAGAGGGATGGTCCTTAGCATACCCTGCCAACAGCTCCTGGAGCTTTTGTTTGGAGGGATGGGACTCTGTGACTATATGTTTGAGTTTGTATAGAGACCTTAACTCCCTACATTCTAAGTGGAGCTAAGGGGTGAGGTTGAGCTCCTTAACCTAGTCCTCTATGTCTTTGTAGTTATTTTCACTAACAGCTGGGTTCTTGTTAAGAGACATTGCTAAAACTTCTAATCCCTCTTATCCCTAACTAAAGTGAACTTTTATTTTTCTAAAGTTCTAAAGGGACTTAACCAAGCCCTTAACAAGACTTTTAGTAATTTGGAAAAATGTTGTCAATTAAAAAAAATCTGAATTCTAAATACAAGAGTTGTGTCATGAGATTAGGGGGTAACCAAGTTAGTCGAACAAATGCAAAGTTGTATATCCCACTGCTGGCACACCAATGTAGGAAGCTGGCTCTCGATATACTATACCAAAATGAGGCATAGTGTGCACAGAGTTTAGTGGAACCCCAAAGGTAGGCAGAGGTAAAAGTAGATGGCACCTTCCTCTCTATTTGTGGTAGTGTGGGCGAGCAGTAGGGCTGTATCAGAAGGTAGTGTTTAGCATTTGTTGTACACACTCAATCAGCAAATGATGTCACACACTCAAAGACTGAACTCAGACCAATTTTGTTTGTATAAAAATTAACCCCGGGTGGCGTACCATGCTCCGCCAGCTGAGTTTGCAGAGTTTTTCCAACTCTGCGCTCTGCTGGGAATGCAAAGTGGAGGCAAAACTCCGACTCCGTAGCGGAGCAGAGTACGTCCCACAGCCACTGCGCAACCGGGCCCAAAAAAAGGCCCCGTAAGACGGGAAACATAGGGGTTTGCGACCAGCAACAAGGAGGAGGACGGTGGCAACGAGGAGACACCACGGCGAGGATCAGGGTGGCCCGCAGATACGAGGGAGAGAAGGTGTTTTTTTTTACCCTTTTTAAAAAAAATGGTGGGACTGGGGCAGAGCGTAGCAGAGTTCACCGGAGGCTTTTTTTTAACTTCATGGAACTCCGTGGAGTTCCGATTTGCATAGTACGCCCAGCCTGCATATATATATTTGTTAAGTTATTTTATTTCTAGAACCAAGCCAGGCCTGGCACAGGTAAGTGAAATAAATGCTTTGCAAAATATTATGCAGTGTTTACAAGTGAAAGAAATTTAAGTTGTTTGAAATACAGGTAAGTCAAGGTCCTGAAATTACTGTACAGATTACTTTTTCATTACTTTTTAGATTACTTTGAAAGTTATATTTCTACTCAGTGTTATATGCCTATATATCACACTGGGACATTTCCTAGAGAAAAGGTAAGTAAAATCAGTTTTGCCTAGTTGTAATTTTTCAGGTTTCCATACAAATCAACTCCACACTTAAAACATTTTTCAGAGAAAAACAGTCAATAGGTTCCTATGGAGAGAAATGAAGTTAACAGTTACCAGATAGGTGCTTGGTCTTTGGGGGTGAGTTTCTGAGGTTAGAACAAGGGTTTCTTCAGGGTCAAGGATGTACTCTTGTTACACCCTCAGCGGCACTAGGGTGGCCGGGTGCAGAGTGCTGAGACCCATTGTTATCCAATGGTGGATAGAGGGCCTCCGGTTGGTGGCTGCTTACGAACAGACCACTGGGTTGTGGGAGCAAAGCTCCTGGTGTTAGGCTCAGGGCAAAGGGCGATCCTTTTTCGCACAAAAAGTGCACCCGCAGCTGCGCAGGGGTGGCTAGGTGCAGGGTGCTGGTTTGGCGCCGGGTACACTGTTGATTGCAATGGGAATTCTCCGGTTTCAACAAAGACTGCTGGCTCTCGGACAAAGATCTTTTGGAGGTGACCACTGGTTGGAGAGGTAAGTTGGGATGCCTAGGGATGCTGGTACACCGTTGGTTGGGCCACCCCAGGCCGTAGGCCTTCGGGTGCAGTGGTGTCTTAAGGCGTCGGGTTTCTCTTACCAGCTCAGGTCGCTGACGGGGGGATCCTCCAGAAAGAGGCTTCAGGCTTTGCTGGGAGATTCGAGGCAGGTCAGAGATCACCAGATCTTGGGTCAGAATTTCCGGAGAGACCTCCTTGTGGTGTCGGGCCACTCGAACTTGGTACATGGGCGACGGGTGCACAGTGGTGCAGACTTGTAGATTTGGCCAGAGCTGGAGTCTGTGGGTGAACAAATCCAGTGTTCACTGGAGACAAAGTCTTTTCTTTGGAAGGCAGGGCAGGTCCTCTGGATTCTTGAGGTTGCTGGCTGCAGGTCACACCAGAGCTTCTGCAGGTAGGAGTTGGGGACAGGCCGGTAGGAATGGGGCCATGTCAGTGGGCGTCCTTCTGTTCTTAGCTTCTGCACAGCTGTTCGGTCCTTCTTCTTTTCTTCTTGGTGGTTGCCTTGTCTGAGGAGGCAAGGTTTAGGGGAGCCCCTAAATATTACATTGAGGGGCTTTACAGGTAAGTAAAGGTTAGGACCAATGGCTTCCTTCCTTGAGGTGGGTACACCCCCTATTATGCCACCCTCCAGTGGGAGCGGGTCATATGCCTCACTCTGGTTGGCTAGGTCCCCCCATCTGCAAGATGGCGGGGACTGATAGTTGTGCTTCATCTCGCCTCCCCCACCTGAGGTGTGGGATTGGCAAAGGTGGGCACACCTCCCTTACTTACATGGTTTTCTCGCCGGTTCTTGTGACCAAAGTGGGGTTTATTACCAGTGGAGAACAGTTGCTGGAAGAAGCAAAAGACCTGGGGAAGCTCACAAAGGCAGCAAGCCTTTGAAGCTTCCCCTTCGTGGACCCTGGTAATCCTGGGGGAGGAGGCTTGGCACCTCGTCCCAGGATGTGCATTGTTTCAGACCCCCGAAAGCAGCAGGCTCTCAACCCAGGGATCCAGAAACATGTCTGGTGGTGGCAGCTGGTGAGCAGCCACTCAGCCTGGATACTAGTGTTAGGTAATTTTTCATCGGGCATCTCTAAGATGCGCTATGTGTGCATTTTTCATTAAATCCCACACTGGCATCAGTGTGGGTTTAATGTCCTGAGAAGTTTGATACCAAACTTCTCAGTTTTCAGTAAAGCCATTATGGTACTGTGGAGTTGGTAATGACAAACTCCCAGCACCATATGGCATTACTACACTCACAATGTCTACGAATTGGCTTAGACACTGTAGGGGTACAGGGCTCATGCACCTGTACGCTTACCACTGGCAGAGAATACCCAGCTAGAGGGGTGGCTGATCAATGCCAGGGTAGTGGGTTGATGCATGGCACAGAGGGATGTGTGCCATGTCGACTCTTTACTTTGTTCTGCACCAAAACACGCAGCCTGCAAAGGCAGTGTTTGAGTGTAAAGGTATTTGATATTTATTAGCTTGTAAAGTGCCCGTATCACCCCGTCAGGGGTATCTCCGCGCTGTGACAGCTGTCATCAACCAAGAAGACTCAGAACAGAGAGGTTTTTAGAAATTTTCTAAATTTCGGGTAGCCGGGGCATTGGCGTAAATGAATGGGGAGTTGGTTCCAGTTTAGGGGGGCAAGATGGGAGAAGGTTCTGCCGCCCAAACGAGCTTTGTTAAATCGCGTCGTACAAAGAAGTGATTTTGACCCTGACCGAAGGGACCTGGAGGCAGGTACCTTGATAGTTTATCTGAAAGGTAGCTAGGACCCATGTCATGTAGAGATTTGTGAACCATACAGCAGATCTTGAATTTAATCTGTTTTCGCACCGGAAGCCAATGCAGCTGTTGCAAAAGGGGTGTGGAGGCTGTTCTGGGAGGGGCGTTGGCAACTAGGTGGGCCACCGTGTTCTGGACTACCTGCAATTTATTTAAGGAAGCTCCATGGACTGAAATCAGCAAGGCGTTGCAGTAGTCCAGGCGGCTTAACACTAATGCCTGAATCAGCACTTTCCCGTAGATGAGGGTAAAAAGGGGAAAGCTCTTCGTAGTAGTCTAAGAGTGTGAAAACATGACCCTGCAATGGAGGTAGCATGCTCTCCCAATATTAGTTTCTGGTCAATACGGACGCCCACGTTTTTGACTACCTTTTTGGGAGTGGGAGCTGGGCCCAATCCCTCAGGCCACCAGCTACGGGTCCATTACTTCCCCAAACAGCATAATCTCCGATTTTCCAGTGTTAAACTGGAGAAAGTTGTCAACCATCCAATCCGCAACTGCCTTCATGCCCTCCGAAAAGGTGGCCTGAGTATTGGTATTATTTGTATCAAAGGAGAGTAGGAGCTGAGTGTCGTCAGCATTGGAGATTGGAGTAAAACCTAGATTCCTCAGTAATCCCGCCAAGGGGGTGACGTACATGTTAAATAAAGTTGGGCTCAAACAGGAGCCCTGAGGAACTCCCTTGGTCACGCTTGTAGTCTCAGAACGGAAAGGACCCAGATTAATAATCTGGGTTCTGTCTGATAGAAAGTTTCATAACCATTTCAGTGCATTCCCTCAGAGTCTGATGTCTCGGAGTCTTCCGAGAAGGATCCGGTGAGAAATGGTGTTGAATGCCGCAGATAGGGCAGGTAACAGCAAAAGTACTGATTGACCATTGTCCAGAGACATTCTGATGTTATCAGTTACTGCTACCGAGGCAGATTGTGTACTGAATCTGGCCCGAAAGCCCAATTGAGAGACATCAAGACAATTCGAGTCTACAACAAATTCAGAGAGGTATTTGATAATGTGCGTTTCCAAAAGCTTGCCCTGGAGGGGGAGCAAAGAAATGGGGCGATAGTTGGAAACATCGTCATTGGGAGCTTTAAGATTTTTCTGGATGGAAATGACCTGTGCTGCTTTCCATTCAAGGGGAGCTGGCCATCCTTCATAGAACTGTTAAGAATGGGACAAATAAGGGCGGCGAGATGCTTGGAGAGCAGGGAGGTAGTCCTACCAGGGATAGTATCTGAAGGGGACCCAGACTTAACTTTCCTTAGAAGTGATTCTACTTCTTCAGGCGTAAGTAATGGAAGATTCTCCAAAGTTGAAAGGTTTGAAATAGGCAATGGATAATCTTTCTTAGTGTCTTTCTGCTAGCCACTGGCAGCCGTGATTTTATAATAAATCGTGTCAATTTTCTGGGTGAAGTGGCTCGCTATGTTATCACATAAGATTTGTTATGGGGCCTCTTCATTGTTACATGCCTTAGGGTCAATGAAAGATTTTAGGATCTGGTACAGGGTTCTGGAAGAGTTCCCTGCTTGTTCAAGGAACAGGGCCGCTAAGGGTGGCACAATAAGTGCTGCAGCCGTTAGAGGTCTTCCTAGGTCACAATGCCCTGGGTGCCTTTGGTACCATTTACCAGGGGCTGACCTGTGGCCAGAGATGGCCAATTGAGTTTTGTCCTCAGTGCAGTTTTGGTGAAAGAACATAGGCCCTGGGTACCTGATTGTCAGGAGCCCAGGGCACACCTAGTCAAAATACATCAGCAGTTCAGCAAAAAGTGGGGGCAACCTTGCATAAAGAGGGCACTTTCTTACACAGAGCAGTTACCTTCTCAACAATCTAGAAAACGCTTTTGGCCTCACAATGAGCATTGAAAGAACTGTATAAATGACCGTAGAATATTATACAGCAAAATAAGAAAGATTGCTTACTGTTTCTTACAAGTCCCGCTGGCTCCAGGACAGGTTTGCGTCCTAATCACATATTTTTAGATTAAGGATTTGGCGGCTGGATTATGGAACAAACGCAGGCCTCTTGGTCATGTTTCACTTTTACTGATATTTTTAGGCACGTTCCCCAAGCCCCTATAGGAAGTTAACAGTGCACATTGAAAAACCTGGGCTAATTTCTCTCTATATACATGTCTACCTTTTAATGCACAGAATACAGCTCGCAAGGCGGAATTATTATATTGATAATGTTAGCATGAAATCTCAGCATCACAATTCCCATTCCTAACTCCGTGCCTGATGTGTGTTACAGCTGGCGTAGATTGTGATGTGGGGGACCTCTGTTGAATAACATGGCTATTGCAAAGCAGGGTTGAAGTTCATAGACGGAGCATTCTTGATCCTAGCGCTGGCATATCAGGGCCTGGATTGACAGGCAATGGTGCTGCTTTGTGTAGACTCAAGTACTAGAATATCAGATGGTTCAACAGAGATGTCATAGCAGAGCTGTCTGTGTGGGAAACAGGATTAGCAGGGGTTCTGCAGACAATCGCTGAGTTGCAATAGTAAAGCTGTGAGTTCCAGTCCGTAAAATAGCGGGGGTCCTTTGTTGTAGGTTTGACATGCAAATAAAACAGTGCTTGGGTATCTGCCTGGAGTCTTAAGGGTGCTTCCAGGAAGGATCACGGCGCTCTGCTAACTGTGTGCAAGTCCTAATGTTGACATAACACAGGGTGCTTCTGTCCATCACTTGCAATGCACTGCCAGAGCTATAGCAGTGGTTCCATACAGCATAATTATGGTGCATAGCAGAGAGGTGTGTGAGTTTGGTATTGTGGAATATCAGTAGCTCAAAAAGATTGGCAGCCGGGTAGGGGTTCAGAGCTAATTCTGACTGGGGTCTTGCGAATCGACTTTCCTGGTCATGATGTATGCTGTGGAGGGCAGAAACAAAATGTGAAGGAAACTACAGCAGACCAATGGATGAAGCAGTCTCATTGAAAGCCTCTGTGTGTTAGTTTTTACATGTACATTTTTAGTAAAATCAAACTGTCTTGGCTACGCAAGACCTAAATATTTTTTTTTGTTTTTTTTAAAGTGCAGGTTCACAAATTCATGCAAAACAGATAATTCTGTTGCATATCCCCAATTGTGTAATTCATTGTGGTATCTGGATTTATTATTTACTTCTGGTTCCGGTAAAACGTTCTTAGAAGGGAGCATGTTATGTTCTTCATAATTTGATATAAAATGCCCTTTTGAAAATGGGGTTATTGTTTTTATCAAAGGATTATGGAATACTTTTATCAACATTTGGAATAGGTTTTACCTTTTCTGTGGATCAAAATTAGGTAATCGCTATTCCAAATGTTTGAAACTCCATGAGTTTCATTCAGTGATTCCTAGGCGGTCGGCTTACCTCATTAATATTAATGACGTAGATAGCAAGTTGCGACCCCCTAGGAATCGCTAAAATCACGGGGTTGGTGGCCTGCTAAGGTCAGCAGACCACCATGACTGTAATTGCTTTTCAATAAACAATAATTTTTTTCAAAATGCAGCCCGTTTACATTAAAAAGAAAGATGAAAGGTTTTCCTTTCATTTTTTAAGGGCAGGCAGTGGTACATTTTCTCCACCATTCCCAAAGGGGAAAGGGTCCCTTGGTAACCTCTTGCTCTTTGCAAATGGGTTACCACCAACTTGAAGTTGGTGGTAAATGCAAATGTTTTGCACCCACATTCAAGGTCACAAAACATTCATACATACCGCAGGTATTCGGTATTTGGAAGGGATGCCCTAAACATACCCCTTCCAAATACTGAATCGCACACCCATTTTGCAATTCAGTCACAGGTTACTGAATCACAAAATAGGGTTTGATACATGGAAAAAGCCTTTTTTGTGAATTGGCCTGTTTGTAAATGCTAAATTACTTAATACATGTGGGTCTATGTAGGCGCTAATACTTATTCTAATAGGTTCAGGAACGCCAGATCTTTATGAGCTTTCTTAGTACAATTAGTTTGCTTAGAAACTACATTATATTCCTGGGAACTAAAGTGGTCGAAGCATGGAGCCACCTGGAGGGAGTCATATATGAGAAAAATAATGGTTCCTGTGAGGCACTGGGTTGTTGCTTGACTGGGGTGTTAACAATGGTCAAGCAACAGTCACAATCCCCATAAGGTGAAACACAAAAGTCAATAAATTAAACTGTGCTTAATCCTAAGGTAGCTTGGCACAAAATGCAGTCAAGCTTAACTTAGAGGCAATGTGTAAAACATTTATTCAGCACACAAACACTAATAAAACACAACACAAGACAAATGCCATACCAATTTAGGAAAAGAGAGTAAATTATAATGAATTATTTGATGCCAAAATGACAAAAATCCCATTTGTAGGAGCAAAGTCGTGAATTTGTGGTAAAAATCAGCACCTACAAGATCAAAGCGCCAAACGTGGACATATAGTAACACAGGACTGGGTCAAAGTCTATAAATGTGGGTGACCACGATGGGTCTGCTGCAAGAAATGGATTGGGCCTGGTCAGCAGTTACCTTCGGTCTTAAAAGAAATTTTGAATAAAATGTTCTGAGAGGGTAAAGTACATTGGTGCAAGACTGTCAGCGGTGTCCAAAGAGGGAGCTTTATCGTCAGGGAGCCACTGAACGAAGTCGCATTGAAGATTTCTACATTCTGACTTAGTTACTTTTTGGAAGTAAAAAATCTCCATCAGAACGAAGCACAAGGCTGTAGCCGACGAGAGTTCCAAGAGGCTGGATACCCCTTTGGCAAAGGACCGCAGAACAAGATTTTCTGCTGCAGAGAAGAATCTAGCGGGGCAGTGTGAAGTCAGCCCGACCAGTGATGCAGCCCAAAAAATGTCTATGCCCCAGGTTTTTGATTTTGGCTGTCTGAGCACCTTCATCACCACCATTAAGGATTCAGGACTGTAGGGGCATCACTTGGGGGGGGTCAGGACTCACTCAGGTTGGGTCCAAGTGTGGGTTCAAGATGGTGGGAGCCTGTTATGTCCCTGTGGTTCTGAAATGGAGCTCAGCCAACTAGCCCTTGCAGTCACCATGGTAGTCCTGGGTTCAGGTGGAGAATTAGGGCTCAACAGCAGGGCAGACCGCTGAGGGTTCAAGGCAGGCTCCAGGGAGTAAAGCAGTCCTTCCAGATGCAGCAGAGCAGTCTTGTGAAGTACAGAGCAGGCCACAGCAGCAGTCAGTCCTCTGTGAGTCCTTCTACAGGTCCAGACAGAGAACTGAAAAGTGGGTCTAAAGGTCCTGTTTTTATCACTGGTTCCTTCCTTGAAGCCTGGAGAAGTTTGTAGAGGTTTCTTTTTGGAGTGCTTGGAAAGTCTTGACTCCTGTGTCCTGGCACCAAGCTGGATTTGAGACAAAGTAGAGGTAGAAACTCTTTGCATGAGATCAGAGCATAGCCTATTCAGTTGCAAGTTGGGCTGTGCAGATGGCTCATTCAGGCAAACCTAATCCCTCCATAGAGAGATTGTGTGGAAGAAATTCACAAAGTCTCAAGTCCCAACTACACACAGCCATATGACCTAGGGGAGGCTGAAGGTACCAAATGACTAAGAGCAGGAAAATGTAAACTTTCTAAAAGTGGCATTTTGAAAATTGTAATTTAAAATCCAATTTTAACATTAACACCGTTTTTTTATTACAATTTCATAGACACCAGACATGAAATGCTTATTTGGCACTCATCAAAATGTAGGATTTATTAAATGAAATAATACAACTCAATGTTACCCTATGGAACAGGTAGGCCTCACAGTAGTGAAAAACAAAATCAAGAGTTTTTATCTACTAGGACATGCAGAGATGTGGGATTCCTATAGCCCAAAGCCTAGAACTTGGGGTCAAGGGCAACACGTTTTCATGTGTATTTTGTCCTTGGGACAAGTAGGCCCAACTCCCTGAAGCACAAACCCTCTAGCTAAGTGTTGTTAGCTCGGACTGCACTAATAACAGTGATTCCAGTATAACAATTCATACACGTTTTCAAAGTTTAGCAATAAGAGGCTATGTATAATACTCCCAGAATGCTCTCTAATTAGATGTAAATATCTGCAGAAGCTTGAAATTATGAGTGATGATTTCTTGCTTTCAAAGTAAAATGTTCACAAAAAACCGCAAGTAGGATAAAAAACATTTATCTAAACTACAGTAAACTTTTAGGTGAAATTTCATTGCAGCATCATTTTATTAAAATGTGTTAATGCATGCTAAAATTTCCTGAAAATATTCATAATGGAAAATCAGTGTAACCAGTTTTGATAAGATTATGAGAAACAAAAAAATAAATAAGCATTGGCAAACCTGTAGGTTTGAAATTGAAGGTCAACCATTTGGTTTTGTCAATGCGTGATTTGTTTTGGCATGGTTTTTGTAAAACCTTATTGATGTGGGAGCTGCAGGGCCCTCAACATTATAACAAACATTAGCAAAATAAAAATTAGTTTTTGCTCTCAAAAAGCACACAATTCCACAGTAGTTCCTGGCACTGAACAAAATTACTTTGTGTGCCGATATGCACCTTGTGAAAGAGCAGAATGCTGTCACTCACAGTGAAGCCAGCAGATAAATGGAGAAAGAGAGAGACAGAATTATAATAAACACAAATGGTCATGGTTAATGGTTAACACAAGACGTAATTAGGCACCCAATTATTAAAGAAAGTCTCCAAAGTGCACTCATGGTATTTGTCCTTGCATTAAGTGCAGATATACGACTTTTGTGAATTCACAAGAATGTACAGAAGTAGACTAAGAAAAAGTGCTCCTAGAAAATATTTGAGGACTGCATTTTAGCACAAGCAACAATGCATGTGCAGATTTGGTAATGCGAAAATCTGAGAATTGCAAGTTCACTCTCCCTCCAACCACTTTTCTTCCAACCAACCCTGGAAGAAGTTTTACGTCTGCAATTGTCAGGAATACATTTCCAACCTTTTTGAGTATGGGTAAAGATTAAAGAAGAGTTGGTGAAAACCCTTAAAAAATGCAAGTTAGTTAAAGGGCATTCCAACCCTGCAACTATTGCTTACCATTACCTTTAACCCCAGTATTTAGATCTGTCGAAACGTACAAGGGAATAGCTAGTATTCAAACCCTACTATGGTATGAGCCCTGGCATAATCAGAGGGGCTATATCAGAGCTCTTATATAATAAGTTTGCTGCCATAATTTGTTGCTGCATGACATGGCACAAAAGGGACAAGTGGATTTTGTTACAGGAGAAGTAGATTTATGAAGTAATCTGCCCCATGGACAAGCAGATAATTTATTAAATTCCACACCCCTGACATGTAACCCTGGAAAGTACTTATCCAACCATTTAATTACAATGCATCCTGTCCTATGGGCTTTCTGGGGCCTGATTTAGGCGTGACATATGTAATAAAAAAGAGTTTAAGACTTGGCAAGGGGATATATTGCCAATTGAATTAGCAGTTTACACGTGCATGCAGGCTGCAATGGCAGGCCTGGGCCATGTTTTAAGGGGCTACTTAAGAGGGTGGCACAATGAGTGCTGCAGGATCACTAGTGCAAAAAAAACAAATGATGAATGGAATGGTGAACAATACAAACATTCCACCCAAGTCACAAAGATATGGGTTTAATCCATAATTTTTTTGCTCAACACATCACCATGGTTTCTACCAAGCCATATGCAAATCCAACTTGACCCTGCTCATCATGGGAACAGTCCAGCCCGAACTGCCAGACCAGGTCCTCTCTGGACCAAAAATAATCATCCTAGGACTGGTTTTGGGGTATCACCCCATATCAGCCAGCTAGTTTAAATCCAGAGGCGTAGTGAACACGGGTCCCATGGCTGGGCACACACTTCCGGCTTAGGGCGGCAAAAGCGAAAAAGAACAAATGATGGACAGAATGCTGAACAATATATACATTCAGCTGCAGTCACAAAGATCTGTATTTAATCCATCTTTTTGTGCTCATCACACCACCCCAGTTAAGACCCAGCCATATTGAAATCAATCTTGACCCTGTTCCTCATGGGAACAGTCCAGCCTGAACTGCCAAGCCAGGTCCTCCCTGGACTGGAAACAAGCACCCTGGGGCCGATTTTGGGGTATCACCTCTCATCAGCCAGGCTAGCTTGAACCTAGAGGCACAGTGAGCACAGAACCCACATCTGGGCATACCCTTCTCACTTAGGGTGAAAAAAGCAAAAATAAATTATGGACAGAATGCTGAACAATGCTGACATTCACCTCCAGTCACAAAGATCTGGGTTTAATCGATTGCTTTTCTGCTCACGACGCCACCCCAGTTTGGGCCCAGCCATATTGAAATCAGTCTTGACCATGCTCCTCGTGGGAACAGTTGAGCCCAAACTGCCAAGGCAGGTCCTCCCTGGATCAGAAACAAGCATCCTGGGACTGGTTTCAGGGTAACATCCCTCATCAGCCAGGCTAGCTTGAATCCAGTGGAAAAGTGAGCAAGGGACCAATGTCTGGGTATACCCTGCCAACTTAGTGCAAACAAAGCAAACACAAGGAGATGATGTGTGCTGCAGAATGAAGCCCATGTGGAAAGAGGAAATAATGAGTAGAAATGTAAACATTTCTCCTCGTTATGCCCACTTTGGGAAGGCACTAGTTTTGGTGCTGCCCCAGATTTAGGCTATGTTGTAAATCTGGAACAGTGTCATAAACCATGTTAAGTCGGAACACCAACAGCAATATTCATGGAACGCCATTCCACGCAGAGTCAGGCAATGTATTACCCCATATTTACAAGCCCTTGAAAAACACACAGGGTGGCTTTGTGTGACCTTGTAAATAAGGGGCGGCAAACAGCCCCTCCAGAGCATCACAAAAGTGATGCTCTGACGGCATAAAAGTGCTGCAGGGGCATTGTAAATATGCCCCTAGGTCTGTTTGCAGAGAGGTCTGGCATATCTCGAAGATTGGAGGTATGTAAGCTGTTTGCACTTGTATTCCACACTGTCTTGTAGCACTATCAGAGACTTTCCAATAGGTTTCATGGGCACTGGCAGATTTGGTGCCTCTAAAATGCTGGTAGGTCAGGGGAAGAAGAGTCTCTAGATTTCCCGAAAGGTGAGTCCACCTCACATGAAAGCTGCGTCTCTGCTACTGACTACAACGCCTTCACCTGTTTTCTATTCCATGCATTCTGATTTATTTCACTCTAGGGCCTCTTGCTGAGGAATTATTGGGCACCTTGGCACATTGCACTAGAACCTCATGCATATAAACCAGGTGGGAAGGGTATGGTAGTCCTTAAGAGCGATGTTAGGTATTAAGAGTCTGAAAAATACAGTTAGAAAGGAAAGCTCCCTTTGTGTCCAAGACACACTCACTCAGAAATATACACTCCTCAGAATTGCTCTAGAGCAGGGGTACTCACAAACTTTCTCTTGGGGCCAAATTTACAGTGTGGTTTGTGGCCGAGGGCCGCACCTTGGGGGCGGGGTCATTGGGGGAGGGGGCGGGGCTAGAGCAATAAAAAAAAACTGTGACCATGAGGTGGAATACAGGTCCCTGCAGCGGACGCCTTCGTCCACTGAGCCACCGGACCCGGCATACACATATCTCTCTCTCTCCCTCTATCTCCTTCCCACCCTCCTCCGTCTCCCTCCCTCCTCCATCTCCCTCCGTCTCCCTCCCTCCTCTGTCTCCCACCCTCTCCCTCCGTCTCCCTCCCTCCTCCATCTCCCTCCCTCCTCCGTCTCCCTCCCTCTCTCCCACTATCCGTCTCTCTCCCTCTCTGTCTCTCTCCGTCTCCCCCTCTCTGTCTCCCTCTCTCTCTGTCTCCCTCCCTCTCTGTCTCCCTCCCCCTCTCTCCCTCTCCCTCCCTCTCTCCCTCTCCTTCCCTCTCCGTCTCTCTCTGTCTCCCTCCGTCCTCTGTCTCCCTCCTCTCCCTCAGTCCTCCGTCTCCCTCCCTCCTCCGTCTCCCTCCCTCTCTCTGTCTCACTCCCTCCCTCTCTGTCTCTCTCCCTCCCTCTCTGTCTCTCTCCCTCCCTCCCTGTCTCCCTCGCTCTCCCCGTCTCCCTCTCTCTCCCCGTCTCCCTCTCTCTCTGTCGCCCTCCCTCTCCGTCTCCCTCTCCATCTGTCTCTTTGTCTCTCTGTCTGTCTCTGCCTCTGTCTGTCCCTGTCTCTGCCTATCTGTCTCTGTCTGTCCTAGTCTCTGTTAGTCTCTATCTCTATCTGTCTCTGTCTGTTTCTGTCTCTCCCTACTGCCCTCTGTCACCCTCTGTCCCCTTACCCGACTCTCACACCCTGCTGTTCTCTTGTCATCCTTTGTCACCTCTCCCCCACCCTGCCTCCCCCCCTTCGCTTGTGTGGCAGCAGAGGCAGCTTCCCTTCCAGGGCACACACACAGCCCCACCCGAGTACTTCACAGGTCTTTAAGAGACCATTTGCATGATAACGAGGCTTTGTTGTATTTCACCTCTTAGCGCCCCAACAGCTCCACTCCGACTATCGCTTGAATCCCCGGGCCCCCACAGAGCAGAGTCTGTGTTTGCTGACACTGTTAGGAAAGAAACCAAACACCAGTACGATGTCTGAAAGGTCCGCGGGCCGCCAAGAAAGGCATGCCGGGCCGTTGGCGGCCCGCGGGCCGTACTATGAGTACCCCTGCTCTAGAGGCTGAGCTTGTGTCAACTTTGAACTTTGATACAGGCTATGTCATTAATTCTTGTGTCTTTGCCTCTTTTGACCCATGCTTATTCCACAGCTTCTATTGCATTTTGTCTGAAAATCCCACTGTGCGGATGTAGCCCAGCTGGGATTAGTGCTTTGTCTCCTCTTGTGAGGAGGTGGTGTTTCCTTACAGTGTAGAGGAGTGGTGTACCAAGAGTGTCATGTCAAGGACTAATGCAAGTAAAGAAAATAGGCCCCTACCACCTAAAATTCATATGAAAGACATTCATTATTTGCGTAACGAACACCTCGTCGCCTTTTCTATTTTACCAGAAAATCTTATCTCCACTTCTTTCTGTTTGCCCTCTACATTTCTGCCTACACCTACTCTATATTAATCTCACCTCTCCCTGGCTCTTTCTCCACCTTATTCCTGCCTCTCGCTTTCCATCCGCTACCTTTCTTAATTTGTATCCTTCATATTTTTTCTATCTTCCTCTCCAGTCACCTCTTATTTTTCCATTCTCCAAATCCAATATATTTTCCTTTTCCTTTTCTGTCCTCTCTCATATAATTTGTTCTTTCTCTCTTTGCCTGCTTTGTTTATGCACTCCATTTCTCTTTGTACACTCACATTTCTCCTTTATATTGCTATTTTTCTTTCAGCTTTTTCCCCATCACTTTTACCATTATTTCTGACCATTCTATGTTTTATCCATTCTTCTCTCAGTTGTTCCCTTTCTTTCCATTCTGTCTGTTATTCATATCTTCTACTTTTCCTCTCCCAGCCCTTTACAATCCTTCTATTATGCTTTTCCATTCTCCTTTGCTCACGCTATTTCAACTCTTCCCTTTTACTATCTCATTCATATCCCCTTGACCTAGTTGCTCATCCTCTCCATTCCTTTCATCCTTTATCTCTCGCCTTTCTATTCTCACCCTTGCTTCTCTAAATATGTTTCCAGTTGTTCTTGTCCTTATAGCACCTTGTGACCTCTATCCTTCTGCATGTATCTCCTTCATACTTTTTGTCATTTTCCTTTTCGGTTCAATTGCTGCTTCTGTTACCCCTCCTATATTGCCCTCAGTACTTCTTTAATTTAATCTTACTTGTAGAAAAATATTGTAGGATATTTACAAGGACTGGCGATAACTACCTCTAACGCTATTTAGCGGCAGTTTTCTTACCGCTGTGTACCGCTGAAAGCTATCGCCTTGTTAGCGATGTATGTACAAGACATCGCTGCATGGCAATAGCTTCAGGGATCAGCAGTGAAAACTGCCGCTAACATTAGCATGATGGCGATAGGAATTCTGGCATTAGCCGTCGAAAACCAAGGAAGGCCAATATGCGGCAAAATAATTCCCATTAGTCAGTCCAATGTGAGTTTTTTTTGCCTCTATAGCCAAAAATAGCCTATCAGTCATCCTTCAATGAAGGATAGGCAGAAAAACAATGGAATGCAGAATAGAGCAGCCAGTGCCAAGTGCTGCGCAGATCAACAACCCCCTCAAGCCCCCAACATCCAGGACGAACAGCCAGAGTTCTAGGGGAAGAAGAAATGCAGAGCTACATGCATGAAAAGAGGCACATTGCAGTGCAACACCAGTGATGCATCACTTCTCATTGTGTACTCTTCGCAACACCATGGCATTCAAAACCTTGAAAGCGTGGACAGTCCTTGGGGCCCAGAGGCCCTGCTAGTCCTGCGTCTGCAGCCTGGATGCCTCACTAGTCCTGCATCTGAAGCCTAGATGCCTTACTGGACCTATGTCTGGTGCCTGGATGCCTCGCTGGTCCTGCGTCTGGAGCCTGGTTGCCTCACTGGTCCTGCATCTGGTGCCTGAATGCCTCGCTGGACCTGCGTCTGGAGCATGGAGTGGGATGCAGAGGTGCAGTGGAGTCGATGAGCCATGGCGGTAGACATTGAGGCGTGGCGATTGCCCTTACCTGGTGGTGAAGTCTGGCAGGGTGAATGGAGACACGTTGCTGACCTATGTGAGAAGACCGCCTTGAGCCCCTTGGAGCTGTGAATGGTAGAGGCACTCCTGTGCACCAACATAGGAAGGTCTTCATCGCATACTATGATCCACCACTACACCGGGGTGCACAGAGGGGATTGCCAACTCTGGGCGACACCTCTCTGCATCACAGGCTGTATGAATTTGTGCCGGCCAGACGCTGTGGAGGGTGAGGCCCCTGAGCTGCACCGAGCTGTGGTGGGAGCTGTGGTGGGAGCGCTGCAACTTCACGCCTAAGGGGGCCCTGCTGCTGCACCTGCATCGGGAGGTTCCACAGCAGACTTGGCGGCAACTGCTGTACCCAGGCGTGTGAAATCCCACCTGGCTGAGGCTCCTGCTGGCTGAGTCACAGATTTTAAGAGACTGCAAGGTGTCAAAGTCCAGGTACGGAGAAGGTGGGACGCGTAGCAGATGAGGACCGGGGGTCGAGTTGCCGAGGCCTCGAACTTGATGTGACGCACCCCCAGTGGCGGTTCATCCGCAATGACAGAAGAGCATCAGGTGTGCCAAAGGTAAATATGCCCTTACAACGCATACTATTACATTGCATTCCATTACAATGCATTCCAATACTACGCATTTTGCAACAGTAGGGAAAGTGCTGGATAGCAGAGGTGAAAACATTACTATTCCCACTTCAGTGAGTGCAACCCTAAAACTAACCCTTGCACCCCAAAACATACCCTGAACCCTAAAAGAGATCTTTGAAACCCCAAAACACACCCTAAAATTCATATTTTACCCCATAAGACACCCCAAATTTAATCTCTGACCCCCAAAACCCATAACCTCCCTAAAAATAAAAAAAAACACCAGTACTGACCTCACAATGTGTTGGAATGAAATCCAATGTAACGGTACCTGCGTTGTTGTAGTTGCGTTGTAAAGGCATTACTACTACTACTACTCAGTGAACTCTACTTCTACCTGGACAACCCCAATGACCATCACACCACTCGCCAACATCAGACTCAAGCAGCTAGTCACTGCAGCAAGCCACATTGCAGGACACACGTTCTAGCATGTCTCCTACGCCAGCGGAACTTCAACAACAGCCACACCTCCAGACTCTCTTGGACCGACCATCATTGTATACATCATGTCTTCACCATGCCCACCGTACACCACCACCATTGCCCCCCCTTGCAGCTGGATCAAGGCCACCAAAGAACTTCTCGTCAACTCCCTCAGCTCCACCACTCTGCCAACGCTTACAAGCGATAACACCGCAGTGTGCAACCGCCAACGATTTATCTACAACTGCGCCAACACCCTGGCACCGCTCAAGAAAAGAAAAGGCAAAATCTAGCACCACATTGCGTGGTATTTGCAAAGTAACGCAGGTAGGCATATGCTTGACCTTGTAAAGCCCGGTGCCACATCATACCTGCATCAGGAGTGACACAGTGAAATCCATCAGATTTCACTGCAACAATTGTATGACGGCAATGTGCCTAATGGCAGCCATAAGAGTGATGCAGTGCCGCATAAATAGGATGGCGCCATGCATTGCTGGAGTTACGTCATGCTTGTGACACAACTGCAGCAATGCGTGACTTTAGGGCAGACAGATACCAGAAGTATCTACCATTACTTGCGTCATGGACCACTGTCCAGTGAATACAGTTCATCCATTGTGTCGCAAGAAGGGCATAGTGAAAAGTGTTGCAACGCTGTCTTGCCCGGACCCTAGTTCTATTTTTCCTGCCCTTCCTTGTGTCCAAGCACCACAGGTGCTGTATGTACCAGGAAATTACACATAAAAGCAAACACTGCACCTATGCAAACATGTTAATTGTTGCTACTATGTTTCATTGCACAGCAGTGCTTTCTAGGTAAAATGTTTAAATCTTACTTTGTATGCATGTGCGCAGTGATATCTAAATATACATGTGTAAATATATACATACAAAGCCAGATTTAACCAGTGTAAGCAAACATATGCATGTGTGTGTGCAGAAATATATATAAGTACCAAAAATGGTTATTCCATGCTCAGTGCGCTTCTTTATTGCTAGTGCCTGCGTTTCCGGCAGGAAAATGCGAGCCACTTTGGTGTGAGGGTGCAAATTCAAGGATTTATTCGGCCAACAAGACACGTTTCAACCTCTGACAAGGTCTTGGTCACATGACCTTTTGCCAGTTCCACATATATTTAAAGATACAGTGAGTAGCACGATGCAGCGTGCCGTGATGGACATAAGTAAAAGACTTGGTGAGTAATATGAAAACATTTCTACATTCATGAGGATTTAAATTTTAATTTTTGATTTTAATTGTTTAATTCGTGACAGTATTTTGCTAAAGCTGTGTATGTTGCTAATTCCGTTGTTTTTGTCCATTAAGTCACATGATAGTCTTTGCCTTATTACTAATGGGTATTTTACCCTCACATGAAGTTAACTTCGTGTCAGTTACCTCGGGTATAGTACCCTGTGCATAGTTAGAGTGTGGAGTGCGATCTAAACGGTGATTAGGTAGTTATTTAATGTCTGGTGACAAAATATGCATACAATAAACTAGTGCTCAGAGGGCTTCTTTATTGCTAGTGCCCATGCTAGGGATTGACAAAATCCCGGATATAAAATTGTTGCCAAGTATCACATGATAAAGACCTGGATGGTTGAAATGCATTAGTGCTCTTTATTTCTTCCTCTGTTTGAATAAAAAGTAGTCAACAGCCTTGGGGGCATATTATCAAGAACGGTGTTAAAATTATCGCCGCTTTAGCATCAGGAAACTGCCGCTAAAGCAGTGATAATGGACTTGATAACATGCCCTTGAGAATTCCAATAGAAGCCCATGTTCTGGTGTGATAATTTTAACGCCGTTCTTGATAATATGCCCCCTGTAGTGTAGTGCTATGCTATGATAGATATATATATATATATATATATATATATATATATATATATACATTCACTTAAAAAACCATAGGTTTCACACATCTTATAGTTAGCTGGACATTTCACTCATAAAAAAACCAATGAAATTCCCCCGTTAGTTCAGATAACTATAACTCGCGCGCCAGCAATCCACTGCTCATGACGTCACATATTACATCACTCCTGACATGGTCAGTGGCATCACTCATGACATCACTGATGACATCATCCTTGTGATAGAGTGGCGGTCGCGCGAGTTACAGTTATCTGAACTAACTATAGCGGGGGAATTTCATTGGTTTTTTACGAGTTTAATGTCCAGCTAACTATAACATGTGTGAAACCTATGGTTTTTTAAGTGAATTTGCAAGGTTTTTTAAATGCTAATTCCTAACTATAACGTGTGTGAAACCTATGGTTTTTTATGTGAATTTGTAAGGTTTTTTAAATGCTAAGTTATGTATGTATTATTATATTGTTGTACATATTTATTTTACAATAAACTACCTATGTATATAGTTATAGATTGACTGTATCCTGTAATATGGAATGGCTCGTTTAAAATGTTTTTTTTAAGGTTTTTCACCGTGCGCGCAAGGTGCGCGCACCCCGCAAGTTTTTGGAAAAAAAATACTTTTTTTTCACCCTTCGGGTTCCTTCAGGGACCCCCTGACAAAGGCTAGGGGGTCAGGAACTCTCTACCCTGCCCCCTTTTCATGTTCTCCACCTTTCTTTTTCACTGTCACACACCAAATACACAAAATGGCGGCCGACACTTCCTGATTTCGACCGATTCGAATGTGGACTGACATGTAACCACCAATCGGAATTGCGCACGGTGCGCGCTTATAGATATTTATGTACTTTTAAATGCAATTTTCTCAGGAACTACTGAACAGATTGACACCATATATGCAAAAGGCACATGCCTGACCTGAGGACTACCTCTTTGCCAAATTTCTAGTAATTCTGTTCAGCCATTCGGGCTGTACCTTCGACTAAAGGTCCTATGGGAAAATGCATGGGGAAAACACGTTTTGGGACCCCCCTTTTTTCTCAGCCCCCGCTCGACAAATCACCCCGAGACTTTCAGGGTAGGAGCTGAGCGGAGCGCCCCATTAGTTTTGACAATTTCACGAGGATTCGTCAACCGGCGCCAAAGTTATTCAAAATAGAATTTTCAGATTTCCTATGGAAACACGGTCCTAACTATAACTATCTACTGGCGAAATATATATATATATATATATATATATATATATATTCTTTTTTTTCACTGAAAAAACCATAGGTTTCGGAGACGTTAAAGTTAGTTGGACATTTGACTCATGTAAAACCAGAGAAATTCGCCCGTTATAGTTTGTTGAGCTAACTATAACTTGCGCGCCCGCAATGCACTGGTGATGATGTCACATATGACATCACTCATGACATGGTCAGTGACAACACTCATGACATCACTGATGACATCTCAAATGACATCACTGATGACACCAGTGAATGTGTGTTTCTGCAAAGTTTAAATATTTTTCATATATATCTATGCCAAGGTCTATTGAAGAATGAGTGGATATAGAAGTGCCTGAATGGATTATTTAGAAGATGCATGACTGACTGTATAAGTCACTGATTGAACATATGTTACTGAATGCATAGGTTAGTGACTAAACTGTGTGAATATCTATATTAGTCTCTCAGTTGGTGTGTAAGCAGGTGCATGGGTTGGTGAATAGCTACATCAGTGTCTATATGGGTTATTTATTGTTTGTATGAGTATCTGTATGGGTGTCTGAGTGTCTATCTGGGTGGGTGGGGGGTGTCTGACTCTGTGCAGATATGTCTGAATAGCTGTTTCACTGGTTCTATACATTCAAAACTGCATCTTGGAAGGGCTGTATGGGTAGCTAACTGTGTGTACAGGTGTGTTGATTAGTGAATTGATGTCTCAGTTGTATATATGTGAGTAACTATGTATGTTTTTAGACAGTATATGTGAGTGTTGGGAAGTATAATTGACTATACGTGAGAGAGAGTGATTGCAAGAGTGTCTACATACACGAATGTGTACTTGTATTAGTGATTGTATAAGAGAGTAAGTATGTGATAGTATCTATATCAATAAGGGAAGTGATGTGTGTATAAACAAGTCAGGGGGTGTGTACATATCTGCATCGGTAAGTACATGGGTGTGTGATTGATTTTTGGCATGACTGAGTAGATGTGTGAGTAACTCTACGGATCAGTAGCACTGTGTGAATGTATGTATAGGTGTATGAGTGGATATTATACTGATGTAATGATGAGAGACAGCATGTATGAGTGACTGTATCAGTGTATGTCCTGCTCACAATATATAGATAGGAATCAGTGGATGGGTATCTAGTATCTGGTATTGGTGTGTCTATGGTTTCGAAAATGGTAGTCTGCATTTTAGAGTACGTGTATCAAAGGTTATATTAGAGTGTGAGAAGGTGTGTCAGATTATCACGTGGATGATGTCATCAGTGATGTCATTTGAGATGTCATCAGTGATGTCATGAGTGATGTCTCTGACCATGTCATGAGTAATATGTGACATCACCAGTGCATTGTGGGCGCGCAAGTTATAGTTAGCTCAACTAACTATAACAGGCAAATTTCTCTGGTTTTATATGAGTCAAATGTCCAACTAACTATAACGTCTCTGAAACCTATGGTGTTTTCAGTGAATTTCTAGGGTTTTTTAAATGCTACTTCATAACAATAACGTCTGTAAAACCTATGGTTTTTTCTGTGAATTTCAAAGGTTTTTTAAATATCGAACTACTATTGAGCTATTTGTCATTAGTACTGTTTTTTTCTAACTTTTCAACTACATAACAGTAACTGCAAAACTGCTTTGTAATGTAATATATTTCACAAATTACAGTGAGTTTTTAAATAATACAAAATAATTTAACATTCAGAAAACAATTTTCTCCCTTGTTTTGCTGTCATCAGCTTCTACTTAACTTCACTATTCACAGTGATGTCAGTGTAGATTCATCATAAACAGCAGGGAATCAAAAAAACAATCAACTAGATTGTTAAAAAAAAACAAATCCCTAATTCTCGCAAATATAATACAAAATCAAGACAAATAACACATCCAAATCTATTTCCAATCTCCAAATCTTACCTTTACTTTCTAGTTTCTGTTCACATTTTGCAATACGCCAAATATTGTATCAAAAATTTTGCTTTGAAATCATCCAGTATGAATTCCTTAAAGTATCTATACACCTTTCCGCTAGGCCGAATGATGTATCTAAAATCTTTGTTTCAGAAATATCAAGTATGAGTTGGGTAACTCATAAGGCAATCTCGGTTTCATTTCCAAGTGTATATCATTGCAGTGACTCCAACCATTATTACACTTTAAATAAACTGTATAATTTCTACTTGTGGTAGTACTTCCAGCATGGAAAACAATAGCAGCTGTTGCAAAAGTTATTCCAGAAATAGATACTTGACTAGCAACAAAATTTTTTATTTTGGTTTCTACTTCTCTTCCATTTGGTCTACAGCGTTGCATCATTATAATCAAATATTTTCCATATCTTTGTAGGCATAATGTAGATAGCATTGTTGATTTATAACGAGAACAGATCATCTCGTGATCAGCTTCTTTTACTAATTTGGATAATGGTACAGATTTGCAGTCAGGTATTGTCAACTATGGAAATCGTTCTCTGTCAACTATAGTGCTTGAAATTAATGAACACTGTTCACATTTATGTTCCCATTTGTAACTGAGTCCAAATAAAATCTCAATCTGAATTCCTTCATCTTCTAGCACTCCAAGCATAACCATCAGAAATTCTTGTGCATCTTGTTGTATATTAGCACTGAACGTAAAAGATTCAGTACATGTATCCAATAGTTGGCGAATACCAGAAGCAGAATGGATCTTACTTCTATCAGTTCTCAATTCTTGAAATAAAGTAGAAAGTGCCGAACATAATCTTTTTTCTTTACTTTCCATAATTTCACCATAAACATCTTCAAGATAAAACATGTTTGCGTTTTGAACACACAACACGTTTCTCATAAATAGGATATTCACCTAAACTTGGAGCATAAAGCCTTCTCAAACGATTATATTCTCTTACACAATTAACATCAGCACTAACCTTGTTCTCATCAAAATCAATTAGATACAAACCAGACAATGTTCTAACTCGAGATAATGCAACATATACCATTCCCTCCTTAAACACAGTTCTTCCTACACTTACCAAAGCATTATCTACATAAACCTTGAGATTTATGAATAGTTATTGCATATGCTAAACAGAAGGGAAACTGTTTTCTACGAACATACAAGTCTTTTACAAGCAAAAAACGTAAAGCACAACGCGCAATCTATCTTACCTCTGTAATCTGATCAAATGTAACTTTCAAGAATTCAATTCCATTTCTATTTTGATATTTCACAAAATCAACAACTTTCCCCATTGTTCCATTCACTAAACCTTCTTCTACATCCAGATTACGCCTCAAAATTACCTGACAGTTTAAACATACATCTAAAAAATTTTCTTAGCCAACAGTTTTTCATACAGACTTTTCTAGAGAATCCAATTTAGTCTGTAATTTTTCTGAAAGAAGAATTGTTATTCCTTGATGCTCGATTTTATCAATAGCTTCAATGTGAACTATTTCTTGATTTTCTAATTTCATAAGCTCTCTATTAAATGTATAACACTCTTCCACTGTAGGCATTAGGCAAACTACAGACTTTTTTTCTTTCATTTTCTTGTACATTACTTCTGCTGGTGTGTTTTCATTTGTAAACAAGTTCTTTAGTAGACGACTTTGAAAAGCTTCTTTACCATGTTTGCTTAGAACACCAGTTCTTACATCTTTTAGAATATTTGCATAATCTTCATCTCTTGCTTGTCGCACATTCTGAGTGAGCTCTTTATATTCAAAATTTAACCACAGATTCACATTTCCAATACTTCCCAGAGATTTCTTTGTGTCTTCATGTAGAAGAGTTTTAAACACTGGTTCTCCTTTTACAGGGGTTAGTTGTAGCAGATCTCCAAATACAATTAAATGTTTTCCTCCAAAGAGAACGTCATAATCTGTTTTTAATACCTGTTGCAATATTAAGTGTACAAAAGCAAGCATTAAGTTTGAGACCATGCTCACCTCATCAATAATTAATAGTTTCGCTTTCTTCAGCACTCTTGACACTTCATGAGAAGCTTCTCCAGACAACTTCTGATATTGTAATTTATTATCATGCTCAACTGGTAACATCAGTAATCTATGCAAAGTAACTCCTTTAACATTGTGTGCAGCTAATCCAGTTGGAGCTGTTACCACAGATCATAAATGTGAACCAGTAGTTTTTTGAAGATAACTGGTCAAAACTTTAATTTAAAAAATGTACATGTCCCAGCTTGACCCCTGATGTACATCAGAAGAGGTTTAAAAGATGAACACACACATTCTTTTATTTCATGCAACAAACCATGTTCTATCTGTTCTCTTACTTGTACATATATTTCTTTCTATTCAACATTTAGTTGTTCTTCTAACTTTTCCAATGTAATATTCTCCTCGTGTGCTTGTTGCATTGCAATTTCGACTTCATGCATAGCAGTCGCTGCTTCATTTTCCAGTATTAGTTGTCCAAGAGGATCTTGACTACATTGACCACTACTTTGACTATCTTGAGAACTTTCATTAGCTATATCAGCTGTAATAGTCTTTTCCTTTTCAACTTCATCATTCAACATTTTTAAATATGTAGGGAAAATTGTACATGCAATGCTATCTTTACATGCAATAAAAGAATCTTCGTAGACTCCAAGTAATTCACTTTCGCTACACCATGGTTTAAAGAGTTGGAGAAGTGCTAAATAGTAAAATTCTTGCTTAGCCGGAGTTTCACAACTGAGTTTCTTGTGGTTTATAAGATTACCCTTCGCATGTTTTACTAAACAACCATGACATCCAACTACTGCATATTTTCCTTCTTTTAAATTCTGTTTAACATTTCTTTTGAAGCTGTAATGTTGAAGTACTTTATACAGACATAGCTGTTCCAGATGTCGACTCCTTTTCGAATAGTATGTGTCCAACATATTAGTTTTAAGAATGTCTGTACTGTCTGGTTCATTTGCTGCTAAGTATTCAATTTCTTCTAATGATTTCAACACTCTTACCCAAATGATTCCTCGACACTTTGAATATAAACTTGAAGAGCACAAGTGGTCTGAATATTCATAGGATCCAATTTCTCGGTGGGAAAGCATTTTCAAACTAAAGCTGTTCAATTTTTTTGCTAACGCTTTTCTCTTGGGCAATTTCTTCCCACATTTTTTTCATCTCTGTTTTTTCTGATTTTGTTACATAACATAACGGGCAACAGCAATTGAGTTATCTGCAACATACTGGATGTCCCTGTTCGCATTCCACAGTTTTAAAATGACTGGATTGTAGTCATTGATATTCTTTGACACTTCTGTTCTTTTTAAGTTGTAGGTATTCTTTGGAGATTTCCGAGTTATTGTGTGCCTTACAGAAGAAAAAAAATGAATTTACTCTTCCTTTACAAATGACTGGATGTGGAAAACCAAACCGACATTTGGAGTAAAATTTTCCTTTAGACTTGTATTTTCTTCTGCAGTACTTTCCAAAACGGTGACTTTGGCAATGTAACACTTCCTGTCTCAAGCTTCTATCTCCTTCTTCTCTCGGAATCTCACATGTCACATACTGTTCGATGAGAGACAATACTGTTTCATCAGAATCAGTTCCAAATTTAGGTGCATCCTTGACCCATAGTAGCATATATATATGAGGTACACCTCTTGCTTGGTACTCCTTTCTCCAAAAGAAATCGGTAACTTCCCCAAGAGGTGGATTCTTTTATTGCAGCTTGAAACCTATGATTAAAATATCTGCACACATTTACAGGATCCAATGAACACAGTTCACCAGGAGTCTTTATTTCAACATTTTTAATATTGGAATTCACTTCTCTTAGAAACTCAAGCAAATCTCCTCATGCATACTCTGCACAGCTAAGTCTGACAAACCATGTTGGTGTACCTAAGTTCCGTAACAGACACTTGAGTTCTCCATGACGACGATACGAATACTCATTTGTTCCACGTTGACATGCCATCAAATTGATTAACTGTGCTTCTAAATTTTCAGCTGTTTTTTCAACTTTCTCCACAAATTCTTTCGCAGAAAGAAGTGATTGATGAACTCCAGTTTTAAGTATATGGTTCACTGCATACGACAGAGAAGATAAATCACTTTCAAACAAAAGGTGAAATATGTATGGAATGCACTGTCGAAATCTAGGGTCTTCAGAATATAATCTTGTTGACCGATATTCTGAAGCTGGAATACGCAAAGGTCAGTCATCATATAGTCCACCTTCTCCAGTAGGAAACAGCTGTGGAAAACAACGTGCTTCCAAGCTCTTCTCCCATACACTCATTGGAGTTCCCTGTGCTTTTTTCATTTGAAATAACTCAATGCTGCTTCCTATTACTTCTTTTGAATGCAAAGGACATATTGTGTAATGTTCATAAATGTCTTCAGTCCTTGACTTGTCCACTTTCTCTATTTGACCACTTGAAATTTCACATTCATCTTCTAAACTTATTACCTGTTCATCCACATTTACAGTTTTGTAATAAATATTGTCCTCTATAAGATATAAGGTAGCCTTTTCAACTTTATAAACATCCACAAATTATTGCCATATTTATTTCCGACTCTTTGTTGGTACACCATTTACTAGAATGACTACTGCCTCATTTTCCTCTCTCTCTCCAGCAATAGTTTCAATATTTTTCTTAAAATTTAAAGGTAAGTACACCACTCTTCCTTTCCGCCCTCTTTGCAAGTCTGTTGGTGGCAGTTTACCTGTTTTAGGCTCCATCCGAATTATAGTTTGAAAAGGATGAACAGATTGAATTAGAACCGACTCATATGTATTCAATTCTGCCAGTTCCTCCGGAATAGCTACTAATTCTAAGTTATTATGTACTGCTCTAGCATACTGCTCTATCAGGCATTTTATTCTCTTCTAATTTGTTGTAACAATATTTACATATACGTTGATCACTACCTAACTCAAATCGACCTTCCACCAACAAGTAAGTTGCAAATTCTTCCCCCTTACTATTGTTCTCCTTTTCACTTTTCAAATACAAATCAACATTCCTAGTTTGACTTTTATAATGAGTACGTCGACAACAAACACAAACATAGTTTGGTATTTCAGAGCACACTACATCAAACCTTCCAATTTCTTCTTCAAACTGATCAGTGCTAATCACTTTCCCATCTCCTTCAATATCTGTAAATGTCAAACTTTCACTTTCTATTGACTGCTCTTCTGAACCAAAATGTCGCATTTCAATATCATCACACTTTTTTTGAATATCTAATAAAGAACCAAATAAAAGAGCTGCATTCAGTTCACTTAAACATAATGCACGACTTTTTACATAGTACAGTTTCCTTACAAACTTTCGCATTTCTGAATGGTGTACTGCTAACTGCCTCAAGTGATGAAAAACACTTTTACACACTTTTCTTGAAAGAAAAGCCAGAGAATGCCCATGTTTCTCAGTATATTTTCAAACATTACATGGATCTAGTCCTTGCAACAAATTATCTTCTGTTTAATACTTTTCTGTGTATATTCTCATAGCAAATTTCGCATTATATCAATAGATTCCAGTCGAATACTACAAATACTGCTACAACCCCACTTATACACAGGAGCTTGTGTACGTTTCCCTTGCACTTCTTCAACTATTAACTCTTCTGCTCTTTTACCAACCAATTCCTCTTTTGGAAGGGGACAACCATCCTGAACTTTGTAGCAACGACCTCCAGTATCAACTGAAAATGGTAAACTATTTTCCTGAAAGTAACTTTCCTCATTAAAAAAGGCTCACTTCTAGAAGTATGTTTCCAATGTCCACTAAAGATTTTGCAAAAGTTGGTTCTGTTCACAAGTCTTTTTCTTCTACTTTTCTCTTTCAACACTTTGATTACTTTATCTAATACTTTGATCCTCTTCAAAATCACACAACGAAAAACTTCTGTTTTAAAGTAAAAGCAGTATCTACTATACTTTCGATACGCTGCTTCTGTTTGAATTGCAGCACTTTCCTTTTATATTTGCAGCATGTTCTCATTAAATTCTGAATCACTCTAGTTAAAAAAAGTCTCTGACGAATTCCTTGAAATTGTTTTTGTCTCCGGGTAACAGATACTGTTTCTTTATCATGTTTTCTTTTCCTTGTATTTGAAATTGAAGTCTCCTTCTCCATACTTGAAAAATTCTTCTTTTTCCTTTGTGTGATGTTATTTTCATTAAATGTTCGAAATATTTTTTTCAGAATAGTGTTTTTACCAGAAGAAACTGTTTGTGTAGTGCTCTAATTTTTTGTAATTGAAAATCTTTTCTTTTCTGCAAATATAAATACTTCTTTTCTTGTCTTTTTTTCTCAGTTCTTCTAGGCATTTTCAAATATTTATCCAAACGAAATAATGTTCTGAAAAAAAAATAGATTCAATTATTTTTTACATCAGTTCAATATATTACAATAATAACATACAATTACAAAAATTCTACTGACGGCTTCCAGAGGCAGTACTGCAATGTGATGGAGCACGGCAGGGGAGCAGTAGGATGACGGGTAGTGCCATAGAACATACAGCAAGTATTTATTTAATTATTTACATACACCTTTACAATTTACATGTAACTGCACTACCTCGTACTTTTCACCTCTCCACCGCATCCCAACACCCCACACACTCACTCTGCAACCCACCGCAGACAACTTTATAGATAATATTTAAAAAAATTGTAATCTATATACTTAGGATGATATTATCAACCAAACGGCACACAGAAAAATTACCATTATTAGCCTAACAATTTTATCTACAACTTCGCAAGCATAAAAATGCACCCAAAGCTTTAATTGGAGGGGGGAGTCTGAGCACCGGCAGTTTATTTTTGGGGGCCTAGAAATGCATCTCTATCGGCCTCTATTTTCGGGCCTCGCAAAGGTAGTCCATTGTTTTTTTTTTATTATTGGACTGTAGTGAGACAGTGAGACCATGCACATTGCTCACTACTAAAAAGTGGAGACATCATGCCAGGTAAGTCGCGTTGTAGGAGAAAAGAAATCCTTTAAAGAGAGCCATTTTCTCTCACAATTTCCCTTCTCTTTTTGCAGCGCAGGAGCAACATCATCGTGGCGTGATTAGCAGAGAGACCACCAGGCGCACAACGCCCATTGCCCCAAACTCCTTGAGACAGCTTCCCAATAGCACACACCGAGCTGCACCCGATACTTCACAGGTCTTCAAAAGACCATTTGCTTCTAAATGATGCTCTGTTTTTTTCCACCCCTTTTTAGAGCCCCTACATCCCCACTCTGCCTATTGCTGAAAGAACTAGCCTCCCCCGAAATTTCGCTCTGGTTGTGCCTTTGGAGACGACCACACACAGCCAACTCCAACACAACCCTGCTCTCACCTTTCACAGGGTGTTGTTGTAGTGCTACGAAAACACACGCTTTGCCTGGCTCACTTAGGGGCCTATTATCAAGAACGGCGTTAAAATTATCACGCTAAAGCGGCGATAATGAGCTTGATAATATGCCCTTGTGAATTCCCATAGAAGCCCAGCTTCACACCACAACCCGGCCGGCTATGGGAATTGACAAGGGCATATTATCAAGCCCATTATCACCGCTTTAGCTGCAGTTTCCTGCTGCTAAAGCGGTAATAATTTTAACCCCGTTCTTGATAATATGCCCCGTTATCTTTCTAAATTAACGTCTTACACTGAAAAGCTGCTTTACATTTCTTTCCCTACATCAACCTTTGTTTAAAACACCACCAGAGAAGGGTGGTGAACTCTGGTCCACAAAGAGCAACTCAAAGCTTTCTTGTTCTTTATCAGAAACTACATCTGCCTCTCAATGATTATCGCCAGCCTTTTCGGCCCCTTAAGAGGCTGGGTGGATGAGTATAATACGCAGTATTTAGGATCAGCGGCGGAGAGTGCTCGAAAATAAGGACGGATAGTTGAATAAAGGGCGCCTGGATGGATGGCCAGATGGATGAATGGATAGCTAGATGGATGGATGGATGGATATATGGATGAATGGAAGGATAAATGGATGCATGGACCAGTACTTAGGATACACGGGTGGGCTGATAGATGCGTAGGATTGGTTCTGGGACAGATTTATGTATGAACATATGGGCGTACAACTGGATGGATGGCACAGTGCTTACCATAGGTGAGTGGGCTGATAGATACTTAGAATAACTGCAGGGACAGATGTATGTATGTAGGTAGGAATGTCTGAATGAATTGAAAGATGGTTGGATGGCGCAGTGCTTAGGATGAATGGATGCAGGGCTTTAAGTGGGCCGGCTCTGAGCACCGGCAGTTATTTTCAGAAAAACTCAAAACGGGTCTCTATCGGGCTCTATTTTCAGCCCTCGCAAAGGTAGTCAAGTTTTCTTTTTTTTTTTATTGGACTGCAGTCAGAGCATGCACATCGATGTGCGCATGCTCATTTTGCTCACTACTGAGAAGTGGAGACATCATGCTACATGAGCCACGTTGTAGGAGGAAGGGCAATCCTTTAAAGAGCGTGTTTCCCGAACATAGGATAATTCGAGGGGATTTTCTTACGCACACAATGCTAGTTATCTTCATGTAGACCACGCCCCTACTTGGATAGCCCACACCCCTTTAACAGGTTTGCCCCGCCCCTTTTAGAGCACCCCCAGTTTTTTTCCCACTTAAAGCCCTCACTGCACCATAGTAACAAAGAAATGGCCCAAGCTTCCATTTAAATGAACAATGGCACCAAGTTTCATAATTTGCCATCAACGCTGGCAGCCTTCTACCACAGTGCAAGAGTGTCTATCAGCACGAAGGTTTGTTATTCACAGAAATGTTGTGTTATTTGCGTAGCTATCTGCTGGAACACTCATCACCAAAAGGTATTAAAACATGCAAATTTGCGAGAAAAACGTATACCATACCATAAACTGCTTAATAAATGGGCCCAGTGCCACTACACCACCCTCATCCCCATTCTTGCCTAACCTTACGAAATCAAAGAAAGACCCCTGCAAACCTGGTAGAGCCACTATAGCAATACAGGGACTTAATTTGAACAAGTCTCTGCCGCAACGCCCGCAACAAAAGGTATTAAAACATGCACATTTCCGGATAAAACATATGCCATGCCATAGAGTTCTTTATAAATTGACCCAGTGGCACTACATCACCTTTACTAGCTACACATATGCACGTTACAAATGTCCGTGTTATAATCAGCAACATACCCACCTCTCCCACCCCCACCCCTTCCCTTGCTTAACCTTACAAAATCAAAACAACAAGCGCCAACACTCCTGTTAGCACCACTATAGCCTTAATTTCAACAGGTGTCTGCCGGAACGCTCATCAGCAAAAGATATTGAAACCTGCAATTTTCCAAGTAAAACATACACCATACCATAAGGCCCTTTATAAATAGTTCCAGTACCACTACACCACCTCCACACCCGCCCTTGCTTAACTTTACGCAATAAAACAAAGAGCCCCAGCAAACCTGGAAGCGCCACTATAGCCATACAGAGGCTTACTTTCAACATATATCTCCCGAAACACTCATCGGCAAAACGTATAAAAACATGCAAATTTGCGGGTAAAACATATACCATGCCATAGGGTGATTTATAAATGGTCCCAGTGGTACTACATCACCTTTAGTAGCTAGACATCTGCACATTACTAAAGTCTGTGTTTTAATCACCAACATACCCACCTCCCTCACCCTCACCCCCGCCATCAAAGAGAAACCGCCACCATTCCTAGTAGCGCCACTATACCCATACTCAAGCTTAGTTTTTAAAGGAGTCTTCCATAACGCTTATCATCCAAAAGTATTCAAACATGCAAATTGGCGGGTAAAACATAAACCATCCCATAGCACGGTTTACAAATGGGCCCAGTGGCACTACACCACCTTTACTAGCTATACATCTGTATGTTAATAAAGTTGTTTAAACACTCTGTAGAGTGTATAGCAGAGGCTAGCGAGAGTAAACAAAGTTGTAATTCCCAAACTTTTGATATACCGTCCCTTTACTGTATGTATATTAAGGACATTAAATTGAATGATAAAATTTACGAGTGTCTCAAAAGAGATAGAGAAAGTGAGCACCGGTAAAACCCGGAGCACTTAAACACCTACGTATATTCAGCACAGGGACACAGCCTGACAATTACTATCACTTGTAATGACATGTACTTTACTAATGTCAAGAAAGTCATACAGAAAATATACCGCATATTTTCATTTCTTTTTTATCTCTCACACATTTATAAAACATCTCTTCTAAAGAAACACTCCCCAACCACTTCTATTTCATAAGAACAGACAATAATTAATACGTTTACTACCATATATTTTAGTATATCTACCTTTTTATTATTCACTAGTCACAAACCACTAAAACTATTAACTATACCCAAATGCAAACCAGAAACAGTGTTCATATTATATTTCAACCTATATTCAAATGATTTAAACTATGTGTACATATAAAAGGAACGTATCACTTTTACTATCTCCATCTCCTCTCCATGTAATCTCCAAACACTGTAGGCGGCCTCACAGTACAACAACCTACCTAGACTTATATTCAAATCTACCTCTCACTGTCAAAAATGAGACCACAACCTGTCCACATAACATTTCTGGGTTTGGTTTTATCGCTTTTAACTTGATAGCACATATATCTCCTATCCCTCCTCCCCACTACTTCCACAAAAAGTATAATTTGCAAACGTGGGACATTTTGTTTATCTTGCCTGAATACATTAACAAACCCAAATTAACGCTGTAACTCATTTTCAAAACCATACAGTTCTTTAAAGATGACAAACTACTTTTCTTCTTTGTGAAAAATTCCTAAACATATATAAAGTACTTATATAACAACAGGTCAAACTTTATGATTATTTTATAACCAATATGAAACACCACACTTTACTAACAGGATATTATTTTGAAATAAAAAATACTTTCAAACTTAAAAAT
The DNA here is from genome assembly GCF_964204655.1 of Triturus cristatus. Taxonomy (NCBI): domain Eukaryota; kingdom Metazoa; phylum Chordata; class Amphibia; order Caudata; family Salamandridae; genus Triturus; species Triturus cristatus. The sequence goes on along the minus strand of NC_140583.1, from coordinate 324,025,817 downwards.
ATCACCTCAAATACTTAATCACTACTACAGAACACATAACACACCTTGTTCATTTCTACCTCACCTTTGTAGTTGGAATGCAGATTTCAAATGTCACACACGCATGCAATTCTTTCTTTCTCACACAGTATATGTAATGCCCCGCTTTCATCAAGAATGAAACAAGTAATGGCACAATTTCTCTTGTGCCAGATATAAATACATGTAAACAACAAATCAGAATACTTCATTCCTTCATCGACATTCCAAAACTTATCTCCATTGGGTATTTTTGAACTTTGCATCTGAAAAGCTACTTAATATTCCGCGCCACACACAGGTCAGAAGTTCAACCTATTTTATCACCACACTTTCTGGAACATTCTATGACACCTGCAGGTTAAAAGTTCATGATTTTTTTAAACGTAGCCTTTTCTTTTTCAGCATATTCTCGAACATTTAACACCACCTGCGGGTTAAAAGTTCACCATTGTTTTAAGTTACAAATGTACCTTCCAAACGCAAGTAGCACGTCTGGTTGAGCTTTGCACATTTCATCCTATCGTATGTAGTCCACCTTTAGACTGCTCTTTATTAACCAATGACAAACATGCTTTTTCACGTAACTAATATGCACCCTAGTTTTTAGTACCCAATGCTTCTTATCTTCCAATCAATTATCGTTTTCTGTGTAGTTTGCACTTTATAAACACCGTATTGATTTACCTTCGCACTCCCTGTATAACACCACCTAAGCACCATATACAAATTACCGTGTTCCAAACAAAACTTCCTCCTACTACGTATAAAATATTACTGACATTACTTATACAGGTGTGGCACAGCAGCCAGGGCACATGACTTCACACCATAAAACACACAATTTAGGCTCACGCTTTCATCTCCGACTCCCGCACCAGCTCACCTTAGCAGCTTCAGACTCTGCGCAATACCTCACTTAATTTCCGTACCCAGCACTTTCAGGCCGGTAGCTATGAGTAGTTCGCTTCACACCCCCTCTATAGCACACCCTAAACAACCCCACAAAGGTTACAGTGCTCCTACCATCCTCTTTCCTCCTTTTTTTGCACTTTTTTTCCACTTGTTCGCTTCGACGGAATCACAAAATGGCGGCCAACACTTCCTAGTTGCAACCGCTCGCAGCGCTCCCAACCAATAAGCAGCAAGCTCGTGCTCGTAACGCCTCAGCCAATCAGATGGCAGAATTACCAAATATCGATATCTGTAAATTTCGATATTTCTCAAAAACTACTGAGCGGAATTACACCAAATAACAAAAGCGTGCTTTCTAGACCAAGACCCTTCTCCCTGCCAAATTTGGGGTAATTCCGTTCACCCGTTCGACCTGTAGCCTTGTCTAAAGTCTCCTATGGAAATTAACATGACGTTTTGGGATCCCCCATTTTTCTTGTACACCCTTGACAAATCACCCCCAAACTTCCCATATAGGAGCTGATATGAACAAAGAATTAGTTTGGAAAATTTCATGAAGATTCATCAAACGATGACAAAGTTATAAGCAAAACAAAAAATGATCTTCCTAGGGAAACTTGGTCCTAACTATAACTGAGCGACTGCCAGTAGGTAATATATGCAAAGAGGACATTTCTTCGTCTGAAGAACCTGAGGGACACAGCAGGGGAGGTCAGGAAGCTTTATTCAATTCAGTAGAGATGGCATGACGCGTTTCGGCGTTGCTGCCTTAATCATATGCCTGTTTGCATCGGTGATCGGCGCCTGTTACTTTTCAAGTGTTCCATCTTGCTCCCATTGGCAGGAGTCCAGCTGTGTTGTTAGTTCGTAGGAACCTCACCGCAGCCTCTCTTGGTAGACTACTGTACCCAGAAGACACCATCTCGGCCTCCAAGGCAAGCTTCACTCGATAACTTGTAACCCATAGTGAGTACTGGGGAATTTAAGACAAAGTACATGTAGCAGCTGATAAAAATTAATGTCCTGATGCTCACTGCCGCATGAATACTTCTCCTTGGTCCCCAGATGTCTAAACCGCATGTCACCCAAGTTCTGCAGTGCCGGAGACTTCGACCCAGTGATCCGGCCGGTCTCTCCGTGAAGTCACGGTCTGAGTTTCCACAGCAGCGTTTCTCTGTCCTTGGATGCGGTGGGCCGCTGCAAAATCCAATACCTTGGCACAAACAAAAGAGAAAACTCTTGCCCTTGATGCTCCAGCCGGTTACTAGACGGGTCCCCCTTGCGCGCCAGGGGCTAGCATGCTGAATATGCAAAGAGGAGATTGCTACTTTTCAAGTGTTCCATCTTGCTCCCATTGGCGGGAGTCCAGCTGTGTCGTCAGTTCGTAGGAGCCTCACCGTAGACTCTCTTGGTAGACTACTGTACCCAGAAGACACCATCTCGGCCTCCAAAGCAAGTCTCACTCGACAACTTGTAACCCATAGTGAGTATCTATATATATATATATCTATATAGTCTGAAGCAAGAAGGCAGCTTTCTGACAGTAACTGTTATGAGAAAATAAATACAAAGAGTTACAACACTGCCAAGGAGTCTCTGAAGAAAATGTTATACTCCTACAAGAGACAGGGTCTGATTTCAAGTAATGAATTTAATTTCTTACACAATGAATTTCCCATACTCCCCACGCTTCGCCTCATACCAAAAATCCACAAGGGAACAAGGCCGGTACCCGGCAGACCCATCATTTCTGCCATCGACAGCATCAGTGAGAACACCAGTAGGTATGTGGATTATTTTTTACAACCACTGGTCCAGAATGTATCTACCTACTTAAAAGACACCAGTGATTTCATTAGGAACTGAGCAATATCGAATGGCAATCAGGGTTTCTGCTAGTGACCCTGGACATTGAGTCCCTATACACAAGCATTGAACATGTTACCGGCATGGCTGCTACTAAACACTATCTGGATCGTAGACCAATTGAATTTCATAACCATAATGTTATGCTTTTGGAACTTATTGAGTGGGCTCTGTGTAACAATCACTTTTTGTTTGGTAACGATTTGTACTCCCAGAAGAGAGGAGTCGCCATGGGAGCTTGCTTCTCCCCCAGTTATGCCTGTCTTCACGTTGGCAGGTGGGAGGAGCAGGTTCTCATGGGGACACATGTGGAAGTTTTTAATTCTCAGATTGTCACATGGCTTAGATTTATTGATGATGTTTTTATGGTTTGGGAGGGGGATTTTACCAGTGTGATGAATTTTATTGAGATTTTAAATAACAATACCTTTAACCTTAAATTCACTTCACACATTGACTGTAATTCAGTTGAGTTTCTTGACACCAGAATCATGATCATTGACAATAAAATTGAGACAACCCTCTATAGGAAACCCACTGCTGGCAATTCCATCTTACATGCCAGCAGTGCTCATCCCCAGCATCTCATAAACAGTATCCCCTATGGGGAACTCCTCCGCATAAAACGTATCTGTAGTACACCAGAGGAAAGAACAAGATGCTCGGAGGAGGCTATAGCTAGGATGAAGGAAAGAAGATATGCTGAGAAGACCTTGAGGGATGCCTATAAAAAAGTGCAGATCATGCCCAGAGACACATTATTAATTGATAAGTCAAGTGTCCCCATTCCTAATGAATCTGATCTTGGGAAGGATGATCCATTTCTGGATGCACCACGTTTGATTACGACTTACAACAAGCAACACCATAGAATCAGGACCATCATTACTAAAAATTGGCCGATCTTACTTACTGATGGTGTTCTGGCCCCCATGCTACCTTCCAAACCAGTGATTACATTCAGAAGGGCCAAAACAATGAAGGGAGATCTCATGAGATCCAACAAGGACAAACCCTCTAATAATACTTGGCTCAAACCAAAAAATGGCTTTTTTAAGTGTACGAGTTGTAGGGCTTGCAAATTCGGTCAGAACACCACCGAATACCTTGTTCCCTTCAGCCCCAACGCCAGGCAAATTAAAGGCCATTACACTTGTAGGTCAGATTTCGTGGTGTATGTCCTCAACTGCACGTGCGGACTAAATTACATAGGCAGTACCAAACTCCAAGCCTATGTAAGAATCCTCCAGCACCTAAGAGCCATTGTCAATAATGATTCAAACAACCCCGTAGCGCGACATTTTAAGAGATGTCACAATAACGACCTGAGTTGCCTCAAATACTTTGTTGTTGACAATATTCCTGCACAACGCAGAGGGGGCAACAGAGAAAAGTCTTTAAGACAGCTCGAAACAAGGTATATCCTTGAGTTCGACAGTAAGGCACCTACAGGACTCAACAACACTGAAGACTTGTATAATTGTATTTGAAAAACAGGCACATTATTAACATCATCATCATTTTTTAGTGTACGATCTGAGCGAACTAGTTTCTAATTTAAATTCGAATTTGAATCTGAATGCCCACTGATATTCCATTTGTATAGTTAGCCGCTCCTTTCTTGTCTATTTTCAATCTTAGAGTACACATATCCAGTAGGATAGTGCATAACAATCCTCATTCTATACTTTTTTTATTATTGTTCAAATACTGTAACATTGATTCATGACTGACGAACTATTTGCTCACATATTGTGTTTTTTTTGTGTTTTTCTCATTTTCTGGTGTCTACGGCATTCCCAATTGATGTTCTACACAATCTGGCCTTTTCAATATCTACAAGCCATCATATATCGGGGATCATTGCCATTAAAGACTCATTTACAAACATTTGCTTCTGTGTTTACGATTACCGAATCAGTCCCTGAATTTGAATTTCCTGTAATATCTATTTTCTAAGTATCCCTAGATTTTCATTTCGAAATTCATGCTTGTTTATTCGCCTTCCTGTGTCTCTCCATCCTTTTTATTATTTTGTTCACACTTGCACCCGTTTTATATTCTTTGGGAAAGTTTCACATGATCGACACATTTGTCATTTGTTCTGTATTTTTCTTGTCAATCCTTGGATGAGCGTTTGATATTCATGAGCATTTATGAATTAGGTTGATATTCCTTTTTCATGCAGAATAGCTTTGGTATTATTATTGCGTATTTTGCACAAGATCATGGCAGCATTTTATAATGTTAATTACTTTCCAGGCCAGTATGTCAAGGTTTTAACTAAATGTATTTTGCACCATTATATAGCCATTTTATACATACATGCTTCAATGCAAATATTTGTATTTAGCACTTTGGTGTTCATTTTGCTTATTTTGCACAATAATACTATTGCAATTTGCACTCTAATTTGCGGATTTTGCACTTTAAGCATCTGCACCTCCTATAATAATGTATAATGACAAGTCAAACAGAAACACTGCAAATATGTTTTCTATGTCGTTCATTAACAACCATCACGTGATCACTAAATGCGGTGTATATAAGGATGTCAAGCGTGATTGTTACCTTATGTGATCAAGGCCACCTGGTAATGACATGTCTTGCCGTTGCTGACTTCTGAATAAAATCCTCGTGAAGCACGTTTGGCGTCCGTGTGCTTTCCTCCTCGCCTGCTGGGAAGTGGATGAATGCGCAAGGTACTTGCATATATCTATATATATATATATATATATATATATATATATATATATATATATATATATATCCACAGCAATCCTTATTACAGAAAGAAGGCACGCACACGAAGGCTGAAGGAATAAAGCATAATAAGGAATAATTTAGAAGGGCCTCCCACGACCCAGAGACAGAGGAGACGCGTTTCAGCTGACTCAGCAGCCTTTATCAATCTGGTAGGCGCCATTTTGTTTCAGCATTATATAGCCAGAACTTAGGCTTGGAAAAAAATCCTAATCCCATAATGTGAAATATTAAAGTACTTAACAGATACATTAAACATGTAATATAATTATTACAAAAGTGCATGGTGAAAATTGCAAATAAATAAACAATATCAGAAATGCGAATTGCATTCAAATGTAGTGTATGCCTGCCTATTGCATCGACAATCTGCCATAAAATGTACACAATTATATCATTAACATGCATAATGTATCACTATGTCTGCCAATGACCTAGGGACATTGGACACTGACATACCAACTTTTATTAATGTGGCATATGCATGGCGCCAACCTCCTCAAATAATGCATTAAAAAACGAAAACACTGTGCTAATAAAATACAACAAATGTGGGAGACTCAGATAGGCTACTTCTTATTTACTTCTATTGGGAGCCTAACAACCCCACAGAACTGTATCACGACAAGCCTTGCAAGCGCTGTTATTATACATTAACCAATCAATTCCTAACACAAGCATGCCACCTAGCAGTTCTATTGTGTAATTTTAAACAAACAAAATCGATGACTTTTTGTAGATACACAGTTGATGCTACAGTGCATATTTTGTCACACTCTTGTCATATGCTGGTTTGTTCATATTAATGTGGACTACCAGTCCCATAATGCCTCATTCTGGCAAATAGTAAGCAATCATGTGCATGTGTGTGCGCAGAAATATATACCAAAAATGGTTATTCCTTGCTCAGTGCGCTTCTTTATTGCTAGTACACATGATAGGGAGTGACAAAATCCCGGATATAAAATTGTTGCCCAAAATCACATGATAAAGACCTGGATGGATGAAACACATTGGTGCTCTTTATTTCTTCTTCTGTTTGAACAAAAAGTAGTCAACAACCTTGGAGTGCTATGCTTTAAAGTTATATATATATATCAAAGCGGCAAAAAGCGTTTTTGGACTCTGTTAAAGATCGTTTTTTGGGTCCTACGCTTTGTTCAAAAAATATCTCAAAGGCAAATACAAGTTCACGGCCATGTCAGATGAAATTTTAAGGGGAAGAGAGGCAGCAGCAGACGCCCTATGTTCTAATCTCCCCAATGTGACTTTGAATTCTGCAACAAGCAGCAAACATGTGTCTAATGAGCAAGATGGTAACGAGGAAAATCAAATTAAACTGGCCTTGAAACGCTTAGAGAAATGCATGCGTCAAGAAATGACAAAGTGGTGGGAGCATAAATCTCTCACCAAATACCTGGAGGAAGGACGTGTTCCACGCGGTTTGCGCATTCTTCTGGCTCCAAGCTATGAAAACCCCAACCCTGAAATGCTACGAGAATGGGGTAAAACTAATCTAGAATCATCAGCTAAACTGGTTCAAATCCTCATTAAGTATGCCTCCATTGATAGAGAGAATTTAATGAAGGAAATTAGTGAAATCAATGAACTGCTGGCAAAGTTTGGACCAAGAGACATTATTACCAAAACACGCAAAGAAATTGATGAAAGGCTTTCAAAACAGGAGGAGAAGATAAAAGCGCGCAAAATATATAAATTCGCCCGGGACAAGGAAGATTATGCGCAGGGCAGAATCTACACTTTTGCGCGCAAATATGAAAAAGCCAAGAGTAATAAACTTGCACAGTTACAAACTAAAGCTGCCCAACAAACCAGCCAAGCAGTAGCTACAACATCAATGACCATTGACTCCATCAACATTGTCAGTGAAGAAGAAATACTTACCAGTGGTCCATCATCTGAAGATGGTGATTATATTGCAAGAAATCCAAATGCAATGATTCTGGACTTGGGAGAAGAAGTTGATTTTTTAGTCTCGGACCGCCTGCAAACACTCAGGCCCCTAACGAGGCAGCAGAAAAAAAGTCAAGACGTAACAAAAGAAGGAGGGAACGCAGAAAAAAGCACAAAGTCGCCGAAAAAAACAAAAAAGCAATATTGGCGCAAAAAGCGGTAGAGAATAATGCTATAATCAATCTCTCCAGTCTGTCCCTCACTATGGCTGAGAAACAACTACTCAGCCTTGGTCTCACTTACTGCCCGCCATCAGACTTTAACTATGCCAAAACCCGGGTTGATGTTTACTGTTTTATTAGAAAACTTAAGTTGCAAAAGTTTTTTAATATCAAAGATGGTCCTTCAGGCAACACCGCGAATAGCAATACCAGTGGAGTCACCGCAAATTTAAATGTGCCTGCTCGAGACGCCAAAGCATTTCTCACTTTGCATCAACTGGCCAACAATGACACATCCAATTCTGTTCCAATCTCTACCCAGGAAGAACTAAGAGAGGCCTCTGTGGCTCAGATGGGCGCAAACAGCAGTCCATTTAAAGCTAAATCAAAGTTCATGCCTGTAATGCCAAAAGACTCGATAGATGTTTTTCATGACGTTGTTGTGGAAGATCTAAAACAACTGCAATATAAGATCAAGCACAAGAAGCGTTATAAAAGTCAACAAGAGGAACAATATCTATCCTTGATCTCGAAACTGAGTAAAGACTACAAAAATATTGTTACCACTGCTGACAAGGGAGGCAATGTGGTTATTTGGCCTCAAGATGCCTACATTGAGGAGGCCATGAAACAACTAAATGACTCCTCGTGTTATGTTAAATCTTCAGGCAAGGACTACAATCTGGCCAAAGAATCACTTTTGAAATTGCTCCACAAATGGAAGAGGGAAAATATGATCTCAAAGCAAGAATTTGATTTCCTATATGTGGAATTTCCTATAATACCAAGACTTTATCTCCTCCCAAAAGTACACAAACTAGTCACACCAGTACCTGGCCGACCGATTATCTCGGCCATCGGGGGAATGGTAGAACATGTTACCGAATATATAGATTACTTCCTACAGGACTTAGTGAAGGAATTACCAACATATGTAAGGGACACGGGAGACTTCATTGCCAAGATTAAGGATATTCCGTGGAGCGACGATCTTTTATTGATCACCCTAGACATTGAGTCGCTCTACACCAGTATTGTACATACAACTGGTTTGAGTGCATTAGAACATTTCCTTGGTAAGAGACCTGTTGAATGCTATATGCACAATAAGATGATTTTAGAACTTACTGGTTGGTGTCTAAACAACAATTTCTTTCTATTTGGTAACAACATCTACATACAAAAGCGAGGTGTGGCGATGGGGGCCTGTTTCTCCCCCAGCTATGCGTGCCTGCACGTAGGCTGGTGGGAGGAACAGGTCCTCATGCACACCCATGGTGTAATGTACAGAAAACATGTCATACAGTGGATACGCTTTATAGACGATGTTTTTATTCTGTGGAGAGGCAATTTGGAAAGTGTCAACAATTTCCTGGCTTGTATTAATAACAACCAAGAAAATTTAAGATTCACTTCTAATGTAAGCGCAAATGAAGCTGAATTCTTGGATGTTAAACTATATGTTAAAGATGGCCGTCTTGTCACTAAACTACATAGAAAGAAAACTGCTGGCAATAACATCTTGCATGCCAGTAGTTCACATCCTCGACACACGATTGACAACATTCCATTTGGGGAGTTGCTCAGGTTGAAACGAATTTGTAGAACTGATCTTGATTTACAGGCCTGCACAAATGAAGCCCTAGACAGATTCAGATGTAGGGGATACAAAGAATCAGTCTTAAAAACTGCCATCCAGAAAACCAATGCTAGAACCCGTGAGTCTCTGTTTACTAACAGTGAATCAATTGCATCAACGGATTCAAGGGAGGAACAAACTCCCAGGCTTATCACCGGGTATAGCAAACAGGCCAGACAAATTAAATCCATCATAAAACAGCGCTGGCCTGTTTTAAAAACAGATTTGGTTCTGGCCCCCAGGCTTCCAGATAACCCTGTGGTTACTTATCGGAGGGGACCCTCCTTTAAAACCCAGATCAGTCACAAATTCCCTGAGCTAGCAAAACAAGAGGATTGGTTGAAATCCCGGCCGGGATTCAAGCGTTGCTCAACTTGCAGAGCTTGTAAATTTGGAAAAAACACTTCCCAATACTTGACACCGTTCAGTCCTATTGCCAAAAACATCAAGGGCACATTTAATTGCAAAACTGATTTTGCTGTCTACATTCTGACATGCACCTGTGGCCTCAGATATGTGGGCAGCACTAAGCCACAGGTGCATGCCAGAATACTCCAGCATTTACGTGCCATCGTTAACAACGATGGCACTTATCCTGTTGCCAGACATTTCAAGGCAAGACATAACAACAACTTACAATGCTTGGAATATTATGTCATTGCCTCAGTCCCTAAATCCAGACGGGGTGGCGATAGGGAAAAAATGCTCAGAAGACTTGAGTCACAATTTATTATTGAGTTAGACAGCAGATTCCCCAATGGATTGAACACAACGGAAGACTTACATGTTTTTTTATAACCAATCCCTGTTTAATGATTTGTTTTGGGCCATTATCTGCTTTCTCTGCCTTTACCCTATTAATTTCATTATGAATTTTATTACACATACTGTATATCATCCCTTTTTTTAGTATCACATGCACAATTGATTTTTTTCACTGGTTCAATGGATTCACATTACTTTTCCCATTTAAGTTCTGGGACACAGACATCAAGATAGATTCAGTTTGTTTCCTCCTTTTGAATCACGTATAGAGTAAATTTTTTTGGAAGGTGGTCGATATTTGTTGCTTTATCTAAATATATATAAAGGAATTGATTGTAAATCATTACGATCCATATTGTCGTTACATGTCTATTGCATTCATGCAGTTAATTGAGAGATTGCAAAAGAGTAAAACATAGATGATTTTTTTATATGGTCATATGCCTAGCATCAGGTTTCATGAATTGAGAAGCTTAGATGATTTTAATATGAAATTATTTATAAATATTTATATTTATCTATATGCTATGTTTGCACAGAATATTTTGCATTATTTGCACAATTGCATTTGCACTTTATCCACGCGCATTGCACTTTTTCATGACAAATGACCACTAGTAACACTGTGTCCTTTTTTTTGCAATCTACTATATAAGCGCATTTATGCGGGTATCATGTGCCATTTTCAATGCACACTGACAATAATTGTCTGATATATAATTTACAAAATATATAGCATGGCAACTCACAATGGAATGTTAACACAAATTTGGGCAACAAAATGTAAATATTGTAATTATACCTCCCGTTATTCGATTTATATATATCAAATTGTGATTTAGAAAACAGACTATCTATGTTAGCTATATGTAGTGTGTCCTCAGTTTTTAGTTTCTAATCACATGGTGTTGCAAAAAGAAAAAAATCACTAATTAAATTCGTGCAATGTACCCTTTAAAAGGGATGTTCTTTCATTTGCCTGACGATCTGTGACCAAGGGCGGACGCCCGAAACGCGTCAGATTTGGTGAACTTGCCTTTTTAAATAAACTTGCCGAAAGAAGACTGGGACTTGCGTGGTTTTTCCTCGTTGCTGCCTGCCTGGTGGTTCTGTGGTGAAAGACTTCTGTTTGCGCATATATATATATATATATATATATATATATATATATATATATATATATATATATATTCACTGAAAAAACCATAGGTTTCAGGGGCGTTATAGTTAGCTGGACTTTCCACTCGTACAAAACCATTGTAAGTAAGTAAGTAAGTAAATTTATTTGCAGAGTTAATAAAAACCAATGCAATTTTCTCATATAAAAAGGGCAAAAAAAGGAAACATGTGCATACTGTACAATTTCCAACATACACTCAATTGTCAATCTAAAATAATGAAATTCCCCCCCCCCTTTTTTTTATAAAACGTAAAGATCCTACAAGTTAAAAACTCCAATAGCCGATTTCCATCACTGTAATAAATATAAAATAATAACAGTGTATTGGGTATAGTTCATGCTAAACAAGTAGCTACGGGCTAGTTAAAAGTCAAGTTCCTGCATCCTTTTCTCTACCTCCTTCATAAACTTTACCAAATTGCAGTTTAACTGCAAGTCGTCGGGGGAGAAGCAGGCAAGCACGGCATTCCTTCGCGTGCGTATTCCTCGTTGATTAAACAGAAATTTCAACCAGCGTTTTCTTTCTTCTAGCAGTTTGTCACAAGAGCACAAAAGGTGTGGCATGTCCTCAGTTGCCTTACTGCATAAGCGACATGAGGAACCCCCTTTAACCTTCTGCCAATGTGGAAGATGAGATTTGCAAGGTATCAGGCCCATTCTAAACTTAAGAAACTTCAGTTTTATAAGTCTTGAGTAGCCCAGATTAAGATAGCTCTGATGGCCTTGCTTTGAGTAAGAGTTTAAAACAAACCACCCGTGTGACCTCCTGGCAACTGACTCCTTGTCTTCTATCCATGAAAGGTATTTTTTTGTTTTCTTTACTAGTTTTTTCACTATAGAGTGGCTGGTGGAAGTATTCCACAGTTCCTTTAAGCCTAGATTCACCAGGCATTTGGACAAATAGTTGGCGGCTTGCGATGCTGGGTTCCGCTGTAGTTCTGACCACAGAAGGCTGTTTAAGGACCCTTGTTTTGCCTTCCTGATTTTGTCCCACGTAAGTATGTATGCCCCCTGTCTTGCAAGTACTTGTTTCTGGCCATCAAACTCTAGCCTCAGTTGAGCCGGAGAGGTATATTTGGGTAGGCCCAAAATAATCCTATATACTGATGTCACGTTTTTATCTAAAATTCCCGCATCTCTTCCTCTTTGAACCTCGCTACCATAAGTAATGGTAGGCAAGAGTTTGGAGCGAATAACTTGTACCAAAGGGAGGAGAGAAGGGCTGGTAAGTTTTCCATTTAATTTTTTTAGCGAGACTGCAATGGCAATGCCTTTTCCTCTGATACTTTCTTTTTGTAAATTGAACTGGCCGTCACTGTCAATTTTAACCCCTAGATACTTGTACATTTTTGTATCCTCTAAGCGTTTATCATTCCAGAACCAACTGTATGATAACTTTCTTTTTTTATTGATTGACATTGTTTTGGACTTTTCCAAATTTATTGACAATTGGTTCTCCTCAGAATATCTTTTTGTTGCGTCAATAAGGTTTTGCATCCCTATTTTCGTATGACTGATTAAGACCAAATCGTCTGCATAAAGTAACGAGGACAATGATTGGCCTCCTAGTTTTGGCGCGTGAGAATTACAAATGTTGATCACCGGGGTAAGATCTCCTAAGAACAAGTTGAAGAGTGTTGGTGCCAAGACGCATCCTTGTTTTAAACCGTTATTTGTTGGGATGCGTCTTGACAGATGGGAACCATCACCCAACTTCACCTGTACCCATGTATCACTATGTAAATTAATCAACAAGTCTAATAAAGGCTTTGGTACCCCCATCTTTTTAATTTTGCTCATAGAAGATTCCGATTAATGTGATCGAAAGCTGCCTTATAACCTATAAAGCATAAGTGGAGTGGCATTTTTGTTGTTTTTGCCTTGTCAATTAGCAGACCCATAGCCAAGATGTTTGTTGATGTCCCAACAGATTTTGCAAAACCTGTCTGGTTAGCAGGAATTAGGGATTGTTCTGTAGCCCACGCCTGCAATTCCTCCAAAAGGATTCCCGCAAAATATTTTGCTTCGTTGTCCATGATGGCAACCAGTCTGTAATTGCTTGGTAGAGTTTTGTCCCCTGCCTTAAATATTGGGGATATGATGGAGCCCTTCCAAGAGACCGGCAAAACTTTAGATATTTAATTTCCAAGAACAGTAGTTCAAGGGCTTCAGCCCATTTCTTTCCGTTCAGTTTGTAAAGGATAGGTGGGATACCATTCGGGCCTGGTGCCCCCTCCCGCTTTCCTTTATTAATTTGGCACATAATTAATTTTTGGAATTTTGTCGCACCTACACTCGTAGTTCGCGCTGGCGGGTTGTACCAGTTGTTGCACAAGGGAGTTGATTCATTTTCATCAATAGCTGTCGTCGTAGTGTTGATTTTATGTTGTGTGAAGTGGCCATTAAGATAGTCTACCCATGTTTTTTCGCTAATGTTTGAAGAGACTCCTTCATGCCTGGGATTCATGAAGGAGTTAATTGTTTTCCAAAATTTTGCCCCGTCGTTCTGCCTAATATCAGAATGTAATTTTGCCCACAAGTTATCCTCGATTGCTCTATTTGCTTCCCTTTTAGTTTTTTTTTGGGATGTTTTTAATTCTTGCAAATGATTATGTCTTACCATGTCATTTGGGAGATGTCTAAGTTGACGCATTGTTCGTGCGATATCTTTTTTTATGCCCTTTATTTTTTTTCTATGGTCTGTTGTGAGAGGGAGCAAGTTTCCAGCTTTCTTTGTGTGTTGAATTTTCAGGGTTGTGGTATAACCTGTCATAGTAGTTTATTAAACTCTCCCATTTCTCTACCTCACTTGCTCCAGTTCTCCCCTCGAAATGTTGTTTTGCTATTTCTTCTATGATTCCGTCCGTGACCGCTGCGTACTTAATTCTTTTGTAATTGATGGTGTAAATTAACTCATTCGGTACCCGCGATTGTTCAAATTTTGGTTTCATGATGTTGAGTATAGTTTCCTGAGGACAGTGATCGCTATCAGCCTTCTCCCCTATTTTAAATGAGACAATATAACGAAATAGGGATAATGGCATAAAAGTGTAATCAAGTGTTTTACTTATTCTCGTGTTGTAAAATGTGCACGCTGGTGGGTTGTCTCCGCTAAATCTCCCAATCAATGCTCTGAGATTATAGCGCTCAAGGTTCTCTAGGACCTCTTTTTTGATTGTATAGATGGTAGTATAACCTCTTGATGTGGAATATTCCAGGTTGTGTTTTGATTACGATTCTCGTCACTCGTTGAAATTCCCATCAAGTTGAGGTTAAATTCCCCGGTAATCATAACGTCTGTTGTTGAAGTATCAGTTATGATTTCGTCTAAGCATTTGCATAGAGCTTTTACGACCTTTCCTTTTTGGATGGATGTAAGCATTGATCAGTGTAAGATGAAGGCCTTTCTTACTTTGGGTGAAAGAAGACAAATTTATTATTTTTAGATCTGAAGTGAAAAAACCTAGGTCCTTAATATCATAGCCACTTACAACCAAAACATAAATTACTAGACCTCCTTGTAGGTGACCAAATGTTGCTGTTTTCACTGCACTGGTGAAGAAGCGAAGAAATCCATGCAAATGTGGAGGTTCTAATTGCCATGTTTCTTGCAAGAATATTATATCAAAGGATCGTAAATAGCTAACAAATTCCGGATCGGTCATTTTAGAGGCAAGACCATTAATGTTCCATGAGCATATTTTCAGTTGGTTTTGCCTTTTGATTTCCGTTTGGTTTTCCGATTGTCAGTTTAACTGATTATTGATTGTTCTTGAAATCCATCTTAAGTCAGAATAACTTTGTAGCATACTGGCAGAGGTACAATCCCTGGCCCAGATGTCTTCCGTGCTTCTTACTCCTTCGATCCCTCTGGCGCCAATAAGTACTGTTAATCCCTTCCTGTTTGAGGAGTACTGTTCTCCATCACCTACCACAGGAATTAGTAGGTCAGGATATTTTGGTTTTATGTGTGGGGCAATTGTTATTCCCCAATCTTTAAAGGTCATGGTTTCTAACAGAATTTTTTGTGCCACTAAAGATGTTGTCCATGTTGCTTTTGTTTTTTCGGCCTTCCTTCCGGCTTCTGATTGAAATTGAATAGAATCCAGGTCCTGAGTTGTGACACCTGCTAAAGATGGAATATGCGCTAGCAACCGTAGGACGTTTCCTCTGTTCAATATATCATGCTTTCCTTTTGAAATATAATCCGGTGTAAACCAAACAATGTTTGATGCGTCTTTTATTGTATCCATACAGCTGGTGTTATTTTTGCACTCATTATTGTGACCTTGAGCAAATTCTTGTCCTTGCGGTATTCTCGTTAGTGCTTGTTCTAGTAGAGGAGAAGCGACTTGCCGCCCTCCATGGTGGAAAATTTCCTCTCCAGTGATTGATATTTGGTTCTCATTACCAATTCCTTCTTCCCTTGTGTATTCTTTAATGTCGTTTCTATTGGGAAGTTTTGTGTCATTGAATTGTGATATTTGTCTGTTGGGGGCCAGTCCATTTTCATGTATTTCCTTAGGTTCCCCATTCTGTATCGCCTGCTGTATTGTCTGTACATTTTTTGTCGTCTGATTTGTTCCGTGTTCTTTAGAGGAAGTCCTTTCTGTAGCCATGGTCGATGAGTCCGTGATGTACTGGTTTACTATCTGGTTCTGTGTTTGCTCCTTCGTTTTGCTGCCGTTCGCCGATGTCAGTGATGGTCTACAGGATTCTCTAGATTCTGAAGCATTTAATATTGCAGTTTTGTTGGTTCCTTTGACAATTTCCACTTCTTGCATTACACTGATCTTTTCCAAAGGATTATGTTCATGTTCGACAGATTGGGACGTTGACCCAAAAAGACGCCTAAAACCTTCTTGAGACGCGTTTGATTTTGTATTTCTGCCTTTGCTTTTTATTGCCCTCCTTTGTTTTGCATTGGGTTGCTTCTCGGCTTTGTCTTCCAATCAAGCTGTAAGTCGTTGATCTACTATTGCTACCATGTCTTTTACATCTTTATTAGATTTTTTATAAATCGAAATGTCAGTCTCCCCCCAAAGGCCATTTGTCCCGGTCGTTTTCAGTCCTATCCGTTTTGTTTTGTCGATCGGGGTTGTAACACAGGTTCCAAGTGAGTGCTTGTCATCTTCTACGACCGTTTGTCTGATGCATGAATAGCTGTCCCTGCTTTCCAGGGGCTTTTTTAACTGTGTACATAGATCAGACAGCATTAATGGTAGAGTAGCCAGTTTGTCAATAACAGGGCCGCAACCACATCCCACGTCCCTGTTGTAGGTTTGGTCCTGTTTGTTTTGTAGCAGTGTAGTTAATGCTCCCAATTTCCCATCGATAGCAACCACAAAAACAGCCAAAGTATCTAAAAGAGTCAGCTGGGCGTCCATCTTGTCTGACTGATAATGGAGAGCTTCTACAAGAAGTTGTATTGTATTTAGAAAGCTAGCCCATGCCGTTCCCTGGCTGAAATTTTTTGATGAGTCATCTGCGCCAGCTGGAGCTACCTTGTCTTTTTGGTCTTCCTTTTTCTTTTCCTCACCGTCTAATAGATCATATGGTAAATCAATTGTATTACCTGTGAATGCCGTGGTTGACCCATTCCTGTTTGAATCTTGGCCATAAACTGCCAATAGGTCGTTCCAGTCTTCTGTTCCCAGGTATGAGGAGATCTCTATGACATCTGTGTCATTAACAGCATTTTCTAATGTATTTGGCTCCTCATTTCCCCCCCTCTCCCTGTTTGACTTCGGTTGGTGATTTGGTAGAGCTTTATTTGTGGGGAAGGTAGATCGTAACACTTTTAAACCCATAACATCATGTGCCTCATTCTTCCTTGGTTGACTGTAAACAGATTTCTTGAGCAATGATTTTTCCCCAGGGCTTGTTTGGCATAATTGACTTAATTGGCTTGGATGATTATTAATTGTAAATTTGTTAATTGTATCATGGTCATCAAATTTGTTTTCGCTGTTTGAGGATCTCCCATCGCTATTTAGATTGAAGCCAGTTGCTGAAGTATCGTCCTTTTTATCTTGATCATCTTTGGTCATATTAATTGTGTCAATTGTCTCCTCTTGTCTATATACTTGAGCTTGTGCTTGGACTTGCACAATATTTCTACTTGGTTTTCTTCCTGTTATTACGCAGCTTGTCCGTAATTTATAATTTTGAGGTGTTGATGTTGTTTGTAAGGGGCTGGAGGGTGTTATGTTTATGCTTGTTTTTGTATCAGGACTTTTCCTTTCGTGAGCTGGTTTCAGGTCTTCAGTAACTAGTATTGATTGACTTAATTGCAAGGGTTGAAGAGGTGATTGAAGGCCTGTAACATCTGTTATATTTGAAAATAGGGCGTCCCGTGCGTTTTTTAAGAAGGAAAATTTTGTAAAGATTTTAGGTTGGTAAGAAAGCTGCTTATTTATTCTTTTTCTTCTTGTTTCCAGATTGTGAAGTAGGCAAGAGGCATTTCCAATTGCTGATGTCTCAGTTAGAGAGCAGTTATTCCTAATTTCTGGTGGTGGTACGATTCTTTCCTCCTCCAGCATCAGGATTTTCCGCCTCCTTGCTTTTGTCTCTTTTTTTGTTGTTACGCTATTCCGAACTCGACCAGACCTCATGGTGCCCTCCGCTTAAGTGTATTCTAATTTTTCTCCTTTGCCGCACGCAACTTGCCTTGATGGTTTGTGCCTTGATACCTTGGTGGTTTTAGCTGTGGTTTAGTTATAGGGTCAAAGGCTAAAAATGGGGCCCGAAGTCAATATAACGATTGCCCAAGAGCCAAGTGGCTTTGTGCTTTCTGTTGACCACAGGATCTCCGCTCAGCAGCCTAATTTCTCAAGGACCATTTAGTAGAGCGTGCAAGCGTGCAAGGGACAGGGGAAAAAAAAAAGGCAGAGGGCAAGCTCCCCCTTTCTTCTTGCCTCTGCCTCCACCACCGCCTCTTCTGCCTCTTTGCCTGCTCCGCTTATTTCCTCACAGCACTGCTCAGCCTCTGGGTCGTCTATCCTTGATCTCGAAACTGAGTAAAGACTACAAAAATATTGTTACCACTGCTGACAAGGGAGGCAATGTGGTTATTTGGCCTCAAGATGCCTACATTGAGGAGGCCATGAAACAACTAAATGACTCCTCGTGTTATGTTAAATCTTCAGGCAAGGACTACAATCTGGCCAAAGAATCACTTTTGAAATTGCTCCACAAATGGAAGAGGGAAAATATGATCTCAAAGCAAGAATTTGATTTCCTATATGTGGAATTTCCTATAATACCAAGACTTTATCTCCTCCCAAAAGTACACAAACTAGTCACACCAGTACCTGGCCGACCGATTATCTCGGCCATCGGGGGAATGGTAGAACATGTTACCGAATATATAGATTACTTCCTACAGGACTTAGTGAAGGAATTACCAACATATGTAAGGGACACGGGAGACTTCATTGCCAAGATTAAGGATATTCCGTGGAGCGACGATCTTTTATTGATCACCCTAGACATTGAGTCGCTCTACACCAGTATTGTACATACAACTGGTTTGAGTGCATTAGAACATTTCCTTGGTAAGAGACCTGTTGAATGCTATATGCACAATAAGATGATTTTAGAACTTACTGGTTGGTGTCTAAACAACAATTTCTTTCTATTTGGTAACAACATCTACATACAAAAGCGAGGTGTGGCGATGGGGGCCTGTTTCTCCCCCAGCTATGCGTGCCTGCACGTAGGCTGGTGGGAGGAACAGGTCCTCATGCACACCCATGGTGTAATGTACAGAAAACATGTCATACAGTGGATACGCTTTATAGACGATGTTTTTATTCTGTGGAGAGGCAATTTGGAAAGTGTCAACAATTTCCTGGCTTGTATTAATAACAACCAAGAAAATTTAAGATTCACTTCTAATGTAAGCGCAAATGAAGCTGAATTCTTGGATGTTAAACTATATGTTAAAGATGGCCGTCTTGTCACTAAACTACATAGAAAGAAAACTGCTGGCAATAACATCTTGCATGCCAGTAGTTCACATCCTCGACACACGATTGACAACATTCCATTTGGGGAGTTGCTCAGGTTGAAACGAATTTGTAGAACTGATCTTGATTTACAGGCCTGCACAAATGAAGCCCTAGACAGATTCAGATGTAGGGGATACAAAGAATCAGTCTTAAAAACTGCCATCCAGAAAACCAATGCTAGAACCCGTGAGTCTCTGTTTACTAACAGTGAATCAATTGCATCAACGGATTCAAGGGAGGAACAAACTCCCAGGCTTATCACCGGGTATAGCAAACAGGCCAGACAAATTAAATCCATCATAAAACAGCGCTGGCCTGTTTTAAAAACAGATTTGGTTCTGGCCCCCAGGCTTCCAGATAACCCTGTGGTTACTTATCGGAGGGGACCCTCCTTTAAAACCCAGATCAGTCACAAATTCCCTGAGCTAGCAAAACAAGAGGATTGGTTGAAATCCCGGCCGGGATTCAAGCGTTGCTCAACTTGCAGAGCTTGTAAATTTGGAAAAAACACTTCCCAATACTTGACACCGTTCAGTCCTATTGCCAAAAACATCAAGGGCACATTTAATTGCAAAACTGATTTTGCTGTCTACATTCTGACATGCACCTGTGGCCTCAGATATGTGGGCAGCACTAAGCCACAGGTGCATGCCAGAATACTCCAGCATTTACGTGCCATCGTTAACAACGATGGCACTTATCCTGTTGCCAGACATTTCAAGGCAAGACATAACAACAACTTACAATGCTTGGAATATTATGTCATTGCCTCAGTCCCTAAATCCAGACGGGGTGGCGATAGGGAAAAAATGCTCAGAAGACTTGAGTCACAATTTATTATTGAGTTAGACAGCAGATTCCCCAATGGATTGAACACAACGGAAGACTTACATGTTTTTTTATAACCAATCCCTGTTTAATGATTTGTTTTGGGCCATTATCTGCTTTCTCTGCCTTTACCCTATTAATTTCATTATGAATTTTATTACACATACTGTATATCATCCCTTTTTTTAGTATCACATGCACAATTGATTTTTTTCACTGGTTCAATGGATTCACATTACTTTTCCCATTTAAGTTCTGGGACACAGACATCAAGATAGATTCAGTTTGTTTCCTCCTTTTGAATCACGTATAGAGTAAATTTTTTTGGAAGGTGGTCGATATTTGTTGCTTTATCTAAATATATATAAAGGAATTGATTGTAAATCATTACGATCCATATTGTCGTTACATGTCTATTGCATTCATGCAGTTAATTGAGAGATTGCAAAAGAGTAAAACATAGATGATTTTTTTATATGGTCATATGCCTAGCATCAGGTTTCATGAATTGAGAAGCTTAGATGATTTTAATATGAAATTATTTATAAATATTTATATTTATCTATATGCTATGTTTGCACAGAATATTTTGCATTATTTGCACAATTGCATTTGCACTTTATCCACGCGCATTGCACTTTTTCATGACAAATGACCACTAGTAACACTGTGTCCTTTTTTTTGCAATCTACTATATAAGCGCATTTATGCGGGTATCATGTGCCATTTTCAATGCACACTGACAATAATTGTCTGATATATAATTTACAAAATATATAGCATGGCAACTCACAATGGAATGTTAACACAAATTTGGGCAACAAAATGTAAATATTGTAATTATACCTCCCGTTATTCGATTTATATATATCAAATTGTGATTTAGAAAACAGACTATCTATGTTAGCTATATGTAGTGTGTCCTCAGTTTTTAGTTTCTAATCACATGGTGTTGCAAAAAGAAAAAAATCACTAATTAAATTCGTGCAATGTACCCTTTAAAAGGGATGTTCTTTCATTTGCCTGACGATCTGTGACCAAGGGCGGACGCCCGAAACGCGTCAGATTTGGTGAACTTGCCTTTTTAAATAAACTTGCCGAAAGAAGACTGGGACTTGCGTGGTTTTTCCTCGTTGCTGCCTGCCTGGTGGTTCTGTGGTGAAAGACTTCTGTTTGCGCATATATATATATATATATATATATATATATATATATATATATATATATATATTCACTGAAAAAACCATAGGTTTCAGGGGCGTTATAGTTAGCTGGACTTTCCACTCGTACAAAACCATTGTAAGTAAGTAAGTAAGTAAATTTATTTGCAGAGTTAATAAAAACCAATGCAATTTTCTCATATAAAAAGGGCAAAAAAAGGAAACATGTGCATACTGTACAATTTCCAACATACACTCAATTGTCAATCTAAAATAATGAAATTCCCCCCCCCCTTTTTTTTATAAAACGTAAAGATCCTACAAGTTAAAAACTCCAATAGCCGATTTCCATCACTGTAATAAATATAAAATAATAACAGTGTATTGGGTATAGTTCATGCTAAACAAGTAGCTACGGGCTAGTTAAAAGTCAAGTTCCTGCATCCTTTTCTCTACCTCCTTCATAAACTTTACCAAATTGCAGTTTAACTGCAAGTCGTCGGGGGAGAAGCAGGCAAGCACGGCATTCCTTCGCGTGCGTATTCCTCGTTGATTAAACAGAAATTTCAACCAGCGTTTTCTTTCTTCTAGCAGTTTGTCACAAGAGCACAAAAGGTGTGGCATGTCCTCAGTTGCCTTACTGCATAAGCGACATGAGGAACCCCCTTTAACCTTCTGCCAATGTGGAAGATGAGATTTGCAAGGTATCAGGCCCATTCTAAACTTAAGAAACTTCAGTTTTATAAGTCTTGAGTAGCCCAGATTAAGATAGCTCTGATGGCCTTGCTTTGAGTAAGAGTTTAAAACAAACCACCCGTGTGACCTCCTGGCAACTGACTCCTTGTCTTCTATCCATGAAAGGTATTTTTTTGTTTTCTTTACTAGTTTTTTCACTATAGAGTGGCTGGTGGAAGTATTCCACAGTTCCTTTAAGCCTAGATTCACCAGGCATTTGGACAAATAGTTGGCGGCTTGCGATGCTGGGTTCCGCTGTAGTTCTGACCACAGAAGGCTGTTTAAGGACCCTTGTTTTGCCTTCCTGATTTTGTCCCACGTAAGTATGTATGCCCCCTGTCTTGCAAGTACTTGTTTCTGGCCATCAAACTCTAGCCTCAGTTGAGCCGGAGAGGTATATTTGGGTAGGCCCAAAATAATCCTATATACTGATGTCACGTTTTTATCTAAAATTCCCGCATCTCTTCCTCTTTGAACCTCGCTACCATAAGTAATGGTAGGCAAGAGTTTGGAGCGAATAACTTGTACCAAAGGGAGGAGAGAAGGGCTGGTAAGTTTTCCATTTAATTTTTTTAGCGAGACTGCAATGGCAATGCCTTTTCCTCTGATACTTTCTTTTTGTAAATTGAACTGGCCGTCACTGTCAATTTTAACCCCTAGATACTTGTACATTTTTGTATCCTCTAAGCGTTTATCATTCCAGAACCAACTGTATGATAACTTTCTTTTTTTATTGATTGACATTGTTTTGGACTTTTCCAAATTTATTGACAATTGGTTCTCCTCAGAATATCTTTTTGTTGCGTCAATAAGGTTTTGCATCCCTATTTTCGTATGACTGATTAAGACCAAATCGTCTGCATAAAGTAACGAGGACAATGATTGGCCTCCTAGTTTTGGCGCGTGAGAATTACAAATGTTGATCACCGGGGTAAGATCTCCTAAGAACAAGTTGAAGAGTGTTGGTGCCAAGACGCATCCTTGTTTTAAACCGTTATTTGTTGGGATGCGTCTTGACAGATGGGAACCATCACCCAACTTCACCTGTACCCATGTATCACTATGTAAATTAATCAACAAGTCTAATAAAGGCTTTGGTACCCCCATCTTTTTAATTTTGCTCATAGAAGATTCCGATTAATGTGATCGAAAGCTGCCTTATAACCTATAAAGCATAAGTGGAGTGGCATTTTTGTTGTTTTTGCCTTGTCAATTAGCAGACCCATAGCCAAGATGTTTGTTGATGTCCCAACAGATTTTGCAAAACCTGTCTGGTTAGCAGGAATTAGGGATTGTTCTGTAGCCCACGCCTGCAATTCCTCCAAAAGGATTCCCGCAAAATATTTTGCTTCGTTGTCCATGATGGCAACCAGTCTGTAATTGCTTGGTAGAGTTTTGTCCCCTGCCTTAAATATTGGGGATATGATGGAGCCCTTCCAAGAGACCGGCAAAACTTTAGATATTTAATTTCCAAGAACAGTAGTTCAAGGGCTTCAGCCCATTTCTTTCCGTTCAGTTTGTAAAGGATAGGTGGGATACCATTCGGGCCTGGTGCCCCCTCCCGCTTTCCTTTATTAATTTGGCACATAATTAATTTTTGGAATTTTGTCGCACCTACACTCGTAGTTCGCGCTGGCGGGTTGTACCAGTTGTTGCACAAGGGAGTTGATTCATTTTCATCAATAGCTGTCGTCGTAGTGTTGATTTTATGTTGTGTGAAGTGGCCATTAAGATAGTCTACCCATGTTTTTTCGCTAATGTTTGAAGAGACTCCTTCATGCCTGGGATTCATGAAGGAGTTAATTGTTTTCCAAAATTTTGCCCCGTCGTTCTGCCTAATATCAGAATGTAATTTTGCCCACAAGTTATCCTCGATTGCTCTATTTGCTTCCCTTTTAGTTTTTTTTTGGGATGTTTTTAATTCTTGCAAATGATTATGTCTTACCATGTCATTTGGGAGATGTCTAAGTTGACGCATTGTTCGTGCGATATCTTTTTTTATGCCCTTTATTTTTTTTCTATGGTCTGTTGTGAGAGGGAGCAAGTTTCCAGCTTTCTTTGTGTGTTGAATTTTCAGGGTTGTGGTATAACCTGTCATAGTAGTTTATTAAACTCTCCCATTTCTCTACCTCACTTGCTCCAGTTCTCCCCTCGAAATGTTGTTTTGCTATTTCTTCTATGATTCCGTCCGTGACCGCTGCGTACTTAATTCTTTTGTAATTGATGGTGTAAATTAACTCATTCGGTACCCGCGATTGTTCAAATTTTGGTTTCATGATGTTGAGTATAGTTTCCTGAGGACAGTGATCGCTATCAGCCTTCTCCCCTATTTTAAATGAGACAATATAACGAAATAGGGATAATGGCATAAAAGTGTAATCAAGTGTTTTACTTATTCTCGTGTTGTAAAATGTGCACGCTGGTGGGTTGTCTCCGCTAAATCTCCCAATCAATGCTCTGAGATTATAGCGCTCAAGGTTCTCTAGGACCTCTTTTTTGATTGTATAGATGGTAGTATAACCTCTTGATGTGGAATATTCCAGGTTGTGTTTTGATTACGATTCTCGTCACTCGTTGAAATTCCCATCAAGTTGAGGTTAAATTCCCCGGTAATCATAACGTCTGTTGTTGAAGTATCAGTTATGATTTCGTCTAAGCATTTGCATAGAGCTTTTACGACCTTTCCTTTTTGGATGGATGTAAGCATTGATCAGTGTAAGATGAAGGCCTTTCTTACTTTGGGTGAAAGAAGACAAATTTATTATTTTTAGATCTGAAGTGAAAAAACCTAGGTCCTTAATATCATAGCCACTTACAACCAAAACATAAATTACTAGACCTCCTTGTAGGTGACCAAATGTTGCTGTTTTCACTGCACTGGTGAAGAAGCGAAGAAATCCATGCAAATGTGGAGGTTCTAATTGCCATGTTTCTTGCAAGAATATTATATCAAAGGATCGTAAATAGCTAACAAATTCCGGATCGGTCATTTTAGAGGCAAGACCATTAATGTTCCATGAGCATATTTTCAGTTGGTTTTGCCTTTTGATTTCCGTTTGGTTTTCCGATTGTCAGTTTAACTGATTATTGATTGTTCTTGAAATCCATCTTAAGTCAGAATAACTTTGTAGCATACTGGCAGAGGTACAATCCCTGGCCCAGATGTCTTCCGTGCTTCTTACTCCTTCGATCCCTCTGGCGCCAATAAGTACTGTTAATCCCTTCCTGTTTGAGGAGTACTGTTCTCCATCACCTACCACAGGAATTAGTAGGTCAGGATATTTTGGTTTTATGTGTGGGGCAATTGTTATTCCCCAATCTTTAAAGGTCATGGTTTCTAACAGAATTTTTTGTGCCACTAAAGATGTTGTCCATGTTGCTTTTGTTTTTTCGGCCTTCCTTCCGGCTTCTGATTGAAATTGAATAGAATCCAGGTCCTGAGTTGTGACACCTGCTAAAGATGGAATATGCGCTAGCAACCGTAGGACGTTTCCTCTGTTCAATATATCATGCTTGCCTTTTGAAATATAATCCGGTGTAAACCAAACAATGTTTGATGCGTCTTTTATTGTATCCATACAGCTGGTGTTATTTTTGCACTCATTATTGTGACCTTGAGCAAATTCTTGTCCTTGCGGTATTCTCGTTAGTGCTTGTTCTAGTAGAGGAGAAGCGACTTGCCGCCCTCCATGGTGGAAAATTTCCTCTCCAGTGATTGATATTTGGTTCTCATTACCAATTCCTTCTTCCCTTGTGTATTCTTTAATGTCGTTTCTATTGGGAAGTTTTGTGTCATTGAATTGTGATATTTGTCTGTTGGGGGCCAGTCCATTTTCATGTATTTCCTTAGGTTCCCCATTCTGTATCGCCTGCTGTATTGTCTGTACATTTTTTGTCGTCTGATTTGTTCCGTGTTCTTTAGAGGAAGTCCTTTCTGTAGCCATGGTCGATGAGTCCGTGATGTACTGGTTTACTATCTGGTTCTGTGTTTGCTCCTTCGTTTTGCTGCCGTTCGCCGATGTCAGTGATGGTCTACAGGATTCTCTAGATTCTGAAGCATTTAATATTGCAGTTTTGTTGGTTCCTTTGACAATTTCCACTTCTTGCATTACACTGATCTTTTCCAAAGGATTATGTTCATGTTCGACAGATTGGGACGTTGACCCAAAAAGACGCCTAAAACCTTCTTGAGACGCGTTTGATTTTGTATTTCTGCCTTTGCTTTTTATTGCCCTCCTTTGTTTTGCATTGGGTTGCTTCTCGGCTTTGTCTTCCAATCAAGCTGTAAGTCGTTGATCTACTATTGCTACCATGTCTTTTACATCTTTATTAGATTTTTTATAAATCGAAATGTCAGTCTCCCCCCAAAGGCCATTTGTCCCGGTCGTTTTCAGTCCTATCCGTTTTGTTTTGTCGATCGGGGTTGTAACACAGGTTCCAAGTGAGTGCTTGTCATCTTCTACGACCGTTTGTCTGATGCATGAATAGCTGTCCCTGCTTTCCAGGGGCTTTTTTAACTGTGTACATAGATCAGACAGCATTAATGGTAGAGTAGCCAGTTTGTCAATAACAGGGCCGCAACCACATCCCACGTCCCTGTTGTAGGTTTGGTCCTGTTTGTTTTGTAGCAGTGTAGTTAATGCTCCCAATTTCCCATCGATAGCAACCACAAAAACAGCCAAAGTATCTAAAAGAGTCAGCTGGGCGTCCATCTTGTCTGACTGATAATGGAGAGCTTCTACAAGAAGTTGTATTGTATTTAGAAAGCTAGCCCATGCCGTTCCCTGGCTGAAATTTTTTGATGAGTCATCTGCGCCAGCTGGAGCTACCTTGTCTTTTTGGTCTTCCTTTTTCTTTTCCTCACCGTCTAATAGATCATATGGTAAATCAATTGTATTACCTGTGAATGCCGTGGTTGACCCATTCCTGTTTGAATCTTGGCCATAAACTGCCAATAGGTCGTTCCAGTCTTCTGTTCCCAGGTATGAGGAGATCTCTATGACATCTGTGTCATTAACAGCATTTTCTAATGTATTTGGCTCCTCATTTCCCCCCCTCTCCCTGTTTGACTTCGGTTGGTGATTTGGTAGAGCTTTATTTGTGGGGAAGGTAGATCGTAACACTTTTAAACCCATAACATCATGTGCCTCATTCTTCCTTGGTTGACTGTAAACAGATTTCTTGAGCAATGATTTTTCCCCAGGGCTTGTTTGGCATAATTGACTTAATTGGCTTGGATGATTATTAATTGTAAATTTGTTAATTGTATCATGGTCATCAAATTTGTTTTCGCTGTTTGAGGATCTCCCATCGCTATTTAGATTGAAGCCAGTTGCTGAAGTATCGTCCTTTTTATCTTGATCATCTTTGGTCATATTAATTGTGTCAATTGTCTCCTCTTGTCTATATACTTGAGCTTGTGCTTGGACTTGCACAATATTTCTACTTGGTTTTCTTCCTGTTATTACGCAGCTTGTCCGTAATTTATAATTTTGAGGTGTTGATGTTGTTTGTAAGGGGCTGGAGGGTGTTATGTTTATGCTTGTTTTTGTATCAGGACTTTTCCTTTCGTGAGCTGGTTTCAGGTCTTCAGTAACTAGTATTGATTGACTTAATTGCAAGGGTTGAAGAGGTGATTGAAGGCCTGTAACATCTGTTATATTTGAAAATAGGGCGTCCCGTGCGTTTTTTAAGAAGGAAAATTTTGTAAAGATTTTAGGTTGGTAAGAAAGCTGCTTATTTATTCTTTTTCTTCTTGTTTCCAGATTGTGAAGTAGGCAAGAGGCATTTCCAATTGCTGATGTCTCAGTTAGAGAGCAGTTATTCCTAATTTCTGGTGGTGGTACGATTCTTTCCTCCTCCAGCATCAGGATTTTCCGCCTCCTTGCTTTTGTCTCTTTTTTTGTTGTTACGCTATTCCGAACTCGACCAGACCTCATGGTGCCCTCCGCTTAAGTGTATTCTAATTTTTCTCCTTTGCCGCACGCAACTTGCCTTGATGGTTTGTGCCTTGATACCTTGGTGGTTTTAGCTGTGGTTTAGTTATAGGGTCAAAGGCTAAAAATGGGGCCCGAAGTCAATATAACGATTGCCCAAGAGCCAAGTGGCTTTGTGCTTTCTGTTGACCACAGGATCTCCGCTCAGCAGCCTAATTTCTCAAGGACCATTTAGTAGAGCGTGCAAGCGTGCAAGGGACAGGGGAAAAAAAAAAGGCAGAGGGCAAGCTCCCCCTTTCTTCTTGCCTCTGCCTCCACCACCGCCTCTTCTGCCTCTTTGCCTGCTCCGCTTATTTCCTCACAGCACTGCTCAGCCTCTGGGTCGTCAGCTCGGCGCTGCTCGGTGCAGCCCACCCAGCTCAGCTCCACGACTCTGCTCCACAAAGGGGAGATGCCCGCCGATACCAAGGATCGCCAGCCTGCCCTCCCACAGCAGCGTGCAGGAAGATGGCAGTGGGCAATGGGCAGCAAGCGGGTAACAGACGAGACAAAGTCCGGGTAGATCACTCCGCCGCAGCAGCGCTGGACCAGTAGGTTGTTCTTGGCGGCGCAAAGACAGGCTGCTGTGGATGGGGGAGAAATCAAGGACCTCTCTCACCACCCACCCACACCCGCAGCTTCTCACCGTCTACTCCCGCTGTTATGATGCCTCCTCAGCTGACTCACTGCTCACTGCTCTGCTGTCAGTGCTCCTCCGCTCAGTTACAGACAGCCACAGCCTCTTTGCTGGTCTCTCCACGGGGCCACCACAGGGCCGCAAATCACTCTCCACACTCCCGGAGACCGAATTTCACAGGGTCACGCCACCAAGTCACTGGGCGCTGCGGGAGCCACCCGTGCCGCGTGCTGCTTTTTTCCGTGGCGGGGGAGGGGAGCTATCGGGCAAACGGAGCAAGCAATCACTAGTGTGTCAATAATGCCCAGACCCGCTCGAGTCCAAGCTCAGCACCGTGCTCCTGGCTCGTTGCTCCGAGCTTCGGGCTCCGGGCTTCGGGACTTCGCGGGCTTCGTATGCTGACTCCTCCTCCTCCTTCGCGGGCTTCTGGAGATGCGAGAGGCGTCCTGTAGCATCTGAGTGTAGGTAGCCACAGATTGGACAAATGGACAGCCAAAACCATTGAAATTCCCTCGTTATAGTTAGATCAGCTAACTACAACTCGCGCGCCCGCAATGCACTGCTGATGACGTCACATATTACATCACTCATGACATGGTCAGTGACATCACTCATGACATCACTCATGACATCTCAAATGACATCACTAATGACATCACTGATGACATCATCCAGTGAATGTGTGCTTTTCTGAAAATTACATATGTTTTCTATATGTATATCTCAAGGTCGATGCAAGAATAAATGGGTATATAAGTGTCTAAAGGGATGATTTGTTTTTGAAAAATTGATTGTATAACTGACTGACTGAGTGTATCTTAGTGAATACATGGCTTAGTGAGCAATCTTTAAATATGTAAATATCTGTATCAGTCTCTCACTTTGTGTATAAGTGGCTGCATGAGTTGGTGAGTAGCTACATGAGTGTCTATATAGGTTATTAGTTGGTTTTTTGAGTATCAGTATGAGTGTCTGAGTGTCTGTATGGTTCGGTGGGGGGTATTACGTAGTACATAGGTGCATGAATGAGTAACTCACTGTTTGTATGTGTTGAAGACAGCATGTGTGCAGGACTGTATGGGTGGATGAGTGTGTGCATGGGTGTGTTAGTGAGCGAATGACTGTCTCAATAGTGTCTTTATGAGTAACTACATATGTTTTAAACAAGTATATGTGACTATTGGTGTATATAAGTGAGTATATGTGAGAATGAGAGATTGAAAGAGTTCCTGTATGAATAAGTATGTGTTTCTATAAGTAATTGTTTACAAGACTAAGTATGTGTAAGTTTCTGTAGAAGTAAGTGTGGTGGTGTGTGTATAACTGTATATGCAAGTAAATGGATGTTTGATACTTTCTTTGCATGTGTGACTATGTGTGTGAGTAACTCTATGGATGAGTGGTGGTGTGTATGTATAGGTGTTTGAGTACATATGATGAGTGAGTGCATGTATGAGTGACTGTATAGGACTTTTGGTGAATGAGTGGATGTGTGTGTAGATCTTGTAATTAGTGCATGGGTATGTTGTTACAGGTATTGGTGTGTCAATTGTTTTGAAAATTGTATTTTGTATTTTAGAGTGTGTGTATCAAAGGTTATATTAGGGTGAGAGGAGATCTGCCACTCTATCACAATGATGATGTCATCAGTGATGTCATGTACCTGCGCGCTACGAGAGGTACTTGACCTGATAAAGATTTTAACAGCTTACACAGCAACCCCACACACTTTCCTACGCCCTGCTGACGAGAGGCAACTACCTCGAAACACGTGTCCAGGGATGGCTAACGCTACTCATACTTGCATGCATTACACGGGCATAGGCGTACTCGCCGACGCTGACCTCAGGGACCACTTTTCATTGGGGTAACACGCTTGGTAGGTGGAGCAGTGTGCGACCAATCAGACTTAACTTTATTTCAGGATCCCTTGAGCCGTTGGAGCCGACGGGCTCATGGTTACGCACCTGCGCGCTACGAGAGGTACTTGACCTGATAAAGATTTTAGCAGCTTACACAGCAACCCCACACACTTTCCTACTCCCTGCTGACGAGAGGCAACTACCTCGAAACACGTGTCCAGGGATGGCTAACGCTACTCATACTTGCATGCATTACACGGGCATAGGCGTACTCGCCGACGCTGACCTCAGGGACCACTTTTCATTGGGGTAACACGCTTGGTAGGTGGAGCAGTGTGCGACCAATCAGACTTAACTTTATTTCAGGCTCCCTTGAGCCGTTGGAGCCGACGGGCTCATGGTTACGCACCTGCGCGCTACGAGAGGTACTTGACCTGATAAAGATTTTAGCAGCTTACACAGCAACCCCACACACTTTCCTACTCCCTGCTGACGAGAGGCAACTACCTCGAAACACGTGTCCAGGGATGGCTAACGCTACTCATACTTGCATGCATTACACGGGCATAGGCGTACTCGCCGACGCTGACCTCAGGGACCACTTTTCATTGGGGTAACACGCTTGGTAGGTGGAGCAGTGTGCGACCAATCAGACCTAACTTTATTTCAGGCTCCCTTGAGCCGTTGGAGCCGACGGGCTCATGGTTACGCACCTGCGTGCTACGAGAGGTACTTGACCTGATAAAGATTTTAGCAGCTTACACAGCAACCCCACACACTCTCCTACTCCCTGCTGACGAGAGGCAACTACCTCGAAACCCGAGTCCAGGGATGGCTAACGCTGCTCATACTTGCATGCATTACACGGGCATAGGCGTACTCGCCGACGCTGACCTCAGGGACCACTTTTCATTGGGGTAACACGCTTGGTAGGTGGAGCAGTGTGCGACCAATCAGACTTAACTTTATTTCAGGCTCCCTTGAGCCGTTGGAGACGACGGGCTCATGGTTACGCACCTGCGCGCTACAAGAGGTACTTGACCTGATAAAGATTTTAGCAGCTTACACAGCAACCCCACACACTTTCCTACTCCCTGCTGACGAGAGGCAACTACCTCGAAACACATGTCCAGGGATGGCTAACGCTACTCATACTTGCATGCATTACACGGGCATAGGCGTACTCGCCGACGCTGACCTCAGGGACCACTTTTCATTGGGGTAACACGCTTGGTAGGTGGAGCAGTGTGCGACCAATCAGACTTAACTTTATTTCAGGCTCCCTTGAGCCGTTGGAGCCGACGGGCTCATGGTTACGCACCTGCGCGCAACGAGAGGTACTTGACCTGATAAAGGTTTTAGCAGCTTACACAGCAACCCCACACACTTTCCTACTCCCTGCTGACGAGAGGCAACTACCTCGAAACACGTGTCAAGGGATGGCTAACGCTACTCATACTTGCATGCATTACACGGGCATAGGCGTACTCGCCAACGCTGACCTCAGGGACCACTTTTCATTGGGGTAACACGCTTGGTAGGTGGAGCAGTGTGCAACCAATCAGACTTAACTTTATTTCAGGCTCCCTTGAGCCGTTGGAGCCGACGGGCTCATGGTTACGCACCTGCGCGCTACGAGAGGTACTTGACCTGATAAAGATTTTAGCAGCTTACACAGCAACCCCACACACTTTCCTACTCCCTGCTGACGAGAGGCAACTACCTCGAAACACGTGTCCAGGGATGGCTAACGCTACTCATACTTGCATGCATTACACGGGCATAGGCGTACTCGCCGACGCTGACCTCAGGGACCACTTTTCATTGGGGTAACACGCTTGGTAGGTGGAGCAGTGTGCGACCAATCAGACCTAACTTTATTTCAGGCTCCCTTGAGCCGTTGGAGCCGACGGACTCATGGTTACGCACCTGCGTGCTACGAGAGGTACTTGACCTGATAAAGATTTTAGCAGCTTACACAGCAACCCCACACACTTTCCTACTCCCTGCTGACGAGAGGCAACTACCTCGAAACCCGAGTCCAGGGATGGCTAACGCTGCTCATACTTGCATGCATTACACGGGCATAGGCGTACTCGCCGACGCTGACCTCAGGGACCACTTTTCATTGGGGTAACACGCTTGGTAGGTGGAGCAGTGTGCGACCAATCAGACTTAACTTTATTTCAGGCTCCCTTGAGCCGTTGGAGCCGACGGGCTCATGGTTACGCACCTGCGCGCTACAAGAGGTACTTGACCTGATAAAGATTTTAGCAGCTTACACAGCAACCCCACACACTTTCCTACTCCCTGCTGACGAGAGGCAACTACCTCGAAACACATGTCCAGGGATGGCTAACGCTACTCATACTTGCATGCATTACACGGGCATAGGCGTACTCGCCGACGCTGACCTCAGGGACCACTTTTCATTGGGGTAACACGCTTGGTAGGTGGAGCAGTGTGCGACCAATCAGACTTAACTTTATTTCAGGCTCCCTTGAGCCGTTGGGGCCGACGGGCTCATGGTTACGCACCTGCGCGCTACGAGAGGTACTTGACCTGATAAAGGTTTTAGCAGCTTACACAGCAACCCCACACACTTTCCTACTCCCTGCTGACGAGAGGCAACTACCTCGAAACACGTGTCAAGGGATGGCTAACGCTACTCATACTTGCATGCATTACACGGGCATAGGCGTACTCGCCAACGCTGACCTCAGGGAACACTTTTCATTGGGGTAACACGCTTGGTAGGTGGAGCAGTGTGCAACCAATCAGACTTAACTTTATTTCAGGCTCCCTTGAGCCGTTGGAGCCGACGGGCTCATGGTTACGCACCTGCGCGCTACGAGAGGTACTTGACCTGATAAAGATTTTAGCAGCTTACACAGCAACCCCACACACTTTCCTACTCCCTGCTGACGAGAGGCAACTACCTCGAAACACGTGTCCAGGGATGGCTAACGCTACTCATACTTGCATGCATTACACGGGCATAGGCGTACTCGCCAACGCTGACCTCAGGGACCACTTTTCATTGGGGTAACACGCTTGGTAGGTGGAGCAGTGTGCGACCAATCAGACTTGACTTTAATTCAGGCTCCCTTGAGCCGTTGGAGCCGACGGGCTCATGGCTACGCACCTGCGCGCTACGAGAGGTACTTGACCTGATAAAGATTTTGGCAGCTTACACAGCAACCCCACACACTTTCCTACTCCCTGCTGACGAGAGGCAACTACCTCGAAACACGAGTCCAGGGATGGCTAACGCTACTCATACTTGCATGCATTACACGGGCATAGGCGTACTCGCCGACGCTGACCTCAGGGACCACTTTTCATTGGGGTAACACGCTTGGTAGGTGGAGCAGTGTGCGACCAATCAGACTTAACTTTATTTCAGGCTCCCTTGAGCCGTTGGAGCCGACGGGCTCATGGTTACGCACCTGCGCGCTACGAGAGGTACTTGACCTGATAAAGGTTTTAGCAGCTTACACCGCAACCCCACACACTTTCCTACTCCCTGCTGACGAGAGGCAACTACCTCGAAACACGTGTCCAGGGATGGCTAACGCTACTCATACTTGCATGCATTACACGGGCATAGGCGTACTCGCCGACGCTGACCTCAGGGACCACTTTTCATTGGGGTAACACGCTTGGTAGGTGGAGCAGTGTGCAACCAATCAGACTTAACTTTATTTCAGGCTCCCTTGAGCCGTTGGAGCCGACGGGCTCATGGTTACGCACCTGCGCGCTACGAGAGGTACTTGACCTGATAAAGGTTTTAGCAGCTTACACAGCAACCCCACACACTTTCCTACTCCCTGCTGACGAGAGGCAACTACCTCGAAACACGTGTCTAGGGATGGCTAACGCTACTCATACTTGCATGCATTACACGGGCATAGGCGTACTCGCCGACGCTGACCACAGGGACCACTTTTCATTGGGGTAACACGCTTGGTAGGTGGAGCAGTGTGCGACCAATCAGACTTAACTTTATTTCAGGCTCCCTTGAGCCGTTGGAGCCGACGGGCTCATGGTTACGCACCAGCGCGCTACAAGAGGTACTTGACCTGATAAAGATTTTAGCAGCTTACACAGCAACCCCACACACTTTCCTACTCCCTGCTGACGAGAGGCAACTACCTCGAAACACGTGTCCAGGGATGGCTAACGCTACTCATACTTGCATGCATTACACGGGCATAGGCGTACTCGCCGACGCTGACCTCAGGGACCACTTTTCATTGGGGTAACACGCTTGGTAGGTGGAGCAGTGTGCGACCAATCAGACTTAACTTTATTTCAGGCTCCCTTGAGCCGTACTCGCCGACGCTGACCTCAGGGACCACTTTTCATTGGGGTAACACGCTTGGTAGGTGGAGCAGTGTGCGACCAATCAGACTTAACTTTATTTCAGGCTCCCTTGAGCTGTTGGAGCCGACGGGCTCATGGTTACGCACCTGCGCGCTACGAGAGGTACTTGACCTGATAAAGATTTTAGCAGCTTACACAGCAACCGCACACACTTTCCTACTCCCTGCTGACGAGAGGCAACTACCTCGAAACACGTGTCCAGGGATGGCTAACGCTACTCATACTTGCATGCATTACACGGGCATAGGCGTACTCGCCGACGCTGACCTCAGGGACCACTTTTCATTGGGGTAACATGCTTGGTAGGTGGAGCAGTGTGCGACCAATCAGACTTAACTTTATTTCAGGCTCCCTTGAGCCGTTGGAGCCGACGGGCTCATGGTTACGCACCTGCGCGCTACGAGAGGTACTTGACCTGATAAAGATTTTAGCAGCTTACACAGCAACCCCACACACTTTCCTACTCCCTGCTGACGAGAGGCAACTACCTCGAAACACGTGTCCAGGGATGGCTAACGCTACTCATACTTGCATGCATTACACGGGCATAGGCGTACTCGCCGACGCTGACCTCAGGGACCACTTTTCATTGGGGTAACACGCTTGGTAGGTGGAGCAGTGTGCGATCAATCAGACTTAACTTTATTTCAGGCTCCCTTGAGCCGTTGGAGCCGACGGGCTCATGGTTACGCACCTGCGCGCTACGAGAGGTACTTGACCTGATAAAGGTTTTAGCAGCTTACACAGCAACCCCACACACTTTCCTACTCCCTGCTGACGAGAGGCAACTATCTCGAAACACGTGTCCAGGGATGGCTAACGCTACTCATACTTGCATGCATTACACGGGCATAGGCGTACTCGCCGACGCTGACCTCAGGGACCACTTTTCATTGGGGTAACATGCTTGGTAGGTGGAGCAGTGTCGGACCAATCAGACTTAACTTTATTTCAGGCTCCCTTGAGCCGTTGGAGCCGACGGGCTCATGGTTACGCACCTGCGCGCTACGAGAGGTACTTGACCTGATAAAGATTTTAGCAGCTTACACACCAACCCCACACACTTTCCTACTCCCTGCTGACGAGAGGCAACTACCTCGAAACACGTGTCCAGGGATGGCTAACGCTACTCATACTTGCATGCATTACACGGGCATAGGCGTACTCGCCGACGCTGACCTCAGGGACCACTTTTCATTGGGGTAACACGCTTGGTAGGTGGAGCAGTGTGCGACCAATCAGACTTAACTTTATTTCAGGCTCATTGAGCCGTTGGAGCCGACGGGCTCATGGTTACGCACCTGCGTGCTACGAGAGGTACGTGACCTGATAAAGATTTTAGCAGCTTACACAGCAACCGCACACACTTTCCTACTCCCTGCTGACGAGAGGCAACTACCTCGAAACACGTGTCCAGGGATGGCTAACGCTACTCATACTTGCATGCATTACACGGGCATAGGCGTACTCGCCGACGCTGACCTCAGGGACCACTTTTCATTGGGGTAACATGCTTGGTAGGTGGAGCAGTGTGCGACCAATCAGACTTAACTTTATTTCAGGCTCCCTTGAGCCGTTGGAGCCGACGGGCTCATGGTTACGCACCTGCACGCTACGAGAGGTACTTGACCTGATAAAGATTTTAGCAGCTTACACAGCAACCCCACACACTTTCCTACTCCCTGCTGACGAGAGGCAACTACCTCGAAACACGTGTCCAGGGATGGCTAACGCTACTCATACTTGCATGCATTACACGGGCATAGGCGTACTCGCCGACGCTGACCTCAGGGACCACTTTTCATTGGGGTAACACGCTTGGTAGGTGGAGCAGTGTGCGACCAATCAGACTTAACTTTATTTCAGGCTCCCTTGAGCCGTTGGAGCCGACGGGCTCATGGTTACGCACCTGCGCGCTACGAGAGGTACTTGACCTGATAAAGGTTTTAGCAGCTTACACAGCAACCCCACACACTTTCCTACTCCCTGCTGACGAGAGGCAACTATCTCGAAACACGTGTCCAGGGATGGCTAACGCTACTCATACTTGCATGCATTACACGGGCATAGGCGTACTCGCGGACGCTGACCTCAGGGACCACTTTTCATTGGGGTAACATGCTTGGTAGGTGGAGCAGTGTGCGACCAATCAGACTTAACTTTATTTCAGGCTCCCTTGAGCCGTTGGAGCCGACGGGCTCATGGTTACGCACCTGCGCGCTACGAGAGGTACTTGACCTGATAAAGATTTTAGCAGCTTACACACCAACCCCACACACTTTCCTACTCCCTGCTGACGAGAGGCAACTACCTCGAAACACGTGTCCAGGGATGGCTAACGCTACTCATACTTGCATGCATTACACGGGCATAGGCGTACTCGCCGACGCTGACCTCAGGGACCACTTTTCATTGGGGTAACACGCTTGGTAGGTGGAGCAGTGTGCGACCAATCAGACTTAACTTTATTTCAGGCTCATTGAGCCGTTGGAGCCGACGGGCTCATGGTTACACACCTGCGTGCTACGAGAGGTACGTGACCTGATAAAGATTTTAGCAGCTTACACAGCAACCCCACACACTTTCCTACTCCCTGCTGACGAGAGGCAACTACCTCGAAACACGTGTCCAGGGATGGCTAACGCTACTCACACTTGCATGCATTACACGGGCATAGGCGTACTCGCCGGCGCTGACCTCAGGGACCACTTTTCATTGGGGTAACACGCTTGGTAGGTGGAGCAGTGTGCGACCAATCAGACTTAACTTTATTTCAGGCTCCCTTGAGCTGTTGGAGCCGACGGGCTCATGGTTACGCACCTGCGCGCTACGAGAGGTACTTGACCTGATAAAGATTTTAGCAGCTTACACAGCAACCCCACACACTTTCCTACTCCCTGCTGACGAGAGGCAACTACCTCGAAACACGTGTCCAGGGATGGCTAACGCTACTCATACTTGCATGCATTACACGGGCATAGGCGTACTCGCCGACGCTGACCTCAGGGACCACTTTTCATTGGGGTAACACGCTTGGTAGGTGGAGCAGTGTGCGACCAATCAGACTTAACTTTATTTCAGGCTCCCTTGAGCCGTTGGAGCCGACGGGCTCATGGTTACGCACCTGCGCGCTACGAGAGGTACTTGACCTGATAAAGATTTTAGCAGCTTACACAGCAACCCCACACACTTTCCTACTCCCTGCTGACGAGAGGCAACTACCTCGAAACACGTGTCCAGGGATGGCTAACGCTACTCATACTTGCATGCATTACACGGGCATAGGCGTACTCGCCGACGCTGACCTCAGGGACCACTTTTCATTGGGGTAACACGCTTGGTAGGTGGAGCAGTGTGCGACCAATCAGACTTAACTTTATTTCAGGCTCCCTTGAGCCGTTGGAGCCGACGGGCTCATGGTTACGCACCTGCGCGCTACGAGAGGTACTTGACCTGATAAAGGTTTTAGCAGCTTACACAGCAACCCCACACACTTTCCTACTCCCTGCTGACGAGAGGCAACTATCTCGAAACACGTGTCCAGGGATGGCTAACGCTACTCATACTTGCATGCATTACACGGGCATAGGCGTACTCGCGGACGCTGACCTCAGGGACCACTTTTCATTGGGGTAACATGCTTGGTAGGTGGAGCAGTGTGCGACCAATCAGACTTAACTTTATTTCAGGCTCCCTTGAGCCGTTGGAGCCGACGGGCTCATGGTTACGCACCTGCGCGCTACGAGAGGTACTTGACCTGATAAAGATTTTAGCAGCTTACACACCAACCCCACACACTTTCCTACTCCCTGCTGACGAGAGGCAACTACCTCGAAACACGTGTCCAGGGATGGCTAACGCTACTCATACTTGCATGCATTACACGGGCATAGGCGTACTCGCCGACGCTGACCTCAGGGACCACTTTTCATTGGGGTAACACGCTTGGTAGGTGGAGCAGTGTGCGACCAATCAGACTTAACTTTATTTCAGGCTCATTGAGCCGTTGGAGCCGACGGGCTCATGGTTACACACCTGCGTGCTACGAGAGGTACGTGACCTGATAAAGATTTTAGCAGCTTACACAGCAACCCCACACACTTTCCTACTCCCTGCTGACGAGAGGCAACTACCTCGAAACACGTGTCCAGGGATGGCTAACGCTACTCACACTTGCATGCATTACACGGGCATAGGCGTACTCGCCGGCGCTGACCTCAGGGACCACTTTTCATTGGGGTAACACGCTTGGTAGGTGGAGCAGTGTGCGACCAATCAGACTTAACTTTATTTCAGGCTCCCTTGAGCTGTTGGAGCCGACGGGCTCATGGTTACGCACCTGCGCGCTACGAGAGGTACTTGACCTGATAAAGATTTTAGCAGCTTACACAGCAACCCCACACACTTTCCTACTCCCTGCTGACGAGAGGCAACTACCTCGAAACACGTGTCCAGGGATGGCTAACGCTACTCATACTTGCATGCATTACACGGGCATAGGCGTACTCGCCAACGCTGACCTCAGGGACCACTTTTCATTGGGGTAACACGCTTGGTAGGTGGAGCAGTGTGCGACCAATCAGACTTAACTTTATTTCAGGCTCCCTTGAGCCGTTGGAGCCAACGGGCTCATGGTTACGCACCTGCGCGCTACGAGAGGTACTTGACCTGATAAAGATTTTAGCAGCTTACACAGCAACCCCACACACTTTCCTACTCCCTGCTGACGAGAGGTAACTACCTCGAAACACGTGTCCAGGGATGGCTAACGCTACTCATACTTGCATGCATTACACGGGCATAGGCGTACTCGCCGACGCTGACCTCAGGGACCACTTTTCATTGGGGTAACACGCTTGGTAGGTGGAGCAGTGTGCGACCAATCAGAGTTAACTTTATTTCAGGCTCCCTTGAGCCGTTGGAGCCGACGGGCTCATGGTTACGCACCTGCACGCTACGAGAGGTACTTGACCTGATAAAGATTTTAGCAGCTTACACAGCAACCCCACACACTTTCCTACTCCCTGCTGACGAGAGGCAACTACCTCGAAACACGTGTCCAGGGATGGCTAACGCTACTCATACTTGCATGCATTACACGGGCATAGGCGTACTCGCCGACGCTGACCTCAGGGACCACTTTTCATTGGGGTAACACGCTTGGTAGGTGGAGCAGTGTGCGACCAATCAGACTTAACTTTATTTCAGGCTCCCTTGAGCCGTTGGAGCCGACGGGCTCATGGTTACGCACCTGCGCGCTACGAGAGGTACTTGACCTGATAAAGATTTTAGCAGCTTACACAGCAACCCCACACACTTTCCTACTCCCTGCTGACGAGAGGCAACTACCTCGAAACACCTGTCCAGGGATGGCTAACGCTACTCATACTTGCATGCATTACACGGGCATAGGCGTACTCGCCGACGCTGACCTCAGGGACCACTTTTCATTGGGGTAACACGCTTGGTAGGTGGAGCAGTGTGCGACCAATAAGACTTAACTTTATTTCAGGCTCCCTTGAGCCGTTGGAGCCGACGGGCTCATGGTTACGCACCTGCGCGCTACGAGAGGTACTTGACCTGATAAAGATTTTAGCAGCTTACACAGCAACCCCACACACTTTCCTACTCCCTGCTGACGAGAGGCAACTAC
This sequence comes from Triturus cristatus, assembly GCF_964204655.1. Taxonomy (NCBI): domain Eukaryota; kingdom Metazoa; phylum Chordata; class Amphibia; order Caudata; family Salamandridae; genus Triturus; species Triturus cristatus. Next base: position 323,985,288 of record NC_140583.1, on the reverse strand, counting down.
CTCGAAACACGTGTCCAGGGATGGCTAACGCTACTCATACTTGCATGCATTACACGGGCATAGGCGTACTCGCTGACGCTGACCTCAGGGACCACTTTTCATTGGGGTAACACGCTTGGTAGGTGGAGCAGTGTGCGACCAATCAGACTTAATCTTCTGCCTCTTTGCCTGCTCCGCTTATTTCCTCACAGCACTGCTCAGCCTCTGGGTCGTCAGCTCGGCGCTGCTCGGTGCAGCCCGCCCAGCTCAGCTCCACGACTCTGCTCCACAAAGGGGAGATGCCCGCCGATACCAAGGATCGCCAGCCTGCCCTCCCACAGCAGCGTGCAGGAAGATGGCAGTGGGCAATGGGCAGCAAGCGGGTAACAGACGAGACAAAGTCCGGGTAGATCACTCCACCGCAGCAGCGCTGGACCAGTAGGTTGTTCTTGGCGGCGCAAAGACAGGCTGCGGGGGATGGGGAGAAATCAAGGACCTCTCTCACCACCCACCCACACCCGCAGCTTCTCACCGTCTACTCCCGCTGTCGTGATGCCTCCTCAGCTGACTCACTGCTCACTGCTTTGCTGTCAGCGCTCCTCCGCTCAGTTACAGACAGCCACAGCCTCTTTGCTGGTCTCTCCACGGGGCCACCACAGGGCCGCAAATCACTCTCCACACTCCCGGAGACCGAATTTCACAGGGTCACGCCACCAAGTCACTGGGCGCTGCGGGAGCCACCCGTGCCGCGTGCTGCTTTTTTCCGTGGCGGGGGAGGGGAGCTATCGGGCAAACGGAGCAAGCAATCACTAGTGTGTCAATAATGCCCAGACCCGCTCGAGTCCAAGCTCAGCACCGTGCTCCTTGCTCGTTGCTCCGAGCTTCGGCTCCGGCTCCGGGACTTCGCGGGCTTCGTATGCTGACTCCTCCTCCTCCTTCGCGGGCTTCCGGAGATGCGAGAGGCGTCCTGTAGCATCTGAGTGTAGGTAGCCACAGATTGGACAAATGGACAGCCAAAACCATTGAAATTCCCTCGTCATAGTTAGTTCAGCTAACTACAACTCGCGCGCCCGCAATGCACTGCTGATGACGTCACATATTACATCACTCATGACATGGTCAGTGACATCACTCATGACATCACTCATGACATCTCAAATGACATCACTAATGACATCACTGATGACATCATCCAGTGAATGTGTGCTTTTCTGAAAATTACATATGTTTTATATATGTATATCTCAAGGTCGATGCAAGAATAAATGGGTATATAAGTGTCTAAATGGATGATTTGTTTTTGAAAAATTGATTGTATAACTGACTGACTGAGTGTATCTTAGTGAATACATGGCTTAGTGAGCAATCTTTAAATATGTAAATATCTGTATCAGTCTCTCACTTTGTGTATAAGTGGCTGCATGAGTTGGTGAGTAGCTACATGAGTGTCTATATAGGTTATTAGTTGTTTTTTTGAGTATCAGTATGAGTGTCTGAGTGTCTGTATGGTTCGGTGGGGGGTATTATGTAGTACATAGGTGCATGAATGAGTAACTCACTGTTTGTATGTGTTGAAGACAGCATGTGTGCAGGACTGTATGGGTGGATGAGTGTGTGCATGGGTGTGTTAGTGAGCGAATGACTGTCTCAATAGTGTCTTTATGAGTAACTACATATGTTTTAAACAAGTATATGTGACTATTGGTGTATATAAGTGAGTATATGTGAGAATGAGAGATTGAAAGAGTTCCTGTATGAATAAGTATGTGTTTCTATAAGTGATTGTTTAAAAGACTAAGTATGTGTAAGTTTCTGTAGAAGTAAGTGTGGTGGTGTGTGTATAACTGTATATGCAAGTAAATGGATGTTTAATACTTTCTTTGCATGTGTGACTATGTGTGTGAGTAACTCTATGGATGAGTGGTGGTGTGTATGTATAGGTGTTTGAGTACATATGATTAGTGAGTGCATGTATGAGTGACTGTATAGGACTTTTGGTGAATGAGTGGATGAAGTGTGTAGATCTTGTAATTAGTGCATGGGTATGTTGTTACAGGTATTGGTGTGTCAATTGTTTTTTGTATTTTAGAGTGTGTGTATCAAAGGTTATATTAGGGTGAGAGGAGATCTGCCACTCTATCACAATGATGATGTCATCAGTGATGTCATGTGAGATGTCATCAGTGATGTCATGAGTGATGTCACTGACTATGTCATGAGTGATGTAATATGCAATGTTATCATTCAGCAGTGCATTGCGGGGGCGCGAGTTATAGTTAACTGAACTAACTATAACGGAGGAATTTCTATGGTTTTGTACGAGTGAAATGTCCAACTAACTATAACGCCCCTGAAACCTATGTTTTTTTCAGTGAATTTCTAAGGTTTTTTAAATGCTAATTTCTAACTTTAACGTGCCTGAAACCTATGGTTTTTTCAGCGAATTTTAAAGGATTTTTAAATGCTAATTTCTAGCTATAACGTGCCTGAAACCTATGGTTTTTTTATGGTTTAAATCTCTTTATTGATTTCAAGCAAACATTGAACAACAACCACCCTCGATTCTAGAGGCACAATACCAATGAGGCAACTGGGTTGCCAAGCTTAGCTCAACTACGGGTGGTAAACATAACCGAGGACAGAAAATTATAAAAATAATAAAATCATACAAAACCCCAATGCTACCTCCCCCCTCCCTTTCCCTCGTCCGCTACAACTGGTCAAGTGAGGGGCAGCCTCTAAAGGATCAACGCCGCCGCTTGCGGCGATTCTGGGAAGTATCTTTCGGAATCTGCGTGTCTGCTAGGCGCAGTATTCGCAGATAGCAGGGACAGGTCAGCTCACGGAATTCAGACACCAGTAGGGTGAGGAAGGGCCTCCACAACTCTGGGAATTCGGATCCTCTGCCAGCTAAAGTGAGTGTGATTTTCTCCATACCCAACACCCCCCAGAGTCTCTGGAGCCATCCAGAGTGTGTCGGGAGCTGGGCTGAGCGCCAGTGTATCAATATGTTTTGTGTCGCTGCGCCTAGGGCAATGGCCATCAGCCTGCCCCTCCGGGATTTGAGTGGGTACGTCAATGGGTTGGGCAAGCCCAAAAGAATGTATGCGGGGAAGCGCGGTAGCTCTGTCTCAAAGTGCAGGTCAATGTCATCCAGAACCTGGGACCAGTATGGTTGTATACAGGTACAGCTCCATAGAACGTGCACTAGGGTGCCCACTTCTCCACAGTTCCTCCAACACAGCGCGCTCCGGCGAGGGTCAAAGCGATGCAAGCGCTCTGGCGTATAATACCAGTAAGTGGCAATTTTGGTTAGAGTCTCCGTGAGACCCATGTGGTATGCAGAGTGCCGCGCTCTATGGTAGATACCGTCCCATTCCTTGTGGCTTAAGGATCTGCCCAGGTCCCTTTCCCACCGAGCCCGGCCTGCGTTATATGTGTGTGCGGTGGAGTCCAGAAGCATTTTGTAGAGGTCAGAGATTATTTTCTTATTGGACGTGCGCGTCATCAGCCATTTTTCATAAGGGGTCAGGAGACGCTGCGCCTGGGGCCTAACCTGTTGGTGGAGTGCCCAGTGTCGGACTTGTAAATATGGCATGCGCTCTGATTCCGGGAGGCCATAATGCTCCTTGAGTTGCTGGAATGTGATTATGCCGTCAAAATCGAAAAGATAACCCAGGGACCTACAGGAGGAGGAGCGCCAGGCGCGAAAGGCCTGGGCGTCCGCACCAGGGCGGAACTCTGGATTGTCGAAGATTGGGGTGAGCGGTGACGGAAAGGAGGTCAGTCGGTGGGCAAGGTTAGTGCGATCCCAGGATTCCAGCACCGTGCCCGTGATGTAGGAGGCGTAGAGATTGGGCGGTCTATGCTGCTCATGAAGGAAGGGGATGCCCTGCAGCGGTCTGGCCGCCACCGCTTGGTCTTGAAACAGCCAGTGTTTCTCTGATTCCAATTGGTGCCATTCCACTAAGTATCTAAGCTGAGCAGCATGGTAGTATAGTTGAAGGTCGGGCACCCCCACCCCCCCGCTCCGGCGGGAGAGTCGCTACTGCATGTCGGAATCGGGGCTTACGGCCATGCCAGATAAAGCGCGCCAGGTCCGTCTGAGTCTGTTGGAGCCAGCCGGACGGTGGGCGGAGGGGAAGAGTTTGGAAGAGGTACAAGACCTGCGGGAGGACCGTCATCTTGATGGCTGCAATCCTGCCTAGCCAGGAGAGCGTATAAGTTTTCCATCTGCGCAGTTCTGATCGAATGCGGGAGCGGAGATTAGAGTAGTTAAGGTCCGCGGTGGCCTGAAGGGTCGGAGCTAGGTGAATGCCTAAATAGGGAATCGAGGCAGCTGCCCAGCTCAGAGTGTGCTCTGCCTGGATATGGGCCAGGGTGTGGGAGGAGAGCGAGACGTTCAGTGCCATGGATTTCTCCAAATTGATTTTGAACCCTGATCCCCGCGCAAAGCCGTACAGTTCGATGAAAAGAGCGCGCAGAGCTGAAATTGGATTGGATAGGGAAAGCAGTATATCATCCGCGTAGAGACTAATGGTATGGGTGTCGCCTCCAAATTTAATCCCCGTGATGAGGGGATGCCTCCGCACCCTTGAAGCCAGAGGTTCCATATAGAGCGCGAACAGGAGGGGTGACAAGGGGCACCCCTGCCTAGTACCCCTCCCAATGGGGAAGCGGGAGGAGGTATAGCCATTCACCCGGACCGTCGCCATGGGGGAGCGGTAGCAGTTTAAGATCCTGTTGCGTAGCTTCTCCCCAAGCCCAGCGCTCTCCAGAACCATCTCGAGGTATGGCCAGTGCACCCTGTCGAAGGCCTTCTCCGCATCAATGGCCAAGAGCATGTATTCTCCTTGCGTACGAGACGCCTTTTCGATCAGGTGCAAGATGCGCTTAGTGTTGTCGCTTGTCTGCCGCTGTGGAATAAAGCCCGCCTGATCCGGTTCAACCAGGTAGGCCATATGCGGCGCCAGCCGGGCCGCGAGAATGCTAGTGTACAGTTTAATGTCTATGTTCAACAGGGAGATGGGCCTGTACGCGCTGCAGGCTGTCCGATCCTTCCCAGATTTGGGGATAACGACTATCGCGGCCTCTAGCATTTCACTCGGGATAGCTCCCGCTTGGTCGAAGGTGTTGAATAAACTCATCAGGAGAGGGGCTACTTGGTTGCAAAAGGTCTTATAAAAGGCAGCTGTGTAGCCGTCTGGGCCCGGCGATTTACCCAACTTAAGGCGGGAGATCGCTGAGACAACCTCCTCTATTCGGATATCCCTCTCCAAGAGATCCGCCTGCACAGAAGGCAGGGAAGGCATGTGGGCCCCCGCTATATAATCAGCGCAGGCCTGAGTCTCCAGGGGCTCCCCGGAAAAGAGGCCCGCATAGAAGTCGCGGAATGCCTCCGCTATATCGGCGTCGTCAGTTACAGGTTCCCCCCCTAATGTCCGGATCTCGCGGACTCCCTGCTTTTGTCTGGTCTCCCGCAGTTTGTTTGCCAGCAGGCGGCCACACCTATCCCCTCCCGTGTAGTATGCGTGTCGAAGCCTGATCGCGGCGAACTCGGCCCTGTTCTGATCCAAGGCAGCAAGCTGCTTTCTTTCTATGCAGAGCTGCCGCCAGGCCCGGGAAGCACCGGTCCTCTGATGCATTTGTTCAAGCTCTGAGACGCGCTGGGAAAGTTCCGCCCGTTTGCGGCTGCGCTCGCGGTTCTGGGCAGAGGAGATGGCTATAAATTCCCCCCTCAGGACAGCCTTCAACGCCAACCACTGTGTCGCTAGAGTCGTATCCGGATTAGCATTGAGAGTGAGGAAGTTCGAGATGGCTTTCTGGAGCTGTTCAATAGTCGAGGGGTGGTGTAGCAGTGTATCGCGCAGGCGCCAATGTCGGAGAGGCTGCAGGGATGGCGGGAGCTGGAAGGTGGCCAGAACTGGGGAGTGATCGGAGAGGGAGGCCGGTAGGATGTCAGTGCTCAATGCGTGGGCCTGAAGTGATGAGGAACTAAGGAAGTAGTCTAAGCGTGCATACGTTTTGTGTGCCCCCGAGTAGAAGGAGTAGCCTCGACTAGACGGATGAAAGTGGCGCCACAGGTCCGACAGCCCCAGATCACGGAGACGAGCTCGCCCGGCAGCCGAGAGGACACCCGCCTGACCAGTTCTCTGACCGGACCGGTCCAGTGCGTTGTCAAAGACAATATTAAGATCACCGCCCAGCAGCAGACAGCGGCCCGAAGCGGCGGCCGCATCGTCAAGAGCATTGAGGAGGAATGCAATCTGCCCTTCATTAGGTGCATAGATGGAGCCAACATCCAGGGTCACCCCCCCCCAGTGAGAATTGATAGGTGAGGAGTCGACCCCTGATCTCCGCCCCCTTGTGTAAGACCCTGCCTGTGAAGGAGCGGGAAACCAAAATGGCCACCCCAGCTGTCTTGGAGTTGGCAGAGGAAAACATCTGTGTTGGGAAGGCTCGGGATTTCAATCTGTGGTGGTCCTTAGCCAGTAGATGAGTTTCCTGTAGAAGGCATATGTCCGTTTTCGAATGTTCCAGGTGACTAAGGACTGCCTTTCGTTTGACGGGATTATTCAGCCCCCGCACATTGAGCGTAAGAACCTTAAGGGGGGTGTGTGGCATCTACGGTCCGGTGCGCAAGGCGGAATCGCTGAAGGGCGCTAACTATCCTAAGAAAGCGTGGGTGGCCACTGAAACCCTCTAAGACCTCGTGCAGCATCTGGAGGGGTGCAACAGGGGAGAGCGGACGAGGGAACCCATACCGAAAGAAAAACCCCAAAACCCCTTGCAAAACAAATATATCAATAATAACAACAGTAGCAAGACCCAACAACAAAGTCATGATCTGGTAAGATTGTTCGTCACCTTGGCAAAGCCAGGAGGGCGTCGATGTGGGGACCATAGTGTGACCAAGAGGGGTAGTATCGGTGCCCACCGCCGCCCGCCTCCCGCCGGAGACCCCTGGGTCAAGTGCATGGAGCTACAAGTGGCCAGTGCTCACTCAGCCCCCGCCGGCAACCCGGCCAGCGCATCCGTCGCCGAGGCCAAAGCGTCCCGCTGACTCTTGGCTATGTCTGTTTTGTTAGGCTTCCAGCCCCGTCTGCGCCCTCCTTGCCGCCGCCATCCTGACGCCGAGGGCCCCGGCTCCGAGTCCGCAGCTCGGCTGTCCTCCTCCCCGTCCGGTGGCACCAAGTCCAGCACTCCGCAGGCCTCGGAGAGCGAACGTAGCTGGTGAAGTTTGCCATCGAGGCGGAAGATGATGCGGAATGGGTGCCCCCACGAGTATGGAATGCCCCGCTGCCGGAGATGATCCGTGACAGGGCGGAACTGCCGTCGGCATTGCAAAGTGATCAGGGCTAGATCCTGGTAGAGCACTGGAGAGTGCCCCTTATAAGAGACGGGGTGGAGGGTCCTTGCTTTCGCGAGGATAGCTTCTTTGGTTTTAAAGTCTTGGACGCACACCAGTATGTCCGCTGGGGGGCTGTTGGGCGCTCGGGGTGGACATACCCTATGTGCCCTGTCCAGGACGATCTCTGCGTCATCCGGCACTGCCAGGATGTGGCGGAAGAGGCCCACGATGAAGGCATGGAGGTCCGCGTTGTCGTCCGCGGGTTTCACTCCGCGAATCCGGATGTTATGCCTGCGGGACCTATTCTCCAGGTCCTCGAGGTGGGTCTGAACATCTAGCTGCTGGTCTCGCAGGCGGAGGAGTTCTTGTTGGATCGTGTTCATGTCTGACACAGTGGCGTCGCTCCTCCCCTCCAACGCCGCCACTCGCTCCCCCACCTCCTCCACATCCCTGCGAATGTCTTTTATCTCTGCGGTGAGGTCAGCCTTCACTGTCTGTAGGTCAGCCCGCAGAGTCTGGAAGAGAGATTCCATGAACGCCTTGGTGACCGGCTCCTCCCCAGCGCCGGGAGAACGCTGCACGGTCGCCATCTGGGAATCCGCGCCTTGATTGCTGGGGACAGGTTGAGGGCGCCCAAATATGTCCTTTAGAGGCTTTGATTTCCTCGCCTTGGATACTGGCATAGCGTAGTGTCCCACGAAGTGACCAGCGCCGATGGGGCGCGTCGATGTCGCCGCCGGGGATCAGGAAGTGCAGGGAGGTGGAGACTAGTAACGGCAGGTAAGTGCCCAAGCCAGTCGCAGGCTATCTCCTGCTGTCGCCCCTCGGGTCTGGTGGCATGGTCTCGGAGGGGGCGTCAACTGGGTAGGCACGTCTCCCAGCAAAGGCCACAGGGGGAGGGGAGCCACGTGCTCCCGCAGGCCAATGCCCGAACGGGCCCACTGTCTATGCCACTGGCTGGTTGATCCCCGGTGGTACCCTCAGCCCCCGGGGCGCACCTCCGTCGCCACCTCCCAATGTTCCAAGTCCAGGCACCCAGAGGGCCTCCCCGGCTCTCACCTTGCTCCTGCCTCGGCGCTCCTGCGACTCACCGCATTCCAGGCAGCCTCCGCGAGCCCACGCGCACAGGGCGAACAGGCAGGCCTCCACACTCCCCGGGCGTCGCAGCCAGTCTCTCCGTTCAGGTCGAGGAAGGGGTCGAGGGCCCCGCCATCGGCGCCCCAGGAGCCCCCGTCACCCCAGCAGCAGGCGGAGCCCCGTACGGGAGCAGATCACCGGGTCCGGATCCCGTCAGCAGAGCGCCCCAGCCGGTCCCGGTCCGCGTCCAGCCGCCGGCGCTCCAGTTACAGCTCCCCCCGGCGCCGGGCAGCCCCCAGCACCGGTCCGCCCGTCGACCACTCGGGACAGAGAGGGGTCCCGCTCCAGCGCCAGCAAGATTCCGGGCACGGGCCTCGGCGAGCCCCAGAAGCCACGCCGCCGTCCAGGGCCACCCCTCCTCGCCGCCCGGGCCTCCGCAGTCTCCAACGCCCGGCGGGGGCGGCCCGCGATCAGGCCCCCAGGCAGAGGCCGGGATCGGGGTAGCTGGCCTCGGCAGGCCTCTCTCGGGGCCTCCGCGTTGGTGAAGCCTCCGCCGGGGACCGGCCACCGCAGGCCGGGTCGCCTCTCAGGGCTCCGTCTCTAGCCGTAGCCAACTGTGGCCACCTCCCGCTCCAGTTGGAGCCAGCGGGTCCCTGGGGCAGCCCCTCGCCGTGATCTGCAGATGGCCACGGGTCTCCCTGAAGCTCTCAGAAGCTGTTTTCGGCGGGCGGCGGGCAGGAGCTCCGAATCCTGCGTCCTACCTCGCCGCCATCTTGGCCACGCTCCCTATGGTTTTTTTAAGTGAATTTCAAAGGTGTTTTAAAAGGTAGTTTCTAACTATGCCTACAGAGGTAGGACATGTGAAGAAAGAAGAAAAACATACAGAAAAACGCAAAAGAAATGCAAAAAGAAGCAACAGAAGTCCACAAAGACGAAGAAAAGTGCATGAAGAAGCAAGACATGTGCAGAAAGAACCAACAGAGAAGCAGAAAGAGGCCTTGTAGCACAATCATCCTGTGCCCAGAACTTTTTCTGACGGGTACTGGTGGTAACTGACTCTGACTAACCAGGCCTAGAGCCAGTGCTATGCTAAAAGACAGAATACAGTGAAAACACCTACATACACTAGGGAACACTAGGCGTTGGGGTACCCCTGTGATTAGCATGACCTCCTCTGTAACCCCTAGTACTTAATAGGGTAGGGTTATTAAAATTACCTCTAAGTCAGAGGAGCAGAAATATGCTACTTTAACTAGTAGTCTTGTTTGCAGAGTGGTGGAGAAAGGGTGCTGGGCGTCCAACCAACGCTCAAGAATTCTGCTGCGTAGGACTTACAGGAGGTACCAGGAGGGGTTCTTGGCCCCCAAACTCCCTCAGGACTAAATTAGACTTCATCCCCCATCCGGTAGTCTGCCACGAGGCACGTTTGCAGAGTGGTAGAGAAAGGGGGCCATGGGCTCCGAAGACGTGTTAGTAAACCCACTGTGTGGGACTTACTGTAGGTAACAAGAGGGTTAGTTGGCCCCCAAGGACATCCTTGCGGGACAACTTCCCAAACTATTACCTACAGTCAGTCCCACACAGTAGCATTGTTAAGTGCTCGTACCAGGCCATGCCCACTTTGCCCACCACTCTACAAACGCACTCCCTGGCACGCTCTTGGATGGGGATTGAAGTCCCCTTCACTGCTGGGGGTCCTTTAGAGGTCAACTAGCCTACCTTTTAACTCCAGTATGCTCCATGCAGTGGGATTGGTGAGAGGTAGACAAAGGCCATGCCCCCTTTCCCCACCACTCTGCAAACACACCCCCTGGCATGTTGTACGTTGGGGGATTAAGTCCCCTTGAATCCTGAGGGTCCCTGGGGTCCAACTAGCCCACCAGGTACCTCCAGTACGCTCCACAGAGCTGTGTTGCAGAGAGGTGCAAAAAGGGGCTTTGTCTGAACCACCTCTCTGCAACGCAGGTCTGTTGTGCTTACTGGAGGTACCTGGTGGGCTAGTTGGCCCACAGGGGCCATCAGGATTAAAGGGCAATTAATTCCCCAACTTAAAATGTGTCACGGAGCGTGTTTGCACACGTCACCTCAGGCCCCACCCCCTCCCTTTACCACTGTGCAAACGCACCCCGTGGCAGGTTTTAAGTTGGGGGATTAAGTCCCCTTGAATCCTGTGGGAACCTGGAGTCCAACTAGCCCACCAGGTATCTCCAGTATGTGCCAGGGAGCTGCCTTGCAGAGAGGTGTTCAGAGGCCACGCCCCTTTTTACACCTCTGCAACGCAGCTCTGTGGCGCTTACTCAAGGTACCTGGTGGGCTCGGTGGACCCCAGAGACCCTCAGGATTTAAGGGGACTTAATACCCGAACTTAAAACGTGCCACAGGGCATGTTTGCACACATGTCACTTCAGGCCCCGCCCCCTCCCTTCACCACTGTGCAAACGTGCCCCGTGGCGCGTTTTAAGTTGGGGTATAAAGTCCCCTTGAATCCTGAGGGTCCCTGGGGTCCAACTAGCCCTCCAGGTACCTCCAGTAAGCGCCACAGAGCTGCGTTGCAGAGAGGTATAAAAAGCGGCGTGGCCTCCACCACTCTGCAAAGCAGCCCTGTGGCGCTTACTGGAGGTACCTGGTGGGCTATTTGGCCCCCATGGGCCCCCAGTATTGAAGGGTAATTCATTCCCCAACTTAAGAGTGCTGCTGGGAGGGGCCGGGGCCTTCGGTACAATCGCATTTTTTTTTCTTCTATAAGAAGGAGGGCTGTGTGGCCCCCCTTCCTTTTCTATTTTATGGGCCCCCCTCTACCAGGGCCCTATTTGGCCCTGAGGACCCCATCCCCCGGGGCATGGCCAGTGATTTAAAAAAATATATTAATTTGGAGGGGGGCTGCATGGCCTCATTTCTCAGGCCGTTTACGGCCCCGGGGACCCCATCCCCTGGGGCCGGCCATTGTGTTTTTAAAAAAAATATATTTTTTATTATGGGTGAGGGGGCCCGCGTGGCACCCCTCCCTGGCAATTTCTGGCCCCTGGGGACCCCATCCCCCGGGGCCTGGCCTCTCGTTGGGGACCGTGGGGGGAGCCCCAATACCCCCACGCTCCCTGCCGGCTTCCCGCGTCCTGCAGGAGCCGGCATTGCTTTTCCACATGGGGAGCTGATGACATGCAGCTCCCCGTGTGGAAAAGCAATGTGGTTTGGATTTTGGAAGAGATAGCAGGTTTCCTGCTCTCTCTTCCAAAACCCAAACCACAGTTTGCTATGGCATAGCAAACAGCAGTGTCCCAAGGGTGGGCCCCCCGGGACACTGCAGGAGCTGGCCCTAGGGGGTGGCGGTCCCCAGGGCCATCACAGGCTCCAGGAGGGGGTCGCGCAGCCCCCCTCCCACCATTGGCAAAGCCCCAGGGTAGTGGTGGTCCCCGGGGCTCGGGGGTCCATCACGGACCCCAAATTTGAATATTAGTGCCCCGGGAGGTGGCGGTCCCTGGGGCATGTGGGGGGCACGAATCCCCCCACACAGGTGTGGTTTTTTTTAAAAACATAGCCCCGGGGGTGGCGGTCCCTGGGACAGCGGGGGGGCCGTGTGCCACCACACAAATTAAAAAATATGGGCCCGATTCACAGAACTAACTTAAGACAAAATCCTAAACTTACTACTTTTGGTATTCACAGAATTTAGGATTTTTTCTTAAGTTTGTCTTAAGACAAACTTAAGACAGACTTAAGACAGACTTAAGACAGACTTAGAACAGACTTAAGACAAACTTAAGACAGACTTAAGACAGACTTAAGTTAGGATTTTGTCTTAAGTTTGTCTTAAGTCTGTCTTAAGTCTGTCTTAAGTCTATCTTACGTTTGTCGTAAGTCTGTCTTAAGTCTGTCTTAAGTCTGTCTTAAGCTTGTCTTAAGACAAACTTAAGACAAAATCTTAACTTCTGTGTATGCCTAAAGTAGTACGTTTAGGATTTTGTCTTAAGTTAGTTCTGTGAATCGGCCCCATTCAAAAAGAAGTCCTGGGGGTGGCGGTCCCTTGGCTTACAGGGAGGCTGTGTGCCGCCCGCAACTAATTAATCAAGCCCTGAGGAGGTGGCGGTCCCTGGGGCAGTGTGGGGGAGATTGGGCCCCCCACACTTTTTTTTCCTTGCCCCCAGGACCTGGCCCACCCGGGGGCTAAATAATAACGAAGTGCGGGAGCGCTTTGTGTTTTTTTTATTTTCACAGTGGGATCTGCAGATCCTCCGCGGATTATGCCAATTACAAAAAATGCTTTTTTTGGCCCTGGTGGTTCTTGTGGGACACCTTGAGCAGGCCTATGGGTCAGGGTGTTTCTACCCTGCCCCCTTTTCTTGTTTTACACCTTTGTTTCCCTGTTTTCTTGTGCCTCGGTTACCAAGGCACAAGATGGCTGCCAACACTTGATGGTCTGGAGTGTTGACAGCCAATTAGAATAAAGCTTGTGGTCGGGAGGGTCTGCGGATCCTCCGTGCCTCTAAATATCAAAACTTTTATTTTTTGATTTTCTCAGCAACTACTGAACAGATTTACACCATTCAAAAAAGGCCTCTTTCTGAGCCAAGGGCTACCTTTGTGCCAAATTTGGTGTAATTCCGTTCAGCAGTTACGGCTGTAACCGCGTCTAAAGTTTCCTATGGGAAATTGCTTTTCCGACCTCTATTTTTTGAATTTCTCATGAACTACTGAACGGATTTACATCATTTAAAAAAAAAGGTATCTTACTGATCCAAGGGCTACATTTTTGACAAATTTTGTGTAATTCCGTTCAGCAGTTCGGGCTGTAGCCGTGTCTAAAGTTTTCTATGGGAATTAACATGGAGAAAACACGTTTTGGGACCCCCTTTGTTCTCGGCCGCCGCTTGCCAAATCACCCCGAAACTTTCAAGATAGAAGCTGACCGGAGAGCCCCACTAGTTTTGAAAATTTCACGAAAATGTATCAACCGGCGCCAAAGTTATTGGGAAAAGAAAAAATACTTTTTGAATAGAAACAAGGTCCTAACTATAACATAACGACCTACCGGCGACCGCCAGTAGGTAAGATAGATATATATATATATCTATATATATATATATATAGATATATATATATATCTACATATATATATATATCTATATATATATATTACCTACTGGCGGTCGCCAGTAGGTAGTTATAGTTAGGACCACGTTTCCATAGGAAAACCTCAACATTCTATTTTGAATAACATTGGCGCCGGTCGACGAATCCTCGCGAATTTCTCAAAATAGGTGGGGCGCTACGCTCCGCTCCTACCCTGAAAGTCTCGGGGGGATTCGTCAAGCGGGGGCTGAGATAAAAGGGGGGTCCCAAAACGCGTTTTTCCCATGCATTTTTCCATAGGACCTTTAGACAGGGCTACAGCCCGAACGGCTGAACAGAATTACTAGAAATTTGGCAGAGAGGTAGTCCCCAGGTCAAGGAAGTGCCTTTTGTAGGTCTGGTGTAAATCTGTTCAGTAGATTCTGAGAAAATAGCCTTTAAATCAATATATATATCTATAAGCGCGCAGAGTGCGCGCTGGGTGCGCGCACCTCGCCGTGCGCGAGCGCAATTCTGATTGGTTGTTAGATCTTAGTAAACATTCGAATCGGTGGAAATCAGGAAGCGGCGGCCGCCATTTTGTCAATCCCATAAAGAGGGGGTGATAAACAAAGGGGGAGAACTTGAAAAGGGGGCAGAGTGGGTAGAAATAGACCCAGTAGGCATTGTATGGGGGTTAAAGTAGGACCTTGTAGGGAAAAAAAAAAGGTTAATATTTTGTAAAAAAATATCGCCGAGTGCGCGCACCCAGCGCGCACCCGAAAAAAAACTTAAAAAAAAAAAAAAAAAAAAAGGAATTAAAGCGAGTGGGGTTTTGAGGTTTGTACTTCTGTACAATCACATTTTCAATTTTTAATTGTAGTCTCTCAAAAAAAAAAAATTAAAAAAAACATGGGTGCGCGCAGGGTGCGCGCACCTCAAAAAAATTTCAAAAAAAAATTCTAAAAAAAAAATTTGTTTGATTAAGTTTATAAGTGGCTCTTAAAAGAGCCCTTGAGTTAATGGAGGGAAACAGGAAGAGAAAAACGCAAAAAAAGAAAAAACATCTATGGCCTAGTGCACGTATGCGCATCAAATTTTCTCTGAAGGAGATCAAGACTGGTCTCCCCCACAGAAATAAGAGAACCGCAATCAGTGCACCGTGTAGACAACCTCGCCAAACAAGGTGGACCAACAAGAGGTAAAGAAACAGGTGAAGGCACCATCGCAGCTGAAGTGCTCGCCTGAGCTGCCGAAGATGTGCTCGGTTGAGCTGCTGCAGATGTCGTCGGCTGAGCAGGTGGAGGGTTTTCTCCAGAAGCTCGACGATAAGATACTGGATGCATTTTGTAAACATGTCTCAACATAGTGTGAATGCTAAAAGAATATTTCTTGTTAGGATTCCCACGAGATAAGACTTTTTTACAAAGTACACATGTAACTTTCGGTGCATTTACCTTTTTCTCATTCTCTGGAAAAGTGAAAAACTGCCATATAAAGCTGTCTTTCTGCTTCCTGTTCCTCTGCCTCTCAAGAGTGTCCTGCTCACTGTCTGAAGTAGGTTGCTGTTCAGCCATTGTCTCTCAACAACAGAATAGCTCCTTCTCCAAAGGAATCAGAACTAATAATGAGGGGAGTAGGTGTGGTTTGGGAAGAATCTGGAACAGAAAGTACTTCAAACCAATCAAAAGTGAAGATTCTTGATCACATGACTTGCCATGAGGGGATTGGGTGTGGTATTGATACAATTAGAAACTGAAAGTAATGATAACCAATAAGAAATACTGTTTTATTATGTATAAACCCGAGGTGCGCGCACTGCGCAAGCTCCGTGCGCGCACCCCGCGATGACGTATGCACGAACGCGTAAACGCGAAGGTGCATACGTCATATACGCGTACCTAGCGCGCATACGTTGAACACGCGTATACGCGACCGTTATTGCGCATAATTTTAGCGTATGCGGAAGTAAACCGCGTCGAGGGCGTAGGACGCATGCCTACGTACGTACGCATACGTACTGGGTGCGCGCTCCCAGCGCGCACCATTAAGTATATTTGCTTACGTAAATAACGTACACCGGAATTCATAAAATAGTACTAGGTGCGCGCTCAGAGCGCGCACCCCAAGAATTTATAAAAAAAAAAAAAGTGGACATAAAAAATTAAATAAAAAAAAATATCCAAATTGAATTTTTAAAAAAAATAATTTATAAAAAAATACAGATAATATATAAATGAATATAAAGTAATTTTATTTAAATAAAAAAAAATATCTTTAATTAAAAATACATAATTTAGCATATAAAAAACCATACAAATTCTCTGAAAAAACCAAAGGTTACAAAAACGATATAGTTAGGGATTAGCATTTAAAAAACCTTAACCACTTAATCAGTCAGTTACACAATCAATTTTTCAAATAAAAATCATCCATTTAGACACTTATATATCCATTTATTCTTCCATCGACCTTGAGATATACATATATAAAACATATTTAATTTTCAGAAAAACACACATTCACTGGATGATGTCATCAGTGATGTCATTTGAGATGTCATCAGTGATGTCATGAGTGATGTCACTGACCATGTCATGAGTGATGTAATATGTGACGTCATCAGCAGTGCATTGCGGGCGCGCGAGTTATAGTTAGCTGAACTAACTATAACGGGGGAATTTCATTGGTTTTTTACGAGTAAAATGTCCAGCTAACTATAACATGTGTTAAACCTATGGTTTTTTCACTGAATTTCTAAGGTTTTTTAAATGCTAATTCCTAACTATAACGTGTGTGAAACCCATGGTTTTTTCAGTGAATTTGCAAGGTTTTTTAAATGCTAATTCCTAACTATAACGTGTGTGAAACCTATGGTTTTTTCAGTGAATATATATATATATATATATATATATATATACATTTATTTAAAAAACCATAGGTTTCACACATGTTATAAGTTAGCTGGACATTTCACTCGTAAAAAACCAATGAAATTCCCCCGTTATAGTTAGTTCAGATAACTATAACTCGCGTGCCCGCAATCCACTGCTGATGATGCCACATATTACATCACTCATGACATGGTCAGTGACATCACTGATAACATCACTGATGACATCATCCTTGTGATAGAGTGGCGGTCGCGCAAGTTATAGTTATCTGAAGTAACTATAACGGGGGAATTTCATTGGTATTTTACGAGTGAAATGTCCAGCTAACTATAACATGTGTGAAACCTATGGTTTTTTAAGTGAATTTAGAAGGTTTTGTAAATGCTAATTCCTAACTATAACGTGTGTGAAACCTATGGTTTTTTAAGTGAATTTGTGCAGTTTTTGAAATGCTAAGTTATGTATTTATAAATTTTTTTTTTTAAAGGTTTTTTACCGTGCGCGCACCGTGCACGCGCTTAGGGCACACGGTGCGCTGTGAGCACCGTGCGCGCACCCCCGCGATTTTTTACAAAAATAATAAATTGTTTTTTTCACCCTTGGGGGTCCTTCTGTGACCCCCTGACAAAGGCTAGGGGGTCAGGAACTCTCTTCCCTGCCCCCTTTTCACGTTTTCCACCTTTTTTCCACCTTTCCTTTTCAGTGCGACAGACAAAATGGCGGCCGACACTTCCTGATTTCGACCGATTCGAATGTTTACTGACATCTATCAACCAATCAGAATTTCGCTCGCGCACGTCACCGTGCGCGCACGTTGCGCGCGTATAGATATTTATATGCTTTTAAATGCTATTTTCTCAGGAAATACTGAACAGATTGACACCAGACCTACAAAAGGCACTTCCCTGACCTGAGGACTACCTCTCTGCCAAATTTCAAGTAATTCTGTTCAGCCGTTCGGGCTGTACCTTCGACTAAAGGTCCTATGGAAAAATGCATGGGGAAAACGCGTTTTGGGACCCCCCTTTTTTCTCGGCCCCCCCTTGACGAATCACCCTGAGACTTTCAGGGTAGGAGCTGAGTGGAGCGCCCCATTAGTTTTGAAAATTCGGTGCTGAAGGTGTTTTAATCAACCGTCTCCATTGCGCGTTTCAGCTCCATAGAACCTTGATCACATGACATGGTTGCTCAAATTAGTGCAATATTTAAAGTGAAACATACACACATTTGGGATATCACATGGTCATAGATATAAATAATAGACTCAGTTATACATTTTGTATGTGACTTAAATAGTAAATACATGATTATTATGCTTCAAATTGTGCAAACCATTCAAGTGAAATTAAAATATGAAATTTATATACTTTTTGTGTCCAATTCTTAAATTAAAATAAAGACACGTTAAAAACTGGATAGTGAATAAATACCAGGTTAAATCCTTGTTCCAGTATATTTCCTTTCTTTCATTTTAACTTCTTTTGTGTCCCAAAATGTGTGGTACAATTATCTTAAAAAGTGCCACGTGAAAAGTGCAATGTGCTGTAAACATAGTAATAAATCATTTTCATATTATTTTCATATCTTCAAATATTTTAAATTTATACATTTTTTAATTTTTTGAATTCCGACCTGTTCCTTGGTTATTTTCCTGTCTCATATATTCATTTGTTGAGGGAATTGGGTTTGAATGTATATATAGATGTTAAAATCATGTATATGCAAAAATCATGTATATGCAAACGTGGCTTTTAGGTACCCCTATGTTAGTTGTATAATAAAAGATTGGTATTTAGTCATTGAGCCTTTATCAACTCAACCTGCATATGACCATATCTCTATCTTACAAGCAGCCCATGTGTAAACATCGATATATAAATATATAAATAACTTTCATAAATAAATATATAAATATATAAATAAATATATAAATAACGATTATTCACAATAAATATAAGTAAAATACTTCCTTTTGGTATAATCCTATATATCAATATTATTATAGGCTCAATCTTGTACTGAGATAGTCATTCCTTACGAGTTCACAACTAATCTCTGTATAACAGTGATATTTTACAAATCCTAGCTTAAGCACGTATGTAGATCCTCTGTTGCATTTAACCCCAATGGTACTTTAGAATCTAACTGTAAGATATATCTTGTTTCCAGCTTCCTCAATTTTGTAACGCTGTCTCCCCCATGTCTTCTGGGAGGCACTGAGTCTATTACATAGTACTTGAGGTCTGCATTATTCGAGTTGTGCTTATCTTTAAAGTGGCGCGCCACTGGATAGGTATTGTCTTGATTTGTTATGGCGCGCAAATGCTGAAGAATACGTTTATGTATCTGCAAGACAGTGCTGCCTATGTACTGCAAGCCACACGGGCATTGCAATACATATACAGCATACTCTGTCTTGCATGTTAAGAGTTTGTCGATTTTAAACTCTCTATCACTGAAAGGAGTACTGTCGGTGTTTTTATTTATGCCATGTGTGCATGCCTTGCATGTTTTGCATCTGTAAAACCCTTTTCTCATCTGTAACCAACTACCACTGTCGATCACTTCTGGGCTTGTCCTTACTATCTTGTCTCTTGTTGAGGGCGCTCGACTATAAGTGATAGATACTCTTTGAGGAAGTAGGGATCCGATTACTGGGTCAAAGAGTACCATGGCCCAATTATTCTGTATGATTCTCTGTATTTCTTTATGCTGATTACTGTACTTCATAATCATACGAAACGTTTTGATTTCCTGTTCTTTTTTTATCTCCCTCTTTCTCTTTCAAGACATTATTTCGACTTTGCTCAATAGATCTCATGATAGCTCTGTCAATTGTTTTTTCTTGGTACCCTCTCTGTAGGAATCTGGCTTTACTTTCACTTTGAGCTATTAATAGTTCGCTATTGTTGCTGCAGATTCGCCCGTTGCAACATCTCTCCATACGGTATGCTGTTTATAAGATGTTTGGGATGCATACTACTCGCATAGAGAGTTGAATTGCCAGCTGTTTTTTCCTAAATAGCCTAGTTTCTATTTTATGATTTTCAATGTATACTTGGGTATCAAGGAATTCAATAGAACTGGAGCTAATAGTAGCCGTAAACTTGAGATTGATGTCATTAATGTTGAGGGATTGAACAAACTCACAAGCTTCACATTCTGTTCCCTGCCCTATAACAAAGAGATCATCAATGTAACGTCGCCACATTTTCAAATTTTTCATCATGTATTGTTTATGCTCATCCATGAGAGCCAGTTCCTCCCATCTGCCCATGTGTAGGCAGGCATAACTGGGCAAGAAGCTGGCTCCAATGGCAACTCCTCTAGTTTGTTGATATAACTGGCTATTGAACATGAAAAATGTTATTATATAGACAGAACTTTATCATATCAATAAGCATATTGCTATGGCGTTTGAATTGCTCGGGCCTGCATGATAAATAATGTCTAATTGCCTCAATTCTGTCTGTATGTTCAATGCTCGTACATAGCGATGTTACATCCAATGCTATTAAAAGGTAATCATCATGCCATTCAAATTCCTAAATTTGTATTAAAAAGTCACTTGTGTCACGCACATAACTAGGTAAGTTCTTAACATAGATTTGGAGGAAATAGTCGATGTATCTGGTAGTATGTTCCATCCCTGGCAGAAATAATGGGTCTGCCTGGGGGGTTGTCCCAATCTTTAGGGATTTTGGGGATGAAGTATAGCGAAGGAGTAGTTGGGTGTTCTTTTTTTAGATATTTATATTCATCTCCAGTGATCAGATTCTCTTGTCTCCATGTGGATGGCATTCCATGATATTCTTTGTATGATGCATTCAAATTATCCTGGCTACTCCGATTGTAACAAAGTCTATCATTGAGCTGGCTATATGCTTCCTTATCGTATAGCTTTTGCGGCCAGAGCACAATGTTACCCCTTTGTCACTGCTGCGAACTACAATTTCATCTTTATTCTTCATATTGGCCTGTTTTGTCGCCACAATCTTATTGAGTTTTTTTATATGTGCTGTTGTCGATTCATGAAACAAATCTATAGAATCTCTAGTCATGATAGGATTGAATGTAGATTTTGGACTGAAAGGGGTAGATATACTGTCCCTTGTATTCTCATGACTAGTAGCAATGAAATCATTGCCACAGGTGACATACCACTGTAGGCCAATACCTTCAAGGCTGTGGACCCAAATTATACATTTCCTGTGCCTATAGTGAGTGTAAGGTAGGCATTAATCTCACAGTGTCCCGAGCATGTTACCTCTCAGGACTCCACTTTCGGCAGATGTTCTTGTTAGTCAAGGTGTGTGTAGTCTGTAGTGTCCAGGGCCTGTACAATGAGATGTCCACCATTCCATCCTGATTATGTTTTGGGACATTCTGTTGTTGGTGTGTGTGTCCAGGACGTATCTCTGTAAGTTACAGTGTTTTACAGTCCTTACAGAAACAAAATTGTTGTATGTGTTAGTTGCATTTGTACACAGTGTATGGTGCATGAATGGTTGTCACTCAATTACAATGGTAGTGATGACATTCTATTATTGTAGAGTTGTACAGTACCTAGCATTGTAATGTGCATCTTATTGTGACCTTATACCACAGTTAAAGTGTGAGAGTCTGACCATTTCCCAATTCTGGCAAATGTACTTGGACCTCATCATGCTCATGTGAGCTTCCTTTGGATTCTGTATTAGGGCACACATAGCCGTACATTTGCTCCTACAGCCAGATGTATGATGCACCAGATCAGAGTATGTTAAGCAGAGTTATGGGGATGTATGGTCTATCCCAGGCTTATTTTTTGTTTTATTTATAAAGGTTTGTATAGCGCGAACGTGACCCTAGTGGGTATCAGAGCGCTTTACATGACAGGAAATAGTGTAACATTTGGTCTAGAAAAAAAAAAGGAAATACATGGGTGAGAACCAAACAAATCATAAAGTATAATAGTATAACACGGATTGGTCTAGAATAAAGACAGTAATAGGAGGGGATAATCCCCATAGGAGTTTGCTGACTATACATTTTCAATGTGACCATTATATTGTCTTAAGGTAACAACTTCATCAATAGAAAAGATTTGGCTTCTTTTTTGAAGGAGGAGGTAGAGGAGATTAGGCAAACATCCAGTGGTAGAGAGTTTCATATCTCGGGTGCAATTGCCGAGAATGCTCTGGCCCCCGTTTTCTTTTTGTGAGTTTGTTGGGGTTTCAGAAGCATGGTGAGTGGGCTTCGTGAGGATACGCTGCCCCCTGATTTTTCTAGCTTTTGAGCAAGGTAACTGGGGGTATTGGAGTGTAATTTCTTATGTGTCATGCAGGCAATTTTCAGCTGGATTCTTGCCTCATAAGGTAGCCAGTTTAATGATTTTAGATCCAGTGAGATGTGGGTTTCTTTTTGTTCCAAGAAGTCTGGCTGCCAGGTTGAGGGATGGTCTTAGAGGGGCCAGTTTGTATCGAGGTAAGCCACATAGTGTGGCACTACCATAATCCAGTTTGGGTAATAATAGGGCTTGGACAGCTTGTGTGAGGTCTTCTTGTGGTAGATAGGGGTTCAGTTCCCGCACAATGCTTAGCTGGTAATTTGCTCCTTTGGTGGCTGCGCTGATGTGAACCTGCATATTGGTGTTTGTCTAATGTGATACCTAGTGATCTAGCGGAGTCTATGATGTGGGGAGAGCATTTGAGGGCTGTAAGATGTTTCAAATAAAAATCAATTTTGGGGATGTGTTTCGATTGGGAGATGAGAAGAAATTTGGTTTTGGTAGCGTTGAGTTTGAGATGGTTAACCGTAAGCCACAGGTGTGTGTTTTGTGGGATGGAATTGAGGGGTATGATGTCCTCTCGGAGGCGAAACAGCTGAGTGTCATCAGCGTGCATGTGGTATTAGTATTATGTTAGTTGCAATATGTTGTCCAAGCTTTTCAATGAGTATTTGTGCAATAAGTGACTTTGAGTGTGCCTACATTGCCAGAGAGGATGAGTGACAAGCTAACTGTAACCAAGACACAATGCGTAGTACTTCAGGCTTGTGCTTTATGTTGTTCCTTCAATAAAACCTACTGTGTATTCTGGTTTGACAAGGGCTTGTTTCTGTGTCGTCATAGGGATATTTTTCATGAGTATGGGTCTACCTTTTACAGCAAACTGAGCAACTTGCTAGTGCATTTCACATATGGGCACTAGTTCTAAATATTGTTGTTTCAGGCATATGAGCCAGATGAACGACCATATTTCACTACCACAATGTCAACTACTTCAATTTGTACCAGCTGGTGTATTGCCTTTCATTATTGATGGTCTTGTGTCATGACATACCTGTCTCATCTAATGCAAGGGATTTTAGACCTCACAATGGAATAGGAGTCGCACAATTGAATTGAGACATGGTATCCATTCTGCAAACCCTAAGTCAGTGATTGTGCTCATTTGCCTGTAGCTTGAGTTCTTTCCTATCAGGTCCCACATCTTACTCTAATGTGTAGGCACCAAGGTAGTAGGCATAGCTAGGGTGAGAGGTATGTGGCCCACACTCTTGTGTCATATATGCACAGTGTTAGGAAGATGAATTAGAAAGTTGTGCACATTAGAAACATCTCACCAGTTTCACATGTGAAAAATGGTCAACACACTGCCAAGTCCAATGACTGCATCTTCACAATGCTTCGGGTGGATCAGTATGCCACTGGTCCATCTAGGTGCATCATCTGCACAGGCTATTAGTAATAAATATGCTGTTTTTAAAAAATTAGTCAACACTGTGTTCCATTCTGTTCAGACTGTAGTAGTACATGTTTATAGAGGCCAAGTCTGAATGTCCCTCACTTCTTGTTGCCATTGTGCACACTTTGTACAGCTTAAAATGCTCTTGCTTACCATCTCATTTTGTATAATTACTTCCAAATGATACACATGTGACATCTCTGAATCGAACAGTGATGCATCAAACACATGTTTTAAAAAGGCATCAAGGATGACCAGTGAAGAGCCTTTTACAAACATGGGAACCATTATGAAAGTGTATCTAACACCATCCCTTACAATCCCAGCCCTGTTTCCACCATTGACCAACTTTGTTTGACACAGAATGGCATGTGTCGTCACTATTACAGAGTCAGACACATGGACTCACTCTTTGGGATAGAGAGAATGGAATCTTACACCTAATCATGTGAAAGACCAGTGTGACAGGTGACCTGAGTTAACAAACCAGTAACTAGCCCATGGGATACATTGGAATTCACTGAGCACCAGGGCTGGGACCTAACATTTGCACACGTACCAATCAAAACTCACCAAGACTTCAACATAGACATTACCTACTAACTGAATGTGTAGCATGGGAATTTACACTTGAGTGCTCCAACTACAACATACTTCACAGATTTGGTGTGACCACACAGGGAACAGTTAGTCAATGTGCTGACACATGTTAAGCAATCACAATATATCAGAAGATTACCTAAATGCACATGTTTTTGCAATACGTTCAAATCACATGAGCATGGCACTACTGTCGCTACCCTGAACATGTTATCCTCATATGTTCCACATGAAAGGGGCATAACCAGGCCTCTAGTTATCCTTGTGCATATGCATCTTTTAACACTGAACAGTGGTTTTGTGTGTCTTACAGCCTGTAAAAGGGCCAGCAGGCTAACATACTTCAACATTCATGGTTAAAAAAAGCTGCTATCTGCCTCTCAAGTGCCCATCCAGGTCAGGGAAGACCACCACTAGGATGCAGACCATGTGGGGGTCAGGGTTCAGTGCATGCCCTCTTGCCTGGAGGTGACAGGCCCAGCTGGACTCTCGTAATCTTCTTCATCCAGTCTTTGAGGTCCTGCCACAGTTTCCTATAATGGTGACTGCACTGATTGGCGACCCCCACGGAGCGCACATTCCAGGTGATGGTCCTCCACAGCTTGGCCTTCTGATGGGAGTCGACCTGTAAAGATGACATGGTGACAGACCCTTAGTTCACATGCTACATGTCCAGAGACAAAAACTGGTACCCATAGGACGTGATTAGATTGGCAGCAATGTCTAAAGGGTATCCAAGTGGTGTTATGTGCAGTTCTCCTGTTTTCAATGATGGCTCTCTCCCATGAGAACAGTGATATGATGTTTACACCTGTACATACAATTCGACAGCAGTGTACTTGCCCATGCCAGTTATCTACACACTTTGAACCTCTTAAAAAACAGTTTTCATGCTTGTCTATGAGATTCCAAATGCCAGTAGTGTATGGTTGTTGCACATGTCAAATAACAATTCTGTGTGATCATCACTCACCTGCTCCTCTGGTTTGCTATAGAGCTGCCTGTACAGAGGCAGGCGTGTGTCCAGCAGCTTTTGGTTTCCCTCATGGGTGAAGGCTGGGGCCCTGCGCTCTGTATGTCCCATAATATCTCCCAGAGGATGTGGACAGCAGCAGAGATATGGGGAGGTGAATAATCATGCAGTTAGTGCAGGCAAGTTAACTCTCTAGGGGACCAATAGACTTACATCTACACCACAGAGGCGGTCTTCAGTCCATGCGGCCAAAGCAATAGATCCGCGTGGTCGCTTTTTCCGAATTGGTCCAATGCATTCCATTGTTTGCAGATGACACGCCTACCACGCAATTAAAAAAATATCATCAGACTGTGAGTGACTATGATACACTACCAATGGGAGTTTACCACATCGATTTCAACGCGATGTGGACACAATCCGAAACCTGCATCTGTCACCTTAACAACTAACCTATGGCTGTGTACGATTTGGTTATGATGTGTCTACCGCAGACTTTAAAAAATCAATTGTCAGGGCAGACACCTTTGGAAATTTTATGATTTTGTGAAAATCCATGGCTGGATGTTGTTTTTTCCTGGTGAAAAGGACATCTAACTGAAACTCTCACACTCCCATGATGATCTAACCTTGAGGGGCACATGACACACACATTGGGAGGCTAATATCAACTGGAAATCAAACAAACTCCATTTAGCCCCTTAGGCTTTTTTTAATTTTTATTTATTTGAGTTTTATATAGCGCTGGCTAGACCCAGAGGTATCAGAGCGCTTTACATAAGGATCCACAAAACTACAAAATTACATCAGTTACAAGTTACATAAGTTACAAGAAAACATTTCAATAGCATCGGAAGATGGAATAAATGTAGCTTACTCGGGTAAGGGGGTAGGATAAAGGTATAGGAGGGAGAAAGTATGGAGATAGGATGGATGGAGAGACGAAGGAGAGTCTGCCCAAAGTCTGGCTGGGTAGGTGACAGCCGAGGGGTAAGTCCACAGCCCATCTCCTCTATAGCTATCAGGTAGCTCCACCAGGCATCAGTCAAGCGGCTAGGTCTCAAAGAGAAAACAATTAGAGAGCAAAGGGAAGGGATAAATAGAGCGTAAATGGGAAAGTGGGTGGAGTAAAGGGGTAGGAGGGAGAGTACGATGGAGAGACGAAGTAAGGTTTGCCCAATGTCCGGCTGGGTAGGTGACGGCCGAAGTGGTAGTCCACAGCCCATCTCCTCTATAGCTTTCAAGTAGCTCCACCGGGCATCAGCCAAAAAGTTAGGTCGCCACAGTCAGAGGTAGGTTCACAGATTCAGTATCCTGAAGGGTAGGCCGGATGGGGGATGTGTTCGAGGTCTGGTCAAAGTCTGTTTTGTTTTTCAGAGGAGTAGCACGACTTAAAAGGGAACCCAGTGGCAGTCATCTTGGGGTCAGGAAGGGATTAACAGAGAGCGATAGGGAGGGCGGAGGGAGGGCTCACCTCTTCATAGTTAGTCTCCTCCATGAGGGAAGCAGTGCGTGTGCTTTAACAGGGGGGTCGCAGCCCTGAGATGCAATCCTGAGATTCGCTGTCCAATGCACTTTTTTCTTAACTGCCAGGCTACCACCACACTGTTCCAGAGCCACAGGCAAAATTTGCAAGCCACCTTCCCACAGTCACAGTCACAGTCCCAATGCATTTTTGGGGCAAAACAAGTAGTCTTTACCTAGTCACTGCATTACGGGGGGCAGTGTGATCCAGTGTGCAATCCATGTGATGTGGGACTGGATAATGCATTTACAAAGGAAGGACTACACCGTGACATTAAGCAGCAACATGAGCTTAGGTTTCATATGTGAGTCACTAGTGTATCTTTGTGTCCCACACTTAAGTGGACAACCGCATTATATGGAACTCCTACATAGTTAATGGTTTGTGTGTGTAATAGATTTTGTAATGCAGACATGAAAACATGACAGTGTTCACCCTGTGACAGTAGTGTGCATAATTTCCATTGTGAGATGCTGTGTGAATGTGGTGTTTCCACATATTAGGCATTCAATGACACTATTGTGGGTACATTTGAACCATATGATTGTTGCCACAAACCTAAATCTAGGCTTCTGTGGTTGTGAGTTGTTGAGTATGCCATGCTTCATTTGCATGAACAGTGACAGACACTAGTGAAGTTTACACTACCACACTCTAACTGCTGTGTGAGAAGTTGGCCTGGTATATGCTGTCCACTAATTAAAGTGGGCACCTTGTACCAGTCCAAACAACTCCTTATGGTGATAGGTTAAAGACAACCTTTATTGAAAGCTATCATAGTGGTAGCTATGGAGAGCAGCCTTCAGGCTAAGTCTTGAAGGAATGTAAAGCATCTTGTTTTACCAGTCTATAACCTCTTGAATGACCAAATGAAAGGACAACCACACCAGGTATATATTTAAAATATATGTATTTAAGATCAACCACACCCCTCTAGTCTCTTTATGATGCTGGAGTTCGAAGTATCTTAAGTTACAATTCAGTATTCAACAGTAAAATCACAAATACACGTTTGGACCCGAGTGGCATACCAAACCATATACTAATAAAGTGGTATAAGAACCACAACTGAACTAGACACAAGGCCTAGAGCCTTTAGAAGGGTTTGGGCCCCAAGGAACCACCCAAGGTAGTGACGTAGGGGACCCACGGGGGACGCGTGCAGTGTTAGAACACAGGCGCGAATCGCCGTTCACTTCTATGGGGAAAGTTGCAGTTGGAAAATTACAAGTTAAGAACACTTAGAGGATGACCACAAGCGAACCCTTTTGGACTTAGAGGTGTGTAGGGCCAACACCCACAGGATCACCGGAGTACTCGAGTTACCTCACCCAGGGAAGCCGGGTGCATAGGTGTCTTTTGGTGTCGGGTCGCGGCGTTGTTTTCAATGGAAGCTGGCACAGAAGTGCTGCAGCCGTGAAGAGGAGAAGTGTCCGAAGAGATCCAAGCCTTGATTGAGGATGGAAGGAACCTGAAAGCAGAGGGGACAGAGTCTGGGTCACTTACCAGTGACCAGGGGCACGATAGTCCAATGCCCACAGATGTCGGGTGCTTCAGGTGAGTTGACAGGTGTCTTGACTCTTCAGCCTCGAGGTCCAGGAGGCGTCGATGATGAACCGGAGCTGGATTCAAGCTGTTCCACAAAGTCTGTCGAGTGCTGCAGTGTCTGCGACCAGAATGGACCCAACAAGCCTTGGCAACGTCAAGTCAAGTGGAAATAGAAGAAAGACGTCGTTGCAGACCAGCAATGTCTGGAGGACCCACCCAGCAAGGGTAAGTCAGGGCACATCTGGAGCAACCAGGAAAGCCCAAGCAGACGAGGAGTTGCCTTCGTAGGGACCCACTAGCCAATGGGCTAGCAATCACGAAGGAGCCTCAAGCAGTCGCACTGGAAACTGGCCCACAGGTCACTCGTGGAGTGGAGGCCAGAGATCTTCGGTGCAGCAGGTGCCCAAGGCTGGGGCTACTCAGAGTCCAAAGCACAACTTCGAGGAAGACCAGAAAGATGATGTACCGGCAAACGTTTACGCTGTCCAGCAGTCACAGTTCCACGTCACCCACGATAGCCACGGGCCTCAACTTTGCTGTGGACTCAGGGTAGCCTCGGGGAAGTCTGGAAATCCACCTCTGGTGATGCAAAGACTTCAGCGTCCGGCTGGACCATCAGAGTTGCAGACCGGACAGTTGCTTCTTTGGTTCCTGCCAAGCAGGAGAGTCACTCCTTGACCCCAAGGGAGATTTCATCCATCTTCTAGTCGAAAAAGAAAGTCGAAGGTCCAGGATATATGTTGCAGAGTTTCGTCCAGGGTAATCTAAAGTCTCAAGGACTGGGTTCCTCTACTTATACTAAGATAAGGGGTTGGACATACTCTGGGGACCCACCTATGGGAGGGTTTGGAAAGAGCGATGGTTACACCCATTTCCTTAGTCCAGTTTCGCACCAGAGCAGGGGCAGGTAGCCCCTGCAACAGGTTTGAACTGGACTATGCACAGGGACACCAAGTGTGCCCCCAGTGCAGGACTTCAAAGCACCAGAGAGGGCTACCGCCCAGCCCCAATACACATCTGCCTGTCTGGGGAGGTGGTTACACCTCCCTGCGATAGGAAACCTATTGTCCAGGCCTCCCCTGCCAAAGTTTCGGTCTGCAGCAGGAGGCCAGACCCGTGTCTGTGGCAGTGGCATCCATTTTGTGATGCCAGGGCTTTAGAAAGTCCTTACCGGGTAGACCAGTGTGAACATGTCTCTTCCTCCAGAAGGGTGGAATGCTACCCCTGCCACCAGAACTGGCGGCGGGGGTAGTATTCCAAAGTGTTTGACACCAAACACGACATGTTTCCGTGCAGCCAGTCCAAAGTTAGCATTTACCGCGAGGTTATAATGCACTTAAGAGTATATGGTCAGGCTTCACCACAAACAGCATCAGAGGAGGTACTCCGAACACTGCAGAGGGGCTCTGCTCATGCAGGGGCACCCTCTCACATAAGAACCAAGCACTCTGCCTTCGGGATTGTTAAGGCCTGCCATAGGAGTAACTTATAGGTTTTATATGTGTGTGCAATGATAGTGATATAGGTAGCCTATACCACAGTAAGGGGTGCATGCACCACCTTACCCAGGCTGCATTGGCAGACCTGTGGTGTCATTTTGGAGTGCTTCCCAGGGGTGGCATAATACATGATTCAGCTCCTGGTAGGCCTCTGAGATACCTATGCCCTGGGTACATAGTATACCATATACTAGGGACTTATAAGGCACTCCAGAATCCAATTAGAGATGTACCTAATGCACATGGAAACCATTTTAGAGAGGAAGCAGCTAGGCTGGGGTCCTGATTAGCAGGGCCACAGCCAGACTAAGGTAGAAAAACAGTGAAACACCAGCAAAAAGTGGGGGTACCCATGTGTAGCAGATCCTACTCTCCTACATGCTGTGTCACCATACCTCAGACATATGTGTAGCAAGGGTCAGAATGATGTAATATGTATCTAAGGTCAACCTTATTTGTTGAAATATGTATTTCCAGTGAGGTAAGGTAAGGTAAGGTAAGGTCATTTTTTATTGGCTGTTTGTCAAAGTGCATGTTGCTTGGTACATTGTGCACCAACACCAACTGTCTTTACACTCTACACATAGGTATCACAGACAGCCTCCAGTGTACAGGCCTTTTCCAGACCTACAAACATTGGAAGAACAGGACAACATCAAGAAATAACATTTCCCAAGGGCTACAATTGATGAGTTCTGCCAGCAGTTGTCCCCTCATTTGGGGCCTGGTCGCACTTATCCGACAGCATTAACCCCCAAGGTGAAGGTGGTGGCAGCATTGCATTTCTTTGCCACTGGAACATTCCAGTGCACAGTGGCAACATCGGATGGAATGTCCCAGCCCATGTTCAGCAATACCCTTTGGGATGTGTTGCAGGCATTGAACTGTTACCTGGATCACTACATCAAGTTTCCTAAACCAGGGTAGCTGTTTGATATCAAGGATGATTTCTATCCCTTAGGAGGGATACCCCATGTAATTGGATCGAATGATGGCACACATGAACAGGTCTAATGCAACTGCAAATATTACCCCTGCATCATTGTCCAGATGGTGTGTATGGCTGACGTGCATCTCACACGTCTGTGCCCATTTCCCTGGCTCTGCACACAATGCATACATCCTGCGTAACAGTTTCATCCCCCATTTGATGTCTCAACTGCAACCTCACTGGACCTGGCTTGTAGGTGATGTTGTATGTGTATGAGGTAGTGAGTGTTGGTTCTATGTCAGATACTAAAGTATTATCTGTGTTCATTGTAGAATACTCTGGATAGCCCAACCAGCCCTGGTTGCTGACTCCACTGCGCAACCCAGTCTCCCTAGCAGAAGTATGCTTTAATGAGACCCATGGCTGGACCAGGTGGCTAGAGGAGCAAACCTTTGGCCTCCTGAAGTCAAGATTCCGCTGTCTGGACAAGACCAGAGGAGCCCTCTAGTATGCCCCAGGAAAGGCGTGCCAGATAATCTCATTTTACTGCATGCTACACAATGTGGCAATACATAAGGGCATACCTCTGACAGTGGACAATGGAGACCAGCAGGTGCCACCAATGGAGGATCCAGCACTGGGTCATGTTGTCAACAGTGATGGTGATGATGGTATGGATTTGAGACAACAGCTTATCGACAACATTTTCACAGGACTGTAAGTAAGCAATGAAAAGAGGTGACTGACCACCATTGTATGTTGCTGTGTTGCTGGTGCACAATATGTATGTATGCTTGTGAGTGTATGATAATTGTCCTAAATGTATTGCTAAGATGGGTCATTGAAATGGGCAGGTTAACATTTACATTGTTACCGTTTAGCCTAGCTAGTGTTCACACTGACATTTTTGTGCTTCAGATGACATACTTTGAAGAATTGTGCAACCTCAGTCATGATTTCCTGAAAATGTTCTCTGTTTTTTCTTTCCAGGGTACATTGCCATGTCATCTACAGAGTAGACTTGCAAGTTGTGACCTCAGCAGGCACATGATGCTGGGACAGACACCGATATAGAAATGATGAAGGACTTCCTGGCACGCACTTCCTTCAGACCTGACAGTCTGTGTTTTTTGTTTTTAGTCCCTCTCAGTACTGTGAGATGTGACAAAGAAAAAACAGACCTTGCAGATAGGACTTAATAGTGTTTGTAGATGAAGTTCACCAAAGTAAAGCCAGTTATTTGAGTCCAACTTTGACCCTCCATCCGATGTGGGACAGTTATTGATGACAGTCGACAAAGTGAACGCTTAGCACACACTGGATAATATCAAGGGTATATTGGGCCCGATTCACAGAACTAACTTAAGAAAAAATCCTAAACTTACTACTTTTGTTATTCACAGAAGGCATTTAGTAGTAGTAAAATTAGGATTTTGTCTTAAGTCTGTCTTAAGTCAGTCCTAAGTTTGTCTTAAGTCTGTCTTAAGTTTGTCTTAAGTTTGTCTTAAGTCTGTCTTAAGTCTGTCTTAAGTCTGTCTTAAGTCTGTCCTAAGTTTGTCTTAAGTCTGTCGTAAGTCTGTCTTAAGTCTGTCCTACTACTTTTGGTATTCACAGAAGGCCTTTAGTAGTAGTAAAGTTAGGATTTTGTCTCAAGTTTGACTTAAGACAGACTTAAGACAGACTTAAGACAGTCTTAAGACACACTTAAGGCAAACTTAGGACAGACTTAAGACAGACTTAAGACAAAATCCTAACTTTACTACTACTAAATGCCTTCTGTGAATACCAAAAGTAGTAAGTTTAGGAATTTGTCTTAAGTTAGTTCTGTGAATCGGGCCCATTGTCACTTCCTGGGCGTGGTGCATTGCCATCCGACACGCACAGATTTTTCCTCGAATGCCCATTCACACGTTAGGGTGGGGGAACCACATCTGCAGCCTCCTGGGGTACTGAGGACTCTCCACCAGACTTTACATCCCTCCCTGTGGCATGTACAGATGTTGATGTACCAGGTGTTGTGGGAACACATGGAGATGTGGTCAGGGCGACAAATTCCGTTCTGCTCGTGGAACTTGCGAAATTTCTGCATTTTCGCGTTCCACGCGAACGTGAAAATGTCGAAACTTCCACGGTCTGAGGCAAACGGAAATATGCAGGGCAGGATTCATTCTGGCACGATGCTCCTGTCACTAAACCTCAACAGGAAGCACTTAGAGATATAAATAAAGCAGGAGCCCGAGTTGAAGGTCAAATTCAGTAACGCATTAATCAGCACACATTTGTGAGCACGGTCGAGGCTAGGCAGATGTGCTTTCTCCCCATATCTACCGTCAACAATTTGCTGTAATCCTTGATGGAGCTCTGTGCACCCATGAGTTTCTCGAGCGCAATTCCCGTGTAGTTCCTGACACCAGGAGGTTGTGTCTCCTCATCTGCTGCTTTGATCGGTCTCTGGCCCTTTATAAACAAGAGGCATGTGAACTGCATGGAAGCCCCGCCCGTTTGGCCCTGGCGCACATACCAGCGGTGTGCAACGTCTACCCGCTCTTTCTCCCACTATGATGGACAGCTCACTCGAGGGACCCCGGCGCCCGTCGGCGCGGTGGCATCGTTACAGACACACATGGTCACGGGAGACAACTCTTCTGGCCCTTTACGCAGCTGTAGTGTAGGAAAAGCACTGTACATTTACCCAACGAGGTAGCACTTACTGATTAGCCGGTAGAAAGTACTCCAGTTGAGTAGAGGTATTGCACAAAACGGTGGCATCTTCTTGGGTAAATATGCAGGCCAGTATTCATTCTGGCACGATGCTCCTGTCACAAAAAATACACCTCAACAGGAAGCACTTACAGATATAAATAAAGCAGGTGCCCAAGTTGAAGCTCAAATTCAGTAAAGCATTAATCAGCCCAAAATCTCCGCGAGCACGTGAAATTTTGCGTGTTCGGGGAGATTTTTTGCCATTTCGCAAAATTTTGCGAAAGGCAATTTCGCAAATTCCGCCCACCCTTAGAGAGTAGCAATCTGGCAGGGGCTGGTGCCAATGGCCTGCAACACCCCAGTCATGTCTTCAATTTTTGGGTTGAAAGTGTCCAGCCGTTGGTTTTGGCCTGCCAGCAGCTGCTCGATGTTGTTGAAGATTCCAATTACCTGGCAATTTCTCCCTGTTAAGCCTGGTAGGTATTGATCACCCGAGAGAGGTTTGGGTTATCATCAGCAGTAGCACCAGCTGCTTGATGGCGTGGATCCACACTACTCCTACAACCACCCCTACCCACCGAGAAGGCACAGTAGTTGGTGGCTCAGTCAGGACTAAGCCTCCTTCCTCATTGATGAGGTGTTGCTCTCGGGTAACTTCAGAGTGCTCTGTGTTGCTGTGCTGTTTGCAGTGTCCCTGGCTGCTGTGTCTATCAGGGTAGGGGTCAGCTGGGTGCTGTTAGCTGAGGCCCGAGTGGTCGCAGTGGATCCTGCTGAAGCTGCTGGTGCTGTGTGATGACCCAAACCTGATGGGCCAAGTTGGTCTTCCTGGTCCAAGAATGTGTGAGAGTCTCCCTCCCAGAGAGCTCCTGATCAGCCGGAGTCTGGGACTGGCTGTCCTCATTTTGTCCGGGGGTGTTTCCAACTCGCCCTGTCTGTACAGAAATGACAGTCATTAATGTGATTGTCCACTGCACCTCAAATGATACCCTTTACATAGATGACTGGACCAAAAATAATGTAATGGAGATAGACTGGCCTCCTTCATCTATGATGCTGGGATTTGTTTTTGGAGAACAATGCAATTTTGAAAGGATGTGGATTGTTGATCAGCTCCACCTATGTGCATAAATGGGCATGCTGTGACAACACTACACAATGCCAAGGTTGTGGAGTACGTGGGCATGCAATATTGTGTCATGCAAGCATGCACTGGGTTAAGTTATGCATGACAAGTGTCAAGATTAGTGCGACATCTGTGACGGATAAAAAGTGATAATCTGTCCGGGTCATTAGAAGTCTGATATTAGAGCCACCGACTGCATGCAATGTGAAGTGTGGGTCTATGTGGTGCATGGAAGTGCAAAAGGCCTCATTAGCAGATTGTGCCAGAAATAAATAGGATGCTAGATGGATAGACAGAACCGTATGCAGGCCCCTATAGTGGTGCATCCTACGTGCGTGCTAGTGTGCATCTTGAAAATCAAAAGTGCGCGGTGCATGAGTGTAATCATTGTGGACAGTTCGTACGGGATGCTCCTTCAGAAGGTGTCACTGCAGCGGTTGATGATCAGCAGCTTGTACGTTGCAGACTTTTGTATGGTACCTGTGGATAACACTGCTGGGTTGGTGTTCTCCACATCTGTAGAATAACAGTGACATTCGTACTCTTTAGTTCCCAATGTTAGTTTGTCATGCCTGTGTACTGGTCTTAGTCCATGTCTCAGAAGTCACATAGGTGTGTCTGCCTACAAACTCACAGTCTGGTGCTTTTCCAGGAATGTTGTGGTCATGGTGTGAGTGAGGTGCTTATTATTTTCATCTCATGATACTCAAGTGAATGCCTGTAGGGAGCCAAATGTGTGACTGCTTAGCTTTGTGCCTACACAGATGATGTATTTTGTAAATTGACTTCATAGTTAGATGAGATCTCAAACTCTTGTTTATGCTAATTTGTGGCTCACTAATTTCATGAACAGTGGTTTGAGTGTTCATGGTCTATTTGCGAAACTCAAACTCCTCCTCCCACCCAGCCCAACCAGGCCACCAGGGAGAGTGTGTCCAGACAATGATGGGAAGTGTACTTGCAAGATGGGTGACACTGGTGCCTGGTGTTTGGAGCACAAAGGCAAATTTGGTAGTTGTGACAGTGTCAGCCATCTTGCTTGTACACCTCCACTCACTGTCAGGTAGCCACAGGCATCACACATCAGGCTCTGTCCTACCCACACTATTCCCACCCAGCCCAAACAGCCCACCAGGGACTATGATTACCTGACAGTGATTGGAAATGTACTAGCACAATGGCGGACACTGTTGTCTGTTTTTTTAGCACGTGTCCTGTAGTGGAATCTTGATCAA
Source organism: Triturus cristatus (assembly GCF_964204655.1). NCBI lineage: Eukaryota > Metazoa > Chordata > Amphibia > Caudata > Salamandridae > Triturus > Triturus cristatus. Next base: position 323,950,076 of record NC_140583.1, on the reverse strand, counting down.
GTCAGGCACCAGGCACCAGTCAGTGTCAGCCACCTTGCTAGTCCATTCTCCACTCACTGTCAGTTAGCCATAGTTCATGATGAAGTGGTTGTGCTGTGATGGAAGGAGGAGTGGTTGACATTACTCCAACTTCCTTCAGGCAATGCCATCGAGACACTCGTCCCACCCATCCCAAACTGCACCCCTGTGATTCTGTTTTACTGAGAGTGAGTCAAAATGTACTGGCAGGATGGCTGACACTGTCGCATGGTGTAAGTAGACCACTGTGAGGAAAGCATGGTTCCTGATGGGCTGTTTCGGCAGGGTGGGAAGAGTGTTTGTAGGTCAGGGCCTGCTGCAAGTTGTGGCCAAACCAAACACCAGTGTCAGCCATCTTGAAAATACATTTCCACTCAATGTCTGTAAAGCATAGTTCCATGTGTGCTGTTTGGGCTAAGTGGGAAGGTGTGTTTAAGACAGGGCCTGATGGGAGATGGAGTCAGTGCAAACACTCCTCCTCCAACCCAGCACAAACAGGCCACCAGGAAGAGGGGTGTTCAGGCAATGTGTGGAAGTTTACTATCAAGATGTCTGACTGTGGTGCCTGTTATCTGAGTTGACCACAACTTCCATCATGGCCTTGTGGTTTGCTGTCACTACAACTCCCATCAGGCCTGGGCCGCAACACACCTTCCCACCCATCCTAACCAGCCTACCTGGGACTCTGCTTTCCTGAGAGTGAGTGGAAATATGCTGTCAAGATGCCTGACACCGGGGATTGGTGTTTGGAGCACAGGGCATTGCTGTGAGTTTGGAAGAAGTATGTTCATGGTAATAGTTTTCAGCCTTTCATATTCATTGCAGGTATGTGGGTTAGCTATATAACATATAAATCGCATGCTTGTTTACTTTTTGTATTCCAATAATGGTAATTTAGTTAACTGGGTCCTTTACAGTGATGTCTGTAGAGGTGTAATTGCTAACTTTAGTGGAATGTTGATGGCATGCACCTTCTGCTCCCAGGAAGTGCAGGGGTGGTGAAGGAGCGCCACCATCAGGCCATTGTGCATTCTGATGTTCTTCTGCACACAGTTTTTGACCCTCCTTTTTACTTCATACTACCTTTTCTTGATATCATCCAGTGAGCACAGGACAGGTGCTTCAGCATTCACATTGTTGACTAGTCTGTCCCACATCCTATGCTTCTGGGTGAGGGGGGTCTGTTGGACTAGGTTCCCAAATAAATGTGGCTCTACTTTGATGATTTAATCTACAAGCACTATCAACTCATTTTCTTGAAACGTGGCTGCTTCCTCTAGGGCATGGTGAGTGTGGGGGTGAGGGTGAATGTGAAATAGAGGGTGTATTTGAAAGAAAGATTAAAAAAATTAGGATGTGCAAGTTGTGGGGTGGATGAAGTGTGTGAGTGTGTGCAAGGCTGAGAGCAGGAAATTGCCAGGGACTCCTATCTTGTGCTACCAACAGTATGGTGTGAGCAAAGGTTTATGGTAATTTTTTTTTAACTTCATACAAGTGGATTGGTAGGCATGCCTAATATTTGAATATTTTTTTATTTGGCGCTGCCTATGCTTGTTGTGACTGATTTTGGTATTTTACACTTGCCATGTGGTTCACAAACCGACACTGTTCCAAAACTGTGTCGTAATCTGTTCGGCAGGTCAACCGATGCTTCTTCGTAAGTTGAATGCCTATGCGACAGTATTTCCAACGGATTCAGGATATTTGCGATCAATGTAGTGAGGCAGAATGGTTTCCGACAAACTCGGCCGGAGTTTAACCTGCTAGGCATTAAAATACGATGGTCGGAGAGATCGCAGTCGAGTCGGTTGAAATGTTTCCCGAGGACGAGTCGGTTGGACGGTCTTTCCGACCTTCATCGCAATGAGGGCCATGGTGCGGTCGCATTCTCTCGTTCCTCTATGTGAGATTTTGCTACGGCCGTACATTTACCGTAACACCAGTTCCCATAGAGAAATGGGAGATTGAGTTAATCCCCGCACCCTGTGGCAGGTACCTCAATGTGCCTGCCACAAAGTGCTGGGATTAACAGAGGGGCAGCCCTTGGCCCGCAACTGGAGGCCGTAAGGGAAAGGGGGCCCTACTTGGCCCGAAACATGCTTTCCATGTCAAAAATGCCGGCATGGAAACCCTTCCAGAAACCGTGTACTGTAAGCGAAATGGCAGAAACCGCAGTCCATATGGATTAAGGACCGATTCCAACTGGCCGATGGGCTCTTTAAGCCCATCAGAAGCCAGCTGGAATGACCAGCCAGTTTCAATTCTAACCGGCTGTATCGTAATCCGATGGTCAGAATTGAAATCGACGACGTTGGTCGTAAACGGCTCCTAAGTATGTTTAGGAGTTCATCCTTGTGCTAATTTTGACAAGGGGAACACTAGTTGATTTGACATTATTTCATTTCAGTCTGATGCTGCTAGAGTTCAATATACAGAGTCTGATTCACAAAGCCATTTAATGGCTTTGTCTATGGCTGTAAATAGCTCCATTGGCAGGAGTAATCAGTTTTATACTGCAAAATTGCACTTCACAATTGTGTACATTTACACAGTAGACAACCACATGTAACGTGCTGGGAATGGGAGAATCAAGGTGTGGTTTGTTTTAAGAGTTTGTGAACACCCAGAAGCTTGTGCGTTTTTGATGTTAACAAACTCCTATCCGACCACTTCTCATGCAGGATGTGGTTGAAAATTTACTTCTAAAAAGGTTTGTAGTAACTCCTTTTTTAGATCGTGAAGGGGACGTAAACACCTCAAAACATTGCATGCGTGTAAGTAGGTGTTTACCCTAGGCCAAAAATGTTTTGCTCAAGGAGAAATAAAAGGAAAATAAAATGCTGCACTTCCTCAGTACATGTTATTTCATGTGGAGAAATACATGTCTCAAGACATTCCTATTTGCATGCCTGAAGAGCTGCGTCACCCCCCAATTTTTATTGCACTAATGCTACTGTGTTTTTGACTCTGCACTTGGGGACAATACTAACCAGGCCCTTAGTACATGTACTCTGACCCTGAAAACAAATACAAACTGGCTTTATTTCTAATTGGCAAGTTTGCTTACTTATTATTCCCTAGTTTATGGTACATAGTGTAACCAGGGCTTGTCAGGTAATTGCCACTAGTGGGCTGTAGCACATGTTGTGCCACCTCTAAAGTGAAAATGTAAAGCATGTCTCCAGGCCTGCCCTTGCTCCCTGGGTATGCAGTTTTAAAACTGCCAATTCGACCCGGCAAAATAAACCTTTTCGCCAAGCCTAAACCTACTTTTAGTACGTATAAGTCACTCCTAAGATACTCCTTAGATACTATTGGGCAGGACACATAGGGCCCCATTAGGATGGCGGGCGGATCATCACCGCCGGCCCTGCCGGGGTGATATTGCCCATCACCCCTGCCACCCCCACCCATAGGGCTTACGTTGGCCATCACTACTGCCACCCCCAGCCATAGGGCTGATGTTGCCCATCACCCCTGCCACCCACACCCATAGGGGACCTGTTGCCCATCACTACGGCCACCCCCAGCCATAGGGCCTATGTTGCCCATCACTACTGCCACCCCCAGCCATAGGATGGGTGATGCACAACACATCCAGAATACTCCAACATCAGGTATGTACGCAAAATACATCCCCCCTAACATCATGTCAACAATGTGTAGTCTGTGACAAATGCCCACAGCAGTGATTATGGCAACGAACATACAATGTAAGTAACAGCACATGTGTGACCAACACATGAGTGTGACATACACAAGGCAAGCATCACCATAGCACTGGTAAAAATAACAATGTAATAACACTCCCTCACTGAGTAGAACAGAAGTTAAGTGTGGGCTTCCAAAATGCAGCAGATGTTGAGCATTGTGGTGATGGGGACTAAACCTCCCCTCATCACAGTGACCAAAAGGTAAGTGTCATCATGGTCAAAGCTGCAAATAACAAACAGCATGTATGATCCCTGCTCCCAACACATTAAACACTTCTGGGGCAAACTAGTGCTTGTGTCCCATACACACAGAGATGTGGTGAGGCTAACAGTGCTATGAAAACATAACACACTCTCAGCCATGTGCAGACAAGCACCACACATGGGGGCTGAACATGCATACAGTGTACAATGACACAAGAGCAGAAGTGACCATCAACAAGCATGCACACATCTCGAAAATAGACACACCAATCAAAACAACATGTGTAGACTGTAGGTGTCACCTCACAAACTAACATTCCATGCCAGCAATGGCACCTAACAACCAGGATGAATGTGCACAATTATGTGATATGACTCACAGGGACAGCATGCAAAATCACAGAAACAGCATACAGACAAAGGCCCACAACAGCAATACCAATGCACTGGTGCAGATGCACAGACACTAACAAGCAAACTCACACTGCACATCTGACACAGCATGTGTGTGTGTGTGTCACAGTATCCCCAGGCAACTACACAACACATGAGGGGGGCTGAACCACAGTGACACAGATGTGGACACAGTGCCATACAAAAGTAAACCATCATTGGGACACCCTCAGTGGACAATCAGGCATTGGGAGATGAGAGGGAGCACAACAGACACATGTGACACAAGCTGGAATGAACACCAACTAACACAGCAAGAGACTGACACACAACAGCACTACCCCCAGGGACCAGACATTGGGGTGACACAAGCATGCATGACAACTCCACTGTGATGACAAAGGCAGATGTCGTACAAACTGGGAAACTCAGACTTGTGTCCTGTGCCACAAACGTACATCACACATACACAAACACAAATCACTCAGCATGGCCCGTCATCCATGGACAAACGGGAGCTAGGGGACCATCCATGCAAACATTCACATCAGTCCACCCTCAACACCACACTCCCTGAACTACAACAATGTGTATCTGTGAAGCCCACATGGACAGGTGACATTGCACATGCACCCATGACAAACACAGGAATGTTGGGAGGAACTAAGGTTTACAGACACATCACACAAGGACAGTTTACAACCCTGGGGAATGACAGACATGCTGCACAGTATGCGGTACATGGCCATGACCTCAAAGCTCACGCAGACCTTCAGAATCCTTGCCACAGTCCCAGGACAATGCAGAAGCCAAGGAGAACCACACGGCACACATGCTGACACCTGCCAGCATCGCAGCCATGAACCCGACAAGTGGGAGCAGTCTCAATCACTAAAAACTACCACCTAGGGAAAACTACATGATTTAGCAAATAAACAGGTGCCTTAAGGAACCCTGACTGTGTCCCATCTGTGTCTGATAACATCATCACCACTCATAACCCCAATGATGATACACCAATTAACAGTAGTGTGTCATGCACCCACACATCTGGTAGCCCATTGGAAAAGTAGTGGGATGAACCCAGTACCACTCAGCAAGCATCAACAACAGGAACATATCAAGGGAACACTGTCTGTGTATGAACAGGGATGTGGACACACACACATACAACACACACCATGGGCCCAGGCCATGTCACTGGACAACACACTTACTTGAGGGGACCCAACTCCTGTGGGAGCCCAGCTGTGCCAAACATACTCACTGCAAGTCTCACTCATGTCTGCAGAACACTTGGTCAGTCAGCCATCAGTTACCACACAATGAAGGCTCTGGTCACAACAGCCTGGGTACGTGAGTCTCCCCTAAGTCATCTGAACATACCCAAAACATATGTCTAGCAAGTTGCACAGAGGGCCCAGTTGCTCCTATAACAATGATGCCCACACCTGTAGGTCCAGTGTTGATGAGCACAACATCTGTGGAAGTGGTAAATTGGACAATGGGAAGCACATCATATGTGCATGGGTGCAAGCCAGAGATGTGACCATGCAAATGAAATGCTCACAGAGAGATGTCCACAAATAGTTGATCCTGACACACCCAGGTAGCTGCAAAGGATGACATGGATACCCACCAGAATAGGATACATATCTCATGGACCACGGGGAGTACCTCACAGCAACACATCAGTATTCAACATTGTAAACAAAGCATCACAGGTGCAAGGGCATGTTAAACATCATCAATATAATGTACAGCTAAATCTAGTTCACAGGGATAAAAAAAAAGCTTTTTTCAGCATATTAAAAGTTAAACGTCTGTTCAAACAAAAGGCCAATGGCCAGTCCATGTCCAAATGCCAAGGAGTGAAGTAGAGTGACAACTGTCACACCTTGCTTACCTGCACTGATAAGGACCGGGGTCATCCCCTCGGAGGGGCATACATGGGGGCAGGCCAGGCACTGCAGGGACAGGATCAGGGCACAGCAGAAGCAGGCAGTGAAGAGGTGGTGGATGCAGGTGAGACACTTGCAACTGCAGTGGGGCTGACTGAAGTGGTGGGTGCTGTCACAACTGTAGGGCACAAGTCAGATGGGGTGGGTGCCGGCACAACTCCAGTGGGCAGGTCAGATGGAGTGGATTGGCTCACCACTGCAGTTCCCAAGTCAGACAGGGTGGCCGTGGACTCCAATGCAGTGCCTACATCCATGGTAGTGGAATGGGGGACAGGTGAGGGCGGCAGGGCAGGGGGGACACGGTCCCCACATCAGTGGCACTAACTATCTGTCTGACCAGGTGTGGAGGAGCAAGTGCTAGGGGGGATGGCCTTAGCATTTTGGAGATGGTGTATCTGTGGGTGGGGGAACCAGGGATAGGGAGTGGCGGGGGAACCTCTGGGGTGGTGGCCTGGGGGATGGAGGATGGAGACTTGGCCTTGGGGCTGCGTGGTGGCGGGGGGGTCTTGCTCTTCTGGCACCGGGTGGACTTGCGGGTGGGGTATCTGTTTGACTGCACCTGGTGGAGGGTGTCTGGGTGTGAGGGGCACTCCCCTCTGTGCGTGGGGACTTCCTCTTCCCCTTGTAATCAGGATCTGCTGTGTCGGTGGGGAAGAGGCCAAGGTCACAGAGGAAGAGCTTCTGGGGAGATGGGGTTGCAGGTGAGGCAAGGGAAGGGGGCTGGGAGGGAGAGGTCTCAGAGGACTGCGGAGTGGTTGTGGATGACTGTGTGTGTGTCTGCAAACCAGCCCCTGTGAGTGTGGTATCAGTCCCCTGCACTTGCTTGTGTGCACATCTAGACCTTGGTTTGGGGGTTTCTGTGCTTGGACAGGTAGGGTGCTAGGAATCGTGGGTGGTGCAGGGGTAGGAGGGGTGCGGGACTGTTGGAGGAGGGACACTGCTGCCATCAGGGAGGAGGCCACGGACTGATTGGTCCTCTGTAGGGCAGAGATGCCCGAGGAAATGCCCTCCATGAATGACACCAGTTGTGTCAAGAGACCTGTGTGTGCATGGAGGACCTTCAGCATCGACGTCTGCCCTACATGGATCTGTCAAAGTAAGTCCACAGACTCCTCACTCAGGGCAGCAGGGTACACAGGGGCAGGGGGTGCGGTGCCTGGCACAAAGGAGACATGCTCATGAACACGGGAGCCCACAGGGACCTCTGGGATGGGAGCCGATGGGAGGGTGGTGGTGGTGGTGGTGGTGGCGGGGACAGCCTCAGTAGCTGGGGTTTGGTGGCTGCTGACACCCGCCTCCACAAGGGGGTCCTCCTCAGAGCTGCTGTGGCCCTCAGCTGGGGGTGATGGGGCTGACGACTCCTCTGTGTGGCTCCACTCGCCCTCCATGCCACTGGGTCCACCCAACTCCTCTCCTTCTGTCCCTGTCAGGCTCTGTGGCATCTCCTGGTTTGTGGAGCTGTCCCCTCCTGTGTCGGTGGATGTATCTGGATAGGAATAGGAAGTACGAGAACAACATCAGTCACCTGCACTGACTGCACACACCACAGTGAGTACATCACATCACAGGGCAAGCCCTGGCATCAACAGCTGAACACAACTCAAAGTGCCAACACTGTTTAGACAATTGTCCTTCTCAACATCAACCATGGCAAACATATCCCTCCTTGACTTTCACACATATGTCCGTTGCATGTTGGATGCTAACACCCCAATGTGCCAACATGCACCACCCACACATTAGTTGTACATGCAAGTGAACATGTAGGAGTATGTCACTATACACACAGCACATCTCTTGCTACTGACTCAGTACAGGTGTCCGGATGAAGGGATAGGCAGAGACTCATTTCACATGCTTGTGATGCATGCCAGCAACACACACTATGATGTACCCATGTCCTGATGGGCAATGCCACGATGGGGTGCATGGTGCACACTTGAACACATACAGTATCACTCATAGCAAGTTCAATGCCATGGCACTGGGATGCCCTGAAAGTCAGTCAACACTGTCTCCTGTCACAGGGGCATGGCATCCAGACAACAACAATATGCACTGACTCACAATCCTAGTTCAGGGGTAAAGCTAACTCTGCACATGACCGGCGCACTTGCCCATCCCATGCAAACAACATATCCAGGACCCAGAAGACCCCACATCATGCAAATCATACATATGAGTCTCTGCAAACACAAATCCCTGTACACTAACATATCAGATTCTGCCATGCATGTAACCCAGCTGCATGAAGGACACAGTTGCATACACCATTGTACGCTGTCAGATGATCACACACCTATATGTCACACAGGTCTTGTCTCTCACAGTCACATCTCAGATGTCATGCTGACCCTATGAATCATGGACACCCCAGTTGTACATAACAACAAGCCACACCCTAATGACACAGAGGCAAACACCTGAGGGCACATGTCACTAAGCACAACCTGCAATTTCATACACAGGAGTGGGATTACAGGGTGTTTCTAAATGCCCTTGAGGAGCCATGACTGGCCAGGTCTACATGAATCAGTGTTTGGCCCTGGACAGTAGTCAGGTGGCTAAGCAAGTGTGACATACTTGATATACATACTCCTGAGGCCCCAAAATTGGAGTCCCCTGCTGCATGGGTTTGTTTGGAATACCCCAGCCACATGTTGCGAGTCAGTCCAGCAATTGGTACACATCTCAAGGGCACACACAGATCACATGTCAGATAACAGGCATTGTGTAAACTATTGACCCACCCATGTAACACACAACAGAGTCACGGGAACAGATGCTGACCGGTAGCTGAAGCATAGCTGACTGCCGGGACACAGTGCCCTAGTGACACAATAATCAGACTGTAGGGGCCACACCCGTGGAACAGATGAGGAGGGTGCATCACACAATTGAGGGACCTGAGTATTTTACTACAAGACCTACGTAATGTGGAAGTGTGACCAGGCCAAAAGACTGCTATTAGCATGTCAGACATAGTACACAGATTAGGCATGGATTTACCCCCTTTCTGCTGCTGTCTGGCCTTCAGCTGCCTATCCAGGTCCGGGAAGAACACCAGCAGTATCCGGAGCATGTGGGGAGTCAGGGTCTGGTGTCCGCCCCTCCTGCGTGGAGGTGACAGCTTCAGCTGGACTTTAGCTATCCTCCTGGTCCAGCACCGAAGGTCCTGCCACCTCTTCTGGCAGTTGCGGATCCGGCGCTTGTAGACCCCCACAGAACAAACAGCCCGGGCGATGGTCAGCCAGATCTCTTGCTTCTGGTGGGCATCAACCTGTGAGGATGACAAAGTGAAAAGTACATTAACACAAATGCCCCAGATTTGTGCAGCACACATTTGGATATACATGTCATCATCACAAAGGGAAATTAATTACACAGGTAGTGCAACCATGGGGAAGGAAAAATCACCTGCATGTCTGACATGTTAACAATGCCTGGATAGTTTAAGCTTGCAATAATGCACTTTAGCAGCAGGAAACCTATTCATTACATGTACCCAAAGACTTTGGGGGATGAAAGTAGTCAGTGAGAATGCTTGCAACTGGTGTACACACTGCTAGTACTGCTAGTCAGACAACATCCATAATTAGGAAGTCAGTGGACTGCACACTCACCTGCTCCCCCGGTTTCCCATAGAGCTTGCTGTACTGTGGAAGGAGCCCGTCCAGCAGGGTCTGGTTCTCCTCCTCAGTGAAGGTTGGGGCCCTCTCCAGAGTACGTGCCATAGCAGGAGCCAGAGGATGCAGAGACAGCAGCAGTGGTAGCAGGTATGTGGTTCAGTAGCATGTAGTGCAGGCAAGTGAGCTCCCTGGGGGCCAGCCAGCCTTATACCTGTGCTGCAGAGGCAGACTCTGTGCCATGTGTCCCAAGTTATAGGTCCAACACGGTTGCATTCTATGAATCTGGCCAGTCCATTTAAAAGTACGACTCGTACACGCCTTCCGCATCGCTCAAATCTTCACCTTCATGGAACACTTGAAATTGCAACATTGTTGTAGGCATCCAACTGAATTTCCAGTGCACAACTCGTACAAGTTTTGAATCCGCATCCGTCTCCATGACAGTCCGGAGCCAATGGGTGCGCCCGGCTCGTTCAACTGACTGTACAACACGTATTTTGAATATACACATGCACCCGTCTCCATATGATTCAATGGCCAAGAGCATGCCTGTCCGACACGTATGCATGATAGTCACCCACGTCGGACCTCATTGCATTCAATGACAAAGCGTAGCATGGCTCGGACATGACCCGTGCAATGGGTACGCAGTGTCACCCACGTCGGACCTCATTTCATTCAATGACAAAGTGTACGCACGGCTCGGACATGACCCGTGCAACGCGTATGCATTGTCACCCGTGTTGGACCTCATTGCATTCAATGACAAAGCGTACGCACAGCTCGGACATGACCCGTGCAATGCGTACGCAGTGTCACCCGCGTCGGACCTCATTAGTGTGACTATTATACGGATGCAACACACATATACTGGCCAGGGACACCTGTGCATACCTACCACACTACAGCATTGGCCACACAGTGTCCCATGGCATGTAAGGCTGCATTCCCTGGGTGTTTGGGGGACCACATCTGGTTTTTTGGCTGGCACTTTGTGCAGTCACTCCCAGGCTGTGCACGTGTACATGGGGGCAGAATCCTTTGTGTGTTGTGCACATTACCACTGTGATGTGCAATTGGACAGTAATGGGCATGAGTCACGGCCACAGTGTCAGGTTGGATATGTTTAGGACAGGCCACATACACCCTGACTCCTGGGGGTGATGGCATGTACATCACAGTGAGACCTGTAGCCACAATACTGATGTGCACCCACAGTCTGTGTGCATGTTGTGTCTCAGATGTGTCTGATCAAATGTTCCTAATGGGTGACAGTCTCCACATCCATGTGGTATATGCATCAACCTTGATGGGGTGTGTGTCTAAGAGACGTACATGTAGGGCCGGCAGGAACAACAGTGGCCACTACCTGTGGGACTTACGCTTGCCTTGTGGTGTGTACGTGCTACGCCATATCCATTGCTGTGTTGATGTGACAATACAGAGAGCCTGGATTTCTGCATGGCAAAGATCTGTGATGCCTGGGGGACATGAGGCCTCAATTGTCACTGTGGTGTGTGTTTGGAATGTTGCAGCAGCACATGGGTGACACAGCCAGATGATTGGCCATTGCACTACATGGGACTCATGTGGACATGTGGAATTGAGATGTGAGGTGGTGGTCTTGTAGGTGACATATGTGTCCATGACCAACAGCACACACCTCAGTACATTGTGTAAAGTCATGAACTAGCATGTTATATTGATCATGGTCATGGCCACATGGGTGGATGAACTGACAATCTTCTTTGTGCATCTCTGTACTGCAGGGCACCAGCTGTCCATAAGCCGTTCCCAGACCTTGCAACCATGCAGGAACGCGACTGCATCAGACGGTACCGCTTCACCAGGCCACTGATTGTGAAGTTGGCGAAGCAGTTGGCGCCACATCTGCCAGCTGGCCGGACATACCCTACAGCACTGACCCCAGAGGTGAAGGTGATGGCAGCCCTGCACTTCTTTGCTACTGGTACCTTCCAGTACACTGTGGCTACTGCTGGTGGGATGTCACAAACGATGTTTAGTCGGGTGCTACGTGATGCCTTGGAGGGGATGTTGCAATTCCTCAACCTGT